>NC_091049.1:0-4800000 GCF_963966145.1 Tenebrio molitor
CTGACCTGACCTGACCTGACCTGACCTGACCTGACCTGACCTGACCTGACCTGACCTGACCTGACCTGACCTGACCTGACCTGACCTGACCTGACCTGACCTGACCTGACCTGACCTGACCTGACCTGACCTGACCTGACCTGACCTGACCTGACCTGACCTGACCTGACCTGACCTGACCTGACCTGACCTGACCTGACCTGACCTGACCTGACCTGACCTGACCTGACCTGACCTGACCTGACCTGACCTGACCTGACCTGACCTGACCTGACCTGACCTGACCTGACCTGACCTGACCTGACCTGACCTGACCTGACCTGACCTGACCTGACCTGACCTGACCTGACCTGACCTGACCTGACCTGACCTGACCTGACCTGACCTGACCTGACCTGACCTGACCTGACCTTTTTTTTTTTTTTTTTTTTTTTTCGGGAGGAGGGGAAATACATTACGTACAACCCCCAGGACACCAAGTTGCCCTGGGGAGTGTGGGACTCCTCGCCATGGTGGTCGGGGCGAGTCTACCCACTAAAACCCCTCCTCGTATCCTCTCCTAAGTACCCGGGATCGCTCTCGCATTTCATCAGGTACTTAGTGTTTTATATTCAGCGGTCGTTTGCCTCACGCTTTCTTTCTTCATCCTCCTTTCCTCGAAGCACCGCCATCGTGAACTCCGCTGTGGCATCCCAGTCGGCTTGGGATCGAAGCAGAATCTCTACAAAGTTTTCGTTTGTTGGCCATTCTGCAGTCTTCCGCATGAGAAGCAGTCTCTCACGGTCCCACCTTTCGCACACGAACAGCGTGTGCTCGGGGTCATCGCGGTCTCCGCAGAACCAGCAGCCGTCGGTTTCTTCCTTTCCGATTTTAAGGAGGAAGGATGCGAAGCACCCGTGGCCTGACAGTGCCTGGGTTAGGTAGTAGGTCAGCTGCCCATGTCCTCGTTCGATCCAAGTCGCGATCTCTGGCAGGAGTTTTCTCGTCCAACTCCCCTTGTCGGTGGTTTGCCATCTCGCCTGCCATTTTCGTAGCTGCCTCTTTTTAGCTTCCTCCTTGGAGCAGAGTTGTCGGTGGAGGAGCACCCTCCCCTCGGCCTGTAGATCAGCGGGCAGGACCCCCGTTAATACTTGTAGGGCCTCAGCCGACACTGTGCGGTAAGCGCTGGCTACCCTCACCAGAACCCTTCTCTGGACCCTGTTGAGCGTTTCGACGTTCTTTTTGTATTTGAGGCCGTCGGCCCACCCTGCTGCCCCGTATAGGAGTCGACTGTGTACGACCGCTGAGAGGAGTTTTCTTCGGCTGCTACCTGGCCCTTTCATATTGGGCATGATCCTTCCCAACACGGCCACCATCTTTTCCGCCTTTGCAGCTACTTCTTCCACGTGGGGAACAAAGGTCATGGCCCTATCCATTCGTACCCCGAGGTACTTAAGTGATGTTGCTGGTAAAATCTCCTCACCACCAATTTGAAATTTTACGTTTCCGGGTCTCCTTTTTCCTACCAGCAGGACGGCTTCCGTTTTTTGGACAGCTAGCTTCAAACCTGCTTCCTCCATCCAACCTACGACCCTCTCCAGGGCATAGTTTGCCAAACTCATTAGTTCTTGTTCGGTTTTCGCCGTCACCAGAACAGCTAGATCGTCCGCAAAGGCGATCAGCCTTAGGCCCTCCGGCAATTCTAGTTCAAGCACCCCATCGTACAGCACGTTCCATAGCGTGGGTCCTAGCACCGATCCCTGGGGAACCCCACACGACACCCCGATCGTGGTTTGTTCATCGACCTCTAGGCTTCTATCCGTTAAGTAACTTTGTATCAGGCTAATGAGGTACTCGCTGGTGTTTCTCTTCCTTAGAGCCTCCACTATCCCAGCCCAGGGGGCCGTGTTAAAAGCGTTCTCTACGTCCAGGGTGATAAGAGCACAATAATCTTTTCTCCCCCAGCTACCCGCATTCGCATATCTTGCCACCTTTAGGACCTCCTCGATCGCGTGCTGCGTCGAGAGTCCCTCGCGAAAACCGTATTGGGCGTCACTCAGGCCTCCCTTCTCCTCGAGCTCGTCCGCCAGTCGTGCTCTGATCAGGTGTTCCATCAACTTCCCCAGGCAGTCCAGAAGGCAAATCGGCCTGAACTTTCGTTTACCTGACCTGACCTGACCTGACCTGACCTGACCTGACCTGACCTGACCTGACCTGACCTGACCTGACCTGACCTGACCTGACCTGACCTGACCTGACCTGACCTGACCTGACCTGACCTGACCTGACCTGACCTGACCTGACCTGACCTGACCTGACCTGACCTGACCTGACCTGACCTGACCTGACCTGACCTGACCTGACCTGACCTGACCTGACCTGACCTGACCTGACCTGACCTGACCTGACCTGACCTGACCTGACCTGACCTGACCTGACCTGACCTGACCTGACCTGACCTGACCTGACCTGACCTGACCTGACCTGACCTGACCTGACCTGACCTGACCTGACCTGACCTGACCTGACCTGACCTGACCTGACCTGACCTGACCTTTTTTTTTTTTTTTTTTTTTTTTTTTTTTTTTTGTGGAGGAGGGGAAATACGTTACGTACAACCCCCAGGACACCAAGTTGCCCTGGGGAGTGTGGGACTCCTCGCCATGGTGGTCGGGGCGAGACTACCCACTAAAACCCCTCCTCGAATCCTCTCCCGGGCGCCCGGAACTGCGATAGCATTACTTCAGACGCCCAGTGTGTGCTTAGCGAACGGTGCGCTCGCGCTGCCTCTCCGTGTCCTCCTTAGCTTTAAGAATTTTGCTGACGTACTTGACGATGACTTCCCAGTCCTCTTTCGACCGCAGGAGAATGGCCACAAAGTTTTCTTTCGTTGGCCATTCCGTCGTTTCTCTCATGACCTGCAGCCTTTCGTAGTCCCATCTTTCGCACCTAAAGAGGGTGTGTTCAACGTCATCCACCTCTGCGTCACAGTACCAGCACTTCGGGCTATTTTCTTTCCCTATCTTATTTAGAAAAGCCGCAAAGCAGCCATGTCCCGTCAGAGCCTGGGTTATATGGTATTCCAGCTCTCCATGGTTCCTCCCTGTCCATTCAGCTATCCTCGGCAGGAGCTGCCTGGTCCAACTTCCCTTCTCAGTTGTTTCCCATCGGGTCTGCCATTTTTGCAATTGCCTCTCCTTCAGCTGGTCTCTGGTAATACACTGCCGACGGAGGAGCGCCCGTCCTTCGGCTTGTATGTCCACGGGCAAGACCCCCGCTATGACTTGCAATGCCTCAGTGGACACTGAACGATACGCACTGACTATCCTGATCAGGGCTCTTCGCTGGACTCGATTCAGTATCTCGACGCTCCTCTTCTGTTTCAGGGCGTCCGCCCATCCCGCTGCACCATACAGGAGTCTGCTGTGGACAACTGCCGACAGGAGCCTTCTTCTACTGCTACTGGCGCCCTTCAGGTTCGGCATGATTCGACTCAGTGAGGCCACCATCCTTTCAGCCTTCACTGCTACCTCTTCCAGGTGGGGGATAAACGTCATGGACTGGTCCACCCGTACTCCCAGGTACCTAACGGATTCTTTCGGTTGGATTTCCTCTCCGCCGACGGTGAATTTGACTTTTCTTGGTCTCCTCCTCCCGACCAACAAGACCGCTTCGGTCTTCTGGGTGGCCAGCCGCAGTCCCGTCCGCTTCATCCATTCGGCAACCATCGATAGCGCCCGGTCTACACAATCGACAAGGCTTTCTTCTGTTCTCGCCGTGCCCACGATTGCTAAGTCATCGGCGAA
Organism: Tenebrio molitor; assembly: GCF_963966145.1. Lineage (NCBI taxonomy): Eukaryota > Metazoa > Arthropoda > Insecta > Coleoptera > Tenebrionidae > Tenebrio > Tenebrio molitor. The sequence continues at coordinate 3,786 of NC_091049.1, forward strand.
GGCCACTAGTCTAACTCCCACCGGAACCTCCAAACTGAGCACTCCATCATACATGATGTTCCACAGAACCGGCCCAAGTACCGACCCCTGCGGAACACCACACACCACATCTACCCTCTCTCGATCAGTGACCACGAGCCCCCGCTCGGTAAGGTAGCTCTGAATGAGTCCGATCAAGTAGGCATCAAGCGTCCTTCTCTCCATCGCCTCCACTACTCTGGCCCAAGGAGCCGAATTGAAGGCGTTCTCGACGTCGATTAGGACCAGAGCGCAGTAGTCTTTTCGGCCCCACGTCCCCGCATTCGCAAACCTCGCCACTTTCATAACTTCCTCGAAAGCATCCACTGTCGACAACCCCTCGCGGAAGCCGAACTGGGCGTCTGACAGACCGCCTTTTTCCTCCAGGTTGTTGGCTAAACGGGCCCTTATGAGGTGCTCCAGTAGCTTTCCCAGCGTGTCCAAGAGACAGATGGGCCTAAATTTTCTTTTTTCTGTCCCAGGTTTTCCTTTCGGTAGCAGTACCAATCTGGCCACTTTCCACGTTCTGGGAAAGGTTCTTGTTCTTAAACAGTCATTCATTACCTCCAAAAAGACTTCGGGCACTTCGTCTACGAGGTTTCCGGGGGGATTCCGTCAGGGCCAGGCGCCTTCTTGGGACGGAGTCTTTTGGCGGCAGCTTGGAGCTCCTCTACAGTAAATGCTGGGACTTCCTCCTCTCGTGGGCTTGTCCAGACGGGTGGGCGTCCTTGTGGAAACAACTTCCTGACCGCGTCCCACGTCTCCGTGGTCGATGGCGGAATGTCTCTCCTGATCTTTCCTGTAGCGATCTTGTATCCGTCTCCCCACGGATTCTCCTCGACTTCTTCCACGAGTCTCGTCCATGCCGCCTCTTTTGACCTTTTTATTTCCAACTTCAGGTTTTTTGACGCTTCTTTGTATCCTTTTTGGGCTGAGTGGATTTCTCCTAACTCCTTCTTCTTCATGGCCCTTGTCAGTTGTCTTCTGGCACAGAGACAGGTCCTTCTGCTGCCAGCCACCTCCGCTGTCCACCAGTAGACCGGTCTGCGTCCATCCGAAAATTTTCTCCTTAGGGTGAGGTTACAGGCTCTTTGGATGGCCTCCACTAAACTCTTCGGATTCAGGTCTAGCAGTGCTTCCAATTGCCTTTTCACTTCCGAAAGGAGGCTTTCCTTTTTGTCCTCCTGCCACCACCATCCGGTGCTATTTGTTCTTGGAGCCTCCCCTTGTTCCCTAGCTCCTATTTGGAACGTTATGGGCCGATGGTCGCTGAGAGTGACGTTATCGTTCACCCTCCATCCACCTCCATCCACTGATCTTCTGTGCCAGCCCGGTAGAGGCACAGGTGATGTCGATGACCGACTCCCCCCGACCTCCAACGAAAGTCGCCTCCTCGCCCTGATTTTGTACGACCAAGTCGCACTCAGCGAGCAACTCGGCCAATGCTCTACCCCGCCGATCTTCAGTTCTGGAACCCCATGTCGGAGACTTTGAGTTAAAGTCCCCGGCCAGTAGGACCTCTGTGGAGCTGTTCCTGATACAGCTTCTCAAGTCTTCCAGAAATGCCTGGAATTCCTCATAGCTAGCATTTGGAGAAACGTAGCCGCTGATCATTCGGCACCCTCTCATTTCGGCCCAGACAAAGCCTTTTCCTGATCCGAAGCTATCCACCTTGTGCTCTCTATTTCTGACCCTTATCGCTGCGTCCAGTGTCCGATCCACGTACCACCCTCCTTTTTGTATGTTTTTTTTGTTTGGCTCTGTGACCATCATGACGTCTGCTTTCGTCTCATCGGCCATCTTGTTCAGCAGATCATGGGACGTCTCACTGCGATTTACGTTTAGCTGGATTACTTTGGTCCTATTGCCCTGTTCTCCCCGTGTTTTTATTGCATTCGAAAGGACCGAGGCTCTCCGTCTTGGTCGCAGAGTACGCCGTGCCTCCTGAGGTGGTTCCGTACCTACTCCTGGCGGGCACCTGAAATGCCCGCCACCTCCTCGTTTTTTGGCGCGAAGGGACTCCGTCTTCTGGCTACCGCCAGCGCGTTCCTGAAGATTGTGCATCTACCTTCTCCTGCCTCGTGTCCAGTTTTTTGGCACAGCGGACAGTATGCCAGTTCCATGCAGTGCTTTTTGACGTGTCCCGTCTTTGCGCATTTCCTGCAGCTCTCGCTTCTATCTTCCTCTTCACAATCTCTAGCTTTGTGCCCGTACCCCCAGCACCGATAGCACTTCTCAAGGTCGAGTCTCTCCTGTGCGGCGCACAACGACAGTCCTACCCTCACAGTTCCCTCTTTAATTATCCTCCTAGCGTCTTCTTCTATGGCGGTTATCGTCGCCGTCTGACTTTCACCATACGCAGGCCTCAGCGCCTTCACCAGAAGTCTTTCCTTCCGTTTTATGAGTCCTGTTGCGATTACTGATTCTTTAACTTCTTCCTTGGTAGTCATGCTATCCAGGCCTCTTAGGTGTATTGTGATATCCTTTCCTTCCTTCATTGTTATTATTCTCCTATTTTGGAGAATCTCCTCCAGGGTCGATTTCAGTTTTCTTGTGCCCCCCTCTTTCAGTGTGAGTAGCGCTCCTCCTTTTAAGGTTTTCCTCACACCTTTTATCTCTTTTAATGTTTCTTTATCTACCATCTTTTCCCTCAAGGTTTTTAGCGTATCGGCGTACGTCGTCCCTTCCCCCTCAATTAGGATTGCTTCTCCGTTATATACTTTTTTTTGTATCACGTTCCCTCTCTCCGCATTTGCTGGTTTGTATATAGTCACTTGGGTGTTGGTATCGTGAAACACCGCTTCTGTCATTTTCCTCATTTTTTCCGTCTTTAGTCCCTGGGGCAGGGTTATGCCTATTTTTCCCATATCCATGTCGCTGCACATCGTCCTCGCGGTCGTGATCAGGTTATACACGTCGGTCTGATCGCTCTCGCTCTGTTTACTTGGGTCGTGAAAGAGGACTATGGTGTTTTTTATTTTCTTTCTTGCATCCGTGCCCACCCCGTACTTCACGGTCTGCTCAAGTGTGATGCAGCTGCCCCCTTCACACTTAGTTCTTGGAACCTCTTCGAGTTCCGGGTACCTGCTTTTAATTTGCTTGTACCACCTCTCCTGCTTGTCATCTCCGTCGCAGAAGTAGACGACATTTTCTATATTTTTTTTCAGTGGGTTTCCACTCTCTACCGTGGTCATCTTGAAGCATTCTTCTTCCCATTCGTCGTCCTGTACGACGAGAAAATCTTCGTAAGTTTCGATTCTCTTGCATCGTAGGTCGAACTTTCCTGTTTGTGTGCTTCTTGTGCACGTGTTTCTTTCTTCCAGGTTTCCAAGTTCGAGGAGTTTTTTTTCCAAGGCCATGTTCGCCTGTCTGTGCTCAGCGATCTCTGTCTCCAATTCCATCATTCTCTTTTTATCATGTCTCGCCTCCACCGTGGTCATTCTTACGAAGCTACTAATCTCGTTAGCAAGTGCCTTGACTCGCTTGTGTACATTGCTATTTTCCCTGCCGAAGGTTACGAGCTCGTTAACCTTCTTACTGAGTTTCATCATTGTCGAGCTTGGTTCGAGATTTGCTTCATTCTTTTTGACGTTGTCTGATGAATCATTTTTCCCTTTCTTCGGAAGATTTTCGTCCCCGCTTTTTTGACTGCCTTCCGCTGCCTTTTCTTCGCTCTCTTGCCTGTTTTTCTTCTTCCTCTTTCCTGGTACGAAATCGTCGGGTGAACTTTCGAGAGTGATGCTGTCGTCCACTTCTGCGTCTTGTGCCGCGAAGGACAGGTCAAGAGAACCATGCCTTATTCGGAGATCCTTCCTAGGCCGGTCGAGTGACCCTTCCCTTTTTGGTGGGGTGTGTGCCACTTTACTTCTCCTCAAGAAGGGGTTTTCTTCTTCGCCTAACTCAGTCCTTTCGATTTCACCCTTTAGCGCTCCAGCCTGGGGCTCCGCTGTAAGGCCACGGTCCGTCATGGTCTTTTGATCTTGTTTTTGTTTTGTTTGATTAACTTCCATTTTGTCTCCCACGAGTATGGGACGAAAGGAGGTCACTCCCAGGGTGACGCCCATCCCTAGGAGAAGGCATTTATACTACGGGGTGCGCCAGGTGCCCCGAAGGTTTTTGCGACTTCGCTGTCGGTTATTTTATGGAGGTTGCCTCCTCGCGGGCCGGCCGGTTAAGGCAAGCCCCCCGGCCGCGAGTCCTCACACGACGTACCCCTGCCACGCTCGCAAGGGTTGTTGAGGTGTGAGCCGCGGTTACGGTGTGTAACGATTAGTCCGCGTTCGACCAACCGTAGCTCGGATCTCCCCCGGGTTCGCCAGTTCCCGTGCCACGACTTTCGTGGTGGATCCTGAGGGTTGAGCCGTCCTTTGTTTTTCGCCGGTCCGCTCGACCCTTGCCGGCATGGGTGACCCTGCCAGGAGCGCGAAGCTCCCGCCGGCATCGCCCCGAGCATCACTCCGGTTACTTAAGCCCCTCCACCAACGACAAGGTCTCACGGCTCCTTGGAGGGGGACCTGACCTGACCTGACCTGACCTGACCTGACCTGACCTGACCTGACCTGACCTGACCTGACCTGACCTGACCTGACCTGACCTGACCTGACCTGACCTGACCTGACCTGACCTGACCTGACCTGACCTGACCTGACCTGACCTGACCTGACCTGACCTGACCTGACCTGACCTGACCTGACCTGACCTGACCTGACCTGACCTGACCTGACCTGACCTGACCTGACCTGACCTGACCTGACCTGACCTGACCTGACCTGACCTGACCTGACCTGACCTGACCTGACCTGACCTGACCTGACCTGACCTGACCTGACCTGACCTGACCTGACCTGACCTGACCTGACCTGACCTGACCTGACCTGACCTGACCTTTTTTTTTTTTTTTTTTTTTTTTTTTTCGGGAGGAGGGGAAATACATTACGTACAACCCCCAGGACACCAAGTTGCCCTGGGGAGTGTGGGACTCCTCGCCATGGTGGTCGGGGCGAGACTACCCACTAAAACCCCTCCTCGAATTCTCTCCCGGGCGCCCGGAACTGCGATAGCATTACTTCAGACGCCCAGTGTGTGCTTAGCGAACGGTGCGCTCGCGCTGCCTCTCCGTGTCCTCCTTAGCTTTAAGAATCTTGCTGACGTACTTGACGATAACTTCCCAGTCCTCTTTCGACCGCAGGAGAATGGCCACAAAGTTTTCTTTCGTTGGCCATTCCGTCGTTTCTCTCATGACCTGCAGCCTTTCGTAGTCCCATCTTTCGCACCTAAAGAGGGTGTGTTCAACGTCATCCACCTCTGCGTCACAGTACCAGCACTTCGGGCTATTTTCTTTCCCTATCTTATTTAGAAAAGCCGCAAAGCAGCCATGTCCCGTCAGGGCCTGGGTTATATGGTATTCCAGCTCTCCATGGTTCCTCCCTGTCCATTCAGCTATCCTCGGCAGGAGCTGCCTGGTCCAACTTCCCTTCTCAGTTGTTTCCCATCGGGTCTGCCATTTTTGCAGTTGCCTCTCCTTCAGCTGGTCTCTGGTAATACACTGCCGACGGAGGAGCGCCCGTCCTTCGGCTTGTATGTCCACGGGCAAGACCCCCGTTATGACTTGCAATGCCTCAGTGGACACTGAACGATACGCACTGACTATCCTGATCAGGGCTCTTCGCTGGACTCGATTCAGTATCTCGACGCTCCTCTTCTGTTTCAGGGCGTCCGCCCATCCCTCTGCACCATACAGGAGTCTGCTGTGGACAACTGCCGACAGGAGCCTTCTTCTACTGCTACTGGCGCCCTTCAGGTTCGGCATGATTCGACTCAGTGAGGCCACCATCCTTTCAGCCTTCACTGCTACCTCTTCCAGGTGAGGGACAAACGTCATGGACTGGTCCACCCGTACTCCCAGGTACCTAACGGATTCCTTCGGTTGGATTTCCTCTCCGCCGACGGTGAATTTGACTTTTCTTGGTCTCCTCCTCCCGACCAACAAGACCGCTTCGGTCTTTTGGGTGGCCAGCCGCAGTCCCGTCCGCTTCATCCATTCGGCAACCATCGATAGCGCCCGGTCTACACAGTCGACAAGGCTTTCCTCTGTTCTCGCCGTGCCCACGATTGCTAAGTCATCGGCGAAGGCCACTAGTCTAACTCCCACCGGAACCCCCAAACTGAGCACTCCATCATACATGATGTTCCACAGAACCGGCCCAAGTACCGACCCCTGTGGGACACCACACACCACATCTACCCTCTCTCGATCAGTGACCACGAGCCCCCGCTCGGTAAGGTAGCTCTGAATGAGTCCGATCAAGTAGGCATCAAGCGTCCTTCTCTCCATCGCCTCCACTACTCTGGCCCAAGGAGCCGAATTGAAGGCGTTCTCGACGTCGATTAGGACCAGAGCGCAGTAGTCTTTTCGGCCCCACGTCCCCGCATTCGCAAACCTCGCCACTTTCATAACTTCCTCGAAAGCATCCACTGTCGACAACCCCTCGCGGAAGCCGAACTGAGCGTCTGACAGACCGCCTTTTTCCTCCAGGTTGTTGGCTAAACGGGCCCTTATAAGGTGCTCCAGTAGCTTTCCCAGCGTGTCCAAGAGACAGATGGGCCTAAATTTTCTTTTTTCTGTCCCAGGTTTTCCTTTCGGTAGCAGTACCAAACTGGCCACTTTCCACGTTCTGGGAAAGGTTCTTGTTCTTAAACAGTCATTCATTACCTCCAAAATGACTTCAGGCACTTCGTCTACGAGGTTTTTGACAACTTCCGGGGGGATTCCGTCAGGGCCAGGCGTCTTCTTGGGACGGAGTCTTTTGGCGGCAGTTTGGAGCTCCTCTACAGTAAATGCTGGGGCTTCCTCCTCACGTGGGCTTGTCCAGACGGGTGGGCGTCCTTGTGGAAACAACTTCCTGACCGCGTCCCACGTCTCCGTGGTCGATGGCGGAATGTCTCTCCTGATCTTTCTTGTAGCGATCTTGTATCCGTCTCCCCACGGATTCTCCTCGACTTCTTCCACGAGTCTCGTCCATGCCACCTCTTTTGCCCTTTTTATTTCCAACTTCAGATTTTTTGACGCTTCTTTGTATTTTTTTTGTGCTGAATGGATTTCTCCTAACTCCTTCTTCTTAATGGCCCTTGTCAGTTGTCTTCTGGCACAGAGACAGGTCCTTCTGCTGCCAGCCACCTCCGCTGTCCACCAGTAGACCGGTCTGCGTCCATCCGAAAATTTTCTTTTTAGGGTGAGGTTACAGGCTCTTTGGATGGCCTCCACTAAACTCTTCGGATTCAGGTCTAGCAGTGCTTCCAATTGCCTTTTCACTTCCGAAAGAAGGCTTTCCTTTTTGTCCTCCTGCCACCACCATCCGGTGCTATTTGTTCTTCGAGCCTCCCCTTGTTCCCTAGCTCCCATTTGGAACGTTATGGGCCGATGGTCGCTGAGAGTGACGTTATCGTTCACCCTCCATCCACTGATCTTCTGTGCCAGCCCAGTAGAGGCACAGGTGATGTCGATGACCGACTCCCCCCGACCTCCAACGAAAGTTGCCTCCTCGCCCTGATTTTGTACGACCAAGTCGCACTCAGCGAGCAACTCGGCCAATGCTCTACCACGCCGATCTTCAGTTCTAGAACCCCATGTCGGAGACTTTGAGTTAAAGTCCCCGGCCAATAGGACCTCTGTGGAGCTGTTCCTGATACAGCTTCTCAAGTCTTCCAGAAATGCCTGAAATTCCTCAAAGCTAGCATTTGGAGAAACGTAGCCGCTGATCATTCGGCACCCTCTCATTTCGGCCCAGACAAAGCCTTTTCCTGATCCGAAGCTATCCACCTTGTGCTCTCTATTTCTGACCCTTATCGCTGCGTCCAGTGTCCGGTCCGCGTACCACCCTCCTTTTTGTATGTTTTTTTTGTTTGGCTCGGTGACCATCATGACGTCTGCTTTCGTCTCATCGGCCATCTTGTTCAGCAGATCATGGGACGTGTCACTGCGATTGACGTTTAGCTGGATTACTTTGGTCCTGTTGCCCTGTTCTCCCCGTGTTTTTGTTGCATTCGAAAGGACCGCGGCTCTCCGTCTTGGTCGCAGAGTACGCCGTGCCTCCTGGGGTGGTTCCGAACCTACTCCTGGCGGGCACCTGAAATGCCCGCCACCTCCTCGTTTTTTGGCGCGAAGGGACTCCGTCTTCTGGCTGCCGCCAGCGCGTTCCTGAAGATTGTGCATCTACCTTCTCCTGCCTCGTGTCCAGTTTTTTGGCACAGCGGACAGTATGCCAGTTCTATGCAGTGCTTTTTGACGTGTCCCGTCTTTGCGCATTTCCTGCAGCTCTCGCTTCTATCTTCCTCTTCACAATCTCTAGCTTTGTGCCCGTACCCCCAGCACCGATAGCACTTCTCGAGGTCGAGTCTCTCCTGTGCGGCGCACAGCGACAGTCCTACCCTCACAGTTCCCCCTTTAATTATCCTCCTAGCGTCTTCTTCTATGGCGGTTATTGTCGCCGTCTGACTTTCACCATACGCAGGCCTCAGCGCCTTCACCAGGAGTCTTTCCTTTCGTTTTATGAGTCCTGTTGCGATTACTGATTCTTTAACTTCTTCCTTGGTAGTCATGCTATCCAGGCCTCTTAGGTGTATTGTGACATCCTTCCCTTCCTTCATTGTTATTATTCTCCTATTTTGGAGAATCTCCTCCAGGGTCGATTTCAGTTTTCTTGTGCCCCCCTCTTTCAGTGTGAGTAGCGCTCCTCCTTTTAAGGTTTTCCTCACACCTTTTATCTCCTTTAATGTTTCTTTGTCTACCATCTTTTCCCTCAAGGTTTTTAGCGTTTCGGCGTACGTCGTCCCTTCCCCCTCAATTAGGATTGCTTCTCCGTTATATACTTTTTTTTGTATCACGTTCCCTCTCTCCGCATTTGCTGGTTTGTATATAGTCACTTGGGTGTTGGTATCGTGAAACACCGCTTCTGTCATTTTCCTCATGCGGTCCGTCTTTATTCCCTGGGGCAGGGTTATGCCTATTTTTCCCATATCCATGTCGCTGCACATCGTCCTCGCGGTCGTGATCAGGTTATACACGTCGGTCTGATCGCTCTCGCTCTGTTTACTTGGGTCGTGAAAGAGGACTATAGTGTTTTTTATTTTCTTTCTTGCATCCGTGCCCACCCCGTACTTCACGGTCTGCTCGAGTGTGAGGCAGCTTCCCCCTTCACACTTAGTTCTTGGAACCTCTTCGAGTTCCGGGTACCTGCTTTTAATTTGCTTGTACCACCTCTCCTGTTTGTCATCTTCGTCACAGAAGTAGACGACATTTTCTATATTTTTTTTCAGTGGGTTTCCACTCTCTACCATGGTCATCTTGAAGCATTCTTCTTCCCATTCGTCGTCCTGTACGACGAGAAAATCTTCGTAAGTTTCGATTCTCTTGCATCGTAGGTCGAACTTTCCTGTTTGTGTGCTCCTCGTGCACGTGTTTCTTTCTTCCAGGTTTTCAGATTCGAGGAGTTTTTTTTCCAAAGCCATCTTCGCCTGTCTGTGCCCGGCGATCTCTGTCTCCAATTCCATCATTCTCGTTTTATCATGTCTCGCCTCCACCGTGATCATTCTTACAAAGCTACTAATCTCGTTAGCAAGTGCCTTGACCCGCTTGTGTACATTGCTATTTTCCCTACCGAAGGTTACGAGCTCGTTAACCTTCTTACTGAGTTTCATCATTGTCGAGCTTGGTTCGAGATTTGCTTCATTCTTTTTGACGTTGTCTGATAAATCATTTTTCCCTTTCTTCGAAAGATTTTCGACCTCGCTTTTTTGACTGCCTTCCGCTGCCTTTTCTTCGCTCTCCTGCCTGTTTTTCTTCTTCCTCTTTCCTGGTACGAAATCGTCGGGTGAACTTTCGAGAGTGATGCTGTCGTCCACTTCTGCGTCTTGTGTCGCGAAGGACAGGTCAAGAGAACCATGCCTCACTCGGAGATCCTTCCTAGGCCGGTCGAGTGACCCTTCCCTCTTTGGTGGGGTGTGTGCCACTTTACTTCTCCTTAAGAAGGGGTTTTCTTCTTCGCCTAACTCAGTCCTTTCGATTTCACCCTTTAGCGCTCCAGCCTGGGGCTCCGCTGTAAGGCCACGGTCCGTCATGGTCTTTTGATCTTGTTTTTGTTTTGTTTGATTAACTTCCATTTGGTCTCCCACGAGTATGGGACGAAAGGAGGTCACTCCCAGGGTGACGCCCATCCCTGGGAGAAGGCATTCATACTACGAGGTGCGCCAGGTGCCTCGCAGGTTTTTGCGACTTCGCTGTCGGTTATTTTATGGAGGTTGTCTCCTCGTGGGCCGGCCGATTAAGGCAAGCCCCCCGGCCGCGAGTCCTCACACGACGTACCCCTGCCACGCTCGCAAGGGTTGTTGAGGTGTGAGCCGCGGTTACGGTATGTAACGATTAGTCCGCGTTCGACCAACCGTAGCTCGGATCTCCCCCGGGTTCGCCAGTTCCCGTGCCACGACTTTCGTGGTGGATCCTGAGGGTTGAGCCGTCCTTTGTTTTCGCCGGTCCGCTCGAGCCTTGCCGGCATGGGTGACCCTGCCAGGAGCGCGAAGCTCCCGCCGGCATTGCCCCGAGCATCACTCCGGTTACTTAAGCCCCTCCACCAACGACAAGGTCTCACGGCTCCTTGGAGGGGGACCTGACCTGACCTGACCTGACCTGACCTGACCTGACCTGACCTGACCTGACCTGACCTGACCTGACCTGACCTGACCTGACCTGACCTGACCTGACCTGACCTGACCTGACCTGACCTGACCTGACCTGACCTGACCTGACCTGACCTGACCTGACCTGACCTGACCTGACCTGACCTGACCTGACCTGACCTGACCTGACCTGACCTGACCTGACCTGACCTGACCTGACCTGACCTGACCTGACCTGACCTGACCTGACCTGACCTGACCTGACCTGACCTGACCTGACCTGACCTGACCTGACCTGACCTGACCTGACCTGACCTGACCTGACCTGACCTGACCTGACCTGACCTTTTTTTTTTTTTTTTTTTTTTTTTTTTTCCGGGAGGAGGGGAAAATACAATTACGTACAACCCCCAGGACACCAAGTTGCCCTGGGGAGTGTGGGACTCCTCGCCATGGTGGTCGGGGCGAGTCTACCCACTAAAAACCCCTCCTCGGTGACCGTCGGCCCACCCCGGTTTTTCGCCCATCAGGCATAACCTCGGGGTGGCGGTCCTTCTCTCCTGTGTCATCTTCACGGGGTCAACGTCAGCCCAGACTCGAGCCTTCTTTCGTCCGCCTCTTTTGTTCTCATGATCTTTCTTGCCATTCCTGCGATGGCTTCCCAGTCTTCCTTAGACCTGAGCATCAGGTCAACGAGATTTTCCTTTTCAGGCCACTCTGCCGTCTTCTGCATTACCTCGAGTCTGAGCCCATCCCACCTGGGGCACCGAAAAAGTGTGTGTTCTGCGTCGTCTCTATCTGGACAGTACCAGCAGCTATCGGTGTTTTTCTTTCCGATCTTCTTCAGAAAGGACGCGAAGCAACCGTGTCCCGAGAGCACCTGAGTTAAGTGGAAGTCCACATTTCCGTGTTTTCTTCTCGCCCACCTCTCGATTTGTGGTATAAGTTGGCGTGTCCACTCACCCTTGCCGCCCTCGATCCATCTTCTTTGCCACTCTGCTTCGATTTCTTTCCTGGCTTCGACTCTGGTCAGCCCAGTGGTCTTGCCTTTCCAGAGGCGAACTCTCTCGGCCACCAGCAGATCGATGGGCAGTGCGCCGGCTATTACCTGTGCGGCATCAGCGGAGATGGTTCTGTACGCCGCTATCACTCTGATGAGAACTCTCCTCTGGGTTCGTTGCAGGATCTCCAAGTCTTTCTTCTTTTTGAAGTCTTCAGCCCAGATCTCCGCTCCGTAGAGCACGACGGACGTGGTGACCGCCGCCAGTAGCTTTCGCTTGATGGAACTGGGTCCTCCCAGGTTGGGCATCAGCCTTGCCAGCATCGCCGTCAATTTTTCCGCCTTGGCGGTTGCACGAAGAACGTGACTGGAGAAGTTCATTTTTTGGTCCAGAAAAATCCCTAGGTATTTAAGCTCACGCTGCGGCGTGATGGTGTTATTTCCCAGTCGGAAGCTAATAGGCCTCGGCCTTCTTCCCCCGATGAGGAGCACTGCTTCGGTCTTGGACGGCTCTAGTCTTAATGAGTTCTCCTCCATCCAGCGTTCCGCTCTCGTTAAGGCGTCTTCTGTCGTGCGGACAAGCTCTTCTTCCGTTCTCCCCATGGTGAGAACGGCTAGGTCATCTGCAAAGGCGACGAGCTTCGTTCCCAAAGGCACCTCGATCCGGAGAACGCCATCGTATAGAAGGTTCCACAAAGTCGGTCCGAGAACCGATCCCTGTGGAACTCCGCAGGAGACTCTTATAGATAGGTCATCGTCCTCGACCCACCGATCACGAAGATAGTCCTGGACTATGGCGATCGTCCACGGCGGCATATTCTTGTGGTGCAGTGCCTCCACGATTCTTTGCCACGACGCCGAGTTGAAGGCGTTCGCCACGTCCACGGTGGTTAAGGCGCAGAAGTCCTTACGTCCCCAGGATCCGCTGTTCGCCACTTTTGCGAACTTCATAACCTCTTGGGTAGCATCGACTGTCGACCTTCCTTCTCGAAACCCGAACTGCGAGTCCGACAGACCGCCTCTTTGTTCCAACTCCTCGAGCAACCTTTTTCTTATTAAATGCTCGTACAGCTTGCCCAAGCAGTCCAGCAGGCAGATGGGCCGAAGCTTTTTTCTGTCCACCGACTTGGCCTTTGGTATCAGGACGAGTTTCGCTCTCTTCCATTCATCCGGGAACCGCGCCGCTGCGAAAAGTCCATTCATCAGGCTCAAGAGAGTCCGCGGGACGACCTCTACCAACAGTCGGATCACCTCCGGCGGAATGCCGTCCGGGCCTGGTGCCTTCCCTGGTCTCAGCTTCAACGCCGCAGCCCGAAGCTCATCGGTTGTGAAAGGCTCCACAGCTCCGATCTCCACCCTCGGCCACTCTGCGATCGGTCTGATGGGAAAAAGTTTTGCGACTGCTTCCCTTCGTTCTTCCAGGCTGAGCGGTGTTTTCTTCTGGAATTTCCCAGTCGCGATACGGTATCCCTTGCCCCACGGGTCATTTTCAACACTTTCCTGCAACTTTTCCCACGCTTTGGCCTTTGCCGCTCGGATCTCCTTCTTTAGTCGTTTTCTCGCCTGGGCTGAAACTCTTTCCATATTGCCGATTATGTCCTCTTGCTGCCGCTGCGTGGCGCTTCTGCGAGCCTTGGCTAGACGTCTTCTTTTGCTCAGGTAGTCTCTACGTCTGAATGCCACCTCGCCGGTCCACCAGAAAACGGCTCTCATCGTATTCCGGAGGCACCCCCTTTTTGGAAGAATTCTGTCGCACATTTCCTCGACCCGATGTTGAATTTCGAATGCAGAAGGCGAGCTGAGTTCGCCGAGTCCCATCACCATTTGCTCAGCCAGTTTATCCTTTTTATTCTCGGCCCATCGCCATCCATGTGCAGGACATCCGGCCTGCGTTGCGATGTGGCGTTCAGCAATCTCGAACTCGATGGGCATGTGGTCGCTGGTCGTGGAACCGGCCTCCATGACGTGCCAGCCGTGCACGCGCCTGGCGACATCGGGTGAGCAGAAAGTGACGTCTAACACCGACGTGCTTCCTCCCCTCTCGAACGTGGGCTCTCCTCGATTCATGGCGACCAGGTTCGTCGCTGCGGCCCAGTCCGCCAACATGCGCCCCTTGGCGTCTTCCACCGCAGAACCCCACATGAAAGCCTTGGCATTAAAGTCCCCGGCTACAATCACCGGTCCTCCTTGCGTCCGCACGCAGCTTGCAAGGTCGTCCAGGTGCCTCTCAAACTCCCCTGTGGTGATGTTGGGGGAGATGTAGCAGCTGAACACAGTGTAGGATGTCACTTGGGCCCAAACAAAGCCTCTGCCCTTCCCCCATTTCCTCATTGAGGTACCCCTCAACATGATGGCAGCGTCCTCCGAGTCGTCCACTAGCCATCCCGGTGTCCTTACTCGCCTGATGTTGGGCTCGCTCATTAGCAGAACCGAGGTGCCTCGCTCTCTCGTAAGTTGGTCGACGAGCCAGTGGACGGCTCGGCTCCTGTTGGCATTTAGCTGCAGGAACCTCATGCTACGGCTTTCCGAGGTCTCCTGCTCTCTCTCGTTGCCTCCATTGCCTTTCTATATTCTGGACAAGCTACCCGATCTCCGCGGTGGCCAGCCACTCCACAGTTATGGCACCAGGGATCGTTCTCACAATCCCTGGCTAGATGCCCTTCTTTCCCGCATCGAAAACAGGATCCTGCGGCAACCCTCTTCTCTGCGGCACACCTACTTGCCAAATGCCCAAACCGTAGGCATTGGAAGCATCTCATCGGCACCATCCTCTCCTGTACGCGACACTGATTCCAGCCGATTCTGACGCGTCCCACCTCCAAAAGCCGATCGGCCTCGACATCCGGAAGATGCAAGGTTGCCATACCCGCCATCCCTCCTTGCGGCTTCTTCAGGTCGCTGATTTGTATTTGTTCACCCATCCCATTTGGGCCGATAACCGCGCCGATCGCCGTCCGAATCTCATTTTCGGTCACTGTGCGATCGAGGTCCCTCATCACCAATTGTCTGGTGGCGACGACTTCCGCTGTGACCATTTCTCCCATGGCATCTAACACAGCTTTCCTTAATTTGGGAGCAGCTGTGCCCCGCGCAGGTGCTAATTTGACGGAAATGCGTCCGTTCTCAGCGCCCGTAAGCGATTTCACTTTGACATCAACTTTCGAGATGTCTACCCTCGCCTTCATTTGTCTGATGACATCGTCGACCTTTGCGCTTTTGTCCTTGGCCTTGACGACCAGCACTTCCGCCTTGGGTCCGCGCGTCTTCGGGTACTGCCACCTGTCCCCTTCATTCGTGGCTCCCCCCGTGGACGGAGCCTCGTTTTCTCGCGTTTTTTGAGCGGACGTCATTTTCGACGCGTACGTCGGGACGTATAGCTCCACCTGCACGCCGCTTCTCGCCGTCAGACACTCTAGCATCTTCCGTTGGATGAGCTCATCCGTCCCTTCTAGGCGTGCCATCGCCAATTGTCTCCTTCCCAGACGCTCCGCCTCTCGTACGAGTGCCCGTAAGTGCCGGTATGCCGCCTCGAGTGGAGATTCCCCTTCTTGAGTGTTCAGGGTGCGGCGGAAGATATAACGTTCGTTGACGATATTTCCTCCCGTCTTTCTCGGTACCGCGGTACTGAGCACTATATGAGGGACCCGGTTGGCCTCCCAGTCGGTCTCATCCAGCTCCCCGATTTCTGGAAACCTCTCAGCAAAGAGGCGAGCGATGCCCTTCTCCATTTTCCGGTCTTCCTCCGTCACCATTACGGCGAGATCGGACTTTCTCGCGGCCTGCAGCGGATTGCCATGAGCCCGCCTTGTCCTGTAGAAAAGAGTCTCGGGCCACTCCTTTTCTGCCAGTTCAGCAAAGCTTTGGAAGGAGGTAACCTTCTCTATCTCCCCAGGTTGCACTTCCTTGTCCACCCTTTCCCCGCATTTTCGGCACAGATTTGTTGTTTCTCTGGCCTCAACGCTACCTTCCACTCGCTGGATTACGTCCTCTGTCACGAGGTTGGTGACCATACTGCGTAATACAGCCACCTTGTCCGCCAGTTCTGCGTTCGGGAAGTTTGCTGCTCCAGTCATCTTCTCGAGATCATTTACTTGTTCCCTAAGCTGGGTAAGGAGTTCCCTTGCCTTTACCTTCAGGCGGTCCCCACGCCTCGGCTCTCTTTCCTCCTCTTCATCATCCTCTTCGTCTAATCGCCTCTTTTTTGTGGAACGAGCTGACGTACTATCCCACTCAAGGTCAAAACAGCCACAGTGCAGACCTACCGGCGTTCCGGGTGCTGTCGACGTTTCCGGTCCTGTTGTAGACGGTGCTACATCTGATTCCGCGTTTGCCTTCTCTATATTTAGCTTGAGCGGCTTCCTTTCCATCTTAGGGTTGGTCTTTGGACTGCCGTGAATCATCTTCATTACGAATTCTTCGCTTTCGCTTGTCCCAGGGGCCCTTTTTGGGATTTTTTTTACAGGTGCTGCGCGCCCGCTACCGGGCGAGTCTACCTTGCCGGTTCCTTGTTGTTTGCTTTCAGGTTTCTTTTTCAAATTTTTAATCTTGTCCATATTATTCCCACGAGAAGGGTCGAAACAAAAGTCACCCCCCCGGGTGACGCCCATTCCGAGGGGGAAGGCTTTGATACTGCGGGGTGCGCCAGGTGCCCCGAAGGTTTTTACGACTTCGCTGTCGGTTGTTTTATGGAGGTTGCCTCCTCGCGGGCCGGCCGTTTAAGGCAAGCCCCCCGGCCGCGAGTCCTCACACGACGTACCCCTGCCACGCTCGCAAGGGTTGTTGAGGTGTGAGCCGCGGTTACGGTGTGTAACGATTAGTCCGCGTTCGACCAACCGTAGCTCGGATCTCCCCCGGGTTCGCCAGTTCCCGTGCCACGACTTTCGTGGTGGATCCTGAGGGTTGAGCCGTCCTTTGTTTTTCGCCGGTCCGCTCGAGCCTTGCCGGCATGGGTGACCCTGCCAGGAGCGCGAAGCTCCCGCCGGCATCGCCCCGAGCCTCACTCCGGTTACTTAAGCCCCTCCACCAACGACAAGGTCTCACGGCTCCTTGGAGGGGACCTGACCTGACCTGACCTGACCTGACCTGACCTGACCTGACCTGACCTGACCTGACCTGACCTGACCTGACCTGACCTGACCTGACCTGACCTGACCTGACCTGACCTGACCTGACCTGACCTGACCTGACCTGACCTGACCTGACCTGACCTGACCTGACCTGACCTGACCTGACCTGACCTGACCTGACCTGACCTGACCTGACCTGACCTGACCTGACCTGACCTGACCTGACCTGACCTGACCTGACCTGACCTGACCTGACCTGACCTGACCTGACCTGACCTGACCTGACCTGACCTGACCTGACCTGACCTGACCTGACCTGACCTGACCTGACCTGACCTGACCTGACCTGACCTGACCTGACCTGACCTGACCTGACCTGACCTGACCTGACCTGACCTTTTTTTTTTTTTTTTTTTTTTTTGGGGAGGAGGGGAAATACGTTACGTACAACCCCCAGGACACCAAGTTGCCCTGGGGAGTGTGGGACTCCTCGCCATGGTGGTCGGGGCGAGACTACCCACTAAAACCCCTCCTCGAATCCTCTCCCGGGCGCCCGGAACTGCGATAGCATTACTTCAGACGCCCAGTGTGTGCTTAGCGAACGGTGCGCTCGCGCTGCCTCTCCGTGTCCTCCTTAGCTTTAAGAATTTTGCTGACGTACTTGACGATGACTTCCCAGTCCTCTTTCGACCGCAGGAGAATGGCCACAAAGTTTTCTTTCGTTGGCCATTCCGTCGTTTCTCTCATGACCTGCAGCCTTTCGTAGTCCCATCTTTCGCACCTAAAGAGGGTGTGTTCAACGTCATCCACCTCTGCGTCACAGTACCAGCACTTCGGGCTATTTTCTTTCCCTATCTTATTTAGAAAAGCCGCAAAGCAGCCATGTCCCGTCAGAGCCTGGGTTATATGGTATTCCAGCTCTCCATGGTTCCTCCCTGTCCATTCAGCTATCCTCGGCAGGAGCTGCCTGGTCCAACTTCCCTTCTCAGTTGTTTCCCATCGGGTCTGCCATTTTTGCAATTGCCTCTCCTTCAGCTGGTCTCTGGTAATACACTGCCGACGGAGGAGCGCCCGTCCTTCGGCTTGTATGTCCACGGGCAAGACCCCCGCTATGACTTGCAATGCCTCAGTGGACACTGAACGATACGCACTGACTATCCTGATCAGGGCTCTTCGCTGGACTCGATTCAGTATCTCGACGCTCCTCTTCTGTTTCAGGGCGTCCGCCCATCCCGCTGCACCATACAGGAGTCTGCTGTGGACAACTGCCGACAGGAGCCTTCTTCTACTGCTACTGGCGCCCTTCAGGTTCGGCATGATTCGACTCAGTGAGGCCACCATCCTTTCAGCCTTCACTGCTACCTCTTCCAGGTGGGGGATAAACGTCATGGACTGGTCCACCCGTACTCCCAGGTACCTAACGGATTCTTTCGGTTGGATTTCCTCTCCGCCGACGGTGAATTTGACTTTTCTTGGTCTCCTCCTCCCGACCAACAAGACCGCTTCGGTCTTCTGGGTGGCCAGCCGCAGTCCCGTCCGCTTCATCCATTCGGCAACCATCGATAGCGCCCGGTCTACACAATCGACAAGGCTTTCTTCTGTTCTCGCCGTGCCCACGATTGCTAAGTCATCGGCGAAGGCCACTAGTCTAACTCCCACCGGAACCTCCAAACTGAGCACTCCATCATACATGATGTTCCACAGAACCGGCCCAAGTACCGACCCCTGCGGAACACCACACACCACATCTACCCTCTCTCGATCAGTGACCACGAGCCCCCGCTCGGTAAGGTAGCTCTGAATGAGTCCGATCAAGTAGGCATCAAGCGTCCTTCTCTCCATCGCCTCCACTACTCTGGCCCAAGGAGCCGAATTGAAGGCGTTCTCGACGTCGATTAGGACCAGAGCGCAGTAGTCTTTTCGGCCCCACGTCCCCGCATTCGCAAACCTCGCCACTTTCATAACTTCCTCGAAAGCATCCACTGTCGACAACCCCTCGCGGAAGCCGAACTGGGCGTCTGACAGACCGCCTTTTTCCTCCAGGTTGTTGGCTAAACGGGCCCTTATGAGGTGCTCCAGTAGCTTTCCCAGCGTGTCCAAGAGACAGATGGGCCTAAATTTTCTTTTTTCTGTCCCAGGTTTTCCTTTCGGTAGCAGTACCAATCTGGCCACTTTCCACGTTCTGGGAAAGGTTCTTGTTCTTAAACAGTCATTCATTACCTCCAAAAAGACTTCGGGCACTTCGTCTACGAGGTTTTTGACAACTTCCGGGGGGATTCCGTCAGGGCCAGGCGCCTTCTTGGGACGGAGTCTTTTGGCGGCAGCTTGGAGCTCCTCTACAGTAAATGCTGGGACTTCCTCCTCTCGTGGGCTTGTCCAGACGGGTGGGCGTCCTTGTGGAAACAACTTCCTGACCGCGTCCCACGTCTCCGTGGTCGATGGCGGAATGTCTCTCCTGATCTTTCCTGTAGCGATCTTGTATCCGTCTCCCCACGGATTCTCCTCGACTTCTTCCACGAGTCTCGTCCATGCCGCCTCTTTTGACCTTTTTATTTCCAACTTCAGGTTTTTTGACGCTTCTTTGTATCCTTTTTGGGCTGAGTGGATTTCTCCTAACTCCTTCTTCTTCATGGCCCTTGTCAGTTGTCTTCTGGCACAGAGACAGGTCCTTCTGCTGCCAGCCACCTCCGCTGTCCACCAGTAGACCGGTCTGCGTCCATCCGAAAATTTTCTCCTTAGGGTGAGGTTACAGGCTCTTTGGATGGCCTCCACTAAACTCTTCGGATTCAGGTCTAGCAGTGCTTCCAATTGCCTTTTCACTTCCGAAAGGAGGCTTTCCTTTTTGTCCTCCTGCCACCACCATCCGGTGCTATTTGTTCTTGGAGCCTCCCCTTGTTCCCTAGCTCCTATTTGGAACGTTATGGGCCGATGGTCGCTGAGAGTGACGTTATCGTTCACCCTCCATCCACTGATCTTCTGTGCCAGCCCGGTAGAGGCACAGGTGATGTCGATGACCGACTCCCCCCGACCTCCAACGAAAGTCGCCTCCTCGCCCTGATTTTGTACGACCAAGTCGCACTCAGCGAGCAACTCGGCCAATGCTCTACCCCGCCGATCTTCAGTTCTGGAACCCCATGTCGGAGACTTTGAGTTAAAGTCCCCGGCCAGTAGGACCTCTGTGGAGCTGTTCCTGATACAGCTTCTCAAGTCTTCCAGAAATGCCTGGAATTCCTCATAGCTAGCATTTGGAGAAACGTAGCCGCTGATCATTCGGCACCCTCTCATTTCGGCCCAGACAAAGCCTTTTCCTGATCCGAAGCTATCCACCTTGTGCTCTCTATTTCTGACCCTTATCGCTGCGTCCAGTGTCCGATCCACGTACCACCCTCCTTTTTGTATGTTTTTTTTGTTTGGCTCTGTGACCATCATGACGTCTGCTTTCGTCTCATCGGCCATCTTGTTCAGCAGATCATGGGACGTCTCACTGCGATTTACGTTTAGCTGGATTACTTTGGTCCTATTGCCCTGTTCTCCCCGTGTTTTTATTGCATTCGAAAGGACCGAGGCTCTCCGTCTTGGTCGCAGAGTACGCCGTGCCTCCTGAGGTGGTTCCGTACCTACTCCTGGCGGGCACCTGAAATGCCCGCCACCTCCTCGTTTTTTGGCGCGAAGGGACTCCGTCTTCTGGCTACCGCCAGCGCGTTCCTGAAGATTGTGCATCTACCTTCTCCTGCCTCGTGTCCAGTTTTTTGGCACAGCGGACAGTATGCCAGTTCCATGCAGTGCTTTTTGACGTGTCCCGTCTTTGCGCATTTCCTGCAGCTCTCGCTTCTATCTTCCTCTTCACAATCTCTAGCTTTGTGCCCGTACCCCCAGCACCGATAGCACTTCTCAAGGTCGAGTCTCTCCTGTGCGGCGCACAACGACAGTCCTACCCTCACAGTTCCCTCTTTAATTATCCTCCTAGCGTCTTCTTCTATGGCGGTTATCGTCGCCGTCTGACTTTCACCATACGCAGGCCTCAGCGCCTTCACCAGAAGTCTTTCCTTCCGTTTTATGAGTCCTGTTGCGATTACTGATTCTTTAACTTCTTCCTTGGTAGTCATGCTATCCAGGCCTCTTAGGTGTATTGTGATATCCTTTCCTTCCTTCATTGTTATTATTCTCCTATTTTGGAGAATCTCCTCCAGGGTCGATTTCAGTTTTCTTGTGCCCCCCTCTTTCAGTGTGAGTAGCGCTCCTCCTTTTAAGGTTTTCCTCACACCTTTTATCTCTTTTAATGTTTCTTTATCTACCATCTTTTCCCTCAAGGTTTTTAGCGTATCGGCGTACGTCGTCCCTTCCCCCTCAATTAGGATTGCTTCTCCGTTATATACTTTTTTTTGTATCACGTTCCCTCTCTCCGCATTTGCTGGTTTGTATATAGTCACTTGGGTGTTGGTATCGTGAAACACCGCTTCTGTCATTTTCCTCATTTTTTCCGTCTTTAGTCCCTGGGGCAGGGTTATGCCTATTTTTCCCATATCCATGTCGCTGCACATCGTCCTCGCGGTCGTGATCAGGTTATACACGTCGGTCTGATCGCTCTCGCTCTGTTTACTTGGGTCGTGAAAGAGGACTATGGTGTTTTTTATTTTCTTTCTTGCATCCGTGCCCACCCCGTACTTCACGGTCTGCTCAAGTGTGATGCAGCTGCCCCCTTCACACTTAGTTCTTGGAACCTCTTCGAGTTCCGGGTACCTGCTTTTAATTTGCTTGTACCACCTCTCCTGCTTGTCATCTTCGTCGCAGAAGTAGACGACATTTTCTATATTTTTTTTCAGTGGGTTTCCACTCTCTACCGTGGTCATCTTGAAGCATTCTTCTTCCCATTCGTCGTCCTGTACGACGAGAAAATCTTCGTAAGTTTCGATTCTCTTGCATCGTAGGTCGAACTTTCCTGTTTGTGTGCTTCTCGTGCACGTGTTTCTTTCTTCCAGGTTTCCAAGTTCGAGGAGTTTTTTTTCCAAGGCCATGTTCGCCTGTCTGTGCTCAGCGATCTCTGTCTCCAATTCCATCATTCTCTTTTTATCATGTCTCGCCTCCACCGTGGTCATTCTTACGAAGCTACTAATCTCGTTAGCAAGTGCCTTGACTCGCTTGTGTACATTGCTATTTTCCCTGCCGAAGGTTACGAGCTCGTTAACCTTCTTACTGAGTTTCATCATTGTCGAGCTTGGTTCGAGATTTGCTTCATTCTTTTTGACGTTGTCTGATGAATCATTTTTCCCTTTCTTCGGAAGATTTTCGTCCCCGCTTTTTTGACTGCCTTCCGCTGCCTTTTCTTCGCTCTCTTGCCTGTTTTTCTTCTTCCTCTTTCCTGGTACGAAATCGTCGGGTGAACTTTCGAGAGTGATGCTGTCGTCCACTTCTGCGTCTTGTGCCGCGAAGGACAGGTCAAGAGAACCATGCCTTATTCGGAGATCCTTCCTAGGCCGGTCGAGTGACCCTTCCCTTTTTGGTGGGGTGTGTGCCACTTTACTTCTCCTCAAGAAGGGGTTTTCTTCTTCGCCTAACTCAGTCCTTTCGATTTCACCCTTTAGCGCTCCAGCCTGGGGCTCCGCTGTAAGGCCACGGTCCGTCATGGTCTTTTGATCTTGTTTTTGTTTTGTTTGATTAACTTCCATTTTGTCTCCCACGAGTATGGGACGAAAGGAGGTCACTCCCAGGGTGACGCCCATCCCTAGGAGAAGGCATTTATACTACGGGGTGCGCCAGGTGCCCCGAAGGTTTTTGCGACTTCGCTGTCGGTTATTTTATGGAGGTTGCCTCCTCGCGGGCCGGCCGGTTAAGGCAAGCCCCCCGGCCGCGAGTCCTCACACGACGTACCCCTGCCACGCTCGCAAGGGTTGTTGAGGTGTGAGCCGCGGTTACGGTGTGTAACGATTAGTCCGCGTTCGACCAACCGTAGCTCGGATCTCCCCCGGGTTCGCCAGTTCCCGTGCCACGACTTTCGTGGTGGATCCTGAGGGTTGAGCCGTCCTTTGTTTTTCGCCGGTCCGCTCGACCCTTGCCGGCATGGGTGACCCTGCCAGGAGCGCGAAGCTCCCGCCGGCATCGCCCCGAGCATCACTCCGGTTACTTAAGCCCCTCCACCAACGACAAGGTCTCACGGCTCCTTGGAGGGGACCTGACCTGACCTGACCTGACCTGACCTGACCTGACCTGACCTGACCTGACCTGACCTGACCTGACCTGACCTGACCTGACCTGACCTGACCTGACCTGACCTGACCTGACCTGACCTGACCTGACCTGACCTGACCTGACCTGACCTGACCTGACCTGACCTGACCTGACCTGACCTGACCTGACCTGACCTTTTTTTTTTTTTTTTTTTTTTTTTTTTTTTTTTTGGGGAGGAGGGGAAATACGTTACGTACAACCCCCAGGACACCAAGTTGCCCTGGGGAGTGTGGGACTCCTCGCCATGGTGGTCGGGGCGAGACTACCCACTAAAACCCCTCCTCGAATCCTCTCCCGGGCGCCCGGAACTGCGATAGCATTACTTCAGACGCCCAGTGTGTGCTTAGCGAACGGTGCGCTCGCGCTGCCTCTCCGTGTCCTCCTTAGCTTTAAGAATTTTGCTGACGTACTTGACGATGACTTCCCAGTCCTCTTTCGACCGCAGGAGAATGGCCACAAAGTTTTCTTTCGTTGGCCATTCCGTCGTTTCTCTCATGACCTGCAGCCTTTCGTAGTCCCATCTTTCGCACCTAAAGAGGGTGTGTTCAACGTCATCCACCTCTGCGTCACAGTACCAGCACTTCGGGCTATTTTCTTTCCCTATCTTATTTAGAAAAGCCGCAAAGCAGCCATGTCCCGTCAGAGCCTGGGTTATATGGTATTCCAGCTCTCCATGGTTCCTCCCTGTCCATTCAGCTATCCTCGGCAGGAGCTGCCTGGTCCAACTTCCCTTCTCAGTTGTTTCCCATCGGGTCTGCCATTTTTGCAATTGCCTCTCCTTCAGCTGGTCTCTGGTAATACACTGCCGACGGAGGAGCGCCCGTCCTTCGGCTTGTATGTCCACGGGCAAGACCCCCGCTATGACTTGCAATGCCTCAGTGGACACTGAACGATACGCACTGACTATCCTGATCAGGGCTCTTCGCTGGACTCGATTCAGTATCTCGACGCTCCTCTTCTGTTTCAGGGCGTCCGCCCATCCCGCTGCACCATACAGGAGTCTGCTGTGGACAACTGCCGACAGGAGCCTTCTTCTACTGCTACTGGCGCCCTTCAGGTTCGGCATGATTCGACTCAGTGAGGCCACCATCCTTTCAGCCTTCACTGCTACCTCTTCCAGGTGGGGGATAAACGTCATGGACTGGTCCACCCGTACTCCCAGGTACCTAACGGATTCTTTCGGTTGGATTTCCTCTCCGCCGACGGTGAATTTGACTTTTCTTGGTCTCCTCCTCCCGACCAACAAGACCGCTTCGGTCTTCTGGGTGGCCAGCCGCAGTCCCGTCCGCTTCATCCATTCGGCAACCATCGATAGCGCCCGGTCTACACAATCGACAAGGCTTTCTTCTGTTCTCGCCGTGCCCACGATTGCTAAGTCATCGGCGAAGGCCACTAGTCTAACTCCCACCGGAACCTCCAAACTGAGCACTCCATCATACATGATGTTCCACAGAACCGGCCCAAGTACCGACCCCTGCGGAACACCACACACCACATCTACCCTCTCTCGATCAGTGACCACGAGCCCCCGCTCGGTAAGGTAGCTCTGAATGAGTCCGATCAAGTAGGCATCAAGCGTCCTTCTCTCCATCGCCTCCACTACTCTGGCCCAAGGAGCCGAATTGAAGGCGTTCTCGACGTCGATTAGGACCAGAGCGCAGTAGTCTTTTCGGCCCCACGTCCCCGCATTCGCAAACCTCGCCACTTTCATAACTTCCTCGAAAGCATCCACTGTCGACAACCCCTCGCGGAAGCCGAACTGGGCGTCTGACAGACCGCCTTTTTCCTCCAGGTTGTTGGCTAAACGGGCCCTTATGAGGTGCTCCAGTAGCTTTCCCAGCGTGTCCAAGAGACAGATGGGCCTAAATTTTCTTTTTTCTGTCCCAGGTTTTCCTTTCGGTAGCAGTACCAATCTGGCCACTTTCCACGTTCTGGGAAAGGTTCTTGTTCTTAAACAGTCATTCATTACCTCCAAAAAGACTTCGGGCACTTCGTCTACGAGGTTTTTGACAACTTCCGGGGGGATTCCGTCAGGGCCAGGCGCCTTCTTGGGACGGAGTCTTTTGGCGGCAGCTTGGAGCTCCTCTACAGTAAATGCTGGGACTTCCTCCTCTCGTGGGCTTGTCCAGACGGGTGGGCGTCCTTGTGGAAACAACTTCCTGACCGCGTCCCACGTCTCCGTGGTCGATGGCGGAATGTCTCTCCTGATCTTTCCTGTAGCGATCTTGTATCCGTCTCCCCACGGATTCTCCTCGACTTCTTCCACGAGTCTCGTCCATGCCGCCTCTTTTGACCTTTTTATTTCCAACTTCAGGTTTTTTGACGCTTCTTTGTATCCTTTTTGGGCTGAGTGGATTTCTCCTAACTCCTTCTTCTTCATGGCCCTTGTCAGTTGTCTTCTGGCACAGAGACAGGTCCTTCTGCTGCCAGCCACCTCCGCTGTCCACCAGTAGACCGGTCTGCGTCCATCCGAAAATTTTCTCCTTAGGGTGAGGTTACAGGCTCTTTGGATGGCCTCCACTAAACTCTTCGGATTCAGGTCTAGCAGTGCTTCCAATTGCCTTTTCACTTCCGAAAGGAGGCTTTCCTTTTTGTCCTCCTGCCACCACCATCCGGTGCTATTTGTTCTTGGAGCCTCCCCTTGTTCCCTAGCTCCTATTTGGAACGTTATGGGCCGATGGTCGCTGAGAGTGACGTTATCGTTCACCCTCCATCCACTGATCTTCTGTGCCAGCCCGGTAGAGGCACAGGTGATGTCGATGACCGACTCCCCCCGACCTCCAACGAAAGTCGCCTCCTCGCCCTGATTTTGTACGACCAAGTCGCACTCAGCGAGCAACTCGGCCAATGCTCTACCCCGCCGATCTTCAGTTCTGGAACCCCATGTCGGAGACTTTGAGTTAAAGTCCCCGGCCAGTAGGACCTCTGTGGAGCTGTTCCTGATACAGCTTCTCAAGTCTTCCAGAAATGCCTGGAATTCCTCATAGCTAGCATTTGGAGAAACGTAGCCGCTGATCATTCGGCACCCTCTCATTTCGGCCCAGACAAAGCCTTTTCCTGATCCGAAGCTATCCACCTTGTGCTCTCTATTTCTGACCCTTATCGCTGCGTCCAGTGTCCGATCCACGTACCACCCTCCTTTTTGTATGTTTTTTTTGTTTGGCTCTGTGACCATCATGACGTCTGCTTTCGTCTCATCGGCCATCTTGTTCAGCAGATCATGGGACGTCTCACTGCGATTTACGTTTAGCTGGATTACTTTGGTCCTATTGCCCTGTTCTCCCCGTGTTTTTATTGCATTCGAAAGGACCGAGGCTCTCCGTCTTGGTCGCAGAGTACGCCGTGCCTCCTGAGGTGGTTCCGTACCTACTCCTGGCGGGCACCTGAAATGCCCGCCACCTCCTCGTTTTTTGGCGCGAAGGGACTCCGTCTTCTGGCTACCGCCAGCGCGTTCCTGAAGATTGTGCATCTACCTTCTCCTGCCTCGTGTCCAGTTTTTTGGCACAGCGGACAGTATGCCAGTTCCATGCAGTGCTTTTTGACGTGTCCCGTCTTTGCGCATTTCCTGCAGCTCTCGCTTCTATCTTCCTCTTCACAATCTCTAGCTTTGTGCCCGTACCCCCAGCACCGATAGCACTTCTCAAGGTCGAGTCTCTCCTGTGCGGCGCACAACGACAGTCCTACCCTCACAGTTCCCTCTTTAATTATCCTCCTAGCGTCTTCTTCTATGGCGGTTATCGTCGCCGTCTGACTTTCACCATACGCAGGCCTCAGCGCCTTCACCAGAAGTCTTTCCTTCCGTTTTATGAGTCCTGTTGCGATTACTGATTCTTTAACTTCTTCCTTGGTAGTCATGCTATCCAGGCCTCTTAGGTGTATTGTGATATCCTTTCCTTCCTTCATTGTTATTATTCTCCTATTTTGGAGAATCTCCTCCAGGGTCGATTTCAGTTTTCTTGTGCCCCCCTCTTTCAGTGTGAGTAGCGCTCCTCCTTTTAAGGTTTTCCTCACACCTTTTATCTCTTTTAATGTTTCTTTATCTACCATCTTTTCCCTCAAGGTTTTTAGCGTATCGGCGTACGTCGTCCCTTCCCCCTCAATTAGGATTGCTTCTCCGTTATATACTTTTTTTTGTATCACGTTCCCTCTCTCCGCATTTGCTGGTTTGTATATAGTCACTTGGGTGTTGGTATCGTGAAACACCGCTTCTGTCATTTTCCTCATTTTTTCCGTCTTTAGTCCCTGGGGCAGGGTTATGCCTATTTTTCCCATATCCATGTCGCTGCACATCGTCCTCGCGGTCGTGATCAGGTTATACACGTCGGTCTGATCGCTCTCGCTCTGTTTACTTGGGTCGTGAAAGAGGACTATGGTGTTTTTTATTTTCTTTCTTGCATCCGTGCCCACCCCGTACTTCACGGTCTGCTCAAGTGTGATGCAGCTGCCCCCTTCACACTTAGTTCTTGGAACCTCTTCGAGTTCCGGGTACCTGCTTTTAATTTGCTTGTACCACCTCTCCTGCTTGTCATCTTCGTCGCAGAAGTAGACGACATTTTCTATATTTTTTTTCAGTGGGTTTCCACTCTCTACCGTGGTCATCTTGAAGCATTCTTCTTCCCATTCGTCGTCCTGTACGACGAGAAAATCTTCGTAAGTTTCGATTCTCTTGCATCGTAGGTCGAACTTTCCTGTTTGTGTGCTTCTCGTGCACGTGTTTCTTTCTTCCAGGTTTCCAAGTTCGAGGAGTTTTTTTTCCAAGGCCATGTTCGCCTGTCTGTGCTCAGCGATCTCTGTCTCCAATTCCATCATTCTCTTTTTATCATGTCTCGCCTCCACCGTGGTCATTCTTACGAAGCTACTAATCTCGTTAGCAAGTGCCTTGACTCGCTTGTGTACATTGCTATTTTCCCTGCCGAAGGTTACGAGCTCGTTAACCTTCTTACTGAGTTTCATCATTGTCGAGCTTGGTTCGAGATTTGCTTCATTCTTTTTGACGTTGTCTGATGAATCATTTTTCCCTTTCTTCGGAAGATTTTCGTCCCCGCTTTTTTGACTGCCTTCCGCTGCCTTTTCTTCGCTCTCTTGCCTGTTTTTCTTCTTCCTCTTTCCTGGTACGAAATCGTCGGGTGAACTTTCGAGAGTGATGCTGTCGTCCACTTCTGCGTCTTGTGCCGCGAAGGACAGGTCAAGAGAACCATGCCTTATTCGGAGATCCTTCCTAGGCCGGTCGAGTGACCCTTCCCTTTTTGGTGGGGTGTGTGCCACTTTACTTCTCCTCAAGAAGGGGTTTTCTTCTTCGCCTAACTCAGTCCTTTCGATTTCACCCTTTAGCGCTCCAGCCTGGGGCTCCGCTGTAAGGCCACGGTCCGTCATGGTCTTTTGATCTTGTTTTTGTTTTGTTTGATTAACTTCCATTTTGTCTCCCACGAGTATGGGACGAAAGGAGGTCACTCCCAGGGTGACGCCCATCCCTAGGAGAAGGCATTTATACTACGGGGTGCGCCAGGTGCCCCGAAGGTTTTTGCGACTTCGCTGTCGGTTATTTTATGGAGGTTGCCTCCTCGCGGGCCGGCCGGTTAAGGCAAGCCCCCCGGCCGCGAGTCCTCACACGACGTACCCCTGCCACGCTCGCAAGGGTTGTTGAGGTGTGAGCCGCGGTTACGGTGTGTAACGATTAGTCCGCGTTCGACCAACCGTAGCTCGGATCTCCCCCGGGTTCGCCAGTTCCCGTGCCACGACTTTCGTGGTGGATCCTGAGGGTTGAGCCGTCCTTTGTTTTTCGCCGGTCCGCTCGACCCTTGCCGGCATGGGTGACCCTGCCAGGAGCGCGAAGCTCCCGCCGGCATCGCCCCGAGCATCACTCCGGTTACTTAAGCCCCTCCACCAACGACAAGGTCTCACGGCTCCTTGGAGGGGGACCTGACCTGACCTGACCTGACCTGACCTGACCTGACCTGACCTGACCTGACCTGACCTGACCTGACCTGACCTGACCTGACCTGACCTGACCTGACCTGACCTGACCTGACCTGACCTGACCTGACCTGACCTGACCTGACCTGACCTGACCTGACCTGACCTGACCTGACCTGACCTGACCTGACCTGACCTGACCTGACCTGACCTGACCTGACCTGACCTGACCTGACCTGACCTGACCTGACCTGACCTGACCTGACCTGACCTGACCTGACCTGACCTGACCTGACCTGACCTGACCTGACCTGACCTGACCTGACCTGACCTGACCTGACCTGACCTGACCTGACCTGACCTGACCTGACCTGACCTGACCTGACCTGACCTGACCTGACCTGACCTGACCTGACCTGACCTGACCTGACCTGACCTGACCTGACCTGACCTGACCTGACCTGACCTGACCTGACCTGACCTGACCTTTTTTTTTTTTTTTTTTTTTTTTTTTTCGGGAGGAGGGGAAATACATTACGTACAACCCCCAGGACACCAAGTTGCCCTGGGGAGTGTGGGACTCCTCGCCATGGTGGTCGGGGCGAGTCTACCCACTAAAACCCCTCCTCGTATCCTCTCCTAAGTACCCGGGATCGCTCTCGCATTTCATCAGGTACTTAGTGTTTTATGTTCAGCGGTCGTTTGCCTCACGCTTTCTTTCTTCATCCTCCTTTCCTCGAAGCACCGCCATCGTGAACTCCGCTGTGGCATCCCAGTCGGCTTGGGATCGAAGCAGAATCTCTACAAAGTTTTCGTTTGTTGGCCATTCTGCAGTCTTCCGCATGAGAAGCAGTCTCTCACGGTCCCACCTTTCGCACACGAACAGCGTGTGCTCGGGGTCATCGCGGTCTCCGCAGAACCAGCAGCCGTCGGTTTCTTCCTTTCCGATTTTAAGGAGGAAGGATGCGAAGCACCCGTGGCCTGACAGTGCCTGGGTTAGGTAGTAGGTCAGCTGCCCATGTCCTCGTTCGATCCAAGTCGCGATCTCTGGCAGGAGTTTTCTCGTCCAACTCCCCTTGTCGGTGGTTTGCCATCTCGCCTGCCATTTTCGTAGCTGCCTCTTTTTAGCTTCCTCCTTGGAGCAGAGTTGTCGGTGGAGGAGCACCCTCCCCTCGGCCTGTAGATCAGCGGGCAGGACCCCCGTTAATACTTGTAGGGCCTCAGCCGACACTGTGCGGTAAGCGCTGGCTACCCTCACCAGAACCCTTCTCTGGACCCTGTTGAGCGTTTCGACGTTCTTTTTGTATTTGAGGCCGTCGGCCCACCCTGCCGCCCCGTATAGGAGTCGACTGTGTACGACCGCTGAGAGGAGTTTTCTTCGGCTGCTACCTGGCCCTTTCATATTGGGCATGATCCTTCCCAACACGGCCACCATCTTTTCCGCCTTTGCAGCTACTTCTTCCACGTGGGGAACAAAGGTCATGGCCCTATCCATTCGTACCCCGAGGTACTTAAGTGATGTTGCTGGTAAAATCTCCTCACCACCAATTTGAAATTTTACGTTTCCGGGTCTCCTTTTTCCTACCAGCAGGACGGCTTCCGTTTTTTGGACAGCTAGCTTCAAACCTGCTTCCTCCATCCAACCTACGACCCTCTCCAGGGCATAGTTTGCCAAACTCATTAGTTCTTGTTCGGTTTTCGCCGTCACCAGAACAGCTAGATCGTCCGCAAAGGCGATCAGCCTTAGGCCCTCCGGCAATTCTAGTTCAAGCACCCCATCGTACAGCACGTTCCATAGCGTGGGTCCTAGCACCGATCCCTGGGGAACCCCACACGACACCCCGATCGTGGTTTGTTCATCGACCTCTAGGCTTCTATCCGTTAAGTAACTTTGTATCAGGCTAATGAGGTACTCGCTGGTGTTTCTCTTCCTTAGAGCCTCCACTATCCCAGCCCAGGGGGCCGTGTTAAAAGCGTTCTCTACGTCCAGGGTGATAAGAGCACAATAATCTTTTCTCCCCCAGCTACCCGCATTCGCATATCTTGCCACCTTTAGGACCTCCTCGATCGCGTGCTGCGTCGAGAGTCCCTCGCGAAAACCGTATTGGGCGTCACTCAGGCCTCCCTTCTCCTCGAGCTCGTCCGCCAGTCGTGCTCTGATCAGGTGTTCCATCAACTTCCCCAGGCAGTCCAGAAGGCAAATCGGCCTGAACTTTCGTTTACCTTGGCAATCTGCCTTTCCTTTAGAGATCAGTGCCAGCTTAGCCCTCTTCCACTCGATAGGGAACATTCGCTCTCGCAGGCAGCTGTTTGCAATCTGTAAGATGACATCCGGTACGGCTCTTACGGTCGCTTTTACGATCTCCGCAGAGAAACCGTCAGGTCCGGGAGCCTTCTTTGGGCGGAGTTTGTTTGCCGCCGCCTCGATCTCTTTCAAATCGAATTCTGCGACCTCTTCGAGTGGCTGCCTTATCCACACGGGTAAGGGAGTATTCGGGAAGAGTTTCTGAACCGCTTCTCGTGTCTCGGCGCCAGTTGGCGGTGTTTCTCTGGCGAATTTCCCCATGGCGGCCTTATATCCGGTCCCCCATGGATTTTCGTCCACGTCTTCGACCAGTTTTTTCCATGCCTTCTCCTTGCTCTTGAGGATTTGATGTTTCAAATCCTTCCGCGCCTTTCTATATTTCTCAGCGGCCAGCTCTCTGTTTCTCTCGTTTCCCTTTGCCCTCATCATCGCTCTTCTTAGTGTGACACAGGCGGCTCGAGTGTTTGCTATTTCGGGCGTCCACCAGTATGCCGGTTTTCGCCCGTTTTTGCCACAGTTTTTCTTTTTCAGCACAGAGTTGCATGCGTGATTGATAGTTTTGGTTAGTGCCGCTACCGAAATCTCACGGATGTGGCCCACTCTTTTTCCCAGTTCCCTGGCGAAAGCTTCTTCTGACTCTTCTTTCCAAAACCATCCTGCACTTGTTTTGTTTTTTCCTTCTTTCTCGCTTGACCCGACTATTTCATACGTAATGAGCCGGTGATCGCTCAAAGTCTCTGTGTCTTCCACTTTCCAATTTTGTATTCTCGGTGCCAACCCGCTGGTGGCACATGTGATGTCGATGACTGACTGCCCTCGTGCTCCCACAAACGTCGCTTTTTCGCCTAAATTTTGTGCAAACATGTTGTTTGCAGAAAGAAGGTCTGCTAATGCGGCCCCCCTGTTGTCTTCCACCCCTGATCCCCAAATCGGCGATTTGGCATTCAAGTCTCCAGCGACGAGTACATCCAGCCTTGCATGTCTGATGCAGTTTTCCAAGCGCCCCAGATACTTCTTGAATTCCTCGATGCCGATGTTCGGTGACGCGTATCCACTGACTATTCTCACACCATCGATTTCGACCCAGACGTACCCCTTTCCTCTTCCAGAGTTCTCCACCTTCTGCTTTCTGTTTAGGACTTTGATGGCCGCGTCCCGGTATGTGTCCACATACCATCCCCCTTTGTCCATCCGTTTTTTGTTGGGTTCGCTGGCTATGAGTACGTCCGCCTTGGGTTCCGACTCCATAACAAGATCGTGTGCAGCGCTGCTTCTATTTAAGTTTAACTGCATTATTTTGAGAACGATCGTGAAACCTCCCCCTCTGAGGCCACTCGGTTTTGGTCCCGTTCGTTCATCACTTCTTTCTGGCGGGCATCCGAAGTGCCCGCCTCCTTCTCGTTTTTTGGAGGGTTTCTTAACCCTTCCTCGTTCACGAGACTCATCGGTATCGCAACTTCGTCCCTTGATTTCGCTGAACCCTGTCTTTCTTCGTCTGCCTTCTCTTGTTGGGCTATCGTCGCTTTCGGGCAATTTTCACCGCCGGATATATGTCCCTCCAGATTGCAGAACAGACAGTACGGTCTGTTCCTGCAACCTGAAGCTTTGTGCCCTTCCTCGGCGCATTGGTGGCAAAGATTTTCCCGGTCCATCCCTTTACATTCTTTCTTCTTGTGTCCGCTATGCCAGCACCTTGGGCATCTCGAACTGTCCCAGGAGACCTGGTTTGGCCTGTTATGTTCTGATCCATCCTTGCTTGACCTGGCCGATCTCGCCTTCTTGCGTTGGGCTGTTAGGGCCGCCCTAAATTTTGTGCACCCGCCCTCTCCTGCACGGTGACCGACCTCTTGGCAAAGAGGACATTCCAAGTTATTTTGGCATTCCTTTGCCAGGTGTCCCACTTTGCCACATTTGTAACAGGCATTTCTCCTGTCGGGACCCTTACACCCCACAGTTTTATGGTCAAACGCCCAGCACCTGCGGCATTTTTCAGTCTCTACTCTCCTCTCAGCCCTGCACCTGACCGCACCGATCCTTAGGTATCCTTCCGCTAGGATGCTTTCGGCATCCTCCTTCCGAAGGACGATAGTGACCGCCTGTGTGTCGTTTCGATTTGGCCGCAGGTCACTGACCTTCCACGTTTTGTCCTTTGCATCCCCCAGCCTTACCTTCAGGGCTTCGATTACTTCCCCTTTATTAGTGGTTGCGTCTAAGCCCCTAACGTGTAGTACTTCCGTTCCAGAGTCCGATCTCGCCCTCCTCACCGCGAGATCGCCTGCTGCCTGTTTTATGGCTTTCTCGAGCTCCTCGATTGTCTCGTCATCTTTGTCAAGGGTAATCAGCAGGTTTCCATCTCTGGTGCTCCGCATTGTGTGGATTGAGCTCCTCGCAGGATCGCCTGTAATCGCAGTTTTAACACTGCTCAGCACATCTTTATACTGCGTCCCTTTCTTTTCAACGATCAGCGCATATGTCTTCTTTTCTCTTTTCCCCTCCTTTTTTGTGGATGTTTTTTCACTGCCCGGTGGTTTTTGGTAATTTACGTCGATCGACATCTCGACGTCTATCATCGCACACTCTAGTGTCTTCCTCCATAGTTCGCCCTGTCCGTTCAGAACTGTTAGTACTGCATGTTTTTGGCCGGTGTTAGTTATCGTATCCACAACCTTCCGTGCTGCCTTCAACGCTTCGTCCCAAGCCTCCTTCCCTGTGAGTTTGTGGTCCATCCCCACGAGACACCTCATCCTAATTTCTTCAAGCTTTTCGTCTCCGTTCAGCATATAAGTCACGCTCTTTGAACCAATAATGTTCCCATTTTTGAGGCGCTCTTCCTCAATTACTTTTTTCAGGCCCATGTGTGTTTCCCCCAATTTCTTTAAGACCTCATCTGTTTTAGCAGCTTTGTTGTCGGCCACAAAGAACACCAATGGGTCTGCCCATTGCTTCAATGGGTGGAGATGCACAGCCTTCGTCTTTAAGAACACATCCTCGGGCCATTTCCTCTTGGCTGTTTCAAACAGGTCCAGAGCGCTTTTCGGATTCTTTATGCGCTGTCTTAAAAGTTCCACTTCGTCGTCTTTTTGTTCCCACACTGTGGTCTGTGTGGCGCAATCTTTTTTATTGACATTGTCGTCCTCTCGTTTCCCCTCCGTGGTCTGCATGGCGCAGTCTTTTTTATTGGCATTGTCGTCCTCTCGTTTTCCCTCCGTGGTCTGCGTAGCACAGTCTTTTTGGTTCACTTTTTTCTCAGTCTGCACGTCCGCCTTCGAACTTTCGGCTTCTTGTAGGGATTCCTCCTCACTGTCCTGTGGCGTGTTGCCCACTCGCAGCTGCGCTACCAGGCTTACGAGACTCTCCACCACGGTTTTTAGGTCTTTTCTGGGATGGTAGGTATCTTTCACAATTTTACTCAACTTTCCAACCTGGGCAACCAAACGGTCCGTGACCCTCTTATTAAAGTTTCCTGCTCGGTCCTCGTTTGGACTCGGGCTCGCCGCTGCTTTTCGCTTTTTTATCGGACGTTCCTGCATTTTTGGCGTGAGGAACGTGGTCGTCTCCTGCTTGGAGCTTTGGAATGCTTTTGTCTTTCCCGCCGTCGTCGTTGGAGTCTCCGGTGCTATTTGGCCGGTCACGCTGGTGTATTCCCCGACCTTGTACTTGGACCTGCCCACCGCATCGTCCCACTTCAGATTAACACATCCGCTATTTTGTCCGGGTGATGGCAGCCCTGGCGATGCCGGTTCCGAGTGGGATCCTCCCGTTTTGGTCAGGCCTAAGTTGAGGGA
The DNA here is from genome assembly GCF_963966145.1 of Tenebrio molitor. Lineage (NCBI taxonomy): Eukaryota > Metazoa > Arthropoda > Insecta > Coleoptera > Tenebrionidae > Tenebrio > Tenebrio molitor. The sequence continues at coordinate 38,769 of NC_091049.1, forward strand.
TAACTTTCGAGGTAAGTTCCTACCGAGAGTCTTTTCGACTTCTAATACTAAAAGACCTGGCGTTTTTGCCACCGCCATTTCTCTTTCTTGTTTATCTTCAGTCACCTCTTTCTTAGCCAAGTCATTTGCTTCAAAACTTTCTTCATTTTCCAGTTGGTTTTTCTTAGAATCCATATTTATTCCCACGAATACGGGACGAAAGGAGGTCACTCCCAGGGTGACGCCCATCCCTGGGAGAAGGCATTCATACTGCGAGGTGCGCCAGGTGCCCCGCAGGTTTTAGCGACTTCGCTGTCGGTTATTTTATGGAGGTTGTCTCCTCGCGGGCCGGCCGATTAAGGCAAGCCCCCCGGCCGCGAGTCCTCACACGACGTACCCCTACCACGCTAGCAAGGGTTGTTGAGGTGTGAGCCGCGGTTACGGTTTGTCACGATTAGTCCGCGTTCGACCAACCGTAGCTCGGATCTCCCCCGGGTTCGCCAGTTCCCGTGCCACGACTTTCGTGGTGGATCCTGAGGGTTGAGCCGTCCTTTGTTTTTCGCCGGTCCGCTCGACCCTTGCCGGCATGGGTGACCCTGCCAGGAGCGCGAAGCTCCCGCCGGCATCGCCCCGAGCATCACTCCGGTTACTTAAGCCCCTCCACCAACGACAAGGTCTCACGGCTCCTTGGAGGGGGACCTGACCTGACCTGACCTGACCTGACCTGACCTGACCTGACCTGACCTGACCTGACCTGACCTGACCTGACCTGACCTGACCTGACCTGACCTGACCTGACCTTTTTTTTTTTTTTTTTTTTTTTTTTTTTTTTTTTTTTTTTTTCGGGAGGAGGGGAAAATACAATTACGTACAACCCCCAGGACACCAAGTTGCCCTGAGGAGTGTGGGACTCCTCGCCATGCTGGTCGGGGCGAGTCTACCCACTAAAAACCCCTCCTCGGTGACCGTCGGCCCACCCCGGTTTTTCGCCCATCAGGCATAACCTCGGGGTGGCGGTCCTTCTCTCCTGTGTCATCTTCACGGGGTCAACGTCAGCCCAGACTCGAGCCTTCTTTCGTCCGCCTCTTTTGTTCTCATGATCTTTCTTGCCATTCCTGCGATGGCTTCCCAGTCTTCCTTAGACCTGAGCATCAGGTCGACGAGATTTTCCTTTTCAGGCCACTCTGCCGTCTTCTGCATTACCTCGAGTCTGAGCCCATCCCACCTGGGGCACCGAAAAAGTGTGTGTTCTGCGTCGTCTCTGTCTGGACAGTACCAGCAGCTATCGGTGTTTTTCTTTCCGATCTTCTTCAGAAAGGACGCGAAGCAACCGTGTCCCGAGAGCACCTGAGTTAAGTGGAAGTCCACATTTCCGTGTTTTCTTCTCGCCCACCTCTCGATTTGTGGTATAAGTTGGCGTGTCCACTCACCCTTGCCGCCCTCGATCCATCTTCTTTGCCACTCTGCTTCGATTTCTTTCCTGGCTTCGACTCTGGTCAGCCCAGTGGTCTTGCCTTTCCAGAGGCGAACTCTCTCGGCCACCAGCAGATCGATGGGCAGTGCGCCGGCTATTACCTGTGCGGCATCAGCGGAGATGGTTCTGTACGCCGCTATCACTCTGATGAGAACTCTCCTCTGGGTTCGTTGCAGGATCTCCAAGTCTTTCTTCTTTTTGAGGTCTTCAGCCCAGATCTCCGCTCCGTAGAGCACGACGGACGTGGTGACCGCCGCCAGTAGCTTTCGCTTGATGGAACTGGGTCCTCCCAGGTTGGGCATCAGCCTTGCCAGCATCGCCGTCAATTTTTCCGCCTTGGCGGTTGCACGAAGGACGTGACTGGAGAAGTTCATTTTTTGGTCCAGAAAAATCCCTAGGTATTTAAGCTCACGCTGCGGCGTGATGGTGTTATTTCCCAGTCGGAAGCTGATAGGCCTCGGCCTTCTTCCCCCGATGAGGAGCACTGCTTCGGTCTTGGACGGCTCTAGTCTTAATGAGTTCTCCTCCATCCAGCGTTCCGCTCTCGTTAAGGCGTCTTCTGTCGTGCGGACAAGCTCTTCTTCCGTTCTCCCCATGGTGAGAACGGCTAGGTCATCTGCAAAGGCGACGAGCTTCGTTCCCAAAGGCACCTCGATCCGGAGAACGCCATCGTATAGAAGGTTCCACAAAGTCGGTCCGAGAACCGATCCCTGTGGAACTCCGCAGGAGACTCTTATAGATAGGTCATCGTCCTCGACCCACCGATCACGAAGATAGTCCTGGACTATGGCGATCGTCCACGGCGGCATATTCTTGTGGTGCAGTGCCTCCACAATTCTTTGCCACGACGCCGAGTTGAAGGCGTTCGCCACGTCCACGGTGGTTAAGGCGCAGAAGTCCTTACGTCCCCAGGATCCGCTGTTCGCCACTTTCGCGAACTTCATAACCTCTTGGGTAGCATCGACTGTCGACCTTCCTTCTCGAAACCCGAACTGCGAGTCCGACAGACCGCCTCTTTGTTCCAACTCCTCGAGCAACCTTTTTCTTATTAAATGCTCGTACAGCTTGCCCAAGCAGTCCAGCAGGCAGATGGGCCGAAGCTTTTTTCTGTCCACCGACTTGGCCTTTGGTATCAGGACGAGTTTCGCTCTCTTCCATTCATCCGGGAACCGCGCCGCTGCGAAAAGTCCATTCATCAGGCTCAAGAGAGTCCGCGGGACGACCTCTACCAACAGTCGGATCACCTCCGGCGGAATGCCGTCCGGGCCTGGTGCCTTCCCTGGTCTCAGCTTCAACGCCGCAGCCCGAAGCTCATCGGTTGTGAAAGGCTCCACAGCTCCGATCTCCACCCTCGGCCACTCTGCGATCGGTCTGATGGGAAAAAGTTTTGCGACTGCTTCCCTTCGTTCTTCCAGGCTGAGCGGTGTTTTCTTCTGGAATTTCCCAGTCGCGATACGGTATCCCTTGCCCCACGGGTCATTTTCAACACTTTCCTGCAACTTTTCCCACGCTTTGGCCTTTGCCGCTCGGATCTCCTTCTTTAGTCGTTTTCTCGCCTGGGCTGAAACTCTTTCCATATTGCCGATTATGTCCTCTTGCTGCCGCTGCGTGGCGCTTCTGCGAGCCTTGGCTAGACGTCTTCTTTTGCTCAGGTAGTCTCTACGTCTGAATGCCACCTCGCCGGTCCACCAGAAAACGGCTCTCATCGTATTCCGGAGGCACCCCCTTTTTGGAAGAATTCTGTCGCACATTTCCTCGACCCGATGTTGAATTTCGAATGCAGAAGGCGAGCTGAGTTCGCCGAGTTCCATCACCATTTGCTCAGCCAGTTTATCCTTTTTATTCTCGGCCCATCGCCATCCATGTGCAGGACATCCGGCCTGCGTTGCGATGTGGCGTTCGGCAATCTCGAACTCGATGGGCATGTGGTCGCTGGTCGTGGAACCGGCCTCCATGACGTGCCAGCCGTGCACGCGCCTGGCGACATCGGGTGAGCAGAAAGTGACGTCTAACACCGACGTGCTTCCTCCCCTCTCGAACGTGGGCTCTCCTCGATTCATGGCGACCAGGTTCGTCGCTGCGGCCCAGTCCGCCAACATGCGCCCCTTGGCGTCTTCCACCGCAGAACCCCACATGAAAGCCTTGGCATTAAAGTCCCCGGCTACAATCACCGGTCCTCCTTGCGTCCGCACGCAGCTTGCAAGGTCGTCCAGGTGCCTCTCAAACTCCCCTGTGGTGATGTTGGGGGAGATGTAGCAGCTGAACACAGTGTAGGATGTCACTTGGGCCCAAACAAAGCCTCTACCCTTCCCCCATTTCCTCATTGAGGTACCCCTCAACATGATGGCAGCGTCCTCCGAGTCGTCCACTAGCCATCCCGGTGTCCTTACTTGCCTGATGTTGGGCTCGCTCATTAGCAGAACCGAGGTGCCTCGCTCTCTTGTAAGTTGGTCGACGAGCCAGTGGACGGCTCGGCTCCTGTTGGCATTTAGCTGCAGGAACCTCATGCTACGGCTTTCCGAGGTCTCCTGCTCTCCCTCGTTGCCTCCATTGCCTTTCTATATTCTGGACAAGCTACCCGATCTCCGCGGTGGCCAGCCACTCCACAGTTATGGCACCAGGGATCGTTCTCACAATCCCTGGCTAGATGCCCTTCTTTCCCGCATCGAAAACAGGATCCTGCGGCAACCCTCTTCTCTGCGGCACACCTACTTGCCAAATGCCCGAACCGTAGGCATTGGAAGCATCTCATCGGCACCATCCTCTCCTGTACGCGACACTGATTCCAGCCGATTCTGACGCGTCCCACCTCCAAAAGCCGATCGGCCTCGACATCCGGAAGATGCAAGGTTGCCATACCCGCCATCCCTCCTTGCGGCTTCTTCAGGTCGCTGATTTGTATTTGTTCACCCATCCCATTTGGGCCGATAACCGCGCCGATCGCCGTCCGAATCTCATTTTCGGTCACTGTGCGATCGAGGTCCCTCATCACCAATTGTCTGGTGGCGACGACTTCCGCTGTGACCATTTCTCCCATGGCATCTAACACAGCTTTCCTTAATTTGGGAGCAGCTGTGCCCCGCGCAGGTGCTAATTTGACGGAAATGCGTCCGTTCTCAGCGCCCGTAAGCGATTTCACTTTGACATCAACTTTCGAGATGTCTACCCTTGCCTTCATTTGTCTGATGACATCGTCGACCTTTGCGCTTTTGTCCTTGGCCTTGACGACCAGCACTTCCGCCTTGGGTCCGCGCGTCTTCGGGTACTGCCACCTGTCCCCTTCATTCGTGGCTCCCCCCGTGGACGGAGCCTCGTTTTCTCGCGTTTTTTGAGCGGGCGTCATTTTCGACGCGTACGTCGGGACGTATAGCTCCACCTGCACGCCGCTTCTCGCCGTCAGGCACTCTAGCATCTTCCGTTGGATGAGCTCATCCGTCCCTTCTAGGCGTGCCATCGCCAATTGTCTCCTTCCCAGACGCTCCGCCTCTCGTACGAGTGCCCGTAAGTGCCGGTATGCCGCCTCGAGTGGGGATTCCCCTTCTTGAGTGTTCAGGGTGCGGCGGAAGATATAACGTTCGTTGACGATATTTCCTCCCGTCTTCCTCGGTACCGCGGTACTGAGCACTATATGAGGGACCCGGTTGGCCTCCCAGTCGGTCTCATCCAGCTCCCCGATTTCTGGAAACCTCTCAGCAAAGAGACGAGCGATGCCCTTCTCCATTTTCCGGTCTTCCTCCGTCACCATTACGGCGAGATCGGACTTTCTCGCGGCCTGCAGCGGATTGCCATGAGCCCGCCTTGTCCTGTAGAAAAGAGTCTCGGGCCACTCCTTTTTTGCCAGTTCAGCAAAGCTTTGGAAGGAGGTAACCTTCTCTATCTCCCCAGGTTGCACTTCCTTGTCCACCCTTTCCCCGCATTTTCGGCACAGATTTGTTGTTTCTCTGGCCTCAACGCTACCTTCCACTCGCTGGATTACGTCCTCTGTCACGAGGTTGGTGACCATACTGCGTATTACAGCCACCTTGTCCGCCAGTTCTGCGTTCGGGAAGTTTGCTGCTCCAGTCATCTTCTCGAGGTCATTTACTTGTTCCCTAAGCTCGGTAAGGAGTTCCCTTGCCTTTACCTTCAGGCGGTCCCCACGCCTCGGCTCTCTTTCCTCCTCTTCATCGTCCTCTTCGTCTAATCGCCTCTTTTTTGTGGAACGGGCTGACGTACTATCCCACTCAAGGTCAAAACAGCCACAGTGCAGACCTACCGGCGTTCCGGGTGCTGTCGGCGTTTCCGGTCCTGGTGTAGACGGTGCTACATCTGATTCCGCGTTTGCCTTCTCTATATTTAGCTTGAGCGGCTTCCTTTCCATCTTAGGGTTGGTCTTTGGACTGCCGTGAATCATCTTCATTACGAATTCTTCGCTTTCGCTTGTCCCAGGGGCCCTTTTTGGGATTTTTTTTACAGGTGCTGCGCGCCCGCTACCGGGCGAGTCTACCTTGCCGGTTCCTTGTTGTTTGCTTTCAGGTTTCTTTTTCAAATTTTTAATCTTGTCCATATTATTCCCACGAGAAGGGTCGAAACAAAAGTCACCCCCCCGGGTGACGCCCATTCCGAGGGGGAAGGCTTCGATACTGCGGGGTGCGCCAGGTGCCCCGAAGGTTTTTACGACTTCGCTGTCGGTTGTTTTATGGAGGTTGCCTCCTCGCGGGCCGGCCGTTTAAGGCAAGCCCCCCGGCCGCGAGTCCTCACACGACGTACCCCTGCCACGCTCGCAAGGGTTGTTGAGGTGTGAGCCGCGGTTACGGTGTGTAACGATTAGTCCGCGTTCGACCAACCGTAGCTCGGATCTCCCCCGGGTTCGCCAGTTCCCGTGCCACGACTTTCGTGGTGGATCCTGAGGGTTGAGCCGTCCTTTGTTTTTCGCCGGTCCGCTCGAGCCTTGCCGGCATGGGTGACCCTGCCAGGAGCGCGAAGCTCCCGCCGGCATCGCCCCGAGCCTCACTCCGGTTACTTAAGCCCCTCCACCAACGACAAGGTCTCACGGCTCCTTGGAGGGGGACCTGACCTGACCTGACCTGACCTGACCTGACCTGACCTGACCTGACCTGACCTGACCTGACCTGACCTGACCTGACCTGACCTGACCTGACCTGACCTGACCTGACCTGACCTGACCTGACCTGACCTGACCTGACCTGACCTGACCTGACCTGACCTGACCTGACCTGACCTGACCTGACCTGACCTGACCTGACCTGACCTGACCTGACCTGACCTGACCTGACCTGACCTGACCTGACCTGACCTGACCTTTTTTTTTTTTTTTTTTTTTTTCGGGAGGAGGGGAAATACATTACGTACAACCCCCAGGACACCAAGTTGCCCTGGGGAGTGTGGGACTCCTCGCCATGGTGGTCGGGGCGAGACTACCCACTAAAACCCCTCCTCGAATTCTCTCCCGGGCGCCCGGAACTGCGATAGCATTACTTCAGACGCCCAGTGTGTGCTTAGCGAACGGTGCGCTCGCGCTGCCTCTCCGTGTCCTCCTTAGCTTTAAGAATCTTGCTGACGTACTTGACGATAACTTCCCAGTCCTCTTTCGACCGCAGGAGAATGGCCACAAAGTTTTCTTTCGTTGGCCATTCCGTCGTTTCTCTCATGACCTGCAGCCTTTCGTAGTCCCATCTTTCGCACCTAAAGAGGGTGTGTTCAACGTCATCCACCTCTGCGTCACAGTACCAGCACTTCGGGCTATTTTCTTTCCCTATCTTATTTAGAAAAGCCGCAAAGCAGCCATGTCCCGTCAGGGCCTGGGTTATATGGTATTCCAGCTCTCCATGGTTCCTCCCTGTCCATTCAGCTATCCTCGGCAGGAGCTGCCTGGTCCAACTTCCCTTCTCAGTTGTTTCCCATCGGGTCTGCCATTTTTGCAGTTGCCTCTCCTTCAGCTGGTCTCTGGTAATACACTGCCGACGGAGGAGCGCCCGTCCTTCGGCTTGTATGTCCACGGGCAAGACCCCCGTTATGACTTGCAATGCCTCAGTGGACACTGAACGATACGCACTGACTATCCTGATCAGGGCTCTTCGCTGGACTCGATTCAGTATCTCGACGCTCCTCTTCTGTTTCAGGGCGTCCGCCCATCCCTCTGCACCATACAGGAGTCTGCTGTGGACAACTGCCGACAGGAGCCTTCTTCTACTGCTACTGGCGCCCTTCAGGTTCGGCATGATTCGACTCAGTGAGGCCACCATCCTTTCAGCCTTCACTGCTACCTCTTCCAGGTGAGGGACAAACGTCATGGACTGGTCCACCCGTACTCCCAGGTACCTAACGGATTCCTTCGGTTGGATTTCCTCTCCGCCGACGGTGAATTTGACTTTTCTTGGTCTCCTCCTCCCGACCAACAAGACCGCTTCGGTCTTTTGGGTGGCCAGCCGCAGTCCCGTCCGCTTCATCCATTCGGCAACCATCGATAGCGCCCGGTCTACACAGTCGACAAGGCTTTCCTCTGTTCTCGCCGTGCCCACGATTGCTAAGTCATCGGCGAAGGCCACTAGTCTAACTCCCACCGGAACCCCCAAACTGAGCACTCCATCATACATGATGTTCCACAGAACCGGCCCAAGTACCGACCCCTGTGGGACACCACACACCACATCTACCCTCTCTCGATCAGTGACCACGAGCCCCCGCTCGGTAAGGTAGCTCTGAATGAGTCCGATCAAGTAGGCATCAAGCGTCCTTCTCTCCATCGCCTCCACTACTCTGGCCCAAGGAGCCGAATTGAAGGCGTTCTCGACGTCGATTAGGACCAGAGCGCAGTAGTCTTTTCGGCCCCACGTCCCCGCATTCGCAAACCTCGCCACTTTCATAACTTCCTCGAAAGCATCCACTGTCGACAACCCCTCGCGGAAGCCGAACTGAGCGTCTGACAGACCGCCTTTTTCCTCCAGGTTGTTGGCTAAACGGGCCCTTATAAGGTGCTCCAGTAGCTTTCCCAGCGTGTCCAAGAGACAGATGGGCCTAAATTTTCTTTTTTCTGTCCCAGGTTTTCCTTTCGGTAGCAGTACCAAACTGGCCACTTTCCACGTTCTGGGAAAGGTTCTTGTTCTTAAACAGTCATTCATTACCTCCAAAATGACTTCAGGCACTTCGTCTACGAGGTTTTTGACAACTTCCGGGGGGATTCCGTCAGGGCCAGGCGTCTTCTTGGGACGGAGTCTTTTGGCGGCAGTTTGGAGCTCCTCTACAGTAAATGCTGGGGCTTCCTCCTCACGTGGGCTTGTCCAGACGGGTGGGCGTCCTTGTGGAAACAACTTCCTGACCGCGTCCCACGTCTCCGTGGTCGATGGCGGAATGTCTCTCCTGATCTTTCTTGTAGCGATCTTGTATCCGTCTCCCCACGGATTCTCCTCGACTTCTTCCACGAGTCTCGTCCATGCCACCTCTTTTGCCCTTTTTATTTCCAACTTCAGATTTTTTGACGCTTCTTTGTATTTTTTTTGTGCTGAATGGATTTCTCCTAACTCCTTCTTCTTAATGGCCCTTGTCAGTTGTCTTCTGGCACAGAGACAGGTCCTTCTGCTGCCAGCCACCTCCGCTGTCCACCAGTAGACCGGTCTGCGTCCATCCGAAAATTTTCTTTTTAGGGTGAGGTTACAGGCTCTTTGGATGGCCTCCACTAAACTCTTCGGATTCAGGTCTAGCAGTGCTTCCAATTGCCTTTTCACTTCCGAAAGAAGGCTTTCCTTTTTGTCCTCCTGCCACCACCATCCGGTGCTATTTGTTCTTCGAGCCTCCCCTTGTTCCCTAGCTCCCATTTGGAACGTTATGGGCCGATGGTCGCTGAGAGTGACGTTATCGTTCACCCTCCATCCACTGATCTTCTGTGCCAGCCCAGTAGAGGCACAGGTGATGTCGATGACCGACTCCCCCCGACCTCCAACGAAAGTTGCCTCCTCGCCCTGATTTTGTACGACCAAGTCGCACTCAGCGAGCAACTCGGCCAATGCTCTACCACGCCGATCTTCAGTTCTAGAACCCCATGTCGGAGACTTTGAGTTAAAGTCCCCGGCCAATAGGACCTCTGTGGAGCTGTTCCTGATACAGCTTCTCAAGTCTTCCAGAAATGCCTGAAATTCCTCAAAGCTAGCATTTGGAGAAACGTAGCCGCTGATCATTCGGCACCCTCTCATTTCGGCCCAGACAAAGCCTTTTCCTGATCCGAAGCTATCCACCTTGTGCTCTCTATTTCTGACCCTTATCGCTGCGTCCAGTGTCCGGTCCGCGTACCACCCTCCTTTTTGTATGTTTTTTTTGTTTGGCTCGGTGACCATCATGACGTCTGCTTTCGTCTCATCGGCCATCTTGTTCAGCAGATCATGGGACGTGTCACTGCGATTGACGTTTAGCTGGATTACTTTGGTCCTGTTGCCCTGTTCTCCCCGTGTTTTTGTTGCATTCGAAAGGACCGCGGCTCTCCGTCTTGGTCGCAGAGTACGCCGTGCCTCCTGGGGTGGTTCCGAACCTACTCCTGGCGGGCACCTGAAATGCCCGCCACCTCCTCGTTTTTTGGCGCGAAGGGACTCCGTCTTCTGGCTGCCGCCAGCGCGTTCCTGAAGATTGTGCATCTACCTTCTCCTGCCTCGTGTCCAGTTTTTTGGCACAGCGGACAGTATGCCAGTTCTATGCAGTGCTTTTTGACGTGTCCCGTCTTTGCGCATTTCCTGCAGCTCTCGCTTCTATCTTCCTCTTCACAATCTCTAGCTTTGTGCCCGTACCCCCAGCACCGATAGCACTTCTCGAGGTCGAGTCTCTCCTGTGCGGCGCACAGCGACAGTCCTACCCTCACAGTTCCCCCTTTAATTATCCTCCTAGCGTCTTCTTCTATGGCGGTTATTGTCGCCGTCTGACTTTCACCATACGCAGGCCTCAGCGCCTTCACCAGGAGTCTTTCCTTTCGTTTTATGAGTCCTGTTGCGATTACTGATTCTTTAACTTCTTCCTTGGTAGTCATGCTATCCAGGCCTCTTAGGTGTATTGTGACATCCTTCCCTTCCTTCATTGTTATTATTCTCCTATTTTGGAGAATCTCCTCCAGGGTCGATTTCAGTTTTCTTGTGCCCCCCTCTTTCAGTGTGAGTAGCGCTCCTCCTTTTAAGGTTTTCCTCACACCTTTTATCTCCTTTAATGTTTCTTTGTCTACCATCTTTTCCCTCAAGGTTTTTAGCGTTTCGGCGTACGTCGTCCCTTCCCCCTCAATTAGGATTGCTTCTCCGTTATATACTTTTTTTTGTATCACGTTCCCTCTCTCCGCATTTGCTGGTTTGTATATAGTCACTTGGGTGTTGGTATCGTGAAACACCGCTTCTGTCATTTTCCTCATGCGGTCCGTCTTTATTCCCTGGGGCAGGGTTATGCCTATTTTTCCCATATCCATGTCGCTGCACATCGTCCTCGCGGTCGTGATCAGGTTATACACGTCGGTCTGATCGCTCTCGCTCTGTTTACTTGGGTCGTGAAAGAGGACTATAGTGTTTTTTATTTTCTTTCTTGCATCCGTGCCCACCCCGTACTTCACGGTCTGCTCGAGTGTGAGGCAGCTTCCCCCTTCACACTTAGTTCTTGGAACCTCTTCGAGTTCCGGGTACCTGCTTTTAATTTGCTTGTACCACCTCTCCTGTTTGTCATCTTCGTCACAGAAGTAGACGACATTTTCTATATTTTTTTTCAGTGGGTTTCCACTCTCTACCATGGTCATCTTGAAGCATTCTTCTTCCCATTCGTCGTCCTGTACGACGAGAAAATCTTCGTAAGTTTCGATTCTCTTGCATCGTAGGTCGAACTTTCCTGTTTGTGTGCTCCTCGTGCACGTGTTTCTTTCTTCCAGGTTTTCAGATTCGAGGAGTTTTTTTTCCAAAGCCATCTTCGCCTGTCTGTGCCCGGCGATCTCTGTCTCCAATTCCATCATTCTCGTTTTATCATGTCTCGCCTCCACCGTGATCATTCTTACAAAGCTACTAATCTCGTTAGCAAGTGCCTTGACCCGCTTGTGTACATTGCTATTTTCCCTACCGAAGGTTACGAGCTCGTTAACCTTCTTACTGAGTTTCATCATTGTCGAGCTTGGTTCGAGATTTGCTTCATTCTTTTTGACGTTGTCTGATAAATCATTTTTCCCTTTCTTCGAAAGATTTTCGACCTCGCTTTTTTGACTGCCTTCCGCTGCCTTTTCTTCGCTCTCCTGCCTGTTTTTCTTCTTCCTCTTTCCTGGTACGAAATCGTCGGGTGAACTTTCGAGAGTGATGCTGTCGTCCACTTCTGCGTCTTGTGTCGCGAAGGACAGGTCAAGAGAACCATGCCTCACTCGGAGATCCTTCCTAGGCCGGTCGAGTGACCCTTCCCTCTTTGGTGGGGTGTGTGCCACTTTACTTCTCCTTAAGAAGGGGTTTTCTTCTTCGCCTAACTCAGTCCTTTCGATTTCACCCTTTAGCGCTCCAGCCTGGGGCTCCGCTGTAAGGCCACGGTCCGTCATGGTCTTTTGATCTTGTTTTTGTTTTGTTTGATTAACTTCCATTTGGTCTCCCACGAGTATGGGACGAAAGGAGGTCACTCCCAGGGTGACGCCCATCCCTGGGAGAAGGCATTCATACTACGAGGTGCGCCAGGTGCCTCGCAGGTTTTTGCGACTTCGCTGTCGGTTATTTTATGGAGGTTGTCTCCTCGTGGGCCGGCCGATTAAGGCAAGCCCCCCGGCCGCGAGTCCTCACACGACGTACCCCTGCCACGCTCGCAAGGGTTGTTGAGGTGTGAGCCGCGGTTACGGTATGTAACGATTAGTCCGCGTTCGACCAACCGTAGCTCGGATCTCCCCCGGGTTCGCCAGTTCCCGTGCCACGACTTTCGTGGTGGATCCTGAGGGTTGAGCCGTCCTTTGTTTTCGCCGGTCCGCTCGAGCCTTGCCGGCATGGGTGACCCTGCCAGGAGCGCGAAGCTCCCGCCGGCATTGCCCCGAGCATCACTCCGGTTACTTAAGCCCCTCCACCAACGACAAGGTCTCACGGCTCCTTGGAGGGGACCTGACCTGACCTGACCTGACCTGACCTGACCTGACCTGACCTGACCTGACCTGACCTGACCTGACCTGACCTGACCTGACCTGACCTGACCTGACCTGACCTGACCTGACCTGACCTGACCTGACCTGACCTGACCTGACCTGACCTGACCTGACCTGACCTGACCTGACCTGACCTGACCTGACCTGACCTGACCTGACCTGACCTGACCTGACCTGACCTGACCTGACCTGACCTGACCTGACCTGACCTGACCTGACCTGACCTGACCTGACCTGACCTGACCTGACCTGACCTGACCTGACCTGACCTGACCTGACCTGACCTGACCTGACCTGACCTGACCTGACCTGACCTGACCTGACCTGACCTGACCTGACCTGACCTGACCTGACCTGACCTGACCTGACCTGACCTGACCTGACCTGACCTGACCTGACCTGACCTGACCTGACCTGACCTGACCTGACCTGACCTGACCTGACCTGACCTGACCTGACCTGACCTGACCTTTTTTTTTTTTTTTTTTTTTTTTTTTTTTTTTTTTTTTTTTTTGGGGAGGAGGGGAAATACGTTACGTACAACCCCCAGGACACCAAGTTGCCCTGGGGAGTGTGGGACTCCTCGCCATGGTGGTCGGGGCGAGACTACCCACTAAAACCCCTCCTCGAATCCTCTCCCGGGCGCCCGGAACTGCGATAGCATTACTTCAGACGCCCAGTGTGTGCTTAGCGAACGGTGCGCTCGCGCTGCCTCTCCGTGTCCTCCTTAGCTTTAAGAATTTTGCTGACGTACTTGACGATGACTTCCCAGTCCTCTTTCGACCGCAGGAGAATGGCCACAAAGTTTTCTTTCGTTGGCCATTCCGTCGTTTCTCTCATGACCTGCAGCCTTTCGTAGTCCCATCTTTCGCACCTAAAGAGGGTGTGTTCAACGTCATCCACCTCTGCGTCACAGTACCAGCACTTCGGGCTATTTTCTTTCCCTATCTTATTTAGAAAAGCCGCAAAGCAGCCATGTCCCGTCAGAGCCTGGGTTATATGGTATTCCAGCTCTCCATGGTTCCTCCCTGTCCATTCAGCTATCCTCGGCAGGAGCTGCCTGGTCCAACTTCCCTTCTCAGTTGTTTCCCATCGGGTCTGCCATTTTTGCAATTGCCTCTCCTTCAGCTGGTCTCTGGTAATACACTGCCGACGGAGGAGCGCCCGTCCTTCGGCTTGTATGTCCACGGGCAAGACCCCCGCTATGACTTGCAATGCCTCAGTGGACACTGAACGATACGCACTGACTATCCTGATCAGGGCTCTTCGCTGGACTCGATTCAGTATCTCGACGCTCCTCTTCTGTTTCAGGGCGTCCGCCCATCCCGCTGCACCATACAGGAGTCTGCTGTGGACAACTGCCGACAGGAGCCTTCTTCTACTGCTACTGGCGCCCTTCAGGTTCGGCATGATTCGACTCAGTGAGGCCACCATCCTTTCAGCCTTCACTGCTACCTCTTCCAGGTGGGGGATAAACGTCATGGACTGGTCCACCCGTACTCCCAGGTACCTAACGGATTCTTTCGGTTGGATTTCCTCTCCGCCGACGGTGAATTTGACTTTTCTTGGTCTCCTCCTCCCGACCAACAAGACCGCTTCGGTCTTCTGGGTGGCCAGCCGCAGTCCCGTCCGCTTCATCCATTCGGCAACCATCGATAGCGCCCGGTCTACACAATCGACAAGGCTTTCTTCTGTTCTCGCCGTGCCCACGATTGCTAAGTCATCGGCGAAGGCCACTAGTCTAACTCCCACCGGAACCTCCAAACTGAGCACTCCATCATACATGATGTTCCACAGAACCGGCCCAAGTACCGACCCCTGCGGAACACCACACACCACATCTACCCTCTCTCGATCAGTGACCACGAGCCCCCGCTCGGTAAGGTAGCTCTGAATGAGTCCGATCAAGTAGGCATCAAGCGTCCTTCTCTCCATCGCCTCCACTACTCTGGCCCAAGGAGCCGAATTGAAGGCGTTCTCGACGTCGATTAGGACCAGAGCGCAGTAGTCTTTTCGGCCCCACGTCCCCGCATTCGCAAACCTCGCCACTTTCATAACTTCCTCGAAAGCATCCACTGTCGACAACCCCTCGCGGAAGCCGAACTGGGCGTCTGACAGACCGCCTTTTTCCTCCAGGTTGTTGGCTAAACGGGCCCTTATGAGGTGCTCCAGTAGCTTTCCCAGCGTGTCCAAGAGACAGATGGGCCTAAATTTTCTTTTTTCTGTCCCAGGTTTTCCTTTCGGTAGCAGTACCAATCTGGCCACTTTCCACGTTCTGGGAAAGGTTCTTGTTCTTAAACAGTCATTCATTACCTCCAAAAAGACCTGACCTGACCTGACCTGACCTGACCTGACCTGACCTTTTTTTTTTTTTTTTTTTTTTTCCCGGGAGGAGGGGAAAATACATTACGTACAACCCCCAGGACACCAAGTTGCCCTGGGGAGTGTGGGACTCCTCGCCATGATGGTCGGGGCGAGACTACCCACTAAAAACCCCTCCTCATATCCACGCCCAAGCACCCGGGACCGCTCACGCATTACTTCGGGTGCTTGGTTTGTTTGGCCTCTTCCCTTGCTCAGAGAGGGCGGACTTCTGCCTCTCGTTCTCTCTCCCGTCTTTCTTTTTTTATGAGGATACACCTTACGAAGGAGGCCGTTGCCTCCCAGTCCTCCCTAGAACGTAACATGATTTCGGCGAAATTATCCTTTTCAGGCCAATGCATCGTCTGTTTCATTAGGACCAACCTCTCTCCATCCCACTCTTCGCACACAAACAACGTGTGCTCTACGTCGTCCGTGTCCCCACAGTACCAGCAACGATCATCTTGCTCCTTGCCGATCCTGCGGAGAAACGTCGCGAAACACCCGTGCCCAGTGAGAGCCTGTGTCAAGTGGTAATCCAGTTCCCCGTGTTTCTTCTTGACCCACATCGAAATGTCGGGGATTAGAGTCCTGGTCCATGCCGCCTTCTCGCCACTTACCCATCTTCGCTGCCACTCGCAGAGGAGGGCCTCATCGACCTCGGAACGTGCACGTGCCGTCCGGTATAGCAGATTTAGTCGCCTGACTTGAAGGTCTACCGGTAGCACCCCGGTAATCACCTGTATCGCCTCCGCAGATGTTGTTTTGTAGGCACTTGCTATTCTTAACAGAGCCCTCCTCTGTGCGCTAACCAAGATATCTGTGTTCCTTTTGTATTTCAGGGCCCCGGCCCACGCAGGTGCCCCATACAGCAGCTTACTGTGGACGACTGCAGCAAGGAGCCGTCTCCTGGAGCTACGGGCGCCTCCGACATTGGGCATTATGCGGCCGAGTGCGTCTGCCATCCTCCCAGCCTTTGCAGCGGCCTCTTCCACATGAGCCCCAAACGTCATGTTCCGGTCGAGTCTCACTCCCAGGTATCTAATAGTCTCCCTCGGAACGATCTCTTCTCCGTCTAGGTAGAAAGATATTTTCCCGGGTCGCCTCTTTCCGGTCAGTAAGACCGCTTCCGTCTTTCGCGCGGCCAGGCGCAACCCCGCTCCACGCATCCATTCACTGACCCGTTCCAGAGCTCGGTTCACCAGGTTCTGTAGATCTTCCTTTGTTGCCGCCATTGCCATCACCGCCAGGTCATCTGCGAAGGCCACCAACCTTACTCCTACCGGCACCTCCAAGCGAAGCACTCCGTCGTACATTATGTTCCACAGGATTGGACCGAGGACCGAACCCTGCGGAACACCGCAGCTCACCCTAATATCTTGTTGCAGCCCCCCGCTCACTATCAGCGTTCTGTCAGTCAGGTACGTCTGGATCATCTCCTTTACGTACACACTGACTTCGAAAGCGTCCATCGCCGTTACGATCCTCTCCCACGAGGCCGTGTTGAACGCGTTTTCCACGTCCAATGCGACCAACCCGCAGTACTCCTTTCGGCCCCACGAGCCGGAATTTGAAAATCTGGCCACTTTCAGGACCTCCTCGACCGCATCCATCGTCGACAAACCCTGCCGAAAGCCGAACTGGTTGTCCGACAGCCCTCCCCGTTCGTCTACTTCCTTCTGTAGTCGGGCCTTGATAAGATGCTCGAGTACCTTCCCCAACGCGTCGATGAGGCATATGGGCCTGAATTTTCGGTCCTCTGTCCCGTCATCTTTCGGGATCAGCACCAGCTTTGCTCTTCTCCATCGTTCGGGGAAGGTCCTGCCCTCGAGGGCTCCATTCATGACGGCGAGAATCACCCGCGGCGCCATCCTTGTCGCCGTCCTTACAGCTTCCACCGGTATTCCGTCGGGGCCTGGGGCCTTCCTTTTGGCGAGCCTTCCTACAGCCACCTCCAGCTCCTCCTCAGTAAACAGTTCAGCCGGTGCATGCGGCCACCGTCTCCATTCTGGAACGTCTCTCACAGGGAATAATCTTGTTACAGCTGCCTCCACCTCTTCCCTCGAGGGGGGGACGGTTCTCACAAATTTCCTCGTGGCGATTCGATAGCCACGACCCCAGGGATTTTCGTCGACTTCTTGTATTAGTTTTTTCCAAGCCGCGTCTTTAGCCCTCCGGATTTGCAGCCGTAACGCCTTTCGCGCATCCCTATAATGTTTTAAGGCGTCCTGTTGGTTATAGCCCTGTCTATTCGACCTAGTCAGCCTTCTCCTGGTCCGGAGACATTCCCTTCTCGTTGATGCCACCTCCGGCGTCCACCAGTACACCGGCCTGCGTCCTCCGCCAGGCGGTCGTCCCCTTCTCAGAACGGTGTCACACGCACGCTCGATGGCCTCGGTCACACTTTCCGGCGTGGGCTGTTGCAGCGTCTCGAGTTGCCGGCGCAGCTCAAGGGCAAGGGCTTCCTCTCGATCCTCTCTCCACTCCCATCTCGTATCCGCTCTTCGGTGGGCCGCCACCGGTTCCCTGCCGAGTAGCCGGTAGGTGATGGGACGGTGGTCACTCGTCGTTTCCTGCTCTTCCACCCTCCACTCTCCCACTCGTTGTGCGAGTCCGGCGGAAGCACACGTTACGTCGATGATCGAGCTGCCACTTGCACCGACGAATGTAGCTTGGTTACCCCTGTTAAGGACTGTCACGTCGCACTGGGCTAGGAGATCTGCCAGAGCTGCTCCCCTTGCGTCCTCGTGCGCGGCCCCCCAAACCGGGGACTTTGCGTTAAAATCCCCCGCCAACAGCACGTGTTCACCACTGTTCCTTACGCAGGATCCAACTTGTTCGAGCCTCTTTTCGTACAGTTCCCAGCCGCTGTTCGGGGACACGTACACGCTGACGAAACGGCAGCCCCCGGTCTCTATCCATACGTGCCCCTCACCAGAGCCGTACTTTGCAACAACCGCTCCTGGTTTCAGGACTTTTATTGCCGCATCCCGACACCGGTCTACGTACCAGCCGCCACCAGCCATCAGCTTCCTATTCGGCTCGCAGACGAGCAAAATATCCGCGTTTGTCTCCTCGGCCATTCTTTGGAGCAAATCATGTGCCAAATTGCTCCGGTTCACATTCAACTGAATGCACCGCAGCTCCACTCGCTGATGTTGTTCGCCCCCACCCTTGTTCCCTCTTCCACCTCCGCCTCTGAGACGGAGAACCGTGAGTCCTCCCCCTCTGAGGCTGTGGGCCGCTAGTCAATCCTGTCCAGCCGACTGAGGCGTGCGCCTATTCGGCTTCCTGTCTCGGTCCTGACGCCTTATTTGGTCGACCGCCGCCTTGTAATTTCTGCATCTCATGCTTCTAGCCAAGTGGCCCGACTCCCCGCACGAGTAGCACTTCGGTGCCTCCTCTTTGCAATTTCTTGCGAAGTGGCCTGGTCCCCCGCATCTATAACATGCCTCTTTTTTCTCGACGGCACTCTTACAGTCCGCCGCTAGATGGCCAAATTCCTGGCAGCGAAAGCACTTCGCTGGCCTTTCCAGGGCCCTTGTTCTGAACTGCGACCAGCCCACCCGCAGCCTCTCCTTGTTTTCCAAGACCTGTGCCGTCCTCGTATTGACGGTCACCATCGCATACGTCTTCCTGCCTTTTGTGCCTTGCTCGGGCTTTTTGATGTGGACCTCTATCTGTCCGACATCGTCACCCGCCTCTGCACAGATGGCTTGGCGGATCTCCTCCTCAGAGACAACGTTATCGACGTCCCTCAACATAATTGTTCTTCTGGGCTCGTGCCAAGCTATCTCGGCCTTGTCCTTTGCGTAGCTCTCGGCCGCTCTCTTGAAAGACATCCGTCCTCCTTCTTTGGTTTCTTGGACGTCGATTTTTATTTCTCCGGAGTCGTTTCTCGCCAGGCCTTTGACGCTTACTCCGACCTCTTGCAAGTTAATGCTGGTTCGCATTAACTGCAGCACCTCCTTGGCACTCCGCTCGTCTTTGGCTTTGATTATGAGCGCCCCCTTTGCCCGTCCTCGAGATTCTCTCAGTACCTCAGCAACGTCTTTTTTCTTTCCTTCCGGCGGGACTCCTTTCCTACCTTCTTCCATCTTGGCTTGCGTTGTGTAGATGGCCACTGTGGTTCCCGTTCCGTGGAAGACCGCTTCAGCCATCTTCCTCAAGCGCTCCGTTCCCATGGAGTTTACGTGGTGCATGGCCACCCGCACATCGCTCTCAGTCTCTTTCCTGAGCTCACAGAACTTACTCCATAGGTCTCCCTCCATGCCGTCGTGCATAATCTTGACGACCTTACGTCTCGCTACCTCGCCAGGTAGTTGGGACCTGACTCTGGTCGTTTGTTCTACCACGTCCACCTCGCGATCTCCGAACCTAAGTTCGGGGTATCTTTCCCGGAAGGCCCTTTGGATGCCCTTATCCATATCTCTGTCCTCCGGCTCCACCAGCACAACCTTCGTAACATCGTCTTTCGTCTCGAAGGGCGTTCCGACAACTACCACGGTGTTGGTAAAGAGATCCTCTTTCCATTTTTTGTTTGCGATCGCGCCCCATTGCTCGAACGTGTCCGTTTTTTCCAGGGTCTTTAACTCCTTGGTAGAGTTTGACCAGGCACCCGTCTGAGTCTCACACGTCCTCAGCTCCGGCTTCAGGTCAACCTGAACGGCAGCGTCCTGTGTGGACACCTCTGTTTCCTTTGTTCGCCGTTTCATTGGTCCGTCCATATCTTCTGGGTCTGTCTGACATCCTATGTTCCGTGTGGTCTCCTTTCTCTTGTTTACTTCATTTTCCCGTTCAACATCGGCCTGGGTGTCCACGTCTATCATGGCCTTTTCGACCGGCTCGTATTTGTGTGCCTCCATCCAAGCTTTAAGTGTCTCCCTTTTAAAGACAGCAGTCCACTTATTTAATTTGGCCACTAGATCCACCAACTCTCTTTTCGGTTGGTACAGGTTTTTTACAACTTTTTCGATTTTGCCTCCGATTCTCGTGACCGCGTCCATGGCTTCTTTAAGGTTGGCTACCTCGAGGCTTTCCCTTTTTTTATAGGGATTTATTCCCACATCCGTCTCCATCGACGTGTCCGCCACCTTTCTTTTCCTGGGGCTGTCGTCCGTCAGTGAGCTAATCTTTTGTAGCTTGCTGAGCTGGTTTAACATCAGCTTGGGGACGGCACCACTCTTGTCTTTGCCGTTCTTCGTGTCCTTGTCTTCCGGCTGGCCCATTTCGGGATTTTTGGGCTCTTTTCTTTCAACTGATTGGCACTTCACCTCATCCCACATGAACTCTACCATTCCCAGATTCTCCGACCCCGGAGTTGAAGCTCCGGAGCGGCATGGGGAACCGATAAATTCCGCAGGCGACACAACCAGGGAGGATGGCCTTCTGCTCAGGTTCCTTCCCAGAGTCAATTCTAAATCAAGAGCTAAGCGCTCCGTTGTTTTTATTTCTTCTTCCCTTTCCCGTGCCTCGCCTTCGGTCGTCTTCTTGTCCTGTTTATCCTTTTTTGATTTTTCATTCTCCATATTTCGTCCCACGATGAGCTAGGGAAAAAACGGTCCACTCGACCAGAGCCCCGCATGGCCGAGTAAGGCATTTATACTACGGGGTGCGCCAGGTGCCCCGAAGGTTTTTGCGACTTCGCTGTCGGTTATTTTATGGAGGTTGCCTCCTCGCGGGCCGGCCGTTTAAGGCAAGCCCCCCGGTCGCGAGTCCTCACACGACGTACCCCTGCCACGCTAGCAAGGGTTGTTGAGGTGTGAGCCGCGGTTACGGTGTGTGACGATTGGTCCGCGTTTGACCAACCGTAGCTCGGATCTCCCCCGGGTTCGCCAGTTCCCGTGCCACGACTTTCGTGGTGGATCCTGAGGGTTGAGCCGTCCTTTGTTTTTCGCCGGTCCGCTCGAAACTTGCCGGCATGGGTGACCCTACCAGGAGCGCGAAGCTCCCGCCGGCATCGCCCCGAGCATCATTCCGGTTACTTAAGCCCCTCCACCAACGACAAGGTCTCACGGCTCCTTGGAGGGGACCTGACCTGACCTGACCTGACCTGACCTGACCTGACCTGACCTGACCTGACCTGACCTGACCTGACCTGACCTGACCTGACCTGACCTGACCTGACCTGACCTGACCTGACCTGACCTGACCTGACCTGACCTTTTTTTTTTTTTTTTTTTTTTTTCGGGAGGAGGGGAAATACATTACGTACAACCCCCAGGACACCAAGTTGCCCTGGGGAGTGTGGGACTCCTCGCCATGGTGGTCGGGGCGAGTCTACCCACTAAAACCCCTCCTCGTATCCTCTCCTAAGTACCCGGGATCGCTCTCGCATTTCATCAGGTACTTAGTGTTTTATATTCAGCGGTCGTTTGCCTCACGCTTTCTTTCTTCGTCCTCCTTTCCTCGAAGCACCGCCATCGTGAACTCCGCTGTGGCATCCCAGTCGGCTTGGGATCGAAGCAGAATCTCTACAAAGTTTTCGTTTGTTGGCCATTCTGCAGTCTTCCGCATGAGAAGCAGTCTCTCACGGTCCCACCTTTCGCACACGAACAGCGTGTGCTCGGGGTCATCGCGGTCTCCACAGAACCAGCAGCCGTCGGTTTCTTCCTTTCCGATTTTAAGGAGGAAGGATGCGAAGCACCCGTGGCCTGTCAGTGCCTGGGTTAGGTAGTAGGTCAGCTGCCCATGTCCTCGTTCGATCCAAGTCGCGATCTCTGGCAGGAGTTTTCTCGTCCAACTCCCCTTGTCGGTGGTTTGCCATCTCGCCTGCCATTTTCGTAGCTGCCTCTTTTTAGCTTCCTCCTTGGAGCAGAGTTGTCGGTGGAGGAGCACCCTCCCCTCGGCCTGTAGATCAGCGGGCAGGACCCCCGTTAATACTTGTAGGGCCTCAGCCGACACTGTGCGGTAAGCGCTGGCTACCCTCACCAGAACCCTTCTCTGGACCCTGTTGAGCGTTTCGACGTTCTTTTTGTATTTGAGGCCGTCGGCCCACCCTGCCGCCCCGTATAGGAGTCGACTGTGTACGACCGCTGAGAGGAGTTTTCTTCGGCTGCTACCTGGCCCTTTCATATTGGGCATGATCCTTCCCAACACGGCCACCATCTTTTCCGCCTTTGCAGCTACTTCTTCCACGTGGGGAACAAAGGTCATGGCCCTATCCATTCGTACCCCGAGGTACTTAAGTGATGTTGCTGGTAGAATCTCCTCACCACCAATTTGAAATTTTACGTTTCCGGGTCTCCTTTTTCCTACCAGCAGGACGGCTTCCGTTTTTTGGACAGCTAGCTTCAAACCTGTTTCCTCCATCCAACCTACGACCCTCTCCAGGGCATAGTTTGCCAAACTCATTAGTTCTTGTTCGGTTTTCGCCGTCACCAGAACAGCTAGATCGTCCGCAAAGGCGATCAGCCTTAGGCCCTCCGGCAATTCTAGTCCAAGCACCCCATCGTACAGCACGTTCCATAGCGTGGGTCCTAGCACCGATCCCTGGGGAACCCCACACGACACCCCGATCGTGACTTGTTCATCGAACTCTAGGCTTCTATCCGTTAGGTAACTTTGTATCAGGCTAATGAGGTACTCGCTGGTGTTTCTCTTCCTTAGGGCCTCCACTATCCCAGCCCAGGGGGCCGTGTTAAAAGCGTTCTCTACGTCCAGGGTGATAAGAGCACAATAATCTTTTCTCCCCCAGCTGCCCGCATTCGCATATCTTGCCACCTTTATGACCTCCTCGATCGCGTGCTGCGTCGAGAGTCCCTCTCGAAAACCGTATTGGGCGTCACTCAGGCCTCCCTTCTCCTCGAGCTCGTCCGCCAGTCGTGCTCTGATCAGGTGTTCCATCAACTTCCCCAGGCAGTCCAGAAGGCATATCGGTCTGAACTTTCGTATACCTTGGCAATCTGCCTTTCCTTTAGGGATCAGTGCCAGCTTAGCCCTCTTCCACTCAATAGGGAACATTCGCTCTCGCAGGCAGCCGTTTGCAATCTGCAAGATGACATCCGGTACGGCTCTTACGGTCGCTTTTACGATCTCCGCAGAGAAACCGTCGGGTCCGGGAGCCTTCTTTGGGCGGAGTTTGTTTGCCGCCGCCTCGATCTCTTTCAGATCGAATTCTGCGACCTCTTCGGGTGGCTGCCTTATCCACACGGGCAAGGGAGTATTCGGGAAGAGTTTCCGAACCGCTTCTCGTGTCTCGGCGCCAGTTGGCGGTGTTTCTCTGACGAATTTCCCCATGGCGGCCTTATATCCGGTCCCCCATGGATTTTCGTCCACGTCTTCGACCAGTTTTTTCCATGCCTTCTCCTTCCTCTTGAGGATTTGATATTTCAAATCTTTCCGTGCCTTCTTATATTTCTCAGCGGCCAGCTCTCTGTTTCTTTCGTTTCCCTTTGCCCTCATCATCGCTCTTCTTAGTGTGACACAGGCGGCTCGAGTATTTGCTATTTCGGGCGTCCACCAGTATGCCGGTTTTCGCCCGTTTTTGCCACAGTTTTTCTTTTTCAGCACAGAGTTGCATGCGTGGTTGATAATTTTGGTTAGTGCCGCTACCGAAATCTCACGGATGTGGCCCACTCTTTTTCCCAGTTCCCTGGCGAAAGCTTCTTCTGACTCTTCTTTCCAAAACCATCCTGCACTTGTTTTGTTTTTTCTTTCTTTCTCGCTTGACCCGACTATTTCATACGTAATGAGCCGGTGATCGCTCAAAGTCTCTGTGTCTTCCACTTTCCAGTTTTGTATTCTTGGTGCCAACCCGCTGGTGGCACATGTAATGTCGATGACTGACTCCCCTCGTGCTCCCACAAACGTCGCTTTTTCGCCTAAATTTTGTGCAAACATGTTGTTTGCAGAGAGAAGGTCTGCTAATGCGGCCCCCCTGTTGTCTTCCGCCCCTGATCCCCAAATCGGCGATTTGGCATTCAAATCTCCAGCGACGAGTACATCCAGCCTTGCATGTCTGATGCAGTTTTCCAAGCGTCCCAGATACTTCTTGAATTCCTCGATGCCGATGTTCGGTGACGCGTATCCACTGACTATTATCACACCATCGATTTCAACCCAAACGTACCCCTTTCCTCTTCCAGAGTTCTCCACCTTCAGCTTTCTGTTCAGGACTTTGATGGCCGCGTCCCGGTATGTGTCCACATACCATCCCCCTTTGTCCATCCGTTTTTTGTTGGGTTCGCTGGCTATGAGTACATCCGCCTTGGGTTCCGACTCCATAACAAGATCGTGCACTGCGCTGCTTCTATTTAAGTTTAACTGCATTATTTTGAGCGTGGCCGTGTTCTTTTTTCTCTCCTGTTTGCTTCCCCTCGCTTTTTTGTTTTGTTGTGGGCCTACCCCGCCTCGGCTGTGGGCCGCTAGTCAATCCTGTCCAGCCGACTGAGACGTGCGCCTATTTGGCTTCCTGTCTCGGTCCTGACGCCTTATTTGGTCGACCGCCGCCTTGTAATTTCTGCATCTCATGCTTCTAGCCAAGTGGCCCGACTCCCCGCACGAGTAGCACTTCGGTGCCTCCTCTTTGCAATTTCTTGCGAAGTGGCCTGGTCCCCCGCATCTATAACATGCCTCTTTTTTCTCGACGGCACTCTTACAGTCCGCCGCTAGATGGCCAAATTCCTGGCAGCGAAAGCACTTCGCTGGCCTTTCCAGGGCCCTTGTTCTGAACTGCGACCAGCCCACCCGCAGCCGCTCCTTGTTTTCCAAAGCCTGTGCCGTCCTCGTATTGACGGTCACCATCGCATACGTCTTCCTGCCTTTTGTGCCTTGCTCGGGCTTTTTGATGTGGACCTCTATCTGTCCGACATCGTCACCCGCCTCTGCACAGATGGCCTGGCGGATCTCCTCCTCAGAGACAACGTTATCGACGTCCCTCAACATAATTGTTCTTTTGGGCTCGTGCCAAGCTATCTCGGCCTTGTCCTTTGCATAGCTCTCGGCCGCTCTCTTGAAAGACATCCGTCCTCCTTCTTTGGTTTCTTGGACGTCGATTTTTATTTCTCCGGAGTCGTTTCTCGCCAAGCCTTTGACGCTTACTCCGACCTCTTGCAAGTTAATGCTGGTTCGCATTAACTGCAGCACCTCCTTGGCACTCCGCTCGTCTGTGGCTTTGATTATGAGCGCCCCCTTTGCCCGTCCTCGAGATTCTCTCGGTACCACGGCAGCGTCTTTTTTCTTTCCTTCCGGCGGAACTCCTTTCCTATCTTCTTCCATCTTGGCTTGCGTTGTGTAGATGGCCACTGTGGTTCCCGTTCCGTGGAAGACCGCTTCAGCCATCTTCCTCAAGCGCTCCGTTCCCATGGAGTTTACGTGGTGCATGGCCACCCGCACATCGCTCTCAGTCTCTTTCCTGAGCTCACAGAACTTCCTCCATAGGTCTCCCTCCATGCCGTCGTGCATAATCTTGACAACCTTACGTCTCGCTACCTCGCCAGGTAGTTGGGACCTGACTCTGGTCGTTTGTTCTACCACGTCCACCTCGCGATCTCCGAACCTAAGTTCGGGGTATCTTTCCCGGAAGGCCCTTTGGATGCCCTTATCCATATCTCTGTCCTCCGGCTCCACCAGCACAACCTTCGTGACATCGTCTTTCGTCTCGAAGGGCGTTCCGACAACTACCACGGTGTTGGTAAAAAGATCCTCTTTCCATTTTCTGCTTGCGATCGCGCCCCATTTCTCGAACGTGTCAGTTTTTTCCAGGGTCTTTAACTCCTTGGTAGAGTTTGACCAGGCACCCGTCTGAGTCTCGCACGTCCTCAGCTCCGGCTTCAGGTCAACCTGAACGGCAGCGTCCTGTGTGGACACCTCTGTTTTCTTTGTTCGCCGTTTCATTGGTCCGTCCATATCTTCTGGATCTGTCTGACATCCTATATTCCGTGTGGTCGCCTTTCTCTTGTTTACTTCAGTTTCCCGTTCAACATCGGCCTGGGTGTCCACGTCTATCATGGCCTTTTCGACCGGCTCGTATTTGTGTGCCTCCATCCAAGCTTTAAGTGTCTCCCTTTTAAAGACAGCAGTCCACTTGTTTAATTTGGCCACTAGATCCACCAACTCTCTTTTCGGTTGGTACAGGTTTTTTACAACTTTTTCGATTTTGCCTCCGATTCTCGTGACCGCGTCCATGGCTTCTTTAAGGTTGGCTACCTCGAGGCTTTCCCTTTTTTTATAGGGATTTATTCCCACATCCGTCTCCATCGACGTGTCCGCCACCTTTCTTTTCCTGGGGCTGTCGTCCGTCAGTGAGCTAATCTTTTGTAGCTTGCTGAGCTGGTTTAACATCAGCTTGGGGACGGCACCACTCTTATCTTTGCCGTTCCTCGTGTCCTTGTCGTCCGGCTGGCCCATTTCGGGATTTCTGGGCTCTTTTCTTGCAACTGATTGGCACTTCACCTCATCCCACATGAACTCTAGCATTCCCAGATACTCCGACCCCGGAGTTGAAGCTCCGGAGCGGCATGGGGAACCGATAAATTCTGCAGGCGACACAACCAGGGAGGATGGCCTTCTGCTCAGGTTCCTTCCCAGAGTCAGTTCTAAATCAAGAGCTAAGCGCTCCGTTGTTTTTATTTCTTCTTCCCTTTCCCGTCCCTCGCCTTCGGTCGTCTTCTTGTCCTGTTTATCCTTTTTTGATTTTTCATTCTCCATATTTCGTCCCACGATAAGCTAGGGAAAAAACGGTCCACTCGACCAGAGCCCCGCATGGCCGAGTAAGGCATTTATACTACGGGGTGCGCCAGGTGCCCCGCAGGTTTTTGCGACTTCGCTGTCGGTTATTTTATGGAGGTTGCCTCCTCGCGGGCCGGCCGTTTAAGGCAAGCCCCCCGGCCGCGAGTCCTCACACGACGTACCCCTGCCACGCTAGCAAGGGTTGTTGAGGTGTGAGCCGCGGTTACGGTGTGTGACGATTGGTCCGCGTTTGACCAACCGTAGCTCGGATCTCCCCCGGGTTCGCCAGTTCCCGTGCCACGACTTTCGTGGTGGATCCTGAGGGTTGAGCCGTCCTTTGTTTTTCGCCGGTCCGCTCGAACCTTGCCGGCATGGGTGACCCTACCAGGAGCGCGAAGCTCCCGCCGGCATCGCCCCGAGCATCATTCCGGTTACTTAAGCCCCTCCACCAACGACAAGGTCTCACGGCTCCTTGGAGGGGACCTGACCTGACCTGACCTGACCTGACCTGACCTGACCTGACCTGACCTGACCTGACCTGACCTGACCTGACCTGACCTGACCTGACCTGACCTGACCTGACCTGACCTGACCTGACCTGACCTTTTTTTTTTTTTTTTTATAATGG
Organism: Tenebrio molitor; assembly: GCF_963966145.1. NCBI lineage: Eukaryota > Metazoa > Arthropoda > Insecta > Coleoptera > Tenebrionidae > Tenebrio > Tenebrio molitor. Next base: position 65,994 of record NC_091049.1, read on the forward strand.
GCATGAGGAGAGGAAACCTTCAAAAGGCTCCCCGCGGGAAGATGTTCTATTCCGCGGGGGAGTGTGGGATTTTTACCTCACTAAAACCTCTCCCCTACTTTGCTGGGTCTTCCGGAACCGTTTATCACTTATCATCGGAGCCCAGGTCTAGTCTCATTCCAGTTGTGCCCTCGTTTCATCTTTCTCTTTCCGTTTCATGACGTCCTTTATGTATTTTTGTATCCTTTTCCAGTTTCTTTCGCCATATAACATTATTTCGACTAAGTTGTCCGGGTCTAGCTCTTCTTGTATGTCTGTCATTACAGTCCTCCTTTCGTCGTGCCAGCGGGGGCAGACGAACAGGGTGTGTTCCGCATCATCCTCATCGGCGCAGTACATGCATGTTGCACTCTGCCTTTTCCCTATTCTTTTCACATATGCCATGAAGCATCCATGCCCGGTGAGGCATTGCGTCATGTAGAAGTCAATCTCTCCGAAGCGTCTTTCCACCCATGGGGCGACTTCCTTTATTAAACGCCTCGTCCACGCCGCGTTTGAGGTTTCCTGCCATTCCTTCTGCCACTCAGCCATGGTATGCCTTCTTTGGTCTTTGAAATCGTACCCAGGCAATAGTTTCTTCTTATATGCCATCTTCCTCTCTTCGGCCAAAAGGTGAAGCGGAATTGTCCCCGCCACCACCATTAAGCCCTCGTACGAAACCGTACGGTACGCACTGTAGATCCTCTGTGACGCCAACCTCTGTGCCGATTTTATCAAAGATCTGTTCGTCTCGTGATTCATGGCCGATTGCCAGACCGGCGCCGCGTACAAGATTATAGATTGTATCACGGCGCACAGTACTCTCCTTTTTGAAGACCTGGGCCCATTCACGTTTGGTAGGATGGAGCCAAGTGCTTTGGCAGTTTTCGCCGCCTTTTCTGTTACTTCTTTTATGTGCCGCCCGAATCGCAGCCCTCGGTCCAGAGTAACTCCCAGGTACTTTACCCATGGCACCGGGTTTATGCGGCAGTTCCCCAGGCTAAAGCTAATCCCCTCCAACTTCCTCTTTCGGTTTAGTATCGTGGCCACGGTCTTTTCCTCGGCTATGATCAGTTTATTTGCCGCCATCCACAGTTTGGTACTGTGGAGGGTCTCATTTCCTTTGAGGATCATGTCCTCCCTGGTCGATGCGGTCACGACAATTGCCAGGTCATCGGCGTAGCACACCATTGAGACACCTTCTGGGGCTTCTATTTCCATGACGTCATCATACAATATGTTCCAGAGGGTAGGCCCCAACACAGAGCCCTGCGGGACCCCGCCCCCTATTTCCTCACTCGTGCTCCTATCCAAGGAGACCCTTCTGCCGCTCAGGTATTTCTTTATTATGTTTAAGAGATACCTCGATATCTGCCTTTTTTCGAGTTTTTTGACAATAAGTTCCCAGGACGCCGTGTTAAAGGCGTTCTTTACGTCCACCAGAATGAGAGCACTCCACTCCGGTTTCTCACCGTTGGCTCCTCTGACCGTGCTCAGAACTTCTTCTATGGCGTCCACAGTGGAGCGGTTCTTCCTAAAACCAAACTGTTTTCGCCCCAATCCTCCGCACTGCTCTATGTCCTCCATGAGTCTTTTGTTTATAAGGTTTTCATAAACTTTCCCGAGCGCACTGATCAAACAGATGGGTCTATACTTGGTCTCTTCCTCGGAGGATTTTTTCGGTTTGTCGATCAGGACCAGAGCGGTGCGCTTCCAGTCTTCTGGAAACTCGTTTTGTCTCAGCAAGTTGTTGAAAACTTGTTTAAAGTATTCGGGTGCAGCTTCGATTGACCTTTTGACAACTTCCGGTGTCAGGTTGTCCGGACCTGGAGCCTTACCACTCTTTATTCTGGCACTTGCCTCAGCGATTTCCTGACCGCTAAAGAGTGGTGGGTCTTCCACCCCTCCCATGCGGTATGGGTGCTCTCGCGCTCCCATGAAAAGGTCCTCGAATATCTCCCTTCGCTGTTGTTTAGTGAGGGTCAGCCTCGGATTAGGCAGCTTCAACTGGCTCATCACAATCTTGTACCCCTGTCCGAATGGGTCTCTCTCCAGATCCTCGCATAGATCCCTCCATTTCTCCCGCTTTGATCTGCCGATTTGCTTCCTGAGCATTTTTCTGGCCCGTGCGTATTCTTCCTGTTTGACAGCTCTTTGGTGGTCATCTCTCGTAGTTCTTTGGTACGCGCGTCTCTTCTTTCTGCAATCTTTTCTCAATTCCGTAATGTCGTCCGTCCACCAGTATGCTTCCGTGCAACCTGTCTGCATCCTAATTTTAGGTGTGCATTTTTCGTAAGCTTTAGTCATGGGTTCCACGCATGTCGAAATCTCGTGTGCATAATATCTTTTTTGAAGTTCCTGTTTGAGTACTTCTGGGTATTTGCCCATGTCTGTTTTACCTAATTTAAATCCTTTTTTCGCTAAAGTCCTTTTCTGTTCCGAAAGGTCAACAAGGATATATCTATGGTCACTCAAGGTTTCGTGGTGTAGAACTTTCCACCTTAGTTCCCTCTGCATGATGCCTTCGGAGACCATTGTCAGGTCGATATAGGATGTGCCCGTCCCTCTTACGAGAGTAGGGGAGCTTCCTTCGTTCAACAATATCAGGTCCATCGAGTTAGTCCACTCCAACAGCGCCTTCCCTCTTTTGTCGGTCACCTCCCCGCCCCAAACCGTATGCTTTGAATTAAAGTCTCCGGTTATGACGAGATTTTTTGTTTTAAATCTTACGTCCTGCTCTAGCTCTTGCAGGTTCCGATTGAACTCCTCGAGGTTGATAATCGGGCTCGGCCTGATGTATACACTGTAAACAAAAAAGTGCATTGTCTCGACCCACACAAAACACACCCCTCTTCCATAGCTGTATATGTTGATTTGGTCTCCAAATGTAATTAGGCTTACGTCCTTGTTTTCATTAGTATAGGTGTTTCTTTGTCGACCCGTTTTGTTCTTGTTAGGTTCGCTGGTTGCCATTATGTCCACCTGTTCCTTTATGGCCGTTGCTGTTGCCAGGTCTTGCGCGGCCGCACTTCTGTTTAAGTTCACTTGAAGAATTTTGAATTTTATTGCGCAAAGGGACTCCGTCTTCTGGCTGCCGCCAGCGCGTTCCTGAAGATTGTGCATCTACCTTCTCCTGCCTCGTGTCCAGTTTTTTGGCACAGCGGACAGTATGCCAGTTCCATGCAGTGCTTTTTGACGTGTCCCGTCTTTGCGCATTTCCTGCAGCTCTCGCTTCTATCTTCCTCTTCACAATCTCTAGCTTTGTGCCCGTACCCCCAGCACCGATAGCACTTCTCGAGGTCGAGTCTCTCCTGTGCGGCGCACAACGACAGTCCTACCCTCACAGTTCCCTCTTTAATTATCCTCCTAGCGTCTTCTTCTATGGCGGTTATTGTCGCCGTCTGACTTTCACCATACGCAGGCCTCAGCGCCTTCACCAGGAGTCTTTCCTTCCGTTTTATGAGTCCTGTTGCGATTACTGATTCTTTAACTTCTTCCTTGGTAGTCATGCTATCCAGGCCTCTTAGGTGTATTGTGACATCCTTCCCTTCCTTCATTGTTATTATTCTCCTATTTTGGAGAATCTCCTCCAGGGTCGATTTCAGTTTTCTTGTGCCCCCCTCTTTCAGTGTGAGTAGCGCTCCTCCTTTTAAGGTTTTCCTCACACCTTTTATCTCTTTTAATGTTTCCTTGTCTACCATCTTTTCCCTCAAGGTTTTTAGCGTATCAGCGTACCTCGTCCCTTCCCCCTCAATTAGGATTGCTTCTCCGTTATATACTTTTTTTTGTATCACGTTCCCTCTCTCCGCATTTGCTGGTTTGTATATAGTCACTTGGGTGTTGGTATCGTGAAACACCGCTTCTGTCATTTTCCTCATTTTTTCCGTCTTTAGTCCCTGGGGCAGGGTTATGCCTATTTTTCCCATATCCATGTCGCTGCACACCGTCCTCGCGGTCGTGATCAGGTTATACACGTCGGTCTGATCGCTCTCGCTCTGTTTACTTGGGTCGTGAAAGAGGACTATAGTGTTTTTTATTTTCTTTCTTGCATCCGTGCCCACCCCGTACTTCACGGTCTGCTCAAGTGTGATGCAGCTGCCCCCTTCACACTTAGTTCTTGGAACCTCTTCGAGTTCCGGGTACCTGCTTTTAATTTGCTTGTACCACCTCTCCTGTTTGTCATCTTCGTCGCAGAAGTAGACGACATTTTCTATATTTTTTTTCAGTGGGTTTCCACTCTCTACCGTGGTCATCTTGAAGCATTCTTCTTCCCATTCGTCGTCCTGTACGACGAGAAAATCTTCGTAAGTTTCGATTCTCTTGCATCGTAGGTCGAACTTTCCTGTTTGTGTGCTCCTCGTGCACGTGTTTCTTTCTTCCAGGTTTCCAAATTCGAGGAGTTTTTTTTCCAAGGCCATGTTCGCCTGTCTGTGCTCGGCCATTTCTGTCTCCAATTCCATCATTCTCGTTTTATCATGTCTCGCCTCCACCGTGATCATTCTTACGAAGCTACTAATCTCGTTAGCAAGTGCCTTGACCCGCTTATGTACATTGCTATTTTCCCTACCGAAGGTTACGAGCTCGTTAACCTTCTTACTGAGTTTCATCATTGTCGAGCTTGGTTCGAGATTTGCTTCATTCTTTTTGACGTTGTCTGATGAATCATTTTTCCCTTTCTTCGAAAGATTTTCGTCCCCGCTTTTTTGACTGCCTTCCGCTGCCTTTTCTTCGCTCTCCTGCCTGTTTTTCTTCTTCCTCTTTCCTGGTACGAAATCGTCGGGTGAACTTTCGAGAGTGATGCTGTCGTCCACTTCTGCGTCTTGTGTCGCGAAGGACAGGTCAAGAGAACCATGCCTCATTCGGAGATCCTTCGTAGGCCGGTCGAGTGACCCTTCCCTCTTTGGTGGGGTGTGTGCCACTTTACTTCTCCTTAAGAAGGGGTTTTCTTCTTCGCCTAACTCAGTCCTTTCGATTTCACCCTTTAGCGCTCCAGCCTGGGGCTCCGCTGTAAGGCCACGGTCCGTCATGGTCTTTTGATCTTGTTTTTGTTTTGTTTGATTAACTTCCATTTTGTCTCCCACGAGTATGGGACGAAAGGAGGTCACTCCCAGGGTGACGCCCATCCCTGGGAGAAGGCATTTATACTACGGGGTGCGCCAGGTGCCCCGAAGGTTTTTGCGACTTCGCTGTCGGTTATTTTATGGAGGTTGCCTCCTCGCGGGCCGGCCGGTTAAGGCAAGCCCCCCGGCCGCGAGTCCTCACACGACGTACCCCTGCCACGCTCGCAAGGGTTGTTGAGGTGTGAGCCGCGGTTACGGTGTGTAACGATTAGTCCGCGTTCGACCAACCGTAGCTCGGATCTCCCCCGGGTTCGCCAGTTCCCGTGCCACGACTTTCGTGGTGGATCCTGAGGGTTGAGCCGTCCTTTGTTTTTCGCCGGTCCGCTCGACCCTTGCCGGCATGGGTGACCCTGCCAGGAGCGCGAAGCTCCCGCCGGCATCGCCCCGAGCATCACTCCGGTTACTTAAGCCCCTCCACCAACGACAAGGTCTCACGGCTCCTTGGAGGGGACCTGACCTGACCTGACCTGACCTGACCTGACCTGACCTGACCTGACCTGACCTGACCTGACCTGACCTGACCTGACCTGACCTGACCTGACCTGACCTGACCTGACCTGACCTGACCTGACCTGACCTGACCTTTTTTTTTTTTTTTTTTTTTTTTTTTTTCGGGAGGAGGGGAAAATACATTTGCGTACAACCCCCAGGACACCACAATTGCCCTGGGGAGTGTGGGACTCCTCGCCATGGTGGTCGGGGCGAGACTACCCACTAAAAACCCCTCCTCGAGTTTCCATTCCGTGCACATCGGTACTGTTTTACACTTTCTTCGATGTGCACTTCCAAAGCTTTGCCTGTTCATTGCCCTTGTCTTGTTTCATCTTCTAGTTTCTTCTTCATCACGCTTTCGGCGAAGATCTTAATTCCATCCCACGACTTGTCGCTAGAGATCATCTCATCGATGATATTTTCGGGAGTTATTCTGGTCTCGATGTCCGCTTCGAGCTGAGTTCTTTCTGCGACCCAACGTGGACACTTGAATAGCGTATGCTCGGCATCGTCCATTTCCGGGCAGTACATACACGTTGCGCTGTTACGCTTGCCGATTCTCATGAGGTATTTCATAAAACACCCGTGGCCTGATAGGCACTGTGTCAGATGATACCCTATTTGCTTTTTGCCTTTTCGTCCAAACCATGGTCTGACATCAGCAATCAGCCTTCTCGTCCATGAGCCTTTTGCCGAAGAGGTCCACTCTGTTTGCCACCTTTCGAGTGTTCTCTCCCTCTCTGCTGCCTTGTCGTGACTATCAGTTCCGGCATGCGAAAATAGTCGTGTTCTTTCTTCGATGAGCAGGTGCAAAGGTATCACAGACGAGATGACCATGACTGCTTCGTTTGAGATGGTACGGTATCCGCAGCAGACCCTCAGGGCCATGATTCTTTGCGTTGTGGTGATCATCTCTCTATATGTTGTTGTTTTTAATGCCTCAGACCAAATGGGTGCTGCATAGGTTAAAATGGACTGAACCGACATGTATAAAACCTTTCTTTTGTTGGTCGCAGGACCCCTCACATTCGGCAACAGCATGCTGATTGCCTTTGACGTCTTTCTCGCCTTGTTTACTACTGATCTGATGTGCTCTTTGAATGTCACCCGCTGGCCGATGGTCACTCCTAGGTAGTTTACCGCAGGGCTCGGGTAAATGCGGAATTCGCCTACCTCGAAAAACACACTCTTTGCTCCTTTGTGTGTTCTGAGCAACACCGCTTTTGTCTTTTCTTCGGCGATTCTCAGATCGTTCGTCGCCATCCATGCTCGTATTGTATGTAGTGTCGAGCTGCCTTTGATCTTTAACTCGCCGCAGTTTCCGGCTGTTACAACTGCCGCGAGATCGTCGGCGTAGCAAACAAGGCTCACACCCTCGGGGACACTGATAGACATGACATCATCATATAAGATGTTCCACAAAGTTGGCCCAAGAACCGAACCCTGCGGAACTCCTCCTCCCACTTTTTTTTCAATCCCATCTTCTATTATGATGTATCTGTCTGAGAGATATTGCTTTATTATATTGAGGAGGTACGTCGATATTTTCCTACTTTCCAACTTCCTCACAATTAGCTCCCAAGATGCAGTGTTAAAAGCATTCTGGACATCTATCATTATCAGGGCACACCATTTAGGGGGTCTTCCGTGGGGATGTCCCTTGGCAATTTTAATAACCTCGGCTATTGCGTTGACCGTAGACCTTTTCTTTATAAACCCGAACTGCCTCTCAGCAAAGCCGCCTCTTTCTTCCACTTCTTCAAGCAGCCTAGAATTTATCAGGTTTTCATAAACCTTGCCCAGAGCATTTATCAGACATATGGGCCTGTACTTGGTTGTTTCCTCTTCGGTTTTTCTGGGTTTCTCGAGCAACACCAGTTTGGTCTCCTTCCATTTGTTAGGAAACTTGTTCTCGAGTAGGTATCTATTAAACAGCTGCTTAAAGCGTTCTAGTTCGGCTTTGACTGCGATCTTGATGACGTGAGGTGGTATGCCATCTGGTCCGGGGGATTTTCCCGCTTTGATGCGCTGGCACGCCGCCAAAACTTCGCCTTCATCAAATAGTCGTGGTATTTCCCTGTTCGCAACCTCGAAGCTGGGCTTCCCGTATTCTCCAATAAATAGTTTATCGGCCAGCTCCTTTTTCATTTCCAACGTTAAAGTTATCTTCGGGTTTACGATGTTCAGTTGGGACATTATTATCTTGTATCCTTGGCCGAATGCGTCTCGATCTAGCGCGCTACAGAGGTCTTCCCACTTTGCGCGTTTCGCTCGCCCGATTTCAGCCCTAAGCGTTTTTTTGGCTTTCTTATATCCCTCCCTGAACTCGTGCTCCCGATGACGTTTCTTCACTGCCCTCTGGTATTTCCTCCTTTTTTCTACGGCGTCGTTTCTAAGCACCGCTATTTTTTCTGACCACCAATAAGGCACTGGCCGATTTCTATCAATCCTTACTTTAGGGGTGCTTTTTTTATATGCCTCTTTGACGATGTCGTTGCAGACATCCGCTTTCATTTCGGTGCTGGTACCTGTGAACTTGGCGTTTAGTAGCTTGCGAAATTGCACCGTATCGGTGTTGCCGCGAATCCAGATTTTATCCGAGTGGAGTTTTCGTTCCGCCAGGCATGTCAATATGCATTTATGGTCGCTCAACGTCTCATCTTCCATAACTTGCCATTTTTGGATTCTAGGTACCAAGCAAGGAGAGACAAACGTCAAATCTATGAAAGACACCCCGTTGCTTCGGATCAAGGTTGGTGTTTTCCCGTCGTTAAGTAAGATCAGTTCTAACGCGTGCGCCCATTCCAGGAGTGCCTTACCTCTAGCATCCGTAGTTTTTCCTCCCCAGTCCACGTGTTTAGCGTTCAGGTCTCCGGCAATGATAACTTTCTTGACGGTCTTTTGGACGTCATCAAAGATGTCCATCAGGTGTTGGTCGAATTCTTGCTGCGAGATGTTTGGACTTATATAGACGCTGTAGATTGCTAACTGTTCCGTCTCCACCCCCACAAAACAGCTGCCGCTCCTGAACGAGTAGACGTTGTATTTCTTGCTCGCGTTGATTATGCAGGCGGTCAAATCTTTATTGGTATATGCGCTCCTGTTACCTCTTGCCCTATTCTTATTTGGCTCGCTAATGAGAATGAAGTCGGCTCCATTCTGCGCCGCAGTAGCATGTGCCAGGTCGTGGGCTCTGCTACTTCTGTTCACATTTATCTGGATCATTGTGAATTTTGGGCAGCAATCCTGCGTGCCCGTTCGAGCCCCAGGGCTCTTCTAAACGTCGCGCAGTCGCTCGTCCCTGCCTCGTGCATCCCTTTTTTGTCGCACAGGGGGCAGTAGCTTTCTCCTTCGCATTCCTTTCTGAGATGTCCAGGTTGCGCGCACTTTAGGCAGTTTTGTCTCCTATCCGGGCCGGTGCACTCGAACGCCCTGTGTCCGTAGTTCCAGCAGCGGAAGCATTTGATCACCTCGACCCGCTCTTGCACTCTGCACATGCCGAGACCTATTCTTACTTTCCCTCTCTTTATCAGCCTTCTGCCGTCCTCATCACTCAAGCCAACAGTGGCCACTTGGCCACCGTCGCGTGTGGGTCTTAGCGATTTTACAAAAACTTTGTTTTTTGCCTGTATGTCGGATGTTTCAGATATCGAGTTTTTTATCTCATCTGCGCACATTGTACTGTCTATGTCTCTGATGTTTACGATCGCGCCTTTGTTACCGTCTAAAACTTTCACTGTTGCGTTTTGTAAAACCTCGCTAATTTTCTTTTTAACGCTTTCGGCGTCTTTACCGATTTTGATCAGCAAGTTGCCGTTTGCGGTTTTTCTCACATTTTGTATTTTCTCAACAGTACCAGCGTCCGTCAGACGTGTTCTCAGGCTCTTTATCATGTCGGCGTAACTCATGTCTTTACCGTCCACGACTATGGCATCTCCTCTGGTGCGTTTCTTTTGTCCTTCGTTTATGTTTTTAGGTGTGTGTATTTTAACTTCTTGACCTGATTGCTTGAAGATAATCTCGCACATTTTTCTCATAGTAGAGATATTTACGCCTTGTGGAAGTGTCAAGTTAATTTCCTTTCCGAGATCCTTAACGAGCTCTTTCACTTTTGAAATCAAGCTGTAGACATCTCTTTGACTTCTACCGTCTTGCTTTGTAGGGTCATAAAAGACCGTAATTATGTTTTTTGTTTTTGTCATAGTTTGGTGATTTGCGTCTCTATATTTGGACGTTTGCTCCATCATGGTGTAACTGCCTCCTTCGCTTGGTATCGGTTCACTGTCTAAAATCTCCGGAAATTTGTTGAAAATGTTTTTACACCATTTTGTCCTTCTGTCCTTGTCTTCGTCGCAGAAATAAATCACATTTTCCAAGTTTTCTTTGGTCGGATTTCCGACCACAACTTTGGTTGCACCGAAGCTCTCGGCGGACCAGGTTTTCCCTTGTATTGCTAGGAAATCCTCATATGTCTCGACTTGTATTCCATGGATGTTTATAATGTCAGCATCTTCTTCTTCCAGAGGATCCGTTTGGCATTCCGCGTTTCTGGTTTCGGGTCGCTTTTTGCATGGGCCACTTCTCTTTGTTTCTCGACCACGGCCAGTTCCTTTTCCATTTTTTGTTCTGCAATGGCAGCACATATAAGACCGTTCAGCGTATTTGCTATATTCTTCACTTCTCTATGTACATTTTGGTTTATTTTGCCAAAGTGTACAAGTTCCTCAATCTTTTTCTTAAGCTTCTCCATCACCGTAACCTGCTTACCAGGTCTCGATGAGGATTTGCTGCCACGTCTTCTCTTTCCGTGGGGTTCTTCAGGAGAATCAAATTCGGCTTCCACCTCCTCGGCCTGAGTCGGCTTGGGCTCGCATTCCCCCGAAAACGAAAATGTTCTGCCTCTGGGCGGCGTTCTAGGAGTGACCCTACTCTTTTTAAAAACTTCGGCGTCTGCTGGAGTTACTGGCTTTTCACCGTGGTCAACTCGTATTCGCAGCTCGCTGTCATCTGTTCCAGTAACAGTACAAGATCCTTCTGCCTGGTTCCTCTCAGAAGGATTTGTTGATCTAGTTGGTAAGTTGCCTCCTCCAGATCCTATGAGGCTGCCTGACATTACGTCAGGGTGGGATTCCCGGTCGACCGGACCCACCTGGAGATTCTTTTTCTTATCCAACTCTTCCATTTTGGTTTTAAGGTTTTTTGTCCGTTGTCCTTGCCAAGTCCGTCAGAGCTGTTTTTTATTCCTGGAGGTTGTCTCCTCCGTTGCTCCATTTGGACCACGGTGGCTATTTTATTTCACCACTGCCCGCCGGCAAGCCGGTGAGGGCTTTCCCCTATCCGCCACCCGGGGGACGCGCCCAGTAGCAGTTTGGCTTCTGCCCTGGGACCTGACCTGACCTGACCTGACCTGACCTGACCTGACCTGACCTGACCTGACCTGACCTGACCTGACCTGACCTGACCTGACCTGACCTGACCTGACCTGACCTGACCTGACCTGACCTGACCTTTTTTTTTTTTTTTTTTTCAGGGGAGGAGAAATCTTTATAGACCCCCCCGCCTTGGTTCCTGTGTGCGGGGGGAGTGTGGGAGTCTCCACCCCTCTAGAGGGGTATACCCACTAAAACTCCTCCTTCGACCAGTTATTTTCCAACCCCCCGGGACCGCGCTAGCATTACTTCAGGGGGTGGTTGGTCGTTAGCCTCTCCGGCGTTCTTCCTCTTCTTTTTGTTTCATGATCTCTTCCATCATGTTTTGTACCGCGTCCCAATCTTCTTGGGAGCGCAGCATGATACTTATGAGATTCGATGTTGTCCAATTCTCGGTGTTTTTTCTATATTTGGCGCGGTCGCTTTTCCACCGTTCGCACACAAGTAGCGTGTGCTCCGCGTCATCTCTCTCTCCTCCGCAGAACCAGCATCCTGCTGTTTCCGATCGTCCGATCCTATGGAGGTAGGCAACAAAACAACCGTGGCCGCTAAGCATCTGGGTCATTCGGAAGCTGACACTCCCGTATTTCCGTGTAACCCATGGTCTGATATCAGGCATGATTAGGTGTGTCCAAAGGCTCGTTGTTTGCTGCTCCCATCGGGTCTGCCATTTGTTGATCGTAGTTTCACGCTCCAAGGCTCGTTCGTTTTCGGTGGGTTTTTTCTTCATTCTACCCCTTTCTTCTGCGAGCAGATCCAGGGGGATCAAACTGCTCAGCACGCTGGCAGTCTCTGTTGCAGTCGTTTTGTAGGCCCCGCAAATAGACAGTGCCATTCTTCTTTGAACCTTGTCCAGCATCTGCCTGTATCTTTCCACTTTTAGGGCACCCACCCACACCTTCGATGCGTACAACACCGTCGACTGAGCGACCGCACACAAAAGCCTTCTTTTTCCCTCTTTCGGACCCGAGGTTCTGGGCATCAGTCTTGACAGGGCTCCCATTCTTCTTATCGCCCTTGCTGTTACGTCCTCCAAGTGTCTCCTGAAGCTGAGACAACTGTCCAGAGTAACCCCTAAATACCGTCCGCTTTTGCCCACTTCAATTCGGGTATTCAACACGAAACTTATAGTTTTATGTTTTTTTCTTCCGCTGAGCATAATAGCTGTAGTCTTTTCCGGAGCCATTTGAAGTCTACATTGCTTCAGGCCTTCTGCTACTTTTTCGAGTGCTTCGTTACCCAGTTTCATTAGCTCTTCGTCCTTTTTGGCCGTAATTACGAGAGCCAGATCATCCGCATAAGCCACCATTTCTACGCCTTTAGGCATCGGTATCTCCAGTATTTTGTTATACAAAACATTCCAGAGAACGGGGCCCAGCACTGAACCCTGTGGGACGCCTCCTGTCATTTCTATCTTATTCGTTTGATCAATTTGGACGTATCTGCTACTGAGGTAGCTCTTGATTACCTCTACAAGGTAGTGGGATATTCCCTTTCTTCTGAGCTCCTCTATAATCATCTGCCATGATGCCGAGTTGAATGCATTTTTTACGTCTATCATAAGCATGGCACAAAGGCTTCTGGTTTTGAGGGTCTTTTGCATTTCTTGTTTTGCAGTCTTGCAAACTTTTTCCACGGCATCAATGGTGCTCACTCCTTGTCTGAAACCATTGTGACCAAAAGTTGGCCAGTGACAGCTCCGGGCTCCCAGGGGGTTTTTCGGGGCAGAGGGCGTGGGTTCGGATTTTTAAAAAATGGGCGCCAGGCAGCTATTGTCTTGAGCTGGTTGTTGCTTGTCCAGCTGCCGGGACAAGTGCTCAGATCTTACTCGTCGAAGGTAAGTAAAAGCAAACGCTTTCTGATCGTTAAACAAATTTTGGTTTATTCGGTTACTGCAAAATTATCCACAGAACAGTATTTGGTGGTTCGGTACTGGTTCACACGAATGCGATAATGGTTCGCTTGTAACTACTAGATGAAAATTGGAAGATGCGGAACCAGTACTTTTAGGTGGCCTTAATATCTACTTTGGTCGTAACCAGAAAAGCTTTTCTTTCACATGTGACCGAATCTTAAACTAAACATGATATTCTTCGACGAAATAAAAGATGTTTTGATTCCTGATGAGGAACCTCCCGAACTTAGACTTCCTTCTGATCGAGCTAATTATTAAATGTAAACTTAATGAAACCCAAGGTCAAGATTGGGGTGTCACCTTGACAAAAAAATTAAAATTGATCCTGATAGGAAAGTTTAAATCGGTGAAGTTCCGAAACGTTAAATTTGACTGAAATTTCTTTAAGTTGACACTGGAGATTGAATGAAAAGGTTCTTACAAAAAAATTCTAAACATTTGCAAAGTTTCAAAAAAATTAGTGAACATACAAAAATTATGAAAGCGAGAAGCGAGAAATTCGAGGCGTTCCTAAATTTTGCAATGCCGCGGTAAAAAAATATGGCGACTTAGCTTTATGACGGGTCTGTTGTCTCCTCGAATAGCGTCCTTTTGACTTGCGGTGTGACCTTGGCGATACGGTGCTCAAAATAAACGATCGCCTCTGCGAACGATGTTCTCCAAAATGGTCGCCTCTGCGAACGATCTGGCTACGAATCGCCCTGCGAACGATCTGGCTACGAATCGCCCTGCGAACGATCTGGCTACGAATCGCCCTGCGAACGATCTGGCTACGAATCGCCCTGCGAACGACCCCTAACGAATTGTCGTTAGTGTTGTGAAAATCGGAAGATTCGGTAATTACCTTTCAGCGAAAAAGGGGGTTCTTGGCGCTAAATCGAAGTCCTTCCGGCACTCCTTTACTCAAAAATTTTCGGTACTCTAAAGTTGCGATACGGTACTGGATCAATTCATCCAAACGGGATTGACTCTAAACTGGATCGAACCACCCCTAATACATGGTCTTAGTGAAATGAATTCAAAATTGAACGATAATTACCTCTATAGTGCGAGGGGTCACTCGACCACGAACTCTCAAAGGCGCTTCGCTGGCGTCGCTTCGACGGCTCTCGACGAAGTGTCCGACTTCCGCATTTTTAATCTCGGTACCGCAGTCCCATAAATCGCGAAAATCGTCACGCGCGCGATTCTCGACCTTATTCAGTTGTGCTATAAGGCGGGCTGCGCTTGCGTGGTACTGCGCAATCAAAAATGTGCATTTCCGGTGGTACTACACGTGCGCGCGTCATGACAGGTGGACCGTCATGGCGTCGGTTTGTTTACCTCGAAATTATACCGAGCGGGAGAATTCAGATTTTGGACGGTATTGTGTCGGTAAGTCGTGCACGTCTATCCTGATGTTAATTGCCGTAACTCGCAGGTCAAAAAAAGGACAGGAAGAAAGATGGGGTTGAAAAGAAGGAGATGACTTTCCGGCAAGTTACTAAAGAGGAAAAGGGACCCAACATTGCCGTACGGTCACCTATCGCTGAGAAGAGAAGAAGAGAAAGTGAAGAGAAAGAGAAAGTGAAAGTGGGGTTCTGAAAGATAGGTTGCAGCTCGCCAACCTAGAGGCGTGAGGCCACCTCAGCCTGACATTTGCGGGGGTAACATGTGTTCTTCCAGCCCCCCCGTGGTGGCTGGCACAAATGACTCTAAATTGAAACTTTCCGCTTCCGGAATGAGCGACGTAAAAAACTTGAAGGCAGGGTGGGCGCGTCGCGCTGCCAAATGCCGTGCGTTAACTGCTAGTTCCGGGTCTTCGAACTGCGATCTATTAGCCCCGCGAGCATAAGTAGGACCTCGTGGCCTCCTACTCCGGCCAATCGCCATTGTGGCGTTTCGTAACGCTACACTACCCCCCTCCTCAAAAAGAAAAAGGAAAAGGTAACTCAGTTGCCTTTTACTTTTTACAAAAAAACGAAGATGAAGTCTTCACAAAAAAAAAAACGTCAAAATTTGATCACTGGAAAAGTTTTGGTTTCGCCACGAAAATGGCTTGTCGATATCTGCGCGTATCAAACGATTGAAAACTGAATCTCAATGTCAATTAGTACTTGAGTACTGCGGTATGATGTAAGTCAAGTCCGGTTAAACGTCATAATTTGGGGTTCTTAAATAAACTTTTCCTGAACAAACTCCACGGTAAAATTTTACTGTCGTCAACATTCCAAAAGAGGACAAAAAAATTAATCGAAAAATTGAACGGTACGAAAAAGTGAAATGCAAAGCTCGCTACGGTTCTTCGGCTTCTGCCAGAGATCCTCTGAATTCTTTCAAATCTTTCATGTGCCAAACACCTAGATCTGCGCGGTTCTCATCTTCGAGAGCGTACGCGAGTTTCGATAGTTTTCTCGTTATCGTGCACAGCACGTAGCGTGGCGCTAATTTTTGCGCAAAGTCTTTCGCAGCGCTGGAAAGTACTTTGTTGCGTTTCCAAACTTTGTCGCCTACAAAAAATTCAGCGTCGCGCTTCCGAAGATTGTACGAGCGTTCGTTGCGTTCGTGCGCTTTGTGAAGGTGCTGGGTTACATCCTGCAAGATGGTCTTGAGGTGTTCTAAATTTTTCGCGTGATCTTCGCGATCAGCTGTCGTCAAGGTTTCCGGATTTTCCGCTACTTTGCCGTAAAATTCACCGGTACAGGGTACTACCCTACCAAAATTGAGAAATGCTGGACTGAATCCGGTTACTTCGTTGACCGCTGTGCGAATCGCGTACCCGATCTTTGCCACCTCGGCATCCCACTTTTTGTGAGCGCCTTTGACGTAACTTCGTATGGCAGTGCCAACTGTGCGGTTGTATCGCTCCACAGGGTTGCTCTGAGGGTGATACTTGGCTGTGAACCAGATCTTTTGAACTTTGTAGTTCTCGCAAGTCTTTACAAATTCGTTTCCGACAAACTGCTTGCCGTTGTCGACCAAAATGAATTGCGGTACACCATACACAAGAAAAATTCCGTTCTCGATACATTCTGTAACTTTTGAGCTCGTAGCTTTTCGTAACGGAAATAGTACAACGTACTTCGTGAACCAATCTACGATCACTAAGAGATACGAATATCCTTTCGTGGACGTCGGTAATGGACCAATCAAATCAACGGAAATCATTTGCCACGGAAACTGAACCTTTTTTTCTTTTCCCATAAGCCCTGCGCGAGCGGTGTTCGGTGCTTTTTGCTCATTGCAAACCTTGCAGTTTCGAACGTAACGAATGACTGAACGACGCATTTTCGGCCAAAAGTGATTGATGGATAACCTTGAAAGTGTCTTGTAGTACCCGAAATGAGCTGATGTCGGTGCATCATGACATGATTCTAAAATTTTTGTTCTTTGATTTCGCGGTACTAAAAGCTTCCACTCCGGGACGTTGCCGGGTAGTACAATTTTGTTCGGTACGAATCGATACACGAAACCGTTCTCGACTTTCCATGATGGATTTCTTTGAGGATTGGCGATTATGTTGTCGCGAAGTCGCGTGTACGACTCGTCCAAATCATTCAAGTTCACGCCGAGAAAGCTGTCAATGTCTACCGCAGCAATTTCTGCAGGTAGTCTCGATAGTGCGTCCGGTACTACATTGAGCTTGCCCTTACGATGGACCAAATCGAATGAAAATTGATTGAGCTTGACACTCCATCGCGCTAACTTGCCTGCTGGGTCCTTCATTCGGTTTAACCAGAGCAATGAATAATGGTCCGTCACGATCGTGAAATGGGTGCCCTCAACGTAAGGTCTGAACTTTTCCAACGCGAACAAAACGGCTAAACATTCTCGTTCCGTAACGCTATAATTTCGCTCGGCTTTTGTTAGCGAACGGCTGGCGTACGCGATCACTCTCTCATCTCCGCCTAAATCTTGCGTTAAAACTGCTCCTAGACCGGTGTTTGAAGCGTCAGTTTGGATCACGAAAGGTTTCGAGAAATCAGGACTTGACAATACGGGTGCTGAAACAAGTGCATCCTTGATTTTCTGAAAAGCTTCCTGAGCTTCAGGAGTCCACTCCGTTTTCTGTCGCTTTCGCTTTCCGGTAAGTAACGCGTTTATCGGGGACATGAGGGTCGAAAAATGAGGGATGAAACGCCTATACCAAGAACACATGCCTACGAAACGTTTGATTTCGGTACTAGTCTTCGGGACTGGATAGCTCACCATGGCCGCTACTTTGTCTGGATCGGTACCTAGACCATGTTCATCGACAATGAAACCCAAATATTTCAAACTTGAGCGGAAAAGTTGACACTTTTTCGCATTCACGGTGAGTTTCGCGTCTCGAAGACGTCGTATCACCTCCCTCAAAACTTGTACGTGTTTCTCGAATGTCGGGGCGATAATGATTAGATCGTCCAGGTAAACAAAGACGTGAGGTTCTAGTTCAGGTCCGAAAATTCTGTCCATGAGACACTGCTGCCTCTGGGCTGCGTTTGTCAGTCCGAACGGTAATACGTTAAAATGAAAAAGACCTCTGCCGGGAATCGCAAAAGCTGTCTTCGGTCTAGACTCTGAATCTAACGGGATTTGCCAAAAAGCGTTCTTGAGATCGATCGAACTGATGTACTTTGCTCCTCGCAACATACTGAGAATCCTGTCGACACGCGGTAATGGGTAACTGTCACGTTTTGTCACGGCATTGAGCCTGCGACCGTCAAAGCAAAGTCGGTATTCACCGGAAGATTTCTTTACTAACAAAATTGGAGAAGACCACGGACTGTCAGAAGGCGATATGACATTGTTCTCGAGCATGCGGTCAATTTCTTTGTTGACTTCCGCAAGCATGTACGGAGACCACCAATACGGACGTTGTTTGATCGGCAATGCTTCTCCCGTGTCGATTGTGACTGTCATTTTGTGTGTCCTCCCTAACTTTCCGTCGTTGCTCAACAAATCTAAATTTTTCCGGATGATCTCGGTGATCTCATGCCGATCCGCGCCACACTCCGTCACCGCGTCACATTCTGGTACTCTTACGATATCCGACGCAACTTCAATTTTGTGACCCGCGAAATCTATCTTGAGTCCGAATAATCTACAAAAGTCGCACCCTAATATGACGCTATGCTGAAGATCTGGCACGTAGTAGACACGAATTCGCCGTCTCGACGAGTCTAACACTGCTTCTAGTTCGATAGCTTTGGTTACCGGATGTTGTTTTCCGTCGGCAGTTCTGATGGTTTTTAGCCGAGATGGGAAAGTTTTTCCACCTGCGCGAAAATGAATTAAATCGGCTCCTTTTCCACCAACTATAGTGCAATTCGAACCGGAATCCACGAGTCCTTCAGTTTCCTTATTGTTTAGACGCAGTCTGATAAATGGCCTATTGTCATTGGTTTTGCTGACGAAAATGGAAGCGGAATTTGCCCGAGAAGGCTTGCAAAACTCTTTGACTTCGTCTAACCAAGCGTTCCACTGGGTGTCCGTACGTTTCGCGATGATCGATGCGTTTACATCGGCCTTGGGATGTTTTAGGAACGTAGCACGGCCGCAAGTCTGCCGCGTCCCTACTGCGCGTTTCCCGACGGATTACACTTTTTGCAGGTCGCCAAGGTGACGTCTGGCTCCCCACAACGGTAGCAAAACTGCTTTCTTTTCAGTCGACAGTTCATGAACGAATGATTCGGCTGTTGACAATTCCAGCACTTGAACGACCTGGAGGACGAACTCGCGGGTTCACTCCGTCTGGCTGAATTGCCTGAAGGTTCCTTCACGACGATGGCGCGTGGACTCGCTTTCGCGGGTTCGCTCGCCCGAACATATGCCAACTCTGGCTCCAACACGCAAGATGACTTGGGTGCAGCGCGATGTTTCTGCCGCAAAGCCGATAACTCCTCCACTTTTTTGCACAACTTAATCAACTCCGGTACGGTGACAACTTCGGTGATGCTAAGCTGGTTAAGGTAACATGGAAGCAAATTCCTCCGAATCGTCTTTACCTTGGTTATCTCCGCCGGTGGTCGACTAAGTCTAGCAAAAAGCGTCTCCATAACCGCAACGTAAATGGTTATCGACTCGCTTTTGCCCTGAAGCCTGCCCTTGATTTCGTCCCACAACAATTCATCGAAATCCGGTGGAAGAAATTCCTGTTTCAACAACTGAACCACTTCGTCCCAATCGCTCAATCTGCTCCGAACAGAACGATACCAAATCAGCGCTTTGCCGCTAAAGAGATCAATGGCCGCGTTAAAAAGGTCCCTGTTGGTTGCGTTTCGCGCTACCGACAGTTCCTCTACCCGTTCCAAGAACTGGTTCACCGTCATTCCATTTTCCTCCCCGTTGAAAGATACGCCCCAGGTGTGAATTGGCACTAGTTTCGGTTCCGGAGATCTCGCGTGAGGGTGCACGTAAATGGGAGTAGTCGCGACGACTGGTGGCGCTTCCACCGTAACCGGGCTCGCTTCTGCTGCCTTGTCGTGAAGATCAGCTTCGAGCAACAAACATGTCGCGTACGCCTCATTTCTATACTCCGCATCTCGCTCGCGTCTCATTCGCCGAATGCGAAATGAAAGGTGCGTTAGACGGGTCTTCAACCGTTTGAAGATCATGTCTTCCGCCGTTCCTTCAAATTCTGTCAAAATCGTGCGTATGCTCTCAAGGGTGTCCTCAATGGCCTGGACCTCGGTGTCGTGATCATACTCTGCGTCATGAAGTGACAGAAAGTATTCGTCCGGTCGACCTAGTTCTTTGGACAGAGCTCTCGCTAACAGTTTCCTCTTATCGTCCTGGTTTCGGCTAGTCGTGATGCCGCGTATACGCAATTCATACGTCAGCTCGTCAGCTAGTAAATGCTTGACCTTGAATTGTTCGTCCATTTTGACGAAGACTCACCGCGATTCCACGGGTCGGTAACGCAATAAAAACGCCGGTCAAAACACTACCAAAAAACAGCGCGCAACACGATAGTCGATTCCGAGAAAAGGTTTTTGTCGTCGAGGGTACAAGATAAGACCGCTACTCAAACAATGAATTCGCCGCTAAATTTCCGCTTCTCATTAACACACAATCAAAAAATTCAACTTTCAATAAACCTTTACCAACTCCCTTTGCTCCGATTGAAAAAAGTGACTGAGCCTCAATGAAGATGAACGATAAACGAAAATTTGTGGTTGCTCCAAAAAATCGAGCCCCACGTTCTGGGCGTCAAAATTTGTGTGACCAAAAGTTGGCCAGTGACAGCTCCGGGCTCCCAGGGGGTTTTTCGGGGCAGAGGGCGTGGGTTCGGATTTTTAAAAAATGGGCGCCAGGCAGCTATTGTCTTGAGCTGGTTGTTGCTTGTCCAGCTGCCGGGACAAGTGCTCAGATCTTACTCGTCGAAGGTAAGTAAAAGCAAACGCTTTCTGATCGTTAAACAAATTTTGGTTTATTCGGTTACTGCAAAATTATCCACAGAACAGTATTTGGTGGTTCGGTACTGGTTCACACGAATGCGATAATGGTTCGCTTGTAACTACTAGATGAAAATTGGAAGATGCGGAACCAGTACTTTTAGGTGGCCTTAATATCTACTTTGGTCGTAACCAGAAAAGCTTTTCTTTCACATGTGACCGAATCTTAAACTAAACATGATATTCTTCGACGAAATAAAAGATGTTTTGATTCCTGATGAGGAACCTCCCGAACTTAGACTTCCTTCTGATCGAGCTAATTATTAAATGTAAACTTAATGAAACCCAAGGTCAAGATTGGGGTGTCACCTTGACAAAAAAATTAAAATTGATCCTGATAGGAAAGTTTAAATCGGTGAAGTTCCGAAACGTTAAATTTGACTGAAATTTCTTTAAGTTGACACTGGAGATTGAATGAAAAGGTTCTTACAAAAAAATTCTAAACATTTGCAAAGTTTCAAAAAAATTAGTGAACATACAAAAATTATGAAAGCGAGAAGCGAGAAATTCGAGGCGTTCCTAAATTTTGCAATGCCGCGGTAAAAAAATATGGCGACTTAGCTTTATGACGGGTCTGTTGTCTCCTCGAATAGCGTCCTTTTGACTTGCGGTGTGACCTTGGCGATACGGTGCTCAAAATAAACGATCGCCTCTGCGAACGATGTTCTCCAAAATGGTCGCCTCTGCGAACGATCTGGCTACGAATCGCCCTGCGAACGATCTGGCTACGAATCGCCCTGCGAACGATCTGGCTACGAATCGCCCTGCGAACGATCTGGCTACGAATCGCCCTGCGAACGACCCCTAACGAATTGTCGTTAGTGTTGTGAAAATCGGAAGATTCGGTAATTACCTTTCAGCGAAAAAGGGGGTTCTTGGCGCTAAATCGAAGTCCTTCCGGCACTCCTTTACTCAAAAATTTTCGGTACTCTAAAGTTGCGATACGGTACTGGATCAATTCATCCAAACGGGATTGACTCTAAACTGGATCGAACCACCCCTAATACATGGTCTTAGTGAAATGAATTCAAAATTGAACGATAATTACCTCTATAGTGCGAGGGGTCACTCGACCACGAACTCTCAAAGGCGCTTCGCTGGCGTCGCTTCGACGGCTCTCGACGAAGTGTCCGACTTCCGCATTTTTAATCTCGGTACCGCAGTCCCATAAATCGCGAAAATCGTCACGCGCGCGATTCTCGACCTTATTCAGTTGTGCTATAAGGCGGGCTGCGCTTGCGTGGTACTGCGCAATCAAAAATGTGCATTTCCGGTGGTACTACACGTGCGCGCGTCATGACAGGTGGACCGTCATGGCGTCGGTTTGTTTACCTCGAAATTATACCGAGCGGGAGAATTCAGATTTTGGACGGTATTGTGTCGGTAAGTCGTGCACGTCTATCCTGATGTTAATTGCCGTAACTCGCAGGTCAAAAAAAGGACAGGAAGAAAGATGGGGTTGAAAAGAAGGAGATGACTTTCCGGCAAGTTACTAAAGAGGAAAAGGGACCCAACATTGCCGTACGGTCACCTATCGCTGAGAAGAGAAGAAGAGAAAGTGAAGAGAAAGAGAAAGTGAAAGTGGGGTTCTGAAAGATAGGTTGCAGCTCGCCAACCTAGAGGCGTGAGGCCACCTCAGCCTGACATTTGCGGGGGTAACATGTGTTCTTCCAGCCCCCCCGTGGTGGCTGGCACAAATGACTCTAAATTGAAACTTTCCGCTTCCGGAATGAGCGACGTAAAAAACTTGAAGGCAGGGTGGGCGCGTCGCGCTGCCAAATGCCGTGCGTTAACTGCTAGTTCCGGGTCTTCGAACTGCGATCTATTAGCCCCGCGAGCATAAGTAGGACCTCGTGGCCTCCTACTCCGGCCAATCGCCATTGTGGCGTTTCGTAACGCTACACCATATTGGGAATTACTTAATCCGTGCTTCGCACTTAGCTCCTCATTCAATCTATGAACAAGTAGCTGCTCATATACTTTCCCTAATACGTCCAAAAGACATATGGGCCGATATGCTTGGCTACCGTTTGAATCTTTTGTACCTTTCTGGAGAAGAACGAGTCTGGCCTCCTTCCACCTATCTGGGAATTCATTTCTCTTAAGAAGCTGGTTGTACATCTCCAGTGCTGTATCAGTGGTAGTTTGCAGAGCAATTTTTACCACTTCCGGAGGGATGCAGTCAGGACCGGGTGCTTTCCCGCTTTTCGTCTTTTTCCCGGCTTGGATCAGCTCCTCGGTTGTGAAGGGCGGGGGCTCTTCCACCACTCTGTACCATGTACACCTTTTCTGCTGGGGAAATAGTTTGAGGGCGATTTCCTTTTTTTCCGCTACACTTAGTAAAGGGCGGGGCTGGCTGCCTATTTTTTTGGTGACTATTTTATATCCTAGTCCCCATGGATCTTCTTCGACCTCTTGGCATACCTCTTTCCAGGCTTTTTCCTTAGCTCTGCCAATCTCTAGTTTCAGTTTCTTCCGGGCTTGTTTGTATAATTCATGCGCTTGTTTTTTCTCTTGGTCGGATGTACCTTGGCGACGGTTTTTTCTCACCATTTGTCTTTTTTTCTTCAGACATTTCCGTCTTAGTTCAGCAATGCTTTCAGACCACCAGTATACCTCTCTTCTTCGCCCCTGCTTCTTCTTTGGGAGCAGGACATTGCATGCCCTTGTGAGGGCTTCCGTATATCTTTTCGGGTCTGTGTCACTTTGAGTAATTTCTTTCTGTATGGCTAGGGCCATCGACTGCGTGTTCAATCGTTTCACCCTCCATCCCGTTACGGCCTCATCTCTTATTTGTGATCGTTGATTATGTTTATCCTCAATTTCGAAGCTAATATACTGGTGATCCGAAAGTGTCTCGATCTCCATTACCTGCCACCTTTGGATTTTTTTCGCCGCTTTTCCATTAGAAATTGTCACATCTATATATGAGTGGCTGTTACCTCGCATAAAAGTGGGTCTTATTCCTTGATTATGGACTACCATTCGGTTCCTTGCTACCCATTCTGATAGCAGTGTACCTCTTCTGTTTTCCACCGGAGATCCCCATTCCGCTGATTTTGCGTTGAGGTCCCCGGCGATTACAATGTCACCAACACAGTCCTTTACGAGCTCTTGTAGGTCATCGAGTCTTGACTCAAAGAAATCGAGGTCTACATTTGGAGAAATATAACATCCAATTAGGAGATCCGTTCCCATTTGGACGCCAATCACTCCCTTTCCAATTGAGATCCTTCTTCTTGTTTGAGAAGACATCATTATTTTGATGCCTACGTCCCCTTCCGAGTCGATGAGCCACCCTTCTTTCTTCGCTATGTTTTTGTTTATCTCACACATGATGACAACGTCTGTGTTGAGTTCTCTAATGGTTTGCTGTAGGACATCATGGGCATTTTTGCTCCTGTTCAGATTGCCCTGCAGCACTTTAATTTTTTTCTGTGTTATTGCGAAAGCTTTTCGGCCTCCCCTTCCACTTGCACTGTTTGTGTCCTGTTTCGGGCTGTCCCCACCTCCGCCTCTGAGACGGAGAACCGTGAGTCCTCCCCCTCTGAGGCCACTCGGTTTTGGTCCCGTTCCTTCGTCACTTCTTTCTGGCGGGCAACTGAAATGCCCGCCACCTCCTCGTTTTTTGGAAGGCTCAGCCTAGTCTCGGCGTACGCTCCTCTGCCTCTGCCTCTGCCTCTTCTACTTTCGATCGCTCGCACGTCTACTACCCTGGTCGGTTGTTCGATCTTGCCTCCTCTCTTCTCCGTCACCAACTTCTTATATTCAGGGCATGCCATCTCATCCGCCCTATGTCCTTCTACGTCGCAGGCTATGC
Organism: Tenebrio molitor; assembly: GCF_963966145.1. Taxonomy (NCBI): domain Eukaryota; kingdom Metazoa; phylum Arthropoda; class Insecta; order Coleoptera; family Tenebrionidae; genus Tenebrio; species Tenebrio molitor. The sequence goes on from NC_091049.1 coordinate 90,203, forward strand.
AGTAGGGTTCATCTGTGCATAGTCTTGCGGTATGCCCTGCTCGGCCGCACTTGAGACAGCAGTCCTCCAAGCTCTTTTCACTCTTGCATTCTGCTCTCACGTGTCCGAACCTTAGACACCTGTAGCATCTCCTCGGCGTGTTCATGTCCTCGATTCGACATTCACTCCAACCGACAGTCAGTTTGGCCATTTTCATTAGTATGTTTGCCGCTTCGATCGGAAGATTAACGATGGCGAAGAGTTTCCCTCCTTTGTTCGGCTTCGTCGCCATGGATACAGATATGTCATTGGCATCGACTCTCTTTTCCCCGAAAAGTTTGGACAGTGTTTCCCGTACCTCTTCTCCTGTTGTGGTCTCGTGCAGATCTTTGATGAAGATCTTTCTTTTAGGCTTAATCTTTTGCGCCTCGACCGTTCCTTGCATTTTTTCCTCTATCAGCTTGATAAATGCTTCTTTTCCCTCATTCTTCCCCGCAGCTGTTATTTCAATATTTCCATTTTTGGCCTCTCTGATGTTCTTGATCTTAATCCCAAGGTCTCGCACTTTAATGGTGGTCTGCATTTTTTTCAGTAAATCCGCGTAGGTCATCTGCTTTTCGTTTCCCACCTTCTTTACGACAATTTTTTCGCTGCTTCTGCTCACTGTCCTCCACTCTTCGACACCGACTGTCTCCTGCTCTTGAACTAGGTCCACCCGTTTCCTGGCTCCCGTGTATACTTCTATGTCGACTTCTTCGTCCTGATAGACGTACTCGATGAGCTTTCTCAATCGACTTCCGGTCATCAGGTCAGCCACTGAAAGACTTAGACGTCTCAAGTCTCGGAGTTTGCAGATGCCCTTCAGCTTCCGCAGCACGCCTACCAGACGCTGGTCGGCTTCCTCCTCACCGCATTCCCGGTCGTCGACCCCTGCTATGAAGGTGTATCTCTGCACCTCTTCCCCGTGAGTCCCGCTTTCCGTAGACACTGTACATGTATTGCTTGCGTACACAACCTTCCCCTCCTTGGCCACTTCCATTATAGCCTTCTCCATATGGGGTTGTCTACCAATGATAGCCTTAATAAGAGGTTTATTCTCCATGTTCTCTGTCCCCGTTATTACGATGACATCCCTCTCGTTTGCGGGAGAGAGTATACTCCCCTCCACCAGTTTAGACTTGCTGCAGAGCTCATCAGGCCAGTCTGTATTGACTATCTCCGTCAGTTGCCCCGCACTGGGGTTGTTGGTCAAGACACTCCAGATCGCGATCCTTTTTCTCAGAGCCTCCTGTTCCTCCTGGTATTTTTTCCTACATTCCTCGCAATGCGGCGTAGGTACATCAGGTGCCATTTTCTTCATCCCTTCCTGTCCCAACGTGTTCAGCAATTCATGCATTTCTTCGGTGTTCATTTGGCTCACCGTACTTTCTAGTTTGTAAGAGACTTCCTTGATTTTTCTGTTGGTATTTTGATTCTCTCTAACAATTTGGCAGAGCGTCTTGGTCTCTTTTTCGAGCCTCGTTATCAGCTGTTTATACTTCCTTGCAAGTAGGATTCTTGCCTTTTCAACATCTCGCAGCTCTTCCTCCAAAGAGGTTTCCTCGATCTTCCTCTTTTTTATCGACTTATGTTCGTCGTGATCCCACTTATAATCAAACGTGATTATATTACCCGGGGACAGTTTCTCTGCCGCGGGTGTGGATGTGCCCTTCGGGGGGGAAATCTGGACGGAGAGTCGTCCAAATATCTGACTCCTTCGAAGTTCTTCCACAGATTTCTTGGGCGTCTGTTCCTCAGTTGCGGCCTTCACCGGAGTCTCGACTAACATCGTATCTTTGGGAGCTTGTGGTGCTCCCTCACCAGTATTGCTTTTTTTATTTTGTTCGGTACTCATTTTTGTTCCCACGAAATGGGACGAAGAAATGGTCACTCCCAGGGTGACGCCCATCCCTGGGAGAAGGCATTCATACTACAGGGTGCGCCAGGTGCCCCGAAGGTTTTTGCGACTTCGCTGTCGGTTATTTTATGGAGGTTGCCTCCTCGCGGGCCAGCCGTTTAAGGCAAGCCCCCCGGCCGCGAGTCCTCACACGACGTACCCCTGCCACGCTAGCAAGGGTTGTTGAGGTGTGAGCCGCGGTTACGGTGTGTGACGATTGGTCCGCGTTTGACCAACCGTAGCTCGGATCTCCCCCGGGTTCGCCAGTTCCCGTGCCATGACTTTCGTTGTGGATCCTGAGGGTTGAGCCGTCCTTTGTTTTTCGCCGGTCCGCTCGAGCCTTGCCGGCATGGGTGACCCTACCAGGAGCGCGAAGCTCCCGCCGGCATCGCCCCGAGCATAGCTCCGGTTACTTAAGCCCCTCCACCAACGACAAGGTCTCACGGCTCCTTGGAGGGGACCTGACCTGACCTGACCTGACCTGACCTGACCTGACCTGACCTGACCTGACCTGACCTGACCTTTTTTTTTTTTTTTTTTTTAATGGGCATGAGGAGAGGAAACCTTCAAAAGGCTCCCCGCGGGAAGATGTTCTATTCCGCGGGGGAGTGTGGGATTTTTACCTCACTAAAACCTCTCCCCTACTTTGCTGGGTCTTCCGGAACCGTTTATCACTTATCATCGGAGCCCAGGTCTAGTCTCATTCCAGTTGTGCCCTCGTTTCATCTTTCTCTTTCCGTTTCATGACGTCCTTTATGTATTTTTGTATCCTTTTCCAGTTTCTTTCGCCATATAACATTATTTCGACTAAGTTGTCCGGGTCTAGCTCTTCTTGTATGTCTGTCATTACAGTCCTCCTTTCGTCGTGCCAGCGGGGGCAGACGAACAGGGTGTGTTCCGCATCATCCTCATCGGCGCAGTACATGCATGTTGCACTCTGCCTTTTCCCTATTCTTTTCACATATGCCATGAAGCATCCATGCCCGGTGAGGCATTGCGTCATGTAGAAATCAATCTCTCCGAAGCTTCTTTCCACCCATGGGGCGACTTCCTTTATTAAACGCCTCGTCCACGCCGCGTTTGAAGTTTCCCGCCATTCCTTCTGCCACTCAGCCATGGTATGCCTTCTTTGGTCTTTGAAATCGTACCCAGGCAATAGTTTCTTCTTATATGCCATCTTCCTCTCTTCGGCCAAAAGGTGAAGCGGAATTGTCCCCGCCACCACCATTAAGCCCTCGTACGAAACCGTACGGTACGCACTGCAGATCCTCTGTGACGCCAATCTCTGCGCCGATTTTATCAAAGCTCTGTTCGTCTCGTGATTCATGGCCGATTGCCAGACCGGCGCCGCGTACAAGATTATAGATTGTATCACAGCGCACAGTACTCTCCTTTTTGATGACCTGGGCCCATTCACGTTTGGTAGGATGGAGCCAAGTGCCTTGGCAGTTTTCGCCGCCTTTTCTGTTACTTCTTTTATGTGCCGCCCGAATCGCAGCCCTCGGTCCAGAGTAACTCCCAGGTACTTTACCCATGGCGCCGGGTTTATCCGGCAATTCCCCAGGCTAAAGCTAATCCCCTCCAACTTCCTCTTTCGGTTTAGTATCGTGGCCACGGTCTTTTCCTCGGCTATGATCAGTTTATTTGCCGCCATCCACAGTTTGGTACTGTGGAGGGTCTCATTTCCTTTGAGGATCATGTCCTCCCTGGTCGATGCGGTCACGACAATTGCCAGGTCATCGGCGTAGCACACCATTGAGACACCTTCTGGGGCCTCTATTTCCATGACATCATCATACAATATGTTCCAGAGGGTAGGCCCCAACACAGAGCCCTGCGGGACCCCGCCCCCTATTTCCTCACTCGTGCTCCTATCCAAGGAGACCCTTCTGCCGCTCAGGTATTTCTTTATTATGTTTAAGAGGTACCTCGATATCTGCCTTTTTTCGAGTTTTTTGACAATACGTTCCCAGGACGCCATGTTAAAGGCGTTCTTTACGTCCACCAGAATGAGAGCACTCCACTCCGGTTTCTCACCGTTGACTCCTCTGACCGTGCTCAGAACTTCTTCTATGGCGTCCACAGTGGAGCGGTTCTTCCTAAAACCAAACTGTTTTCGCCCCAATCCTCCGCACTGCTCTATGTCCTCCATGAGTCTTTTGTTTATAAGGTTTTCATAAACTTTCCCGAGCGCACTGATCAAACAGATGGGTCTATACTTGGTCTCTTCCTCGGAGGATTTTTTCGGTTTGTCGATCAGGACCAGAGCGGTGCGCTTCCAGTCTTCTGGAAACTCGTTTTGTCTCAGCAAGTTGTTGAAAACTTGTTTAAAGTATTCGGGTGCAGCTTCGATTGACCTTTTGACAACTTCCGGTGTCAGGTTGTCCGGACCTGGAGCCTTACCACTCTTTATTCTGGCACTTGCCTCAGCGATTTCCTGACCGCTAAAGAGTGGTGGGTCTTCCACCCCTCCCATGCGGTATGGGTGCTCTCGCGCTCCCATGAAAAGGTCCTCGAATATCTCCCTTCGCTGTTGTTTAGTGAGGGTCAGCCTCGGATTAGGCAGCTTCAACTGGCTCATCACAATCTTGTACCCCTGTCCGAATGGGTCTCTCTCCAGATCCTCGCATAGATCCCTCCATTTCTCCCGCTTTGATCTGCCGATTTGCTTCCTGAGCATTTTTCTGGCCCGTGCGTATTCTTCCTGTTTGACAGCTCTTTGGTGGTCATCCCTCGTAGTTCTTTGGTACGCGCGTCTCTTCTTTCTGCAATCTTTTCTCAATTCCGTAATGTCGTCCGTCCACCAGTATGTTTCCGTGCAACCTGTCTGCATCCTAATTTTAGGTGTGCATTTTTCGTAAGCTTTAGTCATGGCTTCCACGCATGTCGAAATCTCGTGTGCATAATTTCTTTTTTGAAGTTCGTGTTTGAGTACTTCTGGGTATTTGCCCATGTCTGTTTTACCTAATTTAAATCCTTTTTTCGCTAAAGTCCTTTTCTGTTCCGAAAGGTCAACAAGGATATATCTATGGTCACTCAAGGTTTCGTGGTGTAGAACTTTCCACCTTGGTTCTCTCTGCATAATGCCTTCGGAGACCATTGTCAGGTCGATATAGGATGTGCCCGTCCCTCTTACGAGAGTAGGGGAGCTTCCTTCGTTCAACAATATCAGGTCCATCGAGTTAGTCCACTCCAACAGCGCCTTCCCTCTTTTGTCGGTCACCTCCCCGCCCCAAACCGTATGCTTTGAATTAAAGTCTCCGGTTATGACGAGATTTTTTGTTTTAAATCTTACGTCCTGCTCTAGCTCTTGCAGGTTCCGATTGAACTCCTCGAGGTTGATAATCGGGCTCGGCCTGATGTATACACTGTAAACAAAAAAGTGCATTGTCTCGACCCACACAAAACACACCCCGCTTCCATAGCTGTATATGTTGATTTGGTCTCCAAATGTAATTAGGCTTACGTCCTTGTTTTCATTAGTATAGGTGTTTCTTTGTCGACCCGTTTTGTTCTTGTTAGGTTCGCTGGTTGCCATTATATCCACCTGTTCCTTTATGGCCGTTGCTGTTGCCAGGTCTTGCGCGGCCGCACTTCTGTTTAAGTTCACTTGAAGAATTTTGAATTTTATTGCGCAAAGGGACTCCGTCTTCTGGCTGCCGCCAGCGCGTTCCTGAAGATTGTGCATCTACCTTCTCCTGCCTCGTGTCCAGTTTTTTGGCACAGCGGACAGTATGCCAGTTCCATGCAGTGCTTTTTGACGTGTCCCGTCTTTGCGCATTTCCTGCAGCTCTCGCTTCTATCTTCCTCTTCACAATCTCTAGCTTTGTGCCCGTACCCCCAGCACCGATAGCACTTCTCGAGGTCGAGTCTCTCCTGTGCGGCGCACAACGACAGTCCTACCCTCACAGTTCCCTCTTTAATTATCCTCCTAGCGTCTTCTTCTATGGCGGTTATTGTCGCCGTCTGACTTTCACCATACGCAGGCCTCAGCGCCTTCACCAGGAGTCTTTCCTTCCGTTTTATGAGTCCTGTTGCGATTACTGATTCTTTAACTTCTTCCTTGGTAGTCATGCTATCCAGGCCTCTTAGGTGTATTGTGACATCCTTCCCTTCCTTCATTGTTATTTTGGAGAATCTCCTCCAGGGTTGATTTCAGTTTTCTTGTGCCCCCCTCTTTCAGTGTGAGTAGCGCTCCTCCTTTTAAGGTTTTCCTCACACCTTTTATCTCTTTTAATGTTTCCTTGTCTACCATCTTTTCCCTCAAGGTTTTTAGCGTATCGGCGTACGTCGTCCCTTCCCCCTCAATTAGGATTGCTTCTCCGTTATATACTTTTTTTTGTATCACGTTCCCTCTCTCCGCATTTGCTGGTTTGTATATAGTCACTTGGGTGTTGGTATCGTGAAACACCGCTTCTGTCATTTTCCTCATTTTTTCCGTCTTTAGTCCCTGGGGCAGGGTTATGCCTATTTTTCCCATATCCATGTCGCTGCACATCGTCCTCGCGGTCGTGATCAGGTTATACACGTCGGTCTGATCGCTCTCGCTCTGTTTACTTGGGTCGTGAAAGAGGACTATAGTGTTTTTTATTTTCTTTCTTGCATCCGTGCCCACCCCATACTTCACGGTCTGCTCAAGTGTGATGCAGCTGCCCCCTTCACACTTAGTTCTTGGAACCTCTTCGAGTTCCGGGTACCTGCTTTTAATTTGCTTGTACCACCTCTCCTGTTTGTCATCTTCGTCGCAGAAGTAGACGACATTTTCTATATTTTTTTTCAGTGGGTTTCCACTCTCTACCGTGGTCATCTTGAAGCATTCTTCTTCCCATTCGTCGTCCTGTACGACGAGAAAATCTTCGTAAGTTTCGATTCTCTTGCATCGTAGGTCGAACTTTCCTGTTTGTGTGCTCCTCGTGCACGTGTTTCTTTCTTCCAGGTTTCCAAATTCGAGGAGTTTTTTTTCCAAGGCCATGTTCGCCTGTCTGTGCTCGGCGATCTCTGTCTCCAATTCCATCATTCTCGTTTTATCATGTCTCGCCTCCACCGTGATCATTCTTACGAAGCTACTAATCTCGTTAGCAAGTGCCTTGACCCGCTTGTGTACATTGCTATTTTCCCTACCGAAGGTTACGAGCTCGTTAACCTTCTTACTGAGTTTCATCATTGTCGAGCTTGGTTCGAGATTTGCTTCATTCTTTTTGACGTTGTCTGATGAATCATTTTTCCCTTTCTTCGAAAGATTTTCGTCCCCGCTTTTTTGACTGCCTTCCGCTGCCTTTTCTTCGCTCTCCTGCCTGTTTTTCTTCTTCCTCTTTCCTGGTACGAAATCGTCGGGTGAACTTTCGAGAGTGATGCTGTCGTCCACTTCTGCGTCTTGTGCCGCGAAGGACAGGTCAAGAGAACCATGCCTTATTCGGAGATCCTTCCTAGGCCGGTCGAGTGACCCTTCCCTCTTTGGTGGGGTGTGTGCCACTTTACTTCTCCTTAAGAAGGGGTTTTCTTCTTCGCCTAACTCAGTCCTTTCGATTTCACCCTTTAGCGCTCCAGCCTGGGGCTCCGCTGTAAGGCCACGGTCCGTCATGGTCTTTTGATCTTGTTTTTGTTTTGTTTGATTAACTTCCATTTTGTCTCCCACGAGTATGGGACGAAAGGAGGTCACTCCCAGGGTGACGCCCATCCCTGGGAGAAGGCATTTATACTACGGGGTGCGCCAGGTGCCCCGAAGGTTTTTGCGACTTCGCTGTCGGTTATTTTATGGAGGTTGCCTCCTCGCGGGCCGGCCGGTTAAGGCAAGCCCCCCGGCCGTGAGTCCTCACACGACGTACCCCTGCCACGCTCGCAAGGGTTGTTGAGGTGTGAGCCGCGGTTACGGTGTGTAACGATTAGTCCGCGTTCGACCAACCGTAGCTCGGATCTCCCCCGGGTTCGCCAGTTCCCGTGCCACGACTTTCGTGGTGGATCCTGAGGGTTGAGCCGTCCTTTGTTTTTCGCCGGTCCGCTCGACCCTTGCCGGCATGGGTGACCCTGCCAGGAGCGCGAAGCTCCCGCCGGCATCGCCCCGAGCATCACTCCGGTTACTTAAGCCCCTCCACCAACGACAAGGTCTCACGGCTCCTTGGAGGGGTACCTGACCTGACCTGACCTGACCTGACCTGACCTGACCTAACCTGACCCGACCCGACCCGACCCGACCCGACCCGACCCGACCCGACCCGACCCGACCCGGCCATAACTCCGTTATTGAGCGACTTAGAGCGATGAATTTGGCACCGTTGGATTCCTCTCGTCAAGCAGCTTCTTTTGAGACAAAAATCTTCGAAAATTAAAAAATATATTTTTTTGCGAATTTCGCAAAAATTTTTATTTGAAAAGAAGCTCTTAGACGAGAGGAATCCAACGGTGTAAAATTCATTGCCGGAGGTTGCTTAATAACGGAGCTATGGCCGTTTAAATTTTGGAATTTCAAACGGCCATAACTCCGTTATTAAGCGACTTAGAGCGATGAATTTGGCACCGTTGGATTCCTCTCGTCAAGCAGCTTCTTTTGAGACAAAAATCTTCGAAAATTAAAAAATATATTTTTTTGCGAAATTCGCAAAATTTTTAATTTCAAAAGAAGCTCTTTGACGAGAGGAATCCAACGGTGTAAAATTCATTGCCGTAGGTTGCTTAATAACGGGGCTATGGCCGTTTAAAGTTTTGAAATTTCAAACGGCCATAACTCCGTTATTAAGCGACTTAGAGCGATGAATTTGGCACCGTTGGATTCCTCTCGTCAAGCAGCTTCTTTTGAGCGAAAAACTTTCGAAAATTAAAAAAATTTTTTTTTGCTAATTTCGCAAAAATTTTCATTTCAAAAGAAGCTCCTTGACGAGAGAAATCCAACGGTGTAAAATTCATTGCCGTAGGTTGCTTAATAACGGAGCGATGGCCGTTTAAACTTTTGAAATTTCAAACGGCCATAACTCCGTTATTAAGCGACTTAGAGCGATGAATTTGGCACCGTTGGATTCCTCTCGTCACGCAGCTTCTTTTGAGCCAAAAACCTTCGAAAATTAAAAAAAAAATTTTTTTGCGAAATTCGCAAAATTTTTTATTTGAAAAGAAGCTCTTTGACGAGAGGAATCCAACGGTGTAAAATTCATTGCCGGAGGTTGCTTAATAACGGAGCTATGGCCGTTTAAAATTTTGAAATTTCAAACGGCCATAACTCCGTTATTAAGCGACTTAGAGCGATGAATTTGGCACCGTTGGATTCCTCTCGTCACGCAGCTTCTTTTGAGCAAAAAATCTACGAAAATTAAAAAAAAAATTTTTTGCGAAATTCGCAAAATTTTTAATTTCCAAAGAAGCTCTTTGACGAGAGGAATCCAACGGTGTAAAATTCATTGCCGTAGTTTGGTTAATAACTGAGCTATCGCCGTTTAAAGTTTTGAAATTTCAAACGGCCATAACTCCGTTATTAAGCGACTTAGAGCGATGAGTTTGGCACCGTTGGATTCCTCTCGTCAAGCAGCTTCTTTTGAGCCAAAAATCTTCGAAAATTAAAAAATATATTTTTTTGCGAATTTCGCAAAAATTTTTATTTGAAAAGAAGCTCTTTGACGAGGGGAATCCAACGGTGTAAAATTCATTGCCGTAGTTTGGTTAATAACTGAGCTATGGCCGTTTAAATTTTTGAAATTTCAAACGGCCATAACTCCGTTATTAAGCGACTTAGAGCGATGAATTTGGCACCGTTGGATTCCTCTCGTCACGCAGCTTCTTTTGAGCAAAAAATCTACGAAAATTAAAAAAAAAATTTTTGCGAAATTCGCAAAATTTTTAATTTCCAAAGAAGCTCTTTGACGAGAGGAATCCAACGGTGTAAAATTCATTGCCGTAGTTTGGTTAATAACTGAGCTATGGCCGTTTAAAGTTTTGAAATTTCAAACGGCCATAACTCCGTTATTAAGCGACTTAGAGCGATGAATTTGGCACCGTTGGATTCCTCTCGTCAAGCAGCTTCTTTTGAGCCAAAAATCTTCGAAAATTAAAAAAAAATTTTTTTTGCTAATTTCGCAAAAATTTTCATTTCAAAAGAAGCTCCTTGACGAGAGAAATCCAACGGTGTAAAATTCATTGCCGTAGGTTGCTTAATAACGGAGCTATGGCCGTTTAAAGTTTTGACATTTCAAACGGCCATAACTCCGTTATTAAGCGACTTAGAGCGATGAATTTGGCACCGTTGGATTCCTCTCGTCACGCAGCTTCTTTTGAGCCAAAAACCTTCGAAAATTTAAAAAAAAAATTTTTTGCGAATTTCGCAAAAATTTTTGTTTCAAAAGAAGCTCTTTGACGAGAAGAATCCAACGGTGTAAAATTCATTGCCGTAGTTTGGTTAATAACTGAGCTATGGCCGTTTAAAGTTTTGAAATTTCAAACGGCCATAACTCCGTTATTAAGCGACTTAGAGCGATGAATTTGGCACCGTTGGATTCCTCTCGTCAAGCAGCTTCTTTTGAGCCAAAAATCTTCGAAAATTAAAAAAAATTTTTTTTGCTAATTTCGCAAAAATTTTTAATTTCCAAAGAAGCTCTTTGACGAGAGGAATCCAACGGTGTAAAATTCATTGCCGTAGTTTGGTTAATAACTGAGCTATCGCCGTTTAAAGTTTTGAAATTTCAAACGGCCATAACTCCGTTATTAAGCGACTTAGAGCGATGAGTTTGGCACCGTTGGATTCCTCTCGTCAAGCAGCTTCTTTTGAGCCAAAAATCTTCGAAAATTAAAAAATATATTTTTTTGCGAATTTCGCAAAAATTTTTATTTGAAAAGAAGCTCTTTGACGAGGGGAATCCAACGGTGTAAAATTCATTGCCGTAGTTTGGTTAATAACTGAGCTATGGCCGTTTAAATTTTTGAAATTTCAAACGGCCATAACTCCGTTATTAAGCGACTTAGAGCGATGAATTTGGCACCGTTGGATTCCTCTCGTCACGCAGCTTCTTTTGAGCAAAAAATCTACGAAAATTAAAAAAAAAATTTTTGCGAAATTCGCAAAATTTTTAATTTCCAAAGAAGCTCTTTGACGAGAGGAATCCAACGGTGTAAAATTCATTGCCGTAGTTTGGTTAATAACTGAGCTATGGCCGTTTAAAGTTTTGAAATTTCAAACGGCCATAACTCCGTTATTAAGCGACTTAGAGCGATGAATTTGGCACCGTTGGATTCCTCTCGTCAAGCAGCTTCTTTTGAGCCAAAAATCTTCGAAAATTAAAAAAAAATTTTTTTTGCTAATTTCGCAAAAATTTTCATTTCAAAAGAAGCTCCTTGACGAGAGAAATCCAACGGTGTAAAATTCATTGCCGTAGGTTGCTTAATAACGGAGCTATGGCCGTTTAAACTTTTGACATTTCAAACGGCCATAACTCCGTTATTAAGCGACTTAGAGCGATGAATTTGGCACCGTTGGATTCCTCTCGTCACGCAGCTTCTTTTGAGCCAAAAACCTTCGAAAATTTAAAAAAACAATTTTTTGCGAATTTCGCAAAAATTTTTGTTTCAAAAGAAGCTCTTTGACGAGAAGAATCCAACGGTGTAAAATTCATTGCCGTAGTTTGGTTAATAACTGAGCTATGGCTGTTTAAAGTTTTGAAATTTCAAACGGCCATAACTCCGTTATTAAGCGACTTAGAGCGATGAATTTGGCACCGTTGGATTCCTCTCGTCAAGCAGCTTCTTTTGAGCCAAAAATCTTCGAAAATTAAAAAAAATTTTTTTTGCTAATTTCGCAAAAATTTTCATTTCAAAAGAAGCTCCTTGACGAGAGAAATCCAAAGGTGTAAAATTCATTGCCGTAGGTTGCTTAATAACGGAGCTATGGCCGTTTAAAGTTTTGACATTTCAAACGGCCATAACTCCGTTATTAAGCGACTTAGAGCGATGAATTTGGCACCGTTGGATTCCTCTCGTCACGCAGCTTCTTTTGAGCCAAAAACCTTCGAAAATTTAAAAAAAAATTTTTTTGCGAATTTCGCAAAAATTTTTATTTCAAAAGAAGCTCTTTGACGAGAAGAATCCAACGGTGTAAAATTCATTGCCGTAGTTTGGTTAATAACTGAGCTATGGCCGTTTAAATTTTTGAAATTTCAAACGGCCATAACTCCGTTATTAAGCGACTTAGAGCGATGAATTTGGCACCGTTGGATTCCTTTCGTCAAGCAGCTTCTTTTGAGCCAAAAATCTTCGAAAATTAAAAAAAAATTTTTTTTGCTAATTTCGCAAAAATTTTCATTTCAAAAGAAGCTCCTTGACGAGAGAAATCCAACGGTGTAAAATTCATTGCCGTAGGTTGCTTAATAACGGAGCTATGGCCGTTTAAAGTTTTGACATTTCAAACGGCCATAACTCCGTTATTAAGCGACTTAGAGCGATGAATTTGGCACCGTTGGATTCCTCTCGTCACGCAGCTTCTTTTGAGCCAAAAACCTTCGAAAATTAAAAAAAAAATTTTTTTGCGAAATTCGCAAAAATTTTTATTTGAAAAGAAGCTCTTTGACGAGAGGAATCCAACGGTGTAAAATTCATTGCCGTAGGTTGCTTAATAACGGAGCGATGGCCGTTTAAACTTTTGAAATTTCAAACGGCCATAACTCCGTTATTAAGCGACTTAGAGCGATGAATTTGGCACCGTTGGATTCCTCTCGTCAAGCAGCTTCTTTTGAGCCGAAAATCTTCGAAAATTAAAAAATATATTTTTTTGCGAATTTCGCATAAAATTTTTATTTGAAAAGAAGCTCTTTGACGAGAGGAATCCAACGGTGTAAAATTCATTGCCGGAGGTTGCTTAATAACGGAGCTATGGCCGTTTAAAATTTTGAAATTTCAAACGGCCATAACTCCGTTATTAAGCGACTTAGAGCGATGAATTTGGCACCGTTGGATTCCTCTCGTCAAGCAGCTTCTTTTGAGCCAAAAATCTTCGAAAATTAAAAAAAAATTTTTTTTGCTAATTTCGCAAAAATTTTCATTTCAAAAGAAGCTCTTTGACGAGAGGAATCCAACGGTGTAAAATTCATTGCCGTAGTTTGGTTAATAACTGAGCTATCGCCGTTTAAAGTTTTGAAATTTCAAACGGCCATAACTCCGTTATTAAGCGACTTAGAGCGATGAATTTGGCACCGTTGGATTCCTCTCGTCACGCAGCTTCTTTTGAGCCAAAAACCTTCGAAAATTTAAAAAAAAATTTTTTTTGCTAATTTCGCAAAAATTTTCATTTCAAAAGAAGCTCCTTGACGAGAGAAATCCAACGGTGTAAAATTCATTGCCGTAGTTTGGTTAATAACTGAGCTATGGCCGTTTAAACTTTTGAAATTTCAAACGGCCATAACTCCGTTATTAAGCGACTTAGAGCGATGAATTTGGCACCGTTGGATTCCTCTCGTCAAGCAGCTTCTTTTGAGCCAAAAATCTTCGAAAATTAAAAAAATTTTTTTTTGCTAATTTCGCAAAAATTTTCATTTCAAAAGAAGCTCCTTGACGAGAGAAATCCAACGGTGTAAAATTCATTGCCGTAGGTTGCTTAATAACGGAGCTATGGCCGTTTAAAGTTTTGACATTTCAAACGGCCATAACTCCGTTATTAAGCGACTTAGAGCGATGAATTTGGCACCGTTGGATTCCTCTCGTCACGCAGTTTCTTTTGAGCCAAAAACCTTCGAAAATTTAAAAAAAAAATTTTTGCGAATTTCGCAAAAATTTTTATTTCAAAAGAAGCTCTTTGACGAGAAGAATCCAACGGTGTAAAATTCATTGCCGTAGTTTGGTTAATAACTGAGCTATGGCCGTTTAAAGTTTTGAAATTTCAAACGGCCATAACTCCGTTATTAAGCGACTTAGAGCGATGAATTTGGCACCGTTGGCTTCCTCTCGTCAAGCAGCTTCTTTTGAGCCAAAAATCTTCGAAAATTAAAAAAAAATTGTTTTTGCTAATTTCGCAAAAATTTTCATTTCAAAAGAAGCTCCTTGACGAGAGAAATCCAACGGTGTAAAATTCATTGCCGTAGGTTGCTTAATAACGGAGCTATGGCCGTTTAAAGTTTTGACATTTCAAACGGCCATAACTCCGTTATTAAGCGACTTAGAGCGATGAATTTGGCACCGTTGGATTCCTCTCGTCACGCAGCTTCTTTTGAGCCAAAAATCTTCGAAAATTAAAAAATATATTTTTTTGCGAATTTCGCAAAAATTTTTATTTGAAAAAAAGCTCTTTGACGAGAGGAATCCAACGGTGTAAAATTCATTGCCGTAGGTTGCTTAATAACGGAGCTATGGCCGTTTAAAATTTTGAAATTTCAAACGGCCATAACTCCGTTATTAAGCGACTTAGAGCGATGAATTTGGCACCGTTGGATTCCTCTCGTTACGCAGCTTCTTTTGAGCAAAAAATCTTCGAAAATTAAAAAAAAAATTTTTTGCGAATTTCGCAAAATTTTTAATTTCAAAAGAAGCTCTTTGACGAGAGGAATCCAGCGGTGTAAAATTCATTGCCGTAGTTTGGTTAATAACTGAGCTATGGCCGTTTAAAGTTTTGAAATTTCAAACGGCCATAACTCCGTTATTAAGCGACTTAGAGCGATGAATTTGGCACCGTTGGATTCCTCTCGTCAAGCAGCTTCGTTTGAGCCAAAAATCTTCGAAAATTAAAAAATATATTTTTTTGCGAATTTCGCAAAAATTTTTATTTGAAAAGAAGCTCTTTGACGAGAGGAATCCAACGGTGTAAAATTCATTGCCGTAGGTTGCTTAATAACGGAGCTATGGCCGTTTAAAGTTTTGAAATTTCAAACGGCCATAACTCCGTTATTAAGCGACTTAGAGCGATGAATTTGGCACCGTTGGATTCCTCTCGTCACGCAGCTTCTTTTGAGCAAAAAATCTTCGAAAATTAAAAAAAAAATTTTTTGCGAATTTCGCAAAATTTTTAATTTCAAAAGAAGCTCTTTGACGAGAGGAATCCAGCGGTGTAAAATTCATTGCCGTAGTTTGGTTAATAACTGAGCTATGGCCGTTTAAAGTTTTGAAATTTCAAACGGCCATAACTCCGTTATTAAGCGACTTAGAGCGATGAATTTGGCACCGTTGGATTCCTCTCGTCAAGCAGCTTCGTTTGAGCCAAAAATCTTCGAAAATTAAAAAAAAATTTTTTTTGCTAATTTCGCAAAAATTTTCATTTCAAAAGAAGCTCCTTGACGAGAGAAATCCAACGGTGTAAAATTCATTGCCGTAGGTTGCTTAATAACGGAGCTATGGCCGTTTAAACTTTTGACATTTCAAACGGCCATAACTCCGTTATTAAGCGACTTAGAGCGATGAATTTGGCACCGTTGGATTCCTCTCGTCACGCAGCTTCTTTTGAGCCAAAAATCTTCGAAAATTAAAAAAAAATTTTTTTTGCTAATTTCGCAAAAATTTTCATTTCGAAAGAAGCTCCTTGACGAGAGAAATCCAAAGGTGTAAAATTCATTGCCGTAGGTTGCTTAATAACGGAGCTATGGCCGTTTAAAATTTTGACATTTCAAACGGCCATAACTCCGTTATTAAGCGACTTAGAGCGATGAATTTGGCACCGTTGGATTCCTCTCGTCACGCAGCTTCTTTTGAGCCAAAAATCTTCGAAAATTAAAAAATATATTTTTTTGCGAATTTCGCAAAAATTTTTATTTGAAAAAAAGCTCTTTGACGAGAGGAATCCAGCGGTGTAAAATTCATTGCCGTAGTTTGGTTAATAACTGAGCTATGGCCGTTTAAAGTTTTGAAATTTCAAACGGCCATAACTCCGTTATTAAGCGACTTAGAGCGATGAATTTGGCACCGTTGGATTCCTCTCGTCAAGCAGCTTCGTTTGAGCCAAAAATCTTCGAAAATTAAAAAATATATTTTTTTGCGAATTTCGCAAAAATTTTTATTTGAAAAGAAGCTCTTTGACGAGAGGAATCCAACGGTGTAAAATTCATTGCCGTAGGTTGCTTAATAACGGAGCTATGGCCGTTTAAAGTTTTGAAATTTCAAACGGCCATAACTCCGTTATTAAGCGACTTAGAGCGATGAATTTGGCACCGTTGGATTCCTCTCGTCAAGCAGCTTCTTTTGAGCCAAAAATCTTCGAAAATTAAAAAAAAATTTTTTTTGCTAATTTCGCAAAAATTTTCATTTCAAAAGAAGCTCCTTGACGAGAGAAATCCAACGGTGTAAAATTCATTGCCGTAGGTTGCTTAATAACGGAGCTATGGCCGTTTAAACTTTTGACATTTCAAACGGCCATAACTCCGTTATTAAGCGACTTAGAGCGATGAATTTGGCACCGTTGGATTCCTCTCGTCACGCAGCTTCTTTTGAGCCAAAAATCTTCGAAAATTAAAAAATATATTTTTTTGCGAATTTCGCAAAAATTTTTATTTGAAAAAAAGCTCTTTGACGAGAGGAATCCAACGGTGTAAAATTCATTGCCGTAGTTTGGTTAATAACTGAGCTATGGCCGTTTAAAGTTTTGAAATTTCAAACGGCCATAACTCCGTTATTAAGCGACTTAGAGCGATGAATTTGGCACCGTTGGATTCCTCTCGTCAAGCAGCTTCGTTTGAGCCAAAAATCTTCGAAAATTAAAAAATATATTTTTTTGCGAATTTCGCAAAAATTTTTATTTGAAAAGAAGCTCTTTGACGAGAGGAATCCAACGGTGTAAAATTCATTGCCGTAGGTTGCTTAATAACGGAGCTATGGCCGTTTAAAGTTTTGAAATTTCAAACGGCCATAACTCCGTTATTAAGCGACTTAGAGCGATGAATTTGGCACCGTTGGATTCCTCTCGTCAAGCAGCTTCTTTTGAGCCAAAAATCTTCGAAAATTAAAAAAAAATTTTTTTTGCTAATTTCGCAAAAATTTTCATTTCAAAAGAAGCTCCTTGACGAGAGAAATCCAACGGTGTAAAATTCATTGCCGTAGGTTGCTTAATAACGGAGCTATGGCCGTTTAAACTTTTGACATTTCAAACGGCCATAACTCCGTTATTAAGCGACTTAGAGCGATGAATTTGGCACCGTTGGATTCCTCTCGTCACGCAGCTTCTTTTGAGCCAAAAATCTTCGAAAATTAAAAAATATATTTTTTTGCGAATTTCGCAAAAATTTTTATTTGAAAAAAAGCTCTTTGACGAGAGGAATCCAACGGTGTAAAATTCATTGCCGTAGTTTGGTTAATAACTGAGCTATGGCCGTTTAAAGTTTTGAAATTTCAAACGGCCATAACTCCGTTATTAAGCGACTTAGAGCGATGAATTTGGCACCGTTGGATTCCTCTCGTCAAGCAGCTTCGTTTGAGCCAAAAATCTTCGAAAATTAAAAAATATATTTTTTTGCGAATTTCGCAAAAATTTTTATTTGAAAAGAAGCTCTTTGACGAGAGGAATCCAACGGTGTAAAATTCATTGCCGTAGGTTGCTTAATAACGGAGCTATGGCCGTTTAAAGTTTTGAAATTTCAAACGGCCATAACTCCGTTATTAAGCGACTTAGAGCGATGAATTTGGCACCGTTGGATTCCTCTCGTCAAGCAGCTTCTTTTGAGCCAAAAATCTTCGAAAATTAAAAAAAAATTTTTTTTGCTAATTTCGCAAAAATTTTCATTTCAAAAGAAGCTCCTTGACGAGAGAAATCCAACGGTGTAAAATTCATTGCCGTAGGTTGCTTAATAACGGAGCTATGGCCGTTTAAACTTTTGACATTTCAAACGGCCATAACTCCGTTATTAAGCGACTTAGAGCGATGAATTTGGCACCGTTGGATTCCTCTCGTCACGCAGCTTCTTTTGAGCCAAAAATCTTCGAAAATTAAAAAATATATTTTTTTGCGAATTTCGCAAAAATTTTTATTTGAAAAAAAGCTCTTTGACGAGAGGAATCCAACGGTGTAAAATTCATTGCCGTAGGTTGCTTAATAACGGAGCTATGGCCGTTTAAAATTTTGAAATTTCAAACGGCCATAACTCCGTTATTAAGCGACTTAGAGCGATGAATTTGGCACCGTTGGATTCCTCTCGTTACGCAGCTTCTTTTGAGCAAAAAATCTTCGAAAATTAAAAAAAATTTTTTTTGCGAATTTCGCAAAATTTTTAATTTCAAAAGAAGCTCTTTGACGAGAGGAATCCAACGGTGTAAAATTCATTGCCGTAGGTTGCTTAATAACGGAGCTATGGCCGTTTAAAGTTTTGAAATTTCAAACGGCCATAACTCCGTTATTAAGCGACTTAGAGCGATGAATTTGGCACCGTTGGATTCCTCTCGTCAAGCAGCTTCGTTTGAGCCAAAAATCTTCGAAAATTAAAAAATATATTTTTTTGCGAATTTCGCAAAAATTTTTATTTGAAAAGAAGCTCTTTGACGAGAGGAATCCAACGGTGTAAAATTCATTGCCGTAGGTTGCTTAATAACGGAGCTATGGCCGTTTAAAGTTTTGAAATTTCAAACGGCCATAACTCCGTTATTAAGCGACTTAGAGCGATGAATTTGGCACCGTTGGATTCCTCTCGTTACGCAGCTTCTTTTGAGCCAAAAATCTTCGAAAATTAAAAAATATATTTTTTTGCGAATTTCGCAAAAATTTTTATTTGAAAAAAAGCTCTTTGACGAGAGGAATCCAACGGTGTAAAATTCATTGCCGTAGGTTGCTTAATAACGGAGCTATGGCCGTTTAAACTTTTGAAATTTCAAACGGCCATAACTCCGTTATTAAGCGACTTAGAGCGATGAATTTGGCACCGTTGGATTCCTCTCGTTACGCAGCTTCTTTTGAGCAAAAAATCTTTGAAAATTAAAAAAAAATTTTTTTGCGAATTTCGCAAAATTTTTAATTTCAAAAGAAGCTCTTTGACGAGAGGAATCCAGCGGTGTAAAATTCATTGCCGTTGTTTGGTTAATAACTGAGCTATGGCCGTTTAAAGTTTTGAAATTTCAAACGGCCATAACTCCGTTATTAAGCGACTTAGAGCGATGAATTTGGCACCGTTGGATTTCTCTCGTCAAGCAGCTTCGTTTGAGCCAAAAATCTTCGAAAATTAAAAAATATATTTTTTTGCGAATTTCGCAAAAATTTTTATTTGAAAAGAAGCTCTTTGACGAGAGGAATCCAACGGTGTAAAATTCATTGCCGTAGGTTGCTTAATAACGGAGCTATGGCCGTTTAAAGTTTTGACATTTCAAACGGCCATAACTCCGTTATTAAGCGACTTAGAGCGATGAATTTGGCACCGTTGGATTCCTCTCGTCACGCAGCTTCTTTTGAGCCAAAAACCTTCGAAAATTTAAAAAAAAAAATTTTTGCGAATTTCGCAAAAATTTTTATTTCAAAAGAAGCTCCTTGACGAGAGAAATCCAACGGTGTAAAATTCATTGCCGTAGGTTGCTTAATAACGGAGCTATGGCCGTTTAAAGTTTTGAAATTTCAAACGGCCATAACTCCGTTATTAAGCGACTTAGAGCGATGAATTTGGCACCGTTGGATTCCTCTCGTCAAGCAGCTTCTTTTCTTTTGAGCCAAAAATCTTCGAAAATTAAAAAATATATTTTTTTGCGAATTTCGCAAAAATTTTTATTTGAAAAGAAGCTCTTTGACGAGAGGAATCCAACGGTGTAAAATTCATTGCCGTAGGTTGCTTAATAACGGAGCTATGGCCGTTTAAATTTTTGAAATTTCAAACGGCCATAACTCCGTTATTAAGCGACTTAGAGCGATGAATTTGGCACCGTTGGATTCCTCTCGTTACGCAGCTTCTTTTGAGCAAAAAATCTTCGAAAATTAAAAAAAAAATTTTTTGCGAATTTCGCAAAATTTTTAATTTCAAAAGAAGCTCTTTGACGAGAGGAATCCAGCGGTGTAAAATTCATTGCCGTAGTTTGGTTAATAACTGAGCTATGGCCGTTTAAAGTTTTGAAATTTCAAACGGCCATAACTCCGTTATTAAGCGACTTAGAGCGATGAATTTGGCACCGTTGGATTCCTCTCGTCAAGCAGCTTCGTTTGAGCCAAAAATCTTCGAAAATTAAAAAATATATTTTTTTGCGAATTTCGCAAAAATTTTTATTTGAAAAGAAGCTCTTTGACGAGAGGAATCCAACGGTGTAAAATTCATTGCCGTAGGTTGCTTAATAACGGAGCTATGGCCGTTTAAAATTTTGAAATTTCAAACGGCCATAACTCCGTTATTAAGCGACTTAGAGCGATGAATTTGGCACCGTTGGATTCCTCTCGTCACGCAGCTTCTTTTGAGCAAAAAATCTTCGAAAATTAAAAAAAAAATTTTTGCGAATTTCGCAAAATTTTTAATTTCAAAAGAAGCTCTTTGACGAGAGGAATCCAGCGGTGTAAAATTCATTGCCGTAGTTTGGTTAATAACTGAGCTATGGCCGTTTAAAGTTTTGAAATTTCAAACGGCCATAACTCCGTTATTAAGCGACTTAGAGCGATGAATTTGGCACCGTTGGATTCCTCTCGTCACGCAGCTTCTTTTGAGCCAAAAACCTTCGAAAATTAAAAAAAAAATTTTTTGCGAATTTCGCAAAATTTTTAATTTCAAAAGAAGCTCTTTGACGAGAGGAATCCAGCGGTGTAAAATTCATTGCCGTAGTTTGGTTAATAACTGAGCTATGGCCGTTTAAAGTTTTGAAATTTCAAACGGCCATAACTCCGTTATTAAGCGACTTAGAGCGATGAATTTGGCACCGTTGGATTCCTCTCGTCAAGCAGCTTCGTTTGAGCCAAAAATCTTCGAAAATTAAAAAATATATTTTTTTGCGAATTTCGCAAAAAATTTTATTTCAAAAGAAACTCTTTGACGAGAAGAATCCAACGGTGTAAAATTCATTGCCGTAGTTTGGTTAATAACTGAGCTATGGCCGTTTAAAATTTTGAAATTTCAAACGGCCATAACTCCGTTATTAAGCGACTTAGAGCGATGAATTTGGCACCGTTGGATTCCTCTCGTCAAGCAGCTTCTTTTGAGCAAAAAATCTTCGAAAATTAAAAAAAAAATTTTTTGCGAATTTCGCAAAATTTTTAATTTCAAAAGAAGCTCTTTGACGAGAGGAATCCAGCGGTGTAAAATTCATTGCCGTAGTTTGATTAATAACGGAGCTATGGCCGTTTAAAGTTTTGACATTTCAAACGGCCATAACTCCGTTATTAAGCGACTTAGAGCGATGAATTTGGCACCGTTGGATTCCTCTCGTCACGCAGCTTCTTTTGAGCCAAAAACCTTCGAAAATTTAAAAAAAAAATTTTTTGCGAATTTCGCAAAATTTTTTATTTCAAAAGAAGCTCTTTGGCGAGAAGAATCCAACGGTGTAAAATTCATTGCCGTAGTTTGGTTAATAACTGAGCTATGGCCGTTTAAAGTTTTGAAATTTCAAACGGCCATAACTCCGTTATTAAGCGACTTAGAGCGATGAATTTGGCACCGTTGGATTCCTCTCGTCACGCAGCTTCTTTTGAGCCAAAAACCTTCGAAAATTTAAAAAAAAATTTTTTTGCGAATTTCGCAAAAATTTTTATTTCAAAAGAAGCTCTTTGACGAGAAGAATCCAACGGTGTAAAATTCATTGCCGTAGTTTGGTTAATAACTGAGCTATGGCCGTTTAAAGTTTTGACATTTCAAACGGCCATAACTCCGTTATTAAGCGACTTAGAGCGATGAATTTTGCACCGTTGGATTCCTCTCGTCAAGCAGCTTCTTTTGAGCCGAAAATCTTCGAAAATTAAAAAATATATTTTTTTGCGAATTTCGCAAAAATTTTTATTTGAAAAGAAGCTCTTTGACGAGAGGAATCCAACGGTGTAACATTCATTGCCGGAGGTTGCTTAATAACGGAGCTATGGCCGTTTAAAATTTTGAAATTTCAAACGGCCATAACTCCGTTATTAAGCGACTTAGAGCGATGAATTTGGCACCGTTGGATTCCTCTCGTCACGCAGCTTCTTTTGAGCCAAAAACCTTCGAAAATTAAAAAAAAAATTTTTTTGCGAAATTCGCAAAAATTTTTATTTGAAAAGAAGCTCTTTGACGAGAGGAATCCAACGGTGTAAAATTCATTGCCGTAGGTTGCTTAATAACGGAGCGATGGCCGTTTAAACTTTTGAAATTTCAAACGGCCATAACTCCGTTATTAAGCGACTTAGAGCGATGAATTTGGCACCGTTGGATTCCTCTCGTCAAGCAGCTTCTTTTGAGCCGAAAATCTTCGAAAATTAAAAAATATATTTTTTTGCGAATTTCGCATAAAATTTTTATTTGAAAAGAAGCTCTTTGACGAGAGGAATCCAACGGTGTAAAATTCATTGCCGGAGGTTGCTTAATAACGGAGCTATGGCCGTTTAAAATTTTGAAATTTCAAACGGCCATAACTCCGTTATTAAGCGACTTAGAGCGATGAATTTGGCACCGTTGGATTCCTCTCGTCAAGCAGCTTCTTTTGAGCCAAAAATCTTCGAAAATTAAAAAAAAATTTTTTTTGCTAATTTCGCAAAAATTTTCATTTCAAAAGAAGCTCTTTGACGAGAGGAATCCAACGGTGTAAAATTCATTGCGGTAGTTTGGTTAATAACTGAGCTATCGCCGTTTAAAGTTTTGAAATTTCAAACGGCCATAACTCCGTTATTAAGCGACTTAGAGCGATGAATTTGGCACCGTTGGATTCCTCTCGTCACGCAGCTTCTTTTGAGCCAAAAACCTTCGAAAATTTAAAAAAAAATTTTTTTTGCTAATTTCGCAAAAATTTTCATTTCAAAAGAAGCTCCTTGACGAGAGAAATCCAACGGTGTAAAATTCATTGCCGTAGTTTGGTTAATAACTGAGCTATGGCCGTTTAAACTTTTGAAATTTCAAACGGCCATAACTCCGTTATTAAGCGACTTAGAGCGATGAATTTGGCACCGTTGGATTCCTCTCGTCAAGCAGCTTCTTTTGAGCCAAAAATCTTCGAAAATTAAAAAAATTTTTTTTTGCTAATTTCGCAAAAATTTTCATTTCAAAAGAAGCTCCTTGACGAGAGAAATCCAACGGTGTAAAATTCATTGCCGTAGGTTGCTTAATAACGGAGCTATGGCCGTTTAAAGTTTTGACATTTCAAACGGCCATAACTCCGTTATTAAGCGACTTAGAGCGATGAATTTGGCACCGTTGGATTCCTCTCGTCACGCAGTTTCTTTTGAGCCAAAAACCTTCGAAAATTTAAAAAAAAAATTTTTTGCGAATTTCGCAAAAATTTTTATTTCAAAAGAAGCTCTTTGACGAGAAGAATCCAACGGTGTAAAATTCATTGCCGTAGTTTGGTTAATAACTGAGCTATGGCCGTTTAAAGTTTTGAAATTTCAAACGGCCATAACTCCGTTATTAAGCGACTTAGAGCGATGAATTTGGCACCGTTGGCTTCCTCTCGTCAAGCAGCTTCTTTTGAGCCAAAAATCTTCGAAAATTAAAAAAAAATTGTTTTTGCTAATTTCGCAAAAATTTTCATTTCAAAAGAAGCTCCTTGACGAGAGAAATCCAACGGTGTAAAATTCATTGCCGTAGGTTGCTTAATAACGGAGCTATGGCCGTTTAAAGTTTTGACATTTCAAACGGCCATAACTCCGTTATTAAGCGACTTAGAGCGATGAATTTGGCACCGTTGGATTCCTCTCGTCACGCAGCTTCTTTTGAGCCAAAAATCTTCGAAAATTAAAAAATATATTTTTTTGCGAATTTCGCAAAAATTTTTATTTGAAAAAAAGCTCTTTGACGAGAGGAATCCAACGGTGTAAAATTCATTGCCGTAGGTTGCTTAATAACGGAGCTATGGCCGTTTAAAATTTTGAAATTTCAAACGGCCATAACTCCGTTATTAAGCGACTTAGAGCGATGAATTTGGCACCGTTGGATTCCTCTCGTTACGCAGCTTCTTTTGAGCAAAAAATCTTCGAAAATTAAAAAAAAAATTTTTTGCGAATTTCGCAAAATTTTTAATTTCAAAAGAAGCTCTTTGACGAGAGGAATCCAGCGGTGTAAAATTCATTGCCGTAGTTTGGTTAATAACTGAGCTATGGCCGTTTAAAGTTTTGAAATTTCAAACGGCCATAACTCCGTTATTAAGCGACTTAGAGCGATGAATTTGGCACCGTTGGATTCCTCTCGTCAAGCAGCTTCGTTTGAGCCAAAAATCTTCGAAAATTAAAAAATATATTTTTTTGCGAATTTCGCAAAAATTTTTATTTGAAAAGAAGCTCTTTGACGAGAGGAATCCAACGGTGTAAAATTCATTGCCGTAGGTTGCTTAATAACGGAGCTATGGCCGTTTAAAGTTTTGAAATTTCAAACGGCCATAACTCCGTTATTAAGCGACTTAGAGCGATGAATTTGGCACCGTTGGATTCCTCTCGTCACGCAGCTTCTTTTGAGCAAAAAATCTTCGAAAATTAAAAAAAAAATTTTTTGCGAATTTCGCAAAATTTTTAATTTCAAAAGAAGCTCTTTGACGAGAGGAATCCAGCGGTGTAAAATTCATTGCCGTAGTTTGGTTAATAACTGAGCTATGGCCGTTTAAAGTTTTGAAATTTCAAACGGCCATAACTCCGTTATTAAGCGACTTAGAGCGATGAATTTGGCACCGTTGGATTCCTCTCGTCAAGCAGCTTCGTTTGAGCCAAAAATCTTCGAAAATTAAAAAAAAATTTTTTTTGCTAATTTCGCAAAAATTTTCATTTCAAAAGAAGCTCCTTGACGAGAGAAATCCAACGGTGTAAAATTCATTGCCGTAGGTTGCTTAATAACGGAGCTATGGCCGTTTAAACTTTTGACATTTCAAACGGCCATAACTCCGTTATTAAGCGACTTAGAGCGATGAATTTGGCACCGTTGGATTCCTCTCGTCACGCAGCTTCTTTTGAGCCAAAAATCTTCGAAAATTAAAAAAAAATTTTTTTTGCTAATTTCGCAAAAATTTTCATTTCGAAAGAAGCTCCTTGACGAGAGAAATCCAAAGGTGTAAAATTCATTGCCGTAGGTTGCTTAATAACGGAGCTATGGCCGTTTAAAATTTTGACATTTCAAACGGCCATAACTCCGTTATTAAGCGACTTAGAGCGATGAATTTGGCACCGTTGGATTCCTCTCGTCACGCAGCTTCTTTTGAGCCAAAAATCTTCGAAAATTAAAAAATATATTTTTTTGCGAATTTCGCAAAAATTTTTATTTGAAAAAAAGCTCTTTGACGAGAGGAATCCAGCGGTGTAAAATTCATTGCCGTAGTTTGGTTAATAACTGAGCTATGGCCGTTTAAAGTTTTGAAATTTCAAACGGCCATAACTCCGTTATTAAGCGACTTAGAGCGATGAATTTGGCACCGTTGGATTCCTCTCGTCAAGCAGCTTCGTTTGAGCCAAAAATCTTCGAAAATTAAAAAATATATTTTTTTGCGAATTTCGCAAAAATTTTTATTTGAAAAGAAGCTCTTTGACGAGAGGAATCCAACGGTGTAAAATTCATTGCCGTAGGTTGCTTAATAACGGAGCTATGGCCGTTTAAAGTTTTGAAATTTCAAACGGCCATAACTCCGTTATTAAGCGACTTAGAGCGATGAATTTGGCACCGTTGGATTCCTCTCGTCAAGCAGCTTCTTTTGAGCCAAAAATCTTCGAAAATTAAAAAAAAATTTTTTTTGCTAATTTCGCAAAAATTTTCATTTCAAAAGAAGCTCCTTGACGAGAGAAATCCAACGGTGTAAAATTCATTGCCGTAGGTTGCTTAATAACGGAGCTATGGCCGTTTAAACTTTTGACATTTCAAACGGCCATAACTCCGTTATTAAGCGACTTAGAGCGATGAATTTGGCACCGTTGGATTCCTCTCGTCACGCAGCTTCTTTTGAGCCAAAAATCTTCGAAAATTAAAAAATATATTTTTTTGCGAATTTCGCAAAAATTTTTATTTGAAAAAAAGCTCTTTGACGAGAGGAATCCAACGGTGTAAAATTCATTGCCGTAGTTTGGTTAATAACTGAGCTATGGCCGTTTAAAGTTTTGAAATTTCAAACGGCCATAACTCCGTTATTAAGCGACTTAGAGCGATGAATTTGGCACCGTTGGATTCCTCTCGTCAAGCAGCTTCGTTTGAGCCAAAAATCTTCGAAAATTAAAAAATATATTTTTTTGCGAATTTCGCAAAAATTTTTATTTGAAAAGAAGCTCTTTGACGAGAGGAATCCAACGGTGTAAAATTCATTGCCGTAGGTTGCTTAATAACGGAGCTATGGCCGTTTAAAGTTTTGAAATTTCAAACGGCCATAACTCCGTTATTAAGCGACTTAGAGCGATGAATTTGGCACCGTTGGATTCCTCTCGTCAAGCAGCTTCTTTTGAGCCAAAAATCTTCGAAAATTAAAAAAAAATTTTTTTTGCTAATTTCGCAAAAATTTTCATTTCAAAAGAAGCTCCTTGACGAGAGAAATCCAACGGTGTAAAATTCATTGCCGTAGGTTGCTTAATAACGGAGCTATGGCCGTTTAAACTTTTGACATTTCAAACGGCCATAACTCCGTTATTAAGCGACTTAGAGCGATGAATTTGGCACCGTTGGATTCCTCTCGTCACGCAGCTTCTTTTGAGCCAAAAATCTTCGAAAATTAAAAAATATATTTTTTTGCGAATTTCGCAAAAATTTTTATTTGAAAAAAAGCTCTTTGACGAGAGGAATCCAACGGTGTAAAATTCATTGCCGTAGTTTGGTTAATAACTGAGCTATGGCCGTTTAAAGTTTTGAAATTTCAAACGGCCATAACTCCGTTATTAAGCGACTTAGAGCGATGAATTTGGCACCGTTGGATTCCTCTCGTCAAGCAGCTTCGTTTGAGCCAAAAATCTTCGAAAATTAAAAAATATATTTTTTTGCGAATTTCGCAAAAATTTTTATTTGAAAAGAAGCTCTTTGACGAGAGGAATCCAACGGTGTAAAATTCATTGCCGTAGGTTGCTTAATAACGGAGCTATGGCCGTTTAAAGTTTTGAAATTTCAAACGGCCATAACTCCGTTATTAAGCGACTTAGAGCGATGAATTTGGCACCGTTGGATTCCTCTCGTCAAGCAGCTTCTTTTGAGCCAAAAATCTTCGAAAATTAAAAAAAAATTTTTTTTGCTAATTTCGCAAAAATTTTCATTTCAAAAGAAGCTCCTTGACGAGAGAAATCCAACGGTGTAAAATTCATTGCCGTAGGTTGCTTAATAACGGAGCTATGGCCGTTTAAACTTTTGACATTTCAAACGGCCATAACTCCGTTATTAAGCGACTTAGAGCGATGAATTTGGCACCGTTGGATTCCTCTCGTCACGCAGCTTCTTTTGAGCCAAAAATCTTCGAAAATTAAAAAATATATTTTTTTGCGAATTTCGCAAAAATTTTTATTTGAAAAAAAGCTCTTTGACGAGAGGAATCCAACGGTGTAAAATTCATTGCCGTAGGTTGCTTAATAACGGAGCTATGGCCGTTTAAAATTTTGAAATTTCAAACGGCCATAACTCCGTTATTAAGCGACTTAGAGCGATGAATTTGGCACCGTTGGATTCCTCTCGTTACGCAGCTTCTTTTGAGCAAAAAATCTTCGAAAATTAAAAAAAATTTTTTTTGCGAATTTCGCAAAATTTTTAATTTCAAAAGAAGCTCTTTGACGAGAGGAATCCAACGGTGTAAAATTCATTGCCGTAGGTTGCTTAATAACGGAGCTATGGCCGTTTAAAGTTTTGAAATTTCAAACGGCCATAACTCCGTTATTAAGCGACTTAGAGCGATGAATTTGGCACCGTTGGATTCCTCTCGTCAAGCAGCTTCGTTTGAGCCAAAAATCTTCGAAAATTAAAAAATATATTTTTTTGCGAATTTCGCAAAAATTTTTATTTGAAAAGAAGCTCTTTGACGAGAGGAATCCAACGGTGTAAAATTCATTGCCGTAGGTTGCTTAATAACGGAGCTATGGCCGTTTAAAGTTTTGAAATTTCAAACGGCCATAACTCCGTTATTAAGCGACTTAGAGCGATGAATTTGGCACCGTTGGATTCCTCTCGTTACGCAGCTTCTTTTGAGCCAAAAATCTTCGAAAATTAAAAAATATATTTTTTTGCGAATTTCGCAAAAATTTTTATTTGAAAAAAAGCTCTTTGACGAGAGGAATCCAACGGTGTAAAATTCATTGCCGTAGGTTGCTTAATAACGGAGCTATGGCCGTTTAAACTTTTGAAATTTCAAACGGCCATAACTCCGTTATTAAGCGACTTAGAGCGATGAATTTGGCACCGTTGGATTCCTCTCGTTACGCAGCTTCTTTTGAGCAAAAAATTTTTGAAAATTAAAAAAAAATTTTTTTGCGAATTTCGCAAAATTTTTAATTTCAAAAGAAGCTCTTTGACGAGAGGAATCCAGCGGTGTAAAATTCATTGCCGTTGTTTGGTTAATAACTGAGCTATGGCCGTTTAAAGTTTTGAAATTTCAAACGGCCATAACTCCGTTATTAAGCGACTTAGAGCGATGAATTTGGCACCGTTGGATTTCTCTCGTCAAGCAGCTTCGTTTGAGCCAAAAATCTTCGAAAATTAAAAAATATATTTTTTTGCGAATTTCGCAAAAATTTT
The DNA here is from genome assembly GCF_963966145.1 of Tenebrio molitor. NCBI lineage: Eukaryota > Metazoa > Arthropoda > Insecta > Coleoptera > Tenebrionidae > Tenebrio > Tenebrio molitor. The sequence goes on from NC_091049.1 coordinate 118,799, forward strand.
TATTTGAAAAGAAGCTCTTTGACGAGAGGAATCCAACGGTGTAAAATTCATTGCCGTAGGTTGCTTAATAACGGAGCTATGGCCGTTTAAAGTTTTGACATTTCAAACGGCCATAACTCCGTTATTAAGCGACTTAGAGCGATGAATTTGGCACCGTTGGATTCCTCTCGTCACGCAGCTTCTTTTGAGCCAAAAACCTTCGAAAATTTAAAAAAAAAAATTTTTGCGAATTTCGCAAAAATTTTTATTTCAAAAGAAGCTCCTTGACGAGAGAAATCCAACGGTGTAAAATTCATTGCCGTAGGTTGCTTAATAACGGAGCTATGGCCGTTTAAAGTTTTGAAATTTCAAACGGCCATAACTCCGTTATTAAGCGACTTAGAGCGATGAATTTGGCACCGTTGGATTCCTCTCGTCAAGCAGCTTCTTTTCTTTTGAGCCAAAAATCTTCGAAAATTAAAAAATATATTTTTTTGCGAATTTCGCAAAAATTTTTATTTGAAAAGAAGCTCTTTGACGAGAGGAATCCAACGGTGTAAAATTCATTGCCGTAGGTTGCTTAATAACGGAGCTATGGCCGTTTAAATTTTTGAAATTTCAAACGGCCATAACTCCGTTATTAAGCGACTTAGAGCGATGAATTTGGCACCGTTGGATTCCTCTCGTTACGCAGCTTCTTTTGAGCAAAAAATCTTCGAAAATTAAAAAAAAAATTTTTTGCGAATTTCGCAAAATTTTTAATTTCAAAAGAAGCTCTTTGACGAGAGGAATCCAGCGGTGTAAAATTCATTGCCGTAGTTTGGTTAATAACTGAGCTATGGCCGTTTAAAGTTTTGAAATTTCAAACGGCCATAACTCCGTTATTAAGCGACTTAGAGCGATGAATTTGGCACCGTTGGATTCCTCTCGTCAAGCAGCTTCGTTTGAGCCAAAAATCTTCGAAAATTAAAAAATATATTTTTTTGCGAATTTCGCAAAAATTTTTATTTGAAAAGAAGCTCTTTGACGAGAGGAATCCAACGGTGTAAAATTCATTGCCGTAGGTTGCTTAATAACGGAGCTATGGCCGTTTAAAATTTTGAAATTTCAAACGGCCATAACTCCGTTATTAAGCGACTTAGAGCGATGAATTTGGCACCGTTGGATTCCTCTCGTCACGCAGCTTCTTTTGAGCAAAAAATCTTCGAAAATTAAAAAAAAAATTTTTGCGAATTTCGCAAAATTTTTAATTTCAAAAGAAGCTCTTTGACGAGAGGAATCCAGCGGTGTAAAATTCATTGCCGTAGTTTGGTTAATAACTGAGCTATGGCCGTTTAAAGTTTTGAAATTTCAAACGGCCATAACTCCGTTATTAAGCGACTTAGAGCGATGAATTTGGCACCGTTGGATTCCTCTCGTCACGCAGCTTCTTTTGAGCCAAAAACCTTCGAAAATTAAAAAAAAAATTTTTTGCGAATTTCGCAAAATTTTTAATTTCAAAAGAAGCTCTTTGACGAGAGGAATCCAGCGGTGTAAAATTCATTGCCGTAGTTTGGTTAATAACTGAGCTATGGCCGTTTAAAGTTTTGAAATTTCAAACGGCCATAACTCCGTTATTAAGCGACTTAGAGCGATGAATTTGGCACCGTTGGATTCCTCTCGTCAAGCAGCTTCTTTTGAGCAAAAAATCTTCGAAAATTAAAAAAAAAATTTTTTGCGAATTTCGCAAAATTTTTAATTTCAAAAGAAGCTCTTTGACGAGAGGAATCCAGCGGTGTAAAATTCATTGCCGTAGTTTGATTAATAACGGAGCTATGGCCGTTTAAAGTTTTGACATTTCAAACGGCCATAACTCCGTTATTAAGCGACTTAGAGCGATGAATTTGGCACCGTTGGATTCCTCTCGTCACGCAGCTTCTTTTGAGCCAAAAACCTTCGAAAATTTAAAAAAAAAATTTTTTGCGAATTTCGCAAAATTTTTTATTTCAAAAGAAGCTCTTTGGCGAGAAGAATCCAACGGTGTAAAATTCATTGCCGTAGTTTGGTTAATAACTGAGCTATGGCCGTTTAAAGTTTTGAAATTTCAAACGGCCATAACTCCGTTATTAAGCGACTTAGAGCGATGAATTTGGCACCGTTGGATTCCTCTCGTCACGCAGCTTCTTTTGAGCCAAAAACCTTCGAAAATTTAAAAAAAAATTTTTTTGCGAATTTCGCAAAAATTTTTATTTCAAAAGAAGCTCTTTGACGAGAAGAATCCAACGGTGTAAAATTCATTGCCGTAGTTTGGTTAATAACTGAGCTATGGCCGTTTAAAGTTTTGACATTTCAAACGGCCATAACTCCGTTATTAAGCGACTTAGAGCGATGAATTTTGCACCGTTGGATTCCTCTCGTCAAGCAGCTTCTTTTGAGCCGAAAATCTTCGAAAATTAAAAAATATATTTTTTTGCGAATTTCGCAAAAATTTTTATTTGAAAAGAAGCTCTTTGACGAGAGGAATCCAACGGTGTAACATTCATTGCCGGAGGTTGCTTAATAACGGAGCTATGGCCGTTTAAAATTTTGAAATTTCAAACGGCCATAACTCCGTTATTAAGCGACTTAGAGCGATGAATTTGGCACCGTTGGATTCCTCTCGTCACGCAGCTTCTTTTGAGCAAAAAATCTACGAAAATTAAAAAAAAATTTTTTGCGAAATTCGCAAAATTTTTAATTTCCAAAGAAGCTCTTTGACGAGAGGAATCCAACGGTGTAAAATTCATTGCCGTAGTTTGGTTAATAACTGAGCTATGGCCGTTTAAAGTTTTGACATTTCAAACGGCCATAACTCCGTTATTAAGCGACTTAGAGCGATGAATTTGGCACCGTTGGATTCCTCTCGTCAAGCAGCTTCTTTTGAGCCAAAAATCTTCGAAAATTAAAAAAAATTTTTTTTTGCAAATTTCGCAAAAATTTTCATTTCAAAAGAAGCTCCTTGACGAGAGAAATCCAACGGTGTAAAATTCATTGCCGGAGGTTGCTTAATAACGGAGCTATGGCCGTTTAAAATTTTGAAATTTCAAACGGCCATAACTCCGTTATTAAGCGACTTAGAGCGATGAATTTGGCACCGTTGGATTCCTCTCGTCACGTAGCTTCTTTTGAGCCAAAAACCTTCGAAAATTAAAAAAAAATTTTTTTTGCTAATTTCGCAAAAATTTTCATTTCAAAAGAAGCTCCTTGACGAGAGAAATCCAAAGGTGTAAAATTCATTGCCGTAGGTTGCTTAATAACGGAGCTATGGCCGTTTAAAGTTTTGACATTTCAAACGGCCATAACTCCGTTATTAAGCGACTTAGAGCGATGAATTTGGCACCGTTGGATTGCTCTCGTCACGCAGCTTCTTTTGAGCCAAAAACCTTCGAAAATTTAAAAAAAAAAATTTTTGCGAATTTCGCAAAAATTTTTATTTCAAAAGAAGCTCTTTGACGAGAAGAATCCAACGGTGTAAAATTCATTGCCGTAGTTTGGTTAATAACTGAGCTATGGCCGTTTAAAGTTTTGAAATTTCAAACGGCCATAACTCCGTTATTAAGCGACTTAGAGCGATGAATTTGGCACCGTTGGATTCCTCTCGTCAAGCAGCTTCTTTTGAGCCAAAAATCTTCGAAAATTAAAAAAAAATTTTTTTGCTAATTTCGCAAAAATTTTCATTTCAAAAGAAGCTCCTTGACGAGAGAAATCCAACGGTGTAAAATTCATTGCCGTAGGTTGCTTAATAACGGAGCTATGGCCGTTTAAAGTTTTGACATTTCAAACGGCCATAACTCCGTTATTAAGCGACTTAGAGCGATGAATTTGGCACCGTTGGATTCCTCTCGTCAAGCAGCTTCGTTTGAGCCAAAAATCTTCGAAAATTAAAAAATATATTTTTTTGCCAATTTCGCAAAAATTTTTATTTGAAAAGAAGCTCTTTGACGAGAGGAATCCAACGGTGTAAAATTCATTGCCGGAGGTTGCTTAATAACGGAGCTATGGCCGTTTAAAATTTTGAAATTTCAAACGGCCATAACTCCGTTATTAAGCGACTTAGAGCGATGAATTTGGCACCGTTGGATTCCTCTCGTCACGCAGCTTCTTTTGAGCAAAAATCTACGAAAATTAAAAAAAAATTTTTTTGCGAAATTCGCAAAATTTTTAATTTCCAAAGAAGCTCTTTGACGAGAGGAATCCAACGGTGTAAAATTCATTGCCGTAGTTTGGTTAATAACTGAGCTATGGCCGTTTAAAGTTTTGAAATTTCAAACGGCCATAACTCCGTTATTAAGCGTCTTAGAGCGATGAATTTGGCACCGTTGGATTCCTCTCGTCAAGCAGCTTCTTTTGAGCCAAAAATCTTCGAAAATTAAAAAAAATTTTTTTTTGCTAATTTCGCAAAAATTTTCATTTCAAAAGAAGCTCCTTGACGAGAGAAATCCAACGGTGTAAAATTCATTGCCGTAGGTTGCTTAATAACGGAGCTATGGCCGTTTAAAGTTTTGACATTTCAAACGGCCATAACTCCGTTATTAAGCGACTTAGAGCGATGAATTTGGCACCGTTGGATTCCTCTCGTCACGCAGCTTCTTTTGAGCCAAAAACCTTCGAAAATTTAAAAAAAAAATTTTTTGCGAATTTCGCAAAAATTTTTATTTCAAAAGAAGCTCTTTGACGAGAAGAATCCAACGGTGTAAAATTCATTGCCGTAGTTTGGTTAATAACTGAGCTATGGCCGTTTAAAGTTTTGAAATTTCAAACGGCCATAACTCCGTTATTAAGCGACTTAGAGCGATGAATTTGGCACCGTTGGATTCCTCTCGTCAAGCAGCTTCTTTTGAGCCAAAAATCTTCGAAAATTAAAAAAAAATTTTTTTTGCTAATTTCGCAAAAATTTTCATTTCAAAAGAAGCTCCTTGACGAGAGAAATCCAAAGGTGTAAAATTCATTGCCGTAGGTTGCTTAATAACGGAGCTATGGCCGTTTAAAGTTTTGACATTTCAAACGGCCATAACTCCGTTATTAAGCGACTTAGAGCGATGAATTTGGCACCGTTGGATTCCTCTCGTCACGCAGCTTCTTTTGAGCCAAAAACCTTCGAAAATTTAAAAAAAAATTTTTTTGCGAATTTCGCAAAAATTTTTATTTCAAAAGAAGCTCTTTGACGAGAAGAATCCAACGGTGTAAAATTCATTGCCGTAGTTTGGTTAATAACTGAGCTATGGCCGTTTAAATTTTTGAAATTTCAAACGGCCATAACTCCGTTATTAAGCGACTTAGAGCGATGAATTTGGCACCGTTGGATTCCTCTCGTCAAGCAGCTTCTTTTGAGCCAAAAATCTTCGAAAATTAAAAAAAATTTTTTTTTGCTAATTTCGCAAAAATTTTCATTTCAAAAGAAGCTCCTTGACGAGAGAAATCCAACGGTGTAAAATTCATTGCCGTAGGTTGCTTAATAACGGAGCTATGGCCGTTTAAAGTTTTGACATTTCAAACGGCCATAACTCCGTTATTAAGCGACTTAGAGCGATGAATTTGGCACCGTTGGATTCCTCTCGTCACGCAGCTTCTTTTGAGCCAAAAACCTTCGAAAATTAAAAAAAAAATTTTTTTGCGAATTTCGCAAAAATTTTTATTTCAAAAGAAGCTCTTTGACGAGAAGAATCCAACGGTGTAAAATTCATTGCCGTAGTTTGGTTAATAACTGAGCTATGGCCGTTTAAAGTTTTGAAATTTCAAACGGCCATAACTCCGTTATTAAGCGACTTAGAGCGATGAATTTGGCACCGTTGGATTCCTCTCGTCAAGCAGCTTCTTTTGAGCCAAAAATCTTCGAAAATTAAAAAAAAATTTTTTTTGCTAATTTCGCAAAAATTTTCATTTCAAAAGAAGCTCCTTGACGAGAGAAATCCAAAGGTGTAAAATTCATTGCCGTAGGTTGCTTAATAACGGAGCTATGGCCGTTTAAAGTTTTGACATTTCAAACGGCCATAACTCCGTTATTAAGCGACTTAGAGCGATGAATTTGGCACCGTTGGATTCCTCTCGTCACGCAGCTTCTTTTGAGCCAAAAACCTTCGAAAATTTAAAAAAAAATTTTTTTGCGAATTTCGCAAAAATTTTTATTTCAAAAGAAGCTCTTTGACGAGAAGAATCCAACGGTGTAAAATTCATTGCCGTAGTTTGGTTAATAACTGAGCTATGGCCGTTTAAATTTTTGAAATTTCAAACGGCCATAACTCCGTTATTAAGCGACTTAGAGCGATGAATTTGGCACCGTTGGATTCCTCTCGTCAAGCAGCTTCTTTTGAGCCAAAAATCTTCGAAAATTAAAAAAAATTTTTTTTGCTAATTTCGCAAAAATTTTCATTTCAAAAGAAGCTCCTTGACGAGAGAAATCCAACGGTGTAAAATTCATTGCCGTAGGTTGCTTAATAACGGAGCTATGGCCGTTTAAAATTTTGACATTTCAAACGGCCATAACTCCGTTATTAAGCGACTTAGAGCGATGAATTTGGCACCGTTGGATTCCTCTCGTCACGCAGCTTCTTTTGAGCCAAAAACCTTCGAAAATTAAAAAAAAATTTTTTTGCGAAATTCGCAAAAATTTTTATTTGAAAAGAAGCTCTTTGACGAGAGGAATCCAACGGTGTAAAATTCATTGCCGGAGGTTGCTTAATAACGGAGCTATGGCCGTTTAAAATTTTGAAATTTCAAACGGCCATAACTCCGTTATTAAGCGACTTAGAGCGATGAATTTGGCACCGTTGGATTCCTCTCGTCACGCAGCTTCTTTTGAGCAAAAAATCTACGAAAATTAAAAAAAAAATTTTTTGCGAAATTCGCAAAATTTTTAATTTCCAAAGAAGCTCTTTGACGAGAGGAATCCAACGGTGTAAAATTCATTGCCGTAGTTTGGTTAATAACTGAGCTATCGCCGTTTAAAGTTTTGAAATTTCAAACGGCCATAACTCCGTTATTAAGCGACTTAGAGCGATGAATTTGGCACCGTTGGATTCCTCTCGTCACGCAGCTTCTTTTGAGCCAAAAACCTTCGAAAATTTAAAAAAAAATTTTTTTGCGAATTTCGCAAAAATTTTTATTTCAAAAGAAGCTCTTTGACGAGAAGAATCCAACGGTGTAAAATTCATTGCCGTAGTTTGGTTAATAACTGAGCTATGGCCGTTTAAAGTTTTGAAATTTCAAACGGCCATAACTCCGTTATTAAGCGACTTAGAGCGATGAATTTGGCACCGTTGGATTCCTCTCGTCAAGCAGCTTCTTTTGAGCCAAAAATCTTCGAAAATTAAAAAAAAATTTTTTTTGCTAATTTCGCAAAAATTTTCATTTCAAAAGAAGCTCCTTGACGAGAGAAATCCAAAGGTGTAAAATTCATTGCCGTAGGTTGCTTAATAACGGAGCTATGGCCGTTTAAAGTTTTGACATTTCAAACGGCCATAACTCCGTTATTAAGCGACTTAGAGCGATGAATTTGGCACCGTTGGATTCCTCTCGTCACGCAGCTTCTTTTGAGCCAAAAACCTTCGAAAATTTAAAAAAAAATTTTTTTGCGAATTTCGCAAAAATTTTTATTTCAAAAGAAGCTCTTTGACGAGAAGAATCCAACGGTGTAAAATTCATTGCCGTAGTTTGGTTAATAACTGAGCTATGGCCGTTTAAAGTTTTGAAATTTCAAACGGCCATAACTCCGTTATTAAGCGACTTAGAGCGATGAATTTGGCACCGTTGGATTCCTCTCGTCACGCAGCTTCTTTTGAGCCAAAAACCTTCGAAAATTTAAAAAAAAAATTTTTTGCGAATTTCGCAAAAATTTTTATTTCAAAAGAAGCTCTTTGACGAGAAGAATCCAACGGTGTAAAATTCATTGCCGTAGTTTGGTTAATAACTGAGCTATGGCCGTTTAAAGTTTTGAAATTTCAAACGGCCATAACTCCGTTATTAAGCGACTTAGAGCGATGAATTTGGCACCGTTGGATTCCTCTCGTCAAGCAGCTTCTTTTGAGCCAAAAATCTTCGAAAATTAAAAAAAAATTTTTTTTGCTAATTTCGCAAAAATTTTCATTTCAAAAGAAGCTCCTTGACGAGAGAAATCCAAAGGTGTAAAATTCATTGCCGTAGGTTGCTTAATAACGGAGCTATGGCCGTTTAAAGTTTTGACATTTCAAACGGCCATAACTCCGTTATTAAGCGACTTAGAGCGATGAATTTGGCACCGTTGGATTCCTCTCGTCACGCAGCTTCTTTTGAGCCAAAAACCTTCGAAAATTTAAAAAAAAATTTTTTTGCGAATTTCGCAAAAATTTTTATTTCAAAAGAAGCTCTTTGACGAGAAGAATCCAACGGTGTAAAATTCATTGCCGTAGTTTGGTTAATAACTGAGCTATGGCCGTTTAAAGTTTTGAAATTTCAAACGGCCATAACTCCGTTATTAAGCGACTTAGAGCGATGAATTTGGCACCGTTGGATTCCTCTCGTCACGCAGCTTCTTTTGAGCCAAAAACCTTCGAAAATTTAAAAAAAAATTTTTTTGCGAATTTCGCAAAAATTTTTATTTCAAAAGAAGCTCTTTGACGAGAAGAATCCAACGGTGTAAAATTCATTGCCGTAGTTTGGTTAATAACTGAGCTATGGCCGTTTAAAGTTTTGACATTTCAAACGGCCATAACTCCGTTATTAAGCGACTTAGAGCGATGAATTTGGCACCGTTGGATTCCTCTCGTCAAGCAGCTTCTTTTGAGCCGAAAATCTTCGAAAATTAAAAAATATATTTTTTTGCGAATTTCGCAAAAATTTTTATTTGAAAAGAAGCTCTTTGACGAGAGGAATCCAACGGTGTAAAATTCATTGCCGGAGGTTGCTTAATAACGGAGCTATGGCCGTTTAAAATTTTGAAATTTCAAACGGCCATAACTCCGTTATTAAGCGACTTAGAGCGATGAATTTGGCACCGTTGGATTCCTCTCGTCACGCAGCTTCTTTTGAGCAAAAAATCTACGAAAATTAAAAAAAAATTTTTTGCGAAATTCGCAAAATTTTTAATTTCCAAAGAAGCTCTTTGACGAGAGGAATCCAACGGTGTAAAATTCATTGCCGTAGTTTGGTTAATAACTGAGCTATGGCCGTTTAAAGTTTTGAAATTTCAAACGGCCATAACTCCGTTATTAAGCGACTTAGAGCGATGAATTTGGCACCGTTGGATTCCTCTCGTCAAGCAGCTTCTTTTGAGCCAAAAATCTTCGAAAATTAAAAAAAAATTTTTTTTGCTAATTTCGCAAAAATTTTCATTTCAAAAGAAGCTCTTTGACGAGAGGAATCCAACGGTGTAAAATTCATTGCCGGAGGTTGCTTAATAACGGAGCTATGGCCGTTTAAAATTTTGAAATTTCAAACGGCCATAACTCCGTTATTAAGCGACTTAGAGCGATGAATTTGGCACCGTTGGATTCCTCTCGTCACGCAGCTTCTTTTGAGCAAAAAATCTACGAAAATTAAAAAAAAAATTTTTTGCGAAATTCGCAAAATTTTTAATTTCCAAAGAAGCTCTTTGACGAGAGGAATCCAACGGTGTAAAATTCATTGCCGTAGTTTGGTTAATAACTGAGCTATCGCCGTTTAAAGTTTTGAAATTTCAAACGGCCATAACTCCGTTATTAAGCGACTTAGAGCGATGAATTTGGCACCGTTGGATTCCTCTCGTCAAGCAGCTTCTTTTGAGCCAAAAATCTTCGAAAATTAAAAAAATTTTTTTTTGCTAATTTCGCAAAAATTTTCATTTCAAAAGAAGCTCCTTGACGAGAGAAATCCAACGGTGTAAAATTCATTGCCGTAGGTTGCTTAATAACGGAGCTATGGCCGTTTAAAATTTTGACATTTCAAACGGCCATAACTCCGTTATTAAGCGACTTAGAGCGATGAATTTGGCACCGTTGGATTCCTCTCGTCAAGCAGCTTCTTTTGAGCCAAAAATCTTCGAAAATTAAAAAAAAAATTTTTTTGCTAATTTCGCAAAAATTTTCATTTCAAAAGAAGCTCCTTGACGAGAGAAATCCAACGGTGTAAAATTCATTGCCGTAGGTTGCTTAATAACGGAGCTATGGCCGTTTAAAGTTTTGACATTTCAAACGGCCATAACTCCGTTATTAAGCGACTTAGAGCGATGAATTTGGCACCGTTGGATTCCTCTCGTCAAGCAGCTTCTTTTGAGCCAAAAATCTTCGAAAATTAAAAAATATATTTTTTTGCGAATTTCGCAAAAATTTTTATTTGAAAAAAAGCTCTTTGACGAGAGGAATCCAACGGTGTAAAATTCATTGCCGTAGTTTGGTTAATAACTGAGCTATCGCCGTTTAAAATTTTGAAATTTCAAACGGCCATAACTCCGTTATTAAGCGACTTAGAGCGATGAATTTGGCACCGTTGGATTCCTCTCGTCACGCAGCTTCTTTTGAGCAAAAAATCTACGAAAATTAAAAAAAAAATTTTTTGCGAAATTCGCAAAATTTTTAATTTCCAAAGAAGCTCTTTGACGAGAGGAATCCAACGGTGTAAAATTCATTGCCGTAGTTTGGTTAATAACTGAGCTATCGCCGTTTAAAGTTTTGAAATTTCAAACGGCCATAACTCCGTTATTAAGCGACTTAGAGCGATGAATTTGGCACCGTTGGATTCCTCTCGTCACGCAGCTTCTTTTGAGCCAAAAACCTTCGAAAATTTAAAAAAAATTTTTTTTGCGAATTTCGCAAAAATTTTTATTTGAAAAAAAGCTCTTTGACGAGAGGAATCCAACGGTGTAAAATTCATTGCCGTAGGTTGCTTAATAACGGAGCTATGGCCGTTTAAAGTTTTGAAATTTCAAACGGCCATAACTCCGTTATTAAGCGACTTAGAGCGATGAATTTGGCACCGTTGGATTCCTCTCGTCAAGCAGCTTCTTTTGAGCCAAAAATCTTCGAAAATTAAAAAAAAAATTTTTTTGCTAATTTCGCAAAAATTTTCATTTCAAAAGAAGCTCCTTGACGAGAGAAATCCAACGGTGTAAAATTCATTGCCGTAGGTTGCTTAATAACGGAGCTATGGCCGTTTAAAGTTTTGACATTTCAAACGGCCATAACTCCGTTATTAAGCGACTTAGAGCGATGAATTTGGCACCGTTGGATTCCTCTCGTCAAGCAGCTTCTTTTGAGCCAAAAATCTTCGAAAATTAAAAAATATATTTTTTTGCGAATTTCGCAAAAATTTTTATTTGAAAAAAAGCTCTTTGACGAGAGAAATCCAACGGTGTAAAATTCATTGCCGTAGGTTGCTTAATAACGGAGCTATGGCCGTTTAAAGTTTTGACATTTCAAACGGCCATAACTCCGTTATTAAGCGACTTAGAGCGATGAATTTGGCACCGTTGGATTCCTCTCGTCAAGCAGCTTCGTTTGAGCCAAAAATCTTCGAAAATTAAAAAAAAATTTTTTTTGCTAATTTCGCAAAAATTTTTATTTCAAAAGAAGCTCTTTGACGAGAAGAATCCAACGGTGTAAAATTCATTGCCGTAGTTTGGTTAATAACTGAGCTATGGCCGTTTAAAGTTTTGAAATTTCAAACGGCCATAACTCCGTTATTAAGCGACTTAGAGCGATGAATTTGGCACCGTTGGATTCCTCTCGTCAAGCAGCTTCTTTTGAGCCAAAAATCTTCGAAAATTAAAAAAAAAATTTTTTTGCTAATTTCGCAAAAATTTTCATTTCAAAAGAAGCTCCTTGACGAGAGAAATCCAACGGTGTAAAATTCATTGCCGTAGGTTGCTTAATAACGGAGCTATGGCCGTTTAAAGTTTTGACATTTCAAACGGCCATAACTCCGTTATTAAGCGACTTAGAGCGATGAATTTGGCACCGTTGGATTCCTCTCGTCAAGCAGCTTTTTTTGAGCCAAAAATCTTCGAAAATTAAAAAAAATTTTTTTTTGCTAATTTCGCAAAAATTTTCATTTCAAAAGAAGCTCCTTGACGAGAGAAATCCAACGGTGTAAAATTCATTGCCGTAGGTTGCTTAATAACGGAGCTATGGCCGTTTAAAGTTTTGACATTTCAAACGGCCATAACTCCGTTATTAAGCGACTTAGAGCGATGAATTTGGCACCGTTGGATTCCTCTCGTCAAGCAGCTTCGTTTGAGCCAAAAATCTTCGAAAATTAAAAAAAAATTTTTTTTGCTAATTTCGCAAAAATTTTTATTTCAAAAGAAGCTCTTTGACGAGAAGAATCCAACGGTGTAAAATTCATTGCCGTAGTTTGGTTAATAACTGAGCTATGGCCGTTTAAAGTTTTGAAATTTCAAACGGCCATAACTCCGTTATTAAGCGACTTAGAGCGATGAATTTGGCACCGTTGGATTCCTCTCGTCAAGCAGCTTCTTTTGAGCCAAAAATCTTCGAAAATTAAAAAAAAAATTTTTTTGCTAATTTCGCAAAAATTTACATTTCAAAAGAAGCTCCTTGACGAGAGAAATCCAACGGTGTAAAATTCATTGCCGTAGGTTGCTTAATAACGGAGCTATGGCCGTTTAAAGTTTTGACATTTCAAACGGCCATAACTCCGTTATTAAGCGACTTAGAGCGATGAATTTGGCACCGTTGGATTCCTCTCGTCAAGCAGCTTCTTTTGAGCCAAAAATCTTCGAAAATTAAAAAAAAAATTTTTTTGCTAATTTCGCAAAAATTTTCATTTCAAAAGAAGCTCCTTGACGAGAGAAATCCAACGGTGTAAAATTCATTGCCGTAGGTTGCTTAATAACGGAGCTATGGCCGTTTAAAGTTTTGACATTTCAAACGGCCATAACTCCGTTATTAAGCGACTTAGAGCGATGAATTTGGCACCGTTGGATTCCTCTCGTCAAGCAGCTTTTTTTGAGCCAAAAATCTTCGAAAATTAAAAAAAATTTTTTTTTGCTAATTTCGCAAAAATTTTCATTTCAAAAGAAGCTCCTTGACGAGAGAAATCCAACGGTGTAAAATTCATTGCCGTAGGTTGCTTAATAACGGAGCTATGGCCGTTTAAAGTTTTGACATTTCAAACGGCCATAACTCCGTTATTAAGCGACTTAGAGCGATGAATTTGGCACCGTTGGATTCCTCTCGTCAAGCAGCTTCGTTTGAGCCAAAAATCTTCGAAAATTAAAAAAAAATTTTTTTTGCTAATTTCGCAAAAATTTTTATTTCAAAAGAAGCTCTTTGACGAGAAGAATCCAACGGTGTAAAATTCATTGCCGTAGTTTGGTTAATAACTGAGCTATGGCCGTTTAAAGTTTTGAAATTTCAAACGGCCATAACTCCGTTATTAAGCGACTTAGAGCGATGAATTTGGCACCGTTGGATTCCTCTCGTCAAGCAGCTTCTTTTGAGCCAAAAATCTTCGAAAATTAAAAAAAAAATTTTTTTGCTAATTTCGCAAAAATTTACATTTCAAAAGAAGCTCCTTGACGAGAGAAATCCAACGGTGTAAAATTCATTGCCGTAGGTTGCTTAATAACGGAGCTATGGCCGTTTAAAGTTTTGACATTTCAAACGGCCATAACTCCGTTATTAAGCGACTTAGAGCGATGAATTTGGCACCGTTGGATTCCTCTCGTCAAGCAGCTTCGTTTGAGCCAAAAATCTTCGAAAATTAAAAAAAAATTTTTTTTGCTAATTTCGCAAAAATTTTTATTTCAAAAGAAGCTCTTTGACGAGAAGAATCCAACGGTGTAAAATTCATTGCCGTAGTTTGGTTAATAACTGAGCTATGGCCGTTTAAAGTTTTGAAATTTCAAACGGCCATAACTCCGTTATTAAGCGACTTAGAGCGATGAATTTGGCACCGTTGGATTCCTCTCGTCAAGCAGCTTCTTTTGAGCCAAAAATCTTCGAAAATTAAAAAATATATTTTTTTGCGAATTTCGCAAAAATTTTTATTTGAAAAAAAGCTCTTTGACGAGAGGAATCCAACGGTGTAAAATTCATTGCCGTAGGTTGCTTAATAACGGAGCTATGGCCGTTTAAAATTTTGAAATTTCAAACGGCCATAACTCCGTTATTAAGCGACTTAGAGCGATGAATTTGGCACCGTTGGATTCCTCTCGTCAAGCAGCTTCTTTTGAGCCAAAAATCTTCGAAAATTAAAAAAAAATTTTTTTTTGCTAATTTCGCAAAAATTTTCATTTCAAAAGAAGCTCCTTGACGAGAGAAATCCAACGGTGTAAAATTCATTGCCGTAGGTTGCTTAATAACGGAGCTATGGCCGTTTAAAGTTTTGACATTTCAAACGGCCATAACTCCGTTATTAAGCGACTTAGAGCGATGAATTTGGCACCGTTGGATTCCTCTCGTCAAGCAGCTTCGTTTGAGCCAAAAATCTTCGAAAATAAAAAAAAAATTTTTTTTGCTAATTTCGCAAAAATTTTTATTTCAAAAGAAGCTCTTTGACGAGAAGAATCCAACGGTGTAAAATTCATTGCCGTAGTTTGGTTAATAACTGAGCTATGGCCGTTTAAAGTTTTGAAATTTCAAACGGCCATAACTCCGTTATTAAGCGACTTAGAGCGATGAATTTGGCACCGTTGGATTCCTCTCGTCAAGCAGCTTCTTTTGAGCCAAAAATCTTCGAAAATTAAAAAAAAAATTTTTTTGCTAATTTCGCAAAAATTTTCATTTCAAAAGAAGCTCCTTGACGAGAGAAATCCAACGGTGTAAAATTCATTGCCGTAGGTTGCTTAATAACGGAGCTATGGCCGTTTAAAATTTTGACATTTCAAACGGCCATAACTCCGTTATTAAGCGACTTAGAGCGATTTATTTGGCACCGTTGGATTCCTCTCGTCACGCAGCTTCTTTTGAGCCAAAAACCTTCGAAAATTAAAAAAAAATTTTTTTTGCGAATTTCGCAAAAATTTTTATTTCAAAAGAAGCTCTTTGACGAGAAGAATCCAACGGTGTAAAATTCATTGCCGTAGTTTGGTTAATAACTGAGCTATGGCCGTTTAAAGTTTTGAAATTTCAAACGGCCATAACTCCGTTATTAAGCGACTTAGAGCGATGAATTTGGCACCGTTGGATTCCTCTCGTCAAGCAGCTTCTTTTGAGCCAAAAATCTTCGAAAATTAAAAAAAATTTTTTTTGCTAATTTCGCAAAAATTTTCATTTCAAAAGAAGCTCCTTGACGAGAGAAATCCAACGGTGTAAAATTCATTGCCGTAGGTTGCTTAATAACGGAGCTATGGCCGTTTAAAGTTTTGACATTTCAAACGGCCATAACTCCGTTATTAAGCGACTTAGAGCGATGAATTTGGCACCGTTGGATTCCTCTCGTCAAGCAGCTTCGTTTGAGCCAAAAATCTTCGAAAATTAAAAAATATATTTTTTTGCGAATTTCGCAAAAATTTTTATTTGAAAAGAAGCTCTTTGACGAGAGGAATCCAACGGTGTAAAATTCATTGCCGTAGGTTGCTTAATAACGGAGCTATGGCCGTTTAAAGTTTTGACATTTCAAACGGCCATAACTCCGTTATTAAGCGACTTAGAGCGATGAATTTGGCACCGTTGGATTCCTCTCGTCAAGCGGCTTCGTTTGAGCCAAAAATCTTCGAAAATTAAAAAAAAATTTTTTTTGCTAATTTCGCAAAAATTTTCATTTCAAAAGAAGCTCCTTGACGAGAGAAATCCAAAGGTGTAAAATTCATTGCCGTAGGTTGCTTAATAACGGAGCTATGGCCGTTTAAAGTTTTGACATTTCAAACGGCCATAACTCCGTTATTAAGCGACTTAGAGCGATGAATTTGGCACCGTTGGATTGCTCTCGTCACGCAGCTTCTTTTGAGCTAAAAACCTTCGAAAATTTAAAAAAAATTTTTTTTGCGAATTTCGCAAAAATTTTTATTTCAAAAGAAGCTCTTTGACGAGAAGAATCCAACGGTGTAAAATTCATTGCCGTAGTTTGGTTAATAACTGAGCTATGGCCGTTTAAAGTTTTGAAATTTCAAACGGCCATAACTCCGTTATTAAGCGACTTAGAGCGATGAATTTGGCACCGTTGGATTCCTCTCGTCAAGCAGCTTCTTTTGAGCCAAAAATCTTCGAAAATTAAAAAAAAATTTTTTTGCTAATTTCGCAAAAATTTTCATTTCAAAAGAAGCTCCTTGACGAGAGAAATCCAACGGTGTAAAATTCATTGCCGTAGGTTGCTTAATAACGGAGCTATGGCCGTTTAAAGTTTTGACATTTCAAACGGCCATAACTCCGTTATTAAGCGACTTAGAGCGATGAATTTGGCACCGTTGGATTCCTCTCGTCAAGCAGCTTCTTTTGAGCCAAAAATCTTCGAAAATTAAAAAATATATTTTTTTGCGAATTTCGCAAAAATTTTTATTTGAAAAGAAGCTCTTTGACGAGAGGAATCCAACGGTGTAAAATTCGTTGCCGGAGGTTGCTTAATAACGGAGCTATGGCCGTTTAAAATTTTGAAATTTCAAACGGCCATAACTCCGTTATTAAGCGACTTAGAGCGATGAATTTGGCACCGTTGGATTCCTCTCGTCACGCAGCTTCTTTTGAGCAAAAAATCTACGAAAATTAAAAAAAATTTTTTTTGCGAAATTCGCAAAATTTTTAATTTCCAAAGAAGCTCTTTGACGAGAAGAATCCAACGGTGTAAAATTCATTGCCGTAGTTTGGTTAATAACTGAGCTATGGCCGTTTAAAGTTTTGAAATTTCAAACGGCCATAACTCCGTTATTAAGCGACTTAGAGCGATGAATTTGGCACCGTTGGATTGCTCTCGTCACGCAGCTTCTTTTGAGCTAAAAACCTTCGAAAATTTAAAAAAAAATTTTTTTGCGAATTTCGCAAAAATTTTTATTTCAAAAGAAGCTCTTTGACGAGAAGAATCCAACGGTGTAAAATTCATTGCCGTAGTTTGGTTAATAACTGAGCTATGGCCGTTTAAAGTTTTGAAATTTCAAACGGCCATAACTCCGTTATTAAGCGACTTAGAGCGATGAATTTGGCACCGTTGGATTCCTCTCGTCAAGCAGCTTCTTTTGAGCCAAAAATCTTCGAAAATTAAAAAAAAATTTTTTTGCTAATTTCGCAAAAATTTTCATTTCAAAAGAAGCTCCTTGACGAGAGAAATCCAACGGTGTAAAATTCATTGCCGTAGGTTGCTTAATAACGGAGCTATGGCCGTTTAAAGTTTTGACATTTCAAACGGCCATAACTCCGTTATTAAGCGACTTAGAGCGATGAATTTGGCACCGTTGGATTCCTCTCGTCAAGCAGCTTCTTTTGAGCCGAAAATCTTCGAAAATTAAAAAATATATTTTTTTGCGAATTTCGCAAAAATTTTTATTTGAAAAGAAGCTCTTTGACGAGAGGAATCCAACGGTGTAAAATTCGTTGCCGGAGGTTGCTTAATAACGGAGCTATGGCCGTTTAAAATTTTGAAATTTCAAACGGCCATAACTCCGTTATTAAGCGACTTAGAGCGATGAATTTGGCACCGTTGGATTCCTCTCGTCACGCAGCTTCTTTTGAGCAAAAAATCTACGAAAATTAAAAAAAATTTTTTTTGCGAAATTCGCAAAATTTTTAATTTCCAAAGAAGCTCTTTGACGAGAAGAATCCAACGGTGTAAAATTCATTGCCGTAGTTTGGTTAATAACTGAGCTATGGCCGTTTAAAGTTTTGAAAATTCAAACGGCCATAACTCCGTTATTAAGCGACTTAGAGCGATGAATTTGGCACCGTTGGATTCCTCTCGTCAAGCAGCTTCTTTTGAGCCAAAAATCTTCGAAAATTAAAAAAAAATTTTTTTTGCTAATTTCGCAAAAATTTTCATTTCAAAAGAAGCTCCTTGACGAGAGAAATCCAAAGGTGTAAAATTCATTGCCGTAGGTTGCTTAATAACGGAGCTATGGCCGTTTAAAGTTTTGACATTTCAAACGGCCATAACTCCGTTATTAAGCGACTTAGAGCGATGAATTTGGCACCGTTGGATTCCTCTCGTCACGCAGCTTCTTTTGAGCCAAAAACCTTCGAAAATTTAAAAAAAAATTTTTTTGCGAATTTCGCAAAAATTTTTATTTCAAAAGAAGCTCTTTGACGAGAAGAATCCAACGGTGTAAAATTCATTGCCGTAGTTTGGTTAATAACTGAGCTATGGCCGTTTAAATTTTTGAAATTTCAAACGGCCATAACTCCGTTATTAAGCGACTTAGAGCGATGAATTTGGCACCGTTGGATTCCTCTCGTCAAGCAGCTTCTTTTGAGCCAAAAATCTTCGAAAATTAAAAAAAAATTTTTTTTGCTAATTTCGCAAAAATTTTCATTTCAAAAGAAGCTCCTTGACGAGAGAAATCCAACGGTGTAAAATTCATTGCCGTAGGTTGCTTAATAACGGAGCGATGGCCGTTTAAACTTTTGAAATTTCAAACGGCCATAACTCCGTTATTAAGCGACTTAGAGCGATGAATTTGGCACCGTTGGATTCCTCTCGTCAAGCAGCTTCTTTTGAGCCGAAAATCTTCGAAAATTAAAAAATATATTTTTTTGCGAATTTCGCAAAAATTTTTATTTGAAAAGAAGCTCTTTGACGAGAGGAATCCAACGGTGTAAAATTCATTGCCGGAGGTTGCTTAATAACGGAGCTATGGCCGTTTAAAATTTTGAAATTTCAAACGGCCATAACTCCGTTATTAAGCGACTTAGAGCGATGAATTTGGCACCGTTGGATTCCTCTCGTCACGCAGCTTCTTTTGAGCAAAAAATCTACGAAAATTAAAAAAAAATTTTTTTGCGAAATTCGCAAAATTTTTAATTTCCAAAGAAGCTCTTTGACGAGAGGAATCCAACGGTGTAAAATTCATTGCCGTAGTTTGGTTAATAACTGAGCTATCGCCGTTTAAAGTTTTGAAATTTCAAACGGCCATAACTCCGTTATTAAGCGACTTAGAGCGATGAATTTGGCACCGTTGGATTCCTCTCGTCACGCAGCTTCTTTTGAGCCAAAAACCTTCGAAAATTAAAAAATATATTTTTTTGCGAATTTCGCAAAAATTTTTATTTGAAAAGAAGCTCTTTGACGAGAGGAATCCAACGGTGTAAAATTCATTGCCGTAGTTTGGTTAATAACTGAGCTATGGCCGTTTAAAGTTTTGAAATTTCAAACGGCCATAACTCCGTTATTAAGCGACTTAGAGCGATGAATTTGGCACCGCTGGATTCCTCTCGTCAAGCAGCTTCTTTTGAGCAAAAAATCTTCGAAAATTAAAAAAAAATTTTTTTTGCGAATTTCGCAAAAATTTTCATTTCAAAAGAAGCTCCTTGACGAGAGAAATCCAACGGTGTAAAATTCATTGCCGTAGGTTGCTTAATAACGGAGCTATGGCCGTTTAAAATTTTGACATTTCAAACGGCCACAACTCCGTTATTAAGCGACTTAGAGCGATGAATTTGGCACCGTTGGATTCCTCTCGTCAAGCAGCTTCTTTTGAGCAAAAAATCTTCGAAAATTAAAAAAAAATTTTTTTGCGAATTTCGCAAAAATTTTTATTTCAAAAGAAGCTCTTTGACGAGAGGAATCCAACGGTGTAAAATTCATTGCCGTAGTTTGGTTAATAACTGAGCTATGGCCGTTTAAAATTTTGAAATTACAAACGGCCATAACTCCGTTATTAAGCGACTTAGAGCGATGAATTTGGCACCGTTGGATTCCTCTCGTCAAGCAGCTTCTTTTGAGCCAAAAACCTTCGAAAATTAAAAAAAATTTTTTTTGCTAATTTCGCAAAAATTTTCATTTCAAAAGAAGCTCCTTGACGAGAGAAATCCAACGGTGTAAAATTCATTGCCGTAGGTTGCTTAATAACGGAGCTATGGCCGTTTAAAATTTTGACATTTCAAACGGCCATAACTCCGTTATTAAGCGACTTAGAGCGATGAATTTGGCACCGTTGGATTCCTCTCGTCAAGCAGCTTTTTTGAGCCAAAAATCTTCGAAAATTAAAAAATATATTTTTTTGCGAATTTCGCAAAAATTTTTATTTGAAAAGAAGCTCTTTGACGAGAGGAATCCAACGGTGTAAAATTCATTGCCGTAGTTTGGTTAATAACTGAGCTATGGCCGTTTAAAATTTTGAAATTACAAACGGCCATAACTCCGTTATTAAGCGACTTAGAGCGATGAATTTGGCACCGTTGGATTCCTCTCGTCAAGCAGCTTCTTTTGAGCCAAAAACCTTCGAAAATTAAAAAAAATTTTTTTTGCTAATTTCGCAAAAATTTTCATTTCAAAAGAAGCTCCTTGACGAGAGAAATCCAACGGTGTAAAATTCATTGCCGTAGGTTGCTTAATAACGGAGCTATGGCCGTTTAAAATTTTGACATTTCAAACGGCCATAACTCCGTTATTAAGCGACTTAGAGCGATGAATTTGGCACCGTTGGATTCCTCTCGTCAAGCAGCTTTTTTGAGCCAAAAATCTTCGAAAATTAAAAAATATATTTTTTTGCGAATTTCGCAAAAATTTTTATTTGAAAAGAAGCTCTTTGACGAGAGGAATCCAACGGTGTAAAATTCATTGCCGTAGTTTGGTTAATAACTGAGCTATGGCCGTTTAAAGTTTTGAAATTTCAAACGGCCATAACTCCGTTATTAAGCGACTTAGAGCGATGAATTTGGCACCGTTGGATTCCTCTCGTCAAGCAGCTTCTTTTGAGCCAAAAACCTTCGAAAATTGAAAAAAAATTTTTTTTGCTAATTTCGCAAAAATTTTCATTTCAAAAGAAGCTCCTTGACGAGAGAAATCCAACGGTGTAAAATTCATTGCCGTAGGTTGCTTAATAACGGAGCTATGGCCGTTTAAAATTTTGACATTTCAAACGGCCACAACTCCGTTATTAAGCGACTTAGAGCGATGAATTTGGCACCGTTGGATTCCTCTCGTCAAGCAGCTTCTTTTGAGCAAAAAATCTTCGAAAATTAAAAAAAAAATTTTTTTGCGAATTTCGCAAAAATTTTTATTTCAAAAGAAGCTCTTTGACGAGAGGAATCCAACGGTGTAAAATTCATTGCCGTAGTTTGGTTAATAACTGAGCTATGGCCGTTTAAAGTTTTGAAATTTCAAACGGCCATAACTCCGTTATTAAGCGACTTAGAGCGATGAATTTGGCACCGTTGGATTCCTCTCGTCAAGCAGCTTTTTTGAGCCAAAAATCTTCGAAAATTAAAAAATATATTTTTTTGCGAATTTCGCAAAAATTTTTATTTGAAAAGAAGCTCTTTGACGAGAGGAATCCAACGGTGTAAAATTCATTGCCGTAGTTTGGTTAATAACTGAGCTATGGCCGTTTAAAGTTTTGAAATTTCAAACGGCCATAACTCCGTTATTAAGCGACTTAGAGCGATGAATTTGGCACCGTTGGATTCCTCTCGTCAAGCAGCTTCTTTTGAGCCAAAAACCTTCGAAAATTGAAAAAAAATTTTTTTTGCTAATTTCGCAAAAATTTTCATTTCAAAAGAAGCTCCTTGACGAGAGAAATCCAACGGTGTAAAATTCATTGCCGTAGGTTGCTTAATAACGGAGCTATGGCCGTTTAAAATTTTGACATTTCAAACGGCCACAACTCCGTTATTAAGCGACTTAGAGCGATGAATTTGGCACCGTTGGATTCCTCTCGTCAAGCAGCTTCTTTTGAGCAAAAAATCTTCGAAAATTAAAAAAAAATTTTTTTGCGAATTTCGCAAAAATTTTTATTTCAAAAGAAGCTCTTTGACGAGAGGAATCCAACGGTGTAAAATTCATTGCCGTAGTTTGGTTAATAACTGAGCTATGGCCGTTTAAAATTTTGAAATTACAAACGGCCATAACTCCGTTATTAAGCGACTTAGAGCGATGAATTTGGCACCGTTGGATTCCTCTCGTCAAGCAGCTTCTTTTGAGCCAAAAACCTTCGAAAATTAAAAAAAATTTTTTTTGCTAATTTCGCAAAAATTTTCATTTCAAAAGAAGCTCCTTGACGAGAGAAATCCAACGGTGTAAAATTCATTGCCGTAGGTTGCTTAATAACGGAGCTATGGCCGTTTAAAATTTTGACATTTCAAACGGCCATAACTCCGTTATTAAGCGACTTAGAGCGATGAATTTGGCACCGTTGGATTCCTCTCGTCAAGCAGCTTTTTTGAGCCAAAAATCTTCGAAAATTAAAAAATATATTTTTTTGCGAATTTCGCAAAAATTTTTATTTGAAAAGAAGCTCTTTGACGAGAGGAATCCAACGGTGTAAAATTCATTGCCGTAGTTTGGTTAATAACTGAGCTATGGCCGTTTAAAGTTTTGAAATTTCAAACGGCCATAACTCCGTTATTAAGCGACTTAGAGCGATGAATTTGGCACCGCTGGATTCCTCTCGTCAAGCAGCTTCTTTTGAGCCAAAAACCTTCGAAAATTGAAAAAAAATTTTTTTTGCTAATTTCGCAAAAATTTTCATTTCAAAAGAAGCTCCTTGACGAGAGAAATCCAACGGTGTAAAATTCATTGCCGTAGTTTGGTTAATAACTGAGCTATCGCCGTTTAAAATTTTGACATTTCAAACGGCCACAACTCCGTTATTAAGCGACTTAGAGCGATGAATTTGGCACCGTTGGATTCCTCTCGTCAAGCAGCTTCTTTTGAGCAAAAAATCTTCGAAAATTAAAAAAAAAATTTTTTTGCGAATTTCGCAAAAATTTTTATTTCAAAAGAAGCTCTTTGACGAGAGGAATCCAACGGTGTAAAATTCATTGCCGTAGTTTGGTTAATAACTGAGCTATGGCCGTTTAAAGTTTTGAAATTTCAAACGGCCATAACTCCGTTATTAAGCGACTTAGAGCGATGAATTTGGCACCGTTGGATTCCTCTCGTCAAGCAGCTTCTTTTGAGCCAAAAACCTTCGAAAATTAAAAAAAAATTTTTTTGCTAATTTCGCAAAAATTTTCGTTTCAAAAGAATCTCCTTGACGAGAGAAATCCAACGGTGTAAAATTCATTGCCGTAGGTTGCTTAATAACGGAGCTATGGCCGTTTAAAATTTTGACATTTCAAACGGCCATAACTCCGTTATTAAGCGACTTAGAGCGATGAATTTGGCACCGTTGGATTCCTCTCGTCAAGCAGCTTTTTTGAGCCAAAAATCTTCGAAAATTAAAAAATATATTTTTTTGCGAATTTCGCAAAAATTTTTATTTGAAAAGAAGCTCTTTGACGAGAGGAATCCAACGGTGTAAAATTCATTGCCGTAGTTTGGTTAATAACTGAGCTATGGCCGTTTAAAGTTTTGAAATTTCAAACGGCCATAACTCCGTTATTAAGCGACTTAGAGCGATGAATTTGGCACCGTTGGATTCCTCTCGTCAAGCAGCTTCTTTTGAGCCAAAAACCTTCGAAAATTGAAAAAAAATTTTTTTTGCTAATTTCGCAAAAATTTTCATTTCAAAAGAAGCTCCTTGACGAGAGAAATCCAACGGTGTAAAATTCATTGCCGTAGGTTGCTTAATAACGGAGCTATGGCCGTTTAAAATTTTGACATTTCAAACGGCCACAACTCCGTTATTAAGCGACTTAGAGCGATGAATTTGGCACCGTTGGATTCCTCTCGTCAAGCAGCTTCTTTTGAGCAAAAAATCTTAGAAAATTAAAAAAAAAATTTTTTTGCGAATTTCGCAAAAATTTTTATTTCAAAAGAAGCTCTTTGACGAGAGGAATCCAACGGTGTAAAATTCATTGCCGTAGGTTGCTTAATAACGGAGCTATGGCCGTTTAAAATTTTGACATTTCAAACGGCCATAACTCCGTTATTAAGCGACTTAGAGCGATGAATTTGGCACCGTTGGATTCCTCTCGTCAAGCAGCTTTTTTGAGCCAAAAATCTTCGAAAATTAAAAAATATATTTTTTTGCGAATTTCGCAAAAATTTTTATTTGAAAAGAAGCTCTTTGACGAGAGGAATCCAACGGTGTAAAATTCATTGCCGTAGTTTGGTTAATAACTGAGCTATGGCCGTTTAAAGTTTTGAAATTTCAAACGGCCATAACTCCGTTATTAAGCGACTTAGAGCGATGAATTTGGCACCGTTGGATTCCTCTCGTCAAGCAGCTTCTTTTGAGCCAAAAACCTTCGAAAATTAAAAAAAAATTTTTTTGCTAATTTCGCAAAAATTTTCATTTCAAAAGAAGCTCCTTGACGAGAGAAATCCAACGGTGTAAAATTCATTGCCGTAGGTTGCTTAATAACGGAGCTATGGCCGTTTAAAATTTTGACATTTCAAACGGCCACAACTCCGTTATTAAGCGACTTAGAGCGATGAATTTGGCACCGTTGGATTCCTCTCGTCAAGCAGCTTTTTTGAGCCAAAAATCTTCGAAAATTAAAAAATATATTTTTTTGCGAATTTCGCAAAAATTTTTATTTGAAAAGAAGCTCTTTGACGAGAGGAATCCAACGGTGTAAAATTCATTGCCGTAGTTTGGTTAATAACTGAGCTATGGCCGTTTAAAATTTTGAAATTACAAACGGCCATAACTCCGTTATTAAGCGACTTAGAGCGATGAATTTGGCACCGTTGGATTCCTCTCGTCAAGCAGCTTCTTTTGAGCCAAAAACCTTCGAAAATTAAAAAAAAATTTTTTTTGCTAATTTCGCAAAAATTTTCATTTCAAAAGAAGCTCCTTGACGAGAGAAATCCAACGGTGTAAAATTCATTGCCGTAGGTTGCTTAATAACGGAGCTATGGCCGTTTAAAATTTTGACATTTCAAACGGCCACAACTCCGTTATTAAGCGACTTAGAGCGATGAATTTGGCACCGTTGGATTCCTCTCGTCAAGCAGCTTCTTTTGAGCAAAAAATCTTCGAAAATTAAAAAAAAAATTTTTTTGCGAATTTCGCAAAAGTTTTTATTTCAAAAGAAGCTCTTTGACGAGAGGAATCCAACGGTGTAAAATTCATTGCCGTAGTTTGGTTAATAACTGAGCTATGGCCGTTTAAAATTTTGAAATTACAAACGGCCATAACTCCGTTATTAAGCGACTTAGAGCGATGAATTTGGCACCGTTGGATTCCTCTCGTCAAGCAGCTTCTTTTGAGCAAAAAATCTTCGAAAATTAAAAAAAAATTTTTTTTGCGAATTTCGCAAAAATTTTTATTTCAAAAGAAGCTCTTTGACGAGAGGAATCCAACGGTGTAAAATTCATTGCCGTAGTTTGGTTAATAACTGAGCTATGGCCGTTTAAAATTTTGAAATTACAAACGGCCATAACTCCGTTATTAAGCGACTTAGAGCGATGAATTTGGCACCGTTGGATTCCTCTCGTCAAGCAGCTTCTTTTGAGCCAAAAATCTTCGAAAATTAAAAAATATATTTTTTTGCGAATTTCGCAAAAATTTTTATTTCAAAAGAAGCTCTTTGACGAGAGGAATCCAACGGTGTAAAATTCATTGCCGTAGTTTGGTTAATAACTGAGCTATGGCCGTTTAAAGTTTTGAAATTTCAAACGGCCATAACTCCGTTATTAAGCGACTTAGAGCGATGAATTTGGCACCGTTGGATTCCTCTCGTCAAGCAGCTTCTTTTGAGCCAAAAATCTTCGAAAATTAAAAAAAAATTTTTTTTGCTAATTTCGCAAAAATTTTTATTTCAAAAGAAGCTCTTTGACGAGAGGAATCCAACGTTGTAAAATTCATTGCCGTAGGTTGCTTAATAACGGAGCTATGGCCGTTTAAAGTTTTGAAACTTCAAACGGCCATAACTCCGTTATTAAGCGACTTAGAGCGATGAATTTGGCACCGTTGGATTCCTCTCGTCAAGCAGCTTTTTTTGAGCCAAAAATCTTCGAAAATTAAAAAATATATTTTTTTGCGAATTTCGCAAAAATTTTTATTTCAAAAGAAGCTCTTTGACGAGAGGAATCCAACGGTGTAAAATTCATTGCCGTAGTTTGGTTAATAACTGAGCTATGGCCGTTTAAAGTTTTGAAATTTCAAACGGCCATAACTCCGTTATTAAGCGACTTAGAGCGATGAATTTGGCACCGTTGGATTCCTCTCGTCAAGCAGCTTCTTTTGAGCCAAAAATCTTCGAAAATTAAAAAATATATTTTTTTGCGAATTTCGCAAAAATTTTTATTTCAAAAGAAGCTCTTTGACGAGAGGAATCCAACGGTGTAAAATTCATTGCCGTAGTTTGGTTAATAACTGAGCTATGGCCGTTTAAAGTTTTGAAATTTCAAACGGCCATAACTCCGTTATTAAGCGACTTAGAGCGATGAATTTGGCACCGTTGGATTCCTCTCGTCAAGCAGCTTCTTTTGAGCCAAAAACCTTCGAAAATTAAAAAAAAATGTTTTTGCTAATTTCGCAAAAATTTTCATTTCAAAAGAAGCTCCTTGACGAGAGAAATCCAACGGTGTAATTCATTGCCGTAGGTTGCTTAATAACGGAGCTATGGCCGTTTAAAATTTTGAAATTTCAAACGGCCATAACTCCGTTATTAAGCGACTTAGAGCGATAAATTTGGCACCGTTGGCTTCCTCTCGTCAAGCAGCTTCCTTTGAGCGAAAAACCTTCGAAAATTAAAAAAAATATTTTTTTGAGAATTTCGCAAAAATTTTTATTTGAAAAGAAGCTCTTTGACGAGAGGAATCCAACGGTGTAAAATTCATTGCCGTAGTTTGGTTAATAACTGAGCTATGGCCGTTTAAAGTTTTGAAATTTCAAACGGCCATAACTCCGTTATTAAGCGACTTAGAGCGATGAATTTGGCACCGTTGGATTCCTCTCGTCAAGCAGCTTCTTTTGAGCCAAAAACCTTCGAAAATTAAAAAAAAATGTTTTTGCTAATTTCGCAAAAATTTTCATTTCAAAAGAAGCTCCTTGACGAGAGAAATCCAACGGTGTAAAATTCATTGCCGTAGGTTGCTTAATAACGGAGCTATGGCCGTTTAAAATTTTGAAATTTCAAACGGCCATAACTCCGTTATTAAGCGACTTAGAGCGATAAATTTGGCACCGTTGGCTTCCTCTCGTCAAGCAGCTTCCTTTGAGCGAAAAACCTTCGAAAATTAAAAAAAATATTTTTTTGAGAATTTCGCAAAAATTTTTATTTCAAAAGAAGCTCTTTGACGAGAGGAATCCAACGGTGTAAAATTCATTGCCGTAGTTTGGTTAATAACTGAGCTATGGCCGTTTAAAGTTTTGAAATTTCAAACGGCCATAACTCCGTTATTAAGCGACTTAGAGCGATGAATTTGGCACGGTTGGATTCCTCTCGTCAAGCAGCTTCTTTTGAGCCAAAAACCTTCGAAAATTAAAAAAAAATGTTTTTGCTAATTTCGCAAAAATTTTCATTTCAAAAGAAGCTCCTTGACGAGAGAAATCCAACGGTGTAAAATTCATTGCCGTAGGTTGCTTAATAACGGAGCTATGGCCGTTTAAAATTTTGAAATTTCAAACGGCCATAACTCCGTTATTAAGCGACTTAGAGCGATAAATTTGGCACCGTTGGCTTCCTCTCGTCAAGCAGCTTCTTTTGAGCCAAAAATCTTCGAAAATTAAAAAAAATATTTTTTTGCGAATTTCGCAAAAAATTTTATTTCAAAAGAAGCTCTTTGACGAGAGGAATCCAACGGTGTAAAATTCATTGCCGTAGTTTGGTTAATAACTGAGCTATGGCCGTTTAAACTTTTGAAATTTCAAACGGCCATAACTCCGTTATTAAGCGACTTAGAGCGATAAATTTTGCACCGTTGGATTCCTCTCGTCAAGCAGCTTCCTTTGAGCGGAAAACCTTCGAAAATTAAAAAAAAATTTTTTTTGCTAATTTCGCAAAAATTTTTATTTGAAAAGAAGCTCTTTGACGAGAGGAATCCAACGGTGTAAAATTCATTGCCGTAGTTTGGTTAATAACTGAGCTATGGCCGTTTAAAGTTTTGAAACTTCAAACGGCCATAACTCCGTTACTAAGCGACTTAGAGCGATGAATTTGGCACCGTTGGATTCCTCTCGTCAAGCAGCTTCTTTTGAGCAAAAAATCTTCGAAAACTAAAAAAAAATGTTTTTGCTAATTTCGCAAAAATTTTCATTTCAAAAGAAGCTCCTTGACGAGAGAAATCCAACGGTGTAAAATTCATTGCCGTAGGTTGCTTAATAACGGAGCTATGGCCGTTTAAAATTTTGAAATTTCAAACGGCCATAACTCCGTTATTAAGCGACTTAGAGCGATAAATTTGGCACCGTTGGCTTCCTCTCGTCAAGCAGCTTCCTTTGAGCGAAAAACCTTCGAAAATTAAAAAAAATATTTTTTTGAGAATTTCGCAAAAATTTTTATTTCAAAAGAAGCTCTTTGACGAGAGGAATCCAACGGTGTAAAATTCATTGCCGTAGTTTGGTTAATAACTGAGCTATGGCCGTTTAAAATTTTGAAATTACAAACGGCCATAACTCCGTTATTAAGCGACTTAGAGCGATGAATTTGGCACCGTTGGATTCCTCTCGTCAAGCAGCTTCTTTTGAGCCAAAAACCTTCGAAAATTAAAAAAAAATGTTTTTGCTAATTTCGCAAAAATTTTCATTTCAAAAGAAGCTCCTTGACGAGAGAAATCCAACGGTGTAAAATTCATTGCCGTAGGTTGCTTAATAACGGAGCTATGGCCGTTTAAAATTTTGAAATTTCAAACGGCCATAACTCCGTTATTAAGCGACTTAGAGCGATAAATTTGGCACCGTTGGCTTCCTCTCGTCAAGCAGCTTCTTTTGAGCCAAAAATCTTCGAAAATTAAAAAAAATATTTTTTTGCGAATTTCGCAAAAAATTTTATTTCAAAAGAAGCTCTTTGACGAGAGGAATCCAACGGTGTAAAATTCATTGCCGTAGTTTGGTTAATAACTGAGCTATGGCCGTTTAAACTTTTGAAATTTCAAACGGCCATAACTCCGTTATTAAGCGACTTAGAGCGATAAATTTTGCACCGTTGGATTCCTCTCGTCAAGCAGCTTCCTTTGAGCGGAAAACCTTCGAAAATTAAAAAAAAATTTTTTTTGCTAATTTCGCAAAAATTTTTATTTGAAAAGAAGCTCTTTGACGAGAGGAATCCAACGGTGTAAAATTCATTGCCGTAGGTTGCTTAATAACGGAGCTATGGCCGTTTAAAGTTTTGAAACTTCAAACGGCCATAACTCCGTTACTAAGCGACTTAGAGCGATGAATTTGGCACCGTTGGATTCCTCTCG
Source organism: Tenebrio molitor (assembly GCF_963966145.1). Lineage (NCBI taxonomy): Eukaryota > Metazoa > Arthropoda > Insecta > Coleoptera > Tenebrionidae > Tenebrio > Tenebrio molitor. The sequence continues at coordinate 148,085 of NC_091049.1, forward strand.
TCAAGCAGCTTCTTTTGAGCCAAAAATCTTCGAAAATTAAAAAATATATTTTTTTGCGAATTTCGCAAAAATTTTTATTTGAAAAGAAGCTCTTTGACGAGGGGAATCCAACGGTGTAAAATTCATTGCCGTAGTTTGGTTAATAACTGAGCTATGGCCGTTTAAAGTTTTGAAATTTCAAACGGCCATAACTCCGTTATTAAGCGACTTAGAGCGATGAATTTGGCACCACCGTTGGATTCCTCTCGTCAAGCAGCTTCTTTTGAGCAATAAATCTTCGAAAACTAAAAAAAAAATTTTTTTGCGAATTTCGCAAAAATTTTTATTTCAAAAGAAGCTCTTTGACGAGAGGAATCCAACGGTGTAAAATTCATTGCCGTAGTTTGGTTAATAACTGAGCTATGGCCGTTTAAACTTTTGAAATTTCAAACGGCCATAACTCCGTTATTAAGCGACTTAGAGCGATAAATTTTGCACCGTTGGATTCCTCTCGTCAAGCAGCTTCCTTTGAGCGAAAAACCTTCGAAAATTAAAAAAAAAATTTTTTTGCTAATTTCGCAAAAATTTTCATTTCAAAAGAAGCTCCTTGACGAGAGAAATCCAACGGTGTAAAATTCATTGCCGTAGGTTGCTTAATAACGGAGCTATAGCCGTTTAAAATTTTGACATTTCAAACGGCCACAACTCCGTTATTAAGCGACTTAGAGCGATGAATTTGGCACCACCGTTGGATTCCTCTCGTCAAGCAGCTTCTTTTGAGCAAAAAATCTTCGAAAATTAAAAAAAAATTTTTTTGCTAATTTCGCAAAAATTTTCATTTCAAAAGAAGCTCCTTGACGAGAGAAATCCAACGGTGTAAAATTCATTGCCGTAGTTTGGTTAATAACTGAGCTATGGCCGTTTAAAGTTTTGAAATTTCAAACGGCCATAACTCCGTTATTAAGCGACTTAGAGCGATGAATTTGGCACCGTTGGATTCCTCTCGTCACGCAGCTTCTTTTGAGCCAAAAATCTTCGAAAATTAAAAAAAATATTTTTTTCGAATTTCGCAAAAATTTTCATTTCAAAAGAAGCTCCTTGACGAGAGAAATCCAACGGTGTAAAATTCATTGCCGTAGGTTGCTTAATAACGGAGCTATGGCCGTTTAAAATTTTGACATTTCAAACGGCCACAACTCCGTTGTGTTAAAAATTAGTTAAAAATTTTTTTTTTTAATTTTCGAAGATTTTTTGCTCAAAAGAAGCTGCTTGACGAGAGGAATCCAACGGTGCCAAATTCATTGCCGTAGTTTGGTTAATAACTGAGCTATGACCGTTTAAAATTTTGAAATTACAAACGGCCATAACTCCGTTATTAGACGACTTAGAGCGATGAATTTGGCACCGTTGGATTCCTCTCGTCAAGCAGCTTCTTTTGAGCCAAAAATCTTCGAAAATTAAAAAATATATTTTTTTGCGAATTTCGCAAAAATTTTTATTTGAAAAGAAGCTCTTTGACGAGAGGAATCCAACGGTGTAAAATTCATTGCCGTAGGTTGCTTAATAACGGAGCTATGGCCGTTTAAAATTTTGACATTTCAAACGGCCACAACTCCGTTATTAAGCGACTTAGAGCGATGAATTTGGCACCGTTGGATTCCTCTCGTCAAGCAGCTTCTTTTGAGCAAAAAATCTTCGAAAATTAAAAAAAAATTGTTTTTGCGAATTTCGCAAAAATTTTTATTTCAAAAGAAGCTCTTTGACGAGAGGAATCCAACGTTGTAAAATTCATTGCCGTAGGTTGCTTAATAACGGAGCTATGGCCGTTTAAAGTTTTGAAACTTCAAACGGCCATAACTCCGTTATTAAGCGACTTAGAGCGATGAATTTGGCACCGTTGGATTCCTCTCGTCAAGCAGCTTCTTTTGAGCCAAAAATCTTCGAAAACTAAAAAATATATTTTTTTTGCGAATTTCGCAAAAATTTTTATTTGGAAAGAAGCTTTTTGACGAGAGGAATCCAACGGTGTAAAATTCATTGCCGTAGTTTGGTTAATAACTGAGCTATGGCCGTTTAAACTTTTGAAATTTCAAACGGCCATAACTCCGTTATTAAGCGACTTAGAGCGATAAATTTTGCACCGTTGGATTCCTCTCGTCAAGCAGCTTCCTTTGAGCGAAAAACCTTCGAAAATTAAAAAAAAAATTTTTTTGCTAATTTCGCAAAAATTTTCATTTCAAAAGAAGCTCCTTGACGAGAGAAATCCAACGGTGTAAAATTCATTGCCGTAGGTTGCTTAATAACGGAGCTATAGCCGTTTAAAATTTTGACATTTAAACGGCCACAACTCCGTTATTAACCGACTTAGAGCGATGAATTTGGCACCACCGTTGGATTCCTCTCGTCAAGCAGCTTCTTTTGAGAAAAAATCTTCGAAAATTAAAAAAAAATTTTTTTGCTAATTTCGCAAAAATTTTCATTTCAAAAGAAGCTCCTTGACGAGAGAAATCCAACGGTGTAAAATTCATTGCCGTAGGTTGCTTAATAACGGAGCTATAGCCGTTTAAAATTTTGACATTTAAACGGCCACAACTCCGTTATTAAGCGACTTAGAGCGATGAATTTGGCACCACCGTTGGATTCCTCTCGTCAAGCAGCTTCTTTTGAGCAAAAAATCTTCGAAAACTAAAAAAAAAATTTTTTTGCGAATTTCGCAAAAATTTTTATTTCAAAAGAAGCTCCTTGACGAGAGAAATCCAACGGTGTAAAATTCATTGCCGTAGGTTGCTTAATAACGGAGCTATGGCCGTTTAAAATTTTGACATTTCAAACGGCCACAACTCCGTTGTGTTAAAAATTAGTTAAAAATTTTTGCGAAATTCGCAAAAAAATTTTTTTTTTTAATTTTCGAAGATTTTTTGCTCAAAAGAAGCTGCTTGACGAGAGGAATCCAACGGTGCCAAATTCATTGCCGTAGTTTGGTTAATAACTGAGCTATGGCCGTTTAAAGTTTTGAAACTTCAAACGGCCATAACTCCGTTACTAAGCGACTTAGAGCGATGAATTTGGCACCGTTGGATTCCTCTCGTCAAGCAGCTTCTTTTGAGCCAAAAATCTTCGAAAATTAAAAAAAATATTTTTTTGCGAATTTCGCAAAAAATTTTATTTCAAAAGAAGCTCTTTGACGAGAGGAATCCAACGGTGTAAAATTCATTGCCGTAGTTTGGTTAATAACTGAGCTATGGCCGTTTAAACTTTTGAAATTTCAAACGGCCATAACTCCGTTACTAAGCGACTTAGAGCGATAAATTTTGCACCGTTGGATTCCTCTCGTCAAGCAGCTTCCTTTGAGCGAAAAACCTTCGAAAATTAAAAAAAAAATTTTTTTGCTAATTTCGCAAAAATTTTCATTTCAAAAGAAGCTCCTTGACGAGAGAAATCCAACGGTGTAAAATTCATTGCCGTAGGTTGCTTAATAACGGAGCTATAGCCGTTTAAAATTTTGACATTTCAAACGGCCACAACTCCGTTATTAAGCGACTTAGAGCGATGAATTTGGCACCACCGTTGGATTCCTCTCGTCAAGCAGCTTCTTTTGAGCAAAAAATCTTCGAAAATTAAAAAAAAATTTTTTTGCTAATTTCGCAAAAATTTTCATTTCAAAAGAAGCTCCTTGACGAGAGAAATCCAACGGTGTAAAATTCATTGCCGTAGTTTGGTTAATAACTGAGCTATGGCCGTTTAAAGTTTTGAAATTTCAAACGGCCATAACTCCGTTATTAAGCGACTTAGAGCGATGAATTTGGCACCGTTGGATTCCTCTCGTCACGCAGCTTCTTTTGAGCCAAAAATCTTCGAAAATTAAAAAATATATTTTTTTGCGAATTTCGCAAAAATTTTCATTTCAAAAGAAGCTCCTTGACGAGAGAAATCCAACGGTGTAAAATTCATTGCCGTAGGTTGCTTAATAACGGAGCTATGGCCGTTTAAAATTTTGACATTTCAAACGGCCACAACTCCGTTGTGTTAAAAATTAGTTAAAAATTTTTTTTTTTAATTTTCGAAGATTTTTTGCTCAAAAGAAGCTGCTTGACGAGAGGAATCCAACGGTGCCAAATTCATTGCCGTAGTTTGGTTAATAACTGAGCTATGACCGTTTAAAATTTTGAAATTACAAACGGCCATAACTCCGTTATTAGACGACTTAGAGCGATGAATTTGGCACCGTTGGATTCCTCTCGTCAAGCAGCTTCTTTTGAGCCAAAAATCTTCGAAAATTAAAAAATATATTTTTTTGCGAATTTCGCAAAAATTTTTATTTGAAAAGAAGCTCTTTGACGAGAGGAATCCAACGGTGTAAAATTCATTGCCGTAGGTTGCTTAATAACGGAGCTATGGCCGTTTAAAATTTTGACATTTCAAACGGCCACAACTCCGTTATTAAGCGACTTAGAGCGATGAATTTGGCACCGTTGGATTCCTCTCGTCAAGCAGCTTCTTTTGAGCAAAAAATCTTCGAAAATTAAAAAAAAATTTTTTTTGCGAATTTCGCAAAAATTTTTATTTCAAAAGAAGCTCTTTGACGAGAGGAATCCAACGTTGTAAAATTCATTGCCGTAGGTTGCTTAATAACGGAGCTATGGCCGTTTAAAGTTTTGAAACTTCAAACGGCCATAACTCCGTTATTAAGCGACTTAGAGCGATGAATTTGGCACCGTTGGATTCCTCTCGTCAAGCAGCTTCTTTTGAGCCAAAAATCTTCGAAAATTAAAAAATATATTTTTTTTGCGAATTTCGCAAAAATTTTTATTTGGAAAGAAGCTTTTTGACGAGAGGAATCCAACGGTGTAAAATTCATTGCCGTAGTTTGGTTAATAACTGAGCTATGGCCGTTTAAACTTTTGAAATTTCAAACGGCCATAACTCCGTTATTAAGCGACTTAGAGCGATAAATTTTGCACCGTTGGATTCCTCTCGTCAAGCAGCTTCCTTTGAGCGAAAAACCTTCGAAAATTAAAAAAAAAATTTTTTTGCTAATTTCGCAAAAATTTTCATTTCAAAAGAAGCTCCTTGACGAGAGAAATCCAACGGTGTAAAATTCATTGCCGTAGGTTGCTTAATAACGGAGCTATAGCCGTTTAAAATTTTGACATTTCAAACGGCCACAACTCCGTTATTAACCGACTTAGAGCGATGAATTTGGCACCACCGTTGGATTCCTCTCGTCAAGCAGCTTCTTTTGAGCCAAAAATCTTCGAAAATTAAAAAAAATATTTTTTTGCGAATTTCGCAAAAAATTTTATTTCAAAAGAAGCTCTTTGACGAGAGGAATCCAACGGTGTAAAATTCATTGCCGTAGTTTGGTTAATAACTGAGCTATGGCCGTTTAAACTTTTGAAATTTCAAACGGCCATAACTCCGTTACTAAGCGACTTAGAGCGATAAATTTTGCACCGTTGGATTCCTCTCGTCAAGCAGCTTCTTTTGAGCAAAAAATCTTCGAAAATTAAAAAAAAATTTTTTTGCTAATTTCGCAAAAATTTTCATTTCAAAAGAAGCTCCTTGACGAGAGAAATCCAACGGTGTAAAATTCATTGCCGTAGGTTGCTTAATAACGGAGCTATAGCCGTTTAAAATTTTGACATTTAAACGGCCACAACTCCGTTATTAAGCGACTTAGAGCGATGAATTTGGCACCGTTGGATTCCTCTCGTCACGCAGCTTCTTTTGAGCCAAAAATCTTCGAAAATTAAAAAATATATTTTTTTGCGAATTTCGCAAAAATTTTCATTTCAAAAGAAGCTCCTTGACGAGAGAAATCCAACGGTGTAAAATTCATTGCCGTAGGTTGCTTAATAACGGAGCTATGGCCGTTTAAAATTTTGACATTTCAAACGGCCACAACTCCGTTGTGTTAAAAATTAGTTAAAAATTTTTGCGAAATTCGCAAAAAAATTTTTTTTTTTAATTTTCGAAGATTTTTTGCTCAAAAGAAGCTGCTTGACGAGAGGAATCCAACGGTGCCAAATTCATTGCCGTAGTTTGGTTAATAACTGAGCTATGGCCGTTTAAAATTTTGAAATTTCAAACGGCCATAACTCCGTTATTAAGCGACTTAGAGCGATGAATTTGGCACCGTTGGATTCCTCTCGTCAAGCAGCTTCTTTTGAGGAAAAAATCTTCGAAAATTAAAAAAAAAATTTTTTTGCGAATTTCGCAAAAATTTTTATTTCAAAAGAAGCTCTTTGACGAGAGGAATCCAACGGTGTAAAATTCATTGCCGTAGTTTGGTTAATAACTGAGCTATGGCCGTTTAAAATTTTGAAATTACAAACGGCCGTAACTCCGTTATTAAGCGACTTAGAGCGATGAATTTGGCACCGTTGGATTCCTCTCGTCACGCAGCTTCTTTTGAGCCAAAAATCTTCGAAAATTAAAAAATATATTTTTTTGCGAATTTCGCAAAAATTTTCATTTCAAAAGAAGCTCCTTGACGAGAGAAATCCAACGGTGTAAAATTCATTGCCGTAGGTTGCTTAATAACGGAGCTATGGCCGTTTAAAATTTTGACATTTCAAACGGCCACAACTCCGTTGTGTTAAAAATTAGTTAAAAATTTTTTTTTTTAATTTTCGAAGATTTTTTGCTCAAAAGAAGCTGCTTGACGAGAGGAATCCAACGGTGCCAAATTCATTGCCGTAGTTTGGTTAATAACTGAGCTATGGCCGTTTAAAATTTTGAAATTACAAACGGCCATAACTCCGTTATTAGGCGACTTAGAGCGATGAATTTGGCACCGTTGGATTCCTCTCGTCAAGCAGCTTCTTTTGAGCCAAAAATCTTCGAAAATTAAAAAATATTTTTTTTTGCGAATTTCGCAAAAATTTTTATTTGAAAAGAAGCTCTTTGACGAGAGGAATCCAACGGTGTAAAATTCATTGCCGTAGGTTGCTTAATAACGGAGCTATGGCCGTTTAAAATTTTGACATTTCAAACGGCCACAACTCCGTTATTAAGCGACTTAGAGCGATGAATTTGGCACCGTTGGATTCCTCTCGTCAAGCAGCTTCTTTTGAGCAAAAAATCTACGAAAATTAAAAAAAAAATTTTTTTGCGAATTTCGCAAAAATTTTTATTTCAAAAGAAGCTCTTTGACGAGAGGAATCCAACGTTGTAAAATTCATTGCCGTAGGTTGCTTAATAACGGAGCTATGGCCGTTTAAAGTTTTGAAACTTCAAACGGCCATAACTCCGTTATTAAGCGACTTAGAGCGATGAATTTGGCACCGTTGGATTCCTCTCGTCAAGCAGCTTCTTTTGAGCCAAAAATCTTCGAAAATTAAAAAATATATTTTTTTTGCGAATTTCGCAAAAATTTTTATTTGGAAAGAAGCTTTTTGACGAGAGGAATCCAACGGTGTAAAATTCATTGCCGTAGGTTGCTTAATAACGGAGCTATGGCCGTTTAAAGTTTTGAAACTTCAAATGGCCATAACTCCGTTATTAAGCGACTTAGAGCGATAAATTTTGCACCGTTGGATTCCTCTCGTCAAGCAGCTTCCTTTGAGCCAAAAATCTTCGAAAATTAAAAAATATATTTTTTTGCGAAATTAGCAAAATTTTTTATTTCAAAAGAAGCTCTTTGACGAGAGGAATCCAACGTTGTAAAATTCATTGCCGTAGGTTGCTTAATAACGGAGCTATAGCCGTTTAAAATTTTGACATTTCAAACGGCCACAACTCCGTTATTAAGCGACTTAGAGCGATGAATTTGGCACCACCGTTGGATTCCTCTCGTCAAGCAGCTTCTTTTGAGCAATAAATCTTCGAAAACTAAAAAAAAAATTTTTTTGCGAATTTCGCAAAAATTTTTATTTCAAAAGAAGCTCTTTGACGAGAGGAATCCAACGGTGTAAAATTCTTTGCCGTAGTTTGGTTAATAACTGAGCTATGGCCGTTTAAAGTTTTGAAATTTCAAACGGCCATAACTCCGTTATTAAGCGACTTAGAGCGATGAATTTGGCACCGTTGGATTCCCCTCGTCAAGCAGCTTCTTTTGAGCCAAAAATCTTCGAAAATTAAAAAATATATTTTTTTGCGAATTTCGCAAAAATTTTTATTTGGAAAGAAGCTTTTTGACGAGAGGAATCCAACGGTGTAAAATTCATTGCCGTAGTTTGGTTAATAACTGAGCTATGGCCGTTTAAAGTTTTGAAATTTCAAACGGCCATAACTCCGTTATTAAGCGACTTAGAGCGATGAATTTGGCACCGTTGGATTCCTCTCGTCAAGCAGCTTCTTTTGAGCCAAAAATCTTCGAAAATTAAAAAATATATTTTTTTGCGAATTTCGCAAAAATTTTTATTTGGAAAGAAGCTTTTTGACGAGAGGAATCCAACGGTGTAAAATTCATTGCCGTAGTTTGGTTAATAACTGAGCTATGGCCGTTTAAAGTTTTGAAACTTCAAACGGCCATAACTCCGTTATTAAGCGACTTAGAGCGATGAATTTGGCACCGTTGGATTCCTCTCGTCAAGCAGCTTCTTTTGAGCCAAAAATCTTCGAAAATTAAAAAATATATTTTTTTGCGAAATTAGCAAAATTTTTTATTTCAAAAGAAGCTCTTTGACGAGAGGAATCCAACGTTGTAAAATTCATTGCCGTAGGTTGCTTAATAACGGAGCTATAGCCGTTTAAAATTTTGACATTTCAAACGGCCACAACTCCGTTATTAAGCGACTTAGAGCGATGAATTTGGCACCACCGTTGGATTCCTCTCGTCAAGCAGCTTCTTTTGAGCAATAAATCTTCGAAAACTAAAAAAAAATTTTTTTTGCTAATTTCGCAAAAATTTTTACTTCAAAAGAAGCTCTTTGACGAGAGGAATCCAACGTTGTAAAATTCATTGCCGTAGGTTGCTTAATAACGGAGCTATGGCCGTTTAAAGTTTTGAAATTTCAAACGGCCATAACTCCGTTTCTAAGCGACTTAGAGCGATGAATTTGGCACCGTTGGATTCCTCTCGTCAAGCAGCTTCTTTTGAGCCAAAAATCTTCGAAAATTAAAAAAAAATTTTTTTTGCTAATTTCGCAAAAATTTTTATTTCAAAAGAAGCTCTTTGACGAGAGGAATCCAACGTTGTAAAATTCATTGCCGTAGGTTGCTTAATAACGGAGCTATGGCCGTTTAAAGTTTTGAAACTTCAAACGGCCATAACTCCGTTACTAAGCGACTTAGAGCGATGAATTTGGCACCGTTGGATTCCTCTCGTCAAGCAGCTTCTTTTGAGCCAAAAATCTTCGAAAATTAAAAAAAATATTTTTTTGCGAATTTCGCAAAAAATTTTATTTCAAAAGAAGCTCTTTGACGAGAGGAATCCAACGGTGTAAAATTCATTGCCGTAGTTTGGTTAATAACTGAGCTATGGCCGTTTAAACTTTTGAAATTTCAAACGGCCATAACTCCGTTATTAAGCGACTTAGAGCGATAAATTTTGCACCGTTGGATTCCTCTCGTCAAGCAGCTTCCTTTGAGCGAAAAACCTTCGAAAATTAAAAAAAAATTTTTTTTGCTAATTTCGCAAAAATTTTCATTTCAAAAGAAGCTCCTTGACGAGAGAAATCCAACGGTGTAAAATTCATTGCCGTAGGTTGCTTAATAACGGAGCTATAGCCGTTTAAAATTTTGACATTTCAAACGGCCACAACTCCGTTATTAAGCGACTTAGAGCGATGAATTTGGCACCACCGTTGGATTCCTCTCGTCAAGCAGCTTCTTTTGAGCCAAAAATCTTCGAAAATTAAAAAAAAATTTTTTTTGCTAATTTCGCAAAAATTTTTATTTCAAAAGAAGCTCTTTGACGAGAGGAATCCAACGTTGTAAAATTCATTGCCGTAGGTTGCTTAATAACGGAGCTATGGCCGTTTAAAGTTTTGAAACTTCAAACGGCCATAACTCCGTTACTAAGCGACTTAGAGCGATGAATTTGGCACCGTTGGATTCCTCTCGTCAAGCAGCTTCTTTTGAGCCAAAAATCTTCGAAAATTAAAAAATATATTTTTTTGCGAATTTCGCAAAATTTTTTATTTGAAAAGAAGCTCTTTGACGAGGGGAATCCAACGGTGTAAAATTCATTGCCGTAGGTTGGTTAATAACTGAGCTATGGCCGTTTAAAGTTTTGAAATTTCAAACGGCCATAACTCCGTTATTAAGCGACTTAGAGCGATGAATTTGGCACCACCGTTGGATTCCTCTCGTCAAGCAGCTTCTTTTGAGCAAAAAATCTTCGAAAACTAAAAAAAAATTTTTTTTGCGAATTTCGCAAAAATTTTTATTTCAAAAGAAGCTCTTTGACGAGAGGAATCCAACGGTGTAAAATTCATTGCCGTAGGTTGCTTAATAACGGAGCTATGGCCGTTTAAAATTTTGACATTTCAAACGGCCACAACTCCGTTATTAAGCGACTTAGAGCGATGAATTTGGCACCGTTGGATTCCTCTCGTCAAGCAGCTTCCTTTGAGCAAAAAATCTTCGAAAATTAAAAAAAAAAATTTTTTGCGAATTTCGCAAAAATTTTTATTTCAAAAGAAGCTCTTTGACGAGAGGAATCCAACGGTGTAAAATTCATTGCCGTAGTTTGGTTAATAACTGAGCTATGGCCGTTTAAAATTTTGACATTTCAAACGGCCACAACTCCGTTATTAAGCGACTTAGAGCGATGAATTTGGCACCGTTGGATTCCTCTCGTCAAGCAGCTTCTTTTGAGCCAAAAATCTTCGAAAATTAAAAAAAAATTTTTTTTGCTAATTTCGCAAAATTTTTTATTTCAAAAGAAGCTCTTTGACGAGAGGAATCCAACGTTGTAAAATTCATTGCCGTAGGTTGCTTAATAACGGAGCTATGGCCGTTTAAAGTTTTGAAACTTCAAACGGCCATAACTCCGTTATTAAGCGACTTAGGGCGATGAATTTGGCACCGTTGGATTCCTCTCGTCAAGCAGCTTCTTTTGAGCCAAAAATCTTCGAAAATTAAAAAATATATTTTTTTGCTAATTTCGCAAAAATTTTTATTTCAAAAGAAGCTCTTTGACGAGAGGAATCCAACGTTGTAAAATTCATTGCGGTAGTTTGGTTAATAACTGAGCTATGGCCGTTTAAAATTTTGACATTTCAAACGGCCACAACTCCGTTATTAAGCGACTTAGAGCGATGAATTTGGCACCGTTGGATTCCTCTCGTCAAGCAGCTTCTTTTAAGCCAAAAATCTTCGAAAATTAAAAAAAAATTTTTTTTGCTAATTTCGCAAAATTTTTTATTTCAAAAGAAGCTCTTTGACGAGAGGAATCCAACGTTGTAAAATTCATTGCCGTAGGTTGCTTAATAACGGAGCTATGGCCGTTTAAAGTTTTGAAACTTCAAACGGCCATAACTCCGTTATTAAGCGACTTAGAGCGATGAATTTGGCACCGTTGGATTCCTCTCGTCAAGCAGCTTCTTTTGAGCCAAAAATCTTCGAAAATTAAAAAAAATATTTTTTTGCGAATTTCGCAAAAAATTTTATTTCAAAAGAAGCTCTTTGACGAGAGGAATCCAACGGTGTAAAATTCATTGCCGTAGTTTGGTTAATAACTGAGCTATGGCCGTTTAAACTTTTGAAATTTCAAACGGCCATAACTCCGTTATTAAGCGACTTAGAGCGATAAATTTTGCACCGTTGGATTCCTCTCGTCAAGCAGCTTCTTTTGAGCCAAAAACCTTCGAAAATTAAAAAAAAATGTTTTTGCTAATTTCGCAAAAATTTTCATTTCAAAAGAAGCTCCTTGACGAGAGAAATCCAACGGTGTAAAATTCATTGCCGTAGTTTGGTTAATAACTGAGCTATGGCCGTTTAAAGTTTTGAAATTTCAAACGGCCATAACTCCGTTATTAAGCGACTTAGAGCGATGAATTTGGCACCGTTGGATTCCTCTCGTCAAGCAGCTTCTTTTGAGCCAAAAATCTTCGAAAATTAAAAAATATATTTTTTTGCGAATTTCGCAAAAATTTTTATTTGAAAAGAAGCTCTTTGACGAGGGGAATCCAACGGTGTAAAATTCATTGCCGTAGTTTGGTTAATAACTGAGCTATGGCCGTTTAAAGTTTTGAAATTTCAAACGGCCATAACTCCGTTATTAAGCGACTTAGAGCGATGAATTTGGCACCGTTGGATTCCTCTCGTCAAGCAGCTTCTTTTGAGCCAAAAATCTTCGAAAATTAAAAAATATATTTTTTTGCGAATTTCGCAAAAATTTTTATTTGAAAAGAAGCTCTTTGACGAGGGGAATCCAACGGTGTAAAATTCATTGCCGTAGTTTGGTTAATAACTGAGCTATGGCCGTTTAAAATTTTGACATTTCAAACGGCCACAACTCCGTTATTAAGCGACTTAGAGCGATGAATTTGGCACCGTTGGATTCCTCTCGTCAAGCAGCTTCTTTTGAGCCAAAAATCTTCGAAAATTAAAAAAAATATTTTTTTGCGAATTTCGCAAAAAATTTTATTTCAAAAGAAGCTCTTTGACGAGAGGAATCCAACGGTGTAAAATTCATTGCCGTAGTTTGGTTAATAACTGAGCTATGGCCGTTTAAACTTTTGAAATTTCAAACGGCCATAACTCCGTTATTAAGCGACTTAGAGCGATGAATTTGGCACCGTTGGATTCCTCTCGTCAAGCAGCTTCCTTTGAGCGAAAAACCTTCGAAAATTAAAAAAAAATTTTTTTTGCTAATTTCGCAAAAATTTTCATTTCAAAAGAAGCTCCTTGACGAGAGAAATCCAACGGTGTAAAATTCATTGCCGTAGGTTGCTTAATAACGGAGCTATAGCCGTTTAAAATTTTGACATTTCAAACGGCCACAACTCCGTTATTAAGCGACTTAGAGCGATGAATTTGGCACCACCGTTGGATTCCTCTCGTCAAGCAGCTTCTTTTGAGCCAAAAATCTTCGAAAATTAAAAAAAAATTTTTTTTGCTAATTTCGCAAAAATTTTTATTTCAAAAGAAGCTCTTTGACGAGAGGAATCCAACGGTGTAAAATTCATTGCCGTAGTTTGGTTAATAACTGAGCTATGGCCGTTTAAAATTTTGACATTTCAAACGGCCACAACTCCGTTATTAAGCGACTTAGAGCGATGAATTTGGCACCGTTGGATTCCTCTCGTCAAGCAGCTTCTTTTGAGCCAAAAATCTTCGAAAATTAAAAAATATATTTTTTTGCGAATTTCGCAAAAATTTTTATTTCAAAAGAAGCTCTTTGACGAGAGGAATCCAACGGTGTAAAATTCATTGACGTAGGTTGCTTAATAACGGAGCTATGGCCGTTTAAAGTTTTGAAACTTCAAACGGCCATAACTCCGTTACTAAGCGACTTAGAGCGATGAATTTGGCACCGTTGGATTCCTCTCGTCAAGCAGCTTCTTTTGAGCCAAAAATCTTCGAAAATTAAAAAAAATATTTTTTTGCGAATTTCGCAAAAAATTTTATTTCAAAAGAAGCTCTTTGACGAGAGGAATCCAACGTTGTAAAATTCATTGCGGTAGTTTGGTTAATAACTGAGCTATGGCCGTTTAAACTTTTGAAATTTCAAACGGCCATAACTCCGTTATTAAGCGACTTAGAGCGATGAATTTGGCACCGTTGGATTCCTCTCGTCAAGCAGCTTCTTTTGAGCCAAAAATCTTCGAAAATTAAAAAAAAATTTTTTTTGCTAATTTCGCAAAATTTTTTATTTCAAAAGAAGCTCTTTGACGAGAGGAATCCAACGTTGTAAAATTCATTGCCGTAGGTTGCTTAATAACGGAGCTATGGCCGTTTAAAATTTTGAAACTTCAAACGGCCATAACTCCGTTATTAAGCGACTTAGGGCGATGAATTTGGCACCGTTGGATTCCTCTCGTCAAGCAGCTTCTTTTGAGCCAAAAATCTTCGAAAATTAAAAAAAAATTTTTTTTGCTAATTTCGCAAAAATTTTTATTTCAAAAGAAGCTCTTTGACGAGAGGAATCCAACGTTGTAAAATTCATTGCCGTAGGTTGCTTAATAACGGAGCTATGGCCGTTTAAAGTTTTGAAACTTCAAACGGCCATAACTCCGTTATTAAGCGACTTAGAGCGATAAATTTTGCACCGTTGGATTCCTCTCGTCAAGCAGCTTCTTTTGAGCCAAAAACCTTCGAAAATTAAAAAAAAATGTTTTTGCTAATTTCGCAAAAATTTTCATTTCAAAAGAAGCTCCTTGACGAGAGAAATCCAACGGTGTAAAATTCATTGCCGTAGTTTGGTTAATAACTGAGCTATGGCCGTTTAAAGTTTTGAAATTTCAAACGGCCATAACTCCGTTATTAAGCGACTTAGAGCGATGAATTTGGCACCGTTGGATTCCTCTCGTCAAGCAGCTTCTTTTGAGCCAAAAATCTTCGAAAATTAAAAAAAATATTTTTTTGCGAATTTCGCAAAAAATTTTATTTCAAAAGAAGCTCTTTGACGAGAGGAATCCAACGTTGTAAAATTCATTGCGGTAGTTTGGTTAATAACTGAGCTATGGCCGTTTAAACTTTTGAAATTTCAAACGGCCATAACTCCGTTATTAAGCGACTTAGAGCGATAAATTTTGCACCGTTGGATTCCTCTCGTCAAGCAGCTTCTTTTGAGCCAAAAATCTTCGAAAATTAAAAAAAATGTTTTTGCTAATTTCGCAAAAATTTTCATTTCAAAAGAAGCTCCTTGACGAGAGAAATCCAACGTTGTAAAATTCATTGCCGTAGGTTGCTTAATAACTGAGCTATGGCCGTTTAAAGTTTTGAAATTTCAAACGGCCATAACTCCGTTATTAAGCGACTTAGAGCGATGAATTTGGCACCGTTGGATTCCTCTCGTCAAGCAGCTTCTTTTGAGCCAAAAATCTTCGAAAATTAAAAAATATATTTTTTTGCTAATTTCGCAAAAATTTTTATTTCAAAAGAAGCTCTTTGACGAGAGGAATCCAACGGTGTAAAATTCATTGCCGTAGTTTGGTTAATAACTGAGCTATGGCCGTTTAAAGTTTTGAAATTTCAAACGGCCATAACTCCGTTATTAAGCGACTTAGAGCGATGAATTTGGCACCGTTGGATTCCTCTCGTCAAGCAGCTTCTTTTGAGCCAAAAATCTTCGAAAATTAAAAAAAAAATTTTTTTGCTAATTTCGCAAAAATTTTTATTTCAAAAGAAGCTCTTTGACGAGAGGAATCCAACGTTGTAAAATTCATTGCCGTAGGTTGCTTAATAACGGAGCTATGGCCGTTTAAAGTTTTGAAATTTCAAACGGCCATAACTCCGTTATTAAGCGACTTAGAGCGATGAATTTGGCACCGTTGGATTCCTCTCGTCAAGCAGCTTCTTTTAAGCCAAAAATCTTCGAAAATTAAAAAAAAATTTTTTTTGCTAATTTCGCAAAATTTTTTATTTCAAAAGAAGCTCTTTGACGAGAGGAATCCAACGTTGTAAAATTCATTGCCGTAGGTTGCTTAATAACGGAGCTATGGCCGTTTAAAGTTTTGAAACTTCAAACGGCCATAACTCCGTTATTAAGCGACTTAGAGCGATAAATTTTGCACCGTTGGATTCCTCTCGTCAAGCAGCTTCTTTTGAGCCAAAAACCTTCGAAAATTAAAAAAAAATGTTTTTGCTAATTTCGCAAAAATTTTCATTTCAAAAGAAGCTCCTTGACGAGAGAAATCCAACGGTGTAAAATTCATTGCCGTAGTTTGGTTAATAACTGAGCTATGGCCGTTTAAAGTTTTGAAATTTCAAACGGCCATAACTCCGTTATTAAGCGACTTAGAGCGATGAATTTGGCACCGTTGGATTCCTCTCGTCAAGCAGCTTCTTTTGAGCCAAAAATCTTCGAAAATTAAAAAATATATTTTTTTGCGAATTTCGCAAAAATTTTTATTTCAAAAGAAGCTCTTTGACGAGAGGAATCCAACGGTGTAAAATTCATTGCCGTAGGTTGCTTAATAACGGAGCTATGGCCGTTTAAAGTTTTGAAACTTCAAACGGCCATAACTCCGTTACTAAGCGACTTAGAGCGATGAATTTGGCACCGTTGGATTCCTCTCGTCAAGCAGCTTCTTTTGAGCCAAAAATCTTCGAAAATTAAAAAAAATATTTTTTTGCGAATTTCGCAAAAAATTTTATTTCAAAAGAAGCTCTTTGACGAGAGGAATCCAACGGTGTAAAATTCATTGCCGTAGTTTGGTTAATAACTGAGCTATGGCCGTTTAAACTTTTGAAATTTCAAACGGCCATAACTCCGTTATTAAGCGACTTAGAGCGATAAATTTTGCACCGTTGGATTCCTCTCGTCAAGCAGCTTCCTTTGAGCGGAAAATCTTCGAAAATTAAAAAAAAATTTTTTTTGCTAATTTCGCAAAAATTTTTATTTCAAAAGAAGCTCCTTGACGAGAGAAATCCAACGGTGTAAAATTCATTGCCGTAGGTTGCTTAATAACGGAGCTATAGCCGTTTAAAATTTTGACATTTCAAACGGCCACAACTCCGTTATTAAGCGACTTAGAGCGATGAATTTGGCACCACCGTTGGATTCCTCTCGTCAAGCAGCTTCTTTTGAGCAAAAAATCTTCGAAAACTAAAAAAAAAATTTTTTTGCGAATTTCGCAAAAATTTTTATTTGAAAAGAAGCTGCTTGACGAGAGGAATCCAACGGTGCCAAATTCATTGCCGTAGTTTGGTTAATAACTGAGCTATGGCCGTTTAAAATTTTGAAATTACAAACGGCCATAACTCCGTTATTAAGCGACTTAGAGCGATGAATTTGGCACCGTTGGATTCCTCTCGTCAAGCAGCTTCTTTTGAGCAAAAAATCTTCGAAAATTAAAAAAAAAATTTTTTTGCGAATTTCGCAAAAATTTTCATTTCAAAAGAAGCTCCTTGACGAGAGAAATCCAACGGTGTAAAATTCATTGCCGTAGGTTGCTTAATAACGGAGCTATGGCCGTTTAAAATTTTGACATTTCAAACGGCCACAACTCCGTTATTAAGCGACTTAGAGCGATGAATTTGGCACCGTTGGATTCCTCTCGTCAAGCAGCTTCTTTTGAGCCAAAAATCTTCGAAAATTAAAAAATATATTTTTTTGCTAATTTCGCAAAAATTTTCATTTCAAAAGAAGCTCCTTGACGAGAGAAATCCAACGGTGTAAAATTCATTGCCGTAGTTTGGTTAATAACTGAGCTATGGCCGTTTAAACTTTTGAAAGTTCAAACGGCCATAACTCCGTTATTAAGCGACTTAGAGCGATGAATTTGGCACCGTTGGATTCCTCTCGTCAAGCAGCTTCTTTTGAGCCAAAAATCTTCGAAAATTAAAAAATATATTTTTTTGCGAATTTCGCAAAAATTTTTATTTCAAAAGAAGCTCTTTGACGAGAGGAATCCAACGGTGTAAAATTCATTGCCGTAGGTTGCTTAATAACGGAGCTATGGCCGTTTAAAGTTTTGAAACTTCAAACGGCCATAACTCCGTTACTAAGCGACTTAGAGCGATGAATTTGGCACCGTTGGATTCCTCTCGTCAAGCAGCTTCTTTTGAGCCAAAAATCTTCGAAAATTAAAAAATATATTTTTTTGCTAATTTCGCAAAAATTTTCATTTCAAAAGAAGCTCCTTGACGAGAGAAATCCAACGGTGTAAAATTCATTGCCGTAGTTTGGTTAATAACTGAGCTATGGCCGTTTAAACTTTTGAAAGTTCAAACGGCCATAACTCCGTTATTAAGCGACTTAGAGCGATGAATTTGGCACCGTTGGATTCCTCTCGTCAAGCAGCTTCTTTTGAGCCAAAAATCTTCGAAAATTAAAAAATATATTTTTTTGCGAATTTCGCAAAAATTTTTATTTCAAAAGAAGCTCTTTGACGAGAGGAATCCAACGGTGTAAAATTCATTGCCGTAGTTTGGTTAATAACTGAGCTATGGCCGTTTAAACTTTTGAAATTTCAAACGGCCATAACTCCGTTATTAAGCGACTTAGAGCGATAAATTTTGCACCGTTGGATTCCTCTCGTCAAGCAGCTTCCTTTGAGCGGAAAACCTTCGAAAATTAAAAAAAAATTTTTTTTGCTAATTTCGCAAAAATTTTCATTTCAAAAGAAGCTCCTTGACGAGAGAAATCCAACGGTGTAAAATTCATTGCCGTAGGTTGCTTAATAACGGAGCTATAGCCGTTTAAAATTTTGACATTTCAAACGGCCACAACTCCGTTATTAAGCGACTTAGAGCGATGAATTTGGCACCACCGTTGGATTCCTCTCGTCAAGCAGCTTCTTTTGAGCAAAAAATCTTCGAAAACTAAAAAAAAAATTTTTTTGCGAATTTCGCAAAAATTTTTATTTGAAAAGAAGCTGCTTGACGAGAGGAATCCAACGGTGCCAAATTCATTGCCGTAGTTTGGTTAATAACTGAGCTATGGCCGTTTAAAATTTTGAAATTACAAACGGCCATAACTCCGTTATTAAGCGACTTAGAGCGATGAATTTGGCACCGTTGGATTCCTCTCGTCAAGCAGCTTCTTTTGAGCAAAAAATCTTCGAAAATTAAAAAAAAAATTTTTTTGCGAATTTCGCAAAAATTTTCATTTCAAAAGAAGCTCCTTGACGAGAGAAATCCAACGGTGTAAAATTCATTGCCGTAGGTTGCTTAATAACGGAGCTATGGCCGTTTAAAATTTTGACATTTCAAACGGCCACAACTCCGTTATTAAGCGACTTAGAGCGATGAATTTGGCACCGTTGGATTCCTCTCGTCAAGCAGCTTCTTTTGAGCCAAAAATCTTCGAAAATTAAAAAATATATTTTTTTGCTAATTTCGCAAAAATTTTCATTTCAAAAGAAGCTCCTTGACGAGAGAAATCCAACGGTGTAAAATTCATTGCCGTAGTTTGGTTAATAACTGAGCTATGGCCGTTTAAACTTTTGAAAGTTCAAACGGCCATAACTCCGTTATTAAGCGACTTAGAGCGATGAATTTGGCACCGTTGGATTCCTCTCGTCAAGCAGCTTCTTTTGAGCCAAAAATCTTCGAAAATTAAAAAATATATTTTTTTGCGAATTTCGCAAAAATTTTTATTTCAAAAGAAGCTCTTTGACGAGAGGAATCCAACGGTGTAAAATTCATTGCCGTAGGTTGCTTAATAACGGAGCTATGGCCGTTTAAAGTTTTGAAACTTCAAACGGCCATAACTCCGTTATTAAGCGACTTAGAGCGATGAATTTGGCACCACCGTTGGATTCCTCTCGTCAAGCAGCTTCTTTTGAGCAAAAAATCTTCGAAAACTAAAAAAAAAATTTTTTTGCGAATTTCGCAAAAATTTTTATTTGAAAAGAAGCTGCTTGACGAGAGGAATCCAACGGTGCCAAATTCATTGCCGTAGTTTGGTTAATAACTGAGCTATGGCCGTTTAAAATTTTGAAATTACAAACGGCCATAACTCCGTTATTAAGCGACTTAGAGCGATGAATTTGGCACCGTTGGATTCCTCTCGTCAAGCAGCTTCTTTTGAGCAAAAAATCTTCGAAAATTAAAAAAAAAATTTTTTTGCGAATTTCGCAAAAATTTTCATTTCAAAAGAAGCTCCTTGACGAGAGAAATCCAACGGTGTAAAATTCATTGCCGTAGGTTGCTTAATAACGGAGCTATGGCCGTTTAAAATTTTGACATTTCAAACGGCCACAACTCCGTTATTAAGCGACTTAGAGCGATGAATTTGGCACCGTTGGATTCCTCTCGTCAAGCAGCTTCTTTTGAGCCAAAAATCTTCGAAAATTAAAAAATATATTTTTTTGCTAATTTCGCAAAAATTTTCATTTCAAAAGAAGCTCCTTGACGAGAGAAATCCAACGGTGTAAAATTCATTGCCGTAGTTTGGTTAATAACTGAGCTATGGCCGTTTAAACTTTTGAAAGTTCAAACGGCCATAACTCCGTTATTAAGCGACTTAGAGCGATGAATTTGGCACCGTTGGATTCCTCTCGTCAAGCAGCTTCTTTTGAGCCAAAAATCTTCGAAAATTAAAAAAAATATTTTTTTGCGAATTTCGCAAAAAATTTTATTTCAAAAGAAGCTCTTTGACGAGAGGAATCCAACGGTGTAAAATTCATTGCCGTAGTTTGGTTAATAACTGAGCTATGGCCGTTTAAACTTTTGAAATTTCAAACGGCCATAACTCCGTTATTAAGCGACTTAGAGCGATAAATTTTGCACCGTTGGATTCCTCTCGTCAAGCAGCTTCCTTTGAGCGGAAAACCTTCGAAAATTAAAAAAAAATTTTTTTTGCTAATTTCGCAAAAATTTTCATTTCAAAAGAAGCTCCTTGACGAGAGAAATCCAACGGTGTAAAATTCATTGCCGTAGGTTGCTTAATAACGGAGCTATAGCCGTTTAAAATTTTGACATTTCAAACGGCCACAACTCCGTTATTAAGCGACTTAGAGCGATGAATTTGGCACCACCGTTGGATTCCTCTCGTCAAGCAGCTTCTTTTGAGCAAAAAATCTTCGAAAACTAAAAAAAAAATTTTTTTGCGAATTTCGCAAAAATTTTTATTTGAAAAGAAGCTGCTTGACGAGAGGAATCCAACGGTGCCAAATTCATTGCCGTAGTTTGGTTAATAACTGAGCTATGGCCGTTTAAAATTTTGAAATTACAAACGGCCATAACTCCGTTATTAAGCGACTTAGAGCGATGAATTTGGCACCGTTGGATTCCTCTCGTCAAGCAGCTTCTTTTGAGCCAAAAATCTTCGAAAATTAAAAAATATATTTTTTTGCGAATTTCGCAAAAATTTTTATTTGAAAAGAAGCTCTTTGACGAGAGGAATCCAACGGTGTAAAATTCATTGCCGTAGGTTGCTTAATAACGGAGCTATGGCCGTTTAAAATTTTGACATTTCAAACGGCCACAACTCCGTTATTAAGCGACTTAGAGCGATGAATTTGGCACCGTTGGATTCCTCTCGTCAAGCAGCTTCTTTTGAGCCAAAAATCTTCGAAAATTAAAAAATATATTTTTTTGCGAATTTCGCAAAAATTTTTATTTGAAAAGAAGCTCTTTGACGAGAGGAATCCAACGGTGTAAAATTCATTGCCGTAGGTTGCTTAATAACGGAGCTATAGCCGTTTAAAATTTTGACATTTCAAACGGCCACAACTCCGTTATTAAGCGACTTAGAGCGATGAATTTGGCACCACCGTTGGATTCCTCTCGTCAAGCAGCTTCTTTTGAGCAAAAAATCTTCGAAAACTAAAAAAAAAATTTTTTTGCGAATTTCGCAAAAATTTTTATTTGAAAAGAAGCTGCTTGACGAGAGGAATCCAACGGTGCCAAATTCATTGCCGTAGTTTGGTTAATAACTGAGCTATGGCCGTTTAAAATTTTGAAATTACAAACGGCCATAACTCCGTTATTAAGCGACTTAGAGCGATGAATTTGGCACCGTTGGATTCCTCTCGTCAAGCAGCTTCTTTTGAGCCAAAAATCTTCGAAAATTAAAAAATATATTTTTTTGCGAAATTAGCAAAATTTTTTATTTCAAAAGAAGCTCTTTGACGAGAGGAATCCAACGTTGTAAAATTCATTGCCGTAGGTTGCTTAATAACGGAGCTATAGCCGTTTAAAATTTTGACATTTCAAACGGCCACAACTCCGTTATTAAGCGACTTAGAGCGATGAATTTGGCACCACCGTTGGATTCCTCTCGTCAAGCAGCTTCTTTTGAGCAATAAATCTTCGAAAACTAAAAAAAAAATTTTTTTGCGAATTTCGCAAAAATTTTTATTTCAAAAGAAGCTCTTTGACGAGAGGAATCCAACGGTGTAAAATTCATTGCCGTAGTTTGGTTAATAACTGAGCTATGGCCGTTTAAAGTTTTGAAATTTCAAACGGCCATAACTCCGTTATTAAGCGACTTAGAGCGATGAATTTGGCACCGTTGGATTCCTCTCGTCAAGCAGCTTCTTTTGAGCCTAAAATCTTCGAAAATTAAAAAATATATTTTTTTGCGAATTTCGCAAAAATTTTTATTTGGAAAGAAGCTTTTTGACGAGAGGAATCCAACGGTGTAAAATTCATTGCCGTAGTTTGGTTAATAACTGAGCTATGGCCGTTTAAAGTTTTGAAATTTCAAACGGCCATAACTCCGTTATTAAGCGACTTAGAGCGATGAATTTGGCACCGTTGGATTCCTCTCGTCAAGCAGCTTCTTTTGAGCCAAAAATCTTCGAAAATTAAAAAAATATTTTTTTTGCTAATTTCGCAAAAATTTTTACTTCAAAAGAAGCTCTTTGACGAGAGGAATCCAACGGTGTAAAATTCATTGCCGTAGGTTGCTTAATAACGGAGCTATGGCCGTTTAAAATTTTGACATTTCAAACGGCCACAACTCCGTTATTAAGCGACTTAGAGCGATGAATTTGGCACCGTTGGATTCCTCTCGTCAAGCAGCTTCTTTTGAGCCAAAAATCTTCGAAAATTAAAAAATATATTTTTTTGCGAAATTAGCAAAAATTTTTATTTCAAAAGAAGCTCTTTGACGAGAGGAATCCAACGGTGTAAAATTCATTGCCGTAGTTTGGTTAATAACTGAGCTATGGCCGTTTAAAGTTTTGAAATTTCAAACGGCCATAACTCCGTTATTAAGCGACTTAGAGCGATGAATTTGGCACCGTTGGATTCCTCTCGTCAAGCAGCTTCTTTTGAGCCTAAAATCTTCGAAAATTAAAAAATATATTTTTTTGCGAATTTCGCAAAAATTTTTATTTGGAAAGAAGCTTTTTGACGAGAGGAATCCAACGGTGTAAAATTCATTGCCGTAGTTTGGTTAATAACTGAGCTATGGCCGTTTAAAGTTTTGAAATTTCAAACGGCCATAACTCCGTTATTAAGCGACTTAGAGCGATGAATTTGGCACCGTTGGATTCCTCTCGTCAAGCAGCTTCTTTTGAGCCAAAAATCTTCGAAAATTAAAAAAATATTTTTTTTGCTAATTTCGCAAAAATTTTTACTTCAAAAGAAGCTCTTTGACGAGAGGAATCCAACGGTGTAAAATTCATTGCCGTAGGTTGCTTAATAACGGAGCTATGGCCGTTTAAAATTTTGACATTTCAAACGGCCACAACTCCGTTATTAAGCGACTTAGAGCGATGAATTTGGCACCGTTGGATTCCTCTCGTCAAGCAGCTTCTTTTGAGCCAAAAATCTTCGAAAATTAAAAAATATATTTTTTTGCGAATTTCGCAAAAATTTTTATTTGGAAAGAAGCTTTTTGACGAGAGGAATCCAACGGTGTAAAATTCATTGCCGTAGGTTGCTTAATAACGGAGCTATGGCCGTTTAAAGTTTTGAAACTTCAAACGGCCATAACTCCGTTATTAAGCGACTTAGAGCGATAAATTTTGCACCGTTGGATTCCTCTCGTCAAGCAGCTTCCTTTGAGCCAAAAATCTTCGAAAATTAAAAAATATATTTTTTTGCGAAATTAGCAAAATTTTTTATTTCAAAAGAAGCTCTTTGACGAGAGGAATCCAACGTTGTAAAATTCATTGCCGTAGGTTGCTTAATAACGGAGCTATAGCCGTTTAAAATTTTGACATTTCAAACGGCCACAACTCCGTTATTAAGCGACTTAGAGCGATGAATTTGGCACCACCGTTGGATTCCTCTCGTCAAGCAGCTTCTTTTGAGCAATAAATCTTCGAAAACTAAAAAAAAAATTTTTTTGCGAATTTCGCAAAAATTTTTATTTCAAAAGAAGCTCTTTGACGAGAGGAATCCAACGGTGTAAAATTCATTGCCGTAGTTTGGTTAATAACTGAGCTATGGCCGTTTAAAGTTTTGAAATTTCAAACAGCCATAACTCCGTTATTAAGCGACTTAGAGCGATGAATTTGGCACCGTTGGATTCCTCTCGTCAAGCAGCTTCTTTTGAGCCAAAAATCTTCGAAAATTAAAAAATATATTTTTTTGCGAAATTAGCAAAATTTTTTATTTCAAAAGAAGCTCTTTGACGAGAGGAATCCAACGTTGTAAAATTCATTGCCGTAGGTTGCTTAATAACGGAGCTATGGCCGTTTAAAGTTTTGAAACTTCAAACGGCCATAACTCCGTTATTAAGCGACTTAGAGCGATAAATTTTGCACCGTTGGATTCCTCTCGTCAAGCAGCTTCTTTTGAGCCAAAAATCTTCGAAAATTAAAAAATATATTTTTTTGCGAAATTAGCAAAATTTTTTATTTCAAAAGAAGCTCTTTGACGAGAGGAATCCAACGTTGTAAAATTCATTGCCGTAGGTTGCTTAATAACGGAGCTATGGCCGTTTAAAGTTTTGAAACTTCAAACGGCCATAACTCCGTTATTAAGCGACTTAGAGCGATAAATTTTGCACCGTTGGATTCCTCTCGTCAAGCAGCTTCCTTTGAGCCAAAAATCTTCGAAAATTAAAAAATATATTTTTTTGCGAAATTAGCAAAATTTTTTATTTCAAAAGAAGCTCTTTGACGAGAGGAATCCAACGTTGTAAAATTCATTGCCGTAGGTTGCTTAATAACGGAGCTATAGCCGTTTAAAATTTTGACATTTCAAACGGCCACAACTCCGTTATTAAGCGACTTAGAGCGATGAATTTGGCACCACCGTTGGATTCCTCTCGTCAAGCAGCTTCTTTTGAGCAATAAATCTTCGAAAACTAAAAAAAAAATTTTTTTGCGAATTTCGCAAAAATTTTTATTTCAAAAGAAGCTCTTTGACGAGAGGAATCCAACGGTGTAAAATTCATTGCCGTAGTTTGGTTAATAACGGAGCTATGGCCGTTTAAAGTTTTGAAATTTCAAACGGCCATAACTCCGTTATTAAGCGACTTAGAGCGATGAATTTGGCACCACCGTTGGATTCCTCTCGTCAAGCAGCTTCTTTTGAGCAATAAATCTTCGAAAACTAAAAAAAAAATTTTTTTGCGAATTTCGCAAAAATTTTTATTTCAAAAGAAGCTCTTTGACGAGAGGAATCCAACGGTGTAAAATTCATTGCCGTAGTTTGGTTAATAACTGAGCTATGGCCGTTTAAAGTTTTGAAATTTCAAACGGCCATAACTCCGTTATTAAGCGACTTAGAGCGATGAATTTGGCACCGTTGGATTCCTCTCGTCAAGCAGCTTCTTTTGAGCCAAAAATCTTCGAAAATTAAAAAATATATTTTTTTGCGAATTTCGCAAAAATTTTTATTTGGAAAGAAGCTTTTTGACGAGAGGAATCCAACGGTGTAAAATTCATTGCCGTAGGTTGCTTAATAACGGAGCTATGGCCGTTTAAAGTTTTGAAACTTCAAACGGCCATAACTCCGTTATTAAGCGACTTAGAGCGATGAATTTGGCACCACCGTTGGATTCCTCTCGTCAAGCAGCTTCTTTTGAGCAATAAATCTTCGAAAACTAAAAAAAAAATTTTTTTGCGAATTTCGCAAAAATTTTTATTTCAAAAGAAGCTCTTTGACGAGAGGAATCCAACGGTGTAAAATTCATTGCCGTAGTTTGGTTAATAACTGAGCTATGGCCGTTTAAAGTTTTGAAATTTCAAACGGCCATAACTCCGTTATTAAGCGACTTAGAGCGATGAATTTGGCACCGTTGGATTCCTCTCGTCAAGCAGCTTCTTTTGAGCCAAAAATCTTCGAAAATTAAAAAAAAAATTTTTTTGCTAATTTCGCAAAAATTTTTACTTCAAAAGAAGCTCTTTGACGAGAGGAATCCAACGGTGTAAAATTCATTGCCGTAGGTTGCTTAATAACGGAGCTATGGCCGTTTAAAATTTTGACATTTCAAACGGCCACAACTCCGTTATTAAGCGACTTAGAGCGATGAATTTGGCACCGTTGGATTCCTCTCGTCAAGCAGCTTCTTTTGAGCCAAAAATCTTCGAAAATTAAAAAATATATTTTTTTGCGAAATTAGCAAAATTTTTTATTTCAAAAGAAGCTCTTTGACGAGAGGAATCCAACGTTGTAAAATTCATTGCCGTAGGTTGCTTAATAACGGAGCTATGGCCGTTTAAAGTTTTGAAACTTCAAACGGCCATAACTCCGTTATTAAGCGACTTAGAGCGATGAATTTGGCACCGTTGGATTCCTCTCGTCAAGCAGCTTCTTTTGAGCGAAAAATCTTCGAAAATTAAAAAATATATTTTTTTGCGAATTTCGCAAAAATTTTTATTTGGAAAGAAGCTTTTTGACGAGAGGAATCCAACGGTGTAAAATTCATTGCCGTAGTTTGGTTAATAACTGAGCTATGGCCGTTTAAAGTTTTGAAATTTCAAACGGCCATAACTCCGTTATTAAGCGACTTAGAGCGATGAATTTGGCACCGTTGGATTCCTCTCGTCAAGCAGCTTCTTTTGAGCCAAAAATCTTCGAAAATTAAAAAATATATTTTTTTGCGAATTTCGCAAAAATTTTTATTTGGAAAGAAGCTTTTTGACGAGAGGAATCCAACGGTGTAAAATTCATTGCCGTAGTTTGGTTAATAACTGAGCTATGGCCGTTTAAAGTTTTGAAACTTCAAACGGCCATAACTCCGTTATTAAGCGACTTAGAGCGATGAATTTGGCACCACCGTTGGATTCCTCTCGTCAAGCAGCTTCTTTTTTGCAATAAATCTTCGAAAACTAAAAAAAAATTTTTTTTGCGACGTAAGTTTCAATTATAACTCGTGAAAGGTACGGTTTCGGCCGGAAATTATTAAATTTTCTAAAAAGACGTAAGTTTCTACATCTCATGCGATTTTCTTAACCAGAAGTTTTCGAGGCAGAAATTTTATAACTCAAGAAATGTACGGTTTGGGCAGGAAATTCTTAAATTTCTGAAAAGACGTAAGTTTCAATTATAACTCGTGAAAGGTACGGTTTCGGCCGGAAATTATTAAATTTTCTAAAAAGACATAAGTTTCTACATCTCATGCGATTTTCTTAACCAGAAGTTTTCGAGGCAGAAATTTTATAACTCAAGAAATGTACGGTTTGGGCAGGAAATTCTTAAATTTCTGAAAAGACGTAAGTTTCAATTATAACTCGTGAAAGGTACGGTTTCGGCCGGAAATTATTAAATTTTCTAAAAAGACGTAAGTTTCTACATCTCATGCGATTTTCTTAACCAGAAGTTTTCGAAGCAGAAATTTTATAACTCAAGAAATGTACGGTTTGGGCAGGAAATTCTTAAATTTCTGAAAAGACGTAAGTTTCAATTATAACTCGTGAAAGGTACGGTTTCGGCCGGAAATTATTAAATTTTCTAAAAAGACGTAAGTTTCTACATCTCATGCGATTTTCTTAACCAGAAGTTGTTTTCGAGGCAGAAATTTTATAACTCAAGAAATGTACGGTTTGGGCAGGAAATTCTTAAATTTCTGAAAAGACCTAAGTTTCAATTATAACTCGTGAAAGGTACGGTTTCGGCCGGGAATTATTAAATTTTCTAAAAAGACGTAAGTTTCTACATCTCATGCAATTTTCTTAACCAGAAGTTTTCGAGGCAGAAATTTTATAACTCAAGAAATGTACGGTTTGGGCAGGAAATTCTTAAATTTCTGTAAAGACGTAAGTTTCAATTATAACTCGTGAAAGGTACGGTTTCGGCCGGAAATTATTAAATTTTCTAAAAAGACGTAAGTTTCTACATCTCATGCGATTTTCTTAACCAGAAGTTTTCGAGGCAGAAATTTTATAACTCAAGAAATGTACGGTTTGGGCAGGAAATTCTTAAATTTCTGAAAAGACGTAAGTTTCAATTATAACTCGTGAAAGGTACGGTTTCGGCCGGAAATTATTAAATTTTCTAAAAAGACGTAAGTTTCTACATCTCATGCGATTTTCTTAACCAGAAGTTTTCGAGGCAGAAATTTTATAACTCAAGAAATGTACGGTTTGGGCAGGAAATTCTTAAATTTCTGAAAAGACGTAAGTTTCAATTATAACTCGTGAAAGGTACGGTTTCGGCCGGAAATTATTAAATTTTCTAAAAAGACGTAAGTTTCTACATCTCATGCGATTTTCTTAATCAGAAGTTTTCGAGGCAGAAATTTTATAACTCAAGAAATGTACGGTTTGGGCAGGAAATTCTTAAATTTCTGAAAAGACGTAAGTTTCAATTATAACTCGTGAAAGGTACGGTTTCGGCCGGAAATTATTAAATTTTCTAAAAAGACGTAAGTTTCTACATCTCATGCGATTTTCTTAACCAGAAGTTTTCGAGGCAGAAATTTTATAACTCAAGAAATGTACGGTTTGGGCAGGAAATTCTTAAATTTCTGAAAAGACGTAAGTTTCAATTATAACTCGTGAAAGGTACGGTTTCGGCCGGAAATTATTAAATTTTCTAAAAAGACGTAAGTTTCTACATCTCATGCGATTTTCTTAATCAGAAGTTTTCGAGGCAGAAATTTTATAACTCAAGAAATGTACGGTTTGGGCAGGAAATTCTTAAATTTCTGAAAAGACGTAAGTTTCAATTATAACTCGTGAAAGGTACGGTTTCGGCCGGAAATTATTAAATTTTCTAAAAAGACGTAAGTTTCTACATCTCATGCGATTTTCTTAACCAGAAGTTTTCGAGGCAGAAATTTTATAACTCAAGAAATGTACGGTTTGGGCAGGAAATTCTTAAATTTCTGAAAAGACGTAAGTTTCAATTATAACTCGTGAAAGGTACGGTTTCGGCCGGAAATTATTAAATTTTCTAAAAAGACGTAAGTTTCTACATCTCATGCGATTTTCTTAACCAGAAGTTTTCGAGGCAGAAATTTTATAACTCAAGAAATGTACGGTTTGGGCAGGAAATTCTTAAATTTCTGAAAAGACGTAAGTTTCAATTATAACTCGTGAAAGGTACGGTTTCGGCCGGAAATTATTAAATTTTCTAAAAAGACGTAAGTTTCTACATCTCATGCGATTTTCTTAACCAGAAGTTTTCGAGGCAGAAATTTTATAACTCAAGAAATGTACGGTTTGGGCAGGAAATTCTTAAATTTCTAAAAAGACGTAAGTTTCAATTATAACTCGTGAAAGGTACGGTTTCGGCCGGAAATTATTAAATTTTCTAAAAAGACGTAAGTTTCTACATCTCATGCGATTTTCTTAACCAGAAGTTTTCGAGGCAGAAATTTTATAACTCAAGAAATGTACGGTTTGGGCAGGAAATTCTTAAATTTCTGAAAAGACGTAAGTTTCAATTATAACTCGTGAAAGGTACGGTTTCGGTCGGAAATTATTAAATTTTCTAAAAAGACGTAAGTTTCTACATCTCATGCGATTTTCTTAACCAGAAGTTTTCGAGGCAGAAATTTTATAACTCAAGAAATGTACGGTTTGGGCAGGAAATTCTTAAATTTCTGAAAAGACGTAAGTTTCAATTATAACTCGTGAAAGGTACGGTTTCGGCCGGAAATTATTAAATTTTCTAAAAAGACGTAAGTTTCTACATCTCATGCGATTTTCTTAACCAGAAGTTTTCGAGGCAGAAATTTTATAACTCAAGAAATGTACGGTTTGGGCAGGAAATTCTTAAATTTCTGAAAAGACGTAAGCTTCAATTATAACTCGTGAAAGGTACGGTTTCGGCCGGAAATTATTAAATTTTCTAAAAAGACGTAAGTTTCTACATCTCATGCGATTTTCTTAACCAGAAGTTTTCGAGGCAGAAATTTTATAACTCAAGAAATGTACGGTTTGGGCAGGAAATTCTTAAATTTCTGAAAAGACGTAAGTTTCAATTATAACTCGTGAAAGGTACGGTTTCGGCCGGAAATTATTAAATTTTCTAAAAAGACGTAAGTTTCTACATCTCATGCGATTTTCTTAACCAGAAGTTTTCGAGGCAGAAATTTTATAACTCAAGAAATGTACGGTTTGGGCAGGAAATTCTTAAATTTCTGAAAAGACGTAAGCTTCAATTATAACTCGTGAAAGGTACGGTTTCGTCCCGAAATTATTAAATTTTCTAAAAAGACGTAAGTTTCTACATCTCATGCGATTTTCTTAACCAGAAGTTTTCGAGGCAGAAATTTTATAACTCAAGAAATGTACGGTTTGGGCAGGAAATTCTTAAATTTCTGAAAAGACGTAAGTTTCAATTATAACTCGTGAAAGGTACGGTTTCGGCCGGAAATTATTAAATTTTCTAAAAAGACATAAGTTTCTACATCTCATGCGATTTTCTTAACCAGAAGTTTTCGAGGCAGAAATTTTATAACTCAAGAAATGTACGGTTTGGGCAGGAAATTCTTAAATTTCTGAAAAGACGTAAGTTTCAATTATAACTCGTGAAAGGTACGGTTTCGGCCGGAAATTATTAAATTTTCTAAAAAGACGTATTATCTATTCATTTTGATTGTGACCACTCCCTAGTAACTTTTCAGTTGCTAGGTTATTTATGGGGAATTTTAGATAACACTAAATCCAGTCGCAGTTGGCAACTCTCGGAGGCGCCATTTTGACAGAAACGTCACGCTCACAGAAGACAGAATGGAGCACGACTTGCGCAAACGTTTTTCGACGTACACTGTGCGCATATCTATAAAATTGAGTTTAGGTACAAAATTTTAGAATTCAAAAAGAAAATGCCACGTCGTCTTCTCAAAGTTGGGACCAAACGGTTAATATTGACTTGTTTCGAGACATTTATTGAAGCCAACGGGAAAACAACTCACAAAGACGAACATCACCAATAAAGTTAACTCTATTTGTGCTTTTTTGTTGTACATTTTGGCTAGTAAGTGTTGTAGTTTAATACCTTCTGCCTTTTCATCCCCTGTAAATCATTTTTTTGAACTTTCTGTCTGATTAGTTTTTATCTGAAAATACTTATTTGTATTAATCAATGCTAATTGATTAGTAATCCCCAGGCATTTTTCGCGTTTGTCTTACTGCCAAATGACCATTTCCTTCGTTCTTCATTAATATCGAGAATTGCATGAGGTGATTTCGAAGTTTTTACGTTAAATAATCTGTACCTGGATATAACCTCACTTTTCAACAGACGTGATCACAGAATCTGACAGACGTTTTTAGTTTCTCCTACTTCAAAGATTGATTTCCGTTATTAATATTGATAAATACATTAAAATCATAGCTTTACTACCGTGGTCAAGTTTTGACAATTCTGACATTTTCACATCATGTTACACCACACAAATATTTAGTGTAAAACGTATGCAGCACACAGCTAAACAGCGCCTACTATGTTTTTCGTTGTGGTCACAATCAAAGTGAATAGATATTAAGTTTCTACATCTCATGCGATTTTCTTAACCAGAAGTTTTCGAGGCAGAAATTTTATAACTCAAGAAATGTACGGTTTGGGCAGGAAATTCTTAAATTTCTGAAAAGACGTAAGTTTCAATTATAACTCGTGAAAGGTACGGTTTCGGCCGGAAATTATTAAATTTTCTAAAAAGACGTAAGTTTCTACATCTCATGCGATTTTCTTAACCAGAAGTTTTCGAGGCAGAAATTTTATAACTCAAGAAATGTACGGTTTGGGCAGGAAATTCTTAAATTTCTGAAAAGACGTAAGTTTCAATTATAACTCGTGAAAGGTACGGTTTCGGCCGAAAATTATTAAATTTTCTAAAAAGACGTAAGTTTCTACATCTCATGCGATTTTCTTAACCAGAAGTTTTCGAGGCAGAAATTTTATAACTCAAGAAATGTACGGTTTGGGCAGGAAATTCTTAAATTTCTGAAAAGACGTAAGTTTCAATTATAACTCGTGAAAGGTACGGTTTCGGCCGGAAATTATTAAATTTTCTAAAAAGACGTAAGTTTCTACATCTCATGCGATTTCCTTAACCAGAAGTTTTCGAGGCAGAAATTTTATAACTCAAGAAATGTACGGTTTGGGCAGGAAATTCTTAAATTTCTGAAAAGACGTAAGTTTCAATTATAACTCGTGAAAGGTACGGTTTCGGCCGGAAATTATTAAATTTTCTAAAAAGACGTAAGTTTCTACATCTCATGCGATTTTCTTAACCAGAAGTTTTCGAGGCAGAAATTTTATAACTCAAGAAATGTACGGTTTGGGCAGGAAATTCTTAAATTTCTGAAAAGACGTAAGTTTCAATTATAACTCGTGAAAGGTACGGTTTCGGCCGGAAATTATTAAATTTTCTAAAAAGACGTAAGTTTCTACATCTCATGCGATTTTCTTAACCAGAAGTTTTCGAGGCAGAAATTTTATAACTCAAGAAATGTACGGTTTGGGCAGGAAATTCTTAAATTTCTGAAAAGACGTAAGTTTCAATTATAACTCGTGAAAGGTACGGTTTCGGCCGGAAATTATTAAATTTTCTAAAAAGACGTAAGTTTCTACATCTCATGCGATTTTCTTAACCAGAAGTTTTCGAGGCAGAAATTTTATAACTCAAGAAATGTACGGTTTGGGCAGGAAATTCTTAAATTTCTGAAAAGACGTAAGTTTCAATTATAACTCGTGAAAGGTACGGTTTCGGCCGGAAATTATTAAATTTTCTAAAAAGACGTAAGTTTCTACATCTCATGCGATTTCCTTAACCAGAAGTTTTCGAGGCAGAAATTTTATAACTCAAGAAATGTACGGTTTGGGCAGGAAATTCTTAAATTTCTGAAAAGACGTAAGTTTCAATTATAACTCGTGAAAGGTACGGTTTCGGCCGGAAATTATTAAATTTTCTAAAAAGACGTAAGTTTCTACATCTCATGCGATTTTCTTAACCAGAAGTTTTCGAGGCAGAAATTTTATAACTCAAGAAATGTACGGTTTGGGCAGGAAATTCTTAAATTTCTGAAAAGACGTAAGTTTCAATTATAACTCGTGAAAGGTACGGTTTCGGCCGGAAATTATTAAATTTTCTAAAAAGACGTAAGTTTCTACATCTCATGCGATTTTCTTAACCAGAAGTTTTCGAGGCAGAAATTTTATAACTCAAGAAATGTACGGTTTGGGCAGGAAATTCTTAAATTTCTGAAAAGACGTAAGTTTCAATTATAACTCGTGAAAGGTACGGTTTCGGCCGAAAATTATTAAATTTTCTAAAAAGACGTAAGTTTCTACATCTCATGCGATTTTCTTAACCAGAAGTTTTCGAGGCAGAAATTTTATAACTCAAGAAATGTACGGTTTGGGCAGGAAATTCTTAAATTTCTGAAAAGACGTAAGTTTCAATTATAACTCGTGAAAGGTACGGTTTCGGCCGGAAATTATTAAATTTTCTAAAAAGACGTAAGTTTCTACATCTCATGCGATTTTCTTAACCAGAAGTTTTCGAGGCAGAAATTTTATAACTCAAGAAATGTACGGTTTGGGCAGGAAATTCTTAAATTTCTAAAAAGACGTAAGTTTCAATTATAACTCGTGAAAGGTACGGTTTCGGCCGGAAATTATTAAATTTTCTAAAAAGACGTAAGTTTCTACATCTCATGCGATTTTCTTAACCAGAAGTTTTCGAGGCAGAAATTTTATAACTCAAGAAATGTACGGTTTGGGCAGGAAATTCTTAAATTTCTGAAAAGACGTAAGTTTCAATTATAACTCGTGAAAGGTACGGTTTCGGCCGGAAATTATTAAATTTTCTAAAAAGACGTAAGTTTCTACATCTCATGCGATTTTCTTAACCAGAAGTTTTCGAGGCAGAAATTTTATAACTCAAGAAATGTACGGTTTGGGCAGGAAATTCTTAAATTTCTGAAAAGACGTAAGTTTCAATTATAACTCGTGAAAGGTACGGTTTCGGCCGGAAATTATTAAATTTTCTAAAAAGACGTAAGTTTCTACATCTCATGCGATTTTCTTAACCAGAAGTTTTCGAGGCAGAAATTTTATAACTCAAGAAATGTACGGTTTGGGCAGGAAATTCTTAAATTTCTAAAAAGACGTAAGTTTCAATTATAACTCGTGAAAGGTACGGTTTCGGCCGGAAATTATTAAATTTTCTAAAAAGACGTAAGTTTCTACATCTCATGCGATTTTCTTAACCAGAAGTTTTCGAGGCAGAAATTTTATAACTCAAGAAATGTACGGTTTGGGCAGGAAATTCTTAAATTTCTGAAAAGACGTAAGTTTCAATTATAACTCGTGAAAGGTACGGTTTCGGCCGGAAATTATTAAATTTTCTAAAAAGACGTAAGTTTCTACATCTCATGCGATTTTCTTAACCAGAAGTTTTCGAGGCAGAAATTTTATAACTCAAGAAATGTACGGTTTGGGCAGGAAATTCTTAAATTTCTGAAAAGACGTAAGCTTCAATTATAACTCGTGAAAGGTACGGTTTCGGCCGGAAATTATTAAATTTTCTAAAAAGACGTAAGTTTCTACATCTCATGCGATTTTCTTAACCAGAAGTTTTCGAGGCAGAAATTTTATAACTCAAGAAATGTACGGTTTGGGCAGGAAATTCTTAAATTTCTGAAAAGACGTAAGTTTCAATTATAACTCGTGAAAGGTACGGTTTCGGCCGGAAATTATTAAATTTTCTAAAAAGACGTAAGTTTCTACATCTCATGCGATTTTCTTAACCAGAAGTTTTCGAGGCAGAAATTTTATAACTCAAGAAATGTACGGTTTGGGCAGGAAATTCTTAAATTTCTGAAAAGACGTAAGATTCAATTATAACTCGTGAAAGGTACGGTTTCGTCGCGAAATTATTAAATTTTCTAAAAAGACGTAAGTTTCTACATCTCATGCGATTTTCTTAACCAGAAGTTTTCGAGGCAGAAATTTTATAACTCAAGAAATGTACGGTTTGGGCAGGAAATTCTTAAATTTCTGAAAAGACGTAAGTTTCAATTATAACTCGTGAAAGGTACGGTTTCGGCCGGAAATTATTAAATTTTCTAAAAAGACATAAGTTTCTACATCTCATGCGATTTTCTTAACCAGAAGTTTTCGAGGCAGAAATTTTATAACTCAAGAAATGTACGGTTTGGGCAGGAAATTCTTAAATTTCTGAAAAGACGTAAGTTTCAATTATAACTCGTGAAAGGTACGGTTTCGGCCGGAAATTATTAAATTTTCTAAAAAGACGTAAGTTTCTACATCTCATGCGATTTTCTTAACCAGAAGTTTTCGAGGCAGAAATTTTATAACTCAAGAAATGTACGGTTTGGGCAGGAAATTCTTAAATTTCTGAAAAGACGTAAGTTTCAATTATAACTCGTGAAAGGTACGGTTTCGGCCGGAAATTATTAAATTTTCTAAAAAGACGTAAGTTTCTACATCTCATGCGATTTTCTTAACCAGAAGTTTTCGAGGCAGAAATTTTATAACTCAAGAAATGTACGGTTTGGGCAGGAAATTCTTAAATTTCTGAAAAGACGTAAGTTTCAATTATAACTCGTGAAAGGTACGGTTTCGGCCGGAAATTATTAAATTTTCTAAAAAGACGTAAGTTTCTACATCTCATGCGACTTCCTTAACCTGAAGTTTTCGAGGCAGAAATTTTATAACTCAAGAAATGTACGGTTTGGGCAGGAAATTCTTAAATTTCTGAAAAGACGTAAGTTTCAATTATAACTCGTGAAAGGTACGGTTTCGGCCGGAAATTATTAAATTTTCTAAAAAGACATAAGTTTCTACATCTCATGCGATTTTCTTAACCAGAAGTTTTCGAGGCAGAAATTTTATAACTCAAGAAATGTACGGTTTGGGCAGGAAATTCTTAAATTTCTGAAAAGACGTAAGTTTCAATTATAACTCGTGAAAGGTACGGTTTCGGCCGGAAATTATTAAATTTTCTAAAAAGACGTAAGTTTCTACATCTCATGCGATTTTCTTAACCAGAAGTTTTCGAAGCAGAAATTTTATAACTCAAGAAATGTACGGTTTGGGCAGGAAATTCTTAAATTTCTGAAAAGACGTAAGTTTCAATTATAACTCGTGAAAGGTACGGTTTCGGCCGGAAATTATTAAATTTTCTAAAAAGACGTAAGTTTCTACATCTCATGCGATTTTCTTAACCAGAAGTTTTCGAGGCAGAAATTTTATAACTCAAGAAATGTACGGTTTGGGCAGGAAATTCTTAAATTTCTGAAAAGACGTAAGTTTCAATTATAACTCGTGAAAGGTACGGTTTCGGCCGGAAATTATTAAATTTTCTAAAAAGACGTAAGTTTCTACATCTCATGCGATTTTCTTAACCAGAAGTTTTCGAGGCAGAAATTTTATAACTCAAGAAATGTACGGTTTGGGCAGGAAATTCTTAAATTTCTGAAAAGACGTAAGCTTCAATTATAACTCGTGAAAGGTACGGTTTCGGCCGGAAATTATTAAATTTTCTAAAAAGACGTAAGTTTCTACATCTCATGCGATTTTCTTAACCAGAAGTTTTCGAGGCAGAAATTTTATAACTCAAGAAATGTACGGTTTGGGCAGGAAATTCTTAAATTTCTGAAAAGACGTAAGTTTCAATTATAACTCGTGAAAGGTACGGTTTCGGCCGGAAATTATTAAATTTTCTAAAAAGACGTAAGTTTCTACATCTCATGCGATTTTCTTAACCAGAAGTTTTCGAGGCAGAAATTTTATAACTCAAGAAATGTACGGTTTGGGCAGGAAATTCTTAAATTTCTGAAAAGACGTAAGATTCAATTATAACTCGTGAAAGGTACGGTTTCGTCCCGAAATTATTAAATTTTCTAAAAAGACGTAAGTTTCTACATCTCATGCGATTTTCTTAACCAGAAGTTTTCGAGGCAGAAATTTTATAACTCAAGAAATGTACGGTTTGGGCAGGAAATTCTTAAATTTCTGAAAAGACGTAAGTTTCAATTATAACTCGTGAAAGGTACGGTTTCGGCCGGAAATTATTAAATTTTCTAAAAAGACATAAGTTTCTACATCTCATGCGATTTTCTTAACCAGAAGTTTTCGAGGCAGAAATTTTATAACTCAAGAAATGTACGGTTTGGGCAGGAAATTCTTAAATTTCTGAAAAGACGTAAGTTTCAATTATAACTCGTGAAAGGTACGGTTTCGGCCGGAAATTATTAAATTTTCTAAAAAGACGTAAGTTTCTACATCTCATGCGATTTTCTTAACCAGAAGTTTTCGAGGCAGAAATTTTATAACTCAAGAAATGTACGGTTTGGGCAGGAAATTCTTAAATTTCTGAAAAGACGTAAGTTTCAATTATAACTCGTGAAAGGTACGGTTTCGGCCGGAAATTATTAAATTTTCTAAAAAGACGTAAGTTTCTACATCTCATGCGATTTTCTTAACCAGAAGTTTTCGAGGCAGAAATTTTATAACTCAAGAAATGTACGGTTTGGGCAGGAAATTCTTAAATTTCTGAAAAGACGTAAGTTTCAATTATAACTCGTGAAAGGTACGGTTTCGGCCGGAAATTATTAAATTTTCTAAAAAGACGTAAGTTTCTACATCTCATGCGACTTCCTTAACCTGAAGTTTTCGAGGCAGAAATTTTATAACTCAAGAAATGTACGGTTTGGGCAGGAAATTCTTAAATTTCTGAAAAGACGTAAGTTTCAATTATAACTCGTGAAAGGTACGGTTTCGGCCGGAAATTATTAAATTTTCTAAAAAGACGTAAGTTTCTACATCTCATGCGATTTTCTTAACCAGAAGTTTTCGAGGCAGAAATTTTATAACTCAAGAAATGTACGGTTTGGGCAGGAAATTCTTAAATTTCTGAAAAGACGTAAGTTTCAGTTATAACTCGTGAAAGGTACGGTTTCGGCCGGAAATTATTAAATTTTCTAAAAAGACGTAAGTTTCTACATCTCATGCGATTTTCTTAACCAGAAGTTTTCGAGGCAGAAATTTTATAACTCAAGAAATGTACGGTTTGGGCAGGAAATTCTTAAATTTCTGAAAAGACGTAAGTTTCAATTATAACTCGTGAAAGGTACGGTTTCGGCCGAAAATTATTAAATTTTCTAAAAAGACGTAAGTTTCTACATCTCATGCGATTTTCTTAACCAGAAGTTTTCGAGGCAGAAATTTTATAACTCAAGAAATGTACGGTTTGGGCAGGAAATTCTTAAATTTCTGAAAAGACGTAAGTTTCAATTATAACTCGTGAAAGGTACGGTTTCGGCCGGAAATTATTAAATTTTCTAAAAAGACGTAAGTTTCTACATCTCATGCGATTTTCTTAACCAGAAGTTTTCGAGGCAGAAATTTTATAACTCAAGAAATGTACGGTTTGGGCAGGAAATTCTTAAATTTCTAAAAAGACGTAAGTTTCAATTATAACTCGTGAAAGGTACGGTTTCGGCCGGAAATTATTAAATTTTCTAAAAAGACGTAAGTTTCTACATCTCATGCGATTTTCTTAACCAGAAGTTTTCGAGGCAGAAATTTTATAACTCAAGAAATGTACGGTTTGGGCAGGAAATTCTTAAATTTCTGAAAAGACGTAAGTTTCAATTATAACTCGTGAAAGGTACGGTTTCGGCCGGAAATTATTAAATTTTCTAAAAAGACGTAAGTTTCTACATCTCATGCGATTTTCTTAACCAGAAGTTTTCGAGGCAGAAATTTTATAACTCAAGAAATGTACGGTTTGGGCAGGAAATTCTTAAATTTCTGAAAAGACGTAAGTTTCAATTATAACTCGTGAAAGGTACGGTTTCGGCCGGAAATTATTAAATTTTCTAAAAAGACGTAAGTTTCTACATCTCATGCGATTTTCTTAACCAGAAGTTTTCGAGGCAGAAATTTTATAACTCAAGAAATGTACGGTTTGGGCAGGAAATTCTTAAATTTCTGAAAAGTCGTAAGTTTCAATTATAACTCGTGAAAGGTACGGTTTCGGCCGAAAATTATTAAATTTTCTAAAAAGACGTAAGTTTCTACATCTCATGCGATTTTCTTAACCAGAAGTTTTCGAGGCAGAAATTTTATAACTCAAGAAATGTACGGTTTGGGCAGGAAATTCTTAAATTTCTGAAAAGACGTAAGTTTCAATTATAACTCGTGAAAGGTACGGTTTCGGCCGGAAATTATTAAATTTTCTAAAAAGACGTAAGTTTCTACATCTCATGCGATTTTCTTAACCTGAAGTTTTCGAGGCAGAAATTTTATAACTCAAGAAATGTACGGTTTGGGCAGGAAATTCTTAAATTTCTGAAAAGACGTAAGCTTCAATTATAACTCGTGAAAGGTACGGTTTCGGCCGGAAATTATTAAATTTTCTAAAAAGACGTAAGTTTCTACATCTCATGCGATTTTCTTAACCAGAAGTTTTCGAGGCAGAAATTTTATAACTCAAGAAATGTACGGTTTGGGCAGGAAATTCTTAAATTTCTGAAAAGACGTAAGTTTCAATTATAACTCGTGAAAGGTACGGTTTCGGCCGGAAATTATTAAATTTTCTAAAAAGACGCAAGTTTCTACATCTCATGCGATTTTCTTAACCAGAAGTTTTCGAGGCAGAAATTTTATAACTCAAGAAATGTACGGTTTGGGCAGGAAATTCTTAAATTTCTGAAAAGACGTAAGCTTCAATTATAACTCGTGAAAGGTACGGTTTCGTCCCGAAATTATTAAATTTTCTAAAAAGACGTAAGTTTCTACATCTCATGCGATTTTCTTAACCAGAAGTTTTCGAGGCAGAAATTTTATAACTCAAGAAATGTACGGTTTGGGCAGGAAATTCTTAAATTTCTGAAAAGACGTAAGTTTCAATTATAACTCGTGAAAGGTACGGTTTCGGCCGGAAATTATTAAATTTTCTAAAAAGACATAAGTTTCTACATCTCATGCGATTTTCTTAACCAGAAGTTTTCGAGGCAGAAATTTTATAACTCAAGAAATGTACGGTTTGGGCAGGAAATTCTTAAATTTCTGAAAAGACGTAAGTTTAAATTATAACTCGTGAAAGGTACGGTTTCGGCCGAAAATTATTAAATTTTCTAAAAAGACGTAAGTTTCTACATCTCATGCGATTTTCTTAACCAGAAGTTTTCGAGGCAGAAATTTTATAACTCAAGAAATGTACGGTTTGGGCAGGAAATTCTTAAATTTCTGAAAAGACGTAAGTTTCAATTATAACTCGTGAAAGGTACGGTTTCGGCCGGAAATTATTAAATTTTCTAAAAAGACGTAAGTTTCTACATCTCATGCGATTTTCTTAACCAGAAGTTTTCGAGGCAGAAATTTTATAACTCAAGAAATGTACGGTTTGGGCAGGAAATTCTTAAATTTCTGAAAAGACGTAAGTTTCAATTATAACTCGTGAAAGGTACGGTTTCGGCCGGAAATTATTAAATTTTCTAAAAAGACGTAAGTTTCTACATCTCATGCGATTTTCTTAACCAGAAGTTTTCGAGGCAGAAATTTTATAACTCAAGAAATGTACGGTTTGGGCAGGAAATTCTTAAATTTCTGAAAAGACGTAAGTTTCAATTATAACTCGTGAAAGGTACGGTTTCGGCCGGAAATTATTAAATTTTCTAAAAAGACATAAGTTTCTACATCTCATGCGATTTTCTTAACCAGAAGTTTTCGAGGCAGAAATTTTATAACTCAAGAAATGTACGGTTTGGGCAGGAAATTCTTAAATTTCTGAAAAGACGTAAGTTTCAATTATAACTCGTGAAAGGTACGGTTTCGGCCGGAAATTATTAAATTTTCTAAAAAGACGTAAGTTTCTACATCTCATGCGATTTTCTTAACCAGAAGTTTTCGAGGCAGAAATTTTATAACTCAAGAAATGTACGGTTTGGGCAGGAAATTCTTAAATTTCTGAAAAGACGTAAGTTTCAATTATAACTCGTGAAAGGTACGGTTTCGGCCGGAAATTATTAAATTTTCTAAAAAGACATAAGTTTCTACATCTCATGCGATTTTCTTAACCAGAAGTTTTCGAGGCAGAAATTTTATAACTCAAGAAATGTACGGTTTGGGCAGGAAATTCT
This sequence comes from Tenebrio molitor, assembly GCF_963966145.1. Classification (NCBI taxonomy): domain Eukaryota; kingdom Metazoa; phylum Arthropoda; class Insecta; order Coleoptera; family Tenebrionidae; genus Tenebrio; species Tenebrio molitor. Next base: position 189,040 of record NC_091049.1, read on the forward strand.
TAAATTTCTGAAAAGACGTAAGTTTCAATTATAACTCGTGAAAGGTACGGTTTCGGCCGGAAATTATTAAATTTTCTAAAAAGACGTAAGTTTCTACATCTCATGCGATTTTCTTAACCAGAAGTTTTCGAAGCAGAAATTTTATAACTCAAGAAATGTACGGTTTGGGCAGGAAATTTTTAAATTTCTGAAAAGACGTAAGTTTCAATTTTAACTCGTGAAAGGTACGGTTTCGGCCGGAAATTATTAAATTTTCTAAAAAGACGTAAGTTTCTACATCTCATGCGATTTTCTTAACCAGAAGTTTTCGAGGCAGAAATTTTATAACTCAAGAAATGTACGGTTTGGGCAGGAAATTCTTAAATTTCTGAAAAGACGTAAGTTTCAATTATAACTCGTGAAAGGTACGGTTTCGGCCGGAAATTATTAAATTTTCTAAAAAGACGTAAGTTTCTACATCTCATGCGATTTTCTTAATCAGAAGTTTTCGAGGCAGAAATTTTATAACTCAAGAAATGTACGGTTTGGGCAGGAAATTCTTAAATTTCTGAAAAGACGTAAGTTTCAATTATAACTCGTGAAAGGTACGGTTTCGGCCGGAAATTATTAAATTTTCTAAAAAGACGTAAGTTTCTACATCTCATGCGATTTTCTTAACCAGAAGTTGTCGAGGCAGAAATTTTATAACTCAAGAAATGTACGGTTTGCCCAGGAAATTCTTAAATTTCTGAAAAGACGTAAGTTTCAATTATAACTCGTGAAAGGTACGGTTTCGGCCGGAAATTATTAAATTTTCTAAAAAGACGTAAGTTTCTACATCTCATGCGATTTTCTTAACCAGAAGTTTTCGAGGCAGACATTTTATAACTCAAGAAATGTACGGTTTGGGCAGGAAATTCTTAAATTTCTGAAAAGACCTAAGTTTCAATTATAACTCGTGAAAGGTACGGTTTCGGCCGGGAATTATTAAATTTTCTAAAAAGACGTAAGTTTCTACATCTCATGCAATTTTCTTAACCAGAAGTTTTCGAGGCAGAAATTTTATAACTCAAGAAATGTACGGTTTGGGCAGGAAATTCTTAAATTTCTGAAAAGACGTAAGTTTCAATTATAACTCGTGAAAGGTACGGTTTCGGCCGGAAATTATTAAATTTTCTAAAAAGACGTAAGTTTCTACATCTCATGCGATTTTCTTAACCAGAAGTTGTCGAGGCAGAAATTTTATAACTCAAGAAATGTACGGTTTGCCCAGGAAATTCTTAAATTTCTGAAAAGACGTAAGTTTCAATTATAACTCGTGAAAGGTACGGTTTCGGCCGGAAATTATTAAATTTTCTAAAAAGACGTAAGTTTCTACATCTCATGCGATTTTCTTAACCAGAAGTTTTCGAGGCAGACATTTTATAACTCAAGAAATGTACGGTTTGGGCAGGAAATTCTTAAATTTCTGAAAAGACCTAAGTTTCAATTATAACTCGTGAAAGGTACGGTTTCGGCCGGGAATTATTAAATTTTCTAAAAAGACGTAAGTTTCTACATCTCATGCAATTTTCTTAACCAGAAGTTTTCGAGGCAGAAATTTTATAACTCAAGAAATGTACGGTTTGGGCAGGAAATTCTTAAATTTCTGAAAAGACGTAAGTTTCAATTATAACTCGTGAAAGGTACGGTTTCGGCCGGAAATTATTAAATTTTCTAAAAAGACGTAAGTTTCTACATCTCATGCGATTTTCTTAACCAGAAGTTTTCGAAGCAGAAATTTTATAACTCAAGAAATGTACGGTTTGGGCAGGAAATTCTTAAATTTCTGAAAAGACGTAAGTTTCAATTATAACTCGTGAAAGGTACGGTTTCGGCCGGAAATTATTAAATTTTCTAAAAATACGTAAGTTTCTACATCTCATGCGATTTTCTTAACCAGAAGTTTTCGAGGCAGAAATTTTATAACTCAAGAAATGTACGGTTTGGGCAGGAAATTCTTAAATTTCTGAAAAGACGTAAGTTTCAATTATAACTCGTGAAAGGTACGGTTTCGGCCGGAAATTATTAAATTTTCTAAAAAGACGTAAGTTTCTACATCTCATGCGATTTTCTTAACCAGAAGTTTTCGAAGCAGAAATTTTATAACTCAAGAAATGTACGGTTTGGGCAGGAAATTCTTAAATTTCTGAAAAGACGTAAGTTTCAATTATAACTCGTGAAAGGTACGGTTTCGGCCGGAAATTATTAAATTTTCTAAAAAGACGTAAGTTTCTACATCTCATGCGATTTTCTTAACCAGAAGTTTTCGAGGCAGAAATTTTATAACTCAAGAAATGTACGGTTTGGGCAGGAAATTCTTAAATTTCTGAAAAGACGTAAGTTTCAATTATAACTCGTGAAAGGTACGGTTTCGGCCGGAAATTATTAAATTTTCTAAAAAGACGTAAGTTTCTACATCTCATGCGATTTTCTTAACCAGAAGTTGTCGAGGCAGAAATTTTATAACTCAAGAAATGTACGGTTTGCCCAGGAAATTCTTAAATTTCTGAAAAGACGTAAGTTTCAATTATAACTCGTGAAAGGTACGGTTTCGGCCGGAAATTATTAAATTTTCTAAAAAGACGTAAGTTTCTACATCTCATGCGATTTTCTTAACCAGAAGTTTTCGAGGCAGACATTTTATAACTCAAGAAATGTACGGTTTGGGCAGGAAATTCTTAAATTTCTGAAAAGACCTAAGTTTCAATTATAACTCGTGAAAGGTACGGTTTCGGCCGGGAATTATTAAATTTTCTAAAAAGACGTAAGTTTCTACATCTCATGCAATTTTCTTAACCAGAAGTTTTCGAGGCAGAAATTTTATAACTCAAGAAATGTACGGTTTGGGCAGGAAATTCTTAAATTTCTGAAAAGACGTAAGTTTCAATTATAACTCGTGAAAGGTACGGTTTCGGCCGGAAATTATTAAATTTTCTAAAAAGACGTAAGTTTCTACATCTCATGCGATTTTCTTAACCAGAAGTTTTCGAAGCAGAAATTTTATAACTCAAGAAATGTACGGTTTGGGCAGGAAATTCTTAAATTTCTGAAAAGACGTAAGTTTCAATTATAACTCGTGAAAGGTACGGTTTCGGCCGGAAATTATTAAATTTTCTAAAAATACGTAAGTTTCTACATCTCATGCGATTTTCTTAACCAGAAGTTTTCGAGGCAGAAATTTTATAACTCAAGAAATGTACGGTTTGGGCAGGAAATTCTTAAATTTCTGAAAAGACGTAAGTTTCAATTATAACTCGTGAAAGGTACGGTTTCGGCCGGAAATTATTAAATTTTCTAAAAAGACGTAAGTTTCTACATCTCATGCGATTTTCTTAACCAGAAGTTTTCGAAGCAGAAATTTTATAACTCAAGAAATGTACGGTTTGGGCAGGAAATTCTTAAATTTCTGAAAAGACGTAAGTTTCAATTATAACTCGTGAAAGGTACGGTTTCGGCCGGAAATTATTAAATTTTCTAAAAAGACGTAAGTTTCTACATCTCATGCGATTTTCTTAACCAGAAGTTTTCGAGGCAGAAATTTTATAACTCAAGAAATGTACGGTTTGGGCAGGAAATTCTTAAATTTCTGAAAAGACGTAAGTTTCAATTATAACTCGTGAAAGGTACGGTTTCGGCCGGAAATTATTAAATTTTCTAAAAAGACGTAAGTTTCTACATCTCATGCGATTTTCTTAACCAGAAGTTTTCGAGGCAGAAATTTTATAACTCAAGAAATGTACGGTTTGGGCAGGAAATTCTTAAATTTCTGAAAAGACGTAAGTTTCAATTATAACTCGTGAAAGGTACGGTTTCGGCCGAAAATTATTAAATTTTCTAAAAAGACGTAAGTTTCTACATCTCATGCGATTTTCTTAACCAGAAGTTTTCGAGGCAGAAATTTTATAACTCAAGAAATGTACGGTTTGGGCAGGAAATTCTTAAATTTCTGAAAAGACGTAAGTTTCAATTATAACTCGTGAAAGGTACGGTTTCGGCCGGAAATTATTAAATTTTCTAAAAAGACGTAAGTTTCTACATCTCATGCGATTTTCTTAACCAGAAGTTTTCGAGGCAGAAATTTTATAACTCAAGAAATGTACGGTTTGGGCAGGAAATTCTTAAATTTCTGAAAAGACGTAAGTTTCAATTATAACTCGTGAAAGGTACGGTTTCGGCCGGAAATTATTAAATTTTCTAAAAAGACGTAAGTTTCTACATCTCATGCAATTTTCTTAACCAGAAGTTTTCGAGGCAGAAATTTTATAACTCAAGAAATGTACGGTTTGGGCAGGAAATTCTTAAATTTCTGAAAAGACGTAAGTTTCAATTATAACTCGTGAAAGGTACGGTTTCGGCCGGAAATTATTAAATTTTCTAAAAAGACGTAAGTTTCTACATCTCATGCGATTTTCTTAACCAGAAGTTTTCGAGGCAGAAATTTTATAACTCAAGAAATGTACGGTTTGGGCAGGAAATTCTTAAATTTCTGAAAAGACGTAAGTTTCAATTATAACTCGTGAAAGGTACGGTTTCGGCCGGAAATTATTAAATTTTCTAAAAAGACATAAGTTTCTACATCTCATGCGATTTTCTTAACCAGAAGTTTTCGAGGCAGAAATTTTATAACTCAAGAAATGTACGGTTTGGGCAGGAAATTCTTAAATTTCTGAAAAGACGTAAGTTTCAATTATAACTCGTGAAAGGTACGGTTTCGGCCGGAAATTATTAAATTTTCTAAAAAGACGTAAGTTTCTACATCTCATGCGATTTTCTTAACCAGAAGTTTTCGAGGCAGAAATTTTATAACTCAAGAAATGTACGGTTTGGGCAGGAAATTCTTAAATTTCTGAAAAGACGTAAGTTTCAATTATAACTCGTGAAAGGTACGGTTTCGGCCGGAAATTATTAAATTTTCTAAAAAGACGTAAGTTTCTACATCTCATGCGATTTTCTTAACCAGAAGTTTTCGAAGCAGAAATTTTATAACTCAAGAAATGTACGGTTTGGGCAGGAAATTCTTAAATTTCTGAAAAGACGTAAGTTTCAATTATAACTCGTGAAAGGTACGGTTTCGGCCGGAAATTATTAAATTTTCTAAAAAGACGTAAGTTTCTACATCTCATGCGATTTTCTTAACCAGAAGTTTTCGAAGCAGAAATTTTATAACTCAAGAAATGTACGGTTTGGGCAGGAAATTCTTAAATTTCTGAAAAGACGTAAGTTTCAATTATAACTCGTGAAAGGTACGGTTTCGGCCGGAAATTATTAAATTTTCTAAAAAGACGTAAGTTTCTACATCTCATGCGATTTTCTTAACCAGAAGTTTTCGAAGCAGAAATTTTATAACTCAAGAAATGTACGGTTTGGGCAGGAAATTCTTAAATTTCTGAAAAGACGTAAGTTTCAATTATAACTCGTGAAAGGTACGGTTTCGGCCGGAAATTATTAAATTTTCTAAAAAGACGTAAGTTTCTACATCTCATGCGATTTTCTTAACCAGAAGTTTTCGAGGCAGAAATTTTATAACTCAAGAAATGTACGGTTTGGGCAGGAAATTCTTAAATTTCTGAAAAGACGTAAGTTTCAATTATAACTCGTGAAAGGTACGGTTTCGGCCGGAAATTATTAAATTTTCTAAAAAGACGTAAGTTTCTACATCTCATGCGATTTTCTTAACCAGAAGTTTTCGAGGCAGAAATTTTATAACTCAAGAAATGTCCGGTTTGGGCAGGAAATTCTTAAATTTCTAAAAAGACGTAAGTTTCAATTATAACTCGTGAAAGGTACGGTTTCGGCCGGAAATTATTAAATTTTCTAAAAAGACGTAAGTTTCTACATCTCATGCGATTTTCTTAACCAGAAGTTTTCGAGGCAGAAATTTTATAACTCAAGAAATGTACGGTTTGGGCAGGAAATTCTTAAATTTTTGAAAAGACGTAAGTTTCAATTATAACTCGTGAAAGGTACGGTTTCGGCCGGAAATTATTAAATTTTCTAAAAAGACATAAGTTTCTACATCTCATGCGATTTTCTTAACCAGAAGTTTTCGAGGCAGAAATTTTATAACTCAAGAAATGTACGGTTTGGGCAGGAAATTCTTAAATTTCTGAAAAGACGTAAGTTTCAATTATAACTCGTGAAAGGTACGGTTTCGGCCGGAAATTATTAAATTTTCTAAAAAGACGTAAGTTTCTACATCTCATGCGATTTTCTTAACCAGAAGTTTTCGAAGCAGAAATTTTATAACTCAAGAAATGTACGGTTTGGGCAGGAAATTCTTAAATTTCTGAAAAGACGTAAGTTTCAATTATAACTCGTGAAAGGTACGGTTTCGGCCGGAAATTATTAAATTTTCCAAAAAGACGTAAGTTTCTACATGTCACACGAATTTCATAACCACAACTTTTCGAGGCAGAAATTTTTTAACTCAAGAAATGTACGGTTTCGGCCAGAAATTCTTAAATTTCTGAAAAGACGTAAGTTTCAATTATAACTCATGAAAGGTACGGTTTCGGCCGGAAATTATTAAATTTTCCAAAAAGACGTAAGTTTCTACATCTCACGAATTTCATAACCACAACTTTTCGAGGCAGAAATTTTTTAACTCAAGAAATGTACGGTTTCGGCCAGAAATTCTTAAATTTCTGAAAAGACGTAAGTTTCAATTATAACTCATGAAAGGTACGGTTTCGGCTGGAAATTATTAAATTTTCTAAAAAGACGTAAGTTTCTACATCTCATGCGATTTTCTTAACCAGAAGTTGTTTTCGAGGCAGAAATTTTATAACTCAAGAAATGTACGGTTTGGGCAGGAAATTCTTAAATTTCTGAAAAGACCTAAGTTTCAATTATAACTCGTGAAAGGTACGGTTTCGGCCGGGAATTATTAAATTTTCTAAAAAGACGTAAGTTTCTACATCTCATGCAATTTTCTTAACCAGAAGTTTTCGAGGCAGAAATTTTATAACTCAAGAAATGTACGGTTTGGGCAGGAAATTCTTAAATTTCTGTAAAGACGTAAGTTTCAATTATAACTCGTGAAAGGTACGGTTTCGGCCGGAAATTATTAAATTTTCTAAAAAGACGTAAGTTTCTACATCTCATGCGATTTTCTTAACCAGAAGTTTTCGAGGCAGAAATTTTATAACTCAAGAAATGTACGGTTTGGGCAGGAAATTCTTAAATTTCTGAAAAGACGTAAGTTTCAATTATAACTCGTGAAAGGTACGGTTTCGGCCGGAAATTATTAAATTTTCTAAAAAGACGTAAGTTTCTACATCTCATGCGATTTTCTTAATCAGAAGTTTTCGAGGCAGAAATTTTATAACTCAAGAAATGTACGGTTTGGGCAGGAAATTCTTAAATTTCTGAAAAGACGTAAGTTTCAATTATAACTCGTGAAAGGTACGGTTTCGGCCGGAAATTATTAAATTTTCTAAAAAGACGTAAGTTTCTACATCTCATGCGATTTTCTTAACCAGAAGTTTTCGAGGCAGAAATTTTATAACTCAAGAAATGTACGGTTTGGGCAGGAAATTCTTAAATTTCTGAAAAGACGTAAGTTTCAATTATAACTCGTGAAAGGTACGGTTTCGGCCGGAAATTATTAAATTTTCTAAAAAGACGTAAGTTTCTACATCTCATGCGATTTTCTTAACCAGAAGTTTTCGAGGCAGAAATTTTATAACTCAAGAAATGTACGGTTTGCCCAGGAAATTCTTAAATTTCTGAAAAGACGTAAGTTTCAATTATAACTCGTGAAAGGTACGGTTTCGGCCGGAAATTATTAAATTTTCTAAAAAGACGTAAGTTTCTACATCTCATGCGATTTTCTTAACCAGAAGTTTTCGAGGCAGAAATTTTATAACTCAAGAAATGTACGGTTTGGGCAGGAAATTCTTAAATTTCTGAAAAGACGTAAGTTTCAATTATAACTCGTGAAAGGTACGGTTTCGGCCGGAAATTATTAAATTTTCTAAAAAGACGTAAGTTTCTACATCTCATGCGATTTTCTTAACTAGAAGTTTTCGAGGCAGAAATTTTATAACTCAAGAAATGTACGGTTTGGGCAGGAAATTCTTAAATTTCTGAAAAGACGTAAGTTTCAATTATAACTCGTGAAAGGTACGGTTTCGGCCGGAAATTATTAAATTTTCTAAAAAGACGTAAGTTTCTACATCTCATGCGATTTTCTTAACCAGAAGTTTTCGAGGCAGAAATTTTATAACTCAAGAAATGTACGGTTTGGGCAGGAAATTCTTAAATTTCTGAAAAGACGTAAGTTTCAATTATAACTCGTGAAAGGTACGGTTTCGGCCGGAAATTATTAAATTTTCTAAAAAGACGTAAGTTTCTACATCTCATGCGATTTTCTTAACCAGAAGTTTTCGAGGCAGAAATTTTATAACTCAAGAAATGTACGGTTTGGGCAGGAAATTCTAAAATTTCTGAAAAGACGTAAGCTTCAATTATAACTCGTGAAAGGTACGGTTTCGGCCGGAAATTATTAAATTTTCTAAAAAGACGTAAGTTTCTACATCTCATGCGATTTTCTTAACCAGAAGTTTTCGAGGCAGAAATTTTATAACTCAAGAAATGTACGGTTTGGGCAGGAAATTCTTAAATTTCTAAAAAGACGTAAGTTTCAATTATAACTCGTGAAAGGTACGGTTTCGGCCGGAAATTATTAAATTTTCTAAAAAGACGTAAGTTTCTACATCTCATGCGATTTTCTTAACCAGAAGTTTTCGAGGCAGAAATTTTATAACTCAAGAAATGTACGGTTTGGGCAGGAAATTCTTAAATTTCTGAAAAGACGTAAGTTTCAATTATAACTCGTGAAAGGTACGGTTTCGGCCGAAAATTATTAAATTTTCTAAAAAGACGTAAGTTTCTACATCTCATGCGATTTTCTTAACCAGAAGTTTTCGAGGCAGAAATTTTATAACTCAAGAAATGTACGGTTTGGGCAGGAAATTCTTAAATTTCTGAAAAGACGTAAGTTTCAATTATAACTCGTGAAAGGTACGGTTTCGGCCGGAAATTATTAAATTTTCTAAAAAGACGTAAGTTTCTACATCTCATGCGATTTTCTTAACCAGAAGTTTTCGACGCAGAAATTTTATAACTCAAGAAATGTACGGTTTGGGCAGGAAATTCTTAAATTTCTGAAAAGACGTAAGTTTCAATTATAACTCGTGAAAGGTACGGTTTCGGCCGGAAATTATTAAATTTTCTAAAAAGACGTAAGTTTCTACATCTCATGCGATTTTCTTAACCAGAAGTTTTCGAGGCAGAAATTTTATAACTCAAGAAATGTACGGTTTGGGCAGGAAATTCTTAAATTTCTGAAAAGACGTAAGTTTCAATTATAACTCGTGAAAGGTACGGTTTCGGCCGGAAATTATTAAATTTTCTAAAAAGACGTAAGTTTCTACATCTCATGCGATTTTCTTAACCAGAAGTTTTTGAGGCAGAAATTTTATAACTCAAGAAATGTACGGTTTGGGCAGGAAATTCTTAAATTTCTGAAAAGACGTAAGTTTCAATTATAACTCGTGAAAGGTACGGTTTCGGCCGGAAATTATTAAATTTTCTAAAAAGACGTAAGTTTCTACATCTCATGCGATTTTCTTAACCAGAAGTTTTCGAGGCAGAAATTTTATAACTCAAGAAATGTACGGTTTGGGCAGGAAATTCTTAAATTTCTGAAAAGACGTAAGTTTCAATTATAACTCGTGAAAGGTACGGTTTCGGCCGGAAATTATTAAATTTTCTAAAAAGACGTAAGTTTCTACATCTCATGCGAATTTCTTAACCAGAAGTTTTCGAGGCAGAAATTTTATAACTCAAGAAATGTACGGTTTGGGCAGGAAATTCTTAAATTTCTGAAAAGACGTAAGTTTCAATTATAACTTGTGAAAGGTACGGTTTCGGCCGGAAATTATTAAATTTTCTAAAAAGACGTAAGTTTCTACATCTCATGCGATTTTCTTAACCAGAAGTTTTCGAAGCAGAAATTTTATAACTCAAGAAATGTACGGTTTGGGCAGGAAATTCTTAAATTTCTGAAAAGACGTAAGTTTCAATTATAACTCGTGAAAGGTACGGTTTCGGCCGGAAATTATTAAATTTTCTAAAAAGACGTAAGTTTCTACATCTCATGCGATTTTCTTAACCAAAAGTTTTCGAGGCAGAAATTTTATAACTCAAGAAATGTACGGTTTGGGCAGGAAATTCTTAAATTTCTGAAAAGACGTAAGTTTCAATTATAACTCGTGAAAGGTACGGTTTCGGCCGGAAATTATTAAATTTTCTAAAAAGACGTAAGTTTCTACATCTCATGCGATTTTCTTAACCAGAAGTTTTCGAGGCAGAAATTTTATAACTCAAGAAATGTACGGTTTGGGCAGGAAATTCTTAAATTTCTGAAAAGACGTAAGTTTCAATTATAACTCGTGAAAGGTACGGTTTCGGCCGGAAATTATTAAATTTTCTAAAAAGACGTAAGTTTCTACATCTCATGCGATTTTCTTAACCAGAAGTTTTCGAGGCAGAAATTTTATAACTCAAGAAATGTACGGTTTGGGCAGGAAATTCTTAAATTTCTGAAAAGACGTAAGTTTCAATTATAACTCGTGAAAGGTACGGTTTCGGCCGGAAATTATTAAATTTTCTAAAAAGACGTAAGTTTCTACATCTCATGCGAATTTCTTAACCAGAAGTTTTCGAGGCAGAAATTTTATAACTCAAGAAATGTACGGTTTGGGCAGGAAATTCTTAAATTTCTGAAAAGACGTAAGTTTCAATTATAACTCGTGAAAGGTACGGTTTCGGTCGGAAATTATTAAATTTTCTAAAAAGACGTAAGTTTCTACATCTCATGCGATTTTCTTAACCAGAAGTTTTCGAGGCAGAAATTTTATAACTCAAGAAATGTACGGTTTGGGCAGGAAATTCTTAAATTTCTGAAAAGACGTAAGTTTCAATTATAACTCGTGAAAGGTACGGTTTCGGCCGGAAATTATTAAATTTTCTAAAAAGACGTAAGTTTCTACATCTCATGCGATTTTCTTAACCAGAAGTTTTCGACGCAGAAATTTTATAACTCAAGAAATGTACGGTTTGGGCAGGAAATTCTTAAATTTCTGAAAAGACGTAAGTTTCAATTATAACTCGTGAAAGGTACGGTTTCGGCCGGAAATTATTAAATTTTCTAAAAAGACGTAAGTTTCTACATCTCATGCGAATTTCTTAACCAGAAGTTTTCGAGGCAGAAATTTTATAACTCAAGAAATGTACGGTTTGGGCAGGAAATTCTTAAATTTCTGAAAAGACGTAAGTTTCAATTATAACTTGTGAAAGGTACGGTTTCGGCCGGAAATTATTAAATTTTCTAAAAAGACGTAAGTTTCTACATCTCATGCGATTTTCTTAACCAGAAGTTTTCGAAGCAGAAATTTTATAACTCAAGAAATGTACGGTTTGGGCAGGAAAGGCAGGAAATTCTTAAATTTCTGAAAAGACGTAAGTTTCAATTATAACTGGTGAAAGGTACGGTTTCGGCCGGAAATTATTAAATTTTCTAAAAGACGAAGTTTCTAATCTAATTTTCTTAACCAAAGTTTTCGAGGCAGAAATTTTATAACTCAAGAAATGTACGGTTTGGGCAGGAAATTCTTAAATTTCTGAAAAGACGTAAGTTTCAATTATAACTCGTGAAAGGTACGGTTTCGGCCGGAAATTATTAAATTTTCTAAAAAGACGTAAGTTTCTACATCTCATGCGATTTTCTTAACCAGAAGTTTTCGAGGCAGAAATTTTATAACTCAAGAAATGTACGGTTTGGGCAGGAAATTCTTAAATTTCTGAAAAGACGTAAGTTTCAATTATAACTCATGAAAGGTACGGTTTCGGCCGGAAATTATTAAATTTTCTAAAAAGATGTAAGTTTCTACATCTCATGCGATTTTCTTAACCAGAAGTTTTCGAGGCAGAAATTTTATAACTCAAGAAATGTACGGTTTGGGCAGGAAATTCTTAAATTTCTGAAAAGACGTAAGTTTCAATTATAACTCGTGAAAGGTACGGTTTCGGCCGGAAATTATTAAATTTTCTAAAAAGACGTAAGTTTCTACATCTCATGCGATTTTCTTAACCAGAAGTTTTCGAGGCAGAAATTTTATAACTCAAGAAATGTACGGTTTGGGCAGGAAATTCTTAAATTTCTGAAAAGACGTAAGTTTCAATTATAACTCGTGAAAGGTACGGTTTCGGCCGGAAATTATTAAATTTTCTAAAAAGACGTAAGTTTCTACATCTCATGCGATTTTCTTAACCAGAAGTTTTCGAGGCAGAAATTTTATAACTCAAGAAATGTACGGTTTGGGCAGGAAATTCTTAAATTTCTGAAAAGACGTAAGTTTCAATTATAACTCGTGAAAGGTACGGTTTCGGCCGGAAATTATTAAATTTTCTAAAAAGACGTAAGTTTCTACATCTCATGCGATTTTCTTAACCAGAAGTTTTCGAGGCAGAAATTTTATAACTCAAGAAATGTACGGTTTGGGCAGGAAATTCTTAAATTTCTGAAAAGACGTAAGTTTCAATTATAACTCGTGAAAGGTACGGTTTCGGCCGGAAATTATTAAATTTTCTAAAAAGACGTAAGTTTCTACATCTCATGCGATTTTCTTAACCAGAAGTTTTCGAGGCAGAAATTTTATAACTCAAGAAATGTACGGTTTGGGCAGGAAATTCTTAAATTTCTGAAAAGACGTAAGTTTCAATTATAACTCGTGAAAGGTACGGTTTCGGCCGGAAATTATTAAATTTTCTAAAAAGACGTAAGTTTCTACATCTCATGCGATTTTCTTAACCAGAAGTTTTCGAGGCAGAAATTTTATAACTCAAGAAATGTACGGTTTGGGCAGGAAATTCTTAAATTTCTGAAAAGACGTAAGTTTCAATTATAACTCGTGAAAGGTACGGTTTCGGCCGGAAATTATTAAATTTTCTAAAAAGACGTAAGTTTCTACATCTCATGCGATTTTCTTAACCAGAAGTTTTCGAGGCAGAAATTTTATAACTCAAGAAATGTACGGTTTGGGCAGGAAATTCTTAAATTTCTGAAAAGACGTAAGTTTCAATTATAACTCGTGAAAGGTACGGTTTCGGCCGGAAATTATTAAATTTTCTAAAAAGACGTAAGTTTCTACATCTCATGCGATTTTCTTAACCAGAAGTTTTCGAGGCAGAAATTTTATAACTCAAGAAATGTACGGTTTGGGCAGGAAATTCTTAAATTTCTGAAAAGACGTAAGTTTCAATTATAACTCGTGAAAGGTACGGTTTCGGCCGGAAATTATTAAATTTTCTAAAAAGACGTAAGTTTCTACATCTCATGCGATTTTCTTAACCAGAAGTTTTCGAGGCAGAAATTTTATAACTCAAGAAATGTACGGTTTGGGCAGGAAATTCTTAAATTTCTGAAAAGACGTAAGTTTCAATTATAACTCGTGAAAGGTACGGTTTCGGCCGGAAATTATTAAATTTTCTAAAAAGACGTAAGTTTCTACATCTCATGCGATTTTCTTAACCAGAAGTTTTCGAGGCAGAAATTTTATAACTCAAGAAATGTACGGTTTGGGCAGGAAATTCTTAAATTTCTGAAAAGACGTAAGTTTCAATTATAACTCGTGAAAGGTACGGTTTCGGCCGGAAATTATTAAATTTTCTAAAAAGACGTAAGTTTCTACATCTCATGCGATTTTCTTAACCAGAAGTTTTCGAGGCAGAAATTTTATAACTCAAGAAATGTACGGTTTGGGCAGGAAATTCTTAAATTTCTGAAAAGACGTAAGTTTCAATTATAACTCGTGAAAGGTACGGTTTCGGCCGGAAATTATTAAATTTTCTAAAAAGACGTAAGTTTCTACATCTCATGCGATTTTCTTAACCAGAAGTTTTCGAGGCAGAAATTTTATAACTCAAGAAATGTACGGTTTGGGCAGGAAATTCTTAAATTTCTGAAAAGACGTAAGTTTCAATTATAACTCGTGAAAGGTACGGTTTCGGCCGGAAATTATTAAATTTTCTAAAAAGACGTAAGTTTCTACATCTCATGCGATTTTCTTAACCAGAAGTTTTCGAGGCAGAAATTTTATAACTCAAGAAATGTACGGTTTGGGCAGGAAATTCTTAAATTTCTGAAAAGACGTAAGTTTCAATTATAACTCGTGAAAGGTACGGTTTCGGCCGGAAATTATTAAATTTTCTAAAAAGACGTAAGTTTCTACATCTCATGCGATTTTCTTAACCAGAAGTTTTCGAGGCAGAAATTTTATAACTCAAGAAATGTACGGTTTGGGCAGGAAATTCTTAAATTTCTGAAAAGACGTAAGTTTCAATTATAACTCGTGAAAGGTACGGTTTCGGCCTGAAATTATTAAATTTTCTAAAAAGACGTAAGTTTCTACATCTCATGCGATTTTCTTAACCAGAAGTTTTCGAGGCAGAAATTTTATAACTCAAGAAATGTACGGTTTGGGCAGGAAATTCTTAAATTTCTGAAAAGACGTAAGTTTCAATTATAACTGGTGAAAGGTACGGTTTCGGCCGGAAATTATTAAATTTTCTAAAAAGACGTAAGTTTCTACATCTCATGCGATTTTCTTAACCAGAAGTTTTCGAGGCAGAAATTTTATAACTCAAGAAATGTACGGTTTGGGCAGGAAATTCTTAAATTTCTGAAAAGACGTAAGTTTCAATTATAACTCGTGAAAGGTACGGTTTCGGCCGAAAATTATTAAATTTTCTAAAAAGACGTAAGTTTCTACATCTCATGCGATTTTCTTAACCAGAAGTTTTCGAGGCAGAAATTTTATAACTCAAGAAATGTACGGTTTGGGCAGGAAATTCTTAAATTTCTGAAAAGACGTAAGTTTCAATTATAACTCGTGAAAGGTACGGTTTCGGCCGGAAATTATTAAATTTTCTAAAAAGACGTAAGTTTCTACATCTCATGCGATTTTCTTAACCAGAAGTTTTCGAGGCAGAAATTTTATAACTCAAGAAATGTACGGTTTGGGCAGGAAATTCTTAAATTTCTGAAAAGACGTAAGTTTCAATTATAACTCGTGAAAGGTACGGTTTCGGCCGGAAATTATTAAATTTTCTAAAAAGACGTAAGTTTCTACATCTCATGCGATTTTCTTAACCAGAAGTTTTCGAGGCAGAAATTTTATAACTCAAGAAATGTACGGTTTGGGCAGGAAATTCTTAAATTTCTGAAAAGACGTAAGTTTCAATTATAACTCGTGAAAGGTACGGTTTCGGCCGGAAATTATTAAATTTTCTAAAAAGACGTAAGTTTCTACATCTCATGCGATTTTCTTAACCAGAAGTTTTCGAGGCAGAAATTTTATAACTCAAGAAATGTACGGTTTGGGCAGGAAATTCTTAAATTTCTGAAAAGACGTAAGTTTCAATTATAACTCGTGAAAGGTACGGTTTCGGCCGGAAATTATTAAATTTTCTAAAAAGACGTAAGTTTCTACATCTCATGCGATTTTCTTAACCAGAAGTTTTCGAGGCAGAAATTTTATAACTCAAGAAATGTACGGTTTGGGCAGGAAATTCTTAAATTTCTGAAAAGACGTAAGTTTCAATTATAACTCGTGAAAGGTACGGTTTCGGCAGGAAATTAATAAATTTTCTGAAAAGACGTAAGTTTCTACATCTCATGCGATTTTCTTAACCAGAAGTTTTCGAGGCAGAAATTTTATAACTCAAGAAATGTACGGTTTGGGCAGGAAATTCTTAAATTTCTGAAAAGACGTAAGTTTCAATTATAACTCGTGAAAGGTACGGTTTCGGCAGGAAATTAATAAATTTTCTAAAAAGACGTAAGTTTCTACATCTCATGCGATTTTCTTAACCAGAAGTTTTCGAGGCAGAAATTTTATAACTCAAGAAATGTACGGTTTGGGCAGGAAATTCTTAAATTTCTGAAAAGACGTAAGTTTCAATTATAACTCGTGAAAGGTACGGTTTCGGCCGGAAATTATTAAATTTTCTAAAAAGACGTAAGTTTCTACATCTCATGCGATTTTCTTAACCAGAAGTTTTCGAGGCAGAAATTTTATAACTCAAGAAATGTACGGTTTGGGCAGGAAATTCTTAAATTTCTGAAAAGACGTAAGTTTCAATTATAACTCGTGAAAGGTACGGTTTCGGCCGGAAATTATTAAATTTTCTAAAAAGACGTAAGTTTCTACATCTCATGCGATTTTCTTAACCAGAAGTTTTCGAGGCAGAAATTTTATAACTCAAGAAATGTACGGTTTGGGCAGGAAATTCTTAAATTTCTGAAAAGACGTAAGTTTCAATTATAACTCGTGAAAGGTACGGTTTCGGCCGGAAATTATTAAATTTTCTAAAAAGACGTAAGTTTCTACATCTCATGCGATTTTCTTAACCAGAAGTTTTCGAGGCAGAAATTTTATAACTCAAGAAATGTACGGTTTGGGCAGGAAATTCTTAAATTTCTGAAAAGACGTAAGTTTCAATTATAACTCGTGAAAGGTACGGTTTCGGCAGGAAATTAATAAATTTTCTGAAAAGACGTAAGTTTCTACATCTCATGCGATTTTCTTAACCAGAAGTTTTCGAGGCAGAAATTTTATAACTCAAGAAATGTACGGTTTGGGCAGGAAATTCTTAAATTTCTGAAAAGACGTAAGTTTCAATTATAACTCGTGAAAGGTACGGTTTCGGCAGGAAATTAATAAATTTTCTAAAAAGACGTAAGTTTCTACATCTCATGCGATTTTCTTAACCAGAAGTTTTCGAGGCAGAAATTTTATAACTCAAGAAATGTACGGTTTGGGCAGGAAATTCTTAAATTTCTGAAAAGACGTAAGTTTCAATTATAACTCGTGAAAGGTACGGTTTCGGCCGGAAATTATTAAATTTTCTAAAAAGACGTAAGTTTCTACATCTCATGCGATTTTCTTAACCAGAAGTTTTCGAGGCAGAAATTTTATAACTCAAGAAATGTACGGTTTGGGCAGGAAATTCTTAAATTTCTGAAAAGACGTAAGTTTCAATTATAACTCGTGAAAGGTACGGTTTCGGCCGGAAATTATTAAATTTTCTAAAAAGACGTAAGTTTCTACATCTCATGCGATTTTCTTAACCAGAAGTTTTCGAGGCAGAAATTTTATAACTCAAGAAATGTACGGTTTGGGCAGGAAATTCTTAAATTTCTGAAAAGACGTAAGTTTCAATTATAACTCGTGAAAGGTACGGTTTCGGCCGGAAATTATTAAATTTTCTAAAAAGACGTAAGTTTCTACATCTCATGCGATTTTCTTAACCAGAAGTTTTCGAGGCAGAAATTTTATAACTCAAGAAATGTACGGTTTGGGCAGGAAATTCTTAAATTTCTGAAAAGACGTAAGTTTCAATTATAACTCGTGAAAGGTACGGTTTCGGCAGGAAATTAATAAATTTTCTGAAAAGACGTAAGTTTCTACATCTCATGCGATTTTCTTAACCAGAAGTTTTCGAGGCAGAAATTTTATAACTCAAGAAATGTACGGTTTGGGCAGGAAATTCTTAAATTTCTGAAAAGACGTAAGTTTCAATTATAACTCGTGAAAGGTACGGTTTCGGCAGGAAATTAATAAATTTTCTAAAAAGACGTAAGTTTCTACATCTCATGCGATTTTCTTAACCAGAAGTTTTCGAGGCAGAAATTTTATAACTCAAGAAATGTACGGTTTGGGCAGGAAATTCTTAAATTTCTGAAAAGAGGTAAGTTTCAATTATAACTCGTGAAAGGTACGGTTTCGGCCGGAAATTATTAAATTTTCTAAAAAGACGTAAGTTTCTACATCTCATGCGATTTTCTTAACCAGAAGTTTTCGAGGCAGAAATTTTATAACTCAAGAAATGTACGGTTTGGGCAGGAAATTCTTAAATTTCTGAAAAGACGTAAGTTTCAATTATAACTCGTGAAAGGTACGGTTTCGGCCGGAAATTATTAAATTTTCTAAAAAGACGTAAGTTTCTACATCTCATGCGATTTTCTTAACCAGAAGTTTTCGAGGCAGAAATTTTATAACTCAAGAAATGTACGGTTTGGGCAGGAAATTCTTAAATTTCTGAAAAGACGTAAGTTTCAATTATAACTCGTGAAAGGTACGGTTTCGGCCGGAAATTATTAAATTTTCTAAAAAGACGTAAGTTTCTACATCTCATGCGATTTTCTTAACCAGAAGTTTTCGAGGCAGAAATTTTATAACTCAAGAAATGTACGGTTTGGGCAGGAAATTCTTAAATTTCTGAAAAGACGTAAGTTTCAATTATAACTCGTGAAAGGTACGGTTTCGGCCGGAAATTATTAAATTTTCTAAAAAGACGTAAGTTTCTACATCTCATGCGATTTTCTTAACCAGAACTTTTCGAGGCAGAAATTTTATAACTCAAAAAATGTACGGTTTCGGCCGGAAATTCTTAAATTTTCTGAAAAGACGTAAGTTTCTATTATAAATCGTGAAAGGTACGGTTTCGGCCGGAAATTATTAAATTTCTTAAAAAGACCTAAGTTTCTACATCTTTGACGAGAGGAATCCAACGGTGTAAAATTCATTGCCGTAGGTTGCTTAATAACGGAGCTATGGCCGTTTAAAATTTTGAAATTTCAAACGGCCATAACTCCGTTATTAAGCCACTTAGAGCGATGAATTTTGCACCGTTGGATTCCTCTCGTCAAGCCGCTTCTTTTGAGCTAAAAATCTTCGAAAATTAAAAAAAATTATTTTTTTGCGAATTTCGCAAAAATTTTTATTTGAAAAGAAGCTCTTTGACGAGAGGAATCCAACGGTGTAAAATTTATTGCCGTAGCTTGCTTAATAACGGAGCTATGGCCGTTTAAAATTTTGAAATTTCAAACGGCCATAACTCCGTTACTAAGCCACTTAGAGCGATGAATTTTGCACCGTTGGATTCCTCTCGTCAAGCAGCTTCTTTTGAGCCAAAAATCTTCGAAAATTAAAAAAAATATTTTTTTTTGCGAATTTCGCAAAAATTTTTATTTGAAAAGAAGCTCTTTGACGAGAGGAATCCAACGGTGTGAAATTCATTGCCGTAGGTTGCTTAATAACGGAGCTATGGCCGTTTAAAATTTTGAAACTTCAAACCGCCACAACTCCGTTATTAAGCGACTTAGAGCAATGAATTTGGCACCGTTGGATTCCTCTCGTCAAGCAGCTTCTTTTGAGCGAAAAACCTTCGAAAATTAAAAAAATATATTTTTTTGCGAATTTCGCAAAAATTTTTATTTGAAAAGAAGCTCTTTGACGAGAGGAATCCAACGGTGTAAAATTTATTGCCGTAGCCTGCTTAATAACGGAGCTATGGCCGTTTAAAGTTTTGAAATTTCAAACGGCCATAACTCCGTTATTAAGCTACTTAGAGCAATGAATTTGGCACCGTTGGATTCCTCTCGTCAAGCAGCTTCTTTTGAGTCAAAAATCTTCGAAAATTAAAAAAAATATTTTTTTGCGAATTTCGCAAAAATTTTTATTTGAAAAGAAGCTCTTCGACGAGAGGAATCCAACGGTGGAAAATTTATTGCCGTAGCTTGCTTAATAACGGAGCTATGGCCGTTTAAAGTTTTGAAATTTCAAACGGCCATAACTCCGTTATTAAGCGACCTAGAGCAATGAATTTGGCACCGTTGGATTCCTCTCGTCAAGCAGCTTCTTTTGAGTCAAAAATCTTCGAAAATTAAAAAAAATATTTTTTTGCGAATTTCGCAAAAATTTTTATTTGAAAAGAAGCTCTTCGACGAGAGGAATCCAACGGTGGAAAATTTATTGCCGTAGCTTGCTTAATAACGGAGCTATGGCCGTTTAAAGTTTTGAAATTTCAAACGGCCATAACTCCGTTATTAAGCGACCTAGAGCAATGAATTTGGCACCGTTGGATTCCTCTCGTCAAGCAGCTTCTTTTGAGTCAAAAATCTTCGAAAATTAAAAAAAATATTTTTTTGCGAATTTCGCAAAAATTTTTATTTGAAAAGAAGCTCTTCGACGAGAGGAATCCAACGGTGGAAAATTTATTGCCGTAGCTTGCTTAATAACGGAGCTATGGCCGTTTAAAGTTTTGAAATTTCAAACGGCCATAACTCCGTTATTAAGCGACCTAGAGCAATGAATTTGGCACCGTTGGATTCCTCTCGTCAAGCAGCTTCTTTTGAGTCAAAAATCTTCGAAAATTAAAAAAAATATTTTTTTGCGAATTTCGCAAAAATTTTTATTTGAAAAGAAGCTCTTCGACGAGAGGAATCCAACGGTGGAAAATTTATTGCCGTAGCTTGCTTAATAACGGAGCTATGGCCGTTTAAAGTTTTGAAATTTCAAACGGCCATAACTCCGTTATTAAGCGACCTAGAGCAATGAATTTGGCACCGTTGGATTCCTCTCGTCAAGCAGCTTCTTTTGAGTCAAAAATCTTCGAAAATTAAAAAAAATATTTTTTTGCGAATTTCGCAAAAATTTTTATTTGAAAAGAAGCTCTTCGACGAGAGGAATCCAACGGTGGAAAATTTATTGCCGTAGCTTGCTTAATAACGGAGCTATGGCCGTTTAAAGTTTTGAAATTTCAAACGGCCATAACTCCGTTATTAAGCGACCTAGAGCAATGAATTTGGCACCGTTGGATTCCTCTCGTCAAGCAGCTTCTTTTGAGTCAAAAATCTTCGAAAATTAAAAAAAATATTTTTTTGCGAATTTCGCAAAAATTTTTATTTGAAAAGAAGCTCTTCGACGAGAGGAATCCAACGGTGGAAAATTTATTGCCGTAGCTTGCTTAATAACGGAGCTATGGCCGTTTAAAGTTTTGAAATTTCAAACGGCCATAACTCCGTTATTAAGCGACCTAGAGCAATGAATTTGGCACCGTTGGATTCCTCTCGTCAAGCAGCTTCTTTTGAGTCAAAAATCTTCGAAAATTAAAAAAAATATTTTTTTGCGAATTTCGCAAAAATTTTTATTTGAAAAGAAGCTCTTTGACGAGAGGAATCCAACGGTGTGAAATTCATTGCCGTAGGTTGCTTAATAACGGAGCTATGGCCGTTTAAAATTTTGAAACTTCAAACGGCCACAACTCCGTTATTAAGCGACTTAGAGCAATGAATTTGGCACCGTTGGATTCCTCTCGTCAAGCAGCTTCTTTTGAGCGAAAAATCTTCGAAAATTAAAAAAAATATTTTTTTGCGAATTTCGCAAAAATTTTTATTTGAAAAGAAGCTCTTCGACGAGAGGAATCCAACGGTGGAAAATTTATTGCCGTAGCTTGCTTAATAACGGAGCTATGGCCGTTTAAAGTTTTGAAATTTCAAACGGCCATAACTCCGTTATTAAGCTACTTAGAGCAATGAATTTGGCACCGTTGGATTCCTCTCATCAAGCAGCTTCTTTTGAGTCAAAAATCTTCGAAAATTAAAAAAAATATTTTTTTGCGAATTTCGCAAAAATTTTTATTTGAAAAGAAGCTCTTCGACGAGAGGAATCCAACGGTGGAAAATTTATTGCCGTAGCTTGCTTAATAACGGAGCTATGGCCGTTTAAAGTTTTGAAATTTCAAACGGCCATAACTCCGTTATTAAGCTACTTAGAGCAATGAATTTGGCACCGTTGGATTCCTCTCGTCAAGCAGCTTCTTTTGAGTCAAAAATCTTCGAAAATTAAAAAAAATATTTTTTTGCGAATTTCGCAAAAATTTTTATTTGAAAAGAAGCTCTTCGACGAGAGGAATCCAACGGTGGAAAATTTATTGCCGTAGCTTGCTTAATAACGGAGCTATGGCCGTTTAAAGTTTTGAAATTTCAAACGGCCATAACTCCGTTATTAAGCGACCTAGAGCAATGAATTTGGCACCGTTGGATTCCTCTCGTCAAGCAGCTTCTTTTGAGTCAAAAATCTTCGAAAATTAAAAAAAATATTTTTTTGCGAATTTCGCAAAAATTTTTATTTGAAAAGAAGCTCTTTGACGAGAGGAATCCAACGGTGTGAAATTCATTGCCGTAGGTTGCTTAATAACGGAGCTATGGCCGTTTAAAATTTTGAAACTTCAAACGGCCACAACTCCGTTATTAAGCGACTTAGAGCAATGAATTTGGCACCGTTGGATTCCTCTCGTCAAGCAGCTTCTTTTGAGCGAAAAATCTTCGAAAATTAAAAAAAATATTTTTTTGCGAATTTCGCAAAAATTTTTATTTGAAAAGAAGCTCTTCGACGAGAGGAATCCAACGGTGGAAAATTTATTGCCGTAGCTTGCTTAATAACGGAGCTATGGCCGTTTAAAATTTTGAAATTTCAAACGGCCATAACTCCGTTATTAAGCTACTTAGAGCAATGAATTTGGCACCGTTGGATTCCTCTCATCAAGCAGCTTCTTTTGAGTCAAAAATCTTCGAAAATTAAAAAAAATATTTTTTTGCGAATTTCGCAAAAATTTTTATTTGAAAAGAAGCTCTTCGACGAGAGGAATCCAACGGTGGAAAATTTATTGCCGTAGCTTGCTTAATAACGGAGCTATGGCCGTTTAAAGTTTTGAAATTTCAAACGGCCATAACTCCGTTATTAAGCGACCTAGAGCAATGAATTTGGCACCGTTGGATTCCTCTCGTCAAGCAGCTTCTTTTGAGTCAAAAATCTTCGAAAATTAAAAAATATATTTTTTGCGAATTTCGCAAAAATTTTTATTTGAAAAGAAGCTCTTCGACGAGAGGAATCCAACGGTGGAAAATTTATTGCCGTAGCTTGCTTAATAACGGAGCTATGGCCGTTTAAAGTTTTGAAATTTCAAACGGCCATAACTCCGTTATTAAGCGACCTAGAGCAATGAATTTGGCACCGTTGGATTCCTCTCGTCAAGCAGCTTCTTTTGAGTCAAAAATCTTCGAAAATTAAAAAATATATTTTTTGCGAATTTCGCAAAAATTTTTATTTGAAAAGAAGCTCTTTGACGAGAGGAATCCAACGGTGTAAAATTTATTGCCGTAGCTTGCTTAATAACGCAGCTATGGCCGTTTAAAGTTTTGAAATTTCAAACGGCCATAACTCCGTTATTAAGCGACTTAGAGCAATGAATTTGGCACCGTTGGATTCCTCTCGTCAAGCAGCTTCTTTTGAGTCAAAAATCTTCGAAAAATAAAAAAATTATTTTTTTGCGAATTTCGCAAAAATTTTTATTTGAAAAGAAGCTCTTTGACGAGAGGAATCCAACGGTGTGAAATTCATTGCCGTAGGTTGCTTAATAACGGAGCTATGGCCGTTTAAAATTTTGAAACTTCAAACGGCCACAACTCCGTTATTAAGCGACTTAGAGCAATGAATTTGGCACCGTTGGATTCCTCTCGTCAAGCAGCTTCTTTTGAGTCAAAAATCTTCGAAAATTAAAAAATATATTTTTTGCGAATTTCGCAAAAATTTTTATTTGAAAAGAAGCTCTTTGACGAGAGGAATCCAACGGTGTAAAATTTATTGCCGTAGCTTGCTTAATAACGCAGCTATGGCCGTTTAAAGTTTTGAAATTTCAAACGGCCATAACTCCGTTATTAAGCGACTTAGAGCAATGAATTTGGCACCGTTGGATTCCTCTCGTCAAGCAGCTTCTTTTGAATCAAAAATCTTCGAAAAATAAAAAAATTATTTTTTTGCGAATTTCGCAAAAATTTTTATTTGAAAAGAAGCTCTTTGACGAGAGGAATCCAACGGTGTGAAATTCATTGCCGTAGGTTGCTTAATAACGGAGCTATGGCCGTTTAAAATTTTGAAACTTCAAACGGCCACAACTCCGTTATTAAGCGACTTAGAGCAATGAATTTGGCACCGTTGGATTCCTCTCGTCAAGCAGCTTCTTTTGAGTCAAAAATCTTCGAAAATTAAAAAAAATATTTTTTTGCGAATTTCGCAAAAATTTTTATTTGAAAAGAAGCTCTTTGACGAGAGGAATCCAACGGTGTAAAATTTATTGCCGTAGCTTGCTTAATAACGGAGCTATGGCCGTTTAAAATTTTGAAATTTTAAACGGCCATAACTCCGTTATTAAGCGACCTAGAGCAATGAATTTGGCACCGTTGGATTCCTCTCGTCAAGCAGCTTCTTTTGAGTCAAAAATCTTCGAAAATTAAAAAATATATTTTTTGCGAATTTCGCAAAAATTTTTATTTGAAAAGAAGCTCTTTGACGAGAGGAATCCAACGGTGTAAAATTTATTGCCGTAGCTTGCTTAATAACGCAGCTATGGCCGTTTAAAGTTTTGAAATTTCAAACGGCCATAACTCCGTTATTAAGCGACTTAGAGCAATGAATTTGGCACCGTTGGATTCCTCTCGTCAAGCAGCTTCTTTTGAGTCAAAAATCTTCGAAAATTAAAAAAAATATTTTTTTGCGAATTTCGCAAAAATTTTTATTTGAAAAGAAGCTCTTTGACGAGAGGAATCCAACGGTGTGAAATTCATTGCCGTAGGTTGCTTAATAACGGAGCTATGGCCGTTTAAAATTTTGAAATTTTAAACGGCCATAACTCCGTTATTAAGCGACCTAGAGCAATGAATTTGGCACCGTTGGATTCCTCTCGTCAAGCAGCTTCTTTTGAGTCAAAAATCTTCGAAAATTAAA
The DNA here is from genome assembly GCF_963966145.1 of Tenebrio molitor. Classification (NCBI taxonomy): domain Eukaryota; kingdom Metazoa; phylum Arthropoda; class Insecta; order Coleoptera; family Tenebrionidae; genus Tenebrio; species Tenebrio molitor. The sequence goes on from NC_091049.1 coordinate 213,756, forward strand.
AAATATATTTTTTGCGAATTTCGCAAAAATTTTTATTTGAAAAGAAGCTCTTTGACGAGAGGAATCAAACGGTGTAAAATTTATTGCCGTAGCTTGCTTAATAACGCAGCTATGGCCGTTTAAAGTTTTGAAATTTCAAACGGCCATAACTCCGTTATTAAGCGACTTAGAGCAATGAATTTGGCACCGTTGGATTCCTCTCGTCAAGCAGCTTCTTTTGAGTCAAAAATCTTCGAAAATTAAAAAAAATATTTTTTTGCGAATTTCGCAAAAATTTTTATTTGAAAAGAAGCTCTTTGACGAGAGGAATCCAACGGTGTGAAATTCATTGCCGTAGCTTGCTTAATAACGCAGCTATGGCCGTTTAAAGTTTTGAAATTTCAAACGGCCATAACTCCGTTATTAAGCGACTTAGAGCAATGAATTTGGCACCGTTGGATTCCTCTCGTCAAGCAGCTTCTTTTGAACCAAAAATCTTCGAAAATTAAAAAAAAAAATTATTTGAAAAGAAGCTCTTTGACGAAAGGAATCCAACAGTGTAAAATTCATTGCCGTAGGTTGCTTAAGAGGCATCCACAGTCGAGCACGTGGTCGATTTTCTAATTTTATGTTTTATTTTCCCTAACGTCATAGAAATATACCCCAAATGGTTTTGCTTTGATATTGCTAACTTTACTGAAATATTTGGCTGGGAAATGGTACGACAAGGGTATAATAGGGGTAGACGAGAGAGTGACGATTTTGTTACCTGTGTCTTAGTAGTGATAACACCGGTCAACTGACACACAATTTGGAGCTAAAATTTTAATTTAAATATCTTTGATCAACTAAATATTGTCTCGAATGTTTCGAATGAATATAACGAAATCCAATGGATTCAAATCTAGGGATCTATCAGGCCGTCGAATAGGACCCATTCATCGATCACCAAAATAATTATTTAAAAATAAAACATTCGTGCATTCTGTGGTGTGACGCCATCCTGATGAAACACGACTCGGTTCAATACTGCTAATGGCATCTCATCCAGAAATTTGTTTAGTTAAGACTGCTATCGTCATACATTTTTCATACTTCGATATTTAAATTGAATTCATAGTTTGATCATTATGAAATGAATCCATTTTCAAATTTTAGTAAATATTTTTTATGTGTGTAAATGTTTACTTAGAGATCTTTGGCATTAGGCGAACAATAGAGTCATAAATGTACCCTCGACCATCCCTCGACCTACAGCTGAACGAGGTTTCTGTGAAAACGGCAATGAGTAAGACAAGAAGGCTAGCAAGAAAAGGATAGTGTGCTTTTAAATCGAAATTTGGAGACAAATTGTTGATTTGTTAAAATACGCACTGTGAGCAAAGATATGCCTGATTTTCAGATTCCTATAAACACTCGTTTACGAATTTTGGTCCTTAAAATTGCTATTTTGAAAAATCATACGGTCAGTTTGTAGAAAAAAGTGCAAGGATTTCAAAAATATAAATTTGATTCGGAAAAATTGAAAAATAACGGAGATATGATGCCGGAACTACAGTGTGTATCAAAACGACTGCACCAACTACTTGTGTTACAGATATTGAAAAATGGATTAATTAGACATAAGTTCCTTTTTTTTGTTTTGTTAGGACCGTGGTAGTTTTCACTTATGCGAAACAAGGGCAAATGTCCATTAGTCACACTTGCTGACAGATCTAAGACAGCCCTCTGCGTTTCCCATGGGTGTTAGAAACAGTTGACATATGTTTTATGGTTAGTGTGTAAATTTGCTGGGACTGACATGACCGTTGTGGTTTTTTGCGGGTGCATGTGGTTTGTGCATTTGGTGTGGGCGTTGGGTGAGTGAGGTGATAGATGGATGCCAGATGTAAGAAAGGGGATGTATAAATGCGATTTTAGTTAGTTTTTAGACACTCTTGTTTTGACCTAAGATCTGGTAACTTGTACTGATTTCCAAGAGTCCTTAATATAGTGAATTATTAAGAGGTCTGAGTTTGTTTTTTGAATCCTGACAAATTGAGTGTTTGATTGTAACACTTGTAATCGTATAAAGTAGTGAGAGGAACGTCAAAAAAAATAATACAAATGTTCTCCTGATGCTTTTTTGTTTTTTCTTATATTTCGAAATTTTGATTTTTTTTGTTGACATATACAAGCACATGATTAATTGACTAAGATTTATTCAAAAATCGTGTAACAAAAATTTTAAATTTCGGTTTTTAAAAAGGCAAACGGACTAAAAGAAAACTAATTTAATTAGTGAATGTTATTGCAATTGAACGAATACTCCGTCTAATGTACCTAATTGGAACAAAAACAATTTTTTTTCAACATTTTTGATTAAAATTTTCTAAATTTAACACGCTGTAACTTTTAATTGAAGCTGGGAAAAAAAAATTCCAATTTTTTTATATTCTTCTCCCTGTATTCTGTACAACTGCTAATAGTTGGTGCGTTCGTTTTGAATCACCTGTATACATTAAAAAACCCATAAGAGCGGTAGGGTGAGGACTCCTCTTAACTTGAACCGTGCCTGGCGAGAATGCATTTAACACATAGCCAAAGTACTGGCACATCGCGCCGCTGCGTGATCAGAAAGCAGGTTCAAACGTGCAAAATAATAGTTCTTTTCGATATAAGGACGCTGTCACATCATTTTTCAGGTCAGGTAAAGTCGGCGTTTTTATTTTCAATATTTAAAATTCGCGCCTAAACAGTTATGGGTGGAACGTGCTTAGGCTATGTGCTAAATGCATTCTCGCCCGTGTGCCTGTACCTGAACCTACACAACAGAAAATTTACTTTGGATTGGAACCACATTTTCATTTCAACGGTTAGAGGGCGCTTTCAGAACCAACTGGATAAATTGCAATTTTCGGTTCTTTCCTCTTCTAATAAATTAAGATGTTCTAAAAAATACATCACAGGATCTCATTGCTACCCGACGGATCATCATGTTATATAAAACCCGACAAATTTCCAAAACAAGTTTTATTCAGTTTCAATCGGTAACGCCATTTTGTTTTCATACCGACAGTGATTTAGACCGCAAGGTAAGTTCGGTAAGTGTATTCATTTTATTACCGATTGTACACAAATTGAAATTTGAGTAATTGCTACAATTCAAAACCTTTTTGAGAATTTGAAACCAACAAAACATGAACACTTCAACCAGAAAAAGGTTATTCGTGTACATTTCCTTAAAAAAATGACACTTCTTTGGTTACTTGATAAGAATTTTATTAACAGCAACTTTTGAAAAATGTCTGAAAGTGACCTGAAACTGGACGAAAGTGAAATCCACTACGTCTACGAGGACCAAGAATACATTCTAGACCAAGATGACATCAACCCAGAATTGAGAGATGTGAGTTGTTTTATGATTAAAAAGTTTCGATAACAGTAGGTATTGGGTTGCAGCTGCTTTGTAGCAACAAGTCGAGAGCCATTTTAGTTGATGGACAATATATAGTTACTGATAACCAAACAATACTCTTACAAGAAGGTGACACTAGTCTCACTCAATATTACATAAATGATACCAATGAAGGATTCGTGGTTGATGGAGAGGATGCATGTGTGAACAATTTGTTTCAAAACAGTGAGTGTGTGCAGTTGGTAGAAGAAGATACAAATAGTGTCCAACAAATCATTTATTACACAAATGATGAACCAGATGCTGAAGAATTCACTCCTGTGCATGAACTTGCTGAAGCAGATGTAGCAGGCATTCAAGATGAAGATGGTAATATTTATCCATTTAAACGGATCAAGTTGGAGGGACAAATGTTGAATTTTGATGAATTTGTTGAAAAACAAGAAAATTTAGTTGATCAACAAACTAATGAACAAAGGTAAATATCACTTATCAGTTTATTGCATTGTTGCTAGAGGTAAATGAAATTAATATACAGCAGTGAAATGAATCACCCTTAGCTACTAAATGGTGAAAACATTTCACCTTGTGCGATATAAATATTAAAAATCGTGATCACCGATAACGGCGTTATTCAAAAATCAAATCAATATTTTTTTTGTTTTCAAAATATGTATGTAAATAAAATTTTATTTCTAGAAAAAGCATTGCGTAAGTTGTAATTGCCGATTAAATGTTGAGGTTTTTTTTAATACATATGTACAAACTTCTTTATCTGTTTCATCTCATAACTTTCATTCTACTCTGCTTTTTTAAATTAAATTTTAAAAACAAAACCACCGATTTACGTATGTAAATATTATTTTTGCATGTCGTAATGAAAATGACACTTTTTTACACACAAAATCGTAGTGAAAGTAGCACTTTTTTACACGAAAAATCGTAGTGAAAGTTGTACTTTTTTGCATCATTTTATTCCATTTCCTTGGAGATGATTGTCAAAGCATACCAATTTTTTTTTTTGTAATTTTTCATACATTCTTTTGAACCAAATTTCTCAACTTACATCGATACGCAAAAAAATAGTGTGTACAACATGTTGTGAAAGTCCCCTTTTTCACATTTTTGCTTGATTAACTCGGGCTGCGCTCTCGTTAATCAATCTGCAAATTCGTGAAAAAAGTATGACTTTCATAACTAGTTGTACAAATAACTATTAATTTTCTTGTGATAGACTGTGTACATTAGGTACAACTTTTATTGTTTATACTGTTTTCTGAAACAAAGTAATATTCTGAACAGCTTGGAGTATACCATAATGGAAGATGAAAATACTTATCAAACTGAATCTTGCAACTCTGAAGATGTAACAACTGAATCAAGTGACGGTAAGGTTGAAAAAAATTGTACTGAAAATGAGACAATTGATCTATCCAAAATAACTGGACGCAACTTAATAACAGGTCAGACTGTAACTCTGCATAGTTACATGGAAAAGCTAAAAAGACGACTTAAAACATCCCACAGTACGAATCTGCGAAATAGATCACCTAAGAAAGTGTACAACGATGAATTAAGGAAACCAGAACTGAGCGATTTATTAGACAAAAAGATCTCAATAGGAAAAACGCGAAGTGGTAAAAAAATTATAGGAAAAATCATACACGTTGAGAGAAAGACAGATCTGAAAAGGAATCAGCAAGAGGAAGAAAAAAATGTTGTCGTGAATGATCGTCTTCCTCAGTGCGACGACGTAGAAGACACTTACGTGCATGAAAAGAACCAAGTTGAAGAAAATGAAGAAGAGGTTCCGATCGAGGCTGTGAAAATCGAAGATCCAGCTAGAATCTTGGTAAAGAAATGTTCAGTGTCAAAGGAAAGTTTTGAGCAAATTTCCAAAACACTAGGAGGTATAATGGAGATGGAGTCAGTTAGGAAGAAATTAGAAAACAAAAATATTGTTGTTAAATTAGTCGAAAGGAGATATTCCAGTGAAAATGACACGTTTATCAAGACTACGTCATATAGTTACGGTTATATGGAAAGGGATGTAGGTCAGATTGTCGACGATGAGGTTGTGGAGAAGTGGAAATTTGTTCTGGATCAGGATACTCAAGACGTGTTGTTAGGAGACCACTTCAGTATTGACAGCGGGAATGATAAACTGGAGAGAAAGTCAACGTGAGTATTTTTATGTTTATTCATAATTTTAATTTAAAATTGAAACACAACTAATTATTAATTATCCATAATAGAAAGTTATATAACAACTATAAAATGGACTTAAAAAAATTATTTCACAATAGTGGAATATCCACTGGAACGTTGGGTGTTGGAACACGCATAATACCGCTACTTTACATAACCTAAAATTATGAATACATATAATGTATACTGGGTGTAGAATGGATTTTGGTACATAGGCACTTTACGTATAATAGTAAAAATCCTCGGATATTGGTTCCCCTAATTATTTTCCAACAAAACCTTAAATACAAAAGTTGTAGAGTAAAAAAAAATGTACCTAAATTCATTTCTGATTATTTTCTAACACCTTCTGGTTCTGTTAGACCAGAAAAATTAAATATTAAGCATGTATTGATTAAATAGTAGGGAGTTATCCCCAAGTCCACACTAAAGTTGGGTAAAACCCGCTAAATTCTTTATCGTAACAATAAAATCATAACGGCACACGATATTTCCAACAAAATAACGTATGAATTTAAGGTAGCGTTCAATCCAGCGAACTTATTAAAATATAATGAGAAGTCGTTGATTAAATATGTAGTTGCAATTACGTGCTGTGTCATTTTTTGACGTTTTAAAATGATTTCGTGGTAAAGTTCTGTGAGTTTGCGTCATGCTAGGTTTTTAAAAATCGAAACAAGAGCGGTTACGTTTTTCAGCGGATGATGATTTAACCCTTCTTCGAGAGGTGGTTGCTCATAAATCCATACGAAGAATATACTCGCTACAAAATTGTTCACCAGAATATGTGCAGCTCAAAAGCAGACAAAAAGGAATTGATTTAAGAGAACTCGCTGTAAACTCATGTTTGTAGATTACAATAATTTTAATTTCGAGTAAAATAATAATAAAAGAGATTAATCTCAAACGTGTTTTCAGTAGTATCTATTGTTGATAGTTTTTATTAGTTAATAATGTCTGGGTAAAACACACTTTGAAAATATTAATTTTCTTATGTCACCGAAGTAGCGTCAGTTATACCAACAAACTGCGATAACTTCCAAATTGGCTCAACGCTAAATTTCAAATATCGTTTAGGTCACATGACTTTTATCCTAATAGTAAAAAATAATAAAAAGTCAACTTCGTAAAATGGTATTACTCCGGATTGTCTTTTAGAGACATGCAAGCAACATTTTTCTTGCATTCTATCCGGAGCGACCAGTTCCAAGTTTGATATGTCAAATTATCCTACATTGTTATCTTTGGTTGTCCTTTCGGTTACACTTCACAGTAATTGCCATTTTGACAAATTCGTCAATTATTTTTTCCATTATTTGTGTACTTTAAAAATTTTAATACTGACTCAATAAAAAAATGTCCCTCTAGATTTTTTGAGAAACAGTAATTTTTAAATTCGTTCCACTCGCGTTTTAAACTGGCCCACTCATGCCAAAAAAAGCCCAATTTACACACGAACGAGTTGAATACAACGTTTTTTTTTGTTCGAAGAGCCCCTTAAAGGGTCCAAATCGCTTAAAATCTTTAAAATCAGCTCGACGTTTCGTTTTGAAAAGTTGGGACATTTATCAAAATCCGTTCACACAGGAGAAAATTCTCAAATGCTGACAACCTACCGTTGTTTTACTAAGTATTTTTGTTTCGTCAATTGCAGAAAATTCACGATCACCACGAGCCTAACAATCCTAATATCGTACGGAAAGGGCGGCAACAAGACGATTCGCGTAAACCTAAATCCCGCCCCCGGCAACTTATGCATCATCTGCGCTCAATACTTCAAAACCAACCTCCAGCTCCGCCAACACATGAATGCCGTCCACAATACGTACGGCAACAACACCATCTGCGAGGTCTGCGACAAATCCTGCGATGACCTCCAGAAGCTCCAAGAGCATCGCAACATCCACGTCGAAGAAGGCAAACTCTTCCTCTGTTCGGAGTGCAACAAATGTTTCACTTCACAGAACAAACTCCAAAAGCACTTGCCCAGCCACGACGTCTATCTGAGGCCTTTGGAGTGTTCCGTGTGCGAGGTTCGGTGCGCCAGCGAGTGGGCTCTGAAGAGACATCTTCTGACGCACACCGGAATAAAGCCGTTCTCGTGTGATATTTGTAGCAAACAGTTCCTGACGCAGTACGACGTGAATTTTCATAAGAAAATCCATTTTCCGGATAAACATTTCGCTTGTAACGTTTGCATGAGGACTTTTTCCAGGCACTCAAACTTGTTGAGACACACCGAGATACATAAGGGTACGGGGGCTCTGTATAAGTAAGCGTCTGGTTTATTTTTGCTAGCGAGTGGTCGCCGTAACAGAAGATTTGTTTTAGGTGTGATATTTGTTATTGTTCTTATAATTATATCTCTTCTTTGACAAGGCATATGGTTCAAAATCATATAGATGCGGGGGATTTTCGAAAAGAAGATGAAAAAGAATGAAATGTAAATAGTTCCGATTGTTTTACTAATGAATTGTAGAAAATACAGTCAATAAAAATATTTTTTGGAAAAGTTCAAGTTTAGTCATTTAACATCAAAATAAAAACCATTAGTCGCCCCATCGAGCAACTAATTTCCAACGATGAAGTTGAACAACTGTCCAAAGAGCCCCCGCAAAAAACAAAAATTAAGGGAAACATAACCTCAAAACCGAAGTCTGACTTCAGGATTTCATATTCCAGCAATGTACCGCACCAAGGACACCGCAAAGGGCCTTCCCTTTAACACGGAAGACCTCGGGATGCGCCTGTTGCAGAAAATGGACTTTCCCACGATGAAATTCTCCTTGTGCTTACTTCATGGGCTACGAAGATCCCAAGGACGTACAAGGTGAACCGGGGACCGCTGACAGAGGCGAGTGAAGTTTCTCCCGCAATGCGATGATCGCGCATTTTTTACCGTTGGTAATTGTAGCAATTGGGCCACCGAAAACAACCTGGACTGTAAATATGTAAATGGAAATTCTGACCCGAGAGGAAAACAGTAAATGATCAAATAATAACGATAAAACTGATCGGTTTAAGTCACATCGGGGTGATGGTGCCCGACGTGGGCGAAGCCTGCAAACGCTTCGAAACATTGGGAGTGAATTTCATCAAGTTTATCACCGACTCGGACGACTGCTGGATCGAGATCTTTTCAAAAACAAGATGGCCCGCAACTTCTAACATCTTTATTAACATTCAATAAAACACTCACAATGATCACAGTGATATTTTCTCTAACACCTAGACAGACATCCACTTAAGCCCATAGACAATTATTAGTAAGGAATTTGATTCTGATAATACTGGATCATGTCGTAGGTCCTCGTCCTGAAATTCAAGAAACTGTTGCGGATAATCTGCAGCATGTACGTCGCCGCCTCCTTGTCGGTGGCCCCCGTGTGGAATCTCCCTCTCAACAGTTTGATCGTCTGGCCCCTGAAACACGGCAGTCCCGTGTCTAGCATGAGCGACACCAGAGAAATGATCGCTTCCTGGTAGGGTCTGAAACGACTCTTTTTTGACCGACACCTCCGTCTCGCATCGACCACCCCCTTACCTGACGGCGAGGTACGCCTGGACGCACAGGTCTGAGAACCACTTGAAAGGCGGTGCTTCCATCTTGCCCCCCATGATCATCACCATCTCGTCCGTCAGCTTGATGTCGGGTTCGAAGCCCAGGTTGCCGCCCGGGGACGACTCGAACATGAACCCGAAGTCGATGTGGATAATGTGGCCGTCCGTGTCCAGCATTATGTTGCCGTTGTGTCTGTCCTTGATCTGCAACAGGAAACCCACCACGCTGTACGCGGCCATCGAGACGATAAAGTTCCTGCGGGCGTTCTGGAACTCCTTGGTGCTCTCGTCGCCGTATTTCTTTAGGAAGTACTCGTAGAGACCGATGTCGGTTTGGCGCCCCAGTTGGTCGCGCGACTTTGCGTTCGGCACGCACTCGATAACGCCACACTGCGAAAAACAAATTAAAATTTATCTGGATTTAGAAGGATTTTTCGAAAAAATGGTAAATAGAAAAGTAATTTGTTTTGATGAGTTCTATCACCGGTTAAATTTTCTGAACGTATTTCAATAACATACTGTAGAATAAACCTTCCTTCGTTCACCACCACCGCATAGCAACCACGTGCAAACCACATGAATGAGCGCAGAAGCTGAATGCAGCTTCAATTCTTTTATTTCGCCGTTTTCAGTTCCCTTTACTCTCTCCCCTGCCCTCTGTACTCACCCCCGGAGCCGTGGCCACCACCCTGTACGGGAACAAGTACAACTCCAAGCCCACCGTCTGGAATATATTCTTGAATATCCCGATCACTTGGAGTGCTAGCATGTCCTGTCTGACGTCATCTCCCACTTTAAATATGGCCGCTTGCCACATCTCCGGTCCGAAACTCTGCTCGTGATTCTGAAAGTGTACGAATCTTTTAAAAATCATCGCACACAAATTTCCCTCCGCCAACCTCATTGACGGAAACCGCCATCGCGATGTTCTCCAGTTCATTGATGCCGCACCTGGCGACCTTGAACCTGGCCAAGTAGGGTGCCTTGGCGGCGCTCTGCATGGGCACGCCGCTGTTGTAGTCGATGTCGAGAACCATGGCTTCGGGGTTGCTCGGCAAGTAGCAGCCAGGTTGGACCTTGATCTTTCTGAGGGCGGCGAGACAGGCTTGTCTGCGTTCGGTGCCCTTCGGATAGGGACGGATCTCGCCCGAGATGTTGGTTATCTTACCGAAGAAGTCGAACTCGCGCTCGTAGAATTGCTTGGCGGGGCCGGAGAGCTCGGCGAGGATGCTGTTGCAGAGGCCGTCGAGGACGTCGTACAGGACGACGTCCTTGTGTTGCATGTCCTCGTCCAGGTACATGTTCGTCTTCATGTTCCAGATCAGCTGGTGGGCCACGATTTGGGACTTTTTCGCGATGTACTTGATGAACTCGGTGACGTAGCCCATCTGGGATTAAAGTTGCACACAATATGCAATCGTGACAAGATTATTAAATCGTGACAATTGAACGAAAAAAATAAAAAAATGGTATATGCGCTTTACCTTCGCACGAGGCCATGCCATGCCATGTACAGTTCAAGCATAAAAGTTGACTACGCCATGACATTCGTTAAGATTTAAAAATTATCGAGTGCAACGCAAAAAAGGTGCAAAAAGTGTTTGGTTTTCATTCCTAATATTCTTACACGTATATACGAGTATGTAAAACCCTTACTGTCACAACACGTTCGACATTTCGAACGCACAATTTCACCCCAACCGAAACAAAACCAAACCCAACGGAAACCTACCGTGTCGTGCCTCAACGCTTGCACCAGCTGGGGAATGTAGAACAACACGGCGTCCGCCGGATACGAGCACAACACCCTCACCGCGTACTGCGCGGTGATGGGATGCGGCGGAAACTGTCTGCTGAAATAGGAGAGCGCCGTGATCGGCGAGATCCTCGCCCACGTCAGCATGTGAACCAACTTGGTGCTGTCACTAAGGATGGTGTCCGTCGTGGCCAGGTACTGGAGGGCTTCGGGAACGTGCGACACGCACACCGGATTCTGCTGAACCTGGTGGCGAATCTCGCTCATGATCGCCTCGTTGACCTTGAAGCGGGCCGGCAAGTACGTCGCCAGAACCGGCGAGATGTCCCACGCCAGCCTCGTGTAGTCCTGCCACTGCTTCTCCGTGATGTTTTTCGCCCTCCAGGTGGCGATGTTATCCTCGCCGGGGATAAGTAGCTCCTGGCGAGACGTGGGGTTGTGCCACACCACCAGAAATTCGATTTCGACCGCCTGCAACGCGATACCTTAAATTTGTACCATTCGATGGTGCGAGACACACTCACGAGAAGGTCCAGGATGAGATTCCTCTTCTTCAGGTAGCACTTGACGAAGTTGTCCGCCATAGGGACCCTCTTCGACTTGGCCGACCTCTTGCTCAGAGTCGCGGTGCTACTGGAGAGCGGCACCGTGTTTATCCAGCCGGTGGTGGGTCTGTTGAACTCTCCCGGCTTGGTCAATTCGTTGTTCTGCACCATCGTCATGGGCGACGTGGGACCCAGATCTAGGTCCCCCACATCGCTGGCTTTCAAGTATTTCTTGTCGGAATGCAGCGTCTGCCAGAATCTGACCAGCGTGGTGATGTCCTCGCGCAGTTCTCTGGGAAATTGTGACGGACATGTCACCGGTTTGCAGAAATAATCCAGGCAGCTGCAGTAGATCCTCTCTCGCAGGACGTTCTTGGCGAGGCTCTTCGGAAGGATGTCGCCTTGCAAAAGCGACAGACCGCAAGTCAGCAACCTGAAGAAGTTTTATTTTTAAACGATTTAATTCTTCCTCTGGTGCGTCACAACTCACTTGAACCGGACTCCGATCGCCGACACCGATCTGGTCTGACACGGCGGCTCCGCCCCCACGCACATCGCCAAAGACCTGTGAATCAAACTGGCCAACATCTCCACCTTCTCGTAGCTGCTGTACTTGACGGTTTCGACGAGTTCGCAAATGAACTGGACCCAGATCCCGTGGGGCTTGACGAAGGGCGGATCTGGCTCTAGGCGCGCCCCTTCGCAAGCCGCCAGAGGGCCGGTCATGGGCTGGGACGCCGAGAACAGCCCCAGCTTCTTCTGCACGGTGCAGTTCCACGAGGAGACCATCTCCTGGAGGAATCGTATCTCGAGCTCGGGCTTGGAGGTGATGAGCCACTGCCAGCACTCCACCGCGCTGCGCATCGCTTCCGCCGTGAACAGCTCCACCTGCGACCACGCTATGCAGTGGAGGAGGCTGCGGTTGAGCTCCGTCGTCGAGATCAGGAGCGCCGTCGCTTGCCAGAGGGCGTCACGGTGATCGGCGTCGGAACGCTCCTTGCAGGCGGTCCACACCCTCTTCAGGATGAAGTCGACGAGGGCGCGTTTGCCTTCGGGGCCGTACACGGCGGACATCCCGATCACCTCGCCGATGTACTTGGATCTCATCGCCGACGTCGACATCAGCTTCGACGAGTCGCTCTTGACGCACTTGGGGCGCTTCTCCAGAGTGCTGATGCTCAACGGGGCGCTGTACAGGTTCAACGGACCAAACTGGAGGATCGACTCGAGCGCCATCGATAGACCGGTGTGGTGCCACATCCCTGAACTGGGGATCTGGTTGATGTACTCCTGGATGTGCGAACGCGTCCACTGCGGGGCCCACTTCATCGCTTCCTTGATGATGCGCTCCGAGTTGGCGGCGAAGTCTTTCACTATGGCCTCTCTGGCCTCCAGAGTGTCCATCAGCTGTATCGAGTACGGAGTCTGCGGAATTCTCAAGGTGGGAGTCTCTTGGTTGGGATCGAGCTGAAGTGAGTACGACAACACCTGGAGGATGTCGAGCATCGTCCACAACACCCTCCGACTCCACAACAAGTGCGGAAACCTGTCCACCAGACTCGCCAAGAACTTGTCGGACACCCTCCTGATCTGCTTGTGGGGGTCATTAAAGTTCACCAGCAAGAACTGGGCGTGTCCTTCGAGTTCCGCCTCTCTGGCCTCGTTCTTCGGCTTGTTCTTCATCACCTCGAGGAACTTTTCGAAGACGCGCTCGCTCACCGACGACACGCACACCCACATCCCCGACTTGTCCTTCTGCAAAGCGGTGTCGCTCAAGTACTCGGTGATGATGGTGACGAGACTCGGTTCCGCCGAGTTCTGAATTCGCAGGGTCTCCACCCAGTACACGCTCAGTAAGAACGTGCACTGGGCGAAGGTGAGCTTGTTGACGTACGCCGTCACGTCCGTCGGGTGTCTCAGCAGCTCCAAGATTTGGTTCTTCAGCTCTTGGAGCTCATTGAAGGAGACGCTGTCGTTCCTGACGGCGCTGGTGTATTGCAACTCGCGCATCTCTGATCGACTCGACGTCGGCGACACCAGAGCTGGAGACTTTACGGCGATCTCTTTCACGCCTTCGTACCACTCCTTCGGCCAGAGCCCCGAGTCGGAAGCGGTAAACCCCATGATCACGCAGTACAACCAGAAATCCCGGAACAACTTGTGGATGCGAGGCTTGGGGTTCTTGATCGGGGGGAGCCTTCTCAGCAGGACGGCGATCACGGGGATGAGTACCCCCAGGTTGCCGGCAGAGCTCGAGGCCTTCAGCGCGCCTTTAAATATTCCGATCACCAACAGAAAAAAAAATCTCGCTGATAGATATACCGGGTGATTTTTCGCTGGCTCGTTTTCCTTCGAGACCGAGCTGGACGAATAGTTCCAGCAGGCGACCCAACAATTCGTTCATCTGCGTTTCACTCTGTATGTTGGCGGCGATGTTGGCGAGGGCGTTGATCACGGGACGTGACACGTGTCTGCAATTAACAAATGAAACAAAACGTCACTTGTCACTATCAACTCCACTCTATACCGGTACTGAGCCTTCTCGTTCGTGGGGTTCCCGTAGGCGGCGTTGCTGCTCTCCACCGTGATCATGGTGAACATCTTCATGACCACCTCGTAAACGTGGCTCTCGCACTGCGCTATGATCATGCACCCCAACTGATCGACGATCAGCGTGTCCAGAGCAGAGGGAACTCTGCAGAATCTCTGTTGGAAAAACTGCAGAATGGTGTCGGTGGTCTTGGGCGTCCCCTTCATGGACACGGCCACGTGACCCAACATGATCACGATGTTGGTCGAGATCAGCGTCGATTCGCTGTCGCTCTTCTCCGCCGTGAACAATCGATTGGAGACGGACGCCACCAGGGCTCTGACGCAGTCCGGATCTGTGGAGTGCGCTGCCTCCAACGCGTAGCACAGGTTCTCGATGGCGGCGTCACGGAGCTTCTCGAAGGCCGACTGGGTCGGCGATGTCGTCTTCGTCGTTTCGGCTTTGAGTCCGTTCACGTGTGCTAAACAACGAACGGTTAGTCCTGAGGAAGTTTGCGTTGGCGAACTTGCGCACCTATTACTTTGAGATTCTCCTTGTTACCCTTTTCGTTGGCTTGTCGGTGGAGTTTGGACAGGATGGGGGAGGGAGTGATGAGGAAGTCGCGCAAGCAATAGATCGAAGTGGAAGCTATGTTGGGGAACTTCTTGGCTAGCGCCCCCAGACCCTCGAGACACACCATCAGGAGGGGCATGTGCGCCAGGACTAGTTTGTAGCCGTGGTTGGAGTTGATTTTCTCGGTGAGGCGACCGCACAGACTGTCGGCACCTACGAAACCATCGACTTCTTCAGACAGACGAAGAAATCAAAGACGGGGATTTATTAGTATTATGGAAAACGTTAAAACACTTTGAAGCTTTGGTCTCTTTGTAAGGGAGAATGCCAAAAACTTGAGGAAAACAATTCTAAACTAAATTCTTCAATCTTGACTACATCCGAGACATCAAAAAGCATCTTTAAATCTCTCAGTACAATTCAACATTCACCCGCCAGAGCAAACAGTTAACGTCTTCCTGTTGTAGTCAAGTTGAGGACAATTTAACCTCCATAAGGACCAACTCTTCTATTCTGACTTAAAACTAGTCTAGTAAGTAACGACTTGAGATCGTTGCGTTTGTCCCAATGAAGATTAAAATTTGGAACACACAACGCATTAAAAAAATTTTAATAAACAAAGAAAACGGGGGTAAACGATTTGTCACCTAAAACCCGCATTAAAAACCGTAGCAATGTCGGCAAGTTATACTCTTTATCGACTGGAAAAAATAATTCATAGTTATAGTGACGGTACTTGATGGAAGATCGATCGGAGTCGAATTCTCTTTTGTATTACCTGTTTCGTCTCCTATGGCCCAGACTAGCAAATCAACGCAAGCGGCGTTAGCCATCACGTTTACTTTGAATTTGTTAACTAGGGCGAAGTTGCTTTCGCGATCTTCTCTTTCGCTGGCGTCATGATTGCGGCTTTGCAATTCCGTCTGGCCGTTCAAATACAATCCTGAAATGACGCAAACAATTAATTCCTACAAAAAAACAAGGTTTTTTTTAAATGTTTTCCCATCTCATTTACTACATTCTTATCGTTGCCTTCCGGTTTTGTTTCAATCACCCCATTTACGAGTCCAGCCGTCATAATCTCTTTTTCTCGCAGATAGAGTTGACATTTCTTTGTATTGCTTTTACCTCTTTTTGTGTTATAATAGTTATTTACATTACATATGCGGTAAGCTACATTTTACAGCGCGAGGTTTTTAGATTAACAAAAACCGAGTGATGTAAAATGCCTACCGCATTAGTAATGTATTCATCTTTTTGGCCGACGACCATTAAGTACTTGTTTGTTATAACCAATAATTTTGCAAAACCTGTCAAAGATTGACATTTAATTAATGAAATGGCAGAAAGTTATCTATTATATCGATAACTGACACGCTTACAATTTACACCACAAGATAGCGCCATCAGACTTTAGAAGAAAACAATTAATTTCTGTTCGTTTTTGAAAACTGAGCGGATTAATGGTAGCGGTATCTTGTCTTAGCATAAATGGACGATACGTTAAACCTTTTTGGGAGGTTCCAGAAAGCTTAAAATTTTCTTGTTATTTTACACACTCCGTGCGGTAAAATGACAGATAGTTTGATTAGTGTGTAAAAATCAAGATACCGTAGGTGTTCAAAATGTGTAAACATGTCATTTAAAGTTGAGAAGCATACTTTACTACACTGTGTTGACAACCAGCACTGCCAACCTGACTGACTCACAGCCTACTACACCCGGCCTAACGCTTTTTAACACATTTTATACCTTTAACGAACTCCTGAACGTCCTTTGTGAATGGAATGGGAAGGCTCTTTTGTGGCTGAAGCAACTCTCTCATCAAAGTCACCATCACGAGATTGATAATCTCGGAATACGTCTTGTACGGAAAAATTTGTATTTTTCCTGTGGAATAAACCTCGAGAGACTGCTCGTCAAGAAAACTCAACATGTCTTTGGTCAACAACTTCTTGGCCAACGACAGAATCGTCTGCAAGTGTTGCAACTGGAAAATAATTTGCGGTTTCTTGTCGTTCGGATCGTTGACCCTCAAGTGCGGAAACTGATTGAAACTGGAACCGAACTTGGCAAAAAAATAGGTGGAGGGGTCGTAACTGCCCAAACTTTGGTTGATGAGAGAGCCGCGCTTCAACGACGCCGAACTGTAGGCGACGTCCGTGGTCTCGTAACCCTGCGTCAGCGCCAAGATGTCGACTGTCGCGGTCAAATTCCCTGACAAGCTTCTAGGAATGATGGAGCGAAAGCTGCTAAAGCTCCTCTTGTAGGCGTTCTGATCTGTGCTGATCGCCTGCGTTATGGGAGGTTCAGGTTTGGGGAACAATCGACAAATAAGGGGCCGCTCTGTGGTGCAAAACCTTCCTATAGCCCTTGACAAACCGATCAGAACTGGGATCGTAGTCTTGCAAAGAAAAAATTTGACGGCGGTGTTGCAGTTTTCGCGCGCTTTCAAAATCGCGTTGGTCAATTTTACCAAACACTCCACCTGAGTCTCGATTATCTCTTCTCTGGAAGTCTCGCATTTTACGGCGATGTCGCACAATAGAGTGTGCAGACAAAAACTGAATTTCTCACCCACCGGAATTCCTTCAACACAGATGTGAATCACAAATCCTAAAATACACGTACTATTCAACTCACTGTCTGTAGGATGCAGTCTGATCTCGTCAGACCACGTCGCTTTTCCTAGTGCTTTGGCTAATTTGAGTAAATACGGCAAGATCTTGTCTTTGTGTTGGAGGTCTGATTCGAGGAAGTAGATCCCCAGAGCGATGACAGCATCTTGTTGGCGGTTGTTGACCGAGAGGACCCCGTTGCTCGTCTCGGTGGGACACAGCGAGTAAAGCGTTTTCACCTGGAACACGAACCGATTAAACAACGGAGGCTAAAGTTCAAGGTAACAATTAAAAATTAACAGGACATGTCGATCACAGCTCAAGCAAATTCTTAAACAATTTTCAGCTCAATTACCTTATCCCATGGTGTGTTTTTGATAGAGGCTAAAGATCTGGCTAGATGCTGAACGGTCTTGTGGAAAAATAGTTTATCGTCCCTGGCCATTACGATTTAACCTCAAAACTAAACGTCACAGAACACTAAACGTCAAACTTTGTTATGACACAATTGGTCATAAAATGGTAATGGTGGACGGGTCGTCCAGGCCACCGAACGATTAGTCGGATTGGTCGAAATCAATGCGTTTGGTCGCGGCAAGGAGTATATTGTAGAATATTATACCGGGACATTTTTTTAACATTGAACATAGCCCATAATTATTCCCTATGTTCAGTTTTAAAAAACACAGATCAATGCATGTATGTAATCAAGTAACCAAGGTAACGAAAATAAGCACTTGACAGTTTAACAAAATGGTCAAGTTGTTTGAAGAAGAAATACACATAATGCAGTTATTCTATGCCAATCAGAGCATTAGAAATGTGCGTAACATTTCCAATGCAACACATGATAGACCAATTCCATCAATCGGAACAATTTTTAACATTATTTCAAAATCTCTGGTGTTCGGTATATTTGGTTGCATAACAACTCACAATGCATTGATCTGTGTTTTTTAAAATTGAACATAGGGAATAAGTATGGACTATGTTCAGAGTTAAAAAAATGTCCCGGTATACTCCTTGAGTCGCGGTTGCGGGCGAAGCTTGTCTTAAAAAAAAAAAAGATTTTTTCGCAAAATTTAGACCTTCGTAATTAAAATACTCGTGGGTTAACCCGTCATCATGTGTACAGTATTGCCATGAGAACTCCATTTCAGAAATTAAAAACATATAGTAAATTTAGTAACCTTTTTCTTGTGGACACACCTTTTTACCGCGAATTTGGGCTTTTAAAAAGTTAGGTTATGGGTTACGTCATTTGTTTTTACAAGCTAGTTCGTCATTACAAAAATGAATTTACTATAAACAAATTAATAAAATAACAGATTTATAATAAGTATGTACAGGGTGATTTACGAGGAATAATGAGCCCGACGGAATAGAAAATGCAACCCACAATACATTGCAACAAAAAGCCGGACATCGAAGCGGTAAATGTCCGGGTTTTTCTCCTGATGAATTGCGGGTTGCATTTTCTATTCCGTCGGGCTCATTATTCCTCGTAAATCACCCTGTATAAACAATAGTAGTTTATTTAACGAGTTCGTGTGTAAATTGGGCTCTTTATGGCATGAGTAGCCCCAAAGACCCACGAGTGCCATAAGGAGCCCAATTTACACACGAACGAGTTGAATACAACGTGTTTTTGTTCGACAAGCCCCTTAAAGGTTCCAAA
The DNA here is from genome assembly GCF_963966145.1 of Tenebrio molitor. Taxonomy (NCBI): domain Eukaryota; kingdom Metazoa; phylum Arthropoda; class Insecta; order Coleoptera; family Tenebrionidae; genus Tenebrio; species Tenebrio molitor. The sequence goes on from NC_091049.1 coordinate 232,601, forward strand.
TCGCTTAAAATCTTTAAAATTAGCTTGACGTTGCATTTTGACAAGTTGTGACGTTTATCAAAATCCGTTCACACAGGAGAAAATTCACAAATTCTGACAGTGTCGAACAAAAAACATATTTATCTACTTTGCGTTATAGATGGGCTCATTATTATATCGAAAACAGTTTAATAATGAATCATATTATTAAACTGTTTTTGGTAAGTTTTAGCTTTTGTTATATTGGCAACACCAGCCGTTTGACGTCAGGCACCAAGGCAACGAGTGAAGCTACGAAGTAAATTTAGTAAATATAACAAATTATAACCTGAAATTTTTGTGAAAAATATCTGTTACCAACCCGCGCGGAAGTCCCTAGTCTAATATGAAAACTTGGGCACTTGAAATTTCAGGATTTAGTAAAACAAAGTAGATAAAATAGTATACTACACTCATTTAATAAGACGTATTATCACATTCGTTCCATTCTTGCTACACTCGTCGTGCTTTAAACACACTCATGTGGAAATCAAGCGTCTTATTAAACTCGTATAATAATATAGGTACTATTTTATGTTTGAACGTTTCGTCGTTGGCACGAATACACGACTTTTGTCGTTATTATGTAAATAAAATGTTCTTTCTGTTCATTGGGAAAGCGGTTTTTAAGCCTTCCCGTTTATGTAGCTTTGCTCTTCTCCTATCAGTTAATAATCAACCAACTACTCTTCACCGGCTTGAGATGAAAACAAACAGAAACAAACAAACATTCGACCGAGAACGGACAAAAAGTCAATCCTGACAGTAAACAATCACACAAATCATTAGGAAAAGTCGGAGCAAAACGCGCAGTTTTGGTCCGCAAAGACACGATTATCCTGAAAGCGCGCTTCTGAACTTTCAGTAAGCATCCCGACGTCGCATTAAACGCGTCGTTTCGGCCAACAGTGTCCGGGTGCGCGTCGGTTGCGATCATCGTCAAAGAACATAAGACTAAAGAAGAATACTCCCAATAAATAAACAATAAAAAAGAGACGATAATCTGTGAGAGCGGAAGTTGTGGGGTTGAAACTATAAATTCGGTAAGTTACGGTTTGTTGTGGAAATTGTAAAAGAAACAATCAATTCGTGATTCTCACGGTGTTGTGAAATTGGCACCGAGACAGTGGTAAAAAAGAAAAATTGAGTGTTGGAATAATAATCAGAATTTCAATTTTCGGACAGTAAAACAAATCTTTCGCCACTCCACTTCTGTTTGTTTGAATTTCGATTTAAACACAGAAAATGTGTTTTATGTTTCTTTTTTCTAATTACAGAATTACATAACTCCGGTTTCTCGCGCGATCAATTTCAATCGATTTCAAAAACTGCGACTCGTGTGAACGTCCATTTTGCAATGTTTGCCAACTGGTGCACCCCTCAATTATTGACATCATCAAAGCTGCGAAAGTGTTCGCACCCGACGATTTTTCAATAAACACCTTTGTTCCCGCCACCAATTAAACACTCGTGTATAACTGGTTGCGCGATTACGCAAATATTTACTCAAATTGTTGTCCATTAACACCTGTTCGTTAGGTCATCACTAGTAATAATTTTTTTCTTCACCTTGGTGTTAAATCCAGTTCTTGGAAACTGCCAACCGGAACGACGCTCCTGTCGGGAGGCGTCCCCATCGATCTGGTGCCGCTTCCGATGGACGGAAACGGCCTAACCGCCGCAAAAAAAAACATTTCTCTTTGGAAAATACGAGCGTCCTTCGTTTTTATCGCGTCGAAATCAATCGGTGTGGCAAATTGATCGTCAAGGGACGTGCTAAAAGATTACAGCAATAAAATTTACATTCGTATAAAAGCGCAGATAATTGTTGTGCACATATTTGTGTTGGATTTGGTCGTGTTTATGTCGGGATCTCTTCTCGATGTACGACATTCCGGGCGATTCGGTGTTTATAAATCGGCTGTTGGCGCGCCCTTAAAAAAATCCAAATGATCTGTTTGTTCAGACGGTTCGCCATTAAACACAATTAGCAAATTCATAAACACGGGGAGCGATTGATCGATTTATTTGCGGCAGCTAAAGGCCGATTCACGACGGTGGCACGTTTTGTTGCAGGTCGGCCGAGAGAAGTCGCCGAAGAATGTGAGATCAACAAGGTGGAAGTTGTTAAGAGACGAACAAACGAGCGCGAAGATGACGCAACTGTATCTTGTTCTTGGTGTTTTTTTTGTTAATCTACCGCATCGGCTTGTCACAGGTGAGTCTTCGATGGTATTGTGATAACGATAATTTGGTAATATTTATGAGGCAGATAACAGAATCTGATGGATTTTTCCGCTAGGGATTCGTTAATGCAGAAATTTGAAATTTGAGTCTGTCAAATTTTACATTATTTTCCATTTAAACAGATTACGTGATTTTATCGTTTTGTTGATGTCCGAGACAAACCAAATCGATAAGAAAATTGTTGAGCGGCAAATCGTAAACTATATTTTCTATTTGAAGATGCGACACTGCTGCTTCGTTTACTAAATAGCCGCTTTTGTTAAACTGTACAATTTCAAAACGAGTTTGGACATTATTGTTATCAGTTTTGAGCTAGAAAATGGAACTGAATACATTTGATTAAAATAGAAAAATATGGTGATTTTTTTCAATCATAGGTAAAATAATTACGACTGTGACAAAAACCGAATGAACAGATTTAGCTGTTTAAAATATAAATTACTTTGTATTTGTGTCTGAATTGTACTTTGTAAATATGTACTGTGCAGCTCTCCATTCATCCAAAATACCTGCAATCAGTATTAACAATACTTATGACAATTTTTATTAATACGTAATTTTACAATTTATCAAAATAACTAATTTCAGAATCTACTCTTCAGTTACCTACGTATAATAAATAATACAGGGTGATTCTAAAATAAGTTTGGAGAAAATACCCGGTAATTGGTGATGATGATAAGAAGTCATAGACAAAAAAATTTTCTTATAAAAGTTTTTTCGTTTTCGAGATACAAATGATTGAAAATTTGGTCAAAATTCCTAGTACGCTGCTGAGTTAAAGGTGATTACCTGATTATCTTGGTAGTTTAGCAACAATATACTCAAAGGTGCCCGTCAGTCACAAACGTAACCTTACTCCTCTCGATCATTTCCATAGAAACATTTACAAAGCAGTGTGCTTGCACCTACGACTTTATTGTGGAGTTGCTGGAACCATGGTTGCTAATGAAATTAACAAATTCGGACAAATTTTCCTTATTCGTAGGCGTTGAAAATACAAGGATATAGGGTAATTTCCATCCTTTGATTTCACCTCCAAAAGTCATTTACGCAGAATCCTTTTGTGTCAAAGGATACTCCACATTTTTTTACAAACTTATTTCAGAATCACCCTGTATAAAGAGAAAATAATGTTACTTGTATGTCCATATTTATTTAACGAGTTCCTGTGTAAATTGCGCTTTTTTGGCATGAGTGGGCCAGTTTTAAGGGCCCACTCATGCCACAAAAAGCCCAATTTACACACGAACGAGTTGAATACAACATTTTTTTGTTCGACGAGCCCCTTAATCCCTTAAAGGCTCCAAATCGCTTAAAATATTTAAAATTAGCTTGACGTTTCGTTTTGACAAGTTGTGACATTTATCAAAATCCGTTCACACAGGAAAAAATTCTCAAATTCTGACGATTAAGTTTGCAACCAAACGGTATGAAGTTAAATTACATACCTATGTACACTGATCACCAAAAAAAAATGTGAAATATAAAATTTGATCATGTAAATCAGATTATTAATTGCCAGCTTATGTCAGTTTTATTCGTGTCAAACCAAGTCTAATTAACTATTTTGATTATTCATTTCGGTGACAATGTCAGATAATTCTAACCTCTTTAAAAAAAAACCAAATTAAACAGATTAAAATACATACAAAAACAAATTTTTGTGTACGTCAATTTCCCATTTTTTTTGGTGGCAAGTTTACGAGTAAATAACATTTCTTGTAATATCATTACTATCAAGTAACGATAAAATTTATTATAAAAAATGAACGTAGGTAAGTAAAATTATCATAAAATCCATCTTCCTTTAATTTTACTACAAGTCGCGACATTATTATTATTATTATTACTGTCCGGATCTAGCCCCCTTGTTTACTATTTATTTCTAAAATTAAACGAACACAGAAAGCATAAACAATCCCATGAGGCTTCACAAGCGTCATTAATGTGACAGAAAAAATTTACACAAAAACTAATCAGTATTTAAAATTGTTTTGCGGTTTAATTGGATCAACGTTTGGTCAATAAAATCTTGGACAAAAAGTTGGAATGACATAAATTTATACCCGAAAACGAACGTTTCAGTATTATTATTAAAAAAAAATTTGTTTCACAGTCTAGGACTGGTTTACAAATCTCTGAGGGGCATGATGACCAAACTCAATAGACCGGGACCAATGGCTTAACGTGACTCCCGAAATACGAGATAGAATATAGCCTTTTTTTTAAATGTCGTCCTGGGTCGGAATTGAACCCGCGACCCTCGCGTCCCTGAGCCGAAACGGACTCCCTTAGACTATATTCATTCATTATTATTTTTATTACAAATATTTCATTTGGTTGCAGTTGGCTGTGATTTATATGTATTTATGTATTTGACATTTAATAATTCACACTTGTGTAAATCGTTTATCACTTTTCAAAGTGCAAATCGCAGTCTTTTGCGAAACTATTTTCTGCATGACGTTATGCACCAGCCCCTTGTTTTTAGGCAATCAATTAATCACATCAAATTTTTTTACTAGTACGGGTTCACATATGGTAGGTGACATGGTGGCAACACTGCGACGTTGGAACATTTTTATATAGGCTTTGCCATTTCTATTCAAACAACTCTGCAGCACACTCCTTCCAACACCTACTGTTCGCAAAAACGCGAGTAAAGTAAAATCGTTATAGATGTGAATTGTCATTGTCAAAGTTTTAAAAAATTCAGTAACTGTACTGCTAAAAAATGCAAAAAAATATTTACTGTTTTGCTGAGACTGTACGTATACGTCAGATGCTAAAAGTGTGGTTATACTCCAGAAAATGGAAAACATATTTATCTACTACGTTTCCATGAGGAACCGAAAGCGATTTGAAAACGGTATTGGTATTGAATACGATATATAAACGCCGTCAAAAACGTATTGAAATCGTTTTGACATTCAAGGTCGATACGGCAAATCCTGGGATCGTATCGAGATCGAGACTGAAAATTTATCATGTAAACGCTTGCAGTCATGCACACCTAAATATTCTTGACATATGATTTTTCCGAGACTTAACGACCTAACCATAATTGACACTATCGGCAGATGAATAAAATATTTGTAAACAGAATTCAAATCGATTCGACTACGTATTGAAACTACTCATATTTACACTTTCGTACTCAATACCAATACCGTTTTTAAATCGCTTTCGGTTCCTCATGGAAACGTAGTAATTGTTAAATTGCAATTTTTGGGCAATCATTGTTAAATTTCACTATGTACTATGTATAAAAGGGATAAATCTTGGTTTAAAGTTTGAACGACAATGTAGAGGTCATCAAACGTTGGAAATTTTCTTTCAATAAAATGTTCGAATTTACAACTTCACGTTTAACGATTGGCGCCAGAACAAAAACTTAAATTCAAAAATCCCGAGAAGCGCGCCTAGTAATTTTAGTTGATACCAACCACACGTCATTTTGACAATTCACATCTATAACGATTTTACTTTACGAACTGATTCATCCGTCAAATGAAAACAACGTTTCCATGTAGACACAATGGAGTCTGCACACACGTCAATAAATACCGTGTGAGCAACAAGTACTGATTGAGTTGGCAATAAATTCTGGTGATTTTTGGTGACTTTTGTGTCATGTTCCAACGAGAAAATCATTTTATTAATAAAAGATTACAAAAACCAAGACGTTTAAATTTGAAATGTATACCAGCTGTCAATAGTGTCAATAAAACAAACCGAAATACGTACAATTCACAGTCTTGAAAATTGTATGTATATTTTTTTTTTTGCCAACTGTAACAGTTATTGTTGCTCACCCTGTAGTATATTGTTATACGAGTTGCACAAGACACTCTATTGTCGAACGAGAGGGTTTAGTCTAAAGGAACGAGTTCGACATGTCTTGTGCAACGAGTGTAACATGCTATTTTTTCTACTTCGGCTTCATTAATTAAATTTCTTTAAATACGGGGTGATCAAGAAGGACTGTTTAAGTTGGTAATGCTGAATTTTATTTTTAAATGATACAACTGGAGTAACTTCCGGTTGTTGACGGCTTCACACTGACAGCCGCATCAATGACAAGTCAAATTTGACATTTCAAATTAAATTAAACATGCTGGTGAATCGTTCGAGAGAAGAGTTAATTTATGTATAGAGCAAAATGGGGAGCACTTCGAGAATTTCCTTTAGTTAATTTTTAGATTATTATTCCGAATTCCAACTTTGATTTCTTTTTGCCGTTAATTTTTACTCTCATAACCTACCATTTTGTCGTTATTTATGCTACGTCAGATATCTGTCCAATAAACCCTCAAAACATATCCGGTTGCAGTGTTGTAAATAGCCGAATAAAAAAATGTTCTTAATTGTATTGCCAACTTAAACAGTCCTTCTTGATCGCCCGGTATAAAATTATTATCTAGTGACTTTTATTAATGGAATTGGGTTGGTATTGACGAAGCAATGTCATTTCATTGAACATTAAATTTTAAATGGTCTCCCAGATGTTGTTACAATAGTAATCTACCCCCTTAATAGTTTATTTTGATCCAAAACATGGATTCGGGTTCAAATGACATCACATCACATTTAACACTGAAATTTACTTTCAATACCAATCCCAAATTCTAAATTTAGTAACTTTTTCCTTGTGAACACATTTTTCTACCGCAAATTTGGGCTTTTAAAAAGTTAGGTTATGCCTGCTTATTGATGCTTTACTCCGTTTTGGAAATTCATTCATTTTGGCAGTGACAATAATATGACAATTTAAATCATTGCCAACTGTCTAGTTTTCATTTATTTTGTGAAAAAATCTAACAAAAAAAAAGTTCCAGTTAGTTCGTCATTACAAAAATGAATGCATTATAGAAACGATGCTATAAAATTGATCTTTGTGAAACTGTTTTCGGTGTCACAAAGTGCTCATTGTGACACCGAGTAGAAAAAATACCTAATTGAATGCACTAATTACGACGAGCTTAGGCGTTGCACCGCTAATATAAATTTGATTTGAACGAGCACGGATAAACGTCAATGGCGACGAACAAGTACTTCCAATGATGCCAAAGTAACGCCGCCAAAGTCCCGCTCAATTCAGAAATAATCCACTCGAACCGAAAACTGTCGAGAGGAAGGTGAAGTTAATAAGATGTAGAAGCCCTGGAAAGTATTTCGTTGCTTGCAACATGTCGCCACTCGCCACTTGACACTTGCATAAATTCGCCGACGGCTTGCATACATTGGGGAAAGTTTAATTATCGAACGAAAGTCACAAACCGCAAATAAGCATAAATTGAGCAAAAGAGAAGTTTGTCAAGCGGCCCGACTCGAACTTACCCCCTAATGCTGCCTAAGTAATTCTCTGGAAAGCAGGAACGGAAACAAGGAAAACACTCGATTACAGTTTAATTGTAATTGGTCGTATAAAGCCGGCTTCTCTCTCACTAATTCACGTCAATCGAACAATCTGAAGACATCAATCACGCCGAGCAACGACGAACGAAGAGAGAGGGTGTAAAAAATAATCGGTATTTTTCATAGGGCCAACGACAGGTTTCATTAGTTATGGGGGGTGGTTTCGAATTAACATCGGAGGAATTTTACCCCGCCAGAAAAATTTATGTTTTTGTCTTGTATTCTGAGAGGGAGATTTACGAGAGCGAGCGTACAGGTGAGCCCTCCTCAGAATAATAAAAAACAACTTATATGTTCCGATATACCTACAGAGTGACGATATTTCAAAATTGAAAAATTTAGAGATTGTGCGGAAAGAGAGGGCGAATCATGCTTTTCCACATTGACAGTGAGGAGCGCCGTTTAAAAATAAATCGACTTCGGTTCGCTTGCGAGATTTTTTCATCAAAATATTATTAATATAAGAGCAAAATGTTGTCCGAATAATTATAGATTTATGGGTAAATAAAACTAAAATTGCTGATAGAGAGTAAAAATAAAATGACCGCAGGCGTAAAAATTCGACTGAAATATACAGAGTGGATGGAAACTGGAACTGTTTGAGGTCCGGAGCAACGTGAAAAATTTGATCAAATTGCACAAGGGGGCGAGTTTTAAATTTTTTTTTTTTGAGCATCGGTGTGAGTGTACAAATTTTGCGATAGAAAATCGATGGGAATAAATTAAGTGAACAAAGAATATCTGGAAAGCTTTGTATACAACTGTAAAAACCTGGAAAGTACAATTTCAGTTAAAATCAATGTCATCGAAGCTCCATAAATTCACTAAACTCTACTGGAATATTTAAAAGCCTTTGAAATTTGGTCTGAGAATAAATTTGTGTTGAAAGAACAGAACTAATGGAGTGTCTGGAATATAAAAAAACATATACGAGGAATTTTTTCCAAGAGAGCAGTGGCGGGTCATGTCTAGAAACTTGGTAGCATAAAAGGTTTTACAGAAATGATCAAATAGGAATATTCTGGAAAATAAGTAATTTATGAGTGAAGAACGTAACAGAAGCGTAAATATAGGAATTAAGGAAACATACATGATGTGATTGTTAAAGACACGCAAAAAAAATATATAGAAATGTTAGAGCATAACAAAACAAGTGAACAAAGCGATACAAGGCAGAGCTATAGTGAGCTATGAAATATAATAGCTTTGCATAAAGAAAGAAGAGAAAGGAAAAATAAATCGAAGAAAATAATAAAGACAGAATTGAAACAAATATTGTGTCAACACAGAGGAAAAAAAATAGTATATTGTGTTATTAGTATTAAAAGTGGTACATTTTTTTGACGGGTAATTTGTTCGCATAGCGAGGCGACGCGTATCGTAGTCAAAAAAAAAAGTCAAATAGAGGAAAAGTAAAAGACGATGTTCTCAAATTTAACCCACACAACATAAAATAATTAAACTTGCAAATGTGAAGAAAACGTCAACTGCGTTTTGAACAGATGTACGTGCAAAAATGCACAGGCCACTCCAAACGGATTAGTTTCTGAACGCAGGTTGTCTCGTTTGTGAATTTACTTTGATGGAGCAGTTGCTACAGTATAAATGTAGAAAATATTTTTGCGCCACCATTAAAAAAGTTGTATTTTAATCAATATCGTGCGTGTGAAGAGGATTAAAGCACTTCTATGAATGTTACAAAAACTATACTATGTATATTTTGCACTGATGTCTATGGTACCATAGAGATCAGTGATATTTTGCCACTTTTAGTGCTTAAAACATAGGTTTACGGTAATGGTGAAAAAAAGTACAAAACGTAAAGGAAACGTCGTTTGCGTGTCATTATTTCAGTCTGCAAATATACCTATTCATTCAAGCTGTCTCACGATCTTGGCTTTAGAAACGTCTAATTTTAGATTTATGGTTTGATGTTGATTGTTTTCTAATCGCGGTATTGCCACGACTTAAATTATTCATAATAAGTGTTACTTTACGCACTTGTTCTATAAATTACTATTATTTCACAGTTTAGGGAATTTTATTCAGCACATTTTTTTAGTACAAATTTTGCTAAATTTATTACACATTATATTTTAAACCCTTATATTTTAAACATAATTAAATGTATTATTAGATACATGTAGTAAATTTTTGAAATCTTATACATACATCTATACAGGTTGTCCGAAAGTTGCGAAAAAGCTCCATAACTTGTTTGTTGTTATTAAAGATAACAACTTTTTATTTTCTCTAGATGATAGCTACACTTCTACTGCACATTCGGAAATTATTGGGCTATATATACAGGGTGTCACAATATTATAAAAACACTAAAGTTACGTTTTTTTAAATAGAACCTACCCAATTTGATTTCATTTTTGGATTCAATGCTAAATTATGAATCAAATCTATAGAGGTGATTTTTCCTTATCTGCTATCGTTTTTGATCTGTGGCACTTTTTTTACCAAAATTTCGAATTGCAGTTAGTCTTTAGCGGAAAAGTTGCTCCCAATTTAGTGATTTTAGAATAACACCCTAGATTTTCACATTCGACTATACAAACCCTATACCGTTGGAAAATTTGTCAAAAAAGCTTTCGGTTACTGCAATAATAAACACTGGGTGCCATTTGAAAAAAATGAGTTTTTGACATTTTTAGTTTGTGTTTAAAAAATCGCAGCAGGCATATGCGACTGAGCAGGTTGTTCAGTAAACACTCGACAGATGCGGCAAACATTCAGGAATCAAACAGAGTAATCAATTTAATTTATGTGCAACGATTTGGAAGGTACGAATTTTCGAACGCACCCCCGAAATTCGAAATTCTGGTAAATAAAGCGCCACAGATCAAAAACCACGACAGATAAGTAAAAATGACCTCTATATATTTGATTCATAATTTAGCATATAATCCAAAGATGAAATCAAAATGGGTCGGTTCCATTTAAAAAAACATAATTGTAGTGTTTTTATAAAAATGAGACACCCACAATATTTTCCTAATGTGCAGTAGAAACGCAGCTATCATCTAAAAAAAAAAGAAACAGTTGATATCTCTAATAACAAACAAGTTATGGAGCTTTCTCGCAACTCTGGGACACCGGTATATCTAAATATTGTAAAGGTGAATTTGTAGATCACTGAACAATTTGAACACTTTTGGACGGAAAATTTAATCTCTTTAAAGGCACTACAAGAGCTCTACATTGCCAAAAAAATTTATTAAAAACTCGCCCAAGTTCCAGGAATATTTTTCCGAGAAATGAAATCAATATTGCGAAGAAAACTTTCCGATTCCTTTTGCTTGAAATACATTTGGGGGGGTTTTATAAACTCAACAATATCCACCGTTAAACACTTTTTATAAACCTTTGCACAAGACATTCTCCTGAATAAATTTCATCTCTGAGGGTATTGTCCATGGTAAAGGCTTTTCAAACATTTTCTCCTTCCTCTTGCACACCAAATATGTTTCCAGACAAACTTTTAATTTTCTAAAATTCCAATATGTATTTAATTTTTTACAACATATTTGATATTTAATATTTGACACCGAAGCTCTGAAAATGTATAAAAAATATATATGTACATATATACATATAATATACAGGGTGTTTTTGAAATGTGTGCACAAATTTTAACCACGAGCTACTGGCTTCATGTAGAACTCGGAAAAAATATCTAAAAAATTCTATGTTAAAAAATAAAATGACATTTATTTTTTGAGCTACAATTTTTTTTTAATTGATTTTAGTCTTCTACGTTGTCAAACAACCTCGTAGGTAAAATTTCGGCACATTTTAAAAATACACCCTCTATATCATATTTTATAAAACGTACACCAATGCGGTTTCCTTGTTTTAAAGCATATTTCCTAGAGGTTACTTTGCATTGGCGCACACAGTGTTTATTAATAATCATTTCAGATAAATTCCTCGGGTCTAAATATTAAAAGGCCACCAATTTATATAAAGTCAACAAATAACTCTTTGGCTCCCCGACAATGTTATTGGTTTTAACACTTGATCAAATACACGGACGACACGTTCCCCTCCGATTAAAATTTAACTATCTCGCGAGAAAAAAACATATCGTTTACGTTGGAAGTGAAGTGCTTTGATTTGATTTAGTTTAAGTGCGGGATGATTATATCGGCTACCTACGCGATCCACAATTAGGTCTCCCATCGAGGAAAAACTGACAACAAGAGATGGGATTTTATCGACTTTTGTAACAGTTTATGCGTTTTCAGTCGGCCTGCTGAAATCGGAGCGTTTCCGTTGCGCAATCCTCGTCATCTGGACCAAATGTACATCCTCACCGACACCGAATCGGCTTGATTTACCTTTTTATCGGTCGAATGGACCCTCCCGACTAATTCCCGTTTTATTTCGGCCTCCGCTCCAGACGGGAACAAATTGAAAACATCGCGACGAACAGCAAACGTTCACTTGTCGTTTCGGTTTCGTCGGAGGCGACACCAACCCTCGGAGTGGGAACTGTCATTAGATATATTGGTGACGTCACGACACAATAAGAACGCCATGTTGTTGCGAACATGATTTAATGGAGGCGTGGGAGGACGACCATGTCGAAAACGTAACAATATATCGTGGAGATATTTCTCTGTTTGTCTTTATCCAGAGATCACGCCTTGTAATGTGGTTTTGATCGGACAATCTCACCGCCGCTTTCCTTTTTATATTCAACACGTCCGTTTTAATAAGATTGACTCGTAAACGGATTACGTCGGGTCGGAGTGGGAACGAGTGTTCCTGAAAGGGCAATATTCCAGGATTTTTCACGGACGGATGTTGGGAGAGATGATCAGGATTCAATTGGGGTTGATTATTTTTGCCGATTTTCCTGCAGTCAATTAATTAATTTTGTGGAATTTTATTTGGGGAACAGAGTTTAAAGAGCCTAGGGAAATTTCGTTGTTTACACTTTTCCAATTAAATAAAAATTCATATTAAAATTTTTGTTACGGTGGGTAAGATAATAATAACGCAGCTGAATCAACATTCATTAAATTAAAATGTTAACTCCCTAAAATAAGGTAAAAAGTCCGGCTCGTTTATCCACATACAATATTTAAAAACAATATTTTCCGAATACATATCACATTTATGAGATTTTTTCTTCTCGCCAAATTTAATTTTTTTATTATTCGCCTTTTTATTTTTGCTACATAAAGTCTGTCTCAATTCTAAATTTCCACCAGCACTGCATTCTACCTTAGAAATACAACCGGCAACACTGTTTGGTAAAAAATATGTCAGGTTGTATTTGTGAGGTTATCATTTTCTGTGTCGTTTTTACAACTCAATATTTTAGAATAAAGGAAAAGAAAGGTGCCAGCCTTTTTACCTCTTCGAAACATTTTACTAGAGCATTTTTCATTTTAGCGTCAAGTAAATTACGTTGTTTTCGAATCATGTTTATAAAATAATTATATTGCCAACTGGTTATAACAATCCCCAATTTAGAAATATTTTTATTTTGCCAACATAATTCAACAGGTGGTGGAAATTTAGAATTGAGACAGACTATAGGTAAAATAATAATTTTAAAAAAATCGAGTAAGCCATGACCATTCTGACCTGACCATTTAAACTAGTGCTGCCAACTGAACCACGACAGTCATGGCTGACTAGATATACTCGTATATACGAGTATTAGTTTTTTATAGCACTGTAGTACCCAGGTACAGGGTTATTGTAATTGTAAAATATATTTCTAACATCGTAGTGTGCTGGGGAAATTTGTCACTTTAATTTTGCTGTACCTATACTATAGGGTGATCAAGAATGAGTGAATCTGTTGGTAACAATGAAAATTTGAATGATTTTGATAACACTGTAATCTAAACGCATTTCCGGTTTTCACCTTTGACAGTGTTGACAGGTAAATTTGAAATTTACCATTAAAAGTTCATTTTTGTAATAACATAAATATAACCGACATAACCTAATTTTTTCTTAATATCGTGTCAAACATCCGGTCAGTGCCAAAATTACGAGACAAAAAACACCAACAAAAATTCTTCTTGTTCCTGATCGTTTGTGTAAAAAATTTAATTAGATTCTACTTTCAACAATAAAAAATCACTGAAGGTTAGATGTGGCGAAGAAGGAGCTCGTTTGGATATTTCAATCACACCTTTAGAGACTACAATTATTTTTCATTACAATTTTGTCACTACGTGCAATTCAAATTCATCAATTTCAAATTTTTCTTCTAGATACTTTTTACTACTCGGAAAACCCATTGCAAAAACTGTCCAACAATATCTTCACTTAGCTTAGCTTAGGCACGATCGGTATCATACTAACGGCTTAAGCTTAGATTATAGTGACCGGAACGCTTCCGTATCCCGAACCGTGCCCTTCCCCGCAATCGCAACGTCCCCGCAAAAATGCGTTGCTAGTTATAGTGACCCGTAACGTTGCCGTACCCCTAAGGTATTGACAGATTTCATGTTAAATATTGTAGGTTATGCTATTCCAATTCGTATTTTGTTGAGAAGCCAGAGAGATCCCAGAAGACATAAAGTAATATTAATAATAATGTATGTAATACCTATTTAATACCAGTAAATATGTGACAGATTTAACAAAGCAAATAAAAATGTTGGGAAGTGAAAAACTTCCAGGAACAGATATAGAATTGCCGTATGTCATTGTTGCTGATGAGGCGTTCCCACTAAAATGTTATATTCAGTAGATAGGGTCCTTCCTATTTCGTCCCATGCCTGTTCTCGCATAAAGTCCATTCAAAAAACATTTGGACTGTCAAAATCAAAATTGCAGTTGTTAGGTTGGTTACATCACTAGTTATTTTCATATTGCCCGGTTGATATCTATTATTTTTTTGATTTTTCAAACTATTCATTTGTTTAAATAGACATTGTCAAATGTCTTTCCCGTCTTTGACAGATTTTGGTGTTTCTCAGGGGTCAACTTTGGAACCTCGTTTTTCACGATTTATGCAAACAACATAAAACCAATTCCTATAGTTCGCAGATGACTTCAAAATATTTCATTTAACAGCTTTTTGGTGTATTTGCCTTTGTGTCGTTGAAGAACGCATAGCATCATTTATTATTATTAGTTTAGTTATTATTAGCTAGTATTTAGTAGTGTTTAGTATTTATTTTTCTTTTTGTTTAGTTTGGTAAACAGCTAGTTAATTTTAAGTTTAGTCCATTACATATATTTTATTAGCGTCTATTTTTAATTTTCACCAATCTAATGTAAAGATCTTCGAATTGTTCTGTTGACTTTATTCACCGTTTCACTCTTTGTCTCTTTCGAAACGAATGTTATTACACAGTTGTCAGTCTAATTCTGATTTACTGCCGGCAACACACAAGAATTCTAGAATTCTTTCACGCTGTTCAGTTTTTACGCTCTTATAAAAATAATTCCTGTCTTCTTTCGAAATTTGCCAAAACTCACGTCTTCACCTCGAATTTTATTTGTAACGGTAAAATTAAAAAAAAAAATAATAACAAAAATAAAATCTACTGGAGATCACAATGAATAAAATTTCCATAAGAAGTGAGCCGCTGGAAAAATATGTAATCTCCTCCTCCACATGGGTGGAAAATCAATAAAATGTTATATTGATGTAAATTAAAAATTGGCTTTGATCAGAACTGTCATTTCCTATACACATTTTTGACAAAGGGATGCTGAAAGATTAAGTTTAATGAAACGTACATCAATGTCGAACAAGAAATTGGGCAAAACAGTACATCCCGATCCATCAAATTTTCTAAATAAAATATGATACGAAATGAGACCCGGCTCTCGCCCTTTCAACACCGGCTAATACCGAATTACCTCGAAACTAATCCTGAAAGTAAATTAACAATTCCATTTGGGCCTTATCTCCACGTTTACCTCCCACTGGGTACCTGACTTGCCGGGATTTTTCAACGGTTTGTGGAAGTTAAGTGCCAATTCTCCCCAAAGAAATATCTAATTAGAGCCAATTTATTTTTGCGCGATTGAAATCCTCTTTCTTTGATTAATGACATGCAAATCGGTCTAGTGGATGGCGGAAAAAGAACAAGTTCGTCCGGGGAAGTCCTCAAATTAAATAATGCAAATGTCTTTTTGATCTGCGCAAATTGTGAAACTGTGGCCACTTGACGTTTTGAGCGATTCGGATGGGGTGGTCCAACCACTGAAAAAAATTCAATTGTTTCCATCCCCGGGTGCAACAAAATATTTATTTTGAAGTCATTTAAACGAAAAGAAAAAAAATAAAACGTCATCTGTTGCCACTGTGACCTTTAAACTTTTTTCATCGACAGTAATTAAACCTGAAAATGTCAAGAGTGGTCAATTAGAGAGGCCTGATTGATGTTATTTCAAGTTTTAATGATTTCGATCAATTTTCGATCGGGTCGAATTTTCGACGATTGCGCTCGGAAGGACGATCTTTAACGTCCTCGACTCCTCCTAAAACAACTTGCACGACTTGAGGGGGTCCTTAACGACCCGATTAAATGTAATTAAATTCAGCATCGTTGAGCTCGAGAAATTATCCTAAAAATTCATGGATTTCAGTAATTAGCATTTTAATCCTGTCGTGCAGAAATTTCAGTTCGTACAATAAAGTTGTGTTTTACTTTTGACACGTTCTGTTGTGCTGAAAGCTGCGATAATGCTTTGACCTTTCAGTGCTTAGCCATCGACTACCTACAGATTAACTTAAAATTTATCTCAATGAATATTAGATTTCAGGATTTTATCGCTCGATCGGATGTGACTTCGTTAATAACTTCGTCATCGATTCGCTGACATTTTTTAAAAGTACGAGTATCTACAATCTACATATGTATATAAAATTTCTAAAAAATTCGATTCAGTGGGACATTCTACGTAAATATTTATTTTCGGAATTTGAAAACTTTAGGTAATATACAGCGTGACCAAAAAGGTTTTATCATTTCTGCTAACCTTTTAATTCAGCAGTCAACCAATTTAATTAATTTAGGAGATTTGAAAATTCACAAATATACATCAATTTACTTTGAAACTGTAATTAGCAAAGTAAAAAATTGTATTGTTTTCAAATATCTTTACATAAATTTTAGTTGACTCAAATGTTTTATTATTATCCTGGATTTCGTTTCCCAGATTAATAAAATTACAATGTATCTTTGTGAATTTACTAGCTTTTGCCTGCGGCTTTGCTCGCATATGTTAAGGAAAACTTTTAGTTGAAAGTTTCTCCAAAAGTTCGTCTAACTCTCTGGTTGAGCTTTCCCCTATCAACAAGTGAACCGTTTTAAAAGAATTATAAGTGCTGAAATAAATTCTAAAAAAAAATATGTGCGTTTAAAAAATTAACTTATTTCATCAAACAAATTAAGAAATGGCATTAATTAGAAATGGGAATAAATCATCAAATAGTTTTGGACCATAAAGAAAAGAAATAAAGATTCATCGTAATTCCGCAATATTCGCAGTATTCGCCAAATAATAACAGGTGTTCATTTAAATTTCTGGTCAAAGTTGGCGTTGAAGAGTCAATTGTGAACGCACCACTCGTGTAAAAACACAAACAACGGTAACATTTAAATAGCTGATCTGTGATCCGTAGTGTGTTCACAATCGACTCTTCAACGCCAACTTTGACCGGAATTTAAATGAACACCCGATACAAACAGAACTAAGAAATAATTTTGCTGATTACTTCGAATATTTTTTTTTTAGTTTTTCCATTACGCCTTTCCTCCTGTGAAAATATAAGACTGAAAATTTTACATTTATTACAAATTAAGTGCAATTTCTCCGTGTTCAGAAAGGGAGAATTTAGTAACTGCGCGCTATTACACATTAATCTCTCCGGAAAATGTGAAATAACTGGCGAAGGAAGTTTTCCCGTTGAATTTTTTTCTGGTAAATTTTATTAGTCTCGAATTTTCAAATACCGTTCATCATCTGTTAGCTCTCATTCGCATCGCACCCTCACTATTAATTCCTCCCTGAATGTAGCCACATTATTAACAAAATAAAACCTGCCATTTAAATGGAAATTTCTCATTCATCCCAAACTCATTTAATAGTGTTAATCTAAAATCGAGTGGAAGTAAATGAAGGCGCCGATACTCCGATTTTAAAAATAAAAAGCCCATAATATCGAAATCGGGAGACGTGACAAATGGAAAAAAACACATTTTAATTTCCTCGTAAACTCGACGAGGTTTCCATTAAAATAACATAATGGAATCCAATAAGATCTAATTGTCTTTCATTTCCGTCCGTTGGATTTACATTAAGCCAATTTCGGAATGAAACGCGTCCATACAATAATTTTCAGGTTGATTTGGTGTTTTTTTTCCTGCAGGAAGGTCGCCTGGTTGGCTGAGGAACGCCAAACTTAATTTTAATTAAAAAATGTGTTAGCTTAAAAGGCGCAATTAGCGACGTGGCAAGCTAATTAAAAGCTAATTGGTCGATATTAATAAGTTTCCCTGAAGTATGCTCCCGATCTATTAGTGAAGTTTCTTGAAACCTGGATCTTTGTAATTTAAACTATTCCAGGCTGATTAATAATGGGACTACCGGGAGCGAGTATACAGTTAAGTAACTTCTCGAATAAAATGCTAAAATGATTTTCTTAACGCTAAGTCTACGGGTTCATTGAGGTGGAAAACTGAAATAGAACCAACCAAAACATCTAAGAGACGAATTACTGGATCTTGTAAAGAAAAATTCTTTCTTCTGAAACAAATTCAATTTTTAAAAAGAGCGAGCGCCAGGAATATTGTTGAATAATAAAAGAGCTCTGCAAAAAAAATCTGTGGCAGGAGCGAAAAGCGTAGACGTGGAAAGCAAAATATTGTTAATGAATGAAAACGGTCATTTTACATACTCACAAGGGAAGAAAAGTAACTGTTTTAAGGACGCTGACCGTGGTGCCATCTGTTGCTCTGTTTAGTAAGTTAACAACGAGACAGACAAAACCGATGATTGTCCTGTCATAAATTATGTAAATTAGTATGTAATTGTATTGCAAATAGTAAATTTCTAGTTTTGTTGGCAAGCTGATATAAAAATACTATAAAATGTATTAATAAATGTATCTGTTTGAAAAAGATAGGGACAAAATAAATTGATTTGTAATTTTTCCAATGATGTTTTTTGCTTTGTAGTTCGTGCGTTCGGTTAAAAAATTTAATGTGCTAAAAAGTGCCTTTTGTCCTCGAATATTTTCAAGCCTCGGCTGCGCCTCGGCCAAAAAACCCAGACTCGAACGATATTGCATAAAAAACTGAACCCATTTTTTTTAGAAAACTACATTAAAAAGGTGATGAATAATATGATAAATAAAATGAAAGCAAAAAAATAATGACAACGCCAGAATAGATCGAGGGAAATTACGAAAAGAAAGTAACCACAGACTTAGAAAATTAGAAGAAAAGAGAAAATTATTTGAGTTGGGTTCAATGTTTAATGAAACGATAATTTATAAAATTGAAAAAAAAGCACCAAAATGATTAATAAGACAAAAATAAATATCTAAAAGATATTGGAAATTTCTTAACCGGAATGTAGTACATACAACTACAGAAACATTCATATGGAAATCTATAATAAGAGAGGAATAAAAATACATCACAGAAAATATTTATGTACATACATGTAATGGAAAATATTAAATATTTTTTTTTAATAACAGTGAATTGTGCTTAAAAATAAAAATATCTTTCAGATTAGAAGACATAATAAATTTGAATTGATAACTTTTCAAAACACTGAAGGCACAAGTTAAATTCAACTTGAAACTCACTTAATGAAGAAGCACAAAATCTTCGTTCTTCATAATTATTTTGCAACAATAATTATCTTTGTTAGAATGTATTTATGGAAAAAGATCTAAAGATTCTAAAGGATGCCAGTAAGTCATTATTAATTCGGTGCGTTATATTTCTTAGTTAAAACAAGATTGTCGACGGTCCTTATCGTTCGAACATTCTGTATATTCATGTAGCAACAATAACCTTACATCCCTTATCATTTGTGACAGCAGAAACCTCCAGTCCGCCTCCGTTCAGCCTCTTCACATAATCAGAGTTGCAGAAACGTAAAAGCCGCCCCGAGAACTCCGGGAAAAAAAACCTTCTCGCTCTAACCCCCAAAGGGATCACTAACCCCACACAACCGAAAATAATCCCGCAGACGTCAGTCACTCCGGCAATTTGCGTCGCGAACCGACGGACGAATTCTTATCGGACAATTAATTCTAATAAAAAGGGCATGCTAATGGCTTGCCGGAACGAAAGAAGGGAACGTCGTTTGAGATTTTCAAAAGGTGGAAATTAAAGGGCAAAATTAGAAACGTTCGCCGATTGCTGATCGAAAATATGTACAACAAATCAAAGGGTTAATTCCCGGAGTAAATTACCTAATCAAGACTCCGGTGCGTCGTCCTGGAATTGCATGGTTCGCGCATTTAATTACTCATTCTTGATTTCATCGACGTAATTGTCGGGGAGTTGTTCTTACAAAAGGAGCAAAGTGCTCTAAGCCGGATTTAGGTACGTGTCTGGTGGTTGCGTAATTAACCAATGGAAATAAACCGACAACGTTAATGAAGATCACACGTGGACTAACAAACAATAAACGTGATTAAGGGCAGATTTTCAACAGAGGGGTGATTATTGCGTGGTTTAAGACCGACGTGATGATTAGACGATTGTCTGTCATATTAGGGCGTGACGGGTTTAGTCTTAGTCCGGCGAGGGAGGTTTCAGCCTGGACGCTGCCCTTTCAAGGCGCCAAGATTAAAACAGAACTTAATTCCTTAATAAGGGGATTCAGATGCGGTAGGATTAGGGGCTACGAGAGAAACGTATCCGAGCATAAAAATTAGAAGGCCAAGGGCTTAGCTGTGACAAGTTAAATACGGTTATGAAGGAGTTCATGTGGATCTAGTGGAAAGAAAAAGAAACGAAAATTATTTCATTTTAAAAAGATGTTATTGGTGAACTAGTTTTTGAAACGACAAAAATATGAGAATTCGTTTGGACAAAGTAATAAAATACATAAGGCATAAAAAAACAACGCAGAAATAAATTAAAATGAGGTATACGAGAATGTTGAAAAAAATAATCAAAAACTATTTTCTTCAAAAAACATTACATATTTTAATCTCTGTCACTTTTATTTATTTGCCGTGTTATTTTCGTACGGGAAGTCTTTAAAACACACAATTATTTCCATATTCCAAATATTAGATTGAGATTTGTTGATTTTAAAATCGGTTTTTAAATTCCCAATTTACAAAATTTATTTTGATAATTAGCGTTAATAAACAAACTAATCTGCCCCAGAAAATAAAAAAAATCAGTTTATTATTTTTAATATCCCCGATAAACACGACCATAAAATCCACTTTTAGCATTACCATTTACACCGAAATTTTCACATTTACATAATTCCCCTTCTTCTCTAACCCGTCGCGCTAAAATTGAATTTTGCCGCTGTTCATCTTTTATTTTTGAACCGTTCTCACTTAGTTCGACGAGTTGTGCCGGCTTGGTTTGCACAGATAATTGTTTTGAAGCTGGGGAAACTAAATCTTGGAGAAGATTTTCGAAGGAATTAAGTCTAGCCCGGGGCTTACTCGCACAACTTTTGTTAACATCTCGAAACTATACTGATAATTAAACTTACTTCTGTAGTGCAAGGGTGGCGAAATCTGCCCCCTACACCCCCGATTAAAAACAGATCGAGCTACAACTTGTGGCAAATTTCCAAATCCACAGTGAAAATTTTACATACATAATAGGAAAAACGGCCCTTATCCACAGGTTTTAAAAATACATACAACAGTGACTAGTTCAAGTAAATAATAATAGTTATTTACGAACCAAGTGCGGGAAGACGATGTTCCCTCATGAGCGCATTTATTTTTAAGCACGAGCGACGAAGGAGCGAGTGCCTTTAATTAATGCGCGAATGAGCGGTAGACCCACGCAAGTGGGTCATACAATATTTTTTGTATGAACATTAAATTAAAAATTTTTGTTTTAATACATTAAACATAAACGAACATAAAACCAAGTAGGCAGTGACCTTTGGTTATTAGAAACAATTGCTTCACTTGACATTTCAATTTTTGCAATAATTTGTGAGTTTTGTTTTATTTGTATTGTATTTTATGTAGGATTTGTAGGAATAATTTTCAACGATTATAAATATTTCTCTAATTTTTAATGGAGGAAAATCCAGGGAAGTTGTATTTTATGAACTAAATTTTATTATTATCAAGACCGATTTTTTTTTAATGCCTTAAACGGCCAGTGTTTTTTGCAATTTTATGCAATGTTATAATTTATAGGATGTGATTTGTATTTAATAATAATAAAACACTTTCAAAGGAATTATCATTACTTGTGATAGAAATATCCTAATGATTAATTAATCAGCTCTCTATGTTTTACAATATGTAATAATAATGCTCGGCTTGCAAATTCTACCTTTGTTAAATTATATTGCTTTGTGTTTCCCATTTTCGGCGATACATCACAAGGACACTTACAACGTCAGTCTCATATCATAACTGTAACACCTCCACATCAATTTCTGCGATACATATTTCGAGCGGACATTGTTATTATTATTACGTAAGAATCTAACATATAAGTCACGTGTAAACAATCTCTTCATTATTTGGATGTGTTTTTTCGCGATTAAATTACTCGATGGAAAATTTTTGAAATAAGAAAGCAGGCTTGGAAACAAATTTCCAGCTATTATTGTTGGTAGTATTTTGTTAGTCTGAGCAATGAAAGTGTCAAAACCAGTCAGTATTAAGAAGATTTTGATTTTCTAAAAGAGAACTTTAGTAGAAGAATCTGATAAATAGTAGATAATAAAATGCACGAGGAATTGTCGAGACGTGTCTAAAGTTTTTCCTGAGCTGGATCTATGATGTGTGGCAGCGCGCTGAGTCGTTGAGAGGTCTCTCAAAGGTGGTCGCTGGAACGTTGTACAGAAATGGGGCGACAAATTCAGCGGTAGTGCGAAAGTGTAGTTTAAATTAAGTTCTTAGTGTTAAATTAATCTATTTCACATACTTAATAAAATATTTCAACATGAACTTTAATTGCAATTAAAACGATCGTCAAACTTTTGAAAGTTCTGTATCATACACAAGTCGACTCGATGACTCTGGACAGGGAAATAGAATTATTTATTTCAAGAAACACAAAATAATTCATCGACTATAAAACTTCACACCATTAACCAACATTTGAGATAAATTTGGAGGGTTATGCAAAGTTTCGTAGGGCTGTCGACGTAATTTCAACATCGAAGTTCTAGTCTTATAGAATTCTGAACAAATTTGATGAACTTTGTGAGAATAGTAATTTTGTTCGATACCTCTCTAGAAAGTGCGTCTGTATCCATAGTTACCAGGTTTCTCTTTCGTTCACTTCACTTTCGCTCATCGTTTTTCGCTCACTGTCTTTCACTCACTGATTTTCATTCACTCGTAAATTTTTCCAACTCTTTCTGATAACGTAATTTTGATTTTTTTTAGGCAACATTTGGTAGCTCGCGGCACTTGCCTCTTCCAGGACATCGTCAGGAACATATGTATAACTCCTTATTATCCATTTCCGCAATTTCCACAACGTGCACAACCACTTTATTCACGTTACATAATTTTGTTTATTTTGTATTTTATTTTTTACATTACATACATAGTTTGTAATTTTGTACACAAAAAAAATAAATAAAGTTATGCAATTTTGTGATGCATCCTTTCTAAAATATTTCGTCCAAGTTTGAGCTTACCAGCGCCAGCGCGACATTTCCTTCGATTCACTAAATTTAACACTTCCGTTGTGCTTCTCCACAAATGGAACAAATTTAGTTCCCACTTTATAACTTTATCACAGAGTTGTAAACACTTTTTAAAATTTTATTGGACAATCTCGTTTCGTACATGTGCGCCGTTTCAAAATACAAAGTATAAACGACGCCAACAAAAGACATATTATTGTTTCACTCGCGAAATTTGCATAATCGAATGTGCAAATAAAAAAGAAGTAAAAACTGTTGAGGCATGGGAAAAACGTGGAAGTTCGGAATTCGGTGGCTGCCAAACTTTTCCGGCCAAATTGAATGTTTCAACTTTACAATCTCGTTTGGTACGTCATGGATAGCTCACGTGAAGAAACTTGTGCACAGTTAAACGTCCGGGTCATAAATTACTATCAGGGTGGTCATCCGAACCAGTTATTTGTTCAACGCATGTTAAAACCCAAAAAATGACAACACACATTTTTGTCTGATCTTGTTGTGACACGCCCAAATTTGATTTTCCTTTCATTTCTAGAAAGGAAACAAAAGGTTAAACAAATTTTTCAGCGCATTTCCAAACACAAAATTATACTTGACCAACTTTTCTTTATTAAAACAATTACATCACTCAACAGAGACGTTGGAAATTTTTTATTTACATATTATTCTGTTCCCTTCCAATGTGTTCATCTACTTATCCTTCCAACTACTCCCGACGCTATTTATAATTTTATGTTAACCTATGTTGAAAAATTTCCCAGTTTGATGTGGTCCCATTTATTCATGTATTCCGTCTGGTAGTCGGAAGTGGTATAAATTTAAATTTTTATATCCAATTTCATTTACAATAGCATTCATATGTTAAAATATTTCTGTCCCACTAATTTACTCGTACATTTAAATTCACCTGATTTTGGATCCCCTTTTAATGCGATCATTTGTCACGTGATGATGCCCCTTAAGAAATAATATAAAAGAAAGATTTGGGTGATTTAAGACGACTGTAATCGAATTTAAACCATTTCAGAAACTTTTGCGAAACGCAAACCAGTAGTACCATGAATACTGAAAAGCAGTCTGTTTTAAAATTTCTTGCCAAAGAATAATTTAATATAAAAATAATAGCCACAAAATATTGGGTGATTCAAAATAATTGTGGATAAATACGGCAACTATGTACGAAAATTTATGTGGCAACTGTGTGGGTGGGGTAGAGTTGACATTTGTATGACATTTCATATGCGTGCATTTGATTTTTTTTTTACATACTTTGTACAGCGAGAGATTGGTTGACATAAAAATCACTAAATTCTACGCAGAGAAAGTAGTACCTAGCGCACGTAAAATTTGAAATATATCCTTCAAGCAGTAACATTCTAGTGCATTTTGTAGTGTTGAGTTACAAGCCTAGAATTTAAAATCTGCCAATCTCTCGCTGAACGAAGTGTACCATATTTGCGCCACTATTAACTGTCAAAGAAATGTCAACTCCCTCCTATCTACAGAGTTGCCACATATATTTTTGTACATACTTGCTATATTTATCCAGAAACATTTTGAATCGCCCATTACAATAATTTATTGATAGTCTATGTTTTTTTTTTCATTCTGTGAGAGGCTAGGTGGCCGTGATGTTTGGCCCACCCACTCTGGTCTATGCCAAATAATTAAGTGATGATTGGAATATTCTGAATAATTAATAATTCATCATTAAATATAAATTATTATTCCTTATCGTTTTAAAAGAATCCTTGAAATACATAGGTACCTATTTTAAATAAGAAATAAAATTACCTCATTAAAATGCATTTTATGCAAAATATTGTGTACGTACCGCTCGCTTTGTAAAATTACAGAGAACGTTTCACTTATAATAATTGGTGTTGTTGATAAAAAATTATCGGTGGCTATTTTTAATTTAATGGACTCCTTATTTATACGAAACGCAACAGTATATTTTTAAATAAAAATATTTGAAAAACGTTTACAACTTTTTGCAACTTTAAGTTTACGCCAGGATCATGGAATTGTCCTTGACGTTTGCTCCGCCCACCGTGCTCTACGGCACGTTGAGCGGAGTTAACTAAACTATTAGTTGAATAAAAGTTTACAATTGTTTCCCGACGTTTCATAAAGAAGATAAATGAAAAACAATGTGAACAGAAACATCAGAAGCAGCACCGGTTGTTACCAAGTTATCAGAACAATTTTGTTTTAAGCTAATTTGGTACAAGAATGAATGTTTGTATTTGTTTTCCACCATTTGTCTACGAAAGAGTTTTCGTTGACAGTTCATGATGGGACAAATGATTTATCTTTTGCAGGTTTGATGGACGAAGGGTCAACCGGGATCTGCACCCAAGGCTACTTCCAGTGTGAAGGCGACACCCTTTGCATACCCCAACAAAGCAACTGCGATGGCAAAAAAGACTGTCCCAGTGGTAGTGACGAAATGAGATGCGGTGAGTGGAATCGAAATTGTCCCGACCCATCTAAACCCAAATCTTGCAGATGACTTAGACTCGGACAGTTATTGGGATCACATCTACAAAAAGAGACCAGCGGCGGAGAACGACGACGCCGCCAACTTTTGCAGTGAGTCCAGTTACAAAGTCTCTTGCAGACCTGACCTGACTGTTCTAGACCTGACCTACAACGGGACCTGCGTGTGCAGAGGGCGCGAGTTGTTGTGCGGCCACAAGGAGTTGGACAAGATTTCTTCGGATCTTCCAAAAGACGAAACCATCAGCTTGCTGTGAGTGTAACGGTTTGTGATTTTGGACAACGAATTTTCGAATTGTTCCAGGGACTTCGAGGGCAACAATTTCGGAGTCCTGAGCCGGGACTTCCTGAGAGGCGTCCCGCAGGACGTCGATAAGATGTAAGTTTGCTCGTTAGTTGCTTTCGGTGTTGTTTTTCGATTATAATTTCACGGGAACATCGCTATTGAGGCGTGACGCAGAACAAACAACGATAATTGCTTCGATAATCTAATACACCTTTCAGATATTTACGAGTGGCTTGATTAACTTATTATTTTAATAAAATAATGCCATCAATCTTCAGGATGGACGCGTTAACGCCGCCCCCGCGCGGGGTTCGCAAACGAAAAATCGGTTGATCAAAACGATCGCGCCGATAGTTGATGGAAAATTCTCTCAAAGCTGGTTAACAGTTTTAATTGACGTCGGATAAACTGTGCGATTAATTATCGTCGTGATGGAGTCAATTAACATAAAAATTTTATTTATAGTGAAAATGAAACGTTTTTGTAGTGGAGAAAATTCGACGAGAAACGCGAAACCGGTCATCATCGATTCATCAAACACCAGAAGATGACTCAAGGTCGACTTTCAAAGACAACTCAGTCCCTATTTAATAAATCATCCACCTGAAACATATTTTAATATTCTAATGGACTGCTCTTCAGTGTTCTTGCATAAATTTCTCTTAAAATATTACCTGTCACGGTGTGGATACCGGAATTAATCAAAATTACGCCTCGTTGGTGGTCAATTTCTGACGTCAATCTCAATTTGCTGGGGATTTGAATGACGCTCTTACAAGTTTCACTACATTAAATTTACTAAAAACAGCTCTACACGTCAATTTGCGACCGCCGAAATCTGAATTTAGGTACTCCATTCTAGCGATTCCGAAATGTGTTTCTGATACATTAGCGATTTGTGATCAACATGAGTTTGTAACGACGAGATTGTCAAGTGATTGTCGTAATTGTCGCTAAATTATCCGAATTATTATCAGTTGCTCCATTTCTTGATGATAAGAATATTTTTTTTTATATTAATAAGTAGGTAGTAGATTGTTAATGTAGTAGATTGATAAAAGCTTTCATGTTCCTCGCATGAATAGTCGAAACTACACTACGTTTTATATTCCTGGCTACAGAACAAATGTGTTGCTTAAGTCGCCGATTATTTTAATGTGCAACAACTTTGATCGGTTCGCTGCAGGGTGTGACATTCACTTTGACTCTTTGAAGACAATTCTCGACGCTGTGGAGTGCCGACTGTTGTTTTTGAAGAGTTGATCATTATTGTGACTTATTTATTAGCTTGTAATCTAGTTGTACAGCACGTTGTTTCCTGTAATTGGGTGCTTCCTGTAGGAAATATATTTATTATTATTATTATTATTATTATTATTAAATAAATTTTCCTCACTAGTGAGTTTACTTTCTTCATTTTCCTCACTAGTAATAAATGCCTATTTTCCTCACTAAATTGAGTGATAAAAGTATCATTTTTATAAGCGATGTTGGAAAAAAGAAATCATTTGGGAAATTTTGCACTCTAGAAGGATTAATGGAAATTAAAAAAATGTGTTTTCATTCTATTCTATTCGACCACTTTAGCAACAATCACGAAAACCAACATCGCTATCACAAACTCGTGCTGATCACAAAACGATAACTACTCTAATCAAGATTTAACTGTTGTAATTTTAAATGTCAACGATAAATGAACATTCAAGGTTTCACAGACTCGTCTCTTCACTGTCTTATTCTGTGAAATTCTCAACGTTTGTTCTAAACAACCTAATTACAACTTTGTCGTCGTTGTTTTGTAATTATTTATATGTCACCTTCATTCGAGACATCACAAACTCGCCCGATCACAAACTGCCGTTCGATGAAATTAATTAATCATTTTCACTGGTCAAGTGAAGCGATTAGCTGTCGTGATTTTATTGCTTTTACACTTAAAATGTTTGTAGTTGTTGTTTTTGATGAAAATTTAAATCAAGAGAAGTTTGTCGCGTAATTTTATAAAACCGCACAAATATTTCAGTTTTCAGTGACGTAGCTACAATTTTTTTAAAATTGAACAATTGATTGTTCTAAAAATAAAAACTCATTGGTACAAAACAGCGGAAGGGACTTACCGATCGAGATAAAAGATCTCGTAAAAGACTCGTATATTTATTTAAATAAATTCCGTGGAGTGGAGACATAAAATTATCGTAAAAGCCAGAAGTTTAATTCATTCCCGACTCTGTAAAAATTGATGACTTCATATGACGTCACCGATCTCCGATTGCACTCTTCCCTGCAATTAAATTTAATTCACGAGCCAGATTTATTATTAAATATTTATCGGGTGAATTATTATTATTAATCCACAGTTTATTAGTCGACGATTCGTTTTTACACCCCGCCGGAGAAAATATGGAATTTGTTACGTCAACATTTTCCGGCCAGTCTCTTTGTTTTACTATTTATCTTTAGGGTTTTCTTGGGCGATCCTCGACTCCAAACCCTAAAATACGGAATTGGATGTTTTCATTGTCAATATTGCTGATCTGGCCTACTCAATCCAAATGTTTCTCCAGTTAATTCCCTCGAAACGACTTATCATTGTTTAACGAAGAGAAAAATCGATGTAGCTCCGGAAATTCCGATATTGGGGGTGAGCTGAAGGTGGGGACCGGGATAAACAGATCTGGGGGTTCAAGTCTTGTAAAAAAACACCCTTGGCGTAATTCGAAAAATTTTAATTTTCAGACGCCAATTACAAAATGTTTAATATCTTGAGCGGTGGAGCCTTTGTAGCGACCTCGATTCGTTTTTGTGGCCCTTAATCTCTTGTTGTATTTCTTCGAGTGTTTTTCCTCTGGTTTCGGGAACGCATTTCCAGCAGAAAAACCAGTGCAAGAGCTGCGCCACAGCGAAAACCAAAATGGGAGCTCCAGAACCGAAACTGTCGGACAGCACTTGATAGAGCTTGACGTTTGTGGCGACACACACCGCATACACAACTGACAGTACACAAAGACCTTTTGTCTTGACACTTGTGGAGAAGACCTCTCCGTTCAGACAGTTAACAACGTTCCCAAGTCCAACGCTGAAGAACACTTGAAAAACCAACATTCCAGCCAGCGGGATCCAGTTTTGATTCGTCACCTCCAAGGAGGAATAGCGATCTAGGAGAAAATATGCGGATAAGAGCGTCAAAGAAGCGCAACATCCTCCAATCGAGAAGAGCAAGAGAGGCTTCCTGCCCGTCCAATCAATGATCAGCATCGATACGACAGTGAAGAGCAACTGAAGACTTTGCATCAACGTCGCTGCCAGACTCTCAGACAACACATCTGTAGCATCCACAAAGAGCAGTTGGGCGTAGAACGTCAAAGAGGTGACGCCAGAAAACTCGCACGCTGCCGTCAAAACGACCATCATGACCAGAGCCTTTCTATTCGACTTGATCAAAACCAAATCTTGATACTTTCCTCTTTCGGACATCTGTCTCTTGACGTCGTTAGTCAGCGCGACCATTTCGTCTTCGACGTCTTCGTTCCGTCGCAGTTTCTTCAGAACCAGCAGAGACTCCTTCGACTTGTTCTTCATCAGCAAGTAGTACGGAGTCTCGTGCATGAAGATGAACGCCCCCAGAAACACCACGGGGAAGACCAGCGTGATCAGACTCGTGGTCTCGATGGAATAGTGAGAACCGACGATGTTTACGAACAAGCTACCGCCGTACCAAGCCACGGAGAAGAAAGACAGCAGAGTGCCTCTGATTCTAGGTTCAGAAATCTCCGAGATGTAGATTACTATGACGCACAAACATCCACCTTCCGCCAAGCCGCCTAGGAATCTAGCAATGTACAGAAGGATTATCGAGTGGGAAGAGAAATACAACATTATCATTGAGGTTATCTGAAGAGGTGCTGTCAGTAACATCGACATCTTTCTTCCGATGATATCAGCCTGTATTGTGAATACGATACTGCCGATGATATCACCGATTGAAGCTACGGTGGTGATGTAGGAAGCTTCATCCGAAGTCATGTTCAGAGGATGATCATTTGATAGTAGTCTGGGAAGTGAAGGAGTAGGCCATCCGTAATGAATTCCAGAAGTGAACATAGACACAACAACTTAAATGATCGATTTGATTTTGTCTAGATAATCAAGTGACTCACCTATCAAGGCAGATAGATATTGAGGCCATTTTTTATTTCTTTGACCGGCGACTTGTAATACTTGACACTCCATTATTTCGTGACCGCTTGGTTAGAGATTCCCTACAGTTCGTACACTAACAGATACTGTTTAAAATTTGCTTGATAATATTCAACCTTGGCTTATAGCGAACCTAGTAACACACTTACTCAGTAAAAATGTAGAATAGATTGTCAGAAGTCATACCAAATTATTCTTTTACTTGAGGAAGCAAAATATCAAATTTACAGTTAGTGATAAAAATTTGAAACAAACACAATAAAAACTAACTGATTAGATATGAATTAGATAAAAAAAAGTTATATAAAACATATGTAATCACTTGGGATTGAATAGATAAGACGTGAAAGTGAGGTTTTTCTTTCAAGGAAGTATCGAGTGTTCAGTTGAGTTGTTCATCAAGTAGCAATGACAAAGCTAGGTTAGGACCACGTTAAGTGACATTTTTGACTAAATTTATTTTATAGTCGATTTCAGTGACATCCGTGCTGTCAATATGACAGTAGGTTGGCATTATTTGCTGTTTCAGTTTAGTAATTTTCAATTTTCTAATTTGGCAATTTACCTTGACGCGGCAAATTGACAAATTCAAATTATTATCTATCATTTCCAACAAATCAAAGAAAATATGTAGTCTGATTTGGATTCCGAGGATGACATAGTCCAACTATCTTTTACACCATGTTGAAGACTGAATTTTATTATTTATTGTTGATGTTTCACGAAATATAAATTTTCTTTTACCATAACCTCAATTTCTTGTTTGACATTTTTTTAACTAGGATTTGCTTATACTCTGAATATTGATTATGGATTCGTGTGTACAATCCGCACCAACATATTAAAAATGACACTGACAGCACGGATGTCGTTGAAAACGACTATATATGTTTATATGTAATGTGAGTGCCAGGTTATCAAAGAGGTTTATAATTAGAGCAGGACATGTCTATGGCTACATGTTTGGTACCTAACATTGAATACAAAACCTCTTAATTCGACGAAAGTCGCAGAGATGTGTAATCTGCAAAATTTTAGGTTAGGTGTGTTTTTATGTTGAAAACATTAAATGCACACCAAGACATTGTTGCCTACGTTGCAGACAAGCCAATTGCAAAGATGTAATCTTCTGCTGTTCAATTCCTGCGTTGCTGGACGTTAGAGATAAAGGGTAACCTTGTACCAACAGAGAGATTAATTTGGTGACTCAATTGTCGGACAGATGTTTTTGGTACATTTTCCATTATCTTCAGCATTAATAACAATTTCGTCTGTACGTTTTTGAACTGCTCCACTGCTTGGTTTTCGCAAGATACTACCAGTTCTATGAAACAAATTTACAGCTCTGTCCAAAGTTTTCTTAAACTGTATGTAATCCACACCAGAATTTGGAAATTCAGCTTGAAATTTTTCAATACAATTTTGCATCGAATAAACACCAACTCCCCCGATTTTGGTGCCGTTTCGAAAATAACTTTCAGTTAAGAAAAGTTTTATGTCCACGGTGAAAACCATCGTGAGATATGTAGAAAAAGCGACTGTTGTTTACCAACTTGTGAAAGCAGTTGATTTATTATAATTCCACAGAAAACGAAACTCAACTCAAAAAAAGACGCAAAACACAAATGACATCTCTCAACTGTCATCATCCCTTTTTCGCTCTATCTTCTTTCATCAAAAAATTTAACAGCTTTGGCGAGGTAAAATGGAAATGTGGCCATAAACAAACACAAACATTCCCAACAACTGGTTTATTCACGAATACGAATAACCTAATTTAAAATACTTTCAACTTCCACACCTCTTTCTCTAAATTCTATGGTTGGCGCAACTCTTCTGTTGCCTTTAATTTTTTGTTGGATTTCTTCAAGTGTCTGACCTCTGGTCTCCGGTACAAACTTCCAACAGAAGATCCATCCTAGCAGTTGCACAAGTGCAAAAACTGCAAGAGGAGCCCCTAAGCCATATCTGTCGGACATAACTTGGTAGATTTTGGTGTTGAGAGCAACACACGTCGCGTACACAATTGTTTGGATGCAAAGAGCTTTCGTTTTGACACTTGCCGAAAACAGTTCTCCGCTCAAGCAGTTTACGATATTGCCCAAGCCCACGTTGAAAAAGATTTGGAAAATGATTATTCCCGCAAGAGGAATCCAGTTGGAGTTTGCCATGTCCAAAGTGGAATAGTCGTGGAGAAAAAAATAGATGGACAAGAAAGTCAACGACGCACAACATCCCCCGATTGAGGAGAGCAAGAGGGGTTTTCTTCCGACACAGTCAACGATCAGCAAAGACACTACAGTAAAAGTCAGCTGAAGCAGGATCATCAACGATGCGGCCCAGTCCTCGGACAAGGCGACCGTGGTCTCCATGAAGAACAATTGCGAGTAGAACGTCAAAGACGTGATGCCAGAAAATTCGCAAACAGTTCCCAACCCCACCATCACGAACAGAGCTGTTCTGTTGGACTTGATCAAAATTAAATCTCGATATTTGCCTCTTTCGGACATTTGTCTGTTGACATCGACCGCCAGTCTGGTCAATTCTTCTTCCACGTTGTCCCGTCTCAGTTTTTGCAAGGCGAGTCGAGACTCTCGAAACCTGTTCTTCATCAAGAAGAAGTAAGGAGTCTCGGACATGAAAACGAAGCTTCCCAAAAACACTCCAGGAAAGATCAACGTGACCAAACTCGTAGTTTCGATGGAGTAGTAAGAACCGACGATGTTTACGAACAAGCTGCCGCTATACCAAGCGATGGAGAAGAAAGACATCAAGACACCTCTGATCTCTGGTTCCGAAATCTCGCAGATGTAGATCGGGAGAATACAAATGCATGCACCTTCGGACATACCGCCTAGAAATCTAGCTGTGTATAGTAAAATCTTCGAGCGAGAAGAAAAGTAAAGCATTATCATCGAGAGTATTTGGGGTGGTGCTACTAGAAGGAGTGTTGCCTTTCTTCCGATGATGTCTGCCAAAATTGTGAACAAGATGTTGCCGACGATGTCTCCGGCTGAGGCTACAGTGGTGACGTACGACGCTTGGTCTGACGTCAAGTTGAGTGGATGACTGCCAGAAAGAAGTTTAGGAAGCGAAGGACTAGGCCATCCGTAATGAATTCCAGAGCTGAACATGGACATGACAGCTGAAATCGTCATGTTTAGTTCGGACACACTCAATCTGACAACTACCTGCTAAAGATGTCACGTATTGACGCCATTTTTTATTTCTTCGGATTTTTCGATAACTCCTGAAGCACTCCATTTGGACTGTTTAATTCTGCACAAGCATATTAAAAAGTAGTGCAAAACTGGTCTCTTCAAATTGTAGCAACTAACCTAGTGATTCACCCGAAAGTGGTGTGATGCAGAGACAGCGAATCTAAAACCAGTACGGAGAGTTGGACGATGGGAGGGTCCTTGACCACAACGTTCACTCCATCGAAACTGTTGCGTGTAGTATAGTATTATACGTATTGGGAGAAGTTATGAAAGCTCTTGAAAGTTCACACTGCTGCACTATAGCGATTAGTGCAATCGACAGCGAAAGGCGATGCGGATAGTATAAGAATTGATAACAGTAAAAGCTGGCGACCGATAGCGATAACTAAAAGCGATGAGGTACCAGGTTCGCCGCGAAAATTACATTTATTGGTGCAACTAAATAAAATATAGATGATGGAAGAGTCATTCGCATTACTCATTAATTACACTAGCAAAAT
Organism: Tenebrio molitor; assembly: GCF_963966145.1. Taxonomy (NCBI): domain Eukaryota; kingdom Metazoa; phylum Arthropoda; class Insecta; order Coleoptera; family Tenebrionidae; genus Tenebrio; species Tenebrio molitor. The sequence goes on from NC_091049.1 coordinate 266,833, forward strand.
CACAACACCGACTTTCAAAAATTAAATCATTCTATCAACTTTTTTAAATAGAAATAACAATTATTCTTACGTGCGACACACATTGGGTTCGACATATACTGATAATGGTAAATTCATACAGCTGTTATCACCTGTTTGTAATTATTCAATATAAAGGCTGCAATTTGGAGTAATGTATGAACACGATGCTAGCTTGGACTGCTTTAAATAGTGACATTTATAGCTGATAGTTTTTGCTGCTGCAGAAATCAGCAATCGTTGTGTATGTTAAAGAAGTTTAACAACAAACATGATTGTGTTCGGCGAGAACCACATGAAAGTGTGGAGCATTTCTTGTGAGGAAAGGATGGGTAAGTGTAGAGGATGTTGAGGGGGGAATTTTATAAGATAAGAGTGAGCTAAAAGAAGCAAAACAACAATCGAATGCAGGTTTTCACGGCCGTTGTCAACAGGGTTATTGTTTTCCGGGTTGTGCCGCGGTCGTCTGGATTGCTGGGTAGAAAATGTATATAATCTGTTTCAAAATCAAAAATCCACCAACACTGCATTCTACCTCGAAAATACAACCGACAACGTCGCCAACTTTTGTTTTTGGGTTGAAACTTATTCTAGGGATTTCTTTTTTCTGCCAACATAATTCAACAGGTGGTGGATTTTTGATTTTGAAACAAATTATAAGTGAAAGTACTAAATAAAATTTTCAAAATTTAACATGAACGTCTCCATATAAAATATGTACAATAGAACCAGTTTATTTAATAAAAGTCAAAAAATTAATCTCCAGATGAAAAAGTTTTGTTCGAATACAACTAAGTCTGGTGTAATCGAAAAAATTTCAGAACTATAGTTTTTAAAAGACAATGGTACTGGACGGTTTGGTTTGTGAAAAAATCTGTAACATCGTCCTAAATTTTTTTCCTTCACAAATTTTTTTGATAAATGTAAGGATTAGATTTCAAAACTACATTTAAAACACATTTACACTAAAATTTTTCATATTTGTTTATTTAAAAACTTGCTGTATTTACGAAATATATTTACGTATGAAAATCTATCAAATAAATATTTACAAATATGTAATAAATTGCATATTTAATAAGTAGTATATTATTTAACGAGCATATTATATGGAGGTTATAATTAACACGAGGATGAAAATTACGAAACGAGCCGTCAGGCCAGTGTAGTAATCATCCGAGTGTAATAATAACCCTTATATGCCAGTCAAATATGATCTTTTATCTACGACTATTGGCAAAAATCTCGTTTTTGAGAATGCATTTTTTTTCGAATGTAAGGGTATGCCAAGTGACACCTCGTTTGAAAGGCCACTTCCCGAGGAATACACACTATTTGTTTCCTGAATATGTATTTTCAAAGCCTACGTGCTAAAAAAATAAAAACTAATTTTATAAATTGAACAAGTTGGAGGTGTACATTTCGTATTTTAAAGTAACTTTTTTCAAAAGCCTTGATTGTCTTTTGTCTAATCAAGATTGAGGCACAATACCGGGTTATGTAAGGGTTGTCCCAGACAGCGAGAACCCAGTGTTGGAGAGGATGCTAGTTTAAACGTGTTATAGTAGCGGCCGGGGAAAATGAGAATCTGGCTTCATGACTTAAAGGCGCTTTTTTTCACATTATTTATCAATGTCCGAAAACAAAACCCGCGAAATAAAATTTTCATCTCTGCCGCTATATTAAGCAACCAAACACAAAAAGGCGTACGAGCACTAAAAGCACTGAAACAATAACTTCTACAAAATTAGCCCAACAGGGCACTCACGAAAACAGTTTTTCACCAACACATAATGAATATAGCATGAATTTTTCTAGAAGTTTTCCCAAAGCAATTTCACGTTTTTTCGTCAATTGAACTCTAAATAACAGGTTAAAAATTTAAATAAGTCAAAAATAAGACAAGCTTTAGTTATTAATATTCAGAAAGTATTTTAAAGACAGATTAAAAAAATACATATTTGGTGCACTCTGTCGACAAACTCGCAAAACATTCACTTTGTTCACTAGTGAGAAAATATTATTTCCTCATTAGTGATTAAATTGCCATCTTTGCCAACTATTTTCAGTGAGGAAAAATCACTAAAATTCAATGATAATAGAAAAAATAATATGTAGTAGTCATAGTTGCGATTGTAGAAAAAATGTTGTGTGTATTGCGAGCGCAAGTGTACATTGTCGATTTCAAGCAAATCTCTCAATCGACAATGTATCATTTTGCGCTCTTAATACACAAATAACTATACATTGTCAAGATAACACAAACACATCTTTCAAAAAAAGCAATGGCCCATTTGATTATAAAAAGTTTCGCGCGGATCGGTAATATGTATTCAATTGTGTAGCGACCAATTAAGTCCTCCATGGTATCTTGTCTGATTGGTCAATTTGGCAATGTCTTTTCTCGCTTATTGTGAGAGTAAAAAAATATACAGGGTGGAACAAAAGTATCAAATATTGGCTGTAACTTTTTAATTTGACAATTTATGAAAAAATGTTTATTACATAAGTTGATTGGGGTATTATCCTGCATCATCTGGTCTTTCTAGTTTGTTCCTATCTTCTTTTGTTTCGCTGCTATGGCAACCAACTTTGGGTTTTTTAAATAGCACCCATATTTTTTTTGTATGATTTTCAAACAAGCATATCTTTCTGTATTCATAAATACAGTTTTGCCATTATGGGGAAAAAGAATAACATTTAAAAAAAAAACAAATGTGATAAAATTAACTTGCTAAGTAATAAAATGCAATATCAAGAATGCCATGGAAATTTGACAATTTTTGTTGAACGTCATGCATGATAATAAACCAAACAATTTTTATATTGAACATTTTTTCATAATTTTTCAAATTGAATATAAAAATTGTTTGGTTTATTATCATGCATGACGTTCAACAAAAATTGTCAAATTTCCATGGCATTCTTGATATTGCATTTTATTACTTAGCAAGTTAATTTTATCACATTTGTTTTTTTTTTCAATTTTATTCCTTTTCCCGATAATGGAAAAACTGTATTTATGAATACAGAAAGATACGCTTGTTTGAAAATCACACAAAAAATGTATGGGTGCTATTTAAAAAACCAAAGTTGGTTGCCATAGCCGCGAAACAAACGAAGATAGGAACAAACTAGAAAGACCAGATGATGCAGGGTAATACACCAATCAACTTTTATATTAAACATTTTTTCATAAATTGTCAAATTAAAAAGTTACAACCAATATTTGATACTTTTGTTCCACCCTGTATATAGTTTTAAATTTACATTTCAGCGTAATTCCAGGAATTTGCCAGTTTTCTGTGGGCCGTCAGTCCTGCCACACCCAATATAGCACCGTGCACTGCTGTCAAATGTCAAAAGCAGACACAGATCATGTCGACTTCTTGATTCGGGCTTACCTCATCGGACTATAATTAAAGACTGTTATACTTATGTTATTTTTGCCATATAGAAGAATTTACCATTTGCAGAAACTGTTTCGATTCATCGTATTTGTATTGATTTAATTTCAATTATGAACATGCACGTCGCGAATACTTTCGCGTTTAGGTTGAGATTGGCTCGTTAAAAATTGTTATTTAATAATTTAATAACAAACACACCGCGATTTTCTAGATGAGTAGTTTTCCTATTGCGCTACCACCAAATCTCAGATGCCGCAATTAAAAATGCATCACGACGGATCAAGTCCGATTAACAATCCGTAATTGTTTATGACAGTCAAGCCGACGAGTTGGGAAAGAGAAAAATTTAATTAAAGCAGATTGTAGTAGATTGGATCGAAACGGAGTTAACGCGCAAGAGTACTCATTTAACATGTTATCGCGGGGTTAGTTGTGTTTCACTAATTAACGAAGGGGTAATTTGAAAGCTTCGCATTGTTTCCCTATTATCGGTACAGCGGAATTGGTTACAGCGACAGACGAAATAAAATTGTAATTAAACAGTTTCCAGAGTTAAATTGTGAAAATTGGAGTTGCTATCCAGGAAGGGTAACAGCTAAACTGAGACATTTTTACTAAAGTGCAATGTGCAGTCGAGTGATTTCAATTTAGTTTCTAGGTGTATTTGCGGTAAACAAAATTCTTGCGGTTTCGTTTTGTGAAGCGAACTGGAAATTATAGAGAGGAGAGTAACAGATCAGTATAAAGGCAACAACAAATTAACTTCCCTTCTAGTGTTTTTTTCCCAACAGTTTATTTGCTAATTTCACAAGAGCTTGAGGCGTGATATCCAATATACATATTTCCAGCAAAAGATTAAATGATCGGATTAACTAAAAAATTATTTTCATAGAGCAGGCGTGAAAGTTGGATGGAGTCAGATTGTTAATAAGCATCTGCGTTCTGCAAGGTGCTCTTTCTGGTCCAATTCTTGGCAGAGAAAATCAGAAATTTAAGTGAAAATTGTTTCTTCTTCACCAATTGAAGAATCATAATGATTTTATATTTCGCAACTTTAAAATCTAAATGTTACGTCGCTAACGACTCTACTATAACCTTTTAAGATTCTTCTCCCACCTTCAAAAGTCTTGTTAATATCCACTTTCCACTAATCTACATTTTATTGTTCTATTGTTTACAAGAATCTCATGTGTCGACAAAAATCGTTGCTCTTTTGATAAAATTATATTCACCAATCAAAACCTGCACGTATTCGTTTCATCACTTTGTCCACTACTTTGCATAAGAGTTCCACGTGCGAGTCTGTTTCGTTGTTAGCTACTATTTATAAATTAAATCTTTGTACTTTATGCATAAATTTACGTCACAAATGTACACCCAACATTGGCGTAAAAATTATCTCTAACCTTCAACAACTGTTCGTTTATAAATCTAAGTTATCTGAAACGTTAAACAGTGTCTTCCAAATAGTACCCGTTAGAGATGAAGCAATTACCGAAAGAAGAGAACAAGACGTGGCCTCAATATGTCGCTGTATGGACCGGTACTGTACCAACTTAAACTTAAACTAAGTGTCAAGTTTAACCCGGATTAAAATAAATTCCAGCTTTACTCTCGATGTTCTGTGCGGGAATGCACTTCGGATGGCCGAGTCCTTTCCTCCCGAAGATACTGTCAGACGAGTACCCCTTCGACGTAACACCGGAAGAAGCTTCCTACATGACAATCATTGGACCTCTTGGTGATATACTTGGTAACATTGCGTCATCACTACTAATTGATTTGATTGGTCGAAAATCATCAATTTTGCTGATAAGCCTACCCCAAATTGTTTCATCTATCTCCTTCTATTTCTCATCGTCGTCCAAGACGCTCCTCTACGTTGGAAGATTCAGTGGTGGTCTTTCCGAAGGAGCATGTTTCACCCTCCTTCCAATCTACATTTGTGAAATTTCCGAACCCAGAGTCAGGGGCATCCTGGGAGCATCATTTTCTCTAATAATGATGTTCGGAATTTTTCTCGTCAACGTTGTAGGATCTTACTGCAGTATCTACACCACCGCTCTAGTTTCCCTCACAGCGACCGCCACTTTCATAATAACGTTTTCCCCGATGCCCGAAAGTCCTTACTATCTGCTGATGCAAAACAAAGTCGAAGCGGCTCGACATTCTTTGAGAAAACTGAGATGGAAGAAAAACGTCGAATCAGAGCTTTCCTCTCTGATCAACGACGTTCAAAGGCAAATGTCCGAAAGCGGCACATTTAGTGATTTGTTATCGATCAAATCGAACAAAATGGCCCTGTCCGTCATGATCCTTTTACGAATCTTGCAACAGTACAGCGGGTTCGGGTCTTTCACATTTTATGCTCAGCTCTTGTTCGATGAAGCAACAGACGCCATCCCACAGCACTGGGCCGCCATTTTGATGATCTCCATCCAAGCTGTCTTCACACTGATTGCAACGCTGATTGTGGACATAGTAGGGCGGAAACCCTTGATTCTGACATCGATCGGGGGATGCTGCTTGTCTCTAACTTTCAACGGTGTCTTTTTTGTCCTGAGAGACTCTTCACTGGTCGATGTGTCCCATGTAAACTTGCTACCCCTAATAGGATTGCAAGTGTTCATAATATTCTTCGCGATGGGGTTGGGAAGTGTTGTTAACTTAGTTTCGGGGGAAGTGTTCCCCGCGAAAGTTAAAGCCAAAGCGCTTTGCGTGATGAATGTTGTTTTTTCCCTTAGTATGCTCACCAGTACCAAATTCTATCAGTTTACGGCAGACAATTACAGTTTAGCGATCCCTTTTATAGTTTTTGCTCTGTTTCAGTTTGTCGGTTTTGGACTTTGCTATCGATTTCTTCCCGAAACTAGACATAAAACACTGGAAGAAATCCAGCAGGAGCTCAAGGGAAACAAACACCAAATTCATGAGTTAAGTGCGAAACAAACGGTTTAATTGTCCTTGCAACAACGACGACGTGTCAACTGTGACAGATTTCCATAAAGCACGTTAAATGTTTACAGAAGATCTGCAAACAAATTTAAACAAAGATAAGAATTGTGAATATATTTTAACAAACATTTTGAGTGTAGAAACAATACAAATGTCTTAATTATAATCTATAACGTACGTGGACATTATCTTTCCTAATGTTTGAACTTTCACAGTTTGAATTTAATCGCGCTGATAATTGTATTAACCAGACTAAAGAGTGGTGTTAGATAACAATGACCTCAGATATCGCTTAAATTTAAACGATGATGGGACAAAACTGTTCAATTTTCGTTTGTAATGGCGAGTTCCTCAGATTTGTCTGTTGCTAAACGTGAAGAAGGTAAAAAATGGCCTCAATTTCTTGCAACTTCTGCCGGTAAGTTCAAAACGGTATTCCTGTACGACAACTAACACTTGTCGACTCTTCTTAGCAAACGTTGCCATTTTTACCATGGGGCTTCACTCGGGCTGGCCTGCACCCTCTCTTCCCAAGCTCCTGTCAGACGAATTCCCTTACGATGTAACCAACGAAGAAGCTTCTTACATCACAATCATAGGTTACGTGGGCAATCTTTGTGGAGGGTTGGTCGGCGCTGCACTCTTGGACAAAATCGGTCGTAGAAGAACAATACTCGCAATAGCTCTGCCCCAGCTGATATCTTTTATTCTCATCGCCATGTCTTACTACGTGTTCGAATTGTTGTACGTGGCTAGGGTGATAGGTGGTTTAAGTGAGGGTATGTCTCTATCCATCATCCCTCTGTACGTTGCAGAAATAGCCGATCCCTGTATTAGGGGCGTGCTGAGTACCATGATATCCTTGACTGTTATATTTGGTATATTGTTTGCTAACATAGTGGGCTCCTACGTAGCAATCAACGTCGCAGCTCTATCCTTTCTAGCGTTTCCACTAATATTTTTGGTAGCGTTCTGGAAAATGCCAGAAAGTCCCTATTTTCTCTTGATGAATAACAAACACGATGAAGCTGAACGTGTTTTGAAATTCTTGCGAGGAAAATCGAACGTCGGTGATGAACTGAATGCTCTAGTAAAAGATGTCGATCGACAAATGTCCGAATCTGGACAATTTCGCGACATTTTCGCTATTGACACAAACAAGAAAGCATTTTTGTTAGTGATAGGGACCAGAATTGTACAACAACTAACTGGAATTTCCGCTTTCAGTCTTTACATTCAAATTCTTCTAAGTGAAGCTTCCCAAACGTTGCCACCGCATATCGGGTCCACGATAATTCTTTCAGTGCAGCTCATCATGGTGTGTTTATCGTCACTGTTCGTGGACAGGTGGGGAAGAAAACCTCTTTTGCTCTTCTCAACTGGAGGGTGTTTCATCAGTTTACTCATCCAGACAGTTTATTTTGTACTCAAGGAACACACTAGCGTCGATGTTTCCATTATTGATGGGTTTCCTTTGGTCATGATGATTTTATTCATAATTGTATTCTCGTTGGGACTTGGGGTTGCGGTGACAATTTTCTCAAGTGAAATTTTTTCTGCAAGTATCAAAAGCAAAGCGATTTGTTTGGTTAATGTTGTATTTGCATTGGGCATGATGGGCACCACGAAGTTCTACCAAATCACAGCTGATGAATTTGGGCTAGCGGTTCCTTACTGCAGTTTTGCTTTAGCCACATTTTTAGGCGTTTTGTTTATATACTTTTGGCTACCAGAAACTAAAGGCAAAACATTGGAAGAGATTCAACGACGATTAAAGCAAAAGAAGGAGAAGACAGACGCGCCCATAAAAATTTAGTTTTAGAACAAGTAAATGTTTATGAAGTACTTACCTACTTTTTACAATTATATTTAAAACGAAATAAATAAAACAAAACATTTTTGCCTTTCTGGAAAGTTGTTTAAGACTTCTCATCTCCTCGTATTTAAGTTTTTTTATTAAATAATTTCTGGGGTATCATGAAAGACACTTTGTAAATAATCACAAATTAGAAGATTAAATCTTTTCAGTCGTGTTCGAAACGTTATTTTTTTCCTTTTATTGAACCTCCTCCAAAGTCTTGCTTTTGGTTTTTGGTAGGCACAAGTACCTTCAGAAATAAGGCTCCGAAAAAAGTGGTCGGAGCAAAACTGTAATAGGATCTTGTCAAACCAAATTCATCAACAGTAACTGGATAAGACCTTTGTAATGACCATCATTGCCAAACAGAGCGCTTTGTTCTTGATCTTTGTCGAAAAACTTAGCTTGATAAAATTGGTAATGGGACTCCCAAATACCAATGAGAACAAAAAAATAAATGACATCATCATGATCAAAAGAAACCCGTCAATAATGGAAATATCGACGTTAGTATGCTCTTTGAGTACGAAATAAATTATGTGGATGAGTTAGTTTATAAAACATCCTACGGTTGAGAAGAGCAAGAGAAGTTTCCTTCCCCACTTGTCTACGAACAGTGTGGACAAACCCATCATGAGGAATTGGATGAAAAGAAGAATCTAGAATCCGATATGAGGTGGCAAGGCTACTGTAGTATTATTTAAAAGAATTTGGATGTAGAGACTGGAAATCCAAGTTCCGGTTAGTTGTTAGACAATTCTAAGTAGTCCCTATCTCTAAGACCAAGACTTCCTTCATTAAGTTTTGTGAATGTAAACCAGAGTTTACTATACTGAAACCGGTAAACATATGGACGTCATCTTTAGTAGTATTTGAACTTTCTTGATTTCACTATAATCACGCTCATAATTGTCTTAAGATGTCTATACGGTGACACTAGATAACAGTGATCCTAGATAACTCTTAAATTTAAACAATGATTAAACAAAAATCTTAATCTTAATAAGAAAATTTTGCCTGTAATGATTAAAATGCCGTGTTCGTCAAACATGTCAGTTGGTAAAAATGAAGAAAGTAAAAAGTGGCCTCAATTCCTTGCAACTTGTGCTGGTAAGTTCAAAACTGGATTCCTGTAGAACAACTAACACTTCTAGATTTTTCTTAGCAAACGTTGCCATTTTTACCATGGGGCTTCATACCGGCTGGCCTGGACCCTCTCTTCCCAAGATTCTTTCGGATGAATTCCCTTACGATGTAAGCAACGAGGCGGGTTCCTACATTACCATCATAGGCAATTTGGGCACCATTTTCGGAGGATTGATTGGGTCTTTACTTTTGGACAGAATCGGTCGTAGAAGAACAATGCTCTTGATCGCTTTGCCTCAATTTATTTCGTTCTTTCTGATCGTCATGTCTTACTACGTGTTCGAACTGTTGTATGTGGCTAGGGTAATAGGTGGTCTGGGTGAGGGTATGTGTCTCTCCATCATCCCTCTGTACGTTGCAGAAATAGCCGATGCCTCTATTAGGGGCGTGTTGAGTACCATGATATCCTTGACTGTTATATGTGGTATATTATTTGTCAACATAGTCGGTTCCTACGTAGCCATTAACATCGCAGCTCTATCATTTCTTGTGTTTCCAATAATATTTTTCATAGCTTTCTGGAAAATGCCAGAGAGTCCATATTTTCTGTTGATGAAGAACAAACCAGAACAAGCTGAACACATTTTGAAATTCTTACGAAGAAAATCGAACGTTGATGAAGAACTGAACGCTTTGGAGAAAGATGTCAAACGACAAATGTCCGAGTCGGGGAATTTTCGTGATATTTTCACCGTTGATACAAACAGGACAGCACTCATCTTAGCAATAGGGACCCGACTTGTGCAACAACTAACTGGAATTTCAGCTTTCAGTCTCTACATTCAAATTCTTCTAAGTGAAGCCACTCAAGTGTTGTCACCACAAATCGGATCTTCCATTGTTCTTTTCGTCCAACTCATCATGATGAGCTTGTCCACATTGTTCGTGGACAAGTGGGGAAGAAAACCACTTTTGCTCGCCTCCGCTGGGGCTTGTTTCATCAATCTATTTATCCAAGCAATTTATTTCGTCTTTAAGGAATACACTAATGTCGACGTGTCTGTTATTGACTGGTTTCCTTTGGTGATGATGATTATATTCATAATCGTATTCTCGTTGGGACTTGGGGTTGTGGTGACTACTGTCTCAAGTGAAGTTTTTTCGGCAAGTATCAAGAGCAAAGCAATTTGTTTGGTGAATGTTGCATTTGCTTTGAGTATGATGGGTACCACGAAGTTCTACCAAGTCACTGCTGATGAATTTGGACTGACGGTTCCTTATTTCAGTTTTGCCCTAACCACGTTTTTAGGAGTTTTATTTATCTACTTCTGGTTACCAGAAACTAAAGGCAAAACTTTGGAAGAAATTCAACAACGATTAAAGAAAAATAAGAAAAAGACAGAGGCGACCATAAAAATTTAATTTTATCTCATTCGAAAAAATTACTATATTATGCTGCAAGAATTCAAGAAGAGTCGTGGGGAAGGATAGTAAAAGGAAATAAAAAGAAAAAATGTAAGAAACAATTTCAAATGTTCTGTTATCTATCAAAATAAATCATATTACGTAAATGTTTAAGTTTTATTTTTATTAAATAATAATTACTGAGGTACCATGAAATACGCTTTGTAAATAATCACATTTTAGAAGATTAAACCTTTTCAGTCGTGTTCGAAACTTTCTCTTTTCCCTTTAACTCTTGTTGAATCTCCTCCAAAGTCTTGCCTTTGGTTTCTGGTAGGCAGAAGAACAGAAACAAAACTCCTAAAAACGTGGTCAGCGCAAAACTGCAATAAAGAACCATCAGTCCAAATTCATCAGCAGTGACTTGGTTGAACTTCGTGGTGGCCATCATGCCAATGGCAACAAAAAAATAAATGAAATCATCATGATCAAAAGAAACCCGTCAATAATGGAAGCATCGACGTTAGTATGCTCTTTGATTACGAAATAAATTATATGGATGAGTTAGTTTATAAAACATCTTACGGTTGAGAAGAGCAAGAGAGGTTTTCTTCCCCACTTGTCTACGAACAGTGTGGACAAACCCATCATGAGGAATTGGATGAAAAGAAGAATCTAGAATCCGATATGAGGTGACAAGGCTTCTGTAGTGTTATTTAAAAGAATTTGGATGTAGAGACTGGAAATCCAAGTTCCGGTTAGTTGTTAGACAATTCTAGTCCCTATCTCTAAGATCAAGACTTCCTTCATTAAGGTTTGTGAATGTAAACCAGAGTTTACTATACTGAAACCGTTAAACATATGGACGTCATCTTTAGTAGTATTTGAACTTCCTTGATTTCACTGTAATCACGCTCATAATTGTCTTAAGATGTCTATACGGTGACACTAGATAACAGTGATCCTAGATAACTCTTAAATTTAAACAACATTCATTATACCGGGTGTAAAATTGGTTTACGAGACATAGGATTTTATATGTAAAAATAAAGAGTTTCAATTATTGGCTCCCCTAACAATTTTATGGCAAAATAGTTAAAATGAAAGTTAGAGAGAATTAAAATTACTGTCTAATTTCAATCTTAGTTTTATTCTAACATCTTGTGGTACTGAAAGAAAAGCAAGAAAAGAGTTAACACAAAAATACTAAAAAGTACTATGTACTAGGCATGAAATTTTATTTCTTTCTTTAAATGGTATTATGGAGGATCTTCTTTAAGAAACTTCCAAGCAACATTTGCTTCAGGTTTCCCAGACCGACCAATTTCAGCCACAGAAACAAATCGAAAAATTGGAGAGAAGTTTGAACATTTAATAGAAGATACCTTTTCATTCGTCCTGTAGTCCTGTACGAGTTCATTTGAAGGGCAGATCAAAAGAAAATTAAATAATAGTGAAACCACCCGACAAATAATTTTAGAAGTCAAATTTCATTCCTAGTACTGCTTTTTAGTATTTTTGTCTTAACTCCTTTCTTGCGTTTCTTTCAGTACCACAAGATGTTAGAAAAAAAACAAAGAGTGGAATTAGACAGTACTTTTAATTCTCTCTAACTTTCATTTTAACCATTTTGCCATAAAATTATTAGGGGAGCCAATAATTGGATCTCCTTATTTTTACATGTAAAATCCTATGTCTCGTAAACCAATTCTACACCCGGTATGTACATTTATCGAGCATTTATTATATTTTATTTTTCACTTTAGTATAATTGCATGATAACTCCTAGGATACGAAATACGTAAACATGTCCATAACAACCGGGGAATAATAACAGGGCGTAATAAGAATAAGCGGGCGTAATGAATTCATAACGCCCTCATCAATTCAAAATTGCAAAGATGCCATTTTTTTTTTAAGAACACGTATAGTGAAAAATAAAATCTTGTATGCACCACGGCGTCACCGAATGATTACGCTCATCGAACCATATCCATCTCTCGGGCTAAAGCCCTCGAGCTGGATTCATCGTTCTCCGGGCTTAATCATCGTTGTAACGCCATTGGTGCATAAATAGCTATTACCGAATATTTAATAATTTAGGAAGCATTAGAATTTGGTACTGAGCATTCGTTACATTTATTGAGCCTATATTTTTTATAACGAATATTTATTAATTTAGGAAGCATGTGAATTTGGTATGGAGCAATCATTTTATTTATCAAGTGTCTATTATTTTTATCGAATATTTATTATTTTAACAAGCATGTAAATTTTATATCGAGCATTCATTACATTTATCGGGCGTATATTATTTTTATCGAATATTTAGTTTCTTGTCATGCATTTGAATAAATTAACTGGAAAATGTAATATGCATTGGGAATAAAATATCGAGCATTTAATTTGTTCCCATTAAAATGCCGTGTTTGTCAAATATATCAGTTGGTAAAAATGAAGAAAGTAAAAAGTGGCCTCAATTCCTTGCAACTTCTGCTGGTAAGTTCAAAACTGGATTCCTGTAGAACAACTAGAGACCATTTAATCTAAGAAGTACATGATGACTCATCGAAATCTGACCGTAGGACGCTAGTCAGCTGATGATCAGTGGCGTAGAAACATTCGATTAGCTAAGCAGTCGATATAGTTCAATTAATTTATCTGATTAAAATTCTACCAAATTAATAATTCAATAATGAATGTCATAGTATGATACACAGAGAAAGAAATAACAATAACTAAACACTTCTGAACGCTAACGGGGTTAAGTTAGAAATAACCACGAGGGCATGGATTCCAGATGGTTGATGGGTCTGTGCGCCGTTGGACTCAAACCTCCCCTAAAAATTTGAACATGAACTCGTCCGACGACAAAGTGTTCGTGCGCATTATGTACTTCTTAGATGAAATGATTTGTAACACTTCTCGATTTTTCTTAGCAAACGTTGCCATTTTTACCATGGGGCTTCATACCGGCTGGCCTGGACCCTCTCTTCCCAAGATTCTTTCGGATGAATTCCCTTACGATGTAAGCAACGAGGCGGGTTCCTACATTACCATCGTAGGCAATTTGGGCACCGTTTTCGGAGGATTGATTGGGTCTTTACTTTTGGACAGAATCGGTCGTAGAAGAACAATGCTCTTGATCGCTTTGCCTCAATTTATTTCGTTCTTTCTGATCGCCATGTCTTACTACGTGTTCGAACTGTTGTATGTGGCTAGGGTAATAGGTGGTCTGGGTGAGGGTATGTGTCTCTCCATCATCCCTCTGTACGTTGCAGAAATAGCCGATGCCTCTATTAGGGGCGTGTTGAGTACCATGATATCCTTGACTGTTATATGTGGTATATTATTTGTCAACATAGTCGGTTCCTACGTAGCCATTAACATCGCAGCTCTATCATTTCTTGTGTTTCCAATAATATTTTTCATAGCTTTCTGGAAAATGCCAGAGAGTCCATATTTTCTGTTGATGAAGAACAAACCAGAACAAGCTGAACGCATTTTGAAATTCTTACGAAGAAAATCGAACGTTGATGAAGAACTGAACGCTTTGGAGAAAGACGTCAAACGACAAATGTCCGAGTCGGGGAATTTTCGTGATATTTTCACCGTTGATACAAACAGGACAGCACTCATCTTAGCAATAGGGACCCGACTTGTGCAACAACTAACTGGAATTTCAGCTTTCAGTCTCTACATTCAAATTCTTCTAAGTGAAGCCACTCAAGTGTTGTCACCACAAATCGGATCTTCCATTGTTCTTTTCGTCCAACTCATCATGATGAGCTTGTCCACATTGTTCGTGGACAAGTGGGGAAGAAAACCTCTTTTGCTCGCCTCCGCTGGGGCTTGTTTCATCAATCTATTTATCCAAGCAATTTATTTCGTCTTTAAGGAATACACAAATATCGACGTGTCTGTTATTGACTGGTTTCCTTTGGTGATGATGATTATATTCATAATTGTATTCTCGTTGGGACTTGGGGTTGTGGTGACTATTGTCTCAAGTGAAGTTTTTTCGGCAAGTATCAAGAGCAAAGCAATGTGTTTGGTGAATGTTGCATTTGCTTTGAGTATGATGGGTACCACGAAGTTCTACCAAGTCACTGCTGATGAATTTGGACTGACGGTTCCCTATTTCAGTTTTACCCTAACCACGTTTTTAGGAGTTTTATTTATCTACTTCTGGTTACCAGAAACTAAAGGCAAAACATTGGAAGAAATTCAACAACGATTAAAGAAAAATAAGAAGAAGACAGAGGCACCATAAAAATTTAATTTTATCTCATTGGAAAAAATTACTATATTATGCTGCAAGAATTCAAGAAGAGTCTTGGAGAAGGATAGTAAAAGGAAATAAAAAGAAAAAATGTAAGAAACAATCTCAAATGTTCTGTTATCTGTCGAAATAAATCATATTACGTAAATGTTTAAGTTTTATTTTTATTAAATAATAATTACTGAGGTACCATGAAATACGCTTTGTAAATAATCACATTTTAGAGGATTAAACCTTTTCAGTCGTGTTCGAAACTTTCTCTTTTCCCTTTAACTCTTGTTGAATCTCCTCCAAAGTCTTGCCTTTGGTTTCTGGTAGGCAAAAGTATAGAAACAAAACTCCTAAAAACGTGGTCAGGGCAAAAGTGCAATAAGGAACCGTCAATCCAAATTCATCAGCAGTGACTTGGTAGAACTTCGTGGTGGCCATCATGCCCAAAGCAAACGAAACATTCACCAAACAGGCCGCTTTGCTCTTGATACTCGTGGAAAAAATTTCACTAGAGACCATAGTCACTGCGACGCCCAAGCCCAACGAGAATAAAACGACAAATAAAATCATCATGACCAAAGGAAGCCAGTCGATAATGGATACATCGACGCTAGTGTGTTCCTTGAGTACGAAATAAATTGTCTGGATGAGTAAGTCGATGAAACAACCTCCGGTTGAGAAGAGCAAGAGAGGTTTTCTTCCCCACTTGTCCACGAACAATGTGGACAAGCTCATCATGATAAGTTGGACGAAAAGAACAATGGAAGATCCGATTTGAGGTGGCAAGGCTTCCGTGGCGTTACTTAAAAGAATTTGAATGTAGAGACTGAAAGCTGAAATTCCGGTTAATTGTTGGACAGTTCTGGTTCCAATTACTAAGAGAAATGCTTTCTTGTTTGAGTCGATAGTGAAGATGTCACGAAAATGTCCAGATTCTGACATTTGTCGATTGACATCTTTTATTAGAGTGTTCAGTTCATCACTAACGTTCGATTTTCCTCGCAAGAATTTCAAAACACGTTCAGCTTCATCGTGCTTGTTATTCATCAAGAGAAAATAAGGACTTTCAGGCATTTTCCAAAAGATCAGCAAAAATATTACCGGCAACGCTAAGAGAATGAGGGCTGCAATATTGATGGCTACGCATGAGCCTACTACGTTACAAATCAAAATACCAAAAACACCACTCAAAGATACTATTGTACTCAAGGTACCTCTGATGCTGGGCTCGGCTATTTCTGCAACATACAGGGGGACAATCGACAGAGCCATACCTTCACCTAGTCCACCTATGACCCTAGCTATGTATAGTAATTCGAACACATAGTAAGACATAGCGATCAGAAAGAAGGAAATAAATTGAGGCAAAGCAATCAAGAGGATTGTTCTTCTACGGCCGATTTTATCCAAAAATGAAGCCCCAATGAACCCTCCGCAGATATTGCCCACATAGCCTATGATGGTGATGTAGGAAGCTTCTTCGTTAGTGACATCGTTAGGGTATTCGTCCGAGAGGAGTTTAGGGAGTGAGGGTGCAGGCCAGCCTGAATGAAAGCCCACCGTGAAAACGGCAAAAGTTGCTGCGAAGAATCAAAAAGCGTCAGTTGCTTTAAAGAGGTACTTAGAATTTCGACTTACCCGCACATGTAGCAAGAAATTGAGGCCATTTTTTACCGTCTTCACGTTTGTGAAGTGACAAGGCCGGAGGATTGACCATTTTTGTCGTGACAAGCGAAATTTTGTGGAAAAATTCTCAACATTTTCGTCTCATCATTGTTTAAATTTAAGAGATATCTCGGGTCATTGTTATCTAACATTACTGTTTGGAGGTTTTAATACAATCTGGAGTACGATTAAGCTGAAGCTAGCAAAGTCGATGCGTTAAAAGAGAGAGCATTTTTTGTTTCATATGTAGTAGTAATGTAACAACTTTTTGTGGCAAATTTTCAGTGAGGTAGGCAGCAGGTGAAAGCGATGATTTAATTGTACTCGCTGCAATGAACTCAAAATTCAAAAACTGACTGCGTGACCGGCACAGAAAAGAATTTTTGAATGTCAGTCATGATGACAGTAAAAGGTGGTTTACAGAGATTTTGTTGAAGTGAGCGAAAAATGCTGCCCGGAATTTCGATTCCGCGACTGTATTTTATGATCATGGAAAAAATCAGATTCAATACGCATGAGCAAACGTACTCGCCTTCGGTTCGGACGCCCAACTTCCGTACTCGTGATTAAATGCACTACTTTCCTCACTTGTAGGCCCATTATTACTCGTGAATAACCCTGTATAACAAATCACTTGCACGAAAATTGTCATTTTTTCTTTCCGACGTTTATCAACAAGTGTCAAACAATTGTTTCTATGACAAAATCACATTGTTGGAGGAGGTGAATAACCGAAGTAATTATACCACGTCGTCAAGGGTATATTCACTTATCAATACATTGCCATTATGCAAAATTGGCGATTGCTATTGGCTAAATTTATGATGCGTTATATAGCATGAGTCTGCTAAAATAGGTCAGTCGTATAAAACAGAAACTAAAGAATGATTTGAAATTTTTTTGTAGTAAATTTAATGTGTGGTACACTCTCATTGTATGCATATTTTTTTAAGATTCTATGATAACCCTGTCAGGAGGTATTAATTAAAAGAAGATGTCAAAAAATGTTTTGTGCAAATGTATACCTTTTTATATTCATTTAAAAAAAAGATTTTCTTTTAATAACGTTAGTACATTTGTTTTGGTGAAAATGAAACAGATTTGCTCAAAACTCCCTAATTCTCAAAAATTATTTCAGCAATGTTGCTCATTTATTCAAAACAAAAGACAACAGGATCACGACTCGACTCTGTTTTGAATAAAAATGACAACATTCAATTCTTGAGAATAAGGTATTGTTTTGAGGAAATCTGTTTAATTTTCACCAAAACAAATGCACCAACATTATTTTTAAAAATCCTTCTTCAACTGAATATAAAAAGTTATAAATTTGCACAAAAAATTTTTTGTTGACGTCTTCTTTTAATTAATCCCTCCTGACAGGGTTATCATAGAATCCTAAAAAAATGTGCGTACAATGAGAGTGTCACAGATTAAAATTACCACAAAAAATTTTCAAATTATTCTTTAGTTTCTGTTTTATACGACTGACCTCTTTTAGCTGACTCAGGCTGTATAATCCGCATTAAACGTGGCACCTAGATTAAACCGGTCCATACAGCAAGATGTTGAGGCCATCTCTAACTCAGACAAATTAAGTTTGTAAACGAACAGTTGAAGATTAGAGATAATTTTTACGTTGTGTTGTAATTGTTACGTAACAGAATAATGTACAAGTTCATGGTTGTAATTTATAGATAACATGACTGACCTTCAAAGTGGATTCCTATTCTCGAAGCAAATATCAAAGGCACCCTTTGCTGAAAACAAACATGTTCAATTATGTCCAGATTAAACATAAACAAATGTCATTCGCGTCAAACGGCGGGAAATTCAATCTTTACACTGTTCCTAAAGTCCATTCACGTTGGATTTTCCCTGCCAAATTGTTGTCACGTTGCAAGCCTGCGCCTCCTTTCCTAGTAATTTCTACATTATCGTGTTTTATTCGTGATAGAGCGATTGAGAGCAATTTGACGTCTTTAATTTTGAATGTTAGTTTGACGTGTGAAATAAAGTCACAGATTTTTTAATAAAATTCTATTCCTGGGTGATTTCACCATGGCGAAAAGTAAAAAGGTTAATTTTAAAATTGCGTTAACCTTCCACAACTGACGTAATGTGACGAAACCCGCAAGCTAATACGGACTCAAGAAAAAATAGCTTCAGTTCGAAAATTAATTAGTTAGAATCCTTTAATATTTAATGTATTGTATGTATTAACATGATTATAATCTATTTACGACCTTTATTGAGCAGTTTTAACAATACAACGTTATTTTAAAGGTATGTACAGTTGTGGCCCCTACAAACTCAGACACCGACTTTTGACACATTCTGCCAAATTCAAAAAAATTGTAATGTGTAAATTTGACTTTTATCCGGTATGGCAATGTCAGTGTCAGTTTTTTGTAAGTCAAAAGCGTGCACAATTTTTAAAATGCCTCAATTAGATTCAAATATCTGTGGACGGTGTACAACGCACAGTTCTGTCAATGCCGAGGAGACTCCAAAAGGTCATAGATGCTAACGGTGATACAATAAAATATTAACTATTGTATTTGAATTTTTCAAATTTCTTATTTTATACGCCACTGACTTTCTTTCAGTTGGGTGACATTTTATAAACTTCAATTTTAGGACCATCTTACACCGCCAACATTTTTTATTTGTCACATTATCTGAGTTTGTAGGGGCTGCAACTGTACATCGAAAAACTTAAATTAGAAAAAAATAATTAAAAACCAAAATACACCTTTCTTTTGTGGTATGCAATTGTAACAATACATTCTTGAAACGTCACAACCACAATCAAAACGTATAAGTGTCTCTGAATAACTGAAATTTTATTGCCAAATTTGTTCCATCATTTAGATGCATTCCTTACTTCCATCGCTTCCAATGAAAGAAACTTCACACAATTTCCTATTGGGTTCATTTTCTATAACTTATTCTGGTTCCTCATCACTCATCATGTTAGTCGCAGAAGGTTAAGTAAATGTAATCGTTAAGGGTTTTTTCACTTAATCAACAACGCAAGCAGAAAAATACAACACCAGTAGGTAGGAGTTAGGTACCGATTGTATGTTCCTAATCCTATCATACCGATTAACAACACTATTTTTAGTGCAAGTGATAACAAAATGGATGTATTATTACCTATTGTTATCCTCTAAAAAGTTTAATAACAATATTTGAAAAATGACTGTTTCTTTGCTGACAGCGAATAACATAACCTCTATAGTCTACGAATGACTTGGTTACTTTATCAGCCCGTATTGGTGACATACACAGCTAAAGCATTTTTGAACTAAAAATCACACTGCCACAATATTGAATTATTTGACCTTGACTAGGAAAATCCAACGTGAATGGACTTTAAACGGTTTAATTTTTCCAACGCCTACTCAGCCCAGGATTTCAAAGGTCCTTTTTAAACAGGGTTGACACGTGTTTACTCCAAAATGGAATGCATGTTGAACAATTTTTACGATAGTTTTCTTTTTACGTTGTCATTTTGCTAATCAAATTTCCTACATTGTCATTTTGACGTTTGTAGTCAAAAACGCAATTTTGATTCAATTTATTATTTAAATTAAACACAGTATCAAGTGGTAAGTGGAATTAGTATTTTTAGTTGCATCTAAGAAAATTTTAGAAATAAACTACAATTGACTCAACCTGTATATTATTATTTCACAAGAGAAATTTCATTTGCCGCAGGTTGTTCAGTGTCAATTTTCCCTATCTGTTCTCTCGTAATTCCATTAGTTGGAAGATTATTTAAACAAATGGTTTGAAATAAATTATAATTCCAGCAATTTCGCCCATTGCAACATCGACGAACTCAAGGAACACACTTTTTACAACTTGTCGAGGATCAAACATCTGTAAGTGATCTACATATTCGAATTGATCACAAACCGAGCTGGAAATTAATTTTTCAGCCATTTGGACAACAACGATCTGAAAACATTCCCATCGGATCTGTTCGCGGAAGGCAACGATCTGAACACACTGTGAGTATCAGAACATCCTCGAGGAGAGTGGAATAAAATTTACAATTCATGAACTGTCGATAAATCAAAGCGTTTAATAAAAGCACAAAGTGACCGTTCCCGTTTGCAGGTCCGTAATGCACAATCATATATCCCGCATCCCGGCAGGTGCTTTTAAGGAATTGGTTAAGCTGAAAGAACTGTGAGTATCCCGAAACGCGAAACCGACTTAATGAAATAGGCTAGTCGTTCTTTCGAGAGTTTTTTAATTAAAATTTCGATTGGCAATCGTCGAATGTGATTTTTTGTTGTTATTCGAGGCACGAAATCGATTTTTATTGACTCTGAAGAATTGGAGAGCGGGGCGAAATGCCGAATTTTGCAAGTGCGAAATGAGAGTCCATTACAAACTTCGACGCCCTTTTCAAAACTTCACGTTCACCTTGTGCACTTCGATTAATATTAATACGCCCTCATAAATATTTCAGGGACCTGAGGGGGAACAAGATCGCTGAAATCAAGAGGGAGGTTCTGGAACCGCTGAAAAATCTCACCGCTCTGTAAGTGCAAACCCATCAACAGATTTCTTGCAAATGTTTATGTCTGTTCTGTTCTACTTCTGTTTCATCCCTTCAGACATCTGCAGAACAACCAAATACGCTACATCGTCGACACCACCTTCCCACCCTCGCGCCTCCGAGTCCTGTCGTTGATGGAGAACAAGATCGAGTCCTTGGACCAGGGGGCGTTCGCGATGATGCCATCTCTCAGACATTTGTAAGTCAACATTATTTATATTTATCAACCCTCTTCTCGACGTCAAACTTCTTCTGAACCATCTCTATCCAAATTAAAAAATCACTCTTCGACCAAGCATCCTCGAAAGACGATAGGTACATTTCTTTCACAGAATCTAAAATAGTTCTTGTTGACATGTCAAGTTTGTTCTCAACTTTTGCGCTTTGCACATTTTCGTTAAACTCGCACGTAGGTGCGAAATTTTACACCATTTATTTATAGTACGATAATGATAACATTTGTTTTTCCACATTTTCACTCGCGCCAGGTATAACGAGAGTTCAAAAAATTCTTGACGAGCAGAAAAACTCATTGAAAAGAACTAAGGTGGACAATGTACAAGAGTGAAAAACGTCCACCCACTGATTCCTACACAATTTTTCAAAATACATTATTTTATTGGAACAGTTCGTCACTATTCCAAATAAAAAACAATGCAATTAGAGTTGCCTAATTCGCAAAACAAAAGATAAAAAAGAGCTTTAGTGCGCAGTTTACAGTTTAACATTGTAATTGTTCCGTAATCCCCCCGATCTATCACCCGTTGAGTTTGTGTGGGATGCGATTAGTACGACGCAGTTATAGTTGTGTCAACTTTTATTCCACCTGACAAAAAAACTCATAAAATAATACATCTAATAATGTAACACCACTTAATTATTTTATGCACAGTTGATTAAGTGTGACATTCCAAGTATGTCAAAGGTTCATATATTTTTTTATTGTTGCAATAATCATCCGTGCAGCTTTTGCAGTATTTTAGAGTACCCATTGGGTTATTATAGTTGTCACAATAGTCACCGGTGGAATTGTCTGGTGGTGTCCAGCAATATCTTCTCACCAACTGTAGTACATCGTCTACAAACATAAATGAAATTGTGCAATTATAAACCTGTTCTAAAATTTACTCTGGAACCATTCGATTGATTCGTAACAGCTAGAATTAGGTTCATCACATACTTCAGTAATTCCTCCTGGAACCAGATCACTGCAGGGTTCAGAGGTGTGATAACCAGATTGACATCGATAGCACACAAGAGGGAGACCTAAAGAAACGATTACAATCTAACTAATCCACTTAATATTCTCCCAAAAAAATCTTCTATTTTTTTTGTTTTGACTTTACAGATGTAAACATGAAAGTTATTTGCAATTTACAATTAATTTCCACCAGAACTCTGTGTAATTTCAACTGAATAGTAAACAACTACGAAGTTACTTGTTATTTGTTTAGTTTCCAGAAAATTACGTTTTGTTTGGGTGCAATAAAAATCGAAAAATGTAGGTAAGGTAGATAAGTCGCGAATCGTTACATTTAGTCAAACTTACGAAAACAGAATAGTATATTACGATACGAGGTCTGTAAACGCCTTACTCGAAATCTGTTATAAGCAGCGAGTATCGTGTAATATTTTTTGACCTTCAAAATGACATTTCGCGACGGCATAGTAGTATGCGGTCTCAAGCCACTTTGAAGCACTAGTGTTTCAAAATCATCCAAAAAGCATTCGCCTTTTTGAGCATTCTGAAAATAATTTGACTCGATAATAATAAACTGTTTTAATTCGATTGACACTTTGGCAAGCACACGGACAAGCGCCATCTTATTCACAAAGGGTATACGACAAATCAGACATACTCGTAATATTCGTTTCAAAAAATATTGTACGAACTTCGATGCGGGAAGACGTGTTCGGCACATTCGCGCAAATGCTCTCATGTGCGAAAAATGTCTTCTCGCACTCATTTCGGAAATAACTATTTGACGCTACCAATTTTACTCAAACATACAAAATATACTGGTTGAAATGTACATTTTTTCCTGTTCATAACAGCACCTTGTACCGTTATAATCCATAATAGGTCTGCTGTCATCCGTAATAGTTCTGTTATTTTGTTGTTCCCATAACAACCGAGATAGATTCGGCAAGTTGATACTTCTGTGTCAGTTGGAGAAGCGGAAAATGAGCGAAAATAGGTGGGCTCGTTCATCCCTTGCATTTCAACCCCTCGCTAGCGTTACTCTACATCAATAAACAACGCCTCACACGTCACCTTCTTGATGTTCTCACCCCGAATGTGAAAAAGCGAGCCTGCTTGTAAATTACAACCCGAATATCGAACATTACTCACCCCAAGGTGCGAGCGTTGAAAATAAGAGCACTGCGAATAGCTTCATGTTTTACAGTGGTTCGCAAAAAAACTAAATAAATGTATGCATACGAGTATTAACATATGGCGACCTTCTTGTTCTCTCGTTGAACCGATTAGATAAAAACAGTAATATTTTAAAAAAGTAGAGTCATAAACAATGCGATTTAATGTTTAGCAAACTTTTTGGACGTTAATGGGTACGAGATAATTGCAATTTTGCTATTCTGGTTGCACATTTCAGATAAGGTGTCAGACTTACGTCGCCGGATTATTTTCGTCGACTCCGGACTTTCGGGGGTTTCAATATCAGCCATAAAATTCGTACCCAATAAAAATCTAATCGTGTGCTTCTTTGTCAAAATTTCAATAAAAGCACGTACTACAGTAGATAAATTTTTACGACATACCCGAGAAAATTTACACTTTTAATCTAACATGGCGACCGTCACGATATTTCTCAATTTTTTCTCGTCCTCCATTAGGTCCTGACATCTGTTTTCATCAAAGCTTCGAGTGGTCCTGCCGGGTTTGGGCCTTCATGTTTGCAAGTTTTATAAGTTTGTGGAGAGGGATTCTGTGTAGCAAGTTTGCTCTTGGTGAGGTGTCGATGGCACCCCTATTTTCTCCAGACGTGTTTTGCATACAGCAGCCTACGCACCCGCTATTTGTTAAGTAAAAGGAGCAGAAACGGGAAATGTGGTGTTTGTACAAGCGCCGCGCCGTTTAAAACACATTGTCAACAAGAACTCTTGTACAATTCTATAATATTTATTTTTTGCAGGAGTGAAAACACCATAAACTCTTTTGGAAAGAATTATTTTCTTGCTAGAAAGTTCTGAAAACTTTGAAACACTTGTAGCAATCTTGTATTTGTAAATTTTGCTTTGCATGGTCCAGAAATTGTTTAGAGGATTTAACAGAATTAAATGATGTGAAACATTTGACAATGTAATCAAAAACTCGAAAGAGGCTTCGATTAATTTTTTTTTTTTTACATAATTGTAGATTTCAGTTGTTACAATTAGTAGTTCCGCTAATCTGCGGAGTAAATTTGAATGGAATTTCAAATAGGATCTATGAAAATAGACTTCGGGCCTGATTTCAAGTCATAGTGGCAAATAGGTGGTACAGCGCAAATGTGTAGCTATCTTTGTCCTACACATTAATTATCAATATGCGTCATCTTTCTCTCTTGCGCCGTTACCATGACAACAAGTGCGACCGTCGCAAGTCAACTTGAAATCGGCCTCTAAGTCTTTATCTGAAGCAACAAACACGTTTCAGAAACTTCTGCCCTGCTCTCTGAAACAGCCAATACGCGAAAGCTCCCATAACAAAGTTTCAACTCATAAATGTAATTAAACGAATTTTGAATTGTTACGAAGTTCTAACGTGTTTATTAGGTTTAAGTATAAAATCTACGACGCACGAGCCTTTGATATTTTCTCACAACAAAATATTCGATGCAAAAATAATCTTCGCCATCAAGGAAATCCCTAATTCCTCATTTTATTATTTAGACTGGAAACGGATTATTTCACTGTTCCAGCGGTTCAATACGGTTGGTGTAGTTTCTTGTAAAAATTTATGAATCTTCTTTGGAAAATTATGAATCATAAATATGTAGCAGCTGCTTGAAACGCATTTTGTAGTTTTATTAATAAATTTGCTGTGCTTTCATCTTGTTCGACAAACGAGAAATTTTAATAAAAACCACATCATCGTGCCTTCGTAAAAGACGCCTTAAATTTTCAGTTTGATGTGTTTCATTTAGCAACGAACTACATAAAATATTAAGTAAATGGTTTACGAGATGGATTTCGGCAAATTTGAGTGCATGGGAACGTTTTCAACAGAAAATTACTCCAAATATCAAACGAATTGCATCATGACGCGTTTCATCGGTCGCATTTTGAAATCCGACAGGCATTATTCTAGCAAATGGGAAATCGTGGTGAGAACCGCAAATAAATGCGACCATTTCGTGTGTTTATTTGCCATCATTCTTGATGAATTCGCACGTGACAATTGGTGTAGTTAATAAAAACGCAATGTTCGCCAATTAAAGAGTCGATCGGATAATGTCCTCGGAGATGGGGATTATGGAAGATAGCCAAGACCGTAACATCCGGTGTTAAGTTGGAGTCTCGTAAAATGAGGTTTCAATCTCATAACTAATTAGAAAGGCTCATGCTGGGGGATTAACGTGAAAATTGTGATTCTGAACTGCTTTGGAGGGCGAAGTGCTTCATTCAACTTTTCAGACAATCGTTATTGTCGAGGGTTTGATGAGATCTCGGATTTGATTAGTCCAATTTTGAGGGATGGCTCACGAGGTTCTTTAAGTTTACGCACGCCTTAACGGCTCTGATAATATTGGAGTCGATGCGACATAAAAAATTTACTTCTTGATTTCGAAGCGAGGAAAGTAAACAATCGTAAGAGCAATTGGAAAAGTAAACGAAATATGTATGGAGGGTCAGTAAACGAGTAGAGGAGATGTGATACACAAGTAGAAATATAAAACAAATAAAAAATAAAACTGCTGAGTGCAATAGAATAGAAAGAAATTACGCTTTGGTTGTATTTATTAAAAATGTACGGAGGAATTGAATAGGTACTTCTATACATTTTAAGGAATATAAGATTTTATTTCTTCTTTAAAAAAAGACAAAAAATAAATAAAAAAGAAACAAAAAAACGGAATTAAAATTACACGAAAATCATCAAAAAAAAAATTAAGAAAAATTATAAAATGTAAAATGAAGACAGAATACCTTAAATTAAATGTAATTAAAAAAAAATATGTATGTCAACAACGCCCAGTGAAAAGAGATACAACAAATTCAATTAGTCAAGATAATAAAAATGGTCATTTTTAAATATAAAATTACAAAATTAATATGCTTTCATAAATGTTATACTGTCCAAAAATTATTCGATTTCGTTCACCCTATACAAATGAACACTTACGAGTATTTATATATTTTTTAAATTGTAAAAACAAATAATTGAATATATTTGTCCTACTGGCCAGAAAAAGAAACTAGAACTTAATATTTACACAATTATTGTTTATTTATTGAAAGGAAAATTTTGACAAATATTTTGAAAAATAATTCTAACATATTGAATTGGTCCTCGTTTAAAAAAAATTAATTACGTTACTCAAAGTACGTACATACTATGGTATTTAAGTCCCTAGCACAAACAAGAAAATTATGAATTATGAAGAGTGGTATATTTTAATTTAAGTGAGTATTAATTGCAGTTTACAAATAACATACAAATTAGGAGGGAAGAAAATGAAAATAAAAAAATTAGGGCAAGAAAATAAATATATTTTTTCTACGTTTATTGATTAGTTAAATCGATAGACTGACATATTTACTCTTTTATTACGAATCTCTAGTATCGTAAGAATGTTGTCAAAAAAATAATTCGAAGGAACTGATTTGGAAAAAAGGAAGCGTCTAAAAAATTTTAAAATCAAAATAATAAAAAATAAATAGAAACCATAATAAAAATATTGTATACGGCTGCCCTACTTATGAAAGCACTATCATTATTCGATGAATTCTTACATTTTGTAAGAATTCCAATGTTGTCAAAAATGTGACAGAAAGAACTGTAACAAAATCGAAGAATTGTCCAATTTCCACAAATGTGAAACTGTTTTCTTTTACTTCTCTTGATTCATTTTAGTTCTATTAATAGTTATTTGTGTATCAAGGCCAAAAAGTGAATCTTTTTTGCCCGAGTCTGGGTTTTCTAGTCAAGGCTGAGCCGAGACTTGAAAACAAGCGAGGACAAAAGGCACTTTTTGGCTGAGTTGCACATTAAATTTTTTAGGCAAACGCACAAAGTACAAAGCAAAAGGTAATACATAGTAATACATTTTAACTACAATGGTGCAAAAAGAAGTGTCTTACTTGCTTTCTTTTCACAAAAAAAGCGAAGAAATATAAATCTTCGACTTTATGGTCGACATTTTCAATGTTATACAGGTCTCCAGATTTTTTCGGAAGCAAGTCTTGTTTTGCAGCACTTGCTTCGTCTGCAATGTCCGGCGGCGTATCAGTCATCGCTTCGTCAATTTCACTGTCACTATCGACAACGTCAATGTCCATTTTCTTAATTTTCGCCAAATAACCACTACCAGAAGTAAACGATACAACACTTGCAAATAAAACAATTTGGTTAGGTAAACTTAACTGTCAAATATTGGTTGATTTTCAGTCGGTTTACTCGGTTTTGTGGGTTTCGTTGTTAACTTACTAAATAGACCAACAGATGGCGCCGCGGTCCATGCCTTGAAAAGTGCGTCCGAAAAAGAGTTACTTCTTGTTCGCATGGGAGTACGTAAAATTACCTGTTTCATTAAGGGTGCCTAAAATAGTTATTTGTACAACTAGTTATGAAAGTCATACTTTTTTTCACAAATTTGCAGATTGATTAACAAGGGCATAGTCCGAGTTAATCAAGCAAATAAGTGAAAAAAAGATACTTTCATAACGTGTTGTACACACTCTTTTTTTGTATATAAAAAAAAATAGGTATGCTTTGACAAACGTTTCCAAGGAGATGGAATAAAACAATGCAAAAAAATACTACTTTCACTACGATTTTTCGTGTAAAAAAGTGCTACTTTAACTACGATTTTGCGTGTAAAAAAGTGCCACTTTCTATTACGATATGCAAAAAACCATGTTTTAGTCTCGTTCACTCGCTCTCCGTTGTGAAAAGGTCGTCTGTCTCAAAATTTTAAAAATAAAAATAAGGTGGAAACTCATTTTCCTCTACTTTATCTTTTAGTTTCATGATTAAAACACAAATTTTAAAACAATTATAAGTGTGGAAAACTTCAAGGAGAAAATATTGTAAAGTTTCAAAGTGGAAAATTGATTCAACAAATGCTTCAGAAAAAAATTTTAAGCACCCACATTATGCCCGTCACCTGGAATTGTTCCTCCTCTCGCAGCACAAGCCTTTTAAACCAGTTTTTAAAAGCTGGCGAAGCCAATAAAAGCTTCAACGAATCCTCTCAATTCCACGTGTATCTCCGATAATAAGACCGGAGATGATATACTCTCCTGCATTTAGTTACTTGCAAATCAGCGGACATTTAAAATAAACACTACCGGAGAAATTAGCATAATGCTAAAAGCACTAGAGCAAAAACACAAAAGAAAAATAAATTCTTCTAAGTTTGATAGAACAGATTGCAAGAAAAATTGAGAAGACTGCAACGCAATCTTGTTAATTGTCGGTAATTAGTCCAATTAGGGAGATGAATCCGATTCGGGAAGGATTGGTAATTAACTAAGTTTAATTATTTAATGCACGATACAGGAATGAAAATCGCTCAAGTCAAAAGGAGCAGTTGCAGTTGTTTGTCTTCTAATGAAAGAATTCTTTGTTCTACGACTCTTCTTTAATACCTTGTGTCTCTGCTAGCATCCTACCATTTGGCATTTTCCCAATGGAAAAAGTGCAGGAAATTTTATACCGTTTCCTGCCAGCCAACCCTATTGAAAAACGAAACCTGAAAGATTTCCCAGAAATATTGCTTTCAATTATTGCAACCGGATTCAATAAACAACACAAACATTTACTCGTAACCTTTAGAAACCAATAATTCATCCGAAAAGACACAAGATTGGTTTTCTCCCAGCCGACCGACCCCTAATTAGTTTCGCGTCCCCTCGGCACGAATCAATTAATTTTAATAGAGCACTTCCGATAAAAACAACCCCCGATAAAAGAAAATCACGTCGTAATCGTTGCGTTTTATTTGGCGCGCTCACCGATAAAGCGTCTTATTTGTATTATTTGTAAAGGTCTCGATTTCATTTTGTCCCATCGAGGGGCGTTTTCAAATGTTAAATTTCAAAGGAGCCCCTCCGGCCGTAACGCATCCAAAGCAATATGTCCCAAAAAGGGTAAACTTGACTTCGATCCCTCGATCCTCTGCCCACAAATTTTATTTATCTCGTGCGAGGAGCGAGTAGTTAAACGGAATTTATGCGGCGCTATTTATACGTTCAAGGGGTGCAATATACCCGGTAGGACATCAATTCTGCGCGTCCTTGAGCTGCGAATAAATCAAACTAAATTGTCCTTTCTCCTTTGTCGCGTTGTTTGTTAATCAGATTTTTTGTTCCAGGTACTTGTCGAACAATCGACTGGTCCATCTGAAAAATGGGACTTTTTTCAACTTGACCAGACTGCTGATGTTGTGAGTATTCGCGTGTCGCACCAAAATAAAGCGGATTTATCCTTAAAATGTCCTTTGGAATTTTTCTGTTCTATTTTGAAATTTCCCCTTCGTGCCGACCGATATCTCGAGCGCGATAAGGCCGAAGCGCCCCTAAATTTTCACACTTAATCAAAATTGTCTGCAAAGTTTCTATACAAACGCGACACAAAAGGACTTTTATCAAATTTCAACGAGACTCGACGAAAGCGTGATCGCGAGTGTGGTGGATGCGCCGGGTTGCTAACAAAGAAATTTCATCTTTTCATATTTGCGGATTTTGGTGGAATACTGCTTCTTAATAAAATTAAAATTAAGTTCCTGCCTCGTGCTTCCACTAGGTTATGTGTTGGAGCTGTCGACGCACAAGATTGATCGCCCTTGAAAAATAAACTTTCTTGTCGATTGCAAAAAAAATTACTGCTGATTGACATCACGACCAAATTGGAAATTTTACAATGGAAACAAGGAAAAAATTGTTGAAAAACAGATTTGCGTCTCATATAAAAGACACTTGAAAGTAATAATACCAACATGCATGTTGTTTGAAAATTTAAAATGTCTTTAAAAATTAATAATTATAAAATAAATGTTCCATTCCATTCTTCTTTTCTTTTTTTCTCTCTCTCGAATTTACATTCTCGTTTTGTTGTTTCAACAACAATTTTTCCCTTTTCATATTTTCCTTAGTTTTACCCCTAACGATCCAACTTCCAAGGATAATTTCTATTTTGTTTCCAAGTGAAATTTTAGTCCTTCATTCACTTCCATTAATTCTAAAAGTAATAAAAAAATTCGTTTTGATTTATCAGTAAGAGCTTATATTAATAACATAATTACATAAACATTTTTGTTTTATAATACAAAAATTTCCGATAATATTGCGGAATCTGGAAAAGTGCCCCGAATGCTTGCAGCGTTTCCACGTTGAATGGCAAGGGAAATCCTCTCGAAAAGGAATTTCTTTGATTTTGAATCGCCTGATTCCGCGATAAGTCGATTTATTATAAACAACATTAGTTATAAAAAAAGTGTACTATATTCTAAGCAACAAAAAAATCTACAATTCAAGAAAAGAATAATAATCTTGGGATTAGTAGTATAGTCTATTTTTTTTATCAGAGAACCACGACCTGTTGATTTAAGTTTGCAATAATAAAATTTTACTAAATTTAGGGAATTTAATGATATCAATTGGCTACACCTGCCAACGCCTGTCATTTTTAATGTCCTTGAAAGTATGCAAACTGGCATTTCAAATTTGAACGTGTTTGTTATTAACTTTATTAACATGCTGCGGTACTATAGCAGTTTATTTGACGAGTTCTTGTGTAAATTGCGGTTTTTTGGCGCGAGTGGGCCAGAAAAGCCCAACTGACACACGAACGAGTTGAATACAACGTTTTTTTGTTCGACGACTCCCTTAAAGGCTCCAAATCGCTTAAAATCTTTAAAATTAGCTTGACGTTTCGTTTTGACAAGTTGTGACATTTATCAAAATCCGTTCACATAGGAGAAAATTCTCAAATTCTGATAGTCTCAAACAAAAAATATCTTTACATAACCTCAATTTTTATATGATGAGATTTTTCATCCTAGGTCAAAAGTGTACAATGTTACCAGCTCTAGTTTGGTGTAAATTGCGTTAAGGAGCATGTCACAGTTTGGTAAAAATTGGAAATTAAAATTTTACGTTTTTTAAACGTACGTTTTTAGGATTCAAACAAATTTTTTTGGGAAATAAAAAAACAGCATAATTTTGAATAATAAGTACAAATAATAATTTTTTGTTGAATCTTTTAACATCCTACGAAAATAAAATAACGAAAAAGAATAACGACGTGCCGATAGGACACGAAATTGCTTTTTGGAATTATTGGATTTGAATAAAACGACTTATCCTGCGTATCCTTGAATGTAGCTAAAAATAAAACAACATTTAAAAGAAAACAAGAGGGCCCTCTTGGACAATCCACCTACAACAAAATCCTTTAACGAAAAAAAAATATCTCGACGCCTCCCTTTCGATGTTCTTGACATTTTCAAAAACGCCCCCGCACCAGACTCGCATTAAAACAGACAAAAACTGTTTCAGAACATTGGACGACAACTTCATTAAGACGATAGAATACGGAGTCTTTACCGACATCCCCAATTTAATAACGCTGTGAGTAAAAGACAATTGTTTCGAAAGCACGCACCATTACAAAATCAATTTTAGGAAGCTCGAGCGGAACCAATTTCGTACATTGGACAAGAGGGTGCTGAGGCCGTTAAGAAACCTGAAGAACATGTAAGAATTTACGCTTAATCACATCTGAAAGCCCCCCCCCCCTTCCAGAGATAAGATCTGGGCGAGCTTTCTCGATTCAAACGCACAATTAGCAATGTTTCGTCAAGAAACTAACAAAATTCTAACAAAAAAGATTATTCAGTAATTGTATTTTGTTTGCAACCCCCGGCAGGGCTGTAATATAAATAATATAATTCCAAACAGTCTGAAGCTCTTAAAAAGTGTTTAAAGCTCCGTTGCAATTGATCAATTGATTGCGAACTTTAACCTCGCCTCGAATCCGGGCATCGTGGCACTTCTTCCGTAATTATCCCTCATCCATTTCCAGACACTTCGATCGGTTCGAGCTTTGCGAGAGCGCTTTGCACGTCAGAGTGTGCCACCCCAGGGGAGATGGCATCTCAAGTCGTGAACACCTGTTGGACAACCCCGTGCTAAGGGCCAGGTGAGATCCTCCCGCGCCCGTAACCCTAACTCCTTCCCCGGTTCCAGCGTCTGGATAATGGGAACCATCGGTTGCACCGGAAATTTGATCGTGCTGCTGGGACGTCTCCTCGCCCCCACCAACAACGTCGTTCACTCCCTTTACCTTCGAAATCTGGCCCTCTCCGACCTCCTGATGGGGGTGTACCTCTTCGCCATTGCCGTCGCCGATCAGCACTACAGAGGGGTCTATCTGCACTACCAGTACTCGTGGAGGCACAGTTACTTGTGTAATTTATGCGGTAGGTATCGAGCAATTTCGGAACTCGATAAACACGTATTTGCAACAAGAAATCTGATTAAAATCGGCTCGCTACTTAGATGCGTAAATTATTGATAAACATCGAGGGGGGCGGTTTAGTTCGACTCGCTTTTGTGGAGTTCACAGACGTTTAATTACGCCAATGACGTCACGGAGGGGGGAAAAACGCTAAGTTGTGACGGAGGAGGTGAAACGAATTATGTATTTGTTATTAAAGCGAAGGTGGTTGAATGACAAATGTGATTTCGAAGGTCAACTTGTGTGCGTGCTTGCATTGTATGACGCAGGGGAGCAACTTACAGAAGGTGGTGAACCCTGTTCTGTAGATATGAAACATTGTGTACATATAAATTGGGCAATTACGAGTACAGTTAAACAGGAATTGTTCCGTCGTTCCTCTTTATCTGACTGGGTCATATTTTAACTTCTTTCGTGTTTTTCTTTAACATGGTATATAAAAATGACCAGATAGGGAATTTATTTTTCTTTCATTGGCAACATAAAGGATCCAAGAAGCGACCGTTACGACCAAAGTCAATCAATTCCTCAAATATTCAAAACCGTCATCGTCCTCTCTGTTATTTATTACTAAGTCGTCCCAGATCCTTTTTTTGAATCCACCGTCACGCTCCACTATAGAACAAAAAAAAATTAACGCCCGATTTCTTGCCGTTTTTCTTCAACTCGCAAAGATCCAAACAATCCCAGAAAACACCCTTTTCGCCTCCACAAAAAGACTCCACCAGCCAACCGCGCTAAGACCTGACGGAGTTTGCCTCCCAAGTCTTCCCCTTTTTATCTCGACTTCGTTAACACAGCTTAATAGAAGGGTCTCCCAACTTCGCAAGATCCCCTAAATTAGTCTCTTGTTGGGATAGTTTGAAGTTGTCCTTGATCCCGCCCTCAACCAGTTTTTCAGTTTGGCTTCCGGTAGTTTGAGCACTTCGTGCAAAGCTTCAAAGCTGTGCTTTCACGAATATTAAAACGTGTTTGTCGACGACGCTCCACACAAACAGCTCACGGAAACAGGATATTGAAAAAATTGACGCAATTAAAACGTAGCAAAAATTAAAATTTGCGATTCTCCACCACCACCGGCGGCCGTATTTATTTTTGGGAGTTTTCACAAATTGGTAACTTCCGCTAAAAGTTATTGTTCTTCTGATAACGTAATAAAGATGTATGGCCAGTCAATTTTCTCCCACAGCTTTGTGCTTTTGAAGCTTTGTAAATACTTTTCGTCAATAATCACACATAAATCAAACCCGCTCGCTTCTCCTTCACCGAAAAACTTCCGGACTGATTAAATTTTTCTAAAAACCACCTCCCCGTTAAATTAAAAGAAATACTACTCCGACAGGACTCCACTTTGGCAAACTTTCTGAACGCTTCTTTCTAGTCGATCCTTTCCGCAATGTTTCTTCGCGGCTGTTCTATTAAATTATCGGAATGTTGGGGGGGGGGGGGGGGTAATCTCTGGAGACTCTCCACTATCCCCGTATCAAATTAATTAAGTCTCGTTCGCACCCTCCGCGGCATTGATTTATGACAGAATCAATTTTTTCCATAGACTCGTCTCCTCGTAAACTTCCCTTTATTTTTACGACAGTCTTGTCTATAATTGGATCATGATGGCTTCCGATTTTCCGCATATTTTTACGACACAACACAAACGAAACGAAAAAATTAGATTTACGGCGGAAGAGACAGCAAACTAACGTTTCATTTCCGAAGAGGTATTAAAATTGTACTGATGATGAAGATGAATGAGTCTTTCAGAATGACGAGAATATTTTGCGGTCTTCAGCGTGAGTTCACGCGAAAGGCGCCATCGACGGAACCCTCTGATTAATTAATTAATTCACAAAGTTTCAGAATCTGCGGTGGAATGCTCAAAATGGGAAAATAAAACAAAGTACAAGATAAAAGAGGACACTTTGACATTTCAAGACAAAATCGGTTTTGTTCTGTAAAAATCTTGTATCAATTGAATGATGAAAAAATTTTCGAATGTTTTTTGAATCGGGTTTGGGGTCTGTTTCCGTAGAAAATTCCAGTTTGTCTTGCTAATTTCTAGTTTAGAGTTACTGGAGGGTATATAATACGGGACAAACACGAGATCCCTGATCCTA
Source organism: Tenebrio molitor (assembly GCF_963966145.1). Lineage (NCBI taxonomy): Eukaryota > Metazoa > Arthropoda > Insecta > Coleoptera > Tenebrionidae > Tenebrio > Tenebrio molitor. Next base: position 301,878 of record NC_091049.1, read on the forward strand.
TTCATGAGGAACAGGCTGAAACCTGCAGGATTCAGTCGACGTCTCTGGGGAATTTTCAGAAAGGTAATGCATTAATGTAAACAGATAATACAGTTTCAGCCTCCGGTGAATTATTCCTCTGATTAAACGTAAATTTGCAAAAGAGCAAGGAACGGCGAAGGAACCACCGAGTGCTCCTGCTTCCAAGTGTTATTGATTAATTGGAGTCAGAAGTGACATTATCAGTTGAAATTTGTACCGCAACATGTTATTACCGATCTGAAATTCATAGAGTGTGGCATTTCTCTCATGGGAGATTTTACAAAGCTCTAATTAAAGCTATTAAACCCGTGTTAGTTGTAGCGTGTTAAATTACCACTCCATTGAAAGAAATCGATATTTCGCACTTGACGTTCGATCGACTTCTCACCGGTTTGCTCTCTGTCACAAGAAGAGACTGTTTCGCAATCGGCTAGTCTGAAATTTATCGAATTTGCTATTCATGGAGTTTCAAGCGTCGAATCGCATGTGCTTTCGTAACGGCGATTATCGGGATCATTACACTTGAAAAAATCGAATCAATCATCTAAATTAAACGCTCCTTCCCGATTGAAGTTTGCGTGCGAAATTAATCCGATAGGAAAGGTTTTGATAAGCGGAATTGCGGAAAATGCAAATATTTGTTTGAAGGACATGCGAAAATTGACAAAACGCTTCAAATCGTTGCCAATTTGTACTAATGAGTGTAGTATTTATTTTTCTGGTGTTGTAATTAGCAAACAAGACAGTGATAAAAGAATTTAACAAATTGAAAGATTCTGGTTGTGGTGAGTCGTTGGATAGTTACTGAACTATTAGAATTGAGAGAAAGATAAATTCAGAATTATTACCATATTCCATAGTTATTGTTATGTACGATTCCGAATAAACAGTTAATTGTTTTGTCATTTGGCTAAAGATAACATATTACGCTGGTTATGCATTAAATTCATTAGAAGCACAATTGGTCAAATTTTTATTCAAACACCCGACATAATATAACGTGTAAATAACGAATGTAACATTATTTTTTGATATTTTTGGGTAAATAGCCAAATTTTGTCAGCCTCCAATGGTCGATTGGCCAAATCGGCGAAAAATGCGTTCCGTCTTGTTGCACATTTGCGGTTTAGTTTCGAGTGTCGACGATGCCGCAAAATTCCTCCCCGACTCGCTTAAACAAACTCCACCCTAATTGCGATTAATTTAACATCAACAGGATTCCTCAGCACTCTCTCGTGCGAATCGTCCGTCCTCATCCTCTCCCTGGTAACTTGGGACCGATTCGTCTCCGTAACGCAGCCCCTGGCCAGGAAACAGCCCTCGCCGAGGGCAGCCGCCCTTACCCTTGTCGTCCTGTGGACGCTGGCGGCCGGCGTGGCTCTCGCCCCCTTCTCCAAGGGCTACTTCGGCGACGAGTTCTACGGCAACAACGGCGTCTGCCTCCCACTGCACATACACGACCCCTACGCCATGGTGAGTTCGCTCGTAAATCGCACCCGCCAATTTGAATACGGACGTACAAACGCGAATATTATTAAAATTGAACGCCGCCGCCGGTCCCCTCGCGAAAATCTCGTAAACTCCGCGTCTGAATCGGTCTTTCTTATTTTTATTTGCGATGTAATTTTTCGTGCGCAAACGAAACGCGGCGGCGCTTTTTAATAAAATTGGATGTCGCAACGGCCGTTGTTGGAATGTTCGTTTATTCGTTTGCCGCCCCCGGGCGGACGAATAAAACCCGTTCCGAGTACTTGGTCGGCAGAGTTGGTATTTAAGGGACCGTTCGCGAGAAACGACTTTGTAAAAAATGAAAGTTGGTCAAAGTGTTGCCAATAACAGTTCAAGGGGCGTGCAAATTGCCACACTTTACACAATAATGAAGAGATTGTTTAAAGTCGAAACGTCGACTTGCTACTAATTGGACTTTCTTTAATTGTCGCCTGCTTCGCATAATCTGCTACAGTCGCAGATTATAAAAGCACTAATTCTGAAAGTGTATTTAGAATTTGAAGAAGAAATTAACTGCTCTGGAATTATTTAAAAATCTCGTAAAATAAATTCTTGAAACTGGTCCCGCAAAGAAGTTTTCGAAAATTTTGCCACAAATAAAAAATTTGTTGGAGCTCCTTTTTGCTCTTGAAAGATGAATTTATTTTACATAAAAAAAAAGAAAATTTCTTTGAAATTTAAATAACTTTAAGAGATAATTAACAACAATATAGCTAGGTATAAAAATAAATGAAGTTGTCGTTTTTTTTAAACTTCGGAAATTCAAGTGACGGCGAGGTCGCAAAATTCCTCCCCGACCCGACGTACAAAAACCCTCCCTCGACTCGCTTAAATAAACCCTATTATAATTGAGGTTAATTTAACATAAACGGAATTCCCCAGCACCCTCTTGTGCGAATCGTCCGAACAAATTCTTGAAACTGGTCCCACAAAGAAATTTTTGAAGATTTTGCTACTCTCCTTAATGTTCTTTTCGAAACTTCTTCTGTACTTGATCCAACCTACCTACGTTTTAAATTTGTTTGAACTCGTGACCTCTGTGGTAAAATAAGTTGAAATTTGCACACCTGTGACGACTACTGACAAACAACATCCCTATGTTCTTTGTATGCAAATTGCGGATGCAATGCTTTTGAAGTAGCCCAACACACTCTAATTGAGAAATTCCTGATGCGTTAACAGCTCCGGCGTACATTTCATCACGGTTATTGTCAACAGAAATTTGCCGACAGACTAGTGTAATCAAGGGTGGCATTACTTAGATGAAATAAAGCTCAAAATTCACCAGTTGCACATCATACAACAATTCTCCACCAGAAATGACAGTTTTAATTTTATTTTTTCTCATGTGTGGCTAGTTCGTGAAGAATAGAACGCTTTTGACAGCTTATTAGCTATGAGAGAGAATTCAGGCTGTGCTAAAAATCTTGATGTGTTTGTAACTACCGTGTGAGTCAAGTTTTACCCCACGCACGATAAACCCTATTAAAAAATTAGTAAAAATTACGAAACTTTAGGGTTACATTCCGTTGATATAAGGCCTCAAACCAATTTTTTTCTACGACTGTGATGAAAAGTGGGTAAAAAAAGACTACTAACTATACTTGAAAATCATTGATTGCACACAACGTGTCACAAATCCTTTGCACACGTTCATTTTGTGTAGGTAAAGTCCATTCAAATATCAAAAAACCACCAACGTCGCATTTTCCTCGATAATTACTATCGGCAACGCTGTTTAGTGTAAATTTTGGTGAGAATTGTAATTTTGAGGTTAAGTGTTTATTAAATGTGTTGTTGTTCTGGGCATGTTTAATTAAAAAAATAAGAATCAATAAATAAATGAAACGTGCTGCTAATAAAACAATATGAACGGAAGTCAAAGCAATGGAATTTTATTTTGAATCAAATAAATGTCATAATTTTATAGTTACCAACATAGTATGAAAAAATATCTACCTAGAGTTTTTTAAATTTTACCAACCTAAAGCAACAGGTGGTGGTTTTTTGATTTTTGAATGGACTTTATCTAAAGTCTTTTTTAACAATTGTCAAAGGGTTGTCATGTTGGTATGAGCCACTAGTTATTTGATAGTTATTAGGTTGGCAACGTAAAATGTCAACTGTATGTCAGTGTCAGTCACAGTAATTTTGATGGGAAGGCGCTTGCGCTACTGAAGCCGCAATTACATTTAAATTAAAATAAAAAGTAAAAAGAGTTTCCGAAAGCAAGGATCTAACACAACGAGAAAAATTAGCTATGATTAGATTACGTGAAGAAATGCAGACAGAAAAACCGACCATGACCATGCTAATGTAAGAAATAAAGATGCACATTATATTCGAGGTATTTTCTTTTAATACATATATGGGCCAATAGTGTTCGTCACTGCCAGGAACTGATTAGAGAGGACTGGAAAAAATTAATGGGAAATCTACCAATTGAGGACATTCCCCCAATAATAATTCAACTTTCCGAAGAATCATAAATTCGGAAGACGTTGGGGGTCAGATTCTGAAAATGAATAAACTGCTTATATTACCCATTAAATAAATTCCCATTTTCCTGTATAGGTATGTTCAGTTGCACTTTTCAGTGTCATCATCGTCTTTATTTTTTGTCTTTTGGTATAAAATTTGCTTACACCTGAAACTTTTCTGACATTTGAAAATTACTGACATAACCTCAAACCTGATCCGAAACGAAAGGTTTTAGGGTGGTACAGCCTGGTCTTTGAGGGAATTTTGACTTTGACAATTGTTAAAAAAAATGGACTACCTACATCTAGGCAATCAAACATACTTTCCACACAATTTGTTATCTTACCAAACAATGAACTTCCTTCACGTTCCACAAACTTTTCAATAACGCACACTCCTGCAATAAAAATCGAAAATTGTTCCAATATAACAATAAATTATAATTTGAAATAATAAAATTTAATAAATAAAATTTCGTTTTTTGTGTATTCGCATCAGTCGTAGAAAAAGTACAGTGTGCAACACGTGTAAAAGGGACTTTTCACACTTTATGACTTGTGCTTGTGCCACTCGCCTACGGCTCGTGTCAGCAAACTGTCACATGCGTGTGAAAAGTGCTACTTTCAACACTTGTTGCACAATATACTATTCCCGTATCATTTCATTCAGAGCCATAGAATTAAAAAAAGTTTTTTTTCCGTACACGCTCATAATTCACAATTATTAATTCAAAGAACTTATTTAAATAAAATTCGCATCAAAAGAAAATTATTCGTTTTTGAATTATTCCAATTTTAACAGCGAAAATGATCAAGATTTACAACTGCAGTGCCGTAAATAAATACATACTTACATCATTGTTGGGGTAAACAGCTGTTAAGACCTTTTCTATGTCCTTAGTGTCATTAAGAAGTGACAATTATTAAAAATCACTTTGAAGTTTTTCCTGTGACATCAAAAAGCAGGGAAATGGCATAATCGAGTCAAAAGTCGGGTTATATTCATTAAAGGCCAGGTCACACATATTTGTCAGTTAAATGTCAGTTGTGGCCAAGATTCCGTGTCCGGAATAGTACTTACATAATTTTTCAGTCGCGGAATCAAAATTTCGGGCAGCATTTTTCTGTCATTTCAACAAAATCTCTGTAGTGTAAACCAACTTTTACTGCCATCATGACTGACATTCAAAAATTAAATTTTTCTGTGTCGGTCACACAGTCGGTTTTTGAATTTTGGGTCTTGAGTTAATTGCAATGAGTGTAATGAAATCATCGCTTTCCCCTGCTGCCTACCCATTATTATGCCACAAATCACTATTTTTTAATGTAAATAAATCAACATGACAAGAGTAAAAAATGAGGTTATATTAACGTAAAGGTTGTTTTAGAGTTTACACTATGAAAATAACAATACTGCCCGAAATTTTAATTCCGCAACTGTACGAGTAAATTAATGTAGCGGTTATTGAATTAAATCGAAATATTTACCTGTTTCATTAAAAAAATTTGAAATTTTTACAGATTATTCTACAGCGATAGACGATCATTCTTGAATTTTTTGAGAATTTTAAAACGATTATAAGTGGGTGTTTTCGCTCGGGCGGTAAAACTTGACTCACCCGGTACAAGAAGCTGAATAAAAAATATATGTCCGGTTGGATCCTCCAAGGAGACAAGGACTAGTCACACTAGAGCAGTAAAAGCTCGCAATCGTCTCTAAAAGGTGGAAAGTGTCGATATAAATGAGAGAAAAGCCAAGTGAAACAAAACTAATGATCGCAAGGCCAGTGACCGGTCCATAACTGCTCTCGCATCACATGCAAATTAGATTGTACACCAGAAGAGCTTTCGCAACTTTGTATTCTTGCATAGTGTAAAGGAAAAAGCGGAACAATTTGCATAATACATTTTTAAAACAACCGCTTCACGTTCATCTTATATCGATGAAAGTGCCGTAAGAGATCAACGCTGTACCGATGTGATAAACGTCAGAAACAGATTTACTCTGTGAAATGTTTCTATTATGTTAAATAATTAGGTACTTATGCGACACGTGTGCAAGGCACTAGTTTTTGTACAAGTGGGAAGGTTACACACGCGAGCGCAACGACGCCTAAGAAAATAACTTTCATTACTACGTCGAATACTTACCTGTAACACTTGCAACAGATTTAATTCAAATGGACAATTTTTTACGTTGTATTGGCAGACGTAAAGAGCCGAAAAACCTTTCACTTCATACTTTTTTGCGTTCCAGCACTCACGTTTATTGGTCCCTTACAAGTCGTATCGTTCACCTACTCTATTTGGGTCAAACTTTCGCAAACATCAAAACGAGATCCCCCTCAAACCGCAAATCCCCAATAAAACACCCCGAAGCTTAGACGGCAATAAAAATGTTTCCAGGGCTGGGAATATTCCGCGGTTATGTTCATGCTGGTGAACGCATTAGCCCTGACTTTCATCTGTTACGCCTACATGAGGATGATAAACGAAATCAAGGCGAGCGGAGTCGCCTGTCGATCAACCAGACAGAGCCACGATCGAGACAAGGTGGCCCAGAGATTCGGAATAATCGTGCTGACCGACTGCCTGTGCTGGGTCCCGATCATAGTGGTCAAGTTGGTGGCCCTGTCGGGTGAGTGTCGATAGTCGGTGCCTCCCCGAATCACAGTTTTCAGTTGCAGGCTACCCGATCCCACAGGATTTGTACGCTTGGCTGGCGATCTTCATCCTGCCGATCAACTCAGCCCTAAACCCGGTCCTATACACGCTCACGACCACCGTGTTTAAGAAACAGGTTGGTACTCGTCAAATTTGCGCACTTGTACTCATGTCTCGTTGCAGATGAGGAAAGTGGTCAATTCGTGCATGCACAAGAGGAACGAGCCGCACCACTCCGCGTCCGAATCGGGCTTCAGCCTGAGCTTTGGCGTCTTCCCGATAGGCGGCAGCACGAGGAGAATCTTGAGCTACAGGGTGGGATCAGGTACGTCTGGAAAGGAAAGGACTACAGTGGTCGGTTGCAGGGGACGCAGAGCAGTCTGACGGCGAGCAAGAACAGTTGGAAGAGACCCCCGACGGCCGTCTGATAATTGTAATAAACGTATTTTTCCTGCACGATAGTTTCAGAGTTGTAGATGACGCACACGTTAAATTCAACCCAACCTCACATATTTAACGAGGATCCAAGTCCACACCGACTGTACATTTTTGTGAAATTAAGTGTCACAATCACAAATGGGGAAATACGTTTCAAAACAATGTAAATAGTACAATAAGTGTATTTTTATATATACAATAATTACATTTGAAGTATCACTGTGATCTTAATGTTAGAACCAAATGTACTGTGTATGTGAATAAAGTTATGCAATATTATCTGAGAGCCTCACCACTTCAGGTAACGCTTCCAGCTTGTCGTACAGACTTGCGCACAACTTTAAATCGTCGTCGCCTAGTTCTTGGAATTTTAAAGGCACATAGTCCACACTGGCGCTAGTAATTTTATAACTGAATTTTTCCAAGCCTGTCACAACTTTTTTTAAATTCGTTGCCCCACAAATGAACTGCAAGGTGCCCTCAGGTTCTTGCCTTTTGACATCTTCAGCGCCCGCTTCGATGGCGTGATCTGTGGCGAGTTCCAGTACTTCCTCTGTTGACTTGCTCTCATCAACTTCTGCCAACACGATGCCTTTCTGATTGAACAGGTGGATACCCCCTCCATCACTGTATTTTCCATTGTGTTTCTTCAACAGAGTTGAAATGTTCTGCTTGAGTGTGTGTAGATTGTTTGTAAAAACCTCACATAAGATTATACAACCCCCGGGACCCCTGAAAACTGAATAATAACAAAATAACTAGTTGTGTTGGCTCTTGCACTTACTTCAATTCCAGCAGGTGGGGTTTACTGTTTGATTTGTCATTTTCGCAACTCTTTATCACACTTTGGATTGTCGCCACGGGCATGTTCGCTCGTCGCGCCTGTTCGAGTACGTTCTCCAATTTGGAGTTTTTTTTAACGTCAGTTGAACCTCCTTCTGTTAGAGTAGAAAGTGAGGTTATGTTAAGAAAAAGCACGTTTAATTTGAAATTCACTTGCCTTGGATTGCAACCTTCATCTGGCGACTTATTTTAACGAAAAGCACGGATCTAGCGGAGTCTTTGGCCGTTTTGATGTGTCGAATATTTTGCCATTTTGAATGACCGGCGAAACGTCGAGGAATTACATTTATTCCATCATAAACACTACAAACTCGCCAACACGTCGATGTCACGTTTCTAAACATTTTTAGTAAAGCAATTTTGTAATTTAAGCCCCAATAGCACTAACAGCTAACCTATAAATTCTAGTTAAATTGCCGTAAGTCAAGAACAGTCGATAAGTCGCTACCTAGATGAGTCGCTATTAGTGGCGTTCCACACCACAGTTCACAAATACACATGCCGGTAAATCAGATTTCGGTATTAATAAAATTGTATCCTGTGATTGTATCAAATTATTGTTGGCTGATTAATAATTATCAATCTAAATACGGAAATTAAAGTCGGAGTGGTGTGATTTTTATCATTTAAATCTGATGTAGTTCATTTGGTATCAATTTAATCGACTGTAATTACACGAGGTCTTTTTTTGTCAGGATAAAATTGAATGTTTTTACGATAATTTGGTTGCTTGGTAAATTGACGACACAAACCACCCGATAAAAAAAACGAGTCCGAAGGACGAGTTTTTTTATCTGGTGGTTTGTGGAGTCAATTTACCAAAAAGAAACCAAATTAGAGTTTAAAAAATGAAATTTTATCCTGGACGAAAAAACCTCGAGCGTAATTCGATGAGATAATTTAATGAATAATGATAGGTAGGTAATTATGAAAAATTGAATTGGCCATTTTGCACTTCAATTTATTATACAAGCTGTGTCAATGTTTAAGATTGTTGGTTCGTTATCATAACAACAAACAATAATCAGGTTCGAAAAAGTTTGCCATGGAAGTTTAAGCACATTTTATCCAGATGCAAAGTTAGGGCTAACTTTATCCGATGTCAAAGTGACAAATGCATCGCGGCTTATGGGATTTTTTATACATGAATTAAATTATCATAATTAAAATTTCTTTGTTACGGTTATGGACGGCAACAAAGCTGTTTTATCTCACGAGATTGCGTTTTTCAGGCTCATTAGGTAAACCAAATTTAACTGAAACTCTGAACGTTATATTATAATCACCATTTTGGATCCGCCATTTTTTTTTTTTTTTTGAAAGACTAATACCAAATTTGTAATCAGTGACCTAAAGACAGCCCCATTACTAAATTTCATAAAAATTGATAAACTTGATAATATTTAGATCCGCCATTTTTTTTTTGGAAAAACTAAGAACAAATTCGTAACCAGCGATCTCGAAAATCCCTATTTCTCAATTTTCAATCAATTATTTTGATTCTTTCGACTTTTGGCCAGCTTTTCGGTAATTTTTCCCACTGTGAAACGGTTGGTATGTCTGTTTGAAAAAATGACAAAGTGGTGCCAACGTAAATAGAAAATTGGTGAAGGATAGTGACGGTGAAATGCAAGGAGTACGAAAACATCCCTTTACTTCAATGCCTTTATTCAGGGGCACGTGACGAGTATGTTATTTTATTTCATAGTTACATATTATTAAAAATATGATAAAATTGTGTATAAACATATAATTTGTGCTTACAAAATTTCATAAAAGCGATTTGATGCCAAAAAACAAGCGTAACAAATAATTTCAACAAACAATTAGGGAAATATTTCAAATTGTCTTTCATTTGAAGATCTTTTTACCTCCTTAAAAAGATTTGTCGATTTTCCTAATTCAACCTTATCGTAAATTTTGAGACGGATATTTTTGTTCGGGTACTGGCGCCACGATCGATAGAAACGGAAACTTCGAACGAAATCACCTCAAACAACTAATTTATTGCTACTAAGAATTGCTACCGGAAATAAGGCTCCATTGCTTTTGACAAGGCAATTTATCGAGATATGCTTCGGCTAATCATAATTATAAAAAATCGATATGTAACAAAATTACGCGCGGGCGATCAGACGCCGCCGGCGGCGAGTCGTTGGTGTTTCGTGCTTGTCGTTGACCGCCACCAAGCCGCATTACGAATTTTCCCACCAGGACGCGTTGATCACCTGCAGCTGTCAAAACCGTAGAATTTTGCGAAAGTGACTTATTGTCCTTTTTGGACGCAGCGCCAGCCTGAAATCTAAGCTGCTGCAAACGAGACTTCACCGGTGACTCCCCGATAATTACGAAGCTAATATTTATAGCGAATTGCATTATTACACGGATTTAACTTTAGATATTACTCTACTATTACGAAATATCAAGAAAACTGGGTACACCACCGGCGAACCCCCATCCCCAGTGTGTCTTAAATTTAGCGAATTATTACATAATCTCACTGTGGTTTTGTTTCATATTTTTAAATGTAGTACGACAGTCTATAAGCTTCTTTCCGGTTACGTACTGAAAGCAATATAATCTTGAAAGATGACGTAACTAAAAAAACCGAAACGATGAAGCTATTTCTTGGGTTTTTTCGGACTGCCTTGCGGCGACTCCTGCAACAAAAAGAGCGTCAGCCAAGTTTAAACGAGGGACTCGTCGTCAGTACCAAATCCAGTTCGTCGAGCGATTCTAGCTTGGCGATTGGAGCCGATTTGTCTTCTTTGAACTCTTTTTCTTTCGTTATCGACACATCGGTCCACGATGAGTCTTGATACTTATCAAAATCGAAAGTTTTGTTGAATGATGCAAATCTACGACACCATTTACGTTCTAACCATCCGTTCAAACCCCATTGGAAAAGAGAGAATAGAGCTCGTCTTTGTTTTGTTTTTAAATTAAAACCATCGCGCCGAGCCCCATTCTCTTCCTGCCCTGCACCATCCTCACCTATGAAGTACTTGGGAATGCTGTTGACTCTTTGATATCGGTTTTGGCTCGCTAACGGACCTCTGAAACGTATGCCTACTCCTAATTGGGTCTAGGTTGACGTTCTCGTACTCGGGCATCTCGTGCCTGGCCTCGCCGCCGCCGCCGGCCTGCCCCTGCAGGAGGGTCAATATCATCTTGACGTCCGCCGCCAGAGTCTGCTCCAGCGACTGGACCCTCCGCGCCAGGTGGTCCAGCTTGGTGTTGATGTGCTCCAATTGACCCCTACTCACTACTAAATTATCAGAATGTGTTTCTATTGTGGAATGTTGCAAGTGCTGCGTCGTCTCGTGCTGCAATGTCTGCGCCATCGTGGCCGCGTCCCCGTGGTGGGGCGGGCTGGGGCTGTTGGTGTAGTAGCTGGTGCTGCTGGATATCGGCACCGAGCTATGCGGCTGTTGGGATTGTTGTTGTTGCTGCTGCTGCGGGGGGGCGTCCTGGTAGGTCCCTACCGACGACTGACGGCGGATGGTGCGGATCCGGTGGCTGGAAGGGGGCGTCGATTGCGCTGCAAAAGCCAATGGTCGGTAACACGGCCCCCGGAACCGCAGCGTCATGCAAGCATGCGAACGGTAAAGCCGCCTACTCAGATACATACATTCAAACGGTAGAATAGAAGTGCTAGAGAGCAATACGGTTGAGATAGTTTTACGCTAAACAATTTCGAATCAAGTGTTTTTGAAAAAAGAAAAGGTTGTAACAGTGCAGGTGCAGTTGAAATACATGTAAAGGCTGTCGGGGCAATAAAAACACAAAAAAAGGTGCACACTAAACAGCTGGAATACTCTGTACATGTCTTGGCTGTAACTGGGCATACAAGCGAATCTTAAAAAGAACTTCAACATTTTTTTTTCTTAATCTAACATTTTTTGACATTGTGACCTCACGTTAAAAACACATTGAAAAGAAAAAGGCAATAAGACACATTTGGGACCTCCTTTTTTATTTGGAAAAATGGATTAACTTTTTACTTGGTTCACGTCTACGTTTCCTCTCTCGGCACTACCAAATTAAAAACACTAAAGGAACCAAGTGGAGACACGCACGTGGGGACATGTATCTCAACAACACCCAGTATATATATAAGAGTGTAACATCGTGTATAGAAACACATATCTTACCTATGAGTGGCTGATGAGTTTTGTGTAACCTTAGGTCTGGTATACTTCTTTTGAGCTGTGATAGCATGCCTAAACACGGTCGATATGCAAATTACTTTTATTGGTGACACAGTTGGTGCAATAGAATTTTTTTTAGAACGTCAATAACTGTGTCACTAATAAAAGTGATCAGGACAAAAAGAAATTAATACAGGGTCGTTCCAAAATAACGAGCAAAAAGGGGGCAAGGGGCAGCACATCAAAACTGTCATCTCCAATAGAAACAAATGTATCTTGTATAGACTGAATTTTTTGTATTAATGGCTTGCAGCCAGTTTCTGGTTAGAGGTTTTTTTCAAAGATTAGTGTGGGAACAAATCGACGGTGTCCTTTACCTGTGATGGAATTTAAAGTGGACGATCTCTTCTTTTCCTCGCCGAAGTCCAGGTTGATAGGTGTTACGTCTTGGCCAGCTTTCTCTGTCGAAAATTCCAGTATTCCGTGGCCTAAAAAATGACAAATGCATTTAGATACGGAGGAACTAACTCAGGGAAATGTTTTCTTATTAAAATTAAAAACTGGATGTTTATTTTTAACAGAAAAAAACGCTAACAAAAACAAATGTGGAGATAAAAAAATATAGGACCACATCTGTTAAACGAATAGAAACATTTTCTTAAACAAACTCTTCATTTTACCTGACTCAGATTCGTCGCTGTACTGCGAATCCTGCCTCCCCGTCATCGAGTTGCCCCTGCTGGACACCCCATTCGAGTTGACACCCCTGAAATAGCGACTCTCTTTCGTATGCGTCTGTGCTTTCGGATAGAAAGAGCGTCTTGGAATAACGCCGGCTTGTTCCTCCTGACAAAAACACGATAACAAAACACACAACACACTCCACAGGGGAAGTACTTACATCTCTTAAATTAAACGTAATCTCTAAGTTATTCATGAATTGATTATAAAACTCCGGATACAATTCTAGCACGTCTAGGAGATCATCTCTATGTATCTTATGTAAATCACAGTACGTCAAAGCCCTAACGTTACAGCTCGACTTTCCCAATGTGGGATGTAGACAAGGATTTTCCCCGAAAATATCGTATTTACCTGAAAATGACATTCTATTTGTGGTAACTGCGCAGCAAACAATAGCGTAATGGCCGGTTTGTGAAAGCAGAAATGTACAAACTGCGATAGAGTTGTTGTTCGATGTTATCAAAGTCACACATCAAAATTGCTTAGTCGATAGTATTTGTACAGGATCCTAAAATACCATTTGTTTGTATGGATCTCTTGCATAACGCAACTTCCAAGAACCGACCACAAATTAAGGACCCACTGACCTAAAATAGCCATCACAATGTCATCCCTTAATATTTCAATGGAACCCCTCGATATGAAGTAGAGCGACGTGAGCACATCGCCCCTGTGCACCAAGGTGTCGCCAGGTGGCGCGTGCGTCGTTTTGAACTTCAAAGTGAACGCTCGCAGACAGCCGGGGCTGGCCCCGTCGAACACGCTGCAGTTCTGCAAGAGGTTCCTGTTCAGGTGCAGACAGATGTCCGCCTGAAGACACTCGGGGAATCCCTTCAGCACCGAGTTCATGTCGATGCCGTTGGTGAAGGTCCAAGCGTGCTGGAAGTACTCCTCGAGGCGCTGACGCAACGGGTTCGGGATCTGATGGAATCTGATGAACTCGCGGACGCGCAGCATCTGGGTGTGGTAGCGCGCTGTGCCCGAGTAGAGACGCTGGATGATGGCCGAAACGTTGCCGAAGATGCTGGCGTACATCAGGGCTAAAGAGACGAACAGATAGTTTATTTCAAATCCGTACAAATCCGTAATAAAATTGTTTCTTGAATATGTTTGTATGTTTACGTGTTTCGGATAAACTCGACAACTACTAGACCGATTTCAAACATTCTTTCACTGTTAGATAGATTGATTCTTCAGGAGTGACACAGGCTAGTATCATCACGCTAGTAAATAATGGCACTGACCAGTGAAATAAAATGTTAACACTAATTAAAAGTTCTCCAATAGTTACATGCTTTTACACCATATTTAAGATCTACTTAACTAAGCCAATAACTTATATGTATATAGGTACCTTAATTTTTTTGTTGTTAAAATATGTTTTCACCTTCAGAATGTCATTTAAATTCGATTTCATTTTCGTTTGTTAAGATTACATGAACCTCTTCGTGACGGAAATAAAATAAGGCATAAAATCGTAACGATAGGTGTCAGTTACATTACTGCTTCTATTTGTTTTGAAAGGAAACTATATTTTTTTTAGTCAAAGTACTCAATAAATTTTATAACTTAATCAGAATGGATAAATTGAAAAGTAAATTGCCACTGAAATTGAGATGTTTTCCTATCGCTGAAGTTATCTATTATGTTAAAAAGTTTTTATTTTTTATGAAACGAAGTGTTTTAAAGACTACCAGCTCAACGGATAAAAAATAATTATAATAAACGAGTTGTCGTTAAGTTCGTAGATAATTAAATCAAAGATAGTAGAATGCTAACCGAAGAAAACGTTAATATAGGCGGTGCGCGACTGGAAATTTCAGTAAGAAGTTTATAAATAAAACATTTGCAGAAATGGCATACCGGCTTCAACAAAATGGACCTCGTCCTTATACATAATGGTATTAGGTCTTTCAGTGAAATGGATTTAGAGGAGAAATTCGCTTTGAGTCGATTTTGCTTGTTACTTGTAGACTTGTTCTTGAAAATGCATAAACAGCGTGAACATTCTGCAGCTGTTTTGTCATTTCGGATACGTATTTTTAGTTTGCAATTTTCATTTATAATACCACGAGTAGTCCAAATTATGTCGATTTTTTTTCAAACTGGTCAGGAATTATCAATTTATTGTGCTTGGGAATGAATCCACGAGTGCGTCAGCACGAGTGAGATTCGCAAGCAAAATTGAATGAGTGCAACTAGTTTGAAAAATAGTCTACTTAATTTGGACTACGAGTTGTATTCGGAGGACTATTCCATGAACCAACTTTGGCAATTTGGCAGCAAATCGGAAGAAGAAATTAACACAGAAATCGAAGAAAATGTTTCCAACAACACAAAAAAGACACGTGAGTCCATTTGGAAGCAATTCTCAAGGCTGCATTCATTTGTTTAAAATTATCGCTGGGATCACTAGTGGTATTACCGATACAATTTCCACGAGTGGGAATATTCGGTCCAATTTTTTGAAACCATGGTAACAAATGTGTAAAATTGTGTTTTTAATGGTCCATTTTTAACAAATGACAGGTGAATGGAATAGTCAATGAAATTTCAGTTTGATTGAATTTTTTTCGATTGTTTATTTATAATGTAAGTACGGGCATACATAATTTGTGATTTATAATGATAAAAGCAACTGATAGTAATTTTTCTAATGCAAAAATTTAATTTGATCAAATTTACAACGTAAATTAATTCTTAATTAGCTTTTAAATATATGGCGTAATTAAAATTTAATTCTCGAACATTACACTAATTTAAATTTAATTCAATTAACCACACACTTTTAATTCAATCTCCAAACGCACTATTAGGTCAAATTGAATTCCGAGTCGGCCTGTTTGCAATTATCGATTAGTCTTGTGCTGAAATATACAGGGTTATTCTAAATGATTGTAGTCGAAGTAGGCGTGAAAACTGAATGTAAAATTTATGGTTGCCGCTTCACATAAAAAAATAATCAAAAATATGTTTTAATTTGGGTGCAAAACAACTCAATATTTTTAAAATTGATTGTAGAACAACTCAATAGTTCTGGATTCAATCGCTAATTTAACAAAAATAAATAAAACCCTCATCATCGCACTTTTCACCTAAAAAATGACAGTGACAGCGACACAACTGACAGTTCACATGAAAGCGGCAAAAATGTAATAACATGGGCACAGCCTACTTCGACTACAATCATTTAGAATAACCCTGTATTATTATTATTAAACTGAGAATATAGTGTCACATGGTACATTTTTGATTAATTTCATTGGTTGAAATACAGAAACAAAGACGCAGAAGAGGCTATCAACAAATCGATGATAATTTTATCACCGCATGTTGACTCTCACCTGTTTTTAATGAATAAAATTGGTTAATGTCAAAGTGACAGAAAATTTCAATGAACGCGACAACGTCAGAAAATAGTGCTGTTAACCAGAAAACGTTTCAACCAATAGTTCAATAGATCACCATCGATGAGGATATGCTAGCGAGGAAAAGATTCGAAAGTTAATTGAGAAGAAAACTCCAAAAAAATGTTGTATTGAGTATCCTGTTTGACATTTAAAAAAATGTATTTTCTGTTAGCGTTCATTACATTCTCTCACCAAATATAACACGTGTTATGATTAATCAACGATAATAATCATAACACTAGTTATATTATCCCCGAAAATATCAGTTGCAGCATTAAATGATGTTTTTATAAAACCTGACGTTGTCAACTTGTAATCATTGAAGGATATTTTTTTCTCCACGACCGTTAGTGAATGTTTCCGAAATCATTTTTAATAATAGAAAGTAAAAATTCTCACTCTTGAGATTGGAATATTTATTCAAACATCGTGGTTTAAGTAATCTATTCCTAAATTGTACTTTTTTGGAGAAATAAAGAGAATAATTTAGATGTGATTGCAAGCTCGAAATGGTTTAGTTGCTTTACTCAGATATACCAACAACAATTCGTTTAGATTACAACATAACATTTAAATGTTTTTTTTCTAATTTGTTGTTTTAACAAAGCTGTTAACGCATTCGTTTTGAATGCGTTAATAAGCTACTAAACACATCCGAAATCTAAGAACTATTTTCAGTTGGTAACACACATTGCCGGCAGCAAATTGACTCTGGTATTCTCTGCTGTTTGCCGCATTTCTGGATAATTCATCTTTAATTGCAATTTCACTTGCGAAAAATGACAATTATGTTTAGTCTAAATTCAAATTTAGGATTTCAGTTTAAATGTTAACCATGAAATAAATGTGTCACCATGTCACCAACTGTCACAAAATTCCCTAAATTACCAAAATTGATTTTATTAGTAAAAAAAACATGTATTTAATATGCAAATTAGAAAAAATTCGTTTTATAAAACTGCAAATCTGACTCGTGTCTTAATAAAAGTTTTATAAAACTCATGTTTTAATATACTATTATGCAATTACATACAAGCGGTGGAAATTATTTATTGATTATTAATTATTAATTATTATACTCGTGATGAACTGATGAGATGATTGTTTTGGTTGGTAGGTCAGATGAGTAGATGACATTGTTGAACTGAGTGGAAGGGGAATAGGGGGGTTCGGGAGGGTAATCGAGGTTTGCATTTCTAATCGCTTAGAGATTTTGTTGCTACGTTAGTTTTTTAATCATAACTTGACTAATATTCCCTCAAAATTATAATCACAAAGACCATCGTAATCAGAGAATATCGGTCTTTAGTTCTTAAAGAATACATTTTTGATTTGAGGCTTAGTTTTCGAGCATTGGAGTGAGAAACGTAAAAACATGGCAAAATTAACGAATTTTTGGCGAGCGTCGAACAGAGATACAGGCATTTGAATTTTATTCTTTCCATAAGACGCAATGCTAATTTGAAAATTGTTTATTTTTTTACAACCAAACGGCTACAGAAAATATTACGAAGTTTCCACCAAAAAAAATATTTGAACATCGGCTATCTGACACGCTACGTATGTCGAAAATTTTGAATAACGCCTTTTTGCACACGACAATTTTTGAACTTTTTTTTTTGAAAGTTCACCTATACATGATCAATCGATTTAGCAAGGTGTCAGCTTTTTGCCATTAACACGACCAACTTTTTAAGCCTCCGAGTTCTGTTAGTCGGAAAGCCAGCGAATATTTTTCTCATTTCATTTCGAAACGAGAATTTTATGATACGTACCGTTGCAGATGTGGCAATCACGGAGGTGACCATTTGGCAACAGTGCGTTATAACGTCCCGCGACAAGAGGGAAGAGAAAATGAAAAATACCTGATCTCTGAATATGTATTTGTATTGGAACGGTTCATCGTTTATTATATGGATCCTAAACCACTCGTATTGCTCCACTCTTTCTGTTGTTTTCATTTATAATTGTTTCCGAAAATTCTCCTTATTGATATTTAAAAACTGGGTTAATTTTTTTTTCGTTGAGTAAGACATTATTTCTTCGTGGTTTTAAATAGTACAATTCTCTATCATCTGGTGATAGAGTCATTAATAATACTAACACATTAATATCCTCTTGTACAACAGCTAGGTACATGAGGAAAGATCAGCATCACTTTCTGCTTTACTTCGTTGAAAATTATTTTCGGTTAGTTTTTTTGCAAAGAACATTAATAAATCTATTTTTATTTTTGATGTTTGACGTTTTAATCTGTGAAGTATCATACCACCATCAATTATATAGAAAAACTTGCTAACATCGTTAACATCCGTTTAAAATTATTCAAAAATATTATATACCTATGTAGCGACGCTTTAGTCGTTTTCCTCATTCCAGCATTCTTCTTCTTACTTATGGCTCTTACATTAAACATTTTTAATATGGGATGATACGTTTTGAGGGAGATTATAGGAAAAATCTTTTATGTTTAATATGTGATGTGTGAAAGTGAGTGTTGGTTGAACTACAGCGATAGCAGGTTGCGATTCACCTTAACAAACGAATTTTCAAAATACTTTAATGATGAATTAATTACATATCCATTGTGCTGTTTAGTATGTACAAGTAGATACAGGTAGTAGTGCCAAAACTATATGTAAGTAATATGTATATATTTCTCAATTTCTCAAAGATATCTAAAAATGTATATCTCTTACGTAACTTGAGCGATGTCTTGTCCCAATAGTATTTAAAAATTGCTTATTACGCTTTAATTCAGAGTCATCTACAGTATGCCATTTTGGCATGGGGTCATTCACCTTCGCGGCATAGACTGTTTAGGTTGCAGAGAAGAGCCATTAGAAGAATTGCAAAATTAGGGTACAAGGATGACTGCCACGAATATTTTCAGAAACTCAATATTCTCACTCTATCCTGTCTATACATTTACAAGTGTCTAGAACATATTATAAAAAATCTTGATTCCTACCCTACTCTTGGTGCATTTCATGACTACCACACCCGAGCCGAAGCCATTAGCTTTAAAACAATAAGATTATCTAAATCCAAGGATGCTATAAATTATTTTTGCTTAACATTTTTTAACAAACTTCCGGTGAAAATAACAAAAACCATTAATGAAAAGATGCTGTTGAGTAAAATCAAATCATATCTTATAGAAAAATCATTTTATTCGTTTGAAGAGTTTTTAGAGAATAAATTCACTGATTTTACATGATATGGGTGCACAAAGTCTTGTAGTTAATCAATAATTTTTCTTTGCTTTCGTTTTTGCTCTTTTACTCCTTATTAATTATAATTTGATGTACATATTATTATTATGCTTAGTTGAATTTTTTAGCTGCATTCTCTTCTGGTTAAATCTAGTTGGTTGACGTGTGCAAATACGCTGTATCTTGGCATGAATAAACTTATTATTATTATATTTCTCATTGTACCGCATTTTTATGTTGTAAAAATTGAATTTTTACTAGAAATGCTAGGTAACTTATAAAAAAATATACAACTTTTTATACTAGAGTTTCAATATAAAATATTATCTTTGGAATAAATATCGTGAAAAACTGATTTTTTTCCATAAATATCAAAATCATTGTTTAAACAATAGAAATTATTTATGTGTCCCCACCAAAGTGTTTCTGATTTCAAATAATATATGAAAACAAATATTTAAAAAAAAATCACTCGACTATTAGGACGAATAGTAAGATTGAAAAGTTATCGAGTGCAACGCAAAACAGGTGCAAAATGTTTTGTTGCGCGGGTGCTAGTACCGCCTACCGCGTGCAAGCAAGCCCCTTCATAAAGCATGAACCTTGCACCGTTGGATTCTTCCCGCCAAAGCGCTTCTTCTGAGCCTTAAAAAAATCACCTTCTCGCTTCCTTAATTTCCAAGAAATTCGCAAAAAACTGAAAAAAAAATCATATTTTTGCACATATTTAAAGTGGCTCTATAGAACGATGATCCTTTCGTCGAAGTCTGTTATGTGGACCACTTGTGCTTTGGTCTGATCCGTATTAAAGATTATTCAAGATCTTCGAATTTTAGACCAGTTCAACTCGCTTATTGGTTTTTATTTATTTATTAGTACTGAAGATACGGCAACATATTTTCCTTTTTTTTTCGGAAATTTTGTTATCAAAGGGTATGGTTTTTTAATGCCTTTACAATTAGAAAAAAAAACTAACAGAATCAATAAAAACAATTAAGTACACGTTACCATTGCCCATAAATGGGTAGATGGTATAAAAATTATATGCTCATTCGGGTTTGTAGTGTTTTTGGACCCATTTCGTTTCTTGTAGGTATTTTTTTTTTTCATTTGGGTCATCAATAGCAAAGTTATAGCGTGGATCGTTTTTTTAAGACAGCCTAAATAAAGTGTCTTGTCAAAAAATGATATTCTAGTTTGGTAAATCATAATTCATAACCATTTTTCTAACAATCATGGTTATGAATTTTGTTATACTTATAAACGTGTGACAAATCATCTTGCTACTTTGAAAGATGGACGTGGTTGCAGCAAATTTTCTTTTGCATTTTCAAAATAACGTGGAAAATGCTGAGAATCATTAAGTGTAATACAAATGTAGGTCAATAATTGAATAGTATGTACTTTTATTGCTATTACAAAGTTCTGTTGTGCTTTCAGGGCTACATTGAGATTAGAATATAGATTGATAAATGATAAGAGATTAAAATTACCTAATTAAAAAAAATTAAAAAATTATGAAAATATGCTCCTTCCCCAACGTCTGGACCGTAATTTCAGGACTATAATGTAAATATTACAAACAAAATAATTGTTTCCGTAGGTCTTGGGGACTGGCCGTGCGTGGGGAACAGAGCGGTGCGGGAGGGTGATCCAGGTTTACATTTCTAATGGCATCGAGATTTTGTTGCAACGTTAGTTTTTTAATCATAACTTGATTAATATTCCCTCAAAATTATAATAATAAACACCTTCGTAATCAGAGAATATCGGTCTTCAGTTCTTAAAGAATACATTTTTTCGATTTGAGGCTTAGTTTTTGAGCAATGGAGTGAGAAACGGAAAAACACAGCAAAATTAACGAATTTTTGGCGAGCGTCGAACAGAGATACAGCCATTTCAATTTTGCACTTCCCATAAAACGCAATGCTTCTTTGAAAATTGTTTATTTTTTTACAACCAAACGGCTACAGAAAATATTACAAAGTTTCTACCAAAAAAAATACTTGAAAACCGGCTATCCGATAAGCTACGTAACTCGAAAATTTTGAGTAACGCCCTTTTGCACACGGCAATTTTTGAACTTTTTTTTTTGGAAGTTCACCTATACATGACCAATCAATTTAGCAAGGTGTCAGCTTTTTGTCATTAACTGCCGACACGATGAACTTTTTGAGCCTCCGAGCGAATATTTTCGTGATTTCGTTTCGCCACGAGAATTTTATAATTCGTATCATGCGACTTGGCAATCATGGAGCTGACTATCTGGCAACAGTGCGTTAAAATGTAGCCGAGAGCCCACCGCCCAACTCGGCAAAAAGAAAAATATAATTTCCTCGATATTTGCATCATTGCCGGACAGTTTGATGGTTTTCAACATTTTAAAAAACGAGGTGCACCGTCAAAAGCGATCGGTCGTGACGCTAAATGTAGGTAATGAATTTCTTATAACCACACCAATTAAAATTATCGCATAGTTTTCATTTCATTTTGTTTGATTAAATGAATCCGACTCTGTCGTATCATTTCAATAATTTGAAGCCTTTTTGACGTATTTTCGCAATTTCAAACAAAAAAAAAGTAATTGCTTTGCTCCTCTCATTTAACGAAGTCTTCACAATGCTGGAACGTAATGAAGCGGTTCCGTTCACATTCCTCTATTTAATATGTTCCCGTCATTTCAGAGCAGTTCATTAAAAATTGAAAAAAGTTAAAACCCAAGACCTAGAAATGTAGACTAGAAAAATGCCTACAACTAAAAAAATTCAAAATGAAAACTTTGATGCAAGTAACTTGGAATTGTATTGTATACATATGTATATTATCAAAAAATAATTGTTGACGTCAATAAGTCGTCACGGAGTGGATTGTTAAAAAATTTCTGTCAAAAATCATATTTTCGCCATCATACATCAAAACAGCTTTCACAAGTTGATGCAATGAATTAGTCCACAGATTTGAAAAGTTATTGGATAAATAATACCGACATTGTCATTATCAAGGGTAACGTTTAGCTCGTTAGTTTTAATGATCTGTGAAGGATAAAATTAAGTTGGGTATTATGCCAACAAGATGAAATCGGTAATAAAATCATCTGCAACATCAAATGATCGTAGGCCAAAGAGCATCAAATCAGATATTTTTTTTGTACTCAATTTTAAAAGTTCCACATTTTTTTTAACTTGGTTTCTCTCCAAACAAAATTTCATCTCCACATCCCAACAATTTCATACTTCGATTATTCACAAATTTTGAAAACTTGTTATCGAACTTCGGTAACACTGCTCTCCATCACAATTCTTTCCTTGAGAATCCAGATATGTACAATGTTCCGACGCCCACAGCTTCGGTAGGAACAGAACTTCCAACGCTGCCTTTTCAGTAAGAAGGCGATATTAAGACAAGTTTCCAGTGGGTTAAATTTCCGGAATAATATAAAATTCTGAAATACGAGCTTCCAAAAAACACAAACCAGAAGTATCTTGTACGGTTGCAGCAAATAAAAGAAGTAAGCTAAAGCTCTGGGACATAATGCGGTTGTTGGCTCAAGTCAAGATAAGCAACTTCTCCTGTACTTGTGAGAAGCAACAGTAACATTTTACGATTTGTCTTTTACGGCAGCGTTGAGGATCAGGACAAATTTTAGACTCCAAAGATTTGTCGCATCTGGCATTTAAGGACCTTAACAAGGTCTTTGGATTTGGAATTTAAAGAAACAATGGTCTGATACCGGACTTGTCTAAAACTCAAACCTGTGCAATCAATAAAAAACGTTTTTCTTTTGTCCTCAAACCGATGACTGTAATTTGTTTGAGAAAAAAATCCAGTTGGAGTATTTTTCCTCAATTAAACAACGTAAAAGTTCGGCGGAGAATTTCGCTAAAAAATTATTTAGCCGATTAACGTCATTGACGGATCTGGAGATCGATAAAAATATTTTCTCCGATGGTTATTCGAGGGTAAATAACATCGTTCAATTCTTGAAATACACCAAAAACCGGAACAGTTTGATCGGGATAACGTCAGGGAAGTAAATGAAAGTACTTATTTTTAAGTTTATGCCGAGTTTCATCACGAAGAGTTCCTTGAGCTAAAAATACATTTTAACGCAACATTTAAACAAACGATATCGTTTCATCTGTAATCGTGTAAAGTTTACGGCACTCTCAGCAGAAAAGTATCTTTCTCTTGCTTCAAAGCGAGGACAATTCGTTTGTTGGCAGCCACTCTATTATTTCGTCTCGTTTCAATATCTCACCCTGAGAGAACAAGTCTGATAATTTTCAAAAACAAAAACCCAACTGGGAAAAAAATCTCATTATACAAAAGCGGATGAAAAAGTAGATATTTGACACCGCTGTCACGAAAATCGGTGAAGCAATTCTGGAGATATTCACGCTTAAACTAAACATATTTTTTCACTACTAGTAATAAAGTCTAGCGTTATCGGTTGTCATAAAACACTGAGAAGTTTCGTTTTTCTACCTTGGCCCAGTGACAGGTAAATAATTTTTCATTATTAACCAGTGGTGAATAATGGAACAGCCGTCACTTAGCAACGAAAGATTGTCGTCTATTTCATTGGTTAACGTAGACGATTTTCATACCAACTGTCAAGAAATGACAACTCGGACCCGTCGCATCCGACAAAATAATTTGATTAATAATTATTATCAGGAAGGGTTTTAACGTGTCTAGTAGTGAAAAAAATAGTATATAAACCACGGTGGAGAAGTCCCTTATAGCCTTCGCGCCTTACAACCCTCGGCACGCCTCGGGCTGTAATCTTGGCGCTCTGGCTATAATCATGAACTTCTCCACTTTGGTATATAATATAGGTACTATTATAACTCTTCCTCTACTTGTTTTTTGTACCTACTACAGATAATACAGCGCGTTATTATGTATATTCTACGTAACTCCTGAGTAAATGAGTTATAATATCCAGCAGTTAAAGTCCAGTCGAAATCGGTTCAGTATTTACGGCAGTAGGGGCGCACAAATATACAAACAAAAATACATTTGATCCAAACGAAGTGCGTTGTTTATTCCTTTTGTTTACAGAAAAAAAGCATAACCAATTCATTTTGTAGATGATTTTGTTTTTTTTTCAATAAAAAAAAAATCCTGGCAAAACCAAGAGTACTCGTATTATGTATTCGATCACGCTCAACTCATTTCGTCTTCTAATACCTTTATAATCAAATTAATAGGCTAAAATATGGACAAAACTTATTCCATTTTAGAGAATTAATTCGCTAATACTTTTAAAATTTAGTTTTGGCAAAACTGACATTTAAATCAAGACACTGGCATACATAAAAGACATTTTGACATTTATTGTTAATTAATTGTTTTTAATAACTTAAAAAACTGAGTTCGATGTTATTTGCAGTACAGTTTTTCCTTTTTCGATAAATATAACGAATTCACTTTTTTCCACGCCCCCTTCTAAGCGCGTGCGCGTATGTCAACTGTCAAAAATGAAACTGTCATTAGAATAACTAACGTTTCTTTTGAAAAATGTTACTGTCGGTGGAATTTAAAAGTTTTCGAAAGTCATCATTACATACTTACTCACTTGAAAATGTATGTCAGCTTAGAAATTAAAAATTCTTTTTAAAAATATTCCTCATACTCGTACGAATCAATCAACGAGACTACTTTTGTTTCTCACGACCAACTGACTGTTACTCGAAAATGTGTATTGTCATGGCTACTTAACCCTCAGTTCCGAAACTGTCTACATATTTATTGATTCACCCGTTCCTGTGAACCCCCGATCCCGATACTCACATCCCGCCAGCATCACGCAGATGGTGAAGATCTTCTCGGCGTCCGTGTTGGGTGCGACGTTTCCAAATCCGACGCTCGTCAGCGACGTAAACGTGAAGTAGAGCGCCGTCACGTATCGACTTTTGATACTGGGCCCCCCTGTATTGTTCGGACCGTAAAACTGATGAGTGTCGTTGGCCAATATCTCCAACCAGCCGATCTTCGAATGGTTTTCGGCGCTGCCGATGGCGTACCTGCGGCACACGAAAAAAAGTGAATCGGGCCGACGCAAGTCGCCACTCACCATATGCAAGCCAACCAGTGGGCTATGAGGGCGAAGGTGGCCATAAGCAGTAACAAAACGGCGGCGCCATATTCAGAATATCTGTCGATTTTTCTTGCCACACGTACTAAACGCAGGAGGCGAGCAGTCTTGAGTAGTCCGATCAAAGTAGTCGTCTGGAACAGGACAGGCGATTGTTAATTTATTGATTGTTGTAGTTTGGTCGCCAAGCAACTGAGACAACTCCACTTGAGACTAGCACACTATGTTTTTTTTTGTTCATTGTTTCACAACCACCGAAAAGGAAACGACATTTTAATCGAATCTCTGGATTTTTAATTCACGAATTTATCTCGATCGTTCATCAACAATTTCAACCGGAACATGTCTTATTTGAATTGTAAACGTCCAGCAGACACAGTCAAAACGGATGACTCTTGCAAAATGAATTTACTCCAGATACCTTCAATTTTAAAAGAAAGATCTCATTGCTTTTGTAACACGGATCCAAAGCCATTTTCTCGCTTTCGCTAATATAAGCTAGGCACTGCTAGTCCAAATCTGTAAAACGGAAACACAAAATGAGACAAAAACGTATCAGATCGTAACAAAAGTTTCCAAATGACAGTATAAAACTTATTGCAACGTAAACTACTTGTGTTTAAGACAAGGGATAATTTTCTACAAACATACTAAGTTTACAAACAGTTCTTGCAGGATAACGGTACAGTCAGTGTCAAGGGTAGAGCAAGGCCGGCCTGAGATATGACATTTGGTGGGGGAAATCTGAGCGGACAAAATATTCCAGTGGCATGGCAAAACCGGTCACAGCAGAGAGCATCGGTCACAGTAACAATCAGCTGATTTTTAATCTGTTGAACACCCCTATTTTACGAAAGATGGACTCGTCCGACTGTTTTCCGTTTACGCACACCCCCACCAACTGTCATATCTCAGGCCGGCCTTACTATACGGCTCGCCGTACCCCCGATCTGGTGTAGTATGGTTGTAATACAGAAGAATCTTTTTTTATTTTTCTTTGTGCAAAATTTTCCGTAACCGAATGCGAGTATTGTTTGATTTAGGTCGGTTCGGACAATCAACGAAACGATTAAATTTAAGTCTCAACTCTGAAATGAACCGTTAGCGTGGACGTAACGCCTTGCAAAATCAATCAACGACTTTATTTTTACTATTGGTTTGGCCTTTCCTCTTCAGTGGCTGAGTCGGTGTAATTTCACGTGTTCGGCAAGTCAAATATACAAAAGTCACCAACGAATTCGTGCTAATTTTACCTCCAATTGTTGGTTGTGAGTGTAAAAAGGTACATGCGTCATGCTGAAAGAGTGTCATGAGAAAAGTACAGTAGAGGGTGTAAGCTGCAGATAACCATGTTTGTAAGAAATGATGAGAATTTCGTGAGTGTGACAGTCACAAAGTTCCCATCGGGGAAAAAATGCATCAAACTACGTTTAACTACCTCGTCTTTATCCAAGCCCAACTATAGAAAAGAATTCTGTTTTAAAAATTATCATCAGTCAAAAAATATTGCTCGATGAACGAGATGAAAAAGTGATTGATTCTAGTCGGGAGCGGTTCAAAAACTCGACGTTCCCTCGTTTTTGAATCGTCCCTCTAACTACCTATCCTGCGACGTGACGGTGGAAAAGTGTCACTTTCAGACTAGGTAAACATCGAGCATTCCCTTCATCAAAAATGCAACATTTATAGAACATCAACGTGAATGTGACGACTGGGATCGGGGCGACTTACTTCGTCCGTGTCGCTGCCGAAAAATAACAGATCGAAAGGCACCGCCGCCACCAGATCTATGAAAAACCATCCCTTCAAATAGTGAACGGCTATCCTGACCGGATCCGAGACGATCTCGTCGTTACCGCTGACGTACGTCGTCCTGAAGTTGATCAGGATGTCGATGATGAAGGTCACGTCAACTGGAAATTAAAAACATAAATCAAGCACGACCAAAAGCAAATCCGTCTGATCGTCTTGTTAGTTTTACACAAAAATGTCATATTTATGTGTACTCGTATATTTTTAAATGTTCAATAACGCTGAAAACGATTTTTCGATATCACTCCCTCCATTTGAAACTGAAATAAATTCTTCCTGTAAGCTGTTTACAATTCATCAAGCTTTTCCCCCTCAATCTAGATTAAGCGTAGCGTGCTTTTGTAATTCTGCTTGACTACACTTTGATTGAAAAATTATCTTTTTAACCAAAGTCTGGTAAAACTTTAAGCTTGGTCCACACAATCGCTGAGTCTTTCTACCTACTGCTGACAAGACAGCGTGATGTACATCCTGTGGCACTCTTGGATAAATGAACTATTCACCGGTGGAAGTCCAATCGAAATAAGTTCAGTATTTAAAGCTACATGGATGCACTAACATACAAACAAACATACTCGTACGTTACAACCAAACACATTACCTTTGCTCCTTCGGCTGTGGGGTAAAAATAAATGTCCATTAACAATCCTGATTTGTTTAAATTCCAATCTGTATTTCTCTAATTGTATTATACATAACACACATTTCTGACATTTATTAAAAAAATGTATAGTTTAATCCTTTCAATTTTCTATTAAAAGTCACTTTGAAGTTTTTCGTGCGACATCAAAAAAGCAGGGAAATGGCATTATCGAGTCAAAAGTGGGGTTATATTCAATAAAGGCCAGTTCACACATATTTGTCAGTTAAATGTCAGTTGTGGCCAAGATTTCGTGTCCAGAATAGTACCTATTATGTTTATTACGTTTACATAATTTTGAGTTATTGTCAATTTTGTTTTGACATCTTGCAAAATTTATTAAATCGATAATTCGTAACTTGTTTTTCTAATGGAAACAGACCGACGTCAAATTTACGTTGTTTTTATGTGAATTATATGGCGCTAAAATTTTACAATTGGTGCAAGAAAAAATAAATGAAACTACCGGAACGCGGGCAAATTGTGATTTTACCTGAAGTAACGAGCGTTCAAAAATTTAAACTTGTTTTCTCGTTTCCTTCAAATGCTTAACTTCACTTTTATCATCACTTTAATGTAAATTATGTCATTAATCATCGTTTCGCGCTTAGAAAACCAGAGAAGTGCTCGTTGACTAGCTCCAAAAAGAATTGTTTTTACAAAAGGAATAAATCACATCACTGCTTGTTAGCTGAATAAATGACGTTTAAAATCTGTGCTTTGACAGTTGACGAAACTACGCCGTATGTCAACGGAAACAAAAGAAAGCGGCACTAATCACTAATTATTTGAACACACGGTAGTTAATCAGTTGACTTACGAAAACTTATGAAAAAATTAAAATTCTAAATGTAAAAACAACCGTCAAAATAATTTCCTAATCCACTTTTAGAAATATGTGCAGAAGTATAAAAACGTACAATTGTTTTGTTGTAAAATCCTTATTCCAAATAAGTAAATTCCGAACTTCCCTCTTAAATCAGTGGCCTTTCTCTATTGTGCAGCGTTCTATTTTACCATCTTGTATAGGTTATCATAAATCGTAGTTGTCTGTCATTCATATCTACACAGAAAAATTTTGCCGCCTCTTCTGAATTTGTAAATTTTACATTTGATGGTTCACACTTTGCAATTTTCATTGTTTATCATTTTTCAAAGTGTAAATTACAGTGTTTCCAACTAGTTAAAGCATCAAAGAGTCTTTTTCAAGACTGCCTCCTTCGAAACATTACTCGTAGTTATTATTTGTGAGAATTTTGTTACTGTTAGGCAACTAATCACTCACATCCACTCTCTCAAATAGTGTGGATACATTATGCATTGTATGCGGCAAATTTCTTTCTTCCTTCCACCATGCCCGAATACAGTTTGATTTTTATCTCAAGCTTCACGTTCTTTACTAAATTACATTACCGGTCTCAAATCTTGTTAGGAAATCTGACACACATAACCTGTTCAATTCTACACCCTTCGTACAGCTTCCAACCCCACTTCTCTACCCTTGACGCATTGATTTTATTAAACCATCAAGTTTCAGGAATGTCTCCGCTTTCCAAGTGTCTTTTGATTGAATTCTTCCTTAAATGTTTCAACTGCGTTGAAAAAGTTCTCGTGAAATTAAAATAAACAAACAATTTAACAGTTTCAAGGAAAAACAATAAAAAATTCCAATTATTCACTGTTTGTTATTTAAACAAAACCAACCGATTGATTAATCGACGAGCACCAATTAAAAAAATAAAATGTCGTATTTTTAAGCAAACGTCAACTGTCAGCGCGCGCCGACGAATCAATCCTCGACGCACGCCACAAATCGAATTTTGCAAGTGCGCTGTTGCGCGAACTTCAGAAATAATCCTTCTCACCTATCAGGTCTATGATAACGATGGGGTCCTCTCCGTACTTTTTGTTTTTCCTGTTGTTGTCTGGCTCGTTCAGTAAAAAAGCAGCGACGTAAGGCGTGAATATCGCAGTGTACATCACCAGTATCAGTATGATCCAATCCCAGACGGCTTTGAACGGCGAATAGTGCAAAATCGTCCAGTTGTGTATCTTGGGATTCTGCAGTTTGTATTCGGGTAGGACGTCGGCGCCCAGCGACAACACCTGCGGCCAAAAAGACAATTACAATTCGACCCTGGCGGGAGGAAAGACAGTCGAGCGTCGGTATCTGCACGTGTGCAGTGGGACGCCACTGGCGCATAAATATTTTGATGTTTTACCAAACGGACTAGTTTAGACGACCTCCTCCTGGAAGCTCTCTCGATGTTGACGTGCGGCATCCTTTTACGGCGCTGTCATGACGCGATCACTCCACCGACCGCTTCTAGCACCGCTCGAGTTCTACTGGTGTCAATAATCCGATCTCAGCCACATATCATGTTAATTTTTATTTAGAACTTTATGGGCATGTTATTTTTAACTTTACAATCGTCCAGTGCCAGCGTTACCAACCGACAATTTTCGAATTGATCGACTCATGCACCACACCTACCAGAGCGCATTCGTTCAGATCACCGGAGGACATTCCCACACCAGAATCTTCGACACTTCCCAACCGCCGCATCGATCTGGATCCGACTACTATTTAATTAAGGGGAATCAAGTTTCGCTGCTTTTATAATGACGTGTTCCAGGAGCGCACCGATTTTTTTGCCGCCTCATTATCTTCCCAGAATAGAAACGGGAACCGGCAAGACGAGAAACTGTGATTGCGCTCGCGTTAAGACGACATTTATCTTAGATTGTTCGTATAGGTGAAGAGTGGCGGCGGCGGGCTGGTCGGGGGTAGAAAGGGATTAATGCGAGCTTAGACTTGTGACCTCAAACTTGACATTTTTCTCGAGAGCAGGTCAAAGAAAGGATCAGAGCGATGCTGACAGATAAATCGTTGGCAGAACGAGCATGTGTGCTGGACTCAGCTCGTGTTGGAAAAATAATATACTCGTAAAATACAAAATTATTACAGGTTAAGGTTAAGTAATCGCGCAAGGGAGGAAATTATACTTTATTCCAGAGGCACAGACGCTACTTTCTTATTTTTTTACAAAAAAAAAACTTCAAATGTAAATTAAATTTTTTCAAAATTAAGTCATCAGAGTAAGCACACTTGCCGTTACCAGATTTATTTTGCTTATAGATACATAGTTTAGTTTTGTTTCTTGTATTTTTGTTGCACGATGTTTGTTTGTAGATATCGGGTGTTTTTTTAAATTTCACCTCATAGTAGGCGTTAAAGAGTCGATTGTGAACGCACTCTACAGGTTACGGATCACGGATCAGCTGTTTATAAATCTTACGTTTTACACGAGTGGTGCGTTCACAATCGACTTTTCAACGCCTACTGGGAGGTGAAATTAAAAAAAAACACTTGATACCATGTCTAAGGTCAAAACCCAAATTAACAAACAATTCTGTTTTTACAAAATTTAAATTTCAAAGCCAAATTTCCGAGCGAAATGAACGAAAGGAATAACCTATTATCGCCAGGATGACTCTTCAAAATAAACCTTCGTTGCTTTTTTTTTAATTTCGTCTGAAGTCTGAGACAAAGTGCAAATAAACCGGCAGCATACGTGTTTACTTCATAGAACATACTCGTAATTTCAATGTTCGCACATTTTTTGGGTTATATCAATGCAAAAACAAACAACAAAACCCTTGAGATTACCACATTTGAAATAAAAAGCAAGCACAGATTTCATAAATTGGGTTGAAACAAAATCAGCGAGAAAGATTGATTGGAATTTCCATTTTTTTCGTTTACTTTTCTCATTACTGTACGCCCACTCAAAAAAGAGTAGAATATCGCTCATTTTTCAGGTTCAGTTATATACACCAACTCAGTATTTCAGACCATTGTGCAATTCCACATAACACTGAACTAGTCACGAGGAGGAATAAAGCGTTTGGATGTAAAAAATGTATGTTTCTTATACGTATGTGCGCCCGTGTAGTAGCTTTCGACGAGACTTGTACTGCTGGATGGCTCATTTGTCCAAGAGTCATATAAAATATATAGCATCATGATTTTTGCACTTTTGAGTTTATTAAAAAAATGTATTTAATCCCATGCCATAAATGATACTTATTCCACTAATTTTGAGTGGGATAAGAACTTCATTACCGCACGCATTTTCATTACCACACTTAGTGGGATAAATTAGTTTCATTACCTCACTCAGTGGGATAAGTAAATTCTTATCCCACTGAGTGCGGTAATGAAACTCATTTATCCTACTGGCGAAAATCAATAAGATTTACCTTTTTTTTTAATTTGGGGCGGTCTTAGATAAAATATTGTACATAACACGGGCTAAAGTATATTACAGGAAACTCATGTGATTACAGAAGAACTCTTGCTAACGCCCTCGTCATCTGCAATCTTCACACACGAGTCCTGTAATATTGCTTTTATCCCACTAATTATGTAAATAACTATTATTCGTTGGTTAAACAACCATGTATTTAGTTTGTTTTTTTATTATTCTCACTTGTTTTGTATGTACTGTAGATTCGGTATGCAATATCTACTGAGATAGAGAGCGATTTGGATATTTCAAAAGCCAAAACAACTTTCCATTTTATACCAGTGTTCTTGTACAGTTTTGTATTGTATTCAAGGTAAATTGTATTATTTATTACATTTATTAGATTTCAAAAGAGACAAGACTTGAATTGATTGTTTTGTTGATGGAGGACGAAAGGGATATTGTGTTTAATAAAGTACGCCCTGTTGAAGAACCTATTGTCGACGAGTTATTTAACCCAAACCAGACAGCCTAACATGGAAAACAATGACACAACTTCATTTCAAACGTCTAAATCTAGTATAAAGTCTAACCAACCATATTATTTTTGACAATAGGAACTGCTGCAAAAGCTACGTCCCACGCTTACTTTCTGGGAAATTCTGATTGGGAAAATATTCGAAAAATCCCCAATCGACAAACTTTTTCTCTTCTGGAAGAATCAAGTTCTATGTTGTTACATTTTCCATGTTCATTTTGCAGTTCGCTTCAGCTCAAGCGCGAACTCCATGCATTCCCTTTTCTTAAAATCCTTGTTGACTTTCAACAAAAGGATTAATAAGTTATGGCAAACTGAATTAGGCGTTTGAGCACGAGACTGGACAATCTGACATAAAATCGGTTTTATCAGATCGTTCCGAAAGGGATGTTTGTTAGACGAGTGGAGGAAGTTTGTGAAATGAGAAAGAGCTGTTATTGGCAGCGTAGTTGCACGCGGTTTGCCTCGTCTCTTGTCTTGTCGTTTCGAATGCATTAAGCTTGAATAATAATTAATCAATAACGGTAATATTTTTAGGGTACAAACACAACAGCAGCAAATAAAGACGAGACAAATCAGAATTAATGTTGTGGTGTTTTACATAATAAGAGTGTGGGGAATAAATGTGCTAATAATATGGCTTGGAAAAAATTCTAGGTGGTTCTAATTCTAAAAGTTATCGATTTAACGCGGAAACAATATAAAAAAAATTGTATTTTTATTATTTATTACGATCATGTTAAGTTGTGATAATTTACAAAAAAGAATAAGTATTGTGTTTTGGTCAAATGTATTTTTGTTTGTTATGTTTGTGCACTTCTGCAGCCTTAAGTACTGAACCGATATCGACGGGACTTTCACTCACTTATCTGTGAGTGACATAATAAAACAATATCCCGTTATCTTATCAGTTAAAGATAAAAAAGAATAAATATAGAGGGAGTAGTAGGTACATTTTCTCGCATTTAAATGTGAATATACAGGGTGTTTCTGAAATAGGTACATTAATTTTAACTGGTAATAGAACTCGCCAAAAGGAACAACTTTTCTATGTACCATTTTGCCGAAAAACGATGTTTAATTCCAAAAAAAAAATTGGAGAGATTTTTCACTAAAATAGCCCTACGCCACTAAATACTGCAATGGTTAATTGAGATCAGCGCTAATATGAAAAAAACATCCATTTTCATCCAGAAAACGTGTTTTAACGCAGAAATCGAAATTCAAATAAATCTACCCGTATAGCAAAAAATCCACTTCGTAAGAATCTGGTTGTTTCACGTTTTTAGGTAGCTTGGTTTTGGAGATATGAACGGTTTTAGGAAAATCTTTCCTATTTTTTTAAGCCATTACGCAACGTTTTTTGCCAAAATGGCAGAGAGAAAAGTTGTTCCTTTTGATGAGTTCTATTACCAGTTAAAATTAATGCACTTATTTCAGAAACACGCTGTATAAAAACTTTGTCAACAGAATAAACGAATCTTAAATTAATTTTTTCCACATTCCCTTTTGGTTTTGAAACCATAAAAAACAAATTGTTGTTTGAAAAACAAAACAAAAATGGATGTTTACCTTTCATATAGAGTAAGGCAACTAACGGTCAATTAATACTACCGTCATCGTCTAGTGTTTATCTAATACACTGATAAATTAAAGTGTTATCAATTCTGTGTTTCTTCCACATTGCAGGTTGCGAACATACCTTAAATGCATCATAAATTAATTAAACAATGCAATATGCTTTACTATAGCTACACTCCATTCAGTGTTCAACTTTATTGCTACTGACACATTTAATTTCAGCTTGTTGATCCTCCAAAAACATAAATTATGCCAAATTTTGTTGCTTACGAGATAATGACAACAGGTAACAATACATGTCATTCAACACATGTATTGAAATGGAGCAAATGACATTCTAAAGCCCTCTTGATATTGTATGAATGGTGAAAAAACCAGAACAAAAAATATAAACCTTTTTAATTTTGAAATCAAGCTATTAAATTCCATTAGTTGCCACAAAGAAAATGAATTAAAATATTTTCGTATTTTCCACTGAAAATATTTTACGTTAGAGGAAAACAAAATTACCATAAAAAACAAACAAACAGTTCACACATTTTATTGTACAATAATTGTGTGTTTTTCATCTCGTTAAATAAATTTGTTGTTTTGTAATTGGGTTGTAAATTGTTCTTTGCCGCTACTATTGAAATGTTGTGAAGCAAACACGCACAATTAATTTTTCACCGTTCATTTGTTATTTACACACACTATAGTCCATTTTTTAATTATAGTCCGATGTATCAACAAAGAGTAACTATATAAAGAGGGCTCACTAGAAAGAAAAGTCATGTTTCTTGACAAAGATGGGAGATGTACCCCCGTTTAAATGTCCTTAGTCTTTGGTATCAATTAAAAAGCAGAACAACTGTCATATTGCTATCTCTTTTCAACATAGGGGAGAGAGGGGTAAAATAATCCCTCTAAGAAAGAAAAATTGATTTTTCTTAACGTGTTGAGTGAATTTGTGCGTAACTATATACATCGCTTTTATCCATCATTTAGCTACTCAAAAATATTTTTATTGGCGCCTTCAAGCTTCTGAATTTATATATATGTATAAATAATTGGGTAGTTGCAAAAGGATCATTTTGTACACAGGTTTGGGTAAAATGATCCCACACTAATAAATGCACAAAAAAGTTATATTGGATGAACAAAAGTTAAAAAAATACCAAATCTTCAAAATTTTAATAGGCGTTTGGATGAATTAGCATTATGAGATGAATTTGTTAGACAAAGGTCGCAGATGAAGTCATCCCAGGCGTTTTCATCTATTCCTGCACAAGCGTCATGAGCCCATTGACGACACCGTGAGCATTGTATCCACCCTTCGCCTTCGATAGAATTTCCATAGGGTTCAGAACAATAAATACAGAGTGCACCATTTTCCTGTTCTGATTCTTCGCTGCTACTTTCTGCAAGCTTTTTGGGAGGCCCTTTTTTTGATTTTTTTGGGTTGCATTTTCCTTTCTTGTTTTTTCTTGTTTCTTCCTTAGCAGCTTTTTGTTTTTTTTCTTCTGTTAAATTATCTTTGTAAGGCGTACTGGTTAACAATACGGTACCTACAGATTTCCTTTTCCTCTGTGCTCGGGGTCCACTTATTTTAGGTAAGGGCCTAAGTGTGATAGGACCGGCTTTGGTAAACGACGTATCGTGAGTCTTATCAATTTCAACATCCTCAGTCTTATTTGGACTAGTGTTACTTGTACTGGCTTCACCTAAATCAGTGGCATTTGCTTCAACATTTTCAGATAACTCAATCTCAGTTGTTTCTTTTTCATCCGTGGTTTCAGCCGCTATAAAATCTAAATCATTAAAAATACCACTGTTGTAAGGCACAATCCCTGTTTTTTTAAATGCATTAATCGCATTGGCTGGAGTGCAAGCCTTTAGATATCCCTCACAAAAAATTTTACTTATTTGAAAGGTTGTTATAGTCCTGCCAGGGTTGTTGTTTAGCCATCTTTCAAGTGCATGATCTACAGCTGTACTAAGTGGAAACATAATTCCTACATCTAGTGGCTGGAGCTTGTGCGTACAGTGTGGAGGTAAACATAAGATAGAAACAAAATTGTCCTTTGCTTTAACGATGACATTTAAATTTTTTGTATGGGACAGATGCCCATCTAAAATTAGAAGAACTGGATCTTCTGGCGAAGGTTTTGCAAAAGACAAAAAATGTTCAAACCATAAGGAAAACACTTCTTCTTTCATCCAGCCAGATTCATTGCATGCAAAGATGGTACCTGGAGGAGCTCCATCTTTTAATTCAGGTTTCATTCTCTTTCTACTAAAAATAATCATTGGTGGAAGAAACATGCCACCAGCTGACATACATATCACTGCAGTTGATGATTGTCCACGTTCTGCGGAAGTAACACGGCCAACTTGCTTGCGACCTTTTTTTGCAAAAGTTTTCGAATTGCGTCCGGGAACGGTGGACAATGAAGTTTCGTCCACATTGTATATTCTATGAGCTGGATAGTTGTGCTTTTGGTATTCAGCTTTTAATAAATCAAAGAATTTTGAAACAACCGGTTTATTAAAAGCTTTTGCTCGAGCAACCGATGTTGCTTCTGGGACACGCAGTGATAATCCAGGATGTCTCTTTTGGAAACCAAATAACCAGTCTCGACCAGCAATTTTATTTTCAAGTGAAAATGGGTGATTAGCAATACCATTTCGTTCAGCAAGTTGATATGCTAAACTTCGAACATCATGGGTAGTTAAACCATACATTCTCACTTCCATGTCCAAAATGTAATTTACCAATTCTTCTTCCTGTTCAGCAGAGAAGACTGTCTTTCTGCTGCCCAATATTTTTTTGTGAGTGTTAGTAATAACATTCCTACTCCTCACTCGACGTTTTAAGGACATTACAGGAACTCCAAAATTTCTGCTAGCGGTTTTTATTGGCATTCCTTGGTTCTTGACTGCGTTAATTGCACTTTCCATGCTCCGCTCTGACCAATTTTGCCTTGTGGTCTTTCGTATATACGTACGAGGCATTGTGTAGACTGAAACAAAACTTATTTACTTAGAAATCGTTGAGGAGGGTAAAATGATCCCCGGGATCATTTTACACCCTACTATGCAGGATCATTTTACCCCACACCGCATGTCTCACATTTACTTATTTTTTTTTAGGTTAAATTTGCGAAAAAATGTGATGATATTGCAGTATATCGAAAGTTTACAAAATGCTCTAATCACAAATGAATGCAATTTTACAACTACGTCGCAGTAAGTGTACTTACAATGGTAACAAAAGCCGGTTGGCCTTATATCAATGTCACAAAAAATAAATACTTCACTCTGCTGACGCTATGCGTGCTAGCTTTGGAACAATACTGGGTGCCCTGACTGCAACTGCATCTGTAAGTGATGTTGTAATCAATTTCCGCTAGATTGCGCTAACCATTCTGTCGTCATTGAGAGGGATCATTTCACCTGATAGGATCATTTTACCCCTCTCTCCCCTAATCTAAACAAACTATTGAATTCTTGTACGTATTGTATTAAGCGTGTCCCACTATGCATCTCGCTTTAGCATGTGCGATTAGAGCAAGACGCGAATTGTACGTTTATTCCACTAGCGACGTCAAATTTTTAGGTTACGTTTTAACCACGTTATTTGTGATAATTTTGTTTAATTTTGCTTGAAATATCCTACGTATGATGCCAACGAAAAGCATGTTGACAGATCCTTTTACAGAATTTGTAAATTGCAAAAATAATATTGGAATTGCGCGGAAACTTGCAAGACTGGAAGTTAACAGGTAAGGGGGTAAACTAATTCATAGAGGTTGTTTTGTGTTCATGGCGTTGCCGAAACAAAATCTAGGAAGAAAGAAAGACAGTCTAAACGTGGTTGTTTAGTGCTGTTTTCAACAATTTTTAATATATCTGACCTATTAGTTGATATGTAAATAGTTATCAAAAGCATTCTGAAGGGAGCGGTTTTTTGAAATATAAAATTAAAACGGAGGAATAAATTTGCAGAAATACCAAGAAAGCACGAAAGAACACAATATCTGTCTCATGTTGCCTAAATAAATTTTCAAATATTGGTAGAACCATGCACTGCTGTCAAATGTCGAAAGCAGACGCAGGTCATGTCGACTTCTTGATTCGGACTAAGCTCATCGGACTATAATAAAAAAATGGACTATACACGTAAAATTTCTCGCGCGTCTTGTATGTATGTATGTTCTCGATAAACTCGAGAACTACTCGTAGGTACTAGGCAGATTTGTGGAATTCTTTCAGTGTTAAGCCGGCCACACACACAGAGGGAAGAATGTGCAGTTAAAAGTGTACACGCTTGTTCTAAGTTAAACCCGTACTCTCTGTAAGTACACACACACTACTGCTTCCCCGTCAGTTGTGCAGTAAACGTTCATTGTGATGGTGGCCAAAAAGGAAATTTGTCTGATAACAGTGGCGTGCCCCTGTATTGTATTCAGGAGGCATATTTAGTAAATCAGACAAAATACGGCCGCCACTGATTTTAACCGAAGCATGAAGAGACTTGTCGTTGTCGCCACACACAGTGAGTTATCCCCGCGCGGGTTTGAATGTGCACGCCAAAAATCAAGACAGTCTTGATTCCAACTGACTTGAATGCGCGTGCCACATTCTTCTCCACACACACGGAGTTTTAACTGTACCCCGTGGCGTGTGCATTCAAGTCTTGACTCTTCCCTCTGTGTGTGTGGCCCCCATTAGAGAGCTTAGTTCTTCGGGAGTGACAGAATCAAGCTATTACGCAAGGAAGCGGTGGAGCAAAGTGAAATTGAGGGAATTGGAAAACAACTCGAAACTGCGACAAAAACTACAAATGTCATAATTTTTTTAACAGTTAAGGGAAAAAGTGAATCAACGATAACTACACCTTTTTTACAAATCTAATTCATCTGTTGTGTTCAAATTATTTTAATATAAAAGTGTTTCGATTCTTTCCAACTGTTCCAGAAACCATTAGAAATATTTTAGTTAATACCATGGCCCATAACAAAACCACCAACCCTGTTGCGAACAACCCTCCCACTTACATTTCCAATATTTTTCTTGACCTGATTCTGCGTCGGACTGAGCAGGTTCTGGTACTCCATGTTCTTCCCCATCGGGAGGCCATTGCAGGCCTCGATCTTGACGATGCTCTTTCTCGACTCATTGAAGCCGGTGCCCTTGATCCGTACGCTGGACCACTTCGCCGGCAAGCTGATCAAATTTGAGACGGACCTGTTCCGGCCGATCTCGTACTTGAAGGACCCTCCCGGCTGCAGGGTCTTCCCTTCGCCGTGGGTGCTCTGCTTCCGGACGTCGACGCTCTTCCTCCTCCGGTCGGCGACGTTCCGGGAGGCGTCCGGACTGGAGTTGGTTGACGTGATGATGAGGGGAATCTCGGTGGGTTGCAGGAGGTGGTCCGTCATGATTACATTTTTTGTGGGGTTTTAATTTAGCCGAGATGATATGTTTACAACGGTTGGGGAAAGACACGGTTTGTCATTTATTTCTGCAAAGGAATTGGCGCGAGATACGTCCAATCAGATTCGTTTGGTGACGGAATCGAGTCTGGTGGCGGCGGCGGCGACGGCGAAGTAGCTGTCGGACGAAAATAATAGAGCTCGAAAACGATGATGACGGCAATGTTTGTATCCTACTATTTAGTACGATCGCCTCACCGAGAATCAATCGTGATGGATTATTCATACTTCCATTTAGGTTCTATTGATCCCGCTGTATATAATTTATGAGAGCTTTTTCTACAGATGTTGTGATTAGTGGCGCTTTGGCACTATTTCCTAAGCAGAGCAAGGCGCTGATGAATTTTTTATGAACTTAATATAATTATTGTTTTGGTTTTGGACAAATGTCACTGACCAGAACTAGCACGAAACAAGAAGGAAAAAAAAATAAAAAGCACAACACCGACGTTCTACAATCCGTTCCAACGATTTCACGTTTTGACAAACAAATTTCGGATAATTTATTACAAACATTACAACGTACAAATTTGATTTTTTAAATTTTCATTTAGAGAAATTGCCTTTAGAAAAAAATTAACACTTTTTCTAATTGGATTTTTTCTACAGCATCTAGATTCTAGACGCTCTGGTATGTTTCTAATTTTTTTAAATTGTTTGCTAAGCCGACGTAAACTACTATATCTGTAAGTCACGTGAAAAAGGAACATTTCGTGACGCGCTTTTGAACGTCTCTCACGTCTACACTTTAGCTGCTGCAACACAACATATTTTGCTTTGGCGAGATCTACTTTTTGAGTTACAGTCGTTCACCGTCCTTCAAAACAAAACATCTTTTCCAAAAATCCACCACATCTGGCTCCTTTCCGTCCGACTCTACCTCACTTGCGCCACGTAAACGACATATCCTGGATTGTTGTACAAGACAATCGATACCCCACATCCTTCCTTCAATTGTTCAGGTTCAAATAAAAATTTTATGACTCGCGTGACTCGACCTCGTTCGTCGTGCCACATTAAAAGAACTACCCTTTCGTTTGTGCAAGCTCCCCTTTTTACGTTCCGATTAGCCAATTAGAATGCAAAATAGGAAGTATTTTTCGAGAAATTCGGCGATCACTCTCACCTTGCGAAAAATCGATGTTATCTGGAACCGGATTCTAATCTAAACTGTCCACTAAATTATCAGAATAAACTGGCGCGGCTGGCAAACACATCTAATATTTAAAATATTTACTTTAACTGTTTGACCCGAATTTAGATAGTGAGGAAGTAAAAATGTCACATTTAATGCAAGGAATTTTAATTTCGACCGGTGGAAGTGGCTTCCAAGAACGCAGAATTTATTTGTGCGTTTGGCAAACGGAATGATAAATAATGTCAAAAGCATGTGGAGCTGTTGTTGTATTTATAACTTGGACTTTGTAAATTTCTAACCATACACAGGAAAACAAAAATTGTGCTTGTCCAGATCTGTTTTATATTTTGAACAAAAATTCGGGTCAAGCTAAGAATGTGCAAACTAGATAACTGGTTTTTC
This sequence comes from Tenebrio molitor, assembly GCF_963966145.1. Lineage (NCBI taxonomy): Eukaryota > Metazoa > Arthropoda > Insecta > Coleoptera > Tenebrionidae > Tenebrio > Tenebrio molitor. The sequence goes on from NC_091049.1 coordinate 343,288, forward strand.
AAACCTTAAAAAAAAAACTACTTTCGAGGAATAATCTAATTTGTTTATTATGCGATATAGTTGCGTGCAAATATTTTTAAAATAATTAAATAAATTGCAAAGATGTGACTTTGTTAGCAGGCTTTGTTGTACAAGGTTAGATTAAAGTTAGCACTAAATTTGTAGTTGGTAAGTCCAAATATTGAAATCTATTGTTTGAACAAGATATGCAACTTCGCGTCCTATTAAGAAATTATTAACATCAATTATGAGTAAATCAATTAAAAATTATTGGTGGCTGTATATGTATGTGCGCGAGGAAATCAAAATAGATAGACAATGGGGTAGAAAATCAATAGGGTGAGGAACCAGACAGTCGCTTGTATTTTTGATTTGGTCATAATTAAAACAGAAAGACTTCTGTGAACCTGTCGGAATCGTAACGAAATAAAATAAAGTTCTCGGCAAATAAAAAAAAAATACTTAGCTTTCAACTAAATGCTGTTGGATTTATAAAAATTTATAACTATATACATACATTTAAGTTTAATTTTGAGTTGTAACAAAAAATATACAGTTTATCATGAAGAGTCAAAAAAATGTTGATACTTTAGTCAAATAAATAAACAAAAAAAGCATTTGTCGAAAATTTTAATTGAGTGAAAAACGAAAGCAAACATTCTGTAGAGTTGTATAAATTTAATTAGCTCAACAGTTTGTTTTTGTACACTGTAAAAACACGATTTAAAAAAGCATCGCAGTAAAAATTTTGATCGAAAATTAAATTTTTAAAAAAGCTTTTGATTAAGTGTTGAAAATTCGATTTTTATTTTTTTTTTTTTCAAATATTCAAAACTAATGAAGTTTAATATACAGCAGGTCAGTCGTATAAAACAGAAACTATAGAATAATTTGAAATTGTTTTGTGGTAAATTTAATGTGTGGTGCCCTCTCATTGTATGCAGGTTTTTTTAGGATTCTGTGATAACCCTGGTAGGAGGTATTAATTATTATTAATTAAAACAAGACAACAAAACAATTTTTTTTGTATAAATTTGTACCTTTTTATATTCAGTTGAAGGATTATTTTTTAATAATGTTAGTGCATTTGTTTAGCTAACTCAAACTGTATAAATCTTAATTAATCTTGATAAAAAAAGTATCCTACCATACTAATCAGCGAATAAATTAAAACAACTGATTAATTTTTTTTATTTATTCCGCACTTGTAAAATGTCTCTTAACTGGCTAGCCTGTAATATATAGTTATTTACGTAGAGTAGAGTATAGAGGGCCGAAAGATTAACTTACGCCCGCGGACGAAGTTTTTCGTCCAAGGCCGTAAAGGTCTGTCGGCCTGAGGTACATACAACGTTTTACGCACAACTACCCATCAATGTTAATAACAAATTTTAAATTTAAAAAGACCAGCCAGCGAATATAATAAAAAAAATCTAGGTTGTCTCTGTCCATTTGCGGGCTTTTTGCTTTGGTTTACAGCCCGCCGGACCTGTAAAGTTACTTTACCGCCCGCCAGATGTAAAATTGAAGTTTCGTTCATAGTAACAAGATGCAAACCAACTTTTCTAATACAGCTGTGCGTAAAATTTTTACTGGCTAGCCAGTAAAATTTTACACCCGTGCTCATATGAGTCTCCTCCGTTTCCAAAGCAATACGTGTAAAGCTCATACGATTTTTTTTTTCAAATATTGGAATTTTTAATAGTTGGTATAACTATTTACAAGTGTGGAACAAATAAAATATTCAACAATACACGCAAGGTAATGGGTCCAGAAGGTGACTGGCTCGCCTTCGGGTCTCCCGTCATATCCTTCTGTCGCCAGTAAAAACCCTTTTACCATGCTAGTTAGTAATGTTAAATACCATACAGTTTTCAAAACTTTCAAAATTCACAAATTCCCACGTTTAATTTGATTTTTATTTATTTTCTTGAATTTTAAATATTACATATTTAAAATAAAAAATCGTAATGAATCTGTGCCTTTTCTGTTTTAACTCGACAAACAAAACGTAGTATAAGAGAACGAAAATAGTAATAAAAACAGAAACCAAATCAATAAATATCTTTTAACGCTTCCGAAAAATACCATTTTGTTCCTAACACGAAATGCTGAATTTTTCACACAAAACTTGTCACAACAAAAGCTTCAAATTGTCCAAAAATTACCTCCACAAACCGTCGTGAAAAACATATTCATAAATAATTCTAGCGAACGTGTACCGGATTTCCTGTCAACTTTTGTATTCGACACCTGAACAACAAGCTCTACTTCGAATAGCTCCACCATTTTAATTCTGCAATCCCACAAAAGCCGGAATTTCGCGCGAGTACTATGCCTCACAACATGGGAGACCCCATCTTAGATCGGACGTCCACAACAATCCAGGACCTTGTCGTTACTCGAGGGATTCCTTACGCACCGATAAACAAAGAAAGCGGCGATGTTTTACACACGACCGATGGATCCTTGCCAAGCGCCGGGGAATCCGGGCCGCGCTTCCACCGTCGCCTTCTCGTTCCGGGCTGCTCCGGGCATTCCTCACTTCCAGGGCGCGAAGCCGAATCCCGAACGCACTTTTCCCGTTTTCACCAGACACTGTCGCACGCGTTTCCATTCATAATGGTCAAATCGCGGGATGGGAGCCGAGTTATTGACGTTGTGTCTTGGAACGTTTTAGTTTGATACTAAACGGCCAGAGGAGAGGCTTGATTCTGGACCGGAGTGCGCAGGGATGCAACAGGGGGCGAATTCGGAAGGCGGCGCAGTTCGACGGCGGCGACACCGGCGGCGGGACGTCTCACGTGCGCCGCGTAATCGGCTCGTTCATGAATTAGGTGGACGCCGAAGGACGTATTTACACTCTTGGGGGAGGGTTTATTTCGAGATAAGGACTGAGCTCGCGATGAATTTTTTACTGGATACTCAAACTGTCTAAAAATAATCTACCTATTTTTAATTTTCGATGATCTAGGCTCACTAGACAAAGCAGCACTTTGAACGAAAAATTAAAAAAAAATAACACTCCCCACCTTTGCTTTTGTTTATTAAATCTAGCTCACAAAAAACGATCATTGCAGTCTTAATGGACGCAATCACCGAATAGATAAATAGATAAACACACCAGACATTTTCATAAATTCCACTTTTATTAGATTCTTGTATTTAATTATGCTTACCTATTGCTTACCACAGCCTTGTAATTTATTTTACTAAGAACTAAATTAACAAAAACATTATGAATAAATTCTTCCTAATTTTGCTTTGTTCAACGTCAGAAAAAAAAACTTGGCACAACCCCAAAACTCGGAAATTAAGTTATTGGGAGAGTAAAAGTTTTTCAATAAATTTTAAAGAAAGGTAATTTATTGATTATTATTTGTAAGTTTTGCTTGTTTCAAAAATAGAAGAATTTTGCTAAAATATAGCATAGTATAGTTGGTTAGAGCGTTAAGAAGAAAACTATTTTTATAATGGTTGAATATTTTAAGAGTTTTTAAATTTAAAGAACTAGAAATAATTCTGTGCTGTGAGATCAGAAAAGATAGTTCAATAAGACATTTATGGTTCTGATATACATAGTTTCAAATTCTTTTAAATGCATAAAACAGCGTTTTTCAAGAGTTTCTGGTAGGAAGTTAATAATTACTTGCTTAGAATTTTCTTGTACGTGTATTTCAAAAACATCCTCATGGGTCATGGCATAGTAAATGGCAAATTTTCTTGACACGCCATGATGTCAGAAACATTTATAAAAACCCAGTATTTACCCCGCAAAGTGGTTTTACTTTAATCTTTTAACAAGCAGTTCTTATGTCACAAAAAAGTCCAAAACCTCAATAGGTTTTTTAGTAATTCATTTTAACATTTTCAATAAGCTTAAGTAATTTTTAAGCAATTTTATTTTAAATTGGTATTGATACAATGATTTGTCACTTGATCGAACGTTTCAAGCAGCAGGATCCACAAGTGATTTATTTAGGGCCTCATCAAGCCCTACTTCTTTGCAGACGACGACGGTAATGCAGAGGCGGTTTCTCGGGAGCAATATCGGATCATGACAAAAAATGTGTACGCTTTGGGGTAGAAAATGGTTTCGAGATATAGTTTTAGCTGTTGAGACACTTTTCCCAAGCAAATAAACAAAATGCTGTTTCTAAATTTTTATAACGAGTGTCTACTATTACAGATAATCTAAATAATGTTTGCACTGTAAATTTTTCAGATAAGTGTAAAACAAAACGTTCTCATAAGAAACTAATTCACCACTCAAATTAATATATTGTTATTTGACAAACGGTCTGTACATTATTTCACATAAAAAAAAAAAATAATCTTGAAACTTAGAACTATACAGGGCGTAATCGAAATACACGGAATAATTTTAACCACGAGCTACTGGCTTCATGGAGAACTCGGAAAAAATATTTAAAAAATTCTATGTCAAAAAATAAATTGACGTTTAATTTTTGAAGTACAATTTTTTATAGTTGCTTTTAGTCTTCTACGTTGTCCCACAAACTCGTAGGTAAAATTTCGGCACATTTTTAAAATACACCGTTGTACGAGTATGTCATATTTTATAAAATGTACGCCATTTTTTAAATATTTTTTCCGAGTTCTACATGAAGCCAGTAGCTCGTGGTTAAAATTATTCCGTGTATTTCGATTACACCCTGTAGATCTACAGCAATTATTTTTCCATTAAGCTTCCATTTAATTGGTTACCACATATTTTAATTCCTTTCCGTGTTGAAATTCATCTTTGCGTTTCTCAACTTTCAGGCAGAACTATTCAATTTAGTTTTTCCATTCCAAAAATTCTGCACTGCAGATCTGTTCACTCGTCACTCCCAAACCATCATCACGTGGACAAATTTTAAAATTTTTCTTTTTATTTGTTGCGTAATATTTACATTAAACTCCTATTTCAACTCACTATATGGAATAAGAGCACCAAATAAACAGAAAACAAAATACGCAGTATTTTTTAATTTAAATTGATGAAGAGAGTTTACGGTTTAATCCCCGCAGGTCTCAATATTTCAACTGCTCATCCGAATTGTTTGTGTAAGTCCCTGTAATAATATTTGTTTAAGTTAATTTCATTACAAAAAAAAAATAAATTAAAATAAACACTGAATCAACCAGATCTCAAAAGCAAGTTATTTTTTATTTGTTAGCTTAACGTTAGTTAAAATTAAAATAAGATAACGTGTGATAATTTTCGTTCACGAGAATAAACGTGTTGAGGAACAAAAAAGGTGCTGTAAACCACAAAGCAATCGTAGATTTTAATGGAGGAGGGTTAAAGAAAAGATTCGGAGAAAGCATTTTTAACATTTCCGAACGTGAAAAATGATCGTCGAACCGGTGGAAAATTTCTGTCATAATCATCAAGCACGATTCTGAACCAATTTAAGTTGATGTTTTTTCACGACCGAGCGATAAAAGAAGTTTTGCTTGGCTTGGCAATTACGAGAAGAGATAAAAGCTCACTAAAAATCGGGATTCAAGAAATGAGAAAAAAAACATAGACCAACTAATTATTTAAAAATTTGAAAAACTAGTGGTGCTATTATTAACACATAAATAAAAAATATAGTTACTTTGTCTTAAGAAAAATCCAATGACTTCGTAGTTTAATAAATCGCATCTTAACGTAAAAGAAGTTAAGAAAAGAAATGCAACAGAAAACCTTATGAAATAAAATACGAGTATGATAGTACATATACAGGATGATTCTGAAATAAGTTTGGGAAAAAAACCGGTAATTGGTGATAATGAGAAGATGTTATAGTATAATTTTTTTTTCATTTTCAAGATACAAATGATTGAAAATTTGGGCCTGATTATCTTGGTAGTTTAGCAACAATAATAATGAAAGGTAAAAGGTGCCCGTCAGTCACAAACTCCTCTCGATCATTTCCATGGAAACATTTACAAAACAGTGTGCTTGCACCTACGACCTTATTGTGGAGTTGATGTAAAAATGATTGCTAATGAAATGAACAAATTCGGACAAATTTTCCCTATTCATAGGCGTTGAAAATACAAGAATATAGGGTAATTTCCATCCTTTTGATTTCACCTTCAAAAGTCATTTACGCAGAATTAATTTGTGTGAACGATACTCCACACTTTTTTTCCAAACTTAATTCAGAATCATCCTGTATGCGCGTGTGATAAAAAAATGGGAGACAAGAATAATTTTTATTATTTGAACTAACAAATTAATTTTTCTTTCTAGGATCGTCCAAAAAGTGAGTGTTCAATGCATTTTTCACGGACGACGCACAGGACTGAACTGTTGTTTATCGTTGTTTTTTTGTTCGATCGTAGAAAATATGCAACACGTGCAAAAAGTGTTATTGCACTTGACGTGTTGTCTCACTAGCCTGCGGCTCTTGGGACAATTTTCACGTCGCGTGCAATAATCATTCACTTTTTGCACTTGTTGCATAAATAACTATTGTACACTGACCGGCACAAAAAACGACTCACTTTGAATTTTATTAATATAATTAAGTAATTCATTGTCTTAGAAAAATTTTTGGATATCATGTTGTATTGATAAGTGTTATTTAAGTTATTAAGTTATTCTTTGCCAAAGAATATCCGACAAACAAAACATTAAACACAGCAAATAAAATTTTAATGAAAAAAAAAAATAAAAGTAATCTTTTAGAAAAAATTTTATGTTATTAAAAATTGCCAAAATTTGAACAGCATTTTGAATTAGTATCCCGTATTGTCACATTAAATCTTTTAATACGTAAATCAACCGACACAAACATAACGTGGAAGTAACGTAAATTTTCTAATAATTTATTTAAACAAAATAATTCGATTGCCATGGTGACCATAGCACTCCCGATCATTGAAAATATCCCAATTTAACTATAATAAAGAAAAATAAGCACAAATATAATTTCTAGATCATTTATTAAAGAAATCATAATGAGTCGTTTTTTATGCCGGTGAGTGTATTAACAGATTCAAACGCAAACAGCAAAAAAATCTGCATTAACAAATTAAGAACAATTACAAACATTTTTTTAAACTATTTTTTATTAACACTTCTCATTTCGCTAATGGAAGTACACACTTCTCGTAACGAATGTATTTGTTGCTTTTCAATCAAACCTACTCAACACACGTAGAGTTTTTAATCATTTTTAATTAGGGCCCGACTGTGTGATCGTTTTGTTTGTGTGGTTCTTGTTTCTGACGCAGGTTCTTAATGTAATTAATTTACAATATAATAAACACGTGGCTTCACCCTCGTGTTGGCGGAATCATAACATACGAAGCAACCCTAATAATCATGTTTGTTTGTATTGTACGATGTGACAGATCTCCTTGTCTTTGACATTTTCCCCCGTCATGTTTACTACCAAACAGCCTCTTCATAAAATCAGTGACGATCGTAAAGACAATACCTATTTGTTATGGCTTATCTACGTTGTCGGAATACCGACTTCTGTAATTGAGATATTTTTTTCACCACAGAAGAAAAAAAATCATTCATTATTTATGTCTAAAGATGTATTTTTCAAAATTAAACAACGATTAAATCGATTTGCATGTGTCAGTATAAAGTGTTGCAAGTACTATTCCGGACACAGAATCTTGGCCACAACTGACATTTAACTGACAAATATGTGTGAACTGGTCTTTATTGAATACAGGGTGTTATTGAAAATTGTACAGATATTTTAACCACGAACTACTGGCTTCATGTAGAACTCGGAAAAAATATCTAAAAAATTCTGTCAAAAAATAAAATGGCATTTATTTTTTGAGCTACAATTTTTTTTAATTGCTTTTAGTCTTCTACGTTGTCAAACAACCTCGTAGGTAAAATTTCGGCACATTTTAAAAATACACCCTGTATATCATATTTTATACTTTTATTTTTTTATTATTTTTATCATCATTTTCTAATATGAATTGACATTGCCCTATTGAGTTGTTCCGCGATATTTGGACCACCCAGTATAATACTTATAACGGGTGACTATTAAAATTTTCACTTGGAGTTGGCTTTGAACGAGTTTTTATTTTTCCTGTTACTTTAGACACACGCAAGAACGAACGACAAACGTCGGTCAGTACAATTGAAACATAGTTTTGAAATGTCAAACTTGTCAGTCTAAGGTGCAACGGAAAAGAAAGAATGATCCATAGTCAACCCAAAGTGAAAATTTTAATAGTCACCCGTTACAATTTTAAAAGGTAGGTTTTATACAAATAAATTACAGACAACTGTGATTTATGACGACCTGTTCAAGATGGTAACATAGAATAATAAAAAACCTGTTACGTTCCTACACTTTTATATTTCTATTTTGACGGTTGTTCTAACATTATTTCATGACTTATTAACTAACATGTGTTCAAAAATGTAGTGGCCGTGCGGCACTTGCTTTTGTTTCCGATGACGTATGGCGTAGTCAAAGCACAGATGTCAAACGTCACTGAACCAACAAGCAGCGGTGTGAATTATTTCTTTGCGAAAATAATTCTTTCGGGGAGTAACCAACGAGAGTTTCCCTTGTGTTCTTAGTGCGACTTGATGATCAATGATGCAATTGACATTAAAGTGAAAATGAAGTTATGTGCTTGAAGGAAATGTAAAGCAAAAAGTCTCATTTTTTGAACGCTCATTACTTCAGGCGAAATCACAATTTGTCCGCGTTCTGGTGCTTTGATTTATTTTTCTTTGCAGCAATTGCAGCAAAATTTTAGCACCGCACGATTAATATAAAAATGACTAGGTGTCAAATACAAATAAATCACAGCCAGTACGATGTTAGAAACTTTATATAAATCCTGCGTAGTCCTTTTTTTTTTCTTCCTGAAAAAAATGTTTCCTTCACTCTTTCTTTTTTACATTTAATACTTATTAACTTCTTATTATCATTACGAGCATTTTTTTCTGGCGTGACTCCCAATCTAACAAATCGATGTTGGTGAAAATTGTGTTGATTTATGCAAATTTTCGCCAAAGTAAAATATCCACGTCCTGCAAGGTCCCTTAAAAATACATATAACCGTCAGAGGGTCGACAACCTCGTGCGCCCTCGACATTGCCACACCATCCATCAAATATCGTCCTAATTGATTACAGGTTAGTCGACTTAATTGACAGTCGCCCTTGACATTCATATCAACCCCACAAGTCATTCTTCCCCATCCCGACCCCCATCCTTGCCTATTCGGAAAAGCCAACCGTTCCGTATGCGACAATAGCCAAGTCGCCTGGCGACATTCGACTGCGACTATTATTCTACGGAGGGTTCGTCGACATGCGCCCTGAAAACGACCCCGTTTATCGATTCACCCTTTACACAGTGAATTTTCCCCCGTTCTGTATCAATTCATTTAGGTGTTGTGACCGCTTCCTGCGGCCACTTTAATTGTCATTCAGCTGTCAATCGAAGATTACAATGCAATTGTTCGAGAAAAAATTAAGGAAAAAGAAGTTTTTATGAAGACGTGCCGATCTGGCGGGCGTTTCTGCTGGCGGCGCCGGGACAGAGTAGGCGGCGAGCCAAAATTGAAAATTTCCAAATATACAAGTCTGAAATATGAGGCGATGAGAGCGATTGAAAGAAATTAACCGGAAGCAATATACGTAAATTAATACAAAATTGACAACTTATTGATTGATTACGCGACACAAATTTTTAATAAACTAGGCAAAAATTAATAGGGATTTTTTTAATTTTTGAATTTTTTATAAATCAGTTTAAAATTTGTAATGAAATGTGTTATAAATATGTACCTATATATCTATACACATTAAATGTAACGTTTCCAATATCTGTAACATTTTAAATTTATCTAGTGTTTAAGAATACGTGGGAAGATTGGGGCAATTATTTTGCTTTTCAAGAAAAATTATGGAATTCCCTATTCATTTTTGCCTAGTTTATGTTAGTTGGAAAATTGGTTACTGCAGAAATCTAACCACAATTATTTCCAGCTCATGCAATTTGCTCGTGCATTTCATTAAAGTTCAAGGACAACAGATATTATACCATTTGAACATAAACCACTTAAATTCTGTTAATTTAATGATATAATTTCACAGATATTTTGTGTGCAAACGATACTGAAATGTAGCCTAATAAAATTTTAGTCTAATAATAATGGTTCCCAGCAAATTAGATTAATACAGAATGGAGTTGCAGAGCTATTTCAGTTGCTTTATTCTTCGGAATGTTTCTGACAATCATTGTCTTGAATTCTGAATGATACGTGTATGTGTTAGGCATTCTAGAAAGATAAAATTATGAAATTTCCTCCTAATACGTGACCAAACCAAGTTGGGAAAAAAATTAGACTGTCAAAATAACATACACATCACAGAAATGCTGTACATTTTCGTCCTTCGTATAATTATTGCCATCGCTGAGCTCAGGTAATAAACACACGCAAAATCAAAAAGATACATTTTAGTTCCTGGTCATATAAAAAACTAGGGCACCATAATATTTCGCTTAATAACGCTAGAAATAGTGAAGAACTTAAAACCTTGGTTACAATTATTAAAATCGTAGCAACAATTGTTTTTAAGCTTGGCTTAAAAATAAGAAATGTCGGTACAAACGGCCACTAGACAATCTACGGCAGATTAATACAATTAATAACAGCAATTTACATTTTATAAATAGATGCGAAAATTAACTAATGAGGGATGATCCAAAGATCCCCGAGAGCATTAGTATACCTTCATTTAGAAAATTCAAACGAGAGTTTTTTCATGAAAGCTCCTTTTTGTTTGCGTTTTAAATTTTAATTGAAATTAATGGAATGCTAGTCACACCTCATATGGATCTGCCTTGCATTAATGGAAAACTTGTGAAATGCAAAACGTATGTGTTAAATTTTTATTTGTTATGGCAACGCAACGGCGTTACAGATTTTACATACAGGGTGTAATCGAAATTAACGGAATAATTTTAATCACTAGCTACTGGCTTCATGTAGAAAAAATTCAAACTATTGTTTTAAATGGCAACGAGGCAACCTACTACAAATACAAATTAGTCAGTTCTATCAACCTTGATTGCCGTTTTCTGATTTGATTACAGATTTCGACTTAACCAATCATTATAATTGAATTTTTGTATTATTAATTTTTCGAATGTCATTTGAACGAAAAAAAACTCTCGGTGACAAAAACTTAAGATGAATAATATCCCCAAAAAGCGCCCGTATACTAGCGCTCTGCGGGGATCACTCAAACTACACTTTTGAACAGGCCGGTTATAATACAGCAGGTCGTGGTAACAAATATTCAATTGAAATGTTCATCAAGTTGGCTTTGACTTTATTTTTTAAAAGACAACAACATCATAAATAAGTGGACAAACTATAGCACGTCAGGCCCGATTTTTTTACGACGGACGTTCTCACATCATAAGAAAGTTTACGAGGCGACCCCGAATCCATCAAAGACAAAATTCAAATTTCATTTCATCAAGACCAAGAGAGAGATTTATGTCTTTCACCACCAACAAACGCATTCGTTCTGAAACCTCCACCGTTTCATCGCCAAAAATAAACGCGCTGACGTGGAGCATCGTCGATCTAGTCGCCCTCGTCAGGCCTCCTTCCCTTAATTAAAACAGCCATTTCATTCCACGTCTTACCTCCTTCACGTTCTTCGACACCCTCTCCTGGTGGTTCTTCGACTCCATGTAGGCTTTAACCTCGTCGACCGCGACATTGTTCGCCTTGAGAAAGCTCTTCCGGATGCGCGGCTTGAACGCGTTTGCGTCCGCGTTGCCGTTATCGTCGCCGTTCTCCACGAAATTGATGTAGACCTCGTCCTCGCTCCTGACGAAGTCGTCCAGGCTGTCGGCGCGACACCGCACCCGGAAGAACGCTCCGTCCAGGCTGCCCCCACTCTTCGGCGAGATCTGGCACCGCCTGTACCGGTGGATGAGCGAGTCGCTGCGGCTGATCTTGCAGCCGCGGCATCGCCTTCCGCGCTTGGAGGCCTTGCCCGGAGAGTTGTGCTCGAAGTCATCGATGATCTTCTTGATGATGTTGATATTTTCGGTGTTGACCTCGTCCATCTTCTGGTTCTTGATCAACATGGTACCGGTGTCACATTTTACCCTCGCATTTACTTTTCCGGCACTTTCTCTTATCCATCGGGGCGAACTGCACCACCGCACCGGAGGGCACGTTACATGTTAACCGCCGCTATTATTTACGAACTGCTGGACTGTGCGTGTCTCTCTCTGCTGCACTCCCACCGAATCGGATCAATTTTGCTCGCAGCAAACGTCAAAATTTTTCCTTCATCGCATGTTTATTCGCGGGGACGCATCCTGAAACGGGACCGGTGTAGGGGACGCAACGCCGCGCCGAACGTTTGGGGGGCGCTGGGTATAGTGCAAGGGTAAAAATAATCCATAATGCAAAGCAACTGCTCGGTATGGTTGTAACAGCCGTCGACTTAATTAGATCACGGCCATTTGGTCATTATTCGTGCTTTTGGGAGTTGCCTCCGCTATTTTATTCGACGCAATTTTTTTAAAGCTTCACATGCGAAAACAATTTCAGAGACTGCGTGGAATCGATAATGTGTCATTCACAGGTAAAAAACAACGAACTTGCTACGAAATTGCTACTGAAAATCGAGTTTACACCATTGGAACACGAAGTGCAGGCTGTTCAGTTGTCAGCGGTCCACAAAAGTTTGCTACATTTCATTAACGGGAGTAGTGGGCGTGTTACAACTAAATATTTGATGCAAGGGTGCAGACAAGCGAATTAATTCATTTTTGACGATCATGCGAATAGTAAATACATTTTATCATAATTTACAGAAAATTTTGTAATGTGGCGTCTGGATATATCCAGTAGAAAAAAGTTTTTTGGCTTGTATGTCAATACATTTCCATCAATATCCAATATCAATTTTTCCTCGATCTTTTAACAAAAAGGGCTAAATTGGCCATCTTTTAAAACATCTTTTTTCACACTTTGCTCAACAATATCCCCCTTGTTAGGTTTTGTTGTCCTCATTTAGTAGACTCAAAATGAGTATCAAGACGCTCTTTGATCTAAATGGGTTTGTCACTTGACATTTGTTTTTGATTTTTTATTTCCTCCAGTAGTACTATTGCCAGCACGGAATTTCGGGCAGACTTAAAATTTGACTGATATAAGATGTGAAAAAGGCTTTAGGTGCTAGACCTAAACCTAACCTCATTTTCTACTATTGTTACATGTCATTTTGAAAAACTGCATTCAGCAATCCTGAAAAGTGATGTGATTTTCCGAAAACTGAACAGTCTTTTATTAAACTTTGGAAATCAATCAAAATTAATTATTACGACATTTATGACAATAAAGCTTAGACTATATTGTTTTTTTTTTAAATGACATAAACTGCTGCCCGAAATACCGTGCTCCCCTCTGTACAACAATCAGTTTGCACAACTTAAATACACACGTAAAAAATAATTAAAAAAAAATGTCTAGTTTAAGATGTACCAACAAGTTTCTACATAATGTTCTACACTTACAACAAGATGAGGCTTTACCTCACTGTAACAGAAATATGCAGAACAGAATATTGCCCAATAAAATTACGCAAAAATAATTAGCAAAAAATAACAAAAAAATACATTGAGCATTTTCATGAAAATATGTTTTTGTTAATTTGCTTAGTTTTTATCATTTTGTTGTTACATACATATTTACTATTAATTGCAATATGATTTTTGAATAAAAATGCAAATAAAACAACTGCTTGATAAAAAAAAGAATATTTTATTCAAAAAATAGAAATTACGGCAAAACGGCAAAATGCCGAAAATAGGCATATACAATGTTAATAAAAGTGGCCTTAAAATTAAATTTTACATTTATATCTAGTGTCAAAAACGGTAGTTGGCATTTAAAAAAATAATTAAGTTTTCGACATTTTCTGATTATCAACTTTGAAAAATTGCAGTAGGCGTGTGAAACATAAAAAAGATGTCACTAGTAGCGCGGAAGATCGGCCAAACCTTTAGCAACTCTATTAAAAAAAAATCAATTATTTATTTTCAAGGGTTCAGAAGTTATAAATTTTTCAATGAAGCCCTGCAACTCCACTTTTTTGCGAAAAAGATGTAGGTCAAAAACGATGACAGAAGGACGTTCTAAACTCAAAATTTAACGTAGAATCGAAATTTGAAATCAAAATTGGGTTTTTCCCACAGACAATTAAACTATAGTAAGACTGTCAAGTGGGATTACATTTTCGGGGACGCGCTCAAGTGGCGCTGCCCGAGCGTTAGGCCAAACTAATGTATAACAAGTTGCATATCTGACTTTCTGTATACCTAGTTGCCTATTTTTTTTTTCAATTTGATTTAAATTGATACTTATTAAAAAAAAATAGAAACGACTAAATAAGTATTAAACATTTTAATACAAATTCTAACATATACAACAAATTAGTAGTTCATTAAACGAGTTTGTGTATAAATTGGGATTTTTTGGGCATGAGTGGGTTAGTTTAAGGCGAGTGAAACTGAATTGAAGGGTAGATCTAGTTCAATAATTTGATCTTGCGTTAACTTCTAAAATTTCTGGAGATAATTTTAGAATCGTGCAAAAGATTTTTTAATTTTGAAATTGTTTTTCGCTGATATCGGTCCATATAATAAATGTTTCTACCTTTTGAAGTACGACTACTAACTTTCTTGCATTCAAGTACTTGCAACACACTAGAAGATTTTGTTGGGTGTCTATTTTGGGCCTTGGGCATAACAGGAAGGATTAGATTCTCTACAGTGGGATTTTCAGTAATCCTAGAATTTTCAATTTGTTCAGCTGGTCTAACATTATTTATTGAAGTTTGTTTGTCTTCACGAAGAAAAATCGACGGCAGGGCGTATTTATGGAGTTTTGTTTTTTGAGTAAAGAAATTGTTGCTAAAATGTTTCTCGCAAATAAAGGCATTATCTGTTTTGAAGGGTGGTGCAACATTTACCTAAAGCTTCTATCCATCGTTTCCTTTGTTCTTCTAATTTTGGATATTTAAAATGTTTATTTTTTATCGCCGATCTTGTTGTTTACAAAGCATTTATGTTTAATTTTTCCCATATCCAAATAAATAAAATAAAAATTGCGATCTGAAAAACCATATTTCGTACTTTTTCAAAAAGAAAAAAATAACTTACCAAATAAAGAGATAACGAAAAATTATCTCAAGAGACTGGTTTGGAGTAATTTATTTTGTAGAACAATTTATAAAATTTATTGACTAAACCTTGACAGAAATTAGAAAATTCAAAATTACTGATGACATTATTAATTAATATTCAAATCAATCTTCTTTTTAAACGGAAATTCCCGATCGGATTAACGAGTAAATTCGGTAATTTAGTTTGGCCTAACGCTAGAGCAGCGCTAGTGTTGTCAGTGTCTCCCATGTTTTATACGGGTTTTGAAAGTCTTAATTCTGTTGATGGTCTGTGGTTTTTCCATTAAAAAAAAAAAAACAAAGATGGCGTCGATTTCCGGTATTTCCAGAAGTGTCACCATTTTGAAAGTATTTTATTTGATTGTAGTCGGCTACCAATTTTCGTATTAATACGATTTTTGGAAATCAAAAAGTTTCTAGCGAACGGGCTACGTGAATCACTCTGTATAATTAACTTTGTTAAAACATTAATTCTAATTTAAATATTGATTTTTAAAATTATAATGCATACTACTTGTAAATGTGACGGCACCGGTTTGATCAATATGTGTTAATTTTAGAATATTTCTGCAAAAGCATTGTTACTGTGGCAATAATGTTTACTTTATTTACCTAATGTGAACAAGTTATTTGTGTATTAAGAATGAAGCCAGTTTTTGTTAGTTATTGTCTATTAAGACAATAATTATAGTTATTAAGGTATCAAGGGTGTTAAAAGATTGATAACATGCGAGGTCGGCAGAATGAAACCCTAGGGCCTCTGGTCCGAGGGGAGTACACCGACCGAGGGCGTATCATTATAACACCCGTGGTGCCTTCAACGTTTAATGTCCGACTAGTTTCGTGTGTTTTTGAACTGACAATAATTTGACTAATTTATACCAATCAGTCAAAAATTGTTTGCAAACACATTAAACCTGGTCGTAACTATGCATCAAAGAACTTATAACGCCCTCGAGCCTGTTATTTAAAGATAATGTCCTAGGGGATTATTTCTACAGTAACGTATCAGAAAACTGGGTCATTATCGTTCGATAACAATAAAGTCGTACATTAAATATACAGGGTGTCTCAGCTAAAAATTTGAGCCTAATATCTCGGTTATTTTCCAACGGATTCTTGAGAAATTTAAAATGCAGATATTTTAAACAGTGAAGAGTAAAATCCCATTAATACAATAACCCAAGTCGTAAAAACGTAATTTTTACATGCTTTTTTAAAATGTTGAATCACTTAATGCTGTAAGGAGAAACTCGTCCTTGACAGAGGTCTGGTTTGCAAGAAAAAAGAAAAAAACCGTGTTAAACGTGGCTACAGATGCACAAACGTAGACGCGTATGAAACAAACGCGCACCCTTGCCGAATTTTGGTCACCCCTCTTCGCACAAGCGTGACATATTTGACATTTATCTTTCTAACCTTACCAACACTTACAAAGTTAAAGACAACATTTGGACGTAATTTATTATACTGGATACTTTAATTCTTCCATAAAGGACTAAAATACGATGGGGATATTTTAGCAAGGTAATTTAGTTCACGTACGCTTCCTGTGTCTTCAAATAAATTGACGACTCTCTGAACCTTAAATTTTGTAAAGCCTACATGAGAAAACGAACTGTGTCATTGAAGTTCTTACGACACTCTCCACAGGCAAACATTGTTTCCTTTTTCAACAATACTCAAATTTCTGCAAATATTGTAGTCTACTTCTAGAGTATTTTCTAATTTTTGACAGATTTTAAACTTCTCATCAGTTGTTTCAAAAGGTAACTGCTCAAATACCTTCACAATTTAGATTAAATTTTTAACAACAAAATCTAATGTTTTGGTTGAATCAAACGAGTGATTTATTTAATTGTTTGTGTAGACACCTATTTTTTAATGTTTAACAATCTAATAATAATTGCGCTTAATTTTCAATAAAGGAAATGTATGTAGTAAAATTACATTTTTTAACTTGAGGTAATTTTATTATTACTAATTAAACCTTCACCGTCTAAAATATCTGTATTTTAAATTTCATAAAAATCCGTTGGCAAATAATCGAGATATTAGGCTTGAAAGTCTTAGCTGAGACACCTGTATAAAAACTCCATTTGATTACATATTATACTCGTATATTTTTTTAAATTCGTTATTACATTATTGGAAATGGGAATTAATATTAAGTAAAAAAAAATCGCCATTAACCGTTCAAATAAAATTGAATTGAACCAAAATAATTTAGAACAGAGAGTTGATTAAAATTTAGTGAATTTGAAAAATTATTTTGTCTAAACCACTAAACAGTGGTGTGAACGAAGTCTTGGATTGTCTTGGATAAATTCCAATTTACTTGGAGTGTAATAAACTTTGAGAAAAATAAAACAAAAAATTGGAAAACATAACACGGTTGCGCACTGTTTATAAACCAAGGAACAAACATGACACCTACACAATACGTCTTATCGACTAGATGGCATGAAAAAACGAGGCCAAACAACTCGCCACGAAAATAGTTGTATCGATAATTCTTGATATTAATTTCAATACGAACTCCAACAATATCAAACAAGTTCACGGATAAAACATGCGCTTGGTATAGTTGTGGCAAGTTGTTCAAAGGGTTGACACTTGCTCTGCACTAATTTAGGGTCACATCATTGCAAAATTTGATCGATAATTCTCTAGCGTAATTTACAGAAGATAATCAACACGAAGTCGCAAGGGAAATGCATCGCACAGATTCTGCTGACTGTTGGTGGTTGGCTAATAAAAAGAAAAATGTTTGCAAAATGTCAATATTTTTCATCCCATGCGGTCCGTTGTTTTGTCTACGACAGTCTGTATTGGTAAATAGTTAAAAGGTAAATAAACGAAAAAAAAAATGAAGATACCCGACCGCCCATATCGACACACTGTCAACTTTGAGATCTTTCTTAGAATGTTTCTTAGATAAGTTTTGGCGAAACAAGACTTTAAGAAAGATATGAAAGAATAAAAACTGATTTCATTCAGTAGACACCGAACCACCAATACAAGAGTAACAACCAATTTTCAGAATTCGATACTTGCTGGGAATTATCTTCTATTTAATTTAAAGCAGCAAACTTGCAAAGATTGTCCCAATAAGTCACAAACTCTTTACCACCTTACAAATTGATACAAACAGTCTTCCTGAAAGTGTCTGCAATAACTTCTTTCTACGTTTTTTTCATTATTTCACCTACATGTACATACAGGATGTTATTGAAAGTTGTACAGATATTTTAACCACGAGCTACTGGCTTCATGTAGAACGCGGAAAAAATATCTAAAAAATTGTATCAAAAAATAAAATGGCATTTATTTTTTGAGTTACAATTTTTTTTATTTGCTTTTAGTCTTCTACGTTGTCCTACAACCTCGTAGGTAAAATTTTGGAACATTTTAAAAATACACTCTGTATATCATGTTTTATAAAATGTACGCCAATGCAATTAAAAAAAAATTGTAGCTCAAAAAATAAACGTCATTTTATTTTTTGACATAGAATTTTTTAGATATTTTTTCCGAGTTCTACATGAAGCCAGTAGCTCGTGGTTAAAATATCTGTACAACTTTCAATAACACCCTGTATATTCGTGTGGCAAAAAAATTGAAACAATCACAAACTGATGTCACAATTTCTCTGTTTTCAGTATACTTTTGTATCTCAAAAAGAATTGTAAATTTCTTTTATTCCTAGGGAAATAAAATTTTCAAACTGAATTATTTGTCCGAACGTATCTACATTTTGTATTCTTGAATTCTTAACGTTGTTTGTGGAAACGTTCCGTTCATAAATATTAAATCATTATCCTTTAAAAGAAACCTACTTTGCAGTTCAAGTTGAAACAAACAAGCTCTTCCAGATTGGAACAGTAAACACAACCAAATGCAAAACTGATTGCGCAATTTTTCTACGACGAAGCCAGTTTCAATGGTACGAACAACAAACAAAACATAAATCTACGGAAACAAATAGGTTCACAATTAGCAGCTTTATTTAAATGAAGTTGCGTTACAAACTTATTTATTCATAGAAACTTTGTAAGCAGGGTAAACTGTTTTCATTAATTCGCACGACTATTGTTTAAAGCTTTCTTCAAGATAAAATAGCATTGCTTTTAGCAGTTTTGTAAAATACGATGGTCACGCCACTGAACACCCTGCACGTTTGAAAATAATTCTAGCATTGATAAGGTATCAGAATCGTAAACAGATCAGTTTCTTCGATTTAAACGTCAACAGCAGTACAGACTCGTCCCGTAACTCAACCCCTGCAATCCTCGAAGCTTATCGAGGAACGATCCAGCTATTATTCCTGCGCCATGCAATAAAACAAAGTCTCAAAAATGACGAAACATCGACTCGAATTGAATGAATCAGTCGATCGCGCTCGCATTTACTACAATACAGAGAGGCGGCGAAGAGAAACTTTTAATTGTCTCATCGGAAGTTTAATTGTGTGAGGGTGTGAAACCGCCTCTGAAATATTTCCGAATTGGCGTAAACGAGTAACGTTTTGTCGAGGATGGCACTGCAGTGACCGTGAAAGTTTTGCTTTGTCCTTGCCATGCAATAAAGCTCTAAACTATACCGAGGAAGGATAATGAATAATTGGTGGATGCGCCGGGCGAATCATATTGTGCAAAATGCGTGGAAGCGATACCTCATCTCAGTTACCAAAAAAACAATGAAAAAAATAAAAATGAAAACTCATATTACAATTATTGAATCCCGAAGGTAGTCCCCTGACGGTAAACAAGGGGGCGGCGACGGCAAGGACGGGCTGAATAAAAGCGCGGATGCAATGCCTTTGTCTTACGGTAAGGCGAAGTGATCCGCTTTAGGAGGCGACACATACTGCTAGAGCTTCCGCCGACAGAGCTGCATAAGTCGGCTTTGTTATCGATCGTGGAGGGGGCGGCACGTGCCGCCCCCCTTTTCCAAAAAACGCGAGGGATGGCGCGTGGGGCGTGCGCACTCGCGCCCCAAATCACTTACCTGAGCAACTTTCTCGCCCATTTTGGGTGTGTGAATGCCGCTCTGGAAGTATTTAGCCGATCCATTGTCTTGGAAGGAGAACTGCAACGAAATTGAAGAATGTGTTACAGGGTGCTGGCGACAATGGCGGCTTTCGTCGCGACGCTAGCGACATCTGGCGGCGTCGACCCGACACGATTACAGGTTTCTGCATGCCCGTCAAATTTTCGCCCCGGACAACTAAATCGTGAATTCCGCAATTTCAACACAGGATGCAGTTATTCCACAACAAAGCCCCTCCCCGAAAGAACTACGCAAAAATTTCGTATTTACGCAGAAGCCATTGCGTGCTTCTCGGGGACTGGAAGCTTCAAATCAAAGTCCCTCAGTGCTCAGTAATGTAAATTAAAAAATCGAAAGCGCACTCACCTGAGGACACACTTTCTGCTTGAGAGAGTCGGTGGGGTTGCTCAGGCTCGGACTTTTCCTGTCGTGCGATTGGGGCGCAGTCCTGTACCTCTGCAAATCGCTCTCCGACGACACATTAGGAAACTGTTTGCTCAAGTGCGGTTTGTTGGCTGCGGAAACAAGGACGTCGTTACATATTTATGAAGTATAATGAAAATGAAAGAAAAACACACTTACAAACACTAACAGTAGGATATCCTGTCCTAAAACACTGCCTCCTAGCTATAGCATCTAAACTTGTCGCATGCGATACCTTATTTGGTGTTTGGTGCCTAGAAAAAATTACACTTGTGAAAGTCCGAATGAATTTTAAATGGACGAAAAAATTTATGAAGAGCGGTTTATCTTTACGTTACTCTCTTGTTCAATTTTAGGTCGCTTGGAACATCAATAATGCACATTCAGATGCAGTCGGGGCCCGCTCTTCTAAATATTTACACATTACATGATCTGCAAATACAAATAGGTACTCGTCCTGCTGCGATAATGGTTACACTTAAAATAAAATTATTGGAGTAGCTGCTGAAAATGAATGTCTGACAAAAATTATTATTTAGGACAAAATCCAGAGGGTTCGACGACAAACTATACATTAAATGGATATTTTAAGGATTATACGTTATTGTTGCAATATTTCTCTCATCTCAAACCCTCTCCTACAACTTGAAAATTCTCGACGGTTATCCAAGAGTCTTGGAATCATAAATATTCAGTTTCAATGTTTGCTTGTTTCCAAAGTTAATTTAAAGAAAAAGCGTTCCAACTTTTACACCGAGTGAATATAAAAAAGTGCATGTCCAGTGTAGTCTAGGGACACTTAAGTGAAGTTGTAACACGAAACCAATCAGCATTCGCCAGTGGAGATGTGTACCTACTTCTCTAAGAAAAGAGTAAAAGTAAGAACTACGGAATACCCTGTTCACATATCAAAGATCAACCAGAAGTCATCGAAAGTGCACGTCGCAACGCTGTTGAATTTGATCTAAGGAGCTAAGGATTAAGACCATGTTTAATTTTTTATTCGGTAAGATATTATACAGGGTGTCCCAAAAATGGCATACTAACGGTGCACTACGATGTAGAAGAGATTACCGTAAACATCAGAAAAATGTTTAAAAAATTCTATTGGACTTATTTGCTGATTTGGCGGTGTTTGAAAGTGGCACTTAACAGGTCAATTATTTCGAAATATATTTATTAAATTGTCATGACAGCTACCTCTAATCGTACATATTATCACAAAGTACAAGATCACTCACTACCAGTATCTAATCCTACATAATATAGAATTTAGAAGCTTTGGAAATCGAAAAAATTATTTTAAATCCACTACGGTAACATTGCAAGGTAATGTCGTAAGAGTATATCTTTGTTTATATTGTATTACCGTTAATAATAATAGCAAAATTGATTTTTTTGTCTGAACATTTTTTTCCATATTTTTTTCACGTACATTTAAACATCCTCGATAAGGTAGTAAGTAGTTAGTACGCAAATTTTGGGACAGCCTGTATTTAAATTTTTCTAAAGCATCACTTTTATAAAACTAAACTGTTGTTTCAGTGGTGTCAACTTGTATTGTCTTTAGTTACCACGTAGGATCATGGAGATATTTGCTGATTAACCAACATATCATAAGTCAACAGGTGGTGGATATTTGATATATGAATATACAGGTGTTTTTGAACACATTCACAGAAAATACTGTGACGACGGGTAAAAGGTTTTAACAAATGTTTTAAATTATGAGTCTTTTTTTAGAGATAAAAATAACTAAAACATTATTGGAAATTTGGAGTACGCTACTGAATTAAAAGTGATTCATAACGTAGTCCTGGTTGCTTAGCAACAATAATAAAATAATTAGATAATTATTGTATGATAATAGTCTATTGTACAACTAGTTATGAAAGTCATATTTTTTTCAAGAATTTACGGTTTGATTAACGAGGCGGAGCCCGAGTCAATCAAGCAAATGAGTGAAAAAAAGAGATTTTCATAACGTGTTGTACACCTTTGATGGTAAATTTCAAATTTGCCAAATTTCATTGTTACAACCAGATTCAGTCATTCTTGTTCACACTTTTAAACACCAAAACACAATGAATGCTTTGTAAAATGTATTTTTGGTTGCATTTTTACCTAGTCAGGCTCATCATCTTTCGTGAATAACCCTGTTTATTCGTATGAAGAAAAATACAGTTAAAATTCGAATAAATAAATGAAAAACTACGAGTATAAAATTGTAAAATTTAGGATGAAAAGTAAAAAAATAAAATAATTATGAATTTTATTTGCAATAAACAGTTTTATAATAAGTGTTTATCTAATTTGCTGTTTTAACAAAGCTGTTAACACATTCATTTTGAACGCGTTATTAAATCATTAACACATCCGAAATCTAGAAACTTTTTCAGTTGGTAACACACATTGCCGGCAGCAAATTTACTGTGGTATTCTGTACTATTTGTCGTATTTCTGGATAATTCATATTTGTTTGCAATTTCACTTGCGAAAAATGACAATTATGTTTAGTCTAGATTCAAATTTAAAATTTTACTTTAAATATCAACTTTTAAATAAAAATGTCACACCATTCCATAAATTACCAAAATTGATTTTATTAAATATTTATTTTGATATTTAATATCCAAATTAGAAAAAATAGCATAAACAGCACTCGTCATTTACAGGCCTCCTGCCTGTCGCAGTCGTGCTGCAAATCTGACTCGTGTCTTAATATGTATTAAGTTTTATAAAACTCATGTCTTACTTTTAATATAATACTATTACAGCTTATAATATTCTCTATCCAAAGCCTATTTAGTTCTTCAGAAAAAGATTTAACAAAGCATTATTTTTATTCATTTTAATTGTATAAACTCGTAAGGCCAAAAGAGTTCACGATACGTAAAAATGTACTAGATGAGAAATGTTTTTAAGATACTGGTGAGAGTTGATATACTCCGTACTCTGATAGATTGCACGTTTTTTGACAGAAGACAGACACAGAAACAAGCATGGCGGGAATTAATCTGCAAGGTTGCAACGGTTTTCTACATAACGTGAAACAATTCACATGGAGAGTTTAGTATTTTTCACTGCGTTATGTTTTGGAACTAGAATTTAAAAACGTGCAATCTATCACCGTACGGAGTATACAACTTTAATTGTCTAATTAGTTATTTATCACTATGTGATATAAAAAAATTAACTGTTATCTATACAATCTTTTTTAATAGCTAGTGATGTCCTTCATTACCCTACAATAATTGTGAATTTCATAACCTTGAGGAAAGAATAATTTTTCAATTAATTTAAGCGCATACTCTTCAACTACCTCTTTTAATGCAGCAAAATACAACGGATTTGACTGTAGCATTCTCAAATAATGATTTTCAATAATTTCAATAACAAAGATCGTTGATGCCTGGAACCCTCATACATGACCATTAATCTTCCAATTTCAACAATAACAATTCACAAACAGTTGGCTTTTGATGGATCGTTTAAAGAAACTTTCCCAGTTATATTTTTATGAAAGTAAGCTCACATTAAACTTTGAAATTACAACGATGAAACCTCAATTATTTTTTTTTCATCTGATTAAGTGGTAGGGATAAAAACTCAACCCCACGCACAGAAAAATGAATACATAAGTTGCGTACATAATTCTTTGCAACATTTTTGTTTCTGTGAAATTATCGTATTGCCGTTATAACTTTTTATCTGCTCCGCACACATAAATTGACCAATGAGAATCAAAGCCAGAATTTTGCTGTCAAATCCACAATTATTGTTTTAGGTTTTAAAAAATAAAATGTCATTAAAACAATTAAAACAATGTCAGAATTTTTTTTCTGCGTAAATCAGATCGTCTTAACAACCTATTTGATTGGTAACTAAGAAAATGTAATGGGCGGGGCAGATAAAATGTTACGTTGTCCTTAGTTTACCAAAAAATTATTCATGAAACTTATTTCAATTTGTGACACCAGGGCAGGGTGACGGTGCACATTTACAATTATTATTTGCATAAAATGAGTGAATACGGTGATGAGAATTATAATGCAATGATGTCATGTATCACACCACCACAAATTCATTTCGTATTTTCTCCAGCAAAGTAGGTAAGTAAAATTTGGTAAAGTGTGAAATAAAGGTCCTCAAGTGTAAAATGTAATATTTTATTTCACTGTGTGTAAAAAATGTCTACTTTAGACGCATAATGTGGTTTCAAAATTACAAATCATTAATGGTGGTGCAAAAAAATCTCTTGAGAGACAGTAATCACTGACCTATACAATCTGGCTGAGTTAGACAACCAACAATACACCACCTAACCACCAGACCACGTCTAATTTTAACGATGACACTTATCTAGCCAAGTAAACTAAAACTAATCACGATAACCTACGAGTCTATTAAATAAATCCATGCACAACCGTCTAATTTTAAATTTGTACGCGTCCTCCATTGACGCAGCTGTCGAATTTTGACATTTAAATTTAACACGGCCTCCCGCGATTATGACCAGCCTAATTCTACACATTCAAGTGAATAATTACACAGACGTTTCGGTGCATTTGGCAATGGCCACGCTCATAGATTCTCATTGATGGAGAAAGACACTTTTCAAAAATCAATTACCTACTACTACTGTTGATGGGGGGTCTGCTCCTCTCGACGCTCTCGCCGCGTTCAAACGAGGCCTGGTGGCTGGTCGGGGCGCTATGTGATATCGCCAACGCCGTGTACTCTTTGGGCTGAGGCGGCACTGGAATCGTTGTGTGCGTCGTGGCCGTGGGCACTTCGGTCTTCGACACCCAAGTCTGTTCCAAGATGGGGGTCGGAGAGTTCGATGTTAGAGGACTGCAAGGGATGAAACTGTCACTCGAACAAAACCAGGAAAATTTAAATAAGTATAACCGCTAATCTAGTGTCATGGTATTTTACTCGATTTATTGGTTTAAGTTAATTGATGAATTTAAATGCTTGAAACGGAGAGTTTGTTAAAACACTTTGGGGTGTGTGAATTAGGGAGAAATTACTTTAAACAAAGTAATGTCTCCAGGACCCTACCACACCGGTAACAGGTAAATCAATTAATTTACTTTTATTGAAATTATAATACAGGGTGTCCTAGAACTGGCTCCCCAGAGAAAAAAGGGAGCCTTAGGGCGAATATATTAACGTGTATTTTGAAGAAAAAAAGTCCTGTCTCAAATGATAACCGAGAAAAGACATTCTGAAGTTAACCAATCAGAGTTGAGCACCATTAAGGTAGAATAATGGCAATTTTGCGTTGCCTCATTCAGAAAATTAAGTCTCTCTCACTATGCACTATTCACTAGATTATTTTTGAGACCATTTTGCAAATAATTTGATTTTTTTTAAATTCAAATTTGCTCTTTAATTTTTATTTAGGCCTTTATATCATTTTTTCTTTGATTTGTTGTGAATGCAAATTGTTATAAATATTTCACTCGGGATCGAATTTAAAAACCATCAAATTAAATGGACAAGCGTGGTTCATCATTTATTATCTCTGACAGAAGCAAAAGATTAAATAATTTTATTTCACAGTCACCTTAAACACTAACACTAACTCATTTGGTGTGACGATGATGGAGTAGGTACTTTAATGTCCTTAGAAAAAAAATTGTTTCGTTTTGCTTCTTCATCTGGAAAATGACTACATACTTCGAGAGTAGTCTTTTGCTTTTACTGCCAGGAACAATAAACTCGTCAGGAACAATAAATAATTAACCACCCTGATATTGGCAGAAACTTGCGAGGACCAACTAATAGGCAAGTGTAAATTAAATTTGAAACAGTAACCTGACTATGCAAATTCCCAAATTAGAAAACAATTAGTTTAGCAAACAATGGGTGGCGGAATTAATTCAGAAATTTCCCTCAGACTCCAACTATCCTCGCTTAACGTTATTATAATACATCGTTTTGCATAATTACATTTCACTCTTCTCACACCGTTAGAGAACCCCTCCGGGAAAAAACTACAAAAACTTTCAAGTGAACCAATTTTCGTTGTGTTTTTCCAGCTCGAACAACAGTTGCTGCGACCTTTACAGTTATGGTGTCGTATAATTTTTAAAGCAGAGTTGTTTTGAAGGAAACACCCCCAAAAGCTTATTAAAATAACTGCACCGTTTTACAACGTCTCCATTCACAACAATAAAAAAATTTAGGGCCCCTCTATTTGACAAGCTAACGTCCATAGAAAAGTTGTCTTTATATGGATACAAACGTAAAAAATTCACTTGATCCAATTTAACAGGTATGTCCATACAATCGGATTAATTTTATTACGGCCACAATTCACGATGATTATCTTCGCTGATCTAGTCGTAAATGCGCATTCAAATTAATGCGGAAAATGTGAAAGAGAAAATGTATCAAAAACGTCAGGTCTACTTTGTTGCAATGGAAATTAAACGGAAACTGCAGCACTTTGTGGGATTTGCATAGGAATTATCCTTAAAAGTTTTGTTATTATGTTCGAAAGGATTAAATTTGAATCGAAGTGATTTTTTTTTATTCCCAAAACAGTAAGAAATTTTATTTTTATAAAAAAAAATATTCTGGAGTTTTCAATGTTTATAAAAGTGCCAAGGAATGTACGTTTATCAGTTCTGGAAGAATTTTAGAAATGAATGAGAAAGTTTGGTAATTTGGAACTTGTCAAAATTCAATAAAAAAATTTGTTGGTAACGAAAGAAATATATTTTGTTGTATTTTAATTTTGGAACAGCTGTATATTTTATAGAAATATTTTCCATCAAAATCTCTCTCGCATGAAAAATAAAAAAGCGAAGGACACCATTCCAAGTGTCCATTTCTGTGAATCACCCAATAACATTTTATTATTATCGCCAGATATGGTCGATTTTCGATCGTGGTCGTTCGGGTCCCCACGGTCTCGCATTATTACCAGTCAAATAAATTTTTGAAATAAAGTTATACTCGTGCCGACGAACCACTGACCATTGTTCCAAAGTATCCGCCTCCTCTTCGGCGGCGGTGACGTCACTGGGGGGCGTTAGATATCCCGCTAGTCTAAGGCCTCTGCCGCGCAAATTCGAACCCAACCTGAGACTTTGCCTGAACGAAGCCCTGGCCCTGTCGACTGAAAATCATTCCACAATAACCTCCTCTGAAATATCTGTCTTAAGAGAGATACTCACATTTGCTAAGTCGGGGTTTCCCCACGGGACTGCTTTCCAGGGACGCCGTCGGGGCCGCCGTTAAATCTTCGAAATTTATTATTATCAGACTTATGTCATCCACTTCGCTCCTTATCGGGGCTATCACTTCGGAACATAGGAACTTTGAGCCTGCGGACAAATCACGAAAATTAAAAATATTATAAATCAAAAACGGTTTATAAAAAATAACATAAAAAAGTAGTTTTTAGAATTTTTGTCTGTTCGTCTGTTTGTTTGTGTCCAATTAACTCAAAAACTAATCAATCGATTTTTCAAAGTTTGTTCGAATGGAGAGATTCCTGACTGCATTCGACACTTTCATCAAGAGATGACATCAGGGAGCTGCACAGTAACGATAAATCTACCGCGGTGTAGCGGGCTCGACTCACTCTAATCCCTGTTTCGTTGGTTCTAATTTCTTAATTTGATAGGTTAGCGTTTGTACATTTTTTAAACAAACTTAATTTTACATTAAATATTATTATTTTTGTTGACAACGGTTCGATGGTTGATAGGGACAGTGATTTACATGAATCTCTGTAAAAAAAATCTACGTGATAAAATCTCACAAGGTAGAGTAAATTTTTACAAACAGGTAATTTTAGATTGAGATACGGCGTACCTGTATTACAGCTCGTGTAAAAGTCCTAATGAGCAATTTAGGAGGCATTAGGGGTAACTTGGCGAACAAAGTCACCATCGAAAAATAATTTTTGGTGCGTGACATGCCATTATAATTTCCACTCGAAATTTCCAGAGATATATCGTGAAAAGTTCGCGATAAAATCTACCGAAGATAACCCAAATTTAAGGTTGTAGCGTTCCTCACCTGCCAACACATCTGCAACGTGCAACGTAAATAATTGTGACGTCTGTACGGGCGAAAATTCGTCTGCAAACTTTTCACTTTTATTGAGATGCGAATCGGACGAAGACGTACGAGCCGTGTTGCAACGCTGAAAGACACTAAATGCCAAAACATTTACAAATCGCAGACGAGTTTACAACGAATTTTCAACGCTCTTAATTTTTATTTATTATTATTTACAAGCTCGCGCATTCTGTGTAAACTCATGTGTGGATGTTTTGGTGTTGTGGACTTTTGCGGTGGCAGATTCCCGGCGCATCCGCCATTATCACGACACGAAACTCTGAACCGAAGATTGAATCGTAATTTTTGGAAAACCAACAAAAGCATACCGCATAATTTGTATTTAACGAGTGGGAAGGAAACGATAATGGCCCCAAATCGGTGTCCGTTGTGTTGGACACACGCCACAGACTAGTTTCGAACGGCCTTGTCAATTACACACATGTTAATGCTAATTTTTTTCTGCCTAGATGTAATTGAATAATGACACGTCGTGCAATTAGCAACCGTAAAATAAATGTCGCGTGGAAACGGCGACAACGCCAGGAAGTGCTAACACGAGAGAGGTGGAGGAAGAAAATTTTTTTTACAAATTTTCGTCAAAGATTAAATGCGATACGGCTAATCAGCGAGAAAATTGTGCGATAACTTTTACGTCGTCATAACTTTAACACACAAGAGTCTTGTGCAAACATTAATCAATCCTGTAATATTTTTTGTATGACTCATCGATGCTTGTAATAATTAAGAACGGAGTGACTTTCGACGAACAATTAGCGTGATCGAGTTATATCGCGCGTTCAAATGAAATCCTGGGCTGGGAGGGCGTTGGAAACCGTCAATTGTTGTGCTTTTTAAAGCGTAGATTAATTGGAACATGTTGACAGCTAACCTAAAATTTAGGCCCAAAAAAATCTTTCTTTTTTTCTTTCTTTGCAATGTTTTACATTAAAAATAGAATAACTTAACGATTCCTATTCTCGAAGCAAATATTTAAGGGCACCCTTTGGTGAAAACAAACATGTTCAATTATGTCCCGATTAGACATCATAAACAAATGTCATTCGTGTCAAACGGCGGGAAATTCAAAACTTTACACTGTTCTAAACGGTTTAATTTTTCCAACGCCTACTCAGCCCAGGATTTCCTTGAACGCGCGATACAATAGAAAAGCGTTGACGCTTTTAATTACCAACTTGTTCTGATTGAAGATTATTTTTTTAAGTGAGTGCAGTAGCTTCGAGAACTTTTATTTGCTCAAGAAAAATATTTTATTTTTGAGGGAACAGATTGGTTAGATTTGAAGTACGGAAGTCTGCAGTGTTAAGATTGAATTTTTTATTTCTACCTTGGCAAAAGATTATACCACCACAGGTTTCTACGTTTTCTGTTCTGGGTATTCATATCATTATATTTTTTCGTCAAGTACATGTTGACAACTTGAACAAACTAAAAAAAAAATAGCTTAAAAAGCGATGTCTCTATCATTCGTTTCCAACAATTATGAGCACAATCTTTAAATTTGCGCAGGATAATTCGAATACATTGATTTACTGCACAATAATGTGTTTCAAGCATATTTACGGTGGGATTTAGAATTACCTATAGATTTACAGGCTAATTCTGGAAACAAGTAAAATAAATTAAAAGTTTCCACATTACTGAGTTGTAAGAGCTGTGTAATTACTTGACTGTTTAATGGATAGAGTTGCAAAACTTTAAAAACGTATTTCCAATGGAGCTCTCTTGGAGTTATAGCTTCGTAACGTAAATACATTAAACGTTTTCACATAACTCTAAATCCGAAAAACCCCGAACACGTTTCTATGCAGATCTGGAAAAAATTGCATCTTGCAGTAAATATGTTTTTAAGTTGCTTTTAAACTGCTCTTAAAACAGAACCAGGAGGATAATCGTATTTCAGTAGGTACGAGTATGTTTCAATTCTGTTTCAACATACTAAGCGTAGAAAATTGCTTTACAACCATTAAAGGATAATAGTCCATGGAATAGATTTGAGAGCAAATTGTTGGTGGATTCACTTGACAATTCAACTCGCATTCTCTCGACCAATCAGATTTACGATATTGATCAGTACGGACCAATCACGTTTGTTTTAAAAAAATTGCCGCGGAAATTTTCACTAGTGAAAATTGCCACCAAAAATTTCCAACAAAATGTTTCCACTAGGATATTTTATTTTCTATTTTATTGAATTTTTCAATCTTCGCTCGGTGAATTGTCATGCCGAATACAAACTCGTGGGTACGAAATTGCCGGAAATTTTCTCCTCAGACCACTCGTATTTGTTTCTTAAGACAATTTTCACTTGTTCGCTTCGCTCACTCGTGAAAATTGTCGCCGAAACAAATACTCGTATCTGAGATCGAAAATTTCCGGCAATTTCGTACCCACTCGTTGTATTACTATTGAAAATCGTACGACACTCATTAATGACCAATAGAAAAATTAGTTCACGAGCCATAACCATGGCAACAAAAAAATTTCTTGGAAATTTTTTGTAGGTAAACCAACCTAACTGTGATTAATAAGTGGAAATTTTTTCAGCCAATCAAAATCATTTATTTTGTTGTTGTCTTGGTTATGGCTCGTGAACTAATTTTTCTATTGGTCTTTAATGAGTGTCGTACGATTTAAAAATTTATAATTTAAGAAGCATAATGTCCGTGTCGTTGCGATTTTCTTACCGAATATGCCCTCGTGCATTGATCAATATCCGGAAATTTTATTCTCATGCATTTCCAAAACGTAATTAGCCCACGTGTTCCACTCGGGCTAATTAATACGTTTTAGAAAAGCATTCGAAAAAATTTCCGGAAATAATCAATGAACTAAGGATATTATAAGTGAAAATCGCATTCATAAAATTATAACCAATCAAATTTTGTAATTTTTACTTTAGCAACCAATAAGACGATGATTTAGTGGAAATCACCATGGACATCACACAACACACTGATTTCCGGAAATCACTCTAGAGAGATTTTCGGAAATCATATCACGCGGCCATTCATTCATCAATACACACTTATAAATAATTTTATTTATGCGATTTTCTAGCTGAATCTATTTCGAGCCGTTTTGATTTCCAGAAATTATTATTTCTCCCTGTCTCGTTCTTTTAGCGTAATCACCACTCACTGGCGTTCGTGGTGATTAATACGCAAAAAGAACTCGACAGGTCGAAATAATTTCCGGAAATCAAAACGGCTCTTAATAGATTATATATGAAAATCCTTTAACAGGACAAAGCCAGCAAGAGTATCTTAAAATAGACAGCACTATACTCGTTTAATGATTTTTGGAGGTGAATTTTTAAGTGACCCTCATTACTTTCTGAATTATGCCCAATTGAATACATACAAAAGATCGTTCAAATGAAATCCTGAGCTGAGTAAGCGCTGGAAAAATTAAACCGTTTAGAACAGTGTAAAGTTTGAATTTCCCGCCATTTGACACGAATGACATTTCTTTGTGAAGTTATTCTATTTTTAATCTAAAACATTGCAAAGAAAAAAATAGTTATTTTTATATTAAGTGCGCGAAGAGAGTGTTTTTTGTGCTTGAAAAGGTCTTTTACGCCGAGACGAAGGTCGAGGCAGTATAAGCCTTTGAATGCACAAAAACATCTTCGCGCACGAAATATAAACAATATTTTTTCTATAATTGATTCAAAAAATTGAAATTAAAAATTCAAATTTTTGAAGGAACTCTGAAGTTTCAATGCAGTGACCATGTTGCTAGGTAACTAATAAAAAGCAGTGCGTGAAATGAAAAACAGAAATAGTCGTATGCGTGAAATTGCATTTCATACACTGTTTTGTACGGTTTCTATGGTTTCGATCTTACTAACAATGCAAAAAAAATTACACGTCAGAAAATGACCCACTTCAGGCACAGATAACTATGCGTGAATTTCAATTTTTTGAATCAATTATAGAAAAAAAGATTTTTTGGCTCTAAATTTTAGGTTAGCTGTCAACATGCTCAACGCTTTAAAAAAGCACAACAATTGACGGTTTCCAACGCCTTCCCAGCCCAGAAATTCATTTGAACGCGCGGTATAATCTGTACACATAATTACATACAATGAAACATTATATCGGGTTATCATTTAAATTTATCCTCAAAGTTGGAGTTGAAGAGTCGATTGTGAACGCACCACTCATCAGTCTGCGGAGAAAAAACAGAAACAACGCAAAAAGTGAGGTTAGATTTAAACAACTGATCCGTGATCCGTAATCCGTAGTGCGTTCACAATCGACTCCTCAACGCCTACTTTGAAGATAAATTTAAATGAACATCCGATATTATTATCTATATATTTTTTCACATTTGGTTCCTCAAGATGTTTATTTTTGAAAAAAAAAGTCCAAATTAAATCTTACATGTTTTATAATTTTTATTTTTTTTCGCTTCTTTTCTTTTTACTTTTTATCACTTCGCATTTGTCGTCGTTCTTCTCGTCGGTTCATAATTTCGGTTTTAGGAATACATATTTCTTTTTCCCGAGTTTACTACGTGAATTTTCTTCATTATATGGTCTTCTTACTTTCAACACTGTCTTACACAACTCTACTGTTAATTTTTTTATTAATCTACTTGCTTCCACTACACCCACCTTTTTTTTTATTTGTGAAGAAAATTTCAAGTTTTATTTTTAACCAGAAAACAAATATGTATTCAGAAATTGTTTGTAAGATAGCAGTGCTGTTACACAAAATACAAGAAAGAAAAACATCGACGAAGATATTTTTAAAATGGCAACATTGACATCCATTCATTATTTAGAATTAATAAATGTCATTAAAATATCTTTTCGAAAGAATCTAACAATTTGTCACATACCTATCTAACTGTCGGTTGATTTGAATAATTATAAAATTAATTAACTCAGTGAAGTAAAAAAGGAAAGTTGCTTTCATTTCTGGCCAACTCACAAGTATAAAAATGAATGCAAAATTTGCAAAATTATCCAAATAGATTTATCTATCACCTGCACAAACTTTCAATGTTTTCACTGTATTTTTTTTATTATAATTAAGAATTCAGTAATATAATAAAACAATTAACAATAGTTAAATGAAGTTAATCTAATTATTTTCAAACACAAATAAACAATATTGAAGAATGGTTTGTGGAAAGCAACGATTAAACGAGTCTACTTACGACTGCTTATTCAATCTTTCAGTAATTCCTTCAGCTAGACGTTTAAATATAGGATGAATATTAAAGGCTATTTATTATTTTGAGATGAACTAGATTCTTAACACATCCTTGAAAATTAATTTAATAAAGAAGTTGGGTAGGTGACCCAAATAACGTGGTTAAAAGGAGACCTCACCTAATCCCTAACGCCCATCTCTCTCCCTTACACGATATTATTTAATAAATCTATATCGCCATCGTACAGTCCAATAAAAAAGCATCATCGGCCTAAAACCCCAAGATTTTAATTAAAAATTATCCCATCAACTCCGAGCCTATCTCCTTTAAGGACGAGAAAATCTCCCGTACTTGACAAAAGGACTCCTTCCCCGATTTAGCGAAAGACAAAAACCCCGTTTGAACATTCGTCTCTGTGTAAATGTCAAACGTAATTGTCGATTAGCCAGTCAACAGTGGAGGATTTTACGTACCCCGAAACGACAAGCGTCCTCAGTCCTTTCCGGCGAGATCCTTCGATTGTTTATCGATCTGTCGGTTTGAACACGAGGGCACTAGTGCGAGTGTGTGTTGCTTTAACCGCCGTGGTCCGAACTAATACTGAAACGAATCGATGATATAGCCACCGGGGTTAAAATCTTTAAGGTGTAGCTACTATTTAAGGAAGTGGGTATATATTTACTACGTCAAAACCGCCACCCCCTCACCGCCGCATCAGTGCCGCCGGAATAACTAATCGGCCGCAAATGGGCGTCGATGAGGGAAAATTCCGGAGGAGGCTCAAGAAGAGTGCACCGTCGAAATTTGATTGAAGATGTTTGAAGCGATTTGCTCGCCATCTGGAAGTAGCCACCGGAAAGTGTTTGACAAGGAGGATTTGGGAACTGTACGAAGGGAGAACGATGAGTTGGGTTGTGATAATTAAGTGCCGTGGGGAAACGAAAAAGGTTGAGAGAGAATCTACTTTTTTCAAATAGATACATTTATTAATAGATACATTTTAACAATCTTTTAATAGTATTTTTTATCAACTTGCAAACAAAACGAGCAATTTACTATTTGCAATACAATTACTTATTTACCTAATTTATGGTGACAGGACAATTATTGCGATTATCATCTCCCATGTCCGTCGGCGTATTAGACATTTATTCAACACTTTCGCTGTTGTATTAGACATTTCTTCACTCTGTTGCTATCGATTATATGAACGTTCATTTTCTTATTATGCACCAAATAGCACCAGATAATAAAACGATACAACACTGTATATCATATTTTATAAAATGTACACCAATGCGGTTTCCTTGTTTTAACGCATATTTCCTAGAGGTTACTTCGCAAATTACTTCTAGAGGTTACTTCGAACAAATCGTGTCATTCCTGATCCAGTTTTCTTTGACAAAACTCTCCTCGGATAATCGATATAATTTTGCGACTTTGAGGCGCCATCGTGGTGTCTTTTTCTTCGCTTTCTGGAAAGTTCTCTACACAACTCAACTCTCGATTTGGCTTAATTACATCAAGAACTGTCTAGTTAGATACCTCGACAAGACAAGCAATTGTACACTGTGCTGAATGACTCGTTTATAAAAATGCACCAGTTTGACGTTTGCACTGTCATTCGTCAATTGTCACGTCGCATATGAAGATTAAAGATTGTCCAGGTTATACTACCGGGTCTTCATTGTTAAAGATCAACACAGCAAACGGGACTAATAATTCAGAAGGATAAAATTAGAAGGACAGAGTAGTGACAACAATGAACGAAACAAAGAGGCGTAGAAAATTTAATATTTATGCCAAGAAGAGGCAAATGGGATACGATTTAGATTCGCGACACAAATTTCTTCACCGTACACAAAGCATGAGCCAGTAAAGTGGCCACGTAAATTTGGGAAAATAATTTTCGCCTGACAATAGCCACATTGGCGACCGAATTCCATGAGTTTCGAATCTTTGGCGTATGGTCAAAAGACCACACTTAGCAATGAGCATTTTCATTTGTAGTAAACCCTTGCGATTCTTGGCAACAATTCTTGGCCGCTCGTCAACATCCAAGAACCATCCGAGTAGATTTAATAAAATTTCTTGTTCGGTCGAAGAACACCGTCACCAACCGTTCAATGTCTCGTGACATTTTTTGGAAAATCGTTAGGTGCTGGCAAACGCCACAACAAGCTCTTTGTTTCATTTTTTTCGAACGCATTTCATTATTTTTGAATTGTTGAAATAGCATGTTCCTGGCAGATGAATCGATCTGTTTTTACAGCGTCAAATTAATTTTTTGGCGTTTTATGAGCCAAGAAGTCGTAAAAATCCTCCTGGACACAATAATGTTGCATAAATGTTTCATCGGACTTTTAGTGCTTTTAAACTAGTCCGCAATCTTGTTAATAGGAATCGTTATAGAGCTATTAATAAAATTGTTAAATGTGAAAATGGAGTCAATTGCGGCAAACAATGCGACAAAGGATTTTATTTTCCGGCAGCTACTTTGTGGGAGCTCTATTTTTAAATGAAATTTATTTTGATCATATGATTCTATTTAGAAAATTTATTTTTTGCATAACGACACAATTTACGTGATTCACACGAGCGGAATTCACAACTGCTGACAGTTCTTTTCTTGTCGGTGCGACAGATTGTGGTTTAGAGTGCAAACAAGTGTACAAGAGTACATTTCGTTTCATCGCTAGTAGTATTTTTTGTACTGTCGTTTTCAGCTGTTCAAGTGAAGATCTAAGCACACTTTACGTTTTCGAACGGTCACTTTTAGGATTAAACTATCCCCTTAGAGAGCCATTACGTCATGTTTATTGCCACATTTTGCCCCCGTCGGTGTCTGGAGCCTCGTTAAATCGTTTATCGCATATCAAAAAAACAACAACAGCGCGAAGAACGCCACTGCCCCACGATTTTCCGCACCGTTAATAAATTAATTTTCATCCGATGGTGAATATGTATTTATTTTCATGCAGATAGCCTGTCTGTTGGATTTTTGACGTGAGAGGCGATTAAAAAATTCCGACGTAACAAGACGCGGGTCGAGCGCACACTTCCGTCCGGATGGCGCGTTCCGAAATTATCTCCGCAATGTTTACGCGACCTCGACGCGCGTCAAAAAGAAGAATGTACGAGGAAAAAATGAAGAACCTGACACAACTCCAGAACGAAAATAGACGGGCTGACGGTGTGACGTGGGGCACTTAACGGTGACGTCACGACGCCGTAGTGACACATATTCGAAGTCGACCTGCTAAATATAGGCGGAGGGAAACATCTTCGAGGGTCTCGAGGGCGGCGTGAAGAGGTCGCGAGATCGCAGGATTTGCGGGAAAAATGTTGCAGTAGGTGTCCGACATGATGGATGTGATTGGTATTTTTAAAAAAACGGGGAAGCCTAAAAATATCTAATTAAAAATAAAACATTCTTTGATATAATCAAAGTGTCTGGATGTGTTTCTTTTTTTGAGAATTATTAGATGTGAGACAGGTTAGATGGATTTGTTGAACGTCGAAATGATATTTTTGGGAAGTATGAAAACGTAAAGTTTGAAATAAAAGGATAGCAGAAAAACGTACTTCATCTAAATGCAAATGTGTTGTTTTTAGGAAAATTGTACTGAAATGGAGTTGAGGTTTAGAAAGGTCAACGTAGAAATATATACACGTGTCATGATTAGATGTAATCAGATCAATAAAGTAACACAGAAATACGCCGAAAAGTTAGAATAAGACCAAGTACTCGAAATAGAATAAATAATGGAACAAGACAAACAAAATGAAACTGGTAAAAAAGTGCACGTTATGCAGATCAGCAAAATTCTTTTATTTGTTACTAAATTGTAAACGTCATTTATTCGAACTGTCACTTGACGTTGAAAAGTCATTTTAACTGGCTAGTAGCGTTAAATTGACAGCAGACCAGTTATGAATTTAACAAGTTAGTAGAGAAATTTGAAATTTGGAAAGGATAGTAGCGTTTTTAACATTTGAACATTTTTATTTCTTTGTTTCATACAAATTAAAATTAAATGTACAATTAGAATTTCCGCTAATGTCGAACATTCCTGAAGCGGAAGTGAATTCGTTCGTCATTGGACAATTAATTGTAGAACCTCCCGAAGTGGAAGCCACATCTGTTGAGTTTCGTCCAGGAAACATTTTTTTCGCAATTTCAATTTTTTTATTGATAGAATCATCCACATAACCTTCCGCAATTCCACTACTTTTCCATCCTCCCACACGTTTTAGTGTCAAAATATCTCTACCTGCATCCACAACCATTGTTGCTGCTGATCGGCGAAATGAGTGACCTGTGTATAATTCAGGTTCTTGTAGCCCTAAGTATGTTGCAATTTTTTTCGGTACACCGCCAATAGTGTGCTGGCCAACATTGAGGGAAATACATTTGCCATTACGGTAGGTTAAAAAGAAACGTAATTGGTCTGCTTGACGAGGACGAAGAGCTGCATATTTTCTGTACAAAACACAAGGTTGAAAACTGCAGCCCTCATCTGTGATCGTAAATCTCCTTGTTGTTAAATTCTTTGTATTCCGTAAAGTGACGATAATATATTTCTCAACATCTTCTACGTCCTTCACCGTCAACGAGAGAAGCTCGTCACACCGGCAAGCACCAAAAATTGTAATCACTTTATATAACAACCAATAGTCATCAGGAGCTTCAACAAGAAATTTTTCCACTTGCTCTTTTGTTAAAACCCTTGCCTTCTTCGGCACGTAACGCTCATTCTTTCTCTTGAGAAAAGCAATTACCTTATGAAATCTACAAATGTCAAGTTAAAATATCACTTTTTTGACAACGTCTGTAATAGGAAAACAAACCTGCGAACTTCAGCATTTTCTTTAATTTCCAGGCAGCTTTTTAACATGGACCATTTCGACCACAAAGAATTGGGGCTAAATTTGTCTGATAGTTGGTGAAGATACACCAAAAGAACGTCTTCCGTTACACCAGTTACGTTATTGTTTTTCTGCCAATTTTTAAATTCTTCATATTCTCGTTCATATCTTGCTAAAGACTTCGCTGGCAGTAAACTGGAAGCCACGTTTATAGCTTCCTTTTTGATTTCTTCTGGCACGTTCATTTGAGAAAAAATCTTGACGGAAATAAACAATTTGAACAAACGGCGCGTTGTCATAGTAATTGTACTTCTAAGGTTTCTGAGTTTTGAGCAATAATTTGGAAGAAAACAGAATTTGATCATTTTTAATTTTATTTAGTAAAGAGAAAAGTAATTTTATTTACAGAACAATACACATTAATAAACAAGTAATAATTAAATGTATACATATAAATCATAAACAATGGACTTCTTCAAGTGGAGTTACATAAGGCAGAGTGCCTAAAATACTTGCAGCATTTCCACGTTGAATTGCCAATGAGATTCTTTGGTAGAAGAAAAATTTTGCTCTAGAATCTCCGGATTCAGTCATAAGTTTTGCACCAATGAAATCGATAATTTTTTTACATTCCAAACTCCATGGACCTAACGTTTCGAAAGCTAATGCTTTAAAAATATAATTTGCAGACTTTAAATTTTTATATTTGTCATGTTTTCGTTTACTTGCTTCTTCGGCAGCTGATCCTGCAATTATGGAAGTTTTTCTTATGTAAGAATCAGCTAAAGTGTCAACACATGTTACATCCCATATTAGGCGTTGACCTTTACTCCATGGAATGAGTGTAGCACCATCAGGTCTTTTACCATCGTCTCTCAAGAGGCCACATGGTTCAAGAGAGGAGGAAATGTGGATAGAACTTAAGGCTCGCTGGATAATTTGATTTAAATCTGAATGTCTTGAAAATCTGCCCTTATTTTTAGCACAACTAAGTCCGTGACGGCCATCATTTGAAACTGTAAAGCCGCAGTGGCAAGTATGTTTCTCAAAAATTTCAACACCAAAGCGATTTGCTACACATATTTGTAAAATCTTGTTATCCATAAATGTACCGATGTTTCTGGAGGGAAAGGCATGAAGCCAAGCATTAGATTCCTTTCTTTGTGCGGCAAGAAAACGAGCTGAACCAATTTTATCACAAAGATTAATTTCATTGGCGATGATTCTTGTTGTATTGATTATATCCCAGCCTTTTTGTAAAAATGTTTCCGTTGGAAATGTTTTACCATTTAATTCAATCCATAATCCAATAGCTTCTTCAGCAAAATGAAC
Source organism: Tenebrio molitor (assembly GCF_963966145.1). Classification (NCBI taxonomy): domain Eukaryota; kingdom Metazoa; phylum Arthropoda; class Insecta; order Coleoptera; family Tenebrionidae; genus Tenebrio; species Tenebrio molitor. Next base: position 383,456 of record NC_091049.1, read on the forward strand.
ACTAACCTTTTTGTCCGTTTTTGGTAATATTTGAAAGACTAGGTCGTGAACACCATGTATTGAACCAAGGAAGGCTGGGAGAGAGATATCTTGAATTTTCCTAATACCGAGACCACCATTTGAAATAGGAAGGGAAGCAAGAGTCCATTGATTTTCATTAAACTTTATGTTTAAAAATTTTTGTAAACTGTTACGAATAGCATTGTCTATTGATTTAATACAATTGGGAAATTTCCAAAAGGTAGATGTTCTAAGTAAAAAATTTAATCTTGGAACAAAGAGACAATTTTTTACCAAAAAATAAGCCGTGTGTGAGTTTAAATTTTCTTGTTCTATATTTTTCAAAAGAAGAAAAACTTTTTCAATTTTCTTTTTGGCAATGAAATCAAAACCATCTTCAAAAATTGGGCTTCCAAGTAATTCTAAATTATTTTTGTTTACTACTAGAATTTCTGATGTTAGCGATTTGAATTTTCTTAAGACATCTTCATCAACAGTATCAGAACAAAAAAAAAGTTCACATTTATTTGGGTTAATATGTAGACCTACTTCCTTGGCCGTGTTGATAATTCTTTTAAAATTTTCAAAAACAATATCAGGAACGTCAGCTATTGTTGCGTCATCTAGATACCAGACGTTTAATTCAGTTGTAATTGATTCAACGATAGGATGAACTGTTAAGCTGAAGGCCATTGGTCCGCAAGGATCTCCTTGTTGGCATCCAACTACTGAAGGTATTATATAGTTTCCAAAGAAAAGGTGTGAAGGTTCTCTATAGCACTGATTCAAAAAAGGAAATAATGACGGAGTTTTATCCTTTACTTGTTGCAACATACTATCTCTTTCGATAGAGTTAAAGGCATTTGAGAAGTCAATTTTTAAAAGTATTTTTCCAAAATTTTCTGGGTTATGAACATATGTCCTGACAGAATGAATACAGCTTTCACAACCAAGTTTTGTAGCAACTCCAAGTTGATTTGGTGTCAAATAAGAATGTAGATCGCTCTGCAGTTTATAACATCCAATTTTTGCTGCAAGTCTTCGAAAAATGTTACCAATGGCAATAGGGCGAATACCACCATCTTTCTTCTTTAAAGCACAAAGAGAAGCACCGAAGATGAAAGGACACATTTCATTAATTATTTTTCCTGATAATAGAAAGTTACAGAGCAAGGTAATTGAAGATAATGCTCTTTGTCCGGCTTCACCAGCAGAGACAGATATCATATCTTTTAAGAACTGCGGTCTAAAACCATCTATGCCTGCAGCCGACCCACAAGGAAATGAATTAATGGCCTTTTTGACTTCAATTTCATTGACATTTAATATCTGGCAATCAGTAAGGTTTATATTTGGAAATATTAATTTTCGTGACGGTTGTGGATGTTTAGATTTAAGAATTTCCAAGGTTTCATCATCAAATGTCGCTAAAGTGTCGTTAGAGCTGAGTAATCGAACAGAGCCTTTAACATCAAAATCATTCATTTTAGCTTCTATAATTTTTGAAAGAGAAGGTTTGTTAATTTTTTTCTTACCATTTTCTTGCAAATTAAAATTTATCACATTTTCTTTTATAACCGATGTGAGAGATTTTTTTAACGATTTTTCGGAGATATTGAAAACTTTATATGAAAACAGAAGAAGATTAGACCAGGCTGTAATGGAATTTGAATCTAGACACTCTTTAATAATTGTGCAAAGCTTGACCGCTGCAGAATAACGTGCACCTTTCGGGATTCTACGTATGGTTTTAATATGAGATTTTGCATTCGCTAAATTTTCTTTCAGAATTAAAAGTTGTTTACCTTCATAAATCTTCGAATGATCATTTATATTAAGGATTTGAGGGTGTTTCTTCAATATTTCTTCGGGTGATCTTTTGATATCTTCAAATTTATTATTGCCTGTCGAAAAGTATTTTTGAGCTCTATGTATTCTTCCATTATGAATTTTAAGACCCTTTTCACTCTTGAAAGATTTGTCACATTGAGAACATACTTTTTCGAAAGTGTTTTCCTTAACATTTCCAGAAGATACATATTCTTTTGATGGTCCTGCTTCTATCGAATCTTTTTCGGAAATTTTAAATGATGATATTTTTTCCGCAAATTTTCCACTTGATGGGTATTTTAAAGGTAAATATTCGTCTTCGGAAAAATCAGTGTCTGACATTGACGTTCTGACATTGACGTTATTTTATTTAGTTGTTTACAATTTAGTAACAAATAAAATATTATACAAGACACGCCAGGTAACTGGTTTTACTGGCTCAAGGAGGTAACTGACTCGTCTTCGACTCGTCAGTTATATCCTCCATTCGCCAGTAAAAACCATTTTACCTGGCTTGTAATGTAAAATACTATAACGTAAAAAATGTCGCTCGCTTCATAGATGTCAAACGTTATTTTGTCAACGTACATGATTTATTTTGCAAAAGACAATTCTATTTAGGACTAACTGACATTTTACATTTTTGAGTTGATCAAAGTGAGGTTATGTATCTCTCGTTCGAGAGAGAGAGAAAACGAGAAAATTTTTGAACGCCTTTATGTGTTTGAAATAAAAACTTCTTATTTAAAGTGTTGTGACGTGACTTTGGTATAGGTACGTTAACCGCTTTTGAAATATTTTTAGAAATGGAATTAAAATTAGAATCCGCATTAATTTGTGATAAAGATAGGGAACTAATATCGTAGCTGTTTTTGTGTTTATAGAAGAGAAAAAAATACGATTACATTACCTGCCCATAAATGTTATTTTATCAAAGGAAGAGAAACATGAATCGGCACTTAATGATTGTGAACTTGATGTAAAAATTGATAACAGACAACAATTTCCATGCCGAGCTTAAAATAAAAGCCTGGCATGACTAAACTTAAAATAATGAGAATTATTGTTATTGTTGTAGACTTATGAAAATGTAAATGTGGTTATTTTTGTTCAAGTACCGTGCAGTAATTTTTAAATGTAAATGTTGAAACAAAATTAGGTAAATGTGTAATTTGTGCGAATTGTAATTTGTATACCATTGGGTGGAAATAGAAAATGGTATAATAGTCCAGTCAAATTCAAATTTTTCTTCCATTAATATTATAATAATAAAAAATATGTAGTTGATACAAATCGGTTGATTAGACCCTATTGCACATTTACACCGGAGAAAATATATGAACCATATGAAAAAATTAGAAATTTCGCAATCATTTTCGACAATTTCTTAATGTGTTTGAAATTCCCGCTAATTTCAAATGGCGCCGGCTTATGAGACGGGGTCGGTAAAACAGATACCATTATTATTACGACCTACACACTGATTGAAAAAGAAAAAAATCATCAGAAAAATCATCATACAGTAAAAAAGAGTGAGTGTAAATAGTGTAAATAGAGTAGTGATTAAATAAAGACATTAAAAAACTGTAAAAAAAATAAGACTTCAACATAATGACATTCATTAATCATGCTAGGTACTTTTATAAATTGTAATTTTATTTTAGTTTAATTAAATTTTTGTTACTGTTAAAAGAAAGTAATAATTAAATAAATAAGTAAAAGTAAGTAGGTAAACATGTGTGTAGTTAAATAGTTAATTATAAGAAATTGTACATACGAGTATTTACTGATTTAGAGAATGAAAAAATAGTTACTTTTGTTACAAAAAACAAATAAAAAACACGAGTATCTTAAAAAGCATTGCCTTCTTCTTTGGTAACTATTCAGTAATCCATAACTGTACCCATTTTTTTTCAACTTTTCCTGAATTGCCCCCTGAATTAGGTAAATAAGTAGAATTTGATGGTTTTTCGATACGTTGGTGAATTATTGTTCAAAATGGTAATGTTCAAAACTTATCAATTTTCTTTCATAAATACTTGAAACAAATCGTGACTTTTGGATCTTCACGCTATTCAATTTCTACTTAATTACATTTTATTCCAATCATTAATTTTTTATCCGCATAGTAGTGCGCCATATCGATGTTCGCGCACTACTATGCGGTCGCAGGCCATTTTAAAGCACTAGTGCTTCAAAATCATCCAAAAAGCCTTCGCCCTTTTGAGCATTCTGAAAATAATTTGACGTGATAATAATAAACCCTGGTTTACAAAACGCCATTTCTTCAATTTGGATGATGAAAATTTCGAAAGAGTGAAAATAAATCGCTATTAATTCGATTGACACTTTGGCAGTCGCATGGACAAGCGCCATCCTATTCACAAAGGGTATAAGACAAATTAGACATAATGTTCAAAAAATATTGTACAAACTTCGATGCGAGAAGACGTATTCAGTACATTCGCGCAAGTAAAGCACTCGCTCCTTGGTCGCTCGTGCCACAAATAATGCGCTCATGCGCGTACTTTCTCCTTTCCGGCGACAAATCTCTTGGCGGAAGATTATCTTTATAAAAACACGGTCCGTGTAATTATTTCCAGATCGGTGTCGTTTTCAGGAGTTCCCCAAACATGCGGCAACCACCGCACGAATTGATTGCCCCGTGCTGCCGCCACCGCGTCTGATTTAACCGGCGGCGGTTATCTCGACCGTGTCATCTTTGTTTATTGTTGTGTCGGAAATAATCCGGCGACATAACGTTCCGATTATGAGCGTCCGAGTTAATAAAATTTGAAAATTCAAAAACAAACACTCCTAAACTGCCCGTTTGTTTATCAAACGCAAAATTAGAAGCTTCGTAAATACGAAACGACCGAAATACACGCTCTTTGTTTTCACACTTGCGCACACACCCAACACCACCTACCGTCTTTCCTGTAGTAGAGGATCTCGGCGTGCTTCTCGACGCCCTCCTGGAGGGCCTCCCGCAGGCTCCCCACGGCCTGCTGGGATGTGAGGGGGCCGCAGAGAAACTCGCAGGAGGCAGGACGCTGCATCACTTCCGCCCTGGAGTAGCCGCTCAGTCGACAGAAGCCGTCGGAACAGTAGATTATGTGGCATTGTCCTTCGCGACTGTTGGCCACCAAAAATGAACGATCTGAAAGCAGAAGCAGGCTCTTTAAGACGTTCATCGTGGGTCTACATCGAAAATAAAGTGGGGCCGACGTGATCCGACACCGGATTAGTTGTAAGCAACGTCATGAAACTGAACAGAAAAAATCTGTAAATAATCCCGTCGGTCGACGCCGGTGACGTTTATTCAAATTATTTTCACCAATCTGACACTTCGATTAAAACAACCGCGCCCAATATAATAAACAATTAAGGAGTGAAATAAGCGGAGACTGACAGGGGCATTTGTCTGCTGCCAAGAAAATTTATAACACCAATTAAAATTCGTAGACCGTATTGATTGATTATAATTATGAACTGTCATGTTTGAATGTTAAAACAATTACTTGTGTGATGTTTTACTTTTTTTACAAGCGGGAAGCTTACACACACGAGCGCAGCGGGGATCCAGGATCGTATCAAGTTGAATATTGTCCATTTGTACTGATTAAACCTTTACAAAGCCCAGAATATGAGAACACCCGCGGTAAATGTCCTGCAAGATGCTATTTTAATTTTAACAGGAAATTGGTCATTTCTGAGTCTCAGTGTTTATTTAGCGCTGCCTGTTTTATATAAATGTAACAGTTTTTTGACAGTAACAGGTTCATCTCGTTTTTTTTAAAATACAAAATTGATTCAGTAACAGATGATTCGATTTTTTGTCATTATGTCGTATTTGAAGTGTAAACGGTTAATTGGAAAAAATTAGTGAAAAACTCGTAAAATCGTGCAGATATAAAAGTAAAAACACATAAATACATAAACAATCTCGTGAGTGCACATGTATGAGGAGCATTCAGCGTTTATCTCCTGCCTGGGAAAAGTCACTTGAGTCTCTGACTGCGATATACACATATCATCAACGAATAGTTTTAGGTGCCGGAATACAAACCTTCCGTAACTTCTTTCTCGAAGATAACTAAATATTCTGAAATATGTAAGTCACTAAACATAACACAAGTTTTCGAAGGGAAATAAGTTGCAGAGTATTTCACAATCAATTGTCATTGATTTTGTAATTCTAGCTGTTTCTACATGAATTCTATAATAGTATATTATTCGACGAGCCTGTAATGCTGACTATTACTCACGAGGTGAGGTTTCTGGTAGTCGAGTACTATAATATACCATAACCTTCCGAGTCGATAATAGCCATTACACGTGAGTAGAATACAATGCTTTTTCTATTCATTTTTTGCTTCTTATTAATGAAGATGATGAAGATGAGTAATGAAGTTCCAAAATAATTGTAACATATGAGTAATGTGCTGTATCACAGTAAATTTTATAAGCCTGTGGGATCATCATTTATAAATGCAATTTTGCGATCGGTTACAACCGATAGAGTAGCGGCTCATTACTCACGCCCGTGGGTAATGAAGATTTATTATTTAACAGTAAACGCATGAATTATATATCTATGTTTTCGTCCACTTTTTATTACAGTATAAATTGAACCAACCCATTTACAGTAGGTACTTTAGCAACTCAAAACTTTGTAAAATTAGTAGCAGTGGATTTGGATTTTTTGTAATTTTTTGTTATTATCACTTCCGATGCGAATGGGGAATGGCTTCATCGGTTGTAATCTAAATAATTCAATGTCCTGTACAAAGAAAATCGACTCTCTATTACTTAAATTAAATTATTTATTGCCCAAGTTCGTGTAGTGGTCATCAATTTAATGAAATTTTTGTGGATATATTCAATATCATTTGAATAAGCTTGAAACATTGGGTTGTAGGAATATGTGGATTTTTCCCATTAAAAACAATTCTAATCAAAAAGAATCATCAATATTTTTACATTCATTAACACAGACATTGCGTCAAACGTGAAATAAATTTTTAACAAACCGAATCTTCTGTTTTTAATAAATTGTCAATTACTGTGGTCCTAACAGTTAACATTTGATCGATTCATTTTTATTTCAATCGATCAGTACGATCGTTTAGTGTGGTAAAATTGAATTTATTACAACATTACCGATTTGTAAATCTAAGTACACGAGGGATGAAAAGGTGTACTTTACCTTTTCATCCCTCGTGTACTTATTGCCCTCGCTGCTTCGTGCTCCTTTGTCACATAATTTACTACATTCTATACATTTATACAGTTACCGAGTTATTTATTTCACTTTTTCACTATAATTTTTTTTTCTGAAACAGCCATCTCGTGACATTTTATTTTTCCAAAGGGCCCTAAATAAAATACCTTTTCTCCCTACCGGTTAGAAATGTAGGCTGTGGATACCTCATTTGAGGTGAGAAAATTCAACTTTCTCGCTAAGGTAAGAAAGTTAATCATGAAATGTTTATGGTAAAACTGTACCAAAATACAAATGTCAAAAGTGTCAAAAGTGAAATAAGTTATTGATAAATGAAAGCCAATTCAATGAAGTAAGTTGGTAGGTCAATCATATAATCTGGAAAATAAACAGATAAGCTAGGTAGGTAGATTACTTTACCCTGTTTATATCAAATTTTCGAACAAACCTCAAATCTTCAAATGCGATGACAAGTTAATTAAACAAATAACACAGCCTACTATTCAATTCTCAAAATTTTCGTTTTAATCACGAATATAACCATCTTTTTTGACTTTTTTCAACAAAGTTGTGCCGGTAGGGAAAAAAATTGTATTCAAACCTTGTTAAGAAAGTGTCCTTGCAGACCTTAGGCACCTCGTCTACGACTCGGTTTATAATCTTTGCCTGCGGTCTGCAAGAAACCACTTTCTTACCTTGGTTTGAAATATACTATTGAATGACAACGAACTCCAGTCATCTTTGCAACACCAAGAAATGTTTTCGACTGTTTCAATAACACGCATCAAACAACGGACGATATTGGCAGCTTCTTTTGTGTTCGTCGATCACTTTCTAGTTTCAAACACTAGATAAATTTGTACTGGATCCGGAGAATAAATTGGAACGTTTGTGGCATTTGCCTCTCGTGTAAATTTTCCGAGAGAAAAACAAAATTAATCATCCGGCGTCATGAAAATGTCAACTTCTTGTGATAAGAAAATACGCTCAGATAAGAAAGTCATATTTTCCCGTCACAAGTACTTTTTGTTCGTAAAATAATGAAGGAAATAATCAGATCAGACTGAAGATTAATAAAGCTGGGACGTGTTTACAAGTGCGAAATTTTTCCGAAAATTAATATTTACTTGGCCTGGATAGCTCAGGTTAGTTATTGATACTTTCAGGATAAAACAACCTTTAGCATAAAACGTACTTGTAATAACAATTACGTTACAAAGCGGAAATTCCGCTGTTTATTTACATATTCATATTTGTGCGTTTTTAAAACGTGAACTGCTGTTTGTAATTCTTCAAAGAAGAAAAAGTTATTTAAAATTCATATTTTACCGTTCTAATAACTCAACAGTTTTAATGATGCATCACATGTTGGATATTTACAGAAAACAGTTAATAATAAATATTCCGAGTTGCTGTTTGTGAACATTCGTGTGTCTGTGATCACTGCGTACGGTGCTAGGTGTCAAGTTATGATTACGATAAAATTTGCAAGTTGATTATTTTAATGAAAAGTACAATCTGAATCTAAGTAAAAATTTGTGAGTAAAATGTTAAGAAGAAAAAGAAGAAAAATGTTGGTGGTTATACAACAAGATTGTCCTGAGTGAAGCTTGTCTTTTTTGAACGCTGGTAACTCGATTCGTCACGAGCGAGCTTTCAGCCACGTCAGCGCCGAAAGCTAATCAAAATTCGTGAAACCCATCTGGGAGTATTTGCACCGATAATGGCTTCCTGAAAGGAATACCGAAATGCGTAAAAGAATTTTTCCAGATTTTCAGATTTCAATTCGACCACAGAATTCTGACACCTCGACAGAGTGTAACGCACAAGACGAAGTGAAAACGTATTTTTGCAAGTTTTCGTTCGATTCATGCTTCGCAAGAGAAAATCGTACACCAATAAAAAGCGAAAACGTCAAAACTGTAAATAAACTGATCTAACGTTTCTGAACAGTTAAAAGCGATTGCATTTTTCACGGATTCATGACACTTGATCAGATTGCACGTACGTCGGTGCTTGTAATGTGAGGCTCGGGTGTTCGATAAAAATGCACATGAGGTGTTGTTCTGTCAAGGTTGCTTTGATGCATTTTGCGCGAGGGTGAACGGTCAAACGAATTTTCTCTTGATTTTTAAATTAGAAAGTTGTAGATTTGACTAGGAAACTAGGGAATTAAGAATGTGGAAATGTTCGAAAAAAGAAATTATTGAAGGTTAAAAGCGTATTTTTTTCGAATTTATACAGGTGTCCCCAAAAAAGAAAATGAATCCATAACTCCCTTATTTATTGAAGGATTTTAATTATTTATGCACCAAATTAAATGGTTGTGAATAGGATATAAAAAGGCCTAATAAATTTACGTATAGCTCTAAGGGGTTCAAGGCTAAACTGTCAAAATCTTTTTTTTTTTTTTCAAATGGGAACACATATTTTTTTTTTTTTGTAATTCTAATAGAGATTTTTATTCTGAATAGAACAATGTATCACAAGTAGATATACACTTACATACCAAAAATACAAAAAAAAAAGAAAAAACGCTACTATCCCTAAAACTGCGTTCTGGGCAATCCCATATGTTATTATTTGTCATTTGTTTTTCAGCAAACTGAATTTGGTTATTACATTGTAACGCAATGCATTTTGATAGGTTCTCGCATCTGCATAATTATTTATTAAAGGAGGAGCTGTTAAATTATTGTCCTCGGATGACTCATTAGCTTCATTCAACGAAGATGTTGCTGAAGAACTTAAAAAAAAACATCCTTCACCATCTCGCGAACTTTTTTTCCCAGACCCTTTCAAACCAGGAGACATTAGTTTAATAGTCAATGAGCAAAACGTTCGAGAAGCTATCAATTCATTTCCTGCCGGTTCTTCACCAGGTTTAGATGGCATGAGACCACAATACTTGAAAGATATCATATCTTTGTCAGCGGGTGAAGCAGGTCAGAAGGCACTAAGAGCTTTAACCAAACTGTGCAATTTTTTATTATCTGGGCAACTTCCTTCAGAAATCTGCCATTTATTGTATGGCGCGTCTTTATGTGCCCTTAACAAAAAAGATGGAGGAATTAGACCGATCGCTATCGGAAACTGTTTGCGAAGATTGACCTCAAAGCTAGCCTGTTTTCAAAGTCGAAATATTGTAAATTCGTATTTATCTCCACACCAACTTGGAGTTGCAACTAAACTAGGATGCGAAGCAGCAATTCATACCACACGAACCTTTGTTAATAACGATCAAAACCGTGGCAAAGTTCTTCTTAAATTAGATTTCAAAAATGCCTTTAACTCAGTCGAGCGGGATTGTATTCTGAAAGAAGTCCAATGTCATACCCCACTTCTGTACCCTTATCTTTATCAATGCTATAGAAATCCTTCAACTTTATTTTTCGGTAATCATTTAATTTCTTCTTCTGTTGGAGCTCAGCAAGGAGATCCCTGCGGTCCCATGATTTTTAGTCTTGCCATTCAACCAATTATTTTATCTTTGGATTCTCAAATGAATATATGGTATTTAGATGATGGAACCTTAGCTGATTACCCAGAAGTAGTTTTATCCGACTTTAAAAAAGTTATAAATTTATCTCAGGAAATTGGCCTTGAATTAAACTTTAACAAATGCGAGATCTTTTGCTGTTCTGGAGACACAGATTTAAAAGTCATAAAGGAATTTCAAAATTTAGCACCAGGCATTAAAATCTGTGACCGAGAAAGTTTATCTCTTTTAGGCTCTCCAATCTTTGACCAAGGTTTCAAAAACACCGTCGAAAAAACTATAATTACAGTTGAAAATCTTTTAAACAAAACTGAACTCCTTAACAGACACGTGGCTTATACTTTAATCAAAAACTGTCTTTTCATACCAAAATTTAATTTTTTATTAAGAACAACTCCATTTTGGAAATTTTCTAATTATGTTAATTCAATTGATTCTTCTTTAAAGTCTTGTTTAGAGAGAATACTTAATTTACGTTTAACTGATTTACAATGGCGTCAGTCCACTTTACCGATTAGATTTGGTGGTCTGGGAATTCGTCGCATTTCCGATATTTGCCTCCCTGCATTCCTATCTTCAATTAATGGGGTTAAAAAGCTTGTTTCTTTATTACTAAACTCAAAGGATAATGAGCTTAATATTCACCATTATGATGAAGCTTTAGCAGCCTGGGGTGTAGCAAATGAGAACGAAATACCAACAATTCCACAATTTCAGAAGAATTGGGATAATATTAATATCAAAGGAATAATTGCCAATGACTTAATCTTTAATTCACCTAGAGACTTGGCTCGTTTTAAAGCTTTGCAATGCAGAGAATCAGGATCTTGGTTACATGCAATACCTTCTCCTAATATTGGTACTCTTTTAGATAACACTTCCTTCCAAGTTTGTATTGGTTTAAGATTGGGTTGTAATCTTTGTACACCTCATATTTGCAAATGCAATGCGAAAGTTGACGAAATTGGCACCCACGGTCTAAGTTGTTTCAAAAGCAGTGGTAGATTTTCAAGACACACTGAAATTAATTCCATTATCAATCGGTCTTTAACTTCAATTCATGTGAATTCAACTTTAGAACCAAACGGACTGTCTCGGGATGACGGAAAACGCCCAGATGGGATGACTTTAGTACCGTGGATTAAAGGTCAACCTTTGGTTTGGGACGTTACTGTTGTAGATACACTTGCAGACAGTTACGTATTGAAATCATCTGAAGTCTCAGGTTTTGCCGCTGAAATGGCTTGCAAACGCAAACATAGCAAATATAGTTCAATCATTTCGTCAAACTACGTGTTTAAAGGTTTAGCATTTGAAACCTTAGGCCCTTGGTGCAAAGAAGCCATCGATTTCATTAATGTCATCGGAAACCGACTTATCGCGGAATCAGGCGATTCAAAATCAAAGAAATTCCTTTTCGAGAGGATTTCCCTTGCCATTCAACGTGGAAACGCTGCAAGCATTCGAGGCACTTTTCCAGATTCCGCAATATTATCGGAAATTTTTGTATTATAAAACAAAAATGTTTATGTAATTATATTATTTATTAAATGTTTGCTTCCGTAATTAATACAGAAATAGATACAATTTTAATTTTAACAGAAAGTTTTCTCCTAATTTTGAACCACATTTATACCCACCCTGTGCACCAAAACATTTGTGCAACGGTTTTTTTCCCATCCAAACCCACCAATGAAAATTTTTGAAATCTTCCCAAAAAAAATCGCTCTAAATTTACCCGCGTGCTCCCGGTGTCAACGCCAAGGACGGGATGAACGTTTCAATCATTTCTGAGAAGTCCGAACATAAATATTTGGGCATCGTCGACAACTCCCGGTTCAAAAACCGAAAAGACACACTCCAAAGATAACAAACAAACACAACAAAAAAATAAAACGGGGTAAACGTTCACGAGATACGCCACTGGCAAATAAACAATCGATCGCTTTTTCAACCATGGGGGGGTCACCGCCGCCTAGTTTCCAAAAGCGGCATCCATCTCTCTCTATTTTTAGAAAATTTACGACCCAGATGAACTCTTTTAAAACGGCATTAAGCCGCAAACAAAACAAACAATCAAGCCGTTTGATGTTCATAGAAAATATCAAATGACCTCAGGCAAAACAAAAACCGCGTCGGCAATCGTCGCCACGTGCACGCGGAAGCGGCCGATCCTTATCTGATGCAGTATGATTTTTCAACATTTTAATTTGGTCTTGCCGCAAATCGCACCTCTCCTTCTACCTGACCGTCCAGAAAGAGAAAGTAGACGTTTGTGGGGTCGAAAGCACCGATTCGGATGAAATATTGATCGACTTGCACCATGTATATGGTGTGTAAGTTGAAGTTATTACACAGTGTCATCTAGCGGTGGACATGGCACTTCACGGAAAAGGACTGCATCGCGCGTAATTACCTGCCGTGACAGTTGAATTGATTTTCCCGTTTTTCGGTTTTAATGATCACAAACAAGTTGATTCGTCACGAACGAGCTTTCGGCTCACATCGCCGACGAAAGCGGATCAAAATTTTTTTCAGAAGGCAAGGCGAGGATTATCGCAGACGAGGGTCCTGCCGTGCGGGAGTTGGACGCATATGTCCCAACAACAGGTCCTTTGTGACAAGCGCAAACAGGTATAATTGTTTCGCTAGGCAGCAGGTGTCTTGGAGTACGTCCTGCGGGAGTAGCAGGAACGATAAAAAATTGTACACTGCTATGGAGCTTTTGGCTTGAACTTTAACACTTGAAGAGTTTCGCGAAAGATGTCAATGATCAAGTACTAGCTTTTCTTATGAACCATAAACGTGTCAAATTAACGAGGTTTGAGTTTATCAACGTTGTTTATGACACCGATAATGGTAAAGTTCTTCAAAGCTTTGAAACGTAACCAAAGTTTTCTGAAGAATGTATTCCTCAGGGTACTAATTTAGGAGCAATAGTATTCGAGTGGTTTGACGGTTTAATTTCTACATTCTGAAAATTTCTGTGCTGTCATGATGAGGAGCTACTAATGTAGTTTTGTTTGTTGTTCATTGGAAAAAACTTAATTTAATTAATTAACTAAATTTCGTCATCTTCGAAGAGATTTGTTAATTACGTTAACTACGTTATCATGTTTACATTAAATGTTTTAGTGTCATAACTGTCCATGTCAAGATAAGAAATTGTCTTTTGCTTCTATGATAAAAAGAATAAATAACGAACTATCTTTGTACACGTAAAATACAATGAGGAATAAGTTTCAAATTGTTTATCGTTTTGTCAAAAAAAGTATTGCGAAATCAACATGTCCAGTTCTCGAAGGCAAACTTTAGAGAAATTTACAAATTTCTATGATTCGCAAAAAGAATCCCAACTCCTCAAACAGAAAATTTACAACCAAGTATGGTAGAGAGCGTTCAAAAAATGTTTGTAGTCAAGTATACTGTGGTTTTCTCTCCTTGACAAACGTAGGTTGTCTTTTTAGGCCGTATGCTTTGACATTTCCTTCAAATACATAACCTCACTTTGATTATCATTTTAATATAAATTGATTTATTTATGAATTTAAATGCTGAAAAAACTAGAAATCTTTTCTCAATTAGTTTTGAAAAGAATTTTGCTTTTAAAAAAAAAATTCACACTACTCTTTATTTGATGAGAAAATGTCATTTGACATGATTGATTTGACAGCTGCTGAAACTAGGCCGTACGTTAACCGAAACAAAAGCACCAAGTTACTTCATCACACGTGTTTTTGAACGCTCGTTATCTCGTCCCTGGAATTAGCAATTCTCGAAAAACGTTCTAGGCCATAACCATGACCTGTCTTTAAATTGCTTATTACGTATTTTTCAAGGAGAAAACAAATAATTATAGAGTATTGATTCTTTAATTTTGAAATATCAAGAAATTACATTCGATTTGTACGTGGGAGTACATTTTCCGTGTCTCTGCAAAATATCTTGTGGTTAAAATATTTAGCTTCTCTTGCTCCATTTTCCTTAAACCAATGTAGTACCTAACACAAGCACTTGTTGGAATAAGGTACCAGTTTTCAATAATGTAACTTCGTTATTAATTTTTTCCTTAACATCTTTCCTAATAAGAGAATAGGTATTTTTATCTCTTTATTCTCTATGAAAATTATGTTAAACGTTACAGTTCCTAGTAACGTAAAATTATACAGGGTCGCTGTTAAATATGGGTAGAGTTGATTATTTAAAAAACCCTTTGTACTCGTAGGATCTCCGTGAAACAATTTTTTCAAGTAGAATTTTTATGAAAGATAAGATTAAACAGGTGGTACGAATGTAGGCTTATTTATTTAATAATTGTTTCTGACTTAGTTTTTTCGTTCTTGTTGTAAAGAAATTTTTAATTGTGCATTGAATTTATCCTTTGGTTGGATAGAACAAGAAACGAGAAGTTTTCAGAAATTAAAAACGAAAGTGTGCCTATGTCGACAATTTAATTTAATAATTTAATCAATGAAATTTCCCAAGTTACCCATTCAAATCCTACAACAGAGAAGAAATAATAATAAAATGCCCTGAAAGCAAAATTGGTGGTTTTTATTGCAAGAAAAATACTACGAAAGATACATACAACCACATTTGTAAAAAATTCAAAGAATGTGAGTATAATTTTTTTTTTAATCTGCGACAAAAAAAGTATGTACCTACCTACTCGTATATCCGATAGGTTTCACTGCAAAAGAATTCGCTAGAAGAATGTCAATGATCAAAGTCAAATAAATAAGTTATAAGATTACGAAAAATTTTAAAAAGACCTCCCGGCAATAAATTAGCAATTTTTCTGTCCCATTAAATTTTCTGTAAAGAAAATTTTAGCTATTAACATACCTAGGATGTAATGACTGTCATAACATAACGTAACAGCTGCGGATATCAGTTTGAAATCAGAGCCAGCTTCCGAGCTAGGATTTTAAGACATCTAAGGCTGTTATGAAATTCATTACTTTCCCAGTTTATTCAATATTTTATCGGTTTTTAAATCCAAAAACTCGCTTCAAAATAGATTGAGTTGATCGCGTTTGCATGATATGTTCAGGTGTCATAGTTACATTTGGTTGTTTATACAAACAGACATTTCGCAAAATGAGTTTGAATGATAATGTTTTACCGAAAAACGTCTTAAATGAAGCAGAACAACCTTTATTTAAAGCTTGTTCTGCTTCATTTAAGACGTTTTCCGGTATTAAGCTTAATACCGGAAAAATCAAAAGGCAGATAGGTACTTATCTGAAATCATACGAAACATT
The DNA here is from genome assembly GCF_963966145.1 of Tenebrio molitor. Classification (NCBI taxonomy): domain Eukaryota; kingdom Metazoa; phylum Arthropoda; class Insecta; order Coleoptera; family Tenebrionidae; genus Tenebrio; species Tenebrio molitor. The sequence goes on from NC_091049.1 coordinate 399,273, forward strand.
TAAACAATGCGACTTCCATATTGGTTACTCTATTCCACTAGCCAATAGGGAGGTAGCATTTCGTTGCAGAATTTTGTAAATGGCGCGCGAACCGCCTACCAGGAAAAAATACATACGTAGTCTTAAAATTTATTGTAATTACAAATTAAAATAAATTTTGCTTAAACGATGAAATGTTTTTTTTATTTTTTATATCTGTAAGGTAAAATTGATAGGTATAGGTATCGATACGATACCTACATAATATGTATCAGTATCGTAAAATTTTTACAGCAAACAATAAGGTTATGCCCGCCAAAGTTACCAGACTATTTTTGTGTAAGTAACGTAGATCTTAACTGACAGAAAACGATAAATTTTTATTCAAATCTACATAAATATTGTCATTACATCCGCCTATTGCGAATTTCTATACGTAGGCTTTTGCTTTTCAGAAGAGATAGTTTTTAAGTGTTTCAATTTTTTTCTCTCTAAATACGGTACAATTCTATAACTTGCTTCTACCTAAATATTCTAGTCCTTCGAAAAAAATTGTACTTACCTAATCAATGTCAATGCTAATCAAATTTCAATTCGTCAACAAATTTTTTGTTTTTTTTTAATTTTTAAGATAATAAATAAATATAAACAGAAATGGAAAGTCAGTACTTTTTAGTACCTACTTTGTTTTAATTTATGTGCTTATTATTTTCAGGTTTATGACCTTTGTCGTATGTAATAATGATTAATATACCTAATCTTATTGAGCTTGTCTCTTAATAACCCTGTAATTTGTAAAATACTATCAAAGTGATAAGTAGAATTGGCCGTGATTATGCTAATCAACTCAGGTAAATAAGATTAAAACACAACACAACATAATTGCCTTGGGAAAAATTTTAAAAATGATGGAGTTAACAAGATAGTATCGTGTGTTCCAATAAAAACTCACTCGCAGTAAGCCATGACTATAGAGGTAGATAGACTGGTCATGTCGATTTTAGGATCATTGGAAGTAGTTCATTTGTTACTTACAAATTTTCATCATATTGTAAGTTGTGACAGATAACCTATAAATTTACTTTAGTAGTTCATTTCACATCTGGTACTAAGACATACTTCACTTTTGTCATGGCTTGCTGGGAGTGAGTTTTTTGTGGAACACACGATAGAAGTAGTGTTGCCCAGAAACACCACCCATAACAACATGTCGTATTTTATGCGAACGAATTGAATTTTCCTTTCTCAAAACAAGCCATAAAAATTATTGCCGAGCTGAGTACAAAAATCCCTGTAATGCTGGCGGGGCAATAAAAGATAAACAGAACAAGCGGCAATTAAAAAATGACCAAAGCGAATAATAACACGAAAATTTTTTACAAGGCGCTAGAAAACAAACCGGGCAAAAATGAATAAACCATTAAGATGTTGTATTTAATTATGGACGAATGGCTTGTACGTAAGATGTTTATCGGCGATCGATCGGAACGATACTGGAATAAAATTAAACGACGTTTAATAAATCGTTTATGGTAGTCATGCCCACTTATTGTGTAGTGATACGGAGAGTCCATAAACAATAACGACTTGGAGTTGACGATGCAATATGACGTGTGACGTTTCTCATTTAACACATCTGTCACATTTGACAGATGAGGGTTGATTCTACCTATAATTGCAATCCAGAACTATTTACATTATACAGCGCAGCGGTTTTTGTGGAACGACCAAAATAAATTAAAGGTTTGAACCAAAATTTCAAGGAATTAAAAATCGCTTTGTATCTGTTATTCCAGAGATTCTGTGTTCCTATTTATATGTATATCTAAATAATCGGCGCGCAATATGTTTTTAAAATAACGCAAGAAACGTGAAAATTCTGTCGCGGTGGTATCTGCGCATTTAGAAAAATTCTGATATGATGTGTCGATATTTAATAAGACGAAATACGTACAAGATAATACAACATAATAATGAAAGATAGTTATTCATGTAATATGTGGATAAAGCACTAGTTCCTTGTACAAGCGGGAAGTTTGCACACACGAGGGCAACGACTGCTTTAATCCCTCGCGTAAAAAAATCTTAAGATAAACTTCAACTACTTTAAATATGATACAGCCCTCTGTGGTTCTGGAATTATTTTTTTTACATGAATTTATTCAGATTAGGTTTTTTGAATCAAGGCCAAAAATTAAGAAATGGCACCTGTGAAAATTGTCATCTAAATTAAAAACTCTGTTCCGTAAAAAATATTTAGACTATAAATTTCTGCAGTTTTTAAACATTCCGGGTTTTGATTATACGTATGAGACAAATGAAAATATATTTAGCATTGAGATTTTAAATCAAAATTATATACAAACAAGGAAAGTTCAGTAGATAAAATGTCTTGTCTTAACTATTTGAGAGAAGACATTTTAAAGTGAAAAACATGAAGTAATTAGATTTTTCTTCAGACAAGGAATAAAATTGATAGTAAAAAGTCAGGCTTAAGTAATATAGAAATATCTGAGATTATGAAAAATGAGAAGAATTTTCGTGGTGTTTTTGGTTAGTCAATTTAAAAGAACCGAAATTAATTACAGATTATGTATTTATATTTTTTGCCAGATGATTTTCAAGAAATTTCACATACTCGTATTTATCAAAGACCTTCAGGTGATGTTTTAATAGTTGTTAAAAATTTATATTATTTAATTGATTTTCCAAGTTTTAATGTTAAAAATGGATATAGGTAATGGTCAATCTATTGAAAATTTAGGAATACCAAAAGGAAAAAGAATTGATGCAATATTTAGAACTTATTCTGGAAAAACATATACAATGTGGAAACTACTTATGGAATAAATTCAGTAATTTCAAAACTAACGACATTTGTCGAAAACGCTGAAACAAGTCAATTTTTATTTCTCATAGTGCTTATTTTAAGTTGGTTCACTTTTTCATGACGTCATCCATTTTTCAGGTATGATGTCATCACCAATTTTTTTAAAAGACAACCCCCACTTTTTTCTTCTCTTTGTGATAGATCTTTGCACTAGCTAAACGATGAATGAAAAAAATCGATACCTTACCTATATAACATTTTCTTTTTCAAATCACAAATTTTACTTCAAAAGTTTAATGTATAATTTTTAATGTAAAATTTTTTTTGTATGTTAGTTGTGAATTGTCAAATTGTCATTAAATTGGCAATCCTGGTAAAAATTACCAAAACTCGGCGGTGGGAATTTCATTTTTTAATTGATAACTCAATTTTTTATGGAATTCGATTTCTAAAATTTCCACGCCAGGTTGGTCTTATATTTTTATGATTCAATGCTAGATATTTCTTTATTTGCTTGATGTAGTCCAGTCGTCAGAATATTAGAGCATGCAAAAATAAATAAAATAAGATACTTGTAAGATGTAATTATTTGAAAAATGTTAATTTTTAAATATACCTTAAAAACAGACTTTAACAATAAACAGGTGTAGTTTTTATATATAGCTGGAAAATTAATTGATTTTCAATTTTAGTAGATAGTCTAATATGTGTAACTTTTTAACTCAGATTATTATGCCTAGTTTTCTTAGTCATTTTCCTATTTTCTGTGCATTTTTTTCAACAAAAACCACAGATTCAGTTGTTACGTCTGGCTCACATTTTTTAAGAACTCATAAAAAAAAAGGGTTAGTCTTCCTTATTTTTGGCATACAAATCTGACTCACATTTTTAAAAAGCCCATAAAAAATAGGATAGTAGGTCATTTTCTTAATTTTTTGTGTTTTTGAAAAGACCTCAATGGCTGTTCTTCAAACTCAACAAACTTTCAACGACTAAAACTTGAAAATCAACTCATTTTCCTAAAAAAATTGATGATTTGGGAAAATCTGAGTTAGAAGTTAGGGTTTAAAAATAAGAGTAAAAAGTCAAATTCAACGTTGTTTTTGATGTTTTGGTAGAAATACCGATTTTTGTTGAAAAAAATGCATAGAAATAGGAAAATGACTAAGAAAACCAGGCATAATAATCTGAGTTAAAAAGTTACACATATTAGACTAATAACGAGTGTTTTAATACCTTGCGTAAAAAAAATCATGAGATAAAATTCAACCATGTACTTCAAATACGATACAGCTCTCTGTAATTCCCGAATTACTTTTCTTGCATGAATTTATTCAGATTACGTTTTTTGAACTAATGCCAAAAATTAAGAAATATTAAGTGTAATAAGTGTACCTGTAACGTCAAGCTTAATCGATTCTAATGGTGCAGTAAAAACAATTAATTTCTTCTTTAACATTTCAGGTATGTGGCTTTATGTTTTCATCCTTAGTCTATGGCACCTATGAAAATGGTCATCTAAATTAAAAACTCAGTTCCGTAAAAAATATTTAGACTATAAATTTCTGCAGTTTAAACAGTCCAGGTTTTGATTATACGTATGAGACAAATGAAAATATATTTAGCATTGAGATTTTAAACCAAAATTATATGCAAACAAGGAAAGTCCAGTGGAAATAGTGAAGAGAAGACGTTTGATTAAGTTTAGGTGGAAAACATTAAGTAATTAGATTTTTCTTTCGGTGTTCTCAAATTTGAAAAACAATTCAGGAGTCGTAAAATTCGTCAGTTTGTTGACTTTATTACATTTGCAAAAACCACGGGAGTGTCCGTACATCTGTATAAAAAATAATCAATATTTACTCTTCTTTTATTACTCTCTATTTTCAGACATTTCCTTAGTTTTCATTCGAGGCAATAATCTGGCGGGATCAAATTAAATTTCGGGAAGTTGTCAAATGTTCGCAACATTTGTCGAGATAATTAAATGCCACGTCGAATTTTTCTCCGTCACTGTAGGTATACAAAATAAATTGAAATTTTAATTTAATAAACGACAAACTCAAATTTACCGTCGTCAATTAACGAAATTAACTCGTGTTTACCAGACTGTACCCCGAATGCAATTATCATGATGATACCATTATCCGAGCTTATTAGATTACGTCAAAGCACCTGGTGCAGAAGAGCTCGTAACCTTTGAAAAATATGAACCGGAGAGTCGTAAGTAATAATTTCGCTTAGCGTCAACAACCAGACACGGTTTATTTGTTGAACGTACAATAAAGCGTATTTACGGTGAAATTAAACAATCGGAATGGAGATTTTTATCGAGTTCCACCCTTCCTGATCCATTTACGGTACAAAGGGCCTTTCAGAAACAGATTCTAATTAAGAGTGTCGAAACGACGTTTACAAATCCGGGATCATGACGAAATAGGTATGCAAATCCGGACCTGAATATCGCAATTCCGGGAGGAAATTGCGATTCTCGAAAAATATCGAACGCCCCCTCCCCTGCAAGGGAACGGCTGCCAAACACATTTTATTACACAAACAATTCCAGGTCGTGCGAAAACAAGCCGGAATTTTTCCACCCTCCGGAAATAAATTAGAAATGTTTCAATCCTGTCCCCGTGAATTTTTAACGTTTACGACGCGGCTCCGGATTGCTTTTTTCGGGTTAATGGGACCCGGGGCGACTTAGCGCCCTTTCTAATTAATGTTTTGACTTTTGACAGGCAGTGGTGCCAACCGCGAGCGATGCGATTGTACTCACTGTCTGTGTCGAATTTCCTGATGATTGTTTCAATAAGCGTGGTCCTCGGGGCGACAAGACCTCTTCTTACCGGCATATCAGTTGTTTGGGGTAACTAATACTACCAACTTAGAGTTTCCGAATTTCCTTCTCATTTTTCAGTGATTGGTCATCGATGGATGGAGTGAATCGTCGTCGACTCTTGTACGTATAAAAAATTCAGGCTTCCGTCGTGCTCCCCTCAGCGTACAAACAATGAAAATAAGGCATCCATAAGGCAAATTTAGCGTAATTTATAAAAAACGTTTCGAGCTATTTCAGTGTGTTTTCGTGCAATTTAAAAATAACCTCTAGTAGGCCGCCACACCGGAAAATTTTTCGTTTGGAACACAGCACACTGGGTCCTCCTCCGCACAAGCACAGAACACCACACTCCCGTCGGACGTGTCCCCCGGGAACATCACTTCGCATAGGAAACAGACCCGACTGTGTACAAATCTATACCGCAGGTTACAGGAACAATCCGTTAAAAATACACCCCTTCTGGGGACGTGCGCGCGCACCCCGCACGCCTCGCTAAGACTCGAAATTTTCGCGACATTCTCGTCCCTCCAAGCTCGCAGTGTCATTCAACTGAGCTTTCGCAGGTGGCAGGAGTCGCGCCAGCAGGAGAGGCGCGCGCACGCCCCCGCTCGTTCGCCGTCGGAGGTGTGTTCTCCCCCCGTGGGGTTGGAGAGGCGCGCCAATTTGGCCGGCGGGACGGGGCTGCAAGAGGCGGGTAGGCAACACGTAATGCGCTTCAAATTGAGCTTCCACGTGGAACTTGCCCCGACGAGGGAGCGATTCGCGTCGGGGCTGGTTTAAATGTTGATTTGAGCTTGACGGAAGCAATTCGAGCGATCGTCGATCGGTAGGAACCGATCGGAACAGTAAACGAAGATGTGGGAAACGATCCAGGAAGAATTCGATTTTTTTTTAACATGTTTCAGCCGGCAAGTGAGCTTTGATTGGACGGTTCTGATGCGTGAAAAACCGATCAATCCTAACGAATCGATGAATAAATGATCGACTTGATGTAAACAAACCAACTTGTGTTTTATAAAAAGAATATTGACCGAAGGCTTTTGACACACCGCTTTATCAACATTATTTTTTAATGAAAGTGTAGAACGAAAGTGACATTATAAATAGATTGTTTCTTTTGATCCGGGTAATGTAAATATTATTTTTCCTACTACGTATCTAGAAAGTTTCATCTACTGCCCTAGCAACACACTTGTAATCGAAAGTGAATCCTATCTTGCGTGTGGTTGCTAGCTACGAAAGTAAAATACTTACGCGACTAGGAGATTCCTTACGGGACGAGGAGAATTTATTTTATTTTGTGACAATTTCGATTGAGGTACCCAAATCATTAAATAGAAAACAGCAACACATTTTATAATAATATGTAGTTTAATTAGTCCAATTGAATACAACAAAGGAAAATTAATCTACTTATTCACATTTATTGTGATTTATGAATTGTTGGAAAGTTAGGTTATATCGCTCACCCGACTTGACAGGCGACAATGAGCCTAACATAATTCCAGCGGCTCTTTCAATTCCGTCACATTCCATATTTTGCGGGAAGACTTGTTGCATAAATACCAATAACCGCAAACTATCAAACTAACATTACTACGAATTACACGCACTTACACAATTCACGCCGTTTGAAGACGAAAAATAAAATGTTTGTAAAAGCTGTTGCTATGGTTTTTACTTCCAAGATCCAAGGATGGTCGCGATACGGCACGATTTTTGCTATTTTTTTTTTAACATTATAAAATGTTGGTGCTTCGTAGTAGGAAAAATTTAATACAATACACGATGCGTAAGTTTCTTCTTTCACCGCGGAGGTTTCACGGCCCTCGGCTGTCGCCTCGGGTCTTGAACTACCTCCTTGGCAAAAAAAGTTCACTTACGCATCTGGTAATGTAAATAACTAATACAGTATGCCTAAAAAAAAAATTTCATCAATGTCGTCATTACGGTAAATAGTAGCAAATATATTGTGTTGAAAAATTAATAAAATTCATCAGTTACTTGGGTTCTAAATGACTATAAAAAGGACCTGAACAGTATTGAGAAATTAAGTATCTTTCTAAAGAAGACTTTAAAGAAGAATCAATTGAATTAACATAATTAGAACATTTCCAAAATGGAGTTGTTATTAATAAAAAAATAAATTTTGGTATGAAAAGACAGTTCTTGATTAAAGTATAAGCCACGTGTCTGCTAAGAAGTTCACCTTTGTTTAAAAGATTTTCAACTGTAATTATAGTTTTTTCGACAGTGTTTTTGAAACCTTGGTCAAATATTCCTCCGTACAAATTTTAATAATTGGTGCGAAATTTTGAAATTGAAAGTGAGTCTCTATCCATGGTTACCAGTGGGTGAGGGTTTCACTTTCGCGCATTCTCTTTCGTTCACGCATAATTGAAATTCGATGTTATAAAAAAGAATGTGTATATTGAAAATAATAACCAATAATAACTATAACAATTCAAATATCAATGCAAATATCGTTTCTTGAAAAAGTTGCAGTTTTTTTCGGCTGATAGTTTCTCCATTTTGTTTTCAAAAAGGAGGTGAGACTGCTCAATCTGTACCAATTATTAGAGTAGTATATAAAATGTTACTTCTAGGCCAAGGGATAGAATAAAATGATGCAAAAAAATACTTACTGATCTCACTACGATTTTTCGTTTAAAAAAGTGCTACTTTCATTACGATTTTTCGTTTAAAAAAGTGGTACATACTTTCATTACGATAAGCAAAAAAAATATATTTACGATCATCAATGTCACAAGATCGCCTGGTTGAACTAGCCATGAATTGAATATGAAATGTTAACCAAAATTGATATTATTAAAGATTTTGCTGAAGCGAAGGCTCGCAAATTAATTTTTTTCAATGTAGAAAAATAATAATTATATGGAATATAATTATTTACAGTTAGTATTTAGATTTTGTCCAAATAAAATTGCACTTTAAAATTTATTAGTACTTTTTTAAATCAGATCATATTCTCTAGTGTCGGTAAGGGGGGCCGCCAAAATAGTTACTTGCCCGTCCTAAATATTTTTCTTCCGCCGGCCCTGCGAATAACGCATTTTGCCTTTTGAGCGTTTTTATTAAACAGAAGACGATCGATGGTGGAGCGTTTGTATACTCAATTTCATATAAATGTGCATCTAAGCAAGCCATGAAAATCTGATTTTCTGTTGGTAGTAAAGCTAAAGCTAGTGACTTTAACTTTCAAAGTTGCTTGCTCTGCGCAAACCCGATTTGACTAATTTTTTAGTTTTTGTCCATTTTAACATTGCTGATTTCAAAAGCAATGTTACGTCTTTTTACTGATTAAATTAAAGTAATTTTTATTTGTTTTTGTCTTTGTATTTTTACCAAGTAAAGATTTATTGGACATGACCTTCATAAATGTGACTTTTGTAATGTAACTAAATTAAAGGTGCTTTTACAAATGCACAGCTCACTTGATGAACATTTATATGAAATCAATTATATGGTCTATAAACATCCCTCAAAAAATACGCTGAAACATCGGCTTACTCTTTTAAAAAAACGAATTTACTATGAAAAATATTTTTTTTTCTGTTATAGAAATTGTTCTTATTCTGATTAACCAAACGTGTAAATTTTTAGCTAATTTTTTAGTTTGCATATCTAATTGAATACTAGACATAATATTATCGCAACCTTATTCACATCCTAAATATTACGATTTTACATTGTCTAAAAAAATTATTATTACACCAAAGTAAGGATGCGGACGTAAAATTAGTTTTTTATAATTTGCTTTTGTAACACAACTACTTACCAAAAATAGAAGAAAATGTAGGTTAATTTAAAAAAGAAAAAAAAGAATGATTTTGGAATTGTAAGTTTATTTAGAACTGTGTAAAGTATAGGAATCCTTTAAAGCCCGTAGGGTAAAATAAAGTAAAGTAGTATTATTATTATTATTACTTACCAAAATCATTTTTTTTATTTTGTGATATAAAATCGTTACACTTTTTATATTTTGTAAATAATGAAGTTTAAATTGGGTCAGTTTATAGACATAGATGTAAATAGAACGCAAATAGCGCCATCTGGAGCAGGATAAACGTATCGCATATTGCAGTGCGCTACGCACGCGACGGTGTTTCGGTCGATAATACAGCTTGGATTTTAACATAATTGACACCGACAGACACCATTGACAGTTGACACATTAGGTGTTCTGTGGTTGACACATTAGGTGTTCTATGGTTGACACATTAGGTGTTCTGTGGTTGACACATTAGGTGTTCTGTGGTTGACACAGTGTCTGATGAGATCATTGAGTTTGATAGACAGCTTATGTGTCTGAGCCTGTGTATTTCTGATCATAGTTTCTGATTTTCTGCCACTTGAAGCCTGTTCCCCAGGCTGTTTCCTGCCTCGAGTTTCTGCTTTATTTTTCTGCGGCTCTTGGCACCTCGTTTCTTAGCCTTTCCTCATTCCTGCATCCTGTTGTGTAGTGTAGGTATAGAGCAGAGTTACCATGGCCATGGCCCAGCAGGAAGAGCGTAAGAGCATAGAAACCAACCCACTTAAAGTGCATAAACTCCTAAATGTCTTTTGCACTTATTCATGTAAATTGTCCGCGCGACAATTATGAAAACCCAGCGGAGGTTATAGGCAGCCAACAGGCTGCGTTCTCCACCTTTAGAAGCCTTTGCCCTCCTGCAGCAAAAGTGGCAAGCGTAGTTGGAATACGAAAGAAAGGACGACGGTATAAATGTGCGTGGAAAGTACCATATATTAGGGGAGACAACAATCAAATCGGATCCGAACAATTGGTCCGCGACATAATGAATTCGAAACCTCAGAACACAGAAATCGTAAGAAAAGACAAACACATCTATCTTCCCGCCATCGAAATGGATTACTCAATTACTTTCGATTGCATTATCTCACCGCATGCTGGTAAACTAATTAAAAAAGATGATCCTGTGGAAAAAATTAAGGTTGAGTTAATTAATTTAAAGGTGGAGGTAGAATAATTGTTTATTTTTATTTAGTAACGTTTGGTATTATGTACCTATAAAAAAACATAAAAACAACATAGTTAGGTATTTCTTTTGTTTTAGGTGTGCTATGATTATAAAGTTCTTTTTGATTAAATAAAGGTATCATAATAAACTACTTGATTGTTTTATTAAAATATTCGCATTTCTGCTAAAAACTAAGATAATTGTGATAGCATAATATCATTATTATAACTAAATACGGTATTTTGCATAGATAACATAGTAAACATAGTACGCAAACTCCCGTATTTTTTTTTGGCCAGACGCCATCTATTGGCTTGTGGCAGGTGCAAAATAAGTCACAGCCAACTTGATACCCTAAGTTTTTCTTTACTGTTCATTTCAAATAATGTATTTATTAAACTAAAACGCCAGATTTATTTTGTAGTTTTTATTTTTAATCTTTTTCTATACATTTCCATCGCATTTTTATAAATTTTATTATGAATTTTCAGAATATTTACTGGTAATTTGGGATATGACATTTTCACAGTCTAAATGTTTCAATGTTTTTTGTATCCAGCCTGATACGTAACCAATAACACTTTTATGCAAATCTTTTTCAAGTTCAAACGGTGGTAATTTTGAAATTTGTTTATAAATGAGATATGTTTTCAATGAATTGTCAATATTTTCTGCAGAATAATTATTTTTTCGTTGGTTGTTAATGAAACCTCTAATGTTAAATAGATCTGGAATTTTTGTTGCTTCAGAGTTTCGCCCTATTGAATTTTCTCTACCAAAGTCGCGAATAAGAAGTGATTTAAAACTATCTCGAAATTGTAGAGCTGTTGGATTTACATTACGACTTCTTTGATTCCTAATTTTACCAAAATAATTTTCTATAACATCTTGATTTAACGATCGTGGCAAGAAAAATTTACATTGTCCACTTCCAACTAAACTATAACTATAGAAATAAATATGAAAAAACATGTAAACAATGTAAAAAAGCAGTTAATTCGTTCTCGAAGAACATTTGATACCTTTTTTAAACAACAACAATCAACAATTGCTATTGCAACAAGATAACCGCCAGAACGGAAACACGTCAGTAGAAAGTCGATGAGGTCGTTCGAAGCTCAAAATGTCGATTTATTAGAGTAGCCCTCCTGTTCCCCGATCATGAACCCAATTAAAAACCTTTGAAACATCTTGCTCCGTCGACTGTATCAAGATAACAAACACTACGAAACTATAAATGAACTCAAAATTGCTGTAGATGTTTGGACCAATTTAGAGCCTGAATCACATAACAATTTGGTAGACAGCGTGAACTCTAGAATCTTTGAGCTAATTAGAAAAAATGTGGGGCCAACCCACTATTACTTAAAAGAACGTTTTGTAAAAAAAATTTAAATCGATATCCGAGAGAAAAGTGAAATTGGGCGGGCCAGGGACGGCGGGGATCCGATCCCGTGATTCTTTCGTGAAAACTTTAGAAAAAACATCGGCAAAAATGTCGGCGACAACATCGCTGTTGTCTGTCACGGAGCCAGTAATATCTCTGACCTGTGGAGTTCCCACTGGACCCGACAGTTGAGTGCGAATGTGCTTGTGAAAGTGTTTGGTATCTCTGGAATTAGCAATACTCATATCTAGTTCTAGCCTCCTTAATAGTGGTGGAAAGTTTATTAGAGAAAGCTCTATGGGTCTTATAATCAGCTTCAGCCCCAGTCCGCCTGAAGGTACGCCACAACGATCGTTTTTTCCTAATCAACTTTAGAATCTTGGAGTCGATCCAAGGCTTCTTTGATGATCTTTTAAAAGTTACTCTAGTAGTGTACTGCGCAATCGTGTCTTGCAAAGTGGTTTTGAAAACTTTCCAGTTATGGGTCATAGAAGTATTAGAAAGTAATGATTTCCAGTCAACAACTGATAGATGCTGATTTACCGTAGCCCATTCTACCACTGTTCTCTCAAATGAAACAGTCTTCAATCTGGGACAAGAATAGATTTACAGTAAATCCAAGAGCTGATGGGCAAACATTTGACAAAATGATACGACGCGCAGGGTTTATTAACCGACGTACCCCAACGACCTTGTCATTGACGGTGATGGATGAGTGGTTTGAGACCACGTCATCAACCAAAGACTTACTACTTAAATAGATGCAAATTCGTTCGTTAGAGATTCTCGATGCAAATAAAACGTTCTTAGAAGATACTATACTACCTATAGCTCTCGCATAGGTCCGTCGGTAGCATTACAAACTACCGCCTGCTCTTTACCAGGGAAAATTGTTGGCGGGTCGCTCGCCATCTTGCAATATGAATTTATATTAGCGCTCCAACCCGGGGGCGAATCCCGGAGCACAAAAGGTAAATTTGAGGCGAATACTGCGAAAGGACGCAGTCATTCGCCTCCCGGCCTGCCGTTAAAAGAAACTTATCTCCGGTGAACAAAAACTCGGGCGATAATACCAACAAGTAAACGCCACCAATGTCATGAATCAATTAACTGCTGCAAATCAGAATTGCACCAATTTGGGTGTTTCTTATGAGACTCACGAGGAATCGACGATATGCGAAGTTAGATGTAAATATACTTGCGTAAATCATAGTATGAGCGCTAAAAACGGAGAGCACGAAGAACACGTCTGTGCACCATACTCACTACTACAGGGTTATTCTAAATGATTGTAGTCGAAGTAGGCCATGCCCATGTTATTACATTTTTGCCGCTTTCATGTGAACTGTCAGTTTTGTCGCTGTCACTGTCATTTTTCAGGTGAAAAGTGCGGTGATGGGATTTTTATTTATTTCTGTTAAATTAACGATTGAATCCAGATATATTGAGTTGTTTTGCACTCAATTTAACTCCCATGTGTGAACGGTGTGTACTCACTATTCACATCATTTGGATGTTTTTTTATGTGGAGCGGCAACCATAAATTTTACATTCAGTTTTCACGCCTACTTCGACTACAATCATTTAGAATAACCCTGTATAAGGCATTCACGATCTTTTTGGGACCGAATTGGCTTTGACCATCTACCAAGGAGCCATCTACTGATTTTGTTGGCAGTACCTCGGTGATAACTAAATTCCCTAAAGGAAATTGACACTTTTTGTGTTAGGTCAGGTTGTTTTCAGTTTAGGGTTATATTTTCTGAATAGTACATTGTTGCCGGATCTCTTATGATGATCTGTTATGTTTAAATTAAATTAAATCGTTTAATAGAAATTTTTTATTGTATAAAATTATTTTGGCAATTTTGACTGTTCCTTGGACGGAAATTTAAATTATTTTTACATACTTAATAAATCATTTTAGTTTCTTACGAATATTAAAATAATAAATCTGGCAATCCGGTGGCAAGAAAATGTCGAACAGACACTGACAGAAAAAAAAAATGCATCCGTTGCATCACTGAGTCAGTTAGTCCAACATGAAAAGAAAAAATCTTAGCCAACTCGGTCCCAAAAAGATCGTGAATGCGTAATACTCTACTGTATTAATTAATTTATCGTCGTTACAGAGCTTTGTTTATTTTGTATTTTATTTTTTTCCATAACAACGGATTTTTCCAAACATCTGATTTGTTTATTTTATTTTTATTTTATTTGGAATTTTGAATACAAAGTTACAGACTCATTTTCTAAGGAGTTATGTCAGGTTTCGAACAAAACCAAATAAGCACTGGAGAATAAAGCTGCTTTTGTTCACTTGAATTGCACTTAAGTGCAATTCGCGTGAACAAAAGCTTTGCCTTCCTTTCTCGTAGTGTAAATAACTATTGTTTTGATTTAGGCCACAAATGTGAGGGAAAATACTTACGTACAAAATTAATTTTTTCGACGAACTTTACCGATTTAGTTCCACCAATGTAAAGAATTTTTTTGACGGATACTGTAAATCCTACAGACCTCATTAAATTGTTGATTTTGAATAGTGTACGTGACGAGGTAAGTATTTGCTGAAAAGGAACACTAAACAAATGTATCTCTCGATTTCGGACGAGAAGTAATTCACAATGGATACAAAGAACACACATCCTGGTTACCTGGAAATGAACCTGTAGGCGAGAGTAATGGGAAGCATATCGTCAACAAGAATTTAAATTCTGCGAAATAGTTTACATCTCCTGAGGAAATGAAGTGATAACTTCTCTTCTTGGACGAAAGAGAACACCTTACTTACCATCGCGTGTGGGATTTTAACGGAGCATCCCTACCACTATCATCACAACTTTCCATTTCCTGGTACAATTCATTTTCAAATCGATAAAATAATACAACCTTGAACTTAACGAGTTTTCAATCAATTTCTTATACACTTTTTCATAAAAATTTAGTCATCCACAAAAATTAATTAAATTATGATTGATGAGTTACAATTTTAAAAAATAAAAGTAGACAAGAAAATTGCAACAACATTAATTTTTAATGTTTATTCGAATATACAGGTTATTCCGGAGAGACATCCGATGACAATTTCGTTATATGCAACCCAAAATACAAGAAACACCTAGAACTTGATATTTTGTTTAATTCGAAATAAGTTAGCAATCCAAGTAACTTGACGAATAAGATTAATCATGACACTTTCTCTTTATTGAGGTTATGAACAAAAATTAATACATATAAACGTGAAAACTGACATGACAGACAATAAGGGCCAGCAATCGTTGATTTAAGTATTACTTTTTATAAATTTAGGAAGCTAGAAACAATTGGAAATTGTAGTTTCGGTTGCATATAACGAAATTTTCATCGGAAGTCTCTCGTGACTAACCCTATATGCATAAAAATCGTCCAAGCAACAACAGATGCAGAAAAATATACTTAAATAGTTATTTATTTAACGAATTCGTGGACCTTTAAAACTCTCGTTTCACTCGAGTTTTAAACTGGTCCACTCATGCCAAAAAAAGCCCAAATTACACAAGAACGAGTTGAATACGTTTTTTTGTTCGACGAGCCCCTTAAAGGCTCCAAATCGCTAAAAATCTTTAAAATTAGCTTGACGTTTCGTTTTGACAAGTTGTCAAATTTATCAAAATCCGTTCACGCAGGAGAAAATTCTCAAATTCTGACAGTGTCGAACAAAAAACACATTTTATTTCGTCGTATCACCAGGAAATTTTTGACGTATTATATTTATTACACATTTTTAACAGTTTTTTAGTTGTATCTGTACATACCTACATACCTGAGTTGAAGAGTGTAGTGCAGCATATTTAGAAATTTGATCAAAAGCACCTCGACTGACCGTCACCACCTCTGCATACAGCACCTCCGCGCTTATGTTGATGCTTTTTCGATCCTAAATGTTCTTTAATCAAATAGGTACTTCTCTATGTGTCACTATTGTCAGTTTTAGCAAAAATCAAATTTCCAAATTTAATTGATGAATAAAAAACAGTTGTGTAGTTATTAGTGATAAAGCACGAAAATTAAAAGATTTCGGTGTTGAAATGATGTGATTCTGTTCTTTTCTGTTCTCCTGTCGCTCTATATTTTCAGTTCAAAAATGTTTTGTGGATCATGTGGAATAGCACAGCTTTTAGACGAATTGAAATACATGTTCGGCGTAAATAAAATATTCGTTGAAGATGAGCGTGCCCAAGACCGAACTGTGGAAGGTTTGGCAAAGACGCTGAATACATTTGTTCAAATTTAAATTCCGAAACCTATTAACAAGCGAGGGTGACGTTGAGACTGTAAATGCAGGAGGAGGACGTGTAGATCCGAAGTTGTCTAGAATCTGAATCCCCTCTTTTCAGTTCATTCAACAGGACGTGATTTATATTCAGCGTGATGCAAAGGACTGAATTTCAACAGCAATGACAAAAACTGCATCCTTATTCACACCAGATTTGGAGAAGATAAATATTTTTTATCGATACGAGCTGAGGTGGAGAAAAATTTTGATAATTCGTTTGAAAGCCACTGGACGATAAAGATTTGTGTCGTGTTTCATTTCGATAAAAAGATTCAACAAGAAACTCGTAAATTAGTAATTTTGTTTTTGAAAAATGTGTGATATACTCGTAGTTAGGCAACCAACAATCCAGAAGTCGTTGGCACTTTGTTTTGTATCTAATATCTATTCTCTTTGATTGTGACCACAACCAAAAACATAGTAGGCGCTGTTTAGCTGTGTGCTGCATACGTTTTACACTAAATATTTGTGTGGTGTGAACATGATGTGAAAATGTCAGAATTGTCAAAACTTGACCGTGGTAGTAAAGCAATTATTTTAATGTATTTATCAATATTAATAACGGAAATCAATATTTGAAGTAGGAGAAACTAAAAACGTCTGTCTGATTCTGTGATCACGTCTGTACAGGTACAGATTATTTAACGTAAAAACTTCGAAATCACCTCATACATTCTCGATATTAATGAAGAACTTTCAATTAGCATTTTCAGATAAAAACTAATCAGACAGAAAGTTGAAAAAAATGATTTACAGAGGATGAAAAGGCAGAAGATATCAAACTACAACACTTACTAGCCAAGCCAAAATGTACAACAAAAAAGCACAAACAGAGTTAACTTTATTGGTGATGTTCGTCTTTGTGGGTTGTTTTCCCGTTGGCTTCAATAAATGTCTCGAAACAAGTCAATATTAACCCTTTGGTCCCAACTTTGGGAAGACGACGTGGCATTTTCTTTTTGAATTCTAAAATTTTGTACCAAAACTCAATTTTATAGATATGCGCACAGTGTACGTCGAAAAACGTTTGCGCAAGTCGTTCTCCGTTCTGTCTTCTGTGAGCGTGACGTCTCTGTCAAAATGGCGCCTCCGAGAGTTGCCAACTGCGACTGGATTTGGTGTTATCTAAAATTCCCTATCCATAACCTAGCAACTGAAAAGTTACTAGGGAGTGGTCACAATCAAAATGAATAGATTATAGTTGATCTAATTCGAAATTCGTCGACATAATACACCTCTACTGGAAATAATCAAACGTAAATAAAAGTGTTGTTTGGATGACGCGTTTAACGCAAATCGTGAACTAAATAAAACCATGACACGGTATCAAAAGTATATTTATTTATAATAAGTCATCATCAAGTACAAAAAATAACACCCGAAAGACGCACACAAATATGTTAACCTATCGAGTTAATCTCGATCTACCTATCTAATAATAAGTATAATAAATTAATAAACCAGCCTTACACAGTAACAGAGATGTACAAGCACCTAGTTCGTTTTTTTGATCACATTATTGCTCCTTTTCGGCACGAAACAAACCGAGCTGGCGTTCAAATAAATTATGTAGAACCAACAAACTATCAGGAAGGCCAACCCGTTGGGCACGTGCGTGTTGCACAGCAAATAAAAACACAAAAAGAGCTGTGCGCTCAGCACCAGAGCCGTCGCGTACACCGCCCACTTGAGCAAACAGATCTCCCGGAACTGTTTCCGGACCAGGAGCAACCCATTGGAGACGATCGTCCTGAACTCCAACTGGCAGAGCTTGTAGAGGAAGTGGGTGAAGAGGAGAGAGCGGAAGAAGAAGATCGTCTTTTCCGTGGAGGACTGGAGGACGGTTTGCGACGACTTGAGCCAGGCCAGGAGAGCCGGAAGGACGTAGTACTGTTGCGAGCAGATGAAGCTGTTGAAGCGTCGGATCTTCTCCAAGGAAGACGTCCGCACCAGCCTCTGCGTCTTGTCGTCCGCCTTGCGCGGCGTCATCACCTTCTTGGAGATCGTCTGGACCTCGGTGGTGGACACTGTGCTGGACATTCTGCAACGAGACGAGTGTGAGGACGCGCGAACTTGAAACGATAACGCTTGATGGATGTGACGGTCGGACCGGAGATAACCCCGGGCCGGTACCTGCCAGAAGGAATTGTTTGAACACGTTGCGAAATTTAATAAAAACCAGGGATTATGCAATCGGACGAACACTCTGTTTGTGCTTAGATAGTGTAGTGACTGATAAGCGAGACGATTTGTTCAATTGGAACCGGAGCGAGCCGGTTGCGAAACACAATGACCGCAACATTTGCCTAGTTGAGTGATTTATGGAATTTTAAATTAACGCTAAATAAATAAATCCGGATGAGCCACCGTGCGCAAACAGGTGAGGCGATTTTTACAAGGAAGAAACACCACTTCCGCTTTTTCGAGAGACGTTGAGACGTTATTTTTTTAATAAGGAGTAAATTGAAGTGTTTAACAATGTAATTGTTGTTATTTGTTTAATAAATCAACCGATTCTTAGTGTCATGCATAATCTTTGGTGAATGTTACTATGGAAATACATAGATAGTTATTTAAATTACGAATGCGGTAGCCTACATTTTACAGCGCGAGGTTTTTAGACTGAAACACGATCGCACAGGGGGAGTGTTTTGACAAAAACCGAGCGATGTAAAATGTCTACCGCATTAGTAATGTAATGTAGGTATTAATATTTTTGGCCGACGACTTGTTTTCTCGAATTTGAAATTTGTAGTTATCAATAATTTTGCAAAACCTGTCAAAGACTGACAATTGATTAATGAAATGGCAGAAAGTTATCTATTATACCGATAACTGACATGCTTACGATTTACACCACAAGATGGCGCCATCACACTTCAACAGAAAGCGGATAAATGGTAGCGGGATCTTGTCTTAGTATAAATGGACATTATTTATAATAAGCTAAGATTTTTTTTGGAGGTCCCAGAAAGCTAAAAATTTTCGCGTTAGTTTACGCACTCCGTGCGGTAAAATGACAGATAGTTTGGTTAGTGTGTAAAAAAACAAGATACCGCAGTTGTTCAAAATATGTAAACACGTCATTTAGAGTTGAGGAGGCCAAAAAAGAACTCCGCTTTATATTTTATTTGAAGAAAAGATGAACAGAGAAAGTTGTTGAGCGACTTTTTATCAAATTATCAAAAAGTGGAAGTGGTTTTCTGCTGAAGAACTTATAAAATAAATAGATCGTACTCTTGAAGATAGATGAGCAAAAGAAAGTAGTACAAGATGAAGAAAACAAAGCTAATGATGTTTCTCAAGAGTGGGATTATATTAAGAAGAAGAAAAATGAAGTAACTTGTTAGAAAAGAAAAGAAACTCTCTAAAATAAATACGAAAGTTGTTTAGGATTCTTCAAAAATTGAAGTTAAATGGATTTTATTATTTTAGTACCTGAGAACGTAATTAATTAGGAACTTTTCAGAAACCAAAATGACGTAATTTAATGTTCATTTCGTTCCATTTTCAAATTCTTCTCTGATAAATCCTCTCGCCAGAACTCTTCAGAGTTAAAAAAAAATAACAAAATGATGAAATCTAAAATTCGTAAAACCACTCCAACTCTTTAATACCGTGTTATCGAAAATAAAAAAAATCGAGATGGCCATGATTAATACACTTCAGTTGGCAGCACGTAAAAATTTAATTCAAATGTCATCAAATGTCATTAATTACAATAGTAACTGTCATTCCGGACTTTCAAGGCACTTACCAACAACTTGCCTTGATTATTTTGTTTTTCCATACCTGATAAACAACGTGTGTTCAAAAACACAATTCCCGAATTAATACAAGTAATTACTGATAACTGCAATTGATGTCCCCACTTTGCGAAGGTCATTTGAAAACGTGAAGCGAAGAGAGTAACATGTTTGGAAGCTGAAGGCAGACATTTCGAACATTTACTCTAATTCGTAAATACAATTGGAGCTCCTCATGATTCTCTTACAACCGACAGGTCACACATAATTCACACCTTTATGAAAATCAAGATTTCAACGTTCTCAAAGTCACTAACCTAACTTTTAAGACTGACATCTGATAATTGAAATTTTAACGAATTGCCAACTGAAATTTTTGGTCACAGCCAACACTAATTTTTTTTTCGATCTCACGGTACTAACTAAGGGGTCGAAGGAAGTTCTACCGAGTGCGTCTAATTATTTGATAACAATAAAGAAATAAACCATGAAAACGAAATATATCAGACGAGGACTCAAGAGGATTTTTTTTAAATTTATCTTGCAATTACTGTTATTATTAAAAAATGACTTACTCATACGTTATCTCCATGAATACGCAAATACAATTTATTTTTTAATACATTTTATAAGTACATAGTTTGATAAAATATAAACAAAGATAAAATTGTTTAACACTTGGTGACTAGTTTCCAGTGTGAAATTAAATAAAAGAGAGTATGTTGAAGAGACTTTAGAGAAAATGTAGCATTTTTTATGAAAAAATTTGCTTTTGGCAATATTGCGAATATTGGATGGGTAAAAATATAGATTGAAACTGTTAAGGTGTAAATGAGAAAGAGTTTGCCTTTATGCAACACTTTTTGGGCATGTACCACCTCAAACACCAAAACAAAATTACTTTTATCTATTTCAATTTATTAAATTTAAGTTATTGACCAATATTCCTACATGTGAAGAAATTTCATCAGAAACAATTTTGATTTTTCTGTGTTTGCTCAATAAATAAAATTTTTGATAAGAGATAAGTTCGATAATTGTTACAAGTTATTTACACTTCTGGACAACTGTTCCGACCATGAATTTCGTTCATTTCCGCCAAATTTATTTAATTGAAAGAAACTTGCTTTCGTTTTGTGCAAATTCATAAAACGGTATTTTCTTGTTGTGACTATTTTCACCATGAGACGACAACTGATTAAGTTATAACCTTCACAAACCGGATGTTTGGTAAACAAAAATTAGAGTTATTTTATATTTGACCGGCTTACTAATTAATCGTGACTCCAAAAGCAATTACATATTAAAAATTTAGGTAAAATTTTAAAGAAAACGCTGATATATGGCAGTCACAGTGTAAAGAGTTGAGTTGTTTTGCACGAAATTTATATAAAGCGTTATTTTAGACGCTCAAAATAGACAGTAAAGGAAGACTTTTAATCCCTCGAGTGTAAAAGCAGAGCCAACTAAGTTAATTTATTGATAATAGGATCGTTACGTTGACATAATGTGTCGTATAATTATTGCCCTCGCTGCGCTCATACACTCGGGATGAAAAGATGCACTTTAGTTCCTTGTGGTATAACATACTGTTCTGCTTCTAAACAACACACCTAAAATATTTTCTGCTTCTTCCTATTCGTTAAAAATTGCGTACTTTCGGTCCAAAATGTGTTGAGATGTTTCACGAAACATATTTTATCTGACCTTGATATTTGCTCCTTTTGAGTTTTTCGGTGTTGTTTAAAATTGTGACGTTTGACCCCGAGAGCAATAAAATGTTTGATAAAAAAAAAAGAGTTAAATGCGTGCTATTAAAAGAATTATCAAGAACTCTGGAGCCAACAAATTATTTTAGACGGATTGCTCAAAGTACTGTTTTCTTCATTTGATATGCGGAGGCTTGATTCTCTAATTTTTCCAAATTTTTGATTTATCATTTTTTGAAATGCCACACTTAGTTTTGTACAAAAACCAGTTTGAAATTTGAATCGTCTGAAAGTTGAAGATAATATTTTACAAATTAAATGAACTGAGTTATGATGACACAGAGAAGTTTTGTTGTATAATCTTGTTTGATGGACGTGAAGGGTCGTATGTCAAAGATTATTCCTAGAAAACAGTCTGCCAGACTAAGTTGTTTATAAGAATTAGACAGTCGAACTTTGGTCCAATGATGCAAAATTATTATCTCAGACAAATTCCAACTAAAGTGTACTTCATAATAATTATTTTCTCATTAATTTCGAGGTATTTATACAAAAGTATGAGATTTTTTTAAATTCTGAAATGTCATGTAGGTACATTAGAAAGTATTTTGGTAATTAAAAAGCATTTTGGGTAGATTCTGCAATAAAATTGTTTTAGTGAAACAAAGAAGAAAGAAAGTATGCTAGTTCTGCTGAGGAGTTACACCCAACAGGTGTTGTAATATATTTTGTCTTCGACCAATAAGAAATCAATAAAACACACAATTTATACATTTGATTTATTCAACATTTTTCCTGAGAAAGAATTTGACTACAATATTTTGCAGACGCCATTTTTGACAGCTTTTGGCAATAAATAGGATGCGGTCATTTTATTCATTTAGAAGAAAATATCATTCCCCACTCGTAGGAAATTAAAAAAATATTTCAAGAGTATGTATTGCAAAGTGGTGGTAAAAAAGTAAATGAATTCAATGTCTTTTTCGACAAAAAATACAATGTCAAAAATGTATTCGTTTATGATAACAGCATTTAAAATAAACGTCGCAGGATTTTTCCCTCTAAAATCATCTGGTTGGAATGTTGCAAAAAAAAAAGTGAAAATTAATAAAACCATGCAAAACCAAGGGGAAAATATATATTTTCCGAATTATTGGATATATTGGATATTTCATAATTAAAAAAAAAATTGTTACACATTTTTCATTTTAAAAAAATTGGAGTTCCATAGAATACTATCCTGAGGTCAGAAATTACAATTTGTACTATTTTTTAAATTCGGATAATGTTAAATTTTATTCGTTTAGAAAAATATTACCTACTAAATAAATGGTAAACTTGCCAGATCATCCAGTTGGAATGTCGCCAAGAACCAAAACAAATCAAAGAAATTATTCAAGTGAAAATTCATAAAACCATGAAATATATACCTATATTCCACCCATTGGAATATATTATATTTTCCTAATTGGACGATACGTTGGATATATTTTTCAATAATTAATTTGGTCATTTGGTAACATATTTTTTTTTTTAAATATTAATATATTAAGAAACATACTACATTCCCTTGGTTGTTAAAGACAAAAGAATGAAGCATGGAAACAAACGCAACCGTATTGTTATGATTTTTTTTTAATGAAGATTATATGACATTTTTCGAATATGATATAGAAATTTACTTTTCATAAAAAAAAGATTGTTTTTGGCTTAGAGTTTGTTAAAATGTTTGTATCCCATTTTGAATCTTCCAAATATGTATTATGCAGGGTGATTTTGAAAGTTGTGCAGATGTTTTAATCACGAGCTACTGGCTTCATGTAGAACTCGGAAAAAATGTTTAAAAAATTCTATGTCAAAAAATAAAATGACATTTATTTTTTGAGCTACAATTTTTTTTAATTGCTTTTAGTCTTCTACGTTGTCAAACAACCTCGTAGGTAAAATTTCGGCACATTTTAAAAATACACCCTGTATATCATATGTATTCTATAAAACGTACACCAATGCGATTTCCTTGTTTTAAAGTATATTTTCAATAGGTTACTTCGCATTGGCGGACGTTGGAAACAATACTTTGTAGGTACTTATTATTAAAATTGGCATAACATTCTCAAATACTTTTCCTTCAATTAAAAAAAAAGGACTACGTCAAAAATTGCCATGTTCTTGGTGCAGCTGCAGTTTCTTCGCACTGTCAGAAAGAAAAATGAAAATAAGCACCTGGCGGTGGCCAGACACGAACCAACCAGTTTTTTGGAAAAAATCCACCGGCCACGAAAGAAATTACAGCACGCACGGATTCTTCACCATTGCAATCGCAACACCCCTTTGGCATTGAACACAAATAAAAAGTTGCATCACAGCACGAAAAATTGTGCGAAAAGAGACGGCGGCATCTGCTCGAAAAATGATTCGATGGAATTATGTATTTACGTATTATTCCAATTAGACTGGCATTTCCATCCAGTTAATAACGAAAAGCGAGATACTCACTCTACTAATACGAATATCACAAAAATTCACAGAAAATTGTTCGTTGGGGAAAACAACAGCGACCCTATCAACAACACTGAACTCTTCTCGGAAGCCTTTTTTCCATATTAGACACTAGTCCACCTCGCCGAAGAACTGGTAAACGAATTCACCACAACGTGCTCGAGACAGAAATAGTAAATCCGCAGCGGCACATCCTTAAATAGGTAAAGCTTGTTTGTACGTCGGACCCTGTCCAACACCGCGCCCCAGACAAAGACGAAAGAAGAAGTCACCAATTCGGAGCGATGATTGAAGCGTTGGACCCCTCGTGCGCGCTCGCCGACGCTCGTCTCATAATTGAGGGGAGATTACAATTATGTTAATCTCCCCACGGAGGGCTTCTGGAAGCTTTAAACCCGTAGGCGAGGTCCAGACGGTTTTGTTCTAGTTTCAGCGACCCGAAAATTCCGGTACGTGTCAGTGGTCACGCAGGCGGAAGGGCAAAGTTCCAGGGCTACCGAAGGGCCCACAGGAGAAAATTTTCGGTCACCGTGTTCGAAATTTCGCCACAATATCGCAAGTCCGAGGCCGCGTGAAACTCGAATTGTTGCCGTTTCATGTCGATTGGTAATGTTCGGTAATTATTTTTGCTTACACCTAAACGCCATTAAAGCACACGTGATAGGGCATGGAAACAGCGTAATTTCGTCGATAACCGACAAAAAAAAAATACAATTAACAGTCGGAATCGATGCACAAAATGAATTATTGGCGTAGCGGTGACGTCCGAGGTCTTTGCGATTTTTTCTGTTGTTTTATTTTTGCTTTATCTCTGAGTTTGTAATACTGGTTTTTTTTTCTACGATAAGTTTAGTAAAAATAGTTGTTTTGCGTTGGAGAGATAATTTTTGAGGCCCATAACAAGAGGAGGTTGATTTTGGTGGTTTGGACAAGATGATTAAGAAATGTGAGATTGATAGAGCGGCGTTATCGATCCACAAAAGAACCGGCCCCAACATGTTTTCTAAGTGCAAACTTTGAATGTGCGGTAGTAAAATTGTTTTAAAAAGATAAAAATAAATTATGTAATTCTAAAATAATTAAATATGTAACATAAATCATAAATTAATTTTTAACTGGGTTGTTTTATAAATGACGTGTACTTTTTTGGTTTGTAAATAAAAATCTGGTCAAGAGGGCTTTATAAGGTTCTACGAATGAACGCATGTCCAGCATATTTATGCGTTTACGTTTAGTCAAGTGACAAACCACGCCATTGCGAAAATAACTGTCGTATATTCCGTTTTTTTATAATCAATTGCCAGTGTCAAAATACAGAAAAAGACCAAACTGTATATTAAAAATCATTGACAATTGGTCCAGTTCTATCTCAATTTTACCCTAGATTTCCCCTAGATCATTATTGAGGTTATGTTGCATATGTTTATGAGTGCAAGACACGTGTTTAATTTAAATTTAAATTGTCAAATGTGACAATCGGTGACAATTTCAAAAGTCAATATTTCAAAACGTGATTTATAAAATTCACTGTTTCCAATTTTCTACCAACCTGACAACACTTTAACAATTGATTATAAAAAAAAAGCAGACTTTATGTACCTGAATGTCTTTGGTTCAGTTGAGTAAACCAATTAAAAAAACAATTCTTTTTAATCAATGTTATGCGTGTAAAGTAAAATTCATAACTTAACTTTTAATTTTTAGTTGGTCACTAACGTAGTAGACGGTAGAAAATTGAATTAACCTGATTCTTATTTTGAAGTTTTGTTGATTTAATTTTTTTCCCAAAAAGTTATGTATACAACTGTGTATAAAGCGTGAGATTACAACAGTCGTCGCGCTCGTGCGTGTAAACTTCCCACTTATAAAGAAAAGTAATGTTTTGTACACGTGCTACATAAATGACAATTATGATATTGGATATCAGCTAGTTTTGAAAAAAAAATGTTTTTCGTACAAATAGAGTGCAAAATATGTCTTTTAAAATAAATAAATTCTTAGATATCTTTGATTTCAGAAATGTTCACAAAATGGAGATTAAACTTGACAACAGTTACATACGGAAAATAAGATAAAGCAGATTTTTATTCATACTCGTATATGTAAACCGTATTTGCCAATTCCGGTGTTCCACAAGAGTCAATTCTGGGACCATTTTTATTTAACACTAGCTGACCCGTCAGACATTGTCTTGTCCAATCCAAATTTCAATGCGCCAAAATGTGGGCAAGGAAAAACACAAATCGACCTGTTTTGGGATTTTTTACAAAAAAATGTCCAAGTTATGAATTTTATTCCAGTTAAAGTTTCCACACTGTATAGATTTTTAGTATTGTGGCCACTCGTTCTGTGCCAATGATATTAAATTATTTTGGAAAATGGACACCCTTCAAGATTTTATTAAATTACAAACAGAGATGAAACAGTTAATTGGTTGTTACGAAAGGAACAGAAGCGCTACGTGATGCCTTGCATGAAAGACTACTTGTACTACGAGTATTATCGCATCTGTTTTATATCGAATCTCTAAACTGCAAAGTCTGAGTATTTTCTGTGATGAAAATATGTTTTGTCCTTTCTTTCATACTGAGAAACAATCGCGACAACGTACCTAGCTATTAAAAGTGTACCTACATTGTGTATTTGTATTTGTAAGATCCCGTTTGGAGCACACTAATGCGGCGTGCTTCCCAGGTTGTTACACTTACATAAATGAGATTGAAAAGGTTCAAGGTGATTTTGAAATGTCTGGGTTACAAAACAAATGAAGTTTATCCAGGAATGAGCAAGACAACTTGAATGTACTTAAACGTTCTTTCTTTGACATATCTTTCTTATTTTTGGTAAAAAATTTGCGGACGGAAAAGTCTCCAAAGCAACGACTTGTCCAGAAGTATCGGGTGTTCATTCAAATTTCCGATCAAAGTCGATTGTGAACGCACTATGGATTACGAATCACGGATCAGCTGTTTAAATCTTACCGTTGTTTGTGTTTTTACATGAGTTCACAATCAACTCTTCAACGCCAACTTTGACCGGAAATTTAAATTAACACCCGATATCTAAGTAGGTACATACAGGGTGTTTTCGAAGTTGAAGCGTTCCTTGTAACAGGAGGTACTATACATTATTCTTAAGAATTTTAGCCTAAATTTTCTTAGTAAAATGTTTGTATTAACGGAGACAATTGATTGTACATTTTTATTGTTTTCTGAAATTTTGAGTCCAGTCCTGTCTATTTCTCCGCGGTATAAGATTAATAACTGACGTGGCCCAGGACGGTGTCTTTCCGGAAATCGCTTTGCGTACTCTCTGGACGCCGCAGCTGTATTCTGATAACATTGCGCATGCATTAGCAACATATCTGTGAGCTCATTATTTTCGTAACGATAAGCCATTTCGACTAATTAGATGACACCTCTGACAGTATTTTTGATTTAATGTCCATGCTCATTTGATTTTTTTTGTCAATTCTAATTTCTAACAAATCAGCGCAAATTTGAACAGGACCGGTTTCAAAAATTTCAAAAAAATTAACTTATTGTATCTTCATTGCCGTACACATTTTACTAAGGTAATTTTGGCTAAAACTCTTTAGAACAACGCATACTATCATATGTTAAAAGGAACGCCTCAACTTCGAAAACACCCTGTATAAGAAAAAATAGACAAAAAAAGATTTTTTTTTATTTCAAAATTCTACGAACAAAATTAACTTATTTTCGGTCTTTCTAGAACTTTCTAGGTTTGACATTTTCATGCCAAAATTTTTAAATTTAAAATTTCAAAAAAAAAATAGAACGTATTTTTACAATTCCATTGTCCTGGTCCTTTGTTCCTATGTTTGGAACAATAATCACGAACTATTCTGGGATGTCAGCACTGACAGAATTCTTTTCTGCAACCAGATTTTACTCGAGTAATTTTTATTCACAGAAATTAATAACCAAACGAGAATACTTCATATTTTTTTAAAAAAGCTCATTATTAAAACAAAAGTTTTCATTATTGAAAGACCATTAGCATAGCACACCATTAGCTCGCCTTGACTATTCGTAGGTGATCTATTTTTTGGTTTAATTATATGGTTTGTGTATTATCACCGGTCGGTATCTTTCATTTACTAATTATCATTTTCCATTGTTCATAGCTTGTCTTTGGGTCGTTAACTACCCACGTCACGTCGACAGTCAGCTTTTGTACTATTCATCATTCCATTACCTCAAAACTTTTCAAATATAATCCAAAATCATTACCCTATTTACAAATACTGTCGCGAGCAAAAACTTCTGGTCGTCAATGTCATTTCAAAGTTTGGTTAGATTGTCACAAATTAAAAAAAAATCCCTGCCTGATTATGCCCATGTCCCATGTCAACAAAGTGTCAAGAAAATGAGAAAAAAATGACAACCAATGTCATAGAACATGATGATAGGTTATGATATTTACGACCGTTTTGCAATGGAGCATTTTTCATTGTTCAAAGCATGATTTTGACTACCAGTTTTTTTTGCTCGCAGTAGTATGTACTATTGGGAGCACGGAATTTCGAGCAGACTTAAAATTTGACTGATATAAGATGTGAAATAGGCTTTAGGTGCTAGACGTATGAATAACCTCATTTTAATATCTACTGTTGTCACATATCATTCTGACAAATTGCATTCATCAATCCTGAAAAGTTGCAAGTCCTTAGATGTGATTTTCTGAAAACTGTACAGTCTTTTATTAAACTTTGGAAATCAATAACTAAAATGAAAAATAATTGTGCACAATTGTGACAGTTTATTTTCAAGTTCAGTCAAAATTAATTATTATGACATTTATGACAAAAAAGCTTAGACTGCATTGGGTTTTTTTAAATGACATATAAATTGCTGCCCGAAATTCCATGCTCCCTATAGTACAATGTCACAAAATTTAAAAGCTCGTCAACTGATTTCATACGAACATATTTCATTGATCATCTTTCTGCGTGGAAATTAAGTAAATCTCTTCGTTGAAAAAATATCGACGTATAACATTCTACCTCGAAAATACAACCGACAACGTCGCCAACTTTTGTTTTCAGTGTGTCTGCAGTGTCAGAAAAAAAAATGTGGTTATGAAAGAAAACCGTCGTTTTGGTCGTAATTGATCGTGTTTTTTTATTCTGATTTTATTGTTTCACTCAAAGGTACGATATGGTACTTACAACCTTACTGTACATCATTATTTTGGGTTACGTAAATAAACTCAACAATCAAATGTCAAATTTTAACGGAATTTTGGGCCAACGCAAAAAGATGAAGCTTATTCAGGAGATTTTTTTTTCTGCCAACATAATTCAACAGATGGTGGATTTTTGATTTTGAAACGGATTTTACGTACAATTACGGCTACGGAATTTTGGCCGTCACTTGTCATTCCATTGACATGAGATGTAAAGCGGCCCTTACTTATTCGTAGATAACCTCACTTTCTACTATTATATACAAGACTAACAAGACTTGTCATTTTGATGCTGACTGACTTGCAAGAAAACGTTCTTCCTCATTTCGTGCAATTTTGGAAGTGATACTATCCGCACTTTATTGAAATAGGGAATTGGTAGCATGTTCGCAACTATGAATGAAGTATGACATTGACAAATTTTTGGATGTCAATTCCAAAAGTCAATCATACTGACAATAAAGCATGGACTTCTATTCAATAAAAAGCGGTACCTACAAAGTGCTGCACCCAATTTTAGCAATATTTTGCTAATGTAAATTCTTTTGTTAAAACGTTAGGTATAGTGATCCCAGAACTCTAACGTTTTATGATAAGCAATACTAATAATGAGGGGATTAGTGTTTGACACTTCCTACCTATCATAAAACGTTAGAGTTCTGGGATCACTATACCTACCTACATAACCCTAACAGAAAACGTTACCGTCAAGTTCTGCGTCAAGTTTCCAGTGTCGCTTAATTTTTACAACAGTATTCTTATCTTTTATGAATTTTTTTAAAGTTAAAATTTAATTAGCTGTACCACTTTTTATTGAATAGAAGTGTATGTAAGTACCTACCTACTCAGGAGTAGAGTCACGAAACTCAGATAATTTGCAAATCGTTAACGAAACGGCAAATACAATGCTTCAACAATATCAGTTGTTATGGTTTTGAATTTGCAATGCCTTATCCAGCCTTACCAGGTTTCCTGAATAACCTCCTTAGTTATTATGTTGCAAATTCTTTAGCTAATGTCTAATACATATAAGTATGTACGAGAAATACCAAAATGACGTAAAAACTTGAAACGTATTTCCATTCTACTTATTACTTAAGTATCTTAAGTGCTTAAGTCAAAACAATGTATTGCAATCAATACACATTAAATAGTAAGATAGTCAAGTTTATGTCTTCGTTGTTAGTTTTATGACTTAAGTGATTTGTTAGATATCGTGTAATTATCGGCCTCGCTGTGCTCATGCATAAAATTACCTACATTGCAGATAAAAAGATGCACCTTAATTTCTTGTCATGTAGGTAATTACACTATTTTTGTATCTGGTACGAGATAAAAAAAATATGAAATGTCAATTCGCAATTATGTAAATGATTTCGTAATCTCATTTTGTATGAATTAATTCGTTCGCAACACCTTTTGGGCGACATTAAATCGTGAACGAAATGATCCGGAACAATTAAATTTCATGCGCCATTATCTGTTATCATATTGTGTCCACTCGTCAGCCACGTTCCTGCACCGCATTATCACACAGCGGAGTGTTATGGGGAAAACACGATTCGTAAAAATTCGTTGTAAACACTTCCAAATCCTGTTTTTGGTCCATCCCAACAACCGAAGAATTCATCAGATGCGACGATTATCTTCGGTTTTGAGATTATCGCGTCTCGGGGCGGCATCCGGATTAAAGGTCTGGATGGGCGTTCCGCACGGGCCCGATAAGCGTGTCCGCGATAACAGACGATCACGCTTTAAGCGCGTGACCATGATTGTTTACAAAAAGTGATGCACTTTCTATTAAAAAAATTTAATGAAATTATCTTACAATAAACATTCAATCAATCGGTAAAAATAGCAGAGTTTTCATTGCCCCGGCCCCGACAACGATTTGTCCATAAACTTCTTTTTGGCAAAGCACAACCACCACTTGCTTGGCTTGCCCTCTTCACCAAACACCTTGTCCACAACCCTCAGCCCGACCTCCTGTCTCAGTTGCGTCAGATACGCCCTCAAGAACTCGGCGTCGTTTGGCGATTTCGCCCTGCTGTAGACCGAGTTTAAGGGGAAACCTGGGTCGCCGGGAATGTCAAATCGGGAAATCGCCAATGTGTACATTTCATTCTGGCCCACATTTTTATTGGCGCACCTCTGCAGTTTCTTCAGGCACTCGGTGATGTACAGGGTTATGTAAATCAACAAGCGGTCAGCCTCCGACTGCAAGGGAATTTGCAAAATTCAGTCGGAACAAAATGGGAGGGGCTCACCTTGATTTCATAAGTACGAAAGAAAACGTTTGCTTTGAAGTAGTACAGGGCTTCATCTATGATGTCTTGTTCGGAGGATTGACCGGAAAAAATCGGGGCAGGACCTCGGAATTGTGTCTTAAAAGGCAAAATTGCTGTGTTTCCTACTGACTGTTGGTGGTCCAAAAAAACTGAATGGTACGCCTACAATAAATGAAATGAGGGGCAAATAATCAAAGACTGCAAAGCATATCTACCGGCATCTCAACCCTTTCCAATTAATCACGCCGAAAACACGATTTACTATCAATTTCCTCAAATTTATCAAACCTCTTCTGAATTAGTCAGAGATGGTAATGCAGGCATCTGTCAACAAAATGTCAAATTATTTTACCTTTTATTTACGAATTACAGTACAATTGCAACCTGCTCGACCACCTTAACAACATTCGATCGATTATTCAATTTTTTATGGTGATCTTAAATAAATTAAAACTTGGTTTTACGATTATAACCTCACTTTTTGAATAATTTCGTTGAGGAGTTCGGGACGTAGCGAGCGTACTTATATGTCAGTGTTGCCAGATTGGGGGATTTTCCTCTATTTTTGAGGCATAATTTTCTCATTGGGGGGTAAAATAGGGGGAACAATTGTTTCGGGTATTTTTTGAAGGATTTTTTTACACGCGGGGATAAAATGGGGGAACAGTCGAATAGTGGAAAGCTACAGTATTATTCTAAATGATTGTAGTCGAAGCTGGCCATGCCCATGTTATTAAATTTTTGCCGATTTCATGTGAACTCTCAATTTTTGTCACTGTCAATGTCATTTTTTAGGTGAAAAGTGCGGTGATGAGAATATTTTTAATTTTTTTTTTAATTAACGATGTAATCCAAAAATGTTGCGTTGTTTTGCACCCAATTTAACTCCTATGTCTGAACGGTGTGTACTCACTTATTCACATCACTTTGATGCTTTTTATACGGAGCGGCAACCATAAATTTTACATTCAGTTTTTAGGCCTACTTGGACTACAACCATTTAGAATAACCCTGTAATTATTTGCAGATTTTTTCAATTTTTAATTGTAATGGGTACGTTCTTTTATTCACTAGTGTGTCTACCAGGTGAAGTTACCAAAACGGCAAAACCGTTCTTATTGTTCTTAATCGTTTTGGTGGAAACACTTGGGGTATTTTTTTTTAAATCTTGCAGATTTAGGGTATTTCGACATTTTATTTGGGGGAAACCAGGTCGGACATCTGGCAACACTGCTTATTTCTGTCATAACAAACGTGTTACTGTATTCCTAACCTAAAATTTAAATTTGTGTTATTCCGATTTATTCCCAGCGCAGTTGATAAGTAAAGATGCGCTACGCGCAACTCGTTATAGGACCCGCAGGTAGCGGCAAGGTAACTCAGTTTTCGACTTTCGATTCGTCGTCAGTTCCTTCAAAATCTCGATTCCAGTCTACATACTGTTCGGCCCTGGTCCAACACGGAATCGACGCCAAACGAGCGATAGAAGTCGTAAATTTGGACCCCGCAGCTGAACACTTTGACTACCAACCAATGGTGGACATCAGAGAGTTGATCCATGTGCAAGACACGATGGAAGATGAAGAACTGCATTTTGGCCCCAATGGGGGCCTCGTTTTTTGCATAGAATACCTGCTGGAAAACTCGGACTGGTTGCGCGACAAACTGGGCGAGGATGAAGACGACTACATTTTGTTCGACTGCCCTGGCCAAATCGAGTTGTACACGCACCTCACCGCCGTGAAAAAGCTGGTGAAGCAGTTGCAAGACTGGAATTTCAACATTTGCAGCGTGTTTTTGGTGGACGTTCAATTCATGACCGACGGGGCCAAGTTTTTGTCAGGAACTATGGCCGCGTTGAGCGTCATGGTCAATCTAGAACTACCCCACGTGAATCTCCTGTCGAAAATGGACCTGCTGAGTAAGGGGGCAAGGAAGAGGTTGGAGAGATTTTTGGAACCGGACACCCACGCGATTCTGGGCGACATCGATTTGAGCGGCTCGAACGCGTTTAACGATAAATATAAAAAACTGTCAGAGGCGATCGGGGGGTTGATCGAGAACTACTCTCTGGTCAGGTTTCTTCCGTTGAATCTGAAGGACCAGGAGAGCGTCTCGGACATTTTGGTTACCATAGACAACGTGATACAGTATGGAGAGGATCAGGACATAAGGACGCGAGACTTTGAGGAAGCTGACGATGATGGTGATTAATTGTGTTTACATAATTTATTTTAAATTTATACTTTTTTTATATAAAACAATAACACAAAATACTAAACTAAATCTACAATCTTACTATGAAATTGTTTTTATCATCGTTAAAGCAAATCATAGATATGAGTATAAATATAATAAAAATAATGGTACAATGATGATGAAACGATCGCTTTAAAGTATAAAAAAAATCACAAGGTATTTACAAAAAAACGAATTTGTTGTTACTCAATTGCACAAAATAGGACAGAAGTGGAAAGTAAATCGAGGCGTGTAAGTAGGAATTATCACAGAAAAAGAATTTGTTCTTATTGAGTTTCTCTTTTCCGAACCGAAAAACAAAACTGTTAATCCACATTACCACTTACGTTACTAGTTTAAAAAAAATACTGACTTACGTGATGCTGGCGGGCAATTTCGACTCAGGATTTGTTCATGTTGCGGCAACAAATTCTATCAGTTTTGAGACGGTCGTCTCGAGAGGGGGGAGGATTCGCGTCGAAATTGCCCCAAAGTTCATGGTGTGATAATAAAATAAAATTGTTCCTAACAGTTGATAATATCATTTTATCTGAAATTGACGATAGAGCTATACATTTTCTTTTCCTTAACATGTAATATTAATGAAAATTCGTTTAATTTGTTCTTTAAATGCACAGGCATCCACTATTCATTTAACACTTGTTTAAATCTACAAATTTAAGTTAACAAACAGTCTATCACACATCTTGCAGATGCTTGGAGACGGTCAGAGATTTGAACGGTTCCGACCACATTCGTCTCAGATCGCCCTAGATTCAGACAAATTAACGTGAGAGTGGCCGAAAAGGGCCCCGATGACGATTCAAAAATCAAAATTCCAATTCTAATTTGCATTCCGTTAATGTTTTTTTAATCTGAGCGGTCTGTCACACTCTGAATCAACTCTTCACCGCTACAATTGTGTTGGAAATCGAGCGTTAAAATTAGTCGAGCGCGTTACGTATTTGTGTTATGTTCCGTTGTTTTTTTTTAACAAATACCAACGTACAAAAAAGTTTGCAC
The DNA here is from genome assembly GCF_963966145.1 of Tenebrio molitor. Lineage (NCBI taxonomy): Eukaryota > Metazoa > Arthropoda > Insecta > Coleoptera > Tenebrionidae > Tenebrio > Tenebrio molitor. The sequence continues at coordinate 434,343 of NC_091049.1, forward strand.
GCGCTGTACAGCAAACCGCAACAGGACGTGGAAGAAAATCGCATCCTTTCGCACAACCGATTTCATTCTAAAACCGAGGTGATTAGTGATTTTGGGAGAATTTGATTGTGAAGGTCAACAACTCGGAGAACTTCAATGTTCAATGTTAACTTGTCACTTGCCCGGCGCATCCACCATTTTCCAATCTGATGCTTGCGATTTATGTAACACAAATGTTTTGTGGATAATTAATTTAAAAAAAGAACACTAATGTTGAAAAATAAAATTAATTTCACTGTGAAACTGATTATGTCAAATTTAATACCAACACAACGGACTGACAAACGAAAAGTAACTACAATGTCGACATAATTCGGATCGGAATATCCGGCAATTTTTAAATTTGAACGGCCAATTTGTTGCCAACATCGAGTTATTTTGGTTGATGATTAATCGAGAAATATTGATGTTGGAAAATTGGGTGAATCGTAATTTGCAATTGCTTTGCCGATACCAACACAACGGATTAGGGGAGGAAAAATAACTAGAATGTGACCGGCGCATCCGCCATTTTTAAAATTTGAATCGTCAAATTGAGCGATGCGTTGCTTACCTTCAAATACGCCATGGTGAGTAGAGGCAATAAAGTGAATGGAACTAAATACAACAACGCCGGCTGGGCCGCTTTGAATACTTCTGAGCTGACAGTCGCCGTCAACAAACCGAGGAAATAACCCAAAAGCGAACAATGGAAATACGTAAGTCTCGACCCCGTCAGCCCTTGACTCTTCTTGTAAGCGTCGTACCGCAGCACAAAACACAACAACAAACCTGGCATCACAATATCACCTAAACCTGCAACAGGCGCAACCTGAGAAACGAGTTGCGAATGGACGTGCGACCAACCTAACATACTGAAGTGACCGCTATTATGGATACTGGGGAAAACGAGTTTGCCTGGCAGACTCAGTTTGGGGGCCTCTTTCGCTACGCCGCCTATGTGTAGTTTCCGGGCGACCAGGCCGACTGGATTTTCCGCCGGTCGCGTCGCCACTTTCACCATCACGTTTGTACTGAATATATATGAAGAGAAGAACACCCAGAAGACGTCATAGATGAGGAGTCCGGTGAGGAGGAGGGTGGACACTTTGAGGCTTGGCAGACGCACGAAGGCTATGAAGGCGACGCACAGGCCCATACCCATAGCGTCCATCAACAACCAGTGACCTACAGAAAACAATTGGTGAAATGTCAAACTGTTACCAACTTAACTCACCCGTGAGCACCCATATGCACACGATGAAAACCGACAGCGAGAAGGAGAGGAGTTCAGCGGCGGTGAACCTCCCACACATCCCGAACGAGATCTTGTTCCCATCTGAACAGGGCCTTATGATGTATTGACACATTGGCAGCAAGAGAAACGCTAAAGCGACGGTCGCTATGACTAGAAAAACAACTGGTAAAAATCGGCCGTGACAGGCAGCGGTACCAACTCACTCGCCGTACAAATGGCGAACAGCATCTGCATCGAGTCGAAAAAGAAAAACATGACCAACAAGGAGATGCTAGCACCTAGGGGTAAACACAGAGCTTGCATTGTATCGAGAGTCTGTACGTTGTTTTCAGTCTGGACTTGCTGGGACGGGTTCAAAAGGCAGTTGGTGCTGCCGTTCGCCCTGTCCCTAGCTTCTTGTTCCATGTTTAGGCTGCGGAATGATCCATACACAATCAAGAGCATTGATATGAGAAAGGTGGACACCCTGCTCGAGTCCATGATCGAGTAGGCCCATTGATATTCGATCGTTTGGGCCTGGGGATCTGCCATTGTTCGATTTCTTCAACTGGCTGTCGAGAAATCGCAGGTTGCTTGATTTTTTCAAAGAGGTAAATGACCGGATTTGCTCACCTCGATAGTTGCGGGGCTGTATTGGGGCGCCGATATGTCGAAAAACATCACTTTTTCCTTGGGACAGCCATCGACACTCTCCCGACCAGTCGGACTTATTTACAAAATTCCACCTCACATCGAATTAGACAAACCTACATATACGGTTATGTGCATCTGGTCGCCATGTTGGTTTTGATGTCAGAAAACATTTCACTTATGCGAGACTTTCTATTTTAGCGGGAGGGGAGCTTACGTAAAAAAAAAGGTCATGGGGGTGGCGTCGAGGCCGCGAACGGCTTCATCGAATGCGATATGATTTTTTTCCGACGTGAAATTGGCAAATACAGCACTGCAAGCAGCCCCTCAAGAATGCACCGGCAGGCAACCAGTTATACGGGGGGAAACAGCTGACCGGGTCGAGACACCGTTTCCGACTTTTTATCAATAAAACTGTTACGCAAAACGTACAAATCTCTCACGGTTTTTCAACAACCACATGAACAGTTAGTTTTGGCGAAGTGACACCGGGAACTCCAACAATCCATCGTTTTCGCGACCATTTCGACATTGTTTTGTTTTGGATTTTGGCGAGATCTTCGCCGAAAACGAGGTCAGCGCCGTCGGCGACGCTGGAGCGAAACTTTTCGGGTGATTAATTACTGCTCAAACACAGGCGGGTCCACCGACAAACACACGCTCGTAAAACAACACCCCAAAAGAGAACGACTTTATTCCAGAAACTGATCAGATTGTACGAAAGTAAAAAATACTAAGAAGTACTCAATCGTCTTCGTCGCTGTAGCGCCTCCCGTCGTCTTCGTCCTCCACCAAGAGCGCCAGTTTTTTTATCACAGCTTTGGTCCTTTCGGTCAAGAAAGTGTCCACCTGGCCCAGGACGTTGACCAGTTGGATCATCCTCTCGAAGTTCCTGTTGATCGTTTCGGCGTTCTTCAGTTCTTCCTCTTTGGCTTTGATCTGTCGCTGCAGATTACTTACAACATGCTGAGCATTTATTTTGTTTTTCATCTGACTGGCCGCAGGGGAAATCGAACGTGCTCCCACGATCAGCGTCATCTAAAAACAACCCTCTTTTGCGTGTATTAATCCGTTCGGTTTTTACCTGAAGAAAGTACCACCGCAAGAAGAATAGGAAGAAGAGGCGCGTTGCCAAGCGACATTTTCGGTTGGACTAACTGTAAGATTTGAAAATTGTGCTTAGTTCAATTATGGTAAAACGAGCGAGTCATCAAATTTGTGTTTTGAAATTTGTATAAGTTCATTGCTTCAGTGACACAATAAAAATTACCCACGTTTTAATTTTGCGTCCGGAAACGCACAACAATGTAAGAGCGCCGAAACGAAAGTCTTTAAGTGGGTTGTTGGCCGCTGACATTCCGCGTTGGACCGCGAACGAAAATTTTAATGTCAGGTGCGACAGGTGGCAGAAATGTCACCATTTAAGGTATCACAAATGTAAAATTCCAATTTAAAAAAATTACAGACGTAGGTATATTTTTTTCTGTTTGTTTTTGTCTTGTTACACCTTGACTGTTTTGATTTCTTCACCCTGGAAAAAATCTCAATAATATTTTTCTTTGTGCCGTTTTTTGGAGCCCACCCACACCCAAGACGAGTGAGTGTCAGTGTCACTGACGCCGTTAACGTTAACCCGGAGAAGTGCATATATTTGCACAGTTATTTTTACACCTCTCATCTGACACTGTATAAATAAGTAATTAACAGAGTACCTACTTATTTTATGCCAATTAATTTGCATACGTACTTTAACCGTTGCTTGCTGTTGTTACTCTTCCGCGACAAACCGATTCTATTTTGATTTTTGAGCATCAGCTCGTTTTTACTTTGGGGCAAAAATATTATTGGTGACGGTAATTGTTGAATGACTGGCGGCGAATTTCTCAACAAGTCTGCGTCCTCTTCAGACTGTCACCTCGTTAGTCATGTTCTCTCATTTTTGACCCGAGGGTGAGATTCTGACTTATGGGGGCGGTCACACTGGCAGCTCTGCCAGTTCTTGAATGATAATATGAGTAATAAGTCGTAGGTGGAGACTAATAACAAATCAAAAGTAAACGGGAAATATTCTTATCTTTGTCGAATTTAGACAAATAGCCGAGTTGGTGGTGTCCTGTTTCGAGCTGAAAGTATTAAGCAACCGTTGACATAACATTGTGAATTATTTGCTCTATGGACAATGTTTTGCGATAAAAATTCTATTGTAGGCAGATAATGAACGACATCCTGTACACTCCCATTTTGCAACAAAAGTGAATTGTTTTACGCCTGGTTTGCAGGCAACACGTATTACACAAGAGAAGTATACTTGTCAAAAAGCACCGCTCCTGTAGGAATTGAAATACAATTTTGAACTGTTGAAAAAGCGAAGAGATTTTTGAGTGTTTTCACTTGATGATGCAAAAGACAATTTGTTATTTGCGACTTTATTTTATTTTGTCTGGGATAATGCGATTAATTTGTTTATGAAGTAAAAAAGAACGTTTTAGCAAGAAAAGGTTCGAGAGGTAGGTAATGTTGGTAAAGTTGATCTTTGTACGTTGCAGAATGAAGAATATTTTTCCTAAAACACCGAACAACTTTCAGTAAGAATACAGAAGATTCTACGGTTCGCTTCAAAAAAACGAGAACTGTCAGAAAAAGTTCTGTCAGATTTTATTAAATTTTTATAGTTTGAAACGGCCTTTTAGGTTAAAAAACTGCACTTATGTGTCAGAAATACTAATGTCAAACAGACACAAATTGACATAAATTGACAAATTAAATTTCCAATTCACATTAGGTCAAATTTCATTTCCCGTTTTTTTTTTGAAGCAACTGTACCTACTAGGAAATAAGACTTTCTTCTTCATTTCAAAAGATTGGTTTTGCTTCCACCGAGAGCAACGGATGTTCAAGGCATATGGACGAATCTGAGGATAGATATCTTTAGTTCAGCAGAAAGCTGAGAGGCTGTAATCGTGCAAAAAGTCAACGCATTTGTCAGTTTGCTTTTTTTCAAAATATTACCTACCTAATATTTTTTAGAATAATCCTTAAAGTGTAACTAAAAAAAAAATTGTCTCTCTTCGCGTTTTGGTCAAACGTGATCTTGATTATCCCATAATGTTTTCATAAAACTAAAAATTAACACGGCTTTAATTTCAATCCAGTTGTCAATTTTTTCCAAAATGTTTTTTATTTATTTGTACGATTCTGTAATTTTTTAAAATAAGATTTAATTTTTGAAATAAAAATAATGTTTTACAGGTGTATAAAACATTACAATTCATTTGTTCACTTGCTTGTTTAAAACATTATTATAATTTTTCTCGAGTGACTGAATAATCTTGAATTTTCACAATAAACAATGAACTTATTTAATTTTACGAATCAGCAAGTGGAAACCGAAAATATAGCACGAATACAATCAGAATTGTAGTCTGTGCTTACAATAGGAAAATGAAGATTTAGTAAGTTTACCATTCACATAGTGAATGAAATCATTTAAAATTTGATGACAAACAGTTGTTTTTTTTTCCTGTCACAACTTTCATTATTTTGCGGAACACATGTAAATAACAGGAACAATAGCGTAGCGTTAACTGAGTAAAGAAAAAACGTTTAATATGGCAATTTTTGGAATTTTTATCATAGTACAGTGTATTCTCTCTTAGCGGACACTCCTCACAAGCGGACCCCTCTTTTAAACGGACGATTTTTTTGCGACGGGCCATTCCATATGCTATTATTAATAAAAAAAATTCTCTTAAGCGGACTCTTTTAAGACCGGACACGGACAGTGATTCTTCAATCGAAACTCTCTTGTATGGACAGCATGCATCTTAATGCCACGCTGACACTTTCAAAATTTCTGATATCGATATGGGAATTTGTTAAATATTCAGGTTCAGGCACGTTCGACCATTTCATTGTTCATTTTTTAGTCAATCTGTTAGTATGAAATGCCACTATGTACGTACAGTAGTGCAATTCACAATCAGGTGTCCTGATGTTACATTTTGAAAGTGTTTCACTAAAACAGTTTAATTTAAAGCAGAAAATATTAGAAGATTACTTCACTCAGAATTAAAATTATTTTGTCAAAAACAAATCAGTATTATGTATCTAATTATAAGTGTATTTCATATTCTGTGTCCATTTGAAAAAAAATAGTACATAGTTTATTTAACGAGTTTGTATGTAATTTGGGCTTTTTTTAGCATGAGTGGCATTCCACTCGAGTTTTAAAGGCCCACGACTACCAAAAAAGCCCAATTTACACACGAACGAGTTAAATACAACATTTTTTTTGTTCGACGAACACCTTAAAGGCTCCAAATCGCTTAAAATCTGTAAAATTAGCTTGACGTTTCGTTTTGCAAGTTGTGACATTTATCAAAATTTTGTACAGTAATGAACTATATTACTGTACTCAAAATCGTACAGTAATAGGTCACTTTACAGCATAGCAACCATTACTGTACGGTTTTGTATAATCGTATGGCATTTAAATACTCCCTGACGCTCGTACTTAAATTTGCCATACTACTATTTTTCCTCAGAAACGGACGCTTCTGTTAAGCGGACAAACTTTCTTAAGTGGACGCCGCTCTTGAGTGGACAAATTCCGTGCGACCGATGGTGTCCGCTTATGAGGGAATACACTGTAGTAAAAAACATTCAAATACACTGACCGGCACAAAAAACGACTAAATGATTTCTTTAATAATATTTTTCTTTATTATAGTTAAATTGGGATATTTTCAATGATCGAGAGTGCTATGGTGACCATGGCAACCGAATTGTTTTGTTTAAATAAATTATTAGAAAATTTGTGCTACATACTCGTATATTTCCATGTTGTGTTTTTGTCGGTTGATTTACGTGTTAAAAGATTTAATTTTACAATACGAGATACTAATTCAAAATGCTGTTCAAATTTTGGCAATTTTTCATAACATAATTTTTTTTCCTAATTATACAACGAGTTTCTGTGTAAATTGGACTTTTCTAATTGCAGCGAGGGTTTTAAGGCCTCGAGGGCAATTAGAAAAGCCCAATTTACCCAGAAATGAGTTGCATAAAAAAATTATTGTTTGAAACGACGTCCCTGAAGCTTCCAAATCTTTTAAAAATGGTTTCGCATTTGCTTTTGACAGTTTTGACAAATTTTTCAAGACGTGTCAGAAATGTGACGTTGAATGTGTTGTCTAGAGCAACGGTTCGTTATCTGCTCATTTTGCTTTAGGGCAGTTAAGAGGCAGTTTACAAAGGAGAAAAATGAACATTTATGACAGTTGAAAACAATAAAGTGTGTTACACAAGTCTTAAAATATGTCCCTGAAGTTTAGGTACCCTGTGAAATTTTAAATAGACGATATGAATCGAGATATTTCACAATCTGACAGAAATAGGTATCTACTCATCATTATTCTTGTTTTTTACTGAAAGTTGCGAGTTTTTATTTCTTTTTCGCTGATTTTGAGCAAACGAAAATTTAAAACCCTAACGAATCACAGGAAGTGCTTGTACATGATAATGTCCGACTAATTCTTCATTTCCTCGTAACAAATTTCCGACGATTAGATAGTGACAATAAAACAAAAGTAGAAACGGCAACCGTTCAAGAATTCCACGAACCAATTACTCCAAACCCACCATTTCAGATCCGATTTAGACCAATTTCTTTGTCGAAATTATCGAAGTCCACTGAAAATCATGAATTATGCAAAAATCGCCCCCGATCCATTTCCTCCACGTTCTATATAAAGGTAATTCGATTTTTTTACCAACAATCGTGTACAATGTGGAAAATAGTGCTAGTTTCGTCGGTGGTGGTCACCGCTTCGCCCGTCGACGACAATGAGATCGATTCGGGAAAAAGCATAGACCTGTCCTATCTGGGGCCCTCGATTTTTGGCACTCCGAGCGAGAATGTCGGAAAGAAATTGGAAAACTGGAACGAGAGCTCACCCCAAAATCCCGAAGAACTGGGGGAGTACCTCGAGGGGGACATCTTGTTCCCCGAAAAGGGACGAAACGGGTTGATTTCCAAAGCGACGAGGTGGAAGGAAGGGGTGGTGCCCTACGAGATCTCTCCTTTCTACCCGCCCAAAGACGTGCAAATGATCAAGCGGGCCATGGAGATCTACCACAAATACACTTGCATCAAGTGAGCGTCGACTTTTAACATTTGTCATCGAACCGACTGTCAAAAATTGTTTTGCAGGTTCAGGCCGAGGACATCTTCCGATCCTGACTACGTGTCTATCGTGAACCGCAACACGGGATGCTGGTCGAGCGTGGGCAGGATAAAAGGGCGGCAAGAAGTGAACCTGCAAAGTCCCCATTGCACCACCAAGGTCGGCACCCCTATGCACGAGCTGATGCACGCGTTGGGCTTCGTCCACGAACAGAATCGGTGGGAAAGGGACGATTACGTCAGTATTGTGTGGGGAAACATCAAAAAAGGCCACGAGGGCAATTTTAACAAGGCCGACAAGGGTAGCACCGATGGGTTTGGGGTGCCCTACGACTACAGGTCTGTCATGCACTACTCGCCTGCTGCGTTTTCGGTCAACGGGCAGTCCACCATAATACCAAAGGTCAGTCAGTCCAACCGAATTATTTTGTTGACGGATTAAGTGCAGTAGGTACCGTTTGACATTAGAGAGCTGTCACAATATGTCATTGTAGGACTCGAGCAAAAACGTGAAGATGGGGCAGCGCGACGGCTTCAGCAAGGGCGACATCATGAAGATCAACGCCATGTACGGCTGTCCGAACAAGGCGCCCGGAGGCGGCGACCCTGATAAAGTCTCAGGAAGCGAGAGTGGCGGCGGAGGTGGTTTATTATCGTTCTTGTTTCAAATTGTCAATTAAGTGAGATTCGCAAGGAAATAAATCTTTTATCAAGCTCGCTCTGCGGCAAGCCTGTCCCGAATCAGTTCCATTCCGATCTTCTTCCGTGCAACATGCTCCTAAAAAACTCCATTTTCGTGTTGACCCTCCTCATCCCGATCTTCGCTAGGACTTTCACTAGTGAGGATCTCAACACCGACCTGACGTTCATCAAGACGTGCAACAGAACCTCGCCGATCAGCATGCGTAAGTCGTAACATTCGTCGTCGTAGGTGGATGCCCACAATGTCACATTGTTTAAACGACAATAAGACCACGATCGTAATTTGGTGAATTCGTTTGAGAGGTTTTCGGTTCCGCGCTGAGCTTTTTACAAGTGAAGCGATCACAAGAACCTAGGTTTATTTTAATTGTTGTTGTTCAGGGACCATGAACGAGGTCCTGATCAGCAAGAAACTGGGCCACGGCGAGTCGAGCGCCTTCAAGTGCTTCTTGCACTGCCTCTTCACGAAGTACGGGTGGATGGACGCGGACGGCGGTTTCCTGCTGCACGACATAAAGCAGACTTTGGAGGAGTCGGACGTCGAGATCGCCAGCCTGGAGTATATCTTGTACAAGTGCACCGCCACCGAGTCCGTCGACAGGTGCGAGCGCGCCTTCATCTTCACCCAGTGCTTCTGGGAAAAGATGTCCGAACAGCAACCGTCCGAAGACCAGTTCTTCTACAACATCGAAGATAAGAAGTGACGAAATTTGCGCGTTTATCGCCACCTACATTCCGCCAGGAAGTCCCGAGGTGAACGAACTGATTACCAAACGAAAATCTTCAACTGTTTCTTTTTATTAATATTATAATAATAATTAAAAATAACAAATAAAATATTTTGATATATAAATTATTAACAATTACACCAAATCTACAAGCGAGTTGAAGCAGAGTGTCTCCGATCAAAGGCGGTGAGGACAGCGCCTTCACGTGGCGGTTATTGTTAGCAGAAGAGGTTAACGTTAAACTAAATCGTACGTCCTTACACCGTTTGATAGTTAATAGAGTATTGTGACTTCTAGCTGGTACAGCACCGTGTGAATTAATCGAGTTAGTTACGAACCTTTATTGTCACATTTGTGAACTATGGAAGTATAGATATTTACAGAGCGATAAATAAATGAGATAATACTGCCGCTCTTTGCTTCGAGCCACTCTGCATACGTAATTATTATTTGTTTAAAATGCGGAATATCAATTCCAGAATTATTGTGTTTTCGTCACAATCGCTGGTGGCGTTTCTGTGCAAAACCGGAACCAATTCGTTATCCAGACTCTCCATGTAGATCGGAGGCAACTTCGTCGCGTTGCTGCCAGCGCTGTACGCCACCTGTAACACTCATCCCGTCAAAAAAACAAAAAACCCCACGTTTGACGGTTCACTTACGAACATCGCGTTCAGATTCGCCCTGATCCCAATTTTATAAAAACTATTACTAACTAACAAATCTAAATATTTAACGAGCGCTGTACACGTCGCCTTGGCTATGGTCTCCGAGACTTTGGAAATGTCGATGGGGTCCTGATTTCGACTGGCTTCACCTTCATTCTTTAAAATAGAAAAATTCCTAAACTGTCGAGCTCCGCGGCGAAACTCACCTGCACGATAAAAACTTCGGTCCACCGGATCAAGCGGCTGCCGTTCACGTAGTCTTTCCCGTTGTGGACCCTGATCGAGGGAATCCCCTCCATGGGTTTGTTGTCGATGGGCGAAAACACGCTGCAATGGGAATGTCATCAAACGCATCGACAACGTCACTCGTGGTTACTTGATGTTGAAGTTTACGTCGGGCTCTCCCCAGATCACGTTGACGGTCTCGTCGGAAGCCGCGTTTATGCAGCCGCACTGTATGGTGTGATTCTTCATGTTCCTCAGACTGTCCCGGATCTGGGCCATGTGCTCCGAGGGGATCTGGATCATGAGACCGTCCTCCACGATCGACGACTTCGCGGTGAGGCCGCTCGACGATTTGAGGGCGCCGTTGAAGACGATGAAACTCGCACCGGTAACTATTAAAAAAGCACATTTGCAACGAGAAACTCTCCGACCTCCGACGTTCGAGTTTCCGAGTGAAACTAAAACCAGTTTCGCACGACTTGACTCTCTTTACCTTTTCTCGGCTTGTTGTGGATGTTGATCGCGTGCGTGCTGTACGCGTTCTCGTTGCTTTGCGTGTCCTGGATGCACACCAGGTGCGAATCGGCCAAGTTGCTGAAGTTGCCAGCGAAAGCGAGAATGTGGTCGCTCGAGTTGTTCATCGACTTCATCACCTGACGACACACCTATCAACCAAAATCGTTCCCAAACAAATGCGAAACGGTACCTGATCGTAACGGTTCAACGGAATCGTCACCGTCGTGTTCTTGTCCTCCATGTGGATCGTCAAGCCACGGATTTGCGGCAGCGTGTAGGAGAAATTACGGAAGTCCTTGAACAGAACATGTCTTTTCTCTTGAAAGAGACGAGTTGGTACTTACAGCCAACAGATTGATGATGGTGTGACCGATCTCGACGAAAACGCTGTCTCTGTATCGGTTCGAGATGATGGGGCTCGGGTAGTACCTGTACTCGGCGCCCAACCGCAACACTAAACGCAACGGGAACAGCTTGGCCCACGGGGTTTCCCACCTGCAAAAGCAAACTTTCGTTTACAACGCAGAAAAAGTCGTTTTGGACGGACCTGTGTATTAAAACACCGATCAAGTACGGTTCTTGCGGCTTGATGATGTTTTGCAAGCATTGGAATGTCGGTCTGATGTAGACAAAACCCGCGTGGTTTTTCGAACCCAAAAAGTTCGTCGTGTTGTGCAACGACAAGCCCATTTCTTTGACGGACGTGCCCTTGACAGCGTCCAAATAGATGTTGTTCAGGTGCAGGAAAACATCTTTGGGTACCGTTTTCTCGTCATCGAGCAGTTCGAGAAGAATGATTATTTCGTCTTGGCCCACGTTGATGAGACCTTCAGTCGAAAAGCACCACGCCAGTTTATTTATGCAACAGTCCACTTGAAAAAATCGAACGTTAAGTTGCGAAAAAAATCTTACGTAAACCACTCACTGTTGATGATTTTCACGTGCACCAGCAGGTTCGTTTGTAAGGCAAAGATCAAGATTTCGTTCTTCAACATTTCGACGACGTTGGGCCCGTTGGAACACTCCAAATACGACGTGTCTGAAAAATGCAAAAATACCTCAGTCAAACGGCTCAAATAGTGTAAAAATTGGCGGCAAATTGTTTCATACAATCGCTGTGGCGAGTGCGGTTTTGCACTCTTCTCATTGGCTCGAACAAGTCGGTGCTTCATTTGTGGGCGGAGCCAACAAAAACGATAAAACGTCAAAAGTGTCAAACCTGTCTTGTTGGTGGTGACCGTCGGTGGCAGATCGTCCCCTTTTGGGATAAAACTCTTCGTATCATGATCCACAGCTGGAAAATTCTTCTCGACGACCTTGACCGCTTCCTCCACTTTCTTGGTATTTTTCTCCGTATAGCCGAAGTCGTTGTCGAGATTCGTCAGGTCGCTGCCGGGCCTGATCCCGTCGCAGAACATGACACTTTTATTAGTTCTGGTCTTGTTGGAACCCTTTCTTTTGAGCACACCGACCGGCACCATGACGGACGGCGGGTTGGCGTTGTTAGTGGTGACCTGTTGGTGCGGCGGCACCGTCGAGCAGTACTCCAGCGGATTGTTAGGGTTGGGCTGGGACAACCTAGGCGAGTTCGACTCGCTCCCCGAACTGCTGTTGCCACCGGGGCCCCCCTCCTTCGACAGGATCTCGTAGCACTTGTTGCACACCCTCGCCGCCTCGTCTAGGTACTCCAGTCGATACTTGAGGCTGCAACATTTCGAGCAGAGGACGTAACCGCACGCGCGACAGTGGTGTCTTCGCTTGATCACGGTGAACTTCATGTCGCAATGGAGACAGCTGGTGGCGTCGCCGTCGGGGATCCACACCGGGGCTTGCTTGCCCAACCATGACACTGATCGAGATTTGATCGATTCTTCGTCGTCGCCGCTTTGAAATTCACCAGGGGCGGCGCTGGCGGCTTGTTCTTGCGGAGCGGCACCGCCGTCGCCCTCGCCGTTAATCGCGCTAGCCGGGTTGGGCTCTTCTTCGCTTCTCTCTGCACTTTCTTCGGGTTTCGGTCCTTCGGCTGGAGCAGCGACGACAGTGGCGTCCTCTTTTTTACCTACCTCACCACTCTCGTCGCCATCTTGGTTCTCGTCGTTGACGGTATCGGTGGAAGGGGTACACGATGAGTTTGTTTCCGTTGAGATGTCTGAAAATGTGGGCGAAGCGGACGTCGAACAGTCAGTGTCGCTGTTTTGTTTCTCCTGGGGCAACTCTTTGTTGACGTAGACATTGTTGTAAGGAGTTGATCCAGGTTCACCTTGAAAAACTGACAGATTATTTGGGAAAATATAATTTTGCCGTTACCAACCTACTAAATCGATAACACCCTTCTCGTCGTCGCCTTCTTGATTGGGTAAAGGCAGATTGTTAGGCCTCACGCTTGACGCATTTTCTGAATCATCTTCCACAATTTCCGTTTTTACCTCTTCTGCAGTCTCCTCCACCAACTCTTCTTCAACAACAATTTCTTGTTCTTCTTCTTCACAGCCTTCCACGCTCGCCTCCTGTTTTGGTGTTTCATCTTCATATTCCTTCTCCAATTCTTCCAAATATTTAGATAATTCTGACTCATCCAGGTCTATATCATCATTAAAACCCACTTTAATCACATTTTCGTCCTCAGTCTTATCTACTAACTCCTCATGCGTCTCAACATTTTCAAGGTCACTGTTGATTGTTTCAGTTGAATCTTCCTCAGGATTCACACTTATTACATCAGTCTTCTGTTTAATTGACTCATCTACTGTTTCAGTCAAGGCAACTTGATCAGTTTCGCTTTCTAGCGATTTATCGTCCCCACTCGCGTCATCTGCCGCGTCTCGATCATCAAATATTTCCAATTGTTGAGTGTCATTCTCACTTGTTTTTTTAACTGTCTCTTGCAGTGCAAGGACTGACTCCTCAATCTTCACTTCAGCAGCAATCACCTCTTCAGACTCTTCATCAGGAACAGCTTCACTAGTCTCACTTTCTATGTGGTTTGTGTCTTGTTTAGTTATGTTATTGTCATCACTTGAATGTTTGGAATTTTCACCTGAAAAACTGGGTTCTGGGATAACTGGTTTAATTTCGCATTTGGGTGAAATATCAGAGTTTAGGTATTCGTTTAGGCTGTGAAACACATTGTTAATTGAATGTTTGACGTTGGTATTCTTGAAACTGTTGTGTACATATGCACCGGTGGAATTTTGTTTGTTATTTGCTTTTGCCTGGTCGAAACCATGCTGATCTGTTAGTTCGCTGTATTCAAAATCATTCAAAACTTGATCTAGATCCACAGTGTATTTATCCATTTGAAAAACGCAATTAACACTAGGAACACGTGATTCGAAATTTACTTTTAATTAATACACCGAGAGAAAATATCATCGCCTCAACATTTAAAATCGCAAATTAAAACGAAAAACCACAGCTTCTGACGTCTCTAACCACACAAAAATATTTTTATCAGCTGATCTACGATGACAGGTACTAACAGTTGGTAATGAGAAATTCCCTAACTAGGTTAGTGGGGAAATGGGGTAATGATAAAAAGAATTCAAAATGGCCGAAGAAAGTGACAGTTATCCTTTACACGAAGCTGTTTTCAATAATGATTTAAAATCTCTGTCGCGGTTATTAAGGAAACACGATGTAGCAGCTAAAGACAGGCACGGTGAGTTACGTCACAATCGACAGATTACATTTTTCGTGCAGTTTAATTTACAACAACCCTTTAATAAAATAAAGTAAGGTTAAGTGGTCGGATTTTTATCCCGATAGCAATTAGTGGGGGGCACCCCGTTATCAATAATCGATCTGATATGTTACAGGTAATACCGCCCTACATTTGGCCGTGATGTTAGGGCGGAAAGGTAATTGATATGTGATTCCATCAATCTCAGATTTTATCTTATCTTAATTTTAGAATGTGTACAGCTACTTTTGAAACATGATGCTCCAGTTAAAGTTAAGAACGGGTTGGGGTGGACCGTATTGGCGGAAGCTGTCAGCTATGGCAACAGGCCCACTAGTAAGCTTAAATAGGGTGACCAGATGTCCGGATAAAGCCGGACATGTCTTCCTTTTTGACCAAAATTAAAACGTCCGGCCGGTTTTTTTTTTTACGTCCGGCTTTTTCACTCACACTTTTTGTCCCTCAATCAAAGTCACAATTGAAGTCTTTACTGAACTCAACAAAATGATCATCAAAATTACTTTCCACGACGTTCACGTTCGCCGTTCCCCGTTCGTATTTCAATCTCTTTCAATCGTCAAAAGTCTCAATTATATATTTAATCTACGTATTCGTTACGGTCAGCGGGAAATACAATACTATCGGGTGTTTTTTTTTTTTTAATTTTACCTCAAAGTAGGCGTTGAAGAGTCGATTGTGAACGCACTATACGGATCACGGATCAGCTGTTTAAATCATACGTTTTTACACGACTGGTGAATTTACAGTCAACTCTTCGACGCCTACTTTGAGGTGAAATTTAAAAAAACACCCGATACTTCACTTAGGCCCGGTTCATTCACCTTCAAGTAACTTTATTTGAACTATTGGCCAGGGAAACGATCTAGGAGGACGCCCTGAGGCTGTCTAGCCAGAAAAAACGCGAAAATTCCAGAAGTAGCTAAAGTGAACAATGACCTTATATTTTTATTTTTGTTCACTAATTGTCATCCTTTTTTAATAAAAATCATCCTTTTTTGCCTTGTTTGCCCCCTTTTGTCATGTTGACTTCTGGTCACCCTAGCTTAAATGATTGTTTACAACTCGTTTCAAAAAACAAAAATTGCAGTATCTTCTCTGGTGAGGAAGTTTCGACAACAATCTAGAGAACAAATGGAAGAACGACGGCCGAATTTAGTGGAGGCGTTGAATCGGATCAACGACTTTTACATGGAATTAAAATGGGATTTTCAATCATGGGGTTTGTGCATTTATTTGTCCAGCCAATGAAATCTGACCGTCTGTTGTAGTGCCACTGGTTTCACGAATCCTGCCTTCTGATATTTGTAAAATTTACAAAAGCGGCGCCAACATAAGACTGGACACAACTCTGGTGGACTTCTCGGACATGCGATGGGAACGCGGCGACATCTCCTTTATTTTTAACGGCAAGGCCGAGCCGAACGAAAGCTTGACCGTCCTCGACAACATCATGAAAGTGTACCAGAGGGTGCGCTACGAAGAGAGCGAGATGGAAATCGAAGATGAAGTTGACCTCCTTATGTCGACGGACATCCTGGCCGCCCAGGTCTCGACCAAGAGTATCTCGTTCGCGCGAGCGCAGAGCGGGTGGATATTCCGCGAGGACAAGAAGGAACTGGTGGCGGGCCAGTACGAGAGCGAACTGTACACGGTGAATGGACTGATGCTCGAGAGCAGGAAGCGGCGCGAGCACCTGTCGTCGGACGACCTGCAAAAGAACAAAGCCCTCCTGGAAAGTTTCACCAAAGGAGGCAACTTGCAAAGCTTCGACCAAAATGGCGTGGTAAGTGGGCGGCAACGCCACATATCAGGTTAACTGTCAAGGTTTTTGCAGCCCGTGCGGAGGACGAGCCTGATACCGCCGCCGGAGAAGAACGTGACGTGGCAGCAGTACATTAATTCGGACATGAACGACTATCCGCGATTGGGACGCGACCTGGTGTACAAAGAGACGACCAAAGCGTTCAAGGCCACGATAGCAATGGTGGGTTCAACGGCGACCGTCGGTAGTTGGTAATCGATCGTTTCGTAGAGTTCCGATTTTCCGCTGTCGGTGGAGATGTTGCTGAACGTGCTCGAGGTGATCGGCCCGTTCAAGCACTTTTCCAAGTTGAGGGACTTCATCACGTTCAAACTGCCTAACGGGTTTCCAGTCAAAGTGGAGATACCGATCTTGCCCACCGTCACGGCAAAAATCACATTCCAACAGTTCGAATTCCGGAACAACATCCCCAAGGAGATGTTCGAAACGCCGACAAACTATAAAGAGGATCCGACCAGGTGGCGCCACAGTAGGGTAATTTGACTTTTGAGGTTACGTTTGCTGTTTCAGGTTTCCCGATTTATGACGTCCTGAACTTTTGAACTCGTTTGAAATAACTTACACAAAAAAACCAGTGTTCCTTTTACCGTATGATAAACGTCTCATAGCCAAGGCAAAGTTCGTCGGTAAATTAAGAAAATCCAGGGATTCGACGGGGAACAACAGTGGTCCCACGATGTGCGTGGAAGTACCGATGTTATTCACGCTAGGCAGCATCTACTCGACTAGTTGTCTAGTCTATTTGGAATAGACCGGGAAAATAAAATCGTTTTTATTTTCGATAATGCAGGGTATTTATTATAATTGTGTGTTTTCCATTTTAGGTTTTGTTCACATTAAATTTTGGAGTTGTACTTGTCACGACGCAGGTGCCGCCGTTGTCGTCCTTCATTTATTGTTTCTTGTTAAATTGTTGTTACATTTGTGTATTAATGTTGAGTGTTGAGAAAATTATTGTGTTGCTGTAACGGTTGCCGACATATCAAAAAATACTTCAATTTTCCGTCTGTATTAAGTCAGAAAATGTCAATTAACATCAACAATTCAATCATTTTATTTATTACTCTTATACAACCACTAAGACTAATTATTTTTTAAATATTGTTACTACAGGCTGACGTATTATCTACAAAACACCTAGCCTATTTAATTTATGCTTAACTAATCATCGCGTTTATTAATTTGTATTTATTTTACTTTATAATCGTAGATGATTGTTTAAATTTCTCAATAAAATGTTTAAATTTACACCATCTTTATCTTCCACCCGGTATCCCACTCAAATGTCAAATTAGTGAAGACATGGCAGAGGGCGCCGCTGTCGGTCGAGTGACTGATTGTTTACAAACTCGTACCATGATAACAAATTTATTGCGATAATGTCCGAATTAGTTTCAAAATGTGTTTTAAGAGTGGAAGTGAACGATCCGTCGTCAGGTAATGATAATCATCCACTAACATAACCTCACTTTTTATCACGACAATTTTAGATTCGGGGGCCGAAGCCTCGAGCGACGCGACTCAGAAGTCGAAAAATCAGAGGAGATCGCGCGACATCAGCGTCGAAACTTTCCCCAGCCGGTTGGAAACTCCCCGCGAGGATTGGGGTTTGCTCCCGATTTGTTCCAGGGAGACCACACCATTCACTGATAAAGAATCGGAAGAAACCAAGACGGAGATCGGATTTTTTAGCGGCAACCCCTTTGTAGAGATCACGAAAGGCATCCTACACCTGTACAAAGAGGAGTGAGTGTTTTGCTGCGATACCACCTCAACTAATTCAATTTTAGTGTTTTAAGTGACAGAAAGGAGGCGGTCACGCTTTGCTTGTTGGGGGTACCCACTTCGATGACCTGTCATGATTTGCTGGCTTTTACGGCACCGTGCCACGCCGACATCGCGCACATCAGAGTACTCCGAGACTCTCTTCCCAACCAGTACATGGCGCTTCTGACGTGAGTGCCCCACCGCATCTAAACGCAATTGCAATTGTGCCTGCAGGTTTAGGACTCACGACTCGGCGATGGAATTTTACGTGACGTTCAACGGCGGTCCCTTTAACAGTCTTGAGCCAGACAACATCTGTAGAATAGTGTGGGTGTCTAGAGTGGAGTGGGCCCACGACGGGGTCCCCCCACCTGGTCACACCGAACTGCCGATCTGTCCAGTGTGTCTAGGTAAAATGTTCGCATCCCGCGTCCCAAATCCGATTCCTTGACGTTTCAGAACGAATGGACGAGTCCGTCGACGGAGTCTTGACAATTCTGTGCAACCACGCGTTCCACGCGAACTGTCTCGAGCAATGGGGCGACTCGACGTGCCCCGTTTGTCGCTGCGTGCAAAGCCCCGAACAAGCCGCCGGTTCGGAGTGCGAGCAGTGCGGAAAAGTCGCCCAGTCCGTCGACGCCCTCTGGATATGTCTCATTTGCGGGCACGTGGGCTGTGGCCGCTATCAAGGGGGCCACGCCGCTCTGCACTATCGCGAGTCCGGTCATTGTTACGCATTACAGTTAGGCTCGCACAGAGTGTGGGACTACAAAGGTGATAACTTTGTTCATCGACTCCTTCAGAACAAGACAGACGGGAAGTTGGTGCCTTCGGAGGGGCCCCCTTCGGAAGCCGAATGCGCACAAGAGAAAGTCGATTCGGTCCAACTTGAATTCACGTATCTTCTGACGTCACAGCTTGAGGAGCAGCGATTGTATTTTGAAGATAAGTTGGCTCAGTAAGAGTTTTTCAGTCTCGATCTGTTTGTGTAGTCACAGATTTGCTTCCAGACTTGAGAGTTTGTACTACGTGGAAAATCAAGATCTGAGGTCGGAAGTCGCTAATTTAAATGACTTAAGTAACGACTTAAAGGCGGAGTTGGTCGCTTTGAACAAAGAGAAGTTGGCTTTGGAGAAGAAGGTGAATCAGCAGAGTCTGAAGTGAGTTTGTTGTAAGAGAAACAGGTGTGATGAGTCAAACTGATTGTTTTGTAGACTCACATCCAGTCTGAACGACTTGAATGAAGAGAGACAGTTGGGGAAAGCTTTGAGGAACAACCAACAACAGTGGCAGAATAAGTTGGCGAAGTTGCAGGAAGAGACGGAGAGTAAGGACAAGGAGATAGCGGAATTGAAAGAGCAAGTTAGAGATTTGATGTTTTTTATCGACGCCAAACAGGTGATTGAGAAGTCGGACGAACGGGAAGACATAGCCGGGGGGACGATAACAGTGGGTGCTGAACCCGCTCGCCCTAAGTCCAAAAAAGGAAAGAAGAAGCGTTAATTATATCAGATTGCGATTTACAAATGACAATTCTTGATGCTGTTTACACAAGTGATAAAGTGATACTAATTTCCCATTGTTTACGTGATAAGATAAAGCGCTGTTTCACTCAAATATTTATTCCCGTGTTGTATCATGGTGTAAGACTCACATTTTTCGTTAATCATTAAAGCAATTACGGAAAAATCCGTCGTTTTAATATTCATCGATTGGTGTAATTGGTGTTTTTCTCGCGGTCATGTTGGTGCTGACTTTTGTTTTGTTTACTAGACAGTAATGCCAATGGTACCTTAGTCGTCGAGCCTGCTCGCTGGAAAAATGTTTAAGTGAAGAAGAACCGTGAAAATGGGAAATCACCACGGGCACGGGTCCCACAGCAGGTCGGGGGAGTCGACCCCGACGTCCAGCGGCTCCCGGAAGAGCATCTCCGGAGCGGCATCGCACAACGAACCCGCAACGGAAAAACCGAGTCCGTTGTTACCAGTAGAGAAACTAGCCAAGGTGAATTTGTTTCCAAATTTGCATTATTTAAATTGATCCCAGGCGTAATAGAATGCTGGAATTGAGACGTAATAATTTTACGACCGTTTTTGGTTGATTGGTTTTGTTAGGTTGGTGGGGCGGGTGTGGGCGCCATTTTGATCAAGTTTAAATTTTCCATTGCAGATTTTGCGAGACAAGGCTTTCGATGAAGAAGGTGCCAATGGAATTACGCAGTCGGTGTTCACGGTAAGTTTTCCGTTTGTCTCACTTTAAAGCGACTGAACCCTCTTTTAGAAGTACCTTTTTTCGCGGTACCCCGTCTTGGCTGAGAAACTTTTCCAACACTTTCACGAGGGAGCCAAGTCAAAAAACTCTTACATTGACACCCAAGACTTTAAACTGCAATGTGAAAAATACTTAACTGTGAGTCATACCGCCCCAGCTGGCTCGACCTAACGTGATTGTTAGATTCTAGATGATGAAATCGTTCGTGATACTTTTGTAAAAATGTTTTCGAGTCATAGTGATAATTCGAATGGCGACACCATCACCCCCGAGGGTCTCCGTTCGTTGTTGATGTGCGCATACCACGTTAGTATGGATCATTACTCGGAAGGGCCCCAGATGTGCCTCTCCATAAGCAAAACGCTGAAAGCAGTTGTTGATAGTTGTTTTCACACGAAAAACCAACTGTCTGCTCAGTTTGTGTCGCATTGGCTCGCCGCTAATTGCCCGAGGCTTGTGCTGCCCCTGCACCGTTACATTGTACATTCCCTAGCCACTTCTTACCGCACCCTCGAGGACTACGAGAGCACCCCGGCCGCAGGTAAGCCCCCGCTCGCGCTCCGGCGCCCGCACAGTAGAGTAGCGTCGATTTTCTTGTGCAGGTCTTGCAAAGGACGAGGTCGAGGAAGGTAAAAATAGCCTGATTAAAGTTTAATGTTGGTGACGCACGCGTTTCTTCTCTTAATAGCACAAGCACATAAAGATTAAGCAAATTTTCAAATTAATTGGCTGTGCACGATGTCCCACATTCTTTACGGGTCCCTCCTCTAGTTTTATTTGCACGGTGATTTAAAACTAATATTTGTTATTGCCGATCTGTTTAATCATTATCAGAAATTCCGCGAATAAATCCATTTAAGCTTTATTTAATGACAAGTCGAGATAAATGTGACAGTTTGTCAAAATCAGTTGTTGGATCATGACCGACTATAGTGAAATTGAAAAGTAAAATAAAATACGTATTTATGTAATAATCCATAGAAATTATCTATTTTTAAAACTATGAAAAAATTGATTGATTTCTTAACTTATCAATCAAGACCAGGAAGATATAAATTATGAGACAAACTGTTTCTCAGTGTGACGGACATATTAACATTTTGACAGATCCAATGTGTCATTTTGGATGTGTCAGAATGTCTAAAGTAGTGATTCGATTCATCAGTCGTTCCTTAACTGAATATGAAAAGATAAGAAAAGATCAAAAACTGTCGCCGAAAAAATCAAAATGATTACAAATTGCATGAATGGATTTAGCCATGTTATCAAGAGGACAATAAATGTAAAGTTAGCCAGATATTTAATCACCTATAAATCTCTAATAATGTCATTATAAATGATTGTAGTCCAAGTTGGCGTAAAAACTGATTGCAAAATTTATGGTTGCCGCTCCATAGGAAAAATGATGAATTAGTAAATGCACACCGTAATTGGTTGCAAAACAACTCAATATTTTTAGATTCAATCGTTAATTTAGAAAGAAATAAATAAAATTCTCATCACCGCACTTTTCACTGAAAAAGTGGCACTGACAGGGACAAAAATTGACAGTTCACAGTGAGGCGACAAAAATTCCATAACATGGGCGTGGCTTGCTTCGACTACAATAATTTATAATGACCCTGATTAATAGCTCTAATTAGTTTTTAATTTCCTGAACCTGTTTCTAATGACGTTGCCCGTTATGTTGTGAGAGACGCCTTGAGCATCTAATTTTCTGTTACCGCGACTGAATTATACAGGGTGATTCTGCAATAAGTTTGGAAAAAAAAACAGCAATTGGTGATGATTAGAAGAAGTCATAGGCAAAAAAAAAATGTTTTATAGCAGTTTTTTTCGTTTTCAAGATACAAATGATTGAAAATTTCGTCAAAATTGCTAGTACGCTGCTGAGTTTTAAAGGTGATTAATTGATTATCCTGGTAGTTTTACAACAATAACAGTCACAAACGTGACATTACTCCTTTCGATTATTTCCATAGAAACATTTACAAAGCAGTGTGCTTGTACCTACGACTTTATTGTGGAGTTGATGTAACAATAGTTGCTAATGAACAGAGATCGGATTCAAATAGTAGGAAGCGGAGAATGAGTTTTTTTTTAATTTGGCGTCGAAGTAGGCGTTGGAGAGTCGATTGAGATCGCACCACTCGTGTAAAAGCGTAAGATTAAGGCCCGGTTTATTCACAATCGACAGTTCAACGCCTATTTCGACGCCAAATTAAAAAAAAAACACCCGTTATATTGCATGAAAATACGCTAACTAAGTACTAATCGCTCACAATTGATGTGGTTTCATATTATAAATACAATCAGTGCACGGAATAATGCTAGTTAATCCGACTTGCGATGGTGTTTATTACTGAACAGGTCGAGTGTATGGTTTTTGTAGAGTTTTTGTTTCGTTTTTATTCAGCGTGAGACGGAAGCAATGTCCCAAGTGTTTTGCGAATTTATTTGAATAAAATTTGATAAGGTTCTAAAGTAAAAAAGAAATTTTCAAATATGTAATAATGAAAACAATATTCAAACCGTCCAACACCAGGTAATCTGTTGAGTTTAGCACAGCTTCAAAAAACAGACAAATCATTATTAAATCGTGAAATTACATTGCGCCCGTTCATGAAATTCGACCCCACTACTAAATAGAATCGCCTAAATCTGTCCGAACACTGCTAATGAAATGAATAAATTCGGACAAAATTTTCCTATTCATAGGCGTCGAAAATACAAGGATAAATACAGAATTACTTCATGTCAAGGATACTCCACATTTTTTTTACAAACAAACAGAATCACCTGTATAAACGAAAAGTTCGCAACGTTACCGATAGGTGGCTTACAATTAAATTAATGCAGAATGTATTGGGTTCATCAAAAACTTAATATGTAAAAAGAATAATAAAAAAATGAATAGCAGTGGCGCAAAAAGTAATGGTTTGTTAACAAAGAAAAGATGTTGATAGACAATGATCCACCCATACTTTTGTTTATGCATCAGACGATACAAAAATGAATCCCAAAAATTTAAGTATTGCACATTTTGTGGAAACATTTTTCGACAAGTTCCTTAATCAGCATTGACATCATCCAAATTTATTTTCTTTGACATTAATTTTCTTAAAAAACAGACAACCCAGAGCGATTGTCCCTTGAATGAAAGAAGTTCCTCACAATTTGTACAACATATTGATTTTCTTGTCGGTAAATGAATCTTCACTAATCACCTCAACCCCCGATATCACCAAAGACAACATTTCTTTTGTCATTTCTTCGTTAATGATTTGTACCAATATATACAGGGTCATTATAAATAATTGTCCTATCGCAGCTGGCGTTGAAAACCCACACAAATTTTGGATGTGCCGCCAGCTTCGCAACGTTAGACAAACTAGTAGACAGATTTCCAGTACCGCCGGTAGCGCCACCTATCGGTGATACTAGTCTCACTTATGTTATGAGGCTTGCGGCACATTCAACTCCGTCACCAACGCCTACTGCGATGGGACAATCATTTATAATGAAAATGATCCTGTAGATTTAACCGCCTTAAATACAACCTAAAGTCATTACATTGCCCATTAAAATGTTTTATAATTTACCTTGCACACTTTTACCTATTTCCTTTAATCATAATTCAAACTGATTCGTCTTTTAACCCCATCCAAATTCGATATTTTTCCAGCACAAATGTCTGTTGAAACGCGTTAAACACGCCCGCGCTACGGAAAATTTTATTCACTAAATTGTCGGCGCGTTTCGCAATCTCATACGAAGAAGGTGCTAACATAGTTAGCGTAGCGCGTCGTAGTACATTGTACATTTTTAGGTGTCGCGGGCGTGTCTAGCCTGGTTTTTTCGTGTTAGCCCACTAGTTTTTGTCGATAAGTCGCATTGTATAATTGAGTTGGGTTTAAAAAGTGTGTACAAAAAAATTAAACGACGTTTTCAGGTTTGGAGTTGGCCACTCCTGTTTTGGAACACCCGCCTCCTTTCGGTCAGAAACACCCGCACCTCCTCCACATGAGCATGTCGTGGCTGTTGGCGGGGGCCCTCCCGCCCGTGTACTCCAGGCCGCAGAAGGCCCACTCCCCCAGTAACAGCGGCGTAGGTAAACGATCCACTCCATCCCCCAGCCCAGTTCGCAAAATGTCCAATTGCAGGCCTGTCGAGCGCCACGTTCCTCGCGAAGCTCCTGTGCTCGGTGCCCTCCCATTGGGTCGTGCTGTACGACTCCAACGACATGGGTCTCGGCGCCAATCGATTTTTGCACCACGTGCTCTCGTACAAGGGTCCCACTTTGTGCCTCCTCCAAGCCGAGAACAACCAAGTGTTCTGCGTGGCCTCCCCCAACGAGTGGAAGGAGTCGATCCACTACTGGGGCGGCGAGGACGCCGCCGTCATACAGCTGCTCCCCAAGTGAGTTTATTGTTGTTCGCGAGGACTTTTACAACAGTTTCGGCAGGTTTCAAGTGCTGGAGAAGGGTTCGAAGATGCTGTATCTGAACACGTCGGTCCGAGGATATCCGTACGGGCTGCGGGCGGGGAAGGACCCCAGGAGTCCCATCATAATAGTAGACGGCGGCTTCGAAAAGGTAGAGCGACGGGCGTATTCGGCGTGATTATTTGGAGTGGTTTGCAGATGGAGTTCAAGAAGATCCCGTACAGTCTGGTGCGAATCGAAGTGTGGGGCTGCGGGGACCCGGTTAGCCGAGAGACGCAGCTGGAAATCAAGAAGTGGGAAGTGAAAGAGGCCGAGAGACAGCGCTGCGTCAAGTTGAGCGCCGCCGATTGGCTGGACCACCCGGACAGGTATCTGCTGGAGCTCGCCGGTAGACCTCAGTATCACCAAAACCAAACTCAATAGCTTCACTAAAGTACTTAGAGCAAATTAGAGTGATATTACTTGTTGACGTCTATTAGTCACTGTTATATTTATTCGAGGTGTCTCAATTAATCGCGGTTAAGGATATTCATATTCTCACATCTTAAAAGTATTTAAACGTGCCTTCACTAGTTAAGTTCCAGAGACTACCCGCCATATTTCAATATGACGATGACGCTACTATTTGAAGAGCTTTCAAAAGTAAATTTCAATTACCTACATTTGGTATTACTTAAAACAAGCTACTTAATTTGTTCATGATATTTGTTAGGGTGTATTTTTGACATGTGTTGAAGTATTTTTGGTAATATGTAGTAGTTTACGTCGCCCAAACTGTGCATCGCTTCGCACACCGTGCTAAATGTGTACAACGTTGCCAGACTTATTTATTTATATCGAATAAGAGAAAATTCACAATTAAGATTACGTGACTGTCATTTTAATTATACAATTATACTCTGTGCAGGAGCCCCTCTACCACCCATTTTTTCTAAACAAAGTTAAAAAAAGCACCAAACACAAACTAAACCAGAGAAACAGATCAATAATTAACAAACGTATTGGAATCGTACAAATCCAACTAAAAGACATTAACATCTGGCAACAATGCAGAGCATTTCTCCATCTACGGGGCTCCGCGCAGTTTGGGCGACGTAAACTACAAGATTACCGTATTTTTTCAAAACGAGTTATTTTTTATAAAAATGTTGAAATGAGGTTCTGGTTTTATTAATTAATTAGTCTTCGTCTTCCCAACAACTTCCAAACTTCCACAGAATAGTTACACACCCACACCCGTCCAAAGATGTAATTGATGTTACGTCAATATATGAACCACAGCCACAGCCTCAAACCTAACCTAAAAATTGTAAGCAAAGATTGGTATAAGTTTTTGTGGTGATTGTTTCGTATGAGACATGTCTTTTTGTCGGCAAACGTCTTTGTACATGTGCCGATTCCTACTAAGACAGTTAAACAGTCCCCGTGTGACCGGTGAGTAGCTGGCGTCTCAACATAACCCCACTTTTACGTTACCGATTTAAGAAACGAGAAATATAAAGCGGTGGGTGGCCCCCACGTTGAAGCAACTGAAGAAACGTAGAGATGAAATAGGGCCTGAACCGGAACAGCCGCGATCGACTTTTCTTGAATGGAATTACGAAGCTGAAGTGTTCGCTTTTGGCAAACGTCTAGGTGAGGAGTTTGACAGGAAGACGCTAAAACAAGCTCTCACTCATCGGTCGTATGTTACTGCAGAAGAAAACAAAGCTAAAGAGAAAGGTTTTTAGTTTGGTTTTGTTTTTTGGGTGTATTTATGTACAAATTGTCAATAGGTGTTGAATTTGAGAATCAAGCAAGCAATCAAGACTTGATTAAAGAAGGTGATAGTATAATTTCACAATATCTCAAAGAAGAGTTGCGCAAAAGTCATCCTGATGATGTTGTGACAGTGCTGAGCGATTATTTAACCACAGTAGACATGTTGTCACATGTGGCTCTCCACATGGGGCTTAAAGATATCATCTTGACAGCTGTAAGTCACAAAAATTTAAGAGAAAATCTTATTGACTCAATCTTTTAGGAATTTCCGGTAGAAAAGACTACACTTGCTGATACTTTCAAAGCAGTGGTTGCTGCCCTCAAAGCGTCACAAGACCTGTCAAGGGCACAACTTTTGCTCAAAGATTTTCTTCTGTGTCAGCTGAATGGAAAAGAGATTTACGACGTCTGGAATCCTGACAGTCCTCTGGATCACCTAACAAGACTTTTAAAACAGAGAGGAGTGAAGGAACTGGAGCCCAGATTGTGCAATCAGTCTGCCACCAGCACAATATTGGCCAACTACCAAGTGGGACTGTACAACGACAAAAAATTGTTGGGGATCGGTTGGGGCGAGAGTGTTGAAATAGCGAAGGACACTGCCGCTTTAGACGCAATCCACAGAATCTACTATGAAAAATAATGTTATTGCGTAATTTTAGAATAAAACAATTTACATCTTAAAAGTATTGTCAGCACTGAGTGTCCACCAGTAGCGTACCGTTCCCGTCTTTGATCCTGATACGGCCGTTTGCGTATTTGGTCTCTAGGGTACCATCTGGGTATAGAACTTTGATAGTACCATCAGGATACTCACGTCTCTAGAAGAAAAACAGATTTACCAAAAACCTACTTAGACGGAGCTCGTTCAGTTGATGCGGACCGCAGCCTGAACACCACTTTTCACCTTGTATTCTTTCGTCTCTATTTCTTTTTGTCCGTTGGGTAAAAGCAGGATTTTGTCGCCACTTTTGGTGATGTTGACTATCGACCCGTCCGCATATTTTGTTTCTTGGCTCCCATCCGGGAACGTAGTTTGGACGACGCCATCCGGCAGCATCACTTCGCACCTACCGTCGACGTATCGTTTTTCCGTCACGCCCCTGCACTCGAACAAATGAGACAGACGCGTCATGGACACTTGACCACTTACTCAGGAAACTCCACCAACTCCAACCCATCCGCGTACGTAGTTTGACAGATCTTCCTCTCGGAAAAGTAATATCTGACAGTACCGTCGATCAGATTGGTCTCTTGTTTGTCACCGTTGAAAAACGTCACGCTTATTTGATTACCATCGGGGGACACGATTTTAACGTTCCCGTTCGGGTACCTGATCTGTTTAGTACCGTCCTCCAGCGTGTGTTCAGTCTTACCTGAAAAACCCGTCTCGATCAGACATCTGTCGAGAGCTGATTGGTTCTGCGACTGTCACGTGCCCCGCTTTGGAACAAAACAATCAAATTACCCGTTGACGTCGACGTCTCGCGCGGCGATTGGTTTCTGAAAGTGTTCTCGTACTGCGTCTCCAGGTCCACGTGACTCGTTCCCGTTTCCAGAAGCGAGTCGTCCTTGTCGGACGATTTATTTCGCTCCGACTTGTCGGCTTCCGCTTGGTCGCACTTTTTTGTTCGCAGCGTCTCTTGCGTCAGTTTGGAAATGTTCTTGTTGATTTCGTGGAGAATTTTGGCATCAGAGGGTCTGCGGTTTAGCTTCTGAGTGGCCGAGAGCTTCGCGTTTTCTTTGGTCAGCCTTTCGACTTCGTCCTTTAAGTTCGAATTGTCCTTCTCCAGCTGCTTGATCTGGTTCCTGAGTCGCGCTTGGGTCATCCCGTTCTTCGACTCTTTCAGCTTGAGGGTCTCTCTCAAGTCGGCCACTTCCTGCTTCAGGTTGCTTATTTCCTGGCGCTCCCGCTTGTTGGGGCGATTTTGCGAATCTTTGACGTACCTAAAACCAACAATGAAGATTTTGCGGACACTCTATATCTCAACAGACGTCTGGAAAACTTGTTTTTCTTTGATCATCTTCTTCCTTTCGCTCTCCAACTCGTAAACAAGATTCGTCTTCTCATCTTCAAACTCTCTCTTCTTCTTCGCGAAATCGCGTTCTTTCTGTTCCAAATGCTTCCTGATCTCGACGATTCTATTTTTATCCTCGACGACTTCCTGGATCTTCTCTTCATATTCTTCAATCTTCCTTTTAAGCTTGTCGCCACAAACTGCACAGCCGTATGGTTGCTCACTTGTACCAACTCCAACGTCGCGCTTTTCAGTCTTAAGAGTTTCTTCTAGATCTATTGAAGAAATAGAAATGTCGCTTGAAGGCTCACTTGAAGACCATTTCTCATCTTCCGACGCTTCAATAATCGCTAAAAATTCCGAAATCAAACAATTATTGTCTCTCGAAATAGATTCCTAACATGGCACATTCGGTCTCGCGTTGTTTTGAGCCAAACTCTTCAATCTTAGGAGAATCTCGGCGATGTCTTCACGCTCTAGGTTGGTCTCGATCACGTCGTCCTCCTCCTCACTTTGCGACTCCCAATGGACGCGCTTTTCCTCCGCGATTGGCTTGATTTTACTCGGGGTGCTGGATAAAATGCGCATCACGCTCGAATTCGTTGAACAAAAACTACTATTTTCGGCCTTTTGTTCCAACGCCTCAAAAATCAACAGTTCCTTCTCTAGCGCTTTCTCATAAAGAGTCTGCTCACTAACTTCACACCTACAAAATTCATTTAACAACCCAGACCCACTCATTTCGCACTTACTTGTCCATCTGAGCCAGCTCATTAATTTTTTTGATGTGGTCCTCCCTTTCCTCAATCTTGCACCAAGTCGCTTTCGGCCGCACCGATAAATCTGGAGCCCTCAAAGGGGTCGCGCTCGTATTCAAATTATTTTTCGGTCGGCTCCTGACGGGTTTTTGTCGCGGTTTCAACTTGAACCTCTCCAATCCTGCGCCTTTCCTCAAAAACGGCTTCTTGGGCTTTTGCGCGACAGTCCTCGGCCCCGGGTCTTGCGCCAGCTTCTCCTCGAGTAACTGGTCGAAAGATTTCCCAGGAGAAATCACTTGACTTTCCCAGTTTTTCATATTTTCCAGCGAGTTTTCATCGTTTAGTGTCGAGTCGAAAGCAGAAAGGCCCTCAATTGTTTGATAGTCGGATGCACTAGTGACATTTCCACTCGTGTTTGAGAGATTTTTTGTCTTCTTCAACAGCTCTTCGTGGCTCTCCTGCCACATTTTCAGCTCGTTTAGGCGCTGGAGAATGTTTGCAGGCGAGAGAGACATCACAGATTGCAGTTTTCATCGAATTCGAAAATATTTGAGGTTATGTCGTCGTTGAAAGTTTGACAGTGATTCAAATTCAAATTTGGACACAGCGCAGCCAACACAATTTTAGGGGGAAAAGTAAGTCACCACGTCAGATCTAAAATTCGAATTTATTTTTGAATCGCTGCAACATTTTAATTCAAACGGAAAGAAAACAAAGCCAGGTTACGTTAAGTCATCATTCTTTAGTTATTTTTAAGTCCGGCTTGAAGAAATCTTTAAATCGACACGATCGGAGAGGTGACGGATACGCAACGGTTGACGTTCTGGAATGCGTCAAGAAATTAAGAAGTCTGCACGACTGACAAATCCAACAATGGATTATTCATGATTAATTTCTCCATATATTTTGTGTTGCATACATTTGCATATGTTAATTCAAACTAGTATATTATTTAACAACAGCCCGGTTAATATTTAATTGGTGTATTTATAACTTCATCAGGTTCTATCGCTGCAACTGTATATCACCTGACCTTGAACCAGATCTGAGTAATCTCGTGCGGAAATTCCGCTCAATTGTCTTACGATGAGGCAAATAATTGCTTAGGCGTAAGTCATTCAAGCATGCAGCGTCGCCCCTAAATTCACTTCTCGGAAGAACTGGCTATTTATAATTGGAGTAAGCACCAAATGTCAAGGATATCGCGAAAACGTCGAATAATTTACGTTTTCGCGTCCTAGTAGCGTGATGGTCTGACAACGCGCCGCTCTTCCCACAGATGATTATTCAATTTATTTTTTGATGATTAACGCCGGGAAGAATTTGGAAAAAAGTGTTCTGTTAAGTGAGCAGCAGATCTGGACAAATCAGTGGCAGAAGATTTATCAATGGTATGACGCCACGAACGAAACGCAATGGTCGGAATTAAATGAAAAGAAACGGATACACCTTCGAAAATCTTATCTAATCGCCGATAACACCTTTATATAAATAAAATCGGATTCGTTTCGCGAAAAGTTCCCTCCTGGAAGTCCTCCGTAATGGACACCAACGACGAAGTTAGTATTCCTCTTCAAAGGGTGGCGGCATCCCCGACGGAAGAGTACTACAGAAGCATATTCGACAGAGTAAGTGTTTACATTTCGTACTATCTCAAAACGCACCGGTGACTCGCTCGCAAAATATTTCACTGTTATCACTTTATACCTACCCAAAAGTCTACACCCCTTTTATTTACGATTTACCGGGATTAAAAACCAACATGCTAATAGCGAAATTGTTGCGGTTTGCGGCAACATTTAAATTCTAATTAAGTAGCATATAAAAGAAGGTGTTTTAACAACTTGTAATTTCAATAATGTGATCGTATCGCACTTGCTCTTTTATGTTTTACAAAGTATGATGATAATTATGTGAGTTTGATCTAAACGTAGATCTGACACATACATTGTTGAAGTTGTAGATACTTCATCGTTTTTATCTTGTAATTAAAATAAAATTAAGTCCATTTAGTTTTGGGGCAAATACTACATACATAATACATATTTGAAAAAAAGACTGAAAAGGCTGTCTAGTAGAAAATAAATAATATCATGTGAAATGTTAGAACAGGAGCTTTGGTTGATTGAGGATTTAATTAGGTATAAAAGTGTGAGCAAAAATAAATAAAGTAATCGAAAATATTCTGAGTAAATCCGGTACAACAGTTTTAAACAATGACATTGTAATTCTATTGTTGGTGTAATGAATAAGGCGGGAGTAAGTCAGTGAAAAATTGTAATACCGAACAGAGATAAATGAAATATGCTAGAATATGAAAAATAATTTAAATTAAATGTGTTTCAACCGAACGAACTTCCGAAGGTCAACTGCAAATTTTAGGGAAACCGCTAAGTCAAGATGTTTACAAATATGTATACAGGGTGATTCATATACTATCATACATACTTTTTTTAACCGGTGGTAGATTCCGACCCCTAGACACTCTTACAAAAATGTCGAGGTTTTAACGTTAAAATTGTTGAAGATAAAGCATGTCTACTTTTTGCGTACCTATAATTGAAAATATTTACGTTGAAACAAGCTGCCGGGGTGATTCGAAGGAATTGTTGTCAAAATGAGACTAAAGCGACCTTTATAATACCAACATTTTGTTTTCTTCTATAATAACATTCATGAGATTTGTTATACATACATTGGACGTAAAGTGGAATAAATAATTAATACATTAGCAAAAATGGTGAAAAGACCGATATGGTAATTTTTGCCAATTTTTGACGTATGACTCAATATTTTATTGTTGAGTCTTTTTAGATCGGAATCTGCCACTGGTTAAAATACGTGTGAAACTGTATGAATCACCCTGTGTATATATATCGATAAAAGTAGTACAGTTGAATTTACCCTTTTTGTTTACCTATTTTTCCTTATCGAGCGACAAAGAAACTTGCCACCTGCCAAGCCAAACCGTTTTGTGGGGAAAAATGATTTTAATTTAAACAAGATCTGCACTTCAAACTATTACAAAAATTCTTAAAAATACTTAAAACATCATTCTAGTAATCTTGTGATATTACCTGATGATAACCTTTTTGCTGTTAGAGATATTTTCATATTTGATGGCGGAAACAAAAGACTGAGAAATGTCACAAATTTGTATTGTCAGTGTTAAATTTTTCAAAGACGTTCGTGATTTCGACAGAAATGCAGCAAATTGGCAATAAGAAAGTTATTCATCGTCGAACTAGAGAAATAATTTGTAATACGTTTGATTATATGAGAATAACTTTTCCTTTAGAACTACTGACAAAAATTGGTTTCCTTAGAATTTATTTTTTCAATCTATTTAGCGAAAATTTAAATTTACCTAGACACTCCTTTTTACGGCGTTTATGAGAAATTTGACACTGACAATACAATTTTGTGACATTTCTCAGTCTTTTGTTTCCGCCACCAAATATGAAAATACCTCTAGATTGATTTATTTGATGTAAAAATTAAATTCTGTTATATGATAATTTCATTTGTAGTTTATACTCGATGCTCGAGAAAATTAAGTACGAAAAAGTAGGAAAGAATGAAGGGAATTGCTGCCATCGTGTAGTGCGATATTAATTTTGAAATTTTGATTAAACGATGTTATTCACCAATATGTCTGTGTTAAGATGACGAATGGACTAAAAATGTAATAAATAGTGTAATACTTTTTTTTACGAGAAGGAAAATTTGCCGCTCGAGCGAAGCGAGTGCGCAAATCCGCCGAGTAAAAAAAAGATACTTTACTAACGAGTTGCATACAAAATTTTTTTGGCTCCCGTAAGTTTAGATAACAATTTTTTCGACACTCAAAATTTGAAAATTTTCTCCTGTGTGAACCCGTGGACCTATAAAACAACGCTCGTTTTACTCGCGTTTTAAATTGGCCCACTCATGCCAAAAAAAATCCCAATTTACATACGAACTAGTTAAAAAAAACTACTAATTATGAATGAAAAATTTTATAATTGCGTTAAAAAATGACACGCTACGGCACTTTTTTTAACGCTTCTTGACCGATTCAAAAATCACATATTTTATGAACGCAAACGAATGAAAAAACTTGCACTTTTTTTGACGGACATTAAAAAAAGATGTTTTTGGAAACTTAGTAACTATCTATGTATTATACCACATGTCCCAGAAATAAATAAATTCATTTTTACCCCTAATGAAATTTGTTACTTTAGACGCAGTTGCAAATTGTTGGGACTCTTGTTGTTGCAAATGATAAATCTGATAAAGTGAAGTGGAAATAATGGTAGTAAATGTTGTTCAATGTCAAAAAAAGTAATACATGAAAATGTTTGTACTTACCTAACTAGAATGTCATGGTCATTGACTATTACAATTAGTTACAAGTGACAACAACAAAGATTAGATGTGTGGCACATCTCAATCAAACGCCAGCGTCTGAAATAGTTGCAAAATGTTTCCTAAAATGTTTGCAACGATCAGAAAAAAAAATCTACCGAATCTATTAATGTTCAAAAAAATCATCAAAAAGTGAGACTTGCAACATCTATGAGGTGTTCATTTAAATTTCCAGCCAAAGTTGGCGTTGAAGAGTCGATTGTGAACGCACCACTCGTGTAAAAGCGTGCCGTAATTCGTTGAGCGTTCACAATCGACTCTTCAACGCCAACTTTGACCGGACATTTAAATGAACACCTGATATTTAACCACAATTAAAACAGTACGAACATGAATTAGTGTTGCAAATGGAAATGGCCGCCGTTATTGTCAATATATCACGAAAGGCGACGACGAAATTATTTGTTCACTCTTTCCAAAAATATTCGATTGTTGCGAATAGATGTACTGTCGCGAGCAATAAATTTTGGTCGTCAATGTCATTTCAAAATTTGGTTAGATTGTCACAAATTTAAAAAATTTCCCTGCCAGATTATGCTCACGTCAACAAAGTGTCAAAAAATTGAGAGAAAAATGACAATTAATGTCATACAACATGATGATAGGTTATGATATTTACGACTGTTTTATAATGGAGCATTTTCGATTGCGTCAAAGAATGACCTTGACGACCAAAATTTATTGCTCGCGACTGTAGCAGCGTTTTCTACTCGTTCTCGTGAAATTAAAAATATCTCAATCAGGGGAATGATAAAATAATTCTACTTGTATGTATTAGTTCATAATACGAGTACCTACCTACGGTTTATGTTTACACACGTAGTATCAATTTACAAATAAATTAATACCAGTTGTATCTAGATATCACAAAAGAATTCATCAGCGTTACAGTTACTTAGTTGCAAAAAAAAACGGGAACTGTCAAAATAAAATTGACACATTTTAACAATTTTTTCATAGTGTGAAAACTTCTTACGAGGAATAGGTTAGAATTAACGTCAAAATACAATGACATTTAAAAGTATTTGATAGGTATTGTCAAGTTGACAATTAATTGACAAATGGACAAAACCAAATTTACATTAGGAAAATTCTCGTTTCCCGTTTTTTTTTTTGCAACCAACTGAACAACAAAATTTCCCTATCAGTGATTGCATTTTCAATGTCATTAATATTACAAAAGGAAAATAGCGGGACCCAAGACAGAGTCTTGCGGAAACCCGTTATTTACTTGAGAAGATAATCAGAACTTTTATCGTGCAAACTCAACAATTCGGTTGTAGGAGATAAATATGACATCATTAAATTTCCTGATGTTATTAGATATAAATCCATATACATATAATACATACGTTTATGTTTGAGAACGTCAAATGATAAGCAATCAAAGACCTTGGAGATATCGCAAAAAAGAGCTCCAAGGTAACAATTTTTTCAAA
This sequence comes from Tenebrio molitor, assembly GCF_963966145.1. NCBI lineage: Eukaryota > Metazoa > Arthropoda > Insecta > Coleoptera > Tenebrionidae > Tenebrio > Tenebrio molitor. Next base: position 469,662 of record NC_091049.1, read on the forward strand.
TTTTTTTTTTTCTGAAACCGAATTGCGAAGATGTGTACTTACAGATTATATTTACCTCTAAGTATTGCGCAAGGTAAGCTTGAAAAGCCCCTCTTCCATGGTTTTATTCAATTTTGGCGTAACAGATACGGGACGATGATTTATTGGAATTATCACGTTTAAAAATAGGTAGAACTTTAGATTTTTTTTTTTAATTCTACATAAATTCCAGTTTTAACACATTGACTGTATAAAATTGTCGGTGAATATAATATTACATTTTCTATGACTGATATATCAAGTCCTTCCTGTATGACCACAAAAAGAAGTCACACGGACTTAGGTCTGCCGATCTGGCAGGCCAAGCTGCACGATAATTTCGTCCTGTTATTTTATTATCAAACTGTTTTGTCAAATGGCGTGACTGATAAATATCCAGAGCTCACTTAGTCATTTCGAGCATTTGGAACAAACTTTTCTCTTGTTTACTTTTATATTAACTCTTTCATTTCTTGACATTTGTTTAATGAATGAATAGGTATAGTTCTTTGCATTTTTATACATATTCAGAGAACAAATCTCTGCAATACTGAATAAAAAAAGTGCACAGTGCCATTTGAAAAAAAAAAACAAGTTGATGTTCATCTGTCAAAAACTGAACACAAGATTTTTTTAAATTTAGTTGGTGTTGAAGTTTTTTGAAAATCATCAGTCAGTCACCCGGTATAAAGTATACATAAATAATATTGGATACTTCATGTTCTTTGAAACTTCTTCATTTATCATCTATGCTTTTGACGAGCTTGTGGCAGTAAAAAGTGTAAGAAAACGGCTTGACACGAATAAGCGACAGATACGTAGAGGTATTTTCATATTTGGTGGCGGAAACAAATGACTGAGAAATGTCAGAAAATTGTATTGTCAGTGTCAAATTTCTCATAAACGCCGTAAAAAGGAATGTCTAGGTGAATTTAAATTTTCGCTAAATAGATTGAAAAAATAAATTCTAAGGAAACCAATTTTTGTCAGTGCTTCAAAAGGAAAAGTTATTCTCATATAATCAAATGTATTACAAATTATTTCCCTAGTTCAACGGCGAATAACTTCCTTATTGCCAATTTGCTGCATTTCTGTCAAAATCACGAACGTCTTTGAGAAGTTTGACACTGACAATACAATTTTGTGACATTTCTCAGTCTTTTGTTTCCGCCACCAAATATGAAAATACCTCTACACAAAAATAACTCGCAAAAAACTTCAACTTATAACTTGCAATCGTCAAACGGTTAACAACATGAAAAAAGACAACTTAATATTTTTGCGCCACCACAATTTTTTTATTTTTGTCAATAATAACCCAGCAATGCAAGAGGAAAGAAAGGAAAGTAAACGAGGAAATGGGATCTGTGTACAGCTTCCCCATTGTAGCTTGAGCTGTGAGAGCCGGATGCGCAGTGGTCTTACACTAATTTTGTCGCATTTCTTTGCTGCTTCCAGGACCTCTTTATCGGACCTCTTTATTCAACTTTGCGCATCCCTCACAGCTCAAGCTACAATGGGCAAGCTGTAGTAGTGTTGGCTGCAGTTGCAGATGGAAAATGAAACGTGTTGGTTGGATTTGTATTGTTCAACACATAAACAAATCTCGCAACCACTCTTTGCAACAGCGCAAAGATCGTTTACCTTTTTTGAGACTGTCGTGACTGACTGTATGTTGACACAAGGCAGATGCAGACGGCGACGGCTTCATTACCACCCCTGAACTTCAACGGATGATCAGGAGGAGCATTAGCACGACAGAGGGTCCGCCTCCTCCTCCCGAGGTGGTCAGGAGGATACACCAGGTCGCCGACACCGATCACGACGGCCGCCTCAACTACCAAGAGTTCGTCGCCATGATCAACAACCCCAGGTTCAAGGATATCTTCGGCAGATACGTGACCAAGTACGTGAACTTCATCGTACCGAGGAAGAAGTTGGGAAGCTACGATGTGCCGGACGGACAGGAACAGCTGTACGAAGACCAGTACACTTGTTGGCCGCCGAGGGTCGGCATGATCATCATCTCCATCATAGAACTGATTTTCTTTTTGGTGGACGAGATCAAGGAGGAGAATTCGACGACGTTCGCGACGGGGCCCATGGCCCAAACGTTTATCTATGATCCCACAAAGAGGTATCAAGTGTGGCGGTACTTCACCTACATGTTCGTCCACATAGGGTGAGGGTTCATTTTATTTTTGCTTCCAAAGGTCTACTTTACATTTATTCGTAGACGTCTCCCTAAAATGTTTATCTACATTCTAAGCCTACAAATTGACTCCTTTATCAGAGATTACGAATTCTACCCAGAACCTTGTGACAACACTTTATAAGGTCAAATTTTTTCCCACCAAGTTATTAGGGGTGATAACCGTGTCTAAACCACTTTCGGATAGTAGGTAGTGAGCAACAAAATAAAATCGACACAATTTTGTTGCTTCTCTTAGACTACAGTTATATTTAAAATATACCTACAGTCATTGTTTACCTAAACTGATAAGAGCTCACTTGAATCTTGTCACAGTCTCATGTATTATTCAAGATATTAGATAATTTAATCTTGATCGAGGGTTTCGCCACATACCTAATTCTTTTTTCGGCGACCGTGGAAAGATGTCTTACCAACGTGATTTTGCAAACATTCCTTTTCCATTAAAGCTACTTACACTTGGTGGTGAACTTGGCGGTGCAGATCTTCATCGGGATCCCCCTGGAGATGGTGCACGGCTGGTGGCGGGTGCTTTTGATCTACGTGACCGGAGTAGTCGCCGGTTCCTTGGGCACGTCCATGACCGACCCCATGTCGAAGCTGGCCGGAGCCAGCGGAGGAGTCTACTCTCTCATCACCGCCCACATTGCCACCATCATCTTGGTAAGTGGAGGTAGCAGAAGCCGTCGCTGTTCTACTTTTTGCTCCCGCAGAATTGGAAACAGATGAGTTTTCCCCTGGTTCAGCTTTTTATTTTCTTGCTGGTAACCGGCGTAGACGTCGGCACGTCCATCTACAACCGCTATTGGACCGACATGGATGAACACATCGGATATGTGGCTCACTTCGGCGGAGCCCTGGCCGGACTCTTGGTCGGAATTTTCGTGCTGAGGAATTTGGAAGTTACCAAAAAGGAAAATGTTATTTGGTGGATCGCCGTCGCGGCGTACGTGGCGTTGATGTTGGTGGGGATCTGTTGGAATATTTTCTACGCAGATTATTTTCCTAAACCAGTCTATTAGTTATACCAAAGAATTTTTTAAAAATATAACTGCGTTTTTAAGTAGCGGCATCAATTCATTCATCCGCAAACCTTAAATTCCTATTTTGAAATGATTTTTAAGATCTAGTGATTTTTGTGACAATTATCACTGAAGTTGGCAGTAATGATGACAAAAATAACAAACTAAATTTAAGGTTAGGGTTTCGTATATTATATTCGTTCAAATTAGTCATCGGACAATATGTTATCGATTATTTATTGTGCACTACAATAGCAACATTTAACCTTTCTTCTATTGTACATTTCAACCTTCTGTACGAATTTACAAAATAAATGCGGTTTAAAGTTAATTCAACGATACCGTAAACGATTAAAACTTTGCGCAACTCTGCGACGATTGAATTTTTTGAGTGATGGCAACGTGCTTTATCGATGAAGACTTCACTATTGAAGTGGTTGAAGACTGTGAGGTTGACTGGAAAACGTCTGAAACAATAGAAGAACCGGATATACAACACTACCTAAACATGCCCCCCGAGGATGATGAAATGTAGCCATCTAGAATGTTATAATTAAAATCGCTAAAAAATGTATTTTCCAGTTATAAGGCTGAAGAGTCCATAGTCGGTTATAAATGTGATGTATGTCCATTTACTACAAAACACAAAGTAATATTTGACAATCATGTGGAATCACATAAACAGGTTATGTCAAGAGAAGTGCGTGCTTGTAAGTGTGGTTTCATTACTGATCGTAAATATTGTTTGGTTCAACACAGGTTTGAGTGCCCCTTAAAGAAGGAAAAAGTGTACAGATGTAAATATTGTACGTTCAAGACATTTAAGAAAGCTGCGCACAATAAACACATGGAGAAACTTCACATGAAACGACCTTCAGACAAAAATATGACAGAGAAAGAGAAATAGTTTTAATTTTAAACTAACTGTTGCAATGTAAATTTAACATGATTTTAGTTTTTGTTTTATATATTCAGAATTGATTGCACATTTGTATTTATGGACTAGTGTTTTTAAGTAAATAGAGTAAATGTTTGGTTGATTGATAATTTATCAGATTTTTGTGAATCAGTGTAGCTGTTTAGATTTAGGTTCAGATTCGTTGTAATTATTATTTGTTACCTACTGTTATATAAACAATACCGAATTGTGTTTGTGTTCACGTCCGAGTCAAAAAATGTAAATTTCATAATTCATAGCATAACTGTTTCTTTCTTTTTGCAATGTTGGCAACTATAATGTACTCCATTTTTTTTTAAACAGCTTAACTGAAACTGACAGATGACAGTTTCCGTGAAAGATGTTGATTATGCGATTGTAATTAAGTGATTTCTTTTACTCACCAATGTGTAAGAATTACAATTTATAATGTTACAACAACAAATGAGTTAAATATTGTGTGCCTGTACCCGTTAAACCCATTTCGGTAAGTTCGTTATTTCTGTGGTAAAAAGCGTCATTGAATGTTTTTCTTTGGCAATAAGCGTAAAACGGCATAATGTGCTCAGAGCGGACAGAAAAGGATCCGGTTTTAGTTAACGTTTGCCCTAAATTTATCAAAATAGCTGCAAGGTTTTGTTTTTTTTCCCAGATGCTGTTGGCGTCCCTGAATCCAAAGCTAACTGATTGGATGGCTTTGACATTAAAACGTTTGAGTGTTTTTTGAATAATAAAAAAATAAGTGTAGCAAATACTTTTAATTAATGTTGTTGTGATGATGGGTTCGCCAACGTTCAAATTCGATTTGTACGTTTTTGTGAGTTTTGTGACTGAAATTCGTACTTTGTGAAAAAGTGGGGTTATGTATTTGTCAATATAACAATTCGTGAAGAGATTGTTGTGGGGTATTAGAATTATGGGAAGTGAAACATTTTGCACAGAGGACGATGATTTTACGATAAATGTGGTGGAGGATCCGTTAAATGGGGACTTTGACATTGAAGAGGTGACTGTCAAGAAAGAAGTGAAAACCGAAGATGCTGCAGAATATTTTGGTGTTGTGGAACTCAACATTAAAATAGAACCGACTACTGATTCAGAAGATGAATTAGGAAGCAGTTTTGGATTTGAAAAAAGTACAGTCAAAGAAGAGTTTGAGGTAGATGTGAAATTAGAATCAGAGTGTGATTTTGATCATCTGGGGGATGTAGAGGAACAATTTAGTGTAGATGGTAATTTGAGAGACAACTTGAAAGTTGTAGAATCAGATTCAAGCAAAGAATCCAATGTAAATGTTGGTAAAAAAGGTAGGTTTCAGTGTCCACAGTGCAGTTACCAAACTGACAGTCAGAGACCATTGATTTCCCACCTGAAAGCGCACGTCGAAAAAAAGAAACCGTACACTTGCGTCAATTGCAGCTTCACCTCGTTCAGTAAATCAGCGTTATCCGTGCACAAAGTGCGGTGCACTTTGGTGGAGAACAAGCTCCACTGCCCCCACTGCAACTACCTCACCATCAAGCACAAATACTTGAACAAACACATGAAGTTCAACCATTCGGAGAATCCGGTTTACGTGTGCAAAAAGTGCCCCTTCAGTACCTGCAAGTGGAAACTAGTCGGCCAACACGAGAAGAAGCACATAAAAACGCACAAATGTGCCGAGTGCGCTTTCGAAACATCCTGCAAAGACGCATTGCGCAAACACGTACACGAGATACACACCAAGTTCAAACACAAGTGCGAAGCATGCGCGTTTGCGACGTCGAGCAAGTTGAAGCTGTGCCAGCACAAGAAAGAGAAGCACAAGGAGGCGCAAGGGGCACGTTACGGCAACGCGAAGAAGGTGTATAGGTGTGATCTGTGCCCTTACATCTCAGTAAAATGCACCAACGTCGGGAGACACAGGAAGATTCACTTGAAAGAGAAGAAAGAGGGAAGTGAAGTGATTTCTCTCCAGTCGTGACGAGAGCAGAGAGCTTGCGTTGAACGAGATCTTTGAAGATTGTGTAGAAGGATATCTGCCAAAGTATTAATAATTTGTCCAGTTTATAAAGATTTTAATTGCAACAGCGTGTCATTGTTGAATAAAGAATGGGAAAAACAAGAAATGCGAATTGTGTTAATACATAATACGATTTAGGTTTTCACACATCATATACATTTATAGATAAATAAATTAATACAATCTGTAGATAGCATCATATAAGAATTCATTAAAAGAATAGAAGTTATTTAAGATGTTGTTTAAATGACTTTAAACAATTATGTATAATGGTATTTGTATCCGATCAAGGCACATAAATAAAAAAAAGCTTCCCTCCACATTAACATTATTTTAAGAATTTTAAAAACATCAAATAACGAAAAATAATGTGAGCCTAAGTTGAGTACCTACTCTGCGTAAAACCCAAAGAAAAATAAAGAGCTACTGCTCGGAAAGCGTTATCGCGAGCTTCACCATAGACAAACAGCATAAATCCGCGTCATCAGATGAATAATTTGGCATTTTTACGAAGTATTGTCTACCGTGTATAAATGTAAAAAACAAGGGAGCAAAAATAGTATATTATATCATAAAGAGTAGAAGTGAGTCTTTTTGTAGTCCAGAGATTGAACTGGGCCTTCTACTCTGAATGATATACAGGGTGTCTCAAAATTCGCGAATTCCAAATTCAGAGCGTTGTAGGGGATCACTTCAGTAGTCCAAATATGGAAATTAAAAAAAAATCGGGACTCCCCCCAGAAAGATACTGTCGCGAGCAATGAATTTTGGTCGTCAATGTCATTTCAAAATTTGGTTAGATTGTCACTAATTTAAAAAAATTCCCTGCCTGTTTATGCCCACGTCAACAAAGTGTCAAAAAATTGAGAAAAAAAAAGACAATTAATGTCATACAACATGCTGATAGGTTATGATATTTGCGACTGTTTTACAATGGAGCATTTTCAATTGCGTCAAAGAACGACCTTGACGACCAAAATTTATTGCTCGCGACTGTACATAATTGTTTTTTAATCGACCTTTTTAAGGACCAGAAAAATGCGACTTGAAACTGACCGTGGGACATAATTATGGGGACAACTGTATTAATAGACGAAGATTTTACGATTGACGTTATTGAAGATGAAGAAGAAAGCGACTTCTCGCTGCAAAATCACCAAATCAAAACTGAACCAGAATGGTGTGTCGAGGACGGTTCAGACACTGCGTAAGTAGGTACCAACCCAGTTGTAAAAATCACTACTTTTTGTCTTTTTGTAGCGGAATAGACGGCTATGGAATTAAACAAGAGTTTAAGATTGACATCGAAGAGAATTATCTGTCAAACGACGAATTTGTAGACGTCTTGCAAGTGAAAACTGAGATAATAGACGATATTGGCGATGATTTTGTTGTGTGAGTAGCACATTTTGTAATTTTTTTAATTTTGATTTTGTTACCTACAATAGGGAGGAAAATTTGTCGGACGTGAAACCGCAATTGTCAAGTGACAACGATGGAAATTTGTCGCAAGAAGAGCAAATGGTGCCAAGTCAAGACAAATTGGTACTCAAAGAAGAGTCGAATCGATCGTTGCGAGTCGAATCGGATACTAAAAGTTGTACCGACGCGGTACCAAAAGAGAATAGGGACAACAGTCACAAAGATGTAGTACCTGCGAGAAAGACTCAAGGGGGACCGCTGGACAGACGGAAATGTTCGATAACCACGAAAAGAAACCAACAAACGAGAGTACCTTACCAGCACCGTGACAAAAACGTGCCCCCCTTCAGGTTCAGGAAGAAGCGGCGACCGCTGAATCTATGGTATCCATACCAGAGACCGAACCGAACCGGAGCGCCGACGCCGAGCTTTCGCACCTCGACGCGATTCCGGAACCGCCCGCCCGTCTGGAGGTTCCACAATTTCCGAACGCATTCGAACGAAGCCCTTGGACGGAATCAGAGTCGCGACTTGTTCAACGGCGAGGCAATCTGCCGAGGTCACGATCGGTGGCAGCTGTCACCATGGCAGAGGGGAGGCGAAGTGTGCAGACCGCAAGTGTGGGCGAGCGAAATCCAAACACGTGCGTTCTCGGTCTTGCAAATCTGCACGATTCTACAAACTGTTGCTCAACTGAGTGATAACCTGTGCAAGCAGCACTGCACCAACAATGTCACGTGGGAAATGTCGCAATTGAATATACGCATGACGAGGTGAATCACATAATGGAATGCGGAGGGCTAGCAGTTGTGAAAAACAACACGAAGTTCAATAATTGGTTCGTGGGGCGTTAATTAACAGATTAAATATACTGGAATGTTGTGAATTGCATTGGCTAGGAACGGTTCGCTGTGTGGTTTTTTTGTGTCAAAATTCAACTGAAGTGAAGATGTTAGCGACAAAGATGTCAAATGTTAAATACAGGGTATTCAAGGAGGACTGTTTGAGGTGGCAATACAATTAAGAAGATTTTTATATTGTGCTATTGGTAACACTGCAATCTGATATGTTTTGTTGGTTTATTTGACAGATATATAGAAAGAAATTAAATTTTTTAATTCGTAAACACACCTTTACATTTCACTTTAGGTTAAGGTAGCTGCGATTTCCTTACTAATGTTGTTAATTTTCTCTTTTACTTTAAAATCAAAGTTTTGATATGTTACAGCAGCTAGAACCACATTTACTTCGGAATATAACATTACTGGGATACATTGAAAAATATCGTCAAATCTTGTAACAAAATTGTATATGTTGGGCAAATATTGAAAATTTCTCAAAATTCTGACGTGGTGGAATAATTTTGAAAATATTTGTAGACTCAGAGGCCGATTTCAAGTTGAGTTGCAACTTGTATTGTCATGGTAACGGCACAAAATTGCAAGTTTGAGAAAGATGACGCATATTAGTAATTAATGTGTAGGACAAAGATAGCTACACATTTGCGCTGCACCACCTATTTGTCACCCTGACTTGAAATCGGGCTCTCAGCATAATAAAGTACATACAGTTGGTTTCAAAAAAAACGGGAAACGAAAATTTTCCTAATGTAAATTTGGTTTTGCTCATTTGCCAATTAATTGCCTACTTGACAATACCTGTCAAATAATTTTTAAAAATGTCACTGAATTTTGACCGTAATTCTAGCCTCTCTTGTAAGAATGTTTCACACTATGCAAAAATTGTAAAAATGTGTCAATTTTATTCTGATAGTTCCTGTTTTTTTTGCAACGAACTGTACGATATACCCAATATAATATAAGAAAATTTTTCTTTGTTGACCAGTGGTATTATCAGAAAGGGTTAATGTATCTAGTACTACCTAGTGAAAAAACGCATTTACGTGTATTATTTTTCCGATACATGTGTTTCTTTAAGTTTTATTGACTAATAAATAATCATAATCAAATAGGGAAAATACAAATATCGGGTTGGGAGCTTTGTATGTCAAAAGGTTTGACATTTGTTATTTCATAAAAATCTGCAAAAGTGCAAAAGTCTAATACAAATGTAGAATAGGTATTTTTATAGCGCTCAAACCCCAAACTAATCTGAAACCTAGTTCTCGCCCTGGAAAATAACCCTACCATACTCAAATGTAAATAACTATTGAAATATAGAACAATTATTTTCGAAATGTGTTCTCAAATTTTCCGTTTGAATACCCAAAAAAGTTGTTACCAAGTTAAATGCTGCCTCCCATCATGCCAAAACAACGTGAATACATTTTAATTAGCTCAATTTTGGAAATAAATGTTTGTGACACGAATTGTTGTATGTAAAAAGACTACTGTATCAATATAATTATTATATACTCGTATATGTACAGTTAGAGACACGGAATTTCGGGCATCTGTCAATATACTGTCTCAAAATGTAAAATAGGCTTTACATTATTAACCTCAATGCGATTGACGTGAACAGAAAATAAATTTAACTTTTGAATGTCACGCTGACAATAAAGAGTGATTTAGATCTCAATTTTTTGAAGTGACGGAAAAATGATGCCCGAAATTCCGTGTCCCTAACAGTAGTTTTTAAATAGTTTTTAGGAATCGACCTTCATAAAATTGTGATTGTTAAAAAAAAACTGTATTACCACCACGACCTACTGTACTATAATCGGCCTCTTCTTTTCATTAAGAACATGTTTACGAGAGGAGACAGCCAATTTCCGCCAATGAGGGCGCCACAAAGCGGGCATTTGTAAAGTCCCTAGATAAAAGGACACCCCACTTTCGAATAGACACATCAATTTGAGTGTCAATACCGTCAAATTTCGTTGCAGACAACGGTATGCAACCAGATATACTCCGGATTCATTATCTGTATTACTGGCTGCATCGGAACGGGGTACCACATTCCGAAGACAGTAGTCTGCGATCATAGACGTGCCGGTTGGTGGGAAGACCTCAAATACACAAGAGCGAGTTGAATACAACGCTTTTTTGTTCGACGAGCCCCCAAAGGCTCCAAATCGCTGAAAATCTTTAAAATTAGCTTGACGTTTCGTTTTGACTTTTGACAAGTTGTCAAATTTATCAAAATCCGTTCACACAGGAGAAAATTCTCAAATTCTGACAGTGTCGAACAAAAAAATATATTAAACAACCAAAAAAATTAATTTGATCAAAAAACAAAAACGATATTCAAAGATGTTCTATTCTAATATAAATCCGCCGTCGATAACTTTTTTGGCAAAGGCTGACATTCTTTTGTAAGGAGTTTTATTTTCTCTTATTAGAAATCAGCAATAGTCCGTTTTTCCACCGTCAGTATATCCTGCTGAAATTTCTATCCTTGCTCGTCACTAACGGCACCAAAATTTTGGGGGAAAAAATTTAAGTGAGAGTGGAGGAAGTGAATTTTAAGTGACATCGACACCCCATTTTACAGTAATGTGTAATTAATTCTTTTATTATTTCTTCATAATTTTCGGCTTTTTTGTTGCCTAAAAAGTCGTGTGTCACGTTTTTAAAAAATCTCCAAGCACTTAACTCAATATTTTGGAAACATTTGCCTAAGTTATTGAAAAGCAGCACTCTATGTATCCAAAGCCTTGACAATTTTCTTTATTAATCCCATCTTAATGGAGGTAGTAAAACCTTTTTAGGATTCACTAAAGGTAAATTCTTTATGTTAGCTTGTCCTGGGACAAATTCTTTTACTCTATAGACAGATACGTTGTTTTTAAGGTGAAACGTCATTTCAACAGCTCACTGAGCTATTTTATTTCAAAAAGCAACTTTTAATGAAACGAAATGGAGGTGAGGTGATATGAGGTGGTAATATGTGTCTGTGATGCTAAAACATCAGGTTGCAGGAGGTCGTGATTACCACATAAGTTTACGAAATATAGCGATCTATTTCCTGCATGCTATATTAAAATTACATCAAAAGGTTGTTTGTAGTACCGTCGGCCAAAACGACGAAAAAAAATCTGAAATGGCGGGCGCGGGGTGGTTGTTTTACGAGTTGAAATTTTTTATTCTATGGTAACCTCAAAAATGTCTGCTCTGCATTTATTTATGCTTGCTGAAATGTTGATTTATAATTTAATTGATCGTATCGCCACGACAGGATGTGATTAAGCTCCCACGAAGCGTTTTGAGAAATAACTCAAAACGGCGTTTTGAGTTGTAGTGGAGTAAGGTTATGTTTGTTGCGTTTGGCTATGGCACTGAATATCAGAATCGACGAAGATTTCACTTTTAATGTTTACGAAGATATAAACGAGGACAATTTTTTTAATACAAATTGTCTTATAAAAACAGAAACCTGTCCAGAAGAAACATTCGAGTAAGTTTGTGTCTTTTTATGAGTAAAATATACATTCAATGTTTCTGTAGTGTAGTCAGATTTCAATCTGAAGACTCTGAAATTATAAATTTTGCTGAGAATCTTGACATTAAAACAGAGTCGTGTGCCCCGTAAGTTATTCACGGTTTGTTTGTTTATTATTTTTTTTGTAAGAAAATATTACAGAAGTTACTCGAGTGTTGTGGAAAATGCAAATGTTGATTGTGATGATAAATGGGATGTAGATAGCAAGAATTTTTCAAATAATAATTACATTAAGGAAATTGATAAATTTGAAATAGAAGAAAATGATTTACCTAATATTAGTATCAAAACAGAGACAGATTCACAACTGTAAGTGGTTTGTTTTTCTTTTTGTTAAAAATTTTTATTAGCATTTTTTTTAGATTAAATGAAAGCGCGCTACAAGAGAGTGTTTTACCTAAGACAGAAATCAAGGATGAGTTCAAAACTGATTTCTCCACAATTTTTTATCATAATTGTACCCCTGTAAATATACATACCGATAGTGAGGGATTGGCTGTGACTTCTCTCATTGAGAACAATTTAAATCAAAATAATATAAAAAATGAAAGGAGAGATGAGGATGACCAAAGTGACCTAATGTAAGTGTTTAAATTTTCTATTTGGAAAATCTGAGTCTTGAAGTGCTGTTTTTAGTTTAAAAAATAAACAATTGGGCTGGCAAGTTGAACAACTTGAGAGTTCATCAAGGAAAAGACAAGATGAAGCCAGAACACAGTAAGTATATATATTTTTTTGCATATCGTAACGCAAAATCGTAGTGAAAGTAGCACTTTTTTTACACGAAAAATCGTAGCAAAAGTAGTACTTTTTTGCATCATTTTAGTCCATCTCCTTGGAGTTGATTTCAAAGCATACCTATTTTTTTTGTAATTTTTCGTAAATTCTTTTACACCAAATTTCTCAACTTACATCGATATGCAAAAAAATACTGTGTACAACACGTTATGAAAGTCTCTTTTTTTCACTTATTTACAAATTCGTAAAAAAAGTATCACTTTCATAACTAGTTGTACAATTAGTTATTTATGCAACAAGTGAGTAAAGTAATACTTTTTTTTTTCGAGATGGAAAATTTGCCGCTCGAGCGAAGCGAGTGCGCAAATCCGTCGAGTTAAAAAAAGATACTTTACCAACGAGTCGCATACAAAATTTTTTTGGCGCCCGTAAATTTAGATAATTTTTTCGATACTCTCAAAATTTGAAAATTTTCTCCTGTGTCAACCCGTGGACCTTTAAAAAGCTCGTTTTACTCGCGTTTTAAATTGGCCAACTCATGCCAAAAAAATCCCAATTTTCATACGAACTCGTTAAAAAAACTACTAATTATGACTGAGAAATTTTATAATTGGTTTAAAAAATGACACGCTACAGCACTTTTATTAAACGCAAAATACGTGCAAAAATGAACCGCTATGGCAAATAAAAGTTAACTGGAAATGTGATTTATTTTTTGACTGGTTCATTTGAGTAATCTTAACTTTCCTATAGAATCATTTTATCCCTAAAGCTCCTCGCCGAGGAGCTCTACCGCAACATTTCTTTCGATTTATGTTTTAAAAAATTGAAACATTTTCTCAGAATTCTGAGAAAAGATCATTTTAGCATTTCTCGGCTCTCCGTAACCATTTGCTTCTTTCAATTGTGCAATAGAATTTTTTGTTGCAAACTTCACGCATTGTTATTTCTCTGCAGATCATGCAGCGAAACTTCACTCCTGCAAGATCAAAAAACTGTTACGAAAACCACCAGAGCAGCACCTGCGATTCAAAAAATTACCACTTCTTCGCCCACCGTTAAAAGAATTGATTTTGTACTTTTAGAGACCGATCTTCAGCTGCAGAAGTTGGCTAAGAGGAGCGTCGAAAGCTCTGACTTGGGGCCGGATGCTAAAAAAAAACGCGTCACAAGCGATAACGTTGTGCAAGAGAGTAATCATAACAAAACAAAATCGACATTGATTCCATCCGTGAAGTCGAAGAATCAGGAGAAGGAACGGACGTTTTTCGACCTGAAAAAAGATTTGTCGAACTCAAAAGTTGCGATAGAAAGTTTACAAAGAAGTAGAATTGGACTTAGAATTACGAATTTACGGAAGGGCACTCCATCGGTGTCACTTTTGTTTTCGCCCGAAGAGTGTAGCAGTTTGCAGAGTTCGTCCAGTTCTCACATTAAATCGTCTGAAAGCTCTAATGTAGTTTCGAGCCTGAGTTCAGCAAGTACGGATAGTGAGCAAAATAAGTCCGAAAACAACACTCCGCCTTCAGTTGTGAGCAGAAGAAAGTGTGACGACATTTCGAAAAGAAAGCAGAGAGCAGAGAAGAAGGATGAGAATTGGTTGTCAGAATCCGACGGTAAATCTTCGTCGATTTCTCAGATTGCAAGTTCGCTACAAATTTCCAGCATGAAGACAAAGATTTCTCGACAAATGGACACCACGAGTGGTATCCAGTCTGGATCGACCACACCCGTCAGTGCAGCGAGCAGCGCTTGGAACATTCACCGAATAGTGAAGAAGTCGGAAGCGGAAAATAACCGCAAACGTCAAATGAACGAACAGAGACTGAACCAATTGTTGCGTAACTTGTACCAACGTAACAGTATGAAATTATCGACGGGAAATAATCCAGAAAGCGCGAATATAATTTGTGAATCGGATCGGCAAAGCAGCAAAAGTGGTTGTGAAGAACCAGGAAGAAACCAAAAGCGACCTGCAGATGGCAACTTGAAAGAAAATGCGAAACAATTGAACGTAGAGGAAAATGGGAAAGTTTTGTTTTGCAAGTCAAGCAAAGTGTTGTGTATGAAGGTCCTTTCGTATCAAAGTGGAAGCAGTCTGAAAGTTTCTAGTGGTGTAGCTTGTAGTGAGGGAGTGAACGGAGTAGATCTAAAAAGACTTCCAGTTTGTTCGAATACTGGGAGAACGAATATGTGGGTGAACAGACATTTTTGGGAGTCTTCAGGTGTTGATGGTGATAAAGAGAAAGCACCTGATGATTTAGACGAGAGACTGAAAAACCGCAAGAACAGTAAAGATGTTGGTGATGCTGCAAGAAAAGAATGTCGAGGTGATGAGGTGAAATTTGTCGGCAAAAGTCATAAAGGTGTTGGGAAGACCGAAGATAGTTTGGATGAGATGTTGACGAACAATGACAGGTCTCGCGGGATGTTAAATGAATGTTCAAACAAAACTGAGCAAAATGGAATTGAACGGTGTGGTTCTAAAGTTGAACAAAATGAGGTAAAACTAAATGGAAATAAAAATCAAGTGAAAAATGACACAGTTGAGATGTCAGAACGGTGCCAGAACCAGAATATAAGATTTGGGGCTTCAAATGAAAAAGAAACGAGAAGCAGAAGCAATGCAAAGCGGTCAGAAGTCATAGAAGAAATTAGAATTGTTCTGAGTCGAAACATATATGGTTGTGGTGAGGACAGGAGTGTAGTACCTGCAGCTTCAAGTGAGAAGAACCGAGAAGTTGTCTCTCTTGCAAATGAGATTTTATCGGAAAGAGCGAATACGGTGGGACCGGCGAGGAACAGTTGTAAGTTTGGCGAAGAAGAGAAACAGGAGGTGAACGGTGAAGATTCGCATTTCTTGAATGGTGAAAGTGGAACGGGAGCTCAAGATGCGTTGGAAGTTTCTGGGACAAGACAAAATGGCGATGTCCCCCGCAACGAACACTTTCTGGGTGTTACCAGGAAAATACCAGAAAGAACTTGCAAAAAGGAGTCGATTCGTATGACTTTAGAAAGTCAGAATGTTGTTAGAAAGTGTGATTCTACAGTTGAAAGTAGTTTTAAAGCAAAGACGTCGCAATCTGCCAATAAACTTCCAGTGAGACTGAAACTGCCCAACATGGGGGATTTTTTGGTGATTGGAGATTTTACGAAACGGTCTGCAGACCGTGTTGAGAAGACAAATTCGACTGTGGCGCCAGCAAAAACAAACTCCAATGCTAAAGTTACTGATTGTGGAGTTGTGACGAAGAAGGATGAAAACAGGTCACAGAAGACTAATAAAAATTCTTTTAGTGCTGGAAGAAAAGAATCGTTGAGGGGAAATTGGAACGGAAAGTGTGACTTTAAAGTTGAACCGAACGCGTTTCTCGGTGGAAGTAGTACACCGATGAGGAACGAAAGTAAGTTGAAAAGAAAACCTGAAACGGAGCAATCTGAAAGTGTACCAATGGGTGTTGGTGGAAGGCTTCGATGCTCAGATTCTCCGCAGACCGAGATTTTGGTGCGTGAATCGAGCGGTAAAAATGATGACGATAATCTAGATGTGAACACTTTTTCCAGAAAGACACCGGAGAAGACTGTTGATAGAAATTTGGGTGCCACAACACGAATGATTTCCAAGTTTTGTGATGCTTCGTCTTTGGTGAAGAGTAAGATGGGAAAATGTCTAAAAATGGTAGTTACAGACGCTGCATGCGATTCGTCGAAAGTTGGTAGTCGCAGTTTCGATAATGTTTTGGCAAAGCAATGTGGAAATGTGTCCGATAAAAAATTTTCTCGTGTTTATAAGAGACTATTTGGTTTTGAAAGGGACGGCAAGAGACATACGAGAAGTACAAAAAGTTGTTGGGTAGATGAGAAAGAAAATAGAAGAAAAAAGTTTCATTGTAACCGGAGTGTAGGAGAGACTTCAAAGGACAAGAAACGTAACAGTAAAGCACTTGGCAATACTCGCAGTAAAAGATTAGGAAGAAAGAAGCAATACAAAGTTAATCCAAGTACACCAGCTCAGGCTGAAAAATGTTTTAAAGAAAGTAGCAACGTACCTGGTTGCAAACAAACACGAGTTGAGTTTCGCAACGTAATGCAAGACAAAACGCCAGACGACAGACAAAAAGAAAGTAAAAATGCCCCGAAAGGGACGGGAGACGGGGTTTTTAATTATTCAAACGACAAGAGACTGGATAGGGTGCGCAAACGTGAACGTTCTCTCGAATCTAAAAAGGAATTTGTCAGTGAGAGGAACGTGGACAATGGAAAGAAACCGCAGACGCGCTCCGCAACGGCAGAAAGGTCCAAAACAGTCGACCAAACTCGCAACGATATGGTAATGATGTTGCGGAAGAGAAAGAGTGTAGCCCCCGTACCTGTTTTGCATTGATGACGATGTGACGAAGAATTACTCCGATGTTATACTCAGAATTTTTGTATTTTTATTTTCTAAGCAATTTCTTGACTATAAATGTTTTATTAAAAATTTTGTGTCGTTTTATGTTCATATGGATCTGTAGACGCGATCACAAGACTTGTAGTTTTGTGATTGTCAAGCGTTATTCAATAATTATTAATGAATATTATTTAAGTGGAATGAAAGAAACGAGTATCGATTTCTAAAATGTATCGTATTCGACGTTAAACACAGGATACGATCTCAGTCACACTTCAACATTTTATGTTGGGGACAGTGTCAGTTTTGAACATTAAATGTCAAGTCGAATTGAATTTTGCAAATGTTGGTGTTTTGGGCCGATTTACCAGAAAAAGTAAGTACGTTTTATATCTTTTCGTCAAATATTTCGACACCGCGGTAGCAGAAAGTATTTGTTGGCCGTTCGGCCGAAAGTCGCCGGTTAAATTAAGAAATTAACGCCGCTCCGCCATTATGCGTTTCAAAGACGTTTAGAAAAAGAGGTAATATTTTAAGTCGCCGGTTAAATTGAGAAATTAACGCCGCTCCGCCATCACGCGACTCAAAGACGTTCAGAAAATGACGTAATATTTTATTTATCACAAAGGGCAAATTACAGTTATTAATTTACGGTAAACAACTAACCTTGATAATTTAAAACTTAAAAAAGTAAACTCCAAGGACATTTGTATTCGGGACTATCATAATGAGGTTACTTAGACGCTAGATGAGACTTATTTACAAATATAGTACAAATCTTAGTTGAAGAAGTTTACTGGGTGAATTTCCCACTTTACAGCTAAATGTTTACATTCCAAAACAAATAAATTAAAGAAAATTTTGTTCGAAAAATTTAACTAGGCTACATAACTATACTCTTCACTAGAATGAGGTGTCCTTTCGATATACTGTTTATCGATGAGCGACTCAATACATTTTTTTATCAGCTGAACACTCGGAGCGAACGACACTTTCGACTGGGCGTACACCTGCAACGAATCATTGAACCGGCCCTCGACCAACTTTAATTCTCACCTCCTGAATCAGAGCGTTGTGTTTGAGTATCTTCCTGGACTTCATGATCCGAACGATCGCCGCCTGCAGATACATCTTGCGGTCCTCTTCAACCGAATTCATCGTTTGCTCGACTTCCTGCGGCGACTCCTTCTGCACGGCCGCGTTTATCCTGAACTTCGTCCTCTTGTTGTTGTACTCCATGTTCAAACGTAGCACAGTCTCGGGCTTGAGGTCCTGCTCATTCCAAAGTTACTTCAGTGACTCACGCCCCCTCGATCACTCACCGTGCTGTCCGACAACAACAACTTGCAGTCGACGAGACTGGCGGCGTACCTGTGATACTGCTCGTTGGTCAGCTGGAGGCTCTCCCTGATCTCTCGGTACGTGAGGGAGTCCGTGTGCTCGAACAACAACAACGTGGCCATCTGGAACGTCTGCATCGTCACTAGATACGATTTTTTCAAGTGGCCCAGTTTCAGCTCCGCCTGACACAAATTGTGCAGCCACGTCAGCTTCCTGCCGTTGAACCTGTTGTGGTAGAAATTCTCGAACTACAATCACGAACGTTAGAGGTTTAATCGTGGCGCGATCTTCTCCGTTACCATCTGCACGCTCTTTTCCAATTGTCTCGGGTAAGTGAAAGGGGTGGTGCCCGTCTGCCCCAGCGGCCACGCTCCCGCTTGCAGCACGTATATGCTGAAGTTGATCCCCAGATCGATGTTGTCCAGTTTTAAAAACGCGTTGAATTTGTTGTTGAGGTCTGCACTGACTGACATGTCAGTGAACATCCGGTGCAGTTTGCTCGTGAACTCGTAGCCACAGGCTTGTTTCAACCGGTTGATCATCGATTCTTCGGCGTCCATGCTCTGTGTCTGCTGATGGATCAGGCGTTTGGCCAACATGCGCGAGTAGAATTTTTGAAAGACGTCTTTATCGTCGATGTACTTGAAAATGGTTATGCTTTCGGCGAGTTTTTCGTCCACCTGAAACAAGTGAAAACGATCAAGTGGGTTTGTGTCGAAACAATCGCTGTGATTTTTGAGGTCATGTGATCTGACTCACTTCCGAGTCACTGATCCCTTTGCTCGACTTCCTCAACAGGGCGTCACAGTACTTTGCCAGGAACTCTGGACTTTTGCTGACGGGTTTGCCAAACTTGTGGTTTATCACGGAACTACAAGCTTTGTCGAGTGCCCCCATGAAATTCTGGTCGGACTTGAACACTTCTTGTATCAAGAGCTTGTACTTTTTGTACACGCTTAACATGTTCTCCACGAAGGTGATGTGAATGTTTTCCGCATCGATATTACCGACAGCCTGGAAAACGTCAAAAAAATGAAAGAGAACAGTCACGGTGGACTCCCAACCGCCAATCCCTGCGTCTTGATGTGATCGAGAACTGTGTCGACCAGCACCGCCATGGCGTTGTGCACGCTCTTCAGCAGGTCATACATGTTGGAGAGATCTTTTTTCCGTTCTCCTTGCACCATCGCCGTGCACTCGCTGTAAAGGAACTGCAGGTGCTCCTCCACCATGTGGGTCTCGCACCTCTTCGACACTTTGGACAGCGAGCTGGGATGGAGGAAGCGTCGCGCCCGCAGCAGCTCCTCTTCAATTTTCGCCTTGACCTTCTCCATATACAGGCTGACATTTTTTTCTTCTAGCAGCTTGGCGGCGTTCCTTTTGAAGTGTTCGCCGCTTTCTTTCAAGAACGGCTCCTCGAAAGTCTCCTGGTACAGCTGCAGTTGACCCTTCTTCTTGTAACCTTGAACCTGAAGGGGCGTGATTGGCAAGTTTGCATTTTGAGGTTATGTGTGTTTTTACCTCGACGAAACTCAAAATTGTGCCCCTGACGGCCTCGATCGGTATCGAGCAGGTCCTCTGGGCGCGGTCTTCGCTCAGCGCTTCGAGCAGGAGCTTGACGAGGCGCGGCCCCAGCGGGGCGATCATTCCAGACTGCCATACTTCTAATGCGAGCTCACCTATTTCCATTTGCTCCCCAGCAGACGAGTCGGAGCTGCCGTAGATTATCTCGGCGTCGGACATTTTTTGGGTCCTGATGTGCTGCTGGTTGAGGTACAAGTAGAGGCTGTGCAAGTACTGACTTCCCACAGAATACTGCGACCAGTAGTGGTAGTAGCTCTTCACTAAATTCATCTCACCGTCTTCTTGCACTTGGACTAGAAGTTTCGAGACGTGGTCGATGAGATACTGTTTGGTTTCCGCGTACAGTCTGTCCGCCATGGGCTCTGGGTGCGCCACACATAACGAGTAAACGTCTCTGTCGAGGGCACAGTGTCAGCATTGTCAATTTGTGCGTGAGATAACTTACGAGAAACGGTCATTCCATACGGGCCGCGGCACATGATCCAAGGTGATCACTCCTGTGATGGTGTCCCGGATGGCCCCCCAAGTCACGTTAAAATCAACACGGCGCGGTTTCAGAGACATCGTGCTAGAATGACGGCTGGAAATGACAAAGCGTTTCTAAAAATATGCACGTGTATTTTTTTTTAGGTTGCAACGTAAACACAAAACACACGGTGTGCGATCGGCTATTTTATTAATAAATTTTGATCACCTGGTATAAAGATCGTCACTTATTTCTTTGTGTGCAGTTTTTCCACCGCGAGTGGCACTTTGAATTTTTCTGGCGGCGCAGGATCGAATCGTCCTTTTGTTTGTTTACTTTTTAAGTCTCGTCGAATTTCTCACCGAATTTACAAACATCGTAGAATTTGTGACGAAATGGGGTCAACTTGACGTGTGAATGTCATTTGTCGACTCCATATTTTTTTTGACTTTTCTAAAAACGGAATACAAATGGCTCAGAGTTTTGTTGTCGATGCGTGCGCCCTCTACTACATTTTTCTATTAATATACACGGTGATTCAAGGAATTTTTTATTTTGAAGTGCTTCAAAAAACCAGCAATTCGTTTTCTATTGATCGTAAAAAAATTCATCTACGATTTATTTCAAAGTAAATATTATAGTTCAACACTCAAGTTGTTAGTCGAAAGTCGACATCGTCAAGTATTTGAAGGCTGTGAAGTAGACGTCAATCTGTTGTACAAATTTCACTTCATAGTAGGCGTTGAAGAGTCGTTTGTGAACGCACTAAACAGATTACGCATCACGGATTAGCTGTTTAAATCTTACGTTTTACTTTTACACGAATGGTGCATTCACAATCGACTCTTCAACGCCTACTACGAGGTGAAATTTTAAAAAACACTATAACGTTCCGACTAAAATAGTAGTTGCTTTATTTACTTATTTTCATTTAAATGTCTTAAAAAAGTTATATCTATACAAAGTGATCAAAAAGAAAACAAATCAGAGCAGGCGTTGTCACGTCGCGTCGTAGCAGATCACATATGCAAATAAACGTTCAATGCGTGGGCGTAGACAATTTGTGGTCTCAAACGCTACTTTATAATAAATCATAGAGCTAAAGTCAAAACGAAACATGACAGGGCGGAGCTTAGGATGCGCGCTCTCCAATTTACCGCGGACAGGGGCGTATCATACAGTCGTCAGTTTAGGGGCAAAAAGTTAACCAAAACTCAATTTTCTTCATCTGATGAAAGAAATTCTACACCGAGGTCATGTACTTTTGTTCTAGAACCTCTAATAGAATAATAAAAACTATCTTCTTCTTCAGAACATTCCCCTAACACCCTCTATAGCGTAAACAAAAGAAAATTTTTGACTCCGTCACTGTCATATACGTAAGCTGGATTCAACTGATCTACATTCGTCTTCTGCGCAAACCACGTGATGTCATGTTTCGTTTTGACTTTACCTCTACCTCATGAATTTTAGACGTTGGAATTATAATTATTGTACATTTTATTATTATTATCTGATATGGAGAAAAAAAAACAAGAGGAACATTTTACATTCGTAAGAATGGTTAATTCACCAGCTTTATTGCCAAACGCGACGCCACTGCTAAGCAGATTTTTCGGAGAAATGTTAAACAAACGTCAGTTTTAAAACAACGGTATTGATGTTAACCTTGAAAATAGTTTTCGATTTCGGTAAAGTTTACGGACGTTTCGTGTAATTGTAAGCAACAATTATCCTAGAATAAGTGGTAAAATGAGTTTTACCATTGAAGTTAAAGCATTAATTAATAATTAATTAAACAATAATAGATTTTTCGAGAGTTAGGCAACCAATAAAACGACTGTGTGTAGCAAGTATACATAATGTGTACGATATACGATTAAGCTGAGAGAGACATTTCTATAAAACAAAAGATGAGGTATAGTTTGTCCAGTGACAGATTGGTTGACATAAAAATCACTAAATTCTACGCAGAGAAAGTACATACTACCTATAATGTGTTTCAAAATCAAAAATCCACCACCTGTTGAATTATGTTGGCAGAAAAAAGAAAAGAAATCGCAGGAATAAGTTTGAACCTAACCTTCTGCCAAAATTTGACATTCGGTTTGTCACAAATACCAAATTATAAAAATGCCTCGAAAAACGAGGAATCTTTCAACGAGCACTCATTAACTGCTTGGAAGAATTTAAAAAACACGATGAATTACGACCAAAACAACTGTCAACAGTTTGCTTTCATAACCCCGCTTTTTTCTGACACTTGCAAACACACTAAAAACAAAAGTTGGCGACGTTGTCGGTTGTATTTTCGATGTAGAATGCAGAGTTGGTGGATTTTTTATTTTGAAACAGATTATAGTGAAAATTATTTATGTATTTACTTTCAAGCAGTAACATTTTTTGTCTTGAAATTATCCTCTAATTAATGTATTTTAGTGCATTTTGTAGTGTTGGGTTACAAGCCTACAATTTAAAATCTCCCAATCTCTCGCTGGACGAAGTATAGCACTCTTGATTTGTTTTCGTGTGAATCACTCTGTATGTATTGGGTGATTCAAAATGATTGTGGATAAGTATGGCAACTGTGTACGAAAATTTATGTGGCAACTGTGTGGGTGGGATAGAGTTGCTCGTCAAAATTGAAATCCTTATGCTTGCGTAACATTTTTTTCATTTATATTCTACGCCTTTACGTTTTATTTACCAACTTTCTGAAACGTTTTAGAGACAGATTATATTCAAAATTTTCATTTTCACTGTTGTTAACAGTGGCGTAGCTAGATGCTTCCGTTAAAGAAATAAAATTTGTTCTGTTTTATTCCGGTGAGATATGAGAATATGATCCCAAATGACAATCTTAATGCAAAAACATAACACAGACGTTTAGGAAGGACGATCAAGTTATGTAAAATATTAATTTGCATATTCGCACTATCAAAAAATCATCTTTTTTGCAAATGAGATATATGAATTTTAAAACTTTATTTGATCCGATGGGAGTGTGAGAAAAGAAAGAGTGTGATAACCTATAGAATAATTATTTATTTAATGATAATAATAAAGTGATAATAAATAGATAATATCAGTATATTACATTTATGATAATGTTGATAATTAAAATCTTTATACAATATTGTGAAATCAATCCACTAACAAATGTACAATTATGCTAGACCCCATAATGCACGCGCTAAATATAGAACATCTAACACTTAAAATTATTTTAGTTTAGTTTATTTTTTTTTCGATAAATACGCAGGAAATTGTCTTTAACTTTGTACAGTTGTTATATTGTTTTCAAAGCCGTCGACTATATGACTGTTACCATGAATCGAAAAAAAAAAATCAGCATAAAATTATCCAGTTGCTCATTTTTCATCTATTGTACAGAAGAATACGACAGTGACCTCTTTGTGTTGTGGCTAAAGAAAATATCGCATTTCGATACGTCGCGGCGAAGGAAGCGGGTTGGCGGCGGTGCGGGGAGCCGCCATCGCCCCTCCGGCCGCATCGCCAAGCACACAAAAGCGCCGGCCGACGTGAAGACGTCGCCCCTTAACCAGCCGTTCCAGTGGGGGCCGCCGGGGGCTGGACCGCCGTCGCCGCGTTGGGCACGTTGGCCGCCGGCTGCGGGGCGTACATCACCGGTGGCGTTGGTTCTTTGTCCGGCATGAACTTCACTACAAAAAGGGGCTGATTATTTCGGAATCGGGCGGGGATCGCGACAGTGGCGGGGGAAGTGGTGGGGCGACGTGTCACTGCTGCTACGTACTACTGAAGGGGGCGGGGTCGTGCCGAATCGACATATCGTTTATTTTCTGTGTTAAATCTGTCTGTCTTTCAAATGTATGAATGATGCTGTATTCATTTATTGACATTATGAACTGTATGATGCATAAAATGTGTACTCATTTGGATCGATTTTGGGAGGGGGGACATGCGACCCCCCTCCCCTTCGAATCTCTCTGGAAGTGTCGAAATGTCAAAATGTAATGGCATGCTTAGATTCAGATTTGTATTACCTGGACAATCCTTCGGGGGTGGCGGCGTAAATAATGTCGAGAACGGGGGAGGATGGTGCCACATTATTTATTTCGATTTTACATCGGTTGTTCGATAAATAAAAAAAAATCGATACAGTTTCACCTTCTCTTTTTATATTTATAGAACCTGTCGATCAATCTTCAACCGATCAGCACAAGCAAGTACTATTTACATTTACTCTTAATATGAACATCGCTATTGATGATGGGGGCGGGTGACGAAACGTCGTTCGCACTCGTTCGTTTTGCGAAATTTTCGAAAAACGCCGTTCCGACCCCGCCTCCCGTTTCCTAATTCGTGATCGGTTAAATATCTACAAAACATCAAAAAACAAATTTACACTGAAATAGTTACAACCTAGAAGTACAACTCAATCATTGTTAGTAAGTTCGTTAAAAGAGTGAAAACAATACTTCCATACCACATAACATTATTTTGACAGCATTATTGAATTTTTCTTTAACAATTGATTACACTTGATTAGCACAACAGACCTATTTTTTTAGATTTAAATTTATTTAGTTTTAAACCCCTAAAAACCTCCATTTTACCAGCTCTAGTAAATAGTATATGAACGAATTTTCGCATGTTTTTTTTTTTTTTTTGTTTGGTGTATTTAATCATTTTTGTCAATTTATTATGTAAATGGTAGATTTTCTGTGTTTTGCCAATTTGCGTACTGGAAAAAAAATCAAACCACAATTAAGTCGGTAGCTAATGGCACACCATGCAACCATCGAAAAACCATGCCAGTCTACACTAAAGAATTCATTCGTAAGAAAAGTAATCCAAGGAGGCATGCACAGTTGGTAAAAATTTTCCGCGGAGTTTGCGAATTCCGGCGGTCGACAAAAAAAAAAGATGTCCGTTGTATGGGTTCATGCATTGCACACTTGGAGAGCGGCAGTCACGTTGCTGCGCACTATAAGGCGTTTTGTTGCTATAAGCGGCGGCAACGTGTGAGCCGCGAGTGGCGCAACAAGGTGAACTCTATAGGTCGAAATGCGTGAAACGAAAGGAAAAATAAAATCGAAAATGATGGGGGGAAAACTGTTTTCGGACGGGGAGACTTGTCTACGACAGAAAGACAGACAGAAGCCACTTTACATCAAAACACAAATTTGGTTTTAATTACCGAAAATCGTAGCGACAGGTTACATGAAGTTCACTATGGAAGAGAAATGATTCCATTTAAAACAAAGATCGTCTCACGTGGTTAAGATTTTGTTTGAAACAAAAACGAAAATAGAACTGAAGAGAAAAAATCTTTACTTACTGACAATGATAATTAATATGACCAACCCGATAATCCCCATGATTATCATCATCTGCGGGAGAAAAAGAAACACAATGATTTTTGGTTAAGATCGACTCGGACGTGCCGGAGGTCGTCCGAGGACTCACCTTCAGGTTCTGCAACCAGAATTTTCTCTTTAATTTGCCCGCTTGCTGTTCGAATTGCGACGCTCCCTGTTGAAGCGCATCTGCAAAATATCGTTCACTTTGTAAAAATATATCGACGGACGGGGTCGGTCGAGGGGAGGAAAAGGAAAATGTGAAAGAAGTGAAGCGGTTCGATCGATAAGTGTGAGGAGATTGAAATGTCTGATGATGGACTTTCGAGAGAAGTACAAATAATAATATACAGGGTGATTCATATAGTATCATACAAACTTTAACCGGTGGTAGATTCCAACCCATAGACACTCTTACAAAAATAGCTAGGTTCTAAGGTTAAAATTGTTGAAGATAAAGCATGTTGAAGAGTGTACTATGTACCACCTTTTAAGAACTGCAGATAAATGAAAATATTTTACGTTGAAACAAACTGTCAGGCATTGTTGTCAAAATGAAACTAAAGCGAACTTTATAATACAAATATTTTCTCTATAGCAACAATTGTTTGCTTCTATTATGACATTCATGACATTTGTTATACATTGGACATAAAGTGAATAATTTAGCGAAGAATGGCATTTACTAATAGTAAAAAAACAGATATGGTAATTTTTGCCAATTTTTGATGTATGACTCAAAATTTTATTGTCAAGAGCCTTTTGAGACCGGAATCTGCCGCT
Organism: Tenebrio molitor; assembly: GCF_963966145.1. Taxonomy (NCBI): domain Eukaryota; kingdom Metazoa; phylum Arthropoda; class Insecta; order Coleoptera; family Tenebrionidae; genus Tenebrio; species Tenebrio molitor. Next base: position 496,326 of record NC_091049.1, read on the forward strand.
GGTTAAAATATTTATGAAACTATATGAATCACCCTGTATATTGCATATGTATACAGAGTGACGCAAAATCAGTCCAAAGAAGTAGGTAGTACTCCATTGAAAGGTTATTTTATTGCACCCCGGAACACACCGAAGTGTAAACCCATTACAAGAAATTTGCTGCTGAGATACACGTTTGAGGATTAAAATCGATACTTTTTTCGTTTTATCTGTCTCTGCAGTTGATTTTTTTTTTGTGAGAGTTTATAAGTCTGTCCACACCATTAAAAATTCCACGAACGAAGTGCACCTCACTCTCGGGGTTAAAATACCAAAACGAAACTAGTCATACCGGGTGTCCCTCCTAAATTAATTCGAGCTTTTCGGATGTTTTTTGAAAAATCGAGTCGAGTGTCACTGTTTCATTTTCGGTGGCCACCCGTACATAGGACGACTAAAGATTCTCGAGTACACTTGGATTTAAAAAAAAAGCGGGACACGCCAAAAAAAAATAGATACAATTTTTTTGGTTTTTTAATACATAGTTTGAAAAAGGTTTATTAGAAATCGGTTAGAATTATTTGAAGGTATGTCAATTTATAAATAATAGGTTAGGCTTTAACAAACTAAGTGTATTTTCTATAGGTACTATTCCGGCCAAAAAATTTCATCCACCCTTTTCCTGTCATTTCACAAAAGTTGCGGATAGTTTAACCTTTATTGTCATTATGATTGACGTTTGCAAATTAAAATTTGAAATTCATTACAGTCACCCATAAGAACATGGACACAATTTGATTGACACATGAAAACATGTGAAGAGAGGTATACTCAATTTCATATAAATGTGCATCTAAGCAAGCCATGAAAATCTGATTTTCTGTTGGTATTAAAGCCAAAGCTAGTAACTTTGACTTTCAAAGTTGCTTGCTATGCGCGAACTCGATTTGCTAATTTTTCAGTTTTGTCCATTTTAATTAACATTGCTGATTTCAAAAGCAATGTTACGTCTTTTTACTGATAAAATTAAAGTTATTCTTATTTGTTTCTGTCTTTGTATTTTTACCAAGTAAAGATTTATTGGACATGACCTTCATAAATGTGACTTTTGCAATGTACCTAAATTAAAGGTGCTTTTACACATGCACAGCTCACTTGATGAACATTTATATGAAATCGACTATACATAATTCGTTTCTAAAGGTTGCTTTACAGCATACATGAGTGAAATGACAGTTGTGACGAAATTTTTTTTCCGCCATTGAATCCATTAACAGTGTAAGAAAAAATGAGTTTTTTGTTGTTTGTCCCGTTTTTTTTAAATCCAACTATACAAACATCGTAACCCTCAAAATCAATAAAATGTTAGAAATGGAATAAGTAGAACACGAAACGAAAGAATAATAACTTTGAAAATAGTATATTATTACATGAGCGAGTAAAGAAGGATTTATCCACGAAAATGAAGGTTGCAGCACAAGCCGCAGGCGCGTGCTGTAATCATTTAAGTGGATAAAAACCTTTACTTGCGAGTATAATATTATGCTTTATCTTTATCTATGATCAAATATACAAAAAAATAATAAAACAAAATCTTAGTTCAATACTTTGAAATTTTTTAATTTTAATGTTCCTTTTGTTACCATGGTTACATTTTTATTTTTGGTTAGGTTGCTGTAGTTACTGCAATCTCTAAATTTGATTGGTCTGATGGATAAAAGATCTTGCCAATTTTATCCATGGCTGGGAACCAATAAGAACTCTCTTTTAATTCATCGTTGGATAAAATGACAATCTACACTAGAGCTTTTACATCAATAAAGTTGCTTTTATCCGATGATCGTAGATAAAATATACAGAGTGTCCCAAAAGTACCGCCTTTTCTTGGAGGTACGTCATTTAGGGATGTGGTAGAATGCTGGAAAAAATTTAAAAAAATTTCCTGATCCTCCATTTAGGAAATATACGCAATTTTAAAATATAAAAAAGGCAACGCTGTAACCTGAGAATTACCTCTATCTCTAGAAATACGTAATAGCATTGTATTATTGAATACCTAGGCAACCATTTTGATGAGCTTGAGGTAACACAACAATCAAACACTTCAACAAAAATTATTTTATTAAAATAAATGTTCAAAATTTTGCCCATTTGCGTCTAAACATGCGTTGGCTCTTTTAACGATGTTGCCGTGAACGCACTCAAGCATTTCAGGAGTCACCGTAGAAGTAGACATTGAATTTTTTAAACTATTTTTCAGTACTCTCTAACACTTCTAGATGACGCACCTTCAAGGAAAGGCGGTACTTTTGGGACACTCTGTATTTGCACTTAAAAAATATATTATCCAGGGCGGTAACTTGTGTCTTGAACATGGAATACAATGAAAGATTTGTTTTTGTGGAATTTTTTTTTTCGATTAGAAAGCAGAAAACATGTAGGTACCGTGCGTGTTTCGATAAAAACGAAATGCATTTTTTTGCATAGTTTTAGACTTTTTTTGTTCGACACTGTCAGAATTTAAGAATTTTCTCTCTCACAACTTGTCAAAACGAAACGTCAAGCTAATTTTAAAGGTTTTAAGCGATTTGGAGACTTCGGGGGGGCTCGTCGAACAAAAAAACGTTGTATTCAACACGTTCGTGTTTAAATTGGGCCTTTTTTGGCACTCGTGGGCCTTTAAAACGTTTCACTCGCGTTTTAAAATGGCCCACGCGTGCCAAAAAAGGCCCAATTTACACACAAACTCGTCAAATAAACTTCTATTAGGGGCAATGAAGCCAAATAAAAAACCTCAGCACTGGGAGAAGTTTATCATTTTTAACTCCTCAAAATACCACCGCAAAAAGATTTCCGAGTGTAAAGTCAAGACAATGTGTCCCTTTTGTAACGAGCTTACGATTTCGGTTGGACTCATTCGAGCTGGACGAAATATCCGAGAAAATAATTTTCTTTTAAGAATTTTTGATCCACAATTTCGCGTATTCTGTCAACAAAAGAAATGACAAAAGAAATATTGACATTTTGAATGACGTTGTAATTGTTTGACAGGTCGATCTGGTTGGTTTTGATCTAGATTGCCTTTATCGCCAATCCAGGCCAGAATAACAATCGAGTTCCTTCCGTTCGGTACGACCTACTTAAGAAGGGTCGGATCGACCAGCGCGGACGGAATTCGAAAAACCCTCCGCCCAGTTAACCTCCTGACATTTAACAAAACGCAAAAAATCCGGGGGCGGTAGGTGTGGGAGAGGCGGCGTCGCCCTTCGCCGGGATCGATGTCGGCAATTTTTGGGGGACACTCTGTACACCGACATACCCGCTCTGTCGTCGAGCTCTGACAGCTTCTGGTCTCTTTCGAGGACCTTTTCCACGTTGGTCTTCATGATGTCGACCACCTCGTCGACCTGGGCCTGCGTCTGCTGGAGGCGCCTTTGGGCGGCGACTTGTTGGGGCGTCCTCGGACCCCCGACGATGCCGTCATCCCCGCCGGCCGCCGGAGCCCCTAGAGAGTCCCCCGCAGACCTGCCCGTCAGACGAAATTAGCACCGGAGGCCCTGCGCGTGTCTTTCGCCCGTTTCCAAGGGGGCCCACGACCAAACAAAAACAGATCGCGCCTGCGCCGCTCGAAAATCAATTTCGTCCACATTTTGACGAACGTTTTCGCGATTATTCCTGGAAATGGTCGTACCTGGGGCTGCGGACGCGCCTCCGGCCCCCATGAGCGGGCGGGCGCGAGCTGAAGGAGCGCCGCGAGCGGCGGCCCGGGGGACGGCCCCCGGGGTTCTCTTCTTCGCGGGGCACGGGCGCCGCGACGCTCCTTATACCACCAGACAATACTCACATTATCCGTGTGATATTTGTACGGAATTAGAACCGAACGTCCACAACACTCGCACACAAGAAATACTCCGTTGATTTTCAGCGTATTGATGTTTCGTGACGTCACACTGCCGCTTGGCGCAGGCGCACTAGGCCGGTCTGTGCGCATTGTGATAGGTCAGGCACCTGTTCATTAATAAAATAATGCGGAGTGGGGAGAAGGCGGGAAGGTTTGAATGTCTAGGTAAGGTTCTCAATGATAAATAAGGTAACGAACTCATTGTTCATTTTTGAGACTCCAAATTAAAAGAAAAGACATTATCGATAAATGCCGTGAGTGTGATAAAGATAGAAGGGCATTATTTTTAAGGATTTTTGTGACTTGAAATTTTACGTGTCAAACAGATTAAGTTAACATTACACCAAATTAAGTGAGATGGAAATATTCGTCGCAACCGTTGTCGTTACCTTATTTATTATCGAGAACCTTATGTTTAGAAGGAAAACAGCGCCATCTATTTGTACGATTTATTGAGGCTAACTATTTGGGCTTGGTGTAGTAGTTGGAAGGGACGAAGGGCATCTTGGCGGTGACGGCGTCATACAGCTTGTCCCTGATCTTGAGTTTGAACCTGGTGCCAGCCTTGGCGAGGGCCGTGGGGACGTAGGCCATGGCAATGTTCTTGCCGAGGGTCGGGGAGGGGCAGCCGGAGGTGACGCTGCCCACTTGGTCGCCGCCGCCGTCGAGCACCGGGGTGCCGTGGCGGGCCGGCGGGCCCGCCTCCGCCACCAGTCCGACCCGCTTCCTCTTGGAGCCGTCTCGGATCTGGGCGAGAACGACGTCGGCCCCCGGGAAGTCGCTGCGTTCGCGTCGCCGCTTGGAGACCAACCAGGTTAGGGCCGCCTCCACAGGGGTAGTCTCGGCGGTGAGGTCGCTGCCGTACAGACACAACCCCGCCTCCAGCCTGCAAGAGCCATTGTATTACAAGCCCACCGTCACGCCGCCCCTACCTCAGCGAGTCCCTGGCGCCCAGCCCCGCCAGCTTGACCTCCTCCTCTTTCAGGATCTCCCGGGCGATGTCGACGGCCTTGATCGCCGGCACCGAGATCTCGAAGCCGTCCTCGCCGGTGTAGCCGCACCGGGTGATGCGGCACGCGCCCGACCCGCACACCGCCGCCTCCGTCGACGTCATGAAGTACAACCGGGAGAGGTCGACGTCGGTGAACCTCTGCAGAACACGCGCGGCATGGGGCCCCTGCAGAGCTACCAAACCGCGCTCTTGCGGCTCGAAAAACTTCACCCGGATGTCGCTGGCGGCGTTGCGCTTCTTGTGTTCTTCCAGGGCTCGCAGCAGGTGCGCCTGGTCCTGCAGCTTCATGGCGGCGTTCGACACCACGTACAGGTGCTCCTCGGAGATCTTCGTCACGATGAGGTCGTCCAGAACGCCGCCACGCTCGTCAGTGAATACCGTCAAGATCGATGAGTTGGCGGGGAGGTTCTGCAGGTCTGCCGTGCACACGGATTCCATGTACGACAGGCAGCCGGCACCTGGGGAACAGGACAAAAACTGCATTCTTGCATACAAAGTGTGCAACGAGAAGCTGTTTTCATAAACTCGCTCGGGGCCAAATCTGGCGCGTACAAAGGTCGTTACAATACTTTCGCAGCAGATTCAACAAATACATTTGTACACAACACAATGCAACGTGAGATTCTCTCTCCAAAACTCCAAAAACGATCGTTCGCAAAAAAAACGACAATTAAATTTTTAATGGCGCCCATCAAGGCAACAAGTTGAGATACCAACCATTTCCGACACGTCCAACCAAAATGTTTGTCGTGTACTATGATCGGCCTCAACCTCGTTAAACTGTCATTCCTCCACTTTCATTGTGCCTTCAGGTGGGCGGTGCAATCCTCCTGGTCCGAGGAATTCTCTTCGCCTTGCACCACGCCCACCCGAACAACCCCCTCTTCCTGATACTACCGGCCGGGTTATACTGTTGCTGGTCGGTACGCTTCAGGTTTGACAGACCGGGATTCGAATAAAATTCGATTTTGCAGGACGATCGCAGATTCGTCTTTACTTATCTGATCCTGACAACTCCGAGCGTGGTGTGCGTGACGGTTTACACCGTCACGATGATCTTTTATCGACCACAGCATGGTTTTCTTTTTTTTTGTGTTGGTGCGTTCGTGAGGTGTAAACTGTTTAATTTGAGTGCGAAGAGGTGCGCTATTGCGGTATTGATATTCTGGACTTGGATCGACGTAAATATAATACGTAAAGAGATAATTATTATTGTTGAAAGGTTGTGATTGTAAAACAGTGCTTGGACAGTTTGCGGTCGTAAGGTATTCATGATGTTACTGTTGTCACCAAGAATATATAGATTTTTTTTTAAATTGAAGTACCTGATGAAGAGTTTGCCGTAAATAAGGTGAATGGAAGATGGATATTGGAAGTTTTTGGGATAATTAAAAATAACAGAGTGTTCCTTTGTAAAGAGGAAAAAAAGTGGTGTTGATTTGAAGTTTTCGGGAATGACATTATGATACTTTACTTTAATCATTTTCAATGAAGACGAAGAACAAATTTTTACTAATTTTTTACGTTTCGGATGATCGTTGCACTGAAAATAATTAGTTATTTACATTACAAGCTGCGAAAGTTTACTTTTATGTGCGAGGTGTTTTTAAAGGGCCGAGGTGAAGCGTAAGCGTAGCCGAGGTTATTTAAAAACTCCAAGCACGTGAAAGAGCTTTCGCAGCGTGTAATGTATTAAACTTTTCATTCTCCCATCGACATTTAATAAAGTACAATGATTCAGTGATTATAATAAAATTAGTATAAGCTGGCTTGTTGTTAACGTTACTTTAGTAACAATAAAAAAACATTATTTTAATGACATTTATCAAATATCGTTGTCGTTGAATACTTGGTCATAATTTAGTTTAAAATGCATTTCATTGAAGAAGCTGCACATATTGCGCGCAGAAGTGTGTTGCCGGACAATTCCAAAGACCGGTAGGTACAATCAAGCTTACGAAAATTTCATTAAATGGTGTGCAACGAATGATGTTTTTGACATTTTTCCTTTTTTGTCGTCCAGGGCACGAAAGTTTTTCATAGCTAGCAACTAATCCCCTAGCATGTTTTACTTTCGCTTTCAATCGCCTTATTAAAATAGAAAGTTACACTTTTGTAGGGGGGGAGAATGAAAACTTAATACATATTAAAGTCGGAGAATTTTTGTGTTTTATCTTTTATCGAAAAGTTTGGATGAAGTGAGTCCGAGGACGTGCCAAGTGTTGGTACAGTTGGCTTAAAAAAAAATGGGAAATGAAATTTGTCCTAATGTGAATTGGAAATTTAATTTGTCAATTTATGTCAATTTGTGTCTGTTTGACAGTAGTATTTCTGACACATAAGTGCCGTTTTTTAACCTAAATTCTAAAAGGCCGTTTCAAACTATAAAAAATTTATAAAATCTGACAGAATTTTTTCTGACTGGACTACACAGTCTGTCCAAAAAGTCTGGAAACACCCCAATAAAATAGAAACGAATGATTTTCGAGAAAAACGCAAAAACAAGTGAACTAGCGTCTTTAAAAAGCTTTCTATTGATGGTATCTGTTTGCTGTTTTTAAAGACCTTGAAAGAGTTATGTCATCAGAGGTTTTTTTAAATGGCAACGTCGCATTTTTACTACCGTTTTTAATTGTCTACCCGACGGTCAAAAAATTTTCAATTTACATAAGAAATTTCCTGAAAAAACCTATTTTTTTATACAGGTGTCCCGAAAATGACGCACTTCCGATGCACTACGGTGTAGAAGAGATTACCATAAACGTGAGAAAAATGTTAAAAAAATTCTATTGGACTTATCTGCTGATTTGGCGGTCTTTGAAAGTGGCACTTAACAGGTCAATTATTTCGAAATAAATGTATTAAATTGTCATGAAAACTACCTCTAAGCGTATATATTATCAAAAAGTACAAGATCACTCACTACCAATATCCGATCCTGCATAATGGAGAATTTAGAAGTTTAGGAAATCATAAGAATTATCTTAAATCTACTAAGGCAACACTGCAAGGTAATGATGTACGAGTATATCTTTGTTTACATTCTACTATCTTGTCTGAAATTTTTTTCCAAATTTTTTTCATGTACATTTAAACATCCTCCATCGAGTAGTGAGTGCGCCATTTTCGGGACACCTGTATAACATATTAACTTTTTCAAGGTAATCGAAGACAAAAAAGAAAATATCACCAGAAATCTTTTTTAAAACACTAATTGACCTGTCTTTAGATTTTTTTCAAAAATTATGCGTTACGTTTTCATTTGGGTGTTTCCAGACTTTTTGGACACAGTGTATATGATGTTAATTTTTTCGAATACCTAATTATAGTACGACGTCAAGTAGCTGCAGAGTAGTCATGTTGTTTTTGAAATGAGTATTTCTTAATAAATTTGAGATAAAAGAAATATAATTATCTTGTAACTGTGTCATCTAATGTCAGATGTAAGTTTTATCAATTAGGAAAATTTTTTCAATAACTTATTATTTCTCTTTCGGTGTGAGACTTCTTGTCACAGAAACAAATAAAAAAAGTGATTATACTTGGGCCAACAAACAGATATAGTAATAAAACCGCCCCCTAGTGCCCGCGTATTTTAAATAGCAGCTTCCAATTGGCTTATTCAAAATGTGCGCAGATTTTCGAAAGCCTGATGTACATCCACAAAAATTACTTGACGGCATCCAGCATCTCATTCGTTTTAACCTCGCTTCGGGAGTTTGACCACGTGTTTATGTTTGTTTGTTTTCCTTGGCATTTTTCGATTTGTATTACAAAATAGTTTTTTTTTCAAGACTTATAAGAATGACAAATGGCAAGAACCTGCTTCATTGTGAAACAGGCTTCGGCGTATATCGTTCTACGCAACTAGGCCACATCCCCTTTTTTTATTACTATATCTGTTGGTTGGCCCAAGTATAGAATATCATTTTCGAAGTGTCTTTTCTTTGAACAATTTGACGAATTGTGCAGAAAAAAAATGTCTAACTTTAGTTCAATGGAAAAAATGTAAAACTTTCGACTTTCATGGGGAACACCTGTACCTAGGTAATATTATGAGGATTGCGGTTAATACAGACTGTATTAGCATTTTTCGGGAAATTTTGGCAACAAAACATTTTCGAAAATCCTTTGATTGCGTCCGAGGTTCATATTAGGTCATCCGATTTTCCATTGACCTTACCATAATTTTTCTCTTCTATGTCTACCAAAAAAGTGCATACAAATTTGAAATTTATAAACACGGAAATAAATAAAAAGTTTTAAAATGAACTGTTCTTGAACTTCTTGCGCAACTCCGTTAACTGTTAACTATTTTCTCCATGCTCGTGTCATCACTCGTTCCATTTTTTTTCGTGTTCTCCGCCTTTATTGAAAATTAATCTTTTTCTTTTTTTTTTCTTCAAACTATCTTGGCAATGATGTCATGTTATTCTTGCTTTTAGACAAATGATGACCCCGAAAGATGCCATTTCATCGATTCTTTTTCACAGAGGATTAAAGTAAAATATTCTAATGCTTTCCTGAAATTACACTTGACACATGTTCACTTCTCCGGACGCACTCTTCAATAAAACATAAACATTCTCATGCAACTGTCAATTCTACAAAATGTAGAAAATGATTTTGTGCAACGTAAACGTGATTTAGAAAATTTTGATTAATTCTATACATTATTTAAACGAGTAGGTAGATATTTCCTCCGGTGTAACCGTATGCATATTAGAAATAAAGCGATTTATACCACACATTTTTCACTTTTTTTTCTCTCTTACAATCACAAGTTTAATTTGACCGAACCAACATTTAATATTTGAACATCCGTTACCCACGAGTCGCACAAATAAATAATTATCAAACAAATATTGACAATCGACTGTTACGATCTCTCTTGTGTACACATTTATCACCTTATTATTGCATCGTATTTACAGTGTGCATTTAAAAAACCACCGAGGTCATTGTTTGTGTTTTGTCGCTCTGGCTCAAACCGTGGAACTTTCGCAAACCAAATCCATCCGCGTCCATCTGCAGGGCTTCCCGCTGCTTCAACTCGCAAACACGCCACCCCCACGTGTGCGACAACTCACCCGTTATCTCCGTCTGGAGCATGTGCGAAACGTCGAAGAGCGACGCGCTGCTCCTGGTGTGCAGGTGCGAGGCGGCGATGCCTTGATCGGCGTACTGCACCGGGAGCATGTACCCCCCGAAGTTCACCATTTTGCCCCCGTTTTCCACGTGGAAGTCGTACAGGGCCGTCACTTCGGCCTTCGCGTCGGCTAGCCCTCTCCGGAGGGCCACCTTGGCGACTTTCAGCACTCTCAGCGCGAACATGTCCACGATGAAACTGACAATTATCAGGACCGGGATCGATTCGGCTGCCTGGGATGACAGAGGTCAGGCGATAATGGGAAAATAAAACAAACAAACAAATCTTTGCTTCACATTAAACGTTGTACATTTATGATTTGAAAATTCTGATGACGTCACAGCTTTTAGTACTTATTACTAAAGTAAACCGAGGTCGGAGGTAATAAAAACTTGTAAATGTATAAGTCTAAGGTCTGGGAGGGGGCTATTGGCATACCTATATGATAAAAGTGAGACCACGTGATAGCACCGAATTATTTTTGGTGAGGTTCGAGGGACGGAGTCGTCAAGAGGGCGACTTCCAAAAAGGAACGACAATTAAGCACAACTTAGAGGGAAATTAGCAATAACGACCGCATGTCTTTGCGATAAGCGAAATCAATATGGAGCACTGCTGCCAATCAACAAGTGCTCGCACGAGTTGGCAACAATGCACCGCCTAGTCGGTGGTGGCTAAGGCGACTTCGTCTTCGGGTAGGTTGGTACGCTTGAAGTCGCTGTCGTTCACCAAGTACAGCACCAGAATGCCGAAGAAGGCCACAAACAGGGCGACAAAATTCACCATGATCCCTTCAGACGGCAGATTCGCATAGTCGGCGCCCCTGAAACCGACAGTTGAAGACGAGAAGCGAGGGCGGGGGTACTCACAGCGTCCAGATCGTCTTCTCAGTGATGCCGGTCAAGGCTGCGATCAAGGCCAGTGTGAAGGTCGCGATCCCGGTGGCCACGTGGACCGGCAGGACCGCTTGCCGCAAGGTCCTCGACAGGCCGGGGTAGAGGAAGCTCGCGAACCCGAGCACAAACTAAAAAAGGTTGGTACGAGTGAAAATGTGCGAGGGATTTATTCGAGACCGGGAGCGTGATTCGTGCGTCGCTTCAGCCACTTCCGTTGACCTTGATAGTTACCTGGCCGGCAAATATGATCACGGCGACGAGCCCGAACCAGGAATGCAAGGTGTAGAGGTTGGGTTTGGGGGGTTCGGCGTAGTTGTGCGAGTCGAAGGCGGCCTTGAGCCCCACGACGGCCAGGACGAAGGTCGCAGCGTGAAGGAGCGCGTGGAAGATCTTGAGGCGCTTCTTGGGGGAATTCCTGCCGGTCCGGTAGATCAACATAGCTGGAAAGGGGTGCGTCAGTGGTGGCCCCCGGCTGCGGCGCACTTACATTGGGCGTAGATGAAGAGCAGGCCGGAGGTCATCAGCAGCGGGTGCCAGTTGAACTGGTGCTGGGGGTCGGAGGACCACGCGAAGCCGCCCCTGTAGCGCAGCAACCACGTCAGGACGAGGACCAGCATGCCCACCCCCAAAGCTGTGGTGACGCTGTACAGGGAACGGTAGTTTCGCGCCTTGAGGTGCTCGGCTCGGGCTTCCATCGCGTCACTGTCGACGAATCCGCCAGTCAGAATTAAGATTCCGCGAAAATACGCACCTGAGTAGACCGACAGATTGTTCCTCTTCGCCGGAAGAAAGAGAATCGGAACTCATGAGAAAGAAGCAACAAGTCGTGGCAAAAATCAATAGTTCCCCCTCCAGACACTTTCACAGGAACAGTTATTTTAACCTCGGCGCGAACCGTAAAGAACGCCGAGATAAGGTGGAACTATGCACTAATTAGCGACAAGTGGTGCATGAAAGGCTACATTGTTGTAGGAAAACAGGAGGAGTGACGAAACTAGAAACAACATAACCTCAAAGTTGGTGTGTCAGCGATGACAGTATAAAGTGAGGTTATGTCACCTGTCAGACGTGTTAAACCGTCCTAAAATGAACGCTTTGGGGCTCAGCATGATCGTCAAAATGGGGTGCATCTGTACGAGAGAGTCTCTCAACATAAACGGTATCAAGTACGTGGTGAAAGAGCGACTGGGCGAGGGGTAAGCGTCGACATAACCTCAACACGTCCAGATGCTGATCGATTTTTGCAGCGGTTTCTCCACCGTCGACTTGATCGAAAACAAGGGCACGAAGCGGAAGTACGCGCTGAAACGCATCCTGTGCCACAGTCTCGAGGATCAGAAGGTAGCTATGGAGGAGATCTCCTACTGCAAGAAGATCAGACACCCAAACATCATCGAACTGGTGGACTCGACGTTCAAGGGCTCGGCCGACATCGTGGTCAACGCCACGTCCGAAGCGTTCCTAGTGCTGCCTTACTACCGCCGCGGGACCCTCCACGACTACCTCACGCTGCGCTCCTTCAACAAGAACTACCTCGACCTGAGGGAGATTTTGCGTCTGTTCACTGACATCTGCCAGGCGGTCAAGTACCTGCACGACTTCTCCCCCGAGCCGCTCGCCCACCGCGACCTCAAGGTGGGCAACGTGTGTCTCAACGACGACATGGTGCCTGTGCTGATGGACCTGGGCTCCTGCGCGCCAGCCAGGGTGCAGGTGTGCGGGGCGCAGGACGCGCAGAAGCTCCAGGACCTGGCGGCGGAGCGGTGCTCCATGACGTACAGGGCGCCGGAGCTCTTCCACGTCGAGAGCTACTGCGTGATCGACCAGCGGACGGACATCTGGGTAAACGAATCCGTTCCGCCAGAGAGACCCTCATTGCTTTCGATTTTAGAGTCTGGGCTGCGTGCTGTTCGCGCTGTGCTACTTTAAGTCGCCCTACGATTTCGTCTACGAAAAGGGCGACTCGGTCAACCTGGCCGTTATCTCGGGGACGGTGCACTTCCCCGAAGAGACTCCTTTTGATGAGGTAATACGCCGCAACAGTTTCGTACGCAACGTGGTGACACAGGGGTTGTTTCAGGACGTGCACGACTTGATTCTGTTCATGCTAAAGGTGAACCCCGCGGAGAGGCCGTTCATCGACAACGTGCTCGAGCGGAGCCGACACTTGCAAAATAAAATCGAAGCGGTCGTATAATTTATTTATTTTTCTACATAACACTGTAAATATCGCATTTATAATACACAATTTTTACGCAATCGATTATTTCTCCTCGCTCACTATGATCGAGATGTTATGCGGTTGCAGATTTCCGCTTTTTACGTCATTGATAGCTTGTCTCAACTCTTTCAAACCTACGACTCCGATCAGTCGACCGATTGTGGTGACGTAGGCGGTGTTAATCCCCACCAGGGAAAAGAGGGAGTGGACTTTTAAGAGGGAGGTCCTTTCGACCAGCTGGAAAGGGGCGGGGTCTATATGACACAAGCGGAAGTCCACCGGTTTCTCCATCTGGAAGTGTTCCCACTTCCGCTGCAATTTGGGGGATAAGTCGCACACCCTTTTCTTCGGCTGAAAGCAAACCAAATCGTCGATTTTTTTGATCAATAAATATTTCAAAATCTCACCAGTTTTACTGATTTTGATTTTGGGGGACTCTCGTAGGCGGGGTTGTAAGTGAACTGTGAAAACAAAAGATTGTTAGAGTGATGACATAATAGAAAAAATACAAAAAGAAAGAGTCACCATGTCGTCGCTGTCAGATTCGGAGTAAGTGGGCGTGTCTCCGACTTGAAACTGCGAAGATTTGCCCTTTCTGCACTCCTTTTCTTCTTCTTCTGTCAACTCTTGGAGTCGTCTCTCCCTCCCAACTTGTCTCTCGAGCAGTTCGATGAGTTCCATTCGAGGAATAGACCCCAGAAGAATCAACCGAACTGGATTGTTGACCAACGGGAAGCTTTGTATCTTCTTGTTGTCCTTGAGAAGGTTTTTGAGGTCTTCGAAAGGCATCCCGTGGTAGATGTACTTCACGTCGGTCACCATAAAGTCCTCCACGTACACGCTATAGATCGCTGAAGAGAAGCCAGGAAGATTTGAGCCTAGAAGAAAAACGAAACAACAAACTTACCGCTCTTTCTGGGTAAAAGATCTGGCAGATAAGGCAACTTCTTCGCCTTGATGCCGGCGTTGTACAGCCCTCCGCTGCACAGTTGGGAGATGCTATTGGAGATCAAATTCGCGATCAGAATGGGGATGACGTGGGTGATCTGACTCGACATCTCCAGGACGATGACGCAGACGCACATGGTCTGGGTGACGGCGCCGCTGAAAGCCGCCGCCCCCACCAGAGCGTACCCCCCCGGAATGACTTTAGTCAGTCTGCCGTAGTAGCTCAACCCGGTGGGGTACCAAGTGTGCATCAGTTCGCCCAGAATTCGTCCGATCGCTGCTCCTATCCGAAAATTAGGGATGAAGCTCCCGTTGGGGATGGGCATGGTGGAGGAGAAGATGCTGCAAACGAACTGAAATGGCAGTCGAGAGTGTTTGGGGAGGGGGGTGTACGAGTGCGTTGCCGTCGGTACGGATTGGTCAAAATTTAGGAGAAAATGGGTGCGGACGAGTAGAGAACATGAACGCCCCACCGCTGTTTTGGTTCCTGACTTGAACAAGCCCCGCCTATTAACCTTGTGAGCCCACGCCCACTGTTTTGATCTCGACGTGTCTGATTGGCTGGCGACGTTAGACTCCGCCCCTTGACAATTCGCGTTTATTTTATCTACCAGCAACGCCTTTTTTTGAATTTTTCAAACCCAAATCCGTTTAATTTGGCTTAGCCACACTCGTACACTCTACTTGCGGCTTACATTGAAAGCGACCACGCAGACCAGATGAAGGTAAATTCCAGTCCAGGGGGTTTGCCAGTTCTTGACGATGTCATGTTGTGCCACCGTTAGGTTTCCTCCGGTCCATGAAAAGTTGCTAAACATGTGTTTCACTTGAACGGCGTAACCGACGTGACCCGCCAGGAACTGTCCGATTCCTAAAGGAAAGTTGATGGAGGCCACCACAAGAGATACAAATCCAGGATAAACGAAGAAACTGCAAGAGTGGTAGAATGTATTGTGACCGGTCGTTGAAAAATATTTACTTTGCCGCCTTTATCTCCGCAATTAACTTGTTGGCTTTGAGGAACCGGTTGAACTTGATCTTCATCCGCATGTAGAAGGCGGCGCCGAATCCGCATATGATGCCTAAGATGCTAAAAGCCAGAAGTTCTTGAGCCGCGAACGGAGTGTCGACGAAAAAGCTCGTCTTGAAGACTACGGTCACGGTCTCCACCCCTTCTATCCAGACGTAGAGGAGTCTGTATACCGTGGCCCCCCACACTGCCGCGCAGAACCCCCTCCAGTAGTTCCTCACGCCGTAGTACGCAGTCGTGATCTCGATGCTCAAGAGAACCCCCCCGATCGGCGCGCCGAACGTAACCGCCACCCCCACGGCCGTCGCCGCCGCCAACATCTCCAACTTGCGACTCTCGTTCTGATAGATACCCTGGAAGCCGACCAGCTTGCCGAGGAGGTGGGCGCAACAACACGATACGTGCATCAGCGGCCCCTCCTTTCCCAGAGGCATCGAGCTCCCGATGGTGGAGGTCAAACCCACCACTTTCGCCACCAGGACCCGGAAGGTGAGGAAGTCCTCCACGTAGACCCCACGCAGGAGGGTCTTCATCTCGGGGATCCCCGAGCCTAGACAGTTTGCGTGAAGTGGGGGAGGGAGCGAGGTGGTCACGCTTACCGACGGCTTTGGGGCCCACCAGCTTCACGAAGCCGGCACTGAACATGCACAAGGTCATCGGGAGGCAGATCCACGCGAAGTATTTGGCCCAGGGGTGATCGGCCAGGTCGCGGTACAACCACATCCGACCTGAGGGGCAGAGTCTTGAAGTGAAACGGAAGAAGAAAAAAATGGAGGGGGGGAGATATCGGAGTGGGAGGAAGGAAAAATCACCCAAGGATTAAAACACGATCGTGAAACGCCACAAAGACAATTCGAATCTTTTGAAGTGTGTTTTTGGTGTTTGGTTTTGCCGGAAACAACCGCAACTTGCCATTTTTTCCACTATTAAATTGCGTCTAGTGTAGGTGGATCAATCGGGATGTTAAGTGAGATTGTTCAGCGATTGTTGAACATTAACATCAGATAAAATAAACGCTGAGCAATTTGCTTACGTCGAAGTGAACAGTTTTAACTCGAAGCCCACTACATCCAATAATCCACTTTTAGAACGCTATTACTTTGTAGTTTAACTACCAACAAGATTTTAATTGTGTTGGAACACATTTCGGACGGGAAGACCACACAATGTGGTAGGGAAAGAAAAAAGGGAAGAATACTGACTGCTGTTGCACATCATGACTCCTTTGTCGATCATGTAGCTGATGTGAGCGACGAGAATGCCCAAGAAGGCCAAAAAGAACCATTCTTCTGCAAAATGTCCGAAGAGAATCTTCCACAAGTAGGTGACGGTTTTGACGAACCATGCTAGAAGAAGAGTCAATTGAAGAAGACCGATTTGTCGACGTACCTTTGAAACCGCGACGTGCGTGGATCTCCTTTCGCAGCTTCTTCTCTTCTTCTTTGACGTAGGTGAGTTTGAAGATCTCGGTGGGTTTCTTCTCGTCGTAGGTTTGCACCGGAGCGATGTAGGAGTCGTAGAGGTGCCCCTGCGAGAGATCTCTTCGTTTCTTCATCGTCGCATCGACGACCCACTTTGACTGGACTTCTTGACCCGATTTTAGACTCCGTGGTGGTCAAATATTTGTCGATTTTAAGGCGAAAGCTTGTTCGTTATCGAAGGTGCAATTAAGTGTAGATTAGAGTGTTTGGTTTGGATTTGTTTGACCAAGACAAGCAGAAGCCAGCTCGTACCAGTGGCGGACAAATATTTGCGTGAAGTTGGGATTAGCAAGAGAAACACGGCGCTACTGTCATAAACTTTATTGTTGTTGTTTAATATCATTCATTTTTAAATTAAATAAACTTAACGTTTCTTGTTCTATCACAAATCAGCAAATGAAAATCACTAGAACATGTTGAAACTTGCCACGGTTCGATTCTTATCACAACTGTCTTCAGTTAGTACCATCAGACCTTCGAGACGAGCGTCGTCCCCGCCTCGTTGTCCGAATCACCGTTATCACTGTTGACGGCGGCGACGTTGCCGTTAGAGTTCGTGTCGACCCCGTGCGGGGGCAGGTTGCCGCTGTTGGCGTCCTCGATGGCCTTCCGCAGGTCCTTCAAGCCCACGACCCCCACTAGCTTCCCGATGGCGGTCACGTAGGCGTGGTTCACCCCCACCATCGAGAACAACGAGTGGACCTTGAGGAGGGACGTCCGTTCGACCAATTGGAAGGGGGCGGGGTCGATGTGGCACGAGGAGAAGTCTACCGGCAGCTCCATCTGCTCATCCTCCCAGCTCCTCTGGTCCTCGGGGGACATGTCGCAGACGCGCTCCCGCGGCTATAAAAACAATCGTTACAAAATGGACGCGCGCTCGGGTGCAAGAGTGGAGGTGCGGGTGCTAAAGGGGTACCTCGGGTTCGACGCGCCTTTTCTTCCCCTTGAACCATTTGCAGCGCTTGCAAAACAAGAGCAACACGATTACGTCTGACACTCGATGGGTTCCTGCTGGAAGGAAGGGGTACTCACCAGTTGGACCTTCTTGGAGGTGGTGGGACTCATCGGGATTATCTGGACTTTGTTGTCGATGGAACCTGAACTCAACACTGGCGAACTGTCGTTGTGGTCGACGTCCTGAAGCTGGGCGGACTTTCTGAAGATGGCTTCGAAGGCCAATCTGATCCTGCTCTCGGCTCCCGTCACCGTAGTGTAGGGAGTCGAACCGGGACTGGTCGACATGAAAGGACTGAATCCTTTGAGAGTGAAGGAGTTGGTCTTCTTCAGGATGGACTTTTTGGGTTGGCTCCCGAAGACCGGATTGAACGTCGGCTTGTCGATGTTGAGTTGATTCTCCGACAAGTGTTTGACCCCGAGGTCGTCCTGCGCCGGCACCACTTGAAACCTGGAAGGCCTCCGCTTGCGTTCTTCCGCTTTCTTCTCCGCCTCTTCCCTCGCTCTTTCTTCGGCTTCTCTTTGCCGGATGGCCGCCACCTGAAGCCTCCTCTCGCGCCCTATGTGCTTCTCGATGAGTTGGATCAGTTGCAGGCGAGGTATCGACCCCAGAAGAACCATATTGTCGTGGTTGTCCACCAGAGGAAAACTCTGCAACCTCCTGTTCTCCTTGAGCAAACTCTTCAGCTGCTCATAAGTCATGTTGTTGAAGATGTACTTGACGTCGCGCACCATGAAGTCCTCGACGTAGACGCTGTACATGCCGCTGCTGCTGGGCAGCAGGTCCGGCAGATAGGGAAGCTTCTTGATCAGGATGATGGAGTCGTAGATGCTGGGGGCGAGCAGACTCGCGATGGCGTTCGAGATCAACACCGCGATCATGATGGGGATGATGTGGGTGATCTGGCCGGTCATCTCGAACACTATCACCGACACGGAGATGGTGTGGGTGACGGAGCCGCTGAACGCCGCCGCCCCCACGGTGGCGTAGCCGCCGGGGATGATCGTCGCGATCTGCCCTCCGTACCGCATCCCGCTGGGAAACCACACGTGCATCAGCTCGCCCACCAGCCGCCCGAACCCCGCCCCTATCTTGAACACGGGGGTGAAGCTGCCGCTGGGGACGGGGATGGTGGAGCTGATGATGCTGAAGATGAACTGCAACACGGGGTTGAGAATTGGTTCTAATTCGCTACTTTGACTTCAGCCAGTGCAAATTCTACGACTTACGTCAAACGCAAAGATATTTTTGACAGAAGAACCGAATAGAAGAAAATTTGTCATTTTGGAAGGATTGGGATTTTTGAGTCATGTCTGGGCATTGTTGGCCCGTACTGATACACAAATAAAATAATTATATAATCTGTTTCAAAATCAAAAATCCACGAACAGTGCATTCTACCTCGAAAATACAACCGACAACGTCGCCGACTTTTGTGTGTCTGCAAGTGTCAGAAAAAAGTGGGGTTATGAAAGAAAACTGTTGGATAGTCGTTTTGGTCGTAGTTCATCGTGTTTTTTTTTTCTCATTATATTATTTCACTCAAAAAGTATTACATATATGGTAGCTAAAACCTTTTTGTACATAATAATTATTTTGAGTTGCGTAAATAAACTCAACAGTTCAATGTCAAATTTTGGCGGGAGATTGAGCCAATCCAAAAAAATTAAACTTTTTCTAGGGATTTCTTTTTTTCTGCCAACATACTTCAACAGGATTATAGTACAGTTAGAATTAACGTCAAAATTCAATGACATTTTTAAAAATTATTTGATAGATATTGACAAATAATTGACAAATAGACAAAATCAAATTTATATTAGGAAAATTTTCGTTTCCCGATTTTTTTGCAACCAACTGTAATAATTGGAAAAACTTTTTTTTTTTCCCTGCAACTGATTTATTTCTGGTTGCGTTTTGTTGTTTTGTGATGTAGAAAACTATTTAATTTGCACCTAGGCGTCCGTCATAAATAATGCAGTATTTATAACTCGCACTTGCGTATTTGTGTGGGAGTATAAAAATTTTTCGTCGCGAGTTGCAGCTGTAAAAGAATTGGATAAGAGTGGAGCGGGGTAATTCGATTGTATTGGCGTATGTGTGAAATACGGGGTTGTGGGGGTGGGGTTATGTTCTAGGAAAAAAAAAATGATTTGAAAAACTTGATAGACAAGAAACAAGGTAAATTGGAAATGAAAGAAACGAGGAAATTTATATTTTATATTGTATGGATAATGGTGAAATAAAAGAACACAACTTTTAAGTTGGGATAAAAATTATTAAAATGCAAGAACTCGGCAAAACAAAAGTGATGAAAGAAGATATTATGTATTAAACAATGGAAATAAAAATGTACCGCTGTTACAGAATGCGATCATAAAGACAGATTAAAAGAAGATTTACATTTTTAATTTATCGTAGTTATCCAGAGATTAAAAAATTGGTGTAAGCAATCTTTCTTGAGATTAGATTATATTGAATAGGAGGAAAAAATCTTTATGATTATCAAACAAATTCCAGGTCAGGGAGATACAATGCACGCTAGTGAATTAATCTACGAGTATATTATCGGCAATTTGACGTGCACGAGGAATAGCTTTGTAGATTATTTCACGAAATAGTTATTTATGCAACAAGTGCAAAAAGTGAATGATTATTGCACGCAACGTGAAAATTGTCCCAAGAGCCGCAGGCGAGTGGGACAACACGCCAAGTGCAATAACACTTTTTGCACGTGTTGCATGTAACATTTTTTCTACGATCGAACAAAAAAACCAGAAAAAAACAACAACAACAAGATAAACAACAGTTCAGTGCTGTGCGTCGTGTGTGAAAAATGCAATGAACACCCACTTTTTGCACGATCGCAAACAGACTGTTGACAGATGCGTGCAATAAAGACTTTATTGCACTAGTGCAATGAAGAGGCACTTTTTCCACTAAAAACAATGCAATGAACACTCACTTTTTACACGATCGTAAAAAAAAAATTAAAACTCATGAAAAAATTAATTTGTGAATACGAAAATGAACCATTCATCTTTTTTTTAAGATTGTCTAATTAAACATTGACGGCGACTATTAATGCACAGTACCATTCTCATGATTGCACCAGGGTATTAATAATAATCATTGATTATTATTAATGAACTAAATAAGTCAGTAACGTTTTCTATCTAAACGGAATTTTTGAATGTGGTATTTCTTACAAAATACTTTTTGAAAGCATTTCAATTTCATACAATAATATGTATTTGTTTTTAATAAATTAAGCATTACGGTATTTTTCCAAACGATTCTCAAGTTTTTATCTATTATTATCATAATAGAAACATCTTATTTAATCAGTATTCAGTATAGATAGAAATCGACATGTCATGAACAATTTGAAGTATTTTTCTACTGACAGTTATTATTATCAATTAAAACGCTTCAAGTAGATATCTAACTAATACTGTCATAATATTCTAACTTAGAAAACGGACTGAATGATAATGAAAACAACAAAAACTATTTACATAAATATATCTTTTAAAATTCTTTTCTTGAATTAAAAAAAAAAAAAAAACAGTAAAATATTTATTCGAAGCTGCCCCCATTAACTTCACGCACTTCACTTCTACAATTCCTATTCAAATAAAAATTTTATTCTTCAACATTTAATTTTAGTACTTAATATTATTTTTTAATGTTTAAAAATGTTTACTTCTGTCGTCATTTCATTCGGGCCATTTCGTATGAAATCAACTAACGAATTAAACTGTGATGTCATTGATTTGGTTCATTCTTAGATATTTATAGTGGACCATAAAATAGTTAATGTTTTTGCACCATCCAGTGGCGGCTCGTGGCGATTTCAACTGGGTCGGCATTCAAATAAATATTTTTTTGGTCTCCTCAACTCTAAATGACATGTTTACACATTTTGAACAGCTACGGTATCTTGAGTTTTACACACTAATCAAACTATCTGTCATTTTACCGCAATAGGATTTACATTATTAACCCCAATTTTACCGTTTGCGACGATTTTGATTGTCATGGGATTGACGTGAACGGAAAATAAATTTCAAAATTTGACTTTTGAATGTCACGTTGACAATAAAGAGTGATTTACATCGCAATTTTTTGAAGTGACAGAAAAATGATTCCCGAAATTCCGTGTCCCTAACTGCATATTACTAATGCGGTAGGCATTTTACATCGCTCGGTTTTTGTTAAAACACCTCCGCTGCGCGGTCGTGTTTCAATCTAAAAACCTCGCGCTGTAAAATGTAGCCTACCGCATTTGTAATGTAAATAACTATTCTACTTAATTTTCGTTAGTATTTTGCCAAGCCTACATTCTAAGGTCCAATCATTACTTGCTAACCGCTCATTGGAAAAAAAGTTGTTTTTTTCGTTGATTTTGAAAAATGCGCCGAAAACCTACCACATTCACACAAAAAATCCAGCGAGAGCAGGAGGTACCTACACACACAACAATTAAAAATAACAAAACCACATGCTTTTTTATTTTTGTAACGACTTTTTAAACATTTCGTTACAGATCTTCGATGTAAGAAGCAACCATCATTAAAAAATTATTATTGCATCAAAGCAACGAGGGCAGTAATTTCACAAGATTTCATAACTCTTTTTTTATTTATTATTTACCAACATCTATACTGCGCAGTGCGATTTAGTTTTTCAGCGTGAAACTACGAATCGCCATCTCACACTGTCTCCCGATCACTTTTAATCGCCACCGTGTAAATCCAAAAACGCAAGTGCAACTCGAGATAAACACATACAATTTATTGCCTCCAACCGAGATTTCTCATTCGCAATCATCACTCCATCATGAGCTCAGACATGCCTCGAGTCTCTGTTGACGCAAAGTGGTGACAAGTCCTCTCTACGCATTGCGTGCAAAACCTGGTTGACTGTGGCTCAAACTAATCAAAATATCTCTTCGCTTTGATGATGTTTGCGTCCGTTTATTTTCGCCCATTAAAATAAACAGATGTAGTCTAAATTATCAGATTCGAGAGAAATAACCGGAGTAATAAAAGCGAAATAAATTTTCGAGTCCAATGTCGCTCGGATGTTGGTCATTGGTGACGTAACGAAGATGTCAGAAGTGAACTCTGAACTCGAAAAAAATCTTTTTTGCATATCGTAATGAAAGTGGCACTTTTTTACACGCAAAATCGTAATAAAAGTATCACTTTTTTACACCAAAAATTGTAGTGAAAGTAGGAATTTTTTTGCATCATTTTATTCCATCTCCTTGGAGATGATTGTCAAAGCATACCAATTTTTTTTTTTGTAATTTTTCATAAATCTTTTTAGACCAAATTTCTCAACTTTTTTCGATATGCAAAAAAATAGTGTGTACAACACGTTATGAAAGTCTCTTTTTTTCACTTATTTGCTTGATTAACTCGGGCTACGCCCTCGTTAATTAATCTGCAAATTCGTGAAAAAAAGTATGACTTTCATAACTAGTGGTACAAATAACTATTATCAACTCGGTAGGAAAAAAAAATGTGGTGTGTAGTTTGGGTGTAAGTTTTAGATTTTGTTTTTTAATTGGGAAAGATCTCTGCTCGAGTAGAGGCTTACCGTGAAGGCGATGTAGCCGGAGAGACTGATGAAGACTCCCGAATGGTGCGTGGTCCAGTGCTTCAAGATGCTGTGCTGGTCCGCGGTGAGATTGGCACTGGTCCAGGTGAAGTTGCTGAACAAATCCGTGACTTGTTGGTGCGTCGTCAAGTCCCCCGCGAAGTACTGTCCGAGTCCCAAGGGGAACGACACCGTCATCACCAACAGCCCCACGATGGTCGGGTAGAGGAACCGACTAGAAAAAGTCCCAGACTATTTCCACGGTTTGCCGATTGGAGACGAGCGAAACAAGTCAGCACTCACTTCTTCTGCAAGAACCGGTTGATCATCTTGCTGTTGCGCATGAACATGACGTACTGGCGATGGACCCAGACGTAGAACGCTCCCCCCAGCCCGCACAGCGCCCCCATCAGTGCGAACACGAAGAGCTCCTGCGGGTCGAAGGGGAAGTCCATGTAGAAGCTCGTCTTGAAGTAGGCCGTGACGGTGTCGGCGCCGTCGAACCACACCGCCAGCAACCGGAAGATGGTGGCGCCGCAGACGGCGGCGAAGAACCCGCGCCAGTAGTTCCTCACCGCGAAGTACACCGTCGTTACCTCGATGCTGAAGAGGACGCCGCCGACGGGGGCGGCGAAGCAGCTGCCCACCCCGACAGCGCAAGCCGCCGCCAGCATCTCCGTGGTGCGGCTCTCGTTCTCGTAGATGCCCTGGAAGCCGGTTACGAGCTTGCTCAAGAGGGTGGCGGAGATGCTGGCGATGTGGACGAAGGGGCCTTCCTTGCCCAGGGGGAGGCCGCTCCCCAGGGTGGCGGTCAGACCGACCACTTTGGCCACGAGGGTGCGGAACGTCAGGTACTCTTTGAGGGCGACTCCCCTCAGGATCGTCTTCATCTCGGGGATGCCCGAGCCTAGAGGAACCAAGAGTGTGAAGATGTTCCAAAGAGATATGGTTCAAGTACCGATGGATTGTGGCGCCACCAGGTGGACGAATCCTGCACTGAAGAGGATCAGGCACAGGGGGAGCGACACCCAAGCGGCGTACTGAGCGAAGGGTTGTCCCACCAGGTCGTTGAACAGCCAGATCCTGGCCCAGTTGCACAAAGAGATCCCTCTGTCCATGATGAAGCTCAGGATGGCCATGATCACTCCCAGGAGCGCCAAGAACACCCAATCCTCGCCCAGACGGGCGAAGGTGTGCTTCCACAAGAACGACACGGCTTTGGATAGTTTACCTGGAAGAGAAGACGTCGTGAGGGAAAGCTGTTGAGAAGAGTTGAAGAGCCGCGTACCTTGATACCCTCTCAACTCCTTCTTCCTGGCCTTCTCCTCCTTGAGCCTCCTCTTCTCGGCCTGCCTCAGCCCCTCTAGCTTGGCGAATTCTCCCAGCTGTCGGCTGTAGCGGCCATACATCTAGAAAACACCAGAGCGAGTGTGTTTACAAAAGTGAATGAAATCTGCGAAAAAACAAAGTGTTGGCAAAACTCCAGACGCTTTAAGTATCGCGGATTAATTGATGGGACACGTGGTACGAATGGTCGGCGCACGTTTACATCGGATTTTGTTTACGATTTTTCCTTACAAGAGTGCTGACGTAGTCTTCTTCTGGGGGGCAGGGATAGAAGGCCTGCTCCTGGCGCTTCTTCTTCCTGTCCACCAGGTCGGCAAAGTCCTCCCATTCCTTGTCGACGGCGACGGGGTCCGCCTCGCCGAAGTGGGCCTCGCATATCGACTTCTCCTCCATGGGGCCGCCTCCCGTCCAAGGTCTCGCGTGCAGGAGATGGGCTGGGGCGCACGAAATGTCAAAAATGGTGACCTTTTTCCCGCGGCCGCTCGTCGACTGTCGAGGAAAAGGCAGCCGCGCAAGGGAACGGAGAAGGCGGCGACGTACGTTAGCGGCGAGGAGATGCCGAAGGAGCGGAAGACGGACGAGACGGAGGTCGAGGATTGGACTCGGTAATTTGCCAATTGACTTGTCGAACATTATCCAATTGAGACGGTCGCTCGCCGTGTCATACACACTTTAATAACGTTGATCAACGGCTCGATGAAATGCTATTGTTACATAAGACAAGGCGGAGGTGAAGAGAACTCCGGTGACGTCATCGGTTAATCGATTCAATTGATCGTAATCGGCAATCATCGAAGAGGAAAAGCGTGGAATCACTTCGCGACGAAAATTTTCCTGGTACTCTTGGGGAGGCGACAAATCTTCTGCTGGGTTGATTCATTCAAATTCTAGCAACTTTGACTCACGTCTTTTAAGCGGAATGACATTTATTTGAACCCACTCAAACGATCTCTCTTCTCCACGAACACATTTTTCTCTCCAACAGTTCTTTTTCTAGAATCTTTTCAATTTGAATTCTTTCCACTTTTTTTTTCAAATACTTCAAATAGCTTCTTAACTCCTCTTTCATCTCGTTCTCCTATCCTTTATTTGTACTTATTTTCTCTGGACTTTTTCCGTTTACTCTTCCAAGTACTATAATTTCTTCTTTCTCTTCTTCCGAACGTTGCGATTGTCTCTATTCTTATTTCTCAATTCCAGGTTGTTTATTTTTTTTCTCGTAACACACTCCCTCACTACAGGGTGTTATTGAAATGCGTGGACAAATTTTAACCACGAGCTAGTGGCTTCATGTATGTAGAACTAGGAAAAAATATTTAAAAAATCCTACGTCAAAAAATAAAATGACATTTATTTTTTTTTATTTTTTGAGCTACAATTTTTTTTTATTGCTTTTAGTCTTCTACGTTGTCCCACAACCTCGTAATTAAAGTTTCGGCACATTTTAAAAATACACCCTCTGTATAATATTTTATAAAATGTGCGCCAATGCGAAGTAACCTCTAGGAAATATGCTTTTAAAACAAGGAAACCGCATTGGTGTACGTTTTATAAAATATCATATACAGGGTCTATTTTTAAAATGTGCCGAAATTTTACCTACGAGGTTGTAGGACAAAGTAGAAGGCTAAAATAAATTTTAAAAAATTGTAGCTCAAAAAATAAACATCATTTTATTTTTTGACATACAATTTTTTAAATATTTTTTCCGAGTTCTACGTGAAGTCAGTAGCTCGTGGTTAAAATTTGTCCGCGCATTTCAATAACACCCTGTATAACATTCTTCCAGCGTCTTTCATCATTTCTACTTCTCCTCATTTTACTTCATTTTTAATTTCCACATCCTTAACGTTTTATTGGTTCCATTTCTGTTTGCTCGGGCGTTCAGTCTCAGTTCTTTTTTTTTTACTTTGATCAAAACTCCATTATTGCAGAATAAATGCATTTTGGTTTGTTCAGTGACAATTTTTTTGTAAAAAAAAACCCATTAGCTTGACAGAGATTTGCATTGAGTTGTTTGTTACAATTTAAATAGTTCTTATTGTTGTATCTGTAAATTTTTATTTGTTAACACGCAACGGTTTTATAAAAGAAGATGCGATTCAGGAGTAAGTTTATTCGTTATTGTGTCACTATCAAGAAATTATTTCAATACTCTAAAATCGGTCTGATGTAAAAAAAACTGAAATAATCTTGAACAAAGATGGTTACAGTTGGTTGCAAAAAAACGGGAACAGTCAGAACAAAATTGACACATTTTTACAATTTTTCCACAGTGTGAAACCTTCTTACCAATTCAATGACATTTTTAAAAATTATTTGACAGGTATTGTCAAGTAGACATTGGGAAAATTTTCGTTTCCCGTTTTTTTTTTCGCAACCAACTACAAAATAAAAAAATGCGAATTTGTGTGTACGCTCATTTATTAAAATAAAACAATCACTACAGCAAGAAGTATCATCTTTACCTTACATATTTTTGAGCAAAGCACCAATAATTAAGAAACTTTACACGATGGGCCAACCACTTTCGTCGACTGACCCTTCACCAATGACCACGACCTGTCACAATCGACCAGAATGTCCCCCAAAAATAAATATTATTCACATATTAACAAAAACGAATTGCAGATTTTCATAGATGTAATCTATACCCCGAACTATTATAGTTCCACAGTTGAACACGCAAATATGGCTCGGATCAAGTCTTCTGATCAAGAGTGACAGACCAATCGCATGCGGCAGCGCCAACGGCCAAACGACGAATTAACCGGATGGTAGCTTGTACGCCACTGGTTTTTGCTACTCAGTTAGGTATGTCACGTTTTGAGAAAATTCTAAAGGTTTAAAAAAACAAAAGCAACTTGACATCATTGCAACTACAAAATTCTTTTCTTATCAATACATTCCTTCTTTCAATAATGAATACTTTTTAGTTGGCGTTGAGTGACAACAATATCGTTAATAATCTTTTATCGAGTGTTATTGTGTGTTCTTTTAATTCATTTTCAACAGAAAAGTTGGAATTGTGCCATTTGCAAACCAATTATTGTTTCTTCTTTTACGTTTAAAATAATATCTAATTTATTTGATTAGATCATTAAATTTAATGTTTTTGTCAACTATGCTAGAATTTAATTTTTCTAAATGTGATGTCTATTTTTGCACAAAATTTACACCAAATAAATTACGCTATTTATTTTCATTGAATCATCTTTTCAGTCGAATTCTTATGTAAACCAAATTTCATGTTGAATGCCCCTTAATCCTGCTAATCGTTCCGCCTCTGCTACGCACCAATAAACTCCCGACATGTATGCAACCAACTTTACAGATCTCGACCAAACCGGTCGATATCGCAAACATCTTACACAATCTCGGACGTGCTGGCATTGTAACAGATAACAACAAATTAGAAACACCTGTTCGGTGTAAATTCACCTTTATTTGGCCGTTACCTAGACACCTTGACGGTATCTTCTCCGACGTGTCGTCGCTCTCTGTTTGAGCGCAAACATGCCAGGGCTTGAACAATTTCTTATCGCGACGTTAACGATAAGAATAAAGAAAAGTTGACGTAAGCTGGAGAGCTGTGACCTTTCGCGGTTTTTCGACAGGACGATTTATCCGCGATATTTATGCAGATTCGTCGATCGCGTGCATCGTCAAAAAAATTGTTGACGAATGTTTTTGGGAACGGAAAATGCAGCGAGGCGAAGAAATGCGAAAGGACAAGACAAAACAGGAAAGAACGTCAGTTTGATGGTACAGGGTGGCGCAAAAAATTGGATTAGGCCTATCTTTTTATTTATTTATTTATAGAGGATTGGCACTAGTTTCGACATTGCGAAATTGTACCATTGTGTATTTTTACAACATTAATTAGAAAAATGAGAGACAATAAAAAGTGTATTCTGATCTAAATAAGTCGTTCGGTGTGTGCCAAAAAAATTATTTAGACTGTTACTTTCGTTATTTAATTATTGAATACTTTTTAAAATTAAATCGAAAGGTGCAAATTTGTAAGAGAACCTTGGGACAGTGTGTTTTTAAAAATAATATCATTCTTAACCCATAAATGCATTCTATATCAACAGGATGGTGTAGCGACTCACAATACTTAAGAATAATAATTTTCTCTGTGGTGAATATGAATTTTTCCCATTTCTTTTTTTAATTATACTCTGACTACATATCAAAGCTATATCAGGTCATATGAATTGATTGGAGCAATGGTGGTAACTGATTTTAGGAATTTCTTCTTCCAAAAATTGTAGACTGCAAATACGCTATACAAGAGTGATAATTTTTTGTAGCTTAAAAAAAAGAGAAAAAAAGATTAGCTTGACAGTAATTTCAACGAGTTTATTTTCCCCATTTTAAATATTTGTTACTGTTGAATCGCCACAAGTTAATCTATAAATCTTTACTTGTTAACCTCTGTTGTCGAATGCGCAACGATTTCATAAAAAAAGATACGATTCAAGAGCAAGCTGGGTCGGTGTTATGTCACTACCAAAAAAATATATCATGTAATATAATGCTTCAAAGATCGGTCTAGTGTAAAAAAAACTCTTCCGTATATTTAAGAAAGAAATAATCTTGGACAAAGACGGTCTGTTAGACATTTATAAATTGCAACACTTGTAAATATGTAGTAACCTTGATCACTTTGGTAATATTTGAAAGGATCACGTGACGAAAATATGTATGTTGGATCTTTGTAGTGGAATTATGGCACACCCCTGGTCGGTCCAAGCAAAATTTTTTATTTTGGATTCACGATTTTCGGATTTCAATTATCACCGAAAAATAAGAAGAGCGTTTGGCTAAAATTAGAAGTGGAAAATACAAAGAGTAGGACATTTCTCTTGTAAATGTGTAAGGCGAAAAGTGCAAATTATTTTTTCCAAGACCATGGATTAAAAATTGAAGGAGTGTCCTTTGGAGTCTTTCATTTGATTGAAATAGTTAAGAGAAAATTCACATCTGTAGCAACCTTTAGAAAAAGAAAAATTATAAAATAGAAATTAATTTTTTTCTTCTAGTATTTAGTGTGTCTCAAGGAAATAGCAGTTTATTCAACGAGTTCGTGTGTAAATTGAGTTGAATACAACGCTTTTTTGTTTGACGAGCCCCTTAAAGGCTCCAAATCGCTTAAAATCTTCAAAATTAGCTTGACGTTTCGTTTTGACAGTTGTGACATTTATCAAAATCCGTTCACACAGGAGAAAATTCTCAAATTCTGACAGTGTCGAACAAAAAAACGTGTTTGTTTGAAAGTAAACAAAAAATATAAAAAGTTCTACGATTATTACTTGATTAAGCTTTATTATGCTGTTTTGGCGTGTCATATATACAGTGTGACTCGAATAAGGTATTTCTACCCACATTTAGCACTATCGCGAGTTTTTTTTTTCACATCTCCCATCATGGTTCGAAAACCTTTTCAAATACTAAATAAATGCGATGACAGATATACCTTTCAAATTAATAGAGTACCTACTTGGATTCCTGATTTCATTTTAAAAAACACAATGAATGCTTTGTAAAGTGTATTTTGGGTTGCATTTTTACCAGGTCAGGCTCGTCATCCTATGTGAATAACCTTGTATTTAAACTTTTTTGAATTCACATTTTTGGCGTTAGTAAGCTAGCGATTTCCGAGGTGTTATGCTGTATCATATCTACAGAGTGATCCAAATAAGGTGTTTCTCTTTCTGAGAGCCGCAAAACTGTTGCAATTTTTGTTGGACATACAGCGTGACTTTGAAAGGTGTACAGATATTTTAACCTGAGGTAGTACATGTTAAAAGAAGGCAAAATAACCCAACCTGCCTTGTACAAATGTTAATGGTTTACAAGAAAATCAAAGAAACCACTTTGTTTGGGAAACGCTGAAAATTTTTCAAATTTGGCGGGCAGTTTTGACGAACGACCAACCTAAAATGTCAAGTTTTTCTGTCGTTTGAGGTTATGTTTGGTTTTTTTCGTTACAGTTTTTTGAGTTTCATCGTGAATTTTGGATAAAATTTGTAAAGTGATGATAACATAGTGCCTGCAATTTATTCAGAAAACAACACAGGCTTAAACAACAAAGTGAAAGGACTGTAATTGTTGGTAAAAGTATAAAATGAAACATCAAAGAAGTTGTTCAAAATGCCTGCCCTTGTTTACAATGTAAGCTTCACTACGACGTGTCCAAGAAAGCCACATTCGATTTAGAATGCCTCTGATGTCTTCACGAATTTCCTGAGCGGCGTTTTGAACGTAATGAGGCGGAGGTAAAACATAGGGATCTATTTTTTTTTTATACAAGGTGATTTTCAACAATCTCAACCCACACGTTATTTAAAATGACTGCTGGAAGTGACGCTCTTGGATTTCGTGAGGAATGTCTTCTTCTGCAACTAAAATGCGATCTTCTCGAAACGCCCGAAATCGCGAAGATCCTGTGCAACGTTTACAAAGGTTCGTATATTGCGAAATATCCTTTGAAGCAACTTTTCACCATGCTAGCTCTGAATGTTCGCCACAGATCAAAGACCATATCGGTTTTCTTCAGGTTGGTGAAAGACATTTGTGATTTAAATTGAGGTTAAGATTGATGTTGTTCTCAAAATGACTTAATTTTGAATTAAATGACAACAAAAAAAGTCTGCTGTGATTTATTTTTGACCCATTTTTCTATAAAATTCAGTCGCTCCCAAACTTTTTTTGAAAAACTTTGCGCCCCTTTTTCTTTTGAGTGTTTCCCTAAAATTAGAAACAAGACAGTACATTTGAGTAATTGTGCAACAACTGTTCTTCAAACTTGTGTGAACCACTTTGTACATTCTGTACCACGAAATGAACATTCTGCCTATTATTATTATTATGTACAACAGTTTCTCTTTCTCAAAAACAATAAATTATTCATTTGTTTCGCGGTAACCGAGCGATTACTGTAGCTGTAGCGTGTCGAGAATTAAACAATTTAAGTCACTTCTCACAATTCCTTCTAATTATTATCGAGTTACACAGTTCTAATACAGTAACCAATAGGCTCCAAACAAGACAACAAAATTTTCCCCTCAACTCTCCTCCTGATCTGCGATTTTTTTCACTTTATTTTCAGTTTTTGGCACGTCCGACCAAAACAACTGGCCCCTCGATTGTTCAGGCCAAACAGTCCCAGTTACAATTCGTTTCAAAACACTCCATTCGGAGACATCGTGCCCTACTTTTTTATCCTTATCGGCGATTCCTTCGACATCATTCGCGATCGCGCCAGTGGCGCGCCAGGAGATAACTGGCGCACCGCAGGTATTCTGTTGTAGTCTTATCTGTCAAATCAGCGCTGAGGAGTCGACGTTATCGCAAGACCACTCGAATTGGGTCAACAAACGCGAAAAACAATCAAATGTTTTCTTGACCTGTTGATAAAACGAGCGGTGCATAAATTAACAACAGTTGGTCAATATGAAGAGTGATTAGCAGATGGGGTTTAACCAGCAGCACAAAATAAGTTGTTGTCAATGCCGACGGACGAGGAATTTTTTTGCTAATGGCGAATTCTTGGTTATTTGAGCGACCGCGTCGATCTGAAAGTCACATTCCAAGTAATTTTTCATATTAAACCCCGGTTTACGACTGTCGTAAAATTACCAATTCTAATGTGTGTTTAATTTTTTTCGCCAACAACAGAGATATTTCGTTGTTTTGGTAGTTTTCCGTCGTGTGCAAATACGCGAGGTGTTATCTCTGTTGTCACAAAACTGTCATTTTTGACATTTTAATGGTGTTTGCGGATTAATCATTCAAGGTTGCTCGCCGAGATTTTATTTGTTTTAAGAATAACTCGCTGATGAGCTTAGAATATGATGTCAGCTTAGGATAATTAATAATAATTAGAACCACAATTATGAAGTTCTTGTTTGATTCGTCGTTTCAAGCACTTCGTTGAATTTCTTCTGTGGATTTTATACTCATTAAGTTGTCCAAATCTTCTAGAAAATAATTTTTTCGTCTTGATTCTTCTTGTGGTGTGACCTAAAGCTGTCGGGACCAGAGTTGGTCCAAAAACTTTTGGACAGGCCCACGTACATAACACCCCCACTTTTGTACTTTTTGAAAATCTCCCAAATCTAGTTTTCCACGATTTCAGCTGTTCCATTAAAATAGTATTATATCTTACATGAGTAAAAAAAATTGTTATTGGAAATGTTTTAAATCAATAAGAGTAAAAAAACAAGTTGAACGTGTTAAAACTAGATTTATTAATTACTACAAGAGCAACAAACACATTACAAATGTTGCGTTTTTATTTTCTTTTTTCCTTTGTACGAACGTTCCAATTTTTTTAGTAGAAGTGAAACGAACGCCACTGGGTGCGTTATGTGGATTTCTATTGTTAACATTCAAAATCTTTTTTTTTGTGGTTTTGTTATCTCGACATGTTGAATGTTTATTTGCAATATTAATAAAACATTTTATTCGCTGCTCTGAAATTGTGTCGACTTGTATAACGTGTTCTGTGGATGTAATAGTAAAAGTAAAACAATAAAAAATAAATTTCAAAAGTAATGGCCGAAACGTTGATATTATTGTGCGTTTGTCTAATAAAATACTAAATTAAAAAGACTGATTTGATCCCGATACAAACTTTAATTAATAAATAAAATAAATAAATCGACTAGAAAAAATATACAGGGTGTCTCAAAATTCGCGAATTCCGAACTGAGAGCGTGGTAGGGAAGGACCCAGTGGAGCTCGAAAAATACTTAGAAACAAAAATTCGCTCTTCCTGAAGAAGATATAAGCACTTTAATTTTGATCAATAATACTCTAGCTACGTTGCCGTTCCATTTTTAAGAAAAATTACAAAAATTTAAGATTTTTGTACTCCAAAGTAAAGTTATTTTTCAAAAAATTGTTTTACGTTATTATTTTCCACAATCATCTACACCATAAATAACAATAAACACTGAACACTGTATTTGACGAAAATGCACTTCAAAGAGTGCACCTTCAGACCAATTGCGGGGGAGTCCCGATTTTTTTTTATTTCCATATTTGGACTACTGAAGTGATCCCCTATAACGCTCTGAATTCGGAATTCGCGAATTTTAAGACACCCTGTATAATATTTTTTACGTTTGATTCGAAACGAGTACAAAAGAAATTTCCAATTTTATTTTGTCTGCTGTCGTAGACACACTTAAAAAATGTTTTCTCGTCTTTCGTTGGCTTTGAGATTTGAACAGATTTTTCTTTTTCAAGCGGACTAAATTTTTCTTTTCTCCCACTTAAAACAAAAAAAAACCGTAATTGGACGAGTCACGGCGATGTGACTCAGTGGACCTGTCCATTTTGTTCATTCACGATCCGCCAAAAAAACTGTGTACTTGCAAAATGTCTAAATTACACTCGTGACACATATTGAAAAAATTACAAATGTAATTAAAAGGCCATTACGTGGTGCAATCTCGTCCATTTAGTCAGATGGTCCCTCATTATCGTGCATTAAATATTTTCCTCTCTGGCCCACTTATCTTTTTCAACCAGGTACTATAATTTGAACCACTTTTTTGTAGAAAATTACAGGTCCTTCCTCGATAATTTTTTTCCTGACCCCAGTGAGGATTCATTCGGATTGCGATCCACTCGAAAAACGAGCAAAACTAATTTTTCTGCGGGGTTCAAAGAACCAGTCCAAAATGCGAAACGCTGCAGCTAATTTGCTTAATTGGGAAAGGAGACCGAGAAGCCACACGCAGGAAATTAACGTGATCAAGGTTGGCAACGCAGATATACAGCGTGATTGCGTCAGGCGACACATGTCTGGTTGCACAAGGGTGTTGAGTTATTTTTGAAATGAAAATCGAGTATTGAACCATTTTTTATTTGAAAAAATTGACAACAGTTTCATTATTCGAGAACTGTATTGTGTTGGATTTTAATTAATTTCCTTACTTTGTCAGCCACACATTTACCTAGTTTGTCGTTTTCTCACAAAAATAAAAACATTATTATTAAGGTGGTACGGCATCTAGGCCGCATTTATTTGATATTTTTATCAAATAATGATAGAATAATGCTTTAAAACTACTGTTTCTTTATATCGTCACTTATTTTTACTTTACACAATTATCCAATCCCACCACTGATTATGTACTATTATTTTTATTATTTCGAAAAAATAATGAGGTCAACAACACTTTGGTTTTTTTCCTCAAAGATGTTGGTTATTATTTTTGGGCAGAAGCCACACATAACAAAAATAATTTAATTAAAGTGGGGAATATTTTCGGTGTTAAAAATACAATTTGTCCGTTCTGAGGTTCGCTATTAAATTTTTTCTTAAATGAGAAAAAACAACAAATAAGTCGATGTCGACATCATATCTTACACTTTAAAAAAGTTTTATTATTTTTATAGTTGAGTTGGTGCCACTTGAAGGAAATTATTTTGGACATAAATATACAGAGCGACTCAACAATACAAACACAAAAGCTGCAACTTGTCAAATAATATTTTTTCACCTTTCGAAAATGGACATTTTATTTGAATAATTTTGCTAAAACATTTTAATTTTAAAAGATCGAAGATGAGACAGACAATCAAGGTTGGTAACATAAATCTATGGGGTGGCTCAATAACACTTCAACACACTTCAACTCGAAAATAATTTATTTATCTGTTTGCAGAGGTAACTGCGATTTCATTCAAGTTTTAAAAATGACAATACAATTCTTTTGTCTATTGAATCTATTTTACCTCACTCTTTATGGACATTTCCTTTTATCTATTTTTTTAACAATATGAAAAAAATGTTTATTTTTTTTTAATAGTCACATCTAGAAAATTAATTCGGTCAACGTTATAACACAAATATACAGGGTGATTAAATCACACTTTATTTCGGTCTCTGCAATATGACCTATTCGTCTTTGCACCAAGAATCGTAATTTTAATTTCTGCATTACGCCATTTTCCTAATGAACTTTTTAATTGCTCCACCACAGGTTTATCAAGTTGTTTGAAAAAAAAGTCAACCTTTAATTAAAACACTTCATTTATTTATACAGGGTGATTCATCTTTTATTAAAGTCAATTTTACCACCGGCGGTAAAAAATGAATCACCCTGTAGGTATATCTAGTTACAACGAACATTTTTCAAAATTTGTCATTTCATTTTTTATTTTACGCAGTCTTAGTCGCACGATGTAACGATAATTTAATTATCTTAATGTATCACTATCCTTATTGTTTGCAAATGGATGAATTTCAGATATGGGAAATTAATTTAATCATGGTTGGTAACAAAAACACCAATGCTGTGTCTCAATTTTTTACGCCATCTTCGGTTAAACATTTAAACGATTCTTCAATTATCGAAACCACTTTAACGTCGCACCAATTAAAAAATCGTACGTCACCCAATCAAAGCGTGGATAACTTAACGAATTTACACTGCAAACAACTTAATCGAAACGAAAATACAAACACGAGTGATGTGACATGAAGCTGTCAAATTTGACATGTCTGTGATTAAAATTCACGGCTGCCGCGATTCGAAACGACATTTTCCTTTAATGGGCGGCAGTTTCGCTTTTCCGCTTCTGACAAATCGTTTAATAATAACGAATACAATCGACAGTCGATTCTAAAAATAAACAGCGCGGACACGCAACAAAAAAACAAATGCACAACAAAGAGTATGGTGTCGAATTCGCGGTAAAACTTCCAGGTGAGATCTGACCCTTCGGTGACCTTGCCCAGCGGGTCACGTGTCCCATTACGCCACGCGTGATCACGTGCGTCTTTGTAATATCATACCACGCGACCACAATTGACAGGTGCAAAAAAAAAGCGAATCGCCGGATACGTTTATCTCGGCAGACCGCGTTAGCGTTTTGCCTCGCCACTCACCACTGTGTTCTGGTAGCCGAGTCCGTAGTGCTCCTTGTCGTCGGGGACGGCGAGCCTGTTGGGGGTGGCCATGGCGGCGGCGGTCGTCTTCTTGGTCATTGCCTGGAACAGGGTGGACGGTTCAAGGTCAGGCGGGATCACGAGGCGGCGTCATTGTTTTTGGCGGTTTGGACCGGTGACATTACTAAAATAGCGGAGGATCGTCGTTGTTGTCCGGTTGGAGGCGAGCCAGGGATGCTATTAAAGGCGGACATGGCCAACTGTGGCTGATAAAGCGGTGGCCGACGGAAATAGACCGTCGAGGGACACACTGTAGATGGAGGCTGATGGCTGACTGAGGCTTTAGACGGGAGAGGTGGGTCCACGCGGAATTCCGCGGTTTGCGTGCGCGGTTGTCGACGGAAAAAAAAACGGGAAATTGCACGGTGATACAGGGTGGACAAATGAAGGACGCCGGAAGGGGGCGAGGCAGTGGACACACCTCCGAAAAATACGTTGGACATACCCGGTGGCTCAAACAACACACTTCTCCTCTTCTGTCGACAACCAAAAACTGGGATTTATCAGTGTATCAACTTAGACCACACCGAAAATCACAGCTTTTATCGTCTTATAAATCATATTTTATCAATAAATTAGTCGCAATCACTCAAAGATTACCGCTACTGTTGTTAGTGAACTCTAATCGTGTACGTTACCAAACTGTCACTTTATGTAAAACAATGCAAACTGGGTTGGTTGTAAAAAATTTAAAGTGAGTCGTAGATTGACGCATCTGGCTTCGAGATTTATCAGTTGTTTTTTAAACACAAGTCACAGTTCCTACTTTTGTAAAATATTTCGATCAATTATTTCATCAATTCTTGTCTGGGGCGTTGTTGACAGATACAACTTTTGTTTTAACAGTTGTCCTCGTGCGGTTCAATCTACGACTTGACTTTAGTTTTCGGGCTAAATTCGATGTGACATTTTCTTAATCGGTTGTGTAAGATTTCTAATTTTATAACGTTTGAAATCTGATTTGGTATCGGAAGTTAGGATCATTTCCTGCAAAAAATTTGGAAAATCGAGCCAAAGGAGTCGGTGTGTAGGTTTCACGTTTAAATACACGTGGATTATTTCGAAATTAAAAAATACACTGAATTCTCTGACACATGAGATTTTTTTGAAGTCTCAATTTGCGTCACTGCGTTCTATGCAAGACAATAAATAGATGCGTTTGATGTGTTTTGAAAGCGCTGTATTTATTAGTGGATTTATAGAATGCGATCAAAAAAATTTGAAAGCATACTTGGCCATGAGAATGTGAAGTCGACCGGTGGATATAATCATTTGATGAATTAAGTGACTTAAGTCATGTACATTTACTGTCACGAATGCTTTTTAATAGTTTAATGAAATCTACCGAGTCACATGTTTCGATTGTCGATAAATAAAAAATTGTGATTTTTTTTGGAAATAAAAATTTGACGCAAAATGTTCTAAATGGTTTCTCTCAAAAATGACATTAATTAAATTTTCTTAATGGGACACTGTATATGTTTTGTAATGAAAATGTGACAATTTTTTTAAAATTCCACAAAAAAAGAAAATATGATGACAGGATGGACCTACTATGGTATGTACCATTTAAAAGCAGTTAAAAAGGTTTTGACAATTTCTTGTTACTTTTATCTTATGCGTTAAAAATATTATACAGGGTGTCTCAAAATTCGCGAATTGCGAATTCAGAGCATGGTAGGGAAGAATTCAGAGCGTGGTAGGGAAGGACCCAGTGGAGCTCGAAAAATACTTAGAAAAAAAAATCGCTCTTCCTGAAGAAGATATAAGCACTTCAATTTTGTTCAATACGTAACAACCTTCATATCCACAGTGACAAAATACTATTCTAGCTACGTTGCCGTTCCATTTTTAAGAAAAATTACAAAAATTTAAGATTTTTTTACTCCAAAGTATAACTATTTTTCAAAAAATTGTTTCACGTTATTATTTTCCACAATCATCTACACCATAAATAACAATAAACACTGAACTTTTCAGCCTGTATTTGAAAAAAACGCACTTCAAAGAGTGCACCTTCAGACCAATGTATCTTTGTGGGGGAGTCCCGATTTTTTGAGTCGCGAATTTTGAGACACCCTGTATAATATTTTTTACGTTTGATTCGAAACGAGTACAAAAGAAATTCCAACTTTATGTTGTCTGCTGTCGTAGACACACATAAGAAAAATGTTTTCTCGTCTTTCGTTGGCTTTGAGATTTGATCAGATTTTTCTTTTTCGAGCGGACTAAATTTTTCTTTTCTCCCATACAAGACAAAAAAAACTGTAATTGGACGAGTCCCTACCACGCTCTGAATTCGGAATTCGCGAATTTTGAGACACCCTGTATGATCAACAAAAAAAAGCATAAAAAGGGGCTATGCAAAATTCAACTTCTAAAAGTAAAACGTACAGCGTAACTTCAATCACACCAACAATCGTCATGAAGAGAAGTTTCGTGTATGGGAAACCCAGGCATAATTTTATCCGTTTCCATTTCGAAAATAGGACTTTGTCACAATCACAAATACTTTGTATTCTAGCGTTAAAACCATTTTTTACAAAAAAAATCACATAAATGTCAAAATTGGCAAGTGACCGTTTATTAAGGTACGCCGCACGTATGCAAAATTTTTTTCATAGCTAACCTTTATTTCTTTGTTGATCATATTGTATTCAGAGTATACACAACTGTCAGAACTAAACATTTCAAAAACTTTCCACTCTTTATTTATGAACATTGATAAAGTAGGTAAATATGTAGGTTTTTTTACATTAAGTAGCTAAGAATAAAATACGGTGAGATACTTAGAGAATCACTGTGTAAAACATTCGTATCGTTTTGATTGAGATTTTTGTCGCCAATAATTTCTAATAATGGAATATTTTCATTCAAGATTCGACTAATAAATGAAACAGTGTGATTTGCAAAATTCCAGTTCCACCGGAAATGATCCCCCTTTCGATTCCCAAAAGCGATATTTTCCATTACTCTTTTTAGAAATCTGTGTTTGTCTAAATCTTTTTTTATCAGCTTGGACAAATATTTAATTACTTGAGACATTCCAAATTTTGAAGTTGAGTATTTTTGAACTTATGCAATTGTTAAAATTATTCTATACGAGTATAAGGTTGCTTTTAATAGTCATATACAAGGTGTTTCACTAACTTTTCGAGATCTACGCCGAATTTATGCAACTCAATAGTCATTAGTCACAAAATGCTAGATACCAAAATATACAATTTAACGAGCATTAGTTATTATTAATTAATGAAAGTTATAGTTATAAATGAAAGAAGTATTACTGGTTGTATTTAAAGTTCGTCAGGGTCGGAAAGTTACGTGAAACATCCTGTATACAAAATATGTAAAAATATGTAGGTAAGTCACGTTAAATTTGAAAGTAAAAATTGTTTTTACAAACTGATAAATAAGGAACAAGTCACAATATGATAAGGTATGGACTTTAAATAAAAATGTTAAAAAAGAGTCGTAGTTCAGCTGCACGAACTTGCAGAACATATTTTGATTTATTTGCGAAGAATATACAATTTTAAAAATATAATTAAAAAACTTTTAATAAACTT
Source organism: Tenebrio molitor (assembly GCF_963966145.1). Taxonomy (NCBI): domain Eukaryota; kingdom Metazoa; phylum Arthropoda; class Insecta; order Coleoptera; family Tenebrionidae; genus Tenebrio; species Tenebrio molitor. The sequence continues at coordinate 536,395 of NC_091049.1, forward strand.
AAGTAAGTACATAACATTTTTGTTTTATAATACAAAAATTTCCGATAATAAATAAAAAAAAAAATGCTAAAATAATGTTTTCGCTTTTTGATTATCTCTAGGGGAAGAGTGAAATTACTAAATCAATTTAAAACTAATTTAAAATTGTAACAACAAATTAAAAAAAATTTTGACAGCTTCTAGTTGATCTAGTTGGTCACAAATTACCACCTATTACGATACATCTACTCGCCCACCTAGATCTACTTTTTTAATTGCACCTAATTACAGGTTTACAAAATGCCATTAAATTTGTGTCCATTTAAATCGTATTTTAATTTTAAATTTATTTATGATTATGATAATTTATAAATAAACAAAGTGTGCCAGAACAATTGAATTTGAAAATTATGACACTTACGTCAAACTCTCCAGAGCTGTCTTTGACTTTGAATTTTTTGCACTAACGACGACGCCTGCAGCCCCCTCGCGGCACTCCGTTTTTTGAGCCCCGCGGGACACTTCGAAGCGGCCTCCGGGGGCTCCCCCGTCAAATCAAAATCGCATTACCTGCTGTGATTCTCGGGTAGCGTTAACCCATCGATGGTGGCACTCGTCCGTCCTTTGCACGCCTTCTAGATCAAAACAAACCCGCGGCGGTGTCAGTCGGATAAGAACTGTCTCGAGAGAGTGATGGATACGAAGAGAACTGTGTCAAAAAGCCGAGATAAAATTGTTCGTTAGAAAAACACCGTGGAGTACTACTTGTTACCACTTAATAACAAACAATTTCAGAGGTGATAATTTGTTGGACACACGCGACGCTTAGTTGATCAGGTGGCGATTCACGTGGTGCCAGTGCGAAATAAACACCGTTTTTCGGGAAACATTTTCAAATTCGCAAAGCTGGCGATGGAGGCGACATCTCGCGGCTGGGACTGTGCGTTGAGGGTTGCCAAGCGACCGCGACGGAAGCGTCAGTGGCGGAGAGTGGAGCAGAGTTTCGTCCGAGAATTATTACAGACTGAAGTATCAAATTCAAAATTTAGTGACTGCACCGTTTATTCAACGCATGGTTGAGTTTCGTGAGGGTGTGCTCGTAATAAAGTAACTAAATGTCACTTATGTCAACATGTGAAGTAGAAGTAGAGGTTATGAGACCTTTGGTGAAATAATTGCAAAAAAAGATAAACGAAAGGAAAAATTAGTTCTGAAGCAGATAATTTGTCCCAAATGAGATAAAGAAGTTGTCAAAATTTGAGTTTTTATTTGTTTTTAATTGCCCCCATTAGTAAAAAGTTAAAAGATCATCGGCGTGCTTGTAACTTTATCACTAGTGCCAACCTTACGGCACCTAGACAATTCAGGTCTACAATACTTTATGTTTTTTCTATTTTATTTTTCAATTGCTGCTCCAATAATGTACACTTTTAAAAAAATTCTGTCACTACCTTATTGACAATATTGTTTCATGTTTCTGCATCTTGAACTTGAGCGATTTCTATTTTATTGTCTTTTGCTTCTTCATATTGTTCGTCGTGATTTTTTTTTCAAGTAAGTAAACACAAATGAATAAGCGTTTTCAGGAGGCAAAAGTATTATGATATAAAAGTATATACTTTAAGATAACGATTATGATATTTATGTAAGAAGCATAAATAAAGCAATCAAAAATTAATAATCTAGAAGTACAGTCACGGCCACGGAATTTCGTCAGTCGTTGTCATTCAACTAACATTAGCTGTAAAACAGGTTTTATATACAGGGTGTCTCAAAATTCGCGAAATCCGAATTCAGAGCGTGGTAGGGAAAGACCCAGTGGAGCTCGAAAAATATATAGAAAAAAAAATCGTTCTTCCTAAAGAAGATATAAGCACTTTAATTTTGTTCAATACATAGCAGCCTTCATATCCACAGTGACAAAATACTATTCTAGCTACGTTGCCGTTCCATTACAAAAATTTAAGATTTTTTTACTCGTTTATTTTTATTTCGTTTTTGTTACGCCACTGTGGTGTCGTTGCAAAATCAGTAGTGTATCACTGGTTGCCTATCCTCAATAAATTAACTTATCGAAACCTTAACAATTTCGTAATTGTTTTGTATTTGATTGATAACCTATTTACGAAAGGATCAGTTCTGAAGCCGTGTGGAATTTTTCTGCACAAATAACTGCGCGTTTAGACTTCTGGTTCGTGTCCCGGCTACAAATTGCCTTTAACCTAACTTTTCCGACGTCATTGAAAATGTCACCGTGTGATGACTAAACAATAATAACCGCGTTTACGGCGTCGAAAACCGTGCAATTCGTGTTTAACCCACAAACGCGCCTCGTAATTATTATGAATTGTCGTCTGGATACGTAAGTGAAGGTACGTGACCCACCGGCGGATTTTCACAGCCCCCTTGTACTCAAGGGGATTAGGCGATAACCACCGCAAGATTATCGCGAGTTTACATTTGTTGTAGTATTAAAAATGGTGACGAACATGACGTATTGTCCCCCGGGCGTCCACATTTGGGACGTGTGGGTCAACCACGGGACGTCCCAATGTTTCGTGGAGACGGTGTCGTCGTCGGTCATCGCCGGGTTCATCCTGATCTTCGGCACAGTACAACTGTGCATGTACAGAAAGTACGGCACCGAAATCGCCTCCAACCACTTGGTCAAATCCAAACTGTACCACTTGCAAGTCTTCGTAACCCTGTTGGTGCCCCTTGTGGAAGTTGCGAGGTTCGCCCTGCGAGCCACGATACTGGACGATGAGCAAGTGTTCGGTTTTATGGTGAGTCGATCCTCGAATGCGACAATTTGTGTAATGATCAAGTCACATTCTCGAAAATAAAGAACAAATCGTGCGAGTTCAACAATGACATAACCTCACTTTTTGTGGTAACATAACCTCTTTTTTCGATTAGTTTTTATCAGATCCAATTAAGCGCAGTTTTTTGCCCAGAATAATGGATAACAGTGTCTGGTGATGACGATGACGCAACATGAATATTCAAAATAAATATGACTTATCGCATATTTATTAAACTTCCTGCAGTGGTTGAAGGCCACTCAATGTTAAGGCCGGATAAAACTTAACGGCAATAAATTAACCGCAGTTTGTTTAACAAAGGCGGTCATGTGATCGTAATTGTTAGAAAAATGTTTGCATTGTAAATATGTAAATAGAGCGGTTGTTTGACTTGGCATGTTTAATTGCAAAAGTTTTACCACTTGTTGGTAATAATGACTTGTACACAGAATTACAGATGATTTATTTGTCTATGTCGTTACCGTCTACGTGTTGGTGAATTTTTATTAACTAGTACAGATTAATTCGCGATATTAACTTAAGTACAAATTAATTCGCTGTATTAACTTAAGTACAGATTATTTCGCTGTAGTGACTTAGGTACGGATCAGTTCGCGCTGTCTGGCACGTCCCCTTACAATAATCTTCGTGCCCCGGTCTCCCATCGCGATCTCGGCAAGAAAATTACATTAAAATCCAGCAGTCCAGCATTGTTAATGTCTTCATTGCTGCGATGGGCCTTACAGATCCTGCTGTCGAAGATTGTCCTCAATTATTATTCTTCATTTTTCATGTGTTTAACTTCCACATGCAATATTTTTGCTACATTTACAAATGAATTGTGCATGCCTTCTATACTTTGCACAGTTCACTTCGAGCATTTGGCATGTTTCGGGTGCGTGATACGCACCGAACGATTTCTCTTGGAGCTTTAGCTCGTTCTGCGTCGATCCGCTGCTTCTGCTCACTTTGTTCGGTATCGAAACCTGCTTTCGCCTTTTCGCGAATGCTCTCAGGCAGTAAACGTAGTTTGGTATACTCCGTACGGTGATAGAGACAATGGTGATAGATTGCACGTTTTTAAATTCTAGTTCCAAAACATAAAACAGTGAAAAATACTAAACTCTCCATCTCAATTGTTTCACGTTATGTAGAAAACCGTTGTATCCCTGCAGATTAATTCCCGCCAAACCAGTTTCTGTGTCTGTCTTCTGTCAAGAAACGTGCAATCTATCAGAGTATGGAGTATACCAAACAACAATTCTGATGGTGTCACACCAGTCGCTTGACTGATCGTCATATTCAGACCCCTTTGCACCGTTTTGACCTGCCAGGAATCATCTTTCATTCCCCCATTTGATGCAGCTGATGAGCTTATTATAACGTTCGCATTGGCCGTTTGCACGTGGGGTGGCGACCGCGTTTGTGTCTAGCTCCATGAGTCTTGCAAAAAGTCTCAAAGGAATGTGACGTGAAGGCAGTTCCTCGGTCGGTGATAATACGATCAGCTACCCCGAAAATATCAAACAGCTGCGTTAGAGCTTTGAGAATATGTTGCGTCTTAGTACTCTTAACCGGTTCAGTAATACAGAACTTTGTGAAATTATCTACAATCACTAGCACTTGAGTGTTTTGTAGACGGGAAATTAGTCACATACTAGGACAAAGCAACAAAAAATCGGACAACGAGCGGGTTTTATTATTAATTTTGTCTGTGGGTCTTTAATCCCTTCTACAATGCAGTCAACCAGTTGTTCTTCCGACAGATTCAAATTTAACTTATTAAGCTTAGCAAGTTTGTGTTTAAATTCTGTCCGGCATTAGTCTGATACGTGGCAGCTTCATAGAATAATTTGCCGAAAGTGTTTATTTGGGAACAACTCTCGCAGCTTACCTTTCCATTGCGCCCAGGCGAAATTAGTCGTTTTTAACCCATCATACCGAATTCGTACAATGCGGTGCAATTTACCTAACGCCATATACATTTTTTTTCTAATTTAGTTACGAAAAGCAACCATTGTGATATGTCATTTTGGTTGTCAAACGTGCTTCGTTTAATAACTAGTGAAAAAAAGTGACATTATACAGGTGTCCCCAAAAAAGAAGACGAGTCCATAACTCCGTTATTTATCGGAAGATTTTAATTATCTGTACACCAAATTAAATGGTTGTTAATAGGCTACAAAATGGCCTAATAAATTCAAGTATAGCTCCATGGACTTCAAAGGTAAACTGTCAAAATATTTTTTTTCAAATGGGATTACATATTTTTTTTTAGTAATTCTGATAGAGATTTTTATTCTGAAAACAACAATGTATCACAAATATACATTTAAATACCAAAAATTCACAAAAAAAATTTAAAAAACGCTACTATCGTCTATGTTCTATGTTTTGCGCTAAACATTGGCGGCATATTGCGCAATCCCACATGTTATTATTTGTCATTTGTTTTTCCAGCTACCTTAATTTGGTTATTACATTGTAACGCAATGCATTTTGATAGCTTTTCGCTTGGTGCTAGTCATTTGTTTCAAAAGTTAGTGTTATTTTTTTTTATGTGAAGTTATACTTGTGATACATTGTTGTTTTCAGAATTAAAATCTCAATCAGAATTACTAAAAAAAAGTATGTAATCCCATTTGAAAAAAAATGTTTTGACAGTTTAGTCTTGAAGCCCTTGTAGCTATACGTAAATTTATTAAGCCGTTTTGTAGCCTACTAACAACCATTTGATTTGGTGTATAGATAATTAAAATCCTCCGATAAATAAGAGAGCTATGGACTCGTCTTTTTTTTTGGGGACACCTGTATTATCACGAGTGTTAAAAAGTGACATTATAGTAGTATTATCCCGGAAAATTATTGAAATAGTAGATTTAAACGGGATTTTAATCAGAATGTGTGCTTTTCGTAACTAAATTAGAAAAAATCTTGTAAGAAACACAAACACGTAGCAAAATGGTTATTTTTTGCACTCGTGGTCCAATTGTCATGTTTGGTGCAAAAAAGACGCTCATTTTGCAACTCGTTGCATAAATAGCTATTGTATCATCATCCTAACGATGCACGACGGCACAATCATTATTTACCCTACGCAACCAATCGTCAACACTTTACGCTAAATTTGAAGTAGCAAACTCTGGTAGTAAGCGATCATCAATAATCATTAAAAACAGTCCAGTTTAGGCTTCTACGATTTGAATGATCAATTTGAGTACTTACAATGTCATTTTGCTCATGGTTACCACCTCGGTCGCCACCGATATCACTATACTAATCTACAGTGTGGCTGCACAAGTACACACATTAACCCGCACTTAGTGATCCAACTCCTGTTAAGAGGAATCCTGCGGTGCTATTTTGAATACCACAAACACTGTTCCGTATTTTTCACTTTGTGTAAAATTGGGGCTGTTTATTACAAAAAATTTAAAAAAGCATTGAAGATAAAAGTACATACAATGTTTCTACCGTGCCAGTTTTTTCGAAATGTATTTACAAATTTGTTAACGCAGCTCTAAATTTACGGTATTTTATGTACATAAATTTTCAGAATTTAAGTCGAAAAATTTAATTTGGCTATGGCAGGAACATAGAATGTAGATTTGTCTAGCAATGAGATTCAATTGCTTAATGAAATTCGCTTTTCTTTCCGAGTAATTAATAAAATAGCAGAACATTACAAGTGTGAAAACTTAATTGTCGCATGCTGCGCTCTAGCGGATCGATTGAAGATCTTTTTGCGCTATTAGACAAACTGAAAACATTAAAGGAGCTGTGAGCTCAATGCAGTGTCGACTTCCGAGGGCCCAATTACGTCATACGTACGCCAGTCAGTTTATACCCGTTAAGCGATATTGTCTTTTCTTTATTATTTTATACAGTGATCGGCAAAAGTATGGAATAAATTCACTAAAAATTAAACAATTTTTTTTTTAATCTTTGGACGTATCAATTTTGGTTTATAAAAAATACATATAATACCAAATAAAATTCCAAGCAGTCATTTGTTTTCGAGTGATGACGTCATCGATATTTTTTTTAAATGGAAGCCCCCTGTTTTTTTCTTGATTCTGATAGCCCTTTTAATTGTCTAAACGACAGTATAAAAATTTTGTTATCTTACATAAGGACATTTTTGAGAAAAAAAATAATAAAGTTGGAAAAAATAAATTTTATATTATAACGAACAGAAACAAGTCAAAAAATCAAGTAGATAAATTAAACAGTCAAATGGTACCTACTGTCAATTTCAATCCTATGTGTTATTTGTTTTACAAAACGGCTCATTTAACTCTCTATACACAACGTATAGAAATTTGAATTTTGATTGGGTGCGGGAATAAAATTAGATAAAACTAAAACAGGAGGAATTCTTAATAGATTTTCTTATTGTCAACAAGCTGGGAGACAGCAATTCGAACATTTAATTCCATAATTTTAAGTACTCAGGGCCGATTTCACCAACGCCAGTTAACGTTAACTGTAGGTTAAAATGCTTCGTTACTTTAGTTACCTATTGTTGTAACAATGTTTACGTCTATTTTAATCTGTAGTTAAATTTAACTCACGTTGGTGAAACCGGCCCTTAGGGCCGGTTTCACCAACGTGGTTAAATTTAACTTCAGATTAAAATATAGGAGAACATTGTTATTATAACAATAGGTAACTAAAGTAACGAGCCATTTTAACCTAGATTTAACTTTAACTGGCGTTGGTGAAACCGACCACAGCAACACAGTTGTTGACTCGTTTTTGTTCATTATAAAAAAAAATTCCAACGTTTTTTTTCTCAAAAGTGTCCTTATATTAGGGAACAAAATTTGTATACTGAGGCTTAGACAGATAAAAGGGCTATCAGAATCAAGAATAAAAAAAATTGGGGGTTTCCATTAAAAAAAATATCGATGACGTCATCACTCGAAAACAAATGATTCCTTGGAATTTGATTTGTATTAAAATATGCATTTTTATAAACTTAAATTGACACGTCCAAAGATTTTTTGAAAAAGATTTCGTTTAATTTTTAATGAATTTATTCCATACTTTTGCCGCTCACTATACTGAGTGCCCCAAAATTCGTGGAACAACTCAGGGGGCAATGTCAAATTATGTTAGAGAATTATGAGAAAAACAATAAAAAAATTCTATCTCTTAGATTTGAAGATGTGGGGGCTCAAAAGGTGCAGCTTTGATCTCATTTAAAATAAATAAAACATTAAAGATTTTGATTATTTGTGTTTTCCTAGCCAATGCTATAATAATTCTGAATTATTGTGATCAGGTTTGCGATTATTTACTTCGTTATTTGGCTTTGATTTTTCTTTCTTATTTCCATAGATACAATAAAAATGAAATATTTCCTAAAATTCAATGCATCGCAGCAGACAGTCCTACATTTCCACTGGAATGATAAATTTTCCGTGGACTGTGATTTCCAGGTGGGAGAATGGTTATTTTCACATAAGAAAGTGGCTAGCAACATAGACCCCCTAAAACAAGTCTTTTGTAATTTGAAAGTGCTTCCGCAGTCAAAACATCGCAACAAATCGAATAATTTTGCAAGTTGATTAAAAGAAAACAAATATAGTCCATTTTTTATTATAGTCCGATGAGCTTAGTCCGAATCAAGAAGTCGACATGACCTGCGTCTGCTTTCGACATTTGACAGCGGTGCATGGTGCTACCAAAATTTGAAAATTTATATTGGCATCTTGGGACAAATATCATTACAAATTTCAATTTTTGAGATTTTGAGTTGTGTTCTTTCGTGCTTTCATGATTTTTCTGCAAATTCATTCCTCCGTTTTCATTTTGTTTTTCAAAAAACAGTTCTTTTCAGAACTCTTTTGATAACTATTTATCAACTAATATTAATATACATTGCCTGTACCTATATTTTAGGACTTTTATTTTTATTAGAAAATGAGAAAAAATTAATATTCGTTGATTTTTCATTGTTATCACAACCAAATTCACAACACCGTGGAATTTTAAGTTTAATCATTTATCAATTGTTGTGTATAATGATAATGTACGGTCGATGGACAAATAAAACTGGAACACTTAAAATTTAATCTACGTAAACCAGACTATTAAATTGTTATAGTATATAACGGTATTAGGCCGATATGGGTTATATAACAGACATGGTTGAGGTATTGTATAATCAACCGAGTCTGTTATATCCATATCGGCCGTATGTTGTTTTATAGTTTTCCTTTTTACCAATAATACTTAACATTTAACGATGATTTATTTGTAAGACTGACATTTCTCTTTACTTCAAAAATTAAATTTAGTTGTCATCTATGCCGTAACCGTAGCAACGGTAGCAAAAATAACGGCTTCGGTCTGATAATTTTGAATAACGGCCTAGTCTGTTATAGGTATCATATCAATCAAGCATTGAGTACTGATAAATCCTAATAACAGTATGGTATAAAGAAAATATTATATTTTTCAATGTTTACATAAAATGTCATACCAAAGTTAACCTATAATCTGTTTCAAAATCAAAAATCCACCACCTGTGGAATTATGTTGGCAGAAAAAAGAAATCCCTAGAATAAGTTTCATTTTTTTGGATTGGCCCCACCTCCCGCCAAAATTTGACATCGAGCTGTTGAGTTTATTTACTCTCGTGTCAAAAATGGATTACTCCCTAGAATTCGAATTTTTAGGGAAATAACGTTTTTCATGTTGTGTGTAACTAGAATTTTCAAAAGTTATTTTGAATGCCTAAGGTTGGTTACTTTGAATTGAGAGATTAAATCCAAATAAATATGCCGCTAGTAACCAAAATTGATTGTGAAACGAAAAATCATCTATCACTTAGCAAGAAATTAGTCATTTGCAACTGTTACAATTAATTTGCTGTCTTACATTTTTGGGATATCGTTTGTTTGCCACCAGAAACCACATAGCCTCCAACCTAACCAAATTTATGGCAACCTAGTAACGAATATCCCTAAATCCTAGGGAGTAATCCATTTTTGACACGAGAGTACCTAACACCAAATAATTATTATGTGCAAAAAGGTGGTAGCTACCATATCATACCTTTTGAGTAAAATATAAAATGAGAATAAAAAACACGATGAACTACGACCAAAACGACTGTCAACAGTTTTCTTTCATAACCCCAGTTTTTTCTGATATACAGACACACTAAGAACAAAAGTTGGTGACGTTGTCGGTTGTATTTTCGAGGGACAATGCAGTGTTGGTGGATTTTTGATTTTGAAACAGATTATATGTGTGATAAAGCCGTAATTAAACGATGGAGATTTGTAAATTTTGAATGTACAGTTGCGGCCGTTGAAAACTCAGACACTTTGACAACGCCAAACTTTTGGCTTTGTAAATGGTATTGAAAGTGACGTTCTCAAAATGTCACTTAAATATTATCCACATTAATTTCTCTCGCAATGGCTCTTATACTCACACCGTCCCTCAGTCAAACACATTTTTGCAAATCAGATAATTGCGGCATTTCAAAAGTTACGCGCGATTCTGACCTAATATGTCAAATACTAACACTGACTTTATAAACCTTGATGAAAATCCTGTTTACGCTAATCAAATTTCGGAATTTATACAGTGTTTAAATCTTTCCTGTCTGAGATTTCAACGGCCGCAACTGTATGTGATTATCATTTTTGTCCCAGTGTTATTTGTCCATCGACTGTACCATCGTGATAATAAAAAACGACTACAGTTAACGTAAGATTTTTTGAAAATTTAGAACGTACCGAGATTTGTCAAAGTTTTATTTAAAATTTTCAAATTCGTGAAAATAAACCCGCCCGCAACACAGTGCTAGTGCTAACATCCAGTTCGGCAGCAATATTTCTAATGGTATTATTGCAATCATTAAATTTTGGACATCATTTTTCTGTCATTTAAAAAAAATTACTCTAAATCATGCTTTATTGAAATTGTCACACATGAATGATGAAATTGTTGTCAAATTCATCTACAATTTGTCAGTATGAGCGATGACAAAATATAAAGTTTATAGTTGGGCTAGAGAGGTGAATGTTTGCAGAATGCATTTATTCTGATCTTAACTCCGCCTTCCAGGTACAATTCCCGTCACCCGCGCCCCCGCTAAACGCTGGAGCATTTTGGTAGGATTCCTCTTAACTTTTATTCACATTAGTACAGATAAATTCGCGATACTAACTTAAGTACAAATTAATTCGCTACATTAACTTAAGTACAGATTAATTCGCTGTCTTAACTTAAGTACAGATCAATTCACTGTCTGGCATCAGACGGTGTCACCCAGTTGGTCCTTGAAGGACCAGTGGTAAAGAATGAAGATGTGAAGAAAAGAATTGAAATATTTATTTGCAGGAAGTAACATCAACTTTACAAATTTTATATTCACACAATTGTTTTTGAGAGATCTTTTTATATTATTCCTGGATGACACAATATGTGTGTACATGCATTTTTCACTGCACTTGTTAAAAGTGAACTGAATTTTTCTTTAAGCTGTCTTTTACAAAAAAAACATCGACAGTGATAACTTTTTTTCCATCTTTTTGTCTACAACTCTACAAAAATCTTCAGTTTTTGTTATTTTTTTGTAGTGACAGCAATCTAGAGTCTTGCGATAGTTTGTAATCATTCTTCAAGACAAATTAATCGAAAGAACAAATTTTGCACCACCATTAAAAAAGTTGTTTTTTAATAAAAAAAAATACTACGTCTCAACTTGTGTATAAAACACTTATAGAGGGATTACAGTTACAGCATTCGCTATCCTCGCGCGTGTAAACTTTCCACTAGTAAAAAAGTACCTTGCCTTCAAATAAATTCGGAATTAGAGTAGGCTACGATTTATATATTTTATCTAGTAACGGTTGGTAATAGACGATTAACATGTGTATTGTACTGTCCAAGGTTACTGCTGTGTCTTTAAAAATTGCATGTTACCAACTTCATAATAAAATCACAGCTAACTCTAATTCCACATTTATTTAAAGGCACGGTACTGTTGTTTTAATTGCGACAGTCGATTTTGTTCAATTCTATTTCCTGTGTCAGTTTTAAAAACTTCAAAGCTAACATACCGAAACTAACGTCGCCATGATATTTAGTATGTATTTTGGACTTGCTTGACAAACTAAAAAATCTTTCGGAATTTTTTTGCCACATCTTTGCATTACTCTTCTTCGCTCTTGATTATCATCTTTCTGTTAACAACAACAAAACGCTTTCCCTATTCTAATATTATTTTTTCCACTCTCTACATGGTAAGTACGTTGTTATGACATTGATTTGGTGGATGTAGGTACAACTTTTTTGACCTACCGTTGGTTACTATTAACGACGGGATGTAAGTAACCACTTACCTCCCTCGGGGAAATAAGTGACAAAAATTAAACCAAACAAAACACTAATATGCCTTATGGTAACGTTTATTCGATTTCTGTGGCAGGGGGAAGGAACATGAAGCGTTTGCAGCCTCAGCAACTTCCATTTCTCTTTTAATTTTGTTCAAATTCATTTTACAAACTTTTGACACGACGCTTTTAATATTGACGTTTTGTGTGATGAAAGTCGTAGCAACCGGCAACAGACATACTAATATTTTATTCAAATATTTCAAATAAATTCATCAAAAAGAAAGTATGCAGTTCAAAATAACTTTGAGAGTGGAAAAAATATTATAAACAATTCGGGAGGTAACTAATTTAACCAGTCTCGGACTCTATTGCTACCCCTCGCTATCGCTCGGGGGCAAACTTGTCCTCGACAGGTAAATATTAGTTACCTCCCTTAATGTTTAAATAACTATTTGTTGCTATCTGCCCCTGTGTTTACATTTACCTATCTCAAGCTCTCAATTTAAGTGATCATTATTATTATCAATACCGAAATATTTTCTTTAGTTTCTTTGAGGTTGAATGACCGGCAAGCAACCATACAACGTATTGGGTGATTCAAAATGATTGTGGCCAAGTATGGCAACTATGTACGAAAATGTATGTGGCAACTGTGTGGGGAGGGTAGAGTTGACATTTCTTTTTGAGAGTTCATAGTCGCTCAGTTTTGTAAGTTGTCAAATCAATGTGTAATGGAATTGAAAAAATCAAATGCACGCTTATGAAATGTTATACAAATGTCAACTCTACCCCATTCACACAGTTGCCACAAATTTTCGTACATAGTTGCCATACTCGGCCACAATCATTTTGAATCACCTAATACGTTGTGTCTGAACGCTGTCAAAGTGTGTCATACATATATCGAAAGGTCAAATGAGATCACGTGTGTAAAAATTTATGTTTGTTAGTCAAATTTAGATCAGAGCTGCCAACCATGCAACGCTATACTAAAAAATATAGTACTATAGTCCGTACAATGACAGTGGAAGTACGAACTAAATACTGAAATGACATTATCCCTTTGACATTGTCATCGTTTTCCACGGCGCGCTTGATTTTTTTTTTCAAATTCACTAATAAAACATCGTAACGTAATAAAACTTTTTATTTATTTTCTTGAATTTTTATTGCACAAAAGTCAACGTGTTAGACATCATTGAAATCAGAAAAAAATTCTCTACCAGAAAAAGTGACACTTATTTGACATAAAAATTAATGTTGAAAAAAATAAAAAATCAAGCCGCTTTGTAGTGTTTTTTTTAACCATTGTATCGCTCCTTTTGTTTATTAAAATCGGACAATAAATAACGGAGCTACGGCTTGCGGCGTTTTTTAGGAAACAGCTTGTATTTTTATTATAAAATTCATGTGCATGGTAATATGTTATGCATAATATTATACAGGTTTTTTTATTATTTTCAAAATAATATGAATAAGTGAATACACACCGTTCACACAGAGGAATTAAACAACTCAGTATTGTTTGAATCAATCGTTAATTTAAAAAGAAATGAATACAATTCTAATCATCGCACTTTTCACCTAAAAAATGCCAGTGACAGCGACAAAAATTGACAGTTCACGTGAAAGCGGCAAAAATTTCATAACATGGGCATAGCCTGCTTCGACTACAATCATTTAGGATAACCCTGTATAAAACAACAAGGTTCAATTAATCTAGCAGGGATACGTTTTTTTAGTCCTTGTCCGTTTCAACCAAAATTCTTATGTTAGAAAAGGATATTTTACTGACTTGGGATATTACATACATGGACTTTAGTTGCTAATTTTTGATTGTTAATTTTCAGATAGTGTCTCTGGTCCTGAACTTGCTCGCTTATCCGTTCTCGCTTTTGGTGGTGCGAATAGAAAGACGTTTCCTGCTGCCTTCCGTACCCACCAAGGGCCACGGCATAGTTCTTTTACTGTTTTGGACTTTGGTTTTCATTTCCGAAAATCTCGCGTTTTTCAATTTGGACAAGAAACAATGGTGGTTCCAGCTCAAAACGTGAGGGTGTTACATTTTGAAGTTTTTTCTTCATTGTCTTGACTCTTTCCAGAACGTCGGATCAAATCGAGATGGGCCTGTTCGTCCTTCGCTACATATCATGTCTTCTGATGTTTTTGTTGGGTCTGAAGGCCCCCGGAATCACGCAAAACATCAACTACTTCACGTTGAACGACTCCACGCGGAACTTACCACCTCAGGTGAGGCACTTTTCGCTACAACAGATTGTGTAACATCATCGATAAATCCTCGTTCAAACAAGAGGAGATTTGTAGCGGGTTTAAAGAGACGACGCAACGTCAAAACTTCATTAAATTGAAATCGTGACACATGTCTGACAAGAAGCAAAATTCCTCGTTGAAAAAGAACGTCACGTTCCAGACTATCAGTGTCAACGTGAAATTCAAGGTCGCCTCGCGCCAGATCGACCGATCGAGTGTTAATCGTGACTGAATTGATGGTTTCAGGACCGCAGCGACAACCACTCGACATGGCGGAACTTCTGGAAGAAGGTGCGAATCCTGGCGCCGTTCCTGTGGCCCAAAAAGGACGTCCTCCTCCAATTCCGGGTCGTCATCTGTTTCATGCTGTTGGCGGCGGGACGCGTCATCAACTTGTACGTCCCCATCTACAACGGCAAAATCGGTGAGTCCCTAGAGATCCAATGTGAGGTTATGTGTACAACTGTCAAATTCCAGTGGACAGTATGACCCCGGAAGAGGGAGGATCCGGGGTGCTCCAGTTCCGGTGGGACCTGATCTTGATCTACGTGGGCTTCAAGTTTCTGCAAGGGGGCGGCACCGGAGGCATGGGCCTGCTGAACAATCTCAGGTCGTTCCTCTGGATCAGGATACAGCAGTACACGACCAGGGAGGTGGAGGTGGAGTTGTTCAGGCATTTGCATAGTCTGTCGTTGAGGTGGCACCTGGGCAGGAAGACGGGGGAGGTGTTGAGGGTGATGGACAGGGGCACCGACAGTATTAACAACTTGCTGAATTACATTCTCTTCTCGATCGCGCCCACTCTGGTGGACATTCTAGTGGCCGTGGTGTATTTCGTGGTGCAGTTTAATGCGTGGTTCGGGTTGATCGTCTTCGTCACGATGATTCTCTACATAGGTAAGTGTAGCTTCGTCAAGTTGAAAGTGAGTCGATCGTGTCTGTCTTAAGCAGAGATTCGGTGAAGAAGTTTTTTTAACATGTCAACGACCGATTTTCGTCGAGCGAAACGATACACCTGTAAAATTGACGGTGTGGTGCAGTCTACGAGCTGGGTTTTGTTTTTCGCGGCGTAAAATGTTTTCGATCATACGGTAGATGGGTTTTTGGTCGTTCCTCTTCGAGAACTGTCAATTTTGACATTTAATGACGTCAGAACAGTTTTCATTGCCGTTGGGATTGCACTTTTGCGACGATGACACTTTTAATTAAAAACATATCGCCCATTTCGAATTATTATTATCTATTTTTTTTTAACGCGATCGTTGCCCTCCGAACATTTATGTTGTTTGTTTCGCTCGGATTTTAATAATACATAAGTTGTAAAGTGTTTGTGGATAATTTAACAAAACATTTTTTTGAAAAGTGCGACCGCGGGATGTTTGAATTATTGTCTTGTCAAAAATAAATGTCAATGCTTCTTTCAAAATTAAAAAAAAAATAGTTGTATGTAAGTTTTTTTACACATTTACATCAATCACAACTAAAATTGAAGTAAAATCGTTCGGAAAACGATTGCAGATAATTCGATTATCATCGAATTACCGTCAAAAGAGAAGTGTCATAAAATATTGTTTTATAACTTGAGAGTTCAATGATCTAAGGAAAATTTGTTGCGTTTACATAAATATTTTTTTAAAAATCTGTAAGTGACTGACGTCACCCAAAAACGTTAATATTTTAATGGCTTTATACATATTATGTTGTTCAAAATTGAATACAAGGTTGTTAAAAAAATTCTAAAATCGTATCGTATCAATATATTAAATGAAAAAAAACTCCTGCTGTCTTACCTAACTTGGAACGTCTTAATTAACAGTTTTAAAAATGAAAGACAATGAAAACTGGAAAGTGTTAAATAAGTGCGAGCTGTCAAATGTCAAATTCAGAGTTCCAGAAGAGACGGCACATCTCCATGTACACATAAATTAATAATTAATTAATATGTTTTCTTCTTGCAGCCCTAACCGTCTCCATCACCGAATGGCGAACGAAGTTCCAGCGGCGGATGAACCTCGCCGACAACGAGACTCGCGCCCGCAGCGTCGACTCCCTCCTCAACTTCGAAACGGTGAAGTACTACGGCGCCGAGCAATACGAAGTCGAGTCGTTCCGCGAGGCCATCCTTCGCTTCCAAGACGAAGAGTGGAAATCAAACATAACCCTAAACATCCTGAACACGGTGCAGAACGTGATCATCTGCGCGGGTCTCCTGAGCGGCAGCCTCCTCTGCGCCCACCTGGTGGTCAAGAACGAATTCCGAGTGGGCGAGTACGTCCTCTTCGCCACGTACATAGTCCAACTGTACGTTCCGTTGAACTGGTTCGGCACTTACTACAGGGCGATCCAGAAGAACTTCGTCGACATGGAGAACATGTTCGACTTGCTGAGAGAGGACCAAGACATCATCGACGCTCCCAACGCGGGGCCGATCACGGTGAAGAGGGGCGCGGTGGAGTTTAACAACGTGTCCTTCGGGTACCTGCCCGAGAGACTGGTGCTGAAGAACGTCACGTTCTCGGTGCCGCCAGGGAAGACTGTGGCTCTGGTGAGGCGAATCCGACAATCCGAATCTGAATGTTGGTTTTGATCGTTTGTCACGCAGGTTGGTCCTTCCGGGAGCGGCAAGAGCACCATAATTAGGCTGTTGTTCCGGTTCTACGACGTCGAGACGGGCTCGATCATCATCGACGGGCAAAACATCAAAACCGTCACCCAGGAGTCGTTGCGTCGGGCCATAGGGGTGGTCCCCCAGGACACCGTCCTCTTCAACAACACCATCCGCTACAACATCAAGTACGGTCGCCTCTCGGCGACGGATGCCGACGTGATCGAGTCGGCGCGCGGGGCCGACATCCACGACAAGATCCTCACGTTCCCCGACGCCTACGACACCCAAGTGGGCGAGCGAGGGTTGAGACTGAGCGGCGGCGAAAAGCAGAGGGTGGCGATAGCGCGGACGTTGCTGAAGGCGCCGACGATAGTCCTGCTGGACGAGGCGACCAGCGCGTTGGACACGCAGACCGAGAGGAACATCCAGGACTCGCTGAGCAGGATGTGCGCCAACAGGACGACCATCATCGTGGCGCACAGGCTGTCGACGGTGATACACGCAGATGAAATTCTGGTTTTGAGGGACGGGGAAATCATCGAGAGGGGAAGGTAAAGTTCATCCGTCAAACGAAATTAGTGAGATGTCACCCGGATGACGTACACATTCGAACGTCAAAACTGCTCCGAAAACAAAAGAAGTCAATTTAAAAATGTCAAATCTGTTGGAGTGTTATGACAAACGTGACTTGCAGAACCTACTAATAATAATTGATCGTTTTCAGACATGAACACTTGATCGGCCAAGAGGGGGTTTACGCGTCGATGTGGAAGCAGCAGTTGGAAAGTAAAGAAGATTCAGCCGAGAGTAGCCTAGAGAAGAGTTAAATGAATTATTCCTCCTAATTAAGTGCTCTCCCCATCCTTCACTGTTAATTTAGTTGCAGAGGTTCGGGGCTTGTTGTTAAGAAAACGCTTCTTAATTGTTTATATTTATATATACATATAAAAAAATAGGTACTGTGTCATATCATTGTGTTGAACCCCAGAATTCGAGTGTTTACGAGAATAAAACGTATTTTGAAGTAGACGCGTCTTTAGTCGCATCCGCGGCGTAACCCCAACCACGGGAATTTGACGTGCGGATGACGTATGACGCATATGTTTGTAATGGCGATTTAGTCGGACCGTCGAGTATTAGTCACTTTTTTATTTATTTTTACCCATTCCGTTACTTAATTTGAGTTAATTTGCACAAAATTCGTTAATTCATCGATCAATCACGTCATTTTGGTGGAATTCATTGTTAATTCGCGTTATCAAGTTTGGTTTACAGATAAGTGTTTATCTCTTTATTGTCCTCTGAGTTTTTGGTAGTGCGGATTTCGTCCCTCAACAGTAAGTACAATTTTGGCAATTTGCGCCGCAAGAACCGCGTTTAGTCTCGTCAGACATGGAGAACCCGTCGGGAAGTCGCGCCCCGAGCAAGCTGGAGCAGACCCAGGCCCAGGTGAACGAAGTGGTGGGCATCATGCGGGTCAACGTCGAAAAAGTACTTGAGAGGGACCAGAAGCTGTCAGAGCTGGACAGCCGAGCTGACGCGTTGCAAGAAGGTGGCAAGAGGTTTGAGCAGCAGGCGCAGAAGCTGAAACGCAAGTATTGGTGGAAGAATCTCAAAATGATGATCATTTTGGGCATAATTGGTCTGGTGATACTCATTATCATCATAGGTAAGTAAACAAGCGATTTTATCGCGGCGGAGATAACAGTTGCTTGTTCCAGTCTCTATCAGTAATTCCGTGACAGGAAGTAGCGATTCAGGTACCACTACGACTCCTTCAGCCAAAGCGGTGGAACAACACCCAACTGCAGCCCCCTCAACTTAACCGTTCTGTTGTAAAATTCCGTTGGAACATGTGGCCTTGAAAGTGCCTTGTAACGTAACCAGCACAATATCTTTATGAAATTATATTATATTTAAATTAGATGTTATATCGCATATATTTGACGTTAAGTGGTCCTTCTTAGGTCTAGTTGTGTGATCGTTTCCAAAATATATTATTTATACTAACTGTAAATTCACTTTGACGTAGAGGGCGCCTCCAAACTCGCAGCCGTCAAAACCGCCTTCTCTCCCCGATAGGTGGCGTTCATGTTTGACATCGCCCTGCTCTTCACCTCCTTCAACCTTGCCCGCTCCTCGTCGTCTTCCAGATCTATGTTGAACACGTTGCTGTACGCCCTCTTCAATTCTTGCCCGATTTGCGTCGGAAACACGAACAACTTTTCGTTCTTCACCTTATACTTGTTGACAAGCTTTTGGTATTCTTCGTCCGTTTCTTCCAACTGAACCAGATCCGGATCCTCTTCCATCAATTCCTTGAACTTCCGCAGCGGATCGTTCGTCGAGCTCGTGCGTTGCAACTCCTCGTTAGACAAGTCGTAGCGCCTCAAGAACCGCGCTTCCAGCCCCACAGGTTGGACGAGTGCGCAGTACTGGAAAGCCCCATCTTTGCGCATTTTGTGATAAATAAACACCAAGTCGAGAGAGTTGAAACTTTTGTGTACTTCGACGATTTCTACCATTTTATCGGCTTCCGCACGGGTCAGTCTGATTTTCACCCATTCCCTACAACCGGTGGTGTTTTGTTACTGATTTTGACAGTCGCCGCGCACCTACTTGATTGGTTGTTTGTAATAGAGAGCATACAAGATATAGACGCCTCCAGTTTGTATGTAGGGATCAGTGGAAAAAAGGAATTTTTTTGCGATGAAAAAACAGTTCTCTAGAAACGTTTGCAGCATTAAAATGTACTGTTGTCCCCTAAAAACGAGACTGCAGTAGGGTTTTGACAAGTATTTGTTGGCTTACTCGAAAACTGAAATGAAACATGTTTGCTTCCATACTTCTACAAATGTTGCAAAGCTGCAGTTTTGAAGTTGTTTGAATTTCTGCAAAAGGTCTTCGCAGTCGGCTTGGAAGGCTATGGCTAGTTGGGCGTCATACCGGTAAATGTTAAAAGGGCCAGGTTTTTTCGATTTGAAATCATCGATTGAGGTTAAGTCCATCGTAAGTACAATTATTATTGGTGTATTTGGGTCGTGTAAACAATTTCCTTCAAATTAGTCTATAAACAAACTTAAACTAACCAGTTAAACACTTCACATGTTTATCACAGGTTTTATTGGTTTCTATGGTGACGGGGGTTGTTGCAGTGCAGCCAACTACTATTGGATTGCTGCTAACGAAACGAATTATTGTAAGGTTGGTATTAAAATGGAAGAGTTGTTAAAAATTTCAGGTGGAGAGTGAAGAACATGTGAATGATACGTTGGAGAAAAAAACAAAACATGTACATTTTAAGGCTGTTTTAATCATTTAGACACGTGTATACATCTTTAATTTAAAAGATAACTCATAATACCATTCATACTTGCACACCTTGTTTTAACACACCTTATTCCATACGAAATAGGCCAGCGCCGCTACGATCAAGATTTTGAAAAACCAGTCCACAAACCACATCCTAAAAAAAAAAATATCAAATGAAACCTCCCAAGACTCCATTTCCACCATCACTAACACTTTCATTTGTCTTTTGGCAGCCGGGATTTGATCGTCTGCCTCGTTCACCAGGTACAAGCGAGCCGAATGGACGCAATTGGTAAAATACTCGCGAAAATTCCCACCCGTGCCGTCCAATTTGTACGTCCGTCGTTCCCTAGGATTCAATTTCTGGATGGCCTTCAGAGTGTTATCGTTGTTGAAGTCCCAGTTCCTGTTGACGTAATACTCGCAAAGCTTGTATGCGCTCAGGATGCGCTTCTGCACTTTCATCAAGCTGCACAAAACAATCGATTACGACTAATGAGTCGAGTACAATAAAAAAAAACCTACAATGGTTTTTGACGCAGGAAGATCAACAACCAGTCGACAAACAGAGCCGGAAAGAGCTGGAACAGGACGACGGACACGAAGTGTTTCAGGCGGGATTGGGTGAGCGAACCTCCGGGGTACCAGAGGATCATGTTGAAGGGTAAATCTGTCGCTACGACGGTTTTTCCCATTTCGATCACTTCGTTGAACGTGATTTGGTACTCTTTGGAAGAGACGGCGTTGTAAACTCTTCTTTCCCTGCGAAAGTGGATGTTGTAGATGGTCGGATACGCACTGGTTGGTTCAGGTGCATAAGAGACTCGTTTTTACCCTTTGTGATTTAGATAGTCGTAAGTGGTAAACAATAGACCGTTAGCCACAATATCCGCCGGTATATAGTCCAGATAACCGTCACCTTTGCAGTACATGGACCTAACGACTCCTTTTGCCGCCCCTATAAGTAATCCAGTGGGACCATTAATATTGTCCGTGTATCCTGGCATTGGTTCCCTCCAAATTGGCACCACTGCAAACTGTCAGTTGTCAAAGTTTCACGACAAATCCTTACATGTTTACCAACTGACGGTCTGAAAATGACAACCGGCAGCGCCTCCATTTCCCGACTGACCAAACCTTCACTCAGAGCTTTGGTAAAAGGATAACAGTTCGGAAATTGATCTAAAAGTCTGCAAAACAAATTAAAACGTCACAATCAACGTTTGATTTTTTTTTTACTTATTTTTGATGCTCTCGACGATGTCGTTGTCCATACACTCGCAAATCTTGATGATCCCGTCGGGATCCGTCGGAGGTGGATAAGTCCTTTCGTGCAGGACCTTCTGGTCTAGGTGACAGTAAGCGGTGGACACGTGGTTGAAAATGAGTAATTTTTTACACTTCTTGGCCAACTCGAGCATCAGTTTCGTGCCGCGCACGTTGGTGAAGACCGCATCTCTCAGAGGGATGTCGAATCTGACGAGCGCGGCGCAATGGTAGATGATCTCGACTTCGGCGCAAATTCTTCCGCAGTCGTAGTGCGACAAGGAGAGGTTGGGGGCGCTCACGTCGCCCGATACGGCTTCCACTTTACTGAAAACTTCCAGGTCTTGTTGCTTCTTCAGCGAGTCGAAGATCTGGAACGAAATGTTTAAAGAGTCGTTGCAAAAATAAAAAGGATGTGGTTTAAGTATTTGTTATTTTTATTTGTCGAAAATGAAGCAGAAAAATATTTATTTCGATGCGGACCCAATTGAAATAGTCACGAGTTGCCACTGCTGTACCTACTCATGTAGTTGTCACCTCTTCGTCGCATTTTTAACATTGCCCAATCAACTTCTGTTTATTACGATGTTTGGATCAAGTTAACACATTTGTTCTGTCTTTAAAAAAGGCATCAATTTCTTCACTGTATAGTTTTGCTAAAATTCTGTTCTCTTCAAAAAACATCTACCGCAGAGCTAAGTGTAATATTTCGCAATGTCAACATGGATTTGTAGAAGAATGCCGTTGTTTTGCTTCATAAACTGCAGTGGTATGGTTTTTCAACGTCGCTTATTTCTTACTTGCAGCAACGTCAACAAATTGTCAAATATCGTAACGTTATTTCGCATTTTTTTAATACCTCCAGGATACCACAAAGATCCAGTCTTGGACCAATTTTCTTTTATTATTCACCAGTGACATTGTAAATGAGTTACGGTGCTTTGAATAATTTTTATAGTTCGCAATTTTTTGGTTTTGTGACATTTTTCCCAATTTCCGACACACTTCTCTTTAAAGAAATAACTTCCGTAAACAACAGAGAGAGGTACTCACCGGATCCTTGAACACTTCCTTGAGCCTCAGGTGAGGCTCCTTTTCCTTCTTACTCCTGACCAAGACGTACACCTTCCCGACCGCAGGACACGAGCGCAGCAACTTCTCCAAAAGGACTTTCCCCACGAAACCGGTGCCGCCCGTCAGCAGTACCGTCTTGTTGGCGAACGTCTGCGCGATCCTGTCAGGATACTCGTCGAAGTTTTCCACCATCGCGATAGGGAAACCGGTGTTTCTCAAAGGACGAATTCTTTCGCAATGGAAACCATCCTCGCGACCGATGATTTTATCGCGATGAGGTTTTGGTGGGGTTAAGGCGAAATCCTCGCCGTAATATTTTTACCAATCGTGGGTTTTTTTATTGGTAATAGTCGGTGAGGTGGTGTTTGTTCAACGTACCCGCTTGTTTATTTGCGGCGGTCACACACGACGGACAAATTTACTGGACCGGGTTCGGAAAATTTTCGTGCTAAAAATTTGTGTAGGTAAATGTCTTGGGCGCTGGGTCGTGTAAGCTTTAACGGTAGACGGGTAGAGTGTCGGTAACTAAGAAAAAAACTGATCTGTGCTTGATTAAGGAAAATCAAAAGTAAATACCTACCTAAGGAGTTCACTGTTACGTTGTTATATTTAGTATGCCGCACAACTCTGAATAACAAAATATGTTAAATTATATACGAAGAATGAAAAAATTACAATTCGTCGTTTACACCACATAAATAATTTATTTATTTAAATGTTTTCTCTCTTGAGAGGTCGAGATTTTTGGGATAAAAAATCTTTTTCAATAACAATCCTGGTGTCGGGTTCGGATGAAACTTTTCTAGATTTTATCTCTACCTGCTTCTTAATAGTTATTTAATAAACTAGTTGGTTAATGAAGACGAAAGGCGATTAATAATTGAAACTGTTTAAAGCACGAACGAGTGTAGCGAGTGAGTGCCTTTAATAGTTGAGATTATTAATCCCCCATTAACAAACGAGTTGATTACAAAATTTTTTCGTTGACCGCAAACTTTTTTTTTTGTGACAAAATTTCAAATTAAAGCCAAATCAAAACCAATTTAATCTTTTTCGACAAAGATGAGATCTTCATCTTCATCCTTTTTTTGTCCTCAGGGTCCATTTTAAAATTTTTCAACACTTTCTATTCACTTTTCCACAAAGAGTGTCAGAAGACGTCAACTCCATTCACATTCAATTTCAAGTAAAAATCACGGTTGCTAAGAAAACCTAGTTACCTTTGAAAAATATGACATGCGAATTATAACCAAAAAGGTCGGCTTTTGAAAAAGTGAATTCGTAATTGTGCAGTTATGGAGCTATAAAATATAGCTGCACCACCTGCTGCAGGTGCAAGTGCAAACTATGCATGTTCGAGGTTGTTTATACATCAAAATATCATCAAAACGTCAAAATCGCAAAAATCGTTGATTAATGAAAAATAGTGTATTAATGAGGTCTATTAATACACTATATTTTAGACAAAATAATTCATTAATATTGAAATTAACAAGCGGTCAACGGAAAAGCAATTTAAATTAACACATTGTTTTGTCCTCTTTTTTTTCTTCTTCATTTACAGAACAAGATATTAAATTTATTATTAGTCGTACAAATGTAATTTTGAATTTATTAACGTCTTGGACTACAAGTAGGTACTATGGCGGACAAAAAATTTTGAACGACTTGTTATTCCTTTGACATATAAATGTAAAACTGGCTTTATGGTCAACTAACCTCATTTTTTATTTTTGCCTTTCTTGTCATGTCACCATAGTCATGTGTCATCATAGATTCACACAAAAATTTTGGTGTGCCTATGTCGGCTCACGAATGGTGAATCTGGATGAATCGCAATCGTTTCGTCTTTGCCGTCGAAATTGCGAAAGTCGCTGCAGCCCCTAGGGCCTAGGCTATCGAGTGGTGTAGAATGTAGATACGTACCTATCTAGTTCTTAGAGGTTTAGCATCAACACAAAATCAGGAATGTCTTCATCATAGATGAAACCAAATTTAGTTCTATTTACGCCAAGACAGAACGACCCAACAGGTTGTATTTTGGTACGCAAATATAAAAAAATTCAAAGTACAGATCAATCCACAATACTAACAAATTATAACATTTATTTAGTAAACTTAAAATTAAAAGTTTAAAATAAAAAAAACTTTACAACTAAAACTGAAGTCAATATTTGATCATTGCTCCATTTTGTTGTACAACCAAGAGCAATCTATTCCTCATGGACAGGCACAGATTTCGGTGATAGTTCGGGGGTGCCTCGTTCTGTTCCACGGAAGACACCCGCCTTCTTCCAGAACCTGGACGCCGAACCACCGTCCCAGTGTGTTTCCACTTCCGCATAATGGCATGGATAGTGCCCTTCGATAACCCTAAATTCGTCGAAATTTGCCCATACGACATACCCCTCTGGTGAAAGATTACTATTTTGGCTTTAGTAAATTCAGATACGGCTGGCATTGTATCACTTATTATAAACTTGAGAGACGTTTACTTCAAACCGTCAATTTTTCGATTTAATTTATAAACGTCATAATGACAGTAAAGGGCAGCTTACATTAACATTTTTTGATATGCCAAAATTTGATCGTTCAAAATTTTTTGTCCGCCATAGTACCGGGTGATCAAGAAGGACTGTTTAAGTTGGCAATACAATTAAGAAATTTTTTTAATTGGGTTATTTATAACACTGCAACTGGATATGTTCAGTTGGTTTATTTGACACATATCTGACATAGGTATAGCATTAACAACGACAAGCCACCAACAACTGGAAGTTACTCCTGTTATACGATTTAAAATACGACCCAGTGTTACCAACTTAAACAGTCCTTCTTGATCACCCCGTATAATTGATTTCATATAAATGTTCTCATATAAATGTTCATCAAGTGAGCTGTGCATTTGTAAAAGCACCTTTAATTTAGTTACATTACAAAAGTCACATTTATGAAGGTCATGTCCAGTAAATCTTTACTTGGTAAAAATACAAAGACAAAAACAAATAAGAATTACTTTAATTTAATCAGTAAAAAGACGTAACATTGCTTTTGAAATCAGCAATGTTAAAATGGACAAAAACTAAAAAATTAGTCAAATCGGGTTCGCGCAGAGCAAGCAACTTTGAAAGTTAAAGTCACTAGCTTTAGCTTTACTACCAACAGAAAATCAGATTTTCATGGCTTGCTTAGATGCACATTTATATGAAATTGAGTATACTATTCCGGACACGGAATCTTGGCCACAACTGACATTTAACTGACAAATATGTGTGAAGGGGCCTTTATTGAATATAACCCAACTTTTGGATTCCATAATGTCATTTCCCTGCTTCTTTAATGTCACAAGATACTTGAAAGTGATTTTTAATTCTAATTGTCATTTATTAATGACACTAATGATCGGTTTACATCATTTCTTTTTTAGAAATGTCAAAAAAATGTTGACCAAGATTCCGTGTCTGGAATAGTACCTGATTTTTCTATTTAATTAATTCTTTGATCTTATACGGAGTGTTTCAAATTTGGTTTACTGTTTCCGAATTATCCGCAATTTTATTTGAACTAAATTTTTGACAGCTGATTGCAAAATATGATTCTTTCCTTAACATTTTCGGTATTTCACACCGTTCCGAAGATATTTCACGGTTTTTAGTGGGATTCTCCATTCGACCTTGAATTCAAATTGGATCATTAAGCCTATTTTATTTTAGTATATTACTAATCTATTGACTTTGATCATTAAGCCTAATTACTAGAATAGTATATTACATACTAGTCTATTAACTTTGATACACCACATAAAAACGTACTAACAAATTCTGACCTTCTTAAGTAGATGTATACCTATACAAAAAAGTACCCTAGTTAATAGTTATACCCATTTTTTTTTAGTAACAAATATTAATTCTCTTGTTTGCAGATTGTAAATACGGTATAAGTGGTGCACTCGTAAAAAAATAAATAAAATGCCCTGTATAGGATCTTGTCATTGTGTGGCTCAAGTCTTGTTCAAATATCTCCTTCAAAAAATATCGTTGAAGAAGATATCTATATAGAAGAATTTTGACTAACGCCCTTTTGCACACGACAATTTTTGGGCAACTTTTTATGGAACATTACGATATACAGCGTGAATTCGAAATATGTCACAATCTTGAAACCCCAGGATCTTCAAACCATTTGTAAAAATCCCGTGCATCCAGTTTTGGGCTATAGATCCGCATAAGGGCAGAAAAGCCATGTAAACTTCAACCACAAAAGTTGAGTACGCCACTGATATCACGTTAAGACGTATAGTAAGATTTAAAAAGTTATCGAGTGCAACGCAAAAAAGGTGCAAAAAGTTTTGTTACGCGGGTGCTAGTACCGCGTGCAGATTAGTTGTTTTCAGTGCGACCTTCGGTTATTGTTTGGTTGGAATTTTGTGTCTCAGGGCACAGGCGTGTATTAGAAATTACGACCGACATTTTGAACATTGTGTCTAATAACTGTAAGTACGGTAGTTGTGGTTTTTGCTTTGACTTTTCCTTTCACTTGGTTTTCACTCTTAATCTTACACGTTTTTGCGGCTGTGTGTTTAAAGTGTTTTTCGGCTATTTCATTCAAAACAATCGTTTTTGCGGATATTCAGTTTCGATTTATTAGAACTTTCAGAAGCGTCTCGTTCGAGATGGAATTAAGTTAAATTGGACTTTATGAATTTAAAATGTTTAACCACATTTTCGGTTTATTCACTTCCTGAAGATCCGGGGGTTTTAAGATTGTGACGTATTTCGAATTCACCCTGTATAAGCTATCAATTCAGCAAGGTGTCAGGTTTTTGTCTTTGAATGCCCACACCATGAACATTTTGACCATCTCATCCCTCCACTATGAATAATTTTTTTTTGTGTTCGATACTGTCAGAATTTGAGAAATTTCTCCTGTATGAACGGATTTTGATAAATGTCACAACTTGTCAAAACTAAACGTCAAGCTAATTTTAAAGATTTTAAGCGATTTGGAGTCTTTAAGGGGCTCGTCGAACAAAAAAAAAACGTTGTATTCAACTCGTTCTTGTGTAAATTGGACTCGTGGGCCTTAAAACGCTCGTTTCACTCGCGTTTTAAACTGGCCCACTCATGCCAAAAAAAGCCCAATTTACACACGAACTCATTAAATAAACTACTATTTTAGTATTTGTCGTCGCCTCATTTCATAATTTTTAAAAAAATTATAAAGTAAAATATTCGAATAAAAAATTGTAAAAAACCTGAACATTAAAACAGTTACTATTTGAAGTTTCAGAACTGAATTTTAATTTTTAAATTTCCGGGTAAAAAGTGTAAAATGATTTATGAAAATGGAAATTATAAACAATAAAATCCAATTTCGGTATGATTGGCAACATTGCAAATTTGAAACTTTGTTGACATTTCAATAATCGTTGAAAACGAATTAAAATTGTGTGTGTCATGTGGCGCCTGAGTGATAACAAATCTCTTTTGGTGTAATAATTGCAACAATCAGAACAACGGATTCCAAGCATTACAAACTGACTGAAGATTCGTATAACCAAGTAAGTGTGGTTATGTTTCTTTTTGTAATGAAATAAATTAAATCATTTTTCTACTTAACGCCTTTGTAACGTCGTCAATAGAACTAATCGGTTTGTTAGTTGTTGTGTGAGCTCTTTCTCAGTCTCTCTTAGAAACGAATCGATAGGACAAGCGTTAAAAACTCGTCTAGAAACATTATCAAAGATGGTTATCACTTTTAAAATTGTACTCATGCGATCCTGTAACCGACACGACGGATCAACAAAGATCATCACGACACGTCCTTGCGCCAACATGTCTTTCAAACTCTTCGAATTGATGTTAAAAATCGGCACCCTTCTCGCAATAACCCCAACATCCCCATCAGTCAACGAATCCGAAACGATCCGTCGAAAACTCTACGCTTTACTCGTCGTGGCCACCTTAGCTGCAGGAGTCGTGTTTTCGTCAACCGCCCTGAACTTCTACCGAGACTCCTTCGGCTTACTCCGACTCATCTTGTACCAAAACGACTTGATCTTGTCAGTTCTGAGCTTCTACGTGATCACGTCTTACACTTTCTGGAAGCGCCGTCAATGGACCGAGTTGGTGAGAAAACTCGAAGCCAGCGCGAAGATGGTCCAGATGGACAAAACCGGCGAATGCACGCTCCTCCACTACGTCTTCCTCGTCCTGAGCCACGCGGTTTTCTTCGCCGTCATCACCTACAAGATGTACAGTTGGTACCAAATCCACGGGTACGGCGTGGTCAAGTGGTACAACGTGCGCGTCGCCGAAGAGTACATTTGCTTTTTCTACGTGATCCTCTTGGCCACGCTTGTGAATACGTTCCGGGAGATGTACAAAAGATTGAATCGTAATCTCGCACTGTGGTTGGCCCGCGAGGGGGAGCTCGGCGCGGTTGTACGGAAGACCGGGTTTGTTTGTTGCTTCCTGAAGGAGACGGTCAACGTCTTCAACGATCTCTTCGGATGGCCGATATTTTTTCTTGTGGGACATGTAACCCATCAGATTCTGCTTTACGCCTTTTTCGCGATTTGGAACAAAACGAATTCTCTTGAAGTCTCTTCAAACGCCCTCGCCGTGCTGGTCATGCTGGTGAGTTTCACGTTACAAAGCTCGGATTTTGTGCACATATAAGGGAATCCCCAAGGAATGATACCTACGTTACCGACCAAGTTCTGTGGATTTTTTTTTTGACACAATTATTCTCCAAGTTATAAAGGAACAATCAAAGATGAATGCGTCAGCAAAAAAACAACAAAATAAAAATTATATTATTTTTATTACATTCGTCAAAATGCAACTAAGATTTTGTTAACACACTTTGTGGCTTCGCTTGTGTTTCTTTTTCTTCAGCACTTTCCACACATTTTTGCCACCTGAAGAACCAACAGATCGTCTCTCACGTGGTTCATTTGGCGTCGCTTACGCCATTCAGTACACGATTTTGTTCCAGTTCTTGACATTGACGTCGTTCTTCATATGCGACAACGCCCGACAAGAAGCAGAGAAACTCGTCGCTCTGTCGTACAAGTTGCGTTGGTCGCAAGCCCTGGGCCAGGCCCGCAAGCAAGAACTGTACGAATTGACCAACTTGATCCTGAACAACATGCCCAAGTTTAGCGGAGCGAATTTTTTCGACATCGAAAAAGCGACGCTGCTCAACATTTTGGCATCAGTGGGCAGCACGCTCGTCCTCCTCGTGCAATTTTCTGACAAATAGTTGTTCGTGTCCGGACTCGGTTGTGATTTTCTGCGGGATAAACCCATCGATCGGTGCGAACTGACGTAAATTGTATTACACACTTCTCTCTTCTGCCTGCGAAGCTTCAGATGATTACGTTCGGTAAAACCGCTGTGCGTTGCGGTTTGAATGTTTATGTTGTTTGTGAAGCAACTGGGAGGTGGGAGACCTTGTCTCGACTAAGATGCGAGCGAGGTCGGGAAGAGTTTAATTTGGTGCGATCATTGCTTCTCAAAACTATAAAAGGTTTTTTTCGAGGGATACAACGGACGTCAAAGGATTGACTAATGGGCGATGGCGTGTGTGGTTAAAAAATACCTGGGTCGAAATTCTGCGAACAAATTAAGGAATTTCTGCACACTAAAGGTACGCTAGTGGGAAAGTTTTGGAGCAGACGTTGCTTAAATATTTCCTATGTCTAGCTTGGTAGGCCGAGATTAATTTTTTATGATGCCACCAAGATGTCCGGGTCACACTCCGTTGGAGTTTTTGCAGAAATAAAATGTACCAGTCGTAAAAATTATTAAACGGTAGAAAAAGCTTGCTCCCGGTTAATGAAGAGTCGACAATTGACGGATCGATTGATTAATTGTCAATTGTGTATCAACAACTTTTTTGCAATAACATTTTCTAAATGAAACAAAAAAAAAAAACGTTTTGACGGTTATTTTATAAGCGGAACGGATAACGAATGGGGCACCGCAGCTTCGATAAAAAGAGAATTAAAAGCACGTAGATTTTTTGCGTCCTTGAATTGTGGATTACATGTCCGAGCGATAATGGCCAAGTTCTTCTAAAAATTAAATTGCTCGCGAATTGAATTGACTTTAATTTTTTATCTAATCCCGTGGGATAAATGACACTTATCCCACTCATTTGAGTGGAATAAGGAACTTCATTACCGGACGCATTTCATTACTCCACTCAGTGGGATAAGTGAGCTTCATTACCCCACTCAGTGGGATAAGTAAGTTATTATTCCACTGAGTGGTGTAATGAAACTGGCGGAAATAAATAATATTTACCTTTTTTTTAAATTCGGGGCGGTCTTAGATAAAATTTTGTACATAACACGTGGCCTAAAGCATATTACAGGAAACTCGTGTGATTACAGTGAACTCGGGCTAACGCCCTCGTCATCTGCAATCTTCACACTCGAATCCTGTAATATTGCTTTTATCCCACTAATTGTGTAAATAACTATTGTTCGACATTGTCAGAAATTGAGAATTTTCTCCTGTGTGAACGGATTTTGATAAATTTGACAACTTGTCAAAACGAAACGTCAAGCTTATTTTAAAGATTTTCAGCGATTTTGAGCCTTTGGGGAGCTCGTCGAACAAAAAAACCTTGTATTCAACTCGTTCTTGTGTAATTTGGGCTTTTTTTTTGGCACTCGTAGACCTTTAAAACTCTCGTTTCACTCATGCCAAAAAAGCCCAAATTACACACGAACTCGTTAAATAAACTACTATAATCTGTCAAGATGGTGCTTCTGTTGTTGAACCATTGCTTCTTTATTTTGAAGACTAGAATCTTTTTCTATCTGTCTTTCTTCAAAATATGAAGACACGAATTGTCAAGTATTCAAAATATTTTGCGGTTTTCATAAAAGCGTGCCATGTATTCCTTGTAAACATTTTCTTCTTGATGTTATCTTCACATTCAATGAATCGTGAACGATCGAGCAAGGGAACGTTGTTTTTATTTAAAAAATATCCTTCACGATTAACGTATCTCGTGGTCACTGCAGATTTATGTGATGCAATTATAGGTGTATTTCACTCTTACGTAATTTTGTAGGAAAATAAAAGCCGCTAAAAAATTTATTTGTGAAGATTTCTGTAATTGGTAAACACTTCGATGAGTTCTGTTACTACACCGATCTCACTAACTTCAACTTAAAATATGGAAACAAAAAACACAACAGCAATAAAAATGCGCTAAGAACCAAACCTCGCCGGACTATTTGATTTTGTAGTTTTTAGAGGTGTCCGCGAATCGACAGTGACAGCGTGTAGCGTGTTTTTCACATGTTTTTATATTATCGTCTATACTTACTGTATGAAAAAAAAAACAGTTCTTTTCAGAACTATTTAATTATCGGGGATTTTCGTTACATGTGTAGTACTTTTCAAAATAAAATTTAGAAGATTGTTATTTTTGACGACTTTTTAATTTTTGAATTGACTTGAAAAAAAATAGCATATTATTCAACGAGCGAGCCGAAGGCGAGTGGCGTAATTTTTCCGAGCGAGACTAAGATATAGACGTACTTGAAGGGCTATTACTTCACCATCACTGCACGTATGAAGTGTGGTCAACTCTCCTGTGGATTTACTGGCTACAATGAGACGTTTTTTACAAATTAAAAACTTATATTTTTAACACAATTATGTAACAATAAAACATTTCCTGTAACGGGTATGTAAGTACAAACGAATCGATTCCATTCTGCTACCTGAAATAAAAATGTTGTGCTGGCTCCTTCAGAATTAATAGATGCGTTAGTAACTGTTTCAATAAAAAAATTCCATATTTACGTAAAACGCATTGCCCAGTGCATATTACAAAAAAATATTTCGTTATGAGTGTCACGTATTAACAATTGAAACTAGGAAAAGTACAAGTTTGGCAACAAAATCGATCACTTTTTTTAACAGAACGCGTTGAATATACTTCCACACGCAAGACTTACGACACCACAATTATTTACTTTCTGGAAGCACTAAGACACTGACATCAGTCGGGCATTTCGATTGAAATAATCGGCAAAACGGGCTTAAGCAAGTCGGCTTTTTTCAAATTAGACGGATCGCTCTTCTCGCTTTGTTGCTGCAGTTCGACGCCGTTGGTGCGTCTCTCGCTGTGATAGGCGATGTTGGCGTACTCCTGCAACAGGGGGCAAGCCCCCAACACGAAGGCGCAGAAGTCTTTCCGCATTCCGAACCACCCTGCAAGCAAAACGGCGATTGAAAAATTTTCGAGGTTATGTCGTTGACGTTTCTCCAAAGCGCCACCTGGTGGAATGTTAGCGAAACTTACATCGGTTGCCCCCCTTGGCACTGAACGACATTAAAATTAGCGTCGTGAACGAGATAAACAGCGGACTGACGACGGCGGTGTACGACATCCGTATCTCTTCGTCTAATTTATTTGCTAGTAATACCTGAAAATTGCACAATAGAGTAGGCACAGTGCGATACTCGTCACTCACTTGAAATATTAATATAGGAATAACTAAAAACGTGTAACCTAAGGCCGACTTAAAACTAGATCGTCTTTGTTGAGCATTAACTTCTGGAGTTCGTAGTAAAATCGCCGCGAAAATAATCGTATATAAAACACCGACTAACGACAAACACATCACTATCCACAGAGGAACGAACACGACCTCCCATGACCAGCTGATGAAGCCGTCGAGGCGCAACGCTAGGAAAATGAACTGCAGGACGTTGACTGCGCAGAACAACTCCAACTGAAACCGTCAAGCGTTAACGATTTTTTCGCAAAACGAATTCTCTCCACTGACCTCAAACGACCTGTCGTGTTTTACAGCCCAGATGCACACGGCTATGCTTACTATAGATATGAAAATCAACGGTATAAAAACCAGAATCCACAGATGTCTGTTGGACTCCAGCTTATCACATACGAGCAATTCGAACATTAGTAATATCAAATGTAAAGCTAAGGATATCAACATCGACTTGTAGTGGATGTACGCTTCACAGTCCAGCCTGAAATGCGGGTATCTCCACCACACATAACTTCCAACTGTGGCACCAACGATCACCAGCACTTTCCATATCCAGATGGGGGCGAATACGCACCAGAAAGACCACGTTACGTAATTATCGAGTCTTATAGCAAAAAGAGCTGTGAAAATTAATAGGCACGTGTGCACCACAAATTTACTGCAAACGAAAAAATTTGTGTCAAAGAGTGAGGTTAGGTTTTTGTTGTTGTTGGGTAATGGCACGAGAGTGCGGGCGATTGATTTATTGGGACAAGAAAGGGGCTTACCTTGGGTTAAAGTCTTGGAAAAGTGTTTGTAAATTCATTTTTGTACAGTTATTTACAAACTTTTTGTTTTGGATATCATCTTGACAGTTGACCCTGGCAGTATTGCCAACCGCAGCCGAGTAACAAAATTCAAAGTGAAAAATTAAAATGCATCGATTTTTTCGTTTTCTAGATGCATTTAATCAGTCAAATATGTCAAAAATGTGGTAGAGAAATTGAAATCACTCATAGACCGTTGCCACCACAAGTATCTGCGATATCTGGTGTTCTCTGAATAATATTCAATTGACATCTCACGAGTTTAGAACTTTCTCCATTTAAAAAACATTATACAACAGTCTAAATTATACTGATCAAAATGCAATTAATTATAGTGCACAGTGATTATATTGATAATAAAAAAAATAGGTACTTTTTTTGGCTTCTGCAAGAAACAGATTAATTTTATCTTCTTCGATTTAGATCTATTCGGTTGGTATAAAACGAGTAAAAACATCAAACACACTTTATTAAAAACATATATAAACCAGTACAAAATACGTTTTAGAGCTTTAAATTAATGATAAAAAGTTCAAAATAAATAGGCAAGATTGAATTAAGTACCACTATAAGTTGGTTTGCGCGAACTTGACTCTTTTTGTGTTTTCTTCGACACCGTTGTTGTCGGTGTCGCTCAGGTGCCCGTCGAGACTTTGCACGATCGAACTGGTGAAGCTAAACCTGTCCGATTCCGACACCTCGTCCGTACAAATCGACGGACTGACGACCGAACTGGCGTCGTCGCAATCCATCAGTTTCCTCCCTTCCAACAGCTTGACCTTGCTGTCGTGGTAGACGTAGATCCCCGCCTTGTTCCTCCCCAAATACCTCATCTTCTTCAGGTCGACCGTTGTGCTCGAGCTGCTATCGTCCAGCTTCCTGATCTCGACGCTCGAAAAGTAGATGATGTAGAGGTATGGCTTGACGAAGTGGAACCCGACCGGGACGTGACTCGTCTCGACCTGCTGGGCGCGCGAGCACCGTCCGTACTCGTCGACGAAGACCGAAAACTCGCTGAAGCACAGCTGGAACTCTTTGGGGTCGTCCGAGACTTGCAGTATCGCCAGCGGGAACGACCGCATCTTGTAACTCTTGACGGCGTGCTGCAAGTTGGCGTCCGAGCC
Organism: Tenebrio molitor; assembly: GCF_963966145.1. NCBI lineage: Eukaryota > Metazoa > Arthropoda > Insecta > Coleoptera > Tenebrionidae > Tenebrio > Tenebrio molitor. Next base: position 571,547 of record NC_091049.1, read on the forward strand.
GTCGATGAACTCCTCGGCCCTGAAGCTATCCACGTCGATCTCGAAGAACTTGTCCGCGCCCACGATGAGGGAGTGCTCGGTGAAGAGAGCGCAGCCCAGGGGCTCCGCCGTGTCCATGATCCTCAACGGGACAAAGTCGTCGCCGTCGAGGTCGTACTTGACGATCACCAGTTGCTTGGAGGTGGCGGCGCAGAACATCTGGTGTTTGGGGAAGGTCGAGGCGTGGAGGTAGTGGAAGCCGGTCAGGTTCTTGACGGTGATGTCCTTGTAGGTCAGGGCGGGTTTGGTGCAGGGGGCGCACTGGGCCAAGTTGATCAGGTGGTTCAAGTCGCAGGAGATGAGCACGCTGCTGTGGCCGACGATCATCACCACCACGTTCGATTCGGGGATGATGCAGATGTAATGGACTTCGGTGGGGCCATCGATGTGGAGGAGCGAGTCGTGGTAAGAGTGGAGGCCTTGGTCGGTGCCCAACACTTTGATGTGTTTGCTGATGTCGAGGACGCAGTTCACGTACAAGTGTTCCGGAATTGAGATCAACGATTCGATGTGGTACTTGTCCGAGTCCTCGTCGGAGAGGTTTTGTAAAGCTGCGAGGATAGAATGTTTTATTTTAAATTTGCCGAAGGGGTACGAGAAGCCGCTACATTTGACCAACTCCTGCCGAGCTTCCCTAAGTTTTACACTTGCGACCGTAACTATTCTACTTTCTTTGAAGCGTTCATCCATCAGTCGAAAGCACAATAATACATATAATACATCGACACAGGAGGAACTTATTATATTAATTCGGCTGTTTTTTACGAAACTTTGGTTTTCACAAAAAATACAAAAAGATCAGTGCAGTTATGAAATGTAACAGCGCTAATGCTGTTGTGTAAAACATCAAATATGTATTTAATAATTAAAAACCAGAACTACGATTTATTTATAGAAATGTATAATGAACTTTTTTTCGTTCGGTAAAATGTTTGAAAATCGGCCATTTTTGTTACAAAATGTAGATTTTTTAAGGGATTTTAGTTTTTACACCAACATCAACAGCTAGCACAAAAGACAAATTGGATAATTTTGATGATCACCATGAATATTGTACTAATTTTAATTGTTTCTCACACTTCGATAAGATGTTTTATTTTTAATTAAATTTTCTGTCATTTAATTTTGGTGACATTTATATTACTACCACTACACTTTTTAAGTTGGCCATACTGACTGCTGTCATTGTTAATTTCTTTGCAATACATAATTAATTTTTTACCATTATTGTCAACGTTTTTCGTGGATTTTGGTATGTATTTTAATTTATTTGATATAAACTTTAAACTATAACTTTATCGCTTGATCCCGTTTGACGATCAAGTCCCTGATCTCACTTTTATCGTCAAAATACTGCAATTGCAAAATTTCACCGATAAAGATCATCAAAAAACATAAAATAAATGGACTGGCGTTTATGATTACAGATCAATTTAGGACGACTTATCAATAAAAAAAGGTAACACCGCATCGAGGCCAGATTTTTATTTCATCATTATGGATATTTCAAATCAAATAATGATAACTCCTATTTTATGAAAATTATTCAGGAAATTAGAAAGCAACCAAATATTTACCTAATCAAAGTAAACTATGAATTTTTATTATTAAAATTGTCTTCTCATCAACTCATGATCCAAATTCTGAAGAATTTTATCGCTTAACGTGGTTTTTTTCGATCAAAATCGTCAGACCAGTAAACAAATTAATATTGTTCAACGTAACGTTTTAAACTCACCACGCACACAACAAATGGTGGTGAGAAAATCCCCAACACCTGAAGCGCGCTTTTTGAATTTTTTCTTCCAGTAAATTGACCCACCGCTCTCAACACACCACAAAATTGTCTTTTACACAAAAAGCGTTTAATTTTTGTGCACACAAACCGTTGGCACATCTTGTCGTGAAAAACTTACCTTTGTACCACTTGTCCCTGTCGACAATCGACAACGCCATCAACACCAGCGACACCTGCGGCCAACAATCCGTCGACATCTCGACCTTCAAGATAAAAGGAAGATCGCTGCTCGCCACATTGACTCCTATCTCCGACGGCAACGGCTCCAACACGACTTTCTTCTTGCATTCGGGCAACTTCATCTCGAACGACTGCACCAAACTGTTGCTATCTTTGGTCGAACTCTTGTAGATGGCCAATCGGGAGTCGGTCAAGCACGCGTACAGCTTGTCCCACGTGTTGTTTTTGCTGTAGAAAAACGCATCGAATCGCGACAAAAATTCAGCATTTCACTCCGCTCACCTCAAAACCTTGACCCACCCTTCCTGGTTGACGCAACCTTCCGAAGCGTTCGCACCCCCCGCGTTCAACCCGCTCAGGCTGTTCTTGAAGTGTTGCGCGTACGCTTGCGGCAAGCCGCACGTGGTCCTGACGGAATCGACGCAACCCGTGTGGACGCAAATTTTGCATTCAGTGCAGACGTTCACGTCGCGTCCCAGCGTGATCTGACCGCCGCAGTGGTCGCATCTTGCCAAAATTTTGCACAGTTTGCTCGCAAACCTGCAACGAAGCGTCAACAACTGTATTTCTTGCCGTCCAAACAAATCACCTGTGAGGAATGTTGTGGTACATCCGCCGCACTGAACTCTGCTTGAACAGGTCCGACTTGGATGGCGCCGGTGCTTTGCCCAACTGTTCCATCGCCAATTTGGTCTTCGGGGAGATGATATCCGATTTGTGCCTCGTCAGCTTCGGCGGGGAAACTTTGCACTTCAACTCTGCAAGGAGCTTGTGGTTCTCATCTTGCAAATTCTTGTTGATCTGCTTTTGTTTTTGCAATTCCAGTTCGAGGTCTTTGTAGTTTACGGCCAGGGAGATGGGTTGTTGGTTTTCTTTCTTCGAATGGCCGAACAGTTTGTCCGTCAGTGTTTTCTTTTTGTTGTTGTGCTCGTCGATCTGTTGGTATCGTTCACAAAATTAATTTATTCGGTTCGACTTTGCCGAAAGGAAAAAATCTTCGGAGAAGAATCGACGGTCTAGTGGACACGATCGGTTCTTTTAAACTATAAAGATTAACTAAGCAAAAGTGAAAATTGGTTTCGAGTGAATTACCCTGTATATTTCAAATAATTTTTAAAATGATGTCCCAAGGTTTGATTTAATAAAACCATGTTTTCAATTAACCTCTCATTATTATTTAATTTCATTAACGTTCATTTCAATTATTTACATAAAGTAAATTGAAAAAACTCCTGGACTGTCAAAATTAAATTTCAAATAAAATGTTTGTTTTGACTGTACTTGGGTATTGAAAATTTTCGCTAGAGTGTACCGACGTCAAAATCTAGTTATAAAATATAGTTAGGTTATGTTTTCATTTTTAATCATTGAAATTGAACTAAAAATGTTTTGAATCATTCATTGCTTTGTAAATACACTTGAAGCGAAATGCAGCAACTAAATAAATTGGAGCAATGTAATAAAGTTTATAAAAAACACGACAAACTAAAAATGGGTAACAAATTAAACGAAAATCATCCAACATAAACTAATCTTTCATTTATTCAGAATCAGAAGAAAATTATTTAACACTTGATTAACACTTATCTGCAAAATTTTGATTTGTGAATCACAAGAACGAACACCACTTATTAGTTAACAATACTGGAGCGGCTTTGTCACAAATTTGTAATTTCTTCCCGTTATAATCACTTTTTTGTTTGTTCCTCATAATAATTTCTTATGGCCCTCTTCTCTCGCGCCAATAGAATAAAAAAAGTTCGTTTTGAACTTTCCATTTTAACCTTTTTACAAAATACACTTAAATAATTTTGCAACTTATTTGACAATGTCAATTTAAACAAATGAATAGTTTGGAAAATTAAAAATCATAGATAACAACTGGGCAACATGAAAATAACTAGTGATTTAACCAACCTAACTGCAATTTTGATAGTCCAGATGTTTTTTTGCGTTGTCCGCGCCGATAATAACTATTACGATCAGCGCAGAGGACGGTTTTTTGAATAGACTTTAATTATTTATGACATAATGACCTGACAGAAGTTACATGATCAAAGCAAACCATGAAAAGTACGTTTTGGGTTGGCAGTACTGACTGCTGTCATTCGCAATCGTAACAATAAGTAAGTACACACGAAATTTTATTATTATCATCGGCTTTTGTCGCTTTCGATGTGAATTTCAATTTATTTCTTCTTTCGACGTTAACCTAACCTCACTTTTTGACAGTACACATTAATTTGACCAATAAAGACGATCACATCGACTCTCGCCTCAATTTTCTTTTATTATTCCTGTTCCCAACAAAATCCACACTAAACGTGCCACCTACCGTCGAATCCGTCCAATTTTTTTACTCACCTTAACTTGCAAATAGTCGATCAATTTGGTTTGCTGTTTGATGATCGAGCCGTGCTTCACCTCCCTTTCATCGTAATAGTTACTTTTGACGTGCAACTCGGCGGTCAACTCATCGACCCTTTGCGACAGCACCGCCTTGGCGCTCTTCAACTCTTCCAGCTGTTGCTTCAGTTTGTAGTGCGCCTCTTTCATGCCTCCGATTTGGGTGAGATACTGCGACACCTCCTCCTTCAGGACATTATTCTCGGAGACCCAGTCACCGATCTGTCTCTCGTACGATTTGACCGTCACTTCCAAGTCTGACACTTTCTCCTCGCAGAGCGTCAACTCTTCGGTGAGATTGTTCGAGAACTCCTTGTACTTGAGACATTGGTCCTTGTACGACTGGCATTCGTTCTGCAAGCACTCGACATCTTCGGTCAGCCGTTTGACTTTCGTCTCCGCCAACAGCTTCAACGATTTCTCTTCGTTGGCCAGTTTTTTCGACTCTTGAATCTCCTCTTTGGCCTTGCACAAGTCGCCGATCAACTTCTCGGTGTTTTCGGACAAGCTCGACTTCTCGGCTTGGATCGAAGCGTTGATCTTCTCGTATTCCACAACTTGACTCTCGATCATCACGCACGCTTCACGCAGCGCTTCAACATTCTAACAGTTGTCGAAGTATTACCCGAAAACTCAACTCTCAAGTTCAAACTTACCGCTTGTGAAGTTTCCAACTGTCTCTTGAGATCTTTCACCTCATCGATCAATCTCCCATTCTCCTTCTTACTGTTGCCAAGCTCCACAATACCATCGTACTTCTCACCTTCAAGCTTCTTGCATTGCTCCTTCACCCCCAACAACTCGTCCTTGAAGAAGTTCGCTTTCGAAGTAAACTCCGAAACTATCGAATCCTTCTCTTTCAACGCGTTCTTCAACTGTGCAATAATTCTCTTCTCTTCCTCATGCTTCAATCTTTCATTCTCGAGCCGATCCTCGAAACTCTTTTGGGACTGAGTAATCTTCATTATTTCAAGCGACAAGTTCTCGTTGATGTTGCTCAACTCCAGTAAAGCCGCTTCGTGAATCTTCCTGTTCTCGTCGATCTTCGCTTTGTGTTCATCTTTCTCCTTCGTCAGTTCTTTGATTTGGTTCGTGGCATCTTTCAGTTCCCTTTCAAGGATTCTTTTGTCGATTTTGACGTTGCCCAATTCCTTCTCCATCTTGTACATCTTCAACCGTTGTTCTTTCAGTTCTTGACTCTCGTTGACTAGGTTTTCAGAATCCAGCATCTGCTTCTCCAACGATGCAGATTTCTGTTCTTCTTTTTGCAGTTTTCGTTCCAACTCGTTGATTTTCTTCTCACTCTCGATCTTCACCTCCTGCAGTTTATTCTCCACTTCACTCATCCGCTTCTCGCCTTCAATCCTCTTTTCTTTCAGCGATTCGATCTCCGCTTTGTAATTCTCTACGACTTTATTCTCTTCTCTACACAACAAGTTTGTTCTCTCCAACTCCTCGATTCTCTTCTTCTGACACTCAATCTCTTTCTTCATCCTCGACATTTTAACCTTCAAATCTTCCCCATTTTCCATCTCGTTCTCTAACTCGGTGACTTTTTGCCCCAACTTTTTCACCAATTTCTCGGCATCTGAAGCAGCGCTGTTCAATCTGACATACTCCTTGTTGGTCTTCTCCAACTGCCTCATCAACTCTTTTTCGTTGTCCTTCAACCTCCTGACTTCATTCTCTAAGTTGCGTTTTTGACAGTGAGCTTCGTCTAGCGTGGCTTCGAGATTTTTTATTCTACTCTTCGAATCTGCAACCACCCTCTCCAGCCGGGACTCCAGACCCACCATGCTGCGACGACTCAGTTGTTCCACGGCTTCCAGGGATTCTTTGTGTTTGTTTTCTAGCTTGAAAGCGTGCTGCAACTGTTCGTTCAGCATCTTATTGGTCGTCTCGAGTTGCGTTATTTTCTCTTTTTGTTGTTCTACTTCTAGTCTCAATGGTTCGATTTTGTTGCGTTCCGTCGCTTCCCATTTAATCTTTGCTCCTTTTATTAGCTCTAAGGCTTTGCGTTCTAACTCGGCGCGGTCCTTACGTTCGAATTCCAACGTTCTTTTTAAGGCCTTCACGAAAAAAAAAAGAAAAAAAAAATAGTTGTGTAACTCATTTCATCCATTTCCAAGAATTGTAACAACTCTACAGTAAATTTTGGTAGTTTTCCAAAACGTCAAATAGTTATTTGTACAACTAGTTTTGAAAGTCATACTTTTTTTCACGATTTTGCAGATTGATTAACGAGGGCGTAGCCCGAGTTAATCAAGCAAATAAGTGAAAAAAGACACTTTCATAACGTGTTGTACACACTATTTTTTGCATATTGATGTAAGTTGAGAAATTTGGTCTAAAAAGATTTATGAAAAATTACAACAAAAAAAATAGGTATGTTTGACAATCATCTCCAAGGAGATGGAATAAAATGAAGCAAAAAAGTACTACTTTCAATACGATTTTTCGTGTAAAAAAGTGCTACTTTCACTACGATTTTACGTGTAAAAAAGTGCCACTATCATTACGATATACAAAAAATAACTATTGTACAACTAGTTATGAAAGTCATACTTTTTTCACGAATTTGCAGATTGATTAACGAGGACGTAGCCCGAGTTAATTAAACAAATAAGTGAAAAAAAAGAGACTTTCATAACGTTTTGTACACATTATTTTTTTACATATCGATGTAAGTTGAGAAATTTGGTCTAAAAAGATCTATGAAAAATTACAAAAAAAAAATAGGTATGCTTTGACAATTATGACAATCAAACAGATGGAAAAAAATGATGCAAAAAAGTACTACTTTCACTAAAAACTGCTACTTTCATTACGATATGCACAAAAAAGTATTGCAACACGATTAATCTTTTAACCTGTTATTATCATGTTAATAAACAATTTTGAAAATTTTATCGACATGAGAACTTTGAAATCTTGATTTTCATAAAGGTGTGCATTATGTGTGACCTCTCGGTTGTGAGGAGCTCCAATCCTATTTACGAACCAGAGTAAATGTTCGAAATGTCTGCCTTCAGCTTCCAAACATAATGCTACTCTCTTCGCTTCATGTTTTCAAATGATTTTTTTTATTTTCAATCGCACGGTACCTATATTGCATTAATAAAATAATGTTGCATATTTTTTTTTTGATCTCTAAATTGACGTATTTTTCGTAAACACGTTCAAAACATTACAAACCATTCAAAACATGGCTCGAGTGCTGCCCCCTGCCCTACAACTGCACAACCAATTACTCACCGTACACTCCGCTATACTCGCAGCAAGATCGCGCTCGAGCTTATCCCGCACGCTCTCGATACTCTCCAACTTCTGGTCCTTCTCCATGATCTTCTTCTCAAGATTCAACTTGGTCTCTTCAAAGTCCTCGCTTTTGATCAGCTTCTTCCTCATCATCTCCAACTCCTCCTTCATGCTCTTGATCATCCCATCTCTGACCTGCGACGTCCTGCGATAATCGCGTTCGTTTGTACCGAACCCGTGGGTGAAGGTGAACCCGATGAAGGGTAAATTCCTCCCCGAAAACTGGGTCTTCTTCTTGAAATTCTCTGCACTGGGTCCAGATTTTTTCGCTATGACGTCACCGAAATTGCTAGTGTCGTCCACCGACGTGATCTTGGGGACGTAAGGAGGCACCTGGTCCCGCAACGTATCAAAATGGACATTGTTGAAGAGGGGGTGCTGCTTGACCTGTTGCTGGGTCAATCTAGATTTTTCTTCAGTGAGTAAGCTCCGGACAAACGAGACGTAAGCTTGAGTCAAGAGCAACTCGGGTGGGAATTTGAGATTGTTGGTGTGGTTCATGATCCGGGCGTAGGTCGTCGTGGTGCTTTGCCCCGTGAAAGGGGGCTTGCCTACTGTCAATTCGTAGGCCAAGATGCCCAAAGACCAGTAGTCGCAGGACACTCCGTAATTCGAGCGTTTCGAGTTTTTCCCCTCGACTGACTGCAAGACTTCGGGGGCGATGTAGTCGGGGGTGCCGACGGGGATCGCTTTGTCGACGAATCCGTGGGAGTTAAGTCGCGCAGCTGACCCAAAATCGACCAATTTCAGGTGGCCGCAACGGTCCAGGAGGATGTTGTCGGGTTTTATGTCTCTGTGGACGTACCCCATCGCGTGGAGGTCCTCCAAAGCTAACACGATCTCGGATAGATAAAAGGTGGCTGCGCTCTCGGGCAAAGTTCCGCCTTGTCTGTACAACAGGCCCAACAAGTCGCCCCCTGGATGGTACTCCATCACGAAAAACAGGTAAATGCTGTCTTGGAAAGCGTACTGGAGCGACGTTATCCACGGCGAGTTGGCGAACGCCATAATGTCGCGCTCCGTATCGAACGAAGTCTTCTCGAAGCTGTCACACTTCCTGATCGTCTTCATCGCGTAGATGTCACCAGTTTGCTTCTCTTTCACGACGTGCACCTCTCCGAAGTGCCCCCGGCCTATCACATCCTTGATGTCAAAATCTGTGATGTTCACTCGGAGGCGTTTCACCTCGCCGATCGTGCTCTTGTACCTCTCGACAAACTGCGCGATTTGTTTGTCATACTTTTGCAAAGTTTCGATGCTGCACTCGTCGAATAGCGCCTGAAGGGCGTCCAAAAGACACTCCCGATTTATCAAAGCCAACCTGTTGTCAATGCTTTTGCCCAGAATTTGGCCGTTGAGCTTGTCTCGACGCGAACTGATCGATTCCTGCGACGGCTCCATTATCGCACACTCACTCGCACATTTTATTAAGTAAAACACCCGCAAAAACTAACACTAAAAACACTTCAAGCTGGCAGTCGATTGAAATTCAAAAAAACCGTTACACCAAGTCAAAGTGCTACCAACAGTACCAACTGCACAATACGAATTGAACTAACATTTGGGTTAAAACACCTCAAAATCCTTCATTTAAATACATTTGTGCCCTTTAGTGAGGAATTACAGTTTGACTGTGTCTTATTATTGCAAAAAAAGCGATAGCGAATGTTAAATATGTTCGTTATGCGTTCAATTTGCTCGTGCTAGGTATGCAACCCGCATACACATATACGGAGTGGTTCTTTTATTACATATACACAGTGTCCAATCAAAATCGAATTTTTAACCTTTTTTTTTATTTACATAAATTTCCACTGACGTACACATCGTTTAATAATTTAGGTCTACATGTATAAGTCTAAAAATGGGTCACGTATCCTCGTAATAAAATTTTAATCTTTTACAAATTGTGACGTATAATCTATGGTATAAATAAAAAATAATTACAATAAAAATCCACAACAATATAACAATTACTAACGCCTGATGAAACGGTAAATGTCGATTTTTCTGTAAACATGTTGTAAAAGTATGTGTGTATAAGTCATTATTATCGAGATTTCCATTAGTAGGCGTGGTTCTTGACGAAGAGTCCTTGGTCGGCGGCCTGTCCTTGGACGCTGCCGGCGACGTACTTGCCTAGAGAGGCCTCGCTGTTGGCTTTGGCGCGCTTCATCAACTCGCTCTGGCCGTTGATGACGTTCTCGTCTTTGCCGCCCCACGCCCGGAGGACGGACGCCTGGAGGGCGCGTCCGTAGCTGAAGGTCAACGCCCACGGCTTCTTCCCTTGGAACCTGCAAAACGCCAATGAAAACCGTCCCGCGCCCATTTTCTCGTCTCACCTGTTGATGGCGTCGAGATTGATGGTCGCCTCTTCTTCCGACTGTCCTCCGGAGAGGAAGGTGACTCCGGGAACCGCCGGGGGTACGGTGCGCGATAGAGCGGTGACGGTGGCTCGGGCCACGTCCTCCGGGCTGAACTTGACCGGATGGCTTTGTCCGGCCGTGACCATGTTGGGCTTGAGCAAGGTGCCCTCGAGGAAGACGTTGTGGTCGTGGAGGGCCTTGTACACGAAGGACAACACCGTCTCGGTCACCTTCTGGGCGCGCTCGAGGTCGTGGATGCCGTCTGGAAGCACTTCGGGTTCCACGATGGGCACGATACGGTTCTCCTGGCAGATCGAGGCGTAACGGGCGAGGACGTTGGCGTTTTCGAGGGCCGCTTGGTAGCTAGGGGTGTGGTCTTTGATCTTGAGCACGCACCGCCATTTTGCAAAATGGCAACCGTCCTTCTTGTACTGGGCGCAGCGTTTGCCCAAGTCGTCCAGACCTGAGCACAATTCGTTCAGAAATCGTCGAGTTTATTTTCGAGTGTGTTTATTTTGATTGTTATGAAAGTATTTTATAACTTTTTAGATTTATCCATTACGAAAGTCCCAAATAAAACAAATGTAAGTGATAACACAATCGTAACTAAAAATAAAGTAGCTATAAATATACATATTTACAGGTCTAATTTTGTTGTTTCAAAAATTATTTTTCATGTTACATAATGTTTTTTTGGGGTCAGATATGACCCCTGGAAACACTCTTCTTTAAGCCAAATTTTTTATAACATCTTTGAAACATACATAGACTTTAGCACTGTAAAAAAAAATTACTATTGACAAACTGAAATGTTTTTTGGGGTCAAACATGACCCCCACTACCGTCCAATGACGTCATAACATACTTGAAACATTTTATCGTTATGTGACTAATGAAATAATCCCTAGATCGAAGTCCCTCACCTTGAGTGGTGCACTCATCCTCCGACCCGAAGAGAGGAACGACTCCGGTGTCCACCTTGATTCCGGGGATGATGCCGCGCTGCTTCAGCAACTCCGGGAAGGGAGTCCCGTCGTCAGCCTTCTGGTAGAGGGTCTCGTGGAAGAGGATGACGCCGGAGATGTAGTCGCCGAGAGACTTGTCGGTGGTGAACAGCAACTGTCTGTACTTCCTGCGGTTCTCGTCGGTATTCTCGACACCGATGTCGGTGAGACGTTTACCCATGGTGCTGACCGACTCGTCGGCTGCCAAGATACCCTTCCCGGGGGCGACTATAGCGTTGGCGATCTTGCGGAGCTCGTCCTGTAGCGCCGGATCGGGGTAGTTGAAGTGGGTGGCCATCTTGAATATTTTTTCGCTTCTGCAAACCAAAGGTAACACTCATGACTTTCCCCCTCGTCACAATATACTTGAAGTCCAGACAAAACGTGAAACAAGGCATCGCTGACGATTCGACTTTTACGATTTTTCAAACGAAAACGGTTTCTTTTTAAATGACGCTACAAAAAATATTTTGACGTTTCCTGCGTCATCTGTCATGATGGTGACAGGATTGAGTGAGCTGGCAAAACTGTCGAATAACAGGTGTCTGGATCTGTCACGGGGAACCAAAACAAATACAAATTCAAATTAATTTACTCCAATCAATTGTTGTTGAAAAAAACCTTGATCTCAGACGTGACTTTTACACCAACCTGACAGTTAAATAATCAACCGATTGGTTTCGACCACTGTGAACAGGTTTCTGCATTGAAAGAGTAAAATGCGAAACTTCACCGTTTTTTCTTTCGCAGTGACGTCAAAAATTGTCAGAGTTTGCGACTTTAGTCCTTGTACTTATCTAATTGTTATGTAAAACAACATTCTACGGTAAGTGATGTATTTCGAGCAGAAATAAAATATAAACGTTGTACAGTTGACACAAGATCGTTACGCAGGCAAGAAATGGAAAGAAAGTGCTCTTGGGAACGTTTCGGTCCTAACATTTTCAAAAACAGTACAGTTGTGATATGTGGTGTCGTGTTCTTATTGGTTATGATGTATTTGTTAACGTATCGTGTTCATCCTGGTTGTCGTTGTTGACCTAAACTCTGGACAAGTCTTCGAAATCAATCAAAAAAAGGCCTCGGTGCATCGATAAAAAAATATCAAACTGCAAAATAATCGCACTTAAGTTGTAAAATGTGAAAATAAATTTTAATTGATGATTTAAGTTGTTACGCTATTGGGTCCGCTACAATAAAAATCAATAATCACACATTTCGCAAGTTATTTTGGGTTACAGTTACTCAATGAACACATTTGGCAATAATGTTGGATTAAAAACATGAGCAAAAAGATTTTGTAGTAATTTTTCAATTAAGGTCTCTTGTTATCTAATCTTGCACAGCTTAATTGCTCTCTACCATTTTATTTTTACTTTATTTTACATTACATAAAAAGGTAAAACATGAATAAACTGTACAGACAAGTGAGCCTTGAACAGAAACTTAATGAATAATGTCACTTGTCAGTTCAATGACATTTCTCTGCTTCCTGGCCTACCTTAACAATTTTTTCTCGATCACACTATATCACGGGCGCGAGGTTTCAAGTTCACTGACTGAAATCCGCCGCGGGCGATCCTAAATATTCGTTTTTTATCGACAAACTTTGGACTTTTGACCGCAGGGGCTCGTCCCGATAAAAACATCGTCGAAAACAACGACGAAAAAAAAACAATACGATTGATAACCAACCAAACCTAGATAAGGGGGGAGAGGTTCTTGAAAAAACACACAAACAGGATGCTCGTTACGACAGCGGTGTTGAAAAGGAAAATATGCGGGAAAAAAATATGCGAAGCGATGTCATTGACTTTGACCTCTCCGCACCGTGGAATTGGTATTTCGAACAAATGGTATTTATAGAGAAAAAGTCAAATGTTCTAAATGGTGATTACCATTCTGGCGTGCACTTTTAAAGTGGTAAACCGGTACTTTATTTCTCCCGAATATGTGATTAAAGTGAAATGTCATTGGATTTGACCTCTGGGGTGATTGCGCGAATTTTTCGAAAAATTTGTTCCAACGAAATTTTATCTGATGCCACAATTACCTCTGGCGATTTAAATCTACGACAATTCTTGTCGAAATCGAGTCTTATCAATTAGACAACAAATTAGAATTAACTAGGAAGAGAATTAGTTTTGCGATGTCCGAAATTGTATCATTGTTCGAAAATCCCAAAAGCTCGAAAACCACGACGGATGTCCCGATTATCGAGTAGCTTCCGTACAAACAAGTGAAGGTGTTAAATGGAGTACTCACGTCTGATAAGGACTAAACCTGCTGCCACTACCAAAGCCGGGGTGGAACTGATAAATTAAATTCAGACAGAGGACAACGAAGGTCGATCACAAGTCGAAGAGAACGGTAAAGTGTCCGTCGGTGATAACGTCACGACGTCGATCGGCATCTTCTTTTATCAGTCGTGGAGAAAGGAGTGTCTACGATGACGTGTGGTGATCGATGGCGAGACTTTGATCACGTCGACGCGATGGTCTTTATGTCGGGTGGACGTAGGGGTGAAATTGGTCGGCTGACGCAACGTTACAACACTAGGAGTGTGTGTTGTGTTAGTCGAGAGATGGCGCTTGTGTGGTCGGGATCTGCAGCAAAGTACCGAGTTGATTTATTACCGACAAGAATTTAACATTACGTGGCAGATGTGTAAGTTTTAATTCAAACTAAAAACAAAAAGATGTGGTAAACAATAAATCATTGTACAACAGCTAAAAAAACAAACAAACAATATTTCTGTTCATCCGATCGATTGCGCTGGGGGTGTAATGATGGTTGCATACATTTTAAAATATGTCATCACGTGAAAAACCTGACTTTTTTTGAAACTACCAAAGTTGTCAATTGAGAACTTTAGTAGTTTCAGAAAAAACCGCAAGCGACGCTACCGTTGGACCGATTTGAAATGTCAAAAATTTCAAATCAGACACGAAAGTCCATACGAATGAAGTTGGCCATGATGTAAATTATCCGTCTTGTCTCAGTTCTCTAGAGAGGGCGCCACCTAACAAACTTCCCCAGAACCAGTCAAACCTGAGTCAAACACCTTCCGAGTCACCAAATAAACAATTATTTTTCTGTGGTCGCAGTGATATTTTTTACATACTCGAAAAAATTTCTCTACACTTCGTATTCAAACTCGCATTCGTTTAAACATATACAAAATCCAATCCGGACAACTGTCACTTTTAAGGTAGTGTTAGTTTTATTAATTTTAACAAAAAAAAAATCACATCCTGCATCCTGGCATCATTTTTGTTTGTGTCCTGTCGAAATGTAATTTTTCGTACGAACGCTCTCACCCTTGTGGGCAAAATACTAATCCGAACCAATCTCATGGAAGGTTTTCAAATGACTAAGGTACCATATCACGTCTCAAGTGGTCCTCTGACCACTATACCTTCAAAAAATCGCACAACCAAATTCGTTTCGCTTCTTTCGGTACACTTTTAAACGCCCTTAAATAAAACCACGCGATTCGGCAACTTGCCCACGATTCTTTCATTGTTGTTGTTCTTAATTAATTGTGTCATAGTGATGTACGCCCCGGTGCGCCAAAAATGTTGTAAGCAAAAATGATCGATTCTTGATCTGAAACGACACAATTTCTCGGAACGCATTTGGTGTCACATATGATTGCTCATCATAAAAAAGTTATCAACATCTTTTGCATACGGCAAACATCCATGATTACACCGGCGATTAGTGTTTTGCACGGGAGCCAAATAACACTAAGCAAATGTTTGCCTTGGTCTCACTGTCTGAATTCGTTGAACAGTCAAGGTTTTCCAAATGTTGAAGCACTCCTTGGGCTGTCCAAAACTTTAAATTCGAGTGGCTGAGTGAATTTCATTACTTCATAACGCAATATCGAAAACTGTGGAGAGATCGTGTGAAAAATAAATAGACAAAATGAAAATGAAAAATGTTTTCGGCTAGTACAGTTGGTTGCAAAAAAACGGAAAACGAAAATTTTCCTAATGTAAATTTGATTTTGTCCATTTGTCAATTAACTGTCTACTTGACAATACCCATCGAATAATTTTAAAAAATGTCATTGAATTTTGACGTTAATTCTAACCTATCTCTTGTAAGAATGTTTCTCACTATGAAAAAATTGTAAAAATGTGTTTTATTCTTTTCATAGTTACTTTATAGCTATTTATGCAACGAGTTGCAAAATGAGCGTCTTTTTTGCACTAGACATGACAATTGGGCCACGAGTGTTAACGAGTGGTCCAACATATCGTGTGCAAAATAATAACCATTTTGCTACGTGTTTCATACAAGATTTTTTCTAAATTAATTACGAAAAGCACACACTTTGATTAAAATCCTGTTTAAATCTGCTATTAGTGCTATTTCAATAATTTTCCAGGATAATACTACTATCGGGGAGTTGCTTATGTTGCTTGTTTCGTAAATAATAAATAGTAGTTTATTTAATGAGTTCGTGTGTAAATTGGGTCTTTTTTCTCACAAGTGGGCCATTTCTGCATAGTTATCCTATTTTTACAACATAAAACTTGTCAATGTTAAGGAATAGTTTGTATAAGAACGTAAAAAACAGTTTTTGTTTGTGCAAAAAGAAAACAAGTGTCTCGTGCTCTCGTGTGATTGTGCACCATCCTGCTGTGTTGGACTTTATTCTGTGACGCGACCGAAATTAATTTCTCTTGGTTATTTACGCTGGATGAGTCACCAGTTGTGCACGTGATCGATAACTCAAAAATATTATTGATTCAATTGTTTTTCTTCCATTTTAAATGGAACACCTGTTGTACGTATCCATACACCTACGTTTTTGTAACCTGGCAAAGATTCTAAATTGAACACAAATACTTTATTACCTTTCCACATAAAAAAAAATGTCACGATAAGAAAAAAAAAAAACAAGTACCTACTATATCGAAATATGTATGTAGTTACAGATTATATTTTTTTCTGAATTATAACTACCTCGTTATAATTTATTATATCACAAGTTTTTCTGTGTACGTATGAAAATAATATTATCAACATCATTATTATTAACAGTATTGTTTTCCAAATTTGACAATCGCAAAAGCTTAGAGTGTTGACAACACTAAAATATATATTTTTTGAAAATGTCATTTGTGTTTTGTAGGTATTCAATAAAAATTGAAAAAGGCGCATCTGGGGGTAAAAAAAAGAATTTGTTGGTCTTTTTTTTTTAAATTCGGTTAAAATCGAAAACCGCAAAATATTTGTGAACGGTCAGAATCAACGATCCACTTGATTTTTATTAGTTATTACAGTTGTGTCAACAATTAGTCAGGATGTTGTTTGCGCGGAGATATTTGCGTAATCGGCGGTTCCTTTGGTAGCGCCACCAACTTGGAGCTTGGACACAATCCGAACGATATCAATTTTGGCAACCGAACCTGTTAATTCCCCGATCGATCGTCGATCTCGACCGTCCTTCCGGGTGGCCCATCGCGAGAATTCCACCGATCAGTACCGCGGTACCGCCGGGTCCAAAGTGTAAAGTCGAAGAGTGGCCGCAAGGAAAAGCGAACGCGGCGGCGGTGATGATGACCGACTTTAAAAAACGGACGGCGAGGACCCGGCCTGTAGGTCAGTACCGACAGGTGAGACCGCGAGTTCCGCACTTCACTCGTGGTACTGCTGCGGCGCTGGCAACTTCGTCCGTTCGTGTGGTACCCGGTGCCGGAGTGATCGTTTCGTGTGTGCCATCCAAGTACCAAAGATTAGGTGAGTGGCGATCAGTACCGGAAGATCACGTCGACTGTCGGGCGTGGTAATTAAAATTAATTAAGGCGAGTATTGTAATTTGCCCCGAGGGCGACGAAAGGGAGCGAGGTCTCCCTCGACGTGTGCGGTACCTCTCGTTCTGTCAATATGACGATTTAAATTGTCAACGTACTGACCAGCATGTGGACATTATTGGCGATTTGACCTTTAATAAGTTTCGCGTTATCAAACATTATTATGTATTTGTGGACGTAAATCATAAAAAATAATCAACATAACAGTGAGGTACTCGGAGCGAAGTACCACTGGATTTTGTCTAAGAATAATAATCAAAGTGCGTCTTTGACGATGACAATGTGGTACTCGAAACGAGAGAACACCACAACAACACAGCGGTACCAATGGATTCTGTGAAGGTAGCTCTGTGACACTGACAATGTGGTACTTGAAAGGAGACGACACCACAGCATCACAGTACCACTGGATTTTTTTCTTTTCGAAAGGATAATCAAGATGCTCCTGCGACCATGACAATGTACTACTCAAAACTAGACGGTACCATTACGGTACCACTGGATTTTTCTTTTCGAATGAATAATTTCTGCGACAATGACGATTTGGTACTGGAAACAAAACGATAGCTCTCGTGGTACCAGTAGATTTTTTTCGCTTTTTCGAAAGAATAATCAAAAGTGCCAGTTAATATCCGGGAATCAGCGAGTAACGTCATTTGTTGATTTTCTTTTAAACACTCCATTATGCTCGACGGTTATGTAAGTACATCTTCAATTCTCGGAAGGAAAAAAATGTGATTATTCACGTCGGCGTTTTTCCATAAATTGCGGGGCTTTAATTATTACAGACGTGATGCGTGGCTCGAGGGATTTTATTAGAAATGTTTCATTGATCTGAGCAAAGATGTTGAAAGTTATCCAGCTGTAAAGGTTAAGGTTGTTTTTTGAATTAAGAGAACTTTTTTCGAAAAGACGGATATCTGAATTTCAAAAAAGGAAATTTTTAATATTTTGAAATTCATCAATTCAAAAGGAACACAACAAAAATCATATTTTGACAATTTTGATTGTGTGGTTTTTCAAAAATCGTGGTTCGGTTTGAAATTTGAATAAAATTTGGAAAATATAGAAACTAGGATCTGCAAAAATGGCAGATAAAATAAAAACCTGTTTTGAGAATTTTCAATGGATTTTTTTTCAAAAATCGCTGTAGAGTTTCAACGTTGAATTTTTTTTTGAAAATACAGCAACTATGGGCTGTGCCAAAATAGCCGATGGAATTTTTGAAAAAATCTCAACAAAGCCACGACAGATCGTAACATTTTTCAAAACCTACTAGATCTTCAGAATGACTGTTTCGTGTTTAATTCGGCTCCTCCACATTTTTTTTATCAATTCAATGGATCCATTAATTTATAAAACCAATCGAAATCGGTTATTATTGCATTGCGTTAACAATTTCGCACTTAAGTGGAAACAGTGCCACAGTTTGCGTAAGAGAAGTGTCAATAAAAACCCACTGCGAAATTAACACTCCACAAGATTAATTGTGACTGGATTTCTTAAAAATCGGGTGACAACTCCTCATCGCTAAATTAATTAAATTAAATGGCTCAATTAACTTAATTAACAGTGGCAACTTACATTGAAGCAAACAGTTGACTGTCGCCACGTGGTCCATACCAGAAACAATTGAGATCGATCCACCCCGTTTAAAACGAATTTAAATTTTAAGTCTATTCAAATATATTTTTTCAGCAAATTCATACCCTACCACGTGACTTTAGGGTGGGTCACCCTGTATACAAGACGGTTAATTGAAAAAAAAAAGATTTTCTATTTTTCAAAATGTTCGCATTTTACAACGCACGTGATTACATTTTTAATTCCATAAAGAATAAACTAGTCCTGAAGATGATTATCAGATCATGTGATATTTTTTTTTCATGACCATAATAATAATAATAATAACCTTAACAATAACTAATGATTTATATTTTAGTTTTCAAGTTCAAACATGCTAGTCACAGGTCCATTAAAATGTGACTCGTTAGAATTAGTTTTGTAACCTCCAAAAAAAAACAATTGACAATGTGGTGGACAAGGGAAATAAGTCTGGCGCATTATTCTAACCGTCGAAAAAAATTTTCTTTGAATATTTGCACCTTCTAGTAGGAGAAGTAGTTTTGGTGTAAAAAGTAGATAAGATTAATAAAACCGGGAACGTAAGAGAGCTAATAACAAACAGGTAGTAAAAGTGAGAATGAAATTTGGCAAAGTGTTGATGCTAACAAGTGGGAATGGTTGACGTGGTGAAGAGTGTGATTTTAAAAAGCACAAACCATTTTCAAAAATGGTCAAAATTTCGATATTTTTCAAATATGGAAATGCTACACAATTTTAATTTTACTTCGGAGTGGTAAAACTTGCATTTTGAAAATTCGAGTTGAGAAATTTTGGGAGTAAAACTCACGTACGGTACGGCTCCGGGGGCCATCCCGGACTGCCTGGCCTGGAGGCCGGCCTTGGCAGCCGCCAGCTTGGCCTGGCACCTCTCGATCTTGGCGATCCTCTCCTCGGGGGACTCCTCCATGTCGACACTCGAATTTTGACAAGCGACGAATTTTCCACTGTGACAGCGCGTCCAGCGGAAAACCGCCAACCGCGACCCGCCGCCCTAATTGCGCGCTAATGTCGTCGCCAATCCGGAGCTGATGACGGTGCAAGAACCGTCCGGCTCGTCGTTTCCGCTTGGGCGCAACAAAAGCGTAAAAATTAGTTTCGGAAAAGTATTAAAATTTGTCCGTGCGATTTTCGTGTGCGCGACCGTGAAATTGCACAACAACCGCGTGAAAAAGCGCTTTGGTCGTTACCTCGGCCTTCGATCGGGAGTTGTCCTGCTCCTGCAGCAGGTACCAGGCGTGGTAGATCTTGAGGACGCGGTCTTGGGGCTCGACGCTGAAGTCCCCCAGGCAGAAGATGCGGAAGGCGTCTTCGCCGTAGCGACCGATGCCGAACAGCTCCCGCACGCTGCGCCAGGGCTTGTGGACGTAGTCGTGGCTCATGCGCCACATCTGGAGGGCGCGCTTCTTCAGGCCTAGCTCGGCGAAGTAGGGGTCCAGGTCCTCGGGGCGCTTCGCCAGGACGCTCCGGGGGTCGGAGTGGTCCTCGAGGAACTTGTCGAGCAGAGGTTTCGCTTTGAAGGCTTTCGTTTTGTTGAGGAAGATTGTCGCGACGAGGATGCCCCAGGGGTTGTCGAGGATCGATTCTTCCACCAGGTCGTGAGGGGAGCGCGGGGCTACCCACCTTGGCTTTTTGTTTTTGGCGGCCTGCCGCAAGAAGGCGCTGTTTACTCCGGTTATGATGACGTCGTTGTGGTTTTGGTAGCATTTGTGGCACACGCCCGAGACCAGTTGGACGTTTTCGTCGAAATATCGGCTCAATTTGATCGATTTGCCCATTTTAGTCTGAAAAAAAAAATTTGATAGGAAACAATTTGAAACGGAAGAAATTTCAAAAATTCTACACTTTTCCAAGGTTAAAATTTTAACCTCATTGGTTGGACCAGGCTGATATTAAAAACAAAACCCCAGATTCTGTTCATAGAATCACTAAGAAATCTACGATCTACGTTCTTCAGTTAAAACCTTTCGACTTGCCTCTTATTGATATTTTGATATTAGGCCATTCACGATCTTTTTGGGACCGAGTTGGCTATGACCACCTTGTGTTTTTGTTGGCAATACCTCGGTGATAACTAAATTCCCTAAAGGAAACTGACGCTTTTTGTGTTAGGTTAGGTTGTTTTCAGTTTAAGGTTATATCTTCTGAATAGGTACATTGTTGCCGGATTTCTTAAATCTGGTCTGTGCTTTTTAAATTGGAAGTATTATAGATAGCGTCGTTGAATGGAAATTTTTTGTCGTATCAAAATTATTTTGACAGTTGCATTCGTTGCATCACTGAATCAGTTAGTCCAACATGAAAAGAAAAAATCATAGCCAACTCGGTCCCAAAAAGATCGTAATTGCCTAATAGATTTCTGAACGTGTACACTTGGCTCAAGTTTAAATGTCAAGTGCATATGTTAAAAATGGACGAAAAACTTGTTTGTCAAAGTTGTTAAAATAAAGAAAAGTACAAATACAAAAAAGTTATCAAATTTTATCCTTTACAACTTTCATTTGAACATTTTTCCCATATAATGAACGATCGTACAGTTATTCTGTGAAAACATGTTTTTTGCACCTTTCATTCAAGATGGCGGCTCGCGCTCACCGCTGTCAAGGTCGAAACTATTTTTCATCAGGGTCACTACTCAAACAACATATTTCAAAATTATCACTACCCCATCTTTTTTAAGGTAAAAAATCCCCTACTGACTGGACTATACCTACACAAATCATATTTTTTTTAAATACACCACTAGCTATCAAAATGCGTTGAAAAGAACCTTTTCGAGAAAAGCTTGTGGAGTGTTTTCATAACGCAGTGACACTGTTCAAGCGTGTTAGAATGCTGTGACGTTAGGAAGTGAGTCGAGTGTACAAAGCTGCTATTAATGAATAATTTAGGTGGATTATTCGGATAATGAAAGCTTTGCGTTGTAACAGTATTTTAATTGTCTTTATGGTCCACTTGCTTTAGAGAAATGACAGTTTTTCGATTATTTTTAAGTTCAGATATAATTGCTATTTATGATTTATTTTTTCCATTTGTCCTATTCGTTAACTATTTTTTATTTTTAACTTTCTCGTACTGGTGGAAGTGACAGATTCGGGAAAAAATTATTTTTTTAAACTAACTGTTAACAGAATCCCAAATTTTTATTTTGCTTCCAAAAATCTGATTTTTTAAAATTATCAGAAGATTCCCACTTAATTCCACTTATACACATTTTGTGAACATTGTAATACAGGTGTCAAGGTGGTAACATGTGTTCAAAAAAACCTTGCGATCAAGTGATCTGCATGTGATGGAGCTGTCAAACCACAGATGTCAACGTCACTCGTTAAGCAAACAAACAAAGAACTGGGACTTCTTGTGCTTGGAAAAGAGGAAAAAACCACGACCTACTTGACCACACACTTTTTGAACGCTCGTTACCTTCATATGGTATCAAATAAGATGTTAATTTTCTAGTCGTAGAAGAACTTGAGTACAGATTGACATTAGACTGATCATTTTATTCAATAAAATCTTCACCTCATGCTCCACATCCAAAAATTATTTTTCTTTTTGCACTGGAAGTCTAGAATTATTTGATGACCGATGTGCACTTAAATAACAAACATTATTTTTCTTGAATCATTTTTTCTACATTCAATATCATCTAATATCACTACGCATTAAGCATTTTCTCATATTTAAACATCGTTAAAAAATTCCATTTTATTACATGTCCATGAATAACAATTATCAAGTGTAAAATCAATATAGCACGTTTGTACAAACGCTAAATATTTTGAGCAGAAGATTACTTCCTCGGGAACTCTTCCTATACCTGCAATAATCTTTATTTTACTTTAGTTTATCACAATACAAAAAACAAAATTGGAACAAGATAAAAACAAATATGGTCGCATTCATAAGTACGGTCATTTTTATTTTATTTTTCTACGATCGTGCAAAAAGTGAGTCTTCATTGCATTGTTTTTAGTGGAAAAAGTGCCTCTTAATTGCACTAGTGCAATAAAGTCTTTATTGCACGCATCTGTCAACAGTCTGTCTACGATCGTGCAAAAAGTGAGTGTTTATTGCATTCTTCACACATGACGCACAGGACTGAACTGTTGTTTATCGTTGTTTTTTTCTCGTTTTTTTTGTTCGATCGTAGACAAATTTTTTTTGCAACACGTGCTAAAAGTGTAATTGCACTTGACGTATTGTCCCACTCGCCTGCGGCTCTTGGGACAATTTTCACGTCGCGTGCAATAATCATTCACTTTTTGCACTTGTTGCATAAGTAACTATTTTACTTACTCGTAGTTTGCAATGGCGTGGAACCAGAACATGCGGCATCATAGAGTAATGTAAAGTATTCAAAGTTCATAAATAAATAAATAAATAAATAAATTGCTTGAAAACTGTGGTTAAGGATCAGCATAATTTTATTTTGTTGATATAAAAAAAATGTTTTTAATAATTCTTTCTCTGTCCCTCAGCGTTCGTCACATCCTCCCCCAGTTCGTCATCTCGCTTCGCACTTTCCGACTACCGTTGTATCGGAAACGCGTTCCTAACCGCAAATTAAATTCAATAATTCTCGAGGAAATGACGAACACGCTAATGACAGCTTCGCATCGTCCAATCAGTTCAGGTTGTATTTTTTCTAGAGTGAAAATGGATCAGTCGACTCAAGTTGATTTTCCGATCGTGGTCCGGAAAATGCGAAGACACAACACTTCGGCGGACCTGTTCGTGGCCACGAGCAGAGGACACACCAACTCATGGGTGAGTTACCGTGCACCCCACGACCAATCGACAGTCACCGATACCGGAAGCGCGCGTTGACGTCACACTTAGCATTGACCGGAACAATGGACATTTGGGGGTCCGGAGTTTTCCAGAGTTGTGGTTCTTCGCGGGCGTGCTTGACATTTGTCGATAAAATGCTATTGTTGAGGATTGGAATAGAAGTGAAAGTCCAGGAAGCGGAGCGAGGGTAGACCAGCCTTGCGAGCTCTTCCATACGTGGGATAAACTCGCCGCCTCCGGATATTTCGTTGTAGATATTTAAAAAATTGTTAAATAGTGTTGGGTTCAACGCATCGAAAAGAAAAGAATTCGAATTTCGAAATCGACGATGAGATGAACAACTTGGGCAAAAACCTTGACGCGCATCATTAATCAAACTACGCAAACATGACCGCGTACAAATCAGCCTCCAACAAAAGTATACTGAGTGACAAAGAAAACCTGTTTGCTTCCTTCGAGGCACGCCGATAAAATCTACTGGAAATAATTGGGGCTGAGTCAGCAACTTTTCAAAATACCTAGAAAATGCGAAATTTTATTAAACATTTTTTGTTTCTATCTCTTTTTCCTCCCAAGAATTAATCTTAAAAAAAAAGAATCGAGAATTTAACTGGTCTTTGTTGAATATAACCCAACTTTTGACTCGATATGCCATTTACCTGCTTTTTTGATGTCACAAGAAAAACTTCAAAGTGATTTTTGATAATTGTCTTTTATTCACTAATGATTGGTTTACATCATTTTTTTAAGAAATGTCTAAAAAATGTTAGCCAAGATTCCGTATCCGGAATAGTACGTAGAAAAATGTACAGCTGCGGACACAGAATTTTAGACGTCAATGTAAGCCACGCTTTATTGTCATTGTCATTATGATTGACGTTTGAAGAAACTATGTGACATTTGAAAGTTTATTTTTGGCATGTCAGTATGATAAAAATTACAAAAAGTGAGGTTAGTTGCACCTAAAGCCAGTTTTACATTTTTATGTCAATTGAATGACAATCGTCCAAGATTCCGTGTCCCCAATAGTACAGTCGCGAGCAATAAATTTTAGTCGTCAATGTCATTCTTTGACGCAACCGAAAATGCTCCATTGTAAATGTCATAACTTATCATCATGTTGGATGACAATAATAATTGTCTTTTTTTTCTAATTTTTTTGACACTTTGTTAACATGGGTATAATCAGGTAGGGAAATCTTTTTCATTTGTACAATCTAACCAAATTTTGAAATGACATTGACGACCAAAATTTATTGCTCGCGACTGTACAATCACAATGATGAGCTTTGATTAGTTTAATTAAAAAGTAAAGTTCGCAGAATGGTTCTTTCGAATATCAAAGAAGTCGTTTTCGATGATTCACTATTACAGGAGCAACAACTGAATTAATTATTAATTAAGTATTAACAACATTAATACCGTGCCATGAAAAATAAAAGGAATTAGAGCAGGCCATGGTTAACATCCTACAGTTGGCAATTCTGATTTTTGATATGTCATTTAAATGTCACCTGCCATCGGCAATTTTGTTGACAATTGCTCAAAAGGTTATGTTTGTAATCAATGTAATAAGTGAAAGAAATAAAAAAAATTCAAATTGACAGAAGCATAAAATAACCACAAAGTAACCAACAATAAATAAACGTGTAGATTTTTTTGTTTTTTTCTGTTTCTGTCGTTTCAACAGAGTGAAAGCGAGGAAGGAAATCGTGACGTAACCTCAAAAGGGTAAAAATTGGACTATAGTGATAAAAAAAAACATTGCGTTTTGTACTAAAATACACTGGTTGTCAATGTGACATAAATGATATTCAATTGTAAAGCAAGCTTTAGGATGGTTAACCTTATTTTTTACTGTTGTCAAAATTATTTAAATCTGTCAGTGTCATACGAGGGGGGTAAATCCCAGCTGCGGAGACAGGGTTTAAAAGAATAATTTGAAATTGTCATGTATATTGACATTAATACTTGATTTACATTTGAAGTGTCAAAAAGCGTACGCTCTACAAAAGTGTGGAAATCGAAAATATTTTCCTCTCCAAAAGCAGAAACATCAGAAATTGTCGAGATTTACTTTTTGAATGTTGAAGACTGTTGTTGACAATACCTTTACATTTGTGCATTTATCCCAAAGCATGTTGTTCCTTCTTTCAAAAATTGGCCATTTAATATGCGAAGATAATTTTTTTTCAAAGTTATGAAAAATATTTATCAGAAGTTTTTCGAGTTGCGAGATTTTTTCCTCATTGATTCATTAACAGGAATTTAACCTCGTCAAAGTCTTTTTTAATGCGGCAGGGTGAGAGTCAGCGTTTTCTTACCTGCACGATATTTTTTTTTTCTTTTACTGTGAAAAAAGATTGAATATTCTATACGATTCAACTGCGTTCACAAATAGTTTTTTATGTAACAAGTGAGTAAAATAATACTTTTTTTTACAAGAAGAAAAATTTACCGCACGAGTGAGGCGAGTGCGCAAATCCGCCGAGCAAAAAAAAAAGATACTTTACTAACGAGTTGCATACAATTTTTTTTTGCGCTCGTAAGTTTTAATTATTATTATTGTTCGGCACTGTCAGAATTTGAGAATTTTCTCCTGTGTGAACTCGTGGACCTTCAAAACCCTCATTTCACTCGCGTTTTAAACTGGCCCACACATGCCATAAAAAGCTCAATTTACACACGAACTCGTTGATAATATACTAATTATGAAAGAAACATTTTATAATTGGGTTAAAAAATGACACGTTATGGCACTTTTTTAACGCTTCTGGACAGATTCAACAATCACATATTTT
Source organism: Tenebrio molitor (assembly GCF_963966145.1). Taxonomy (NCBI): domain Eukaryota; kingdom Metazoa; phylum Arthropoda; class Insecta; order Coleoptera; family Tenebrionidae; genus Tenebrio; species Tenebrio molitor. Next base: position 597,704 of record NC_091049.1, read on the forward strand.
ATGAACGCAAATGAATGAAAAATCTTGCACTTTTTATGACGGACGTGAAAAAAAATATTGCTGTAGACAGTACAGTTCGAGCCACGAAATTTCGCCATCACTGTCAATATACTGTCAAAGAATGTAAAATAGGCTTTACATTATTAACCTCAATTTTACCGTTTGCGACGATTTTGATTGACATCCGATTGACGTGAACAGAAAATAAATTTCAAAATTTGACTTTTAAAATACATCGCAATTTTTTGAATTGACAGAAAAATGATGCCCGAAATTCCGTGTCCCTAACTGTACGCGGTGCATATTTTTTATTTTGAAAGTGGGTAAACTAGCGTGTAATGAATAACTGCCCACTATTAGAATAAAAAATGGTAGAGAAACATAAATGAATAAGTGGAGACTCAAGTAACAACACTTAATTTGAATAAACGTGATTATTTTTAATTATGCTCGGTAGGTATAATAGAATTAGTACATACCTAAAACATTAATAACTCAGAACAATAAACGTGAAAAACGACAAACAACGTCCAGAATATAATACAATAATTATTAGTAACGAAATTATACAGAATTAGAAGTAATCATCTGAAAACAACTGTTCGAAGAATGTTAATAACAATATTGTTTCTTTTAAATCTGCAAAAACGAGTTGATCCACAGTTTATTTGGAACGGATCAGGCCAAAGCGTGATCTGAAGGTATTGTTTGCAGCTCGACCCGCAGCCGGATGTCAAAAACGTCAACTGTCACAACACCAACAATTCCATCTAACAAAAACATCTCTGTTTACACGTTCGCAGGATTTAAGTATTTATGTGGTCACAACCCGACACTTGACATTGAATAGGCGATTTAAATCAAATAAATTTCTTGCTACTGGTCCGCGCAAAAAACGTATTTACTTTTTGTCAACAAACAAAATGGCCGAATCGTTCAAGGCCCGAAAAAACAGCCAAACTGCGTGAGATTTATCGGTGCAAACGAAAAACGTTAAGCAATCGCGATTGCAGAACCACCTGAAGCCGGTGATGTCCCGCCCAAAGAGCCTCAACTTCGCCCCGGAGCCTCCCGGTAACCGCACCAAGATCTACTACTGTTCCGACAGCCCCCTGTCCAGGCTGCCGCTCCCCGTGAGCGACCTCCACTCGGGCTCCATATCCCGCGAGAGGACGCCGCCCTTCTCGTGCAGCTCCAGCGTGGCCTCGACGGCGACCTACAAGAACCAGAAGGCGGAGTCGACGGCGGAGACGTGCTGCCAGTGCGCGGCGTACAAGAACAGGCGGCGGATATCGGCGAACAGCACCGAGGGTCTGTCGTGGCGCCGCCTCCACATGTCCAGGGCGAAGTTGAAGGCGACCGCCACCACGAGCGAGCTCCTGTCGGGCTTCGCCATGGTCGCCATGGTGGAGCTGCAGATAAACGAACCGACCAGCGTCCCGGAATGGTTGTTCGTGATGTTCGCCGTCTGCACCACGGTCCTGGTCGCCGTCCATATCTTCGCCTTGATGATTTCCACTTACATCCTCCCGAACATCGACGCCATCGCCAAGCTGGAGGTGTGCGAGATGGTGGCGGAGAGTCCGCACGAGAGGATGAGGGGCTTCATAGAGCTGGCGTGGGCGTTCTCGACGATACTAGGTGAGGAACGTGGGCGCTGTCGCGCGACGACTTAACATCTCTCCTTCAAGGTCTCTTTTTGTTCCTGGTCGAGGTGGCCATCCTCTGCTGGGTCAAGTTCTGGGACTACTCCTTCACGGCGGCGACGGCCGCCACCGTCATCGTCATTCCAGTATTGATAACTTTCGTCCTGTTCGCCGTACATTTCTACCATTCTCTAGTTGTGTACAAATGTAATACCTCGATAAACGACATGGAAAAACTAGAAGACATGAAAAAACACTTAGACGAAGTCACCAATCCCGTCTGACAACCGACAAATTAATGTTCTTATCAGTATTGTGTTAAACGATTATTTAATAAACTAGAAAAACAATCTGCTCCTGGAGGGTCTAACGGGACCTTGTCTTCTTTGTATGTTCATTATCTCATGTTTGAGGCACTCTTCTTCTTTCCTCACCCTCTCCAGTTCTTCGTCGATCCTCCTCAACTCGGCGTTCTCGCGCACTTTCTTCCGCACGTTCTTCATCTTCACGTCCTCGTCGATCGTCTTCCTCCACTCGACTTTCCGCTTCTCTTCTTCTCGCTTCAGCTCCGCCATCTCCTTGCTGTACTCCTCCGCCTTCTTCACCATCTCTTGGCGTTCTCTCATCACCTCGATCTGTCGCTGCTTGTTCTTCTCCAGATTCGCGTCGATCTGTTTTTTGATCGTGTCCAAGACGTCTTTTATCAGTTGGGTCCGCGCCGCCTGTTCCTCTTTCCAACACTGGTTCTGTTGCTCGAACTGGAATTTGGCTTCGGAATCGAACAAAAAGTCCAGGTGCTTTTGCCGATTCTTCTCTAACCTCTTCTGGTCTTCGTTCAACACCAAAAACTGCGAGATCGCTTCTTTCACCTCCTTCTTCTTCGCCTCGTCTTCTATTCTCTCGGCGATCTCCAGTTCTTTCAGTTTCACGATCAATTCCCTCTCCTGGTCCAAATTCGCTTGGATATTTTCCGCTTTCTTCTTCAATCTCAATTTGTACTGTTTTATGTTGTACAAAGCGCACTCTTTCTCGAGTCTCTTCTTTTCATCTGCTATCCTCTTCATTTCGATACCGTCCAATTCGACTCTCTTCTTGCTTTCTTCTTCTTCCTTACGTCTCAACTCATCACTAATCTCTGTCTTGAGTTTCAACTCTTCCATCTGCTTCTCCAGTCCCGCTTTCAACTCTTCTCTCTTGACTCGCAATTGCTTCTGTTGTTCTTCATACTTCACCTCTTCTTCTCGCACCATCTTCTCTCTCTCCTTCAACATTTTTCGACACTCTTCCTCTTCTCGTTCCTTCTGCATTCTGTTCTCTATTTGTTGATCCAACCAAGACAACTTCAAATCCCTACTCTTCTGCATTCTCTCGTAGTGCTTCAAAACCGGATTGCCGCTCCTCCACTGATGGTACAACTTCAACTCCGCCTCGTGCCTCCTCCTCTCGTCCTCCTCCAGTTTCAAACCTTCAATCATGAAAATTATTTACTCCCCCATTACTCCCCTCTAACAAATACCCGCATTGAGTTCCTTGAGGACCTCGACCGGGACCTCATTGACTTTCCGTGTGACGAACATCGAATTCTTCGTCTTGTGGACCATCAGCTCCACCTTGCACAGTTGTTCTTCGTCGTTCAGCAACTTTCTCAGTTTCTCTCGCCTTTTGACCAGATTTTCTTCGTGCTCCTTCTCTTTCTTCATCTTTTCGATCAACTTGTTGTTGGTCTCGTGGTATCTAGGCGAAGTCCACTCGTCGAATTTCGCGTTCTTCTTCTCCCACTGTTCGTAGTATTGCTTGCGGCTGTTCCAGGTCTGGTCGTGGAGAAATTGCTTCTCTCGACGCTTGATCATCTCGTTTTCGACGCGGACTCGGTGGCTCCGTGGGGGAGGTCGCGCCGCCATTTCTTCAAAAAAAGAAAAAAAAATTGGAGCGGTGGCTCTAGCTCTAGCTCTAGCTTTGTGCTCTCGAACAAAAGTGCGACTACAACTGCAGTGATCAGAAACTCGAAAAGTGCTACGGACGTCTTGATTTCTCTTCTTTATCTCTTGAAGCATTTGCAAAACAAGCTACTCTTGCTTCAACATTTTTTCTTCGTTCAGGAATCTATCTTGTTTTTTTTTTGGCTCATTTTGTTGTTTCGATCCAGAAATAGATTTGATAGAAATCTAAGCGTAATTTGGACCCAAATAAAACGAAGATAAAGATCTTATCTTCACCGAATATACTATAAATAGCTCTCACTGTCCTGGCCAGAGCAATGAAAATGTATCCTCAACTACTGATTGTTGTATTAATTGGTAAGTCTTTGTCTAGCCAAATTAGTTGCATGGCATTCAGGCCGGCCTAATTATTACTAAATTACGAGTACGACGATTTCCGTTATTTCAGGCACCGCCTCGGGCCTGACGATAATCCCCCGTGACGGTTGGAACGCCCGCTCCCCCACCAATACCCAGTACATGTCCAACCCCGTCCCCTACGTGGTGATCCACCACAGCGAGAGTCCTGGGGCATGTTACACCGAAGCCGACTGCATAAAGGCCATGCAGAGCATGCAAAACTACCACATGGACAGCAACGGTTGGGCGGACATCGGTTACAGTTTCGGGGTTGGAAGCGACGGCAACGCCTACGAGGGTCGAGGGTGGTCGAAGGTGGGGGCCCACGCTCCCGGATACAACAGCAACAGCATTGGGATTTGCTTGATCGGGAATTGGATGTCGGATCTACCCCCTCAGAATCAGCTGGATGCGGTGCAGGAGCTAATCCAGTACGGGGTGGATGAGGGGATGATCAGCGGGGATTACGAGCTGGTGGGGCACAGGGAAGTTACGGATACGGATTGTCCGGGAGATCGGCTGTTTTCGGAAATTAGCACGTGGGATCATTTCGTTGACATGTAATTAGCCAACTGGTAAAATAAATCAAATGAAACTTTGACAGAAGTTGATATGAAAAATATGGTAAGCTTTCAACCCCAAAAAGCGTAATAGTTATTTAAAAAAAAATGTATTTTTTTTTAATTAAAGGTACCACTTAATAGAAACAAAATTATTTAATGTCGCGAAACACAAATTTGGAATAACATTATTTTAAGAAAGTATACGCTTAAAAGAAAATTTTACAAAAATAACAGAAACTTATTGAATTATGTATAAGCAAAACAATACCGAATGAAAGATAAGAAATACAAAAAATATGTAAAAAAAAATACCTAAAAGTGTTATTGATTGGTGCTATCTAAAAATAGCAAATTGATTGTTTCTTATCGAATGGTATTTAAATTTAAAAAAAAAGAAAGATTTTTTGGCCCTAAATTTTAGGTTAGCTGTCAACATGCTCCAATTAATCTACGCTTTAGAAAAGCCTTCCCAGCCCAGGATTTCATTTGAACGCGCGATATAAATCATTTAGTTGTCTTAGAGTTCTTGGGTAGAGAACAGTACATTCTTTAATGAGCGTTTAATGATGGCTATTATTCAAGAGGATGAAAATTGCCACACGAGCCGTAGGCGAGTATTTGGACAACCCAATTTCGATTCTGATCGTTGGGAGTTGAAATACAATTTTTAGACACTATTTAGTCCTTCCAATTATTTCTAAATTTCCATTGTAAATGGACCAACTCAAGCCCCCATTTGTCGTCAGAAATCAAAACAAATTTTAGAAACATTCCACTGCCGTCATTTCTAAAAAATCTTCGCTCAATTCTGAAACACAATCTCACACGACAACATTGATTGTGCGATACGACATCTCAAATAATTTCTATTAAAAAAATCTAGGACGGAGTCCCTCAAAGTTCTACTCCCAAAAAAAGTAAGAATACTTAAAGATGCAAAGATTTCACAAAACTGAACCAATTTCAAAACATTCAAGCCCAACCGACATGATTTTGAACAGAACAAAATCAAAAAATAAATTTTTCAAAATTGTTCTATCTTTAATTATGCTGAATTGGCACAATTCGTTCCTCGAATTTAAAGGACATCGCTAGCAAGCTTCGATCACACATTCCATAAAAATCAGGTGCAATTTGGACCCACTTGTGTCCGATAAAAATCTTATCTTGGCATATCACGACATATAAGTTTGTTGTTCTTGGTTAGAACAGTGAAAATGTATCCTCAACTCTTGTTCGCTGCTTTAATTGGTAAGTTGACCACAAATTTCTCGTTTACTCAATTCGTAGTTCAGTCGTCGGTGCGGCATTCAGGCCGCCTCTTTCGTAACAAATTAACAAAACTCCCCCCGAACATTTAACACCGTTATCGTTATTGAATCCGTTAGTCGTGGGCGCCGTCTCCGGCCTGGACATAATCTCGCGGGACGGCTGGAACGCCCGCCCCCCGACAAACTCCGAGGCCATGTCCAACCCCGTCCCCTACGTGGTGATCCACCACAGCGCCGAACCGGCAGCTTGTTACACCAAAGACGACTGCATAGCCGCCATGCAGACCATGCAGCACATGCACCAGGACACCAACGGATGGGCCGATATCGGCTACAGCTTCGGGGTCGGCGGCGACGGAAACGCCTACGAGGGCAGGGGGTGGTCCAAGGTGGGCGCTCACGCCCCAGGGTACAACGCCATGAGTATAGGAATCTGTGTGATTGGAAACTGGATGGAAGAGTTACCCCCTAAGAATCAGCTGGACACTGTGCACGAGTTGATCCAGTACGGGGTGGAGCTGGGGATGATCAGCGAGGACTATCAGCTGGTGGGGCACAGGGAGGTTAAGGAGACGCTGTGTCCTGGGGATCAGCTGTATGCGGAAATCACAACGTGGGACCACTTCGTTGATTTATGAAATTGAATTAAAATCGTATCATAGTTACATATACAGGGTGTCTAAAAATTTTCGAATTCCGAATTCAGAGCGTTGTAGGGGATCACTTCAGTAGTCCAAATACGGAAATAAAAAGAAATCGGGACTCCCCCCACAAAGATACATTGGTCTTAAGGTGCACTCTTTGAACTGCGTTTTCTTCAAATACAGGCTGAAAAGTTCAGTGTTTATTGTTATTTATGGTGTAGATGATTGTGGAAAATAATAACGTAAAACAATTTTTTTAAGAATAGCTTTACTTTGGAGTAAAAAAATCTTAAATTTTTGTAATTTTTCTTAAAAATGGAACGGCAACGTAGCTAGAATAGTATTTTGTCACTGTGGACATGAAGGCTGCTATGTATTGAACAAAATTAAAGTGCTTATATCTTCTTCAGGAAGAGCGAATTTTTTTTTGTAAGTATTTTTCGAGCTCCACTGGGTCCTTTCCTACCACGCTCTGAATTCGGAATTCGCGAATTTTGAGACACCCTGTATAATTAGGTAATTACTATTAATGTCAAATAATAAAAATGATAATATGTAATAATGTCACTTAAACAAATTCAATACGTATTTACATAATTGTACTGAATAAAAAACATTTAATCAAAACGAACATTATTAAAACAATCAAACAGATAAAGATTTGCTACTGTTTCAGTGTTAAAACAACGGAGCTAGTGTGACACTCTACTGCGAACTTAAAAAAGCTGAAAAGAAAAATATTTATTCAACTGTGTCTGTGAATTATTTACAAATGGAGCAAAGGATTTAACAATTCATTTTCCCACATTTAATACGCACATTGTTTTAAGTAATTTAATAGAGAAGTTTCAACATGATTCACGAGTACATGTCGTCGTGAGTGTCTTAAATAAGTAGGTAAGTTTATTTATAAGTTAATCAATAACAAAATTAATCATTTTCATGATCTCTTGTTTTTGAACTACTAGTACGTTTATCACTGTAGAAAAAACTTGATGTTAAACTGTATATATTGATGTGTTATGATGACCCTGAAATGTTTGCGCAGTTTCAGTTGCATCGAAAATGATTTCAACTCCATTCACTTATACAGGGTGTGTCATAATTCCGTCGACAAACTTTCAGGGCTGTTTCTATGATCAAAAATAAGCATAAAACTCTTAATACATATGGGGTCAAAGACGCTTAGTTTGCGAGATAATAAGGATTTATTGATGAAACGTAAAAACATAAAAAGGAGCTACAATTTACAAAAATTGTCAAAATTTCGCCCGCCCTTTTCAATGCACAGATGATCCCATACAATCTAAGGGATTCAGATCGTAATTGTTTTTAAGTTTTTTGTTGATTATCTCGCAAACTAAGAGTTTTTGACCCATTATGTATTAAGAGTTTTATGCTTATTTTTCATCATAGAATTAGCTCTGAATGTTTGACGGTGGAATTCAGACACACCCTGTATAATAAAATAATGATAATGACAAGTGATGATATTTGAAAATTTAAATTTAAAAAAATGGGTAGTCTAGCTGAACAATTGCTTCGTAAACAAAACAAAACAAAAAAATAAGAGAGAATTACAAACTAAAAGCAAAACAAAACAAAAATTTAATATGTAATTCCCAACGGTGTTCGAAATTTTGTGTTTTTCTTTTTTCAATAGAAATCATCTTGGACGAGGTATGGAAATTCGAAAAAAAAAACTATAAAAAATGTGAAAAAGCCACAACAAGAATGTTTTCACAATTTGACATATTTTAATGTATCAAAAATAAGAAATAGTTATTTACGAACCGAGTGCGACAAGACATTTTTCGCACATGAGTGCATTTTTAAATTATTACCCAATAGTTCCCAATTTAGTGAATAGATGGCGCTTGTCCAAGTGTCAATTGAATTAATAGCGATTTATTTTCATTCTTTCGAAATTTTCAACATCCAAATTGGAGAAATGACGTTTTGTAAACCAGATTTTATTATTATCAAGTCAAATTATTTTCAGAATGCTCAAAAAGGCCAATGCTTTTTGGATGATTTTAAAGCACTAGTGCGGGAAATCTACGTTCGCGGTTAACTGTTGCGTTTGCGAAATGTCATTTTGAAGTTACTGAGTTCAAAAAAGAAATTAATTACTTAGAGACGTCCAAATCTTACAAAATAAATATTTCTCTTATATGAGGGACAGTTAAAATATGCGCAACTTGACAAAATGGTTTATTCTTGTTTTTGACATTTTTTTTTTGTAGTGTGGAAGTGTTTAAATTGAGAAATTAGTTTTTTTAATGACGTTTCACAGAACACATTCTTCGTCCAACCACCAACCAATCAAAACACTTTATTACTGCACCGCGTTCGGTTTTATAACAAGTAAAACATCAAGCAAAATATTTTTCTCCCTACCGGTTAGAAATGTAGGCTGTGGATACCTCATTTGAGGTGAGAAAATTCAACTTTCTCGCTAAGGTAAGAAAGTTAATCATCAAATGTTTATGGTAAAACTGTACCAAAATACAAATGTCAAAAGTGTCAAAAGTGAAATAAGTTATTGATAAATGAAAGCCAATTCAATGAAGTAAGTTGGTAGGTCAATCATATAATCTGGAAAATAAACAGATAAGCTAGGTAGGTAGATTACTTTACCCTGTTTATATCAAATTTTCGAACAAACCTCAAATCTTCAAATGCGATGACAAGTTAATTAAACAAATAACACAGCCTACTATTCAATTCTCAAAATTTTCGTTTTAATCACGAATATAACCATCTTTTTTGACTTTTTTCAACAAAGTTGTGCCGGTAGGGGAAAAAATTGTATTCAAACCTTGTTAAGAAAGTGTCCTTGCAGACCTTAGGCACTTACAAACCTCGTCTACGACTCGGTTTATAAACTTTGCCTGCGGTCTGCAAGAAACCACTTTCTTACCTTGGTTTGAAATATACTATTTTCTACTTCGAGCATTTTGTGACACCGAAAACAGTTTCACAAAGATCTGTGGGGTTGGTATTGATAGTAAAGTGCAGTGTTAAATGTGATGTCATTTGAACCTGAATCCATGTTTTGGATCAAAATAAACTATTAAAAGGGCAGATAATTATTTTATATTTAAAAAAATTAAATGAATGAAGCCGAAGTAGAAACAATAGCATGTTACACTCGTTTCACGAGACATGTTGTCGAACTCGTTCCTTTAGAGCACACTCCTCACTGCGTTCGTCGTGCTCTAAACCCTCTCGTTCGACAATAGACTGTTTTGTGCAACTGGTATAACAATATACTATTTATGTATTTAAGAGAATCATGTAACCAAATAAATAAATAGATATAAAGAAACAATTTTTTTTATTAAAACTCGTGGTCCTAAAATTACCGCGATGATGTTATGTGATAATAATTAATAACAGATAAGTACATTTTTTTTATCAAACCACATTCTTTGCTGCGGTTTAGTAGACCACAATAATTAACCTAGTTAGTGAAGAATCCCTAGATTCCAATATCTGACACTACAATTTTTAATTATTCAATAGTACTACTCTTAACACATTCTACATATTTTTTTCAAAACAATAAGGTCACGTGATTTGACAAGATGAAACTCCACTACACCCCTATTTTTCAATACAACAAAAACATTTTCTCAAATTAAACTGTTTAATAATTAAAGAGAAACCATTTGAGCGCCGCTTGTGAAGATTTCTTCGGAACTGGTCAGATAATAATTTGAGGGTAATAAAACAGTTCTAGCAAAATAAACTCGATCTAAAATTACTGAATTACTTCAAATTAAATAGTCACTGTACATTCGCAGTTAACTACTTTCGGTTAAAAATAAAAAACTCGATGTACACCGTATAAACCACCAACGACCACATCTTCCAAACTTGCCAATCATCAAAATGCCACGCTCAGATTATTTGTATCTCAGTTTATGCAACCATTAATTATTACGACAAGAGTCGGGCATTTAAAATTAGTTGCCGAAAAAAATCCCCATTAATGATGAACCAAAACAACACAAAACCACAACATCCCACCTATTTCCAAAAAAAATTCTTGTAATCTTGACCCCGATGCGAACCAGTTGCGTCACCGAAACGTCAGACAGAGACGGACTATGGGGGAATCACAATGCTTTCGCTTGTGGACTTTTACAAGCTGGCATTATTTAAATATTCCACTGTACCATACAGTCTGGTCCGAAATGCACTCGCGGTCGATCGCCAACACCACTTCCGACCGGAAACAACCCCCAACGTTGCAACAGCGCTGACAACCCTCGAACAAGAAACAAAACCACAAGAACGAAAAAAACTCGGTTATTGCTCCACACAAAAGAGATTTGTTTTGTGTCCGGCTTGTGTGTGGGAATGTGTTTAGTACACCGATTAGACTTTTTTGCTCAACTGTCGGCCAATTATGAATATTCATATAAAATATTAAAGTCGGTGTGGCGCGTTAGTACACTGTGAAAATTGTGTCCTGGAGGAGAAAAAAAAAACATAAAAAAATCCCATCTCGCCGGATCATTAATCTGATTGGTTTGATTAGATTATTTATATCCTTTTGCAATCTGTGTTCTGTCAAGTATTTACACTGGACCACCGTCTGCACTAATCAGAATTTGTAAAGTTTTCGACGAAAATGAGCCGAATCTTGTGTCCGCTCCTGTTTATTACCATAACCGGTAAGTAAAAGAAAATCCCCTCGTTGCCAGCCTTGGTTTAGCAGACGGATGTCAGTAGTGGTGTGATTGTGACATCTCAATCATTGTCGATTTGTGTTTCCATTTTTTACGGTAATTGTCAACACGTTTAAGTAATTTTTTCGTCAAGGCTCCAACGATTATTTCGCGCGTTCTCTATGAAATTTGTCCGATTTGCGGAGGTAATTATCGCACATGATGGGAAAAAAACATCAAAATATGTATGTAGCTAGTTTCCAATTTTTTTTTTGTTGGTTTGGTATTTTTTCGTGACGCAACCGGCGTAATCGTAATAGCAATAGCTAGAGAATGTTATCAAAATATTGGTAATGGCACATTGTAAATTTCAACGCTTTTTGCAATGTCTGCTTGCATTTATGTATCTATGTATTTTTCATTGGGTGAGCTTTATTTTGGTTTTATTTGAAGAACTCAAAAAACGTACGATAATTACAAAGTCAGGGAATAGTCACTTAAATAAATGGGAAAACAAAAAAACTTTAAAATTTCATAATATAATAATATTAATGCTGATAAAATAACGCAGAAAAAAATTGTGATTATTTAATTAATTTTGGTTTTGCATAATTACATATTAAATTTGCACTTCTTTTGAATAAAAAAGCCCAACAATTTTTTTGATATACAGGGTGTTAGTAAATGGTTGGGAATAAATTTCGGGGTGAATTCCTTATGAAAAATGTGGCTTAAAACCTAAATAAAGTATTTCGTTAAAATGAGTAGTTTTCTCAAAAAAAGAAAAATAAATAAATGTATTCTGGCATATCCGTATTTTTTTTTTGAAAAACTGCGAAATAATGGTTTAAAGAAAAAATTTAAAGTGGAACGTTGAATTTAAAAAAAAAATCAAAACTAATGCGATTTTAGGCAGACAAATGAACTAATTAGAGAAATTCTACAACAGTGAACTACATTTTTTTTTTGAGAAAACTACTCATTTTAACGAAAAACTTTATTTAGGTTTTAAGCTACATTTTTCGTAAGGAATTCACCCTGAAATTTATTCCCAACCATTTACTAACACCCTGTAGGTGGTCACAAATAAAAATGATTTTGAAAGTTGAAATGTAAAACTGCGTTTAATACAAAATCTAATTGGTTTTTTTCCGCTGATTTCGTAAATAATTATAGGAAGTGAATTAGGTCAGTATAAAAATCAGAATTTGACATTTTGGTTGAAATTTACATTTTATTTTTTTTGGCTTTGTTTGTATTAATACTGTGGGGGAAAACTTTAAGAACTTTTTTTTATAATATTCATAAAGAAACATATTTTGCTGATTTTTATATTTAAATAAAATCCCAAATCACATTTTTTTAAATTGTTTTATTTCTGGGTGACATCTGAAACTCTTCTGACCTAAAATTTACACTGCTGTTACTCAAGGTATAATTCTAACTCCTGCATTTTCCCTGTTCTGAATAATTCCAAAATAAACTCTGCATGAAGCACTTGCAAAACCTCCAGTTGAGAAAAAAACAACAATTCGATATCGATTCAAATAATTAATTTTTTTGTTCGACACTGTCAGAATTAGACAATTTTCTCCTGTGTGAACGGATTTTGATAAATGTCGCAACTTGTCAAAACGAAACATCAAGCTAATTTTAAAGATTTTAAGCGATTTGGAGCCTTTAACTCGTGCTCAAAAAAAGCCCAATTTACACACGAATTCGTTAAATAATTTGCCAATGAATCAGTGCAACGCTAAATCAGCGATACAAATCTTATCCTGAAAGTGATACATATATGTACAAGGTTCTCCTTTCGATTAGTAAATATTTGCCTTCCACTCCTGATTATTATATTGATTATTATTGATAAATCCACATTTATTGCGACTCTTTGTTGGCATCGTTGCAATTTCGGCATTCAGGCCGCCCTACTTCACCATTCATAACATCGACGTTTCTAGGCACCGCTCCCGCGCTGGACATAACCTCCCGTGACGCCTGGAACGCCCTCCCTTTCACCACCTCCGAGCTCGTGCTCAACCCCGTCCTCTTCGTGGTGATCCACCACAGCGAAGTTCCTCCGGCCTGTTATACCAAACGCGAATGCACCCTGGCCATGCAGCACATTCAAAACATGCACTTAGAATACAAAGGGTGGCCAGACATCAGCTACAATTTCGCCGTCGGCGGCGACGGTAATGTGTACGAGGGTAGGGGGTGGTCTCAAGTGGGCGCTTACACTCCAGGTTACGACAAAGACAGCATAGGAATATGCTTGATAGGAAACTGGACGGAAGAGACACCCCCTCAGAATCAGCTGGACGCCGCGCAAGAGTTGATCCAGTACGGGGTGGACCAGGGGATGATCAATCCGGACTATATGGTGTTGGGGCACAGGGAAATTTCGGAGGTGGAATGTCCGGGGGATGGGTTGTTCGCAGAAATAAGCACGTGGGAGAATTTCGTTGAATTTTGATTCTAATACCAACCGAGAGAAAGTGTAATTAATAACACTGCATAAAGTGCAAATAACTTATATACAATGTAAATTGAATATAAAATCATAATTACGTAGATAATTGAGTATAAGTAAACTGTGAAACTGTGATTATTATAAATTGTTTTAATTTTATGTGATTATTTCCTTCATGTGTTCAGCAACCAATTGCGTGACAAATATTGACCAATCAAAACGAGAAAACAAAAAATAACCCGATAAAATTTCTCTAAAATGCACATGTGCAATAATCTGATAAAAAATGTCGGTACCTGATTTTTTTTTTTAATTATTTTGAATAAAAAGGATTGGAAATAATGCGTTTGGTTTCATTCTATTCCATTCCATTCAGGAAATAATCAGCCGTATACCCCTCGTGCAAAATTTTAATATCGGCTATTTTTTTGCTAATGAACTCAAACATCCATAAATTATTCGGTCAGAAGACCCATTATTATCAAATAAAAGCCCTCGACTTCGTCTCGTGCTCTTATTTGCTAATAATTGGTCTTCTGGATCGTTAAGTTATTCTATTTTTAATGTAAAACATTGAAAAGAAAAAAGAAAGCTTTTTTGGCTCTAAATTTTAGGTTAGCTGTCAACATGCTCCAATTAATCTACGCTTTAAAAAAGCACAACAATTGACGGTTTCCAACGCCTCCCCAGCCCAGGATTTCGTTTGAACGCGCGATACATTTAGCAATTTCAATTTTGTGTTTTTTTTCTCTTTGCAAATTTTCATCATTTTACTATTAAACTATTGCACAGAAAGAAAAAATTTCGTCACATCATTGGACAATTAATCTAATTGGTTAGATTAGATTAGTGATAAGGGTCTTATCGTTTTGCGGTCTGTGTCGCGTCAGGTATTTAAACCGGACCACAGTCTGGACGAGTCAAAATTTGTAAAATTTCTCGACGAAAATGTACCGAATCTTGTGTCCGCTCCTGTTTGTTACCATAACCGGTGAGTAAAAGAAAATCCCCTTGTTGTTGACACCCTTGGTCTAGCAAGCGGATGTCAGTAGTGGCGTGATTGTGACATCTCCATCGATGTCGATTCGTGTTTCAATTCTTTACAGTAATTAAGTAATTTTTTCGTCAAGATTTCGACGATTATTTCGCGCGTTCTCTATGAAAAACATCAAAATATGTAAAGAGCGATCAAATTAATTTGTAATCGAGTTTACCATGAATCCGAAATCGTATGTCGTTACTTGAACTCCAATAAACACATCTTGAAACACAGGTTAGAGCTCGATATATCAATCGCAAAAGACATACGGATTCAAATCCATGGATGACCTGATTACAAATTAATTTGATCGCTCGATAGTTAGAAAGTTTCACAAATGAAATTAATAGAAAAGGTACCAGTTTAATTAATCTACCTATCAGAACACAATATTTTTTTTTAATTTAAATTTTCAATGACAGAACAGGTCTTGTAGAATATCATCCTCGCAAATACAGGGTGTTTTTGAAATGCGTACACAAATTTTAACCACGAGCTACTGGCTGCATGTAGAACTCGGAAAAAATATCTGAAAAATTCTATGTCAAAAAATAAAATGACATTTATTTTTTGAGCTACAATTTTTTTAATAGAATTTTTTAGATATTTTTTCCGCCAGTAGCTCGTGGTTAAAATGTGTGTACGCATTTCAAAAACACCCTGTATAATAGGTATGTAATTCCAAACTAGCTCAATAATAGTAGTACTCAAAATATTTTAACTCAATGTAAAAAATAAATGAGCAGTGGAAAATGTTTTTAACAAAACCTAAAGCTTAAAATTTTTTTTAATAATACAGTAGGTACTTGATGGTTTTAGCAAATGATTCATTTTTCCTTACAGCTAAGTATTGGACCAAGATAATTACTTCGAACAATAAAATTCTTAGTGTCATTCTAGTAGAATCAGAAAATCAGAACACCAGACTTGTCTTTTTCGCAAGTTCATTAAAATTATTATGGATACAGGTGATGTTTCAACTCACTTGTTTCGTGGTACTCCCAAATTCCAAAAGTCATTCCCTAGTACCACTTCTAACTTAGTTAGAAACAGAACTTTTCATCTTTTTTTTTGCATGAATTACTCCAACAACAAAAACAAGTTGACATTACTTCGTGAACGGTACCGCTACTAGATTTTTCGTGTTTACAAAATCGCACGACTTAAATTAAGTCAACAAATCTGTTAGCAAATTTTCACCTTGTAAATGACTAGAACAAATAAATCCGTTTCATTTAACGATGTTAATTAGTCAAGTCACGATGAAAAATAAATCAAATTACAACAAATGCAGCTGCTCCAAAGTGGTACCGTAAAATATGAACTGGGACGAGTTAAATCTGTCAATAATCATTTTAATTAAGAATAAATAGGACAGATTCGAGCAGTAAGATTGCTGAAAAACATGCTTGTCCAGCGAGAGATTGGTTGACATAAAAATCACTAAATTCTACGTAGAAAAAGTAGTACCTAGCGCACGTAAAATTTGAAATACAGGGTGTTATTGAAAGTTGTACAGATATTTTAACCACGAACTCGGAAGAAATATCTAAAAAATTCTGTCAAAAAATAAAATGACATTTATTTTTTGAGCTACAATTTTTTTAATTGCTTTTAGTCTTCTACGTTGTCTAACAACCTCGTAGGTAAAATTTCGGCACATTTTAAAAATACACCCTGTATATCATGTTTTATAAAATGTACGCCAATACGAAGTAATCTATAGGAAATATGCTTTAAAACAAGGAAAACGCCTTGGTGTACGTTTTATAAAATATGATATACAGGGTGTATTTTTAAAATGTGCCGAAATTTTACCTACGAGGTTGTTTGACAACGTAGAAGACTAAAAGCAATTAAAAAAAAATGTAGCTCAAAAAATAAATGTCATTTTATTTTTTGACATAGAATTTTTTAGATATTTTTTCCGAAGCCAGTAACTCGTGGTTAAAATATCTGTACAACTTTCAATAACACCTTGTATGTATATCCTTCAAGCAGTAACATTTTTGCCCTGAAATTATGCTCTAATTAATCTATTCTAGTGCATTTTGTAGTGTTGGGTTAATTTAATACAATTTAAAATCTTCCAATCTCTCGCTGGACGAAGTATATCAAAGATTTCACACTAAGAGCCACGAGTATAGTTTTCCCATTTATAATTTGGTTTTACTACCAGCCCTGTTGTCAGGGAGTTAAATACCCCGACAATAGGCAACTACCGCCATAAATCCTAGGACTGTAAAAGAAGGTCCGTTGTCTGTTGTCTGACTAGGCTACAATATCTTCACGTCTATTGCCAAAACCACAACCCCAGCCCCTAATAATCACAACTGAACTGCCATAAAACCAAATTATAAATGGGAAAACTATACCACGAACAAGATATGTAACACGTGCGATAAAATCCAACATTCGGAAAAACATTACATCTCCGCTACGTCAAATTCAATTATTTCTTCTCCTTCTCCCCTCCCCCTGCAACATTTCCTCTTTCCAACAAACACGGTGAATAACAGTTTCATCATCGCCTTTCCAGTGTAGCAAGCCCCATTATCACTCGTTTGTAAACAAATACGAACGAACAAACTATTCAGACTGAACGTTTTGTAGGTACCATGTCCGCATTGGTGTTGACCACTCGCGAAGAATGGAACGCCCGCCCTCCAGTTCTGATCGAACCGATGACCAACCCCGTCCCCTACGTGATCATCCACCACAGCTACATCCCCCCGGCTTGTACCACCACTGCCGACTGCCTGGACGCCATGAGGAAGATGCAGGACATGCACCAGATCACCAAAGGATGGAACGACATTGGGTACCACTTCGCCGTGGGCGGCGACGGACACGCTTACGAGGGCAGGGGGTGGTCGAGAGTGGGGGCACACGCCCCCGGCTACAACAACATCAGCATCGGGATCTGCGTGATCGGCGATTGGACGCAGGAGTTGCCCCCCGAGTGGCAGCTGGAGGCGGTACATCAACTCGTCGAGCACGGAGTGGAGCAAGGAATGATCCAGGAGGACTACAAACTGCTGGGACACAGGCAGGTCAGGGATACGGAGTGTCCAGGGGACAGGCTCTTCAACGAGATAACCACGTGGGAACATTTCAGCGAAACTCCGAAAAGTACCAAAGAAAATAGAAAAGAAAGTGGCAACGCCAGTGGCGTAGACGATAATAAACTTTTTTTTTTCAAACACAAATCCTGATCGGGTGTAGTCTGATCCTGTACGGTGTGGCTGTTTTGAGAGGCTTTTGAGGCACTGGCTGTAGCGAATTCGAGGACGAATGTTTCGCACCAAGATACATACGTAGACAAATTCTAGATAGGAACGAAAGGTTCATCAAAAAGTGTAATCAAAATACATAATAAAAATAAAAATACAAAAATATGATGTGTTCATTATTTATCCCCAAAAAATTGAGACACTGTGAAATTGTGACATGGAAGAAACTCCGACGTAGATATTGTGTAAAAAGTGGGTATAATGCGAAATAAATGATAATATAAATAGTGCTTCAAGGGAATTACCATTACTTGATAAAAACATCCGTGACGATGAATAAAAATGCCGGCCTCGACGCTGTGCTCCCATTTTTATACAGGGTGTTTCTGAAATAGGTACATTAATTTTAACTGGTAATAGAACTCGTCAAAAGGAACAACTTTTCTATCTACCATTTTGCCGAAAAACGATGTTTAATTCCAAAAAAAAATTGTAGATTTTTCACTAAAATAGCCCTACGCCACTAAATACTGCAATGGCTAATTGAGATCAGCGCTAATATGAAAAAAACATCAATTTTCATCCAGAAAACGTGTTTTAACGCCGAAATCGAAATTCAAATAAATCTACCCGTATAGCAAAAAATCCACTTCGTAAAAATCTGGTTGTTTCACGTTTTTAGGTAGCTTAGTTTTGGGGATATGAACGGTTTTAGGAAAATCTTTCCTAGTTTTTTAAGCCATTACGCAACGTTTTTCGCCAAAATGGCAGAGAGAAAAGTTGTTCCTTTTGATGAGTTCTATTACCAGTTAAAATTACTGCACTTATTTCAGAAACACCCTGTATGTAATAATAATAATAGATCTTGAGTTGAAGAATATGTTGAGCCTAAATTATTTGTACGTTCGAGAAAGACTTATCATTACTGATAATACATACTTATAAATTACTGCTATTAATAACTGTACGATTATAACATAAAAAAACAGCAGTTTTTATGTTAAAACAATATTATTTGACATCAAAATTTATTTTATTGTACAAACAACGATAAAATATAATAAGGAAAATAAATGTAGAGTTATTATTGGAATTTTATATATTTTTGAGGTCGCTAAATTAACGAGAATGTATCAAATGAGTAAATTAGTGAAAAAGCAAATTGCAAATTTGAACAATAATTACCTATTTGGGCAGTTCACAAATTACGAAATAACGATTTTACGAGTATTCGTTTAGGTTAATGAACATCAATCATACAAAAAAAAAAAAAATGATGACGTGCTAAAAAAGTTCACAGGGAGATAGTTACATAAACGATTTTCAAAAGAAAAAAACATATTTTTGAAATTGTAACACTCATTTGGATTACACAGCATGTTTCTAATCATACTTTTTGAAGTACACCCATTTAAAGTGTTGACTCAAAAATTACACACCAGTCTAATCGTTAAGTGCAATTTTAAGTAATACAAAAAATAGTACCTACTCAAAGATAAGAAAGTGAATGTGGCAACTGAGACTACGAGAAATTAAAGAGATTAAAATTTGAATTAACAAAAAAAAATACGAAATGGAAATTGTTATTTACATTACAAGCTGCGAAAGTTTACTTTTATGTGCGAGGTGTTTTTAAATGGCCGAGGCGGAGCGTAAGCGTAGCCGAGGTTGTTTAAAAACCCAAAGCACGTGAAAGAGACATTTAATAAAATACAATGATTCAGTGATTATAATAAAATTTAGTATAAGCTGGCTTGTTGTTAACGTTACTTTAGTAACAATACAAAAACATTATTTTATGACATTTATCAAATATCGTTGTCGTTGAATACTTGGTCATAATTTAGTTTAAAATGCATTTCATTGAAGCAGCTGCATATATTGCGTGCAGAAGTGTGTTGCCGGACAATTCCAAAGACCGGTAGGTACAATCAAGCTTATGAAAATTTCATTAAATGGTGTGCAACGAATGATGTTTTTGACATTTTTCCTTTTTTGTCGTTGAGGGCACGAAAGTTTTTCGTAGCTCGCAATTGATCCCCTAGCATGTTTTACTTTCGCTTGCAATCGCCTTATTAAAATAGAAAGTTACACTTTCGTTTATGAAATACTAAAATTTGTAAGAAAGGAGATTCAAAGAGAATTAAAAAAGTAACTTGGCCTCCTGAAAGTCCAAATCTCAATTCGATGGAGCTGTGGGATCTACTGGGTCGAAAAGTATTAGAAATGGGTTCAACAAATCTATCTGACTTTTGAGAACCCCTTTCAAAGAATGTCAAGCTATTCCAAGATGCAACAGAAAATTGATGTCTACAGTGGTTTTCGATTTTCTCATTTTTTCGAAAAATAAGAGACGTAGGTAAATCAGAAGGTCCTTCTAACATCATATTAGAAAATATTAGCAAAACTGTGAAGTGAAATGTTTGATTGGAAATTTTGACAATAGAATTACCTTGACCCAACCTCGCTACCACTTCACTTCATTTTCCAATTTTCCTCTGTCGTTCCAAGAATTTCGTTTCTAAATCGTCGAACAGCTGTGCAAAATCCCTCAAAAATAACCGAAAATTCCTGACAACTAACTCGTATACAGCGTGTCGTGCAAAACCCCTTCTCGAACCTCCTCGAAACCGCCCCCGCGGCAGTTTTCCCGTCCGACCGTCCACTTCGTGTCCGTCTCTCTCCATTTTTTCAGTTACAAAATCCACGAAATACTTCGAATCGGTTGGGCGTCGGGGAAACGTCACGACGCTCGAAATAGCCACCAGCTATTTCGAACGCGAATGCCGCACTGAAAACGTGTGCGTGTTGCACCGAAAAACAACCGAAATCGGCGAAAAGTCGACGCACATTTCGCACAAGCTCGCGGAAAAACAGCGCGCCCGCGAAAAATTTCCAGTGAAAATTCCGCGACATCGGACAGGTGTTTCTTGCATGGTAGCGGTGAGTGTTCCGCGTTTTTCCACGTCTTGGACAGTCGACCCCCGGACGGACACCGTCGTCGTCGTCGTCGACCCCTGAGGTGAGTTACGCCGCAAAGTGCATCATACCGCACCAACGGACCTGGGGGAGGAAATTCTGGTTCTCGTTGTCGTCGTCGTTCCAGACGTCCATGTTTCAGATCGGGGAGAGAATCCTTTGGTGACTTTGCACAATCCGGGGCCACCCCCCGTGCTTCCCCTCCTCCACGACCGTCACAATCAAACATTTTGTCGCCGCCTCGATCGGCCATATTTTCACAACCGTTCCCATCGGATAATTTACGACGCTCTTTGGCATCGTCCAAATATAGATCCAGAAGCGAAAACAATTTTCGATGATTTTTATGTGATTGTTTTCGTAGCCTCGTTTCCCTGCCGAACAGTTTATTCATAATTGATGACAACAGATGATCCAGGTGGACTCTTCGCCGTTCTATTTGTGTTTTCTGCTTTCTGTTCCTGTTGTGATTGTTCCAAGTCTTTCGCAACTCCAAACAAACTCCAAGTCGATGGAAAGCAAACAATTTCTTCAAAAGTGAGCCGGTTCTTGTCGACTCGCGCTCTAATCCAGTTGCCCAATCGATTCGTGATGCTTTCTCGAAATAAAACCATCATTGAATCATGACAACCTCGTATGTAATACCCAGACAAGATTTGGCAACGATTCTCTACAATACTGCACCAGTCTTAGTCACAACATTTCACCGAACGTTATCGAATCGATTCTCTTTCGCTGGTTAGAGAAACTTCCCCCGATTTTGAGAAATCCTGAATCAACACTTGCTTTTGTTTAACTCAAATCGAGCTGAATCATCATTTACACATGTAGACTTGATTTCTGATTAGCTTTGTAGAATAGTTAAAACCTGTTGCTTCATGTTTTAAAATCCGAAATTGCTTTTAAACCATTCATTCGAAAAAATCATAAATTTTTATTTGATACGATAATCATTTTATTAATTAATCTTTTCTGTGGAAGGAATAGATTTCCAAAAACAAATTGGAAAATGTTGGGAGTGGATATATTCACGTGTTCTAGATACACATTTTTTCTAAAAATAAAAAAAAGTTCTAGAAACGCGCGAGTAAATACATCAAACTTCAGAGAAATATTTTGCAAAGATAACAAAAAACGACTTTGAAGAATAAGAATCAAATCGAAGCACTTATGTGTTGATACTTTCAAATTTTAAAACAAATTTACTTTTGAGAAATTATTTTCATACATTTTGTATTATATCGCGCGTTCAAATGAAATCCTGGGCTGGGAAGGCGTTGGAAACCGTCAATTGTTGTGATTTTTTAAAGCGTAGATTAATTGGAGCATGTTGATAGCTAACCTAAAATTTAGAGCCAAAAATCATTTTTTTTCTTTCTTTACATTAAAAATGTAATAACTTAACGATTCCTATTCTCGAAGCAAATATCTAAGGTCATCCTTTGCTGAAAACAAACATGTTCAATTATATCCCGATTAAACATAAACAAATGTCATTCGTGTCAAACGGCGGGAAATTCAAACTTTACACTGTTCTAAACGGTTTAAATTTTCCAACGCCTACTCAGCCCAGGATTTCATTTGAACGCGCGATATCAAGTATTATCGACAACTTGACGTGCACGAATTGGCAGATTATTCCCTGAAAGAAAAAACTGACACAATACGTAAATGCATTATTTAATACAATTTTTTGCACTATTTCCCACAATTTTTTCAAAAATGATTACATATCATCCAGTGACAAGCAAATGACAGGGTTGCCGATTGTCACTGTTAATTCCTGAGAGACAAAAATAAATGTTAAATGCGTATGTTTATTTTTCAAGTGCACTATCTTTGGGTAATCGGTAGTGAAATGTGTGATGACAGATTTTAAAAGTAAACCACCAATAAAAAATCCTCTTGTTTTAATATTGAGACACCGGAATGCGATTGTTTATTTGGGTCTAAAAAAAAATTGTACTTCGAAATTGGTGAAAAAATGCTGTAAATGTGAACGATTTGGAACGTAATGAGTTTTATTTTTCACTTTAGTATAATTGCATGATAACTCCTAGGATACGAAATACGTAAATATGTCCATAACAACCGGGGAATAATACAGGGCGTAGTAAGAATAAGCGGGCGTAATAAGAATAAGCGGGCGTAATGAATTCATAACGCCCTCATCAATTCAAAATTGCAACGATGCCATATTTTTTTTTTTTTTTTAAGAACACGTATAGTGAAAAATAAAATCTTGTATGCACCACGGCGTCACCGAATGA
Source organism: Tenebrio molitor (assembly GCF_963966145.1). Taxonomy (NCBI): domain Eukaryota; kingdom Metazoa; phylum Arthropoda; class Insecta; order Coleoptera; family Tenebrionidae; genus Tenebrio; species Tenebrio molitor. The sequence continues at coordinate 620,840 of NC_091049.1, forward strand.
TTACGCCCATCGAACGATATCCATCTCTCAGGCTAAAGCCCTCGAGCTGGATTCATCGTTCTCCGGGCGTAATCATCGTTGTAACGCCCTTGGTGCATAAATAGCTATTATTTAAATTTTTGTTGACCAAAAGGATAAAACAGTGAAGCTAAAAAAATTCTCTCCGAAATAGATTGTATTAACTTATTCCAGTTGAGTGAAGAATGTGAAGACAAATTAAACGAAATGCATTTTTTTTAAGTGACACTAGGTTTTCATTGTAAGTTGTCTGGAAGTAAAAATAAATAAATAAAAAATATGAACAGACCACAACAGCATTAAAGAAAGTAAAAAGTGAGGGAGAGTGCAGATATTTGAACTATTGGTTAAAAGTCGACTCCCTCGTCCTTACTTTATTTATTACTGAATTAAATAAACAATAAAGAAAATCATGAAATTATAACAACTTGGCTCACTCTCCCCTATTTACAGTTTCACAGATATTTCAAACGATTGGCTAACTTGTCGAAAATGAAACATTTTCCACGATAAATTTTATTACGTCTATTTTGGAGCACTCGGTAAGTATCAAAAATAAGTTTCTGTAATTTTTGGCAAAACTGTCCGTAACGCCAATTTAACAGAAGTTGTAGAGTGTTTGTCAAAATATATATTTTAGCTTTTAATAGTGGTGCACAAAAATATAAATCCAAAAACAAACATTAAATATTTTCAAAAATAAAAAAATTAAAATTGACTATTTTATATTTGTTCCATATTCACAGATATTTAAAAAAGTTAGTTAATTTCTCAGAAGCATGAAACTCCTGTAATAAGTTTTGTTACATTTATTTTGAAAATTATTGACAAAACTTTGACGATACAATTCAAAAAGATATACAGTACGTCCAAAAGAAATTATTATCAACCAAAAATTTCAGTTGGCAATTCGTTAAAATTTCAATTATCAGATGTCAGTCTTAAAAGTTAGGTTAGTGATTGTGAGAACGTTGAAATCTTGATTTTCATAAAGGTGTGCATTATGTGTGCTCTGTCCGTTGTAAAAGAATCATGAGGAGCTCCAATCGTATTTACGAACTAGAGTAAATGTTTGAAATGTCTGCCTTCAGCTTCCAAACATAATGTTACTCTCTTCGCTTCATGTTTTCAAATGACCTTCGCAAAGTCAGGACGTCAATTAAATTGCAGTTATCAGTAATTACTTGCATTAATTCGGGAACTGTGCCAGGCCTGTTTTTGAACACGTTGTTTTTCAGGTATGGAAAAACAAAATAATCAAGGCAAGTTATTGGTAAGTGCCTTGAAAGTCCTGAATGACAGTTACTATTGTAATTAATGACATTTGAATTAATTTTTACGTGCTGCCAACTGAAGTGTATTAATCATGGCCATCTCAATTTTTTTTATTTTCGATCGCACTGTACAACTGAATGGGACATATTTTCACTATACAGTGAAGAATAAATAAAAACAAACAAACAAAAATAAATAAACAAGTAAACATTAAAATATTTGTATAAATAACACTCAAATAACTTTGAAACTAATCTGCAGTTTTTGAACACATTCTCCGACATATTTTTAATTTGTTTAAGGAAAATCTTCAATTCTAACTAAAAATAAGAAAGAACGTCTTATTGCGTTAAACTTGACATTTCACTCTCGCACAAAAAGACAATTCGATACACAACTAGACATCGATTATAAACTGGGCAAGTTCTGTACGCCAAAAATACGACCGACATCAAAAAATAGAAAAAACGAAATTATTCTCGGAAGAATAAAAATTACATGACGCGAGGTAGATATAATTAGAATTAATCTAGACATCGATAAATCCGACAGTCACGGTTCGATTAAACTCTCAAATAAAAAAATCATCCAGTTTATCAAATCATTTCTAATTGTTGCCTCTTTAGACTTCATCCCCCTTCAAGCCTTCTGTCTAGTTTTTTCTTTGTGGAAAAAGCTTCATCACGAGCTTCACCTGTTGATCTACAACCCTCGACTCTATAATCTAGACAACCCCCCCTCCCCCCAACACCCTCCATCGAAAACGTCGCTTCAAGCTAATCATGAAATTTCAGCATTTTTCAGGCTCTTTCTAGTGGCAGCCATTAACAAATAAAATTCGCTTAAGAGAAATTTCTTGTAGAGATAGCGCAACGTAGAGACCTATATAGGGAATCATGTAAGTCATCGCCTTTGCTAGTGCATGCCCGACAGACTAAAATCCCGAAACGAACAAACACCGAACACACTTTACCATAAAACGTTGCACATGCACAAAACCTAATATTAGACCGAATCGGGTCGCAGTTATAGCCTCGTGCCAATAATGAGTGTGACGTTTCGGCCGTCTCAACCCCCTCGACGCAGGATCAGGACGTCCGTCGACGCCGCGTTGTGTGTGTATGTGTGTGTGCGCGATTAACTTGCGAAGGCAAGGCCGACGCACGACGAAAATAGAAGATACACACCAACGAGACGAGGCGACGGGGGCGGCCAGCATCCGGCAGGAGATCGCGAATACACAAAACTCGCATACGTGCACTTCGGAACAACAAAAATAAATCGAAAGCTTTCCATCACACTAACGAAATAACAGCGCTTTGGCATGGCCGCTATCACCACCAGAAAAGTCTGGTGAAGGTCCGACGACGACTTCCAGACGGAGCGAAAGATTCTGCTGGAAGTTGTGGGTCAGGGCCGCCAGGCAACGTTTCTTCCGTTTGAAAATAACCGAGCGATTCGGAACAACTGATCCGAAACCGTACGATTGTTTCCAAAAGAAGTGATCAGTTGTTCAAATCGTGGTGGAAGCTCCACCCCCGCAACCGCCCTCGCTTATTGTGCTCTGTGTTGTGACTAGGGTATTCACGAAAGCCATGCCCGCGGGAAAAGACGAAGCGAGCGCTTCGAATCCGGCACAGAGGACGACATTTCGCCCTCCATGGGTTAAAGAGGGTCCATCCCCTCTGCCAGTGCCGACCGCTCCATGGACGCTAAAAAATGCGAGACGCGACAGCAACAAAGAATCGTCATCCGAAAATCCTCTAGGTACCCCGCCCACCCCCATTACACTCTCATTCTGAACGGGAATCTTCCAGCGGGAGTACAGCTGAGGAAGACGTCAGTCACCGCCAAGGACCCGCAAGAGAACGGTAAAGACAACACTTTCAAGAGGCCCCAACTGCGACCGGTCCCCCCCAAAGAAGAAACCAAACCGCCCAAAGAGACCCTGCCCCCGGTCAAACTGAACAGCGTCGCCGAGAGGCAGAAGAACGAAGCGATGAAGAAGCCGCCGATACAGAGACTGCCGTCGAAGGACGAGGAGATTGACAGAGTAAGTCCATCTGTCGACGCGAAATCAAATAGATTGTTACGTGAAGGTTCTATTTTCGATTTATTTGTTCGATCGAAAGGTGACTCCGGTGATGAGGAACGCTTTGGTCAGGGAGGAGAGCATGCGGAGGCTCTCGCAGACGCCGGCGCCGCCACCCATGCCGCCCCCAGCGCCCAAGATGCCAGGAAGCGACAAGATGAAACCCCTCACACCGAAACAGCAAGAACGAATCGAACAACTCAAGTGAGTATCCAAAACTGCACCACCTAAATCAAACTAGAAAACTGTTCCAGAAATCGCCCTAAAGTCCGTCCCGATTGGACGGCCATGCTGAAAGAAATCGAAAGCAACAAGAAATTGAAGCACGTCGAATGCAACGATCGATCAGAACCTCTCTTACCCCAAACCAAAGCCACTGAACATTTTGTTTTCGAAAGCGAAAAAGCAAACGTCCACAACGAGCTCCTCAAACAAGTGAGTGTGGTATGTCTGTTAGGGAGAACTGTCAAATGTGTTTTTCTCTAGATTCAAGGCGGGATTCATTTGAAGAAAGTCAAAACAAACGACAGAAGCAAACCGGTGCTGGAGGGTTTGAGGAAATTCAGAAGACAGATGACCATAGAGGAACAGATTCAAAAGTCTGTGTCCATGGCCAGTATGCCTCCTGTAAGATGGAGTAAGAACGAAATGTTTGGATTTTAGTTGATCGACATTTGCAGGAAGAAATTGAAGATGAAGTGGATGAAATGGACGACATCGATAAGGTTCGCGACGACTTGCAGAGCACCAAACAAATGTTGGCTTTGGAATTGAGGAACAAGGAGGCACAAATCCGGGAAAACAAACGTCTGATGGCTAGAATACAGAATCTGGAGGCGGAACTGGAGAAGGAGAGAAATCGAGAAAAGTCGGGCGGTGGTGGTGAGAATACAGGTGACGATAAATTGATTCAGTCGCTGAAAAAAGAAGCAGAACAAGCGCGCAAAACATCCGAAGAGGTGGAAAAGAAGTTTACCGAAGCGACCGAACAACTCGACAACACAAAATTCCAGCTTGAAGAGACGAAGAAGCAGAATCAGTTGTTGGAGAAGAAGTTGCAAGAGGCCCTGCAAGGCAAGAGAACGTCAATCAGCAAAGACATGGTGAACGGTGAAGAGAGTGAAGATGAAATATGTGAAGACGAACCGAGCGACGAAAGCGACGGGGAAGACACTCCAGAAAAACGTGAACGAAGAGCGCAACGAGAACTGAAACAGTTGAGGAACAAATTGAGAAGCTTCAAGAACAAAGAGGACAACGCGAAGAAAGAACGCGTGGCGCTGCGCGAAATCATGAAGAAACACCAAACAGCGATCAAGGAAGAAAAAAAGAAGTACAAAGCGTTGCAGAAAGAGGTATTGGTGCGAACAGTGCAAACCGATTGTGAGATTTGATAATTCCAGGTTGACAAAATGGCGTCTCTGATGAAAGACGTCAGCGATGACGAAGAGGATGAGGACGAGGAGAAGGAAGAGAGCGACGAGGAGGTTGAGGAAGAAGAGGAATCCACGGAGGAGTCCGAGACGGAGGAGAGCGACGACGAGAGTGACTACTCCGAGAGGAGCCAAAGCGAACCCGAAGACGCGCCCAACGACAAGAAACGCGACAACCTGACGGCGCGATCCAATCGACACGAGAAGATCCTGTCGGCTCTCAAGAAAGGCAATTTCATGTTGAAAACGAACGCGGAGAGGCTGCAGGACGACTTGAACAAACAGAAGGAGATGACGGCGAATTTGCAAGAGGATCTGGATTCGGTGCTGGCGGAATTGGGATAACACGGGTTCGAAAACCACCACTGTGAACTAGTCCGGTCCTGTCAAGGATTCGAATTTTGTAACGTGATTGTTGATGAAACAAATTTTTAACACACTAGCATAGGCGAAATTCAAATTTTTATATTATTTATGGAGAATGTATTACTATATTGTGAGAATAAAGTGTGATCGCTTACATAACCCCACTTTTTCGATCAATCAAAAACACACCGTTACGCCAACGAACAATTATTAACACACACACGCAAGAAACTCTTACCTTATTTGAGCAGAATTCGTGCAAAAAGCTTCCAAAACACTTTTGTAAACGGTTATCTTCGAATTCGAAAAATGTTATGATAAAAAAACAAACTTTTCGTATGGACACAATTGCCAACTGTGTCACTGAATTGAAGAAGGGACAGAAAAAATTCAAATTTGCTCAATATTAGATTGTGACTCGACTGGATTAATTCAGTGCGGATTTATAATGATCTAAGTTAATTTGGAAAATAATTTGGGCAAAACTTTTTGATTTAAGCAATGTTTATGATGGAGAATTTTAAGTTGGCACCTTTCAAATTTTGTTATGACATTAGAAAGTGCACAATTTTGTTAAAAAATTGTGCAAAATGTCTAAATTCTTCGGAATCGATAAGCTCCTCTCAGTTTTGAACATCATAAAGGAGAGTGGAGGCCTAAAAGCGTCGTTGTATAAATTGTACAGGTAGGCAATTTTGACAGTTATGTAACATAACCTCTAAATTGCGTTTTTTAATTTTGCCCGTTTTTTAGGATGGATGAACTCAAAGTGGGGTGTTTGATGGGTACAGACAAGTACGGGAATAAGTACTACGAAAACAAGCGGTTTTTCTACGGTAGAAATCGTTGGGTGGAGTATGCCCCATATTACAGTATTGTCATTCAAATGTTTGTCGGTTGGACCTAAAAGATGTTCATTTAACAGATTTGGAGTATGACGGTAGTCAAGTCCCGGCTGAGTGGTTTGGTTGGTTGCATTACAAGACAGACCTCACCCCAGATGAGGAACCTTTCAGACCAAAATACAAATGGATGTTGGATCACACAGAGAACCCAAGTGGTACTCCTGGTCAGTTCATGCCATACTCGACTACCAGACCTAAAATTGAGCCTTGGATTCCTCCAAAAAAGTGTTAGTTTAATTTGTTGCAGAATAAAATTGTATTAAGTAGTGTTTAAATTATTTATTTGTTATAGTTAACATTAATAGTCTAAAATTTAGAATTATACAACATATAGCACTAATGTTAACACAACCATGAGGAGATCTCGTCGTTAGTCTCTCAATTAGTACACCAAGTGTTTGTTTTATTTGAAAATGAAACCGGTCAGAGAAATGTTAAACAAACACCTAGTATAAAAAGCGGGAACAGTCATTAGGCTTGATTACTTTGAAACACAGTGCCACTCTTACAAATACTCTACAATGTCGCATTTAATAGAAATGTTCGGACACGACCTACCAAACGAGTAGTCGATGTTGTGCTGGCTTTTGTTCCTTTCCGTCAACAATTTCTGGAAAATTGGCAGGATCTCCCTGTCCAGCAACTCGCTCTCGGACGTAGCGTTGTACATGGACTTGTCCCGCTTGGGGGGGCACGTCGCGGTCTTGAGCGCGGCCACATTGGGCGTAGACTGGAAGTACCCCAGCTTGTTGCACTGCTGGTTGCATATGTTCGTCACGTCCTTTTTGGCCACCGGGGACTTGTCGCGCTTTTGCGAGTGTCTGTTCCTCTCCGAGACCGACCTGTGCATGTGCGGGTCCTCCTCCTCCTGCGAGATGCTGACTCTGCTGGTCTTCTGGTGCGCCTTGGCACACCTGTGCTGGCTGCCGGTGTCCCACAGCTCGCTCTTGGCCACGACGTGCGTACCGCACTCCGTCTTCTTCTTGGGGGTGGTGCGATTGCTAGGCACGCTAACGCGCCGATGGCAAACCTCGTCGTGTTCGGGGATCTCCGCTTTCATGCTGGTGCGCCGCCGCTCGGCGATGTGTTCCAGGTCGAGGACACGCGACGGCCGCCGTTCGTGCGTCGGCGTCTTGCCGCCCTTCTTCGGCTCGGGCTCCTCCACAGGCGGGTTCTCGGGCGGCGGTGGCGCCGATACGTCGCCGTTCTGCGTCGGCTTGAGCGGCTCGGGGGCCGCCTGTGCATTCGGCTCGAGTTTTTCGTGTTTGGGGGAGTCCCCCACGGGGCTCTTCTTCTTCCTGCATCAAACACACCTGAATCGGGCGCCGTGTACCGCTACGCTTTCACTCACTTTTGACTGTCGGATCGGTGCAGCGAAGTGAAGTCCTGCGAGCTCAGGCTGCAGAGTGACGTGATGTCGCTAGTCTCGGTGGCACTGGGGGCCTCCTTCCGCAGCAGCGGCACCGACAGTCTGTTGGTGTCGCTCATCGAGTCCGTCCTCGAGTCGAGTATCTCCTTGGCCTCGTTGCCCAACCGCCTGATCAACATCTGACGGTAGAAAGACAGATGAAACGGACGCACCCCAATCGCAAACAATCACCTGTAACTCCGATTCCTTATCCAACAGCGTCTTTCTGTACTTGGAGTTGAGCGCCTTCACGTCCTTTAGCTTGGTCTCGAGTTCCGACACGCTCGAGTCCCTCCGGGTCTTCGACATGGGACGGAGCGTGGCTCTTATCCTCTTGTCTATGGACCCGCCCGGATTCCTCCTCAGTTCGAGCATCTTCGGGACGAAAACTAACCAGAGAGTGGCAGTGGTGCAGAACAGTACGAATACTCCTATGATTAAGAAGAGAGCATCCTGGTGGTCCACCAAGACGAGCGCGACTGCAGCGCCGCAGATGCACATTATGGCGACGTTGTAGACGGATAGGCCCACGTGGCGGCTGTCGTTCAAGGCTGGGATGGACACGGTGCGGGTCTCCCACGCCAAAAACGCCCCAAAAATCTACAACAAACCACTCAACACCTCCAAACGACACATCTCAACACTCCCACCATCAAAATCCCTTTGTACACGTAGATCACACCCACGAAGATCGTCATGTGGTCAGAAGCGCAGTGCTCGTTCTCAGGAATGATGATGATGTCCTCGCTGGAAGGATGGGGCTGCAAGAAACAACAAACAACATCATCTCAAAACACTTCTTGGACTTTTTGGACTTACGTAAGGTTCCAGCTGCTTGGTCTCTCTGTAGAAGGGATCGGCAAACTGCCAAGTCGTCATGATCCCGAAATCTATCACCAACAAGACCCCTACAACCATGAACAACTTGTAGTCCTTGATAATCTTCTTGTTGAGCTTGACGTCTGTAAAAATCGAGTGGACCCTCCAGGTCTTGCTGAACATGGCCCCGAAAGCCAGAGAAAATCCCGCCATCAAAGTCCAAACCCGCGCCGTGCAGATGTACGGGAAAGCCTCGATACTGGACAGACCTGAGTCCAATCCCAGAAAAACAATACTGGTGTAGGTGAGGATGCAACCGATGATGATCAGATTGTTGAGTTGAGGACTTGACATTTTGATGTAACGTTGGTTGCGGAACTTTATGTTGAAGGCCAGGAAAACAGTCGCCATTATGATGCCACAGACTGCGAGAGTGGCCAAAATGGCGTACACAGTTTTGTTCACTCTGGTGTGCTCGATAATTAAGAGCGTCCTGTCTTTAGGAGGGTGCCTGAAAACAATCATCAGCAGAGCACTTGGAAGGTTTGGATCGAGTACTTTCCGATCCACTTCAGAGGCGCCCCAAGAGTCAAGTCCAGATGTTGGGTGGCCGCGCTGTACTCCCCCACCTTCACTTCGGTACCGTTTTGGAACTGCTTCAGGAGAATACTCGCTTTGCGTTCGTTGTCGTAGAAGCGCACCGGTCCTGTCACCCCTTCGAAACTAGTGTTGCGTAAGGCTTCCAGGAACAGGCGCTCCCAGATGGGATCGTGGTAGCGGAAGTCGCTCACGGTCATGTTCCGCTTGATGATCCTGATTCTGTGGGCTACCTTCTCGATCGCCAAGGCGACAGCCCAGATGCCGTCGTAAGTATAGCCGTGGAAACGCGAGTACTCGTGACCTCTTCTCGAGTCGTACTCCGTCTTGTACTCGTCGGCGGTCTGCAAACGGTGAGACTCGAGGAGGAAACTGGAGCACTAATGGTACTTACAATTCCGGATATCGTGATCTCTCCGCTGGTCGAGAGAGGGAGCAGGTCGGTCAGGATGGTTTGTTGGAGGGCCAGTTCGATGTCGTCTTGGGTGCAGTTGTTGTCTTGTTCGTTTTTCTGCCACCACTTGTAGCTGTAGGTGCCCATGATGACCCACTGGTACTTCCTCCCGTACATCTCGAGCTTGTAGGCCTCGCAGAAGATCATGCGGGCCCACCTTTCGTTAAAGTTGCCGAGGATGATGCGCGTGTCCTTCTCTTTGAGCTTGCTCAAAGCCGAGTTAACCTCGTTGGTGAAGCTCTGGGTTTCGACCACTTGGTACCCGAGAGTGTCCAATTCGGCCACTAACCTGCACAAACGAACCAATCATCCTCGCCGAGTAATTCGCTTTGGCTCACCTGTTGTGGGCCAACGAGTATCTGGGCTCGTTTTGGTATATCGTCCCGACTCTGGTCCAATTGAATTCTTTTAGGAGTGACAGTCTTGGAGAGTTGAAGGCGTTTTCCGACGGAACGATGCGGAAAAAATTCGGGAAATTCTCTTTGGTGAACATGGGATGGGTGTCCGCGTAGGACAGCTGCAAATTAACATGTTTACATCGCGGCTGACACATGAAGCTGAAGAGGCTCACTTGGGTGAGGTGCCAGTGCTTCGACGCTTTGGCGATGGGGTCGGTGACGTGCGTGCAGGCCGCGCCGAACAACATGAGCTTGTGGGGGCCGCTGTGCATCATGTCGAAGAAGGCTTTGACCCCGACGGCGGCGTTGCACTGGAAATGCAGAGATTTGGTGGATGCGCCGGGAGAGAAAGACGGAACGAATTGGGTGTTGCAAGTTTTAAATGTCATCTCGTGACGGTCGGGCTCGTGTAAACAAACAAGTCAGGGAGGGTCATTGATTTTTCATAACGTTTCGCTGTTTTGAGGCGGATTCGCAAACAAAAAGCCACCGAGGATTATTGCACTTCGACAAGATTTACGTTCCAAGAAACTTTTCCGAAGGAATCACTGCTCGTCACACATTTTATTTTGTGATGGAACGTGTTATTATTCGTCGACTCTACAAGCTCTATTTTTATGATAACTTCCATGACTTGCTGTACATTTTAATTCAGAATATAGGTCAAAAGCTCGAACTGTCAAATAAAACAAAACTCCTTCTACTGCTTTAGAATTAATTCATAGGAAAAAGTCGGAGAAGAAATAAATCCTAAGATGGGTTTTCACCAAAAAATTCATTTTGTACATTTGACTGACAATCCACGAATCAACAAATCAGTATTTTCTTCTATTTCTTAATGCTGATCAAACAATTCTGTGCACAGCTCTCACATCCGTGACTGACTGAGTGTTTCTATTAATATTCCATAGTCGTATGTTTGTTCGTTCGATTGATTTTAAAATAGATAAAGACTATGTTGCTTGTATGACGTCAGCACTGCAGTTAGCATTGTTGACATTGTTGTAATGGAACTATTAATTTTCCAAAGGTAGAAGTTCAACAAAAACCTTTTCCTGTCAGATAGTTGTATAAGTCTTAAAAATGAAATGCATTTTTAAATTAATTGCTATCAAGGTACATAATTGGTCTAGCACCGCCGTACTCAAAATAACTACTTATCTAAATAAATCTGTTTACTTTTATGTTACGAAAAAATATCACGTGAACGTGTGAAATACTCATTTTAATTTAGTTGCGTTATACGTCACGATTGGCCTTTTCGACGTTTGAGTTGTTGGAAATTAAAAATTACAAATGCTCTTTATACCAGAGTTGACATTTACGTAAAGTATATGTGGCAACATTGCATGAAATGACAGCTGTGCATGATGGGGGAAATGTGACAGTTATTTGAAGAAATGGGGGCGAAAAGAATAATTTCGGCGTAATGAAAAACTTAAGAAAACAAGGAATAGTGAAGTGGAAGAGTGACCCAAGCAAAATAAAGGAAAAAAGATTTTTGCGTGTCTAGTTTCTGAAAGCGACGTTGCCGAACTTCCACATTGCTGGCAACTGACAGCTGAGATTATAAATAAATATAATTATTTATGTAAATTATTATTGAAAACTGACAGTAAGAGTCAAAATATGTAAGTGTAATTCTTCAGAAAGTGCAACTTTAGAAAATAATATTTTGTTCTTGACCGTCACATACACGTACAGTCGATGGACAAATAAAACTGGGACAAAAATGACAATCATATAAGTCAAAATTTACAAATTTGCATCGTTTAAATACGGCTTTGTCACAAATAGGTTAACTTTCATATGACATATTCTATAGATACTGACAAATATATTGACAATTCAATGGTCTGATTTACATAGATTAAATTTTAAGTGTCCCAGTTTTATTTGTTCACCGACCGTACGTTATTATCGTTCTTTGTGTTCTATGCCTTAAAACAATACATATTTTATGACATTCATGTGGACAAAACCCGTCAACATGCTCCTTTTGTTAGGTTTATTACTGCAAAACAAATTATAAGTGGCGACGTCACACTGGTTTGTATTGACCATTGTGCCGAAACAATAATTTCACTAAGTACCTAAGTGTGTAAAAATAGTTATTTGCGAACCAAGTGCGGGAAGACAATGTTCCCGCATGAGCGGATTTTTTAAAGCACGAGCGACAAAGGAGCGAGTGCCTTTAATTAATGCGCGAATGAACGGAAGATGTCTTCACGCAAGTGGTTCGTACAATATTTTTTGTACGAAAATTAAATTAAAATTTTTTGCTTTAATACATTAAACATAAACGAACATAAAACCAAGTAGGCAGTGATCTTTGGTTATTGGAAACAATTGATTCACTTGATATTTCAATTTTTGCAATAATTTGTGAATTTTGTAGGAACAATTTTCAACGATTATAAGTCTTTCCGTAATGTTTTAATGGAGGAAAACCCAGGGAAGTTGTATTTTATGAACTAAATTTTATTATTATCAAGACAGATTTTTTTTTGAATGCCTCAAAGGGCCAGTGTTTTTTGCAATTTTTACATTCGAGTCGACCGGGAAGCACTCGTTTCGGAGCGAGCATTGGATGTTGGAAGCGATGCTTTCAAGGCTATGAGTACAAAAATTACTTTGGAGGTGTAAAAATAAGTTCAAGGACGACAAAAACTAATTTAAAACGTGTAAAAGATGGCCCTTTTGGTAATCGTTGTCCTACAAAGCTGTCATCCTTTATTAATACATAAAATGTCAAAATGACGTACTATTCCGGACACGGAATCTTGGCCAACATTTTTTAGACATTTCTAAAAAAAATGATATAAACCGATCATTAATGTCATTAATAAATGACAATTATTAAAAATCACTTTGAAGTTTTTCTTGTGACATCAAAAAACCAGGGAAATGGCATTATCGAGTCAAAAGTTGGGTTATATAAAATAAAGGCCAGTTCACACATATTTGTCAGTTGTGGCCAAGATTCTGTGTCCGGAATAATACGTACGCCAATGTGTTGATTAAGGTATCAAGTTTGCCAAAATAATTTATGAAAAATGTTCCCAACTTAAGAAAAAAAGGCACAATCATTTAAAATCACCCGGTATCTACATTACTGCCCAAATTCGGTATCTAAGGAGAATGCATTTTTGTAAATCTATTTTGGATTCATTTTGAATAACGCTATGGAAGTTTTGGAAAGAATAAGGGTTTTGCGAGATTTGTTCAAAGATTCCTTTTTTTTTCTATTGTAAGTACAGTTGCATCGTCAAATACTGTGTTTAAAAATTTGAACATCGTAATACACTTAAATTTAAACTTAGTAGGCCACATCTACCAAAAAAGAATGTCATGCTGAACTATAAAATAAATCTCTTTTTTAACCATTCTAAACGTAAATACACAGTGGGCCATAAAAACGGTACAAATTTTGTACACTCATATCTTCCTTAGTTAATAAGTTTTTTAAATGATTAATATACCAGTGAAAAGTCCAATTTTTATAGAAAAGACGAAGCCCTCTTGCTGTGCAAAGAGATTCCTAACTCAAAAGTTATGCGTCATAACATAATATGAAGCCATGCAAAAATTCTGGTTTTGAAGATATTTGTTGTTTTAAAAAAAATATCTCAGTTTACAGATAAAGTGTGGAACAAAATGATTGTCATCTAGTTACCTTTGCATCACCCTTGTAAAAATACGAAATGCCGCTCTACAAAAAAAAGAAGGCCTAACCTCAAAATATACTCGTATATCCAAATTCCAAATGTGATTTATTGCGAAGGGATGATATGAATGCAAAGTTAAGATTGAAATTGAAAAGGAGCTAACAAAAGCAAGTCACAGCTAGTGTTGAAAGTGGCCACCAACGTTTGTTATTTCAATTTAGTAAATTGTAACAATTGTCAATTCGATTGATGACAGTTTCTGACACAACTAATAGTTAGACCATTGCCATCTAGAACACAAAGCCTTAAGGCAGCAATTGTTTTTGATCGTGACGTCACAGTAAAGGCTTCATCGAAAAACGCATTAAACCTCCAGAATTTAATAAAAACAGTACAATTTTTGGTTAGAACTCTTTTTTTTTAGTAGAACGATGTGTTTAGGCTTTACAATTACTGCCTCGTGGAGTTAAATGCCATTAATGACGCGAAAATTGTCATTTACAAGTGAGGTTAAGTTTGTGTATTTATTGTTTTTTCGTAATTTTTACTTTGTGAATCATTTAAATAACACCAAATCACAACAAATGCTTCATACATCTTAATTATATGTGTAGCAAATATAGTTTCAACTAAATTGCCCTTACAACGACTTGTAATCACGAAAATGTTGATAGGGTATAAAAATACTTCCCAGGTTTCAACGTCTCTTGCGACGTTCGATGAACAGTAAATACCCTGGTATCAACTGAAACTATTATATACACTTGCCACCAAGCTTTTGCTTATCTCACAATTTTCCATAAGAATGATTAAAACACCGTATTTGATACTTTCTGAAAATGTAAACAAATGTCAAATTTTGACGTTTGGCCTTCCTCGTGACGTCACACGCTGTCTGGCTTAAGGCCTGGAGTTCGAGATGGCAATGGTTAGGCACTCAAAAAAAAAGTAGAATAGTACCAGTTTCACTGGTATATTAATCATTTAAAAAAACTTAATAACTCAGGAAAAATGTGTACTGTTTTTTTCGACCCACTGTGTATATCTCGTTTCTGAGACGCTTTATTTTCTTAACTACACAGTTGTCTAAATTGGACGCTTGGAATTTTTTGTAAATGTAACTCTTTCATTAATTAATTTTCTTGCTCTTATTCAAAGTTCAAACCCCAACACTTGTACAATAGTGCCAACCATTTCGCTGATTCTTCTTAACGAAAGGCGAAGTAATTAAATTTTCTCCAACGCAACAACCAACAAACTGCGAGGGTGGCTTGTCACTAACTTGTTGTCTCTGAGGTAGAAGACGTTGACTCACACATAAATAACTGTTTTGTCTTTTGACATTTGCATATGAAAATTAGAAATGTCTTACGCGGTTTCTTTTTTTTTAATTTTCAAGAACAAGAATTGTACATATTTTTGTAAATACAAGATATTGGAGCAACCTCTTCTACTCTCCAAATCTAGCCCTCAGTAAGTAGTGAACACTTTATCACAAAAGATTTTTTCTCTGAGGGTGTCAAACCACTTCTTTCAGTATTGTTACATCAAATACATTAGCGTCTTTTGCGACTACGTTGACAAATAAAATTATCTGAATTTCCTCACTCTTTTGCTTCCACGTCAGGAGCAATAAAGGATGTGTTTCCCGCTCATTGTCTCGCAAATGCAGAACTCTGACGCATTATCCTTTTGGTCAACAGCTTACGAAACCACTAATCGTCCAAACAATAAACAAATAAAACACTTTTCCACGAATGACGTTCCAGCTCTTATTTCCACAAGTATTAAACATGCAGCCTTGGCTCCTCTTTTCTAATCCACCTTTCATAAAGAGTAGATTTTTATATAAATTTTTAATCTTCATTTTAAAAACCTTTTCAATGTTTTTGGTTGAAATATTCTCTCTCTCTCGAAATTATTTCTTTTCCAAAAGTTTAAAAACGTCCTCAACGTAACTATTTTGTTTTGTCCATTTTTGTTGTTCAGTTTGTAAAACAACTAAAAATTATCACTCAACCCGACTCTTTTAGCAACGAGTCAATATAACGAGTGTTAAAAAATTGGCACGTTTGGACGTGGCTACCGTTTGGAACATGCTTGTCGTTACTTAACCCACATGATCTAAAATTAAATGGTCTAATATGAACAAAACGTCAACTGCCTTTTAAACAGTCAAACGTTCAAAAATGTACAGACGGATTACTTTTTAAACACCCGTTATCAGCAATATTTTATTTACTTTCTGTGAAAAAGCAACTGGCAACAATGACATTTCAGGTAAAAATATCTTTTATTTTCGGAAATAATTGTAAGCACTTTCAAAATCTTTTCAAACTTGTTCAAAAATGATTTTTCACTTCGAAATGTACATATGTATTTTAAAATTGCAAATTATACTAATTTTTTTCATTTCATTTTTCGACTTCAATGAAAATAATCTTGTTGGGGGTAGTAGTAAAGCTTGTGACATTTTGTATAAAAAAAATCGGTGAGACTAATTAAATATTGACGACTAAATGATCAAATGAAATATTTGAAACAGATTAAACCTCATCAGTGATTGATAAGCGTCGACCTTGTCCACCTGGAAATGAGGTGAACTTTGTAGAAATACCAGATGGTCAAAAATAAATTTGAATATAAAAAGGTGGAAGCACGTTTGAGCTTTGAGGGGTTGAACGAAGTCGTGCGCGTGATAATTAAAAATTGTTTAACGTCAAACAATTGGCACCCTCCCTGGCCCCGAAGTGTGAACAAGCGAAATAAATAATTCTGGAAGATTTACGAGACATTCATATCGGGCAGGTACATTTGACGATTCACTTCCGGCGTAAACACGCTATAAATAGAAGGGTAGCGCGCCCTCCAGCGCCCGTCCAGGAGACCACGCACAGGACCGGGCTGGGAACGCAGAGAACGGACTTGATAATGGCAAAATCCGCCGCAACTGTCTTCCCGACCCCATCCCGCGCCCACCCCGGCCCGGCAGCCCCTCGCACTCACCATCGTGTCGTTCCACCACATGTGGAGGCGGTAATTGGTGAGGATGGAGTGCTCGTTGACGTGGTCCAAGGCCAGCTTCACACTAGGCATGACTCCTCGTCCTGTGCAAAAAGCGCGTGAGATGGGGCGAGCGGGGCGCAGCCACTGACCTGTGTCCGAGTGCTCGACGCCCTTGCCGAAGGGGAAGAAGCCGGCGATGTAGACGTCGTGCTTCCGGTTGTCCAGGTTGGGTCGCTGGGGCCGGCCCGACCCCAGCAGGCAGAGCAGGGCCAGCACGCGCACCTGGGGGCACCGCATCCCGCACTAGGACATCGCGACCGCTAGATCGATTCGGAAAGTTTGCGCTTCACGCGGAACATTTTCGAGAGCGAGGCTTGTTTGGAAGTGCACGCTTTCCGGGGCTATATTGATTTTTGTTAGGCTCGACGGTACCTTACCCTCGCATGGCGCAAGTCCAACTAATTTATTTAATACCTTGACTCCCAAGATGGTCATTTCGCTGCACGCACGGGACGCCGCAGGTCTGCGTTGATTTGGCGGATGCGCCGGGATGCTTCTGCAGGACTACACCTCGAAGGCCCCCAAACACACAAGACAAATCACACCTTGATGGCCTCTACAAAGCCAAAGCCATTTCAGAATTCACAATAAGTGACCTCTTTCATCGACTCGTCAACGCTCAACAGTGCCGAAGTACAATGACTTAACTCTCAGTGCATTCTCTATAATCATCTTAAAAGAACAACTTCTTGTGATCCCATCAAGGTTTCTTGAATTCAATATGGTACTACTGTCTCTTTGTCACTCTACGTATTCTAACCTCTTCTTTTATATTTTCACCCTAATAAAGACTTAAAGTGTCACAAGAGTAGCGTCCATCTGTGAGACAGGAAGGACAACAGTAAATGGAGTAAAGCGTGTGCAGCAAAATTGAAAAACATGTGTCAAAACCAGAGGTGATTTCTTTTGGAATAACATATGTTTCTTTGTGCACTTCTGTAGCTTTAAATATTGAACCGATTTTGACTGGGCTTTCTCTGTGAGACTGCTAATTTATTCAGAAGTGACATAAGATATGCAACAACACCCTATCTTATCACTAGTTGATGCAAGAACTAAGTAGAGAGAGGGATTGGTAATTACACTTTCTCACACATAAGCGTGAATCTCTCCAGAGTTTACGTTTTTTCTAGGAGTTGACTATAATTTTTTCTTTTCATGTTGGACTAACTGATTCAGTGATGCAACGGATGCAACTGTTCGACATTTTGTTGCCAAAGCATTGCCAGATTTATTATTTTAATATTCGTAAGAAAGTAAATGTTTTATTAAGTTTGTAAAAGTAATTTTAATTTCCGTCAAAGGAATAGTCAAAATTGCCAAAATAATTTTGTTGCGACAAAAAAATTCCATTAAACGATGCTACTTCCAATTTAAAAAGGACAGACCAGATTTAAAAGATCCGGCAACAATGTACCTATTCAAAAAATATAACCTTAAACTCAAATCAACCTAACCTAACACAAAAAGCGTCAATTTCCTTTAGGGAATTTAGTTATCACCGAGGTACTGCCAACAAAATCACTAGATGGTCATAGCCAACTCGGTCCCAAAAAGATCGTAAATGCCTTATAATAATTACAATTATTGTTCGGATTCTGAACCTCTTCTTCCACCGAAATAATCAATAATTGTAAAATACAACATAATCGACAAAAAAGAGAGAGAAGGGACGATTTTGGAAATTAAAATATCTGAAAACGTGTGACGTAGCTTGTAATTGTTTACCAAAGATGTTCAACCCGACAAGAAACCTTAAAGGGATGTTCTTCGAGACATCTTTTACCGAATCCCCTGAAATTGTTGTTTTAAGATGATTACAGGGAAGATACTGAAGCTTAAATCACATTTTCTTGTTTCGTGTGCTCGAGTGAAATAAAATTCACATAAATGTCAAAATTGACAAGTGACAGTTTATTAAATTACGCCACACATCTTCAAAGATTTTGTTTTCAATCTTATCTCTTTTACATTGACCACACTGTATAACAACACACATGTCATTTTAACATTAGTAGGACTCTAACCTAATCCGAAGGTCCTAAGCGGATGATGTTTTATGAATTGTGGAAGACGGGAAAAATAAAACATTTCGTCATAATCGGATTTTTGTATTTTTTTAAATTAACATTATCCTTAATCTGATTGTCACTGATTGCGTTTTAAGTGACTTACAGGACATGTTACAGTCGCTTGTTTGGCTTAACACGCCATCGAGTCTACTAAAGCATTTTATGAATTTTTCACAACGAAATTTGTGCTCGCATGAATTTGGTGGAGCCGCCGGGATTTATTAACTCTTTTATGTTTACAACTTTTAAGATTCCTTCCACAACTCTAAAAGCTTCTCGTGTCCTAAATTTCTTTAATTGAATTCCCGTCGGAAAACATTACACTGACTACCCTTCGATTCCTTGATGTCGCTTGATAGTTTGTCGAGTCAATTAATTCCAGAGAGTGGCACGTATAACTTTGAGTTAATTTGTAACAACCTCACTTAAAACCCAAGAAAATTATTAAATTCTTAAATGTTTGACTTATTTTCAAATGGTACTTTCTCTTTTAGTGGAAACACAGAAATTATTTCCTTCGGTTGTACACAATGGGGTAGTTTCTATCGTATCGTGTGCCATCGATTACCACTCAAGGGAAACATAAAACTTCAAAGATTTTTACGACGTCGATGAAACACTTGTGTTGTTCGTTACTGGCTAGTCGGTTATAACGTTGAGACAATTTTAAAGATGTGTGATTATTAAATGCTATTAAAACTTCAGTAAAACATTTTCACTTTATTATTTTTTTAAAAAACAAATCCGTTTCTATCAACTGAACTGTTGTTCTTTATTTCACCTTGACAAACATTTAAGTGATCTGTCTCGCCTGGGGCCTGGCACGCCATCGATACTCCTAAAAACAACTTTGGCCTATTTGATTGAAAACTTCTTAATCCTTTCTCAGTTTCTGTATAAAAATTTTCAAAATATCTCTATTGTTTACCTAATTTACAGTTTTTGCTACAAACGCCGATACACAATGGACTGGTCTGTAGTGTGTGTAATAAATTAAAATACTCAAATCACTTACAGCGTCCAATAAAATGTTTTGCTACTATAAAAAATAATCTGTGAAAATTCGTGTAAGTCTCTTTGGTACTAGATATTTGATTGTGTAACTTGTTAATTAAATTAAATTAATTAAAGAAGAAAATATGATACAATCTTTCGATATTCCGTGACTTTTGATTTTTTGTTGCACTCTATGTGGCCCTTGAATACGTTCGAGCTCGTTTTCTTACTCTTTTCAAAATGGTATCTGAAAGGGTTGTCTACGAAGAGTAACAATGCCCCATTTCCTTTTCTTTATATTGTTGATAAAACCCTCACTAAGGAACTAAGGTGAATGATATTTCATTTTATATAGACATCAGTAAGCTGAATATATTCAATAAAGAACTTTTCCTTCGAGTTGCTTTGAGCAAAGTTCCGCCAAAGAAGCCAAAGCTTGTGAAATTGGCACAATTAACAGCAAAAGCCACTTGTGACCTAGACAAGTTACTAAACTTGATTCTTAATCATTTAGAAACTTTGGAAGTAGGTGTATTTATAGAAAATCGTAGAGAATGCATCGATTTTGTGAGTTTGTTGTTTTGGAACAACATGATGGTTTTTTAAAATGCTCTCACAAGTTGCGAAAAAACGATTCCATATTAAGATTCAAGCGGATGCCCTCTCGAATTGTATATTTAAAATTAAAATTTGCTAATAAGAGGTTATGTTAAAAAAAAATAGGTTATGTTATAATATGCCTCAAAAAATCCGAAATCTTTTTTCTTCATTTAATAATAGTATATTATTCAACGAGTGAGAAAGTTGGCCATTTCCATGAGAATGAGATTTGCGACCACGAGCCGTAGGCGAGTGGAGTAAGTCATTCGAATGGAAATGGCCAATTCTCACGAGTTAAATACTATACTTTTTCTAATCATATTGACAATTGAGTAATAATTATATATTTTTTATTTCTACGTTTTATTATGTACATTTATACATTAACCGTGGCATAATTAACAAGAGTAAAGGGAAGCGACTTTACATCTACATTAGTATTGGTTATTTCTTAATTCTTCGTTGTGTTTCGTACAGTGATGCTGGAAGCTTGAACTGCATTGATGATTTTGTTCGCTGAGTCCATCTTGTGATTCATGGACGTGTCTATATAACCTTCGGCTACCGTTGTGGACTTCCAGCCACCGTGTCTTTTTAAATCGGTTATATCGGTACCTGCATCTACTAGTATTGCAGCTGATGATCTCCTGAGACTGTGTCCAGTATACTTTTCAGCTTCCGGTAGCAGTCTCTTGCACTTCTGGTGGCGTACAATCCTCTAGATCATCCACAATTTCCATTTTCTTGTTAATATTTCTGAGAAAACAGATTCGATGACAAATGTCATTGTCAACTATTTTTTAGAAAACAATGGACCGTCGTATAATCGTTACGGTGGTGATAGATACTATCCGTTGAGAAAGTAAAATCTCGTCATCTCATTGGTCTAAGACAAAAATTTTCTCCACGGATTCGACCAATTTTCTCCACAGTTGAAAAAATGACAACTTTCTCAATTAAAAACGTAATGGAAAAGTACACATTTCTTAATATGATTAGAAAAAGAATTATTTTTAAAAGTATCGTCAAACCAAAAATTGATCTAATCTCTCCTGAGAGTCATCAGGAGTCAAATACATTGTTTTAAATAATTAAAGATTGTTCTGTAGATTTCTTAATTTAAAATGGCCTCGGTTATTTTTAAAATTTTATGCTGACAAGCCGTAATGCAATTATAAATTAACGCTACACCGATTATCCACCTTGATAAGAGCCAGAGTTGCATGCTCACAACTACTAAACAACATTTAATTATTTTATTTTGTAAACAGAAACCAAGTCCAGTTCAGTACAATTTTCTCACATCTCAATTCCGTCATAAAAAATTACTGGAGGCATTTTATGCGACTTCTTTTTCATCAGTAACGTACTTCTCGTGTAAGTGCTTCTCCTTTTTTTCCTCTACTTCGCCGCCAACAAACACTCTCGAACTTTCGGTGGTAATTTGAACGTCATTTGCTTTGCTTCGATTACCGATGCTATCAATAATTTAATTTAATTTGTTGGAGAAGTAGGAAAGGAGTCGATTTATTGTGACGTATCTGACGCTTCGCCTACGCGAAAACACGAAAGCTGGACTAAAATAGACACGAAGAGAAGTCACCTATTAAAGAATCGATCAATTAAAAATTTATTCCGGTTATTTTCAGGGAGAAAAAACGCCACCTAATTTCGGACAGGACCACCATTTAACGGAAGCTGTTTAAACGGAAACGTGTATTTATTCCTGTTCAATAAAGCAAACAGTCAAACAGTGTAAAGAAAGTATTTCATTTTTTTTACTAAAAAATTGGGTCAAGGAAAAAAAACTGAACAAACTCATTACCTAATTAATACATTCATATTAATACATAATACCAGAATCAATTATTAAAGCAGATTTAATTCTACTATACAAAAAAATTATTATTTGTAGTGTTTATTACAACTTCTAGTTGATTTAAAAAAAAATATATATATTTTGAAAAATTTTGAAACAGTTCTATATTTGACCACCGCGGCGCTACTGTCGTTTTAAACGTCAGCTCACAGCTGTTAACGTTGTTTATTTACATTTTTGTGAATTGTTTTGATGTTTTTTTTTTAATTATTGAAACCATTAGTTCGCCCCTTTTGGAGATGTTTAATCGATGTAGGGCGTGTTTAGGGTCGAGCGACAACATGAAGATTGTATCACAAGACGAACCCGAAGCAAAACAATTGATAGCGATGTTTACGTCAATCACCAATTTTGAGGTTATCTTGAATTTTGAGGGTTTTATCAATTAAAATTGACGAAAAGCGGTTCCAGTGGATCACCAGTGAGAAAGTGGCGTCTTGTTTGTGCAATGAATGCGAATCCGCTTTGGAGACGGCGTACAGATTCCAGAGAAAGTGCAAAGAAAGTAATGACATAATAATGAAGGAGCTTGAAGAGGATTGTTTGCAGTGTGAGGAGGTAGAAACGCAGCGGGAAGATAGCGGCGACGAAGGTGTCAAAGACGTGACGATCATCAAAAAGAATAAGTCGCGAGTTCGCGAATTTTCAGCTGAAGAAGTGAACCAAGCAATCTATGAATACAAGCAGAAACAGAGCGATGGAGGGTTTACATGTATAGTGTGTCACTACGTCCTGGCCACTCTTCGAGCTCTGTCGTGCCACATGTCCCAAACTCACAAGTAAAATTCAAAATCGAAAGTTCACTCTGGTAAAAATATTTTTTAGGGAAGTATACAACGACTGGTGCTACATATGCAACCAGACTTACCAGAATGTAGCAGAGCACAGGCGCACCCACACGGGTCTAGTAGAATCGTGTCGATTTTGTAACAAAAAGATTAAGAAGAAACACTTTGTAGAGCATTTACGCATACATTCCAGTAAGTATGAAATGATGTAACAGTTTTTGTTAGCTTAGTTCTGGTGTCGGGTTAAAGGTGTGCGTCTGTTTGAATGTCGCGTCTGCGCCCGGGGATTCCTTACAAACTCGTCTCTGCAGTCACACTACAATTTGAGGCATGATAAAACTAAAGAAAATGTTCGTAGCAGCATTAAGAAAGATGATTGTGATGAAGATGACTCGTGAGTCAACTGTTCTTTTGAGTAAATAAATAATTACAATTGTTGTTTAGGAGTCGGCACGATTTTTGTGAGAAAAAAGTGAGAAGTCTTCCTGTCCAAGTGAAAAGCGAGGAAGAGGAGTCACAAACGCACGTTTGCAATATTTGCAACAAAGAATTGAAGTGAGTCACTTGGGTGAGTCAAAATGTGTGTTTTTGCGATCAAAGACGTACGTTTTGACTTAGTTTGGGGAGAATAAGTGGGATTTTGTTTGAATAGAGCGTGTGTAGGTCAGATGGTGGGCTCAAAAAGCACCTGAAGCTGCACAGAGGAGATAATCCCCACAAGTGTTCATATTGTGGGAAGCCCCACAAGTCTAGGGGGCAACTACTGGACCACGAGAGGACCCACACTGGTGAAAAACCCTACATTTGCAACGTTTGTGGCAAAGTATGCGGCGTAACTGCCATAAAATAGATTTAACGTTTGTCCCGAAGGGCTTTGCGCAATCCGGGGCTCTGGGAACCCACATGAAACTCCACACCGGTCGACCTGAAGTGTGCAAAATTTGCCAGAAGCGATTTTGTCGACCGTCGGAGCTCAAGTTGCACCTAAGGAAGCATTCGGGTAGGCGAATATCAAAAAGAGTCGCGGATTAATTCGTACGAAGGTCACGTCTGTCAGTTGAATCTATTTATTTTTCCAGGAGAGAAACCGTTTCTGTGCACCGACTGCGGTAAAACTTTCGTTCAGAAGAGTCATCTGATGGAGCACATAAAAACTCACAGCGACGTGAGACCTCACAAGTGTACCTACTGTGAAAAGGCGTTCAAGCAGAAGTCTTTGCTCACGTCACATCTCCAAATACATTCGGGTTTGTCCGAATAGATCGTCTGTCAAATTTGTGTGATTTTTTTTCTTTATAGGATATAAACCGTTTCAGTGCTCGTTGTGCGCATACGCGTGTTTCAAATCGTACAGGTTGCAACAACACATGAAGTCGCACAACAGTGAAGTTAAAAAGGACAAAGTGCACGTTTGTCCTGTTTGTCAGAAAGGATTCGTTACTCAGGCCATGCTCAATTCGCACGTGACGTCATCGCATAATGCGATTTTGTAGTTGAGGAATAAAAATGTGATTAATGCCAGTGTAAGACATGTTTATGTGTTTGTTATGATATAACTGGAGATTTTACAGTATTTTTTGTACAATGTGGAGAAAAGACAGTTCACTTGTCAGATTGAGAAGGAAAATAATAACCTATTTTTTTATTGAAACTGAAAAAATTAAACATTCGCTTTAGCTGTGTCAAACAAACAAGAAATGTTGCAACTGGAGACCGTGAGAACTCGAGAAAAACCCGAAGACCTAAAATGACTGAAAAACGGTACAGTTTATCGTTTAATTAAAGTTTTATAACGATTTTTTTTTTGTTTTATTTACCCGATTGCTTTTTAAATTAACAAAAAGCCGAAAGAATATCTAATTTAAATGTGTATAGGTTGAGGTCAGTAATAATAAAGTTTGTTTATGTTTTGGGGGCAGAGAGAAAATGTAATTGCAAAAATCTCTGTTGGGGACCACATTTGTGAACGCACTCCAAATATTGACGTTTGACAGCTCGTAAACAACCAACAACGTTTTGCTGGTGTACCTATTTCAATCGCGTAATTGGACGAAAATTATCCAGAACTTCACAATATTATATGGGATTCTTATCAGAACTTTAATTAAAATTCTCCAAAGTGTTGGTAAGTACTGACGTGTCTTAATAAGTACTACATTATCTTCAGAAATACCATTTAATCACGGCCGTAAATATTCTGTTTTGTTGTGGTTCACGAAAACGATGTCTGTGCTAGATTTGGCTTTTAACCTTTAAAGCAAAACAAATAATTTGGATAAAACAACATGAACTGGTCAGATATTTTACAACAAATGAGAGGTGTGGTTCAGTGTGAACAGTAGAGTTGGTTGCAAAAAAATCGGGAAACGAAAATTTTCCTAATGTAAATTTGATTTTGTCCGTTTGTCAATTAATTGCCTACTTGACAATACCTATCAAATAATTTAAAAAAGTGTCATTGAATTTTGACGTTAATTCTAACCTATCTCTTGTAAGAAGGTTTCACAATCACACTATAGGAAAATTGTAAAAATGTGTCAATTTTATTCTGAGAGTTCCCGTTTTTTTTTGCAACCAACTGTACTCTTACAAAACAAAACTGGAAAACTATTTGGAACATCACTTGAATATGAAACATTTAAAGTCAGAAATGTGAGATAGGCGACTCACAGGTGCTTTTTTAAAAAGCTACATATAATAGTACAATTTGCATGCAGGTCGAGATGAAACTTTAAAATGTCAATTCTGTTTTTGTAACATCAACAAAATGTAAAGTTTTGTAAGACCAATTTACCTACAAATAAAAATGCGATTAAATGTGCGCAACAAAGTACTTGCAAAAAAAATTGGACAAAATACAATGGAAACAATCGTTCATCGATAAGAAAAAGTAATAAAAACTGTGCTTTTCAATTGTATTCTGTAGTTTTTTTACTTTCGGTATAAGTTTTTACTCCTTTTTTATTATCATGTAATATAGGTATTAATTTTGAACGCACTCCACAACGTTCAGTCATGTCAAGGTCACTGTAAGTTTTGATTAAATATCGATAAATATTAATTTTAATGACTGAACTTCGACAAATTTTCGAGGTGTACGTTAATGGAAATTCCAGACTTGATTAGATGTTAAGTTTCTTCTATTCTTATTGCACAGAAACAAAAAATTAAAAGAAGAATTTGAAAATGTACACTCGCGGCCGTTGAAAACTCAGACACTTTGACAACGCCAAACTTTTGGCTTTGTAAATGGTATTGAAAGTGACGTTTCACAAAATGTCACTCAAACATTATCCACATTCATTTCTCTCGCAATGGCTCTTATAATCACACCGTCCCTCAGTCTAAAGTCTAACAAATTTTTGCAAATCAGATAATTGCGGCATTTCAAAAGTTACGCTCTATTCTGACCTAATATGTCAAAAATTGACACTGACTTTATAATCCTTGATGAAAATCCTGTTTACGCTAATCAAATTTCGGAATTTATACAGTGTTTAAATCTTTCCTGTCCGAGATTTCAACGGCCGCGTACAAATCAAATTCCGCATTATTATCGGAAATTTTTGCATTGTAAATCAAAAATGTTATGTAATTACAAATTAATTAAACAATTACTAATCAGTAAATGCAGAATAAACTGTGCTGATTATTTTTAAATAAAAAAATGTCAGATTTTTAATTATCTTTATTGAGTTAATAACTATACTGATGATCAGTTGAGTCATGACACAAAAAGTAAAAAAACAATTCAATAAGAAAAGGGTGTTACCATAATAATTTACCCAAATATTTTTTTATTATGATTCAGAAGTAGTTTCTTTATAAAACACAATGGGCCGTATGATTTCCCTTTCATTAAAGTTAAAGAACGTCGTTAAATTGTTTTGTCTCTGTCTAACATAGTGCTTGGCATATACTCTCACTTTGTCTAATCAATTATTTAGCTAATGAAAGGCTTAACGAATGGGAAATCAGTAAATCATACGGCCCAATGATACCACTGATAGAATGCCGTTTTTTAAATATCCTTGGATAACAAAATCCCTAAACCACAACATTAAAATAACGGGCTTTCAAATAAATTTATCTTTAGAGCAACCTATGGAAATTCAATTGTTTGCAACATTTTTCCAGCGTAGAAAATGACACAAGAAACGCTTGACATTTTAACGAAATAAAATTAGGTTAGAAAATATGTTTAATTTTTGTAGTGCATTCTCCCTATTCTCCCTCCACGGAATATGACAATATGAAATTGGGAAAAAGCTTACTATGCATACTATGCAACTCCGGAGAATAATTGGTTACCTACAAAAATTACTTTACACTGTTAAAAGAATTAGAATGTCTCCTACGCCTACTCTAAATATATATATTTATTTGAAGGCCCGATATTAACAAAGTATCATAGGTTGTGTTGGTAATATCTTGAAACATTCGCGCCACCGATTCTCATTGGTTGTTATGAAACCCACGCGAAAAATAAATTATATGACATTTCAAATTTCCAATTGTCAGTTCTGTCAAAGTGGCTTAAGCATTTATATTTGCGGTTTTTCGTTTTTAGAGCTTTGTTTTGCGTTTCTCTGGTTTTACAAGTTATTAGTTTTAATCGTGTTGCTGTTGTGATCTATTCCGTTGCGATTTAGATTTTTGAATTGACGTAAAATGTAATTTGCAGATTGAAAAATCAAAATGGCAAATCTGGAATATACTGAAAGCATTCTGAAATGTGCCGGGGAAAACATTCACGACTACGACAAATCTCCCTGCGTAACCAAATCACTTTTTTTCACGAGTCAACAATTACCATCATTCAGTTGCGAAACGAACGCTCTAGAAAAGTACAACTGCAAAGATTGCGATTTTGAAACCGACCTCATGATAATTTTCAATCAACACAAAAGAGAACATCACGAAAAAAACGTCGATCAATTGAGAAATGACATTGCAGTAAAAAGCTACATTTGTCGAGAGTGCGTGTTTGAAACATATTCGGTGTTGGTGTGGATGAGACATTTGGAGGCTTCATGTTTTAGCACGAAAAAAGATTTCGAGAAAGTATTTGTAGTATCTTGTAAGGATGAAAAGCGATACCGAAGAGATCCCATGAAACAACACGAAGAGACGTTGCGGTTTCAATGTGAACAGTGTCCATACAAAGCAAAACTGGAGTATTATCTTAAACGTCATATAATAACTCGACATAAATCAGATGAAGAACACATCCAATCGTTCAGGTGTGATAAATGTGAATTTAAAACAAACAAAAGATACAAAATGAAAGATCACAAAGTGATCAAACATACATCAGATGAAGAAGTGTTATGGTTACAATGTGAACAGTGTTCTTACAAAACAAAACTGCGAATCTATCTTAAACGTCACATAAGAAGTCAACATAAATCAACTGAAGAAGTGTCATGGTTTCAGTGTGACCAGTGTTCTTACAAAGCAAAACGAAGAAACACTCTTAAACGTCACGTCATAACTCAACATAAATGTGTCGAAGAGTTGTCATGGTTGCAATGCGAACACTGCTCTTACAAAACAAAACTGAAAGCGTATCTTACACGTCACGTGACAAATAAACATACACCTGATGAAAAAGCAAAATGGCTTTACTGCTGCAATTGTGAGTATAAAACGACGTGGAAAAGAAATCTGAGACGTCACATGTTACTCCAACATACAGCCCCTGAAGCTGTGGAGTGGTTTACTTGCGACAAATGTCAATACAAAGCTAAAACCAAATCAAATCTGGACAAACACGCGATCCTTCATATATTCCATCCAGACGTCCAGTTCAAGTGTCACAAGTGCAACTTCAAAGCGAGGGAAAGATTCGGACTGAAAGAACACGAGCGGCTGAAGCATACATCAAATGAAGAAGGGGAATGGTTTTATTGTTACAATTGTGAGTATAAGACGACGAAAAAGAAAAACCTACCGCATCATATGTTATTTAAACATACCGCACCGGAAGCTGTGCGGTGGTTTGCTTGTGACAAATGTTCGCTCAAATTTAGAATCAAATCTTTGCTGAACAGACACGCAAAACGACATCTTTCCAAAGAATACAGACCCCATGGTTCAAATGTCACATCAGTACAATCGTGACATAATGGAAGTATAATAAACCATTACGTGTGGTTTGAATGCGACGATTGCGACGTATGTTTTTTAAAGCAAGGTCGAAGCAAAATTTAAATTGTCAAGATCTGTTCATATACGTACAATGGCCGGCAAAAAAAATTAGCCATCATTTAAATGTCAGTGTCAAAAAAGCATTAATTACACATTTGGATTTTGACGTAACACAAAAGTGATGGCTAATTTTTTTTGCCGGCCATTGTACAAAATAAAAATGACACTAGAAGAGACATTTGTGATGCATGAAGCATTAACTCAAGAGTAGACTGTGAAGATCCTGAGAAACTTGTACAGTGCAATTGTACAGTTTATTTATTAAAACAGTTTTGTAACGATTTTTTTTCTTGAATAAAATAAAATTTTCATGTTCAATTTACCTTTGTCTTTATATTAAGAAAAAAAAAACAAAAAAATGTACTAATTTATATTCGTAAAAGTAAAATTTGTTTAAAATAAAGAAAGCATAATAACCACAGAATACATAAAATAACCATCTCTATTGGGTTGGGATCACATTTGTGAACGCACTCTGAATATCTGACTTTTGACAGCATGTAAACATTTTGTTGTTTTTCATAACTCAAAAAATGATTAAAAATAATGCGAAAATGTTGCAATTAAGATACTCGTAATTTAACAGTAAAATATGTGATTTTTTTAAACTTTCAAATTCTCCAAAGTCTTGGCAAGTACCGGTGTGTTTTACTAAGTAGGTACCACATTAAATTCCAGGTGGGTTCCGAGTCCGCTGCGGGTAGTCTCTGGGTCAGTTCCGGGTCCGTTTCGGGTGGGCTCTGGGTCGGCTCCGGGCGAGTTCCGGGTCGGCTCCGGGCAATTTCCGGGTCGCCTCCGAGTAATTTCCGGGTCGCCTCCGGGTGGTTTCCGAGTCGACTCCGGGTGGTTTCCGGGTCGGCTCCGGGTAATTTCCGAATGGCGCTCCGAGTGGGTTCCGGGTCGGCTCCGGGTAATTTCCGTGTCTGTTCCAGGTGGGTTCCGGGTCGGCTCCGGGGAATTTCCAGGTCGGCTCCGGGTGGTTTCCAAGTCGACTCCGGGTGGTTTCCGGGTCGGCTCCGGGTGGTTTCCGGGTCGGCTTCGCGTAATTTCCGAGTCGGCTCCGGGTGGGTTCCGGGTCGGCTTTAGGTAATTTTCGGATAGGCTCCGGGAGGTTTCCGAATCGGCTCATGGTAATTTGCGTGTCGGCTCCGGGTAATTTCCGGGTCGGCTCCGGGTGTTTTTCGGGTCGGCTCTGGTTGGGCTCCGGGGAATTTCCGGGTCGGCTCCGTGTAATTTCAGGGTCGGCTTTGGGTGGTTTCTGAGTCGACTCCAGGGTGGTGTCCGAGTCGTCTCCGGGTGGTTTCCGGGTAATTTCTGAGTCGGCTCCGGGTAATTTCCGGGTCGGCTCCGGGTGATTTCCGAGTCGACTCCGAATGGTTTCCGGGTTGGCTCCGGGTGGTTTCCGAGTCGACTCCGGGTGGTTTCCGGGTCGGCTCCGGGTAATTTCCGAGTCGGCTTTAGGTAATTTCCGGATCGGCTTCGGGTAATGTCCGGATCGGCTCCGGGTGGTTTCCGGGTGGACTCAGGGTGGTTTCCGGGTCGGCTCTAGAGTAATTTCCGGATCGGCTCCGGTTAATTTCAGGGTCGGCTTCGGGTGGTTTCCGGGTCGGCTCCGGGTGGGTTCCGGGTCGGCTTCAGGTAATTTTCGGATAGCTCCGGGTGGTTTCCGAGTCGGCTCCGGTTAATTTCCGGATAGGCTCCGGGTGGTTTCCGAGTCGGTTCCGGGTCGGCTCCGGGTAATTTCCGGGTCGGCTCCGGGTAATTTCCGAGTCGGTTCGGGTTGGTTTCCGGGTCGGCTCCGGGTGGTTTCCGTATGTTACGTATGATGATTGTTTGAAGGACCGTTTTATTTTAGGGTATGCCAAAGGGCCGGGAATTAAAACGACGTGTTGTGTCGTGAGAAGTTTTTAATGTTCTGTGTCTTATCGGTTCTGTTATTATAAAAAGAACTTAACAAAAAGGAGCTGACTGCTGCCGGTGAGGCACGATATCGGCCAACCCGGTCGCTATTGAACGAAATTTAAAATATGAGCTCAATCAGCTCCGGTTAATTTCCGGATCGACTCCGGGTAAATTCCGAGTCGGTTCCGGGTTATTAAACATTATATGACAATGAATTATACACCGGTGGATTCCTCTTTTCAATGCGCTTCTTTTGAGTGGAAAAAATTTTACCTCGCTTTTTTCGTTTAAGAGAAATTCACAAAAAACCAAAAAACTCATATTTTTGGCTCCCACCCACACCAACAAATGGGGTTTACGGCCCTAACTTTCCCTATGCCTGACTTCAACTCATCCTATACAATAACTCACCGCAATTTCGTTCGAATCGGCCACACAATTTTTTTTCGAAAAAACCATGACCCCCTACCTTCTATCAAATTTGCACCCGGAAAAAACATTTAAATGGCCGTAGCTCCCTTATTAAACATAATAAATATGATAATGAATTATACACCGCTGGATTCCTCTTTTCAATGCGCTTCTTTTGAGTGGTTACCGAGTAGACTGCGGGTGGTTTCCGGGTCGGCTCCGGGTGGTTTCCGGGTCGGCTCCGGGTGGTTTCCGGGTCGGCTCCGGGTGGTTTCCGGGTCGGCTCCGGGTCGGTTCCGGATCGGCTCCGGGTAATTTCCGAGTCGGCTCCGGGTAATTTCTGGGTCGGCTCAGGCTGGTTTCCGAGTCGACTCCGGTTGGTTTCCGGGTTGGCTCCGGGTGGTTACCGAGTAGACTGCGGATGGTTTCCGGGTTTGCCCCAGGTGGTTTCCTGGTCGGCTCCGGGTAATTTCCTAGTCGGCTCCGCGTAATTTCCGGGTCGGCTCCGGGTGGTTTACGGATCGGCCCCGGGTAATTTCTGAGTCGGCTCCGGGTGGGTTCCGGGTCGACTCCGGGTAATTTCCGAGTCGACTCCGGGTGATTCCTAGTCGGCTTCGGGTGGGTTCTGGGTCGGCACCGGGTTGGTTCCGGGAGGCTTTAGGGCGGCTCCGAGTGGGTTCCGTGTCGGCTCCAGGTAGGTACCGAGTCGTCTCCGAGAGGTTTCCGGTTCGGATCCGGGTAATTTCCGGGTCGGCTCCAGGTAGGTACCGGGTCGGCTCCGTGTGGTTTCCGGAACGGCTCCGGTTGGGCTCCGAATAATTTCCGAGTTACCTGCGGGTGGTTTCCAAGTCGGCTCCGGGTAATTTCAGGGTCAGCTCCGGGATAATTTCCGGGTCGGCTCCGGGTAATTTCCGGGTCGGCTCCGTGTAATTTCAGGGTCGCCTTCGGGTGGTTTCTGAGTCGACTCGGGGTGGTGTCCGGGTCTTCTACAGGTGGTTTCCAGGTCGGCTCCGTGTAATTTCCGGGTCGGCTCCGGGTAATTTCCGGGTCGGCTCCGGGTAATTTCCGAGTCGGCTCCGGGTGGGTTCCGGGTTGGCTCCGGGCAATTTCCGGGTCGGCTCCGTGTAATTTCTGGGTCGGCTTCGGGTGGTTTCTGAGTCGACTCGGGGTGGTGTCCGGGTCGTCTCCAGGTGGTTTCTGGGTCGGCTCCGTGTAATTTCCGGGTAATTTCCGGGTCGGCTCCGGGTAATTTCCTAGTCGGCTCCGGGTGGGTTCTGAGTCGGCACTGGGTTGGTTCCGGGAGGCTTTAGGGCGGCTCCGAGTGGGTTCCGTGTCGGCTCCAGGTAGGTACCGAGTCGTCTCCGAGTGGTTTCCGGTTCGGCTCCGGTTAATTTCCGGGTGAGCTCCGGGATAATTTCCGGGTCGGCTCCGGGTAAGTTTGGTGTTTTTCTATATTTTGACAAAGACAATTGATTATTAAAAAAAAACGTACTATAGTTTGTTACGGCTGTAATAAGTGCAGCGCAGTTCAGATTTAGTAGGCCATGGTAAACCGATATGGCTAGCGCCACCTAGACCAGGAAGAACCTATCGCAGTCGACTGTTTCGGTCGGTAAAGCTGGATTTATAAATCTGGGGCTGTCAGCTCCAGCCCGTGGCTCCAGCTGTCAAATCCATCTTGTTCTTGTTTGGGGTGTTGTTGTTGGTCTGTACCGGTAAGTAAAATGTCTTAATATTTATTAAATGTTATGTGTATAATTGTCTGCTTTCCGTTCATTTATTCAAGTAAATCAATCATTCAACAGTAACTGAATACTTATTGATCTATTGTTGCACATCCCAAAGTAGGTAGGAAGTAAAGTATCAAATAATAGGTAAATCCCAATGATCTGGTAGTGGGGTAGATACGCCATAGAGAGAGAGGCATTGAACTGAACGTAAGAGTGGGATAGCCGATTGCGATCAGCTGGGTTACGGCAAAACATACTCACTGTTTTACCTATTGTTTGCTGTGGCGAGCGAAGGATAATTGTGCTTATTTTATTAATTTTATAAGACTTTGTGGTTTAAATTTTGCTTTCCAAGACTCTTATTAACTTTCCTTTATTTTAATGTTTAATAGTGACATTTTACTTATGTTGTATTTTAATTTTATCTTAGTTTAATTACTGACGGTCAGGGTGTTACTGACGGACGGTGTTTTCTTAAGCTTGTTTGACACGATGCTAAATTTTGTAGAAAATTTGTTAGAAAATGAGAGAGACCCTCGATCGGACCAATGAACGATGAGGATCATAGTCTGTCTTTGTCAGATCCTGATCGTTCATTGGTCCTCTCTCATTTACTAACAAATTTTCTACAAAATTTAGCATCGTGTCATACAGCCTTTAGTTAGTGTTTTGTTGCTACCTGTGCAGCCTATGGCTGTACTAACAGACAAAAAAAGAGTGTTAATAGATACTTAATAGGTACTACTTATTACAAGACACCGGATAAAACGTCATAAAAATTATTTCCTTAAATAAGTAATAAATTTTTTACAAAAAACTAATTTTTTACAAAAAATATCACTCAGCGAAAATAAATTATACAGTGTGAAAACTTTAACTGGAATAAAATTCACAACTTGGACATAGGCGGTTTTTGTAAAAAATCCCGAAACAGGTCGATTTTTGGTTTTCCTTGCCCACATTTTGGCGCAAATGGTTTTTGCACATCTCCTCCCGGAAGTGCGCTACCACCCCTAACTTTTTTTTTTTTCAAATGGAAAAGTAATTAGCTTGACGTTTCATTTTGACAAGTTGTGACATTTATCAAAATCCGTTCACATAGGAGAAAATTCTCAAATTCTGACAGTGTCGAACAAAAAAAGTTGGTTGGTTGTTCGTCAGAACAAAGGTATCAACAGTATAAAAAAAAAAAACTACTACTTTTACTTTTTACTATTTTTTAACGATTGGACGGACATGTTACATAATTTAATATGTGCGTATTTTGCTGTTATTGTGATTACAATTTTTTTGTACTGACATGAAATCTAATTTCAGATTATAAAATCAAAATGCTACATATGAACAATACTGAAAACATCGTGAAATGTGAATATGGAAAGATTCACAACTTCAACAGCTGCCCTTACGTGACTGGACCACTAATTCACATGAATTATGATCAGTTTGCATCATTTACTTGCGAAACAAACGATTCGGAAAAGTATTATTGCAAAGAGTGCGATTTTGAAACCGATCTTATGATCATTTTCAATCAACACAAAAGAGAATATCACGGAAAGAACATGGATCAATCGACAAATGACATCACAATAAAAAGCTACATTTGTCGAGAGTGCTCGTTTGAAACATATTCGGTGTTAGTGTGGATGAAACACTTGCAGGCGTCATGTTTTAACACGAAAAGAGATTTTGAGAAAGTCTTTGTTGCACCTTGTAACGATGAAAAGTGGTACCGATGTCAGTATTGTTTTTTAAAGGTAAAGAATCCAATAACTTTGAGGAGACATCAGAGTGCAAAGCATCCACCTAACAAGAGGGAATGGAACAAATCTGATTCGAACATACACGCTGAACCAAAATTTTACATAGAAGACGTTGCGTGGTACGGGTGTGATAAATGCAACTTCAAGACGCATCAAAGATTCAGATTAAAACGACATAAACTGCTTAGGCATACGCCAGATGAAGAAGCGTTGTGGTTTCAATGTGAACAGTGCTCTTACAAATCAAAAGTAGAGGATTATCTTAAACGTCACATAATCACTCGACATAAATCTGACGGCAGAAATGTCAAATGGTACGGTTGTGACAAATGCGATTTTAAAATAAAGCAAAGAAACAGATTAAAATATCACGAACTGATCAAGCATACAGCAGATGAAAAGGCGCCATGGTTCCAATGTGAACAGTGTTCTTATAAAACTAAATTGGAAATTTATCTTAAACGTCACATAATAACTCGTCATAAGTCTGAAGAAGAGCCGTTATGGTTTCAGTGTGAACAGTGCTCTTATAAAACAAAAGTGAAAAGCTTTCTTAAACGTCACACGATAACTCAACATGCTACCGAGAAAGAAGTAGAGTGGTTTTACTGTTGCAAATGTGACTACAAAACAACGTTGAAAGGGAATTTAAAAGGTCATGCATTATTTAAACATACCAGCCCCGAAGCCGTACAGTGGTTCGCTTGTGACAAATGCCAGTACAGATCTAAAACCAAATACAATTTGAACCATCACACAATACTACATCATTCGGAAAAAGAATGGGTCAAATGTGACTATTGCAACTTCAAAACAAAAGAAGCATTCCAACTGGAAGAACATAAACGACTCAAACATGCATCAAGGAAAGTAGGATTAATGTTTCAGTGTGACCAGTGTTCTTTCAAAACAAACCGAAAATCCACTCTAAAATGTCACATAATTCGACACAAATCCGACGAAGAGGTAGAATGGTTTCACTGTTTAACTTGTGAATATAAGACCACGCGCAAGAAGAATCTGTCGCATCACATGCTGGTTAAACATACTCCTCCCGAAGCCATCAAGTGGTTAGCATGTGACAAATGTCCGCTCAAATTTAGAACCAGGTTTAATTTGAACAAACACTCAAAGCGGCGACACCTTAACAAAGACGGGTCAACGATGCAAATGTCACAACAGTGAAGTTGTGACATCAAAATATAATTTACTTCTTCATAGTAAACAAATGCATGCAGCAAACCTACGTTCCAAATTGTAATGTTAAAGACACCAGAAATTAACAAACTTTTCAAGCACAGCCTGTATTACACAAATACTGCCAATCTATTTTACATTTTTCATATCTTCCACCAAACAAATCAATTTTTATACAAAAGGTGTAAACAGTAGTGCAGTATCTGTTGAGGAGTGAAAAGAAGCCAAACCATGTTCAGCAACATGATGTGTTAATTTTTTTGTGACGGGAAGCAGTGTCTCCAACATAAGAAAAAATAAATCATGGCCTTCCGTTATACCAAAACAACTTGAACGGTGTTTATTTAAAATAACTTTTTGTCTGTTGGGAGATATTAGAAAGTGAAGCTACAAATAAAAGTGATATTAGATGTTTTTTTCTTTTTTTTGTAGAGAGTGGGATGTGTTGCCAAAAAAGAGGCATTTGCAATGTGTGAAATATTAGGTAATTGAAGCAGTTCTGAAGAACTTGAGAAATAATTTGAAGTTTAATAAAGACAGTTTTGTAAAGATTTGTTCGAGTATAATTTGCATTGTTGCTTTATAATGTAAAAAGAAAAAGAGCACATGGCTTAAATTTGAAGGTTAACAGTGAAATGTGTTTGTAGTTGGTCAGAGGCCAACAGAAAGTGAGATAATAGCAAAGATCCGCACTGGAAGTGCTTCATGAGCGACAAATGAGACCATGATTGCACCGAATTTTGAACGCGCCACGTCGTATATGTCACTCCAGTCGCCAGTCCTGGCCCCACAGTTGGCAACCCTGCTTAATGACGTGTCCAAATAAAGTAACGTCATTCGATACGTCACATTCCCCCTAACCTTGGCGGCGTGCAGCGAATCAAGTTATTGCGAATAACTCTGCCCCCTCTGCTTGATAAAAAGTTATCTTTTGATTTCCAGAGCGCTCCGCAACCGCCACTAGTTCATCGAAGCAGCCGAGTGTAATAGGTGGTCAGTTGGAGCATTCTTTCAGACGCGCAGTGCTCGTTATATTCAGAGAAATACAATCCAAGTTGTGGAGAAAACATGGCAAAAAAGGTGGGTGTGTGCGTCTAGGCGGCGTCTGGTTCGATGGCGAACCGTGACTACGACCACGTCTGCGTGTTAATATCGATCTGCACGATTCTGCCGGAATCAGTGTCGGCAGATCGAGGGGTGGCAGCCCCCGGCGAATTATGCGAGTCTTTGCAAAATTGTCGCCGCAAGTTATGCACAAGAGGTTCTTTAGTAATAAAACGTTTCAAGATTTGTTATGTGGACAGGTGTCGGGTGATTCTAATGAGATGAGGGAGTTCGCTTCGAGGATATGCAGGGATTATCTGTACGGGCCCTGGAAGAGTGTGACCCCTCAAAATATCGGTTTTAAGCATATCAGGTGAGATTAGTTTCAACATTCGTTGTTTGTCGGATGAAAACTGTAAACAACCAGAGGAAGTACATGTGTTGTGATCATCACAAGCTCTACACTTTAACGAAAACATTTAATTAACGACCGAACGAAGGTGTTGTTGCCACGACAAAAAAACATCACTCTTGAGAAGTATTACAATGTAATTAACACATATTTTGCAGCAACACACGTCTGATTTAATTCTTGACAATAATTACATCTCGCGGAGTTTTGTTTGTGAGTAGTGACAAAAAAAATCTCTGTTAAATACCTATTACAGCAAACCGCAAATACGAAGGTCACATAGGTACTACTTTCCCAATTAAATGAAACGAAAGACTTGTTCGTTGATAATTAATACAGATTTATTTGCGAATGACTGTGACTCTAGATGCAGCGCGATCGAAAATAAAAGGAATTGAACTATCTACGGTTGGCAACGTATTGGAACGTCATTATTGCAACAGTTTAACAGCCGGCAGTGTTCAAGTTGAATTAAATTGAATAAAAGCATTAGCATGTCAAAGTTGTTGGTGACAGGTGACATTTAAATTAGAGGTCAAAAATCAGAATTGCCAACTGTAGGATGACTATGATCTCAATTTTTTTTTCAAATTGAAAAACAGCAAAGTATTCTATGAGAGAGTAATTTTTGTTTCAGGAATAAAGGCGCTAAATCAGACACTATTCGTGAATCACCCTGTATAACTCAAACCAAAATGCGAAAAATGTTTTGGTATTAAAGAAAGGTCGTACAGTGGCGAGCACGGAATTTCGCACACATTGGACATTTCACTGACTTAATTTTATTAAAATGAGATACCTACTGGCGGCAGTTTCGTGACAGTTTAGGTGAAACATCAGTCATGATCACATATATCATGCGTATCCCACCTCATTATTGATTATAATGACAATAAAGCTTAGACTAGATAGTTTTTTTTTAATGACGTACAAATTGGCGTGCGAAATTCCGTGCTCCCCACTGTACATTTTTTTAGATAATTCTGAAATTATTTTTAATAGATCTTTTCCGGATTTTTTATCGTGTGACTAATTTCGTTGATGTTTTCCTCGAATTCGTCATGATTCCCTCGATGACAAAAAAAAGATTTAAGCAAAAAAACAAAAACAAAAACATGTGGTGTTTTGAGAATAGATATACATAGATACATCTTTATTTTTTGCCGAAACATAATAACATGTTTACA
Source organism: Tenebrio molitor (assembly GCF_963966145.1). NCBI lineage: Eukaryota > Metazoa > Arthropoda > Insecta > Coleoptera > Tenebrionidae > Tenebrio > Tenebrio molitor. The sequence continues at coordinate 659,533 of NC_091049.1, forward strand.
ATTTTCTAAATTTGCTGTAAGTTTCTCCTGCGGCTTTTTTATCTGAGAAAACGTGTTTCATCTGCTTTAGTTGGAAATGTCAACTGTTTCAAATACAATCATACAAAATCTTTTTAAAAAAACGCAATTCAAGTCAGTAGAATTTTTGTTTTTGTAAGATCCTTTTGGTGGAGTTTTTTGTTCTTAGAGTGGTAAAAGATTAATTTGTTTTGACTGCACGATTTTACGAATTTTCCGGGTTTGAAGATACGTTTCCGGAATTGAGACTTAAAATGTGTGATATTCGTCATGCATAGACTTAAAATTTAAAAAAATTCCCTGCCTGATTATGCCCACGTCAACAAAATGTCAAAAAATTTAGAAAAAAATGACAATGTCATGTCATGATGATAGGTTATGATATTTACGACTGTTTTACAATGGAGCATTTTCGATTACGTCAAAGAATGACCTTGACGACCAAAATTTATTGCTCGCGACTGTACTATATTTTAACTGGTTACTATGTTATGCTCCGTACGTACGTTTTTAAATTCTAGTTCCAAAACATAAAGCAGTGAAAAATACTAAATTCTCCATCACAATTGTTTCACGTTATGTAGAAAACGGTTGTATCCCTGCAGATTAATTCCCGCCAAACCAGTTTCTGTGTCTGTCTTCTGTCAAAAAACGTGCAATCTATCAGAGTACGGAGTATACTAATGTCCAACGTGTCAAGTAGATAACCTAAATACGTTTGAGGTTGGATTGAGGATTGCTAAATTCGAACTGTCATAATGACAGACGTTGATGTTTGACATTTTCATGTAGCCCAATTTACTCCAACAAAATTTTGCTGTACAAGTTTTTCATGAATTCGATAGTACAATAGTTTAGGGGAACATTTCTAGTTCATTTCAAAAGTACGAATTCTCTGTCATATTTTAAACAAGTCGACAACCAACGTTTTTAAATGAATTATTTATTGATGTTTCGTTGATATATCATTATTTACTTGTTTTGATAAAAAGTAGAAACTATCAACAGTGATATCAAGGCAGGAAATAACCACTAACACTGAAATTAATCAAATTTGTGTGTTGACAAGCACTAATGATATAATTTTCGTTATTTTGAAACCAAACATCAATATTATCGTTATCGGCGAGAATCAATCTATCAAAAAACTAATTTATTGATATTAAAAATTCAGACAAAGTTAGTGTGATATAAGTGACGGTTATTTTGTTGGCGTTTTGTGATATCGACAACATTTTATCAATCTTGATCAATTCTAAGAGTTGCAAGTTTATCTGTGATTATCAAAGTAAGTATAATCTGTTTCAAAATCAAAAATCCACCACCTGTTGAATTATGTTGGCAGAAAAAAAGAAATCCCTAGAAAAAGTTTAATTTTTTTGAGTTGGCTCAACCTCCCGCCAAAATTTGACATTGAACTGTTGAGTTTATTCTCGAAACACAAAATAATTATTATGTACAAAAAGGTTTTAGCTACCATATCATACTTTTTGAGTGAAATAATAAAATGAGAATAAAAAAACACGATGAACTACGACCAAAACGACTGTCCAACAGTTTTCTCTCATAACCCCACTTTTTTCTTTTTTTTCTCTTTTTAGTCAAGACGATTTTACTATACCTTATCCTTGATCTTGAAAATTTTATAATTCGGGGCTTATCACAAGATCTACCAACGACTCAAGTTGTTTTGTCTGAGATAATTAAATTGTTTTATTGGCGTCTTGCAAAAAATTCGATGAATTTTGATAAGCACCGTTATTGATTGAGTTATTCAATAATCAACAAACTCGACAGCAGCCGAAGATAAAAATTTGGAATTTTTTATAAGTATATTGTTACATTTTATTGCGTTTAATTGGTTCGTGCAACACAAACTTTGTGAAACGTACATCTGGTACCGTTATCATCGTTCAAACGAATCAAGATTAGGTTATCGCGTTGGGAATGTAAATGAAACATTTTAATAAGAATGAAAGACGTGTGTGCATAAATATGTTTGTCTCGTTGAGTCAGTAATGCAAGAATAATATTTAATTTTTGAAAGATCATTTGGAATCATCTAACCAGTTTCTGTGTTGGATAATTTAGCTGAGGTTACAGCTCCATCAAAGACACGCTGTTGCTAAGGCCCCGCTCTCAAAGTAGTGATTGGTGTATTAAAACTCAAGTTAAAGAGACGCTTTAACTATTGGCGAAGGTTGCATCAAAATGCGTTTAGTAATTTTTCAGTTATAAGGGCACAAGGCATACGCACATAGAAACAGAGATGTATTAGACCCCTGTCTAAAAGTCACGACAGACGCATTTGTTGCTACCGTGCCTTCAAATAAATTCGGAATTGGAGTAGACTGTGATTTTATTATGAAGTTGGCAACATGCAATTTTTAAAGACAGCACAGCAGTGACATTTGACAGCACAGTACACGTGTTTATACGGATTATGACATTAAACTATTGACAACTGTTAGTGTTAAAAAGTCGACCAACCGTCAATAGACAAAATATATAAATCACAGCCTACTCTAATTCCGAATTTATTTGAAGGCAAGGTATTTGTTGAAAATAATTGACGACAGTTGGCAGCGCTAGTTTTAAATATTGCTGCTTTAGACAACCGTCTGAACTACGATAGTCATGGGTTACTCGATTTTTTTTTCGATTGCACTATAGAACTACAGTTACACGTAGTAAAGTTCAAAAGTTATCATGGTTGTCACGGGTTGCAGTTCTATGAACTCCAACGAACAGAACTTTGTTCGCATAAATATTCTTTCTGTTATGTAGATTTTAGTCAAATTGTCTTTTTTGAAAAGAAAAAAGTGTACTCACTGTACACACTCACGTAATTCCTGATGTCGAATATTTCCAACCAAACAATTAAACAATTAAATAGAAAGTTGAAAATAACAAAATTTCATAATTTTTTCCCGAAAAACATCTTTTTTGGCAACTGGTTTGTTTTCGCATAAATTGCAACAAATAATGTTTATAAGCGTTTTTTTTTTGTTTGTTGTTTTATGCATTTTAAAACTGGTTCTTCTAGGGAGGTTATATTTGTTTTTTTAATCACAAAACTGAATGTTTTGTTGAGTTTGTCAAACCATAAAACGAAAATCTTCTTAGTTTGATTTGTGGATCTGTTCAGTAAACCTGTTCAACTGCGTCTGACGGTGCAGAAAACGTTATCTAAAAAGTGATTATTTTTGCAGGTATTGGTTTTCAATACCTATTGTGTTAGGTAATTACAACTTTTTACAGTGTACACTAACAGGTCGCTGTTTATGGATATTGTTGCACAATTTTACGTTTAAATGTCGACGTGTGTGTATTCATATTTGTTTGGGGCTTAAGATTTTAGTAAATACTCATAATATATATTTAAATATTTACTTTTAATGACGAATTTCTTCAAAAAATTCCATGTTTTTCGGAAACATTTAAAATTAACAGAACAGTTTGTTGAATTTCTATACAAACAAATATCACGGTTGATTGACATTATAAAAATACTTTCTCAAATTGGTTGTAAACATTGTTTATAATTAATTCTATAAATAGTAATAGCAACGTACATTGCTTTCAAAACAAATCGACAAGAAATAATCAATCGAAACTTTTCGTACACATGTAAAAAAGTCGATTATTTTTATGCGCCACAAAAAACTATTTAATAAAATTAATGCAAATGAAAATTTGCAACAGATTTCGGTCGAGTTCGTGCCTATCCGTACTAAAAAGTAATGTAACGGGCCTTCAAATAAATTTATATTTAGAGCAACCTATGGAAATTCAATTGTTTGCAACATTTTTCCAGCGTAGAAAATGACACAAGAAACGCCTGACATTTTAACGAAATAAAATTAGGTTAGAAAATATTTTTAATTTGTGTAGTGTATTCTCCCTATTCTCCCTCCACGGAATATGACAATATGAAATTGGGAAAAGCTTACTATGCATACTATGCAACTCCGGAGAATAATTGGTTATCTACAAAAATTACTTTACACTGTTAAAAGAATTAGAATGGCTTCTATATTATAATTCAGAATAAGTGGCATCGCGGTAGGCGTTGGAAATTCAAATTTACGTTGGCAGCAAGACCCTTGCTAATAATACCCTAGTTTCAATGCTGTTGGTAACCTCCGCTTTTAATTTGGCCTTGATATTATCAATGGAATCGTTTTGTGTTTATTTTCTTGTTATAATATTTGGAATTTCCTTCTTTCATTTATGAAAAGTGTATTATTTTTCTGGGGGTATGTCTGCTGTGGGCAAAAACCATGTCAAAATTATGTAACGCATAACCTCAGAATAAAGTAATGACAGTTTCACATGTTTGCAAAATTTTTTGACATAACATAAAGCTCGCTTATTCTGAATTATACTATACGCCTACTCTAAATATAGTTTGTTTTTTAATTAAAGAACCACGACCTGTTGATTTAGGTTTGCAAGTATGAAATTTTACTAAATTTAGGGAATTTAATGATATCTATTGGCTATTCCAGTCAACGCCTGTCATTTTTAATGTCCTTGAAAGTACGCAAACTCGCAATTAAAATTTGAACGTGTTAGTAAAAATGCCTCGCAAAGTAAGACATTTATTAAACTCTCAAATTAGTTGTTATTAACTTTATTAACATGCTGCGCTACTAATATCTCTAATAACCTCAATTTTTATATGATGAGATTTTTCACCCTATGTCAAAAGTGTACAATGTTGTCAGCTCTATTTTGAGTGTAAATTGCGGTGTTGTGGTTCTTTGATTAAAAAATAGACTGTATATATTTATTTGACGGCCCGATATAATCTGTTTCAAAATCAAAAATCCACCAACACTGCATTCTACCTCGAAAATACAACCGACAACGTCGCCAACTTTTGTTTTTAGTGTGTTTGCAACTGTCAGAAAAAAGTGTGGTTATGAAAGAAAACTGTTGACAGTTGTTTTAGATCGTAATTCATCGTGTTTTTTTATTCTCATTTTATTATGTCACTCAAAAGTGATGATACGGTAGCTACCACCTTTTTGTACATAATAATTATTTTGTGTTACGTAAATAAACTCAACAGTTCAATGTCAAATTTTGGCAACAAGTGGTGGATTTTTGATTTTGAAACAGATTATACACAAAATTACTTTCTAGTAATTTCTGATTTACACGGTTGGCAGCTTTGATCTTTGTCGACAAAGACATTCAGACCAATTTTCGGAGGTTTTAAAGCTACTGACATTTACACGTTTTAAATGGATATTGTTGAGTCTAAAATCGTTACACGATCTCATTTGATGTTCGACAATTGACAGATTTTCCCCCAAAACGCAACTTGACCGCATAATTTTGTACAATTTACTCGGTGTAGGTTTTTAACAAAGTGAATCGAAGAAATGAGACAATGTCGACAGTATCAAAGAATTTTTTGACGTAACAAATTGAACCTTGATTTGTACTAACGTGATGTACGATTTTCACGGTCAAGGCATATCTCAGTGAAGTGACTAGTTTACTACTATCGCATTTTCGTTGTATAAATACTTTGGCATTTACTCATTTGTCTGTGGAAACGATAACACTTGAACCAGACCATTGAAGTTTTGATACAAAAGTCGGAAGTTGGATTTTTTCAATATTGATACAAATTACCAAAGATTTTCTAGAGTATCGCATCGAGGTATCAGTGTTTTTGCCGAATTCATGTTTCCAGCAATTAACAGAACAATAGATAAGGATAATACTTGAATGTAGTCGTACTGAAGCAGCACCCGGAAATTTCATTAAGTAACATTTTTAGATTTGTTTTTGAATGAAACAAACAGTAAGATTTCAAACACTAAGTTAAAACGGTTACAAGACTGTAATGATTCGAATACATTACTTTTTCCGCCAAACATTTGAACCTGCGCAAAACGGTAACAAATGTGGTCGTGATCGTCATCGAATCGGAGGGGCCCTACGTTGTGATTTTCTTTTGGCGGAAAGGTTCGGAATGCAAACGGTGAGGGTTCCAGTTGGAAGAGTGCCGCAAATAAAACACACATGTGAGGGACGCAAATACCTTTTATTAAAAATGCCTGTAATAACTTTGATGAAAAAGAAATTGAAACGAATACAAAAGACAGAAATTAAGGTTAACGAAGTACAAGAAATTAACTAGTTGAGTACATCACAAAGATAAACGACAAGATGAATGCAACAATATTTAAAATAACAGAAAAACGGGCACATGACAGACAAAATGACAGTTTAAAGCTTGCAAAACAAGTAAACAAATTATAAGGCAGTTATTACAGACAGGGACGGATGAAAAACCCTCTTCAAAAACCGTATCCCAGGTATTACTCATATTTTACTATTCGATTAATGACAAAAACAATGTTTAACTCGGAACTACGCGGTCAAGGTACGCCAACGGGAACTTAGAACTGGAGGTAACAAACTTTCGGTCGCGAGGGGACTCAGAAGAATTATCTGAATCATCTTGAAATCAAGCGACGTTTATAGATATTCGGGGTATTAATGAACGTCGGACTATTTCACCGATCCAGCAAGAGTGACAGAGCGTTTCGGGGTCGTACGAGTAGCATTCCTAGACCGCAGCCGCAAAGACCTAGGTCCGCCGTCCCCAACCAACCGTTTCCGGACAAAACCCCAAAGTCCCTATAACCGTCGACGGAAGCTTCACGAAAACATCCCGACGCCGCTCCCGCAAAGACTAAGGTCCGTCCCCGCTAACGGCTCTAAATAACCGTAGCTTCCACAGAAATTTACTAAACAACCCCACGACTTCCTGATTGTCACCTAGCTCCCACAGGGCGCACTTACAACATTTTATTTTAACTTTTCCGAAATCTAGCAACAACACGAAGGAATAACCCGAGTTTAATTCTATCGAACAAAGCGTAACATTAAACGATGAGAAAATCCACAAAACAAAAACGCAACATTAAACAAGGATAACACAAGCAAAACAAAACGCAACATTAGACAATAAAAGAGTACAAAACGCGAGAAGTTGAATAACGACAAAATAAAAACGCTTTAAAAAGGGATACAATACTCGCTGGCAATACTAAACAAAAATATGGCGGGTCGAGTGCCGTTAGAAAATGTTAGCGAAAGAAAAAAACAAAATGGACGCCCGCGGTCCGGACGACGGCTACTAATCTTCGAAATTTACAGATTGTCAAAAATGGACCTCCCGGGAGAAATTTAGGGATAACGCTTAAAATTAACAAATGGACGCCTCTTAAAGAAACAGCATGCAACCAAATGAAATCTACGACATACCCTTACCACGTGGTCCTGGCCCCCAAAACAAAACACAAAACAAAAAGGCAACGAAAGTGGGATAAATTACCCAGGTGAATTAAAAACGTTGAATTCTTCCCGGGGACACAAAATATCTACTCGGAACGGTAGTGTAATCGGTTCAGATGTAGCTTACAGATTTTTGGAATATTGGGTCGCTCTTCGCAAGGTCTGTTCGTTTCGAAAAACCAAACAAAAGTGACCTACCCCCCTTCAACCACCCGCGCGAGCGAGCTTCTACCCCCGCCATATTTCCGCTCGTAGTTCCTAGTCTAGTCGCTAGTACCTTCACATTTGGCGCGCTGTTGTGGCGGTACCGGAAAGTTAAATTTAAATTTTAAACTGGGTCACTACAAGACAGTACAGTACAAGAATATACAGGGTGATTTTTTAAAATCTCACATCTAGCCGCCTATGATTCCATTGTATAACACAGTGTAGTCACAGCCTGCTAGATGTGACAGTTAAAAAATCACCAATATAAACAAGTAAGAATCACTTTTTTTACATGACTAACGTACAAATTATAATTAAATTATTAATAGCATACTTACATAACATTTTTGTTTTATAATACCAAAAATTTCCGATAATATTGCGGAATCTGGAAAAGTGCCCCGAGTGCTTGCAGCGTTTCCACGTTGAATGGTAAGGGAAATTCTCTCGAAAAGGAATTTCTTTGATTTTGAATCGCCTGATTCCGCGATAAGTCGGTTTCCGATGACATTAATAAAATCGATGGCTTCTTTGCACCAAGGGCCTAAGGTTTCAAATTGTTTTATTTTTAAATTGTACAAATTGTTTTATTTTTAACGTTAACAACCTTCTCTCCACTTTCCTAGTGACGATTTTTTTTGTCTTAATGCTTACTAATCTTTCAACTTTTGATAATCTTTGAGTAGAGGTTAACGCTGATTCCATCACGTAGTTATAAATATTCTTCAGTAAAGCTTTATTTTTGACGCACAATCTAGACCCAATTTTGTAATATTTTCTACACATTTTTTATTTACCTTTTATCTCTTTTTCTTTGCGTCAATTTTGATCGCCGTAACTTAAATTTCTCGTGATGGAGCACCATCTTGTTGGAGAAGGAGCAGGTGATGGCTTTAAGTAGCGCACTTACCTGAAACATTCCAAATAACTTAAGTTGTAGTTACTGATTTTTAAAAATGTTATCTCTAACGAGGATAACAACATAGAAGTGTTGTAACCTTCATGAGAACTTCGACAGCAAGGTCTTATTACTGCAGATCTAGTTCATTACTTTACTTTATCACGAGAGCCTGAATTATGACTTTTTTCTTAAAGATTCTTTTAAACAGATGATCTTCAAATGTTTTTGAAACATGTCACACATTGTTATTTACAGTTTTCATTTTTTTAACAACTGTTTTTAATGAAGACGACTTTACCAGAATGTTTCTCTAAAAATTGGTAAACGGACTAGTGTTTCAAGGTTCTGTTATATGACTCTTTATCTTTAAGGTTATGTTACGGTATTCTGAATCCAGTGTATGACTTTTAATTTGACAGTTATATTCGTGCGAGTCAATCTACGATACGAATCAAGTTTTGTTTTCCATGACCAACTAAACTTTGTTTTTTTTTTCGCTCTACTGCTAGTAAAAAAACGAATAATTGCACATCAGTATTGTCTAAAAAAATTCCTACAACAACAATCTGAGGAAACGAGTGCAAGCTGCTATCCTAAAGTCAACAAACTCGTTGTTTACGCCATGGACGTTCGCCTCGTTCTCGACCCAAATCTTGAGGTCTTCCTCAGCATGTGCGTCCTGTTGCAGCGGCGGCCTCTCCAACCTCCTCTACCACATATCCTTGCCGGAGTCCCTCGTAAAAGAGAGCAAGGACCTGGGCGAGCCGAAAGAGGTCCTGATCAGGGTGTACGGGCAGACGCACGGCGACGGCGAGCACGCCCTCGAGGCTCTCATCACCGAAAGCGTGGTCTTCACGCTGCTGTCGGAAAGGGGTCTGGGACCCAAACTCCACGGAGTATTCCCCGGAGGACGCATCGAACAGTACATCAATGCCAGACCGTTGCTGACGATGGAACTGGCCGACGAGAAGCTGTCGGTAAAGATAGCACAGAAAATGGCATCCATACACACCATGGAGGTAAGGTTTCCGATTCATAAAAGTCAAAGTAACGAAGGTAAATTTTTTTTTCAATTTAATTCAAGTCAGTCAGAATATTTTTTATTCAATACAATTTGTTTGTTGATTGTTTTTTTTTATATATTTTTTGAGGCGACGCTGCACCCATGCATTACTTATTTTTTTGTGATCGTCGATTGTTTCGAGTGTTTATGTGATCGTTCGAGAGGTTAGAGGTTGCGAAAGTGGGTCTTGGAAAATTTCAAACCACAATATGTGTGGCTTTAGTGTTTTTCCGTTCATTGCAGGATACTGCGACGGTTGATGCTCATTTGTTTTGTTATCAATGAGGGCACAAACTAGGGAGGCATTGTAAAACAAGTGCAAATGAAAAATGTTTGTCTTACATAATATACTATTTTGGAAAAAAAAAATTATGCAAGTTCTGCTTTTTTAAATTTCAAAAAATAGTCATTTATGCAACAAGTGTACAAAGTTGTAGTACTTTATTTCATAAATAGGAAGTGCGGCAATCCCATGAGTCTTTTTTTCTGCAATTAGAAAAACAAGCATCAAATTGTTTTATAATCATAAACTACCATAAAATGAGTCTCTCTACTGTTTTTGCTGTTATTGAAAACCTTTCAATAATTTTTTTAGTCCTGATTACGAAACCGCTTCTTGGAAAATTTCTTAATGACAACACCCCAGTATTTTTCCGAACCGTGGAAAATTATCAAAGTCCTTATTATCGACTTAATTGTGTAACTAACTATCTCACTTATCGTTTCACTCCGACTGCATTCCCTGGTAAACAGATGACGTTCGTCCTCCTCAGAACTAAAAACGTTTCGTCTTTGTCATCATCGAGGATCAATTCGCAACAAATGAAATTCTCACGGCCACCGAATAAATTGTTGCGCACAATTCCGTACGTGCGACCTTTCCGAATAAATATTTGCGAACAAGATTGCAGATCGCCGCGGGGGCGTTAACCCTCGACAACACTAATTGGTTGCGGTTTTGTACTCAGTCGATAAATAAGTCAGTTGCAAAAGAGGAACGCAAACGTTGGAAAGCGCAAATATAATAAAGTCGCAAAATTAGAATATCTAGGTTGTGCAAACAACGCTTCTGCGTGCTGCTAAAATAGAAGAAACTCGTTTGGAGCAAATGTGCAGCCGGTTTTGGTCGTCTGAAAGGCGTTTCGCTCTCCGGTGAACTCGGAGGAATTCCGGCGATATCTTGGAGGTGCAACTGAAGACCTTTTAGTCGTGTTGAATGTTGCAATGTCGCCGAGTTGGTAAATATTTACTCGAGCAACCTAATTTGCAAAGCGTACGAAATGTATTTGTGCAACGACTCGAGGTGAAATTCAATGTTTTATTAAAATGACGCGAATGCAGGACGATCAATACCGAGAAACTCTACGTGTAGTTAGTCCTGCGCTGCATCCACAATTAATTTTCTATTCTGTTCGTGATCGATTCGTTTTTTTTCAACGATTGAGAGTATCGATTGGAGAGTTGAGTGGTGCAACAATGTGCACTTTCACGTTTGTTGTTTTTTTCTACTTTCATCTGATTTTTCAACGTTTGTCGTTTGTAACGATTAGACAACTCGTTGAATGTCTATATCTAATGATAATAATGTTTTACGGTATGATGAGAGCGTGCTCCATCTGGTAGTTTGACGTAGGAACAGATGCTTTCTGAGTGCATTTGTGTAAGCATTTAATGGAACACCGTAAAACGAAGCAGACAAAAATGATTAATTTGCAGCGACAATCTAGAAAAAGCGTTCTTAAAATAGAAGATATTTTATATAATCAGATTTTCTCTTAAACTATTTGTTTTTATACAGAACGTGAAATGTAGACTCTTGGGATGTAGATGTAAAAAAGAAATTGAGAACAAATGTTAAAAGGATCATTTAAAAGAATGGCTTAGTAAAAGCAATGTAATGGTGCCAAAATTTTTAATAAAATTGTCGTAAAAAAGTACTAAATTATTTATAAGTGCAATGCGTTTGAGTCATTGTTTAAAATGAGTCATTTATACATTGATACACCATTCACAGTTTAAACTGGGTAGAAGTGGGTTAAAAGCTTAATAAAAGTTTTTTTTGGAGAATGTTTATAAAAGAGAAGGGATGATAATAATCACATATTATGTATATCCCAAGTGCCAAATTTTGTATCGGAATTTTTTTTGCAAATGAACGAAAACACCCATAAATGAGGTCAGAAGACCAATTATTAGCAAATAAGAGCACGAGACGAAGTCGAGGGTTTTTATTTGATAATAATTGGTCTCCTGACCGAATAATTTATGGATGTTTGAGTTCATTAGCAAAAAAATTGCCGATATTAAAATTTTGGACAAGGGGTATACGGCTGATTATTTCCTGAATAGAATGAAACCAAACGCATTATTTCCAATCCTTTTTATTCAAAATAATTTAAAAAAAATCAGGTACCGACATTTTTTATCAGATTATTGCACATGTGCATTTTAGAGAAATTGTATCGGGTTATTTTTTGTTTTCTTGTTTTTATTGGTCAGTATTTGTCACGCAATTGGTTGCTAAATACATGAAGGAAATAATCATGTAATTTTAAAAAACAAAAAGACTTCGAAAAATAGACAGGACAGAGTCGATATAGTTTTGTCAAAATTCCAAATGGTAAAATTTTCAGGGTAACTGTATATTTTTGGTTTTGGTCCTATCTAAGACCTTGAGATGACAATGTCATTTACGATTTTAATTACAAACAAGTTTGTTTTTTCAGATAATTTAAGAAGACGACACAGTTAATATAACCTTGATGACAAAAAAAAATGTTACGAGAACTTTAAAAATACAGTCTAGAATAAAGATAATTTTGTTTTTACAAAATCCATAAACAATTGTTTGTATTTAATTTCATACACATTTTGTCGATACTGAGAAATTTGTTTCGATGTGAAAAAAAAAAAGAGTGACCTTGAACATTTCGTAACTTGTGGCAGTCCTGATTTTTGACATTTAACCGACAACATAAAAATTCACGTTTTTTATTTAACAAATCGTATTTCTTTATTTTTGGAGAAAATGTAGAACCGTTGCTCATTTTAAAATATGTCCAGAATAAATAACTCAATTTTTAATGAATGGAGCGAGTCAGAAGGTTAAAAGAGATTACAGTCGCTCAACCTAAACGACGTATATTTGTCGTCTTTTTTACAAATAAATATTCCTTCAGTATTCACTGTAATTCTTTCGATGTAAAGTCCATTCAGAAATCAAAAAAACCACCACCTGTTGCTTTAGGTTGGTAAAATTTAAAAAACCCTAGGTAGATATTTTATCATACTATGTTGGTAACAATAAATTATGACATTTATTTGATTCAAAATAAAATTCAATTGCTTTGAATTTCGTTCATATTGTTTTATTAGCAGCACGTTTCATTTCTTTATTGATTCTTATTATTTTTACTTAAACATGCCCAGAAAAACAAGACACGTAATAAACATTTAACCTCAAAATTACAAGTCACCAAATTTTACACTACAAATGCGACGTTGGTGGTTTTTTGATTTTTGAATGGACTTTATTTCAATTCTGATGTAAATGTCAAGAAATGTTGACAGATGTGAATTGAGCTGTCAACTAAATCTAACCAAAATATTTTCAAGCGTTTGAAAAGAAATAAAAAGCCTCTTTCGGATACAAAAAATGAAATATCGTTAAATGATCATGTTTTAAAAGCGTGCAAAAATGTATTCACATCATTAGAAATATTTAGATGGCGGTGATAACTTGATTAACACAATGAATCTGTCAAAAAATGTTTGATAGAAATGAGAACAGGAAATATAAAAAATGGAATGATTGTTGTCGCCACGTTGCGATAAGCTCGAAACGGGATCAACGGCGGAGGTTATCACGCCACTTTTGCAATTTTAAAATTTGCGAAACGAGATCGAATCGGTTCGAATTCTTTAGATTCCTGTCTAGACAAAACCTAGATGCCTCGATTGATCACATAAACCATCCGTTCAAGCCTCAAGTCCACACTTTCTGGCCGTGGGTCGGCGTTCGCTTTGCCTTTATCTCATCTCACACACATATGGGGATTTGTTGTTGTTATGTTCTAGCGTTGTCGTATCGTGGACCGATACATCTCTCTCTGAATCACTCTCACGTGCCTTCCTGAGGCGCACACAACAGCCCGTTTCTGTTAAAACGTACTGTTATGTTACGAGAACCGCCATTTGGGGACGTCCAACCGTAGGAATCATTCATATGAACCTAAAAAATCATAAAACCAAAAAAAATAAATTTCAAAACACTATCAAAGTGAACACGTTTGACATGTTTTTTGTCGAGGAGGCATACGCTGACGTACAAGTACGTCGTTGCTCTTTTGTCGCTTACTAATACTCAGTAAACTCATCGCTTGGTTCACTCTCATCTCATTTGGTTGATTTTCGTGTGTTCTTGTGGGATTTTTGGTTCGCTTCCGAGAGAACGACGCGGTTTGATGCAGCCCATCAAGCTCCATCAAGTCGCCCTTGCATGCGTACAAACAATCGAACAAACAACGCGATGCGATCGTCGTTTGTTCTGTTGTTGCCAATCTGTGCTAACTTGAAATTTTAGGTGAAATCTGTCGGTAAGTAAAGTCCATTCAAAAATCAAAAACCACCACCTGGTGCTTTAGGTTGGTAAAATTAAAAAAACCCTAAGTAGTAACTTTTTCATACTATATTAGTAACTAAAAAATATGACATTTATTTGATTCAAAATAAAATTCAATTGATTTGAATTTCGTTCAAATTGTTTTATTATTGCTCAGCACGTTTCATTTTTTATTAATTCTTATTGTTTTTACTTAAACATGCCCAGAAAAACAAGACACTTAACCTCAAAATTACAATTCTCACAAAATTTTACACTAGACAGCGTTGCCGATAGTAATTATCGAGGGAAATGCGGCGTTGGTGGTTTTTTGATTTTTGAACAGACTTATAAGTCTGTTATGAATTACCCACCAGTACGAATTCGTCTCTCTGTGTGTAGATATAAATTGGAACGAACCAAAAATCGCTTGACACTTGATCGGACAAGATGGCCGACAGGAAACATGTCTTGCAGATAGTCTTTTCGATCTTAGTCATTACGTTTTCATTAAATAAGTACTAGACAATTTGGACGGACGAGGGACGGATGGGTGAACGGTCCGAATGTTTCAGGTGCCGCTCCACAAAGAGCCTGGATGGTTGTGGGATACGATTGACAGGTGGCTGAAGACGTGCGAAGCTAAATTGAAAGGGGGAGACGTGCCTGAATTTTTGCGGGACGTCGTTAATGGCGACATTGTGTCGGAAGTGGACTGGTTGAAAAAGAGATTAGAGATGGAGAATTGTGCTGTTGTGTTTTGTCATAACGACATGCAAGAAGGGAATATTTTGATAAGGCAAGATGATCCGGAGAACAACAACAACGATGATCCGCAAATCGTAGTCATAGGTAAGATATCGAGATGGGAAATACCAAATCGGGGGCTTCCCCGAAAATCTCACGATCGTCATAAAATTTGATTCTTACCCTATAAGATTTAGGTAAACACAAATTTCCTTCTTTCTGCGATACATTACATAAAAAAAGTTACAGTTTGATTATTTTTAATGCAATTAAAAAATGAAAAATTTAGGAAAGCTGTGGTAGAGTGCGTTTCAACAGAGATGAGCCTGTGGGCGTGGCCACAGTGGCGTACATAACAATAAGGGAAAGGGACCCAGGGGTTATGCGTTTGAAATTGATCGCACAAGAAAACACAATCGACATGACTTGCGGACGCCACTGGTAGAGAAAGAACTAGCTTTCCCTATTCTCAACTTGGACTCGTCCATATTCGCTGCACCTTTCTGTGACGCTACTGATGTTTTGGTAATCGTTGATGTTTTGATTTGTTTTCAATATGTACATAATAATGGAAGTAATAAATATCTGTCGTGTTAGGCGAACACTTTATTCAAATTGGATTTCTAGTTAAAACCGGCAGCGTGAAAAAACAACGTATTTACGAGGAAGTGATCAACATGTTTTTTTCTTGTTTGTTTTGTTGGTTACCGTTCATTATGCATTTAAACTTTCCAAGTTTAGATTTCATAACCATACGTATCTCAGAATTGGATTTTTTGTTGTTAATTTGGGATTTGCGTTGTAATAATACATATTATGCTCACCATGTGTAGAACCAATTGTGGGAAAAGACGAGCTGTAATGGCCAAACAAATAAAACAGAGAAGTGTTTATTTCCTTAAATAGAGATTGTACAGAGATGACAGTTAAGCCATTTGTAAAATATTTAATAATTTGAGCCATCCTGATCCATTGTGGTGTGGATTAAGACAAAGATTCGGAAGTAGCTGTTGCTGAAATTTCCGTGTGAGGCGATAGTATAAAAGTAGTAGAAAAACAGTGGAATGCAGCTTGGCAGTTTGATTAGTTCACCATCTATAGTAAATTGAAAAAACTCCTGGACTGTCAAAATTAAATTTTAAATAAAATGCTGGTTTTGACTGTACTTGGATATAAAAATTTTTCGCTAGTGTACTACGTCAAAATCTAGTTACAAAATATATTTAGGTTATGTTTTCATTTTTAATCATTGAACTAAAAATGTTGAACACTTGCAACAACTAAAAAAACTGGAGCAATTTAATCAAGTTTATGAAAAACACAAAGAAAAACAGAAGGTTACACACATAAACAGGTAAAAACTAAACAATAACCAAAATTAAAAATCGGTTCCCATACCTGTCTGAGTCCGATTCCGCCAAGGATATATTGGGTGGAACATTTCTAATACCCACATACCTAGTTAACCAATCGTCCTTAATTAGGTTTTCATTTTCACAATGCAAGATGCTGTTTCTCCACAGTTGGGTTAAAATCAGAAACGTTTTTTGTTGAAGGTATGGCTTTATAATATAATAATTTGGCCCTCTTCTCTCGCGCCAATAGAACCACCTAGTTCGTTTTGAACTTTTCATTTTAACATTTTTACAAAATATACTGAATAATTTTGCAGTTTATTTGACAATGTCAATTTAAACAAATGAATAGTTTGAAAAATCAAAAAGTCATAGATACCGACCGGGCAATATGAAAATAACTAGTGATTTAACCAACCCAACAACTGCAATTTTGATTTTGACAGTCCAGATGTTTTTTGAATGGACTTTAGTCGTGGAAGACTTAAAGCTTAAAACTCAAATTTATCGAAATTTGTTACTTTCCGTCATGGTTTAAGTCTTTAATCACTTTTATCGATCAAAAGTGATTAAGTAATTTAAGCTACGTCATAGGCGATTTAGGGCCGGTTTCACCAACACCAGTTAAAGTTAACTGTAGGTTAAAATGCTTCGTTACTTTAGTTACCTATTGTTGTAACAATGTTTTCGTATATTTTAATCTGTAGTTAAATTTAACTCACGTTGGTGAAACCGGCCCTTACTCGTGATTGTCATTTTAATACTTACTTTTTCCCAGTGACATTTTTTTTATCCTCTGACAGTTGCTGTCAAAAAATCCCCAATAAAAACGTCATTTATATTTTATTATATTTCTTTAATAGAAATGCTCTTTGTAACTTGTCGAAAGTAGGACATTGTGATGCGTAGTTAATTATTTTCCATAAAAACAAAATACTTATTTATTTGAATTGATCCAAGGTCATAGAGTAATTAGTTGCAGTTTTAATACAATATTTACTAATTATCAATTGGTGATGGTCGATAATGATTCTATTAATATCTTGTTTTCAAGAAATTAACAGAATAGACTTCGAAGTTTAAAAATGAGGAAAATTAAGACTAGATCGTTGAGAATATTTTAAAACAAGCCTTATGCATTACGTAATTTCCTTAATTTATTATTGCTTTTTATTTTCATGTCTGGAAACAGTAAATCATCTCTCCTGAATTATTTTTACTTAAAATTATCACGAAACAAGTCTGATGGAATTATCTCTTAAGTATTTAAATCCCGCAATACAGATAGGTGCTAGTTGTGTATTTTATTTTTATTCACCACAAAGTTTTACGTTCTTTTTTAATTTTATCTTTACTATCTCGTTCTTACTGTTTTCGTGTCCACTTTGTGCATATTCATCTTTATCATTAAAAAAATGGGTCAAAAACAAAGCACTATCCTTTACACTTGCATCATTAAAAATAAATGTTGGACTTGTTCGTTTCAGATTTTGAATATTGCTCATACAACTACAGATCCTTCGACATAGCCAACCACTTCGTTGAGTGGATGTACGACTACACGGCTGCGGATTACCCTTTCTACAAGGAACAAGTAGACCACTACCCCACTAAGCAGCAACGACTCCACTTCGTCAAAGCCTACCTCGAGGCCAGAAACTCGAAAGAGAACCCCAAGAAGATACTGCGGGAGGTGGAGGTGTTCACCCTCGCGTCGCACTTCTTTTGGGGGATCTGGGGCGTGATCAACGCCGGCACCTCCCAGATACCGTTCGGGTACTGGGAGTACGCCGCCTCCAGGCTGAGACACTACTTCGAACACAAGAAGAAGTTCACGTTGGACATGAAGCCGCTAGTCACCAGTCTGCCGACGAAGAGGAAGAGTTGCAGTCTGGAGTGAACAGTTCTTTTTGGCTCAAATCATAAAATTCGTACTTCCGTTTTTACTTTGGACTAGTCGTCTGAAGGCTGTCGAAAAAAAGATTCAAGGCTGATGATTTTCAAGTGATATTAGATCAAGCAAATCAAGTGGCGAGGCTTGAGCATACCTAAAGAAAATTGTGATTTTTTTTGTTAATAATCTTGTCAATTTCAGCACCAATTGTTTCAAGTTTTACTCGTACTTCAGCACCTAATGTACAACGACGGTCACTTCTTACCACCGCCGTTGACATTACATTCTTACTTAACACTATTCGTTTTATCTTAATCGTGAAATGTACTTAACATTCAAGACTGTGACCGTGGGTCTGAATTTTAATTGCATTTGAGGAATTTCTATCGCATATACGTGTATATAAGTTATTCGATAATTCTTTTAAGATGATTTTATCTTTTGTAAATAATTTATTTTAATAAATAATAAGTACAGGGTAGTCAGTTTCATTTCCTTTCGGATCCTACTCTAAATAAAAATTAGTTTCCCTAACGTTGCAAGTTTAACAAGAAAATTGTTCTTCGCTCAAAAACGCCTAGAACGTCGTTTTGCTGTCATCGGAGTCGCAAACATTGGACAAAAATTATCTCATTTTCTTAACATATTTAGGCCCGGTTTCTGGAACGGTCCGATAACTTAACGGCCGGTTAAATCAAGCGTTGCTATAGAAACGCTAGAAAGTGACCAATCACGTTACATGATTTTTGTGTTTATCGGAGAGTTAACTAACTGGCCAAATAAAATGTTTCCAGAAACTGCACCTTAATTGTTTAGGTGTGATAACACTCTTCTCGTCGTCAAAAGCATTTCAAAAAATTTATTGAAAAAAAAATTACGTCATCCTTAACAGCTTTGTTTTTGGTTATTTCATTGGCCAGTCCTAATCCAGAAAATCTAACTGATAATATAATTTGTTCAGACTTCAGTCCTTGGAGGTATCATTAGTGGAGAGATGACCTTGAGTTGTCTTATCTAAAGCTGTACTCTACCTAATATTATTTAGTTAGCTCACATTGTAAGCATTGATGAAATCATGGATGAACTTTTCGTATATTCTGTTTTTACAAAATCAGTGTTCAATTTTGGAAAAGTATACAGATAAACATTAAATTTCTTTTAATAAATTTGATTTTTTTACTCACTTGGTATACCATTTGTCGACGTAGGCAACCAACCATACACACGACTTGCGAACTTCATAGATGTGTTTCTTTTTATTTATCTACTAGAGTTCGCATTTTCCAAACGTCTTGAAGTCAAATAACAGCTTTTTGGGAATTCTTTACCAATTCACTCTGACCTTCGACGTCCATTTGCTTTTTTCAGATTAAAAAACTCGTTATTTGCAAATTCTGTTTTTCAAACGAGTTCACGATTCCTTGACACGATTTACGTAAGTTCATCGCCCAGCATTGCCGTTTCTGTTTTCTTTTTCTTTGTAAATTTCCACTGCTCGTATAATATTGAAATAAGAAAAATAAACACGAAATTTGAAGAGAATTGAAAATGTCACATCAGCGCCACCTATTCTGTGCCGGTTTGTGCTGTTTCATGTTTTATTCGAATTTAAATATTCGTATCAATTTATTGGATCCGTTGGTGTAATCTTTCGACATTCCTGGAGGGGTGTGCGTATCTTTTACTGAAATTAATTTAAATTTGATTTTTTATAAACAGTTTTTGGTGGTTTTGTGTGGTTAGGTTGGCAGGACGAGAGGCCACACCTTATCTCGACCAATCAGATCATTCCTTCAGTGTAGTTTATTGTTTGATGTTTATAGTTTATAATAACCGGCTGTTGAAAAATTAACCGAAATTCCACTCTTTTCCTTAGTTTTTTAGGACTTAAATTTATATTAAAACCGAAATCTCAAATATTCGAATAAATATGTCTAGTGATTCAGTCAAAAATGTAAGTGTGTATCAATTATTTATTATCATATCAATATGGATAAGGATTTCCGTTGTTTACGGTATACTTACTGTATGTCCGGTTAACACGTAGACAATGTTCCAGTTTTCCAGTTTAGAAACCTCTGGATATGTAGGTTTTGCTAATCTGCCAAATCAAGTTCACCGAAAATCTGTGAAGAAGGGTTTTGAGTTTACATTGATGGTGGTGGGCGAGAGCGGTTTAGGAAAGTCCACACTCGTGAACGCTCTTTTTTTGACCGATTTGTATCCAGAAAGACAAGTTCCAGATGCCATAGGTATGCAGATTTGAAAAAAAATGTCAACATAACCTAAAAATTCCCAGGTAATGTTGCAGTTTAAGGTCCTGCTATTGCGCACGGAGAGCACTCCGTGTTCCGTACAATACTTCTCTATACATTGCGTTTTTTATTTCGCTGACATACAATTAAAATGGCTATGTTCAGTTCAAAAATGGACAAGTCAATTCATTTGAAATAGGCAACCAAACTTACAGATCCATGAATCCTGTGTTCAGTAAAATAAAAAATCACGATATGTACTACTTACACCGTTGCCAGATTTATTAAAGGTTGAACAGAATTTTATCCATTTTGTTCACATTTTTGTTCATGTTGTGTCTTTCAGTTTAATTTGTTTTTGCAAAAACTACAACAGTCACCCCGTCGAGACGTTTCTTCTGAATCAAATGCACTTTTTAGCTCACCTTAAAACGAAAAATTGAGCAAAAAAAGCGTCAGTTAGTGGAAAACATGTTACATAATTTGTTTTTTAATGAAGCGATTTTTTAAAAAACTGGGCTAGTCACCTTTTTACAAACAAATCAACAAATCGAACCAAAATGTACAGTCGCGAACAATAAATGTTGGTCGTCAAGGTCATTCTTTGACGCAATCAAAAATACTCCATTGTAAAACAGTCGTAAATATCATAACCTATCATCATGTTGTATGACATTAATTGTCAGTTTTTTCTCAATTTTTTGACACTTTGTTGACGTGGGCATAATCAGGCAGGGAAATTTTTTAAATTTGTGACAATCTAACCAAATTTTGAAATGACATTGACGCCCAAAATTTATTGCTCGCGACAGTACATGATCCAGAAAAGCCTGTTTACTTTTTAATAAATCTGGCAACGGTGTAAGTACATCAACAGAAGTAAGTATTGTGCGGGGCACGGAGCGCGCGCTATTAGGACCTTAAACTGCAACACATGATCTGCAACATTACCAATTTCCAGAAAAAATGAAACAAACTGTCAAACTTGAACCTTCAACTGTGGAAATTGAGGAACGCGGAGTCAAGCTGCGGCTCACGGTGGTGGACACGCCGGGTTACGGCGACGCCATCGACAACACAGACTCCTTTTCAGAAATTATCAAATACATAGATGACCAATTCGAGCGGTTTCTGCGCGACGAGTCGGGCCTCAACCGGAAAAACATCATGGACAACCGGATCCACTGTTGTTTCTACTTCATTTCTCCATTCGGACACGGTCTCAAGCCGCTAGACGTAGAATTCATGAAACAACTCCACAACAAAGTCAATATAGTGCCAGTAATCGCCAAGGCTGACGTTCTAACAAAAAAAGAAATGCAAAGACTGAAAAAGAAGGTGATGGACGAGATCCAAGAGCACGGCATCCGAATCTACTCGCTGCCCGAGTGCGATTCAGACGAGGATGAAGAGTACAAGGAGCAAGTGAGGCAATTGAAGCAAGCGGTGCCGTTCGCCGTGTGCGGCGCGAACACCTTGCTGGAGGTAAGAGGGAGGAAGGTGAGGGGGCGTTTGTACCCGTGGGGGGTGGTCGAAGTGGAAAACCCCGAACACTGTGATTTTATCAAGCTGAGGACTATGTTAATCACGCACATGCAGGATTTGCAAGAAATCACGCAACAAGTGCACTACGAAAATTACAGATCTGAACACTTAGCTAGGGGCGGCGTGTCGAAGCGCAACACGTGAGTCCGAAGTCGAACGAGTGAATTTGTATTGAGGGTTTCGTTGCAGGATTGTTGACGATAAGGGTGCTGCCACGAGTGATAGGGATAGAATACTCTTGGAGAAAGAAGCTGAACTGAAGCGGATGCAAGAGATGATCGCTGCGATGCAAGCAAAGATGCACCAACAGCAGTGATTCATCCTAGATATAACGTTTTTATATTTTTTTAACATTATTATCGACCCCGAATATTTTAAACTCGAATATTTTTGCAATTAGATTTTGCCAAAACAAATGTATTTCTTTCTATGTTAAGGTTTTTTTATCATAGCGTCTTGGTGTACTATAATTTCACATGTTAATAGACCATTTTGATAGAATGCCACATCATTTTTAAATTATTTTCTTTTAAATAAAAAGATTTTAATAGAGTACTCGCAAAACCGTTTCTGGACGTGTGATACACAAAATTTTTTGTGCCAACTGTTGCGAATATTTGTTAAATAAAAGTTAAAGCACCTGTTTTAATAATTGGTATTAGGGACATTTTTTGTGTTGGCAACATCGCTATTGTTACCACACGTTTATCAATTTTTTTTTTTTTTTGACGACATTTTCCTCAAACATTTGGTATAATACTCGTAGATACACCAGCTCATGGTCAAGAAGTCACTTAAAACGTAATTTTCGTTAATTGATTTTAGTAAAATATTGCTTCTTTGAGATTTGTATTATTGCGGGCAAAAAAAGTGGGACATCAACGTCATTGTCTTGACTTTTAATGTGAAATAACCTTTATGTGATTCTAACCCTACTTTGAATTGATTGACGTTGTCATTAGGTAAGTATTGTAGGTTGTAGGGAATGATTGTAAATAAGCGCGTAGTGAATATTTAATGCAAAGTCCCAATCAAAATCTACCTTTATCAAAAGAAGAGGGCATTTGGAAAAGTAAAATAGGAGTATAAAATCAATTTTTAAACTGTCAGCTAGAATAGTGTCAAAAAAATGACAATAAAGCTTGAACTACATCGAATTTTTCAAAACTGACAGAAATTTGATGTCCCACTTTTTTTGCCCGCAATAGTACGTTATTGTGAATAGAAAAACATTTTTAACGAGCCATGCACAGAATTAAGATGACGCTTGACAGAATCCTGATAACACATTCCACCCGAAACCGATGATAACTCAAAATCCCTACTTTTAGCCGAACTAAGCCGGCAATTCATGTGTTTTTGGACGATTTCGAGATCTATAAACTATCAAATTCCGGCCGGCGGCACAAAATAATTTTCTTTTAAATAAAGATTTTAAAAATTATTTGCCGCTTGACACTAGTGACATTCAACACTAAAGTCCCTAGAAGTTGTTTGGTGACTTTTCTGTCACTCTCAACTGTCAAATTTCGAATTTAAACTTGCGCTCGTTGGAAGCGTTACGACGGTTTGGTGTTTAAATAAAAATGTTTGTGGGGCCCGAAATGGCCACTAACGAAATTTGTATTCAATACGGACGACAGTTACACTATTTCCAGTTTACTTCGATTGAATTTTACGAAGATTGTACGTACAGATTTGGTAGTTTTCTTCAAACATATTTTCGATTTTAGTCCAGGAATTCGTCGAAGACACTGTTAAAAATGTCTTGAACACTTTCCAAGAAATGCTCATAAATAAATTTCCCTCCGATAAAAACACAATCGAACGTCAGATTCAGCTGCTGCAGGACCTCTTCATGAAGAAAGCAGAGAAACCTTTGCACAAATTTAAGGCAGATTTTGGTAACTTTTCGATCGAGTGTTGTTACAATTTTTGTTGTAGGAGACTTGTGACAAGATTTTTACGTTACCGACGAACATTTTGTTGCCCAGTCATGATCCAGCGGTTGCATCTGAGGAACTTGACCAATTAAAGAAAGAAGTCTACAATTTGGAACAAGAATATATTGAGGAGATTTACTATAAAGCCATTTTGAACAGAGAAGTAGAAAAATTTGAACATATCAGGCCTTTGTACGAGAAAACCAACGAAGTTCTTAAAAACGTCAAAAACATGCAGTGTAAGCCAGGTGAAAAAAGTCTTCGAGAGTTGTTCCAGGCGTTGGCGACGTGTGAAGAATGGTACTTGAATGAGAGTAATGGACACGATGCGGACAAATTCAACGTCGTTGATCACTTCCACTTGTTTAAAAGAGAAGATTGCGCAGTTTGATTGACAAAAAAGTGTTGAAAAACATCAAAATAGACGGAAAAAAATTATATTAAAGTGAGGTTGAGTGAGGTTTACTGATTGAGTGATTGGCCGCGTGGCGGCGTCTTAGTCTTACACGTGACAACAGCGCAATCAATCATAACCCCTTTTTTACTTTTACACGAACTACCAAAGGAAATGAAAATGTTATTTTGTTTGCAGTTTCTTTCGTTCGTTGCTTTTTAGTTTTTCGAGAGATGTCGAACAATTTTTGCTCGATATTTACATGTGAATATTTTTAAAAAAATTGTAAATAAAAAGTACATTAAAAAAATTGTGCATCTTTTTCTAAAAATTAAAAATATATATTTTTTGAAAGCTTTTGTCAGTCGAATTTTGTACTTTGGGGAGAAGTAATAAAACAAGTCATTAAATACAGTGAAATGTATAATTTAGAAATTTCAAAAGGAGGATGATATGATGTAAATATTTACAATACAGAAAAATTATCATCACTAATTAAAACGTTTGATAGTTTTCTACATTTTATAAAATATAATATGACAATAAAAAAACGTACTTGATAAAACAAACTTTCACGTATTTCGAATACTTAATAATAACTAACAAAGAAAAAAAAATAGAAAAGAATACATAGAAAGTTCATTTTATTTTGTGAAAACGATAAATAATATTTTTCTACTGCAAAAAAATCTATTACGACGCTATTCTACATGCAGTTATTTAAAAATGTGCATCATTTTATACATATTTTGCTAATAATGTCTCTCACTTAATTTTTTAAACATTTTTTGTAAGAGCAGAACATTACGTATTTATTTTAATAACTTTTTTTACAATGTGTATACATTGAATAATACAATGGAAGAATTACACAAATTTGTATATTGCCAAAAATATACATTTCTCGATTAATTATTAATTTTTCAATGGAAACGCTAAAATATTGCACAGGTGCCATATTTTATCGTCCTGGAAGAAAACAAGGATCAATAACATCATCATCAATCACTATTGTAATTTATCATTTAAATTCTTCTCTATTGGGTGGATTCGTATCTTAATACTTACAAGTAACGATATGCATTTTTATTTTTTATAACTTCTTTGCTCATGATTAATCCTAGAATTTATTTGGAAATTAAAGCTATGCATGAACAGACACATTTCCAGCCGGAGGATGAGATCAAAACCACCGGAAAAAAATAACAACAAACGCGGTACAGACGAAACTTTCAGGATGTGAAACGAGAAAGTCCGACCTCGTCGACTGGCCAAAACGAACGAAACATATCTGATGCCCTTATGGAAAGACTAGAGGAAAAACTGGGAGCAATTTCGGTCCTTACCACTAAACGTAATACACGTGCCTTATGTACAAAACATTTTTTTTGAAAAGAGTACGAAATTTCAACACTTATTGCAAATTTGGCCATCTTGGGGGTTGGAAAGCACACGTTTTCTTCAATTTAAATAATTATAGAACAAGCAAATATCACAATGTTCAAAACATTTTGCTTTGCAATAATAATCATAGCCGTCAATAATTTGGCTAAATATACAATAATTATGGTAACAGTCTTGTAATAACTACGAATTAAAAAAGGAGAGAACGAAAACAGTGCCTCGTTGGCAAGAAAAGCCTTAAATTTAACAAAAATGGTAAATATAATAATCACAATAAATAATAGGGGTAGGTAATGATTAGTTCGATATTCCGTGATTGCACTTAAATTTTATTATCTTACAGGAGAAGCTTCGTTCGTCGCGAAGTCCTTCGTCTTTTATCACTTTAGTTCAATAATCCCACCTCTCGTCTTCGGTTTCTTGTTTGTCCTCTTCTTGTTTGTCGGCTTCTTCCGACTGGTTTCGCGTTTCTTCCGTTTTGTCTTTGTCTTCGTTTTGATTCTGCGTCTCGTTGTCGTTGCTGATGGAGGAGGCGTCGCTCTGGTCGTCCTCGAACCGGTGGTCCAGGACCGGCGTCGGTTCCACCCGCACCGTCTCCTCGGAGTTCCTGCGGCCGTAGTCCTCCGTCTGCATGACGCAGACGCCGTTGATGATGACCTCGTCGCCGGTGGGCTTGTCCTTGTCGGTGTCCTGCCAGTCGGGGTTGACCCACTGGGGCGCCGCCGGTTTTCTCCGCGAGCTGCGGCCCTGGTTGACGGGCGCCTCCTTGGGCTCGGCCTTGAGCAGGCTGCCGGTGGAGAGGTTCGAGTCCTCGGAGCCGACGTTGCTCTCGACGTCGTCGTCGTCGTCGAAGTCGCCCGGTTCGCGCTTCAGCGAGGTCATGGACAGGTCCAGGCCGCTCATCTGCTCCTTGACGGCGCTGTTCAGCGCGGCCATGTCCACCTCGCCGGGGAGGAGGCCGCGCGAGATCAGCGCCGCCAGGTTGGTGTTGGCGGCGAGGTAGGGCGGGTAGGGGAGCGGCACGCCGCCCAGCCCCATGCGCTCCTTGGACAGCTCCAGCAGCCGCTGGTTGAGCAGCAGCCGGAACTGGACGGGGTCGAAGGGGCCCTGGCTGCCCGTCTGGTCGCGCGGCGGCACGTCCGAGGCCATCCCGTGGGGCACCTGCTGCTTCAGCCGCATGCGGTGGTTGTGGAACCAGTTGGTGATGGTGCGGCTCGACAGGCCCAGCTCGGACGCCAGGAACTCGATGGTGGCCACGTTGGGGTAGGGGTCGAGCGCGAACGCCAGCCGCAGCGCCTCCTTCTGCTCCTCGGAGAAGAGCACGCGCTGCTTCTTGGTGGGGCCGGGGCCCGGCGAGTTGGAATGGTAGAACTCAGACGTGTCGTTCGAGGAGGTGTCGGAGCTGTTGTCGTGCGCCCCGGGGCCGGACGACCGCCGCCGCTTGTTCGCCTCCCGGCGCTCGTTCTTCAGCGCCTGCAGGCGGTCGATGTTGTGCGCGTCGTTCAGCCACAGTTGCATTCGGATGAAGGGCTCCCTGCCCTTGATGCTCAGCATGTGCCAAGGCTTCGGCTTCGACAGAAGCTCGCTCACCGAGCCCTGGGACAACCCCAGCACGGCCTCCCCAAAAATCTACAACAACGACCACGATTTCTCTAATTATTCATCCAACTGCACCGATAATCGTCAAATTAAAATCAAATGTGTGAAAATTAAAATCGTAACAACTCATTAACGATTCAGTGAATTTATTTGACATTTTTGAAGGTAGGTAACAACTTTACCGACTTTTATTAATTTTGTCCATTTTTTGTTAAATACGTCCGATACACCCTCAAAGCATTACGTAAAGATAATCAAAGATCCAACACTTGTTGATTCATGTTGGTTAAACAATGAACAAAGCTCGCTCACCGAGCCCTGGGACAACCCCAGCACCGCTCCCCAAAAATCTACAACGACCACGATTTCTTTAATTATTCATCCAACTGCACCGATAATCGTCAAATAAAAATAAAATGTGTTAAAATCAAAATCGTAACAACTCATTAACGATTCAGCGAATTTATTTGACATTTTTTTATGACACCAGAAAAACGAAGGTAGGTAACAACTTTACCGACTTTTATTAATTTTGTCCACTTTTTGTTAAATACGTCCGATACATCCTCAAAGCATTACGTAAAGATAATCAAAGATTCAACACTTGTTGATTCTTGTTGCTTAAACAATTAACATCCCTGGCTATGCTATAATCCCATGTAGTAACCAGAAACGGTAGAAGTTGGCACGACTGAAACGACAGTTTAATTGTCAAATTGGGGGATACGGATCGCGAAAATTTAGATTGAACGTTATGTTGCGAAAAGCAAAAAAAATCCAATCGTGTGAATACGGTGTATGCAAGAAATAAAAAAGCTTAACCTAAATAACAATCAATTTCCCCCTAGACAGCGTTGCCAGTCATAATGTGCGGTGTTGGTTTGGTGTGTGTTTGACAAGTGACAGATGTCGGGTCTCACCTTTTGTCCGATGTTGTTGGCAAGCAGCGCCTCCTTGATCTTGGTGGTGATAACCTGCGTGTCGAGATCCTGCGTGAGCGCCGCCATTTCGTAGACGCTGGGCGACATGTGTTGGTGCATGTTCCTGAGACTCTGGTGCTGCCCCATGGGCGAGTGCGGTATCCCGTGCGGACTGGGATTGGACTTCTTCAGGTGGTCCGGGTTCTGGAGACTGATGGCGTGGTGGGGCGGCACTCCCGGGGGCGTGAGCAACATCGGCGGTGGCTGGGGGTTCTGGTTGAGCGGCGGCGGGCCGAGTTGGAGCGACGGCGGCAGCAGACTCTGCGTCTCCTGCATCTTGCTGATGATGCCGGCGGCGTCGTTCAGCATCTTGGGGGTGGGGGGCATCGGCTTGCCTATGGAGGCACCGGCGCCGCCGTAGCCCCCGGTGCGCATCAGCTTCTCGGGGGCAATCTTGTACTGGCTGGCTACGAGTTTGTGTACCGCGTTGTCGTCCTCCAGGAACATCTTCATGCGGATGAAGGGCTCGCGTCCCTTCTGCGTCAGCATGTGCCACGGCTTGGGCCGCGCCAGGAGGTCGCTCACCGACCCCTGCGACAGCCCCAGCACGGACTCGCCGAACAACCTCTGGCTTATCGAGTACTGGCTCAGCTGTTCTTTCACCTTCTTCACTATATCCTCGGTGTTGAGGTTGTTGTACTGGTCGAACTGCTGCTGCGTTATTGGAGGCAGCACCGCCTTGAGAGGGCGCTGGCTGGAGGTGTGGTGCGGCTGGGCGGGAGGTTGCGATATGAGCGAGTTCGTGATGGAAGCCATTCTTTGGAGGGGACTCGCCACCGCCGATCCGGAGAACTCGTCGCTGGGGGTCATCGCCGGGGGCAAGATCGCGTTGCCCAAAGGACTAGAAGCTGTGGAACCTCCCGACGGTTGGGTCCCAGGTTCGATTTTTGGCCTGACCAAGCTGAAAGCACTCCCGGAGTGTCTCAAAGCGTCTTCGTTCGGGTCTTTGGAGTCCTTGTCTTCGCCGTTGAGGAGTTTCTTGTCTTTGGGCAACGACAAGTCTTGGACGCCGCCGTTGGGTTGGTGCTGGGCCAAAGCTTGCTGCTGCAGCGCCAGCAACCCCAAATTCGGCATTTGGCCCGGGTTCGACTGGTTCAACTTGACTATCTCCCTGTGGTAGGCGTCGAGCGCCATCCTGATCTCCTCCTGGGTCCGGTCCATCTGTCCCCCAGTGAACAATTGCGGGAAGAACATACTACAAAGAGTTTACCATCTCTGAACACCCCTTCGTGCTACTCACCCCGGGAAGGCTTCTCTCGGGTTCCTCATGTCCTCCATCCTCCGCCCCATCAACTTGGCCAGCTCCTCCTGGTAGATCCTCACGACTTTTTCTTGTGGAATGTCATCGTTTTCGTACTTCTTGAGTCTTCGGTTCTGCGACGAGTCCTTCGAGAAGGGACTGAGACATTGGTTGTGCGGCGACTTCGAGTCGTCGTTGCTGTGACTGTCTTCGGTGTTGTGCGACTTCAGCTGTTGGAACTGGCTGGCTTCGCTCAAGATGTGCGCTATTCTCTCCTCCGTCAGATCGTTTTCCGGACGGCCGAACGTTGGCATTCCTGTATCTTTGCCTGAGGAAAAATTGTCTGTAAGGGAGGAGGGGTACACAGTCTTAATGATTGCAGATTTTGCTAACGCCATTAGCAAAACACAAACAAAATACAAATTCGACCAGAACCTGGCACAGATCATCCTCTTACACCCCAAGTCCCGCTCGTTTCACCAAAGCAATCCTAACAACATTTTTTCCACAAATAAAAAGTGTCTATAAAAGAACGTAGGGATATCAAGAGTCTTGTAGAATTCGACTATAAAGTCTGTTTCAATTCTAAATTTCCGCCAACATTGCATTCTACGTTAGAAATACAACCGGCAACACTGTTTGATGAACAATGCGTCAGGTTGCATTTGTGAGGTTATCATTTTCTGTGTCTGTCAATTTCCGTTTCTACAACTCAAGACTACTTAACTCGGCTGCCAACCTTTTTATCTGTTTGAAACATTTTACTAGATCATTTTTCATTTTAGCGTCAAGTAAATTATAGTAAATTCAAAAAACTCCTGGACTGTCAAAATTACATTTTAAATAAAATGCTTGTTTTGATTGTACTTGGATATAAAAAATTTTCGCTAGAATGTACCCACGTCAAAATCTAGTTACAAAATATATTTAGGTTATGTTTCTTTTTAAATCATTGAACTAAAAGTGTTTTGAACACTTGCAGCGAAATGCAGCAACTAAAAAACTGGAGCAATTTGATAAAGTTTATAAAAAAACACAAAGACAAAGAGGTGACACACGACAAACTGAAAACAGGTAAACTATTTGAGTCAGATTCCGCCAAGATATTATGGGTGAAACATCTCTAATACTCATCATGGTTAATCAGTCAGCTTTAATTAGGTTTTCACAATGCAAGATACTGTTTTTCTACATAGTAGGGTAAAATCAGAAACATTTTTATTGAAGATATTGCTTTATAATATAATAATTTGTGATGGCCCTCTTCTCTTGCGTCAATAGAACAATAGAACTTTCCATTTCAACCTTTTTACAAAATATGAAAATATACTTAAATAATTTTGCAATTTATTTGACACTGTCAATTTAAACAAATGACTAGTTTGAAAAATCAAAAAATCATAGATACCGACCGGGCAATATGAAAATAACTACATATTTAGTGATTTAACCAACCTAAAAACTGCAATTTTGATAGTCCAGATGTTTTTTGAATGGACTTTATAAGTATTTGATTTTTGTCGTTCTGTTAGGTACTCTCGTTTCAAAAATAAATTACTCCCTAGGATTTAGGGATATTCGTTACTAGGTTGCCATAAATTTGGTTAGGTTGGAGGCTATGTGGTTTCTGGTGACAAACAAGAGATATCCTAAAAATGCAAGACCGCAAATTAATTGTAACAGTTGCAAATGACTAATTTCTCGCTAAGTGATAGATGATTTTTCGTTTCACAATCAATTTTGGTTACTGGCGGCATATTTATTTGGATTTAATCTCTCAATTCAAAGTAACCAACCTTAGGCATTCAAAATAACTTTTGAAAATTCTAGTTACACACAGTATATTGTGGTACCAAATAGAAAAATTGAGGTTATGTATAGGTATAAATAAGTCCATTAATGACAGGTTTTTAATAAAGATTGTTGTAAGATGAAAAGTAATTGGAATATAGAAAAACTGAAGAAAATCACAAGCAAAACAACTAAGATTTGATAATTTTACATTTGACAGTTGACATCTGATTTGAGGGCTTCAATGAACAATCATTCGGAGAGTCCGACGAGGTGAAAGCGTTCGATTTGCACAAAACACTTGAAAGATTGAAGTGAGGAGTGTTCGATTTGAGATTTGGTGAGTTTTGCTTCCGGTGATGCCGACAATGAAATTATAGATTATTTGTGTGGAGTCTTCAAGGTCCAATTAAAATCTCGTTACGGTGGTTTTCTGTCAGATCTGGTTGTCCTGTCGTGAGTTGGAACAGAACAATACAAAGAAATCTTCGAACTGGCAATTAGGCTAACTGTATTAAAATTGATACGTTGACATATGCAATTGCTCACATCTTGTCGACATTAAAGCATCCGTTATTGTCTGTACAAGTTGACAATATTACACTATTCTTGTACCATCACGAAGCGAGACCGGACCTGGGAGTTCACATTCCCATGAAAAATACGAAATGAGCAGCGACGACGACTAATTATTATTTGCTACGAGTCTCTCTCTCTTGCTGGAAGTTTTTATTATTATATAAATACAGATGTACAACGTCGTAAATGCTGCCATTAAACTGTCGTCTTCTGTCACACGGTATAGAAAAGCCCGTTACACTTTATTCAAGAGACAATCGTAATTTCGTTTTAACAACTAGAAAATTGGAAGAGATTCTATCGAGAGCTGGGACCGGCTCCCTCGACTACCATCGACATATTTTTAACATCTGATACGTAATTACCTCGGGACATCATGTAATAATAATTGGGTACCGAAAAAATCATCACGCAACTATTATTATGTCTGATTTCTTGTGTAACCTCAAAATCGACAAACAATCATTAAATTGCCGAGAAAAAATTATCGTCCATCGACGGACCGAGTGACAGTGGAGGCTGAGTCACGGATGGAAGGTCGATGCGAAGCGCAAAACTTTGATTCGCGTGCTGAAGTACTAGCCAAAGGAATGGTCTAACTGTTGGTGAAGAATCAATCAAGATCTGTTTGCTAGTTTTTTGGTTATAAGAGTACAAGTGATGCTTACAAATCTTCTTTTTTGTAGTACGTCGATATGGAATCGGTTTTGGGGAGTTGGAGGGGGTGGTTAGGGAGTTGGGGATAAATAATGTTATAATTGGGTTTATTGTGTGGTAAAAAATGAATAATCGGAAACATGTTGTGTATGACAGGAGGACAAAAATGTTGCGGTTGAATTGTCTGCAATTGAAATTCCATTGATGGAGTTTTTTGCAAGTCCTGATAGATCTGCAAGGACCGGATTAGGTGCGAGGGGCGGCCCCGATTTGCATCGGAATATTCTCGGTCGGAGTACGTATCTTTGTTGTCGGATTTATAGAGTGAAATATAAAAGAGTAAATTAGCAATTTAGACAACTATATTACCGGAGATTTATGAATCTTTTGTTCGGTTTGCTGCAGACGTCGTGGCGTTGCACCCCTTTTTTCCCCGATAGAGGTAAATTATTCGCATCGACTTCCGCGGCTTTTGTTTCGCAGCGATATAAAATATCTTTATGCCCAGCCGTGTAGCGGCGGCCGACACTTTAAATTTTAAAATTTGGAGATAATCGCGGGGGCGATCTGGCGTGCTTCCGGCGGGCCAAGGTTTCGGCCTTATCGCGCCCCCATCAGCCCGATCGGAATCGAGCGCTGATCGATAGGCCGCCCGCTGAAAGGGGCTTACGGCCGCCCCCGGATCGAACAGTGACGGATGGTGCCGTGATTCGAATTAAAACCGATCGCGTGTAAAATGTGTTGCATGTGTAAAAACGCCGTAAAAACTTTTTTATAATTCCGAACGTGATAGAAATCGAACGAGCCACGAAAAGCGCCGCCGACTCTGCCCCCCTAACGATTTCCCATCGCGCCGCTGCGTTCTTGCGGTATCGGATTTATCGGACACGATTTTTCGCTAATAACGCGACTTCCTTCCTCCTCGTTCGACTAAATTTGGAAATGATTCAATTTTTTTTATATTTTTTTTCTGTTTTCTTTGTTTGCGGTCAACCATCGAGCTACATCCGTTCAGACGCGGCAATTATTATTATCTCTATTTATTAATCGGATATGTGCGTACATATTCCGATATACAGCGCTGGAATGGCGCAGTAAGTTCTTCGCGACGAACATGCCCGACCAAAAAACGATCAAAACTGTCAAAAAACGAAAATAGTCCGTTGGGCGGTCAAGTAGTACCGTTTTGAAGTGGTACCTTTTGAAACCTCCACTTGGGTGGACAAAATGCGATCGTGGTACTACCAAAACGTGCTAGAAGCGATCGCTTTGAAATGGTACCCTTTAGAACTGGTTCTAAATATGGGATTACACACATGCGGAAACAGTTGCAATACTTTTTGAAACAGTACTCTTTCAAATTTGTCCAGAATATACATTGCAGAAGCGACGGTTTTTGAAATGTCAGTGTTACAGTATTTACAATGTACTAGAACAAGCTGGTGTAAAGTTAGGGCTTTTAAAAGAGTACCTACGTAGCAAGTACTGAACATTTTACAAATAAAACAGCTCCAGAATTGCTGAAAACACTGAGAATTGGTGGTATTTACGACTAGAGATTTTTTACCGGCAAATAAAATGTCATAAAAACTACACATTTTGAGGTGGTACCGTTATAACATTTTTTTAGATAGAAAGTTACGAAAGCAGATGATCTAAATTCTGTTCTGTCCTTGGGGAACAATGAAACAATCTACATTTTAATTGAACATATTTTTTTGGAATAGTTGGTAGGTACTATTTCAATATTAGTGCTTTTTAAAAAATAATATTTTGCGTGGTGGTACTCATAAAGTGCATTATTTTATGCCGGTACTCTTTTGGAAAATAATATATTTTGTATTCTGAGAGAAGTTAAGAAGTGAAGTAGGCACTCTTTAAAACAGAGTCCTTTAAGAATTGTTTTGGTCGTTAAAATAGTACCGTTTTAAGTTCGGAAATAAAATATCTTTGAAATGGTACCGGTTCGATTTTCAATTGCGACACATTTTTTTTGTGAAATGATATTTCCGTCATCGAAACAAATTTTTAAGTGGTACCGTTTAAAAAACGATTATTCTCAAAAGTTTTAACTCGGCAGATTCGAATTTTTTGTTTCGATAAATACTAATATTTTGCGTGGTGGTACTCATAAAGTGCCTTATTTTATGCCGGTACTCTTTTGGAAAATAATATGTATTTGTCTTGTGAGAGAAGTTAAGAAGTAAAGTAGGTACTCTTCAAAACACTGAATATTTTACAAATAAAATTTCTCCAGAATTGCTGAAAACACAGAATTGGTGGTATTTATGATTAGAGATTTTTTTCCGGCAAATAAAATGTCATAAAAACTACCCATTTTGAGGTGGTACCGTTATAACATTTTTTTAGATAGAAAGTTACGAAAGCAGATGATCTAAATTCTGTTCTGTCCTTGGGGAACAATGAAACAATCTACATTTTAATTGAACATATTTTTTTGGAATAGTTGGTAGGTACTATTTCAATATTAGTGCTTTTTAAAAAATAATATTTTGCGTGGTGGTACTCATAAAGTGCATTATTTTATGCCGGTACTCTTTTGGAAAATAATATATTTTGTATTCTGAGAGAAGTTAAGAAGTGAAGTAGGCACTCTTTAAAACAGAGTCCTTTAAGAATTGTTTTGGTCGTTAAAATAGTACCGTTTTAAGTTCGGAAATAAAATATCTTTGAAATGGTACCGGTTCGATTTTCAATTGCGACACATTTTTTTTGTGAAATGATATTTCCGTCATCGAAACAAATTTTTAAGTGGTACCGTTTAAAAAACGATTATTCTCAAAAGTTTTAACTCGGCAGATTCGAATTTTTTGTTTCGATAAATACTAATATTTTGCGTGGTGGTACTCATAAAGTGCCTTATTTTATGCCGGTACTCTTGTGGAAAATAATATGTATTTGTCTTGTGAGAGAAGTTAAGAAGTAAAGTAGGTACTCTTCAAAACACTGAACATTTTACAAATAAAATTTCTCCAGAATTGCTGAAAACACAGAATTGGTGGTATTTATGATTATAGATTTTTTTCCGGCAAATAAAATGTCATAAAAACTACACATTTTGAGGTGGTACCGTTATAACATTTTTTTAGATAGAAAGTTACGAAAGCAGATGATCTAAATTCTGCTCTGTCCTCGGGGAACAATGAAATAATCTACATTTTAATTGAACATATTTTTTTGGAATAGTTAGTAGGTACTATTTCAATATTAGTGCTTTTTAAAAAATAATATTTTGCGTGGTGGTACTCATAAACTGCATTATTTTATGCCGGTACTCTTTTGGAAAATAATATATTTTGTATTCTGAGAGAACTTAAGAAGTGAAGTAGGTACTCTTCAAAACAGAATCCTTTAAGAATTGTTTTTGTCGCTAAAATAGTACCGTTTTAAGTTCGGAAATAAAATATCTTTGAAATGGTACCTGTTCGATTTTCAATTGCGACACATTTTCTTTGTGAAATGATATTTCCGTCATCGAAACAAATTTTTAAGTGGTACCATTTAAAAAACGATTATTCTAAGTTTTAACTCGGCAGATTCGAATTTTTTGTTTCGATAAATACATTATATTAAAACTTTCAATTTTTAATAGTACCCTCAGGTCGTTAGTACTGCGTTAAAATCACCACTTTTAAAGCAGTACTTTTAAAAGTGAATATTTTAGAAACGAAACCATCATCAAAACTGTCACATCTGGAATGTTAACACTTTAAACGATTTTTACCATTTAATTTATTTACAAAGCAATTAAACACAATAGTACGATTTAAAATTGCTAATTTTTGAGAAGGTACCGTTATAAAATTAGTCATTTCTGTAGGTAGAAACTTATGAAAGTAAATGATGTAAATTCTTTTGCCAAGAATTCTAGTCGATCATTTACGACACAGCTTTTAACTCTTTTTGAAATGGTACTACTTTAAAAAAAGGTAGTACCATTTTAGAACTGACTCCAGAATTGCATCAGAATCGAAAACAGCTTCCAGAATTGACGTGTCGACACTTTTGAAAAGTACCGCTCTGGATCGTACTTTTTTAAAATGGTACCCTTTAGATGTTGATCGTTTTAAGTCAACAGATAAGTAAATGGAACGCACCAAAAATCGCCGTCCCAGCCATCCAAGACTTATCAAAAAAATATGTTTCTTGTCAACATTTTCCAACTAATTTAGATAACTGTTGTGTGTTCTAGGCGTGTACTTGTCACGAATTATCTTCCATTTTTTATTTGACTTCTTGTTGTGATTTATTGACCAAACACTGCATCCGCGTCAACCACCTCCAAGACAAAAAAATGTGGAAACGTGTCGGTTTCATACCCGGAATAAATTCCAAACCAGTCGATATCTTCATTAGCTTCGAATTTTTCCTGCGATCATTATTCCGGTTTACTTTTATTGCTTTCCACATGTTGGAACGCGTCGGCATTTTGCCACCAGTGCAACAAACAACTCATCGGAAAATCGGGGCAACGGTTGATTCACCGGAATCCCCGGACCGGGTATCAATCACTGCACCACCTGATTCGACACCGCCGTTTGATTCAATTAAACAGAGATAGTCGGCGGTGATTTTGTTCTGCATTTATGCACGAGGTAATCGGTGTCGAACATGCGATTAATAAAATTTCGACGACACTGAAAAAGAAGAATCCCGACAATGGGAATGTTGACTGATTGATAGCAACGAACAAACGATGCACTCTCGCACGTCAACTGCGATTGTTTCGGGAGATGCACACTTCAATTAAATGATGTATCGGTCGTACGCGTTAAACGGGGGCTCGGAACGGGTATACAGGGTGTTTCCACAAAATTACCCGGGAAAGGAGGGACAGAACCCGAAGCACAAGTGGATTCATTTTTGGGAAAAAAAAAATTTTTCTCTGCTCCATAACTGAGAAAAACTCCATCTGTGCCTGGTGAAACTACAAAATCCCTAATCTACTCTACGTCATTATTTGTTCCATCTAATCAAGCCTGAATACCGTGCTACTGACTATATTTATTTTACAACCCAACATACAGGGTGTCGAAAAATTCGCAAATTCTAAATTCAGAGCGTTGTAGGGGATCACTTCAGTAGTCCAAATATGGAAATAAAAAAAAAATCGAGACTCCCCCCACAGAGATATATTGGTCTGAAGGTGCACTCTTGAAGTGCGTTTTCTTAAAATACGGCTGAAAAATTCAGTGGGTTTTTTAATAGGTATTTTTCGAGCCCCACTGGGTCCTTCCCTACCACGCTCTGAATTCGGAATTCGCCAATTTTGAGACACCCTGTATTTATTTTACAACACAAAATATTCACGCTCGTCTCCTGCCGTTACGCGCACGACCCCAGAAGCAAGGAATATTTTGGGAAAAATTTCCGAACCTGCAAAAACATGAAGAATGCTGGTACAAGTGTAAGTGGGACTCGCCCTGCGATAAGATCTTGTGTTGTAAAAGAATGGCTCCAACAATAGGTAGTAAAATGTGCAGCGAAAAGGTGTAAAACCGGAGTAAAAGTGGAGCACATTTACGGTAATCCTAAAATCGAACATGTGCGTCTCGATGTGATTGTGGAGATAATTCGGGTTTAATTGTGCATTGTTAAATTATGCTCATTCCAGATTGGAATTAAAGAATATTCAGAGCAGAGCGAATCCACGTACGGTTCCGAGATCGTGGAGCCGGCTCTGGTGTTTTGCAACGCGTGGGATATTCGAACAATACGAATGGTTTTGCAATTAAATATTTGGGTTATTAATGTAGAAATTCTGTAGGATCGCATGTAAATTTGATTGTCGTGTGACACAACGTTTTTCCTAATGGAACAATAAAATTGCAAGGAACGATCGACGTGCGTTTTTCTGACAGTTTCGCCATAATCATCGGTCAAAATAATAATCCGCTTTATTTGATTGAATGGCAGGAAGTGATTCACAGATTCGTACGAAAATTATTTTTAAACATGGAATACGTGGCCTAGAATCGCTTAATTGTTAATTAATGAATTATTTATTTGTGTGGTTTCGTATTAAAACACGTCGGGATTGATTCAACTTGGTGAATATAATTAAGAGCGCCTGATAAAAATCTTTTCCTAGGTATAATCTCGAAAATTAAAATTTTTGCAACACTCTAATGGAGAAGATTGATGATCTGAGTGCAGGAACGTTCGTTGTTCCAACAGTGGAACTAATACATATGTATATACGCGGTGTCCAAAAAGTGTGATTACCTTTCTTTGGTATGAGTGACTTCAAGAGGAGAATCGCTTGTTCGTCGCAAGCCCACGCGTGCATCTTCCTGTAGCTGTCTCTTCCTTTCTCGGTGAGTTTGTCCCAAGGTTTGGGTTTGGAGAGCAACTCCGACACGGTCCCTTGGGACAGTCCCAGAATGTACT
Source organism: Tenebrio molitor (assembly GCF_963966145.1). Lineage (NCBI taxonomy): Eukaryota > Metazoa > Arthropoda > Insecta > Coleoptera > Tenebrionidae > Tenebrio > Tenebrio molitor. The sequence continues at coordinate 698,439 of NC_091049.1, forward strand.
TGGCGAAGAGTCTTTGGCCGATGTTGTGTATCGACAACAACTCCCTAACCCTTCTGGATATGTGTAAAGTGTCTAGATTCTGCGAGGCGTACTTGTCCATGTTGTACCTCAGCATCTCCTGGAGCTTGGCCTCCATGGGGTCGCCCTTGGGGATGAGACTCTCGCCCAGGCGCCCCACCATGGACCCGGGCGCCATCCCCAACTCTTCAGCGAACCGGAAGGGCGACCTGGAACGCATCCGGTGACAATCTGGATGCGGCGTCACGGACGGTGCGTACCTGTGGTCGTCGAACCGGTAAGGGCTCTTGAGGGTTTCGTCGCCGCGGAGGAAGTTGTTGACGGCGCACATGGTGGCCATGGGGATGTTGTTGTTGCTGACGTGGTGGTTGTTGTTGTCCTCGGGGCTCTTGGGGTTGCCGTTCAGGATGGGTTCCGCGGGGGACGATTGCGGGGGTTGCGGGTCCAGAGGTTGCGGCGTCGACGCCGTCGATTTTTCGTTGGTGGTGGGCGTGGCCGAGGACTCGGGGATGCCCATCAGGGAGGTCGGCGTCTTCGCGACATCTACACAGGGCGAGCGGGGGATTAGACGGTTAGTGTGGTCTATGCTACGGCGCCAGTTCGCCACGATCTCCTCGCCTAACATGCTACCAAATTGCTCTACGTTGTGGAAGGGACGAGGCAGGGTGGCTGGGGAGGACAGAGGAGACAGTGCCTCCGATGGTTGACAGGTTGGCGCATTTAATGCAACCCCTGGAAAAGAGGAAAAGCCTAAATCACAAAAGAGGAACAGGAGACACGACCACAACAAGCGGAGCACCTGGGGAGGGGGCCACTTTTTTTTACACCTTGACGACGCTACAGGGTGACCAACAATAATTACCGCCATTTTATGGCAAGGAAATGAATTCAGTAGAAGGTCTTTTTGTGCTTAGCCTCGACTTCGTCTCGGTCTTCAATCTCTGGGCTTAGCACAAAAAGACTCACTTCTACTCTTAATGACACAATCTAGTATTGTGGTTTTCTAGTGACTTGTCAAGAATAGAATAATTTTTTTTTCCAATCTTGAAGCATGTCTAAAGACTGACTCTTATTATTATTATCGTAAAAGGGGACACGGCATCGAGGCCGCATATATTTCTCATCATGGACGTTTCTCTCAAGCAGTGAAGCTGAAGTGCTGAAGTTACAATCGACGCGCTTCTCCACCGGCCACCCATCCAAACACTGACCCCACCCGTCATTGCTTAACCTACCTTATCATCGCAAAAACGATTTTTTTTTTAATTTCGCTCTTTAAGCAACAAACTCCAATCGTGCACGCATCACGGATGGAAAATTGCACCGGCACTGTTGCCAAATTTCTAAATCCGTACCTTGAAAATAAACAATGGTCTTGGCCCGGACCATAACTGATGTAGCACCTAATTATTGCAATCGAAACGCAAATCGTCCAAAAAAAAATCTGTTGGCAAGCTCGGACGAAGAAATGAAAAAAGAAATTTATCTTCAAGCGTTCGAAAATCGCGCCGTTTTGTATCTCCATAGAGACGGTTAAACCGTCTTTTTTTTCTGAGCGGAGTAGAAGTACTTCAAGTTCTAGGAGTGGAAGTGTCCCACAGGCGGCTCGACCGGAGCAAGTGTAAGGTCATTTGAAATAGCAAAATAACGAAATTATTACCCAATATTTGACCGCGTCCCCTATATTCTGTCACGAGCCGCCCGGTGTGGGCGTGGCCACAGCGTGGATGTCAGATGCCATGATGTCAAAATTAAAAAATAACGCAAGATAACCGTTCACTGTTGAAAATTAAACAGCTGTAAGTTGTAATCGTTTGCTATTCACGTTTTGATAATTTTTGTTATATTTAGCAAATAATTAAAGTCCGGTGCCGATATGAATTTTACTCCCCGAAAATTGACGTAGATCGCGGCAAACTACCTATGTAGGATCTAGTCTCACCAAAGTCCCGAAAAGTATATGATTAAATTGTGCATGTATAATAATGCTCATGAATCACGATGATCTGGCTACAAAGGTAAAATTTCTGAGTTCCCTAGACGAAGAATTATAAATTATTGTAGGTTATGTCCGTAGAGATGCCTGACCGGAGCTTGCGATGCGATGAATTCACCAATTTGACAATAAGAGATATCGAAAATTTAGGCTCTGCTATCGTAGTAAAAGTTCAGGATATAAAAAATTAAAAATGGCGATCATCCACCATTTTGGGAAAGTTTTATGTGGAAATTTGCAGAAAGTACATCGGATAGATTGAATAGCATTGTAGATTTTACTAATATTATATCGAAACTTCAAGTACCAATAACAAGGGAAGTGTACGTTTTATAAAATATGATATACAGGGTGTATTTTTAAAATGTGCCGAAATACGAGGTTGTTTGACAACGTAGAAGACTAAAAGCAATTAAAAAAAATTGTAGCTCAAAAAATAAATTTTTGACAGAATTTTTTAGATATTTTTTCCGAGTTCTACATAAAGCCAGTAGCTCGTGGTTAAAATATCTGTACAACTTTCAATAACACCCTGTATACTATAATATAAAATGCTTTAAAGCCTTGGCGTTTCGGATGAAATTTCTCCAGGCAAGAAGAAATTTCTCCTGGAGGAATGAAGATGTGGAGTGGTTTCCTAATGGGTGTCAATTAAAATCGCATTATTTTGAAAGGATACCACAACAATTGTTGTTAATGACTCCGTCTCCAAGAGCATTAGATAAGAATTAGTTGAGTTTTGTGAAAAGTGCGTCAGCGGCTGCGATTAAATTCGAATTAAAAGTGTTATTTTTGGAGTCACCTGTAGAGCGGCCAGACGTCCTCGCTTAAGAATTCCACGGCAGCGTTTGTAAGTTGTTATCTGTTACGATTTTCCTTTTGTTTGCAGTTGTTTTTCGTTGTGAAAATGACGTCGTCCTATCGGGACAAGGATTTCGGACAATCGGTTGTTTAAAAAAAAAAATAATAAATTCCACTTATCAGCCGGAGTCATCGATGCCCCTGATAAACGACTTCCTTTTTTTCACGGTTCACCGATCTTAATTTATAATCGCACCGGACTAATTAAAAACACACTTAATTCAACCGGAGTCCGGAATAATTACGGTGCGCAACTAGATTATGCTAATGTAATTTTTTGGGAATTGTATTGTTTTCGATATTATCGGGTCGCTTCTTGGCGGCAATTAGGCGAAGGAGAGAGGGGGGATGGCGTCGGAGTCGCTTACCTTCGACCTCTTGTGTCGGCGTCTTGACCCTGATCTCGCTCTGCTGCAGGTTCTTGGTCTTCTCGAGGAGCAGGTCTATGGATTTGGTGGTCTCCGGATTGTTCGAGGGGTCCGTCCTGAGGACGCTGCAAAAGAAGTGTTGTCTCGGTGATGATGCAAGGCATTGTAAATCAGTGTTGTCAGTGAGATAAGAGTGTCGGAAATTGCTGAAATCGGGTTTTTCCCACCTCAGCTCCCGCTTCATGTCCTCGTAGTCGCGCTGGTGGTCCAGCTTGGCCTCCAGCCTGACGATGATCTGGCGCTTCTGCTCCAGCTGGTCCTCCAGCCGGGAGATCTGCGATATCGACGTCTCCTTCAGTTTGGATATTGTGCTCTGTAGTCTTTGTACTTCTTCAACTAATTGATTGATCTGCAACGGAATTATTTAAATTCGGCTATTGTCTCGCCCTGGATAGATCTGAATAATATTAATGACATTAGCATGAAAATACACCTTTGTTGACTAACCCCACGTGTACTTTGAGAAATTCTATTAGCTAACAAGCTTTTGAAGGGAAAGAGACGGATATGTTTAACGTAATTTAGGAATCAATCAATCGCTCTCCGTATGAAGACATTAATCTGTTCAACCCCTTTATGCATAAGGTGATATAGATCGATTGATTAAATTCCGGAGGCGAATCTCGCCCCTATCGACGCCGCCACCCTTAAAACAAACCCAACAATTAAAAAGCGCGCTCTGTTTATCACCGACACACGTCATTGGACGCCCATGCAAAAAACCACCCTCTCCGAGGTATCTATTTGAAATATTGGTTTGTATTTATCATCTGTGAAGGTTTGGCTCTTCCGTTTCCGGATTTTCCAAGCTGTTCCCGAGATTTTTTGCGGGGTGGGGGCGCTCTAACTGCGACGGGGATTAAAATCCATAAATTTTTCGCGGCAACCAGATTGATTATCATAATTAAGGGGGGGTTGTAAAAATAGATGTGGACTTACGCGCTCCTCCCTGTCGCGCTCCATGATCACTGCTTCATCTTTCAACAACTCGAGATAACTGAATGTACCGGTTTAAAACGATAGGAATAATTAACATCATTTCTAATTATTGTGTAATAAATAAATTAAGGTATAAATTTAATTTATTATTGTGTCAACAAGAATGATGAAGAAGTGTAAACAAAATCAGCCACATTATCTTTCTAGAAATTACAATATAGTCAGAAAAAATAAGATTTGTAAATATTGAAGTAACCTGAAAATAATAATAATAAATCTACTGAATCAAAATTTACGATTTTGAATTAATCCGATAACGTTTATAAAGCGCTGATAACAGACAATCATGACAAACTGATAACAGATGTAATGGCGTCTATTAGGCAAATAAAATGGCGTCTATTACACAAACACAATAAACTGATGGCAGGATTGTGGCTCTTAAGCTGCACAACTAAAAATATTTATTCACATGATGCAACTATTGTCTCCATCGTTCCCAAATATTTCAAAACAACTCAAAATCGAGTCACGTACCAGAATTTGGTGAAATTATTTTTTTAGGTAAATAGAAGACTGACTCAGTTGAGGTGAGCTAATCGCAGTTTGGAGAAGAAGCAGATCGGATTGGAGGAACGCACCCGGAGCCACGTGGGTTTATTACAGATGATATCTATTTTCATAAAAATAATAACGGACGTGTGGGAGGTTCGGATAAGGCAAGACAAAGATTCGATGATAACGTGGTTTAAGAAACTCGACTCGTGGTCACGCAACAGATGGTTTAATAAGGAGGACTGACGAAACACCAGATTTAAATTCCATTGAGATTTTGTGGAGCGTCAGTGATGTCACGCGCTTTGGCTCGGGTCGGGTTTTATGGAAATGGTTTGTGGGGATTCCACAAGGAGAGAAGGATTAAAAGCGAGAGGGAAAGAAAACAAAATTAAGCTAGTAATATGAGGGGGGGAAAATGTGGAATTAGTGATAAATAATTGAGTGACAAATAAAATTAAATATGAAAGTGAATCATGGATCTTTTTATTTTTAATTATGAAGAAAAGTAGAAGATGCACGAAGGAAAAGCACAAAGTGGCGAAACTGAAGAAGAAATAATAATAGGGACCGGAACATAATTATTATAATAAGAGTAGTATTTGTTGCCCTGCGGAGATCCAATAACAGAGAAAAAGAAAAAATATTTAGAAAATATTTGGCTATGTCGATTTTAACGAATAACGAAATTTAATTGGGACTCGTTCTGCTTTAGAGAAAAAAAAAAATAAAACGACGAAGAAAAAATATGAAAAGTACGTATAGTATCACATGTAATAAACAAGAACAAGATATGTATTCAAATATGTATGTATTTTTTTTTGCAGTAATGAGCACGAAGTAGAGTGAAAGTATGACAGATATAAAAATATTGCATTCGAATGAATAAATAAAAATATGGAAGAAAGAACAGAGGAATAATAGTTATTTACACAATTAGTGGGATAAAAGCAATATTACAGGATTCGAGTGTGAAGATTGCAGATGACGAGGGCGTTAGCCCGAGTTCATCTGTAATCACACGAGTTTCCTGTAATATGCTTTAGCCCATGTGTTATGTACAAAATTTTATCTAAGACCGCCCCGAATTAAAAAAAAAAAAGGTAAATCTAATTTATTTCCGCCAGTTTCATTACACCACTCAGTGGAATAATGACTTACTTATCCCACTGAGTGGGGTAATGAAGCTCACTTATCCCACTGAGTGGAGTAATGCAATGCGTCCGGTAATGAAGTTCCTTATTCCACTCAAATGAGTGGGATAAGTGTCATTTATCCCATGGGATTAGATAAAATATCAAATGAGATTTTTTTTTCAGAGTAGATAAAAAAATTAAAAAAATAGCATTCACTAAATGAGAATAACAGAAATTCGTGTTTTTGTCTGAAAAACATAAAATTGGAGAAATAAAAGGTCAAAATAAAGTAAAGATAATGAACGTACAGCAAAGAAGAAATAAATAGTAATGAGAATTATTCCTCAAGATTTAGCAAGATGTTATTAAAAATAAACTACTACGGAATTTGGAAAAGAAGAAAAGGAAGAGATGAAGAAGAAAGTTGGAACTGCACACCGTGACATGTAACAAAGAAGAAGCAAAGATTTCATCTAGGAAAGAAAGCCAAATGTAGGTAAAAAAAGAAGAAAATAAAGTTCTTGCATATTAAGCAAAGGAGAAATTAATTGCAACTAACGGGCCTTCAAATAAATTTATATTTAGAGCAACCTATGGAAATTCAATTGTTTGCAACATTTTTCCAGCGTAGAAAATGACACAAGAAACGTCTTGACATTGTAACGAAAGAAAATTAGGTTAGAAAATATTTTTAATTTTTGTAGTACATTCTCCCTGTCCCCCCTTCACGGAATATGACAATATGAAATTGGGAAAAAGCTTACTATGTAACCTGTGTAACTCCGGAGAATAATTGGTTACCTACAAAAATTACTTTACACTGTTAACAGAATTAGAATGTTTCCTACGCCTACTCTAAATAAATATTTATTTGAAGGCCCGATAGAGTTAAGTACATTAATTTGGGAAAATATATGCGCGTTCAAATGAAATCCTGGGCTGAGAAGGCGTTGGAATCCCTCAATTGTTGTGCTTTTTTAAAGCGTAGATTAATTGGAGCATGTTGACAGCTAACCTAAAATTTAGAGCCAAAAAATCTTTCTTTTTTCCTTTCTTTGCAATGTTTTACATTAAAAATGGAATAATTTAACAATTCCTATTCTCTAAAAAAAATATCTAAGGGCACGCTTTGCTGAAAACAAACATGTTCAATTATGTCCCGATTAAACATAAACAAATGTCATTCGTGTCAAACGGCGGGAAATTCAAACTTTACACTGTTCTAAACGGCTTACTCAGCCCAGGATTTCATCTCAACGCGTGATATTTCTATTTAAAAATTACCGTAGAGTTTCACAGTTAGTTTAGAAAGTGGAAGAAAGAAAGGTAAATAATAATCAGAAAGACACCTTACTGGTTAACAAACTGAAGACATACAAATAAATTTGAAACGTAGATTAAGATTAATGTTAATGAAACAAACTCACAGAAGAAAAAAAAGAATGAAAGGCAAGGGAGGTTGAAGAATTCAGGGCAAAAAAAAATTGAAGATTCGTATTTACAAATGCTACGTTGCTAAGCAGAAACGAAAGCTGAAGAAAGAGCTAAATAAAACGTTGCGTTGTTCTAATTACAGATTATACAGGGTGTCGCAAAATTAACGTATTCCAAGTCGGGGGTCTTGTACGGAAAAATCTCAGGAATCTCGAAAAAATAAAATAAAAAATATAGGGGGGGGTCTGAAGTTTCAAACTTTTCATCATGTTTTCTTCAAATAAAAAAATATAAATGGTTGACATTCATTTTGAAATATGGTGAGGATGATTATGTGAAATATTAAAATATAAATGAAAAGACATTTCTTGAAAAAACAGCTTTATCTGGAAAAAACAAAAGTTTTATTTTTCCAATTTTTGTTCAAAAGGGAAGTACAACATAGCTAGAATATTAATCAGGTACTTTTGAACAAATATTGGCAACTTTGATATTTTTTTCAAAGTGACAATTTTTTTTTTTTTACATTTTTACGAGTACTTGGTCAACAGCCCCGAACTCGGAATACGATAATTTTAAGACACTCTGTAGATGCAAATAGAGAATGTTGGTTTTTATAAAGAAATAGAAGAAAAAGGGACAAACTGGCGCTTTTAGTTACACAGAAGTAGAATGTTGACTTTTATAAAGAACTAAAGAGGCATTTATTATTACAGATTATAGATGTAAATGTGGGTTTTTATGACGAAATAGAAGGAATAGTATATTATTTGACGAGCTAATAATGCGTATTATAATCCACGACGGTGAAAGTTAAAAAACGAGCCGCAGGCGAGTTTTTTAATCACCCGAGTGGATTAGAGGCATTATTCGCGAGTTAAATATGACGTTTTATAGACGACCTACGACTTTTTTTCATAACACACTTAGTTCACAAAATTTTTAAGATTTGTGACTTATGATAAATCGCAAGTGACTTATAATAAGTCAGGGGTGTAATTTATAACTAGCATAATGTATCTATAGTTACGTAAATAATAGACGTATAAAATCTGTGACTTATGATAAATCACAAGTGGCTTATAATAAGTCACGGGTGTAATTTATGACTAGCATAATGTATCTATAGTTACGTAAATAATAAACGTATTATTTAATAGTCGTAGATAAACTAATTAAAATGACGCTTTTAGTTACACATTATAGACATGGATGTAGAATGTTGGCTTTTATAAAGAAATAGAGGAAAAAGAACTAAAGAGGCGTTTATAGTTGCAGATTATAGATGTAAATGTACGATGTTGGTTTTTATGTAGAAATAGAAGAAAAAGAACTAAAGAAGAATTAACAGTCACGAATAGTTTCCAAGCGGAAGACTTTCGAAAACCTTCAAATAAGTAAAATTAGAAAAAAAATCACAACCACAAGGACACGAATGCAACATTCAACAATTTTTTTTTTTTTTTTTTGGAAAAAATACCGCAAAAATCCTGCAACCAGAAGAGACGCATCACATGCACCAGGAAACGACAAGCACGGCAACAATTAATCGGTCTGGTGTAATTGCAAATGTGCAGCGAAATAATTAGACGATAAAGTTGTAAACTGGAAGTTAGGCGCTCCGCGATCTGGTTGAAATTTTTTGAACAGTTCGATTTGTTAACGACCTCTTCGTCGGCAAAAAGTAGGTGGCCGCAAATGCGCCATCATAATTCCCAGCGGAGGTTTCGCTTCCGATCCCGCCGCCTCCGAATGCACTTGCTTCGGTTTTTGTCTGTATTGGCATAATTGTTCGAAGAGAAATCCTCTGCAGCGGAAGTTTAAGTATGCACCACCACGTAAACAATTAACATTTTAACGACGTTCGAGATTTGCGAGAGCTTTCCGAGCCGAAAGCTTAACAGTCTGATTCTCCAATAGGAAAAAACCGCGTCTAAATTTTTGACTGTCAGCTAATTAACTCCTTCTGGAGGCAAGAAACGCCGAGCAACTCCTGACGTGCAGCCGTTCCCTCGGAGGAGTTATCAGACGCGCCACGTATCTAATTTAAATATTATATCTCGTATTTTATCCCAATCAGTCAGAGATCCCTAGCGAAAGGGGTGAGTTTCCATATAGCTTAATCACTCAGCCCCACACCCCCCTTACGTACGTCTAAGCTCCCGATAATCAATAATTATACTGAAATATAAAGAGAAAAGAGCCGGGCGAATGCCGATTTGGTCGTGATGGTGCGGCGCTAATGAGAGGGAAAGGGAGGAAGAATGGGGCCGGAGAGAGACGGCGCGAGCTTGTTTCGACTTATTCTTGCTCGCTTTGCATCCTAGCCATCAGTTATTATTGCGTATTTTGATCTGGATCGGACGCATCGGCGGTGGCGGCGACTCCTCGAGGGTCGCGGCCCGGGGGCGGCCAAAAAAGAAAAATCACAAGTGGGATTGCGATAATTGATTGGCGGCTCCGCTTAAAACCGGGAATGTATATCTGGCATCTCAACCACATTCTATATTTCGGTTTCGGTTCTCAATTTGGTCGGCCCCTCGCCCTTCTACCCATCTGGTCTGACAATTAGAGTGATACCAACTAAGTCTGAGCAATATCGATTGATTATTTCCCATCTCTCTCGGACCACTGATTGACATTTTCTTGTCTTTGTTTCACATACGGATTATTCATTTGCACATTTAGTTTATGCCTCCACTCGAAGATAATGTCTGGAGTGGGTTTTTGATCCGCTGGATTTTTCCCTCGACGAACTTTAACATTTCACATTAACATTCACCGGTGAAAGGTCCGTCCGCTCTGCAACCTGATCGATGACGTCACCGATACAATCACACGATTGACGTCTCACGTCAATCTCTTCACCAGGCGGCGGCGGCGGTGACTCTCCCCCCCGTCCCTCCTCAGCAACCGATGAATAAGAAATCGTCGTCGAATCGAGGATTAAGATTATTCTTAATTGTTCCAATTAAAATGGCCGACTTGTCTCCCCGATTTGATTGGCGGCCAATATTACTTCGTTTCCATTTCGAAGAAACGCTCCGATGAATTGGATTTTCGTTCGGTTGTTTTCTTTTTTAAGACTGACGCTCCAACAATAGATGAAACTAGAATCACACACAAGAGGTTCAAGGGGGCACTGGTGCGCAACGGACCGTACTAATAACATGGACAATCAGTCATTGCAAATGAGCAACCTGTATGTTGTTCTTCCCAAATTGGACTTGGTACTGCTCGGCGACCTCACTAGGAGAGGTTAACCGAATGCAGGAGTTGTTCCGAAAGGTTGTAACCCACGTAGCGTCACGAGTGACGAAACATAAAGTACAAAAGAAAAAATTAGGAAAAAATACAAAGACAGGATCGAGAATGAGAAGGGAAAATAGAAAAGAAGTGACGGTGAAGAGAATTTCATGAGATGAAGGAGAAAAGAAAAGAAGAAACCAAATGTTCAGGATTTGTTGGTTGAAAGGTTTTTACAGGGCAGACCAGATGGGTTATAAAGTGATTTTTGTGCAAGAGTTAACCAAAAAGAAATACACAAGAAGGAGGGAAAAGCGATGATACGTAATTATCCCTTGATGAAGAAAACGTAGAAGGAGAAGAAAGTAAATAAGCTACAGATCTGTGAACTAGATGTATTAGATGGAGAAGAAGAAACTTCATGAAACAGAGGAAGAAAAAGAATACAAAAAGAATGATTGCGTAAGAAGGAAGACAAAATAGGACAATAAAAACAAAAACTTGTTTTAGAACAAGTGAACTATAATAGTTAATTAAATTTAAAAAAAAACAAGAAATTGATCTGGAAGTGAACTAACCAATTTAAAACAGAAAAATAAAAAGAATAAAATGATCTAAATGAAGTAATAAACATTATACAGGGTGTCCCAGAATGAACCAGTATAATTTTAACCACGAGCTACTGGCTTGATGTAGAACTCGGAAAAAATATTTAAAAAATTCTATGTCAAAAAATAAAATGACATTTAATTTTTGTAGGTAAAATTTCGGCACATTTTAAAAATACACCCTTGTATATCATATTTTATAAAATTTACACCAATGCAGTTTCATTGTTTTAAAGCATATTTCCTAGAGGTTACGCATTGGTGTACATTTTATAAAATATGATATACAAGGATGTATTTTTAAAATGTGCCGAAATTTTACCTACGGCGTTGTGAGACAACGTAAAAGACTAAAAGCAATAACAAAAAATTGTACCTCAAAAATTAAATGTCATTTTATTTTTTGACAGAATTTTTTAAATATTTTTTCAGTAACTCGTGGTTAAAATTATGCTGGTTCATTCTAGGACAGCCTGTATAATGGAGAGAGAACAAGAAATGATTAAACGGTTCATTTTATGAAGTGGACAAAGTAGAAAATAGACTTTGTGAAAAAGTGGAAGGAATGAGATGCAAAGGGAAATTATGACATAATTCAGCATTATACTTAATAAAAAAACAAGAAAGAATTAAAAATTAAAAGAAATCTAAAAAACTAGCATTTTTCAAATTTATATTATGAAGAAGAATGAAACAGAAAAGAATTAAGGATAAAAAAAATAGTTAAACAAAATGTAACAAGAAAGAGAATAAAAACAGCCATGATATTATTTTGTGAAATGAGGATTTTAGAAGACGTAGAAAGTAGATTCGATTAAGAAATGAAAGAAAAAAATAAGAAAGGAAATCATTTTTTTGCACAAAACAGAACATTCTTGGAATAACTAAAAATAAAGAAAAATAATCATTCAAAAGCATGAAAAGCAAAGATTTGATGATAAAATAACTGTTAATAAACACTTAAGAAGAAGAAAAAAACCAAGGAAATAATGTTTTTGACATTTATCTAGGATATAATGAAAGAGGATGAAAAAACAATGAAACATACCTAATTGGAAACAAAATAAACATAACGAATCAAATATGTATCGGGTGTTCATTTAAATGTCTGTTCAAAGTTGGTGTTGAAGAGTCGATTGTGAACGTAGCACTTGTCAGTCTGCACAAACAACGCAAAAAGTGAGGTTAGATTTAAACAGGTGATCTCTAATTCGTTGTGCGTTCACAATCGACTCTTCAATACCAATTTTGAGGAGAAATTTAAATGAACACCCGATACTTTGTAAACTGAACATGCGTAATAGTCAGATGGAAGCAGAATACATGAAGGAAGTGAAAAAAACCGAAAAACAAAAAGAAGTGATATTTTTTTACAAATTAGCAACACATTATTGACGAGTCTGTTCTAAAGGAAAAAATTAAATTTAAAAAACAACAGTTGATTTATAATTTATTGATGGAAAAGAAAATATAAAAGACTTTTAGAATGAGATCGTAAAAACTTGATTTAAGACGTAAAAAGAAATTAAAAGCCAAACAATCAAATTAAAGGTATTTTAAAGAACGACAAAAGAAACACCAAACAGTCTCAGCAAGGTCTTAAATTTTTAGTGTGTTAGAATAAGAAAAAAGAAAAAAAAACAAACAAGAGAGATAACGAATCAAAATAGAAAACCAGATGAAATTTAATTTTTACAATAATCAAATTTATATTAATGACATAATTACATAACATTTTTGTTTTATAATACAAAAATTTCCGATAAGTGCCCCGAATGCTTGCAGCGTTTCCACGTTAATGGCAAGGGAAATCCTCTCGAAAAGGAATTTCTTTGATTTTGAATCGCCTGATTCCGCGATAAGTCGGTTTCCGATGACATTAATGAAATTAATAAATTAATTACATATTTCAGTTTTCAGAAAATAAAATTCTTTCGTTCTAAGAAAGACGACCTGACGAATTGTGAAGTAGATTCCACTATACAGGGTGTGTCAAAATTCGCGAATTCCAAATTCAGAGCGTTGTAGGGGATCACTTCAGTAGTCCAAATATGGAAATAAAAAAAAATCGGGACTCCCCCCACAAAGATACATTGGTTTGAAGGTGCACTCTTTGAAGTGCGTTTTCTTCAAATACAGGCTGAAAAGTTCAGTATTTATTGTTACATATTTATGGTGTAGATTATTGTGGAAAATAATAACGTAAAACAATTTTTTGAAAAACAGCTTTACTTTGGAGTAAAAAAATCTTAAATTTTTGTAATTTTTCTTAAAAATGGAACGGTAACGTAGCTAGAATAGTATTTTGTCACTGTGGATATGAAGGCTGCTATGTATTGAACAAAATGAAACTGCTTATATCTTCTTCAGGAAGAGCGAATTTTTTTTCGAGCTCCACTGGGTCCTTTGACACACCCTGTAGATGGAGATAAAAATGAAAAAAAAAAAGATTGAAGGGTGGTTGCAATCTTAGAGGCCGATTTCAAGTTGACTTGCGACGGTCGCACTTGTTGTCATGGTAACGGCGCAAAATTCCAACTTTGAGAAAGATGACGCATATTGGTAATTAATGTGTAGGACAAAGATAGCTACACATTTGCGCTGCACCATCTATTTGCGACCATTACTTGAAATCGGGCCCTTAGAAGCTTGAGATCAAGGAACAGTTGAGGTTACAAAGAGAGGTAATACATATTTGTAAAAATGATAAATAAAGATTTTTTTTTAATACTAATCGAAGAGACAAAGAACAAATTCGTGCTTGTAGACAGAGGTTGAGGAGTGTTAAATGATTTCGTCTTGTGCAAAAATTGAAAGTGTTTATTAGGTATCATAATTTTATCATTTGCAAAATCGTCGCTGTAAATACACTCAAGCAAAAGGGAAAGTACACTTTAGGAAAAAATAAAATAACAAACCGAGATCATGTTTGCTGACGTTATTTGTCAATTTGCATAGCGGCGATAGCGTTTGAAAAAAAGCCCGCAAGTTAGATAAACCCGAGCCTATTTACCTGCAAGAACAAAACGGGCCAAACAGGAGAAAAAAAAAATCAATTTGTCTTCGACAATACCGGCGAAAATTAAAGTTAAAGTATGCTTCAGGTGTTTCGTTATCGGATTACGATGAGCGATCCAGCCCTCGAACGGGGTGCAAAGGTATTGATATTTTTCCGTCGAAGGGGCAATCCCGCCCAATTTTTCCGAACCGAAATCCCGACCAATAATTTGATTATTTCCCTTTTATGTACAGCCCGTTGAGGAGAAAGGCCGCGCGAACCACCCCCGACCCGACTTGAAAGTTCGCGTAGCGAGCCGGCTGGGGGTGGGGGGTAAATTATAAACATTAACCGGAAAGCAAATCACGTATTTCAGGTGGCGGCGCGATGGAAACAAAGGGGGAATCCCCGAAGTGATGCCTAATGCTAGATTTAAGACAGAACTTCGGATTGAGTATGCGAGATGGAGCAATTATGCGTGCAATGGCCGCCATTTTGATTCAATCTATTGGGATGACACCCGGGGGATTTGCCTATGGATTGTTCACCAGATCTTAATTCGTTTTAATGCGCGACTAAAGAATGTCTCGGCCGCCGCCGCCCCCGCACCCGGGGGCGGCAATCCATCACCGCGTACGCATCAACATGTTTTTTAATTGGGGCGAGCACGCACGCTCAAGGCGCCCGCCGACCAAGAAATTGCCCCCATCAAAAATCGAAATTTGTGTCGTTACCCCCGGATTCCGCCCATTATGGGGAGCCGCCAAACCATGAATTCACATGGCATGGGGCGATGGGCGCGGGCGCCGAGGGGTCCCTAAGTGGACGAGGCAATAGACATTTTTATATCGGACCATTAAATTTATAATAAAAACCGGATTTACAGGAACGTCCTCTTCTGACCTTGTGATTATAAATAATACCAAGTGATGTATGAGAAATATAAAAACTTAATGAACTATTTCCTCTGTTGTAAGCAGCGCTCGAAACATCAATAGAGACAATAATAACAACCATGAGAAAAGAAAAAAGTGTTAACACTTTCAAAACAAGTTCTCGGACGGCTCCAGCTGCCGAAGAGAACTTCTTCTAATTGATTTTACACGACGAGATGATCCGCCGGGAAATTGAGATGCAAGTGAAAATTGAGCGACACGTGGGGACCGGGCTTTAGCTCGTTAGGAAATGAAGGACGCGCTGCATGTTGAGGAACAACGAAGGAGAGGAGGTCGCACTCGATTAGCCAAGGAACAACGTTGCGAAAGGAAAGAAAGTGATAAAGAAGAGCGAATGAAATAATAAAGAATACAAAAATAATTAGAACAATCCTGAAATAAAAATAAAAAAAGAATTCGGAAAAATGAGTTTCGGTATTATTTGAATGAAAAATATAGATTAGAAAATTGTTTGGTTAAAATTTTTGGCAAAGTTAAAATGAAAAAAAAAAAAATAAAAAAAAAGAAAATGACAGTTTTAAACAAAATGATTAAAATGTTGTTCTAAGCTTAGTCAAGATCTAAAAATAGTGAAAATGTTAAAATAAGAAAAAAATCGTGTGATTTTTTTTTTTTTTTGAAGAGTTTCTTTCAGTCTGAAGTGAAAATTTCTTCCGACCCATCGAAGGCCAGCACTCCGCTTAGCAAATCAATTTAATAAATCAGCCGTAATTGTTTTCGTCTACCCCCTCGCCAAATCAGATTACGTGTAATAATTTGTGTCGTTCACGTGACCCCATCAGTAGCCGCCTTTAGCGCTTTTTTAAGTGTGTATGATTTAAAAAAGTCCCGATCCGAACGAGATATTTGCATGCGATGTTGTATGATTGGATTCGGCATTAAGGGACCGTGCTTACGGAAAGAGAATAGGGAATGTCATTTTACTAATTACAATTTCTCCCTCATGTGTCGTTATTGCTGAACGCCTTACGATTCGATTTGCAGATTAAAAAAGCGAAAAATCGGGGGGCGCTGCGCCACTTACCAACGTACGACGAATCGATCACCGACTGATCGTGTTTATGTGATTTTTGTTCACGATCGAAGCGCCGAATTGAATTTCGATAACCTTTCGCTTTTTCGGAATACACTGTCGCGCAACGGTCTAAATTTAATTTTTATCGCCGCTATAATTCGACAAGATTGATTCATGACAATGGGAGAGGTGATCGGGTTTCAAAGATTTCTTGCAAGCCTCCGCCCATAAATATTTTTCGTCGGGGGCAAAATAAACAGCCGAGTCGTAAATCGGCGGCGCGACGAACTCGGCCGTTCCAAAATAACAGCGTACGACACTGATATAGGAAATAATGTGATAATTTTAATTATTGGCGAATTTATCGGTCGATAAGTAAAAAATTGTCCATAACAATTATCGAATTGCGGTGTCGATGAACTTGTAGTGGCACCTCGGATCAATAGGGGGCGCCTATCTGTACGAGTGGAGAGGTTTTTCTTTGATTATTTCGAATGGATGTAAAGAGCAATGAAAGGGCTCTTATTAGTAAAGGTAGAATAAAAGCAAACTCGTAGCCCCGAGCGCAAATTTCAATACCCCTTTGTTTTCATATGTAAGATAATATATAAAACCTTTTTCGCTATACCGTGCGATGTAATTATTACCAACTTTTTCTCGGCGTTCTAATTTCCAGGGGAAAAGCTCGAATTTCCCGACCACACGTTCAAAAAAAAAAATTCCCTAATAATTACTTATGAAAGGTCAGCTGGCGAGTTTCGTTTCAATTTCGCTCGATTCTTTCACATGTTAAAGACTTTTTTCCCGTACTTGATGGATACGAACGGATATTGAATATCGTGCCTCCGCATTGTATAATTTCGCTAATTTATTACTTGGTTTTGGGTTCCCTGGTCTCAACCCTTTCATCTGGCCATCCCCTTCGCGTTTTCACCCTTCCGTTGATGCCTCATTCATAACTTACTAGCGTTTTAAGGACGTTTGACGTTGTGTATTGAACACTCTTACGCATACATTTCGGCCCTAATGGTAAATAGGGGCACTACTTTTTACACTAGATATGGCAACACCCAAGTACCGACTACTCACGAATCTTTTTACACGAATGAACCAATGTTTTTGAATCGATGACATTTTTCCACGAACATTCTCTTGCTTTTTAGTTCTTGACAAACACAACATTTTTATCATTTTGTTTAAAACTGTTTCTAAATTTTTTCTTTCATTTAAATTTTAAGACAACTTAGGTTATCTTTAACACAGAAATTCGTTTTTTAATTTCTTTTTTCATTTCGATTTGTTTCACTTTTTGTTCAGTAAATCAACAACTCTGATTTTGATTCTGATTTGATCTAGACTCTTTTGTGACTCTTTTTGTGCTTTTTAAAAGTTTCTCTTGTTTTAATATTTTTCTGAGCTTCACCCTTTTATACAAAATAATTAATTTTAAGACAATTTAGGATATCTTTAACCAGATAATTTTCCGATCAAAATTGGCCATTCAAATAACACAGAAATTCATTTTTTAATTTCTTTTTTAATTTCGATTTCGTTCACTTTTGGTTCAGTAACTCTGATTTTGATTCTGATTTGATCTAGACTTTTTTGACTCGTCTTAAATTTTATTTTATCCAATTTTGGATCTGTTCTTTTTGTGCTTTTTAAAAGTTTTTCTTGTTTTAATATTTTTCTGAGCTTCACCCTTTTATACAAAATTTTTATGCTGCTATTCTTGGATCGATGCTTTACAGTTGCCTGAAAAGTGTTTCCAGAAATTGTAATTTCTTTTTTAGGCACCATTAAGGAAAAAGGTAATTTTATGTAGTCCCACGCGGACAAGAAGTAACTCTTTTTCGGACGCACTTTTCGGAGCATGCTTTTCAGTGCATGGACCATGGCGCCATCTGTTGCTCTGTTTAATACGTTAATAACGAAACCGACTGATCTAGTTGGTCAAAAATTCTTATTTTTTTGTAATACATACAAATGTCCATCTAAAGAAATAAACTGTTTTTATATTAACTATTCTAGAATTTTTATTTTATCCGATTTTGAATCTGTCCTTGTAAATCTTAATACATATTTTTCTTTTCATTTTTCAATTTTTTTTTTTTTAACAAATTGTAATTAATTTTTTCTTCTCCCAAACCTTCAAGTTTCCTCCCTAAATGTGGATAGTGCGATTGCTTTTTACAAAACCTTGAAAATCAAACAATTTAGATTTTTATTCACCAAATCTTGCTTGAATCAAGCATTTTTTCCATTTTCATTCTTTCTCGTGTATTTTTGGACAAAAAAAAAATTGGTTCAAAAAATTGTTTTGCCATTAAATCTTCTCAAATTTTTTAAATTGACTGTTTCTGAATTTTTTAAAATTAATTTTGGAATCTAATTAGCCAAAAATTTTAACTCAACATCACCACAATTTTTTTATTTAGGTTTTTCATTCAAACAACAGAAACTCATTTTTCCAAATCTTTTATTTTTATTTTAAAATTGTTCTAATTGTTTTTTATTCTTTTTTCATTTTTGACATTAAATCTAGTCCACCTTCATTTCTTATTTTATTTTTATCTTGGCATTTTTCATGTGTTCTTATAACGTTTTATATTTTAGATTTGAAGAAAACTTAGTCTGGTCTAGTTGGTCAAAAATTCTTATTTTTTTGTAATATGTACATACAAATGTCCATCTGAAGAAATAAACTGTTTTTATATTAACTATTCTAGAATTTTTATTTTATCCAATTTTGAATCTGTTCTTGTAAATCTTAATATTTTTCTTTCCATTTTTCAATTTTTTTTAAACAAATTGTAACTTATTTTTTCTTCTCCCAAACCTTCAAGTTTCCTCCCTAAATGTGAATAGCGCGATTGCTTTTTACAAATCCTTGAAAATCAAACAATTTTGATTTTTATTCCCCAAATTTTGCTTGAATCGAACATTTTTTCCATTTTTAATTCTTTTTCCTGTTTTTTGGACACCAAAAATTTGGTTCAAAAAAATTATTTTGCCATTAAATCTCCTCAAATTTTTTAAATTGACTGTTTCTGAGAGTTTTTTTTTATTAATTTTGGAATCTAATTTGCCAAAAAATTTTAACTCAACATCACCACAATTTTTTGATCTAGGTTTTTCATTCAAACACAGAAACTCATTTTTCCAAATCTTTTATTTTAATTTTTAAAATTGTTCTAATTGTTTTTTATTCTTTTTTCATTTTTGATATTAACTCTAGTCCACCTTCATTTCTTATTTTATTTTTATCTTGGCATTTTTCATGTGTTCTTATAACGTTTTATATTTTAGATTTGAAGAGAACTTAGTCTGGCCTAGTTGGTCAAAAATTCCTATTTTTTTGTAATACAAATGTCCATCTGAAGAAATAAACTGTTTTTATATTAACTATTCTAGAATTTTTATTTTATCCAATTTTGAATCTGTTCTTGTAAATCTTAATATTTTTCTTTTCATTTTTCAATTTTTTTTAAACAAATTGTAATTTATTTTTTCTTCTCCCAAACCTTCAAGTTTCCTCCCTAAATGTGAATAGCACGATTGCTTTTTACAAATTCTTGAAAATCAAACAATTTTGATATTTATCCCCAAATTTTGCTTGAATCGAGCATTTTTTCCATTTTAAATTCTTTCTCCTGTTTTTTGGACACCAAAAATTTGGTTCAAAAAAATTATTTTGCCATTAAATCTCCTCAAATTTTTTAAATTGACTGTTTCTGAAATTTTTTTAAATAAATTTTCGAATCTAATTTGCCAAAAAGGTTTTTCATTCAAATAACACAGCAACTCATTTTTCCAAATCTTTTACATATTTTTATTTCAAAATTGTAATTATTTTTTACTCTTTTTTCATACTTTTTGATACACCTTCATTTCTTATTTCATTTTTATCTTGGCATTTTTCATGTGTTCTTATAACGTTTTATATTCAGATTTCAAAAGAACTTAGTTATTGTTATTTTTTATAATACAAATGTCCATCTGAAGAAATAAACCGTTTTTATATTAATTATTCTAGAATTTTTATGTTATCTGATTTTGAATCTGTTCTTGTAAATCTTAATACATATTTTTCTTTTCATTTTTCATTTTTTTTTTTTAAGTCTCCTTCCTAAATGTAGATAGTGGATCTTTAAAAATAACACAATTCAGAATTCTATTCCCCGAACCTTGATCGAATAAAAATTTGGTGTTTTTTTTTTAACTTTTACTATTTACTCTTCAATTTTAGATATCTACAGGGTGTATCCGAATTCGACCGACAAACTTTCAGGGCAGATTCTACCACCAAAAATAAGCATAAAACTCTTAATACATATTTGACAATTTTTGTACGTTTCATCAAAAAATTCCACCCGATTCCTTTTGTTGCTAGTAGAACATTTTAGTCGATTATCTCGCAAACTAAGCATTTTTGACCCCATATGTATTAAGAGTTTTATGCTTATTTTTGATCATAGAATCTGCCCTGAAAGTTTGTCGGTCGAATTCGGATACACCCTGTATATGTGGAAATAAAAAAATATCAAATTTAAATTTTCGTCTTCAAATCTGTCTTAATTCCGCTCGGGATATAAACAAAGAAATTATTAAAACGCTAAAATGTTCTCCATTTGATCTACTTACAATTTTTAAAAATAATCCCAAAAATATAAAAAATGTATTAATTTCTTTCTATGGATTTTTATTAATTTCAAACAGAATTAAGTCTACTGAACTGCAAAAAGCAAGATTAAAATTTGATTTTTTAGAACACCCTGTATACATTACATACATGCACCATAAACTTTTTTTTTTGTGCCAGAATCGATGAGCCACCCCGTATACCCCATTCTCTCACCTTGTCAATTAAAAAATATTTGAAAAACCTGGCACAACTCACGTTCGATTTCTGCTTTTAGCAGTCGCGCGAACGTCAAAAATAGGTTTTTCGGAAATGACGTCAACTTATTCCTCGTCTGATTTATCGCGAAAGGTCCCTCTGGACCACCGAAAATTGTCAGGTCGACCATCCTGGCGATATAAATAGTCCAGCTGTCTCATCGTAACAAAAAAAAAATCCCAAAAGAATGAGTCGAACGGATGGAGGAGTGTTGGAACCCTCTTCGGAACGTAGATTTGCCACCGCAGCTCGTGAATAAACGAAAAATCCGTGTATCATTTTAAAAATTAACAATAAAATGATAAGGGACTAGGGACAGCAATAAGTATCGGCGCTTCATCATTAATTAAGCTGGACATAAATAATGGAGTCGGTCCAACCTCTGATTATTATCGCGGCATAAATCGCCCATTCTTCTATAATTGAGGCTCAGAAGCTAGTTTCTATTATTATAATTTCGGTAGGCGAGCACCTGATATGTGCCATTGTTGACTTATTCAATAGTAAATATCTCCGGTTGGTCGAAAATAATTAATTTGGAATATGAATTTTAACTGTTGTATTTGTTCTGAACCGGTGCGCTCACGGAATGTATTAAATCCATTTTTTGTAATTAATTAGTCGAAAGAACGCTTAGATTTTTGACGATTTCGTCCAGAACGGAAAACTATCTAAATAAATGGTCGAGATCGTAATTCGCGATAAAGCCGACACTTTTCATAATTACCTCTTTCTTTATTGTGACGTTAAACTGAAATAAGCGGTTCCGTGATGTTGTTTTTTTCATAAAAAAATTACTGGACAGGATCAAAAGGATACGAAAATAAATTGATTAATGGGGAGTTTTATGTTTATTATCGCTATTATGTAGATATCTGCTCCAGTGTGTGAAGATCCCGTCAAATCGCGTTGTAACCTCAAAATTAAAAATACCCCACACGGGTGGTATTTGCCAGCACTATTTCAACTACTGCACTCTTGCATTTTGGGCTGCGACCTTTGAACTGGACGGGGTTGCGCGAAACCGAACTGTCGAACTAATCTGGAGTTGGCTGATAAATTTTTTGTCTGCCCGTTTCCGTTTCCGCGTTATCAAAATGTGGGTTTCGCAGTTTACTGACCCCCAAACCTGTAAATCGAAAATCGGTGACATATTTTCCACTAGTTGGAGGTGGCTGTTTACGAATCGCGTAAACTTGGCATGTACTGTTTTGTTTTTGCCGAAAATACGCCGCGCCGGGCGTTGCGTTGCTCCACGGTACGCTGCTGCGTTGCAAGGAGTGGGGAGCGACTAGAGGGTTAGCTGCGCATCGGGGTTTCGCGCTAGCTTGCGCTACATGTTATGTTGCAGTACGTTACGGGTAACATAACGTAACGAAAAATGAGAGTACTCATTTTTCTGAAGCTTTCTTTACTGACATTGTATTTGTTTCGTCTCCAATAAAAAAAAAAAACTTACTTTGCGTGCCAAGGTAAAAAGTTTTGTGTAATTAGTAAAATGTATTCAGTGACGTTACTTCCGCTGCATAGTACGGAGTAGTTTTACGTGAACGTAACGTAGCGTAACCGGATGCGTTTCCACTCGGTCAAAAAAGGAAATCAGCGACCACGTGTCGAGTTTTCATCTTTGCAGATTTGGCGAAATGGCAATTTGCAAAATAATCAAGGCATTTAAAAATAAGTGGTGGGTCGAGTTGACCTCTGTGGCAGAAACAGCGCAAGTTGAAATAATGTAAACGATATGTTAATTACTAGTTCCAAGTTTAAGGAGGCATAAATAATCTGCGACTCAACTTTTCCCCCACAAACATCATTCAAAGCCTGACGTTTCGTATTTCTTGTGTTTTTTTTTTTGATCGATCCTCGGCGAGGCGTACGTTGCGTTACGGATTCGATTCGGTTTCGGCGTACCGGAAGTGATAATCTAGGCAAATTCATTTCCCATAATCTGGTTTAATCGCACGCCAAAACAAAACCCGGCGAAGACCCTTTCAGATCAAAGGAGCGTTTTTCCGCCGAAAAAAAGAATAATTGAAAATCGTCCGGTAATTAATAACGGTGTTTTCTTTGTGTACGGGGGCTTTCCGTAGCGCACCCTTGACGTAAATTCGATACACCAGTGGCGTTATCTTACGCGATAAAGCACAACTAAAGACTTCGCGTGATTTTTCCTCCCTCATTGTTATTCGTCGTGTTTTCGGCCTTCGATTTATTCCCGACGTCCGCATGGAAAAAGGTGACGATTTAAAAATATAGCCGGGATAAAAGTTACACTTAATCTACTCCACGATACTATTTTTGTGTATTTTTGTTTGATGGGGAGACGGTGTGCGTCTATAAATAAAGCGGGCGGCCGAAAAGTTTGACAACCGCATCAATTTCGAAACCGTTTCGAAATCGCCTTTATCCGCCCATCAATCGCGCCAAAATCGCATATTCATGAGAACGATGGTATATTTATATTTTTTTTTTAAGTGCACCGTAAAAATGTAAATCGCACCATCGATACCTGTACACTAGAATAGTCCATTAAACACATCCGTTCGCAACTCATTTGTTAATGCAGAATTTTCATTTGCTTCACGCATGTGTGATCAGACATTTGTCAAAAATACACACAGCCAAACAATGACACGAACGATAAGCTTTTTCGATAAGTACCGTTTCCGTTTCCTCCTCCGCAATTCTTCAACGAATCGCCGATTATTGCAACTATCTAAGTTCAATGGCACAAGCTCTATTGATTAGGAACAACAGACGCTTCGACCACTTTCTGCGTCTCACGTGACCGGTACCGCCACCAAAAACAAAATCAAAACAATTTACTTGACGTTTTGTGCTCGACCATCCAAAGACCTAAAGCTTTCTCGACTAGAACCAGAAAAACAAACGGAAACTCCCAAGGTGGTACCGCGAGAAACAACCAACAAGATTTCTAAAAATACAACAGTCTTTCCGGATCTTTATTGTCATAAACATCACTTTTGAGATAAAGTACCTACTGTATGACGGTGACGGTACTCGTTCGTGGAACAAAAGAGAAGATTGGAATTTAAACCAACAGGAGTACTTCTCGAACCCAGATCGATTGTTTTATATTTTTACATCTGGTTCTGAGAGTAAAAACCTTCCCTATAGGACTAGTATAAGAATGGTACCACCACATTTTGTGTCAAAAATAAAAACTTATTTGGTACTGCAACAGAAAATAATTAAGACTGTGTAGGAATTTGAAGAACAGTTTGACATGTATGGGTTCAAAAAAAAAAGAATTCAGGTGGTACCGTACGACGAAAATTTAAAAAAAATATTTAGTTAAAAACAAACAAACATAGTAACGAAATTTTACTACAATTCCTTCGCTCACAAGAAAACAAATGAATTGATGGTACTTTATGAGTACTCGTTTTTACACAACAATAATTAAAAATGACTATAATGTTTGATAACAACAAGACCTTGTATTTTTTGACAAATAAGGAAAATTAATGAAGTTGAAATAGGAAGTACTTAACAAATTTTTGGAAATTGGTAGTACTTTTCCTGGTTGAAATAATCAGAAGGAAGTTCTCTGCAAGAGTACTTTATCTCTGTCAAACATCTTCCAAAAAATACCTATTATTTTATTAAGTAAGGAACAACACTCCCAAGTACTGGAGTACTCTTTTTTATCGAAAAAAAAAATATATCTGGAACGATGAATACTTCTCGATAATTTGCCTATTTTAACTTTTTTTTTTGCAAATGTCGTCGCTTCTCCAGATGAATAAAAAATTCAGCACTCAGAAATTTCTGGCAGTACCATCATCCAGCAATTGTTATGGTCGTTGCACCAGCGCGAGCTCGGCTGCACTCGCACCATTCAAAATAAATAAAAAACTCCTCTCGAGAGAATCTTCGCAACAAATTATTTAACAGTCGATAGATTTGTTACGAGCGGAGATTGCACAATAAAAAAGCAAGCAAAGCGGCAAGCGCAATTAAGAAAATGGATCCGCGAGAAAGTACAGTGCAGGTGAATATGAGAGTATTAAAATCGTGAGTGTCATTTGTTTCACTTTCGAGTGATATATACAGTAAGAATTTTTTAAAAGCGTCGACCGTGCTAATCCTATTAGAAAGCCGTGGAGCTCATCGTATACAGCGTGGCCGTCTCAAATTTGAAAAAATGACGCGTGCGGATTTGAGAGTGACGTAGAAATGAAAAATTTTGAATGATATCGTTAATTAGCTTGCGCCGCAATTATGCAAATAATTGCCGACAGTTATTGCATACCGCTGGTGTTTTAATTTCTTTGAACATTCTACAGCTAATCAAATTTAATGACAACAATGACAATGATTAATTTATTGCTGGGCCGCCAGTAGAAACGATGCCGATAGGTCTAGAGTGAAGCATGAAGAGAATCTCATCAGAAAATCAGAGGACTAGTACTGTGGAATGGAAAAAAAAATTGAGTTGGCTGTGACCAAAAATTTCAGTTGGCAATCGTTAAAATTTCAATCATCTGGTGTCAGTCTTAAAAGTTAGGTTAGTGATTTTGAGAACGCTGAAATCTTGATTTTCATAAAGGGGTGCATTATGTGTGACCTGTCGGTTGTAAAAAAATCATGAGGAGCTCCATAAATTATTATTATCATCATTATTATTTTATAAGTTCAGTTAGCAGCTTATCAAAAATTTGTTTCTAAACAAAGCTTGACTTGGTGAGCTTTAATTCCTGCGTATGGCGGAATACAAAAACGTTAAATAAATAATTCGAATAATTTATGAAAAATAAGTAGATAAATGAAGAAAACACTTAACGAATGGCCTCAATACAGAAAATTAATCATTACAATTTCGCTTTTATTTGTTTTTGTTTGAATAAATCATCTGAACCAGACATCTAAATATGTAAAAATATGCAACGCTTTGATTATATTTTCGAAAATTGTAGTAAAAGTGAAGAACTCCATGGAAATCATAAATAAAATTACTCTATCACACAAATCTAAAATTGAAACGTGTAATAATTTTGTTCTGACATGTTTACAAGATATTTAGCGAAACGTCTAAATAAATAAAAAATATACAGAGTGATTGCACAACTGGTACTAAAGTTGGTCCGGTCCAGTCGTAAAGTAGGAGCGAATAATCAAAACTGAAGCATCCAGCTGTTGGGTTAAAAAAGTGTAGTGCTTTTTGACAAGTGGACGTAAATAAAAAAGAGACGACTCTACCAGAAAGATGTCAAAGTTTGTGCGTTGTTCGACGGAAATGACCTCCACTGCACATTTGAAACCAGCGCAATCACAATATTGCATTTAACGAGTCACCAATTATACTCTTTGACAAGAAATGATTACAAACACGAAGAATTACTTTGGTTGTAAAAATGATCACTCACAAAACAAGATTTTGCGTTTTTCATCGGAAAGCGACACATTTATTTTCAGAATTGTGCAGCAGAGTAGGCTGTGCAGGTCGCAGCACTCTGGATGTAAAATTAAATTTAGGCTCGAAATTTATCTGCATTCTTTAAGTTGCGATATTAGCCTACTCGGAATGAAGTTGGGGTTTTTAGTGAATTGGTGAACCCAAAAAGCGATTTTTGGGGAAATCAAAAATTAAAAAAAAATAGGAAGTGTTTTTTTTGCACACTTCGTGTTCCACCAACAAACAGGAAGTTGGAATGTGTTGTGGTTGGTTATGTAAGTTGACAAAAAATATACAGTGTGGCTGCAAACAACTGTCAAAATTGTGATGACAATGGTTCTAAAAAAATCACCGATCAAAATGTAATTTGGTGAGAGTGAGAGTGACGTTCATTAGTTCATCACTTTGCCAGTAAATAATTTTGATTTTTAAATAGAACACTCTGTATATTTTTGAGTTGCTGAAAAGAAATATACTACTACTTTCATGATGAAACATTATTTTTTTAGTTCGTTTAAAAATGGAAGATATTTTTTAGAAACACGAGAAAAAATTCTTGGGGCCACCCAGTAGACGAGAAATAAGCATTTTTTCTTTGTAGCTTTCCGGGACTTGACCAAAACGCGAAAACCAACATTGGTGGTTCATCAAAGTTTCGTTTTTTTTTCCGGAGCCCTCCGGTCCCGGATCTTCCGGCACGATCGCCGATAAAATCGTCAAAAATCCAGCTAAAGTGATTTATTTTCCGCTTTGCGTTGTAATCGGTTTATGCTGCGAACAAGTGTATCTATAACACGGTTTGTCTTGGGTCGCGCGGCGGCCACGTCGCCGCCTCCGTCCTGCTCTTGTCGTGCCTCGGAGCGGTCCCCTCGGCCGACGTGGTGCAAAAACCGTTGCGGCAATCGCCTAATCCTACTTAAGATGTTCGCAGCATCAAGAAGAGAAAAAACACCAAGCAGGAATCTATAAACGATGAATTCGAGTTTGGCGTTAAGTTTTAAGCCGTAATTGAATTCTACTGTATTGAGTTTCCTTGAAGAGTTATCAATATTTATTTCCCCACGGTATCACGACGCAGCTGTTAATTTCTCATCTATTAATTATGAGTTGCAGTATTTATAAAGAGGAGATTCTTATTATGTTGCTTATTCTTCGTCCGTAAACATTTCGGAAGGGGGCGCGTCGGATACGGCACACGGTCGAACTATTCGCATAAATTAGTCGAGCCCGTTTCGGCGCGATTTACAACAATCCTCAGGAATCCGGCGCATTCGTCACGAATATTTCCCGTTCTTATCTTGTACGGCAAACTATGAGAAACGACTTCTTAAGCGCTTAACTCGCGTGGTTATTGCATGATGTGTACATGCTCTAGTCAAAATAAATAAAGCCACCGTTTAAATACCACTTCAAACGGTTTTTCATTGCGTTTTTAACGATTATAGTCGAGGCGAACTACCTGTGCTCTTTCTCGCTTACTATTTTATTTACAACCGTTTCGGACACATCAAAAACGAAAATAGACGCCGGGATTGACTCATACACTTCGATACGTCTCTTTTAGAACGATTGCAAAACGGTATCTAACGTGAATCGGTGAAAATCAAAAAATACTAACATTTTTAATCGATCTTACCTCTTGTTTTGCCATTGGATCAATTGGAAAATTGAACACCAATGAAGATTAACAGAAGCGATATTAAAATGTTCTTCGAGAACACTCTTCTAAGCTGTTGATGGAACAAGATCTCCAATTGTCCAATTGAATGAAAGAAGAGATATATTAGAAGAAGAAAAGACTGTAGATGAAGACTTTTGACTGATGGAATAGAAGATATGTGCTATAATATAATATCATTTTCAATCTAATAGAGAAAGAAAACAGATGTTACTGATCATGTGTCATTGGTTGGAGCGCGAGGTCTTTCAAAGAGTGTATTGATTTGGAAACAAAAGTAAAATGTTGAAAACACTCAAGGTGAAAGTGTTGAAAAAGAAGAAAGAAGAACGTGCTTGGACGATGTCTGAATTCAGAAAGCAGAAGGCTTGACGATTATTATTTGAGAGACAAAATATAATTGTCAAGGAAGAAATTTTTTATATTGGTTAAAAATAATTGGTTGGTGTGAAATTCTTTTGGGTAAGGAAGATTGCAAAACTGTGATAGATTTAAAAGAGAAAAGAAGACAAGAAGGTTGTTCAGGAAGGATTGTCTCTAAATATAGACTTATGATCTGGGAACGGGATCAGGAGGTTTTCAGAAAGAATTTTTTTCTTGGAAGGTTTCAAAGTTATGGTTTAAAAGACAAAAAAAGATTCTTTCTGTTGACAAAAATTATACAACAGAAAAAATCATCCTCATAGTATTCTTTGATAAATGAAGATTTTGATAATACATTGTGGGAAGCAGATCAGAAGGTTTCGACAAAGTAATTGTTTTGGGAAAGAAAGGTTTCAAGATTTTGATACTGATAAGTTTAGAAAAGAAGACAAGAAGGTTGTTCAGGAAGGATTGTCTCTCAATAAAGACTTCTGATCTGGGAAGGGGATCAGAAGGTTTTCAGAAAGAACTTTTTTCTTGGATAGGAAGGTTTCAAAGTTATGGCAAAGTTAAGACAAAAAAAGATTGTTGCTCTTTTTGTTGGCAAAAATTATACAACAGAAAAAATCATCTTCATGGTATTCTTTGATAAATGAAGATTTTGATAATACATTTTGGGAAGCAGATCAGAAGGTTTCGACAAGGAAATTGTTTTGGGAAAGAAAGGTTTCAAGATTTTGATACTGATAAGTTTAGAAAAGAAGACAAGAAGGTTGTTCAGGAAGGATTGTCTCTAAATATAGACTTCTGATTTGGGAAGGGGATCAGAAAGAACTTTTTTCTTGGAAAGGAAGGTTTCAAAGTTATGGTAAGTTTAAAAGACAAAAAAAGATAATTTCAGGAAGGACTGTTCTTTCTGTTGGCAAAATTATACAACAGAAAATCATCCTCATAGAATTCTTTGATAAATGAAGATTTTGATAATACATTGTGGGAAGCAGATCAGAAGGTTTCGACAAGGAAATTGTTTTGGGAAAGAAAGGTTTCAAGATTTTGATACTGATAAGTTTAGAAAAGAAGACAAGAAGGTTGTTCAGGAAGGATTGTCTCTAAATATAGACTTCTGATTTGGGAAGGGGATCAGAAAGAACTTTTTTCTTGGAAAGGAAGGTTTCAAAGTTATGGTAAGTTTAAAAGACAAAAAAAGATAATTTCAGGAAGGACTGTTCTTTCTGTTGGCAAAAATTATACAACAGAAAATCATCCTCATAGAATTCTTTGATAAATGAAGATTTTGATAATACATTGTGGGAAGCAGATCAGAAGGTTTCGACAAGGAAATTGTTTTGGGAAAGAAAGGTTTCAAGATTTTGATACTGAGAAGTTTTTGGAAGGATTGGTTTTTCTGGTGAAAAAATGATGCAATAGAAAAAGAATGATCTTTGATATTAACCATTGCTTTCTGCTCTCAAATGAAGATTTTGAGAAAGACATTCTTCAGAATGACATACAAAGAATTAAGAATGTGTGCATCACCGTCTACTTTTTGTCTCTTGTCGGATTTAAGCCAAAAATAAAATTATTTCACGGTATTTTTTCTTTTCTCTTTCTTTCCTCAAATCCTGCACTAAAAATTTCTTTAAATTATATTTTCTCAGATGGGGTTTTCGAGGTCCTATTATGTGTTTATTTTTGTTTAAACATTTTTTAGACTATTAATTATCACCTGTCAAGGTAATGCTTCAAACGGTACGTCTAGATGGACTTGTTATCGCTTGGAGCTACTTCAGGGATCAAGGGATGATTCAGTTTTGCTCCTTATATATTCAAAGGAACTGTTATCCATACAGCTAGAAGACAAAAAGTTACTTTATAGAGAAGTACTTGATAACACTTTAGAAAAAGCAACTATTTAACGTCCTTCAAAATTAAATCTTACTTTGAGAAGTACCGCAAGGATCAAGTCCGGATCCAATTCTGTTTCCACATATTCAAACCATTTGCGATCCACGTGGCTAGAAGGTGAATCGATAACAGTAGTATCATGGGTACTATGGACATGGTACTATCATCTAGTTAGCAATCCAAGTAAAGTAAAGCTAAATTCTCACAAGCGGGCTCAGTTCTGTTATCATGCTACAAAACTATCAAAGTTTTTCGAAATAAAGTTGTCTTTTGTTAAGTCACAGTAGACTAATTTTTCTTTGCCTGTTTATCGCATCTGGATTAGTGCTCTTAGCCAGTAATAAATGCTAATAGCTGCGATTACATAAAATTTTACGACGTTTTGTCTATAGCTTCGTATTTTATCACCAAAAATATAAAAACACACACACTTATTGCAAAAGACACGTCGATAAATATTTAAACGATTATTTTAACACGTTATCATAAATAAATTTTCCAAAGTAAATTGTATTCAGTCAAATGACAACCGCTTGTTTGCTCATCTTTATTTTTTTACACTTTACATTTTTTACACAAAACAAATTATCATTACTACTTATTAACGCACAAGAACTGGAGATTGTAGGAACAAAGTTTTGTGCTCTATCCACTTTTGTCGGTCTCAGACAGATGGAGACCTAATCAAATTTTAGTCTTTTTAATATACAGGGTGTAACAAAAATAGGTGCATTAATTTTAACGGGTGATAGAACTCGTCAAAAGGAACAACTTTTCTATCTACCATTTTGCCGAAAAACGATGTTTAATTCCAAAAAAAAAATGGAGAGATTTTTCACTAAAATAGTCCTACGCCACTAAATACTGCAATAGCTAATTGAGAGCATCGCTAATACGAAAAAAACGTCCATTTTCATCCAGAAAAAGTGTTTTCACGCAGAAATCGAAATTCAAACAAATCCACCCGTATAGCAAAAAATCCACTTCGTAAGAATCTGGTTGTTTCACGATTTTAGGTAGCTTAGTTTTGGAGATATGAACGGTTTTAGGAAAATCTTTCCAATTTTTTTAAGCCATTACGCAACGTTTTTCGGCAAAATGGCAGAGAGAAAAGTTGTTCCTTTTGATGAGTTCTATTACCAGTTAAAATTAATGCACTTATTTCTGTTACACCCTGTATGTACCTACCTACTTCCTAGTTGCAACTTGTTTGTCAAAATGACACTAAAAAAACAATTTTGAATTTTTCTTTCTCTAAACTAATTTTAAATTGTCTTCGGGTTTTTACTGGTGGTTTGACAGTTAATGATTTGTCCGAATCAATCTAAGCGGTGACGGTCGCAGCTCGGTGTCCCTGACTCACCGTTTTTCTGTCGTGTCGATTAAATTGTTTGTCGGAGACGGAAAGTGTGTTGGCATCGATACAAATATAAATTTCGTCGTTCGGCCGCCTCTCCTCGTCTATCCCGCAGGAAGCGCCGCCGCCGACGAGGACGGCCAAGTCCCGCCATACACAAGGGATAAATAACCGGGGAATGTCTCTGACACTATAGGTATTTACCGAGGTATTTGTTTATTTTCGATCCCGATAAACGATCGCGGATTAATCCGAATTTCCAGGACTATTTTCGGCGATTGTCCAGTCTCGCGCGCTTGGCTTTCTTTCCTTCTCCGCCGATTTGGAATTTTTCGAGCGCGCCCGTTTATTAATAGCATCCCCGATTTGGTACTTTTCATATTTATCGGCTGTTGGCAGCACTGATGACTCGGGGGAATTTCGTGCCGGTACCGGGTCACGTGGTGGAGACGCGCCGGATCAGAATGGGTCGTTAATAGCGAAAAAAATAGATTCAAGGAGGATTAGTCACGAGTGTTTTTCGAAAAAATGCCAATCGACAATGGAGCTATTTTCGGAACGGTGCAAATTCAAAAACGAAGGTTCATTCATTTTTTACTCACTACTTATTATTATCATTATTACTATTATTACTGGTTTTAAGTCAACAAACCCCCTCTACCATGACCTTTACACTTCTTACCAAAATTTTTTTAGCAGTTCTGCTTTCGCCACAAATAACTTTGATTTTTATCCATTTTTGGAAAATACAATACAAATTATTTTTTAGGCACCCGTAATGAAAAAGGAAATTTTACGTACTCCCATGCAGACAAGAAGTAACTCTTTTTCTATTTAGTAATTTAATGTGTCAAAAAGTGCCTTTTGTCCTCGTCTGTTTTCAAGCCTCGGCTGCGCCTCGGCCAAAAAACTCAGACTCGGCCGAAAAAGATGCAGTTTTTGCCCTTGATACACAAATAACTATTATGGTCCTACGACTAGAATAAAAAAATTGTAACGAATATATACAGTGTGTTTTGAGAAAACTGAAACTGAAATTTGTTTGTTGCGGATTAACTCGTGCGAGCCGGCAACGAAGGTGTAAAAATGTTGAGCCACCCCGTATGCGCGCCTGAAAGCTGCTACTCACTTCTTTATCTTTGGCAGCTATTTCATTTTCGAAAGTCTGTCTGTCCATATTGCTTCCCTCTTTGTTCTCACAGTTATTCGTTGTATTGTTAGCTATCTGTTCCTTCAGCGTCGTCACTTCTTTCTCCGCTAGCGTGGCCCTCTGCAACGAAAAATACGATGAGTGTGAAAGGTGTAAAAAATAGTAATTTTGTGAAACAGAATCGAAAGGGGAAAAAAGCTTGGTTGGAGGAAAATCCACATCCGATTTGAAATGATCGTAATTCGATTAGAGCGGAGGAACGTCGGAATCAGAAAATCTAATAATAAACTATCTCAAGTTGCAATTAATGAAGTAATACTGGGAATATTTCAATATAAATTCCACTCGATTATTTGTCACGGTTCGGAAATTATTCAAGATTTTGATTACGGCGGATCCTTTTGCCGTCATCGACGGCGCGCTCTTGTTGCTGGTGAAAAAAGAAAAACAAACACTCGAGGGAGAAGAAGTGAAGATATCGCGATTACGTCAAAATCGACCGTCAATAATACCGGAGAGGGGTGGACGCCGAAGGGATGGAAAAGAGAGAGAGAGGGCCTACACAGTCACTTAGTTAATTAGAAGATGTAATTACTAATAAAGTTATCGGTTTCTTTAAGCGGATTGGCTTTCAAAAAGTTTTCAGTAATTAAACAGTGCGAGAAAGATACTCGCCCAGGAAAAATCCAACGCGGTATTTATTTTTTTCGACTGTCATTAAAAAACGAATCAGGGATTATTTTGTAATACCGCAAATAAGGGAAACTTTCCAGATCGAAGCCGCGCGGGGCTAATTAGAGAGATGCAATGCTAACATAACCTCACTCGCGTCACCTGACAACTGTCATTGCTTCAGATAATCATGTGTCAAGAAAAAAATTAGAAACAACTGTAATGCTAATTTCCGAATGACTAGATATTTTCAAAAAAATTTTCTTACACTGTAAAATTAATTAAGCCCTGGCCCCACTAACGCCCGCACCATAACCTCACTCCAGCCACGTGACGCCAAGCCATCCTTATTTCTTCCATAAATTCAAATCATTCTAACATTTCTAACGCTCCGCATTCCTCGCATTCTCCATCGTCGTCGACTTTTTTAATTGAAATTTTATTCTCGACCAATTAATTACGCGTTTTTTGTGAGCGTCGCCGAAACGCGCCCGATTTGAATACCGCAGAAAAATCATCGACTCGAGCCAAACCTCGTCTCGAGAGACGCGATCGCCGCATATTATTAAATCCTTAATGTATTGCATTAAAATATAGATATTTCAGAAGTGCACTAATTAAATTTATTTATTTAATTTAATCAAATGGAATTTGAAATGGAGCCCGAATGAAAATCGACACCTATAAGAATTTCATTTAGAAAATGCAAAAAAGTGGCGTTGGCGAATTCAGCGCTGAAGAAAAACTGCAAAAAATGTGCGTAATTCACTTTCGAAAATTAGATTAAATGTTTGTGTTTAATTACGTTATTGTTTCGGTTTAATTATTTTTTTTTCAAACTAGTGGAACGGAGGTGCACTTGTTTTCATAATAAACCCGACGTGTAATTGGCCATTTCTGTGCTTTTAAAGTTGACCAACGCTCAATTACGACGATGGAATTGATTGCACTTACCAAAGAATGTAATAACAGCGTTTATAATGTGACAATGACTTAATAGTGTATTGAAAACAATACATTCTATTGTTACTTAACCTTCAATTAAGCACTTAAGTAAAATCGAGAAACAGAAGCTTCCACGAACAGTTTTTCACTTTTACAAAAATATTTTTACCCAGGTGAAATTCTGTTTCGCAAGAAAGGGAAGAGAATTTAGTTCATTCGTAAAAAAAAACACATTCATAATTAACTGTCATTTTATCTGTATTTTGTGAAGGGAAAACTGACAGATAAAAAATGTAAATATGTATATTCAAAAATGTTTTCAAAATCGATCCGTTGGGTGAAAATGGTATGCGTTGGACCACCCTGTAAAAGCAGAAGCGCCAAATATAAATATTTCTTAAGAGAAGAAACGAACTCATGGACTATTTCAAACTTCAAAATTTTTATTTCTTCTCTTTAGACTAAATATTTTTCGAAATTTTGGATAATTGACAAAATTAGTTTGTCAGTTTTTAAACTCTGTACCCCAGGCATAATTTTTCAAATAATCTTTTTATATATACGGGTATCCAAAAAATTAAATAAAGATTCACAGAATTTCATATACTGGGTGTCTAAAAATATGAACAAGTGTCGAACAGATTTTTGTAATTTGAAATCATTTTAATTTTCAAAATTCTTGAATTATTCTGATCAGTCATATGTTTCAGATTGTTTTTTAATTAAAAATGAACACATTGTATATGTACCAATTTTATATTTTCGAAATTTTGTAAAAAAAAATTGTATGTAATGTGTACACTGCTATACACGGGGTGATTCTTAAAACGAGCCAATGATTTATATTCTCCTTTATTTACCATTGCAAACAAAAATATGAAGTTTCTTTTAGTTATTCACAAAATGAAAATTTGATAGCAGTTGTTTTTAAATTTAAAAAATCTGCTGTTGCTATCGTTTTGGAAAAAATTAAAAAAAACTTAATTTAACAAAATAGAAATTTAGATTCATCCGAATTGACCCTTTTTGCAGTCAGCGAATAAAATTTTTTATGAGCCACCCCTTATATGTTGAGTTCGTCTTTGGCCTCGGGTGAGAACATGTAAGGTTACGAAAAGTGTGATTTTAGGTGGTTTGTTTTATTTAAAATATTATTGGACTTGAGTGAACCCCTCGCAAGGGGTTGTAAAACCTGAAACGCAAAAAAAAATCCACCTAGTGGAGGGTTCGATTGAAATCAGATACCCTTATGCGCGGTCAATATGCAAAATAACCGAACGATATAAATCTACCCATACGAGTAGTAAGTTGGGGTGCGTTAGCGAAACCCACCCTTATAACAAAGACAAAACAGGCTTCTTAACGGTCGTATTGTTTGAATTTTTGATCAGAATTTACGGCTTCCACGTCACGATATAAATCCACGTAGTAATATTTTTAAATATAGTCCGGGAGGGTGCGAGTTCCAGCGGAATATTTAA
Source organism: Tenebrio molitor (assembly GCF_963966145.1). Taxonomy (NCBI): domain Eukaryota; kingdom Metazoa; phylum Arthropoda; class Insecta; order Coleoptera; family Tenebrionidae; genus Tenebrio; species Tenebrio molitor. Next base: position 734,499 of record NC_091049.1, read on the forward strand.
TGATCGAAAAAATCGCCGATAAATAATTGCGCGACGATAAGACGGATGACGAGGCGAGTTTCTCTTTCTGGGGTGGATTCAACCCTCATAGCGGCACAGAATTTTGTCACTAGCCAAACTCTTTGATAACTAATTAGTGATACTGGGGGTCTGTCTCCCTTATTTTACTATTGCTAACCCTTTTATATCATCCTTGTCGCGCCACCCCTTTACTTCACGTTAAACTTCGTCCCGGAGGGGTTGCCGTTGCGTGCCTCGTACGCGTCTCGACGCCCGTCACATTTTTCGAAATTCGGCCGGGGGCGGCGGCGTTCGGACAGGTGGGCGCGGGCGCGGGGGACGCCGCCTCTCGGCCCGCTCCCGGTACGCAAGGGCAAACCCGTGCGGCCCGGAGATATCGAAATATATTTGAAATATTCGTATTCCTTTTGAAAGGAACACTTCAGCTTTGCATTTGAGATAATCAGAGAAGTTGAAACCCACCCCTTTGAATATTTCTTATTGATCTCATATATAAAATTAATGTAAAAGCCAAAATTCCACAAAATCACAGCGATACGCGGCGCCTATTCAAAGCCCAGAATTATTCAAACGTTACAAATGTATATTGAATTTGCCTTTGTCTTATTATTCTCGAAGAGCTGTCAAATATTATTAATACGAGATGCAGCAGTAAAGTAGTGCTTCGCCTCCATCCGTCAGAAGAAATAACTATTGATTAATTAATTACTGAAATGTCAATAAGCGTGCTCGGCTCGCCGCGCTATATTTTCTACAAAGAGTGGAGGGGCGAGTGGTGGGGGTACGGGTCTCGCACCTACTCCACATAACAAAATTAACAAACACAATTAGCCACCCAGTCCGTCCCTGCTCTTTTAACACGTACCGGAGCGAAACGTCGGATAATAATTTCATTTAGGGCCTTAAAGTCGCTCCACTTCTAATGGAATAAACGCAGATCAGCGTGTTCCAGAGCCGAACTTGCTAGTTTTCTGACGCCCCGTCCAATTTTCAATCGGATTTTAAACTATTAACTCCGTTAACTGCCGTAATGGAGGATTTCAATTGTTTAATGGACATTTCCCACATCGCGTTACGCGACTACTTTTTCCCTCGAATCGGCGGTGACAGGAGTGGGGGGCGCGTATTCGACTGTTATTCCGTGGCCATCTTATTATTCAAGACGTTCAATTTTTCGCGCCCCAGCCTTCTTCTTATTACGTGAAATATGTTCATAGCCACCTTTCTATACCGCATAGAGTAATATCTCAATGTTATTATAAAAACAATAGCTTCGCTTCATCCTCTGTGGCGGCTTTTACACGATCCAGAGGCGGAGGGGTTTGCACTCGAGCTCGCATGATCGAGGCGAATACCGCACGGGGTGAGATTTTTGAAAATGGACATTTTTGCCGTCGGAACGGGATTAAAGGATCAGATCTCATTAAATAATGAGGCGGGGTTAATCGATTGCCTCCAGGATAATATCACTTGGTGGGTATTCATCATCGGGGATTCCCGCCGCCACTGGCACCGTACCTTATTAAACTCGGTAGGGATATATGCAAGGCAATATATTTTGATTTTTAATTCAAACTCAGACACTGTTTTATGGTATCAGAACAGCGCTGCTGATACCGAGTAATAATCATTCTTATATATAGGCATGGTGCCAGGAAATGGAAAATCGTAATCAGTGTTTTAAATTTGGTGGTTGGGGCGAGGGGTGGCTCCCCGACTCTGCATAAAAAACTATACGTGTTAGATTGACAGATGCGTTTGTTCTTTCATCGTTTGGACAAAAATATTTTACAGCAAGCGCGGTTTCCAGATCAATTATGCTCGATTTTGATCGGAAAATGCGCTGCGGTGCGTCGATAGTGGAATAAATGCTGCGGTCACAATTTACGTTTGTTCTGAAAGTGATAAATGCTGATTGAGAATTAAATTATTTTTCGATTGGGGTGAACGTGCAAAATAAATTACAGATTGTTCATCTGCAGATATAGTACAGTCAAATTCTTTAGTTTTTCGTTTTGTGAACTGATTTCGCGTCAGAATGAATTAAAACAAGAATTGATTTTTTTTTTGTCTTCTGAAACACTTTGAATGTGTAAAAAATAGAAAATATGCCAACATTTCTTGTAAAGTTGTTTATACACATTTTTAAGAACAAATAAACCAAAAATTAAATTTAAAAAAATGTTCGCTTCTTTTTCACAATTATTCACAACAGCATTTATAATTCATTTCACTAAATAGGGTGAATAGGTATAATTTTACAGTTTTTCATTTGTTTTTATAAATATGTAATCATGGTCATAACAAAAAAACAGTCCACCATCACTTAAAGGAAATAAAAATTGACATTTCAAAAAAGAATTCTAATTTTATGATTAATAGTACTACACTAGGGTGCGTTTGAAACTTTAGCAAAACATGAAAATTAAAATTTTACGTTTTGCACTGTCAAAAATCGAAACTTATTTGAAATTTGTTTTAATTGGCACTAAAATTTTTCTTTATACGGTCTGCGCGCTGTGTGAATTTTATCAAAATTTTTAAACAAAATTTAGATTTTTTTCAATCAGTATTAAGCTCCGAGTAAGGCGAAACTGGAAGGTTTCTCTCTTCACTGTCTCACAACTAAACTATCATAGCTACGATAAGGCCGTTTGAAGCTTTCTTGTAGGAAATTTTAAGCTCTACAAAAAAGATTCAGTACAATTTTACTCTATCTGCCGTAGTTTTCGACACGGTGGCGAATTAAAGTCGTAGGACCTAATTTTCAAAATTTTAAAAATTCTAATTCTACTGTTTTTCATTTGTTTTTATAAATAATCACGGTCATAACAAAAAACAGTCCACCATCACTTAAAGGAAACAATAATTAACATTTCAAAAAAGAATTATAATTTTATGATTCATAATACTACACTAGGGTGCGTTTGAAAGTTTAGCAAAACATGAAAATTAAAATGTAACGTTTTGCACTGTCAAAAATCGAATCTTATTGGAAATTTGTTTTAATTGGCACTAAAATTTTCTTTATACGGTCTACGCGCTCTGTGAATTTTATCAAAATTTTTAAACAAAATTTAGATTTTTTTCAATCGGTATTAAGCTCCGAGTAAAGCGAAACTGGAAGGTTTCTCTCTTCACTGTCTCACAACTAAACTATCATAGCTACGATAAGGCCGTTTGAAGCTTTCTTGTAGGAAATTTTAAGCTCTACAAAAAAGGTTCAGTACAATTTTACTCTATCTGCCATAGTTTTCGACACGGTGGCGAATTAAAGTCGTGGTACCTAATTTTCAAAACTTTAAAAAAATTTTATAAAAAAGTTTTAACTGTTCCACCATGCATATTGAACATATTTTCCATTAATTTCTGAATCTGCAGGACTTCATTAAATAAATGGATATTAATTAAATATGAGTCAACATTTTTTGTAAAATTGTTTATAAAAATTTTTAACAACAAATAAACCAAAAATTAAATTTAAAAAACCGTTCTCTTTTTTCACAACTATTCAACAACATATTTCATAATTTAGTGTTTAAAAAATGTTCACCCCCTAAATTGGGTAAATAGGTATAATTTCATGGTTTTTCATTTGTTTTTATAAATAATCACGGTCATAACAAAAAAACAGTCCACCATCACTTAAAGGAAACAAAAATTGACATTTCAAAAAAGAATTATAATTTTATGATTAATAGTACATACTAGCATACTACTCGTACACTAGGGTGCATTTGAAGTTTAGCAAAACATGAAAATTAAAATGTAACGTTTTGCACTGTCAAAAATCGAAGCTTATTCGAAATTTGTTCTAATTGGCACTAAAATTTTATTTATACGGCCTGCTTGCTGTGTGAATTTTATCAAAATTTTTAAACAAAATTTAGATTTTTTTCAATCGGTATGAAGCTCCGAGTAAGCCGAAACTGGAAGGTTTCTTTCTTCACTGTCTCACAACTAAACTATCATAGCTACGATAAGGCCGTTTGAAGCTTTCTTGTAGGAAATTTCAAGCTCTACAAAAAAGGTTCAGTGCAATTTTACTCTATCTGCCGTACTTTTCGACACGGTGGCGAATTAATGTCGTTGTACTTAATTTTCAAAACTTTAACAATTTTTATAAATTGTTTAAACAATCACCCGACTATTTCTTCCGGTGAAAATGTACAACAGGATCTAATAAATCGATTTGTACCAGTCATGTATGTGTTTCTTGCTTGTACTATTAGAATTGCTGCAATTAGAATGAATTGTAATTAATGCATTTACATGGGTGCAGGATTGGACTGGACCAATAAACAAATTTCACAATTTATTTTACTTGTTTATTTCCATATTTTCAAATCATGAAGTATTTAGATTACAAATGTTCTACATTTCATAGTCACTTCATTACTTGAGACATCACCAAAAACTGCGTAAAATTGTGTAGAAAAAATGCTCCAGTCGTGATTTATCCGCTTTTATTCCCAAAAATAACAAATGTCAACACAAATACTATTAGAAATTGTTTTATTCAATTTGATTTATATTTCTGTTCGTGCTGCTTAAATTGTTTTAATCCTAACGTGCATTTATTCTAATACAGCTAAGAACTAGAAAACACTTTATTATAAAAATTTCACCCGATTTATAGACCAGTTAGAATTGATTTTAATTGTAGATTATGCATCATTGCTAACAGACTGATTAATTAGAACATGTGCTCAACAAAAAATGACATTTATTCTAAAAAATTAAAAAATATTTATTTTAATTACCTACTACATATGTAGATCTAATATTATGTAATTATATTTTACAGAGTTCTTGTTGTGCAAATGAGCAAATTATTTTATTAGGTTAAATGATGATTATTTTATTAGGTTCAGTGCTAATTATTTCATTGAATAAATGCCATCCTGAACTGTCTCCACTATTTCTAAAATACGTATTGATAACGATTCTTCCGTGACAAATTTTTAGAATAAATGCTCCAACCGTCGTTAACAAATAATAAATGCTAATTCAAAAATAATTGACAATTTTTTGTAAGCTTCCCGCGAATGCTTCGAACATGTTCCTTGTACTTTTTATGTTTCCATCTAATTATTTACCTTCGTCACTTAGAAAAAATGCATTTTAACATTTTCTGCGCATACGCAAACGACAGCTCGATTAATTATTTACAATAAATACGCTAAACTCGCCGGAAACATATTCCAATTAAACAACCGACTTAGAACAGTTTTCTCATCATTTGTAAATGTTCAAGTTCATTTGAGAACACGCAGCAAACGTGTCCGATCCGACTTGGAGACGATGGCATTTAATCGATTTTTAGATTAAATGCAATTAGGATTTTGCCGCAAGTTCGACGCGCGTCCAAATTGTTGCAGTGTTAAAAATGAAATGGGCATTTATTCGTCGGTGGAGATAAACGCTCGTTCGTTAGAAGTATATGCGCATTGTTTGTAAATGGTCGGCTGAAAACGGCCACGAAATGTATCTAATTCGCGTAGGAATTGTTAGGCTCAGATTAGACGATAATTTGTCTATTTATCAATCTTTCACGCTCGTTCCCCCGTGTTAAGGCCTTTAACAGTATAAAGAGTCTGGTTTTATTGTGTGTGGAGTATAGAGATGTTAAAAATCATTAACTCCGTTCCGTTAAGTGAATCCGAGATTGCAAGAGTTGCGTTATTTTTTTCCGTCCGTTTTCAGTTCTAATCGCCGGATTGCACGCCAAATTGTTCTTTAAACATCGCATGCATAAAAGCCCTAACCGATTCATAATGCATATGTGCATTTAATAGCGCCACAAACGCCCATCGAACCAACAGATCAAGTCCCATCGAGGGACTCCCAACGAACGAACAGTTCGACTGCTTTTAACGCCTGCAATACCTGTTAGTAATAATTTACTGTTGAATAATTATCAATTACTAGGGATTTTAAATCGCCGATGTTATTCCCATTCCAGCGCGGCGCTCTTTCACATCTGTTAAGTTGGCAGCACCGCCTCGAACAATCTTATATCTAATCGTTCACACATCCTTTTCCGTTGTATTTAATGTCCATTAAACTCGCCCAATAACAATAAAAACGTCGCCGGATCGAATGACAACCACTGCTGCCAACACGCCAAAAAAACAAACAAAAACGCCCACCCCTTTGTCTCCCCCAGTTGGAATTGGTCCTTAGAGGTGGCGCGAGAACCGGCGCCCGTTTATGTTTTGTTCGCGATTTCCGGTACAGATTTTTGAATAAATTTGATGAGTGACGGCTGACACGGCCGCCTACGATTGACGCGAGGGGTAGTGACACCTGTTCCTGTCGGCGGGGTGAAAAATCACCGGGATTGGGAAGAGATCGGAACTGGTACGGAAAATAAACGAGTTATCGGGAAAGTGGGCTGACGGCTTGCCTTCCAGATTCGGGTCCTGGTGAGTTTGGGTGGTGGCGCTTCGATTGTGATGAGGTGGACTGGAATTGAAGCGCCAGAAAGAGTGATGGGGTCGGTAAGTGTTCAGTTCGACAAGGCTGATCGGTACCACTGTAATTGGATAGATAAGATAGTGGAACGTGGAGGAAGTGGTACACGTGATATGATAAAAACCGAGAAGCGTTAGCACCAGAAATATTGAACGCAATCGCAATTTGCAAACTGGAAACATTTTGGACTTCCCGATATCCAGATTTCTTCTAAAAATTAATTAGATTTGACAATCGGCAGTCCAAAACTTGACAAAATTTGGTAGTCCTGTGGGATTAGTGCAAGATGCAAAATGCATGAGTGCAAAGCGCAGTTTAAACGGTCGTTTTACGTTATCCATTAGGACTTCTTTGGCTGCCAATAAAAATGAATGTGGTGCTTCAGGTTAAATGAGCGATTAAGTGATGTTAACAAGACGACTGTTTTGACAATATACATGTACGTTTATTAAAAAAAAAAGCAAATACTTATCTTGGAAGTAAAAAATTAATTTGTGAATTAATTACAAAATTAATTATTCATTTTGGATAGCCTATAATAATGTGACAGTTCTAGAACGGTGAAACATGTTATTTAAATGTAGTAAATCAAAAGTAAATATGTATAAAAAACAAGGTGGTCTGGAGCTGGACTATTTTCTAAAAAAATTGGACTTCCTTTTGCTGAAGGACCATATTTGAATGTGCCGCTTCAGATAACTAGTGAACTAGAGGTGTTGTTGACAAGGCCACTGAGACTTTGACAATGGTAAATATTGATACAAAAGTGTAACTTCACTGTTGACCAATTATAAAATTAATTAGATTTTTAAAATTCAATTTGATAATCTCGGAGAAATTTTTATCAATTCTAGAGTATTTAACCATCATGATTATCAATGTAAAATGACAAACATAGTGCAAACCATCATTTTGTAATGTTGGCTTCCACCACCTATAAATGTTCCGCCATCACTGAATAGTGAACTGTCATCACGCTGACAAAATAATGACAGACAGCTTTGCTGCAAATAAGAAATATTCTCTTGATAAGGCAATATCAGCTTTAAGAATTTTCATACTTGTATCCAAGTGCATAACTCCGCTTTCAAATGACACTATTAGAAAATTAATTAAGAAATGTTTAAAAGCAATTATGTATAAAATTAATCAGATATTTTAAATTCCTGACAAGTTGTAATTGAAATATCTCAGAAAAATTTGACAGTTCTGGATCATTTAGAACAATAATGAAATGTATAAATCATTTTGGCAATATTAATTTAACTTGACTCTCAAGTAATTACAAAATTATTATTGTTACTTATCCATCTTTTGTCAACACGAGATCAAATACCCAATAGACATGACGTGCCGCTTCCTGTAAAATCAAGTTGACAAGATAATGACAGCGCGGACAGTACCAGCATGCAAGTACATTAACATAACCTTCAAATATGATCATCTCAGCTAACTGTCAATAGATAAAAATGAACAATTTTATCACTTGCAAATTAAATATTTTAAATTTCAACTTTGCAACAGTCTAAATCACTCCTGTACTCGGAACCACAACTCCCTGGCGGCACATTTTCTCAAATCGAACATGCCGCTCGAGTCGATGGTGTACAGTATTATTTTACAAGATGCGCAATTGGTGGAAAACTCCTCATGTCTCAATACGAACATTTTGTTGATAGTTTTGCATTCATAATTTAGTTTTCAAAAAGTGTTCATCCCCTAAATAGGGTAAATGTGTATAATTCCACAGTTTTTCATTTGTTTTTATAAATAATCACGGTCATTACAAAAAAACAGTCAACCATCACTTAAAGGAAACAATAATTGACATTTCAAAAAAGAATTATAATTTTATGATTAATAGTCCTACACTAGGGTGCGTTTGAAAGTTTAGCAAAACATGAAAATTAAAATGTAACGTTTTGCACTGTCAAAAATCGAAACTTATTGGAAATTTGTTTTAATTGGCACTAAAATTTTCTTCATACGGTCTGCACACTGTGAATTTTATCAAAATTTTTAAACAAAATTTAGATTTTTTTCAATCGGTATTAAGCTCCGAGTAAGGCGAAACTGGAAGGTTTCTCTCTTCACTGTCTCACAACTAAACTATCATAGTTACGATAAGGCCGTTTGAAGCTTTCTTGTAGGAAATTTTAAGTTCTACAAAAAAGATTCAGTAAATTTTACTCTATCTGCCGTAGTTTTTGACACGGTGGCGAATTAAAGTCGTAGTGCTTAATTTTCAAAACTTTACAAAAATGGATAAAAAAGTTTTAACTGTTCAACATGCATATTAAACATATTTTCCATTAATTTCTGAATCTCCAGAACTTCATTAAATAAATCGATATTAATTAAATATGAGTCAACATTTCTTGTAAAATTGTTTATAAAAAATTTTAACAAATAAACCAAAAATTAAATTTAAAAAAACCGTTCTCTTCTTTTTTCACAACTACATATTCAACAATAGAATTCATTATTTAGTTTTTAAAAAATGATCACGTCCTAAATTGGGTAAATACATAGGTATAATTCTACAGTTTTTCATTTGTTTTTATAAATAATCACGGTCATTACAAAAAAACAGTCAACCATCACTTAAAGGAAACAAAAATTGACATTTCAAAAAAGAATTATAATTTTATGATTAATAGTACTACACTAGGGTGCGTTTGAAAGTTTAGCAAAACATGAAAATTAAAATGTAACGTTTTGCACTGTCAAAAATCGAAACTTATTGGAAATTTGTTCTAATTGGCACTAAAATTTTCTTTATATGGTCTGCACATTGTGTGAATTTTCTCAAAATTTTTAAACAAAATTTAGATTTTTTTCAATCGGTATTAAGCTCCGAGTAAGGCGAAACTGGAAGGTTTCTCTCTTCACTGTCTCACAACTAAACTATCATAGTTACGATAAGGCCGTTTGAAGCTTTCTTGTAGGAAATTTTAAGTTCTACAAAAAAGATTCAGAACAATTTTATCTATCTGCTGTAGTTTTCGAAACGGTGGCAAATTAAAGTCGTAGGACCTAATTTTCAAAACTTTAAAAATTCAAACTCTACGGTTTTTCATTTGTTTTTATGAATAATCACGGTCATAACAAAAAAACAGTCCACCATCACTTAAAGGAAACCATAATTGACATTTCAAAAAAGAATTATAATTTTATGATTAATACTACTACACTAGGGTGCATTTGAAAGTTTAGCAAAACATGAAAATTAAAATGTAACGTCTTGCACTATCAAAAATCAAAACTTATTGGAAATTTGTTTTAATTGGCACTAAAATTTTCTTTATACTTTCTGCACACTGTGTGAATTTTATCAAAATGTTTAAACAAAATTTAGATTTTTCCAATCGGTATTAAGCTTCGAGTTAGGCGAAACTGGAAGGTTTCTCTCTTCACTGTCTCACAACTAAACTATCATAGTTACGATAAGGTCGTTTGAAGCTTTCTTATAGGAAATTTTATGCTCTACAAAAAAGATTCAGTACAATTTTACTCTATCTGCCGTAGTTTTCGACACGGTGGCGAATTAAAGTCGTACTGCCTAATTTTCAAAACTTTAAAAATTTTATAAAAAAGTTTTAACTGTTGAAAATGCATATTAAACATATTTTCCATTAATTTCTCAAGCTTCAGAACTTCATTAATAAATCGATATTAATTAAATATGAGTCAACATTTCTTGTAAAATTGTTTATAAAAATTTTTAACAACAAATAAACCAAAAATTAAATGTAAAACAACCGTTTTCTTCTTTTTTCACAACTATTCAACAAAATAATTCATAATTTAGTTTTTAAAAAATGTTTACCGCCTAAATTGGGTAAATTGGTATAATTTTACACGGTTTTTCATTTGTTTTTATAAATAATCACGGTCATAACAAAAAAACAGTCCACCATCACTTAAAGGAAACAATAATTGACATTTCAAAAAAGATTTATAATTTTATGAGTAATAAGTACTACACTAGGGTGCATTTGAAAGTTTAGCAAAACATGAAAATTAAAATGTGACGTTTTGCACTGTGAAAAATCGAAACTTATTCGAAATTTGTTTTAATTGGCACTAAAATTTTCTTTATATGGTCTGCACACTGTGTGAATTTTATCAAAATTTTTAAATAAAATTTAGATTTTTTTCAATCGGTATTAAGCTCCGAGTAAGGCGAAACTGGAAGGTTTCTCTCTTCACTGTCTCACAACTAAACTATCATAGTTACGATAAGGTCGTTTGAAGCTTTCTTGTAGGAAATTTTAAGCTCTACAAAAAGGATTCAGTACAATTTTACTCTATCTGCCGTAGTTTTCGACACGGTGGCGAATTAAAGTCGTAGTGCCTAATTTTCAAAACTTTAAAAATTTTATAAAAAAGTTTTAACTGTTCAACATGCATATGAAACATATTTTCCATTAATTTCTCAACCTTCAGAACTTCATTAATAAATCGATATTAATTAAATATGAGTCAACATTTCTTGTAAAATTGTTTATAAAAATTTTTAACAACAAATAAACCAAAAATTAAATGTAAAACAACCGTTTTCTTCTTTTTTCACAACTATTCAACAAAATAATTCATAATTTAGTTTTTAAAAAATGTTTACCGCCTAAATTGGGTAAATTGGTATAATTTTACACGGTTTTTCATTTGTTTTTATAAATAATCACGGTCATAACAAAAAAACAGTCCACCATCACTTAAAGGAAACAATAATTGACATTTCAAAAAAGATTTATAATTTTATGAGTAATAAGTACTACACTAGGGTGCATTTGAAAGTTTAGCAAAACATGAAAATTAAAATGTGACGTTTTGCACTGTGAAAAATCGAAACTTATTCGAAATTTGTTTTAATTGGCACTAAAATTTTCTTTATATGGTCTGCACACTGTGTGAATTTTATCAAAATTTTTAAATAAAATTTAGATTTTTTTCAATCGGTATTAAGCTCCGAGTAAGGCGAAACTGGAAGGTTTCTCTCTTCACTGTCTCACAACTAAACTATCATAGTTACGATAAGGTCGTTTGAAGCTTTCTTGTAGGAAATTTTAAGCTCTACAAAAAGGATTCAGTACAATTTTACTCTATCTGCCGTAGTTTTCGACACGGTGGCGAATTAAAGTCGTAGTGCCTAATTTTCAAAACTTTAAAAATTTTATAAAAAAGTTTTAACTGTTCAACATGCATATGAAACATATTTTCCATTAATTTCTCAACCTTCAGAACTTCATTAATAAATCGATATTAATTAAATATGAGTCAAAATTTCGTGTAAAATTGTTTATAAAAATTTTTAACAACAAATAAACCAAAAATTAAATTTAAAAAACCGTTCTCTTCTTTTTTCACAACTATTCAACAACATAATTCATAATTTAGTTTTTAAAAAATGTTCACCGCCTAAATTGGGTAAATTGGGAGGTATAATTTTGCAGTTTTTCTTTTGTGACATTTTGCATTGTAAAAAATTGAAACTTATTCGAAATTTGTTTTAATTGGCACTAAAATTTTCTTTATACGGTCCGCACACTGTGAATTTTATCAAAATTTTTAAACAAAATTTAGATTTTTTCAATGGGTTTTAAACTCCGAGTAGGGCAAGGTTTCTCTCTTCTACTGTTCCACAACTACACTATCATAGCTACGGTAAGGCCGTTTGAAGCTTTCTTGTAGGAAATTTTAAGCTCTACAAAAAAGATTTAGTACAATTTTACTCTATCTATCGTAGTTTTCGACACGGTGGCGAATTAAAGTCGTAATACTTAATTTTCAAAACATATTTTCCATTAATTTCTCAGAACCTCCAGAACATCATTAAATAAATCGATTGTGAACGCACTACACAGATTACGGATCACAGATCAGCTGTTTTACACGAGTGGTGCGTTCACAACCGACTCTACTACGAAGTGAAATAAAAAAAAAATGCACCCGATATAAAATGCCGATGAACAAGTATCGTGGTAGACTCTAATCTCTAGTTTCCACTGCTATGTCCAGACTTAAATCAGGGTGAGTGGTTTCATCCCTCCCACAGGAGAAAATAGGACAGGACTACCTGCTACAGTAACTGTTTCTTATAACAATACAGATTGAAAACTGCATCATGTATAATTTTGTACAACTAATCATTAATTAAAACTTGTTGTAAAATTTTTGTAGCCCGAGATTTTTGTGGAGGCCCTTAATTTGCGGAGGCCTTGTGGTAAATCCGGCTCTGTGTGCTTCAGTTTGTCACAGTGGTGAAACTATCTCGTTGGCGAAAAAATATCGCCGGTGTTGTTTTGTCCACAGTTTAAAACACTCAAGACTCAAGAGTGTTGACTCGTGATCGGTACAATATTATTGATTGTTGATCTGAGTGTGTTTTGGGTTTTACCTGTTTCGACAAGAGTGTTTGATGTAAAAATTGTGTAGTTTTTGTCGTGGGGTAATAATTTGCAGTTGTAGATGCATCCGAGTGACCTTGGTTGTAAAAAGTTCAGTCCGCCTTAGTCAGAGCTTCGTTCAGCAGGTCTGAAAGTCCTGCACAGCATTCTCGCAGTGTTATTGCAAACCGATCGCCGTTTTTCTATGAAGCTTGTTGATGGCTATTGGTCACGTGTACAGCACAATAGTGTTCGTTTATCGCGATTTTCCCACACGAATCCGCTTACGTCGGACGTTTTTTTCTCGGTAAAAGCCTGATGTAACTTTTGCTACGGTCATCTTGAAAGCACTATCACATGAAATATTAGAAATTGTTTTGAATATGTATTTGTATGTGTGTCGCGACGTATCGTTTTCCCATCCATATTTGTTTACCATATGGTTTCTGTTGGAGCTAAGAGGGTGCTTTTTTACACGATTTCGGCTCCGATAACTCTTAGAAGCGCTGTCATTAGAGCTTAGTTTCAGATCGGTATTGGTCCCGAGCCATCTGGTATTTATTAAGTCCGGGATTGAAATGTTTATGGGTGTTTTGTCTGCAAGGGGTGAGTTTTTTCGGGCGAAAAGTCGAACCGCGACCACTAAATATGCTCCCATTATATATTATAATTTAAACACAAAGCAGTTTAAGACTGCCTACATTAAAAAATACATCAGTCTATACAAAAAGATCCTATTGTCGTCTGCTATTAATAAAGCGTAGGAGAGCCACGTGGTGTGTCTGCACGTAAGTCTTGGAGGTCGCCGCGGGTCGGACAAGGATGGCCTCACCACGAGGGTTGTAATACAGACGGACCGTAGGTGTTATGAATGGAAATTATGTTATGATTCAGTTTTAGGCGTGGTAAGGTTCACGAGTGCTCACAAAAGCTGACCGACCGAATTCTCTCTTCATTTCACAAAGCTGGAATCAGCCGAAGACGAGACCCGTGAAGGCTTCTTGCATTTCGCATACGTCGTGGGACCTGGTGCACCTTATCAAATACACGAACGGCGGACATTCTTACGCCTTGTAACAGTCACTGCTGAGACTGATAATAACGCTTTGCTCAATTAATTTTCCACTAAAAATATTTTATAATTAAAATGAGGCAAACGGGCACGCAGTTTGCGATTCCAACGGAAAGCTTCCAGGGTTCTTTATTTATTTAGATTCGTGCAGGTTGGTTTCCTGTGTTGTTTCGATTGTCGAAACAAAATCGAGATTTTGCATCCTCCGGGATTGGGGAGAAGACAAATAATCCCACAAAATATGCAGCTCTTGAAGAAACAAACTCCTGAATAATAAAAAAGATTGATCAAATAATCATCATGCAATCAGTAATTTGATGATCGCAATTTTTCGCCGCTTCAAGGAATTTAAGACTAAATTATTCTACTGACTGTTCTATGTTTAAGACACAAGAAAAGGACGTTTTGAAAAGAACTGGTCAAATCGAATCGATGAAGATTTTGTCAGTACACTTGATTCAATAAGATTGATTGGTAGAATGACAATCAAATGATCATGTTTTTACCAAATCTGAAAATAATCAGTTTTAAACCTGATTATGTCGATCTTGTTTTGTTACATTATCTCAATAAAATTAATCAAGAAGGAACTCTTTGGAAAGTTTCAAAAGAAAAATAATTGATCAGTAAAAAAAAATACCAAATAATCACAGTTTTTATTATAGTGTACAACAAGTTTAATACTCCAACATCTCTTTGTGATTATTCAAATTGATTAATTTAACGTTAGAATAGATCATTAAAAAACAGTCGAACACCATTCAATAATCTATTGTTTTTGTTTGATCGACCATTGTCTCACCGCTTCTTTGTGCAACAATGAAGAATAAATGTAAATGATTATTTTCTTCAGGTGCTTCGCTTTCACTAATGAAGCAAAACTACAGAATAAGTTGTACTATTTTTTCAAAGAATCAAATTTATAGATTTTAAACTGGAGCAACAGCGATCAATAAAATAAATGATTGATCAAATTATTCAGATTAGTTAAAATACCAAATTCTTCACGAATTTGTTCGTTTGGAATTGGATTTTTGGATCAGTCAAATCATTCATCGATCAATCATTTACCTGATCAGTCGCTCAAATAAATTTGTCATTAGTTTTATATGATTGGCTGAATCGTCGATCAATTCAAAAACCAGGCGGATTATTTGATTTTAAGTGAACAAAACTCGACTGAAACGTTCTAGCCTAGACCACCGAAGATATCACCCAATCGCGATTCGTCGCGGTCGTCTCGGTTTCATTATCACTCCATGATGTCATTTTCGCAGAGTTCGCAAAACTATCCGTTTTTCAAACGCGTCTTATCTTCATCCAACAATGACAAACAGAAATTTTATTGCCGCTTTGTTTTTCTCCAACAAAATGAAATCCCATCCCGTTCAGTTTGTCGACTTTGGTCAGCCAACTTTTCTGAACCGAGAAAGTCTGATTGCAATAATTTTGAGTGTGAAACTGTGTCTTATTAGAAATTTATTGTACGAAGCGCTATCGCTAATGCAAAATTCATAAATTCAATAACAGTTAATAGCTCATCCACGTCAATTCGCTTCCCACATTAATAAATAAATTACAATACATTAAGTACAGAATTGGTGGAAAAAAAAACGCGGCTGGGCAACTACTTTCCGGGCAGGCGACACGTCGGGCCGAGGAGTGGTGTGGTGTCTTCAGGCCGTTCAACTCTTGATTTATCCCCCGACTCGTTTATTAGCGCCACTCGGTTTATTATTAATGAAATGTCATTAGTGAAATATGCGGTGTAGTTTTTTAATTGTTGTTTGGAGTTAAGGTGGCTCCACACCGATAGTGCAGCGCTACAATGGCCGAAGTGACGGATAAGAGTGGAAGAGATAGGGCGACAATTTCCAATAGTTTTATGATTTCCCGATTGCGATGATAAGTGGGTAATTGATAAGAGAGTGCAGGAACGTCGGTGGAATCGCAGCGGGCCGGGCAAAGAAAACAAAAGGCGAGCGCGCGGGGCCAGCGCCAGCTTCGATCGCGGCGGTCACACAAAAAACATTACAACATCGCAAAAGGCACGTCGATGTGATATAAAAGTCAGAAGAGGCTGTGCATCTATCTGCTATCAGATGTAGAGGAGGGAGGAGTGATAGGTGGGACTCCGTATCGGTGCCTCCCACTTCGATAACCCTTTTTCTGCTGCTGCTGCTATCCCCCCCACTCCACACGCGACAATCATCGAATTTTATTATAGTTTTGTGATGTAGTTGCGCAGCACATTGTCCGATCTGAGTCCCATCGATTCGCCGCCGCCGCCGGATGACTCGCTCGATTTTTTTCCGCACGAACATGTGTTTTCAATATCTCAAATTGTACCCCTAAGTTTTGAACATGTGTTTGGGAACTATTAAATATTCCACGGAGTCGAGGCGACATTCGCTTTTTTCTTCTTCCACGGCTCAGATATGTAACGAATCATTTATTTTGATCTCGGCTGTAATTTTAATGATTTTCGGGACATGTGGCGCGATCGCGTAGGTTAATGTCAGTGCGGTTGGGGCCGCGCCCGCCAGGGGGACGACATAACCTCAATGTGCGAACTGCACTTTTACAAACAAACAAACACGCCGACCACCTCCGCATACCAGGTGGCCACATTTATTTATGCACCCACCCCGTATACCGGGTGGCCGCGTTTTTCAATTTATTTGTTTCGAGTGACACTTGGTAAAAATAATTATCTGGTTTAACACGCTCGGACAACTTGTGGTTGTGCGACTGTTGTTTACGGAAAGGAATGTGTTTAAAAATATACAGGATGGCATTTGAACCAAAAAAGTTGACAGTTGTTACAAAAACAAATGCACGCTGGATTTATTTTTAAGCGAACAGAGTCGCGATATTTTTAAAAGAATTTAATTTGAGGTATCCAGCATCACTGACCAATTTAAAATAAAATACTTACAGCTGTTCTTTTTTTAAAATTTCTCAAATGTGCACAGTGTTCTTAAAAAATTAATAACCTATCAGGTCTAGCTGGCGTTTCCAAATTTGTTACAACAAGCTTAAAAGGAAATTTTCTCTGATTTTGACACATTATACAGGGTGATTCTATATCGTGGTGCTAGTTTCAGTCTGTAGAAAGGTGAAAATAAGGTATGTGTCAAAAACTGTGATGCTCTTATCTTCACCAGAAATGACATCAACTCTCGTTGTATTTTTATTTAAGAGTTTTTCGGTGTTTCAACAAAAACAAGTTTTTCCGGTACAACATGTAATAATAGGAGTCGATTTATTTGGAAATTTAAAGATGGCGTCGTTGTTGGCGGAACAAAGTAGCCAAAAAAATTGCCGAATGCTAAACTTCCTACAAATCAAGATGTTTTCAAACGTTTTACATTTTTTAAAGACTTTATATTATTTGTTATTCAAGTTTTAAGATTTTTCATCTAGAACCAAATTTTACTGTTACAAAAAAATTAGATGTGTAATATACAGGGTGATTTTTTAAAGTGAAAAACATGCAGTTTTCTTCAATAAAATTTTAAAATTACGTACATATTTCTGAATTAGTACATAAAGGTGGATTTGACATTTCGAATAACGCCCTCTGGCAGAAGAAAATGTACCACAATGACAGTTTGAACATTTATGTCGGTGCAAAAAAATAATGCATATATGTAATTGTCTTTGTGACTTTATAGAAAGGTATCTACTGTTACATGTTATCTAGGGAGGAAGTCAAAATTGATAAGACGGAAATTAGTTGTCCTTGAGACAATTTGATAATAAGAAAAATTGAAGATTCTTGTTAGTGTAAAAGAAAGAAGGTAATGAATAAATTGTTTTTTTCTGTACTGGTAGGAAAAGGAGAAAAAGGATTAAACAATATGTTGTCCTTGACAAATTGACAACTTATTAGTTTCTAAATTTTGAAAAATGTTTCAACTGTTTTTCGCAGCTTCAGCAAATTTTATATTTTGGGAATAATATCTACAGTGGTCAGTGTTTCGAAAGGCGCCCTCTGGTGGAAGAAAATGCGATGATGCTAAAAGCTATTATTTGACAACTGAAAAAACTTGTAGATCATGATTGGTATCGTCCCAAAAAAATATTTCACGCATCATTGACTCAATTTTGAAAATTTTGGATTTCGAAAATTTCAATTTGCGATAAATTTCTTTGGAAGAATCACCCGGTACATTTACTTGTTTTTCGAACCACTCTGTAGCACACAGACAAATTTCCTCAGCTTACCTTTTGTTTGTGTACGGGTGACCAAACAAAAACGTCTCGGCACGTGACACACCACAGCATTTCGTCTCGTCGTTTCGTCGCGACACCGTGTATACCGCCCCCACCCCAACCGCTCTCGGTTTCGCTGGCGTTTACCTTTTGTTGTTAATATTTGATGAATTGAATAGATTTGGCCTGTTCTCCTCCAAACAAACACCGTTGTCTGAACTTTTGCAACATCGTAAATCATGTCTGCACTAATAAAAGATCTGGATTAACCTTTCCGCCGCTCGGAAAAAACACGCTCTCCGGCCAATGTTGCAAACAATTGTACATACTGGACATTTCGCCCGAAACCAATAAAAATCGCCTAGTTTTATGGAACGGCTTCGAAAAAGGTGCGTTCTAGAAACGCGCCTCGGCCTTGGATCGGCGGCGAAATTTGTGTGCTCTTTGTACAACAGTTCAACGAATCATGTGACATTGAGTAAGGGAACTTCACAGATTATTTTGCGAGTTCAAGTTCAAAGACTGGCTAATTGAGTCGACGGTTCGAATTGTTGCGGTTCCTGACAGCGAAGAGTCGGGCGCGACGTGCAACGAACTGTACATCTGCGATTGTTGTCCCGATTCGAAATTTGCAAATTGCATTTTACAACTCGATCGATAAACCGGAGGCTCTTAAAAACAACGCAACTAATTGAAATTTACTAATAATAAATGGCGGCAATTATGCAAAGCAGGCACGGCTTTCTAGGGAATTGTGACCGGTTTTGCGGAGAGATAAAGTTGGAAAATATGGAAATGGTGATTGATTGTTGCACTTTACATTGAAATTTGTAAAAGGGGTCTTGTGGGGTGGCGCATCGTCTTGTCGAAAAGAATAAGTCCGTCGCGATCATTATTTGCGAGAAGCGGCATGACGTACGCCCCTTCGACGCGATACCTGCCACCATCAACCTTTCCGCTTTTGCAAGTATGACGCTATTGCAACAATTTTATTATTAAACTTGACACCATAACTCTCGCTCTCCACATCTGCGTAAGTAAATATCAAGGAATGGGATTGGCTAGCGCAACTGGATACTTATCACTTGCATCGATTCTCTCGGACGTATTAAAATATTTTGATACTGTAATCTAAGATAGGACTGTCTGAGATGATTTATCGATCGGATCTGGTCCTGTCAGATGGATAGTCCTGATCAACGTTTCGCTTAATTTCAATCTCGGGGCTTTTGTTTTGGAAGCGTCGCCGTCGAAGAAGTACTCCACTGTATGTAGAACGCGAGCGATAAAATGTCACATTTTTTACCAAAATGAGTTACGACGCTCGTAAAACTTGAGTAAACTAGAAATATTGGAGCGACAAATTCGACAAAAATTTTATCAGGTGAGGTATTCGGTCAGATTATTTCGCAGTATACAGAGAGGGTTTGAACGAAATCGTTGTTGCAACGAATTGGAGACCAACAATTCAGTTTCGAACAGTTGAAAGATGAAGGTTGTTTGTTATTTTAGGCGAAAATTAATAAAAATCACGTCACGTGACATTTTAAAACGACTTAATTTGAATTTTTCTCTGGGTCCTTTCATTGTGAAAACGTTTCTAAACTCAACAAAAATTAATTCACAACGGACGTTTATTAAAATGGCAGATTTTCACAGCACGTGAACAATTTGGTGTGATTATTTTACACTATACAGAGCGGTTAAAAAATGTTTGTAAATTTGGACAAACTTGGGGAGCGTACTCGGTTATTTTTTTATAACAAAAAATCTTAGGAAAATTATCTTATTATGTATCATAATTGTCTCTTCTTCTTTATTTTTTCTTTTTCTTCAGTTCTTGCATTTTTCTTTGTTTTTATTTGCATACGCCACATTCGTTTTCATTTTATTACATACTTTAATTGTAATAACAACAAAGGGAGATAGATATTGAAGGAAAATGGTTCTAGTTCACTCACACTATTGTAATATTTTATCTCTAATTCATTACAACATCGGTAACAGTAAATTAATCCGACCCGTGAACGAAAGTGACAGAAGATTGGAGTACACAGCCAAAACTGTGTAGCTCACTCAAAACGAGAAGTACACACCACGTGGTACCCAGCCGAACTAGTCACCAGGTAAATGATAGCACCGCCCATGTACTTCTCGATTTGAACGTGCTCTACCTCCGTTTCAGGTGCACCCGGGGTATTTGACGTGATCGTGCTATCACTCAACTCGATTCAGTCATTCTTTCAAGCACAAATCCTTCCAAAAGAATGCGTTTTAATTTTTTTTTTCAAATCTTTTCACAAATTAGTAGCAGTCTACGACTTGTTTACACGAAGCTGCCTATGAAAACATAAAGTTTATCAAAACACATTCGCACAGGAAATTACGAGTTTGTTGTTGACAACTATTAGTTGATAACAAATAAAAGTAAAATATGTAATTTGCAAATATCTTCACTGTGGCGTCGAGTCTCTACTGAAGGTTAATAAAATTTTAAGAGTCTTAATTTCAGGAATACATAAACTTTTTATTGGTATTTTCTGCCTCCTAAACCTTTGTTACAAAACTGTATTGCACTTGTTTACACTCCATAGAGTACCTAAAAGTACACCAACTTCTTGGTTATCGCGTGTGAAGGTACAAACAAGTGGAACTGGTACAATCGCGGTGTTGGTAGTAGCTCATTTGTATTTGAATGCTTACGGGTACTACCAGAGTATTGTCACAAAGAGAAAATATTTTCTCATAATTAGGTGCATTGGCAATAATTTCATTTTTATGCAAGAGATTGCAAAAGCGAAGTTGCCACAAGAAATCCAGATCTGAATTCCTCGGATTATGATGGAAAACGTTTGAAAAGTGCATTTCATGTGAAATTTGGGAACGGATCGGGCTTGATAATTCTTAATATAACACGAAACCACCACCGAAAACAAACAGCCAATTAATCAAAACATATACCACATATGCACAAAAGCGTCGGCCCAGCTGTTGGGTGGGCGTCCCGCCGGCACAGAGTGGTTCAGGTTTGTTCTGGTCGTCTGTAAGTTGTAAAATAAATTTGATATTTAAAAGCAGTACAAAAAAGAGTCGATTCATATGGGACTTTAAATATAAGAACTCCCGTTGTGGTCGACATGTACCCCATGCCAAGATAAGTGCCTTCGGAAAACATATTGCAATGATTCGCATAAACAAGTGTTCGTAATGGCATTTACGGTAATTTTTACGTCGAAAAACAACATAATTGATTCGATTTGTGGGGACAAACTCTTTGACGTTTTCCAATTTAGCGAATTGTCGCCGGACCAGGGAAAAACAATTAAACTTGTTGTTCTTAAATTATCCGCGGCGACCGTCTCGAGGAGTCGCCGCATTCCTCCAAACGGCAAAAATAAATCTGTCCGACTAGGTTTTTCACGGGAAAGCCGAAGATTTTCGCGGCGCGAGACGTGCAGATGGTTTTCTGGTGTCTCGTTGGCTTTTATGAGGGGACATTAAATTTTATTGGTTTATTACATCCGACTTTTAAAGACCGTCTTAATGAATTCGATAGGACTTTTTTCTTCGGTGCGACCATCAATAAAAGTGGTACGACTGATTTCGGATTGGAAATTAAATCGTGTGCGGCGGTGCCGCGCCTGGACCGCACTGACAGCTGCACGGTTTGGACCGATCTGGAAAATTAACAGAAAACAGGTGTGAACGCCGTGGCGTTATTTGATAACTGGAAAGAGTGGCGTGAATGAAAACCAGTGAGCGAAAGTGAAACCTTCACCCACTGGTAACTATGGATACAGACTCACTTTCTAGGGAGGTATCGAAGAAAAGAATTGTTTACAAAAACCTCAAGAACTTCAGATTTGTTTATTTTTCTATTTACAATAATTATTTTCAGTGAAATAAATTCCGTTAAAAATTCTTATGAACCCTGTTTGAACAAAAAAGAGTCTGAAGTGGATTTTTTTTGCAAAATTGCAACAGAAAAAGCGACTCAAAACCGCCTGACTCAAAAAATTTCACCAAATGAATAATATTTCATAAAACATTTATAATCCACAAATTTTATTCATAGTTTGAGAGGAAAATTTTCAGAATTTCAATAATGCGTGAATAAAAACCAGTGAGCGAAAGTGAAACCTTCACCCACTGGTAACTATGGATACAGACTCACTTTCTAGGGAGGTATCGAAGAAAAGAATTGTTTCCAAAAACCTCAAGAACTTCAGATTTGTTTATTTTTCTATTTACAATAATTATTTTCAGTGAAATAAATTCCGTTAAAAATTCTTATGAACCCCGTTTGAATAAAAAAGAGTCTGAAGTGGATTTTTTTTGTAAAATTGCAACAGAAAAAGCGACTCAAAACCGCCTGACTCAAAAAATTTCACCAAATGAATATTATTTCATAAAACATTTATAATCCACAAATTTTATTCATAGTTTGAGAGGAAAAATTTCAGAATTTCAATAATGCGTGAATAAAAACCAGTGAGCGAAAGTGAAACCTTCACCCACTGGTAACTATGGATACAGACTCACTTTCTAGGGAGGTATCGAACAAAAGAATTGTTTTACAAAAACCTCAAGAACTTACGTTTACGGTAAATTCACAAGTTTTTTAAAAGATTCAAACTTACAAAAATACTTGGAGAAAAAAATATGTAGGATTCGTTTTCTACATTGTTTCTAAAAAAGTTCAAAATGGACAAGTAAAAAATGTTATAAAAAAAAAACAATTAAAACACAATCCAAGTGTCTAATTATTTTTTTATAATTGTACCAAATTTTTGAAAGAAATAATTCACAGAATGAGAGGGACAGCGATCAGGTAGGTACATATTTAGAAAAAAAAAAAATCAGACCTAAAAAAAAAATGAAATTTAGAATGTACCCCGGATCAGAAGAAAATATTGGCACATTTTTTCTACAATAACAAATATTTTACATAGACATGATTTAATTTTGGCAGATGTTAGCTTTTGTAAAATGATTCCCGAGAAGACCAAATGTACCAGCTGAGCAGAAAATGAATACATTTCGATATTTCTTCTGGTACAATAAACCGCGCTAACTACACCCACACCTCGCCTCATAGTGAAACGAAGTGTACACACCCCCCTCGCCGTTCCTTTGTGCGACGCATCTGTAGGTGTGCGGCTTTTATCGCGTCTCTAATTAATCCGAGAAGTGTAAAGTGGTGAGTAATGTATTTATTTATTTTTGTGGAAGCAACAAATTTCCCTGATAAGCCAGTTCAATAATTTTTACCCGAACCTATCGCTATCGCGTAAACAACGGTATTAATTTACACAAATATCAATCCGCCAACGATAATTTCGCAACATTTCCATGTGTTGTTGCAAGCCGAATGAAATACAAGTTATGACAGGTTTGTTGACAGACCGCCATTTTTGATGGGGTCCCGCGAAAAATCGAACGTGTCACAGGTGTTGGTTACTCGCGGTGGTACTCGTGTGGAGGCCCTCTGGCGGGCGCTGTTGCAACCTTAAAAGTTGTTTGTCTTGTGCGAAGATAAATGAAAATATGCGTGTTAATGCGGTCCGATAATTGGTTTTAATAATTCAAATGTATCGATGAAGTAATGCTCGGTTTAATTGACACGAAACATGAGTCATCCGATTAAGTCGGCGGAGATGGTCTGGTCGGTGATTGTTTTTCGATGTGTGGACGAGGCTTAATTGGAGGAGAGCGTTGTTTTCACGTGGTGGTCAATTAGGCACTTAACACGTGTCGATGGTCGGAAAAAGATACCTGCGCGGCGTCACGTGTCCGCGATGGCTCGACTTCTGCAGTGTTAACAATCAATTAGTGAAGAAGCGGACTCCACCGGAGCGGAAATCAAACATTTTAATGCGTAATTTTCGACGGCCCTCTCGATTCTTTGTTCTGTATTCTTTACTAATTCAGTCATCGGCTTTTGAACGGTTGAAGAGTTCGAAAGTTTCGGTTTACAGAACGATTTATCTGTTTTAATTCGTCTTATCGAGCTAATATTTGTCGAGGGAGTCGAGGATCCCGCCCGGACTCTATCGATCAGACCAGACCAGCAGAGGAAGGTGAAGAAGTGAAAGAAGCCCGTCGACAAAACTTACCGGTTTATTGGTTAATTAGAAGGACAGACCCGGCCTCGACCAATTTGTCCCATCAAACCGCGGTACCTAGGTTAAAAAAAATCATTGTTTACTATTTGTGAATGTGTTTGATGCTTGTTGGACTGAGGCCCGGACTAATTATATCTAATAGTATCGAAAGAGGATGTCACCAATATATCGATGTTACCCTTCGAACGGCTTCCTGCGCTGCTTCCGTCTCGCTCTAAGAGCGAGACCGGACCCAGGACCGGATTTCGAGCCCGCACGCAATTAACTTACGACGATTTACGTCAAACTCACGAATAAAATCGTTACACGTTTCAACATCTACAAAATTATTGCTTCTCGAAAAACCGTCAATTCTTGTGATTTTTTACAGCGTAGATTAATTGGAGCATGCTGACAGCTAACCTAAAATTTAGAGCCAAAATAATCTTACTTTTTTTCTTTCTTTGCAATATTTTACATTAAAAATGGAATAAATTAAGGATTCCTATTCTCGAAGCAAACATTTTTGCTGAAAACAAACATGTTTAATTATGTCCCGATTAAACATAAACAAATTTCATTCGTGTCAAGCGGCGGGAAATTCAAACTTTACACTGTTCTAATTAAACGCGCGATATTTTATCGGATTGTATCATTATGATTATGGACCCCCTGTACATCACGTGACCGGTTAAAAATTCAAATTGTAATTGTCAAAAGAAGCTCCTTTCAAAGTTATTATACAGGGTGTCTCATCACGAACCATTGAATTAATAAAAAAAAATAAAAAAACTTGTCCGAATCAGAAAAATGGAAGTTTCCACTTAAGAAAAATGTCATCGTCATCCAATGGTTGACATTTACTTCTGGATTATTTATAATAGTGTAAAAAAAAATCCACAATTTTTTTTTTATTGTGACCTTTTTAAATATGTTGTGATATACTGTGTGTTCTACGAGCTGACCTTTTTTAACACGTTGCGTTCTCTGACTTGACCCGACTTTTTAAACATGTTATGATATACTGAGTGTTTTGTTTTTTACCTAAAGAGCATAAATATTTAGTACACGGTAATCAGAAAAGCTTTTATTCAGTCAAACATTTTTTTCGCTCGTGTAAAAAATAATTTTTCACGCGTTTTTCTTAGAAGAAAATGTAGATTTTGTTGTTGATAAAAATGAACAATTTTGAAAGTGCTTCTGGCGTATTTGTAAAAAATAAACAAACAACATTTAACTTTCCTTTTTTGAATTTTACATTATTTTTTAATATGTAGTACACAATATATTATTATAAGTTTGTTTTTGCCTTATCAAAAGGACTTCTGTAAGTGCACTTCAAGGATAAATGTTTATCGATACAAACAAATATAAAACCAACTAGCACATATTTACATTTTTTTTGTTATTGAAACTGTGTATTAATGTATTCAGAAAAATAAAAAATTGACAAAACGTTTTTTTGCCTTTCAACCAACAGATTTTTGTGATCACTAAAAATTTAATTATGTTGAGCAATCTCATCAAGTAGATCTGACACTTGAAAAGTATATACTGGGATGCCCCATAAAACTAACAAAATAAATATTTGAATAAAAATTAAATACTGTGGGTTTGTTCGCTTTTGTTATTTATCCCCGCAGAAACTATTTTGACAACTTTTTAGTTTCCCAAGAATACTGTACATTCTGGAAGATAAAACGTGTAAAAAAATATACAAGGTGTTTATTCCCCAAACCAGGAGCACCAAAACAATTTAAAAAAGTGTCTAGAGTGCTAATTTTTAACTGCACCAAATTGCGCTTTTCACTGTCCTGCCAACACAAATCCCATAAATAAAAATTGAAATAAATACCTGATATTAAAATTGTACTCGATTTTAATTAACGTTCACTCCAATTTTTACACACCTGACACGCGTCTATTGTTCTGTATTACTGAAATATCTCAGCAAACTGCGAATTCTTGTTTCCAGTTCTTCGAATTACCTTCCCCGCCCCTCGCGGAGCCCTTCCTGGTGTCAACAGTGTCGACCTGTTTGCCGCTAACGTTTTTCCACCCAAGAATCTGCATCTCTCGTAATTACATTTATTGCACGAATATTTTTGTTGGTTGTTTCCATTTTTAACAAATTTTGAAAAATCAAATAAAAAAGATGAGTCAAGAGTGAGACATTTTTATTGTGCGTATGTGACAGGTAGGAAATAATTCAATTTAAAAAAAATTGTCAGGAGCCCACGTAACCTTACATCATTTTAATCTAGCCCATGAAGAATAATCGTGGTCAACATTCCATTTAAGTCTCGAGACCGCCATTTTGTCGAGTACCATTGGTACGTCAGTAATTGCACAATTTCGATTTTTTTGAATGAAATAATTGAGGAGGACGCATCGAAGATTGTTCGAAGCCGGCCCTGTCGCAGCAACAATCAATTGAAACCATTACTTTGTCCCAATAAACGCATTATTCACTTCAGTCATAAATATATGATTGATGATTAGAAAATTGTGATTACGTCACGTCCGGTGCTCGACGGTTGGCGAACGGTGTACAGTTCTTTGGACGCTAATCCGGAGGAAGTGTAGGCGCGTTGCGTCATCAACGCGACGACGGGATTTAATTAGTCTGATGATGTTTTCGTTCGGTGTTCCTTTATCAGCGCCTCATGCTCGACTATGCTAAGCGAAGATCGCGTCAAAGTAGGTATAAGAACAATAAATCTGCAGTATTGTAAGATTCATCAGAGCATAAGTAAGCCAGTAATAGCTAGAAAGGGTAAAACGTTAAACATTCGGAAACGTTTAGGCGACAAGAGAAGTTAATTCAGCCGGAATTCTTACATTACGTTACTAAATTAAATTATATCCCGATGTGATGCAGAGCCAAAAGCGTACTGTATTTACGCGGCGAACAGATTTCGCACAGACTCATCCTTTATCATTTTGTTAAGTTTAGCGGTGGCAAAAGACAAATTGCATTACGACGCAAATTGCAACAGACTTGGCGGCTATTGATTTCGCGTGGAAACGACAAAAATCAAAACATCTTATACGAGACGCGTCGCTCGCGCTTGCGCGACCGCTAACGGCTGGCGCCATCTCTCGGCAACAAAAAATGCAACATTGTGGATGATCTGGCCACGCTCGACCGCCATCTGGTGGTGCTCGATTCACAGTCACAGGTGGTATTGATTGACAGACGTTATTGCTGCCCGCATGCTTGACAAATGTCGCCGTAAAAATTCACAATTGTTTTTAATGGTAGAAGTGGACAAGTGGGATACAAGTGTTTCCTGCCAGAAGTGGCGCTTACTGAAAGCAACCTGATCAGGTTTGAGAAGAGAAATGAAGATACAAAGATTGCAAAAAGCAGATCGTGTTCTAGAAGGATAAGGTAAAGAAGACACAGAAGAGCTGCCAAAAAATCTTTATATACATAAGCAATACAAGCAACCTGATCAGATTTAGTTTGAAAGGGTTTTCAGATGAGTCAAGAGAAATGAAGATACAAAGATAAATGCGAAAGCAAAATTTGTTCTAGAATGATCACGTTGTTTTAGATTGGACTTGCAAAATAGGAAGAACTGCGAAAAAAAATCCTAGATCTTGGCACAGTGGTTTGATAAATAAACAAACCTCAAGTATGGTAAATATTTATAATTAAGTTCGGCTGAAGCATACAAAGCAATTTTTTCTTTTTGTATCTACGATAAAAACTACGTTAGTCAGCTTTTCATTCATCTATTAGATGCTGCTCGAATAAAACATTTTGTTGTGTGGAGTTGGCTCAACTTCCGATTTTTTCCACGCTCTGGTTGTTGTACCTCACCCCGACGGTTAGTGGTCGCAGTTGTGAGAATCTCGCGCAATCTTTTGGGCCAATCTGGAATTAGCCGCGTCACCGATAAGCTAATCTCATTTAGCCACGAGAAGAATTAGAACAAAAGCGGTTGGGAAGTTTTTACGAGAGACTAGTAGTAGTAGTAGCATTTGTTTGCTACTCGTTGAGTGTTTTGGTTCGGTGGGGTCGCGATTTTTCGAGCGGTGGGGTCCGCGGTGGGCCCCTCTGGGGGAGTGCGTCGCAAATCGCGCGATAAGATAACAATAGATGCGTCGTCGCATTTGTTTTTGGCGTTGTATGCCAGAGCCACCTGTTAATATCGGTCCAATTATCTCGTCGATTGGTCAAATTCTATAGAGCGGGAGATAAAATTGGAGTCGCGAGGCGAGACCTACCCCAATCGGAAAAAAGTTCGTTGAATGGCACGTCTCCGGGATATCCGGTGTCTTCCGATAAAATGGGGTGAAGTGAACCGATATAGACATTTACGGGGGTGTTTTTTATCCGTCCTCTTCCATTCAGTGATCGGTAAGTGATCGAGAATTGGGGTGGAAGTCGTCGAGATTCCCCCGGCAGACAAGGAAAAAGAAGCGTTCTTTGTCGTTCGCCGTCTGGCAAGTTGGCATTCTTTGTGCGCTTTTAACCCAGTTTTTTCCGGGGGTCCGGGCCGTGGGCCGAAGATTGACTTAACAGTTCCATCTATTGATGGGATGATTTGATCAATTTATTAAATCAAGCTCTCGTTGAATCACTTAGGTCACTGATTGGGCAGCAACTGGGTCTTTGTCACGAAAACGGTGTCGATCCGGGGCTTTCCCGGGGGCTCGTCGTGATTGCACGTGACAGTAAATTATCGCGGGCGGGGACCACCCCGATAAAAAAATAATACCCCAATTAATTCGGGTGCGACGCGGAAACGAAGAAAAAATAATAAAACCCCGTCTACGTATCTGCGAGTTCAATAAATTCGAGCCGTCGACCCTTAAAGCGAAAAATAAAAACTCAAAAGGGGTGAAATTAGTCATAGAGTATAAATCCCGTCCGGTATCGGTGCGGTGCGTCCGCTCCGTAAAAACTGACGCATCAGCTACATTATCTGAAATATTAAATCGGCATATATGAGAAATTCAAATCTCCCCAATAAGTTGAACCCTTTTCCAGGCTGGCCAACCGACAGACGGACCCCGATTACACGCAGATGGAGATTTAGAATGGAAACCTTCAGAACGACCACTGAAGTTTTTATGACCAGGTTGGCAATAATGGACCGATGCGGAAAATTTCTCTGTCTGGGAAAGCTCTCCCTCTCTTCGTTCGTTTTCCGCGGACCGAATTAAAACCGGTCTTATCGTCATCACGTGTGTTTGCCTAAGCGATATTAACCACCCCCACGCCCTCGTTACACTGACGAATCGCAAAAAGATTACCATATTCGCACCAAGACGAACGGTTCACACCCACCAGCGCAAACCTGTCACGGATTATCGTCCAAAGAACTGTACTAGATCGAGCGGTGTAAATCGGGCTTGTGCGGACTATCGTGACAAGAACTGTACTTTGAAGATTTTTATTGGTTTGCGGGCAATTAAAAGTAAATGTCAACATAATCGGATGAAACCACAAATATTCTACTCATCACGCTCTTGTAACGGTTCAGATTTTGTGGATAATAGGTGAGTTGCATCAAACCACAGATTATAAATTTAATTATCTTAAGCTAGATTGCTGACCTTATAGGAGTTGTTGCCATTCTCTCAACCCGATGCGAATTCTTTACTGAATCAAATCTGAATATTTAAATTAATTCTACAATTAATTAATTCTACTATTAAAATTTTTGTCACGAAGAGATTCGGTTCGATCCGCATCCAGTCGAATTTTTCGCTAGTTCTTGGTGCACTATTTTCAAATTGCGAAACTTTTAATTTCTTTCGTGATGTTGCGAAGCAAATTAATTGAGCGGTCACCTACGAATTGTTGTGGAAAAAGAAATTTTTATGACGCTCGAAAGGACAAAATTTTAATTTATATCCGATGAAGAAACTGTTAAGTAATATTCAAATTGATCAACGATTGTTTGTAAAATAGACACACAGGAGTGTTAAAGTCATGATGGAATGAGCAGTTTTGAACCGGGTGTTTTTTTTTTTTGTCTTGGCGAAGATGTTAAAATTCTTTGGAATCAAGAGAGATGGAGGAAAACTTTAATTATGAAGAAATAAGTAATTTTCGAATTAATTAAATAGTCAACCTTTCTCCTGACGAGGATCTGTAAAATAGAAATTCAGTCTTAACAAACGATCACTTCTAATCACGATAAAATAAGTAATTTTGGATTTAATTCTAAAATTAATTATTTCGGGGTGAACAACCCGGAGCCGTGGAAAAATTGTGTTTGTTGGGAAATAAATCACAAAATGAATTTTACGCACTTGCGAGATTTATTACTGATTCTCCTTAAAACTAACGCTCGAAATGAAGAAAGAAGAAGGAAAATTTCAGTCATGAAGAACAAATAATTGTCGAATTGATCAAGTGATTTTTGTGTTGTCTAAAACGACAGACGCACAATTTCAATTGATTACAGAACAAGTGATACTAATTAAAAAATGGTAAAATCAATTTTCCGCACTGGCACGAATCCCGGAGACATTTTAATTTTTGTGTTATTTTGTCGAGAACAAGTCTTACAATTTAAAATCGCCCACAAGATATGTAAATCTTCGACAGGTTCGAAATTAATTCAACCATCAAATTTTCCACACAAAGAGCAAATCCATCTCACGTAGGCTTTTATTTCGTTTATGAGAAGACAATTTTCGGTGGTGGCGAAACAGAAATTAACTTTACGGCCGGGTTTAACGTCACTTTATGCACAGTCTGACTTTGAAAGTGAAACTTTCGCCGAGAAGAAAATTTCAAAACAAGATACAAATATTTTGTTGCGTCTTTTTTTCCCGTTTTATCCGGACACAATTCGAGCACTCGTGAAAAACGGGGCGATCAGTGAAACTACATACTTGTACAGTTCTGTTTACTAATTGAAACGTTGTTAGTTTTGTGGAGCCGGCTCTGCATCGCAATTGTTGGTCGTAATTAATTGAGAGACTTTTTCGGTGGTTTGAGTTAGTCGTGAACCCCGCGTGAGAATGACTGGTATTTTTTGATCAAGTCGGCGCGAATCTGTCAACTTGTGTGATCATTCTCACTTTTGGCGGTCATCTCAGTTCGCGCGGCTCGCTTTGATCGCGACATTTTTGGCGACTGGTCACGTTTTCGCCTGGCCAATAAAACAAATGAACTCCGTCGGGTCACAACAGTCCTGGCGCGCTCGTAAAGAAGGTCCTGGCGCGTACCTGTGAAATGTGAGTGGTGCGTGTTTTTGTGATTTTTGCGGTAATTTTGACCGGTCGGGGGCGAGTCGTCGGCGGCAATGCGAGTCGAGGGCGCGTGAGGGTGCATCGTGCGGTGCTGCCCTCGCGGAAGTAGCGGAAATGCGGCGCATCACGTCAGAAGCATGGCACACTTCGCGGCGTCGCGACGTCTTCGACGGGGCGCTCGGCCGGCGAGTTGACCGCGGGGGGCGAGACCGACTCCGAGGGGCGTCCGGTGATTTAGGGGTGAGCCGGACTGACCTGCTGCCAGAATTGCACTAGGAGGTAGAACCTTTCCTTCTTGAAGAGCCAGTCCATGGACTGCACGGTCTGCAGGTCCATATCCGCGTTGGGCGGGATGGAAGCCGTGGCCGAAGGCTGCATGCGGATCCGGTCCTCTAGGTCAGCCACGGCGGGGGTTTCAGCTAGGAACGCCGTGTTGGCCGTCACTCCACCTCACAGCGCGACATCGTCAACACCACCGCACCACAGGCGAACCCCGAAGCGTCGTTGCTCTTCGCCGTCCAAGGAGTTCGACCGGAGTTGCACACGCGGCCGCAACTCCGAAACGTCTCACACGCACCACGCGAAATCTGTGCACATGTCCTGCGGAAGCACGGCTGGAAGTTGCGGGCACGTCGCCGGTCGCTGACACTCAACAACTGTCAAATCTTGCCCCACGTGTGCACGTCGGGATTGTTATCCCAACACTGAGTCACGGAGTAAGGCATGCATGGTGCATCAGAGTAGTCCGCGCCTCTGTCCTTCTTCAGCCGTCTTCTGTTTC
Source organism: Tenebrio molitor (assembly GCF_963966145.1). Lineage (NCBI taxonomy): Eukaryota > Metazoa > Arthropoda > Insecta > Coleoptera > Tenebrionidae > Tenebrio > Tenebrio molitor. The sequence continues at coordinate 766,782 of NC_091049.1, forward strand.
GCGCCAGGCTCCGCCTCCCGTGTTGATTGTAGGCGCCCTCTGGCGGCGCGGCTTGTTTTAGCGCCGTCTTCCTCTACCGCACGCTACGCGCTATCATCCTCTCGCTCGGCTCTGTTGGGATATAGCGGGACCAATGCTGGAGCCCAAGTAAAAGGCAGATATATTCTTTTTAGTTAAAAATCGAAGTATAGTCTATGTGCGCATTTCGTACCCCTTCCACGCCTGTAAGGGTTTTTCTAGTGAGTGATGTTTTAGAGGGATGACAGCCGGGGCGCATGTGCCGCCGAGTTCGCCGCTTTCTTCGCCTCTTGCGGCTTTTCTTGGAGAAGTGCTGTTGAGACGAGGACCGGACAAGGTTCTCGCTATTAAGGGTTAATAACTCCTACATTTTTTACATCAACTCTTTCTTGTCCCAGGTAACAACTCCCATCCCCCATCCAACTCTAACCTCTTCTACTCTGTGGCACCTTTCCAACAACACAATCATTTTTAACTGGCTCATTTTTACAACTAATAATTTTTTCAACGATTTATAGCCCAATTAACACCCAACAACGCATCGCGGAAAAATTCCACAGGACACTGTGTTTATTAATCGTCTCCGGAAAATTCTTCGCTTCACTCTATTTACCAATCAATCGTATTTACTTTACTACTTTGACGCGCGTCTGACGTCATATTTTCCATTTTTCCGAAAATCAAGGCCAACAAAAAACTACCGGAAAATACACACGAACAATGCCCCATTACGTGACTTTTGTTAAGAAACAAATGACACACACGAGCGCCGCCATTTACATAAATTCGCATCTCGCATTAGTTGGCTGCGATATCGACGATAACTTTGTCGTAGACAGTACTGTTTGCTAGAAAATTGGAATTTTCGCTTTCGTCGCTTATGGAAAGAAAATAAAGTGGTTCGGAAATAATTCCAAACGGTTCGATTAATTTCTAATTGATGGGTTTGCGTTCTCTTGACTGAAAGTTAAATTTAAGTGATTAGACTGTGCCAAATTTTTTGATAGTGATTTGTACAGTGTCACAGTATGTGCGTAATGTCTATGTTTAATTTACGCATAGATTAAATCGTTAACCACAACCGGTGTAAACACTGCTGATATAGGTTGTGTTTACGTTGACATTATTATTTTTTCTAATGAAAGATATATAGTGTGTATATCTTCTTTTTAGTTTGTTATTGAATTTTTTTCACTAACAAGACAGCTTTTTCACGATTACAGAAATAAACGACGGAACGTATTAAGCGACTTGAAATAATTGATCATCGACGGGGCCATAAATCGATTATCAAATTTCCTCCGGATTTTCCACAATTTACGCAAAAAAAATCCTCTTGTGTAATAAACGTGAACATACATTCAGTTACGATTTTTTAACGTTTTTCCAACGAGATTCTTTAAAGCAACTACATTTAAATTTTTGAATGGTTAAGTGTGAATTTATTTTGAACATCGATTACGATTACCAAACTAGGTTTATATTCTTTCAGAAAACGCTAGTACCTACTGAGATTGAATTTTTTTTAAAGATACTTAAGTGTTATTGTTATTATATGTCATAATAAGAAGATATGATGTGTTTCCAAAAAAATCTTTGACAGATGTTATAATTGAGAGTTCTTCACAACGTGGAACAAACGTTAACTAACATAAACGTAATCGACAGAGAGGAATGATATATTGATACTGAATTTTCTAAATAAAATATTATCGATTGCAGATTCTGTTAATGAATCGCTCAAAAGTGCTATTAAAGATGATGAATGAAATATGAATTTATTGATAATCGACAGGCACTAGCTACATCGATTATCAACGGAGAGCAATATTCATCATTGTGATGTTATATTTCAGAGCAACATATCAATAGACAAATTAGAGTGTAAATCGATCAATGCATTAACAATGTTAGTAATGAGTCGATTATTCCCTAAGAATTTTTGATATCGATTAACAAACTGAGAATTTTATGATCACTTTGATAAAGAACACTACAAGAATATGTCGATCGTTTAATATTTGAAATCGCAAAAACGATCGATTTACATCTGACTTTAGCAACGACAAATCGATGAAATGCAACAGTAAATTGATGTGCACATGTCAATAGATTAATATTTTGGAAGGCAAAAATAGCAATTGATTTACATTTGAATTTTCTTTGACAAATCTATCATATTCGAATCAGTAAATGTCCACGAATCAATATATCTTCAAGATAATGATTCTCCTGTGTTGATCAATCGATTATCGATTATTCATTCTATCAAATAATTCTTTGAAACTTGATTACTTTTCACACAGTACCTACAGACTTTGAGCAATTTTATATAAACGATGCTACACACTGTCGATTATCAAAATCGATACAACTTATTAATCGATGACTATAATTTGACAAATAAATTCCGTTGGGGCTTCCGAAAGCATCAAACATTATTGATATCTACATATTTATTTTGTATTTGTATCACTGTTTTCAAAAATATAATCGACGTAACAGTTTTGATACGACTGCAGTAAAATGACAAATATATTGATTGATATTTCGATATCCTAACATTTTTATTTGTTTGTGACACAGAGAAATTTCCACAAATCATTACATTTTCAAGGTAACATGGGACGCATGTTAATCAATCAATTAAGTGGTGAGTCATACAAATTGAGTAACATTGTAAAATCGATTCTTCATTATTACAAATTTATTATCAGTCGATTTACACGAGTGTAGATGAAATTTTGAAACGTTTGTACCTAAATACGTATTGAAGTAAAGATATGTATCACTATCAAAGTATATTATTGATAATTGATTGATCGATTGATCGATTATCGATGATTTGTGCACTTTTTATCCTTTCGACGTTTGGGAAAGAATCGAACGTTTTGTCGCGTTTGATCGATCGTTTATATTTTTGTTGATAGATTTTTTAGCACTAGTAGCGTTGCAAAGTAGTATTATTCTCTGTGGTAGGAGTGTTAGAGCGCAAGAGGTTTGCGTGGCACCGTTTGGCAAATTGTATGCAAATTATATGATAATCAATCACATGAGCAGTACAAAGTAAAATGTCATTTACGTGTTTAAAAAAAAGAGTGAAAAGAGGGTGATAGAGGTTTTGTTGACACCTGGTTATACATTACCTTTTTAGCAAGTGATACCAACTGAAAATGACTTAATTAAAAAATAATTCGTCCAAAACAGTTTTCCTCGTTGAAATTGTTCGTTAATGGTTTTTATTTAAAATGTACCTATTTAATTTCCCATCATTGTGTACACGTTTTTTACTGTTAAATGTAGTTCTGACGCAAGTTTTGTTGATTCGTTAATTAGGGTGCATTAATAATGAAGCAACGAGCGTGATGTTAAGCGATGCGTGAAGAATCAAACTTAAGAAATAAAGTCGAGCATTTAGTCTGGGTAGTGGATCTCGAAGTTTGATTAGCTGTCTTAGTTCGGGCTCCGTCAAAGAATGGTCTTTAAAAATTTCGTTTTTTGCGCGGTCTGCGAGTTTGATTGTTCGGAAAGAACCAAAAACTGCACCAGATACAAATTTTGGCGGGGTATAACGAAATCGCTATAATGTCTTGGCACATCTTTATGCGTCATTTATCATTTATTATGTGACTCATCTCACCTGCGTTATTAGTTGTTGTTGATTAGTTTCTGAGTTTTCCACAGGTTAGGTAACCTTCCAGTGGGTCCCACAATGGTCAATGTTAAGACCAACAAATAATTTGATGGGAGATTTTATTTTTCAAATATATTTTTTGCATATCGTAATGATAGTAGCACTTTTTAAACGAAAAATCGTAGTGAATGTAGTACTTTTTGCCATCATTTTATTCCATCTTTTTGGAGATGATTGTGAAAGCATACCTACTTTTTTTTATTTTTCATAAATCCTTTTAGGCTAAATTTCTCAACTTACAACGATATACAAAAAATTGCGTGTACAACACGTTATGAAAGTCTCTTTTTTTCACTCAATTGCTTGATTGACTCGGGCTACGCCCTCGTCAATCAAACTGCGAATTCATGAAAAAAAGTATGACTTTCATAACTAGTTGTACAAATAACTAGATATTTGATTTTAGACCACACCAAAAAATAAAAATTCTTTAAATGAAAACATACTCCGTGTTTTTTTTACACTGTATTTTTCTGTTTCTTATTCTGACTTTACAGCCTGCTACATCCTTTTTTCTCTGTTTGCTTATTCCTTTTATACAGGGTGAGCGAAACTCGATGTCTCAGCTCTATTAAAAGAAAAGGAGAGACGATAGAAAACATTTGAAAAGAGGTTCTTAAATGGGATTGAATAAGATCCATTTTAAACCAAATTTGCATATTTTTCCATATTTGGAAACTGAAGTAATGACGTCATCGAATTTTTTTTCCCAAAAACATACCTATGTTTTGGCATATTTAAAAAGAGCTAATTTTTCGGAATTTTTGTAAAGAAAAAAATTTGCTACCTTCTTTAAATCGTGACGATTGCGAATTTTTGATATTTACAAATTTGCTTATAATTTTTTAACGGAAAAAAGATAGCAAATTTTTTTCTTTACAGAATTTGTTTAGAAAAATTAGTTCTTTTTAAATATGCCAAAATATAGGATTGTTTCTGGGGGAAAAAAATCGATGAATAGAGCTTAGACATCGACTTTCGCTCACGCTGTACATTTCAAATCTTTTGATATTCTTTTATCACACTTTTTTGTGAACTTCACTATCATTCTTCATCTTTTCTTTTTCTATTTTAACTGTTTAGCAAATTCTTGTTCCTTTTATTTATTTGGTAGACCCTTCCACGTGACATTTTTTATTTCTTCTTTTTGTAATTTCTGCTTCAATTCATTTTTTTCAACATTCCTGTAGCATTCTGAGATGTTTTAGACATTTTACTGTTTTTCTTTATACAGTTCTTTTGTTAGAAATTTGATCCTTTTAATTGTTCCAGATATGTCTCTTCTTCTTTTTCCAATTCCAATGGAGTTTCTGTTCTTCCTTTCTAAACGATATCGTGAACAGTACTAATTTTTCACTTTTTTACCTTACTTTCTTCTTCTTAATTAATCCCATTTGCATTTATTTAATATACATATTTTTCTTTCTTCTTCACCACTTTTAGTTTCAACATTCCTGGAGCTTGTATTTATTTTTCTTTGCACCATTAAACCTTTTCATTATTTACCTTGGTGTTCTTCTTTCTCGTTCAAATCTTGAAATTCTGTCACTAACAGTATCTTCTATTTATCTGTAGTCTTTATAACTTTATAGTTGCGTAATTATTTCCTTATATGTACCAACATTTTTCAATTTCTTCTTTTGCCTTTTTTCAACTCTTTCATAGCATTTTAAAGGCATTGCGTTTTTCTGCTTGTGCTTCATCCTGGCATTCCAGTGTTTTTCTTCTCTTTTAATTTCTCACAAACTGCCGACATATTTTCTTCCTTTTCTTTACACTGTATCTCTTTAATTTCTTTAAACTAAAACGTGAAGTCTTTCTGTTAAGTTATTTAATTTATATTGTGATTTCTATAATTTGATTCTTCAATTTTCACATTCCACGTCTTCTTTTTAATCATCTTTTTACACTTTATTGTTTTCCTTCATCTCTCAGCTCGTTCCTCTACATAGTGTGCAATTTCTTTGAGTACTTCCAAAACTTCTTTCTACGTAGTTGCACCTTTCCTCGTTCTTCGCCCATTACAGTTATATATACTCTTCCTACCTCATCTACTTCTTCTTCTTCTTCTTCTTCTTTTTCCTCGTACTATATTTTACTCCTTAATCTCCATGACCTGACCTATTTTTTTTCCTTCTACATTATCTTTACCCTTCAAGATACAGCAAACAAGCAGTTCTCTTCCATTTCTTCATTTCTCTTTATTTCATTTTTTCTCTGAAGACACCTTTGGCCAACATTCTAATTTTACTTTTTGTACTATCTTATCACTATATTGAGGCACAAAAGATTCTCCATAGCTGCTTCTTATTTTATTCTTTTCTTTTATTTTTTTTATATTCGTCGTATTTTTCAGTAAATAATCAAGTTCTAATAGCTCTCTCCGCACCCCTTTCGGTACCATCCCGTAATGATAAAAAATGATCTTTCCCATCACCATCCGTCGCCGATCTGGCAAATGACCCTTAAGAGGGCATTTAAGACCGCAACCATTTACATATAAATCCTTAGAAAAAAATCTGTGTGTCCCTAACGTGTCACCTGAAGGAGCATCGCACATCCTCTCGACAAAATACCCCACCAAATATGACCCAATAAAATCCATCAAGTGTCGACAGGAATTTCGGTTAGGCCAACATCGAAAGCACCACGTTTCCGGCCTTGCAGCCATAACCCGTGTTTATGTTACACTTAGCCGGGGGTAGAGGGCGACCAGATTTCACCCCTTTATAATGTAAACACAAGCGCGTTTTTTCCACCCTTTCGGCTACCTGGCCGAAGCTCAAGACAGTTGCCGTGTGTGTAATTGCAATTGATCGGAGAGTGCTCTGGGAAAGTTTGCGCAATTTCAAATTGAAACACTCAGTACAATGAGCCACTGTTGAAAATGCCTACACAATAAACAATTTATTGTTGCACAAAAATAAGCGGCATACAAATCAGGATGTTTAGTAACGCGAATTAAAAATAGATAAACTCTTCGACACAACAATTTCAATTGTTTCGACTTAAGTAATAATCGTATTTATCGCGGTAATCTCTGGAAATAATAACAATTGAAATACACAAGCATCTCGACCGTTGCCTACTTTTTTCTACGGCATTTTACGAAACTATGCAATCAAATTCTGTCACAACGCTCTTGTTGTGTAACGGAGGTACTTTCGGAACTGCTCTATCGATTAACAATCGATTACAAAAATCTTCAATCTTTATCGTTTCTTCTCTTCTTGTTGTTTCCAATAATTAATTTTCATTCGTGCATTGTGAGCAGTAGCTGAATCTTGTTGGAAACAGTCGTTTGTTAGTTCCAGATCATTCAATTGATTTATAAATGGTTCCAGAAGGAGTCTTTGGTATCTTTGAAATGTTGATAGTTTAATTAAAGAAGATCTGGGCAATGATTCGCCTTCAGGATATTGTATTCTAAACACTAATTTTAATTGGACGCGATGCCAACTCAGCAATTCTTTGACAGGTAATAAAATGAAAACGGTGAAACCAAGCCTCATCATTGAAAAAAGTCTATAATGTGTATTTATGGAGTAGCAAAGTGATGCTTTTCGCTTGACCGCGTGGTGGCGCTGTTATTAATTACAAGTGGCAACAGCGCATTGCGCGGGAAAATGACAACCTCTAGCTCATAACCTGTAAAAGTAGTTTTTATGAGTTTTGTTGTCTTAATATTTTTTAGAAGGTCCAAATAAATAAAATTCACTTTCTTCTTTTTTTTTTGTAACAATATGACAGTCCCTCGTTCCTGTCCCTCTTTTGTTTTTGTTAATCGTCCCTCCCCCCCCCCCCCCGCCGCCTCTCACCTAAGTGTAAGACCACTTGCTTGTGGTCGTTTGAATGTTTGAGTAGCTGGATGCGAAGGTCGGCGTCCACGTCGTCCCTCTCGTCCTTGTCGCTCCTGCGGGCGTCGGGACGCCGGTCCGCGAAGGACCGAGAGCGTCTCGCCTGCGTCGGTTTTTTCCCACCCACTATCATCTAGTCGGCTGTGTAGTTTGTAAACGATTTCGTGGCCACAAACTGATGCTTTGAAAGTGTGAAATAGTGATTGTTACACTTGCGGTTAATTTCGTCGAGTTTGTTTTATTTTGGACGCGAGCCGGGAATATATCCAATCGGAAATATCGTCATGGCGGTGGTGCCACCAGAACTTTCCCAACTATGACGACAGGAATAGGGAAAAGTTGCGCGCTTTTAAAACACAACAAAACTACGATTGTGGTTTATTTACAAAAATCGGGTTTCCGCCGCCAGATAATTTCACACTGCATGGCCAACGGTTTATCTACATTTGTCGCTCTGATGCAAGCGAATCATTTTTATACTTAGCTATACACAAAAAAAAAAAAAAAAAAAAAAAAACTACAAACACTTATCGTTGGTCACACTGAAAGTCATCAATCTTGCCAAAAGTAAAAATTTTGTGGTCCAGTTGCAAAAAAAAACAATTTCAAAATTTTTCAAAAATGTCCAAAATTTTCCCAAAAATTTCAATTTTGTCTTTTGATGTTGATATTATTTGGTCATTTCAACGCAGTGACTTCCGATTGTTTGTTTCGTGTTTGTCACGGTGTTGCGGGGTGGGCAGCAGTGACGTCAGTGCAACCCCTCTCTTGTAAAAATCGAATCGGGTTCTTTAAGTAAACAGCGTCGAAACGTCGTGGTGTAATTTATGCGCTTTGGGAACTCCCCGAGGATCCCACAAGGATTAAATATTTAAAGTAAACGGCATTAATAAATCAAGTATCAATAGTTCTAGAATCGCAACCCTTTTCTTCGGCACCGTTTGCAGAATATTTGAATAGTAAAATAAACAAATTATGTACCGAAATGACGGTGCAGATGGCAAAAGAGTTGCTGGATTCGGTCCCACACTTTGCATATTACCAGACGATGGTATTCAAATTAGGGCTTAGCGCTCAATACATTCGATGATATATTGTGAATGGTTTATGTCCTTGAGGCTATATGAAAAAAGAAGATTTTGGTCGGAATTTGACCCCGTTTCAAAGGACTCATTCAGATGCGTTTTATAATGATAGGACATCCGATAGGGGTTCTGCCTACAGGTAGACCCTTTGTAAGGGACGGCTCCGGTGTCGCAGAGGGCCATCGCGACTTCTGCACGTTCGCTTTCACATTTGAATAATCCATCCACTTTCTACGACAAATCCCATCCAAAAATATTTCATAGATGGATCTCCCTTTTTATCAAACGGCCAACACTTTTGTGGCCCTTGAAATTACGCCTCCACAAAAGATGTCCTAATAAGGGTTATTACCTAGATTATAGCGTGTATTAGAACCTGGTCTAGAATTATTTGCCTTTACGTTTCGCCGGTACGGCAATCAACTATTGATTTGCAATTAGTAGTCCACTATTTTTCAAATTTTTGATAACTACTTTCTGCAGGTAGAGCCTTCCTTGAAAATCTTTTATCGAGGTTGTTACCCTGGACCGCTGAAGACTGGTAATAATGGTAATGAAATTAAATAACAGAAGTGTACTTATTGGAAAGGGCCAGAAAATGTCGAAACGAAAACGTAAAAGTGAAGAATTAAGAAGGAAAGAAAAAATGAATTAATGTTAAACTAATACGATGAAAAGAAGAAAGCAAGAACAGGAAAACTAACAAAAGCAACAAAAAATGAAATGAGCAACCTTGGATCTCTCTTATCTATTTTTGAATTTTTCTGTATCCAAAAATTGGACGATTTTGATTCTGAGCACCAACACTTTTGGTTTACTTTCCAGAAACCACAAAACTATAAAAGAAACAGTAAAAAGTTATTGCTGGTAACACTGAAAATCATCAATGTTGCCAAAAGTCAAAATTTTGTGCTGCAGTTGCAAAAAAAAAATCAAAATTTTTCAAAATTTTCCAAATTTTTTCTTCTTTTTAAATTTGGACAAATCAAAAAAATTTTATTACACATCTACAAATTGTCTGATAATTCTACTCCAAAAAGTTTTTCCTAGTTTGGTAAACGCAGCATTTTTAAATTTCTTCACCAAATACATAATTATAAAAAGATGTCAGTGAATTTTCCAAAATATTCGAAAAAAATTATCTCATCCGGGACTTCATGTTTAATCAAATCTTGACTATTTTCTACTAACACCTAGACCTAGACATTTGAACTTTTCTCATTTTTTTTTTATAAAGGAAAACGTAAAATTGAAGAATTAAGAAGGAAAGAAAAAAATGAATTAATGTTAAACTAATACGATGAAAAGAAGAAAGCAAGAACAGGAAAATTAACAAAAGCAACAAAAAATGAAATGAGAAACCTTGGATCTCTCTTATCTAATTTTGAATTTTTCTGTATCCAAAAATTTCGACGATTTTGATTATGAGCATCAACACTTTTGGTTTACTTTCCACAAACTAGAAAACTAAAAAAGAAACAGTAAACAGTTATTGTTGGTAACACTGAAAATCATCAATCTTGCCAAGTCAAAATTTTGTGCTCCAGTTGCAAAAAAAAAATCAAAATTTTTCAAAAATTTCCAAAATTTTCCAAATTTTTTCTTCTTTTTAAATTTGGACTAATCAAAAAAATGTTATTACACATCTACAAATTGTCTGATAATAATTCTACTCCAAAAAGTTTTTCCTAGTTTGGTGAACGCAGCATTTTTTAAATTTCTTCACCAAATAATTATAAAAAAGATGTCAGTGAATTTTTCAAAATATTCGAAAAAAATTATCTCATCCGGGGCTTCATGTTTAACCAAATCTTGACTATTTTCTACTAAGACCTAGACCCAGACATTTGAACTTTTCTTAGTTTTTTTTGTCGAGAGGAAAACGTAAAAGTGAAGAATTAAGAAGGAAAGAAAAAAAAATGAATTAATGTTAAACTAATACGGTGGAAAGAAGAAAGCAAGAACAAGAATTTTAATAAAAGCAACAAAAAATGAAATGAGAAACTTTGGATCTCTCTTATCTATTTTTGAATTTTTCTGTATCCAAAAATTTCGACGATTTTGATTCTGAGCGCCAACACTTTTGGTTTACTTTTCAGAAACCACAAAACTAAAAAAGAAACAGTAAACACTTATTGTTGGTAACACGGAAAATCATCAATCAAAAGTGAAAATTTTGTGGTCCAGTTGCAAAAAAAAGTCAAAATTTTTCAAAAATTTCCAAAATTTTCCAATGTTTTTTAAAATTTGGATAAATCAAAAAAATTTAATTACACATATTATCTACAAATTGTCTGAAAGGAGAAAGCAAGAACAGGAAAATTAACAAAAGCAACAAAAAATGAAATGAGAAACCTTGGACTCTCTTATCTATTTTTGATTTTTTCTGTATCCAAAAATTTCGACGATTTTGATTCTTTTGGTTTACTTTCCAGAAACAACAAAACTAAAAAAGAAACACTAAACACTTATTGTTGGTAACACTGAAAATCATCAATCAAAAGTGAAAATGGTGTGGTCCAGTTGCAAAAAAAAATTCAAAATTTTTCAAAAATTTCCAAAATTTTTCACGTTTTCTTTTTTTAAAATTTGGATAAATAAAAAAAATGAATTACACACATTGTCTACAAATTGTCTGAAAGGAGAAAGCAACAACAGGAAAATTAACAAAAGTAACAAAAAATGAATTGAGAAACCCTGGATCTCTCTTAACTGTTTTTGAATTTTTCTGTATCCAAAAATTTCAACGATTTTGATTCTTTTGATTTACTTTCCAGAAACAACAAAACTAAACAAGAAACTACAAACACTTATTGTTGGTAACACTGAAAATCATCAATCTTGCCAAAAGTCAAAATTTTGTGGTCCAGTTAAAAAAAATTCAAAATTTTCCAGAAATTTCCAAAATTGTCCAAATTTTTCTATTTTTAAAATTTGTATAAACCAAAAAAATTTAATTACACATATTATCTATAAATTGTCTGATAATTCTACTCTAAAAAGTTTTTCCTAGTTTTTAAATTTTTTAAATTTCTTCACCAAATAATTATAAAAAAGTGAATTTTTCAAAATATTCGAAAAAATTATCTCATCCAGAGCTTCATGTTTAACCAAATCTAGACCTAGACATTTGAACTTTTCTCATTTTTTTCTTTGTAAAGGTTTTACGTCAAGAAGCACTTCTCCCATAACTCTTCACAATTTGTTAACTCCTTTTCTCTCATCAACTCCACTTTTCGAAATGAATGTAATCTTTCTCAGAGTTGTAGTTTTGCAGTTTTAGCAGCGTCAAGGGGCGAGCATTGTAAAAACTCGTTGGTAAAACGCACGAATTGTTTCGTCTTGTTAGTATTTTTTTTCAGTCCATTAATGGTCTATCTCGTTCTGAGTCCACTGTACCATGTCCTTATGACTGCACTAGTCATATCCGGTAATGGTTGAATGCGTCGGCGACTTCCTCGCGCTTTTTCCTGGCCATTTCGTCCTCCTGTCCGAGCGAGACGGACATACTTATCCCGTCGGTGACCTGTCTCGCTTTAATTGCGATACAATTGATTCCGAGTACATGTCAGTTGTTTAAAATGTAATTAATGCGTAATTTATTAATTTATTCTGATATTGTTTCGAGCCGAGCGTTAAAATTGCCGATAACGGCCGAGATAAAATTATAGATATATTCTGTAATTAGTTTTATATTCTTTGTGTTCCGATGGGGATTCACATAAGTTCAATGCATTTTTAGTTATTACGGACGCACCCATCCGAAACACCACCCATTTTTATGTGGCTCTGTATTAGGAAAATATTCTTCGTTAGTCAAGCCCTATTGAATTCGCTCACACTTTTCCCAACTAATAAAAACTATCACCGTATACGATAGTTATTACCGACGTGATAAATCTCGACCGACGCTAATTAACACTAATTAACTAAAAAAATGCATTACACATCAGACATCACACATCTATTGCTCCTGTAACTCCTCCAACCAGGCCTCATCAATTTTACTCGGCGAGGTGTTGCACAAGAAGTTGCTGGCACGGTCGGAAAAAAACCGCACCGATAGCAATTAATATGACCAGACGTGTACATCGTTCATTTTATAAGAATATAGGGGCACATGTGTGTTTGTGAGGTTAGAAAGATAAACGTCAAATATGTCACCTGCGCTTCTGCGAAAAGGGATGACCAAAATTCTGCAAAATTGCGCGTTTGTTTCATACGCGTCTACGTTTTTGCATTTGCAGCCACACAGTTTTTTGCTTTTTTCTTGCAAACCAGACGTCTTTCAAGGAGTTTTTCCCTACAGGATTTTTTTTGACGGTCAATTTTTTATGTAAATCTTAATTGATTCAACATTATAAAAAGGCATGTAAAAATTACGTTTTTAAGACTTGGGTAATTGCATTAATGGGATTTTATTCTTCACCGTCTAAAATATCTGCATTTTAAATTTCACAAAAATCCGCTGGAAAATAACTGAGTTACAAAACTCGAAAGTCTTAGCTAACACCCTGTATTTAAAGAGAAAAAAATCAAGTAGCTAAACTGTTAGGTACTAAGACATAAGTGTGACGTGATAACAATGAAAAAACTATTTATTCGTACCAAATACAATATTTTAAATTATTATTATTATACAGGGTGTTTCTGAAATAAGTGCGTTAATTTTAACTGGTAATAGAACTCATCAAAAGGAACAACTTTTCTCTCTGCCATTTTGGCGAAAAACGTTGCGTAATGGCTTAAAAAACTAGAAAAGATTTTCCTAAAACCGTTCATATCTTCAAAACTAAGCTACCTAAAAACGTGATACAACCAGATTCTTACGAAGTGGATTTTTTGCTATACGGGTAGATTTATTTGAATTTCTATTTCGGCGTTAAAACACGTTTTCTGGATGAAAATCGATGTTTTTTTCATATTAGCGCTGATCTCAATTAGCCTTGCAGTATTTAGTGACGTAGGACTATTTTAGTGAAAAATCTCTCCAATTTTTTTTTGGAATTAAACATCGTTTTTCGGCAAAATGGTAGATAGAAAAGTTGTTCCTTTTGACGAGTTCTATTACCAGTTAAAATTAATGCACCTATTTCAGAAACACCCTGTATTATAGCCGAACCTTCAAGTTTAAAAATTTTTTTTTTAGTGGTACTAATATATTTTACAACAGTCCGTTTAAACGCGTTTAGAAGATTATTATTTTCGATTGTCAATAAAGCGTGAGTCGTTTAAAAACCACAATTTACATCAATATCTCCACATGTAAATACGGAGTACTCTTACGTACCCTGCTTTGTAGAACATATTCTTCCTGTGCCAAACCTTGGTTCATTTAACAATTCAGATTTTAAAAACCTTAAACACCTCATAAAATTTTAATTGTGCGTATTTTGCACAAATTTGCATTTGCCTTTTTGAAATATTTTTAAAGCGGTACCACTTTCCAATTATTGTTCTATGTTTGGGATTCCGCTTTGAAACAGTACTCGCAAGCTTCAACGTGTTTTGACGCGAACCACGTTTTTAAAGTAGTACCAATTCAGAGAATCATCCTTAATTAGTACCAGAATTCGGATAAATTCCTGGTGCTGTTATTTGTGTGTAATAAAACACTTCCCACTTTATATTAATCACTCATTACATCAGTGCGTTTCGCTAACCACGCCGACGCCATCAGGACGGCGGTTGCGATCGTTGAAATAAATTATTTTTGGGGCGAAATCTCAGCTGGTTTTCGAAAAAACCTTCAGCTGAAAGGAACAATAAATATGCAAATGATCGACCTGCGATTGTTCATCTGGTGATTTACAACCCATTATTAAGTCTGCTTAAGCAGAGGTGCATTAAAATACAAAGAACAAAAACTTTTGTTAATGCCAATGTCCCGTAAACATTCGCAACAATATAAATAAATAATTAACAAATAGTCGTAATAAAATATGTCGCAGAGCGTCGATTATTTGCATATTTTATTGAGCCAGCATTTTTATCGGTCGAAATAGAAAAAAAAACGTTGAAAAATAACTGTGCTCACTTATTTATGAATATTACTCAAGTAGACGCATGAATATTTAATTTTTCGCCAAAGCCCGGACTCTCTTCGATTTTGCACTCTGACACCTGTTATTTATTATTTTTCGCCGAACAAAAATATTCGTTCAGATTTTTATTGCCCGAGTCGAAATCCATCGATTTTACAACCGCAAAAAGACCAACCGAATTTTTAGCATTCACAGACAGAAAATCACCTCACACTGTGACACAAATAGTAACTGTGTGATAAGAATTGAGGCAAATAAAACAATTTACAAAAATTCGTTTGTTCGACAAACGCCTCCCAAAATAGACCCTGGTGTATTAATTGCTTAAAATATGTACCCTCCGTTTGTTCTGCTTGTTCCCAAACAGCGGAGTGAATTTGTGTGTTGGTCGCGCGATTAGACGCAGCACCGTCTTGCACCGGCGAAAAAACAAAATTCCTCCGTTTAACGACACTGACGCGTTGCTGATGTTAATTTCTTGCAATTTGCGAGATGGTGATGAGGACAGCTCGTAAAATCGTTTCCCACATTGCAC
This sequence comes from Tenebrio molitor, assembly GCF_963966145.1. Lineage (NCBI taxonomy): Eukaryota > Metazoa > Arthropoda > Insecta > Coleoptera > Tenebrionidae > Tenebrio > Tenebrio molitor. The sequence goes on from NC_091049.1 coordinate 782,015, forward strand.
ACAGTTTCGCTTGATTATCGCCAAAAAGAGAAGACGAAATGAAGAAAGGGTTTGTTGTCAACCCCCAGAACCTCGGCCAGGTGTTCGTTTGGATCCAGTTCTCAAGATTAATAAACGCGAGTGTTCGGCGCGAATACCACTTGTGCTCGTGTTCGCCCACGCTTAAAAAATCGACGAATAAGGAGGTGACAGCTGCCGATCACCACGCTAATTAACGATATCTTCAGTTTTTTCTTCGATGCGTTGTTTGTTTCTTTTTTGTGTAATTCCCTTATTTGGGGGTTTGGTTTGAAAACAGTTCACGTTTCTTTTAAATACGTAATTTATGTCACGAAGAAGGAACGAACGTTGTGTGTAATTCCTAACGATCAGTCCTACGCACCTGTTCGATATCTATTGATGAGTACTGACGTTTCCGGTGGAGTAGTCGCCGGTTAAAGACAGTTTAATTCCTCTTTTAAAAATACATCTGTTAGTCGTAATTGCGGTAGCGGCGTTTCTTTCCACCATTTATTGATTATAGACGGCGGTTGCGTAACTGAAATTTGAGAAAATGGCTTTTGGGGGGGTCTAGAGGTGGTACCGCTTGCGAAAAATGTACAACGTGGATATTTGGCGGGAAAAATTTTGAAAACAGTTTTGTGGGGCTGAAAGTAAGTGGTTTTGCAATAAAAACAAAAAACAGAGCATTATCAAGAAGGAATGTAGGAAGAAAATTGTAGAGTTAGAGAGTATTAAGAGAGAGAAAATAGAAAATGATTGAGAAAATAAGAAAGGGTAAATTAAAGATGGAAAAACAACTGGACATTTTTGATAAGACAAAAAGAAAAAAAATTAATGAAAAAGACAAAGACAGAAAATAACAATAAAAAAGAATAATAAGGAAGGATATTGTTTTGAAAGAGGCATTTTTGGAAATAATCAAAATACTTAAATAAAACAATAATGACAAGAAATATAACATAAATAAAAAAAAAACAAACTAAAATATTGAAATTTTTCAAGAAAAGAGGAATAAATATTTGAACAAAATAGATAAATGAAAAAGGCACAAGAAAAACATTAAAACAAAAGAGTAAGTGATGGAGAAAAGAGGGTGTTGATGACAGCAAGAAAGGACAAGAAAATGTTAGAAGGTATGGAAATGGTAGAGCAGAGAATTAGAAAATTATGTAATATAGAAAAGAGCTTCACAATTTAACTGTATCTAGTGATAAAAAGCAGGGCACGGCATCCAGGCGGGATTTATTTATCGTTAATCTTGTCAAGTAATGATACATTTCTTTGAAAACACAATACAGTGTGTCCAAAAAGTCTGAAAACACCCAAATGAAACGTAATGCTAATTTTTGAAAAAAATCTAAAAAAGATTTCTGCTGATGGTCTTTTCGATGAAAAAGTTAAAAAAAATAGGTTTTTTCAGGAAATTTCTTATGTAAATGGAAAATTTTTTTGACCATCGTGTAGACAATTAAAAGATCTATTAAAAACGGTAGTAAAAATGCGACGTTGCCATTTAAAAAAACCTCTGATGACATTATAACTCTTTCAAGGTCATCAAAAACAGCAAACAGATACCATCAGCAGAAAGCTTTTTGAAAACGCTAGTTGACCTGTTTTTGCGTTTTTCTCGAAAGTCATTCGTTTATATTTTATTGGTGTTTCCAGACTTTTTGGACACACTGTATACAGTGTACTTTTTGCCATACTTCCACTTTTAAGATTAATGTAGAAGGATGCAGACATTATTTCTTTCCGTCACCATCGAAAAAAACAGACGATATAAACAAAGGAGTATTTATTTATGCCAATTTTGATACTTTGTGGCACTAGTGCGGTAAAATATTTCATCGTGACGTTCAAATGAATGTCGTAAAATGTGGCATTATGGGTTGATAATAAATAAGTATGTGAAGTGGTGTAATATTGTTTTGAACAAGAAAGTAAAATGATCAAAAAGTTGAGAGATGTTTGAAGAAGGAAATATACAGGGTGGGGCATCGTATACGCAGACGCGAGAAATCGCGACTTCTAATTAAAGTAATGTAATGTAAGGTATGCTTGAGAATTTTAAATTTTTTTTTTTTAAATAAATAAGGCCGTAACAGTTTTATTAGTTTTCTGAAATTAACTGTTAATTTACCTATAAAGTTTTTACACTAAATGACTGTATCTGCTAGCGCATCAAACCCTGGTGCCACAATTACAAATTTTAACTAAATAATTCGCTTTTTTATTTAAACGCAAACCAGATGCCTATAATTTGCCAACAAAAGGACCATTCACTAGTAGCCGGCCGTTTTGAGCCTCTTTGCCATAAAAATGACAGTCCCCGTTGTCACCTAAATTTACGACAGCACAAGTAGCAGGTCATAAATAAAAATGATTTTGAAAAAGAAAATATTATTTAACAATTTGAATAAAAAAATAGCTTGTTGTTGTGTGTTTGTATTTTATACGTAATTTTTTTTCTACATTATTTTGTACGTTTCTGTTTGTGTTTGTCGTCTATAAATTCTGTATATTTTGTCTAGTTCCAAAACACACAATTTTTTAATCGGACCCGATTGGCGTCCGCGTCGGTCCTCGATGGTACTGCGCCAAAGTAACAATAATAAAGTAACAATATTCCACGCGATACCTTTCCCAGAACACCAAACCATTGATTTTTTCGAATGTTGGTTCAAACGAAATAAATATTCATGACCGGGGGGTACGTTATAACAAGGCGAAAAATACGCGGCTAATAATTATTGGAATATAAAATTGGTGTTATCGCCCCTGATATCAGTGTTAATGTACGACAGTTGTCCAATTTTTAACATTTGGAGATTTCGTGCCTAGATAATCTAACGGACATCTATAGGTTAGGGTTACTGTAAAATTAATTACAAACATCGAAGAACGCCATCGCAATGGTCCCTCGACGATTTTTTTCCCTCTCTTGTTGTGTATTTTTTTACTTATCGATAATGTTCGCGTGTTGCTGCTTTATATTCCGACAAACATCATGACGTTGTTAATATTGTTATTATTAGGAATTATTTTTCATCGGAATTAGTCGAAGAACGTGGCGTGGCAAGGGACATTTTGCCTCGGGTCGAACAGAAGCAACAATTTTTTAAGAAAAAACTACAGACGAGGTGTCATTAACATATCTACCGAGCGTCAAGAACCTATAATAAATACACAAAATAAATTAAAAAATCAAAATTATGTCTTGGCGTGATACTTGAAACAAACAAAAAACCTGAGATATTATTACAGATCTTACAATACTTATCTACTAACTTTTCGTAAGTATTGTTTGGTTCTTAATTATTAAAAACATCCAAAAATTATTTCATTTCCTGCTCGTAACAGCACTAGTACCGTTATAACCTGTAACAGTTTTGTTATTGTGCCGTTTCCATGACAATCGACAAGCATTTTACTGCGCCTGTTAACCAACCGCGAAAAATGTTGTTGACAGTTTTGCTAATAATTTTTGATTGATTTGACGTCATGATGCTGCATCAAGCTCAGACATGACTTCGAAATTTCAAGACCTAGAACATAGATTTTGCAAAACCTAAATACAATATTCTTTGCCCAAAACGTAAAATAGACCAGACTTCTGAAGCTCCCTAAATTTTTTTTTGAATGATTTGTTGTTGCAGAGGCTGAATCAAGTTACGACGCGACATCGGTTTGTCGCGGGTTATTTCGATTGTTCTGTTTTATTAATTAGTGAAGTTTGTAATTTTTTTGTCTCGTTTCTTGCTTTGAAAATGTGCAATATCAGTCGTTCTCTTTGGAGCAAATGTCGTCGGCGTCGTCGTCATTCCGGCTGCCGAAAAGCCATCACCGTTAAAGAGTAAAAGTGAATTGTTTGCTCGCTATTTGCTTCCGCTCCGAAATAGAGCATCCAGGATAGCGGGAGAGGACAGGACAATAGACAGAAGTGGCGACTTTTGAAATTTACGGTCTTAATGCAATTCTCAATTAGTGGGGTAATAGCTCGGGTGTACACTGTACTAAATGAACTATTGCCGGGTGGAATTTAGTTTTGTGACCGGGGACTCTGTCACTTGTGGATTTATCGCGGCGGGGTCCCGGAGCTCGCCCCCTCCGGATCAATTAATCGCAATCGTAAAACGTAAAAATGAGGGAAACGGAGACGTCGATGTTTTAATTAAGGCCGCGATCAATTTGCATTCAACCCTCATAGATAATTCGGCAGCTGTCTGAAAGAACTTACCTCTAAGAAATTTAAAGGGTTTACCATCTGTTACTTGATATTTTACCCCACCCGGGGACGTTCTTCACTTTTAATCAAACGCCCGGCCGGGACGATCGCTCCTCAATTACAATGGACGAATTAACTATGCATGATATTTAGTGTTCGACTCGTTATAATTAACATATCGGACTGGTTTATTTGCATACGTGCATGCATTATCGACAAATACAATAAGGGTGGTGTGTGGGAATTGCCGATTTTATTATTTGGACCGCGATGAGAAAAGCCGTTGGACGGGACCGATCAGGGACTAATTCCGCTACTCAAAATTAATATACCAGGTGATCAAAACGACAAGGTTTCATCAGACACAGTCACATAGAATCAAGAGAAAAGAAACGGATGTGTTGAACTAAACTGCAATTTGAAACAAGCAAATTTAAAATTAGATTCCATATTTGTTTTATTTTTTTTTGGAAATTTTGAAATTTTTCAAAAAAGTCATAAATTGTGATCTTCGCTTGTTTCTTGTGGTGTTAAATTTTAATCTAGACGTGTTGAACGAAACTGCAATTTGAAACAAACAAATTTAAAAGATTCCATGTTTTTTTAATTTTTTTTGGAAATTTTTAAATTTTAAAAAAAGTCGTAAATTGTAATTTTCGCTTGTATTGTGTCTCTTATGGTGTTAAATTTTAATCTAGATGTGTTGAAGCAAACTGCAATTTGAAACAAGCAAATTTAAAAGATTCAATGTTTTCTTAATTTTTTTTGGAAATTTTTAAATTTTTCAAAAAAGTCGTAAATTGTGATTTTCGCTTGTGTCTCTTGTGATGTTAAATATTAATCTAGATGTGTTGAACAAAACTGCAATTTGAAACAAGCAAATTTAAAAGATTCCATGTTTTTTTTATTTTTTTTTGGAAATTTTTAAATTTTTGAAAAAAGTCAAATTGTGATTTTCGCTTGTCTCTTGTGGTGTTAAATATTAATCTAGATGTGTTGAACAAAACTGCAATTTGAAACAAGCAAATTTAAAAGATTCCATGTTTTTTTTATTTTTTTTTGGAAATTTTTAAATTTTTGAAAAAAGTCAAATTGTGATTTTCGCTTGTCTCTTGTGGTGTTAAATTTTAATCTAGATGTGTTGAAGCAAACTGCAATTTGAAACAAGCAAATTTAAAAGATTCCATGTTTTTTTAAATTGTTTTTAGAAATTTTAAAATTTTTCAAAAAAGTCATAAATTGTGATTTTCGCTTGTGTCTCTTGTGGTGTTAAATTTTAATCTAGATGTGTTGAAGCAAACTGCAATTTGAAACAAGCAAATATAAAAGATTCCATGTTTTTTTAATTTTTTTTGGAAATTTTTAAATTATTCAAAAAAGTCGTAAATTGTAATTTTCGCTTGTGTCTCTTGTGGTGTTAAATATTAATCTAGATGTGTTGAACAAAACTGCAATTTGAAATAAGCAAATTTAAAAGATTCCATGTTTTTTTAATTTTTTTTGGAAATTTTTAAATTTTTGAAAAAAGTCAAATTGTGATTTTCGCTTGTCTCTTGTGGTGTTAAATATTAATCTAGATGTGTTGAACAAAACTGCAATTTGAAACAAGCAAATTTAAAAGATTCAATGTTTTCTTAATTTTTTTTTGGAAATTTTTAAATTTTTCAAAAAAGTCGTAAATTGTGATTTTCGCTTGTGTCTCTTGTGATGTTAAATTTTAATCTAGATGTGTTGAACCAAACTGCAATTTGAAACAAACAAATTTAAAAGATTCCATGTTTTTTTAATTTTTTTTTTTTAAATTTTTAAATTATTCAAAAAAGTCGTAAATTGTAATTTTCGCTTGTATTGTGTTTCTTATGGTGTTAAATTTTAATCTAGATGTGTTGAAGCAAACTGCAATTTGAAACAAGCAAATTTAAAAGATTCCATGTTTTTTTAAATTTTTTTTGGAAATTTTTAAATTTTTCAAAAAGTCATAAATTGTGATTTTCTCTTGTGTCTCTTGTGGTGTTAAATTTTAATCTAGAGATGTTGAACGAACTGCAATTTGAAACAAGCAAATTTAAAAGATTCCATATTTAAACTGATTTTAATTTTTTTGGAAATTTTTAAATTTTTCAAAAAAGTCGTAAATTATAATTTCCGCTTGTATTGTGTCTCTTATGGTGTTAAATTTTAATCTATATGCGTTGAACCAAACTGCAATTTGAAACAAGCAAATTTAAAAGATTCCATGTTTTTTTAATTTTTTTTGGAAATTTTTAAATTTTTCAAAAAAGTCGTAAATTGTAATTTTCGCTTGTGTCTCTTGTGGTGTTAAATATTAATCTAGAATCCTGTTTAAAGTTTTCCTTAATTCAAAGTGTGGAGAAAATTTGGAGGGAAATCTGTTTTTTTTTTTAATTTTTAAAAATGTGTGGAGAATGATTTGGTGAATGTAGAAACCCAGATGGTTGTGTTTTCCATAAAGATAAAACAAACGAGAAAGTTAGCTTGGTGAAACAATTTACAAAATGTAAGGGGAAAGAGGAAAAGTGAAATGTAATGGAAAAAATACAATACAGGTACAAAATGACAAAAAGAGGAAAAAGAAATAAAAATTAACAAAGTACTCGTAAAATTTTGAATTTTTGGATGATTATTTCCTGCATGTGTTTAGCAACCAATTGCGTGACAAATATTGACCAATCAAAACGAGAAAATAAAAAGTGCAATAATCTGATAAAAAATGTCGGTACCTGATTTTTATTTATTTTTTTAAAATTATTTTGAATAAAAAGGATTGGAAATAATGCGTTTGGTTTTATTCTATTCAGGAAATAATCAGCCGTATACCCCTCGTGCAAAATTTTAATATCGGCAATTTTTTTGCTAATGAACTCAAACATCCATAAATTATTCGGTCAGAAGACCAATTATTATCAAATAAAAACCCTCGACTTTGTCTCGTGCTCTTATTTGCTAATAATTGGTCTTCTGACCTCATTTATGGATGTTTTCGTTCATTGGCAAAAAAATTTCCGATAAAAAATTTTGCACTTGGGATATAATATATGAGAAAAAACTATGAGATGACTTTGATTTGACAATTAAGATTTGAAGCAAAATGTGGATATGTTGTGATCAAAAAATCAACAGAAAATGGAAATAAGATTAGGTAATACTTTTTGCTCTTTTTTGTTGTACCAGGAAAAGAGAATCTATGCAAATATTTTATAGAAAGCATTCTTGCTAGAAGGAAAAATATTTTCAAATAATTTCCACAAAAGAAAATTAGGAAATGAGTGAAATAAATCTAAAAATATTCCAAAAGCTGAGGTTGTTGTTGGGCACTGAAATTAATTGAAAACATTTCTATTGAGAATATTCTTGATAATCTTGCAGCTGTCGCATTATCTATACTTCGTTCATTTGAGCGACAGGGTAATCACGTGCTCACTTACATACGTCTATAGTTCAGTAGCGTAACATACGCCAATTAACTTGAATTTGATGGTGATTAAATGTTTTTCAATTTGTTTTCTATTTGTTAACTGTGAAAGTAAATAAATAATGACGGCACGACACTGGCATCGGACTGAAATGAGCGGAGCCTTGTTTGCATAAGCACATGGTTTTATATAGTTGCGTCACTTCAAGCTTAAGTGAATGAAGTATAGATTTCCGCATCTGCAAAATTTCTAAAAAATATCAAGAAGCATGTTATTATAATTTTTGTTACTAGCTTGAAAAACTAAGAGTTTATAATTTACTATAATTTCAAATTAAAATACGTTACAATTTTGTTAAGTAAAAGAAAAAAAAAGGATTCCTCTGTTTTTATTTATTTAAATAACTAAACCATCAAGGAAACAATCTAAGACTTTTTTTATTTTGAAAAAGTAATAAAGAAACTATTTTATTTTATAATTTATATAGAGAGCGGATTTCTAGTTTTTATGCTTTTTGTGGGGGTTATAAGTAGCTCAATACTTTTTGAGATGTGTAACAGACTTAAAATTTTGAGTCATTTGAGCCCTATTTTGTTATGCTTTTTTTGCTTTTTTTGCAGTTTTATGCATATTAAAATGTATATGCTTATTTACTGCCTTTTTCCTTATTTATAGGTATTTTTTCATTCTTTACTTATTAGAATTTTTATTGTTTTAACACGGAAAACATTCCGTTGCCGCAAGAAATGAAAAAAATTAATTTCTCGTTTGTCGTTGATGAAATGTGGTGGCAGCCAGGTTTATAGGAACTCATCTCTCACTTTGTTGTTGCGAAAAACCGGTTTAACACGATAACACTAGGCGAATTATTTGCTCCATATTTACCGATTCCCTCGTATTCCTTCTTAGAGTGCAGGTCATTGTTTCATTTCATTTAAAATTTAATTCAAAAATGCCAAAACCAAAATCTACGCCTGATGAGTGGATAAAAAATTTTCCAGAATTTATAATTGAAAATAATAAAATATTTTGTCGAGTTTGCGTTAAAACCGTAAGTATTTTTTGTGTAGTTACCTAATTCTCTAGTATTCAGAAAATATTATTTTAGATTCAAAGCGAAAAAAAATATAATGTTATTCAACATATGAAAAGCAACACTCATGTTGAACGAAGAAAAAAATTCGAGATTTCAAAATTTAAACAACAAACTCTACAAGAATCTGTTGCAAGCACATCACGGCAAAACGAACAATTTCAGTTTAACTTCGACTTATGTAGGATGATGGTTCAGTCCAATATACCATTCAAAAAGTTAGATAAAGGCCCATTTCAACAGTTTCTACAAACCCATTGCAATAGACACGTTCCGGCTGAGAGCACTCTTCGTAAAAATTATTTAGAGCCAGTATTTCGAGAAGTGTGTAACAAAATTAAACAACGCATCGGAAGTAACTACATGTGGTTTGCAGTCGATGAAACAACAGACAGTTGTGGAAGGTACGTGGCAAGTTTAATTCTCGGTATTTTAAAGGAAGATATTCCTACTAAAGGATATGTTGTCAGTTGCAAAGAATTGTCCAAAACAAACAGTAATTCGATTACCAGATTTGTTAATGAAAGTCTTACGTCTTTTTTTCTTCCAAATGCCGTACCAACGGACAAAATTTTGCTAATGATTTCGGATGCCGCTGCATACATGATTAAAGCTGGAACAAACTTAAAAATATTTTACGAAAAATTAATTCACTGTACATGTGTTGCGCACGGACTAAACAGAATAGCTGAAACTATACGATTAGAATTTCCTGTGGTAAATAAGTTAATTTCAAATGGTAAAAAAATTTTTGTTAAAGCCCCACTAAGAGTGCAATATTTTAAGGAAACATTTCCAACCATACCTTTACCACCAGAACCAATTTTGACCAGATGGGGAACTTGGTTAGAGGCCGCATTTTATTATAGTCAATATATTAATCAATTTGAAGAAGTAGTTACCGAATTTGTCGACGCTCCGTCGCAGTCAATAAGAAACTGCATAGATATTTTCAAAAATAAAGAGTTGCGACAGAATTTAGCTTTTCTAAAAAGTAATTATGAATTTGTATGTGAGACTATAACAAAACTAGAAAAACAAGGTGTTCCATTGGTTGACTCAGTGAATATGGTTCAAAAATTTAAAGAAGAAACTAACTCTGTGAGAGGAGCAGTTGGGCGTGTCGTATCTGAGAAACTCGACAATGTTTTAAACAAAAACACAGGTTTTGGTATTTTGTGTGACATAGCGCGAGTTTTACAAGGCGAATATGTGGAAAACTTAAACATCGATTCTACAATTATCCCCAAATTCAAATTTGCGCCAACTACAAGTGTAGATGTGGAGCGCAGTTTCTCCAACTTTAAAAATATATTGAATGATCGACGAAGAAATCTTACAATTAATCATTTAGAACAACTCCTTATCATTCATTGTTTCAAAGAAGAAGATTGAAGTTCAAGTAGTGTTTTCTAACCATAAGGAGTTGTTTTTTGTTGTATAAGCAATACAAAAATGTTATATTTTCATTTTTAGGAATTGTGTTTTATTATCTTGTTTTTATGCTTTTTAATGCTTTTTTGTTTAAAATAAAACTTTTTTATTCAGTATGTTATGCTTATTTAAGCGCTTAATTTTTATTTTTTTGTGCATATAAATCCGCTCTCTATTTATAATAAATTAGCTTGACCTGAGATTTTTTCTAATTTTTAAAATGTAACAAATCTATCAAAGAACACTTATTCACAGTAGAGAGAATTGGGAACATTTACGAGAGAATGAAAACCAGTGAGTGAAAGACAGTGAGTGAAAAAGGATGAGCGAGAGTGAAGTGAACGAAAGAGAAGCAAACCTTCACTCACTGGTAACTATGGATACAGGCTCACTTTCCAGGGAGGTAACAACAAAACATTTTTATTTTAAATTTAGAATAAATTTAGCTTGATCTGAGAGGTTATTTTAATAAAAGTAACAAAACAATCAAAGAAACAATTTTAATTAAAAAAAAATTAACATGATCTGAGACTTTTTTATTATTAAAAACTAACTATGAAGTAAACAATTTTAATTTTTAATTTATAACAAATTAGCTTGGCCTGAGATATTTTTTAATTTTTAAAAAGTAACAAAATAATGAAGGAAACAATTTCAATTTTGATAAATTGGTTTGACCTGAGACATTTTTTTATTCTTAAATGTAAAACGGTCAAGAAAACAATTTTAATGTTTAATTTAAAACAAATCGGCTGAACCTGTGAATTTTTTTAAGTAACAAAACAATCAAAGAATAGTTATTTACAGTAAGAGTGAGGAAGGCAAAGCTTTCGGTCACGCGAATTCAAGTGAACGAAAGCGGCCTTACTCTCGAGGGCTTTATTTGGTTTTGTTCGATACCTCCTTAGAAAGTGAGTCTGTAACTTTGTATTCAAAATTTTAAATAAAAATAAATCACAGTTTTGGACGGATCTGTTGCTATAAAAAAAAATACAAAATAAATAAAGTTCTGTAACGTCAATAAAGTGGTTGTGTGTATATGCTCCTGATGATGTCCTGGAAGAGGAAATACCCGAGGTACCAAATGTTGCCTATAAAATCAAAATTACGTTATTAGAAAGAATTGGAAAAAACGAGTGAATGAAAGATGGTGAGCGAAAAACGATGAGCGAAAGCGAAGTGAACGAAAGAGAAACCTTCACTCACTGGATACTATGGATATAGACTCACTTTCTAGAGAGGTAGCGAACAAACAATTTTTATTTTAAATATAGAATAAATTAGCTTGATCTGAGACAATTTATTTACATATTTTGATAAGTAACAAAACAATCAACAAGAAACAATTTTAATTTAAAAGAAATTAGCTTAATCTGACACTTTTTATTTTTAAAAACTAACAACTATGAAGAAAACAATTTTAATTTTTAATTTAAAACAAATTAGCTTGGCCTGAGATATTTTCTAATTTTTAAAAAGTAATAAAACTATCAAGGAAACATTTTAAAATTTTTAATTTAAAATAAGTTAGCTTGATCTGAGATATTTTTTAAAAATTTTAATAAATAACAAAATGACGAAGGAAACAATTTTAATTTTGATAAACTGGTTTGACCTGACATTTTTTTATTCGTAAAAAGTAACGAAACGGTCAAGAAAACAATTTTAATTTTTAATTTAAAACAAATCAGCTGAACCTGAGAATTTTTTTAAGTAACAAAACAATGAAAGAGAGATTTTTTTTAATTGTTAGTTTAAAAGAAATTAGCTTGACCAGAGCAATTTTTCGGTTTTAAAGAGTACCGAAACGACGAAGGAAACAATTTGAAATTTTAATTTAGGACAAATTGGCTTGACCTGAGACGGGGACGCCCCCTTAACAGCGACACGACCACAAAGACGTAATTATCGCCATCATTATTGATAAAGATGATAAAGCAAGTAAAAGTGGGATTATCCCGAGTTTTACAACTAATAAAAAGATTATTGACCTGGCAGTGTCTTAATGAGAGCGCTCTAACTAATTACCCGTCCCCCATAAAACACTAAATTCGTTAACTATTTCCACGCGTCCCCCTTTTAAAATCAAAATTACCATCCGAGTTCTCGAACAGCACCCCGATAACGTGCATCTAATTGTGAAGATAATTGTTAAGTCCATATGCCCTTATTATTGTTATTGCTTCGAACCAATAATTCCCGAAGCTTCTGCAAAACCCCGTTCACAATGGAACAATTACCTTTCACCGGCGGGCCGACCTGCACCGCAAACTGACAAGCGACAATTAACCCGGACCGGGGGTGGTATGACTCCCCGATCAGCCGCCCCCACCGGAGATTCGGGCGGTGTGATAGCGGCCCGCCGTTCGGAATTCAGAAATTGGCAATGTGCTTTAAAACAATTAAAACTAGAGTGGAAGGGTTGCATCGAAAAAAGTGGATGATTTGTAGGGAGCGGGGTTGCTTCCCTCTCGAAGGCGAGTCGGCTAATTCGGGATCGCAACATCGCCGTTCAATTTTCTTTTTTGCACCTCGGGATTGGCCCGCCATGCATAACAATATAAACATAAATATCCTTAGCGGGGAATTTAATTTTTATACCGATACGGGCAATATATCAGGCCTTAAAAATAACACCTCGTCCTGACAGATTTATGGTAAATATCCAGGTCGATCTTAAATGAAAACTCCTCCACGCTGCCGCTTCGTCTTCATCTGACGCACGCAAATCGCTCTTCCTATTTTTCCTCTTCCTCGGGGAAAGTTGAATTAATATCGTCATATCTTGGGTGGTGTCTCGAGGAGGCACAATATTTATTGTCACTTTGCGAAATTACTCTTCTATTCCTCACTATACATCTAAATTAGTCCTACGTACTCGCTCCATGGCCGAAGCATTCCCATCCAAATTCTAAATCCTTCAATTATTACTACTTTCATCAGCCTCATCCTCTCTATAAAAATTACCCAAATCAAACTATTTTCTTCCTAACACCACATTTATCGCTGTCAAACCTCATCAGCTTGCACTAGTTGCTTTTTGAAAAAAATCGTATGTTCGAATGTATCACTTGTTCTCTTATAATTAAAAAACTACTAAACATATTTTGATGAGATTTCTACCAACAATTAGTGCGTTTCTTTAGCTGTAATTCTAGCAAAAAAATATTGCACTGCGTGGCGAGGGGGCTGAGCAGTATCGAAAAGCGTGAAGCAAGTCGGGGACGTTTTATAGCTACAGTAGCCAAAGCCATGGCGCAGCAACGTATAGATCCATTATTCCTTCACTTTGTCTGTGCTGTGAAAATTGTTTGATCCTTTTTTATGTTTTTGCTGTTTAAAAAAAATATCTCCCTGCGTGCAAAAAATATTTGGCCGAAACATTCCCATCCAAATTCTAAATCCTTCAATTATTACTACTTTCATCAGCCTCATCCTCTCTATAAAAATTACCCAAATCAAACTATTTTCTTCCTAACACCACATTTATCGCTGTCAAACCTCATCAGCTTGCACTAGTTGCTTTTTGAAAAAAATCGTATGTACGAATGTACCACTTGTTCTCTTATAACTAAAAAACTACCAAACATATTTTGATGAGATTTCTACCAACAATTAGTGCGTTTCTTTAGCTGCAATTCTAGCAAAAAAATATTGCACTGCGTTGCGAGGGGGCTGAGCAGTATCGAAAAGCGTGAAGCAAGTCGGAGACGTTTTGCACCTAGTGGCGCGGCAACGTAGACATCCACTTTAACTGTACTGTGAGATTTTTTTGAGGCTTTATTTACGTTTTTGCTGAACAATAGCGAAATGTGAATTTTGTAAAAAATACTTTACTGCGGCAAAAAATATTTTGCCTGGCAACAACACCATTTTGCTAGCGAACATTAAGCCGTGTGGTTAGTGCGGCCAATTAAATTAATTGAAAATAAAACTAATAAACAAATTGAGTGTAACAAACGCATTCGTGTTGTTTAATCTATCAAGGTCTTCCCTACACGAAATTAAACTAATTTTATTTTTTGATACTAATGGTTTTAGGTAAATTTGAAATTTTGACAGGAGTGACGTCCCATCTTTTGGGATTTTAATGGTGTGGGATTTAGAATACCTGGGAGAGCCACTTCCGACGTAACTCACATCTATTTACATTTTAATAAAAATACACCCGCCACGTTCCCATTACTCGGCCAGATTTGGCACAAACCAAAAACTGGGAAACGTGTCATTACGTGTCAATCAGGATTAAGTCTGGCCCATCGAGAGGTTCAGGCAATTTAATAATTCTTGATGGTGGTCGAAAGGGAAGGACCGGGATGGATTTGGCGGCGAAAAATGGGAGTTTAAGATTGGGGTAATTAAATTATAGGTGGTGTTGGAGCATTTGTGTTCGGGCGCTTGGGGAAATTTATCTAATAGACCAATTTCGACAATTGTTTTAATTACATGTTTTTAAATAAGTGAACCAAATTAAATTGCTCTCGACTTCTGCGAAGCTTTATTTAGTGACGTTTCGATCTTTACCAGATTGAAGAAAGATTGTTGGGCGACGTGTTTATGTCAAAATCAATTTCGCAAAATTAGAGAAAGTTAATTGGCGCTATTAGCTTGTTTGTTGGACTTTGCGTGTAGAAATTGTTACAAATTGACTGTTGTGCTTTCGTTGAAATTTGTCAGAAAGAAAGTAGCGAAGGAGAAAATGAGAGGGAACACAAAGAATTGACAAATGACCTCGATTGTATATTTTTGGAGGAAAAAAAAAATGTATTAAGCATGGACTGGGAGTAGAAAGAATCTTTAGGAACAATCTAGAGAACAAATGTCACTTTTATTATGTAAAAGTTGGTGGAATAGGGAATATCGTAGTTGCCTCAACTTCGTCTCGGTCTCAGCTTAGCACAAAAAGACTCACTTCTACTCCAAATGATATAATTTACTATTGACGAGTAAATCAATGTTTTTAAGAGAGAAACTGTTCTTATGAGGTTAAGTAGACAACAAAGAGAGTTTTTTAATATATTTTTTGTAGAAAGCAGTGCTCCTCATGACCTAGATAAGATCCCCAGTTGAAAAAATGTAGCAGCGCGCAAAATAAAATGATTAAATATAAATAAAACTGTCAGATTAAACTTTTTTCGGGTGGCTTGTCACAATGGCCGCCGTTTCGTCCATTATCTTAAATGCAATATGCTAAAACCGTATCCACAAATCTGCAAAATAAAATCCACTCGACAAAATATTTTTTAATTCTTGTCCACCAAACAAGTAAACGATGAAAAGCATTAGCATGTCGGTCGGGATCGCTCTAATGCAATCGGGGGCATTTTCGCCGCCGCCCCCGAAACAAGGGAGAAACAAAAAAAAATCGCAGAGTAAACAAATCCCTCTTATGCACGTACCCTTTAATTAACAAAATCAACGTCGACAAACTTGGCAACTATTAAACATTCATCCACTTTTGTTTCTAGCAATGTTGACACGGCTTTGTTCAATTGCTCAAAATAGAATGACCACAGGTCAATTCCGGGCCGCTCAATTATTAACCGCCCCCACCAGCGACTCGGGGGTTGTAATTATTAATTGCCACCTTCGGCGGATTTTTCGCGGTGCATCACAAAGACAGCGGTGGCGGCGGCGCTCGACAAGGGAGCATCGGCGCGGAAAATGCCCAGCCGCCTTCGCTCCACAATTACTGATGTCCAATCTAATGAGTGGGCACGGCCAGTTTTCCGGGAGCAATTTGCATAGAGGAAAAGGAATTCTTGCCGCTGTTTGTAATTCCTATTTTAAAATCTACTAATGAATTTAGGCGAGACGTTATTATATTTTCATTTCGTATATGTACCAACGTATACCTACGTGGTATTATTTAATTACATCGGATGGAACGTAATGCTCTTGTGTTGTGTTTGTTGGCCGGACCTGCAATGTCTCAGCGAAAAAAAGACATCGTCGTGCCATTTAAATTGCGAAAACAATTAAAACCGGCATAATTTCCGCCTAATTATTACGGCCAGGTAGGAATCGTGACGGGCATTTTTAATTTTTTAGGCGAGTAATTGCGAATCAAAAGCTATCACGATGCACTCGTGCACCAGAAGGGCACAGATTAGAACGCTTTTCTCGCAGGAGGACTGGAAATACCTCGAAGCCGGAGTCACTCGCAAATTACAAACTCACATCACATTTAAATGTCATCAAAAATAACAATTCTCTCCCTAACGAGAGCGGGCTGCAGCAATAGACCTTCCTACTCCTAAGTCACGCTGGGTAGGATGGCTATAGTGAAGGATGGGTTTGGAAGCAATGAAGGTACAACATGGTGTGAGAAAACTTCTGAAAAAAACCCACACGTGTGTCGGCCGGCCGCGGGATTCGAACCCCAGACCTCCGAATGCAAAGTGGAGACGCCACCCTCTTGGCCACAATGCTCGGTAGTTTTAACTATTTCAATTATCTTCATAGACAGCTCGACCAGAGGTTGTGAAGAAGTTAAGTCTAAACGTGGAGGTTTGAGTCAAATGTTCTGTATTTCTGCAAATGAGAAATTTTAAAATTGTTTTGGGAGTTTTTAGTTTAATCGGGTTTACCCTCGATTTAGTTGTTTTATATTTGTAGCAAATAAGCTCTCCTATTTTTGATTTCTAGAAGTGGAACGACACCAGTTGAAAAATTTTTTGGCAACAATTGTCCAAGATTTATGTCTTGGCTATAAAACAAAAGAAAATTGTTCGGGATCAAGTAATCGGTTAGAAGTCTAAAAATAGTGGGACCCACCCGCGCGTTACTCATCCTTCCTTGTGCCCCACAAATGCAGCCCCGATAGAGAAAATCGCAAAATAATCAGTCAAGAATTAATTGAATTATTCACGCGGGGCAATAATGGGGTTTCGTTAGGAGGGTTAATTTGTTGGCAATATATTATTGCGTTTCCACCTCTGGATCCGGAAACCTGTTTCATTGGAAGTGTATTGTCTCATAGATTTATAAGGTAATTAGTCGGGCGAGCGGGGAAGGACTTGCTTAAAATATTCGATCGATCAGAAAATCCACGTGTGCAGAAGAAGAGGGACAAGTGGCGTGCGGCCTCGAGGAGGTCTCTCGTCAGTCAGACAATTGTGAAGAGTCTCGTGCTCGTCCCTCCATCACCATCGGATGAAGTATGTCCTAATGAGCAGCGCTCGAGGCGTTTCCCCTTTTGCAATAACAAAAACAATTCTTGAATTGGTCATAGGTCGACTTTCTACCGGAAATATACTGCGCCACGCAGAAATTAAAACACCAGAAGAAACAATCATTCGAGTCATTTACCAATACTGCTCCAGTCGAGCCATCCACACCGTTTCTGGACAAACCAACAAACTAAATTAAAATTACGCGACTCAATAGTGTAAGACGTGCTGTTATATTGTTGACATAAATCACCAAATTAAAGTGTGATAATAATAATAATGATAATTTTATAATAACTATTACAGGACTCTCTCTTTAGATCTTTCTTTGTAGTTAGAAGCAAGAAGTACTAATGGATACTGTATAAAAAGTACTACCAATAAATAGAATTTTCTGCAACTGCAGACAGATTGTATTTTTTTTATGTACCTACTAAGAATGTAGAACTGGCTTTGGTCAGCTTGTTCTCCTGATCTATCACCTATGGGGTATGATGGGTGTTGTCTGCGAGTACTCTCTGGTCTTCACTTCATTCTTTGACTCCTCCTGTTCCAGCAGACAGTACCTACTCATTTGGATTTTATTGTAGAACGTTCACCGAGTACTGTGGCCAAGCGCCTAGCGCGCCACTTTACATTCGGTAGGTCCCGGGTTCTAACCCCGGTGCCGCCTGACCAGGTGTGGGTTTTTTTCAAAGGTTTCCCCACACCATCACATCGTGGTATGTCTCATATCACAGATAAGGCGAATGCTGCAGTATCAACCTCTCAGTCGTATTTGTGCGTGGTGCATACTAGGTGTTCTGATTTATACGGCACGCTGTATATTTATAAAATGCGTATTGAGTGTCATGCTCTTCGCTCTTAACAACGTATATCACGTGGTTGCAATCTTCAAACACCCACTTTATTTGTGTCCCAATGCAGTTTCAGATAGCTAAGCGACATTCTTGGCAGACGTCTCCGTGAAGCTATTATCGAAGACAATAACATACAGACTGCACCTCCACATACATTAATAACTCGACGGTATTCCTGGACACATCAAAACACCGCTAATTATTTTATGCGAAGAGCGATTCGATCTGAACCGGAGTGGTGAACTCTTCGAGCAAATGGACAGTCAAAATAGATCCCGCATTGAAAAATCGCGTTTGGGAGGTGCTCAAGGTCGGAGTGGCCTATTTGCTTGACTATAAAAATCTTCTGGTTTATTTTATTAATCCCAGACTTCTCTTCGATTTTTTAACAAAACTATTGAAAGGATGAAGTATTGTGTTGTGACAAATGACTGTATTTTCGTGGGACTCACAAAGATTACGTTTTGAGTGTTGTGCTAGAAGAATGACATCAGGTACCATCAGATGACATTTATGATCTTTGAGAGCTATGCCAAGAACGATAGGAGCTTGTAGCGCTGTCAGCGTTGGACATATGGGACATAAATTACATAAAGGCACTTCAAAGCGGAAAACTAATTTGAAAAAATAAACAATCTTTTACAAATTTGAATTATCTGTTTTGAAAAAATCTCCGCGAGGCTTAAATTTTCACCAACCTCAAAATTGATTGCTTGCAATTGGTAATAATTTCAAAACGCAGACATGGTGTTGATTTAGTTAAGCAAGAAATTGTCATTTGTTTTTTCCTCCAGTTGCGACCTCGACTTCGTCTCGGTGTTCAATCTCTGGGCTTAGCACAAAAAGACTCACTTCTACTCTTAATGATATAATCTACTACTATGTTGTGCCAACGTTTTTTCTTTCAATGCATTTTTTAAATTTATTTGACTTTTCGCAGAAAAAGACAATCTTGTTTATTGAAAAAAAAAAAAAATAATAATAATATTTTTTGGAAAAAATTCGAATGGTTGAACATCTGGCCCGAGAAACTAGTGTAGAACAGTCCCCTCACAAAATCGGTAAACAAAATGTGCTGACGTCCCAATTTAATTGTATTTTATAGGTAGCGCTGAAACTTTTAACGATATTTTAAAACCTCTAACTGCGCTAAGTATAAACAAAGCGTTGACTTAAAATTTAGTGGGAGGAGGCAAACAGATATTTTTTCCTGGACGAATTGGCATCCTCCTTCAGCATAAAATCTATATATACAAAAAAAAAATCACAATAAAATCCCGATAAATTAGGCTAAATCGGTGCTTTACGACTCGCTTTCTATTATTGCCGTCGTTTAAAAAAGCAGCGATCCTCGCGCGGATTTTTCTAAAATTAAAGACGTTTCGAAAACAATGCAGATGATCTAAGCGTTTTCGTTTAGATGAATTGAACGCTTCCGTGTCGTGGGGCCAGAACATGATCAGGAGAGGGAAAAATTTTTTGGCGCCACGCCATCCAGGTAGATCATAATAACATCGCTGCAACAACTCGACCTAATTTATTTAAATTATACCCCGGGGCCCAAATAAATTAATACGTTATTGAAACCGCAAATCCTTCCAACACACGTGCCCATAAATCGTCGGCGTAATTTCCAGCGGATAGGATTAAGCACACGTTTTCGAATTTATGCTCCTTTCAAGATGGTGATGGTCTTGTTGTATTTTTTCGGTGCCCTCGCCCCGCTGTCACAATTTGGCATCAGCTAAACGTTAAATGGCGACAAACACGGCGAGCAGTAAACAGGAACAAAAACTAATGTGCGTGGAACATTTGCGAAATTTAATTTTCCAGTTCAGTTGGTTTTATTGCAAAAATGTTGTACTCCGGTCACTATCTGGATAAATGACAATATGGTGTGGCGCTTTAGAACCGCTGATCTTTATTGGCCTACGACATTAGCACGGTGTAATTACGGCTCTAAAACTGCGATGGTTATGACCCGGTCGAAACCGATTGCTACGAAAGTGAACTATTGCTAAACTAAATGGGAAATTAAATTGGTTGCATTCACAGTAACACACGCAAAGGTCGTCTTTCTAATTAATGCACTTTTGAATTTTGTTGAGAACTTTGAAATCTTGATTTTCATAAAGGTGTGCATTATGTGTGACCTGTCGTATTTACGAACTAGAGCAAATGTTCGAAATGTCTGTCTTCAGCTTCCAAACATAATGCTACTCTCTTTGCTTCATGTTTTCAGATGACCTTCGCAAAGTCGGGACATCAATTAAATTGCAGTCCGCAATGACAGTTACTATTGTAATTAATGATATCTGATGACATTTCAATTACATTTTTACGTGCTACCAATTGAAGTGTATTAATTATGGCCATCTCGATATTTTTTATTTTCGATCGCACTTCAATCATTTTTTTGTTTTTGCTCAATTTTCCCAGTGACATCATTGCATATTTCCCATTTATATTTTTTTTTGTCCAATATTTTCTTCTTTTGTAATGTATTAACATTAGGTTTATTTTATCCCATTTATAAGCACCTCGGCTGACCGTCACCGCCCCGGCACTCCACATTTTCATTTTTATTTTCACACTACATTTCCTTTACTTCTTTCTTCTCTTTGTATTCTGAACGTCCTCCTATTTTTTACGAATTTGGATCCATTCTTTCTTCTTTATTCTATGCTTCATATTAAAAAAGTAGGTATTTCAATCATTTTTTTGTTTTTGTTCAATTTTCACAGTAACATCATTACATATTTCTCATTTATATTTTTTCTTTGTCCAATATTTACTTCTTTTGTAATGTATTAACATTAGGTTTATTTTATTCCACATTTACTTGACTTTTTTCCATTCTATCATGTTTTAATTTTTCCTTCTTAAACCCAATTAAGAGCGCCGACTTCTGCCCCTCCATGTATCAAAAGGACGAAGACTTGTCAGTAAGTTAATTATTTCAACAAACTTCTTAACATGTCTGGTCACGGCCCTACGTGCCGAGCGGCGCGCTCCGCTCCTGTTAATCAATTAGATCCTTTTTTTAATCCTACCTGTTCGGCAAATCGTCGATCGCGTCGTTCGCCGCCCCCGATAGGAAACAACAAGGAAACGGCGATCATTTTCTCGCAGAACCGTTTCCCCTAGTGGTAATTAAGAAATGTATTTAAAAAATGGGCAGATACGAGAAAAGTTGCAGCCATATATATTCTTTATACTTTATAGGAAATTGCTTGGCGTCTCGTTCCGTCCGGTCGTTTCGCTCCTTCGTCCTGGCTCGAGCGGGCGCTCAGGATAAAGACCGCAGGATCGAACGTGTTCGAACGGAAACCAGACAAAGTCCTTATGTTCGCTTCTCTCTGATAATCCATACTTATTACGTGTTCTTATTCTTTTCCTTGCGTTCAGCCGATGATAAACGATAATTGGTTAAGGTAAACGATAGATGTTGGGCGGAAAAACGCGGAAAAGCGGTTAATTGTCCGATTTTGCAATCAGATCCAGACGTGGCAGCCGTCTAGGTTTTGCGGAAGCGGAATTATCAAAGAGATGGAAGTTGACGTGAGAGATCAAAGGGAAGTGCGTAGGATTTTTTATGGAGTCGTACGTTCAAAAAGTCTACACATTTCAAGGGAGGCATTTTTTGTAAGCTGAACTTTCTTTTAAAGCCTAACTTTTTCGATGCAAACGTTTACGGATTAGAAAAAAATGAAATAAACACTGACTACGGTGTCGCCGTTTATTTTATACAATTTTTAAAATATGTAATACTACGCAAGTCGCAGTACTGATCTGGTACTCTGTGATTTCCTTGTATTTAACACGACAAAAACTCATCATTCATCAAACTAAATGGTAAATACTTTCGAAAAAAAAACATCAAAGCCATACTGTTAAATTGCAGAAACCAGGCTTGATCGGTGAAAAAGTGTAAAATCGTACTCCAAAAACTCACGTTTGCTAACAAAGTATCACATTGGTGTGACTTTTGGCACACTTCCTCAAAATCCTACCTTTTCACATATTTTTAAATAATTTTCGTCCAACAAAATTTTCAGAAAAATGGACACCCACTTTGGAAATCCCCAGTTTCTCGCGTGTAATTAAGACTAAATATCTTCTAATCGTTGGAGTTTTCGATTCGTCGTGAATTTTTGGCGCTGTCAAAGAGCGAAAATCCCTTCGCCAACAGATTAATTTATTTATTGGCGGTGAGGTTATTATTATGACGTTGTTAAGTGCAAGTGAAATATTGTCACCTGCATCTGCGAAATGCATTCGGTAAATATAGCGTCGGGCTTTGATTAGAACGGAGATGATTGGACAAGACACGGGCATAGATTGGGTTATGTATTGCTACAGATGATACACGATTTGGCAGGTGCACACCAGAATCCCGGTATGTTTTAGCGCAGAACATCTAAATACAACCACAAAGAACACGCTGCATTCATTGGAGAGGACAGGTCGACAGCGGATTCGTTTTTTCGCTGATTTATTACTTTTCGAAATTTTTTCTATACTAAATAAATGTACAGGTGAAGAAATCAAGCGTTGGAATAAAAAGAAGAAGAAGGAAAAAATGAAAGACATGTAGAACAATGGTAAAAGTGGATTACTCGACACCAGAAAGGTGAAAAAAAAATTATCTTCAACTGGATGAATTTTGGATAAAGTGGGTTGGTACAAAGATGTGTAGGAATCTTTTGCAAGATGATTGGTACCGTTGGTACTACTGTAAAGACAAGTGTAATTCATCTGAAATTCTAGTGCAAAAATGGTCCAGAATAGAATTTGGACAATTGATCAAGAATGAGTAAAAAATTTGTTGAATTTTGGAATTTGTGGCTCAATTAAAGTCCAAAATGCATAAGAAGTGTCCATTGTTGTGTAAGTGGAGCTAGGCGCGTGCTAAAATAAATTCTTGGCATAAGCCCGTTAAATAATATTAAAGGAACAGAACCGCTAATTAATTTATCACTACCGATTGCCAAGTACGTTATTTTCAGTGTTTATGAATCGAAAAGTTATGAATACGAAATCGACGACATTGACCTTGCACGTCAGAGGTCAATCGGTGGTCTTTTGACCTGGCGGATCTGTCAAGACAAGGATTTTGCCTCGCTATGCAAATGTGCAGTTTTTTCACGGAGAAATATGCTCCAAGAAAGAATTTTGGAGAATAACTGTATTATTAGCATTTTTATGAAAAAGGTGACGAAATTTGTTAAATTATTAATTCATTTTTTCACTCAGAGAAGTACCGTGAGATCGAAAAAAAAATAGAGTTGGCTGTGACCAAAAATTTCAGTTGCCAATTCGTTAAAATTTCAATTATCAGATGTCAGTCTTAAAAGTTAGGTTAGTGATTTTGAGAACGTTGAAATCTTGATTTTCATAAAGGTGTGCATTATGTGTGACCTGTCGGTTGTAAAAGAATCATGAGGAGCTCCAATCGTACTTACGAACTAGAGTAAATGTCCGAAATGTCTGCCTTCAGCTTCCAAACGTAATGCTACTCTCTTCGCTTCATGTTTTCAGATGACCTTCGCAAAGTCGGGACATCAATTAAATTGCAACACGTTGTTTTTCAGGTATGGAAAAACAAAATAATCAAGGCAAGTTGTTGGTACGTGCTTTAAAAGTCCGGAATGACAGTTACTATTGTAATTAATGACATCTGATGACATTTGAATTAAATTTTTACGTGCTGCCAACTGAAGTGTATTAATCATGACCATCTCGATTTTTTTTTATTTTCAATCGCACGGTACTATTTATTTATTTTATTTTTAAAAAACCCGATGACTAGGTATTCAGGCCGGATTATTTTATTATTACAGATATTGCTATAAGATGGTGATGAAACTTATTTTTGAAATTTTAAAAATTTATCCATTAGGTACATATTTTTTATTATTATTATTCTAAATGCTTGAAACTTAAATTTTCTTGTTAAATTGTTAAATTTCTCTAAGAAACATTTATTACAAAGTAATTAGTTTCTCGATGCTACAGTAGGATCGTGTGAAAAAGATAAGAAACTGGAAAATAAAAAATTATTCTTAGTATTTCACTGATTTTTCTGTGGATTCGAAAAATACCCAAAAAGCAAGTTATAGGAAAAATTCTCTGAAAATTGGAATTTATTTATAAAACCTAATATTAAGAAAAAAATTATTCTGTGAAATATACAGGGTAATTTTTTAATCAATTTTATTATGTATTACATACCTTTGTTAGGACCACCATTATTCAAACTATTATTACCATTATTATTATTTTTAATATAATGAAAATGGGGGAAAATGAAGGGGAGACTATTTTAAATATATGAAAAAATATATTTTTTTTTGTACCTACATATTTAAATAAGTAGATATGTATTTTTAAATTCACTGCGATAATTTTTTCAGATTGTCAAAGATAAAAGAAACAAGAATTTATTACTTCTTCAAAAACTAAAAAAAACGACTGGTAAAACTTAAAAAAAAATGCAAAAAAAATGAAATTGCGTATTTGTTCTTCATGTGGTGATATGCGTTACATTTCTTTTTATATTTCACTGTAATTTATCAAGTGACAGGCTTTACAGAGAAAAATAAGAATAAATAAATTTTCATTGAATTGGAACCACATTGCACATTTTCTATAAATTCTAAAAATATTCCAACATAAATTCTACTGAAGCCAACTGAAGGAAAAGCGTCGGAAAATTGAAAACTATTCGGAAAACCTTGACAATTCCACTTACTGTTATAAAGAAACTCTACTAGCGTGAGATATACTGGGTGGTTCTCAAACTATCCTTCTCCACTCTTCTTTCATATTTGTTACATCAAAGAAGCAAAATTCTGATTCTGTTGTAAAAATCTCCCAAAACTAAAATATTGCCAACTTGGACAACTTCTTGGTAATTTTTTGTTCGTTGAAGAGTTTTGAAAAAAAATTTAAAAATTACCCAAAGGAAAAATGCACTACTGGGACCAAGAAAATTTTAATTTTTCCAAAGGAAAGAAAGAAGCAGTGTTTTAATTCTTGTCGTGTAGGAATTTCACTTGGATGTGATTTTTTGAGGTCTACGCACTCTAGATATAGCCCACGATCAAAAATCGCCCCAAAATAAAAATCCATCACCCGGAGTCCATCTTCCGTTCGGTCAACTTCCCGTTTCTTCCTGCGGCGAAGAAAAACCGCCGCTCGAATCGTGGGCGGCGCAGGATCAAGACATGGACACAAACTACAAGATTTCCGATTATCCGAGCCTAATTCTAATTTAGTCCAATCCGTGACACACACAAAGCTATTTCGAGATTCATGACAAACACCTCGATCTCACCGACAGCACTCGGTGCGCCGTCCTCGTTCCGCCGCCGCGGCCGCCCTCGCGCCGTCCTCGTCTCCAAGAGAAATCGAGATACAAGTGCGGGTGCTTCACTGAAACATGTGACTGTCTGATATTAATTGGGCGCACCTCCGATCGGCTCCTGCCAAGTTGGCTGTGATGCTTCCCGAATTGAACTTCGCCGCTTCTTCGAGACAAAAGAACGACGTCGTCGTCGCCGCCACCGTCCGAACTTATAACGCACTCGACGTTGTTTTTTCGCGATTGTTCTAATTAACTCGGTGTTTCTTGTACGGCATCGCGTATTCTGTTTGACAGTTGTCGTCCAATTAAAAATCTACTCGTTGGGAATGTCATTGTGTGCTCGGGAAGATCTTGTGCATGCAGGATGCAGCCGAGTGTTGCTCTTCTAATTATTGATATTCCGAAGAAAGTGCGCCTCGTTTGCGTTATTGTTTAACTGCTCCTTCTTCCACCCGGTTCTTGCTTTCTCTCTCCGTCGATTATCGATTGCTGCCTTTCTTTTTTTAGCGTTTCGAGAAAATGGAAATGTGGAGATCGCTACACACAAATCTGTCAACACTTTCAAGGACAAGGTGGGATTTTTTTAGGTGCGGCTCTGCAGTCGTCCTCCAACTGATGAATCACGAGACTCGCTCATTTCAACAGTTCTTAGACGGTACGGCTTCGAGGAGTTAGTCATGCTTGTGGAAACATTTTGACGGTGATCTATTACAACCTGTCAAAAATTTCGCACATCATTTTTGCACAACTCCTATTTTAGATACTTTTCGAGTACAATTTTTGACACAGAACGAACAGCAACTTGTTGAATAAATGCTACTGTCCTTGAGTAGACAAGGATCATAAAACAGAGTCGCGGAATTGAAATTTCGGGCAACATTTTTTTGTCACTTTTTGAATTTTGAGTTAATTGCAGTGTGTATTGAAATCATCGCTTTCATCTGCTGCCACCCCTTATTATGCCGCAAATCACTATTTTTAATGTAAATAAATCAAAATGACAAAAACATGACAAGAGTAAAAAATAAGGTTATAACTGTTAAAATCACTGAAACAATAACTTCTACAAAATTTGCCCCCGAAAACAGTTTTTCACAACAAAACGTGGATCCACAAAATTCCAAACAAAAGAGGTTATGTTGTCAGGCGGTGCGTGTTTGTGATTGGTTTACTGATTTTAGTTTAATCAGTGATACCAACACAATGCATTTACCAAGCATTTTTGCAGAAGTTTAGGTATCCCATGCAATTTCAGGTTTTTTCGTCAATAACAGGTTAAAAATTTAAATAAGTCAAAAATAAGACAAGCTTTAGTTACAAATATTCAGAAAGTATTTTAAAAACAGATTAAAAAAAACTTCCAGTACAACATATTTGACGCTCTCTATCGACAAACAAACATTCACTTTGCTCACTAGTGAGAAAATATTTTTTCCTCACTAGTGATTCAATTGCCATCTTTGCTCACTATTTTCTGTGAGCAAAGACCGCTGAAATTCAATGATCATGGAAAAAATCGTTTACTCAACTGAACAAAAAAAAAAATTTTGAAGCATTTCAACTTCAGTTTTCACAAGTTTTTAACACCTTTTAAATTACTTCTAGTTTCGTTCCTTATTCTTACAAGCTTTAAAGAGGTTGTATTTAGCTTTTACATATCTTCATACATCGAGGATTTGTCATTTGCCTAAAATAAGTATGTGATATTATGAAGCATCCAGATCCTGGATTCGCATTCCAGAGAGCTCTTGATCAGTTTCTTTTTTGAACAACCGTTACACTGACACTGAGTTGAAAGTGCTGAGAAAATGACCATGATGATGACACAAATTTGTTGAACTGTCAATAGGTACAACATTTTCCCTCTTTTTTTAATTATGAGACTTAACATTTTCCTTATGCGCTTTTTGTCTTTTCTTTTTAATCTTGTAGTCTTCGTAGTAACTCCTCAGTTCTTTCAAGTTTCTCTTCTTCGAATCCGTGAAGGATGTTAATAGGTCATTTGGTTTTACGTTTTCACTTTATATTTCATGCTATTTTAAGTTTATAATATACATAGTATCTTCTTAGCATTTTTTGGCGCAATTTCTGTTCAATTAAATTCCTTTACAGAGCCTTACTAAGTAGTACACTTTTATTTTTATTAATTTAGAGTTACAACTAAAAGTAAATATGGTTCTGTTGTTGAAGAAGTCCTTTTTAATTGTTTTCTACTTCTTATCAGTTCTATTACGAAATTGTTACCTTCCTTTAGTCTTTTTCTTCTCTCTTCTCCGTTTTCTTTTTGTTATATTTTTATTTTGTCTTTCCAAAGATAAGATTTTCTTTCTTCTGCTTTATTTTTTTGCAGATTCCTCTTAGATTATTCTTAGATTCTAACAAGAACACTTTGATTTTATTTGATCTAGGTATTTAACTTAGATTAATTTCCACGTACATCAAACGTACGTGTTCAGCCAGTCAGAGCGTTTGCTTTCATCCAATCAAATATGTTTATCGCGATAAAAACGTCCTACTACTCTGTCATTTGTCACAATTATTGTGTTTTTAATAACTACATAATATTATAAATAAATAATTACCTAACGTTAAAGTTTGTATTTTGGAAGTAATCTTGCCAAAAATAACACGACCTAAATTTTATATCTGATAAAGTTCTCAATTTTCACTTAAATATTTTTGCTTTAGACAATTTTACTCGTTGATATTTGGCATTTTTATTCAAAAGTTAAACCCTCGAGCTAAAGCTCTCGGGCCTAACCAGAATAAAAATACCCAAATTCAACTCGTAAAATTGTCAAAGCAAAAAATTTTCATAAAATTGAAAAATGTATCCAATAAAAAAATGAGATCTTGTTATTTTACTTTCGATTAAACTTTTATTACTGTTCTCCTTATTCTGCGTTTTTGTTTTCATCATCTTCCTGATATCTCGTCCTAATTATTGCACGTTTCATTATTATGTTTTTCATTATCTTAGGTACATCAAAAAACTTTTTTTTTATCATTTATCTAGTATCAATTTTTTTTTTATTATTGGTCCTTACAACCTGGACAAGTGCAACATACAAAAATTCCACAAACTTTGAAAAGCAATTTTTTTTTGTATAACAATTAATAACTTTTTGTTCTTATTTTTTTTTGTTCCTTAATTTAGTGCATTCTATTTTTTCCATTGTCAAAATTTTGGTACATACTTTAAAAATTCTTTGTATTAAGTCAGCTTTTCTTCTCTTCTTATTGAGTCAACTTTTCTTCCATTGTCTTTACTTTGTTTTATTATTTGATCTACTCAGTTATTATTCTTCTATGTATAATAAACAATAAATATTTTCATTCTGCTTTTTATCAACATGACATTTCTTTTTGTTAAATCATTTTTATATTTCCTCTTATCCAAGTAGGTTATTCTTTTGTTATTCTTGTTTTTCATTATGCTTTACATTTCCTATCTAGAACAGTGCCATACTTTTTAAGCGACGCTTCCAACGCTCACTCCGAAACGAGTGTTTCCCGATCGACTCGAATGTAAAAATTGCAGAAAACACTGGCCTTTTGAGGCATTCAAAAAAAATCGGTCTTGATAATAATACAATTTAGTTCATAAAATACAACTTCTCTGGATTTTCCTCCATTAAAAAATTAGGGAAATATTTATAATCGTTGAAAATTGTTCCTACAAAATTCACAAATTATTGCAAACATTGAAATTTCAAGTGAGGCAATTGTTTCTAATAACCAAAGGTCACTGCCTACTTGGTTTTATGTTCGTTTATGTTTAATATATTAAAACAAAAAATTTTAATTTAATGTTCGTACAAAAAATATTGTACGAACCACTTGCGTGAAGACATTTTCCGCTCATTCGCGCATTAAGTAAAGGCACTCGCTCCTTCGTCGCTCGTGCTTTAAAAAATGCGCTCATGCGGGAACATCGTCTTCCCGCACTTGGTTCGTAAGTAACTATTTTGTGTTTTGTGTCTTGTTTACTATTAATTTTTGTTTACTTTTAAGAGTATGATTTCATTGTTGTTTACAACATATTAAATTATTCCTCTTTAAATGACTAATTTCTTCTTCTAATCCTTTCCATTTGCAACGTTTTTCTTATTGTCACATCATATTTAAATATTGAAAGAGTTCTTAGCGAAGCAACGAAAGAAAGTCCTTACTGTATTTCTTTGTCTTCTTGCCCCAATGTATCTCTTTCGTTCCTCCTTTTGTTTCGTCTTTCAATTCTTCTATCTCCGTACTTTTTACCTTTCATTTCCGGTTTAACGAATCGTAAACATTTCTGCGAAGCAACGAATAGAGAAGGAAAAATCTATCGCTCGTCGACGCTGTGACATTTTATTATTAGCAAATGTGCGAAAAGAAAGCGTGCAGCAGGAGGAGAACGCCAGTTAGTTGTTGTCCGCTGTGCTTATTACTTAACTGGGAACAAGCTCGATATCTCTGGAGTGTTTATCCCGGCCCATTAGGGTAAAATTTTTGGCATATCGATTCATCCATGTCATCGTTGAGAAATCTGTTGCGATTCCTTGAACCCAATCTGTGCGTTGATTTGCGTCTATTTAGAAAGTGCGTGTGGCGCGCAATGGTTCTTGTTGGATTGACTCGCAGCAGGATCGAAGAGATTTTTGATCGGTGCAATTATGCAAAATTAATTATCCGGAGTGTGTCCGCGCCCCATTTGCTCTCCCATCAGGGCCCTTATCAATTAGGCTCCTTCTTCATCCCTCGCGTCTTCCCGCAAAAAGCCTCCCTCGCCGCTAATTCGTCCGTTCGAATTTGTCGCCGCCGAAGCAAATACGGAAAAGGCGAAAAAATCGAAAGAGAGGCGACTTTTTACCGGCATCCCGCCGGCATCGACATCAGTTTAAGGACACTGGGCGTCTCCCAACCGGTCCGGTATAGACGCTACAGCGTCGGCGTCTGCAAAAATCGAACATCTATACTTGTAGAGTAGTGTGCGCAAGAAGTCGATCTGGGGTCGAGAGGTCACAGGTCGTGGGGGATGGAAGGGGGGTCACCTCCGATCACACGGGCGCGGGGCAGTCCGCTGATGAGGTTTTTTACGATATCCAACCCTGTTCGATATCGCCCCCTCTACTCTATGTAATAGCGACGCCGCCGCCGCGACGGCTTTACATAAGAGAACGACCGGCCCACCGATATTTCCGATAACGCGCAATGCAACCGATTCCAACACACTAAATATTATGATAATTATGCACCAAACACCAAGAGCTTGACAGTTGAGCCAAATCGGATGAGTATGGTGTATCCACTCTCGCAGTCTTTAAATCTTTAGACCGATCAGAGAAGTTCAGAGCTTTGCCTGTTTGCTCAAA
Source organism: Tenebrio molitor (assembly GCF_963966145.1). Lineage (NCBI taxonomy): Eukaryota > Metazoa > Arthropoda > Insecta > Coleoptera > Tenebrionidae > Tenebrio > Tenebrio molitor. Next base: position 812,959 of record NC_091049.1, read on the forward strand.
TTACAATTCGATTCTGTTTTGGAAGTAGTGAAAGGTTGGAAAGTTTCATCTTGAAGACTAACACGGTGATTCAATTCGTTCAAGATTAGTTGGAACAGTTAACCAGTGGCCAACTTGTAATTGTGGTTAAACATTAAAGAGATAGCTGAACGGAAACTTGCTTTTACAGGTTATTACGGGGAAGTTTCTTTATTAGCAAGTCGGGTGAAAATTTAACAGATTCTGTGTCTAGTAGGCGCTGACCAAAAATGTCAGTTGGCAATTCGTTCAGATTTCAATTATCTGATGTCAGTCTTAAAAGTTAGGTTAGTGATTTTGAGAATGTTGAAATCTTGATTTTCATGAAGCGCACGCCGCTTGTTTATAAATCGATCCAAGATCCAACGATCATCGATCAATCAATATTATCCAGAGAGGTTGTTGTCGGTTGTGGGGGTTCTTATTGCCAAGGGGTCATTTCATGCACAACAGACACACGATAGAGAAAAAAGTGCAAATCTTTTTTTTAAGGATAAGCTGAACTGTATCAAAGGATAGGTTAGTTTCTTGGGTTAATCTCTGCAATCTCTTTGTTCACCAGCTTCAATATTTTCAGCTGATCTTTTTGGCGCTCGTCTACTGCGTTTTTTGCGCAGAACACTACCTACCAGTTTCCAAAAACATGTTTACCCATTTGTAGACTTTCTGGGCAAGTTGTTGGTTAAGTGCCTTGAAAGTCCGGAAACTTTTGTTGAAATTTCTCAAAAACTCGAGGTGTCGAATAGGTGCCTTTCTCCATTGCTGAAGAAATAGAATAGAAATCATGGTCTCGTCGATTTTTTTTATTTTCGATCGCACGGTAGTTTAAAAGAGATCCTTCTACTTAGATTTATTTATTTATCGTATCAAATATAATTTAGCTTGTCAGTTTCCAACGATTTTTGAAAAGTGGTAGCACCTCTTACTAACTTGTTTTACACCACATTATAATTATTCTTGCTCTCTCTACCTCCACTCTCCTTCCGAATTTATATTCATTTGTTTTATGTTTTCATCTTTCAATAAACTCTCTCCACGTCAAAACTTCTCTTTTAGAACCATTGCTAAGAGATATCCAATTATGTACGTCCTTCATAATATTTTTCCATTTTTTTCCAAACAATATGGAATCCATTTAAATGTGTTCTCTGCAGCACTTATTGTATTTCTTCTTTTTTTTTTATTGTACAAAACATAATTTCCAAATATGTATTACTATTTCACTAGTTGTCTTCTAGGAATTTCTGAACTCCACTCCATGAATTCTCACGAGAGTATTTATTTCGTTTCCTTTCTATATCTCGTTGTTCTTTGTGTTCTTCAACATTTAAAGATCACAGAAGATTTTGATGCGTGTTCAAATTACGAACGGTAAAATCTCGAGACATTTTTATTAGCGAATAAAATTTAATAAGCTCCTTATTTGCATTCTAAATATTTCCGAAAATCTTCCAAATGCTCGTTGTCTTCTATCGTAGATCATCACATTTACTTGATATTTGATAACTTTCAAATGCTTCTAATTTTCCTCTCTTAAGTCTTTTATTGATCTCCCCCTTTCTAAAATTTCGTTAATATTTTCTGCACTATTTTAAATTTGCTGAGATGCGCTGAGGTTAGAGTTGTTGGATTCTCTCATGGGCGGTGACCTTGGAATTATCTGCACGAAGGCGGAGCGATAAACTAGTGAAAAATTTGTAAATGAAAACTGGAAACATCGACTAATTTACATGAAAATAAACGAGAGAGAGACGACACTAACGAATGACAATGTTATCCTTGAGACCGATATTCGTCATTTCCGCAGATATGACTCATAGCCCATGAGAAAATCCAATACCTTTACTAAAATTCATTGTAAAGCTCAACGGTGAAGTCTCAAACATTTTTGCTGCCGAATAAATTTTCTTTTGCATTTTCAATACTTTAAAAGAATTCTTTCATAAACTTGTACTATTTTCTATTGTCCGTAAACCTGTCAGTTGCTTTGATTCTTCCTGTTTCTTAAACTATTTCAATTTGTCTTTTTATTGTATTGAAGTTTGTAAAATTCCCTTAAAATTTCTTGAAAAAATAAAAAAAATCTCTGCTGCTGAATACATTTTGGCGCCAATTCATTTCTAAATAACTTTTTTACATTTTAAAGACCTCGCCGACACTTCTAATTATTATTATTAAAGTTCTCTATAATTTTTGATAATTTTCAGTGCTTCTAATTTTCTTGTTGTATTTTTGACTATTTTGTTTTTTTCCTTTATTTTCTTCTCTTCCAATCTTCAAGGCCAGCGAAACTCGAGGTCTCAGCTCTATTAAAAGAAAGGAAACACGATAGAAAAAATCTGAAAAGAGGTTCTTAAATGGGATTGAGTAAGGTCCATTTTAAACTAAATTTGCATATTTTGCCATATTTGGAAACTGAAGTAATGACGTCATCAAATTTTTTTTCCCAGAAACACCTATATTTTGGCATATTTAAAAAGAGCTAATTTTTCTGAACAATTTTTGTAAAGAAAAAAAATTTGCTATCTTATTTAAATCGTGACGATTGGGAATTTTTGATATTTACAAATTTGCTTATAATTTTTTAACGGAATAAGATAGCAATTTTTTTTCTTTACAAAATTTCTTCAAAAAAAGTAGCTCTTTTTAAATATGCCAAAATATAAGTATATTTCTGGGAAAAAAAAATCGATGAATAGAGTTTCGCTCACGCTATAGGTACATTAATTTTATTTTAATATTTTTAATGGACTTTTAATGATTTTTTTGACCCAACCTGCTCTGCTCTGCCTCGACCTGACCTGACCTAATCTAACCCAATAATCCTAATTTTTTTTATAAACCTAGAAAGTGAGAAACTTCCGTTTTGTCTGTTGTATAATTTTTTGAAGCTTTTTCCTGAATTTTCTGTATCTTTCCTTTCTTTTTTCTTCTTATTACATTTCTACAGTTTATATATGACAATTTTAGATTCTCCCACTCTTCTTCAAGAAGTTTTTGTTTAGATGCAAAGGTCATCACTGTCACTCGAGGTGCTTCGGTCAACTCCTGGCGGTATCCGCTCCCAGTATAGAGGTGTCACTTTCCACCCGAATTGTTTGCCTCTTTCTAGCCCCAACAGCCTGTCGGCTCCGCTGGTACGAACGGTCGGTGCTAAATCATCGCTCCAGATAAATTCTTGCATAGTTGGAGGAACGAACGGTACACGGAAAATAAAAATATACACACATAATTTATTTAAGTTTGTGCGGGGCGACAACGAGCGACGAATTTAAGAAAAGCTATCGTCTTAAGTACGGATATATTTCATATCACGGCATTAGGGGAAGAGATCGCGCAGAAAACGTTCCGGCGGTCCCGCGCTCCGCTAAAAATATTGCGTGTCGTACTAATACACGAATAACTCTAACAGTAATTTAAGACTTGTTAAGCTCAAACGACACCCTGTGAAATAGGATGGAAAACGCCTCCACAACAAATACGTACAGGAGGTGCGGAATGTTTTCTTCTCGGGGACACAAATCACGCACGCGGTGCTTTGCACGCTTTTTCCGGGAAGATTTCAATTTAAGGGAGGAATCGATGGGAGGCTGTGGGAGCAAGGGAGGGAGGTTGCGAGTGGAATATTTTTACTAATTGTAAGATGATAACATTGTTGGCAGTTGAGGAAAAATGAGAAAGAAAAAAATGAAAGGGAATGTGAGGTGGTAAGAAAAACTAATGAGAAAAGAGAACGCCGGAAGAGGAAAAGATCAAATAAAAACGTTGACAAAAACAATAAAAGAATTAAAAGTGAATCGATAAGACCATGAGGATACAAATGGAAAGAATGCTTCAAAATGTTTTTACAAAGAAGAAGTGACGTGGAAAAGAAAGAATGTATCAAAAACAAATAAAAGAGTACCTAATGAAACAATGAACTATTGAAAATCAGTAAAAAATGGAAGTGCGAATTTTGGGTTGAAACTCGGCACGGATGGTCAGAATTGGATTCTGAACAACTTTTTCTAATAACTTCTTTTGATGTCTTCATCGTGAAGCAAAATATGAAGACTTGTTCATATACGCAAGATCGCAGTTAGCCGGGTTTACACAGTAGAGTTAAGTAGTTGAAAAGATGCACCTGGAGAAGGTCTACGACTGTACAAATATTCATAACTATATTTCAGTAAATATCAGAATGTCTTCATCACACTGTATGTGTAATGAAGGAGAAATAAAAAAAATGAAAGAAAAGGAAGTGGCAATAGTGAACTACAATGCGGTAAAGAAGAAAAGAAAAAAGAAGAAAGATGAAGAGAAAAATTGATCGCAGGGTTGTGTTTGATATAAAGGAAGGAATAGTAGTTATTTATTGTGGAAGCGTTTTATCCACTAGTGGAATAAAGTAATTCCATTATTTTACTAGTGAATAAAGTGGTACTTTAGACGGTTCATAAGTGTGGATAAAACTTCAATTATAAGATTATTGTGGATAAAAGAAATTTAAAAAATAGTTGTTGTGGAAGGAAAAGTAGTAAATATGTAGTTGAATTCGTGAGTAGAAGCACAGAGAAGGTTAGCTAGATTTTTTTTATACAGGGTGTTAGTAAATGGTTGGGAATACATTTTAGGGTGAACTCCTTACGAAAAATGTGGCTTAAAACCTAAATAAAGTTTTTCGTTAAAATGAGTAGTTTTCTCAAAAAATAAAATGTAGTCCACTGTTGGAGAATTTCTCTAATTAGTTCATTTGTCTGCCTAAAATCGCATTAGTTTTGAATTAAAAAAAATTCAACTTCCCACGTTTAAATTTTTTCTTTAAACCATTATTAAATCGTAGTAGGTATTTCAAAAAAAATACGGATATGCCAGAATACGTTTATTTTTCTTTTTTTGAGAAAACTACTCATTTTAACGAAAAACTTTATTTAGGTTTTAAGCCACACTTTTCGCAAGGAGTTTACCCTGAAATTTATTCCCAACCATTTACTAACACCCTGTATAAGTATATTTACTTGTCCATACCAAATTGTGAAGCTTCATAATATCTTCTAAGATATAAATTTAAGGGTTGAAATCACTCTCTGAAAATCTGTTTCGGTTTATCTCTCATATCTCGAAAAGTAAAAGAGATAGTGAAAAGTTCCAACGATAAAAATGTTCCTTTGTTCACATTCTCCAAGAAAATTGAAATCAAAAACAAAAAAATAAAAACATTTTTCTGTTTTATTTGTGTTCGTGCAACTTGCACGTGGAGTTAACAAAAAATGTTATATTTTTATATCTGTTGTGTTTGTGACCACCGTTACCGATAATAATCTGCTTTTATGATGTGTGAATGACTTAGAATATTTCTGGTCGATCTAAATGCGATCTAAACTTAGCAAAATTTAAAATTAAACCTGTTTAATGATTGACTTGAGTGCTATAATATACTGGGAGCAGTTAGTAGATATTTAGAGTTTACTAAAATCTTACAAATCGTTCCGTATCATAATTATTTTAAGGAGACAATCTTGACTGAGCGATACTTTACTTAAACCTTAAGTACAAATTTGTAATCATTTTCTTAACCTATAAAAATTAAATTACTGAATTACTGAATTGGTTCACAGTCATAATGAAACTGTAAATAAGAGACTTCAAAAAGGTAAATGATTCAGCTTTCCATAAAATTTAATAGATCCTTAACAAATTCTGCTAGAAAATGCCAATACTCTACACGTTTTGAGGAAAAATTCCAAAAAAAAAAATGTCTACAATAAATATTTGTATCTGTTTTGATGGCCAGAGAGTGAGAGCGGTGTTGGGTAATTTAAAGGGTTGCGAAATGGTCAAACGTTAACACAAAATGAAGTTTTGTTTGAGTGTTAATTCGTCCTGAGCAACTAGATAATGTGAGACACAGATTCCTGAGAAAGAATCTGGGGTAGCGCGGTGTTTTATATTCGGTCCGACTGACTCCATGCCTTCTGTGTCCATTAAAATGCCCAGTTTACTGTAAAAATAAGCATAAACAGTGGTGTGTGGCGTTGCGATAAAATAAGCCGTGGAGTCTCTGGAGAGGGCCCTCTCGCACATTTTGAGTGTTTCGGGGAGTCCAAGAATTTCGATAGTTCCGATCGCGGCAGAGAATCCGTCTTGGTGCGATGTCATCTCGAGTAGGTTTTTGCGCGAGGCGAGATATCGATTTTGTCCACGTCTGGTGCGCTTTTCTAGCTTTTATTAATCCGTCCCAACAAATCACATCCCTGGACCGGTCCTCGAAAAGAATCGATCCTGATTGCGAGCGTCGGCGGCGATCGATGAGAGCGCCGCGGTGTACATAGAGCGGTAAATGCCCTATATACCGAAGGAGTCGGTATTGGTCGAATATCGTCGATAGGTAGTCATCTATAGCAATAGAATTGCCAAGTATCGATTCTGCGCTCCTCTCCGACCAATCGGATAGTAGACGAAACGAGTGGGGAATTCTGATCGGACCGATCGGTTCGAGGCCCACAACCAATGCATCTATATCGTCGACGGTATTGGAAACTCATACTTATTGGAAGGGCGGTTATGGCTCACCGGGGGCAGGTGGAGTTTTTTCGAGGCCGACATCCAGTCGCCACAATCGAAAATTGACAGATGCCCACTGGATCGGACGAATCGCCGACAGACACGCTCACCTTCACAGATTAGGCGAATCGACTCACGTTGCGTTGCGATGCGTTACGTCGACCTGTCATGTGCCGTCATTATTGATTATTGTTCCGCAGTGTTTTTCTGCGGTAGACACACCACTCGCCCGTTATTGCAAACCTTAACTACGGACTACGCTTCCAGATAACGAAACGCCACGATTTATTGATATTTTAAAGGACGCGGCTTGCGTGAACGCCTTCGCTTGTTTACGATACAAACCCCGCAGCATCCAGTAGGCCTTGCAACAAACAACTGACACTCGCCTAGCGACCACGCGCAAACAAACGTCACACTTTTACGTATCCATCAACAATTGAATATCTGTTTCTCCAATTTACTGCACTCGAAGAACAGATAAATTCAAATTGACATTTGAAATGTGACGTCCTACTACTAGATCGGCGAGATGAATGAAATTGCAATATCCGACAAGAACAAACAAAGAATTCATACTACGTCAGAGAAGTCGAAAGACACTTTTATTTACTCGTGCGATCTAGTAGGTAACAATCGACGATCATACATTTGACACTTGAGACAGGTACGTCAACTGTCAAATTCGATAGGTCAGTACGTTACAGATATGCCAGGTAGTGTGTGGTAACAATGAAAACAATTGAAAAATGTACGGTTGCGTTTATCGATTAACGACCTGAATACATAGAGAACGGCAATTAAGTAGATTTCGGGGAAATTTACATCTGTCAAAAAAGTGGTACGAATCACTTATCGCGAAACTGGTACGATCAAGTGGGTCCTTTAAACAATTGAAAACCGGGGAAACTGACGTACGACGACTAGATTGATCGGATCAGTTAAGATTGGAGCTGTGATACGTTACGTTGACCTCAATACGGGTCCATTATGACAGTTTCTTTGCGTCTGTCGTATGGCGTCAGTATTGATTATTAGTTCGGCGCGTTTTTATCGTAGGAAATTTGGCGGACGAGTTTCGTCGTGTTGGTAACGTGGAGTTATTGGAAATAAAGTGACAGAGGAAGTTACTAGATTGTGGTGGATATTTTGTAGGAGAGCCACACAGGACAATACAGTTTTTGTGAACAGTAAACGAAAAGAAAGAAAAAGATCACAAATCGAGTGATGGAGTGGCCACCAAGGAGTCCAAATCTGAAATCTATTGAAATTAGTTCTGTTAAAGAATTTGTTTCTGTTAGAAATGATTGATCAAAAACTAACTTTTTAAAGTACTTATTGGGAAGTATTTCATCACTACATAATTTAAAGAAATCATTTTAAAAGTTCTGAAATCTAGGAAATACATCATGCAAGAGATTGTACTGATTTGTTTTAGTTTTCCTACCAATAAAATTTTTTAACCAAGTCAAAATCATTTCCCATGGAGCTGTCAAATCAAAATCATTCCTAGTGCAGCTGTCAAAGGAAGCAACTGAGATACTGATCGATCAGCTTAATCATTTATTTAAATGATCAAATATGTAATAATTTTTGACAAAGCGGTAAAAAAGACGTTATTAATCAATCAGTTATTCTAGAACGAATCTTTATGTTTGTGATCAGTGAATTGATCGTTTGATCTTTTAATTGACTTGAGAAGTTTGTTGATTTTGATGAATTAATTATAACGATAGAATTTTAATTGTTGCACGTTCGTCAACGTGGTCTGCTTCTGTTAAAAATGATTGATCAAAAACGGACTTTTTAAAGGACTTATTGGTAAGTATTTCATCATTACATAATTCAAAGAAATCATTTTAAAAGTTCTGAAATCTAGGAAATACATTATGCAAAAGATTGCACTGATTTGTTTTAGCTTTCCTACCAATAAAAAATGTACAATTGCTATTCCTCTTAAAGATTTGATTTGGAAATGATCTAGTAAGTGATGATCTAAAATCATTGGAATTGATCGAAACTAATTCAACGCTTCTACGTAGAATTCTAGATTAAATTTGTTGCTCACAGGATTTTTTAAGTGATCTAGAAAGCTTCAAAGATCAAGATCGAAGTTATTATCTTTTTTGAAAGATGATCGACCAAGATAATTTTTTACTCGATCAAAAATTGATCAGAAAGTATAAAGCACTCTACCTAGTAATGATTTTGTATAGATTTGATGAATTTAAATCAGAGAGTCACTTCAGAATTTGTAAGAACTGCGGTTTAGTCCTCGGTCCTCGCGATCATTTCAAATGATCGAAAATGTTGAAAAGATCTTTGTTGATGATTATTAATGATCAAAACAGATCGTAATTGGTCAGAATTGTTTGAAAATTTCTAAGTAGAATATTCCATTCCTGTCAATTGCTTAGTTGTAAAAACGTACCGACTGTCGTGTAAAGAACTGCACGCTTAACCTTGCACCTCCTAAGTCATTATCCTTTGTCCTTTCGCCGAAACCATCCTTCGCAACTAGCAATAACCAGCAAGACCAAGATCTAATCCAGTTTACGATCAATCGTCGGTGGCCAAACCCGCCATAATGGAGTCTTAAACAGTCAAAGAGATCGTTTCGTTCGTCGTCAACAACTAATTCCGCAATGGCGGCATAAAAAAAATCGGTAGTATTTTGTCTATGTTTAGATTTCCAATCTAGATATTGTGCGCGATAAACGTCGAGGAGGCAGTGCAGAGACAAACAAGAAGCAGTAGCGTTCGATACAAGAACATCTTAGCGTAGGCCATAACTTAAGGCGTTCCAGCACAAACCGCTATATATGTTTCGGTTACCGAACGTCTTGAAAAAACCGACAAGATATATCGTTTCAGTTAGGAATCGCGTTCGTCGTCCTTTTCCAGGACGTCGCACGACTCATGCCTCGTTCTCGCTCTTCGGACGCGAGCACTCAATGATTTACGCCGTTATCCTTTCGATATCCTTACAGGAACGACGCATAGGGACCGATTTGCCTTGGCGCAACGTCTCCGGTACGTTGTGTGGTCCCGGAGGGAGGACACGCAACGATCATCGACGCCGAACACGGAGGATCGGCTACACGATTCTTCACGAAGTGGGACGCTCTCGCATAGGTGTTGCCACTAGGTGTAAGTATGAGTTACGTTTTTGTTGTTTAAAGGTTCTGATCGGGTTCGAGTCGTGTAAATGGGGCCTAATTCAATTGGGCTACCTGGATTTATGGGACACTTTATGACAGTTTAATGGACTTGGAGTGCACTGCTGGGTGAGGGGAGGGTCATGGACGCGACAAGATGAGCGAAAAATCAAATATAACATATATTGAAAAAAAAAGAAAATAATTCAATACTGGAAGAATCAGTCAAAATCAGCTGTCAAGTCAAAATCATTGTCAAAAAATCATTGCTAATGGAGCTGTCAAATCAAAATCATTCCATTTTAATCATTTATTGAATTAATCAATTAATCAATCAATTATTATTCTAGAAGGAATCTTTGTGAATTGATCGTTTGATCAATTAATTGAGTTGAGAAGTTTGTTGATTTGGATGAATTGATTATAATGATAAAATTTTAATTGTTGCAGGTTCGTCAACGTGGTCTAGACCTCCGCTCCAAGAAGTAGAAAAGCGATGGAGCCAGCTGAGCGTGAACGCGCCTTCATCCATCGCCATTAATTAAAATTGTCGTCACGACGTGTCGTACGTGAAGTTTGAGGTACAAATAATAACGATAATAATAAAAAAATGTATAATATTTCCGTTAGTACATAGCGGACAGAAAGAGAGACACAGAACGAGATCCAGGGGGCCGTGACATACGGAAATGTCAATCCGTGGATAACTTCACGCGATGAGGTCGTAAAGCACTGCTGCCAACCGTGGCATCAGCGACGATTAAAACGCACTCAACTTTTTACCAGTCTCATGGTACGCATACTGATCACATAATGTCTGAAGTGAATTTTGATATTATTTTTATTGCGCCGTCTGGTGGAACTGCAACGGTTCCAAATTGCGGGGACCGTTCACACCTCGACCAATTACAAAACGACGCGCTTTGAACGCTACCGTGAACTGCAAAATTGGTACCACCAAATCGGAGCGAAGTTGGCTGCGGGTGGTGCCGGAAATGACATCTCCCTATTTTTGCGATGCAATTATTATCAGATCTAGGCTGTTAACGTCATCCTTGTGTTGCAGCTAGTACAATTATCAGTGTATCTAGTTGTTAAGTAGCTGTTGTGACCTTGTCAATTATGGAAACTGATCGCGTTTGCTGCAAACTAGCGCTAAAAAATGAACCTAACGAGATTTAGTGTTTGTCACTCACCGCCTAAATTGCTTCCAATCTGGCGACGTCTAATTAAAATCGAATTAATTTAAGTTTGACGGCGACTCGTTAGTTTAATGTAAATTTTTGTTGCATTAATCTAGCCCGGCCATCGGGTCGAGATAATTCGTTTTTGGACGATTGGGAAATTGTGGATTTCTCATGTGAATTTTTACAATCGAGGAATTGCTAAGAATTGTTCAAAATTGCGCATTAAAGAGGATGATTGTGTGAAATCACGATGATCATTGGCAGCTTAATGACCGGCGATTTCTTAGGCAAAGTTTCCGATTACGTCAGCTATTGGGTTTGAGAACTGTTTCGACAATTGTTCTAAGCCGAGTTGTTACATTTAGAAAAAAGTGTAACAAGGTGAAGGCTTTTCCATAATTTTTTCATCGAAATTCCACAACGGAGATTACAATTTTTTTATCAAGAATGGCGCGAACACTTTATTTGTTGAGTATTTCTCGCTGCTTCAGCTAAGACTTTCGAGCCCAACAACTCAGTTATTTTCCAGCGGATTTTTGTGAAATTTGTGAAAAAAACAAAAAACTGTGTTAAACGTTGCTGCAAATGCAAACGCGCAATTTTGCAGAATTTTGGTCATCCCTTTTCGCAGAAGCGATTTAAATGCAATGCTGTTTTTAAAAAAAAACATCTAAGAGCTTTGATTTTTCTCTCGAGAAATCGATATTAAAATCTTCATTCAAAATCTGACCGTTTGTCGTTCGTTGGGCTAAACTCGCCCCCCCCAGAATTTACCCGAATGAGCCTTTCACCTCGGAGCGTGTGGCGTGACGCGTGACGGTAAAACTAATTCACTGCATGGGAATAATGTCGTGGTGCGCCTAAAGAAGTTTTCACTTCAATAATTCGGACATACCGATTGGAAATTTCTGAATATTGCTCAATAGGAATTAATTATGGGAAGCGGGGACGAAATGGTGACCCCAAAACAAATTTCACTATTCATCTACAAATTGATGATGATTTCTCTTATCGCTCTTTGATTTTTAACAAATTAAATATGATTTCTCTTATTGCTGTTTTTTTTTTAAATGCGTTTTTAAGTTCCATCAGCTCGTTAGACTGACCTTCATTTTCCAATTTTTTTCTCCTATTTTTTTCTTATGTTGGTTGATGAACAGAAGTTGTATAAAAAGTACCTAAAAAATTATTGCATTGTTGTCCCACCAAAAAATTAAGAGAAAAAAGTAAAATTGTTCTGTATTGCCAATTTGCATACATTTTTCTAATTATATTCGCAACTAAACGACAAAAATGACCTAAAAAATTATTGCATTGTTGTCCGACCAAAAAATTAAGAGAAAAAAGTAAAATTTTCTAAATTTTTCTAATTACCTATATTCGCAACTAAATGACAAAAATGATTCAAAAGAAAAAATTTGAAACAATCTATTTATTTTTACTTTTCTTCAACAAATTTATTTATAACTGAGAAAAAACAGAGCAAAAACTAGTTTGATTCGAAGCAAAAGGCTTTTGTTTCTATTATTTATCAAGGACGTTGCAGTGCAGCAAGTTATTGCTTGAGGATGAGTTAATACTTATTTACGAAATGAGTGCGAGAAGACATTTTTCGCGCACGAGCGCATTATTTGAGGACGAGCGACGAAGGAGCGAGTGCTTTCATTTACACGAATGTGCCGCATACGTCTTATTTGTCGTATACATTTTATGAATAGAATGGCGTTTGTCCATGCGATTGCCAAACCTGAAGAAAAGTAAACATTACTTATTCCTTCGAAGTGAAGCAGGAGAAGAGATACAATTTTATCAATCACTGGAAGGGATTTGTACTCCAGAAGGTATCAGCTCAGGTTCTGGCAAGGAAATGTGGTGGTTTTGAGAGGTGCAAGAATGAAAAATGCGTTAGGTGTAGATCTCGGTGGACAGAGTCGTAATTGCATAAAATCTTGTCGTCCAGAGAGGCAGTAATGCAAACCAACCAGTATAAAGTTGAGTAAGAATTTTCCCATTACATCCGGAATGTGGCATGTGTGTATCCGTATTTACAAGTGCACATCCAACGTTTCTGTATTTCTATTAAAGAGGGCGTTCGACCATCTGATCCGAACCAACCCCCCCATTATAAAACGACAATTTCGGTCAGAAGACTCATTTCCTTCCGTCCGTCGGTTTGTCTCGACAATATTATTATAGCCGACGACCTTTTACCAAATAACGCAGATTTTATCAACTAGAAGAATTAGATAATGAAGACTACATAACATGTTTATACCCCCTTTTCCTTACTCGCGAATTAATTCCGGGGGTCCCTGGAAACTGGGTCGCCGGAATATAAAAGGGTGTGTGTGGGGGCGGGAAGCTGAGGGTGGGCCTCACAGATCAGATGGACGGTCCCGGTCTGATCAAACAGTAGTAGCTCTTCGATCAATACTAGCGGAGGAGAAAACCTAAACAACACGACCACATCGGTCGTCGTCCTGTCGTGCGGGAGCGGGGCCGCCGCCGCCCCCACACATGCATTCGCCGCCCGAACGGCAACTCGTGCACTTGACCCACTGATGATGATGATGGGGGTGCTGATGTAGGCCAACGGACCCCACCAAAAAATAACACACCTGTTCAAGGACGACGCAGGGGTGGATATTGGAAACGGGGGAAATTACGGATTTTTTCACAAACAATTTTTATACACCGGGTGGAACTACAATTTTTTGCCGATCAACAATCAACGTCAAATTTAATTAACACATTTCGCGCGAGCAAAATTAAAATTAAACACTTCACTACAAGTGGCCGCCAGAAAATTAAACAGAGACTAATAATTAGGTTCCATTAGTGTCATAAAGAAATGTCAATGTATCTGCATATTTGTGAAGAGAACAGGAGGTCATGTGACCGCGCGCTTACGGGACTACGCGGTAAGTTGTAGCCCCGCCCATGCACTTCTCGCCAACTAATCTCGAACATTTTTAGAAAATGTTTATGTTATGTTGCCATAAAAATAGAGACATATTTTTTATTTGAATTTTTGTTTGTAAACTGGGTATCATAATTGCGCTATAAAATGTTGAGAGGAAATTAACGAGTAGTACCAAGCTTGGATGTTCTACTTGGGCCCAGTTTACGAATGACACAAAAGCAATTAAATGAAAATTTATGACCTATTGGAAATTATGGATAGTTCAATATGTCAAGGCTCGGGAGTTGAGAAAAAACCAGTTTGATATGAATCAGTCTACCTTTAATTAAAGTCAATCCAATTAATATTAATTGGGTAAATTTGATGAATAATATTGGCCGGTTCAAGGCTAAATAGGATATAATAAAATAAAATGCGGATGTTTATCTTTCAATTTTATTAATAAATTGATGTGTGCTGTAAAAAAGAACACACATAGCTGATGACGCGAATTTTTTGTCGCCAGGACGAGTGTGAAAGTGAGTCTGCATATTCTACTTCTCCGAGAGGATGGCAAATAAAATTCCGTCATTTTTATTGTACATTTTTGTATATTTTTGGGCACTCGACTTGTATTCCAAGACGTGCTTAATTATTTTGCTCTTCAAAAATCGTTGCACATCACAGAAATATTTATTTGGTTGAAAAAATGGGACCCGAAGGTGACCCCTGCGGCGCATCATGCGATACGCTAGAATAATTATTTGGTAATTACGATTGCGAGTGTGTGTTTTTTGAATCGATGAAGTATCGAATGAAACCATTTTGAGATTGGTTGGGAATATTTTTCAAATGAGGTGGTTGGGAAATTTGAAAAAAAAAATGGAGGAAATAAGTTTTTGGCGGAAATGAGGCGACGAAGAGCAATAACCTTAGCCCCTCGAACTTACCATGAATGGCGTAATTATTTTTTTCTGAGAAGTGGTAGAGGTAAGAACTGGTAAATCGGTTCATTCATTAAGATGGCAACAAAAAAGATAATTTTTGTTGTTCCTTGAAAAATGTAGTCATGTAAAAAAAATGAAAACCAATAAAAATTATTCCTGTGGTCGTAAGAGAGAAAAAAGATACAAGATACAAAAATACGAAATATTTTTTGAAACAACTTTGATGATAAAAGAAATGTCTTATTTTAAGAAGGTACATTTCTGTCATTAAAAAAATATCTAAAACATCTTTGAAATTTTCAAAATTAAAAAAATATTCTTAGGTCTTATTACATACAATTATAGTGCACTCACTGGTTGTTGCTTTAAATAATTTTTTATAATAAATGAAACAATACAAAAAATTTCTTATCAATATTTTTTATAAGAACACTACATGGGATGATTTTGAAGATTGAAGGAAAATCTTTTCAGAAGAATTGAGAACGTTCTGTATTAAAATCCAAAAAGAAAATCAAAATTGTCGTGTCAAATTGAAGAAAAAAATTCTGGAAATAAGTTTTGGTATGGAAAAGATAGAAAGACGCACAGAGGAGAAACAAACATTTTATTTCACTTTTAAATATGAGACGTCGCCCTAATTATGGCCTTTTATTTTTGACTTTTAAAAATAAAAATACATTTTTTTGAAGTACATAAATATATCGGGTGTTCATTTAAATTTCCAGTCAAAGTTGGCGTTGAAGAGTCGATTGTGAACGCACTACGGTTTACAGATCACGGATCAGCTGTTTAAATCTAACCTCACTTTTTGCGTTGTGTGTTTTTAATCTTCAACGCCAACTTCTACGGGAAATTTAAATGAATAGCCGATATTTACCAAGTGAAGTTTTATAACTGACCGCGTGGTGGCGCTTTTTAAATTACACATGACTGTAAAAGTCGATTGTATGAGTTTTGCAGTTTCATTGTCATAATTAATTAATTCAGATAAGTCACAAAGCTGGGCAAATCTTGCATACATTTCCAAACGAAAGAAAATTTAATTTTGTTCGCAGATTCTTTCATCTGATGTCTGTCTAGGTATCCAACGTTGAACAATTTTTGCTCGATTTAATTCGCAATTGTAAGAAACTCATAGGCACCAGTATCTAACAGAAATTAAAAGTATTCCAGAATGCTGCAATAAATGGGAAACTAACTGTCACACTTTAAATATCGCGCGTTCAAATGAAATTCTGAGCTGAGTAGGCCTAAGAAACCCGTTTAGAATAATGTAAATTTTAAATTTCCCGCCGTTTGACACAAATGACATTTGTTTATGTTTAATGGGGACATAATTGAACATGTTTGTTTTAAGCAAAGAATAGGAATCGTTAAGTTATTCTATTGTTAATGTAAAACATTGCAAAGACAGAAAAAAAGAAACTTTTTTTTTGTTTCAAAATTTTAGGTTAGCTGTCCACATGCTCCATTTAATTTACACGTTAAAAAAGCACAACACAACAATTGACGGTTTCCAACGCTTTGCCAGCCCAGGATTTCATTTGAATGCGCGATATTTTAATTCTAAATTCCGCAAATCAAGAACTTCGAGACTAATCAGTTTTGCTTTAAAATAGTTCTATTTTTAATTTATCGCAAGTACTTGAAATACATTTTTTTTTACACTTCTATAGATCGAATAATGTTTTAGGTTTTGTGTTGTAACAGCTGAAATCAGGGGAAGTCCAAATTTGCGCTGTTGCCACGTGTCATGATAGCACAACGCCACCGCACGGTGAATCACAAAACCTCACTTTACAAATATATATTTTCAAGTATTATACAGGGTGTCGCAAAGTTAACGTATTCCAAGTCGGGGGTCTTATATGGAATAATCTCAGGAATCTCGAAAAAATAAAATAAAAAATATAGGGGTGGTTTTTACAAAGATATATGGGTCTGAAGGTTCAAACTTTTCGACATGTTTTTTTCAAATAAAAAATATAAATGGTTGACATTCATTTTGAAATATGGTGAGGATGATTATGTAAAATATTAAAATATAAATGAAAAGACATTTCTTGAAAAAACAGCTTTATCTCGAAAAAATAAAAGTTTTATTTTCCCAATTTTTGTTCAAAAGGGAAGTACAACATAGCTAGAATATTAATCAGGTACTTTTGAACAAATATTGGCAACTTTTATATTTTTTTCAAAGTGACAGCAATTTTTTTTTTTAAACAATTTTACTTGGTCAACACGATGTTCCCTACTAAGCCCCGAACTCGGAATACGATAATTGTAAGACACCCTGTATAAGTGTACTAATTTTAAAAATAGTGAAGGTGAAATGCTCCAAATAAATAGTGATGACAGTATGAGTTTGTCAGACTTGTTGTTCGATGAATTAAATTTTTTAACCGAACTGTTTTGTCGAATTATACGAATTTCTGTCACCTCCTAATAGGTATCACAATCTAACAATTCCGAATGGCTCCATCAATTTAACAAATAGACCTAAATGAGTCACACTTGGCCATCATTAAACTATTTATTAGGCGAGTTTTGCGATGTGAATGTTTATGGCAGATTATAATAAGTGCCAGAATTATACACTTCCGTTTCCAATAATTACAATAACGTGTGTAGGTACCGAGTCTTCGGTGGGAAACGCCGACTCCACCAGAGAACCACCTTATAGGAACCGAAGTGGACATCAGTTCCCACTTTTTTATAATATCCGAAATAGTGAATCACACCATTATGTAAAAGATAATAACCTGCAAACCGGAAACGGATTTCTTCTCGAGACGCATTCCTCGATTTCCTCTCGCATCGGGACGTTTCTGATGGGAATCCTCCGCCATCAAGGTCGACAATTACTTATTATTAATAAGTGGCGCGATCGGAAGTTGCGGTTGCGTTAATTGCTGACTTGTTGATCAATTTTTTATTTCTGTGAAAACGAGTGTCAGCCAGCGCTCCTGTTCTGTGAAACGCGACGAAATGGACGAATTTCGCGGCAATTGGTCGAATAATTAGGAAATGACTTATTAGGTATTTATAAATTGAGTGGAGCGCTTAATAAAAAATGTTTAAAGGCGCATCAACGAGCGGAGGGATCGTCGTCCATTGTTGGAATTTATTAGGAACGAGACGAATTCTAACTAATTAATGAACGTGGTGCTGCCATAATTATAAGATCAATTAATTCATGCATATTCTGTGAGTGTTAAGTGATGTCTCCATATATTTAATTGGATATATCCGGTATTTAATAATGTGTGGGTATTCGTTACTAGTTCGTTAATTTGTTTAAAATTATATTCGTTTGTGGAGCTGTCCGATGACATTAATGTAAATACGTACGTTTTATGTGACTCACTAATTTAATTCGACCGAATCGTGACACGGGATTCAAAAATACGCACCGGACGACGTCCACCACCTCCAATACAAATTCACCAACTTACACTTCAATTAATTCATCCAGGGAACCACCCAAAGACAGGAAACCGCACATCTACAAGCGCTTGAAATGGTCAAAAGCGCAGCGGCCAAAATCATTCGAACGTCCGTCTCGTGGTCCAGATCTGACACATTGTGTTTTCTTGTGGTTTCACAGTTTGCAGTCGCAGAACAAAACACTAAACGCTTGAAGATCTTGTGTTTGGAGTAGCTCAGAAGAAGAAGAATGTACCTTGAAAAGCAAAAAATTCTGACATTATATTGTAGAAAGTTGCAGGGTTGCAAACTTTGAATGAAGAAAACAATACTGTTTACCTGTTTACCTTCCCCGAGTCCCACTATATTAGGTGGATCTGACTGTATCTTCCAAAACTCTTCATCTTCCATCTTGGATTCTTCTCTAACTCCTCCACATCTCCATGTAAATCTTCCGGGTCTTGCTGAATCTTTCCTAAAGTTTTTCTCAGATCTCTCTGTATCTTCTATCCAGGATCTCCTTCTATCTCCCATTCAGTATCTCCTCTTTATCTCCCAGTATCTTCCCCAGACCTCCTTGCATCTTCCACGAATTTCTCTGCAGTTTTCACCGAGGACCTTCTTGTATCTCCGATCCCAGAACTTTGCTTATCTTCTCTGGATCCCTATATTCTGAATCTTCCTGTATCTTCCTGGTTCTCTCTGTTTGTGCTCATGACCGTTCGTATCTTCCTTCACCTCCTTCAGATCTCCCTAATCTCCCAGTATCTCCTTCGTACCTCCTTGTATCTTCCACGAATTTCTCTGAGTATCTCCGATCCCGGAACTTTCATTATCTCCCCTGGATCTCCCTATACATATTCTGGATCTTCCTGTATCTCCCTGGTTTTTTCTGTTTGGTCTCATGACCTTTCGGATCTTCCTGCATCTCCTTCAGATTCCCTGTGTGTCTGTCAGATCTCCCTGAACCTCTCCCTGTGTCCCGGATCTTCCAGCATCTTTCATTCCGGACCTAGCGGATCGCCCTGTATCTTCCTTTAATCTCTACCATCTTCCTCCAGATCTTCCATATTTTCCATCACCTTTTCACAAAATCACACTTCACTTGACTCTTTACCTATCTTTCTCTAAATCTTTCAATTCTTTTTCTTTCTCATCTTGTGCGACGCTTTTCTTTTCTACTTCTTTTCCCTTCCTTCAACCAGACAGACCTTCATCTTTAATTCTTCATCTAGCTTCACACCTTCCACATCAATAATATTTGTTTTCTTAGCTCGTCTACAGAACATTTTCCATTACAATTATATTTTTGTCTTCTTATTTCTCCACACACCTGGTTTGCTTTAACGTTTCCATTGATATTTGTATTTACCTTTCTTGTTTTTTGGCGTAGTTTGACTTGTGCCGTTTTTGTCAAATAATTCCATTCGAAAGCGCTTGTTAACTGCCTAATAAATATCTCTCCTCGGAGAGAACGAATCGATGCCATCAGAGGCAATAAATTCGTTCTTCGATAAGTAGGGGCTGAGTGGAGTAAATGGTTTTTGCCAAGTAAAGGGGTACCGAAGTTATATTTCTTGCCTGAGAAATTAACAGAGTCATAGATCTCTTAGAGACAAAAACATTTGAACACTGTATCAAGACTTATAGAGTTGGATACAGAGAGTTCCGCCCCATTTGCGATGCTCCTAAAAATGCTAAATATTCTCCCCGTCGCGCTCCCTCTCCCGGTTGCATATGGAACACCCCTACACTGGAAAGTGTAAGAAAGTCGGCGTGACGTGCACCTCCATCGTTCGGTTTTATAAAGAAGGCGAAGAAAAAATTTAATCGGCCCGGATGGCGGTTTTTGCGATCGCGTCGCCTTGGTGCATGCGACAGTCTGTTGTTTCCCCAGCCTCCCCGATTCTCCCATTAACAGTGTGCGACGTTCGGCGGGTTGATTTATTTTATTGCTTTTAGTAGCGTTAATGTTTATTTCGCTAAATTACAAGAAAGGGGTTTGCATATATTCCTCGAGCTGCACACACGACTTGTACGATCGCGGTCGGCGGGGAGAGGCGCACGTGACCGGTGCGGGCCAACCCCCGCGCGGGGCCAACACATGTGACCGAGCGTCGAATCCGCTCTGCGGTGCTCGCTTCTGCTCGCACGTACGTCTTCCAGTCGAATATTTTCGCGATAAGTTATTGGGGTGTTAATTAGCGTCTGCGAGCGTCTATAAATTCAACCCTTTTTTGTCGCGCGGCCACCCCTTTATCTGCTCTTGCCGATACCGCTTCCCTTATGCTTCCCGGGAAATAATTCCCCAGATCATTGACGCTTAGTCCCTTTTTCAGAGAGCGGAGCACATGTGGCTCGGGCAAAGAAACGGAATTCGCAGCATCAGCGACGTCGCTCTCTGTCCCACCCGATGGGTTCGATGGGGTGCGGGAAGATGCGGGCTGGTCTCGACCCCTTTCGTTTTGTTTTAACTGCTCTGTTTAAAGAGACACATTAACGATAGAATTACCCTTCGGAGGAACGTAAATTCTAATACATTTGGCATCACCATCGTGGAGTAGGGTGATTTTTTTCGTTCAATTATTGTTATTAGAGGATCCGCGTTTTGAAAGGGTTGCTTTTAAATAAAGTGATGGCGGAATGGTAATAATTAATCTCGAACGGATAATAAAAAGAGAAAGCCGCAAAAATGGAACAAAAATTTACATCTCCCCCAAGGGCGAGAGTTTTTACGATGATTTCGGTCAATCGCAAATAATGGAAACTGATAAAATTGCTTCCCCCGCGACGACGACCTAAACCCGAAGCTGAATCCTATTACTCATTTTACTCAACTCATTTTACTCATTTTACTCAACAAAGTACTAGACAAGACAACATTTTTCAATTGTTTCAGATAAGTTATTTATGCTGGGAAATAGTATATCTAGAGGTGTTGGATTTTCTCATGGGTTATGAGTCTATTGCATGTAAAGCAGTCGACATTTTCAGTTTTATTGCTCCGCCTTCGCGCAGATATTTCCAAGGTCACAGCCCACAAGAGAATCCAACACCTTCTTTCATGAAACTTATTTCCACCTCAATATCTTTTTGTTTCCCATTTTTCTCGTTTTATTTTAACAGATTTCTTCCATATTTCTCTTATACCAGTCATTCTTGTTTTTTATTGCAATTCTTCCCATTGATTCCCCCTTTCAAACATCCCTCACGGTCAGTTGCTACATTTTATTTTTTATTCATCGTTCTGGCTCGACTTGATTAATTCCTTGAATTTTTCCTTTCATTTCATTCCCTGTTGTATTTGCTCCCACCTAACACATGTGTACATAAGATCCGTTTAATTAATTTTTGAGTTATTTCTGTTGGTGGAGAGGCAGCGCGATCAGAGATATCCGGCAGAGAATATAACAAACAAAATGAGCGAAAGAAAAATTCAGCAGGATCGATAGAGTTCTTTGCTTAAATTCCATCACTTCATTTAGCCGGAGATTATGTTGATTTCATTCTGGTGTTGTAAAAAGCGTCGCTTTGACTAAACTGCACCGCCATCGATCCGCCAGTTTTTTCGGCTTAATTATTGAAATGAATTTAAGTGCAATGGAAGCAGCAAACAATATGACTAATAAAATTATAGTACAAAGTCAACTCACAAAAGATGATAAAATCAAAAATCTGGACGACTACAAAGGGTTGGAAATTAGTTTCGGCCCCGCTCGAACGGATTTAAAAATATTAGCCGCAGATAAAATCGAATGAAAAGAATCAAAAACGAAATTATCAAAACCAATTAGGGTGCACGAATTGGGCCCCGAGCGATGTGAACTATTTGGAAGGGGTAGCAAATGTGCACTTCTGTATTATTTTTAATTTCTTTTCTTTATCGTAGGAGTATCGAAATAAATAATAAAATGTTTAAAATTATTTATTTATAATGAAGAATAAATGCAAGAGAAGTTTGATTATAAAATGGAATAAGTATATATAAAGTGGAAGAATAGATGTCTCCCTTGGACCGCTGACTATCTCTCCCGGATCTGTCTGTATCTTCCATGGATCTCCCAAGGGATATTTACTAGAAATGTTTTGAAATAAAAGATGTGCAATATTGAAAATCTGTTTTCCCGCCCCCAGATTTACCCTCTGTCCTCCCTAGATCTGCCTGTATCTTCCAAGAGTCATCTACTACATCTTCCATCCTGGATTTTCCTGTAACTCTTTCGGATCTCCATGTATGTCCTCGGGATCTCGCTAAATCTAGAGTCTTTCTTAGATCTCTCTGTATCTCCTATCTTGGATCCCCATGTGTATTCCATTCAGTATCTTCCCTATCTCTCCCTAATCTCTCAGTATCTTCTCCGAACCTTCTTGTATTTTGCACGAATCTCTCGTGTAGTTTCCACCCTGGACCTGTCTGTATCTCCGATCCCGGAACTTCCTTTATCTTCCCTGGACCTCCCTGTATTCTGAATCTTTCTGTATCTCCCTCGCTCACTCTGTTTGTTCTCATAATCTTCCCGCACCTCTTCCAGATCTCTCTTTATCTTCTCCAGATCTCCCTGTATCTTTCGTAGATCTCTCTGTACTCTCCCATCCCGGATCTCTCAGCATCTCGGATCTCGCGTATTTACCCTTAATCTCTCCGAATCTCTCTGGATCGTAAATCTTCTTGTATCTCCTTTGGATCTCTATGTATATCCTCCGGATCTCGCTGAATCTTTCCTAGAATCTTCCTTCGATCTCTATGTATCTCCCATCGGAGATCTTCCTGCATCTTCCATTCAGTATCTCCCCTATCTCTTCCTAATCTCCCAGTATCTCCCAAGGGTTTTCTTGTATCTTCCACGAATCTCTCTGTAGTTTCCATCCCAAATCTCTCTTTATATCCGACTCCTGAACTTCCCTTATCTTTTCTGGACCTCCCTGTATTCTTCCTGTAACTACCTGGCTCTCTCTGTTTGTTTTCATGATCTTCCGGATCTTCCTGTATCTCCTCCAGATATCCCTATATCTTTTCCAGATTCTATGTGTGTCTTCCAGATCTCTCTGTACTCGCCCATCTCGGATCTCACATATTTCCCCTTAATCTTCCTCTATCTCCCCTGGATCTCTCTGTATCTTCCATGAATCTCTCTGTACCTTCCATCCCGGATCTTCTTTTATCTTCTTCGGATCTTTCTGGATCGTGAATCTTCTTGTATCTCTTCTGGATCTCCATGTATATCCTCCGGATCTCGCTGAATCTTTCCTAGAGTCTTCCTTAGATCTCTCTGCATCTCCTATCGGGGATCTCTCTGCATCTTCCAATCAGTATCTTCTCTATCTCTTCCTAATCTCCTAGTATCTCCCCCGGATTTTCTTGTATCTTCCACAAATCTCTCTTTTCTGGACTCCCAATATTCTTCTTGTATCTACCTGGCTCTCTCTGTTTGTTTTCATGATCTTCCAGATCTTCCTGTACCTCCTCCAGATATCCCTATATCTCCTCCAGATTCTATGTGTGTCTGCCAGATCTCCCTGAATCTCTTGTATCTTTCATAGATCTCCCATCCCAGGATATCTCATTCCGGATCTCACGTATCTCACTCTAGCTCCTCCGAATCTCTTGTATCTTCCAAGAATCTCTCTGTAATCCCATCCCGAATCTTCCTGAATCTCCTCTGGATATTCTGTATGCTCCCCTCTCTCCTCACATTCATCGAATAGACATGCCTTCGGGGTCTCTTGTATCTTTACTCACCAATGGAATGGAAGTTCCTTCCTTTGGACATACCTTATGGAAAAAGAAAAAATAAATTTAGTTGCAACGTATTGAACATGTAGAAGACGCAAAAATTCAATTTTTGTAAAAATGTAGAAGGACAAGGAAAGAAAAAAGTCTTTAACTGGTAACAAAAAAAAAAATAATAATAATCGTATACCTTCTGACTAAGGCCAAGTGCTCGAAGTTTTCAGGTCGCGCAAGCGCCTCTAACATGACCTAACGACCACTATTAAGTAAGTAGCCAGAACCGACACCTTTACATCTCCTCCGAAAGACGGTAGTGATTTGAAAAAACGTGATGATTTACCCGGGAATCGAACCCGGGCGGTATGGGTGATAAGCCAGTATTTAGCCCCTGAGTCATGACCACTACGTAACTGGTATATCTTCTTTACGCAACTTAAGCAGCATGATTTTCTTCTTTCTTACGTTCACTCGTTATCCGAAAATATAGTGAAGGATCTTAAACCTCTCAGTTTTATGTTTGCCTACAAAAAAAACCTGATTTTATTAGATGTTTGCCGACTATAACCCCTCTTATCTTCCATGTAAGCCTGACTTTATGATAATGAGGACTAATTTGGATATTTTAGGTATTCGTGTTGAATCCTTTGCTAATTTGAGAACATGCAATGAATCAATTCGAGCCAGTTCTATTTTCAACATGTCGAATTTACGACGAAAGCGACAGAGGAGGTAATCTTGATAAAAAAATGAATTCTTTGGTTTAGTTTTGTTGTTGTTCGAACGTCCTGGTGCGCCACATTCGTCGTCTCTCCTCTACTCGGTGTAAAATGGATGATTAAGCAATTACAGCAACATTAAAATGTGGACGTAATTGTGTAAGGAAAGTGTTCAGTAATTACTTGGTCTGCTGATCTCGTTTGGAATACTTTGTACATCGGTTTAATAATTTCTCGATGGAGTGGTTGGAGTGGTTGAGATCAAAAGACGATTTGAATATTTGATGAAATAGCTCGAAATTCGTTTCAATTAAATATATGAATTTCAGTGAAAAATAAAAGGAGAAAAAAATGTGCGCACACAGCGTTTGAATATTAAAGGAAACTATTCGTACATTAATGATTTAGTTTAAAATCTCCCCTTTTAATTTATATTTGTGCCTGACTTTCGCCGATACCAACTTAACGAATTAAAACAGTAAACGCAACCCCATAATTCATGGTCTATCGTATAAATTATTTGGGAATGTTTTTAGATTTTACTACGACCTAACTCATTAATGCCTCCACTAAAATCGTATAGTTTTATTTGGAATCACGAAACACCCACAAATCATCGGGACCCCACTTTCCCCATGGTGATAACCGTTTTCTGTGTGCGAGCCGTTTTTCAATGGGTCATCAAAGTCGGCTTTGTTTCACACTTCCTTCCATATGATGATAGTAAATTTTCGTCGGGAATTGGTCGGATTCATCCGAAACACGCGATACTTTCTTAATTGAAACGTCCATTCGGACATATTTATAATTGAAACCCCACTCTACCCAAATACGTTCCGAATAAATAACATTTTCTCCAATTTCTTTTCTGCCAAAAACGTTATTCTATCATGCAACTGAACTTATTGCATGTGGCCCCGGCGAAAATAATTATTGCCGGATCATCACAAATTTGGGACAAACATGTAATAACGCTGTCAGTAGGGGGAAATAACTGCACATTTGCTACATCCATCAGGGAAAAAGGCTCTCAGAACCTGCAGTGAAGCAGATTTCAACACTTCAATCAGATCAGAATCAGACAATATTTTGAAAAAGTTTTAAATCTAGCTCTTATTTGGTGTATAATAATGTGTAGTTAGGTTCACGGAGGAGATTTTCTTAGATTCATGGAAGATACAGGAAGATACAGAATAATCAGTGAAAAACACAAGGGATTTGGAATCGGAGATACAGAAAGATACTAGGGGAAACATACAGGAAGATTTGGAAGAGATATAGGGATATCTGGAGAAGCAACAGAAAGATCTGTTATACAGGGAGATAATAAATACATGCAGAGAGATTCGAGTGAGATAGAGAAAGATCGGCAAAGATATAGAATGATTAGGGCAAGATAGTTCTGGGGAGGAGACGGAGAAAGAAAGAAGAATGGAACGTGCAGAGAATTCTGCGAAAGATAATAGGGGAGATCGGGGAGACGTACAGGAAGAGATCATGGGAACATGGTAGAGAGAGCCAGGGGAGATACAGGAAGATCTGGAATGAGAGGTGCAGACACACAGGGAGATTTGGAGGAGAAATAGAAATGTCTGTTATACCAGGAGATAATAAACACATGCAGAGAGATTCGAGGGAGATAGAGAAAGATCGGCAAAGATACTGGGTGATTAGGGGAAGATACACGAGTTCTGGGGAGGAGATGGAGAAAGAACGAAGAATGGGACGTGCAAAGAAATCTGCGAAAGATAATACCTAGGGTTCATTCAGGGAGACAAGATATAGGGAGATACAAAGAGATGATGGGAATATAGATAAAGAGAGCCGGGGAAGAATGACAGGTGCAGAGAAATTCGTGGAAGATACAGGAAGGTCTGGAGGAGATTCAGGAAGATCTTTCAAACAGGGGGATCATGAGAAGATACAAAGACAGCCGGGGAGATCTAAAGGAGATACAGAAAGATTCGGAATTGGAGGTGCAGAGAAATTTACGAAAGATATAGGAAAATCCGGAGGAAATACAGGGTGATTATGGGAATATACTGAAGATCCTGGACAGGAGATACAGAGAGATTACACTAAAGGAAATTCGAGGAATCACAGGGGGAGATCTGGAGCTCCAGAATACAAAGAGGTTATGGGAACATAGAGATAGAGAGCCGGGGGAGATACAGGAAAATGCGGAAGGAGAGGTACAGAGAGATTCATGGAAGATACAGGGAGATCTGGACGAGATTCAGGAAGATTTGTCAAACAGGGGGATAATAAGAACATACAAAGAGAGCTGAGGATATCTAGAGAAGATACAGGAAGATTCCGAATTGGAGATGCAG
Organism: Tenebrio molitor; assembly: GCF_963966145.1. Taxonomy (NCBI): domain Eukaryota; kingdom Metazoa; phylum Arthropoda; class Insecta; order Coleoptera; family Tenebrionidae; genus Tenebrio; species Tenebrio molitor. Next base: position 839,923 of record NC_091049.1, read on the forward strand.
AGAAATTTACGAAAGATATAGGAAAATCCGGGGGAAATACAGGTTGATTAAGGGAAGATACTGAGGATCCTGGACAGGAGATACAGAGAGATTTACTAAAGATACTAGGGAAAATTCGAGGAATCATAGGGGGAGATCTGGAGCTCCAGGATACAAAGAGGTTATGGGAACACAAAGATAGAGAGCCGGGGGAGATACAAGAACTGCGGAATGAGAGGTGCAGAGAGATTCATGGAAGATACAGAGAGATCTGGAGAAGATTCAGGAAGATTTGCCAAACAGGGGGATTATGAGAACATACAAAGACAGCCGGGGAGATCTAAAGGAGATACAGAAAGATTCCGAATTAGAGATGCAGAGAAATTTACGAAAGATAGCGGAAAATCCGGGGGAAATACAGGTTGATTATGGGAAGATACTGAACAGGAGATACAGAGAGATCTACTTAAGATACTAGGGACAATTCGATGAATCATGGGGGGAGATCTGGAGCTCCAGGATACAAAGAGGTTATGGGAACATAGAGATAGAGAGCCGGCTGAGATACAGGAAAATGCGGAAGGAGAGGTACAGAGAGATTCATGGAAGATACAGGGAGATCTGGACGAGATTCAGGAAGATTTGTCAAACGGGGGACTATGAGAACATACAAAGATAACCAGGGAGATCCAAAGGAGATACAGAAAGTTTCGGAATTGAAGGTGCAGAGAAATTTGTGGAAGATATGGGAAGATGCAGAAGATCCTGGACAGGAGATACACACAGAAAACACAAAAAATTAGAGTTGGCATTGACCAAAAATTTCAGTTGGCAATTCGTTAAAATTTCAATTATCAGATGTCAGTCTTAAAAGTTAGGTTATTGATTTTGAGAAAGTTGAAATCTTGATTTTCATAAAGGTGTGCATTATGTGTGACCTGTCGGTTGTAAAACATATTTTGATGATGTTTTCTTGTAAAAGTACAACTGTCACAGCTGTCTAACCCAAAGATGACAATATCTGGTGGAAAGTTGAAAAAATAAATGGTCTGGAAAATACTCATGCTGAAAACCACTGGAGTTTGCATTTTCATGCATCGTCTCATATTTAACATTTCTCTTGCAACAAGCTCAAACAAACGACTGGAAAATCCTTAACGAGAGTAGTGCAACTAAATCTGTAATTATTATATCATTAAAGATTTACGATCGTGACCTTGTATTTTTATTTTGCCATAGACTCATCAAACACAATTTTTGCAGCGTCGAAAACATCACCTGTGCAACCGTGTACCTGTCGATTTCAACCAAAATCTGATCAATTTGCGTCACAGAGCATCGGGTGAAGAAACTGTAATTGTGTATTTGTGACCGGCCGGTATATACATAATACAATTAACATTACATATTCATCAGACTATTTAACGAACTATGGCCAGTTTCGTCTACTCAAGTAATCACTAATTAAGCTGGAAGATGCGGGCAAAAGTCATTTATTTCTAATTGAATCGCCGTTTTCGACACGTTGTTCCGACTAAATTCGTCCTGTCTGGACGTGAAAACAAGAGAGAAGTTGGTCGTGACGAAAAATACAACATAAAGGACGTTCTAATTAACAGTTTTAATAATGATATCCTAATAAAGTTTAAGTTTGTTCACACGACAAAAATGACTCAGATATTTTGAATGATCGTTGTTACAAGCGTGGAGAAAATGTTTACGAGGCATACGTGATCGTCGCGTCCACCGTGTTTTCCTGATTTACGGTCGATTTTGACCGAGGGTCGTGGGATCCTGCAATTGTGCAAGGTTTAATTAGCCACTGTGTGAGAGAAAAAATTGCGGAGAAAATTTCGATTTGAGGATATTCGGCGTTGGCGCGAAGCGGCAAGTAGTGCATCAAAGGTAAAGAAATACCCTTTCATGATAACGTGTCTCAGTCCGTTTGAAACCCTCGAATACTCAAGGGAGTCCACAAAGGACCGAGTTTTTGCAGATGTTCGCGAAATATTCAAAAGTACACAGATAACTGTTAAACGAGCGGCCAAATCCGAAGGGGATGAAATTTTAAAATGGGCGATTTTCACCGATCGCGGTAACGATTCGCGGTTCGGTCGGATCTTAATAAGGGTTGAGGTTTTACGGGTTTGTTTGTCTTTTAAAAAGGTGATAAGGCTGGTGGTGGCATTGATTCGCCCTAAAGTATTTAATGGGGCTGTAATTTTATTTTACATTTGGGTTTATTGGAGGGTTGAATTATAGCTTTCTTATTATGGGATTCTTGACTGGTTTCCATTACTTATTTAATTATCTCTTCGATATTTTTAGACGGACCTGAAAAGGTGTGTTGTGTTTCATGCCGAAGAATCAATTTTATATTTTACATTTTCAATTTTCAGATGAATATAATATTTTCGACCCCACCTTTTCATAAAGACGATGCTAAATTGTATTTCGTACGGACATTTTCCACAAAATTTACCCCTTTCAACATAAAAATACCATCATTTCTTTCAATTCCACTCAGATTTTTAAGTTTTCTATTTTCCATTGCATTTTGTAAAATATTTTTACAAAAAAAAGTGTGCCATGCTAATAATTTTTTCTTCTCTTTTCCTTTTTTGCCTGTTAACGAGTCTTTTGTATGCGTTCCCTTCTTTTTATATTTGTTTCCACCACTGATCTCTTAGAAATAAATATATTCATTCCTTCAGACACATACCTAAGTTTTTTGATGAAATTCTTTGCCATTTTCACCACATCCTTTTAGACAAAAGTTTTTTTATTGTTTTTGTTCCTTCTTCTTCTCTCTTGAATGCTTCACAGTCTTTCAGTACTACACACTTCCTTTATTTTTATTTTTTATTTTTTTCATAGCCTTTCCCCTTTCACCGTAATTTCCCCGGCCACCTACGCCCACCCTCTCTTCTCCTTTTTCCTTTCTGGACATCACAACACGAAATACAGCATGGGAGGCCCATCCGGCCTGGGATTTGAACCCTGCTGACCTCGCGGTGGTGTCGGAAGTGTGTCGCTCTTCCTTTCACCACCCTACCGTCAGCCCCTGAATGACATACACACACATCCATGGCCCGGCGGAGGTTCCTTCCTTGGAAAAAAATCCTCCCCCTTCGGTGAGATTCGAACCCACTAGCGCCGGGACCGCGACCTCGGAGCACTGTCTCCGACAGCCATGCGGCCACCGAGCTACCTTTATTTGATTATTCATTTTTAATTGTCTTTCTGCATCTCTTAACATTCTGGTATTTCATTTTTGCTCCTTAACTTTTGAAAAATGTATTCTCTTTTATTCCAACTCCTTATTTTACACCCTCTTCTTCTACTTCCTTTCTATCTCCTTTCTTATTGCCCTATTTTACTCTCATTTAGCATAAAATGCTTCTCTAGATCTCCATTTTCATTTAATTTTTTTTCTTCTCCGATCAAAAACTATCCAAGCCACCACTTGCCACTCCTCTCTTGTAATCTCTTCTCCATCAGTATTTCTTGGTAATAATTGTAATTTAGTAGTCCGTCCAGTTTATGTGGCACGTTTCGAATGCGTCAACCGACAAGTTTTATGTCCGTTAAAAGCTGTTAGTTTTGTAGAAATTAATTTAAAAAACAAAACCGTGCAAGTCCGATTCCGGGAACCTAGACAAATATTAAATTAAACGTATAAGTGTCATGATTAACGCTACCGCATGACCATGGGAAAATATTTAATAACAAGCAGGGAACATTATTGTTCTTGTTGTGCGTGTAAATATTAATAAAAAGTGTTGGCCAAGAGATTTCCAGAAAGTGTCGTTACAGTTCCACGACGAACCCAAAATGACGAACCGGTCGGTGGCCGCAATTAATTCGGAACCCGAAGATCTTGGTGACGATTAATAAAGAAAGCTCTTCGACTGGTTCTTATCGATATGAAAAATCTTAATATTCGATTCGAAGAATCGGAATATTACTAGATTCTGGATGCTGGTGAGATTTTTTGTGTAATTAAATTAGCGTCAAAGAGAGCCGAGCATGAGCTGTGAGGTCACTTCTTCCGAATGGCCACCATATTTTATGGCCGAATTCGTGAGAAATAATTGTTTCTCACCGTGTAAGTGCACCGGTTCAGGTGTCCCTACAATCGTTTATGCATCATATAGGAAAACAAGAAAAAATGTCTTCTTCCCACAGATCCTCAGATAAAGAGACAATATAATCGCGAAAATAGCGGAACAGGATTGCTACTTCCTTCGGATGATGTTGAAAAAAATCGTGCTCAATTGCGCTGCTCTGACATCACACCCATTAAACACGGTAAAAAACGATTTCGACGTTATAAAATCATACTTTTTAAGATAGTTTCTTTGATAATACCAGTTTGGAAGCGCGCCATACGTGAAGAGGTGTACGGTCTATAATTCTATGGCGTTGTTTTTACGCCTGCATGGCCATAGCGAACTTGAACAATAATAAATATGATTATAATGACATTCGGAGGTGCTCGCCCGTGAAACAATCAACTGGTTTGCTGGAAAGTTTGGATTTTTTATTTACACGGGCTAGATCGCTGAGATTTTGACAGATCGGTGCGCACGAAGGACAGGATGACCGACTGGACACGCCCAAATCTGCTGATCCGGCGGGCGATAAGGAAAATTTCCGTTTTTCTCGCTGCTTTTTAATCACAGACGGGTCAAGGTGAGACAAGAAACGCACAGAGGAACTGTGTGGCGAGATTCCCAGATCTGGATCCCACGGAATTTTCTTGGAGTGGAGAAGCAGGGTGTAAAGAAAGTGGAGCAGAAGTGAGCGAAGAAGAAAATACGAAAAAATAAGAAAAAGAAGAAGAAAAAAGTATTGGTATTGCCTGAAAATTACGAAACGCTAAAATAACATTTTAAAAAAAGTAAAGGAAGAGAAAGAAGAAATCTCAAAGAAAAACGAAGAATACGAAAGATTAGACTAGAAAAATTCGCATTATAAATAGTTTTATGGTAAATGGTCTGCTTCACAATTTGATAATGAAGATGCAGAAGACAGATGTTTTCCATGAGAAAATATCTGCGAGAAAATCTAAGACAGATGTCAAAAAGAAGATGAAAGAAAAGTCCAACCATTTTTAGTTCTTTTCTGCAGATTTGAATTTGCATCTAAACATAAAGGAAAAATAAATAGAGTCGTGGAAGAAGGAATAAAAAAATAAAGACGAAAAATGAAATAAAAAAGTAAAAAGTTTGTCGTAACAACTATAGCTGCTGCGGCGAACCAGTGGAGCAGTCACGAGGTGTTAACGTGATAAAACCATCCCCCGAATATCACGTGAAGATCACGCCAGTTTGTTACTCCATTGATTCGCCGCATCGACTATAGCTAAATCTTTTTCTGCTTTTAAATTTTTTATACATATTCTTGTTTTTTTGTGTTCCTATTGAAAAAAATAGAATGTTTGACCTTAAATAGCCTAGTTTGTCAAAAACTAAAAGGCAAAGAGAAATAATCGTGATAATCTGAGCTAATCTTAAGTTGAGTGTACAGTAAAGATGTCGTGAGAACGTCTAATTGATGCTGGAACTGTATTTTTTGGTTTATGACGATGTTTTGTAATTTCGCATTGACGTATCGGTGTACTTTTATAATTTTGATGGTTCGAAATTCCGCTTTCTAAACAAAACAATCCAGCCGCCACGGCTCAAAAACATATCAATCAAAGAACAAAAACTGTTCTAAAACCAATGTTTCAATCAGGCAGCAGTAACTAAAACAAACAAATCAACCAGTGTGTTTTTCGGCGTTTTCGTTCGTCCATCCATCAATCCGAGCCCCGCATTCAGGCCTCCATTGACGTTAACAAAGCGTAGAATAACGAAAAACAATCAATGGGTCCGTCCAATAGCCGTGAACAATGCGCGATTAATCTGGAACACGCGGTATGAATGACAACCGACATGAGAAAACACGAATTCATCCCCCCAAAGCGATCGACAACATCCGAACAGGTCGTAAAAAGTCGGAAGCCGCTATGAAATACCCCATTTTCCAATAAACTGATATCAATAGCTACCTGTTGAATATATTGCGATGGGGGATGAAAAAATCCAACTAAAATCCCCCTGTGTTGGGCCGCACGCTCGTTCGCACCCTGCGACACCGGATTTTCACGTGACGAAACGGTAGAGATGGGAACGGAAAGCGCAACACCTAAAATATAAAAATTATAGTGGAAACAGGAGAGTTAAATAAGATGAAAGGATGAAGAAGAAGAAATCAGAAAGGTTAAGTTGTAGAAGGAAATGTAAGAAATGAAAGGACGAGAGCGAGAAACTTGGCCGGGTGGGGCCCTCGCCTACGGCTCAGACGCCCAACTACTTTGGCACCTACTGGAAATAAAACGCAACAGATTTATTTAAATTTATTACTTTTTTTATAAAATCTTATTTAGTCCTTAAATTGGCGTAGGTATATAAAAAAAATATATAAAATATACAGGGCGTTTTTTCTATTTGTTTTATTTGCATTTTTTTCCATCACATATGTACTGTTCATTATTTCTGTTATTCAGGAATTAATTATACTGTGTAGCATCAAATATGAGTTGACTACACGACTCGTGAAACCGGAGCAGCACATTCAAAAATATTTCATCCAAAATTAAGAGGAAACTAATAGTGGAAACAGGAGAGGATCTCAAATAAGATGAAAGAATGAAGAAGAAGAAATAAGAAAGGTTAAGTTGTAGAAGAAAATGTAAGAAATGGAAAGACGAGAGTGAGAGACTTGGCCCGTTGGGGCCCTTGCCTACGGCTCAGACGCCCAATTTCCGTTCTTGTAATTAAATGCACTACTGGAAATAAAAAGCAACAGATTTATTTAAAATCATTACTTTTTTTATAAAATCTTATTTAGTTCTTAAATTGGCGTATATAAAAAAATATAAAAAATATACAGGGTGTTTTTTTATTTGTTTCATTTGCATTTTTTCCATCACATATGTACTGTTTCATTACTTTTTTTATAAAACCTTATTTAGCCCTTAAATTGGGTATATAAAATATACAGGGTGTTTTTTTTTATTTGTTTCTTTTGCATTTTTTTTCCATCACATATGTACTGTTCACTATTTCTGTTATTCAGGAATTCATTATACTGTGTAGCATCAAGTATAAGTTGATTACACGACTCGTGAAACCGGAGCAGCACATTCAACAAGTCCGAGTGCGTAGATATGATCCGCAATAATCGTAGCAGTTGTCATAATATGGTCGAAGAAAAAGAAAAACCGTTTTAAAATGGAGCAAAACCCCAATCGTCAGCGCATTTGGATGTTTGAAATGCAGCAATGAAGCGGCAATTCCTCACTAAACATCAATGAAAATAAAAATAAATTTGAACGAGTGCAATTGCGGCATTCAGCAGCTTTCGAAGCTCAACCTGTAAACAAAGAAAATGAAGTTATAAATCTGAAAACCGGTAGAGCGTCTTTTTACGCAATCATTCCAAAACCAACACGGCTCAAAGGAAAAATCTGGAATCGCGTTAAATTAAGATACCTACAGAGCTTGCTCGCAAAGTGCAAAAATCCGGTCCTTAACCGTATTGTTATTGTAAGAAATTAACCTGTTGGTCAATTGGAATTCTTCTAAGAGAAAATAGTTAAAAACGAAAGATATCGAACTGTTGAATACCTGAAATGGGTATTGGAATTCAGCATATAGTTGTAAATAGTCATAACTGTCGGATTCCCTCCGCCGCTCTGTAATAACCCCCTCTAAAAACATCCACTTAACAATAAGAAATCCTCCAGAAACCGAACGAACGCACATATTATATATTTATGATTTCTTTTTTACGAAATTTACTATTTACCTCATCTACCTGCTTATAGGCCTTCGCTTTTGTTTATGTCATATTGCATTTCCTACACTGGTATCGGGAACCGACACTTTCTCGCACTCCCACCACAGAGTCCTTGGTTCCAAAACGACAAAAATTAAGTCACAGCAGGGGTCACGCACAAATCTAATCGGGGACCGCGAGATTTCCGCGCCACCGAATCAGGGCAGTATCGAGGGCGTCGCCGGTCCCATGCGAGTTTTTCCAGTGTAGCTCGTAATGATATGATAATGAACACACCAATGGATATTAATTCAGGAATGATGGTATTTCATGGGTATAATGTCCGTTTTTATGATTGTTTATGTGCTACAGATGATTGGTTAGTATTGCTCGAGTTGCCTTCGGAATATAATCCCTAATAATCGCTTAAATAAGGGGCACAGGTAATTAAATGTGATATTTGTGTTTGTTGATTTGCATTTTGATATTATTGAAAAGTAGATCCCGGCGGTAATGCGAGGAGGCGCAACTCTAATAAACGGTTTTTCCCCCATTTCTCCCCCGGATCTGAACGTATTGTTGTAATAAATTTATTAATGTGACTCTTTCCCAGCTCTTCCAGTTTCTTTCGTTCTGCCATCATCTCTCGAAATATCATTAAGATTATCGGTGATATGATGTAATGTGGAAATACTGCGATGTTTCCTTCCTATCGTCCCTTATAATTTCCACAGATGGGAAATGATGCTGATACCTTTGTTGTTTGGGGTGGCTTTTCCAGGCTGCGGCTCCCGTTGAGGTTTTCTTTGATATCAACTATTAGCCCTTCGCAGCAAGCTTTTCCAAATAGTTGAAAAAAATTTAACGCGTTTTCTGCACCACTCATTGACAATTTATAATGAATTTACACCAGAAGGCTTCAATTTTTAATTTCTTTTAATACTTGTCTTAGAAAATGAATTTTTCTTATGCTCTGATCACCACACCCCCGGAGTTTTGTTTCAATTTTTTTTTTTAATTTTCATTCAATTTTGCTCACTAGTGAGAAAATATTTTTTCCTCACTAGTGATTCAATTGCCATCTTTGCTCACTATTTTCAGTGAGCAAAGAATTATAATCAGTTTATGTTTTTTACATTATTTGTGTAAATAATATGAGCGAAGTAATGAATCCGTTATCTCACAAGTGCGACAATAAGTGTCATCACCTATCTCAAATAAATAACATAATAGGATGTTATCGCAGCAGTCCCAGATAAATATTATTTTGTTGGTAGATTTTTATTTCATATTTATTGGAGCAATTGGAAGGTTTTTAAAATAAAGGGGCATGGAAAAAGAGCAAACAATATATGGAAAGTGTGTTATGTAAAACAATACAAAATGGGGTAATGGAATTTCCCAATAAATTTGTTTGGATTTTTCCGATGGAATTTCCCCCTGTCCCGTCAGGTTTTTGGTTCGGCCGCAATTTAAATTCAATTTGTGAAAAAGCCAAACATCGTCAATTTCCCTGCATCCCGAATCAATTGGCGATGAAATCCGGCCGCGTAATGGCAGGAATAAAAAACCCCTCGACAATGCCGGAGGCCGACCAAATTGATCCTTTCACGACGGTCCGTTCGGCGGCATAAAATCACGATAAAAAGCCCTTGTTATTGGTCATTGAACATCGGGGCCTCGACGGATAAAGTAACAATATCCCGAACATACCCCAAACTACCCTCCGGATAGTAAAAACATCCCTCGGCGTGCGGGACCACTGCGGCGACGAAATAGCTCGGCGTAAAAATCATCCGATAAAAGGTTAAACGGTGTAAAAAGAGCAAATTTGTCCACATTTCAACTTCGACGCCGAGGGTAGAGATGCGTGCGAGGGAGGGCTCCCGAGGGTGCGGAACGGAACAAGTTTAACAAGAAACTTCAACTGCATCTTGATCTTGAACAAGAAGCATTACAGAAGAGTTTCAACAGTGCGGATAATTCATAAATCAAAATTTTATTAATATTACCTCACTAGTGTGACAATGGACCTCATTACCTGTCTCAAATAAATACGTATTTCATAACCAAAAATTAAAAAATAAAACACAAGTGCACAAAACAATTTTTAATTTTGTTTTTTGATTTATTTTTTAGCAACAGGTCGTACGAACTTTTGAATGAGTTGTTTTTTTAATAAGAAAAGCTATTAGGGAGTTATTTACTGTGACTAGGCCGATAAACCCGGCCTAGAAAAGAACGAGAAAAAATTCGTAATTTATTGCAGTTGTGCAACAATGTTTGCTTATTATTTTCTAATAGGAGGAATGCACGCCAGTTGGTGGAAAAAAAGTTGTAAATTTACACACTTTTTAACGATTGTTGCATTTGCGTATTTTTAGAGATATGCGAAAACATCACATGAGAAGTCTTCATAAGTCACACAAATGAAAAATGAAAAATCAGGTAAGGCTTTTCGAATAAATCAAAGCATGTGAAGGAAAGGGTGAATTATGAATTATATTACCTGGGTTGTTGTAGCCAAGTTAAGTTAGAGGGCGGATGTGTCTACGCGAAGTGAAATTGCTTCGTTTCATTCAAATGCGCTCTAGATAAGTTGTAAAAGTTGTACGATTTGAAAATTAATGGGAATCAGCAATTCGGACGAACGGTGAGAAGATTTTGATTAATTGATTCGAAGGAGCAGTCTTTGGAGGGTTTCTGAAAGGAAAAGGATTTTTGTTTGTTAAGGGAGTGAACTAGAACCGTGGAAGGAGAACTAACACGCGAAAAGAACATGTTGAAGACATGAAAATATAAAGATGGTGTTAGAAAATGTCAGTACAAACAGTTTTGCAAAATGATTTGGTAGTTTATTGTTTTGGGAATCTCAGAATAATATTTTTGGGAAAGTAGGAAATTTTATTTTGTAAATCAGATGACAATTACATTCTTAAAGAATGACGTATTCTATCGCAGTCATTGGTCCTTGAGTGGACTTAATTTGAGTGACCATTTCGCAATTTCAAAAAATCAACAATCAATAATCAGAAAATATAAAAAATACTACTAATTTCCTAATGAAAAAAGAAATAATAATAAATAATAAGGTCTCTTAATCCGTTGTACTTTCAAAAACTACAAAAAAAATTTGCAAAATTATTTGATAATTTGGATTTTTGGGAATCTCAAAATAAAAATTTTGGAAAATGAGCAAATTTTCTTTAAGGTCAAGGTGGAAGTCTTGTAAATAAAATAGAAGTCATATTGGTGAGCTTGAAGGGACCTATTCATTTCAAAATTTCAAAAAATCAATGATAGATAGCCAAAAAATGTTAAAAAGAATCAAAAAAGAAATAAATACGCCCAAGATTTACTTAATCCCTTGTACTTCCAAAAGTACAAGAAAAATTGCAAAATCATTTGGTAATCTTGATTTTTTGGAAATCTCGAAATACAAATTTTGGAAATCTGGCCAAATTTGTTTAGATCTCAAGATACAAGCAAAGGTCCTGTTGTAGAGCTTGAAAAAATCGGTAACCCAAGATATTGCATTCACAAGTCCTTTACGTGACCTGATTTGACTGACTATGGCAAAATTTCAAAATCTCAACAATTAGTGAAAAAATACCAAAAAGGACTCAATTCCTCAATCAAATAAGTAGTAGCATCCAAGATTGCAAAATCATTTGGTAATCTAAGTTCTTGGGAATCTCAAAATAAAAATTTGGAAAATTGGCATTTTTTTTAAAACTCAAAGTAGAGGTCTTGTGAATAAAACAAATGTCCTATTGATGAGCTTGATGGGACCTATGGTCTAGCATACCACATTCAGAGTTCCTTGACGTGACCATTTCAAAATTTCAAAAACTTAAGGACAGGAGTCAAAAAATATCAAAAAAGACTTTTAATTGCTAAATCAAAAAAGAAGTAAATACACTCAAGATTTACTTAACTCCCTGTACTCCCAAAAGTACAAGAAAAATTGCAAAATAATTTCGAAATCTTGGTTTTTTGGAAATCTCGAAATAAATATTTTGGAAATCTGGCCAATTTTGTTTAAATAAATGTCAAGATACAGTGTCTTGTAAAACAAACAAAAATTCTGTTGTAGATTGTGAAAGGCTATAGTACCTACATCGCACTCATAAGTTCTTGACTGACCATGGTAAATTTTCAAAATCTCAGCAATTAGTGAAAAAATACAAAAAGTAACATCCAAGACCCGAGATCACTTAATCCGTCGAACTGCCAAAGGCACAAAAAAATTTCACAAAATCATTTGGTAATTTGGATTTTTGGGAATCTAAAAATGAAAATTTTGAAAAATGGGCAAATTTTCTTTAAGCTCAAGGTGGATGTCTTGTAAATAAAATAGAAGTCCTATTGATGAGCTTGAAGGGACCTATGACCTAGCATAATCACATTGACAGGTCCTGGACGTGACCATTTCAAAATTTCAAAAAATCAAGGATAGATAGCCAAGAAATGTCAAAAAGACTTTTAATTGATAAATCAAAAAAGAAATAAATACGCCCAAGATTTACTTACTCCCCTGTACTTCCAAAAGTACAAGAAAAATTGCAAAATTATTTGATAATTTGGATTTTTGGGAATCTCAAAATAAAAATTTTGGAAATCTGGCCAAATTTGTTTAGATCTCAAGATACAAGCAAAGGTCCTGTTGTAGAGCTTGAAAGGCTCGGTAACCCAAGATATTGCATTCAGTCCTTTACGTGACCTGATTTGACTGACCATGGCAAAATTTCAAAATATCAACAATTAGTGAAAAAATACCAAAAAGGACTCAATTCCTAAATCAAATAAGAAGATTCACTTGATTTCTTGTACATACTCACAAAAAGTACGAAAAAAATTGCAAAATCATTTGGTAATCTAAGTTCTTAGGAATCTCAAAATAAAAATTTTGGAAAATTGGCATTTTTTTTTTAACTCAAAGTAGAGGTCTTGTGAATAAAACAAATGTCCTATTGATGAGCTTGACGGGACCTATGGTCTAGCATACCACATTCAGAATTTCAAAAACTTAAGGACAGGAGTCAAAAAATATCAAAAGAGACTTTTAATTGTTAAATCAAAAAAGAAGTAAATACACTCAAGATTCACTTAACTCCCTGTATTCCCAAAAGAAAAAATCCAAAATCATTTCGAAATCTTGGTTTTTTGGAAATGTCGAAATAAATATTTTGGAAACCTGGCCAATTTTGTTTAAACAAATGTCAAGATACAGTGTCTTGTAAAACAAACAAAAATTCTGTTGTAGATCCTGAAAGAATATAGTACCTACATCGCATTCATAATCATAAGTTCTTGACTGACCATGGTAAATTTTCAAAATCTCAGCAACAATTAGTGAAAAAATACCAAAAGTAAGATCCAAGACCCGAGATCACTTAATCCGTCGTACTGCCAAAAGCACAAAAAAATTTCACAAAATTATTTGGTAATTTGGATTTTTAGGAATCTCAAAATAAAAATTTAGAAAAATGGCCAAATTTTCTTTAAGCTCAAGGTGGATGTCTTGTAAATAAAATAGAAGTCCTATTGGTGAACTTGAAGGGACCCATGGCCTAGCATAATCACATTGACTGGTCCTGACGTGACCATTTCAAAATTTAAAAAAATCAAGGATACATTGCCAAAAAATGTCAAAAAAGACTTTTAATTGCTAAATCAAAAAAGAAATTAATCCGGATAAGATTTACTTAATCCCTTGTACTTCCAAAAGTACAAGAAAAATTGCAAAATCATTTGGTAATCTTGATTTTTTGGAAATCTCGAAATACAAATTTTGGAAATCTGGCCAAATTTGTTTAAATCTCAAGATACAAGCAAGGATCCTATTGTAGAGCTTGAAAGGATCGATAACCCAAGATATTGCATTCAAGTCCTTTAGGTGATCTGATTTGATTGACCATGACAAAATTTCCAAATCTCAACAATTTGTGAAAAAATACGTAAAAGGACTCAATTTCTAAGTCAAATAAGAAGTAGTAACATCCAAGATTCACTTGATTTGGTGTACTCAGAAAAAGTACGAAAAAAAATGCAAATCTAAGTTCTTGGGAATCTCAAAATAAAAATTTTGGAAAATTGGCAAATTTTCGTTAAATTCAAAGTAGAGGTCTTGTGAATAAAACAAATGTCCTATTGATGAGCTTGAAGGGACCTATAGTCTAGCATATCACATTCAGAGTTCCTTGACGTGACCATTTCAAAATTTCAAAAACTCAAGGACAGGAGTCAAAAAATATCAAAAGAAACTTTTAATTGCTAAATCAAAAAAGAAGTAAATACGCCCAAGATTCCCTTAACCCCCTGTAGTCCCAAAAGTACAAGAAAAATTGCCAAATCATTTGGAAATCTTGGTTTTTTGGAAATTTTAAAATTTTGGAAACCTGGTCAATTTTGCTTAAATCTCAAAATACAGTGTCTTGTGAAGCAAACAAAGATCCTGTTGTAGATCCTGAAAGGATATATGGCTTAGTACATTGCATTCATAAGTTCTTGATGTGACCTGACTTGACTGACCATGGTAAATTAGTGAAAAAATACCAAAAAGGACTCTTAATTTCTAAATCAAATAAGAAATAGAAATATCCAAAATCCACTTAATCTCTTGTACTTGCAAAATCATTTGGTAATCTAAGTTCTTGGGAATCTCAAAATAAAATTTTTGGAAAACTCAGTAATTTTGTTTAAAGCCAAAAAAAGTACAGTGTGTCGTAAATTAAATAAAAATCTTTGTTGATAAGCTTGAAAGGATATATGTATAATCTAGTCTTTTTTGTAAAATGTTAAAAAATATTTTGAAAAATTTTCATTTGTAATTTAATAAAAAATTAGAAACGCCCAAGATCTCTTAATCCGTTGTACTGCCAAAAGCACAAAAAAAATTGCAAAATGATTTCATAATTCGGATGTTTAGAATCTCAAAACATAACTTGTGAAGAAGTGGTCAATTTTGGAAAATTCAAAAACTCAAAAGCAGGTCTTCAAAAAAATTGAAAATTATTTTTTATTTGGAGTGTGCTAAAAAATCAAATTCGCCGCGTTAAATTCAAGAATATGTATCAGGCGTTCATTTAAATTTCTCCTCAAAGTTGGCGTTGAAGAGTCGATTGTGAACGCACCGCGGATTACGGATCACGTATCAGCTGTTTAAATCTAACCTCACTTTTTGTGTTACTTGTGCTTTTATTCTGCAGACTGATGAATGCTGCGTTCACAATCGACTCTTCAATGCCAACTTTGAGGAGAAATTTAAATGAACACCCAATATTAACAAAGTAAAATGTAAACGATTTGAGGTTCCGGGTGGAAGCTTTAGGCAACTTCCGTAAAAATGTGACAGGCAGGTGTGCCAAAAAAACAAAACAAAAATAGAACATGTCGTTTCAGATCACCTGAAGTGAAAGGGTTTTTGTCTTCCCCGCATAACGCGACAGTGATTCTTAAACGAACAGGTACCCACTTCCGGTCGGATTGTTCGGTCCGTCAGTGCTGCCAACCGTCACTCATTTCGTCTATTAATAATGGTGATTAGAGGTCAGCAAGTCACCTGTAACCCCGCAGTCCCTGGGAACCCGGTCCCCTCGGTGAAAACCGAAAAAGACTCCCCTCATTAGCGTTTCTGCATTTTCTTGTTAAATTGGAAAGCAAAGGCGGAATTAGTGCATAATTGCTGGCGAAATCTTGGTCTTGACGGGGGCGGCGACTTTCGCGAAGAACAAGCCCGTGGTTAACGCGCGTAATCTCGATTGTTTTCCACGTGCCGACATCAAAGTATGCTGCGATAGGCCCACTGCCGCCGCCGCCGCCGCCGCCACCGCCACCGTCAAACACACATTTTGAGTGACTTTTAGTTGCCCTAGAGGAATTATACATTGTAGTAGCCAAAGCGTAGCCGCAATACGCCACTCTCTAAAGCAAAACTTAATTTAACTAACCCCCTCCAGAGGTCCAGCCAGCTCCTGGATGTGCTCGCCCTCTCGGCCGCCGGCTGGAGGCGGCTGGTCCGCTGTTTGAACAATTAAATTATTTATGCTTTTGGTCAACCGGTACCTATACGGAACATAATAGAAAACAAACTTAATTACATACGTTTGCCAGTTAAGAACAAGCCTACTGTGCGAATGATGTTGAATTAGCAATTGTGAAACATTCAATTTATGAATTATTACTAGGGGGCGCTCTCGGCGCTCTCGTTACTCTACAGGGCGTACTCGCTCGGTTTCGTAAAATTTATATTAGATTTGCGAATTTACCTACTAACTTGATTTGGAGGAAAAGCTCGGGTTCGGCACGCAGTCTGTTTGGAAATACGCCGCCGCCGAGCACCGTTTTCGGGTCTTCCGCTTTTAATTATTTTGCATTATTTCCGGTGTAAATGTTTAATTCTTCCAGACCCGTTTGCCGAGGCCCCGTCAAGAAAAACCCCGGAAAGTGTACACACGCGCGAGCCTGTTTGCCGGACCCCGGAGCTGGGGTTTTCTTTTTTAAATGTTTGCACAAATTACGCGGAAAATCGATGGACCCGACACCGGAAATGAGGGATCTCCAAGACACCAGACCAAAAATAACATCGCCAAAAAATATCTACATCGAGGAAAAAAATCAAAATGATCATGCAAATTCAGCGGGAAACTGATGACAATTATACAGGGTGTTAGTAAATGGTTGGGAATAAATTCCAGGGCGAACTCCTTACGAAAAATGTGGCTTAAAACCTCAATAAAGTTTTTCGTTAAAATGAGTAGTTTTCTCAAAAAAATAAAAATAAACGTATTCTGGCATATCCGTATTTTTTTTGAAATACTACGATTTAATAATGGTTTAAAGAAAAAATTTAAACGTGGAAAGTTGAATTTTTTAACGTATGTCAAAATTCAAAACTAATGCGATTTTAGGCAGACAAATGAATTAATTAGAGAAATTCTCCAACAGTGGACTGCATTTTATTTTTTGAGAAAACTACTCATTTTAACGAAAAAATTTATTTAGGTTTTAAGCCACATTTTTCGTAATGAGTTCACCCTGAAAATTATTCCCAACCATTTACTAACACCCTGTATATCCTCAAAAAAAATTTTATAAGCTGTTTTAGACATTTTAGTAAAATTTGTTTTACCCAAATTTAAGATGGAATGTTAGATTATTAAATTACGTGATTTTTAATACTGTGAAGTCATTGCAATTATTAAATGTACCGACTCTATTAAAAATTATAAATTTCAAAGTGAAAATGAGCTGGTAACAACTCATTAGTTAAAAAGATTTACTGATGAAATTAATCGAATTAGAAGAAATTTAGGCTAATTAAGACAGTTTTTGAGAGGTATTTAAAGTAAGCATCCTTTCCTTCACTTGAAATTAAACGACAGTTTGGACCAAACATTGAGCATTTATACCAAAAGAGTCAAAAAGTAAAAAATGAAAAATTACAAAAAAAAAATAGGTATGCTTTGACAATCATCTCCAAGGAGATGGAATAAAATGATGCAAAAAAGTGCTACTTTCACTACGATTTTTCGTGTAAAAAAGTGCTACTTTCACTACGGTTTTGCGTGTAAAAAGTGCCACTTTCATTACGATATGCAAAAAAAAAAATTTCGCAACAGTTTAGATTAAATTAAAACGATGAACATTCCAGTATTTCGTCAGTGGTATTCACATCCTTTGTTTTTTCTTCCATCTCACATTAATGCGTCTTTTTTTAATCAACATTTTTTAATTCATTTTCTCACTTTTTCGTAGGACTTTTTTCTTTTTTTTATTCTTCTCGACTTTTCATGAATTTGCAGTTTGATTAACGAGGGCGTAGTTCGAGTTAATCAAGCAAATAAGTGTAAAAAGAGACTTTCATAACGTGTTGTACACACTATTTTTTTGCATATCGATGTAAGTTGAGAAATTTGGTCCAAAAGGATTTATGAAAAATTACAAAAAAAAAGTAGGTATGTTTTGACAATCATCTCCAAGGAGATGGAATAAAATGATGTAAAAAGGTACTACTTTCACTACGATTTTTCGTGTAAAAAAGTGCTACTTTCACTAGGATTTTGCGTGTAAAAAAGTGCCACTTTCATTACAATATGAAAAAAAATATATTAAATCTTGATAGGGGTTTCCAAAACTTTTCCTTCTCTGAATACCATTTACCGCATTCATTTCCAACGAGTTTTCTCTAAATATTATTTTTTTTAGAACAATTAAAATCAAATTATAACAAGACGTAAAGTAGCATTCCAGAAAAAGTTGAAATTGAAAATTTTTGCTCCAGTTTTTGGACAAATATAGTGATTTCAGTAAAAAAGCTGCATGGATCGAAGACATAATAAATAAATTAGAGAACGTAGAGCTAATGAATGAGAATCATAAAGATAAATTCTGAAATATTCTGAAATGTTATTAATGAAACATACAATTGAAACTTCTGGGAACGATAAAAAATGTTTAGTGCAGATTTAAACACATTCTAAAATTCTTAAATAGATTTATAACAAAACCTTCATAATTTCCGAGAATTTTTGGGACAGCCTGTATATTTATACAAAAGTATAGAGTGATTAGTTGTTTATCCAGTCTACCACATGTCTTACAAAAATGATTTATAATCGTGGTTTAAAAAATAAAATAATTAACTATGAACAAAAAGGGTGTGTGTCAAAGGCTCTTTTAAGTGTAAAGAACAACTTATCGTTGACTCTATTTTAATGGAGCAAGGGAAAAGGAACAAACGTAATATCTAGAAACAGCATTTACAGACTATCAAAGGCATAAAATAGAGTACCACATTGATGGATTATTAAAATTTTAGAAAAAAAAAAATAATGTTAGATTAATAATGTTTTTAAAATACTGTCCTAGAACTGCCGCTCTGGTGATTAAAAAACTCGCCTGCGGCTCGTTTTTTAACTTTCACCCTCGTGGATTATGATAGGCATTATTAGCTCGTCAAAAAATATACTGTTACTAAAGTAAAATTATATTATTTCTTCCTGTTCAGTTTTACCACAGATTGATTCCAAATTCAAAATAAGATAATCTAAAGGAAACTATTTTTTTCGAAATTTTTTAACATAAAACAAGATGACATAGCAAGTGCGTTATATGCACGGCCTGAATGCCGTGCACAACATTTTTGTAACTCGTTTCGGTTTCAACCGCAAACTTTGCAGATCTCCAATTTTTCCGAAACCGCCACCTTGCGCCCCCGATCGCCGCCTCCCCCATTCTTACGTAGGGGCAGCGACCAGGGAAAGTCCTTTAATTTATGGGTATTTGTATTCAGTGTGCGCGTCCTGTCATATCGTGACATCCAAGCAGCAACATCGGTTCAGTGGTCGGATCGGGGGCGGCGGGGGTCGAACAGGAGTCGGGGGCGAACCACCGGAAGGGTTGAAAGGGATAGATTTGTCACTGACTGCTGCTGTCTTAACTTGACCGTATCCGAATCGCAAATTCGGGAGATTGTGAGTTTACGTTCGATGCGATATTCATTTTTCATCCCATTCAAGGGGGCGGATAATAAATTTGTTAGGACCAACGTCAAACTTTACGGCCACGCATTCATAAAAATTTACAATTACGATGTCGACTTGAGGCATTTTTGCGAATTTGCCCCAGGGCTCGGGGCCGCGGGGGCGGCATCGCCGGGGGTAATGGAAAATTATTGTACACTGCAAAATAAATTAACACAGGTTCAGGAAAAACCGACGTGAAAAAGAGGAGAAAAAATAGTTTGGTCTGGACAGAAAAAAAAAACAAAAAATTTTGAAAATATTTTTCAATTAATTGTGCGTACATTTTATAAAACATGATATACAGGGTGCATTTTTAAAATGTGCCGAAATTTTGCCTACGAGGTTGTAGGACAACGTAGAAAACTAAAAGCAATTTAAAAAAATTATAGCTCAAAAAATAAATGTCATTTTATTTTTTGACATAGAATTTTTTTGATATTTTCTCCGAGTTCTACATGAAGCCAGTAGTTCGTGGTTAAAATATCTGTACAACTTTCAATAACACCCTGTATAAGTCTATATTCGTGTGGGTCAATCTACGCGTGCAGTTTCGTCCGCCAGGGCCCAGTTGTGAGATGATAGAGTCGTAATTATTTTCAATATTTTTCGCGGGTCGCGTTGGCTGTCGGGTCACGTTTCGGCCGTCATCTTCAGCGCATATCCAGCGATATATTGGCAATTCCCCTTTGGACAGGAGCTGTAGCCTTTCATTCGTCGTTATCAATCACAGTCGAACCCTTTCCTGAAGGACGTGTCCTCCGGCGCTGGCTCAATATCTGCAGTAATAATTTGCGAATTGGCGCGATGGTCGAAGTCTTCGGACGCGGTGATTAGTCAGGGCCTTATTGTAATACGGGTCTGTCAAGAGGCCGGTGATATATGAATCGAATCATATATCAAACAATATTCAGCTAATTCGACCGTTGGAATTCCTCTGTGAGTGTCTTTCTGCGTCGTCCTGTGCGAGAGACAGAGTCGTTTGTGTGTATCATCAGGCATAAAGGATTTGATGTGTTTTGCCCGCTGAATGAGGAGAGGAGAAAGTGTGGCGGCGGCGGCGGCGGTGGGTGGACATTCTGTCGCACAATACATTCGACCGGTGATGGATTTTCGGTTTTTGTCTTATACATGTGCGCCTCGGGATAATTTATTAAATTAGTCCTTTTATTGTACGCCGGAATGGACAACTGTACCAAGAGAATTCCACCGCCGCCGCCAAGATTCGCCGCTCTCGTCGCCATCTACCGGCCCACTTGCCCAAAAACGAGCACCAGGAAGAGGTGAAGATGCGCTCGTGCACCCAATTAAAACGAACAAAGGCCCACCGTTGTCCATTAAGAGGTGTATTAATAAAATACATCGATGCAGACAATAATTACGAAAAATGCACCTGGGTTCTGTTTTATTTTGTAATTGATGAAATCGTTACACGTTGCTGCTTCCGGTACCAACTTGATAATTAGTGTTGTTATTTTATCCGAATATGGTGTTTTTTCATTTGCCGATAATTATAGTTTCTCTACAACATACAAGATGGGAAATTGGACAAGGATGAGATGGTAATGAGGGGCCTGACACACCTTCGTGTAATAAGTAAAAAATAAAACAATCAAAGTTTTTTGCAGTTTTTCGAATTTTTGTCTGTCTGTTTGAATCCACATAACTCAAAAACTGATGACTCGATTTGCTTGAAACAAAGACTGGTAGAAAGAGAACACTCTTGATTGTGTTCTCCATTATTTTTGTTGCGATATAACATGAGGTAGTCGCGCAGGAACGAGAAATCGCAACGCTACAATCATTGATAGACGATCGCTTCCTGGGATAGTAGTAGTGCATTTTTTTTTGGTGTAACATGATGGTAAAGAACCATAATCTTCAAGAGGGAGTACCAAGCGTGAAAAACTCGAAAAAGCAGCATCCAGATGTTTTCTAGAATTTTTCTTAGATACTTTTGAAATGTTTCTTGGACCAATTCTCCAAGTAGATTTTTTGTGTGCGGTTAAATTTCGAAGTGGGCCAGAGTGTAGAGTGGTGAATATTTTCGCTGGCCGCCCCCAGAGAATCCCCAGCCTCGTATTATTCCGTCCATCTAGACGATTCCAATTAACGGTATTAATTAAAATTTCCAACAAACCTAGATAAACATAGACATGTTATTTCGAATAAGTTATGCTCTCGGTCCGCGACAAACTATTTTCATTTCATAATAAATTATTAAATAAATATTTGCCGTGGGTTACAAACGAAATTTATTCCGGCGAGCGCAGAGACCAACTTCGGACGGTGTCTGCATTTTGCAGTGCACTTTTTGCATGTGGTCGACGTCCGTCTCTCGCTTCCTCCACTTCTGGCGCATAGGTCAGTCTTTTTCCCTGCACACCACCTGCACTGTATCTAAGGTAACACAGATTCAATTAATTTAGAAGAGTTAATTAGCGAACTACGGTTTCCGATGTATCATTGAACGTTGTTACAACTGTGAGAAACAAACTGGTCCATTGTCTCGGAAATTCGGCCAGACGTCGTGACCAAAAATTCCCAAATCAGTTCCCCAAACGTCAATAATGCCAATCGTACGGATTCGCCAAATATCTCCGATAAAAAGCGCTTTGATCTCGCCGTCGCGGATGCTTTCAGAAATATGCAGTCGCGTTGCATACCTTGGAAAAATTTCCCACCCTTGAAAGCCATCTGGTGATATTTTATCGATCCGCCGTTTTTCGCCGGCCGATAATGGGCGCTAATTGGACGCTCGGGGGCATAAATTGGACGCAAATCCGGCGTGCTTGGTGTCGCTGCGAAATGTGCCGAATGGTGCGCTGGCCTAGTTGTTTTGTTCCACTGACTCACCTTGCAGGGAATTTTGCAATGTTGTAAATGGATTGTAACAACAGCTAACGCACGGTTATTGTCGGACTCTAACCTGAATTCTCGAGGACGATTCGACGATTGTCGACGATAGGATGCTGTAATTGCCCATAAAATGCATTTTGCCGTTCTCGCTTTTAATTCGACTTGCCACGATTAATCACCTGCAGACGGCCGAGAGGTAGGGAATGGCTTTTTTGGACGCAGATACTTGCTCGTAATTTTCTTGGATGACGACAAATTTCTTTATTTTTCTTTTAGTCCACAGATGCCAAAAAGAAGAAAACTAAATTATCCGCGCTCAGAAATTATTTTTCAACTTCGATGAAAATCGTCACGAATTATATTTCGACGAAGAAATTTTACGTCTTCCTGATCTACTTCTCTTCTGCTACGTCTGTTCTACAACAGATGCCCCAAAAAGAAGAAAACGAAATTATTCACGTTCAGAAACTATTTTTCACCTTCAAATTGTCGTTCCAATGAAAATCTCAAAACAATTCTATCTTCTGCATCTATTTCTCTTCTACTGAAGCAGATTCTAAAATGAAGAAAACCAAGTTATCCTTGCTCAGCAAGTGAACGCGCCATTCCGATGAAAATCGTGTCTAATAATATTTCCACAAATAAATTCTAGATCTTCTTGATCTATTTCTCTTCTACTACGCCTGTTCTACAACAGATGCCAAAAACAAGAAAACGAGACTATTGCTTCAGGAATTAATTTTCACTTTCAACGTGTCATTTCAATGAAAATCGTATTGAACAATTTCCACAAATAAATTCTAGATCTTCATGATCTATTTCTCTTCTACTACGTTTATTCTACAACAGATGCCCAAATGAAGAAAAGGAAATTATTTACGTTCAAATTCTCATTCCAGTGAAAATCGCATATATAAATATTTCATCAATAAATCCTAGATCTACCTGATCTATTTCTCTTCTATAACAGATATCAAAAAGAAGAAAACGAGATTATTTGCGTTCAGAAATTAATTTTCACTTAAAACGTGTCATCCCAATGAAAATCGTATCGAACAATATTTCCACAAATAAATTCTATCTTCCGCGTCTGCTTCTCTTCTACTACTTCTATTCTACGAGAGATGCTAAGAAGAAGAAAACTAAATTATGCACGTTCAGAAATTGTTTTCACCTGCAACGTGCCATTCCAATAAAAATCGTAATCCACACAAATAAATTCTAGATCTTGCTGATCTATTTTTCTTCTACTACGTCTATTTTACAACAGATGCCCAAGAGAAGAAAACAAAATTATTTACGTTCAAAATCTCATTCCAATGAAAATCACATTTAATGATATTTCCACAAATGAATTCTAAATTTCCTGACCTATTTCTCTTCTAATACGTCTGTTCTACAACAAATTCCAAAAAGAAGAAAACGAAATGATTTGCGTTTAGGAATTAATTTTGACATTCCAATAAAACAGTATTTTCATAAATAAATTCTCTCTTCCGCATTTAATTCTCTTCTACTACTTCTCTTCCTTAACAAATGCTAAAAAGAAGAAAACTAAATTATCCACTAAATTCACCTTCAATAGCGTGGCATTGCAATAAAAATTGCACGGAATAATATTTCCGCATATAAATTCCATCTTCCTCATCTATTTCTCTTCTGCCTATTTTTCTTCTGTTACGTCTATTCTGCAGCAGATGCTAAAAAGAAGAAAATTAAATGATCCACGTTCAGAAATTAATCTTCACTTTCAACAGCACAAATAGCGCATTCCACATAATAATATTTCCATTAATAAATAACATGTAGATCTTCCTGAACTACTTCTCTTCTGCTACATCTGTTGCATTTTACTTATTTACTTTTACTCAAAAACTCACTGGAAATTTACTTATCGTTGTTTTTCTTTTTAATTCTTTCCCAATTGTCTTTACTTTGTTAAATACTTCTTAAGACTTCAGACTGTTTAGTTTTCTTCTGTAGTTTCTTCCCCAAAATTAATAATTCTCCGGTTTTTAAATTCTTTCTTCTAATTCTAACTCTAACAAGGAGAAGCTTTCGTTGCAATCGTTCTACCACATTTTTTTTTTAAACTTACTTGCACTATTTAATCGTCGAATTTGAAAACATCAATGTAGAACTGTGAAGAAAGCTACTCCAGAAGGATCCATCATTCTTTGAAGTACTCATAGTAGATTGTGGAATATTCTTCTGTAGATCAGTCGTGTTTCTGAGAGTTTTCCTTATTGAAGTGATGACAGCTTCTTTAAAAAATCCTCAGCAAATACTGGAGCAATATTTTTTTGATTAATTTTATAACTAGATTGTTGATAAAATATAAGTTTAATTTCTGTCGTGAGATTCTTTCCTTTCTCTGCGCTGCCAAAGCTCCAACTTGTTTTTTACTTCTTCGATCTATGATTCCTGAGCTACATTGTCCAACTGAAGAAAAAATACCTTGTTGGTGGTTTCTGCTTGTCTATAACTTGCTCTTAGTAAATTGACTAATTTTCCGACAGAGTGGAGTCCCATTGATCTTGCTTAGTTGTTGAAAGATCTTCTCTTCCTGCATTTACATTTTCAATGAAAATATTTTATTTGCTTCTTTTGACTAACCAAGAAGCAACACATTTCGACTAATTAGCAGTCTACTAGTTTCTTTTTTTGATTTTTTGAAACATAGATGTAAGAAAACCTATCTTGTTTTCACTGGAGTAAAGAAATCTAATTCTTCCTAAACATCTTAAATTTTCCTTAGAGAGTAGTTTTGGGTCATTGGTAAATTTCTCTGATTATTATACAGGGTGTGCCAAAAGTACCGCCTTTCCTTGAAGGTACGTCATTTAGGGATGTAGTAGAGTGCTGGAAAAATATTTAAAAAAAATTCTGACCCTCCATTTAGGAAATATAGGCAATTTTAAAATATAAAAAAGGCAACGCTGTAACCTGAGAATTACTTCTACCTAGAAATACGTAATAGCATTGTATTATTGAATACCTAGGCAACCATTTTGATGGTCTTGAGAGGTAAAACAACAACCAAACACTTCAACAAAAATTATTTTATTAAAATAAATTTTCAAAATTTTGCCCATTTGATAGATATTGAATTTTTTAAACCATTTTTCAGTACTCCATAACACTTCTAGATGACGCACCTTCAAGGAAAGGCGGTACTTTTGAGACACTCTGTATGTATTTTATATTTTGGCTACTGCTGTTACCATAAAGGCCAAAACAGTCCAAGACTCTTCATAATCTGTTAAACAATGAGAAATTGATTCGTTATGGCAAAAAAAAATTGTGACACTTAACTTGATAATATGAGGTGGCAAAAAAAGTGTATACATCTTGTCTGGCGCCCATCTTCGCGTGTAAATCGTTGTACCAGCCAAACCGCTCCGTCCTTGCGTGTATAAACAAAGAAATTTCCTAAGAATTCCAATCAAATTGCTCCGAATCGAACGACAAAACGAACAAACGCCACACATCGAGAGTAAAAGCCAACTTGTTCTAATTATAGAAATACCAAAATCCGCCATTAATTACCGTGTTTCGATATAGTGGGATTCTTGAAATGTAGGTATCGAAGACATATGTTCGAGGCCTCATTAGACGATGCCGACAAAGGGTCATTTTGGCAATCAAACCGGCTCGCTTTTTGTCGGCTCTCTGGGACCAATCAATCTATTACCTCTGCGTTATTCTTAATGCATCGCATACTTCGTCTCTCTAATAACTAATTTGTTTGGTAAGCGACCGTTTTATTATAAGCCGCGGCGACGTATCCCTCGAAAAAGATCGACACGATCGATATTCGATCGACAACTCGAGGCTCGTCCACAATTTGTGGCGAGCGCGGGGACGCTAGCGTCGCCCGCGTCGCGCGTCCGCACGCCTCGCGTCTGTGCCGCACACACAAATGCGAAAATTGCTACTTTGGAAATGAGCCCTGCATTGGCAACGTCGCGATTTCCGCCGCTTAATTAAATTCATACGGGACGTTTTCGTGCAAAAATAGCAACGCAATCAGCGTAATAGCCATGTATTTGTCCAGATTTCAATCTACTAATTATCTCGTGTATCGCCCTCAATTATTCATCCGTGTTTATTTTTAATCGGGAGATTTTGTGAGTGGAGAGGCTGAGGCCGTGGAGTTTATAGTCAATTATCAATTCTAGGGGTTCCGTTTCAATCACAATCAAACGACATAAAACGTCAAAGAACAATGGCGCTGGGTTTGGTCGAAGTTGCCTTCCTACCTACAGCTATCCGAAACCGTATTTATAAATATTGTAAGTCTCCGCGGGAGTCGGACCCTTATATGTCAAAATTCGAAGGTCCGGCTGTAAGGTAAAAGTTTTAATTTTTGTTCGATCATCTGGGAAAATCGGACGGGGTATTTGATGGGGCTGGACAAAACGAACACATTCCGATCATCAACAGGATTTGTTCGCCTCGTGACACGACCTTCGTACAAGAAAAAAAAAAGAAAAAAAAACGAGGTGAAAAACTTTGCCCCCAAACGTGTACCTACACGGTGACTCAAAACAACAATAATTCAATTCAGTTTATATTTTTTCTGTACTGTACAAGGTGTGAAATCATGTTTTGGTGACAGTTAGCAGGTAGCTGCTGTGTCAGATGACAGATGACACCTAACCTAACCTATGTTTCAATCTGTCAAATGTCAAATTAATTTTTTCAGATGTAAGAAACGAATAAATCAAAATTGTCGTTCAACAAATTTTCGTTTTGTTATGTTTCCACTACTGTATGTCGTGCTGCTTCATTTGTTTCCAACAGCGTTCATAAAAAAATCGTTGAAATTCGTCAAAAGGTACAATGTTTCGGGTGTTCGTTTAAATTTATCCTCACAGAAGAGTCGATTGTGAACGCACCACTCGTCAGTCTGCAGATTCAAAACACAAACAACGCAAAAAGTAAGGTTAGATTTAAACAGCTGATCCGTGATACGTTCACGATCGGTTCTTCAACGCCTACTTTGAGGAGAAATTTAAATGAACACCCGATATATTGTAAAATATTTGGGTTAATAATAATCTATTTCTGAAGATAACTGTGGTAAATCGTAACGTCTATCAATTAATGTGACAATACACATGTGTTCGTTCAGAATTTATAAGTCGATGGTATTTCCTGTGGAACCGAAAGTGATAAATTGGTATTAATGATGTTGTTGCGTGTGAAGTACACCTGAAGATGTTAGCCTGTAGCCATGAAACAATAGCATTCTTTAACGTCGGGTGTAACACAGAGCGTTTGAAAAGAACCTTTTGCTTCTGATTTACACATTCTCGTTTTTGAAAATCTTCTTGTCAATTGATTTTTTATTATGACATTCGAGTCAATATAACTGACATTTTTTCGATTGTGTCAGACATGGGCCATGAAAGGTGCTCTGGGAGGCTTTGCAGCAGGTATAAAATTGTTTTGAAATAATTCCATAATTAATAAACGCGTCAAAGGTGTAAAGTGCTAATTGTAACACACCAGTGCAGTAAAATGTTACTTGATCGCACTAGTGCGCTAATGTCCATTATGACCTTCAAATGAATCTTATAAAGTCTGACGTTATGTATTGATACTAAATAAATATCATTTAAGTAAGGGACAAAATTTTACTTAATGCAGAGCTAGATCAGAAACAATTTTGACATTACGACTTTTTTAACCACAAAATAAATTTGGAAAATATTCAATTTAATCTTAATCAAAGGACACAAAATGTTGTTCTTCCTTAGAAAATATTTCAACACATAAGAAATTTCTGTTAATAAAATTGAAATATCTATGGAGTGGACACGCTTTTTTCGAAAATACAAAAATCACGTCGGTCTTGGTAAAAAAACCATCTTTACGTTGGCACTAAGAATTAAATGATAGTCGATGAAAATTGGAATCCTAAAAATGCTGTGAATATGACCATTTTACCACCTTTTGTTAACTCAAAAAAATAATGCGATTCGCAAAATGTTTTTAAAAAAATTGTAAATTGTACAAATTTTTATTTTGGAAGATTTCCATACAATGTATTAATTTTTTATTTCTATTGTGTTAAAAAAATCGTTACTCTTCTATGGAAGCATTAAAAAAATGTTTTTTGTTTTTGAATTTCCTCTTAAAATTTAAATATTTTAGAAATCGAACAAAAAAAATGTTTAGCCACCCTTATTGAAAACAGTAATTTCACGGACTCACAAGCGGACGAAAAGTAACTCTTTTTGGGACGCACTTTTTCGGACGCTGACCGTGGCGCCATCTATTGGTCTGTTTAACAGTTAGCAACAAAACCGACAAAACCAGTAATTGTCCTGTCATAAATTATGTAAATAAGTAATTGTATAGTAATTAGTGAATTTCTAGTTTTGCTGGCAAGCTGATAACAAATACTACAAAAAAATTGTTAATATGTATTAAGTATTTGAAAAAGGTAGATTCAAAATATATTTGTAATTTTTTCAATGATGTCTTTTGCTTTGCCAAAAAGCGCTTTTGTTCTCGCCTGTCAGCCTCGGCTGCGCCTCGGCCAGAAAACTTAAACTCGGGCGAAAAAGATGCGCTGTTTGGTCTTGCTACACAAATAATTATTGAAATCAACTCAAGGAAATATAAATAAAATTTTTCTTAATCGTGTGGTTAATCCTCTTAATTGTAAAATATTGTTAACGGATCCATATCTGTGCGAACAAAGAAAATATGTAGAGACAACCCAGAGTAGGAATGAATTCATTAAGAGAATTAAATAAATGATAGAAAAATAATAACAGGGTATGCACTGTAACTAATGATTATTTATAGCCTTTAGTTCAGAAGGAACATATAATTACAATATATTTCCTTTTGCTGGATGAAAAATGTGATATTTAACACTTTGTTGCTCCTTGCCTCATATCAGATACTTCACTTCCTTTCCAAATATTTATAACATTTACATTTAATAACTAACTCTTTTATCTCCACCTCCATAACTCTCTCTCCTGTGCACTTCATTACAAATGATTTTATAATACATTTCATTACCTCCATAACTCACCTTTTTAATTTTCTCATATTCTCGCAAACAACGACACAATGTTTTCATTTTTTTACAGGTGAGATCGTCTTGCACAGGTGCATCAGATGATCGCCCGCCCCTCGCCCACCCCTCCTGTTGGACTTTTTTCTTGTTTGTCGTCCGAAGAGGGCATTAGTGCAGCGAAATTCTTTATTCTTCGTCTGGTGGACGTCACGCTAATGGGCGAGGGACGTCATTAGTCCGCGAGAACGCCTTTCGATTTGTTATCGATGATAAATTAGACAATCTTGTTTGTGTTCGGCCCCTCGGACAAAGATGCTCGATGGAGTGTGTCCTTATAAAAAGCTGGTGCGCCGCACGGAAACAGGAAGTTTTATCCGGCTACATCCTGTCTTCGGTGGTGTTAATGGATTCTCGGACACTGGATGGCGAAGGGACGGCGCAAATGCAATCACAGGAATGTGGAAATGAAGGGGTTCGAGAAAAGAAACAAGTAAAAATGAAATGAAATGAAATAAAGAAAAAGTAACAAATCGTAGTTTGAAAACATCCACCCAGACCACTCGGCCCCATCCTGGGGCCCTCATCTGCGGCTAAAATTTCGACTTGCATCGATTTTCTTTCAGTCCGCCCTCACAAAAGGGATCAAAGCATACCCGAGAAGTGTTTAATCCGTAATTTCGGCAGTTAATAACAATAATCGTGGGTTAAATATTAATTTTTCACATAGTTTGAACCGCGGCAGCTCCTTTGAGGCCTTTGATCCTCAGCCCACGTGCAGGATTCATACGGGAACAACCCTCAGGTATTGGGAATAGTTGATGAATTCCTGGTGCTCGGATTTTATTTATTTTCACCATCGCATCCACTCCCAAATTCATAATCGTCCCAACCCCTTAACGGTCAAGAATCCCGACCGACGACCGCTTGATAAATCGTTCCACATCACATGTGCTGTGTTTATGTCGTTGCTCTATTGTTGCACAATTGATGAGCTAGACCGCCTTGATTTTAATGCGCTCTTTCACTGGATACGTGATTTATTCCGACAGGGTGTGAGCGCTACTTAAGGGGGACTCCTTGTTTTTTATTCTCTGTCCCTGAGACCCTAATTACAAGAAACATTCAATAACATAAATAATTTTTTTCGGTGGTCACCCGTCCACCAATCAACTGGAACCAACCGTGCTGGACTTTTCTCTTCAAACAATAACTCGCGTTTCAAAGATGACAACCCTGCAACATGTTTAACAATTGTTATTACTTCTATTTGCGTTACTTGTGGGATTTTATCAAACAGCCCTGAAGAAGAGTAATTTGTCGCGGTCGGGCGCCGCCCGCGATCCACCAGATAGCGCCTCTTTAATATACAATAACGACTTCTTGGACAATCACCGGGTGGAGTGTTAAGTGTAGCGTCGTATAGCTCCTAGCAACGCACCATCCACGGAAGGTAAAAAATGTTGGTGGGGTTGGGAAGGCGAGTTGTTGCGGAGTGTACCGGTGGTAATTAGAAAAGTCGTGATGGGTTCATAGCTCCGTGACGTCACCGTAATTGTGTATCTAAGATGTCGTATGGGAAATTACAAGGGGCATAAGTCCGTGGAATTTCAGATCCAATCCGGCCATTGGAAAGATACAAATTCGAGATAGCATCAAGAGGAAGCGTCAGCGGCGACATTTTCGGTTTTAATTGTCGGAATTATTGTTCAGGTGAAGAACAAGACGTAGTCATAAATGTCGGAGTCGACAGGGTTGAATGGGATAGGAAGAAGAGTTCGTTGATAATGACAGGCTATAGCCTATTGTATCCGCCGGAAACAGATCATTGTCTGATACGCATTTTATATTCTTATTACTGATATACATTGCAATAAATAACTCTGAGAAATCTTGAAGGGGCATTAAGCAAGTGAGATGGACGGAGATAGGGAAAAATTCTTCGATTCATTTTCCACCGCGGCGCATGCTTGACTGGGCACCCATGCTTCAGTTAATATAACGGAACTTGACTAATTGCTCTTTTGCACTGCAAAATACATCAAGACAAACATTTTACTTATTTCCTCTTTGCAAAATTTTTCTATTGGCTGAGTCTGAATTCCCCGTTGCATTTTGACAACTTGTCCTACGAGAAACGCTTTGCTGATGAGCCTTTCCAGAGCCTTTTCAGCCACACTGACGGGAAGATTCGGGATGGGTACGGTGAGGATGGGTGCGGAAGGACGGTGGTACTGACCCAGCATTCGCCTTATCTGTGATATGAGATATACCACAATGTGATGGTGTGGAGAAACTTTTGAAAAAAACCCACACCTGATCAGGCGGCACCGGGGTTAGAACCCGGGACCTCCCGAATGTAAAGTGGCGCGCTAGGCGCTTGGCCACAGTACTCGATGATCTTTGCTCTTGCAAATCGTAGAGCTTTTGGAGTACTAAAAGATCCAAATCTGGAAGAAAATAAATTAGAAGGAATATTATTGCTATTTCGGTCTTTTTAGTAGAAATTGCTTAAAGCTCAGACCCTGTAGCTTGTCTTCGCACAGAACAAATACTTCATAAATTAAGACAATGAATGCGCTGTACGTACTATCTTTCCATCGTTTGTTGCATTTCTCTAATCAAACGTTCATCTCAAAACAAGAGCGGACTTAATAAGAAACCTTGTGTAAGTTATACTCACAGGTACGGTCTCTCTGGTTTATTCTCATACAGCGAGAGCTTCTGAGTACTTGAAGTAAATATTTTCGTGAGCTGTATATAATTGAGATGTAGAAGTGGGACCGATGAGGAGCCTTGTGGCAATCCTTCTCTTCGAATTATAAAATATGTTGGTGGCTGGGTATTTGAGTGGCAAAGACAAAACCTAATCAAATCACAGTGGCGTAGTGTGTAGGCAGGGCTGCAAGGTAAACACAACAACTGTCGCTTAAGTCTATTCAGTCGGTATTTATTGATGAATATTGTCTGAATCGTGCAAGAGCAGTCTGGTGTCTATCCACACATAAGTTCTATACCTCGGCACATATTCGAGACAATATTAATTGTGGATTCCTGTACGAGATTCGATTGTTGACATATGAAGCAGCGAAAGCAATTACTTGATAGAAACGACTGAATATCGCGTGTTCCTCGGCGATACGAGGACAAAACCCGGATTTATCCTTTTGTCCCGAGTCGAAATTCGACACGGAAAAATTTAATTACGAATGGAAATGCCGTCGCCGCCGAAGAACACTGCAATAAAAGTTCCGAAACAAACACAATAACGAAAACAAATAGGGACACATAAACGTGCAACGCCGTCCGTAACTCACATAAACAATAGTAAAACGTCACCTCCTACGGACGAATGCATCTTTATCTTTGCATTTCGCGCGACAAACGGAACAAGGAGTATCGATTCACGCCCGCTGACACACTCCGGCACTGGAAAAGGCTCAGGGCCGGACCACGAACCGCAAAAATATGTATTGGCGGTTTGGTGTAGATGCTAGTCGCTGCCGCGCCACGCGGGCACCGGATGCTCGCGTCCGGGCCCGGCCCTGGCGCGGATGATTAACGCGAAACGAAGCAAAGTTGTGGAGGAGGGAGTGCAGGACATCGGAAGGACATTAAACAATATCTGTAGAGTCGGTATCTCAGGTTTCTGTGTTCGGAATCGACTGCATCCAATAAATCTCGCTCCGGTGAATATTTTATCGTCGTAAACACGTACTAAATCAAAGAGGAACGGCTATTGATCAGCATCCGTGTGGGCTCGAGATTTTTGCGTTTCTTGGTTGGCGGGGGCGCACCCCCCTCAACCCTTCCGATGATTAAACGTCTTGATTAATGGCGGGGCGGCCGGGTTGTGTAACCGTTTTTATTATTGGGGGATTTTTTCCGTCTTCCTGAAAAATTAATTAAATCTCTCGAATTGAGTTTTGTTTTATAATTTGTCGGAATTGAAAAGCGCGCTTATTGTGATTCAATGAATTTGATTAAAATTTTAATATTGTTGATTTGTTTTCGTTTATGACCGGGGCGGTTCTTTTGATAAATTAATGAATTTTTTATTTGCCGGATCGGCTATTGAAGCGCCGCCAGGGCTATTTGAGGTGTTTGCCGCGTTTACCGGATCATTGACTGCGTCAGGGGCGGATTTACGCCGAACACCCCGCGATACATTATTTATAACACTTTTACAACGCGCCTGGTTAACGCGACCAACTCTCCCGGGTCACGGAGCTTTCATCAATCCTGCCAAATTTTTACCTCACTGAATAATAAACACAACACAAAAAAAAGAAAAGATTTTTTTAAAAATTTCCGCATAATAATAACAAGTTTTTTTTAATTATTTGTACAATATAGCAAAAGTAAATGATAAAAAAGTGACAATTTTTAAATTTTACTATTTAAGTTTGGCAATAATAGTAAATAAATTTCGAAATATGGCACAGAGCCATGATTCGAATTAGATTTCACATAGATCTCCAATTTATATATACGTCAACAACAGAATCGGCAAAAAAATTTGACCACCCTGTATACACAGAAAAAATTTTGAAAAGCATAATAAGTGGTGGTACCAACGAAGTACTAAATAACAGACACAATAAAATTGTTTCCTGAGATATTTTTATGTTTTTTGAGATTTTGTGATTAAATCTTGGTCTAAATTTGCAACAATTATTTTTTTTAGTGAAATGCTAATTTCCTTGAGTGCATTTAAATTCTGCAAATTTTCTGTGCGTAGCACCATAACCTCAATGACACTTTCCCGTTTGGAAAAGACATTAACAAGGAAAAAACGCGATTTTGACCGGTACTGGCGACAGTAATTAAACAAATAATTATTTTATATGAACAAAACCGGCACGATAATTAGCTCTTAATTCGTATTTAATTGCGAGTATAATGGCCGCCTGATTGTGTACAAATATGGCCAGAATTCTTGAAAAACAATAGATTTTTTGCATGTCCATAACTGTAATTAAAGACTTGTCAAAATTCAAATGTATTCTCGCCATTTAAATTAATACAAATGTGCACAATCAACAGATAATTTAACGTAAAAGTCTAGCCGTATTTACTGTGGGAAAAGAAACTGTTGTGTTTTTTCCGGAGCTCGTAGCAGGACTAGCTTATCTGGTCGTGGATCTCAACATACAGAATAAAATACATAATACATAATTTCCAGTGGTTCACGAAAACTTATTGCAAAATTAAACTAGTCTACTTTATGGGCCGTTAAAAACGGTTTAATTACTCTTTCGGTCCCACTAAATTAAAATATTCTATTGGGTGAGTCATTATCAACAACACAAATCAACACAAGGATATGTGATAGAATTTTTTGCAAACAGGAGGAAGTGCGATACGTCACTTCTGGCAATATTTTACCAAACGAAGAACACTAAATTACGTCACCTCTTGACTACCGAATTTTTTTCAATTTTTATTACGTGTCACCACACTGTTTTTATTTTAGATCTGATTACAACAAGCACAGGTGCTTCATTAACTGGAAGAAACAGACATAAAGTTGTTTTTGGGTAGAAATATTGTATGAAAGTTTTTGTCATCCCTCGTGTAATTCTTGTCCTCGCTGCACTCTTGCACCTAGATTTTAATTACTGACTAGTATCCAGTTGTTTTAGCACTAGTGTCGAAATAAATTAAAACATTCGCCTTTGAAGAAAAGAATTAGTGGTCGTGAAATGGTAATTTATCTTCCGACAAGAAAGCAAGACCGAATGAATAAATAAATAAAGAACAAGATTACAAGTTTTGGAACATTTTGGTCGTTGCGGAGATGAGGTTGTTGTCTCGTAGCG
Source organism: Tenebrio molitor (assembly GCF_963966145.1). NCBI lineage: Eukaryota > Metazoa > Arthropoda > Insecta > Coleoptera > Tenebrionidae > Tenebrio > Tenebrio molitor. The sequence continues at coordinate 874,977 of NC_091049.1, forward strand.
ATTGGACGTTCCGGAATAAAGGATGCAACGATCCACAATCTTAATAAATCAATAAATTTATGATCACTTCGTGGAGATCTACGGTGAAGATTGTGTTAAATTTTTCAGGGGAATCTACCTGAGTGATGGTAAAATTTTTATTATGATGGACCATCAAGTGTATAAAGCCGTCGTAAATAATGTTCGAGATCATCAAGCGAACAACTCAATATCGATGCGGATAAAATGGAGGAAGGAGAACAAAGGGGCCGTTACGTTAATGTCCGATAATCAATCAATGACTCGATAAGAGCCATCGGTGGAAGAAGTCGTCGACCGAAAGAAGAAAAATTCCATCGAGTATCAACGACTGTATTAAAGTTTTAAAAGAGTAAGAGAAATTTATTAGGCGTACCCCTTTTTAATTTAGGGTCCCTCAGTTTCAAGGTTCGCCCCTTATCTACCCGAAAAAACCACTTCATTTGTGATTTATACTTTTTACCCCGCAACTTTTCTTTCGTATCAAAGAGGCTCAACCCTTTGTTTGAGCCCGAAATTACAGCAATAACTCAATTTGTATTCGATCTTATATTTTTTAATTACCCGTTTCAACACTTTTAAACTTCTTATTCGAGGGTTGGATTTTTGATAATTTGATTTGTAAGTTAAAGGGTTTCGACGTGCACCGCACCTAATTGGACGGAAGCTTATTTATCTTGCATTTTTATTAAGCGACTTGCTGAGCTCCCGAGGGAAAGGATCTACAAATTAAAGTCGATTCCTGGCGAAATTGCACCTCGGACCGGGCTTATATATTTATGACGTGTACTAATGTAAGCGTGTCAGAGGTATCAAAACGACCCCGTAAATTGGTAAGTGTAAGATCGTGTTGGAGCTAATTGTTGAAATGTTGTACGTCCTGGTTGGATCTGTTATTTTATGCTTCTGTCAAATCTACCGGATGACATGTTCTAAATCGACGCATTTCCGGCCCAAATCACCTCCACTTTCCATACGAGATCTAACACTATTTCCTTCTCACTACTCCACAGCTGCGAATGTTTAAAAAAAAAAAATTACTTCTTCCACAAAAACTCAAAATTCCCTCGGTTTCTCTCATTTTTTTTTATATGTTTCAAGTTGAATTCTCTTAAAATGTCCTGGAAGAGGCAAGTGCCGCTAGGTACCAAATGTTGCCTCAAAAATCAAATTACGTTATAAAAAGAAATGGAAAAATTTACGGAAGAATGAAAACCCGTGAGTGAAAGACAGTGAGCGAAAGTGAAGAGAACGAAAGGGAAACCTCTTCGCTCACTGTTAACTCTGGATACAGACTCACTTTTTAGTAGAAAAAAAGACGGTGACTTTTTATTACCGACTTCTTATTTGACGTAGGAGCAAAAAATGAAGAGAATTGATTTAGATGAGAAAAAAAATTTTCCATACGAGATCTAACACAATTTCCTTCTCTCTACTCCACATTTGCGCCTGTTTACAAAAAAATCTAGTTCCACAAAAATTCAAAATTCTTTAATTTTTTTAAATACATAATACATTTTCAGAAATGCTGGACATGTTTCAAGTTGAATTCTCTTAAAATGTCCTGGAAGAGGCAAGTGCCGCGAGGTACCAAATGTTGCCTAAAAAATCAAAATTACTTTATAGAAAGAAATGGAAAAATTAACGACAGAATGAAAACCCGTGAGTGAAAGACAGTGAGCGAAAGTGAAGAGAACGAAAGGGAAACCTCTTCATTCTCTATTAACTCTGGATACAGACTCACTTTTTAGTAGAGAAAAAGACAGTGACTTTTTACTACCGACTTCTTATTTGACGTAGGAGCAAAAAATGAAGAGAATTGATTCAGATGAGAAAAAAAAATTTCCATACGAGATCTAACACAATTTCCTTCTCTCTACTCCACATTTATGCCTGTTTACAAAAAAATCTAGTTCCATAAAAATTCAAAATTCTTTAATTTTTTTAAATACATAATACATTTTCAGAAATGCTGGACATGTTTCAAGTTGAATTCTCATAAAATGTCATGGAAGAGGCAAGTGCCGCGAGGTACCAAATGTTGCCTAAAAAATCAAAATTACTTTATAGAAAGAAATGGAAAAATTAACGACAGAATGAAAACCCGTGAGTGAAAGACAGTGAGCGAAAGTGAAGAGAACGAAAGGGAAACCTCTTCATTCTCTATTAACTCTGGATACAGACTCACTTTTTAGTAGAGAAAAAGACAGTGACTTTTTACTACCGACTTCTTATTTGACGGAGGAGTAAAGAGTGAAAAGAATTGATTTAGATGAGAAAAAAAACTTTCCAGACGAGATCTAACACAATTTCCCTCTTTCTACTCCACATTTGCGCCTGTTTACAAAAAATCTATGTCCTCCACAAAAATTCAAAATTCCCTTCATTTCCTTCATTTTTTTAAATTTCCAAAAATTTCAACTCGATTTCAAAAATGTGCAAATGAATTATAAAAAATTCCGCCCATGTGAATCGTAAAAAATCTACAACAAAAATATCTACAGTTTTTTTTATTTACTAAATAATACATTTTCACATGTTTCATGTTTCAAGTTGAATTCCCTTAAAATGTCCTGGAAGAGACAAGTGCCGCGAGGTACCAAATGTTGCCTAAAAAATGAAAATTACGTTATAGTAAGAAATGGAAAAATTTACGAGAGAATGAAAACCAGTGAGTGAAAGACAGTGAGCGAAAGTGAAGAGAACGATAGGGAAACCCCTTCACTCACTGGTAACTATGGATACAGACTCACTTTTTACTAGAAATAAAAACAGTGACTTTTTATTACCGACTTCTTATTTGACGGAGGAGCAAAGAATGAAAAGAATTGATTTAGATAAGAAAAAAAACTTTCCAGACGAGATCTAACACAATTTCCCTCTCTCTACTGCACATCTGCGCCTGTTTACAAAAAAATCTACGTCTTCCACAAAAACTCAAAATTCCCTTGGATTTCCCTCATTTCTTTAAATTTCCAAAAATTTCAACTCGATTTCAAAAATCTACAAATGAATTATAAAAACTTTCCGCCCATGTGAATCGTAAAAATCTACATCAAAAATATCTACAGTTTTTTTATTTACTAAATAATACATTTTCACATGTTTCATGTTTCAAGTTGAATTCCCTTAAAATGTCCTGGAAGAGACAAGTGCCGCGAGGTACCAAATGTTGCCTAAAAAATCAAAATTACGTTATAGTAAGAAATGGAAAATTTTACGAGAGAATGAAAACCAGTGAGCGAAAGTGAAGAGAACGACAGGGAAACCCCTTCACTCACTGGTAACTATGGATACAGGCTCACTTTTCAGTAGAAAAAAAAGACAGTGACTTTTTATTACCGACTTCTTATTTGACGGAGGAGCTAAGAATAAAAAGAATTGATTTAGATGAGAAAAAAAACTTTCCATACGAGATCTAAAACAATTTCCCTCTCTCTACTCCATATTTGCGCCTGTTTACAAAAAAAATCTATGTCCTCCATAAAAACTCAAAATTCCCGAGGTTTTCCTCAATTTTTTAAATTTCCAAAAATTTCAACTCGATTTCAAAAATGTGCAAATGATTTTAAAAACTTCCGCCCATGTGAATCGTAAAAAATCTACAACAAAAATATCTACAGTTTTTTTATTTACTAAATAACACATTTTCACATGTTTCATGTTTCAAGTTGAATTCTCATAAAATGTCCTGGAAGAGGCAAGTGCGGCGAGATACCAAAAGTTGCCTAAAAAATCAAAATTACGTTATAGTAAGAAATGGAAAAATTTTACGAGAGAATGAAAACCCGTGAGTGAAAGACAGTGAGCGAAAGTGAAGAGAACAAAAGGGAAACCCCCTCACTCACTTGGTAACAATAAATACAGACTCACTTTTTAGTAGAGAAAAAGACAGTGACTTTTTATTATCGACATTTTATTTGACGGAGGAGCAAAGAATGAAAAGAATTGATTTAGATGAAAAAAAAAACTTTCCATACGAGATCTAACACAATTTCCCTTTCCTGCACATCTGCGCCTGTTTACAAAAAAATCTACGTCTTCCACAAAAACTCAAAATTCCCTTGGATTCCCTAATTTTTTTAAATTTCCAAAAATTTCAACTCGATTTCAAAAATGTGCAAATGAATTATAAAAACTTCGGCCCATGTGAATCGTAAAAAATCTACAACAAAAATATCTACAGTTTTTTTTATTTACTAAATAATACATTTTCAGAAATGCTGGACATGTTTCAGGTTGAATTTTCTTAAAATGTCCTGGACGAGGCAAGTGCCGCGAGGTACCAAATGTTGCCTAAAAAATCAAAATTACGTTATATGTAGTAAAAAATGGAAAATTTTACGAGAAAATGAAAACCCGTGAGTGAAAGATAGTGAGCGAAAGTGAAGAGAACGAAAGAGAAACCTCTTCACTCATTGGTAACTATGGATACAGACTCACTTTTTAGTAGAAAAAAAAACATTGATTTTTTATTACCGACTTCTTATTTGACGGGGGAGCAAAGAATAAAAAGAATTGATTTAGATGAGAAAAAAAACTTTCCATACGAGATCTAACACAATTTCCCTCTCTCTGCTGCACATCGGCGCCTGTTTACAAAAAAAATCTACGTCTTCCACAAAAACTCAAAATTCCCTTGGATTCCCTCATTTTTTTAAATTTCCAAAAATTTCAACTCGATTTCAAAAATGTGCAAATGAATTATAAAAACTTTCCGCCCATGTGAATCGTAAAAATCTACATCAAAAATATCTACAGTTTTTTTATTTATTAAATAATACATTTTCAGAAATGCTGGACATGTTTCTAGTTGAATTCTTTTAAAATGTCCTGGAAGAGACAAATGCCGCGAGGTACCAAATGTTGCCTAAAAAATCAAAATTACGTTATAGAAAGAAATGGAAAAATTTACGAAAGAATGAAAACCTGTGAGTGAAAGACAGTGAGCGAAAGTGAAGAGAACGACAGGGAAACCCCTTCACTCACTGATAACTATAAATACAGACTCACTTTTTAGTAGAGAAAAAGACAGTGACTTTTTATTACCGACTTCTTATTTGACGGAGGAGCAAAGAATTAAAAGAATTGATTTAGATGAAAAAAAAAACTTTCCATACGAGATCTAACACAATTTCCCTTTCCTGCACATCTGCGCCTGTTTACAAAAAAATCTACGTCTTCCACAAAAACTCAAAATTCCCTTGGATTCCCTAATTTTTTTAAATTTCCAAAAATTTCAACTCGATTTCAAAAATGTGCAAATGAATTATAAAAACTTCGGCCCATGTGAATCGTAAAAAATCTACAACAAAAATATCTACAGTTTTTTTTATTTACTAAATAATACATTTTCAGAAATGCTGGACATGTTTCTAGTTGAATTCTTTTAAAATGTCCTGGAAGAGACAAATGCCGCGAGGTACCAAATGTTGCCTAAAAAATCAAAATTACGTTATAGAAAGAAATGGAAAAATTTATGAGAGAATCAAAACCAGTGAGTGAAAGACAGTGAGCGAAAGTGAAGAAAACGACAGGGAAACCCCTTCACTCACTGGTAACTATGGATACAGACTCACTTTTTAGGGGGGTATCGAACAAATATTCTTTAAAGTAGAAAAAAAGACAGTAACTTTTTATTACCGACTTCTTATTTGACGGAGGAGCAAAAAATGAAGAGAATTGATTTAGATGAGAAAAAAAACTTTCCATACGAGATCTAACACAATTTCCCTCTCTCTACTCCAAATTTGCGCCTGTTTACAAAAAAATCTACGTCTTCTACAAAAACTCAAAATTGCCGTGGTCTTCCCCATTTTTTTAAATTTCCAAAAATTTCAACTCGATTTCAAAAATGTACAAATTAATTATAAAAACTTTCCGTCCATGTGAATCGTAAAAAATCTACAACAAAAATATCTACAGTTTTTTTTATTTACTAAAATAAATACTAAAATAAATTTTCACATGTTTCATGTTTCAAGTTGAATTTTCTTAAAATGTCCTGGACGAGGCAAGTGCCGCGAGGTACCAAATGTTGCCTAAAAATTAAAATTACGTTATATGTAGTAAAAAATTAAAAATTTTACGAGAAAATGGACGAAAGAGAAACCTTCACTCACTGATAACTATGATACAGACTCACTTTCTAGGGCGGTATCTATCGAACAAAGTAGAAAAAAAGACTGATATAAATAACTATATGAGAAAAAAAAATGAAAACAGACGCATTAGTGAATTTTTATCACCGACTTCTTACTTGACGCAAGAGCAAAGAATGAAGAGAATTGATTATGAGAAACAAAGATAAGGGAGTTTTAACCAAAACGAGGAATGCAAGAAAAATTGAAACATTTATAAAATACGAGTCAGAAAAATTAGAAAATAAAACAACATGGAGAATATAATTTTGAGCAGTCAAATCGTTAAGTTGTGACCAGTTTGGGATTTATCTATATTTGTTGCTTCGTAGGTTTGACAACGCTCTCCATTTGGACAATGCCGAAGATGTGCACCATCTGGAAGATGTTCCTAAGATGTCCTCGAACGCAATCATGCCAATTTCAAAACTGCTTCCATTCCCGAAATTCTTTCGACATTTTTGCTGATTTATTAGGTGTTTCGTCATGCCATTCCTCACAATTTTTATTGTTTCTATTTCTCGCGAATGTCGCAATAAAATCAAACGTGTGACTTGGCGGAGGTCAACGTGTCAACAAAATTATGAGAGAAATGCCGCAAATACGACGTCCAGAAGGACGAAAACATAAATCGCATTTTCTGATCAAATCTAATAATTTTATAAAATGTAACAAAGTGTCGTGTTATTTCACTCGGAATTGGTCTACCAAAAAATTACCGACGATAAATCAAGATTTCTGGTACAGATTGGCAAATCCATTGTGACAACTTACGTGGTTCGACTTGCCGATTCGATTTACTGGCGTTCTCTTAATTTAGTGTAAATGTTAATGTGAACACTGTCTTATTTTAATTATAATATAACGCGTCCCAGAGAAAAAATGTGCTGATAATTGCACATTTTAAATATTTAGCATAATTATAATTTGTTGTGTTTGTGTTCCTGACGCCATGGAAGGTGTCGACGAGAAATATTTATCATATATTTACATTAATTTTTAATTTAACTCAACTCCAGATTAATTATGAACAAGTTTTATGTTGGTCACATTGCAGAAGAATTTAAATTGTAGATAGAAGAGGACCAAGAATTGATCTTTGGGGTACGCTTCAATCGCCTGGAACAACTCTGAGAGTGTCGATCAAGATCTGGGAGTTGCGCCAGTACTGCATTCCGTGGTGTTGGTACTACTGAAGATCATGAAAGTAGAAGAGTAAGAAGAATTGATCCTTGCGGTACGGCGCAATCGCTTGAAGGAACTCCAAGAGTGTCGATCAAGATCTGGGAGTTGCGCCGGTACTGCATTCCATGGTGTTGGTAGTACTGAAGATCATGAAAGTTGAAGAGATTGCGGTACGCCGCAATCGCTTGAAGAAACTCTAAGAGTGTCGATCAAGATCTGGGAGTTGCGCCAGTACTGCATTCCATGGTATTGGTAGTACTGCAGATCATGAAAGTAGAAGAGTAAGAAGAATTGATCCTTGCGGTACGGCGCAATCGCTTGAAGGAACTCCAAGAGTGTCGATCAAGATCTGGGAGTTGCGCCAGTACCGCATTCCATGGTGTTGGTAGTACTGAAGATCATGAAAGTAGCAGAGTGAGAAGAATTGATCCTTGCGGTACGGCGCAATCGCTTGAAGGAACTCCAAGAGTGTCGATCAAGATCTGGGAGTTGGTGGAGTTCAAGTACGCACCAGTACGGAGTTGAAAAGCTTTTCTGGCAGTACTGAAGGTCAGGAAAAGTGAAGGGAAGCGAGAATTGGTCTTTCGATAACTTAAAAGAACTGTGCGAGTTCCAAGATTTGAAGTTGCTCGAGTTGAGGTACCAGCGCAAGGGTCCATGGTGTGATTTTTTTGGTAGTACCAGTAGTGCAGCTGGTAAAACCGCAAATGTAGGTTTCGGGGGTCGCTAATTCTTTCGGTGCGGCGTGGGGTACTGTCGGCTCGATGGTACCGAGAAGCGGAGGGATATTAAAAGTTGACATCTTGATTGTGAGCGCGAATGTGGCCGGTCGTGAGCTACAGGTATACATAATAACATATTCAGGTAGCATTCTGGCCGCGTCAGGACCGGCCTATACATCACGAGTATAATTGCAGAACCCGAGATCGAAATCTTCCCTCATAAATTTGTAAAATAAATACGGCGATCTCGGCTTTACGTGCAACTATGGAGATGGAGTGGCACGATTTGATTTGGTTTATCGTCTGTTGACGGTGTTACGTTATAGTTATGATTATTATTCTTTGTTTTTACAAGAAACCGACCGACCACTTTTACGATCTCCAGCGACATGTTTTATTCGAAATATTATATGGCGAGGCGATAAAGGCGGTAGCAGTCCTACCGGACGGTACTACTCCACCATAAAACTATCTAATTAATTAGCGAAGTCCGACTAAGACGGTAAACGATATCCTTCGAAGAGCCATAAACTCGGCCCACGTTGCCGACCAGCCGTTTCGACCATCCGGAGACATCTTCACCAGGGTACCACCAACACCAAAACCAACACATCCCTTTCGATCAAGACGTCACACTCTTGCACACTCCTCGGGTACCACTGCAGTACCGAACTAATCGAATCATCGTCCCTCGAACTGCAATTATTTACCCATTATCGGGTATTAATGATTTCAGCCAGGAAACAGGTGGGAAAATAACTTTATCTCTGTCGATTACAACATTTCTTATAAACGAACAACACCTGCTAGGTCTTCGGCATTCTTAATGGGGAACGTCGTCGCTTTTACGTTTGCTCCTTATTGGTAACGACTGCTTAAAATTATAATCGCACTTTTACAAGCTTAATGGCGACGATAAATTTAGACTGCTTCGAATAATTTTGCCACCAACAACTTCGCCGATGCGGTAATGCCGATAAGGGAGGATGGAGAGGACACCACAAGAATGGACAAGGGTCGCGCAAATAACAAATTATCTGTCGGATTAAAAATAATCAGAAAAAATATTCGTTCTTCGAGGTAACGGCAAGTGTGCTCACTCTCGCAACAATTGCCGAATTTTCTATCACGCGATTTTAAACTGGTTCCCACGTAGATATAATAATAAATGAATTATATCACTCACAGATTAAAATCTTATGATACACAGATGCCACATAACAGATGGCTTTCAACAGAGTCACTCTGTAAACCCCCTTTACGTTACGCCAGTACAATTCTAATGAAAATTTAAACGAGTCCTTGGGAACTGAATCAAAAACAAAATTTATCCTGAGTAACGTATCTGAGTTTGAACTTATCTGGTTCACCCTGTATATTAAAAAAAAACAGAGATTGTTATTTTTTTTGCAATTAGGTGTACAGGATTCTAGATACAAAAAATGTAATGAATATGTTTTTTGCACGACCTCGATATAATGAGCAACTTTACTCCCTGATTGTAGGGAGTAAAGTGGGTCTTTTTCTCCCTTGGGAAAAAAAGCATCGCCAACTCAACTTTTTATGATACAGAAAATAGCCAAAATCCATCAGAACCGATATGATCGGTTGGATCGTGCAAAAGATAATATACAGGGTGTCTCAAAATTCGCGAATTCCGAATTCAGAGCGTTGTAGGGGATCACTTCAGTAGTCCAAATATGGAAATAAAAAAAAATCGGGACTCCCCCCACAAAGATACAGGCTGCTATGTATTGAACAAAATTAAAGTGCTTGTATCTTCTTCAGGAAGAGCAATTTTTCGAGCTCCATTGGGTCCTTCCCTACCACGCTCTAAATTCGGAATTCGGTAATTTTGAGACACCTGTATACACCTCGGGAGTGCACGAATTTCAGCGTGGTAAAAATCATGCATTTCACTCCCTTGGTGTATAATCTACATTTTGGAGTCTATTTTTATGAATATTTTTGAAAATGTGTCTGGATTAGTCTTTGGAGCAGGTTCTGGATTGGCGCTTTCTTCGTGAATGATTTTTAATGGCCTGTGAGTAATTTTGTGCAGAAAGAATTAATTTTAGTTGTTGCGGCGGTTGGTAAAAATCTCACGAGCGAAAATTAAAAACAATTTATCCGTCTCGTCTCGTTGTAGCGAGTCGTACAGTTAGATACAATTTTAATAACAGAAATTTGGGTCCACTATCTGATTTAGGAACGACACAAGGATATCCATTTAATTCGAAATTAATTATACGTTGGCCGAAAGAAAAATTACGTCGAATTTTCAACACGACAATTTAATTAATTAGGATGGCGAGGCGAGTGACACGTTTCCGCGGCGAGAACCGTCGCATAATAAAATATCGATGGGATGATCGGTAAATACCCATTACATGGTAAAATCAATTTCCGAACGATAATTACGCCACCTACATCGCGCCGACCGTGGTAACCCATTCTGGCTCCGGATGGGCTGGAGGTAAAGGCCAGAACCGCGTGCCGAGGCCTAAGCGAAAACTGGAAATTACCGATTATTTTCGGTCGATGTAATGATCGACTAATATCGATAAAATATTGGGTGCGATCGATGCAGGCTCGAGGTGGGATTGCGGGACCTATTCCGTGCCCATGGTGCAGCGCCGCAGACTTGTAATTAAATATGGAAGTGCCCAGAGTGGCTCACTCAAGGAACCATCACAAAACTACCAAAGAAATTACAAAATAAAAATATACCGGATAATGTGATCGTAAATGAAGAAAGTATCGGGCCTTCAAATTTTCTGGATTTCTCCTAGGCCTTGGAAACCGTCAATTGTTTTGCTTTTTAAAGTGTAAATTGACAGTTGTATTTAGAGCGTGCTGAGCTAAAAATTTATAAGCAAAAAATCTTTCTGATATTTTTTTCTTTGCAATGTTTTACATAAAAAATAGAATAACTAACTAACGAAAACAAATGTTCAATGTTCAATGATGTGCTAAAAACATAATCAAATGTCATTCGTGTCAAACGGCGGGAAATTCAAACTTTTGCACTGTTCCAGAGATTTACTTTTTCAACGCCTGCTCTCAGCCCAGATTGTCATTTGAACGCACGATACATAATAAAAATTACGAACAAAAATGTGTTTCATTTTTTTAACTCTTCTAAGGTGACAATTAAATTACATCGAACTGAGATGATGTTACAGATGTGATACTCTGTCTCGAAACCTCTAATTTCGACATCCGTAAAAAATATGTCAATGTAAGGTCGTCGCTTGACATCTGTTAGCACAGCAATGATGTAAATGAGCTTTGCGTGATAACGTTTCAAGATTTGATTTACATTTTTTGTCTGTTATATATCAAGTTGTTTTTGTATTTATTACCCACCTTCACTTTAATGGAGCCTTCGTTAAACTTAAGCCAATTTTTTTCAATTACCTTCAGACAATTTGCTGCAGATTTATATTTAGCAAAGCTACGCTCAATGAGGACGGACAATAACATCTGACAACAATAGTAATAAAATAAAACAAGAGGAGTCTTGGAGTACTTGAACGATAGAAAGGACACTTTAGCTGTCAGGGAGGTGTTTTAATGTCCTTGAGAGTCCTGGACGGTTTAACAGTAACAATAAATATTGTTTGAGTTGCAGAAGCGTGTTAGATGGTTAGCAGGACCCGGGACCGCACGAACCATCAAGGACGTCAAAGCAGGACCAAGGAAAAAGGAAGCGTTCCTGTGATTGTTAATGTTTTCTAAGTTTTTTAAATATGTTTTTAAAATACTTTTTGAATATTAATAATAACTAAAGCTTGTACGGTTGGGGCCCTCGCCTCCGGCTCGGACGCCCAAATTCCGTCCTCGTGATTAAATGCACTACATTGCTCAGTTGTATTGAAAATAGCAATTTCCTTGTGTGCTGCGTCAATTAGTTTCCTTTAAGGAAAAATAAATCACACTCGTGTTATAATGGTGCGTTTATCCCACTAGTAACGTAACACCATCATCAATACTCGATACTAATGTGAATTATGATCAGTTAATCCTGCCCCGCGTGTGCGACGATAACAATCCAGCGTTTCCTTTGGATGTTTTTTGGATATTTTGTGAAGAAGAGGATGCAGATGCAAGCAGGAGAGATCGATGGATCGATACTGGGTGCAGGCATGTGGCCCGTGTGCGGATCGAATTTTATAAACCGCGATCGAACAAGCCAGACAAGGATAAAACCGTCAAAAAATAAAATACAATGTATTAAACATTCACAAATCTTCCACGGCCCATCCCGCGGTCATATTCAACAACTAATAAAATATGTCGGCCGTCATTCGGTAATATACTGCCGTTTTATAGAACATTAATTATTAATTTTACCCAGTCTCAAATCGGGTTCTTTTGTGACCAAACCACAGAGGTGCACCGTATTTTTTTGTCAACCGTCGTACATAATATCAGCCGTCTTTGATTTACTGGTTTCGGTTTGTGTATTTTAAAATTCCATAGCGCAGCACACCTCCGATATGGTAAATCTGCCACGGTGTTGCCACAACCGCTGCTTTCTCCCCACATCAGCGATTTTTTTTGCAAAAAAATGCAACGTTGCTCCAACCACAAGGACAAATCAAATCAGCCTCGTCAAATCATTCTTTAAATATTTTACATTTAAAATTATTGAATCATTATTATATCACGGCGTTGCCACAACTGCTTCTTTTTCCTCGAATCACCGATTTTTTTTACAAACAAAAAATATTTTAAAACAACGTCACTCCAACAAAATAAATAAACAATGAAGGTTTTTTGCTGCTCGACCAATTCGGGTCTCGATCCTGGATGATAGGGACAGCACTCGCGCCTTCCGGTCCTGATACAGGACCTCTGCCCCTAACATATCTGCGTAATATCCTCCGACAGGATTACCAATTTGTTAAGTCAAACCTGGCGTGTTCTTGATTCAAACATGCTTCTGTAATATAAGGGAATAACGGCAGGAAATGTGCATAATCCAATTTACCTGACAATGACATTTTCTAGTCATTCTAATGTTATGACTTGTGGACATTACTAAATTAGGACGGGCGACGGTGCGGAAATTGAATTCTCTCTATAACGAGTGTTTTTAACGCAAAATATACCCAGTGACCCTTAGAATCACGAAACAAGGCGTCAAACAAATCCTAAATGTGTAATTACGATGTTGTGCACCAGCAAACCGTCCAGATCTGAATCCTGCACGACACTTGTAGACGCTCAAAGCTGAACTTGTTCCTACTTTCACTGCGAATCTAAGAAAATTTTCCAGACGTCACAGGGGGTCAAAAAAAAATTGAAAAACGTTTTGTAATTTGCAAATTTTACATATTTTTTCTGTTTTAATTTTTTTTACTCTGTTTCAATTTAATTTAAAGAATAATATTTGTTGATAATTTTAGAAAACAATCAATTTTGACTGAGAGAATTTTTTAATCGTCACAAAATTTGAAATGTTGATATACAGGGTGTCAAAATAATTTTTGTAAAAATGTGTTTTTAACACAGAATCGCACAATCACAACTCCTCATATACCCAGTGACCCATAGAATCACGAAACAAGGCGTCAAACAAAATCCCAAATGTGTAATTAGTGTGTGGGGATGTTGTCGACCAACAAACCGTCCAGATCTGAATTCTGCACGACACTTGTGGACGCTCAAAGCTGAACTTGTTCCTACTTTCACTGCGAATCTAAGAAAATTTTCCAGGCGTCACAGGGGGTCAAAAAAAAATTTGAAAAATATTTTGTAATTTGCAAATTTTACATATTTTTTCTAGTTTTAATTTTTTTTTACTCTGTTTTAATTTAATTTAAAGAATTATATTTGTTGATAATTTTAGAAAACAATCAATTTTGACTGAGAGAATTTTTTAATCGTCACAGTATTTGAATGTTGATATACAGGGTGTAAAAATAATTTTTGTAAAAATGTTACAGATCTTTTCTACTCTCTTTTACAAATGAACTAAAACAATTGTTGCCGGGGCTTGATGTGATATTTTCGGGGCCACCTTGTATTTTTCGAGGTAGGCACCATCCGATCTCTCTATAACGAGTGTTTTGAGCACAGAATCGCAAAATTACAACTCCTCATATACCCAGTGACCCATAGAATCACGAAACAAGGCGTCAAACAAAATCCTAAATGTGTTAATTACCTAGTCTGTGGGGATGTTGTCGACCAGCAAACCGTCCAGATCTGAATCCTGCACGACACTTGTAGACGCTCAAAGCTGAACTTGTTCCTACTTTCACTGCGAATCTAAGAAAATTTTCTAGACGTCAAGGGCGTCAAAAAAAAAATTGAAAAATATTTTGTAATTTGCAAATTTTACATATTTTTTCTACTGTTTTAATTTTTTTTACTCTGTTTCAATTTAATTTAAAGAATAATATTTGTTGATAATTGTAGAAAACAGTCAATTTAGACCGAGAGAATTTTTTAATCGTTACAAAATTTTAAATGTCGATATACAGGGTGTCAAAATAATTTTTGTAAAAATGCTACACATCTTTTCTACTCTCTTTTATAAGTGCACTAAAACAATTGATGTGATATTTTCAGGGCCACCTGGTAGTTTTCGAGGTACGATATAACATCTCCGCATCAGTACCAGGAACGAACCCACGAAAATGATAAGTTACGATTGTGAATCGAGAGTAGCACGGTTCGAAAACCGATCGGTCAGGTATGAATAGGTAAATCCGCCGCCTTTGATGTAGACGCCGACACAAACACGCCTAGAACTACTAATATTGGCATTTGATTCCGACAAAGCCACATTATAATGTAGCCTTTTCGAATCCCCCGATTTTACACCTGTACTTTACGATCACATTATTCGATGTGCACACAAAAAGTCTATTGTGGGGAAGCCGAATTTCCTACAGGTGATTCGTCTATTTGCCTTGTTCTTATTTATTGGAGTGATAAGAAGGCGGTGGGAATCTTTTGATTTTATGCCCTTCTTCCCGTACCAACGACGCCTCCTTCCGGCGGTGATAAGCTGGACAGCCTCGAACGCCAGTCGCAGCTCGGTGCATCGCAGCTTAATTTCGTAACGAGCGTCGCGAATCGCTCTCTCTATTAATTTGTTTATTCATAATCACAACTAATAGAGTAATCACATGGAATGTAATAAATTGCTAATGGAGTGATAAACACGGAGACTAGATGTGGCTGGAATTAATGAAGAAATTAAATGGACTGGCGTTTTTCTCGAGACCAGTTCTGAAGAAAGTCATTCTTCACGACTTCGCAACCAACCTACAATTATTTTGATTTGTGTAATTATGAGATGCAAATTGCCACCGCGTGATGCGACAGCTCCTCACATTTTTATCCATTTCTTCTCCTGTAGTGAAGAAACAGAATAATCCAACCAACCACCACACCTGCACAAGCATTCTGTTGCTGATTCTCCAAACAGAAATATTTTCCCAGAAGCTTTCCAAACGATTCTATTTTTCTTCGAAGATGATGAAGCACTGGAATTTGTCTTTGTCTGAATTTCCCACACAACAGGCTCCGCCAGATCTTCCATTCCGATCAATCTGGTGTGACTTTTGTGTCTGGTGTGTCAGTTTGAGAAGAACTGGGCGCTAACTATCGAGCATCGGTGGTACAAGCTCGGGATCGGATTAATCACTTTAGAGCGTATTTTAAATGCGTCAACGCGATCGTAAATCAGCGGGAAATTGCCGAAAGATTCATTAAATAATCCAAAATTCAACTATCCCGCGACATACGAGCGATTTGGCACCATTTTGAGGTTATAAATTGATACAGTTTTAACTCAACGAGTAATGTCTTTGACTTGCCACTATATTCACCGTAATTTACTGAGCTGCATTAGCTCGTTATGGTTTCCTTGTTTACCGACTCACAGAATTAGGAAATCGATCTGGACAGTCGACCGACAATTGCAGCGGACGTCACAGCTCGGGCTACTGAAGGTGTCGCGTCGAAACGCGAAGATGAATAAATAGCAGGTTGTTGTCGTAAATCTGTTGTGCTAAGTGAATCAAGCCAATTATTTTTCCTGTTTGCTTCTAGGAAGTGTTGAAGGTCAGAGTTGTAATAAAATTGGGAAAGCACATAAATCGTGGGGTATCATAGTTGTTAGCCAAACGAAATTCAGAAAGAATTGAATAAATAAATAAATCACGAGGAGAGTCACATAATTATGATGAAGAGCTGTTCGCGCAGGAGTATCTCAGATGATTTCTAAATTATTTGTGTAAAATAATTATTAAAAATAGCAAAACGTGAAAAAAAAACTGGAAAAAAAGATTAAAAAAGATCGAAGAAAACCATAAAGATAACGAAAGATAGAAAATAAACATTATCCTTAAAAATTGAAGTCAAGAACAATAAAATTGATTTATTTTGAAATGAAATAATTTTTTCTGTTATAAATTGTCAAAACCGAAAACATATTATTTTCACAAAATACTTTATTGATAATCGAAAAAAATATGTACAGTCAGGATCAGGAAAGAAGCATTTAATCTAAAGCTCGCCAGTATTGACAGTTTCGTGGCGCCAGTTGTCAGTCTCGTGGCGCCACTTTCGCCGATCCAGCTGCACCTCTATTAATGTTAGCTCATTGATTCCTTGCCCCGTTGTTCGTAAATTATCCGGCTAAATTCTCGCCAGTCACATAGATTTATTATATTCTTATTAGATCGGAAATAGTAAATTAAATCGAAAAGCCGCCCAAAATAATTCACATCTAATGACCCTGGATTATTCGGTAATTCGTGATAGGGCCCAAATTAAAAACAATCGAACGCGTTACATCCAATTTCGCTTTATTATAGATATGGAGAGGAGGAGAAAAAAAAACTATTAAGAGTCGAGAAGCACAGCTTGCTCGATCGCAGTAGCTGGAAAGTTTTTATTGAACTTGACTGAAAAGGTATCGCAGCAGGCCACTTCCTCGGCGGCTCGGCTCAAACGACGTTAAAGGATTCGATGGCGGCTGCCATAGATTGGAGTTATTAGTCAATTTTAGCCGTGATAAATCGTAATCATTCGAATTAAAAGTAAAGAATGACGTCAAAAATAATCGCAGAAAAAAAACGCATGTTACATGTCATTGTCGGTGTAAATTAAAATTTCTGAGAACGGGACCGGTGGAGTTTTGCATGGGAAAGTGCTCCCATCGATTGTTATTATCGATGACGTTTGATTTTTATCTAAAGGGTGCTCTGAGTGGGACTTCCTGTGCTTTATCTATAATCAGTTCCATTGTTAAGCAATCAAATCTATTTCTTTTTTGCCAAAGAAGTAGAACTACTACACTTTTTTTTAATTTAGAGCCACTTATGATTTTTTTCTGATTACCAATAAAAAAAATGAAGTTTAGGAAGTATAAAACACTAAAATAAAATTTTCATTTATCTTTGGTAATGAAGCACTGTAACAAAATTCTTTGATTTCTTTTATTTTTTATAGCAACAAATAAGGAACAGGTTCGTTTTATTTTTTCTTACATTAGGGCACTACACAGTCCATGATTATCTATTTCATTTTTTCCTATATTGGGACATAACTGCGTGTTGACAAACATTTAATCATTTATTTATTTATTCCTTAATTCTGCATTCATTTATTCATTTATTTTTTCATTCATTAATTCGTTCATTTATTCATTCATTTTTCATTCATTTATTTATTCACTCATTTATTCCTCATTCATTCAGTCAATTCTTCATTCGTATATTCGTTCATTTATTCATTCAGTCAATTTTTCATTCATTTATTCATTCCTTTATTCATTTATTTATTCACTCATTTATTCCTCATTCATTCAGTCCATTCTTCATTCATGTATTCGTTCATTTATGCATTCATTTTTTATTCGTTCATTTATTTTCAGTCAATTCTTCATTCATTTATTCATTCCTTTATTCATTCATTTTTCATTAATTTATTTATTCACTCATTTATTCCTCATTCATTCAGTCAATTCTTCATTCATGTATTCGTTCATTTATTTCTGCATTTATTCATTCATTTATTCACTCATTTATTCACTAATTTATTCCTCATTCATTCATTTATTCATTTATTTTTTCATTCATTAATTCGTTCATTTATTCATTCAGTCAATTCTTCATTCATTTATTCATTCATTTTTCATTCATTTATTTATTCAGCCAATTCTGCATTCAATTGTTTATTCACTCATTAATTCCTCATTCATTCAGTCAATTCTTCATTCATGCTTTCGTTCATTTATTTGTGCATTTATTCATTCATTTATTCAGTCATTTATTCCTCATTCATACATTTATTCATTTATTTTTTCATTCATTAATTCGTTCATTTATTCATTCATTTAGTCATTCCTTTATTCCTTCATTTTTCATTAATTTATTCATTTATTTATTCACTTATTTATTCCTCATTCATTCAGTCAATTCTTCATTCATTTATTTTTTCATTCATGTATTCGTTCATTTATTATTCGTTCATTTATTTGTGCATTTATTCATTGATTTATTCATTCATTCATTTATTCATTTATTTTTTCATCCATTAATTCGTTCATTTATTCATTCCTTTATTAATCCTTTTTCATTAATTTATTTATTCAGCCAATTCTGCATTCATTTATTCATTTATTTATTCGCTCATTTATTCCTCATTCATTCAGTCATTTCTTCATTCATTTGTTTTTTCTTTCATTTATTCATTCCTCTATTCATTCATTTTTCATTAATTTACTTATTCGGGCAATTCTGCATTAATTTATTTATTCACTCATTTATTGATTTGTTTTTTCATCCATGTATTCGCTCATTTATTAATTTATTTATTCACTAATTTATTCCTCATTCATTCAGTGATTTCTTCATTCATTTGTTTTTTTCTTTCATTTATTCATTCCTCTATTCATTCATTTTTCATTAATTTATTTATTCACTCATTTATTCCTCATTCATTCAGTGAATTCTTCATTTATTTGTTTTTTTATCCAGGTATTCGTTCATTTATTCGTTCTTTTATTTCATTTATTTGTGCATTTATTCATTGATTTGTTCATTCATTCATTTATTCATTTATTTTTTCATTCATTAATTCGTTCATTTATTCATTTCTTTATTCACTCATTTATTCCTCATTCATTCAGTCAATTCTTCATTCATTTGTTTTTTCATTCATGTATTCGTTCATTTATTATTCGTTCATTTATTTGGGCTTTTATTCATTCATTCATTTATTCATTTATTTTTTCATTCATTAATTCGTTCATTTATTCATTTCTTTATTCATTCATTTTCATTAATTTATTTATTCAGCCAATTCTGCATTCATTTATTTATTTATTTATTCACTCCTTTATTACTCATTCATTCAGTCATTTGTTTTTTCATTCATGTATTCGTTCATTTATTCATTCCTTTATTCATTCCTTTATTTATTAATTTTTCATTAATTTATTTATTCAGCCAATTTTGCATTCACGCATTCATTTATGCGTTTATTTGTTCACTCATTTATTCCTCATTCATTCAGTCAATTCTTCATTCATTTATTTTTTTATTCATGTATTCGTTAATTTATTTATATGATTATGATAACTCCTGCAAACCTGTTGGTTTGGATTCGCGGCTCTACAATTATTTGCATCCAGCAGATTTCATTTTTGATTCATTTATTCTTTATTATTTTTAGAAAATACTTTACACTCCTGAGTTGCAAATCGACATTAATAAAAACTGTTCCAAACAATCGACTCCAAACCAAATACTTATATGACGAACAAAATCTCTCAACACCCATTAAATTTTTTTAAATCCTTTTTAGCTTCTCGACCTACTCCCACAGCCCGCTGTTCTCCTGTCCCAAGCCGAGCCTCCGCTTGTCTTCTTGCTAATGATTATTACCTCCAGACCCGATAAAACAATCGTATCTCGTATTGTATCGACAACTAATGACCGCCTCTCGACCGTTCTTCTGCCGTAATGTGGACAAAAAAAAACCTCCGAGAGGAAAAGGTCATTTCGGTTGTTCTACCTCAATAAAAATTCATGACTTTCCAGTTCTCGCCCTTCATAAAAACCACCATCGCTCCATTTGTTCGTTTCCACCAAAAACTATCAAAGGTGATCGACAGCTGTCTTGTCAAGATTTATTTACCACGTGAAGTTTTTGCGCGATTTGCTTTGCGAATCTCCCCCGTTCCTTGCTTGTTTTCTTCCGGCAAGTACAAAAATGTTTGCGTTGTTCGGCAAGGTGTGCACAGATTGTATAAACGCTAGTTTGTTTCATGTGCACCATCTTCAATACGTAATCAAAGGAATTTAGTAAATTCAGGCGGAGAGATGAAGCGGACCAGTAAATGAATACGCCTCGGGCCGGCAACGAACGCAGCAGTCCAACCTTTGACCCTCCTGTCAAATTTCCTGGCCTTTGCTGGACCAGTGTTTCCTTTGTAGTCCAATTCACTTCACCCCGTCGGCAGATTAGCGCCTTCTGATTGTATGTAATTATTGCTGATGTTGAAACCGCCCCCTGAATACACTTTTCACCGGAGAACAACGATCCTTCGACTCCAAATCGTGGGATACACAAGTACGCATCAGTTCCTGCACGTCACAAACTCGAATCGCCCAAAAATGATCCTGAAAGTGCAAAAATACAATTATTATTGTCGTTAGCTTATTATGTGACAGCAGAAGTCGCAAATATGGCGGCTGCACCAAAGAAAAAGTGGTTGTTATCATTTGATCTGAAAAGTGCAGCGCGCCGGTCCCACCCGACGCTTGGACGGGTGACCGCCTTGATCGAAAAAAATATTTGTAACGATTGTTAAATGCGGCCTCGATGCCGTACACGGGGTGTTATAATAGTTTACTTGTTGTACAGTGTGGCCCATTAAGACCTCCGCGCCCTCATCAATATTCCCCATGGATTCCCGCGAGCTGTAAAGTGAATACCTTCCAAGAAAGGTGACACATTTTTTCGTGTCGGATGTAAATCAGGGCCCCTGATGCTACCTTACAGGTGTTCAGATTTCCCCGATAAAGCCCCGCTCACATCGACGTTTCCCCGATCCATCCGTAATATAAATAAGGCGGCTGCGAGTTGCAGCCAAACATTTTCGACCTGGGCAAGGCAAAAACACCTAATAAATCGGCGGAGGCCGCGCTCGACAATGACGTATGAGTCAATAAGGCGGCGATGTTCGAGTGGGCCATGACCGATCGTCAGCTGTTCCCCGCAGCGAACCCATGCAGAGCCAACTCTAATCGAAGATCTGTTATCTGACAACCTCCGATAGCGCGAGTTTTGATAGAGACACATGGCCTTATAGGATCGTGCTGATTTATCGCCAGTATTGGCTGCCATTATGTTCGCCGCCCCCGCGACACAAAAAACGAATTTATCACGGCGCTCGTGTACGAGCGGGACTCAATTTCCGGCTCCCCTGGACGAGGGCCAAAGGAAATGGGAAAAATTGACTGGACAAAAAATGCAAGCTAAATGTGTTATTGAGACTCACATTTTGAAGACGTCAAGGACTTGCAAGCTCTGTAGAAGACGTTAGCACCCAAGCACAGTAACAAAAAAATTAAGAACAAAATCAAGGAAATGGCGCAGCTGAAGCACGAAAACATTTTTGATTTTTTGTAAATGGAAAATTTTGAAAAGTTTGTTGTCAGAATGACATTTAGGAAAAACAAAACCAGGTGACTGGACTAGTCTTCGGTCGTTCTGGATAAGAACAAGCATGTAGAAAATTGCTTCGAAAAAAATGTTTTGTGTAGTGTGATTTCCAAAATTTTGGAAAAACAGTTATGGATGTGTCTGGGTTTGTCGTTTTTATTTCTAGTTCACCCAGTATCAAGAGAGACTTGATTGAGCGTGGTACAGGTGATGTAAAAAACGATTTAAAATTTGAGAGAAAATTTGTGATTTGGGCCAACCCCTGTGTCCCATCTGGGTATAAATTTACCGTCACCGCGTGGTACTATATCAAATTCGGACACCCACGAGATAAATAAGCGAGGCCCACCATCTCAAATTTCTGAATTATAGGTGAGATAATACGAGTTTTGCACCCCATAGGAGACCAGGTATGGTGCTATCGTGGTGCTGCATCTCTAATGGTATTGCTATCGATCAGCTACCATCCTTGTTCAGGTCAGCCCAACACTCAACAAATTAGTGTGAAAGACAAGGAAATCGAACGGTGACAACGGAATGCTGGTGCACCACAGGACCATTCCCTGGAGGAAGAAAAACGTAAAATTTTTCGAAAAAAAGAAAAATTGTAGTGATGATGCTAAAAAACGTGAGGGTTGGTTTGTGAACGAATGAAGCGAAAAACGTGTTGCGTTGATGGTGGAGGTGTAACCGACGAAACACCTCGTATTGTGCGTGAGTGTTTACGTAAGTGGTGTTCGTGTGAAGATAGCTTTCGTGCAGGCAAATCCTCGAGAGTTGTAAGAATTATGAACCGAAGTTTTCTTTATGTTCAGGGAGTCGGATCGGATTTATTTATTTATTACCACGACCATCGACTCGCATCTTACGGGATCCCACCACCCATATGGATGGGACGTGAAATCAGAGTCCCAATAATTTATTTGTTATCTGCGGAGGAGACGGGAAACGAATCTTTCGATGATATTTAAAATGGCTAATCCTCGACGATATCGAAGATTGCGCTCTCGGTAAATAAAGAAATTTAATTAAACGTGACATTCGCTGAAAGTGTATTGAATTGGATTCACCTTTGGTTGCGATCACGACCGATGCTCGGGGACAGGACCGTATCAGATTGATATCGGGCGGGCTGCAATTTGTGCCATCAGACGCGAAAGCGTGAAATCTCAAATTGTTTACAAGTGTCAGATGTAATAACAATACATTTGTGCCTCAAGAAATGCATATTACATAAATATGTAAACAATTTAAAAAAAAATAAATACATACATATTTTGTATTGTGATAAAAATATACTTAAAAGAAATTAAAAACATTTTTCGATTAAGAAATTAAAAATGCAAAGAAGTGTCCAGAAATGTACACAGGGTGATTGCGTGGAATTAAAAAAATCGGGATTACATACATAAGAATTTGTACAGTGTCTAAAGTATTTTTTTATGAAATCCGTGGAGCAAGTGTAATTTTAAAAAATCCAATGTTATTTTTTCCTTACCAAGACAATTTTCAAAAATTCTGATTTTTGATTTTTTTTTTAACAGGCTCCAATAATAATAGTCTTCAAGCACTCTATATGTGAAACTGTTACGAAGAGTTGCAGTTGTTGATTTACCTAAGCTTGGCTTTAATTGGAGCGAAGCAATACAACAAAAGATTTAACAAAATATTTTGAAAATTTGACAAAACCAATACAATTTAAAAAAAGGAAATAAAAATAAGTACATACATATTTGTGTTATGATAAAAATAAACAAAATAAACTTAAAAGGAATTAAAAATATTTTTCGATTAAGAAATTAAGATTTTTAACGTAAAAATGCAAAGAAGTGTCAAAAAATGTATACAGGGTGATTGCGTGCAATTAAAAAAATCACGATTACATACATAAGAATGTATACAGTGTCTAAGGTATTTTTTTATTAAATCCGTGGAGCAAGTGTAATTTTAAAAAATCCAATGTAATTTTTTCCTTACTTAGACAATTTTCAAAAATTCTGATTTTTGAATTTTTTTTTTTGAACAATCTCCAATAATAGTCTTCAAGCACTCTATATGTGAAACTGTTCCGAAGAGTTGCAGTTGTTGATTTACCTAAGCTTGGCTTTAATTGGAGCGAAGCAATACAAGAAAAGACTACAAAATATTTTGAAAATTTGACAAAACCATTACAATTTCAAAAAGGAAATAAAAAATAAATGTGTACATATATATTTGTGTTATGATAAAAATAAACAAAATACTCTTAAAAGAAATTAAAAACATTTTTCGATTAAGAAATTAAGATTTTTAACGTAAAAATGCAAAGAACTGTCAAAAAATGTATACAGGGTGATTGCGTGCAATTAAAAAAATCACGATTACATACATAAGAATGTATACAGCGTCTGAAGTATTTTTTTATGAAATCCGTGGAGCAAGTGTAATTTTAAAAAATCCAATGTATTTTTTCCTTACCAAGACAATTTTCAAAAATTCGAAATTTTGATTTTTTTTAGCAAGCTGCAAATAGTCATCAAGCACTCTATTATGTGAAACTGTTACGAAGAGTTGCAGTTGTTGATTCACCTCAGCTTGGCTTTAATTGGAGCGAAGCAACACAAGAAAAGACTTAACAAAATTTTTTGAAAATTTGACAAAACCATTTTGCTTTATTTCGATTTGCAAATTTCGTAACGCGTCTCAGAGTGTATGAATTATTTTAAGATGTCTCCAAAAATCTACCATCGTGACGAGTTTCCAAACGCATCGAATTATTTTAAAATGGCGCCACAAACGTACCAAAATGGCGACCCGCTAGACCGAATATTTTCAAAAATGAGAATAATTTTTGGACTAACAAGTTGGACACTCTTGAGTCATTTTAACGAAATGCAACACTCCCTCAATGCGTTTTTTGATTTATTTCTGGTTCTTCCAAAATTTGCAGTTGTACAGGGTGAGCAAAACTCGATGTCTCAGCTCTATTAAAAGAAAAGACGATAGAAAAAATCTGAAGAGAGGTTCTTAAATGGGATTGAGTAAGGTCCATTTTAAACCAAATTTGCATATTTTTCCATATTTGGAAACTGAAATAATGACGTCATCGAATTTTTTTTCCCAGAAACATACCTATATTTTGGCATATTTAAAAAGAGCCAATTTTTCTGAACAAATTTTGTAAAGAAAAAAAATTGTTATCTTGTTTAGATCGTGACGATTGCGAATTTTTGATAATATGTACTTTTTTTTACAAATTTGCTTATAATTTTTTAACAGAAAACGATAGCAAATATTTTTCTTTACAAAATTTGTTCAGAAAAATTAGCTCTTTTTAAATATGCCAAAATACAGGTATGTTTCTGGGAAAAAAAATTCGATGAATCGAGTTTCGCTCACTCCGTACTTTCGAAGCAATTTTTTTGGGACAGTTTGGGCAAGTTTTCTTCACTTGTACTGACAGGAATGTTCGATAGATGTGCGGTGTTAGTTTCTTCTCTCTTCTTCGAGATCCTGGAAGGATTGTCGAAGTACGGTCCTGGCAACGGAGGCGCGATTGGTAGCACAGCAGAGTCGATTGTTCGGCATTGCTCTGTAATCTGGCGAGTTCTAATGGCATCATTACAGTACCTGACCAACGTTGGTGGCCGTTTCTTGCCACACACCCCCGATCCGGCAATCAAGCCGCATCGATCCCCCCTCACTCCACGTGCAAAGACATCGATGACGGCGAAATTAATCGCGCCCCTCCAGGTCTTATGCAACACACACATAATTAGTTCGTAATTAATTTATTAATTATCCGAGCCAGCGCCCCGACAAGGACCGCCCCACACTTTGATAAATATAAATCTATCAGCCCTCTCCCCGTTGATACAAGATTGGGTTATTTTGATTGATTGTAATTAGTTATAGGAAGTTTGTTTCTGATTCATGTCTAAAATCTACATGTTTTGCGGCCATATCTAAGAATGCCTCGACTTTCGCAACCCTTTCTTTCCTCGTCGAGAGAGAGCGGAGCGCGCCGGAGGGAGGGAGATGGCGCTGCCGGCGTTTGGAGCGAAGTCGGGGGAAATACATTTTGTTGGTAAGTTTTGTTTTGCCTTAATACTTCCCAAGTTTAGTCATGCAGTGAATAACAAATTTGCGATTATGGAAAATATATTTTCTTACATCGTTTCCGAGCTTATTGGATGGAGGCGTTAATTAGTTATTAAGATTTCTGCTTGCGAGCATCGCCAAACAACACACCTGAGATGCTTTTTTCCGGTGTGGTGATGCACGCCCGGACTAATAAAACCGGGGAAGGGTAAGAATGCATAAAATAGGCGCCGATTTTTATGGCCGTTGAATTTGTAGTTATAAAACGTGACGGCATCGTAAAGATCATTATCGGCCAATTATTGATCAATAAAATCAGATTATTATAGGATGCAGACGACCTTTTATTGGTCTTTGTCTTGATTGGAATTATTCTAAAGTGGTCCAGGGACGGCTTTCGTTGCCTCCAATCGGGCCAGAAATTTAAATAATAATTATTATAATTAAACCTATTCCTCTTCAAAAACTAATAACTTAAAAAATCTGACATATCTTTGTAGCAACAGCAGCGGGGAAAAATGAAAATAAAAAAAATTAAAAAATTTAAATTCAAAATTTTTTGAAAAATTTAAATTGATCAAAATGGAGTTACTCAAATACAAACTTATTTTTTTGTAGGCCTTGTGCATCTTTTTGGTCCGACTCTGAGTTTTCTGGCCGAGGCGCAGCCGAGTCCGTCCGAAAAAGAGTTACTTTTCGTCCGCCTGTGAATATTTTTAAAAAAATTTTTTTCGGCAACGAGACAGTTTTGTAGTTTTATTCCCTTTCCGTCTTTTGTTTTTTCACCCACCTGTGACCTAACAAGTCTGACTAGTAAACTTGTGGGTAATAAATTATTAATTGCGTCACTGGGTATAAGTGGAGCATCCATAGACACATAATGTCATAAACTGAGACCTCCTCGAGATCCTAGCTTGTCTATCTAATCCCAGACTTATGTCCTCAATGTCATTTCTTGATTTACTCGTTACAGAAAGGCTTAGACAATACGTCGTACGGTGATCTCCACATTAATTTGCCACATTCGTCTCATTTGTTCTCTTCTGAAATGGTAATAGTAGAGGGAAAAACTGTGTCTGCGACCTTCGCACTGATTTAATGGCCGGTTTTATGAGTAAACATCGAAATTTAATAGGTTTTAGTGTTGTTCAGGTAATATGTCAACAGTTTTATTGGCTATTGTGGCAATAATTTTGCCAAGGATATTGACATCTCGGACGGAGGTGGAACACGTTATTGGAATCTAATAATTTTTTTCCATAGCTTCCAATCGAGAATGAAGCACCGTTAACGGTGTCAGATAAAATATTCAGTTTTATATTTTATGGCAAAGTATTATTATTATTATGTATTAGTATTATGGATCCTGTTAGGTATTGTTAATTAAACGATTAAAAAACAATGATGTTGAAAAGGTGAATATTTTTTCTGTTTTTAAAACATTTCAACAAATTAACAAATGTCTATCCACAATTTTCTTTGTAATACTTTGTTCGATGAGGTTAATAAAAAAAAAGTAAAAATTATTTTGAAAAAAAAATAAATGAAAGAATGCAGTGTGTAAAACTAATATTTTCTGTGTAATTTTGATTCCTTTCTATTTCAAGTTTGGTTAACACAGTCTTGTTCTATTTTTATTGTTATTTGTTATAAATAAATATTTTCAAAATATCTAGCTGTAGAATTATTTAAATAATCACAGGTTTGAAAAAAAAAGAAAAACGTTGAGTAATTTGTAATAGATATTTACATTAGAGTACGGTGGGGATATTTTCCAGCGCGAAAACTAGGTTTCAGGCACGAGGCAAACCCGAGTGCCTGATTAATTTGATAGATAGAATTTACTCTGATAGGTCACATCAATCAATAAAAAAAGAGGAGTGTTTTGTAGTATTTTCATCGTTATCATGAGAGTTTTTAATTTAAAAAAAATATTTGTACAGAAGTGTGGAAAAATTTTAATTCTTAGACATTGGGAAAGAATATATTTTTCCATTGTAAATTTTCTTTATAATAGCTATTATTTTGTTGAATAAGATTAGCAATAAAAAATTAAACAATTAAAGGTTGTTTTAAAAACGTAAAAAAAAATAAAAGCACGAGGGAATTTGCTAAATTGAGAATGTACCGAAATATAAATGTTAGTGTAAAAAAATTTGTATTTTTCAGTTAATTTTTATTTTTTATATTTTATGTGTGGTTAGACGAGATTTGTTATAATTTCATTGTTGTTTGTGTCATAAATAAACATTTTCGAAACAGCTGTAGAATTATTTAAATCGTCAGAATTTTGTGAGAAAAAAATTTGTAAATTCATTGTTCAGTAACACATAAAAAACTACAGCATTTTAGTTTAAAATCAAAGCTCTTGGAGAAATATTTTTTATTTCTAAATTAAGATGAATATTTTTGCAATTTCAAAAAATTAATTTCAAAAGGAACATAATGTTGTGGTTATTTCAGGTAATTCAAAAAGGAAAAAGGTGACGATAATTGCTTAAGTAAAGAAGTGACCGCCGGGAGGAACTCGGATACACCCTCAATTTTTGTTCCAAAATTTATTGTTACAAATATAATGACAGATGAGTGGATTTTGTCACTATTTGATTATTATTCAATTCTTTTTCAATGTTGAAAAGTTTCAGCATTTTAGTTTAAAATCTAAGCTCTTGGAGAAATATTTTTTTATTTCTAAATTGGGATGAATATTTTGGCAATTTCTGAAAATTAATTTCAAAACGAACATTATGTGGTTATTTCAGGTAATTGAAAAGGAAAAATGTAACGATAATTGCTTAAGTAAAGAAGTGACCGCCGGGAGGAACTCGGATACGTCCTCAATTTTTGTTCCAAAATTTATTGTTACAAATATAATGACAGATGAGTGGATTTTGTCACTATTTGATTATTATTCAGTTCTTTTTCAATGTAGAACAGTTTCAGCATTTTAGTTTAAAATCTAAGCTTTTGGAGAAATATTTTTTTATTCCTAAATTAGGATAAATATTTTGGCAATTTCAAAAAATAAATTTCAAAATATGTATAATGTTGTGGTTATTTCAGGTAATTGAAAAGGAAAAAGGTGACAATAATTGCTTAAGTAAAGAAGTGACCGCCGGGAGGAACTCGGATACGCCCTCAATTTTTGTTCTAAAATTTATTTTCACAAATTATAATGAAAGATGGGTGGATTTTGTCACTACATATTTAATTATTCAATTTTTTTTCAATGTAGAACAGTTTTATATCATAATAAATTCTGCATCAAAATAACTGTATCGATTAGATTTTTAATACAGTAAAGGGTTATTTTCAAACAAACAAAAATTATGTCAAAATCAACAAAACCTTGTGAGATATTATTATTCCATATAAATAAAAATATGTCAAGAGTGCTTTGCACAAATTCTGCGTATTTCCCGTACGTCGTAACTTGCAACTCACTGCTATCGCTGTTGCTGTCAAATTTAAACTCCAATTTGTGAAGACATGCTTTTGTTAAATTTTTCAAAAACAGGAATGCAGATTTTTGAGAAATAAAAAAATATTTTTTATTTTTATCAAATGGTCAAAAGTCAGTTTTAGTATTTGAAAATAAAATTCAGTTTTATATTTTTGTTGTCTCGAGTCGAATTCATCAAACCCCACGTCCCACACAAAATGTTATTAACACCCCTGCGGCGCAAGGGCGCTCTATATTTAGCCCCGAAATAAATTAATTAATCTAATATCAGATATTTCTTAAATTTAGTCCGTCCTTGCATGTCTTGCCATTTTGACAACCCTTATAAATAATCGCATCTATTATTAGCCGGTTTTAAAAGTTTACAGCCCCGTCCTTGCACCCCCTTGATACACCCCATCGCGTCCAGATTGTAAAAATGTGTAAAAATAAATCGCCCCGTAATAAGACGACTCGAAGGGTTTGCACCCTGTCGACACGCGACTCACACACCATTTAAATTTTAATTCGATCCAACAATATTTTTAAAGCGTTCGTGACTTTTATCTATTTGCGTTTTTTATCAGACGATAAACAGGTTAAAAACCTAAGTGAGCCTACAATAAAACTTATAAATAAACTATTAATAAATTTCTGGGTAGGTAAATTATGATAACTCCCAAGTACGGTGCACATAAACCCCCCATAAACTTCTCTTATCACACTCTAAGGCTGTAAATACCAAATAATGTTGGCCGCACGTCGTTAAATACGGTTTTATTAATAAATAGTAAAAGTAATTTATGGTTGTTAAGAATGCAACGTCGCACCGGGCCTCGAATCCGGAAGATCGGCCCTGCACGTGGGGATGCAGGGTGGGACCGGCACTTTGCATATAAAAGTGTTTATTGCCCGGATTTATGCCGCGGAATACGTTCCACCGTTATAAAAATACGGAATGAAATTTTATTGAATAAATAAATGTAAAGCTCAAATATTTATATTTGAAATTTATGGTAAAATATTCGTTTTTTCGCCTCGTTTTAAACAAAGGGGGCTTCGATTTTATCGCGCCGCGCGGAGGAACCGCCGCCCAAGCGCGCGCCCGCGCTACCGGTTTTTCCAATTTACGGCCGACGTCTTTTTTTATTAAATGATAATAACGCGTACATTGAAAATCAACAGGTCGTAAATCACAGGCTCCGGACGAGGTGCATCGCGCTCCGGAAAAATCCTGATTGACGCGGAATTGACCGCGAGACATTTTTGAAAAGAGCGGGAAACAAACAGAATCCTTGTAGCAGTCCCGGTGTCGTCAACAGTGGTTACATTTTTTCCAAAGAATCCAAACGAGGATAAAATAAATTCCCAATTATTTATAAAACTCATTTTTGGTAACGGCAAGTGTGCTTACTCCCACGGTCTAACCGTGAAATTTTGAAATTTTATTTGTTTTGCAAAATTATACAGGGTGTCTTAAAATTATCGTATTCTGAGTTCGGGGCTTAGTAGGGGACATCCTGTTGACCAAGTAAAAATGTTAAAAAAAATTGCTGTCACTTTAAAAAATATATCAAAGTTACCATATTTGTTCAAAAGTACCTGATTAATATTCTAGCTATGTTGTATCTACTTCCCTTTTGAATAAAAATTGGAAAAATAAAACTTTTATTTTTCCGAGATAGAGTTTTTCAAGAAATGTCTTTTCATTTATATTTTAATATTTTACATAATCATCCTCACCATATTTCAAAATTTTATTTGAAAAAAACATGAAAATTTGAACCTTCAGACCCATATATCTTTGTAAAGACCCCCCTATAATTTTTATTTTATTTTTTCGAGATTCCTGAGATTTTTCCCTACAAGACCCCCGACTTGGAATACGTTAATTTTGCGACACCCTGTATATCAAAAACTCCTTGTTAAATCGTATCAATATGAATATGTATATTTTTTGATCAATTGCGACACAATTTTGTCTAAGAAAATTAATAAAAACAGTGACGGAACTAATAGGGATCCTTGCGCAATTCCACTGTAGTTGTTGAAAAAATTGAAATTCCACGCAATACTCTAGTTATGACCAACATGATAAAAAGAAAAGTTTATCAAAAAAGTAGACACGAAGCTATTTACTTGGTAATCCAGCTTAAGGTATAAAGTTACGTCCTCGTTGTCCGTGACCTTGATAATATCATCACCCGCCTTCAGCATATCAGTTACACGCTATAATTAAGTCTGAAACTAGACTGAAACTGATGTGGTAAATTACAATCTTTAAGAAATGTTCGGAGAGTGCACTTTAACAATTTTGTTTTCACGTTTTCAACAGCTGAAAGACGCGGATCGATCGTGAAACCTTCCCGTCGCTCTCTTAATTGTTTTTGAAATGTTGGCTAATCTGGCCCAGGTCTTGTCAATGTGTCTTGGAATGTTTTTTCGTTTCCTCTCGGTGAGTCTCGCGCAAAGAATTATTTTCTCATTTGAGAATAACCCCGAGCAGTGCAGATCCTCAAAAGCAGATATTCGTATTTTGCATATATTAATATTTCCGCGGTTTGCAGTAAGCAGTCTGGTGATGGATGCACCGCGAATACTCGGTATCTCGCTTTGTCTAACTCCGGGAGTTGATGCCAGTCCTTCTGCGATAGCAACTTTTCAGGACCTCTACTATAGATGTAACCGTGATCCATACGGTAGACTAACTAAAGTTAAAGATAATATAAGTTTGATAAACATGTTATGAATATGCAAGAAGACGCCTCCCGAGGGCACCACTCCTCCCGATTAATTATCTTTCAAATATCGTGTAATTGTGTTTTTAGTCAGACTTGCACCGCCGAGGAAACGCGATCGAATCCAAAGGGTTTTTCCACGGGATCGGGAAAAAGGGAATTATTTTGCATACATTTTACCGCTCCGGTAGCTGTCAAAGGAGGAACAAATAGGACGACGAAGCGCAGGACTTATTTGCCACTTTCTTTTTTTAAGTGAGATTTTGCCGTTTGTTAATTTTTGACGCTGAGGCTTAAAACCATTCGTCACAAATAAAAATAGTCAATTTTGTGAATCCCCCAGTTTTTGGATATATCACCTGTCTGGCTCTCGGTTTGAATTGATTTAACTCAAAAGATAACAACGGGATTTTCTTCAAATAAATTTTGTTGGAAAGAAAAACTTCTTGACTGTAATCTACATTTTGTTTCATCGCGATGTGACCTCGGGGAGCTTCGGAACAACGAAAAGTCTGTGGTGGGTATATATTGCGGTGTAGTGAGCTCGCTTCGCACAACTTGAGAGAGAAGCTAATGCATAGAGATGCATAAAAAATTGATAGAATGCAGATAGTGTGAGTAGAGGACTAACACGAAGTGAAGTATGTAGTTTTTTTACAAATAAAATTTTTCCGGATTTTCTTCAAATAAATTTTGTTGGAAAGAAAAACTTCTTGACTGTAATCTACAGTTTGTTTCATCGCGATGTGACCTCGGGGAGCTGCGGAACAACGAAAAATCTGTGGTGAGTATATATTGCGGTGTAGTGAGCTTGCCTCGCATAACTTGAGAGAGAAGCTAATGCATAAAGATGCATAAAAAATTGATAGAATGCAGATAGTGTGAGTAGAGGACTAACACGAAGTGAAGTATGTAGTTTTTTTACAAATAAAATTTTTCCGGATTTTCTTCAAATAAATTTTATTGGAAAGAAAAACTTCTTGACTGTAATCTACATTTTGTTTCATCGCGATGTGACCTCGGGGAGCTTCGGAACAACGAAAAGTCTGTGGTGGGTATATATTGCGGTGTAGTGAGCTCGCTTCGCACAACTTGAGAGAGAAGCTAATGCATAAAGATGCATAAAAAAATTGATAGAATGCAGATAGTGTGAGTAGAGGACTAACACGAAGTGAAGTATGTAGTTTTTTTACAAATAAAATTTTTCCGGATTTTCTTCAAATAAATTTTGTTGGAAAGAAAAACTTCTTGACTGTAATCTACAGTTTGTTTCATCGCGATGTGACCTCGGGGAGCTGCGGAACAACGAAAAATCTGTGGTGAGTATATATTGCGGTGTAGTGAGCTTGCCTCGCATAACTTGAGAGAGAAGCTAATGCATAAAGATGCATAAAAAATTGATAGAATGCAGATAGTGTGAGTAGAGGACTAACACGAAGTGAAGTATGTAGTTTTTTTACAAATAAAATTTTTCCGGATTTTCTTCAAATAAATTTTATTGGAAAGAAAAACTTCTTGACTGTAATCTACATTTTGTTTCATCGCGATGTGACCTCGGGGAGCTTCGGAACAACGAAAAGTCTGTGGTGGGTATATATTGCGGTGTAGTGAGCTCGCTTCGCACAACTTGAGAGAGAAGCTAATGCATAAAGATGCATAAAAAAATTGATAGAATGCAGATAGTGTGAGTAGAGGACTAACACGAAGTGAAGTATGTAGTTTTTTTACAAATAAAATTTTTCCGGATTTTCTTCAAATAAATTTTGTTGGAAAGAAAAACTTCTTGACTGTAATCTACAGTTTGTTTCATCGCGATGTGACCTCGGGGAGCTGCGGAACAACGAAAAATCTGTGGTGAGTATATATTGCGGTGTAGTGAGCTTGCCTCGCATAACTTGAGAGAGAAGCTAATGCATAAAGATGCATAAAAAATTGATAGAATGCAGATAGTGTGAGTAGAGGACTAACACGAAGTGAAGTATGTAGTTTTTTTACAAATAAAATTTTTCCGGATTTTCTTCAAATAAATTTTATTGGAAAGAAAAACTTCTTGACTGTAATCTACATTTTGTTTCATCGCGATGTGACCTCGGGGAGCTTCGGAACAACGAAAAGTCTGTGGTGGGTATATATTGCGGTGTAGTGAGCTCGCTTCGCACAACTTGAGAGAGAAGCTAATGCATAAAGATGCATAAAAAAATTGATAGAATGCGAATAGAGGACCAATACGAAGTGAAGTTTTTTTACAAAGTAATAAAATGTTTCCATCAAGATAAAAACGTTGCTTTGACACCTTCTAAATTTCCATTTAATCGTGTTGCTTGTTATTATACGAAATTGTGTATAACCAAAAAAAAAATGCAGTTGCGTGTGTGAATCCACCCTTAGCCGGCCATAATTTAATCCGGGTTTTAACGTGTATTAAACGAAAGTCTGCTCGGGATTATTAATAAACATAATAATAAAGAACATAACAGGGACGTTAGGGCTTTAGACACGAACATCGTCTTTACAAATCATTAGTTATCCTTTAGGCAAGCTACTGGTCCACCCTTGCGTCCCTCTCCGCCCGTCTCATCCACCGGTATTAATTAATCATCCACAATGCATCACGTATAGGTTGATATTGTAAGCTTAAATTCGGTAGTGTTCGAGGGAATTACCGCAAACATAAGCCCCACTTGCAGGATGTGTTCTCAGGAAGAGGACACCTGATGACCGGGACCTCGTCCTTTTTCATTTTTGCCCCAAAAGCAGGTATCGAAAATTGACGCGGGGACTCATTGAGCTAAGACGTGACTTTCGGAGGTCAGAGTTGAATTAATGCGGATAGGTCTTAACGCGATTCGCACGAGTGAAGAATTGCATTATGCAAAGATGTGCTAAACAGGCGCAAAGTGAGCACGAGTTGGGCCAAAAAGCTTCAATCGAATTTGGTTCGTGAGTTCAATCAGAAGATTTAAAAAAAAATCTACAAAAATTTGTTTTTGTCACGTATGTCGTAGAGTCAAGCGTCCAGATTAAATCAAAATTTTGTGTTTGGGTCAGTGTGATTGTTTTCCATCTTGTGCGGTATTTTTATGAAACAGTTTTGTCAAAACTAAAATGATTTACTCAACTGAGCAGAAAACGTTTATGGCGAGAAAGTTGTTAAAAAAATTTTTTTCAAGAAATTTAAAACATTGGAAACAAAGAGAATGGTAATGATTACAGGTATCGGTAGTTGTGATTTTTTTGAATAATATTGTTGTTGTTGGAGCCCGCCACAGAAGAACCAATTGGAAAAGCTCGCATCAATAACTTGTTTAGTTTTATAATTTTTGAATTTGCTTCATGAGTTAAATGAAATTATTGTCAAAAAGCGCTGAATAATGGGAAATAAATTTGACAAAAAATTCACAAAAATTTGTTTTTGTCACGTATGTCGTAGTCAAGCGTCCAGATTAATCAAAATTTTATGTTTGGGTCAGTGTGATTGTTTTCCATCTTGTGCGGTATTTTTATGAAACAGTTTTGTCAAAACTAAAATGATTTACTCAACTGAGCAGAAAACGTTTATGGCGAGAAAGTTCTTAAAAAAATTTTTTTTCAAGAAATTTAAAACATTGGAAACAAAGAGAATGATAATGAATTAAAGGTATCGGTAGTTGTGATTTTTTTGAATAATATTACTGTTGTTGGAGTCCGCCACAGAAGAACCAATTGGAAAAGCTCGCATCAATAACTTGTTTAGTTTTATAATTTTTGAATTTGCTTCATGAGTTAAATGAAATTATTGTCAAAAAGCGCTGAATAATGGGAAATAAATTTGACAAAAAATTCACAAAAATTTGTTTTTGTCACGTATGTCGTAGAGTCAAGCGTCCAGATTCAATCAAAGTTTTATGTTTGGGTCAGTGTGATTGTTTTCCATCTTGTGCGGTATTTTTATGAAACAGTTTTGTCAAAACTAAAATGATTTACTCAACTGAGCAGAAAACGTTTATGGCGAGAAAGTTGTTAAAAAAATTTTTTTTCAAGAAATTTAAAACATTGGAAACAAAGAGAATGGTAATGGATTACAGGTATCGGTAGTTGTGATTTTTTTGAATAATATTGTTGTTGTTGGAGCCCGCCACAGAAGAACCAATTGGAAAAGCTCGCATCAATAACTTGTTTAGTTTTATAATTTTTGAATTTGGTTCATGAGTTAAATGAAATTATTGTCAAAAAGCGCTGAATAATGGGAAATAAATTTGACAAAAAATTCACAAAAATTTGTTTTTGTCACGTATGTCGTAGAGTCAAGCGTCCAGATTAATCAAAATTTTATGTTTGGGTCAGTGTGATTGTTTTCCATCTTGTGCGGTATTTTTATGAAACAGTTTTTTCAAAACTAAAATGATTTACTCAACTGAGCAGAAAACGTTTATGGCGAGAAAGTTGTTAAAAAAAATTTTTTCAAGAAATTTAAAACATTGGAAACAAAGAGAATGGTAATGGATTACAGGTATCGGTAGTTGTGATTTTTTTGAATAATATTGTTGTTGTTAGAGCCCGCCACAGAGGAACCAATTGGAAAAGCTCGCATCGATAATTCGTTTAGTTTTATAAAGCAATTAAAGCCCTAATCAGCGCCGGCCCTGTACACAAGACCCGATACGGGCCGTTAATAAAATATCAATTAGTGTATCGGCTAATCTATAATTACAGTAATTGGTATTGATGAGAGTTCAATTAGTGGCGGATTGTTCTCGTCCTCGTCCCTCCCCTGCGAGCCAGAAAGAGACGCAGCAGGACGGTAGCAGGAATTCGATTCTGTGTATTTTTCGCCGCGGGCGTTTCGATTCCAGTTCTTGATAATTTATATCAACAATTGGTCATATACTTAATAAATGTTTCGCTTGAATTAATTTTTACGTTTTTCAGCGTTTTTTCTTCGGCCCGTGGTAATTTGTTTGCAGCAATTCCCGGAATGTTCCACTATAAATAAGTCGTTAATTCGGCCACTGCTGCACACTAGAGAATTTATCGACGAAGACTTTTGCCGATGGCGGAGGGACTTTTTTCGTGGGATTTCAACTCCAAAAAATACCAAAATGGAGCTTCCACTCCAGAAAAGGACCCAAGAGGGTTCACGAAGCGTAAAAAAAAACAAACAAAAAATGTTACTTGTGATTGGTACAAAATATACTGACTTTCAGGAATTCACAAATTGCAGTTTTTCAAAAAATTCCAAAAATTCCTAAATTCTGATCGTATCTAGCAGCGACCATTCATTATAATAATTAACTGAATTAATTGTGAGATACCGAGGTGCTGTCAAGGTGTTCGTTTTTTTTGACATTTACATATGTAATTTTTTTTAAGACGGATTCACCAATCTGATAATATCGCGCGTCCCAATGAAATCCTAGGCGTTGGAAACTGTCAATTGTGCTTTTTAAAAGCGTAGATTAATTGGAGCATGTTGACAGCTAACCTAAAATTTTGAGCCAAAAAACCTTTCTTTTTTTTTCTTTCTTTGCAATGTTTTACATTAAAAATAGAATAACTTAACGTTTCCTATTCTCGAAACAAATATCTAAGGGCACCGTTTGTTGAAACAAACATGTTCTTTTATGCGCCGATTAAAAACATAAACAGATGTCATTCCTGTCAAACAGCGGGAAATTCAAATTTTACACTGTTCTAAACGGTTTACTTTTGTCGACGCCTACTCACCCAGGATTTCATTTCAACGCGCGATATTTTACTAAGATAAGGGGGATACGGTGGGGCTCTAAAGATTTAATTAAATTAATAATAATAATAATAAATATATTTTTTTTAGTTTCATTTTTTTGAAAATTGTGACGTTCTATTTTGAGTTTGTAAATTTTTTTTAAGAACAATCTCGTACTGAGATATCAAAGATCAAATTGGAATAGTAAGAATAATAATAACAATGATAATAAATTCCGTATAGAGGGTGGTCGTGCAATATTTTGGAAAATTTGGAAGTTATGTTCTGAGGTTTTTCTTTCTTTTTTAAAATATATCGCAGAGATGAAATAGAAATGATGATGATGATATAATGATAATAATTTAAAAAAAATTTTTTTGTTATATGTTCCACATCTAGACAGTGGTGCCCATTTTTTTTTTAATTTGGAAAAGCTCTTCGGTTTTTGGTTTTGTTTAATGCATTTTTTTACCAAAAAAATCTCCACCAAGGAAAACACCAAAAAATGAAGCAAACCAGCTATGGTACCACTAGATCCTGGGAGCCCACAGCCGTCCAGGAAATTTTTGTGCGTTGATGCCTCGTTCACAGATGACTTAAGCCTCCATTCACATAAATCACATTCAACCATTATTTCATCCTATTCATTCGTTCGGATCAAATCTGTGGTTAAATCGTTCATGGTCCCGCCCATGGCTCGCCACTGTTTCCCCCGGGTGCGACGAAGAGCCACGAGAGAGAGCTTCGATTTTTGCCCAGGTGCGTTCGACGGTTCGACTGGTTCTGCTTTTATCATTTTTTCAGGTGGTTGTTTGGGAACGTCTCTGCTAGATTTGCATATTACCGATCACCCTCTAGTCTAGAAATCTTGACAAGTCCTCCACGACTCAATTTATTTTTAATTTAAATAATATGCAAACATGTTAAACGACATGGGTCGCATGATCGAGAGTTGTTATTATTTGCGGGCAGCACTGAAGGGCCATAAATTCACATAATAATAATGCTCGATTTTCTTGCTGATAAATAAGGTATTAATTACTTTTTTTACGTGGTGGTTTTAAATTTACAGCGGCTGAACGCGACGCCGGACGATATCCGTAAACGCTCTTTTTCTTATCTGGGGGGCTGTTGTAAATTAATAAAGTGGACCTAATATTTATTTCTTGATAAAGGGCATTTTCATGGGAAGGATAAATTTATTTAGACTGCAACATATACTTACGAACGGTTATCAAAAGATTTCAACTGGATTGAGGAAACCTGCTTTGTACATAAATATGTATTTTACCCATATTTAACTGGAGATTAAGTCATTATCAACGTCGCATACCTACTTCCCAACTCGTTTCTAAATATTCTCGATTGCTTCATTTTTCCTCTTTGACAACTTCACACAAATTTCTCTTTGCATTCTATCGACTGCGCATTCGATTTAACATATTCAACACATGCAACTGCGTAACAATATTTTCTTACAATCTCCTCCACAATCAATACCTAGTTAGCAAAACATACGAGCTGAATTAAAAATAACACATTTATTCATGTCCCTCTGATTGCTTCAAATGCAGGAATTATTTCAATTTTTTTGATCAGCTCCAAATGTCAACCGTGCAACAATATCTAAAAGCAATTAACGCTATTCGCAAGTGTGAAAAAATTCAAAAGAGCGCCGCCACCAATTATTGCATTGCAACAGAAAGAAGCGCGGAAATTTAATATTAAAAACTTCGGACCTAGTCCCTGTCGCGGTCCGTCTGTGCGGCGCGACGATCCGCGCGCTTTCTTGGCGTCGGACACGCGCCCCGCTCTCGCCCAGCCTGACAGGCACTAGATGCATCTATAACGAATTGCATATTACAATTTTAAATGCGCCATTTACATCAGAATGGGTGGGGCCGTTGTGCGGTGGCGGCCGACTGTGTCACAGTCTCAGCCGAATCCTAAAGTAATATTTCTGATTTTTAATACCGAGAGATTCTTGTGTGGTCTGATACAGCTAATCGATTAATGACAGGTCGATGATTTTAATGTTTCTTGTTATTAAATGTGCTGTCCGGTGCGGTGTCAGGGTCATTTGTACGTCTTATAAATTACCGAACCTGGCTTGGACCCGGCCTGGATGCCGCGCGTTCTCCTCACCGATATAACAATGTTGTCTACATATAAAAAAAAACACAAAAAGAAGAAGAAAAAAAAATACATATGTGTTACATTTTGATTATTATTATAAATAATATTATAATAATAACGGGATTTATTAATGCGACATGTCAGGGGGGTTGTCTACATATAAAAAAACACAAAAAGAAGAAGAAAAAAAAATACATATGTGTTACATTTTGATTATTATTATTATTATTATTTTAATTTTCTTTCAGTGCGTTTTGTCTGTCAAGGTATTTGGTGTGAATCTGTGTTGTGAGATGGATTGGGAGCAAATGGGTTGTGGTGGATAGGTGTGTGGTGAGCCTCTGGCTTCACCTGATTTGTGTCCTGTCGAGAGGCAATAATTCAGTCTTCGGCCCGAAATTGGATTCGCAGCAAGTGGACTAATGAAGAACAAATCGTCCAATTCGGTTCTGGCCTGAAAAGTGAAAAGAGATGACCGTATCGGGGAGATTTGGGATGGGGCTACCAGGAGGGCGCTGGGGCACGTTGCCGTAAATAGTAATCTTTCCAGATAAATTGGTGGATGTGGAAAACAGATCTCACAATTAAAAATCGCACCTCCCGTCCTCGTCCCACCAACGGGAGAGGCGGACAGTGGCGTAACGTCGGTGCGACCGCCCGCAGTGACGCACGTCATAGGGGGCCTCGTATAAATCAAAACTACCGATCACATTAAAGTTGTGCTCGCAATTATAGATGCGTCAAAGTGTTATTTATGCCGGTCAGTGCACGTACCACCCGCTGTACACGGATCTGAATCTCGGTGCTCTACAGGTGGACGATTATCAGATGGTCTTCTGTACGTATGCCCGCTTGATCTATAGAGATTAGTATCGGTTCGATGTGATGAATCGCCGGAACTAATACTAAAATATTATTGGCAGGGACGGACTGGAATGCCGACACACCAACCACTCAAAACAAAATATCTTCCAATGTCTTTTGACTTGTGGTTTTCATGTGTCGTAAAGCAAAACTTCAATTTCTTCTTTCCGATGAGAAGAATTCATCCTCATCTAGATCATGAAATAACACAAAATACGTGCAGTGCTGTGGCCCAGCGCGTTGCGCGTTCACTTGCATTCGGAAGGTCCAGGGTTCGAATCCCGGGACAGCCTAATCACGTTTTTTTCTACATATGCGTGAATTGGTACACTGATAGAGACAAGACTTACTTACCCTTCGGTACTTACTTACCACTTCCATTCCTTGTGAACCCATCCCTGATGAACCACACTGCCATTGGAGGTATTGGAGAACATGTAGCAGTGCGCCCTCCTGGTGAGGAAATGAAAGACGTGAATCTACATCTCCAACAATGTTGCTTTCTTTCTTGGGCCGAAAGCACAGACCTGCAACGTTCTGTCTCTTAAAATTCGCTCTAAAGATATGCGTCTGACAATTCTCTTTCTGCAAATATCTGATTAAGTGCATTCACACTTTTACTTTGAATTATGTTCCACAAATCTGTAAAAATTAATAACGTTAGAACATTATCAGGACCGGACTGGAATGCGGGTGTTCCTTGACCGCTCGCCCATCTCCCCAATTAAGCATCGATAATAATCGAATATTTATTGTGGAATTCTGTGGGCGACCTCGAGAATTCCGAATTTTTTATTGATGGAGAATATTCCACCGATAACTCAAATATTTTATATTTTGATGGTGTACGTATCTAGGCAGGTGTGTCGAATCTTATCTCGTTTTGATACATTTCATTTTTTGCCATTAATGTGGTCACTGCTGAAAAATAACGAACATATTTTTAAAGATGATCGTGTTTGTTGGCCTGTTCGGTGTCACTACAGGTGATCGTGTAAGTTTTTTCTGCCATAAATTACTGTTCGATGTTGGAGGAGGCGATGTCGATACGATCGAAAAGGTAGCTGAAAAGGTTAATTGATACTTTTTTTAACCATAAGCATGGTTAATTAATTACAAAAAATAAAAATGTCTGGTTATAACTTATAAATGAGTAACGCTCTCTGTTAAGATTTATTTTAATGATATTTATTCGAATTTTGTGCCGCGTAGGATCGTGCAGTAGTTTGTAAGATTTAGTTTTCTACAAGAAAAATGAAGGAAGGAAAATTAGATATGCAAAAATTGAGAAAAACTAAAAAAATATCGATGAACAAAGAAATAAAATAGAAAGAAAGAAAATTTGTTGAAGGCAGAGAAGAAGAAGGTAAAGAGAATCTCAAGTACTTTGAATGAGAAAGGGAAGTACAATACTAAAGTAAATATCGTGTGACAAAAAACATTGCAGAAAACTGGAAGAATTGAAGGAATGAAACAATGAAACGGGTAAAACAATTTTGAGAATGAGTGAGTTGTTGCTCTATCTTGTTAAAAATATCTCCCTTGGAGCGGTAAATTCATATACAGGGTGTCTCAAAATTCGCGAATTCCGAATTCAGACCGTGGTAGGGAAAGACCCAGTGATGGACTTTAATTTTGTTCAATACATAGCAGCCTTCATATCCACAGCGACAAAATACTATTCTAGCTACGTTGCCGTTCCATTAAAAAAAAAATGACAAAAATTGAAGATTTTTTTTACTCCAAAGAGTGCACCTTCAGACCAATGTATCTTTGCGGGGGGAGTCCCGATTTTTTTTTATTTCCATATTTGGACTATTGAAGTGATCCCCTACAACGCTCTGAATTCGGAATTCGCGAATTTTGAGACACCCTGTAGTATGTATTCCTTCTTATGAAACCAAGCTTCATCAGTAAAAAAGTTTTGATGTGAATGTTTTACAACGCATGTCCTGCTGTAATATTTTTTTAAGATGAAAATGGTGTACAAGAAAGAGAATTGGGAATAGAAGAGACAGAAGGGATAGGTATAATAAATAAGAAAAAAATAAAAAGAAGAAAATTAAGTAAGTAGTTTTGAAGCTTAAAAAACGTTAATTAGTGAGATCAGTAAAAGTAGGATAAAATAAAAAGTAGTAAGCAAATGTAAATGAAACGTTTTACTTGTAAATAAAAGAAATCTTCTGTATTTCCACTCCTTCCACACCACAAAATCCTCGAAACTTCTTGTACCAACATCTTGATTTATAAACGTAAATTCATCAGCGACACCTCCAAATAAATGATAGTACTGCTTCCAATTAGCAGTGAAAATATATGATTTATCGGCTCGATACGATACGAAAACACGGCCTAAAAAAACCCCCACGAATCGTTAATTCTCTTGCTCGTCCCGATGTTTTGAATTAACTGTCTGTTAGGTCTCGTCTTATTCTCGATTTGTCCGTTCGAGGATCAGGAATTAAATTTAAATTAAATATCGCGGAATATAAAAGTTGTTTCCAATTATTGCAGCGTCAATGCCACTGACATTCGAGTAATTGTTAGACAGACGACTAACGAGATGTCCCTGTCCCGAACAGACACAAAACTTCCATTTAAGATCATCACCGGTACAATACGTTTATTTTTCTTGCATCACTCCGGATTAACTAAACGACGTTTAAATTGAACACGAATTAAGATTCGCTCGACTCGTGCCACGGCAAGTAGGAGCGGCACGGAGATGTGCCGCCTGCACGGCCACGCACAAGAACTAGAATACAATTTGCAGATTTTGGGAATTTTAGTTGCAAATAATTTGTGTGTGGCTAAGGTGTGCGATTGTTATTGCTAATAAAGCCCCACCCACCGGACTAGTCCGCGATCATTAAGTAGGAATATAAAGGAGTTTTTGCGAGAGAGGGCGCGACTGTCGCCGTCCATCGGAACCCATAACAATCCATCATTCCGGTTTTAATAGCGCACATAAGGCCATATTATCTGGGTCTCCAACGATTAAAGTATTGATAACCTGGCGGCGGTGCTTAAATGCACACAATAAAGAAGCGTCTGGACACGCAAGCCGAGAAAAAACTCGCACCCTTCGAGAACCCTTTGCCCCGAAACTGGACTACCAATAATTCTCACAGGTGTTCAAATGTGGCCGGTAAAACGGTCGCAGGAATTGATGGCAGCGATATTTCCTTCGTCCCGCATTAATACAATCGTGTGACAAGCCATAATTAAAATTATTAGTGTTGATATTGGTTAAAAATGGCATGTTTTGCCATTA
Source organism: Tenebrio molitor (assembly GCF_963966145.1). Classification (NCBI taxonomy): domain Eukaryota; kingdom Metazoa; phylum Arthropoda; class Insecta; order Coleoptera; family Tenebrionidae; genus Tenebrio; species Tenebrio molitor. Next base: position 918,978 of record NC_091049.1, read on the forward strand.
TATAATAAGGGCCATAAAACTTAATGGATTTTTTATGCCGCCATGATTATGCATATTAATGTCATTTAAAAATATCCCCCGAGCACAAATAACGAGACGAAAGCACTGTGCATTTGAAATTCAAACGTAAGTTTTTCCCGCGCCAAGGTGCCCGCGTGGCGTGGCGTCAACTAACAACAATATACCGGGTGAATAAATTAGTTTTGTTTGTTTTGTCCGTCCGGTATAAAATGGCATGAGTGTGCACGCATCCTCTTGCGCGACTCACTATTTATGTGCTGTTAGACACTTGACTGCGTCTGCACGGGGAGTCTGTAACGACAACAATTTATTAGCGGCCTCACACTTCGTTTACCGAGAAAGCATCACCGATCGATTTATAGCAATAGTGTCCTGATCCCGTTCGGGACGTTAATACATCATTGCTGTCCATAAATATCAACGGTAGCCGCTGATGATGTCCGACAGAGGTGAGCAATCATTAGTCATAGGAGCCCGTGGAAGAGTTACATGGCCTCCTGTGACTGACAGGACGATGCTACCGCGAACAACCGAAAAAAACAAGACAACGGAATGATGGATGGTGTCGGCGATTCTTATTGGCCGGATCGATCTAATCTACAAGATCGCTGATATCAAAAAATCCCGATCTGGTGTTGCGCTGTTACGGCTTGACCCCTGTGCTCCATGACCATGAGACCGTTCCCAGAAACTCGAGTGTCGTCGAGCTCTGCTCCGTGATCTTCACGTGTGATATTTACTTGATTTGGGTAAATCATAAATTCTTGTTAATTCATGTGGACCAGAGATTTATGGGGACTGCTAGGACTGTATTTGGACGTTTAATTGAACAACCGAGACAACAAAAAATTACATAAGTCATTGTCGGATGACAACAATAAATCTGAATATTTTAATGGTAATGAGAACCAGAAAACAGGACATTTTCGTAGACCAAGTGCTTTGTCTCTTACGTAATTGTCTAAGACTTACAGTTTTGTCCATATCTTGGTCGTGACCCTATCATAAAAAAGAAAGTTGCTTAAATTTCCAATTTTTTTACATTTGTACCACTTCTTCTTGCTCCACGAAGACATCTGACGCAACACTACTGGGACTGGGTAGGCAACTTCCAATACGTCGACTACACCCCAAGAACACAAATTGTACATCACGTGCAACTCAAATAACACAGCCGAAAAGACGTTTCATTATTTTTTCGATTTACTCGAATGAATTGTGTTCAACAACCGCAAGTTGTGGTTACATTCGTGGTTTTCCCCTTTTTTGACTGATCAAACACACAAAAAGAGAGAAACCGCAAGGTGCGAGACAAGCGTAGAATGTGATGTTCATTTGAAAAACTGTTTCCAGAAAGTTTGGTAAAAGACAAAAGCGTAGTAACTGTCCCAAATATTTTGATACGTTTTAAATTATGAAGAAATTGTGGTTTCTTCTTCTTCCTTGCGAGCGAAACTATGATGTGCATACTCGATGTGGCATTCTATTGTCACTTTTAACTTGTAAATCAAGCGGGGCTCGTGGTCGTGTGTCCAGCGCGCTCGCTTCCCAATAGGGAGGTAGCGGGTTCGAAACCCGCTGAAGCGCTTGCTCTACTTAGAAGTTTTTTCTCTTCACTGTAACACTTAGCTGTTTTACAGCCCTGGTAGGAGAATGCTGGAGTAGCGTAATTCTCCAGGAACAGGATGCAGCAGGGTGGGGAAGCTTTTTACGCAACGAGAATTTTTCATATAATTTTTTTTCTACTGTGTGTCGTGAGCCTTAAACAAATAACGAACCCGACTCTAATGGTCCAAATCTAATTGGATACTTGTACCGTGGATCATCGACCTTAGAATTAGAATTTATTAAAGGTCAGGTCAGGATTTTATTGGAAGGTTATTAAGTAATTATTAGCATCTCGTATAATCTCCACAAATCGAGCGTCGGCAATGATCTTGACACAGAGCGAGTGGCCGCACTTGCATCTCTCACCTTTCCATTTTCTTCGAGTCCGAAATTATTTTTAACGAACGACTTAAGTCGCATTAAATCCGATAGGCACGAAGTACTCGATGGTAAAATTGACGTGACCTCGGGCCCCGTAATCACACAACATTACAAACGATCTATACAGGAATTAAATATCAATTATGTTAATGCGGCTTACCACGACACCCATCGTGGGCACCGCACATGTTGGTCGAAAAAAATTTCTTAATTAGTCCAAAGACCGGCCTGCTAGATGAATTTCCAAAGTAATTTGGTTCGTTTTGGGATAAAGGAGGGTCGGTAATCAATATTGTGAGAGTGTTCGACCGTTGCCAAAGCCTAATATGATTATAATGATAAGTTATGTCAGCGGTTATTGATAACTGCCGTGATCAGACGAGCCTCGGCGCTTATAATCAATCAACTGAACCTTCGTTTCATGAACTTTCTCGATTTTTCAACAGTTACTCGATTATTTCTGTATTAGTGCAGAGGCGAGTCGATCATCAACGTCCCCTCGACACAAAAAAACAACAACACCACGTGGGAATCATTTTTACAACTTCTACTAAACTGCCGCGAGAAGGTCATGGGCGGAGCTACGATTTGCACGGCGATCACGTAAGCCGCACACCACGTGACATCCTCTTCTTTCAAATTTTGACACAACATGGCTCTCGCAGATTGTGTGTCACCCATCCAAACACTGACTGCTGTGGACGTGCTTAACTTTTGTTATAATTTATATTTGTGGTGTTTGTCACGTTCCATTACGATCAATGGGAGTCATGTCTGGTTGTATATTGTGCTAGCAGGTAGTCAAACGCAAACATAAAATTAATTTCGAGTGGAAAATACGTAACAGTCGTCTAGGCCATTAGCACTCCGGCCATAAATATCGCTGTTGGTCGAAAAAGAAAAAGAAAGAGAGGGCTGGCGCGACCATATGAGCCTGATTTTTCACACGTTCATGTCCGGACAAAAAACAGATCGGGGAAAAAACGAGAGAAAACGAAACGTTCATCAAGCCCGATCAAATGTGTGGTTCTTGCAGTGCATTAAGGCAAGTAATTCAGTGCTTTGTCAATTTGTATCTTGGAGCCTGGGGGCATCATCAGTGGATAGGATTTTTGATTTTTGTGGGCGGCGCGACTTCAATCTGACTTATCAGCCTTTGTAATTATAATCACATTATGGGCGGAAAGCAGTTTCGAGGTGGCTCTCGGCCGATCGCCATTAAATCGTCGAGAAACAAAACAGAAATTCTTAGCATGGGCGCATCCGCCGCCGCCGCCGCCGCGGTCCACGATGGTCGTGCCGAGACGCTCGAAACTTCCTTCCTTCGGCTCTGGATCATCAATTTGTAATATGTGGCCGAGGGCTTTGTTTTTGTTAATGACATAACCACTGATTGATATTAGGGAGGAGTACGAAATTTCAAATAATAAATTGATGGAAGCAAGTTTTGGAATAGACATCAGAGACTTTGGCGGCGAACACGTAACTATTATTAGATTACAAAATTAATTACCACCCTTCGATGTTGATTAGCTTTTCAATCGGGATTTTTGCGGCCAACTTCTTGGAGGGGGCAAATTCAATTTTCTTTGCCGACGATTAAGGGATCTAGATATTGTTGTCGCTAATTCATTTAACGGCTCAAGAAAATTAACAAAACGTTTGATCGCGCAAAAAACAACCCAAATTAATCAATCTCATTATTATTGATCGTTTCGCATTAAAAGTGACAGTCTTACATTTTATAAATAATTATTTTTTACTACTTATTCCCTTTTTTTTAATTGTATCGTTCAATCAACGAAAGTCAATCATATTTTTTAATTTGTATTGTAATTATCCATTATTTTGACTAATTAATCAATTAAATTGACAATTGATCATTTTATTTATAGTGCTTGACAATAATCATTTCCAATTCACTTGATCTATTCAATCAATTTTTGACAGATTTTTTAATTGATTCTCAAACTGTTAAATAAGTGTTTTGCGCGTGTTACAGGGAGACAATTTAGTAGTCTAGATTCGAATACTGAGTAGCCATAGAGAGAATGTAGTTTTGTTTAGTTGTTTACATAAAAAAATGTGACGGTTAACGTTTTTGAGAATCTGTGTATCATTTTCCTTGCTCTCGAAGTTTTCCTCAAAGAATTCTGCAATAAAAGGTTATGGGCCCAGATATCGTTAACTGAGCTGAAAACACTTAGAGGAAAAACTTTGTGAGCGTCTCAAAAACGAGTCGCGCACGCTGTAGCCATACGGCTAGTGAGTTAATCGTTCATCTCGACAAGAGTTAAGTGCTCGCGAGTAATCCGAAAATGTCTGACGAGATCTCGGCGCGAAACGTTTCGAAATTCAACGGGACGAATTTTCAAAGTTGGAAATTCCAAGTGAATGCGTTATTTGTCGCGCACGGTATTCGAGACATTGTCGACGGATCGCGAGTGAAACCGGAAGGTGTCGGTCAGGATATCGCGAGGTGGATCAAGGACAATGCAAAAGCTATGTTCCTGATTTCAACGACGATTGAGAGCGAGCAGCTTGAACCGCTTTTGGTCTGTGTAACGGCCAAAGAAATGTGGGAAAAACTGACGAGCGTGCACGAGCAGAAGTCCGCTTCGAACAAACTGCTGCTCACGACGAGGCTGTACGAGTACAGAATGTCTCCGGGAGACAGTATCATACAGCATGTTGCGAAAGTACAAAACATGGCTGCTCAATTACTGGACGTGGGAGAACCAGTGTCGGACTTGACGATAATGGCCAAAATACTCGCAAGTTTATCGTCGAAATATGCAGCTTTTCAGACGGCATGGGACAGTGTATCACCAGAGCAGCAAACGCTGAATAATCTTCAAGAGCGTCTCATCCGTGAAGAAGCTCGTCTAACTGCTGAGGACGAGAGACCTGGCGCGTTTTCTGCGTACAAGAAAAACGCAACCAAGAAGAACGACGCGAAGAACGCAACAGGGAAACCACAGAAGTCGGACTGGCGTAAGGACGTCGAGTGCTACAAATGCAAGAAGAGAGGCCATTTTGCTCGCGAGTGCAGAAGCAAGAAAAACGAAAATCAAAATGGTGGCGCAGGTAAAGATACAAGAGATTGCGCGTTCGTAGCAGAGAAACACCGACAACAGTCGAAGATGTGTGACAAGAGCAACACTAAGTTGCTAGACAGTGCCATCAACGAAGTTCGCAATGCCCGTAACGAAGATGTCTGGATTACCGACAGTGGAGCTTCAAGACACATCACACGAAGACGCGATTGGTTTTCCGAGTACAGAGTGCTCACTAATGGTGGTACTATCTCTTTAGGTGACAACAAGGAGTGCAAAATTGTGGGCGAAGGGACAGTGCTCATTGAAAAGTGCGTCAACGATGAGTGGCGAAACGCGCGAATAGAAAATGTTCTCTACGTGCCCGAGATGAAAAAGAATCTTTTTTCGGTAGGTATGTGTACCACGCGCGGTCTCGAGGTTCTCTTCAAAGGTGACTATGTAAACATACACGGTGACAACGAGTTGCTAGCGTTCGGTGTAAAACAAGAAAACGAAATTTATCGCATGGTTTTTAGAGTTAAAAATGCGCGTAGTAATATTCAAGCAAACGCGTCGACAAGTGACCTACGTGTCTGGCACGAAAGACTGGGACATTTAAATTTTCGTACGTTGCGCGAAATGGTAAACAAAAATCTCGTCAATGGCGTGCAGCTATCAGAAAAGCACGACGTATTTTGCGAACCATGTCAAATAGGAAAATCGCAGCGTAAAGTCTTCAACAAAGTGCGCGAACGGGCTGCGACGAAACCTGGCGAAGTTTTTCACACGGATGTGTGCGGACCGATGTCCGTAGAATCTCTTGGTGGAGCTCGTTATTATGTTTTGTTTAAGGACGATGCCACAAGTTTTCGCTTTGTTTACTTCCTTCGACATAAGAGCGACGTAGTCGAGAAACTGAAGATGCTGGACAAAATGGTTGAAAACAAGTGCGGACGAAGAATTCAAGTGCTGAGGTCCGACAATGGCAGAGAATACCAGAACAAATCTCTGGATCACTACCTGAAATCTCGAGGAATTCAGAGAGAAAATACTGCCCCGTATACGCCGGAGCAAAATGGCAGAGCAGAACGCGACAACAAGACCATCGTCCAGAAAGCACGAACGATGATACACGCGAAAAGCCTACCACTCCGTTTATGGGCAGAAGCTGTAAACACGGCAGTGTATCTGATGAATAGAAGTGGATCATCGAGTGCTCCAGAAGAAAAGACACCGTATGAACTTTGGATCGGACAAAAGCCAAACTTAAAACACTTGCGGGTGTTTGGCTCCACAGCTTTTGTTCACATCCCGAAGCAGATGACCACGAAGCTAGAGCCACGTTCAAAGAAGATGCTATTTGTAGGTTACGATGGAGAATCGTCAAATTACCGAGTCTTTGACCCTGTGTCGAAGAAAGTATCTGTTTCGCGTGATGTTGTCTTCAATGAAACTGTTGGCAGCACAAAAAGTGTCGTAAGAAATGAAGATGACGAGGAAATAATATTTCCAAATGTCGAAGAAGTCGATGAGCGAACAGAAGACGCAGATGAACGAGAAGAAGAGGGTGAATTTCAAGAAGCTACCGAAGAAGTTGCAGATATGGAGGTACAGGAGCTTCAACAAGAAACATCACAACGAACCCTGCGAGATCGAGCGAATCTGCGAGCTCCAACGCGGTATGAGTCTAACGTTGCAGAGTATAACGTGCCCCTGACGTATTCAGAAGCTACACAAAGTGCAGATGCACCTCAGTGGATCGACGCGATCAACAGTGAGCTCAAAGCTCACCAGGAAAATGGTACCTGGTCCCTGGTCGAACGAAATCCCGGAGTCAAAACTATCGACTCTAAATGGGTTTTCAAACTGATGAGGAATCCCGAGGGCGATGTGTACAGGTACAAAGCACGACTGTGTGCTCGTGGTTTCTTGCAGCAGAGAGGTGTTGACTACAATGAAACGTTTGCTCCAGTTGTACGCTACGACTCAATAAGAGTGCTTCTTGCACTCGTGGCAGCAGAGGATCTTGAGTTGGCGCAATTCGACATACAGACAGCATTCCTTCATGGGCAGCTCGAGGAGGAGATCTACATGGAAGTGCCTGAAGGTCTAAGTGGTGAAAAGCAGAGCAAAAGTGCGCGAAAAAGTGCCGTGTGTAAGCTGAACAAGTCCCTATATGGATTGAAGCAAGCACCAAGGTGCTGGAATAAAAAGTTTAGTGCATTCTTGCACGAATTTTGTTTTAAAGAAACTGAAGCAGACCAATGTATTTTTGTAGGAAATGTCGGAAATGAGTCCGTGTATTTAGCATTGTTTGTTGATGATGGTTTGATTGCAGCAAAATCTCTTGATACGCTTGATATCATGCTCGGGCGTTTGAGTGAGACTTTCAAAATCACAATCGGTGATACTAGCATGTTTGTAGGTATGCAGATCAAGCGCGATCGAGCGAAACAAAAATTGTTCATTCACCAAAGTGCATATGCAAAAAGAATTGTCTCAAAATTCAAAATGAGTGAAGCAAAGAAAGCTAGTGTTCCAATTGATCCTAATGTTGTTCTTTATCCTGTGCTCGAGAACGACAAAAAGGCTGAAAATGTGCCTTATCGTGAAGCAGTCGGATCCTTAATGTTTTTGGCCGTAGTTTCGCGTCCAGACATAGCTTTCGCAGTAAATACAGTAAGCAAGTTTTTGAACAATCACAATGACGAGCATTGGCGCGCAGTAAAACGCATTATCTCATATGTGTCAGGAACGATCGAGTATGGAATCGAATACTTCTGTAGCGAAAAAGCATGTGAGTTAATTGGTTATTCCGACGCGGATTACGCGAATGATATCGAAACAAGAAGGTCAACAACCGGGTATTTGTTCGAGCTCGCAAATGGTCCTGTCACATGGTGCTCTCAAAGGCAAAAGCTTGTAACACTGAGCACAACAGAATCAGAATATGTTGCAGCGTCGGTTGCGTCTCGGGAAGCAATATGGTTACGAAAGTTGCTGAAAGATATCAGACCTCAATGTGAAAAAGCAACTGTGATATTCGTTGATAATCAAAGTGCCATAAAACTAGTCAAAAATCCTGAATTTCACAAGCGTACAAAACACATTGATGTTCGTTATCACTATATTCGTGAAAAAGTCAACGCTAAAGAAATCAAAGTCGAGTACGTTCCTTCAGAACTACAAAAGGCTGACATTTTTACAAAAGCCTTGACAAAAGAAAAATTCAAGCATTTATGTTCTAGTATGAATGTAATCGAATACCCTACTTAACACGCTGAAACGGTGAGAGTGTTAAATAAGTGTTTTGCGCGTGTTACAGGGAGACAATTTAGTAGTCTAGATTCGAATACTGAGTAGCCATAGAGAGAATGTAGTTTTGTTTAGTTGTTTACATAAAAAAATGTGACGGTTAACGTTTTTGAGAATCTGTGTATCATTTTCCTTGCTCTCGAAGTTTTCCTCAAAGAATTCTGCAATAAAACAAACAATGCAACCAATCATCCACACCAATTAAATAAATAAGTGAATAAAATTAATTTAATAAATAATACTTTTTTTTATAATTACTAAAAACAGTACATATTAATTTGTGAACAATCAAATGATCAAATGCTTGGACAATTGACTGATCATATTTAACGCTAATAAATCGTCACCATAATTAGTGAATTAATGTTTTAATTATTATTAAAATACTGACTTAGTAATTAATCATTTACAGGTCATGTCTCATAGACTGATCAGTTAATCTTTTATCTGATCACTTAATACATTGCTGTAGAATGAATCAATAATAATTAAAATTAAAGCACTGCACTATTACTTGATAGTAATATCCGTAATAGTGTATGTACTCCGGCAAAATTGCCGTGCCGCCGGGTGGAGGTGGGATAGTTGTCAAAATTAATAACAAATAAGTGAACGTTATTTCATTTTATAATATATTATCACTCCTTTACAACTTTGAAATTGATCCCTAATAAAATAAGTGATTGACAAAAGATCAAAAAAATGATCAATTACCTATGCGATCATTAAAAACACACATTTTAACACATTTTATTCAATTTTTTTGCTAATTTCGTTTGTTACGAGCGTTTGAGAATTCATTAGAGAAATATATTAAATATTTTTTAAATAAAATTTTTGAACGTTTCTTTTTAAATTGATCTACCAAATTAGAAGTAAATAAAGTACCTATCAATTACAATTAATTGATTAATGATCACGCAGCATCAATGAAAAAATGTTTCTAAGAAAATAAATTATTAATTACACAATTCGCTTAAAAATGTAAAATGTAAAAACGTTTTCTGAGTTAGAAGAGTGGCATTTCTGGAGTAAGAAATTTGTTTTACATTTTATTTTTTCAGATGAGGAGTAAAAAAATAAAACTTGCGGGTTTTGGAACATTTTTTAAATAAAATTGTTGAACACTGCTTTTTAAATTGGTTTTGATTTTATGATCAGATGTTTTGATTAATTATCAGAGGAACTGTGTGCTTTAGTCATTAAAAAATATAAATCATCTTCAAAATTAGAACTAAACAATGTATCAATTGCAATTAATTGATTAATGATCACGTAGCATCAATGAAAAAATGTTTCTAAGAAAATAAATTATTAATTACAGAATTCACTTAAAAATACAAAATGTAAAAACGTTTTTTGAGTTGGAAGAGTGACATTTCTGAAGTAAAAACTTGTTTCACATTTTATTTTTTGCGACGAGGAGCAAAAAAATAAAACTTGCGGGTTTTGACAAATAGTTAATTTTAGCAATCTAAAAGATATTTCAAATTTTGACAAAATCATTCTTAAGTTTTTTTGAAATTATTTCAAAACAAATCTACTTAGAAAGTCAAGGTTTCCCAGTCTCAAGGTCACAATGACAAATTACTGACGCTATTGTTCTATATATTTTTTTATTATTTAAGTATCTTAGCATTCAGTACCACAAAACTAAACAAAATTTTTTTGTTTCTGCAGAAATGACCCCCACTTTGCTATTTCAAGTGGAATAACTTGCAGGTTTTGTTCAAAATTCATTGAATTAATAATTCGTTTCAAAATCATTAAAGCGTTCTAAAAATCATTAGTTTCTAGAGGTCTTGGATTTTCTCATGGGCTATGAGTCATAAGAGTGACATTTAATCTGAAGTAAAAACTTGTTTCACATTTTATTTTTTGCGACGAGGAGCAAGAAAATAAAACTTGCGGGTTTTGACAAATAGCTAATTTTAAAAAAAATTAAATTTTAAAAATTTTAAAAAGATATTTCAAATTTTGATAAAATCATTCATGTCTTTTTGAAAATTATTTAGAAACAAATTTACTTAGAAAGTCAAGGTTTCCCAGTCTCAAGGTCGCAATGACAAATTACTGATGCTATTGTTCTATATATTTTTTTTTACTTAAGTATCTTAGCATTCAATAATTATACCACAAAAAACTTTGCTATTTCATATGGAATAACTTGCAGGTTTTGTTCAAAATTCATTGAATTAATAATTCGTTTCAAAATCATTAGAGCCTTCTAAAAATTATTAGTTTGTTTAGGTCTTGGATTTTCTCATGGGCTATGAGTCATATCTGCGCAAACGACGAATAATGGTCTCAAGTAGGCGCTACAAACCGACCGGAAAACATCGTCATTCGTTACATTAGTGTCGTCTCTCTCACGTCTTTTCATTTATTTTTCACTTCGCGCAGATATTTCCAAGGTCACAGCCCATGAGAGAATCCAATACCTTTACTTGTTGCTGAATTTATTTCTCCGTTTTCTTTTCCTTTATCCTTACAAATCTACAGCATGTTTGTTAAAAATTCTTTAAAATATCTTTTCCACAACACTACGTCTAGCTGATGGTGTAGAAAGCTTCCAAAATATAATTTAAAAATAATTCCAATCGGTAAAAATATATTATTTTGTACATTGATCAAAACCAAAATTACAAATAATTATCCAAAGAAACTATTTTTTACGTATTTTTTTAGAGACACCTTGTACAAACTTTCAGCGGAAAAAATTCAAATCCGACATATTTCCCTTTAATTATTATCTTTGTCTGCTTTCCTAACAAGAAATCCTCAGGTGTTACTAAAGTAATTTCCAATTTTTTAACATCACCTTTTCATTATGCAAATATTGCTATTATTATTACGTGCCCTCACCAAGACCTGCGCTCAAGTGTCATCCACATTACCACTCTAACCTGCTCAGCTCTCAACACTTCCTACTTCCAGGACCCGGAAGCGTCCAGTCATTGGCCTGCCGGTTCCGTTTTTAAATATCATGTGGAACTAAACGCCCCGCTGTCGTCGCTGATGCGCAGATTTGACAGTTGCGACGACACTCCAGATGGAGTCCCGACGGAATCCCGCCATTATCGGCGGCCATTAACGCGCGCCCAAACAAATCGGACAGATAATGGAATCGCGCATAACGTATTTGCGCTATCTGCAGAACGCAGCGCATATAAATAACGCACGGCGGGAACAAGCTAATATGTCTCGTTCAGATCGACTAGTTTCTTAAGTTTAAAGTCATGTTCGCCGAAGGATTCTATTTGTTTCGGACGTTTTGGTCGTGTAGCGGCGCTGCACCTTCAATTAATCCCCGCTGGATTGTTCCGATCATGACCAATAGCCCCACAAAAACGCGAAAGTACTGGCACCGCGTGTTACGCAGGGCACCGCTATCGGACCCTCGTTTCTCCCTGGAAAATCTTCAAAACGATCACCTGGCGCGGGTACAAGTACTGTTTTTTTCTCGTTGTATTGTTAATAACTTGGCGAATAAATATTTTTTGGTTCTCCACACGTAAATCCACTGTTTAATGATAAACATTAGTGGCCCATTAATGGACCACCACGACTCGAAATTTACACGTAATGACAAATATAAGTGGAAAATTGACTAAATCAGCGTTATCTCCATTTAGTGATCTTCACAGACATCTCAATCAAACAGGATGACAAGCAAGGATTAGGTTCGAAGCATCGATCAGGGATGGCCAAAATCTTGTGCCAACAGCTACACCTCTCGATTTCCCAAAAACTGTCAACGCCCCCTGAACCGGAACTGCTGTCTTCTCCTGCGAAGATTTTCTTCTTGTTTTTTTCCACTCGAGTTGTGTCGTTTCTCGCACATCCGTCACTCTCTTGGTGTGTGATTTTGTACACGCCTGTCTCGTTTTTCCCATGGCCGATGAACAAGTGAATTCGACCACAATGGGCAAGGTAAAGTGTATAATAACCACGTTCATAGATGTCACTGTAATCGTTGACAAACTGTTCGGCGATTTGTGCTTATTCATGCCAACAAATTCATTCCTGTTTGTTTTTAATCCAATTATTGTGGCCAGACTTCGACAGCCAATTTCCATTCACAGGTGCTGTCGCTATTATGAAAATTTTTTTACGTGTTGTTGTAGCGTCGGGTTTGTTTATTTTGGGGCCCACGGATCAGATGGACGGTTTTTTAAACGGCGATTGGACGAGAAAAATTCGAGGATATGGGGAATCGCCGAACAATGGCTGTTAATGAAGGCTTTGTGTAATGGTAATTTATTTTCCGGCGAACTCGTGACACATTGAAGAAAGACTCAATCTTGTTCTTGAATACGAGAAAATTTGCCAAATTCGAAATTATTCATGGCAAAAAATAATTAAAATAAATTCTACTCTGATTTGTCACTAGTTTATTGTTAATGAAAAAATTCAAACTGATTTAAAAAAACAAAATTAAGAAACATTTCTTTTATTTTGACATTATTTTTTCCTTTAGAACATTTTAATCTAATAGTATCGGGCGTTCAAATGAAATCCTGGGCTGAGTAGGCGTTGGAAAAATTAAACCGTTCAGAACAGTGTAAAGTTTGAATTTCCCGCCATTTGACGCGAATGACATTTGTTTATGTTTAATCGGGACATAATTGAACATGTTTGTTTTCAGCAAAGGGTGCCCTTAGATATTTGCTTCGAGAATAGGAATCGTTACGTTATTCTATTTTTGATGTAAAACATTGCAAAGAAAGAAAAAAAAAGAAAAACATTTTGGCTCTAAATTTTAGGTTAGCTGTCAACATGCTCCAATTAATCTACGCTTTAAAAAAGCACAACAATTGACGGTTTACAACGCCTTCCCAGCCCAGGATTTCATTTGAACGCGCGATATATTATATTAAATCTAACCTCACTTTTTGCGTTGTTTGTGTTTTTACTAGTCCGAGTCCGAGTGGTGCGTTCACAATCGACTTTCCAAGGCCAACTTCAAGGAGAAAATTAAATGAACACCCGATACATCGACTTTTTATTTAACTTGTACAATTTCTTTCTTTCTTTATTTCTTTTTTCTCTCTTTCTTTCTACAATGCACATCACATTACTTTTTTCACTGCCAGAGAAATTGTTTTTAATCCTTTCGCAAACTATCCCTAATCCATTTCCTTGAGTTTCTCTATTTTTGTTCTATTTTTTGTTGCTCTATATTCTCGCCATCTTAATCGATTTCCCTTTCATTTCTTCTGTTATTTCCCCCCATTTTAACAATTGTCATTTCAACGACATCACCATCTCTTCATTCTCATGCACGAAGGCTCTCTTATAAATCAGATCCATCGGTTCCCGATTTGTTTTGTGTGATTTTCCGATCAAGTGGCTGCGATCAGAATTCGTGAGGTGCGTTTAATGCATGTCGACGAATAACGTTCGCGAGATTCGGTAAAACATTCAGTAACCGTACAAGAACTTAACAGAATACAAATTCGTACCGAGATCAAAGCAACCGGCGTCGTTGATAATTTCGACACGTCTGTGATTAATTTGTCGTTTTTCCTTCTCCTTGAACGACTCTCATTTAAATGAATTTTTATCGAAGCTATAATACCACCATATTACTCCCCACAATCACAATTTACCCCCACAATTAATTCTTCCTGGATCGAAAAACAACGCGAGGCCTCGTTGTGCATACTTCACTCAAATTTTTGGGGTCATTTAAATGCAGTTTGTTTTCAGTTGCTCGATTAGTGCACTGTTTCCTTCTCTCCAATTTGAATACATAATTTTCTTTTTGTCTTTATTAATCCGGGAATATTGATCTGTTGTCGGTGTGTTTTAATGAAATTGCAGAATGTACAGGGCAAAACGCATCTCCTCCTCGATGTGGAGACACAAGGGAGATATGAATAACCTAAAAATTGGCAATAAAATTATACAGAAAAGTTAATCGAGCTGGAAGTTCATATCGACTGAATATTTAGTGCTGAAAATAAGACAATAAATTCACACAGAGTCTGTAAATTGGAATATTTGACCCCCATAAACAGTGTTATGCTCAAAACGGAATGCCGGAATTGACACGTCGCGTCATTCAGGCTCTGCCAGGATATAAATATTTCATTCGAGACAATGGCCCGAATCATTACAAATTTTGGACGAATTAATTTCGTTTTACGTCACCGCCTCCAGCACGACGACGCTTTAATATATTTTTTATGGCGTATTTGTGTTGGTTTGGGGCTTAATCGAGGATTCGTTTCGAATTTGTTTCCTCACCCCATCGAACCCGAACCAAACACAAAAAACTTATTGTTACCAAAAACGGGGCACGGCATTCAGGGCGCACTCATTTTTAGAGATTTTGCTGGGATCCAGAGCGGTTGCGACGTTTTCCGCCAATCGTAAAAATATCCTCTCTTTTGGCAACCGCATAAATTGTTCCCAGAATAATCATCACTAACGGCCATCAGTACGTGCGACAATGATGAAGAATCCCGAAGCGTATTTTGAGCGAATAATGATGAAGTGCACATTTGAAAAATCGTCGCCAAACAATCGTGAAATGTTTTAAAAGAAGCAGCTTGGCAAAGCGTGAAGAAATAAGTGTGTGGTGATGGGCCGTTAAAAAGCATGATTATCGATTTTTGTTTCGACAAATATCGGCAGATGTGGCCACCGTATTGTCCGGACGCGGTCCCACTTTTTTTCCCTTGGTGGTAGAAAAACACGATCATCAATCAATTCTTTTGTTAATTGTTGATCCAAACGCTGAATAATTAAAGACAAAAAGTCCTTCGGCTGTTCGTTTAGGAGAAGCATCAAGTCGGCCGGGCCCAGGGCGGCCAACTTGACACGTAATGACAGTTTAATAACCAGCAATAAGAGCGCATCAGAGCCGTCTCGAGCTAATTTCCCCTGGAAGGTACGAAGCTCGTCGACGAATAAAATCACAATTGCGCCATTTTTGTCGCTCAGTTTGTTTATCCGGGAGCTTTTGATCAGGATTTTGTTATCAAAACTGCCTACCGAGACGTACACCTGCGTTAATCATCAATAAGGTTTGAAGTTATTCATATTCAGATGCGAAGTTTGGGTTTCAATTGAGAGTCTTTGATTTGAATATCTGAATGCTCAGATAAGCCTTTGAAATAATAGGAGTGCGTATGCTCGCTGCTATAGATCGAAGATAAATGGGGAAAAAAGTTTTCTATGAGTGGGGACTTGTTTGTGTTTTGAAATTTCGACTGGATCCGGGGGCGGCGCTTTTTTCCCGATCGGGCCTGAATTCATGCAAATCGAAGTAAGCGACAAGTTCGGTAATTCGCAAGGAAATATGGGATAATTTATTTCCATTCCGGAGGAAATTTCAAATTAATTCGGGACCAACTTGGATGAGCGACGGGGATGGCAACATTGATATTTAATGACTTATTGGATTTTGATTGCTTGCGGACTTCTTGCAAAATATTTTTTCCGAGGCGGATCCGGAGCCCAAGGCAAATTGACGCCGAAATTGCATTTAACCAAAAGCTAGAAAATTGCTAAGTAACAACTTCATTGATAGCAATTATTTTTCATTTGATTACTCATTTTTAAAATGTCAATTACGCATACCATATTAATAAATTATTTATAAAAAGTGGGCACGGTATCTAGGCCGGATATATTATCATTGCGGATTTCTATCAATAAGTAATGAAGTATGTAATTCCTTTGAAAACACTATTTATTATTTTATCATTTATCTTACATTACGCCTACTTTTTACCAATATTATTATTATTATTACTACTAATTTCATCCCTACTTATTTTCTTTATTCATATATTACGCACATATGATTTTTCTTTCAATTCTTCTAATTTTTTATCACAAAAGATTTTTTAGTATAGTCGGTGCGGCGAATCAATGGAGCGATCGTCACGTGATGTTCGGGGGATGGTTTCCGCAGCTCAATGGACGCAGCCGAAATTTCCATCCATTCTAAAAATAGTAGGATTTAAACTTCCCGCACAAAACCCAAATTTGGCGAGGCAGTGTATGTCAGGCTTTTCATGACGTCGCTAGAAACTATCACACCTCGTGACCACTCCACTGGTTCGCCGCGCCAACTATAGGGCGATGTCCATAGAAAAGAGAAAATGGTCGGTGTTCGATTTCTGATGGTATTATCTTAAAGTGGGGTTCCTCCGGGAGCAGAGAGTGAGACCGTAGCCAGTGGTGCATCGGCAAAATCAACAAGTAAGCCTTGCGAAGGTTAATTATGGCCAGTTAATTACAGACAGGTGTTCTATAAATTAACCCCTACGGTTATTATTGTTAATCAGGGAGATATTAGTGCCTTACCAACCCGTTTTCCGATAGGTCTCTCCCTCCACCCTCGACGATATCAAATTACCGGATTTTTGTCCCCCGAAAAGGAAAAAACAACTCGTATTTGTTCGAATGAGAAAATACAAATCCAATTTAAGTTGGCTACGTTCAAGTCCCGAGTGTCACATGTCAATCTTAGCTCGCTTCGATCTGTCTCGTCCCATTTCACAGTCTTGTGCGAGATTCAATTAGGACGTTAATTGGAATCAATCAGTCGGAGGAGACCGTTTTTCACACCCCCGACTAGTCCCGGGGGCGGCGAAAAAATCTCCTGTTTGTCTAATTGAAACCAGGAATTAAGCACGTGTCAGATATTCACCTCGGAACGGAGGCGGTGCCGGCGATAAGGAAATCTTGGAACAATTGAATTGTCAACTTCAAAGCTATACTTGATGCAAGTTTAGATTTAGAGCTATACCGTATTGAATTGTGTATAATACATGTCTATTCCATGTGTATGATTCCTGAATCCGGGTCCATTGTTCCTTGCATCCTTCTCCTAATCAAGAACCTTCCGCACAATTTACATTGGTGGAGATTTTTCATTGCGTTTAATTATCTGCTCAGCCAGTGGCGGAGCAAGACGGCTGGGCCTTTGATCACACCGACCTGTCACCGCAAGATGATGCGATAAAAAATCTACTTCATCAACGAAAAACTCACATTGTGGACTTACGTTTCCCAGATGTGGAAAACGAGTATCTTTACTTCCGAGAGCTTTTTTTTCTTTTTTTGTTTCATCAGAAATTGCTCCACCATTTTAAAGAGCTTTTACAATCAAAATGAAACAAGTAAATTACTTATGTAAAAATTTATACATATAGAAATTCTTGAAGTGAAAGAAACGGAAAAAGTTTAAAAGCTACAAAATTTCATTCTTTCGGTTTTGTAGTTTGTTCAAATTAATCAATTTAAGCGAGGTACAAAATTCCAAACGAAATGGAGAATCTATTTATAGATTTTGAACAATTCTTATTCTATTAAAGTGGCGACCGTGAAGAAATAAAAGCGCCACTTTTAAAAAGACAGCGAGTATCTTTATTTCCTTTTCCTTTTTTCTTGTTCCATCAGAAGTTGCTCCAACTTTTTCATTTCGAACAGAAAATACATTTTAGAAGCTTTTACAATCAAAATGAGTTTTGGTTTAATTTTATTTAAAAAAACAAGTAAATTTACTTATGTAAAACTTTATATAGAAATTTTTCAAGTGAAAACTTCTTTAGACGCAGTGAATTCGTTTCATGCGACACGCTAAAATCGTCACGCGACACGCTCAAAACGTCACGCTCAAATCGTCGTCAGGTTCAGGCCGGAGGAAACAACGAAACCCACATAATACAAGTTTTCACTTTTGTCGTGCGGTCACACTCTTTTTTTTCTTCTCCGATAGTGAAGCCAAACATTTTTTTAATTAAGTATTTAGTCATTTTGATCACATTTTAACAAAACTATTCTTACATTAATGTCACCTTAATAAAAACTCTTACCACCACATTTTTTTGCTTTATTTCAAATGAATATTCATATTTTAAACAAAACATTTACAGTGGCGGAGATTTTTAATCGGGTTTAATTATCTGCTCCGCCAGTGGTGTAGGAATCGGTTGGGCCTTGATCTTACCAACCTGTCACCACAAGATAATGTGATAAAAAATAAAATCCACCTCGAAAAAACTCACATTGGAGAGAAATACACATTCATAAAGTGAGATTTGCTCGTTGACCGCGTGATGGCGCGACAGTTGTAGGTGGCAACAGCGGAATGCGCGGGAAAAGTTTAAAAACTATAGAAATTCATTCTTTCAGTTTTGTAGTTTGTCCAAATTAATCAATTTAAGCAAGGTACAAAGTTCCAAACGAAATAAAGAATCTATTTATAGATTTTGAACGATTTTTGCACCATTAAAGTGGCGACCGTGAAGAAATAAAAGTGGCACTTTTAAAAACATCTCAGACACGCTGCAATAAGTTTAAAACTGTCACACTTTAAATCGTAGTACAATTTCCATACTTCGGCACAAGTTGTGTTATATAATGCGCTGTTGCCGTGATAGAGCGCCCCCGCGCGGTCAATCAGGAACCTCCACTTGCTAATTTTATGATCGCGTCGACTACCGTCGGTGCGCGTTAACCTCCGCAAATCGGCGTAAATTAGTTGTCATGAGGCGTAAGTCTGGCACAATAATTGAAAATCAGTCGGTCGACATCCTGAGCACGTGTGGGAGTCTGAGCGAAACACAAAGCCCCACCGAAATTGGTTCGTTCTTTCAGAAAACCGGACGTCGTTATGTACATTTATTTAGAGAGCGATTGTTGTTTCCTTTCCGTTGAATATCACTGTTTTGTTAAGGCACATTAAAATAATAACATAACCGATTCAGAAGAAAACGATATTACCATCCCACCAGGTTGACCACGAACGGGCCTAGTTGGAATACAATGAAGGGTGCAACCATTGTGTCTCTTTCCGAATATAAATTTTAATTTGGACCGGGGTGAATCACACGAAAATGACCTTTGATTCTTTGTTCGGAAATTAGGAACCCCCGGACAAACGGTCTCTGATTGTCGATGTGTCCCATTGATTTTTTTTCGCCTTCGTAATCATATTCTGAGGCATGTTTCGTCCTACAACACTACACTGTGTTTATTATAACCCATTAATTTCGAGCGGGACTCTGCCGGACCAGACAAGTCGTGCCCCAAGCGCGCCCACCGAGACCGCTCCTTGTCACCAAACACTCCACCATCCTCCAATTTACACCGTCTTCGACGCTACCTCCGGACCCGGGAGGCACTGGGACCATCCCTTCGAGCGCTTCTCGGGAGACTCCCGCGATTGTTACTCGCCTGGTCCATTGTAGGGATCCGCCGAGGAAGGGTTAGAGAGCGCGTGGTACGGAGCCGACTATCAGAATTCGCCAATGACAAGAGACAAATGACCCGGACTTGTCTAATTGATGATCAGTTTGTCATATCTAGAGTGGGAAATCTAGTACTAGCATGTCGTTTCGTTCTCTTGTCTCTTGTTGGAGGAGCGTTAAAGAGTCGGTACGTCCGGGTGGTCGCCGCGTGTCAAAACGACACCAGATAACATCTTCGACGCGCATCCCACTTCTGATTGGTAAAACCGCAAGCTACAGTACTGTATGATGGGTGCGCGTCAAGCTGCGACGTGACTTTCAGCTGTCGCCACCACTTGAAATCGCGTCGCGAGTTTTGAGGTCGCTGTCACCAATCCGCGACGTGCCGTTCGTGTCCCAAAATCCCACTAGTCCTAATTGTCGTTTGATACAGTCCACGGGTCCGACTGACCCGGAGTGGCGATTTTCCGTATAAATGGGTCAGGAGCGGTTGGTGTTTTATCCAGACATTCTTCGAGATCCTGTTTCGCAATGGTGGTCAGACCCTAATCGCGTTTGAAAACCGATGAAACGGGGATTATTGTAAAAAATGGGAGCCGGTTTAACGTGCGGCCAGGTGTGCGTGGATCTATAGAATCGATCGAAGGCGGCGGTAAGGGTGAGGATTGCGTCGTGAAGAATGGAGGGAAGGACGTGTGGGGATCAGATCGATGTTAAATTAATTATTTTATTTATTATTCGCAGCGAATCGCTTTGTACACAGAGATAATTCAAGTTGAAAATGAGTATACAAGAAGAGTGGATTCAATGAATATTCAATAGTGCCAACACAAGAGACTAAACGAACATCGGAAAATAGTTTCGAGTCGAACTAGCGGAGCGGCGCCGAAAAAAGCGAATCGGGGAACCCCGGCGGGGGTGGCGCCCGATCGCTTCATCAAAATTAATTTTCGAAAACTTCCTATTGAAGATGAGCTCAATATTTGCGTTTTCAATTAATTAGTATTTCTTGTTTTCAATTTCAATTCTCGTTTGTCTGATATAATTGATTCTATTATTATTCCAATTGTGTTCTCAGAAAATATTCATCGGAATAATAATTACTAATTCTGAACGTCATCGGTGGAAAGAGATCGAAACACTAATTAACAACTTTCGTACGCGTCTCTTTTTATGTGTTCGATCCTGCGGGGGTGAATAAAATACAAGTGGGACGGAGGGCGGCCGATAATAAATTTCGGGGATTTCGTTTCTCAAGTTGGTATTATATCATGTTGGTATTGCTGTGACAGTGTTTTTCATTCGGCTTGCTGCCAAAGAAGCCCAATACATCTTTGTCACTATCTACTTCAAACTCTCTTTGGCTGTCATATAAAACTTACGGCCTCCTGCGATGACAACGGTGCTCTTGATAGCGTTTCCGCTCACAAAAACTTAACCAACATCACGACTGATACGTTTACTTTTGTTTCCACCACTTCACAACCCCAATCACAAACCAGTGTCACAACAGAAAACTATCGCAACGATCAATGGAATGTGACTGAAGATTTAATTAGTGGCATCACAAATGCTGTGTCAATTGAAAATGCGGCGTTACAGGTGTAATAAATTGTCAAGGCTGTCGAATCGCGAGTGCGAGCGTTGCACCGGCGTGACATCTGTCGGCGGCCCGCAACAGTACCAAGCTGAACGAACCTCAGCCGCTTATTCACAAAGCCCTGCTGGTGTCATTGCATCCCTGATACAAGCAATAATTAGGACTGATTAGCTAGTTGAGTCTCGGCGACGGCAGCTGTCAATGATGACGTCACATCCTGTCAATGATCGGCTTATTGACGCCCAGCAGAGCGCCGCTTTAGCGGCAACCCAGTATCGGTGCATTATCTAGTTACTTGCGGCGCTCATTATGCTTCATTTGTCGCATGGCGTGTTTACTATATTGTCACTAATTCATGAGGTAGGCGTTGAAATCCACGGACGACTTGACTGACAGTTCAATTGTGATGTTGCGCCATGTATCTCCATCATTATTAATTCTTTCCACCGCCGCACGAGGCGCTAATTTCAACGATTCGGATTTTTTGGGAAGCGAGGGGGGTAAAAAGGCGAAAAGACGGACGGGTTATTGTGAGGTTGGGACCGTATCGAGTAACAAGTTGACAACCAATTAAAAACCGTTTAACCAGCTCGATCTCCATTTATAATTAAGTGTATCGGAGTAGGCCGTGTAATTACTGGCCAACCGCGATCAAAGGCTTGCCCGGAGTTTGACAGCCGGATAGACAAGTGACCATCGGAACGCTGTTCTCGAGACTTTTTCTTGTTTCGAGGGATCCGAGACCACCTGCCTGGGCGCACGTTCTCATTATTATACGATTTCATAGCTCACTATGCTGATGAATGAAGCATGGGCGCAAGGTGTACAAACCACAAAGTATTATGCTTGTGATACCTCAAAAATCACACTTTTTCAAATTCCTTCAGAACAAGCATCGCACTGATTACTTGTAAAACTCTCTTACAAGTCTCGCCTTGTAAAACAGCACGAAATGCTCTCGAACATCATCGTAATTTATCGGGTGCTTGTGATGACCAGGAAAAGTGTCTCTTGTGTCTTTTATATCAAAAACGAAACGTTTCGCGATGGTGTATAAGTAATCAAATCTAAACAATGCGATACCTTTGAAGGAGGCTCTGTTTGCACAAGCAACTAAGATAATTTAGGGGATGCTTCCCGTGTTTTAGGCATTTGCATACGTTAAGGTGCT
This sequence comes from Tenebrio molitor, assembly GCF_963966145.1. Lineage (NCBI taxonomy): Eukaryota > Metazoa > Arthropoda > Insecta > Coleoptera > Tenebrionidae > Tenebrio > Tenebrio molitor. The sequence goes on from NC_091049.1 coordinate 941,325, forward strand.
CAAACGGAATTCTATTTTCTCAATGCATAGTTCAATTGTAAATTCATTCCTCAATATTTACTCAAAACAAACTCCTTAATTTATGCGACGTCGCGACGCCACGAATCAATTTTGCTAAATCGTGACGGGACCGCAGACGAAAAACACAACAATCGAGTTACATCTATTATTCCACTGCATCTCTTGATGGCGAGAGGCCTTACGAGATCAGACGGGCGAAGATCTAGTGATCTTTGATTTGATATATCGGATTAAGGAAGCCCTCGCACGTCTCAAAGAGGAAAATGCATTTTTCTTTCTTTAGATATATATCAACACTTCGATGGCGCAGGATCATCGCGTCACGAGGGCCATTCCGGGAAGTGGCCCCTCCATCATCTACCGATTCCCCATCGACGACCCCATTTTCATAAGTTTTCCTCCAATAATAATAATAATAATAACGACTTCAAACTTTTACGTATTTCTTTTGTTTGTCGACCCAGTTCGGCTTCTTTGGGTCCAGTTGTGCAACTGTCGGGTCATCCTGGTCCCGAGTCGAAGTAATCACGTGACGAGACTGACGTCCGGATCAGCGGGACGTATTTCTTGGGCAGAACGGTAGGTCAGCGGCTTTACCTATATCATGCTACGCCCCCTGTCGAGCAACATCGGATGTTCAACAAGTACACTACTGTCCACCCCGGACGGTGTCCGTCCCGAAGGATCGCCCCTCCCGTTGCATCCAGCCTCGCCGAGGTGCTTCCATCCGCGCTGACCCTCTCCGATCGGTGATGTGTATCGTGTATGGAGATTTTTGACAGTGTGGGTTGGTACACTGTCAGTCAGTCATTTCGATCCCACATCAAACGTCTACCGGCGCGTTTTCGCTTCATTTCATAGCGGCAACGTGGATTTTACGTTTCTTTTTTTGGTCTTTTTTAATTCCACGTCGACGAGGATCGTATAATGGTGTTTTGTGTTCTGTATCAATATAACTTTGACTGACACGTTTTATATTGAGGAGCACCACACAAAACGTGTTATTAGCCATCCAGAATTAATATTTAATACATATTTATTAGGTGGAAGCTTCAGCCACGGGCGCGATTTGAATAACATTTTACATCTGTCAAAGGTGGTTAGGTTGGATTGACAATAATTAAAAACGGATTGCTTTTGAATTGGGTTCTTCAGGCAACGGACAATTCTTAAAAAATATTTTTTCACAGATGAGGCTTGGTTTCACCACATGGTGTATCTTTTGTTGTGTTTTGGTTTTTTGATGGGATGCGAGGTGAGTGAAGGTTTAAGGACCTTTCGGTAATAAATCATCGTGTTTTGTCGGAATCAGTAGTGATATCTGTGCACACGTTGTGCTTATCGGTTCGCGTGAGATGAAGCCATTATAACATCAACTGCACAGTTTATCTATAGTGTATCGCTCTTAAACTGCAATGTATATTAGTTATTGCTAGATGGAATCGTTTGGCCATCAGTTTTCGCCGTTATCTCACTTATCCCGTGACAGTCGGGCGCCGCCACACCACCTTGTTTATGACTTTTCAACAATTTACTTATCTAATGAAATACACTGGAGTCCGGATTTAATTGAAGCCGGTCTGAATGGAAACAGTCGTTCTGGAAATGTATCTCCAACAATGAATTTTCCACGAAGAAATTGAGAGAGGCATTCCTGCAAAAGGCAAAAATATGCGGTCGGATACCATTTGAAATTCTCGAGTGCATTTTTATTGAAAAGAAAATAAATCAGATAGGATATAGGAGGTATTTCAATAACTCCGCAGATGCGATACTACAGACAAGTGTTCTCCAAATCTGCACAATATAAAAATACGATGTGTATCCGGATTCCGGCAACCGAGCAATAATGAGGGTGGCCGATCGATATTTTTGCCGCCCCTTCAGGAGCCATTAGCCAAGTGGGGGCCGTATCTGTTGCGAATTAATAACAAACTTTCATCCGGAATATCCGAAATAAGATGGATATTCGTAAGAGACATTGCGAGACAATTGCTCAAGGGTGGGGGATAACAAATATCAAATATACAAGTTTCGGAGATATGGATTTCATCCTACCAAGTAGTTCGTTATATTCATAACTTGCCTGATACAAACTTTATATTACTGTCTCGGATGTACATGCCGCCAGTCGAACTTCAAAAGAGAAATGCTTCTTCTTCTACGACGAGAATATCTTTCTCACATACGCTGACGCCGATGCCAATCTGCTAAACGCCAATTACCACTTACTACTACGCCCTTTGCGCCCCACTATTGTCAACACTTAAAATGATTAACCCTCAACTACCAATTACGATTCTCAACAAAATTAATTTCATATTATTTTTTCACCGATGAAGCGTGGTTTCGACCGGATTCGATAATAATAAATTTTTGAAATCGATTCCGGTGATTGGGAATCGCTCCGGGATGGTCCGGTTAATCCGTTGTGAAAGCGTCGGTAATTTCGTCCTGATGAAAAAGTCGTTTGTATGCAAAACAAATAAAATAAAATGATGTTTCGCAGTAATGAAATATTCAGCGAGTATTTTTCTTTAATTTTAACTAGAGAGAACACACTCGGATTGTTAATTAACATTTTGATTTTGTTATCTCTACGAAGGCAATTAAAAATTTCGCGATATCTAAGCACGTCTGGACTGAATGGGTGAACAATAAAATGACAAATTAAATAAAAAAGAGAAAAGGGTTTCTTTAAACAAGCGAAAAGCTAAATTAAAAGAATTTCAATCGAGATACTGAATTATTTTAGCCCCCACACAGCTCGGCCTATCTCCATTTCTGTCAAGGATCAAGGGGGTATTCTTTCGCGACCGGGGGTGGTGTGTAGATAAATTCAAAACAATTATCGTCGCTCATTATTCGAGCGAGCTTAAATAAAAATCAAGTCAAACGGTTAATTACGTTTGTTTGGGACGGAGACGTCTTCTTTAGGCGGCGGCGGCGGCGGCGGCAACGGTTTGTTCTGGCGAGGGAAAGGACTTCATGCACCAGCGCTACCTGTGGCTGACATGTCATCTATGCGGGATAAATTTTTCCTCCCAGAAAATATTTTATTCACGGATTGTTCTTTTTTACCAATTTACTCCAAACATATCTTTCAACTCTTTTACCCACATCACCTCACACACACACCCACATACAACAAAAATTCAAAAGAAAAAAAATAGCAATAGTACATTATATCATTAAGAGTAGAAATGAGTCTTTTTGTGACATTTATTTTTTGGGTTACAATTTTTTTTAATTGATTTTAGTTTTTTACGTTGTCCTACAACGTCGTAGGTAAAATTTCGGCCCATTTTAAAAATACACCCTGTATATCATATTTTATAAAACGTACACCAATGCGGTTTCCTTGCTTTAAAGCATACTTCCTATAGGCTACTTCGCATTGGCGTACATTTTATAAAACATGATATACAGGGTGTATTTTTAAAATGTGCCGAAATTTTACCTATGGGGTTGTAGGACAACGTAGAAAACTAAAAGCAATTTAAAAAAATTGTAGCTCAAAAAATAATAGACATAGAATTTTTTAAATATTTTTTCCGAGTTCTACATCAAGCTAGTAGCTCGTGATTAAAATTTGTGCACGCATTTCTAAAACACCCTGTATACTATTTTATCTTCAAGTGGACAACAAAGACGCGATTTTCGACCGATAAAATTATTTTTAAATTTAAGAAAACACGAGCATTTTTTTTATTGATTTGGATAAAACAGTAGTAATATTTGGAAGAGTTTTTATGATTTTGAGCTGTTGAGAATGGCGTAGGTGCGATCAAAATATGCACCATAAGCGGATCTTGGGAGAAATGAATTATTTAGGATCTTGAAGGAAACGTCAGTTCCGCCATATTATTTCCTTCGATATATGTGCGGTGGCTCCATTTTGGAGTTTAAATATTCCGACATTTCCCTATACGTGACTCCATATCCTTAAAAGTATTGAATAATTCTAAAGCATATACCGCCTCCGACGCTTAAAATCGTTTTGTTTTATTCATACGCAGTCGATTTTTCTTGTAGCTGCCATAAACTCGAAGATAAATTCACTTTAACCGCCGCATTTGAATTCCGCTACCGGTAAATGGGCTACGTTTTACTGTAACAGTTTTTACGTATTCCACATCCTCCACCTGCATTAACTTATTGTTATCTTTGCCGGAAAACGTACGGGCTATTTAATTGAGACGATCCGGATGGCCGGATACGAAAACTCCGGTCAGCACACAAGGACCGCACCAGAACTGACATCATCTTCCCTCCGGCCACTAAAAGCACATCCTCCGGGCCCGCGTTACGACGGGACGGATTTAGGGCGACTCCGGGAGGCATCTTCGGAAGCATCACAAAGTTCTATCGAGATATCTTCACGTCAAAAAAGAGAAGAATTTTGATAATGGGGGAAGGGAAACAATAGATCGAGTCTAATATATGAAAGCAGTAAAAACGTTGATAGTATTTTAATGTTCCTGAAAAGTCGATGAGTGAAATCGCAATTTGTGTCGGAAAAGATTCGAAAAGCATTAAAATTACATAAAGCCGAACGACATCTGGAACAATGGGAGGAAGCGATTACAGATATTTTTGAATGGCATCGAAATATTGATTTAGCAATTTGTGTGAGGATCAAGCTGTGCAGTTCCCAAACGACGGCGACCGCACCAGAAAAAAGATTGAATTAGAACGAGACGATAGAGGAAAAAATTGCAGCGAAATTAAAATTGATAGACCTTTGACATGACAGCGAGGGAGTGAGAGGCGCGCGCCCAGAATAAATAATAGAAACGCAAAAGAACCAATTTATGAAGACATCCTTTAATTGGAGTATCTACAAATTAAGAAAAAGTCGGAGCGTGGCGACCGAACGTCACAACAAGAAAAAAGTAATTAACTCCGGTGAATAATTAAAGAAAGGGAATATTTATTTCGCCCCTGACGTCTTCTTATTAGGCATCATGGATAGGTGAGAAGTGCGACTTCAGAAAAGTGCAAAGGGAGTTAATTAAAATATTGGCCACTTCGAATGGCGCCGCGCCCTTGTTTGCCACCGCAACACTTTCACGCTTCCGATTCTTCACAAGCTTTGATTTTCAAAGTTTGATTGAAACGGGGCAAATTCCAAGATCGCTTAATCGTTGCCCAAGGCATCTTTAATATTTCCTCTCTCTTTTAAAACTCTGCGGTGCAAACAAAACTTAATACTCTCGCATCACTTCCTAGATATACACTGTGTCCAAAAAGTCTGCAAACATCCAAATGAAAACGTAACGCATAATTTTTGAAAAAAAAGACAGGGCAATTAGTGTTTTAAAAAAGATTCCTGCTGATATTTTCTTTTTGGTCTTTTCGATAACCTTGAAAAAGTTATTATGTTATCAAAAAAAATTAGGTTTTTTCAGGAAATTTCTTATGTAAATTGAATTTTTTTTTGACCGTCGGGTAAACAATTAAAGGGTGTAGCATAAATCACGGATGTAGTACCAAAGCGGCCCGTACTACCGTCGCCAGCGAGAATCAAATCGCTGGGCCCCTACCATCACATCGGCTGCGCGCCTTCGGAGCGTGCCGCACCATCCCCAGCCAGGCTATAAAAGGGATGCACCCATGGACAATAATTCATTATTCATATGATCATCCGAACTCCCTCAAGAGTCTCACCACAAACCTTTGTTAACTTTGTTTACCTTTATGTAAATAAACAATTTACAGCACAAATAATGTTAAGAGTGGCTCCACAACATGGGGCATCGGTGTTAAAAGTGGCGCCCAACGTGGGGCATGCTGTTAAAAGGGTATATTAAAAACGGTGGTAAAAATGCGAGGCGACGTTGCCATTTAAAAAACCTCTGATGACATCATAACTCTTTCAAGGTCATCAAAAACAGCAAACAGAAAGCTTTTTGAAACCGCTAGTTCACCTGTTTTTGCGTTTTTTTCGAAAATCATTCGTTTCTATTTTATTGTTTCCAGACTTTTTGGACACACTGTATAAAAAATACAATACAATATAAAATGAAAAAATCTTTGGCCATGCCTCTGTCAACATCATCTGATAATTCTCTTGACGAAAATAATAGTTTTTTTTTTAAATTTAAATATCCTCAAGATTTAAGATTTCGTTTACGAACTACCCATTGGAAAATTAGTGATAAAAAAAATAAATAAAAAATCAACAGAAATTCAGAAATGTCAAGAAATGTCATCATACAGTTTCTGGAGAAAAATTAGTTTTTCGATGTGAAGGACGCAACAGGAATTTTAAAAACGAGAAAAACTCATAGGACAAGAATTCATGGACTAATGGACCAATCGTTTTTGTGTAAATCATTTTCCTCAAAAAATAATAACACAACAAGGAAAAATGAAACAATTAATAACACTCCATCTAATTCCATGGATTATGAGAAGCAATTGGATCTCAAAATAGTCATTCTAGTGGATCTCAAAGATTACCTTGTACTCTATGTCCTGGACAATAACCTTAGGTCCTTGGTGCAAAGAAGCCATCGATTTCATTAATGTCATCGGAAACCGACTTATTGCGGAATCAGGCGATTCAAATTCTAAGAAATTCCTTTTTGAGAGGATTTCCCTTGCCATTCAACGCGGAAACGCTGCAAGCATTCGGGGCACTTTTCCAGATTCCGCATTATTATCGGAAATTTTTGTATTGTAAAACAAAAATGTTATATACTTAAGGCGATTGATTATAAAATTGCTTCAACAAGAATTTGTTGTATTCCATAGTCTCCAAGGTATGTACGTATCACTTGTTCGCTTATAACTTACGAAAAAATTAATAGATTTTAATCAGATCTTCACCAGTAGTTAGAGTGGTTCTTTAGTTCAGGTTTGAGTACATAAAATATTGCATTACCTTGCGAGGGAGTCGAGTAGTGACAAAAACAATCGAGCAAATCGGAGAACTTTTTTGGAAGCGTTCGGAGTGGTTGTTTAGCAACGGCCAATCTGATATGGTAGTAAAGCAGTAGCCAAATAACTAATTTGTGTAAAACGAGGCCACCCATCCAAATCTTGACCTCACCCAGCGCTGCTTGACTTCTTATTTTAAGAGTAATTAGTGTTTCGTGATCAAATCCTAATTATTGTTGTGAAAAAAATAAGCAAATGAATGATTTCCTGTTGGGAAAAGTTGCGCAAGAAAAATGTGGGGATATTGATAGCGACGATAAATAGGGTGAAATATCTCGGTAAACATGCAGATTAACAACCGCCCCGGTTCCGCATCCGCCCCTCGCCGATTATTTAAAATTCGCATTCAGAACTTGTTCAATATCGAAAGCAACATTAATTTTAACATATTTCCTCGGAAGGAAACCAAATGGAGAGTAACTAACTCGAAGCAATCTTAATTTACAGATTCTGTGCTGAGGAGCGTTTTCCGAATCATTGATCACAATTTTCTTACTAATTTGTTTGAGGGCCCCTTCCCGCGAATTAATTTATGCGGTGGCCTCGCATCCCCGTCCAAAAATCGACCTTTTTTAATATCTCCCTACTATTTCTACAATTCGAAAGAATGTAAATATGTCGAGGCGGAGGTATTTTATTGCTGCGGCCGGTGTCCAGGGCATTCCTTTTTAAACATATTGGAATACCACATTGACAGACCTATTCGTATATACACGAATATTCCACATTTCTACTCTCTATTCCTCCTCATATTTACATATTTTTTTCCGGGACCCAGGGACTCCTTTTAATTAACATTAATTGCTTTGATTTCTTCAAACGACACCAAAAGGTGCTGAAACGTGTCACCGCTCTCATTCAAAAAGACATTTCTGAGTGCGTTACATGTGCGACGTTCAATTCGCCGTTTGGTTTTTTTAATTGGAGTGATCACGGCAAAAAGTCAGCCGGTTGAGTTGCAATTCATTTATGACACGCCAAAACGGATCCTTTTTAATTAAAACACTCCGCAAGAGTAAAATTACTTGGCGCAGTCAAAAATTATCTCATCGCTAATAGATTTTCAATTTAATTAAAAGCCAAGCTTCAACATATCGGGGCAGCCTTTCACCGCGGAGCGTGAGACGTGACGTGACGGCGTCACAGTGTAGCTCTATTTAGAGAGTACATCCGCTTTGATCCGTTTTTTTCTGATCGCTCTGTGAAAATATGAAGCCGAGCTTCATTAAACGTGTCTCGAAAAAAAGTGATATGGTGAGGGTGGTCTAATTAAGAGGGTGGGTTGACAAATCGCGTTTCCTGTATGTCGGTTGCAGCTTCAATATTACCTTCTCCTGTGTAAGAAGCGAGTCCTCGCCTAGTCGCATGGGAATATCAATATCGTTTTCTCCACTTTATTGCTTTTAATATGTACACAATATAAAGTTTGACAAGTTGCAGTGAAATTCATTTCGAATATTGAGAATTTTACGCGAAAGGCGTATCATTTCGTGTCGTCGTCATCATCTGAGCCGTCCTCCACGTCATAAACGTCAGACTTATGTATATTGATGAAGGAGTCAAAAAGGGAAATGAAGAGACGTGAAGACGTCTAATAAATTTCGCCTGGATGCTGTGGGAGTCATTGTGCGGGCGCCTTTTCTTGGGGACTGCACCTGAAGACTTTTCTAAATATGTGCACATCTCTTGAACATCAAATGGCACACGAACCACTCCACCTAAAGGGAATGCGGCTTTAGCAATTAATTTCTTCCGAATCAGATGCTCTCAATACCTTATGCGAATTGATTTTTCACCATTTTTAATTAAAGAACTGCTCCGGGGTTTGTCGGAACAGAAAAAACCCTCGCCTCGGTATTTATCAGTTGCTGCCTTCTGTTTGGATTTTACTTCAAAGGATTGCTCTTTTCTTTTGTCTTCTTTTAAATGAGCGAGATTTTCATAATTATCAGGGACGGAATGTTAATCGCCAAATATAGGCGCGCAGGTTTCTGCCCGGCCCAAGGCTACGCCATGGTATCAGGGACACAAGCAAAAATTCTACCAAAATCTTGCGCTAATTGGCCGACGCACAAATAAATTCTACTTGCGAACTTTACGTGCAAACTGCTGTGCAACACGGTATTTAAAATTCATTGTTATAATTATTTATAATTACTACCGATAAATCATGCGGAAAACAAACACGATGGAAATTAAAAATATGCAGATACTGGTGATTTATTGGTCGATGGGTTCAGTTCATTTTTAATAAATCTGCAAAAATAAAATCGTCTCGATTAACTTACTTTTATTGAAAATTATACAAAGAGTCTTTCACAGTTCTTCATTCTTAACAATTATTTTTTTTATGAAAACATTAAAAAAATTGTAAAACCAACACTTGATCCAATATCCACAAACTCGCAAAACATTCACTTTGCTCACTAGTGAGAAAATATTTTTTCCTCACTAGTGAGAAAATATCATTTCCTTACTAGTGAGAAAATATTTTTCCCTCACTAGTTTGAAACATTCGCACCTATTCCTAAAACGTGTTAATTTCATTTTCTCGCCCTAGTGTGGGAAACTGTTTTGCGGTCCTGAAAAATCCTTCGTTGTTAACTACAGCGATCGAATCCTGGCGCCGTAATTCGTGGCGACATTAGAGCCGGAGCGCCATAAAATCGACATCTGTAGGAGATCATCTAGAAAGGGAAAGGAATCGATTAAGCCCACCCCAATGTAGTTCTAAATCGCGAAAGCACCCTCCGCGATCGGCGCGGGCCGAATCGATAGGGAGATCGCGTGTCGATCACCATCAAGGGTGGTCGATCGGGGGTTGCGAAAACCACCCTGTCCCACATATGACTGTCCCAGTTATCGATCCGGCGAAAGTAAGTTGGAGGCGCCTACTTATCGATGCGACACCTCCTGAATGGATGACGTTAAATGGATCGTGAAATCCTCGTTCGGGTGAATAGTTAGTGTAACTTTGTCTTCATTTCGTCACTCATCTGTTATTCATTGTATCGGTTCCGTGGACCGTCGAGTCTTTCTTCTCCTCCGTTCAATTTCATTAGGCTTCCCGTGCTTTAATTATCGTCTCGAGTGCGTCTTGTTGCATAATGCAACTACGTCTATTTTTGCAAGTTCGATGGAGAATCGGGTGATCTAGGGACCACTTGACCGGGGGTCAAGGGTTAAAGGGGCGACCATCGGTTCGACACTCTGAATACATCATTTCTCGAAGCAATAAACGGACAAGCTTCCAAAGCGCGACCTCTTTTATCGGCCGCTTTTTTGCCAATCGTGGAACCAGAATCGCTATTTTATTCATGTTTAAGATGTGACGGAGTTCTTCTCGTTGCCATAAATGCGGACGTCTTCAACTTTATGGTGACCATATGCGGAGATAAGTCGCCGAGTTGGGGGGCCGAATGGATCCTAAGGAATAATTACCGGCGGATTTTGATGGCGGATTTGCTTTTTTGGCAGTAGGCGAGGCTTCAAGATAAATCAACAAGGCTTTTCAAATTTGGAACTATCTCAACCGAAATAATAAAATAATTGCCAAAAAATAAGTTTTTCTGAGATCTTTATTGACAGCTTTACAAAAGAAATTTAAAATTACTCATGAAATGTAGTAAATTGGGGATAAGATAAGTTGGTAAACTGTCCAGGTTGGCAATGCTCAATGTGATGACATTTGACATTAGACAGGGGCGTACGCAGAAAGGGAAAACGCAAATTACTTGAAAACATTGGAAATTTAACAAAAAAAAAACAGGTTGTAAAGGTTCATTAAATAAAAAAATAGAACAAATAATTTAGAAAATATTGGGAAAGGGAGAAAGAAGACGAGAAATAAAATTTTAATATTAAAGTAGGATAAAAAAAAATATGTAGATATGTACTGAAATTATAAAGGTTATTAATAAAAAAAAACATTAAAAGTATACAAAAATATTTAGTAAAATATCAATAGAAATAAGCGTTTAATTAAAAGAATATTTTCAGACAAATGCTTGCAACATATTTTATTAAGGATAAAATAAAAAGACGCAAGAACAATATAAAAAGGAATCAACAACGAAAAAATGTAAAATAAAACAAGCCAAAATGGATTAATTAAGAAGCAGAACAACTGTTATATTGCTATCTCTTTATGTATTGTATTAAGCCCGTCCCACTATGCATCTCGCTTTGACACATGGGATTAGAGCAAGATGCGAGTTGTTTACTACATTAGCGCGGTCAAATTTTTAGGTTAGGTTTTACACACATTTGTGATGAATTTGATTAATTTTGCTTGAAATTGCAAAAATAATATTGGAATTGTGCAGAGTTCTGAAAAGGACTGTTTTTTGAAAAACAAAATGAAAACGGAGGAATGAATTTGCAGAAAAACCAAAAAATCACGACAGAACACAACTCAAAATCTCAAAAACTGAAATTTGTAAGGACATCTGTTGCCAGAATTTTCAAATATTGGTAGTGCACTGTTGTCAAATGTCAAAAGCAGACGCAGATCATGTCGACTACTTGATTCGGACTAATTAAAAAAATGGACTGTAGCTTTTATTTTTCTATCGTAAAGCACAATTCATAAAATATCTAGCATTCCAGATGAACTAAATTATTATTTTCTGCAAAATTTTGATATATTTAAAAATAAACCCAAACTTATCGTTTTATACAGAACACATAGCTTCTTCTGGAGATTTTTTTTTCATACCAAAAAATTCCCTAAACAACTTTTTATATTTTTTATTGAAATTTAGAGTCTTCGTGTTATTTCGATTTACGTTTTTGTCACGGTAAAGAACGCTTTAATTATCTTTTACTGCCTATTCCTTCAGAAAAAAATCCTGACTGACGAAAAACTAAAGACGTAAATTATAAAAATTTTATAATGGATTTATTTTATTCAGCATTGTTGTTAAATTTGGTACGAGCAAAAATAAATAAATAATGTATTCAAAAAATCAAAATGATCCATTTTAAAATGGTTGAAGACACTTGAGTTCTCCTGATTGTTGTGGCAAGATATGCTTTTTTGGCAATAGTCGAGGCATCAACATATAAATCAACAAAGCTTTTCAAATTTGGAACTGTCTCAGCCGAAATAATGAAATAAACGTATAGTTCTAATTGCCAAAAAATAAGTTTTTCCAAGATCTTTATTGACAGCTTTACAAAAGAAATTTAAAATTACTCATGAAATGTGGTAAATTGTGGATAAGATAAGTTGGTAACTTGTCCAGGTTGGCAATGCTCATTCTGATGACATTTGACATTAGACAGAGGCGTACCTACGCACTTAGAAAGGGAAAACGCAAATTCCTTGAAAACATTGGAAATTTAACAAGGTCATTCGAAATGAAACAAAAGGATATAAAGAAGACGAGAAATAAAATTTTAATACTAAAGTAGGATAAAAAAAATATGTAAGTAGATATTGAAATTATAAAGGTTATTAATAAAAAAAAGATTAAAAGTACAAAAAAAATATTTATTAAAATATCAATAGAAATAAACGTTTAATTAAAAGAATATTTTTAGACAAATGCTTACAATATGTTTTATTAAGAATAAAATAAAAAGACGCAGGAACAATATAAAAAGGAATCAACAACGAGAAAATGTAAAATGAAACAAGCCAAAATGGATTAATTAAGAAGCAGAACAACTGTTATATTGCTATCTCTTTTCAACAGAATGTAAAAGAAGCTATTGAACTCTTTACGTATTGTATTAAGCCCGTCCCACTACGCATCTCGCTTTGACACATGGGATTAGAGCAAGACCCGAGTTGTTTATTACATTAGCGCGGTCAAATTTTTAGGTTAGGTTTTACACACATTTGTGATGAATTTGTTTAATTTTGCTTGAAATTGCAAAAATAATATTGGAATTGTTCCGAAAAGAACTGTTTTTTTTAAAACAAAATGAAAACGGAGGAATGAATTTGTAGAAAAACCAAAAAATCATGAAAAACACAACTCAAAATCTCAAAAACTGAAATTTGTAAGGACATCTGTTGCCAAAATTTTCAAATATTGGTAGTGCACTGTTGTCAAATGTCAAAAGCAGACGCAGGTCTTGTCGACTACTTGATTCGGACTAAGCTCATCGCACTAATTAGAAAATGGACGGTAGCTTTTCTTTTTCTATCGTAGAGCAGAATTTATAAAATATCTAGCATTCCAGATTGACTAAATTATTATTTTCTGCAAAAATTTTACATTTTTAAAAATAAACCCAAACTTATCGTTTTATACAGAACACATAACTATAACTTCTTCTGGAGATTTTTTTCTTATACATACCAAAAAATCCCCTAAACAAGTTTTCATATTTTTTTTAATTGAAATTTAGAGCCTTCATGTTATTTCGATTTACGTTTTTGTCATGATAAAGAACAATTTAATTATATTTTACTGCCTATTCCTTCAGAAAAAAATCCTGACGAAACACGTACATTATAAAAATTTGGTAATTGTTCACTTTAACTACTTCTGGAATTTTCGCGTTTTTTTTTTGGCTAGACACCTCAGGACGTCCTCCTACATCGTTTCCCACCAGTCAAACCTTGTGCAAGTGAAAATTTTCCTTACCCTTTAGTTATACTAAGACTTGGCGCGACCTTGACGTGACCTTGAAACACAACTAGAGAGAAAAAAAGGCATTTGCACAAGGTTTGAACGGTGGGAAACAATCTAGGAGGACGCCCTGAGGGTGTCTAGCCAGAAAAAACGCGAAAATTCCAGAAGTAGTTAAAGTGAACAATTACTAAAAATTTTATAATGGATTTATTTTATTCAGCATTGTTGTTGAATTTGGTAAGAGCAAAAATAAATAAATAATGTACCTATTCAAAAAATCAAAATGAACCATTTTAAAATGGTTGAAGACACTTGAGCTCCCCTGATTGTTGTGGTGCATATTTTTAGCAGCAAGAGTATATTATATCATTAAGAGTAGAAGTGAGTCTTTTTGTGGCTAGCCCAGAGAGTGAAGGCCGAAACGCAGTTGAGGCAGACAACTGGGCGAGGCACAAAAAGACCTTCTACTCTGAATGATATACACTATTTTATCTTCAAGCGGATCACAAAAAAAAAATCGAACATTAACTCACTTATTTATTTTTCTTTTCCTGCAGTTACAATCTTCAAATTTTAAGGCACTTGTAATTTCTACTTCCCTTGTTATTGGTACTTGAAGTTTCGATAATATTAGTAAAATATACAATACTATTCAATCTATCCGATGTACTTTCTGCAAATTTCCACACAAAACTTTCCCAAAATGGCGAATGATCGCCATTTGTAATTTTTTGTATCCTGAACTTTTACTACGATAGCAGAGCCTAAATCTTCGATATCTCTTATTGTAAAATTGGTGAATTTATCGCATCACAAGCTCCGGCCAGACATAACTCTACGGACATAACCTACAATAATAATTTATAATTCTAGGGAACTCAGAAATTTTACCTTTGTAGCCAGCTCATCGTGATTCATGAGCATTATTATACATACACAATTTAGTCATATACTTTTCGGGACTTTGGCGGGACTAGATCCTACATAGGTAGTTTGACGCGATCTGCGTCAATTTTTGGGGGGGTAAAATTCATATCGGCACCGGACTTCACTTAATTGCTAAATATAACAAAAATTATCAAAACATGAATAGCTATGGAGGCGTGATTTTCGACCGCTTGAAGACAAAATTAGTTTGTCTCGTTCCTGGTTTAACAAAACAAAAAACGCAAAACCAATCTGAACAACATGTTTTCATTTCATTCAGAATTAGCGTAAAAAGTGTCATTCATTCTGTTTTAATAAATCTTGCAATGTTCATATTTTTAGTAGAAAATAACAAGACACTTTAGATTTGTAAAATAGAGAGTGTGATGATGGTGGCTGCAGCGTCGTTGAATTGTTCATCCGTCGCCTAGCGAAAGTTGCGATTATTTCTAGGGTCGAACCATGAATAAAATATGTAAGGGTGAAACGTCGAAATATTCGTGCCTACCGATATTTACAAGTTGTAAATTGACTGAATAAAATAGTTAGTGTCAGTTCTCGGTCGTAAATTAGGTATAATTGGGGATGAACTTTGGTAATATTGCCACGATACAATTCCCAGATAATTACTAAAACATAACTCATCCGTATACGGAGTCGTATCAAAGTCGCGTGATGTTCCCGAATAATTGTTGTTTCGATTTTAAAACGAGAACGAGGGTTGGATTTTTTTTCGTGTGTGCGGGGCACATCCGACGTCGATAATTATTCGAATCTGTTTCGGCGGCGCTCGAAGACGTTAAAAGGGGAGGAAAATGGCGAGCCGCGGGGGGCGAAAGGAAATGAAGCAACAAACTTACAAATGGCTCGGAACGGCATTAAACAGCACCCGATCTACAATGGCCTGAATGTTCACCGCGATCTGTTTTGGTTTACCGACCGAATCAGCACACGCTTCGGAATGACTCCACGAAAACATTAAAGAAATATAGGACGGAATCGGAACAAGAATCGGATTTAATTGCCGACAACGCCGACGCACCAAAAAATTTTACACATTTTTTGATATCGCGATGGGGTGGATTTATGGGGGCGAGGGGAATGCCACGAAGGAGTTGCTCCACGCGAATCTACATCCATTCCTTTAAAAATATTTTGATCGTGATGACGATGCATTTCGTTTCTTAAGAACTGGAAAAATTTACGAGTGAGCGAAAGAGAAGTGAACGAAAGAGAAACGTATTTCTCTATTTAGCTTAATTTAAATTAGTGTGTACTGTTTTAGACTAGTTTACAGATTCCCTAAAATGTTGTAAAACTTTTGTCACAACCTTGACTGTCATGTTTGATAGAGTGAAAGCTACAATTTTATTTTTAATTGGTAGAATTTAACAAAGCATGTGGCAGTCAAGACATTTAGAAATTAATTTATGTGTGACCAACCCCAAACAATGAAAAAAAAATCTAATAAATAAAATAAAAGTGATAATAGATTTGTGCCAGATTTTCACAAAAGATTTCTTTATTTCACGTGTTTAATTGTAAAATCGATATTTTTTTACATTTAGATGCAATCTTTATGAGTAATTGTTTCAGATATTACCGAATCTTTTCCAAAGTAATTAAACGGGAAGCAAAAATAAAAATCAAATTTTTATCAGTAGAATATTTTGGAAAATGTCGCTGGCTATACTTTATGAGTACTGTTTTCTATTCTGCTTTTGGTGAAATTGGTTGTGCTGCACAAAGAAGCGGACGCAGTATTGTCCTGTTCGTCGTAAAAGTCCCCGAAAAGTCTCCTGCAGGAGTCTGATCCTCTCCCCGTTAATTCCCTTTTAAAACCAATATCGGCGGCGTTTCCCGTCCGGACATTAACTCCTCCACCCCCGTTCATGGATTGTGCAAGAATCATAAGTTCCAATAACTGATGACAAGTAATGTTCGAGTCCAAAGACCGTGGCCAGTATTGAGCAGGAAATATTGGCTCCTGAAAGCCACCGTCTCATAAAACCGCAATTTTATAGCGATGTCTTAGGTCGCCATCAAAAATCCGGGTGCGGTGTTAAGACGATCCACCCTGTCCGTCCCCGTTTATTGTTTGGTGGTTTTATCAATTTTTCTCTCCCGGAACCAATTAATTAGCTAATCTGATCCCGTATCAACCCTTTAGGTGGTTAATACGGCGGCTGGGCTGCCATATATCAGTAACGGTCCTGTTGTAATACCTCGACGTCCATGGGACCTCCTGGATTAGTGTCTTATTGGATCCTGTAGGGTCAGCACGCTTTCCAATCCCTCGCTAGCCTCACTAATCCTCCACTTGATAAAGGAATCAGTCCTGAACTACACGAGTCGTTATAATTCGTGGTGGGACGACTTTAAAGAAATCGATCGGACCGATCAGCCCTCACCCCCGCCGCTCAAAACCGATGGCTAACCGAGATAATTGTCAGAAATATCGTCAAACATTAAACGAAGCCTTTGACGGATCGCTGGATCGCATGACTTCGGAAAAAGAAGGTCTTTAAGGAACGATTTCCTATAGTTAGCACGAAGACACGAGCTAAAATCAACCTAATCTCCTGGCACGCACGATACTAATTAAGAAAAATCATTAATTTTGCTATAAATATACGATAATTGCGCTTCACGGACCGTGACAATCGATGCTCACCCCGATTTTGTTTTCCAAAACAACCAAAAATAAAAATTATATATTATAATCACAGAGTTAAGCAACGTCGGGTCTGATCTGTGTTTGGATGGGTGACCCCCGGAGAAAAACACTCCGACGACGTGGTAAAGTGATAAACTTTCAGAGGAATTTGTCTTGTAAAATGTAACCAAAAAAAAATATATACAGGGTGTCTTAAAATTATCGTATTCCGAGTTCGGGGCTTAGTAGGGGACATCCTGTTGACCAAGTAAAAATGTTTAAAAAAAAAATTGCTGTCACTTTGAAAAAAAAAATCAATATTCTAGCTGTTGTACTTCCCTTTTGAAGAAAAATTGGAATGAATTTATATTTTTTATTTCAAGAAAACATGATGAAAAGTTTGAACCTCCAAACCCATATATCTTTGTAAAGACCCCCCCTATATTTTTTATTTTATTTTTTCGAAATTCCTGAGATTGTTCCCTACAAGACTCCCGATTTGGAATACGTTAATTTTGCGACACCCTGTATTTAGTAACATTTTTTATTTGATAATTTTAATTCGTCGCTGCACTCGTGTGAGATATTTTGGCACTACTGGTACAATGTGGCAACAGCGCGCCCAAGACCCTCTTTCCGCCAATTGAAAATCATCTGTGACTTAATACTTTGACAGCTGACACTGCTAAAACCGTTTAAGAATTATGTATGGTTGGTCTACATTTGAAGGGACACTTTTTATGTGTAGCTATTTGTCATTACCTGAGTGAAATATGTGATATCAGATATCAATAAATGAATCCAGCCAGAGTCCTGGGGCGTAGAGAATACGACTAGTAGAATGTAACGTAATTACATGGATAATAAAAATAATAATGGTTTGTTAGAGCTATAATGGAAGGTATTACATAAATCAAATAAAAACGACATTAATTATAGTACCATATCGTCAAAACTGTTGTAAAGTATTTCTACAGAGAACATACTTTGATTAGATATCATTTTATTACATTTATAAAGTGTTACACAAAAACGTTTCGAATCTCAACGGGCATAATGTAGATTACAAATTGTTGGAATAATATTTGATCGAGTGTCTGAATGCGTTGAGAAATTTTATGAGCGCATGTCTGGCATAATATGTTACATTTAGCTAAGATGCAAACCGTTTTGTAACAATAGACATCAGTTGCAAGGTTTCATATGCTACAATCTACAACAAGTACATATTTAAAAAAAATCCACAAATATTTTTTTAGAATTTCTTAATTCAGCTGCAATCAATCCTCCAAGGAAGGTTTAGTGGTGAAAGAAACCATTTGTTTGCTGGATACTAGAAGGTTTTCCGGGGAAAAGATTCCCTTTATAGAATATCTCTTCTCCTTCTTTCCTCCTCAATCTCTTGTATCTCTCCCGGATCTCCGGTATCATCCATGAATCTCTCTGTGGCTCTGTATCTGTTCTTACAATCTCTCTAGATCGTAAATCTTCTTTAATCTTCTCCAGGTTTCCCTGAATCTCCTCTAATATCTTTCATAGATCTCCTTGTCATCCCGAATTTCCTCCCATCCAGCATCTTGCCGCGTCTCCAGTGTCTACCCTTGTATTTTCCATCTGCACTTCCTATCCCGGATCTTCATATTTCTCTCCAGGCTCACTCTGTATCTATCCTATAATCTCTTCCTATATCTCTTCCAGATCTCCCTGTATGTCTCGCTGCATCTCCCCTAGTATCTTTCGTAGATCATTCTCTTTTATCTTCCCCTCATCATCCTGTGAGGTCTTTCTGAATCTTTAATAGATCCCGGATTTCCTTGCAATTCCCATCCAGCTTCTTCCTCCGTCTCCAGTATCTTCCCCTGTATCTCCCTGGATCTTCCATCTGCATTTCGCATCTTGGATTTTCATGTTTCTCTCCCGGCTCACTCTGTATCTATCCCCTATGATCCCTTTGCATCCTTAATCTTCCTAAATTTCTTCCAGATCTCCCTATATGTCTTCCTGCATCTCCCATAGTCTCTTTCGTAGATTACTCCATCTAATCTGCTCTCTTCTATGTTCCTTTGATCATCCTGTATCTTCTAGGAATCTGGGAAAATTTCCTCCGTGGACAGTCCTCGTTTCTGACATTCTGAAACAATCAGCAAAACTAGAATTTCTAAAATTGCTTTCTAGAAGCAATAACCCTCTATAACGAAATAGTCATATGCGGAAAGATAAATTTTCAATAAAAAAAACACACTTTATTGTCATCATTAAAGGTCGATAAAAAATCTAGTTTGGGAAGTTTGTACTACTTAATATAAAAAATATGTATTACGTCTTACAATTACTGTCTTCTTTATTGTATTCTAAAAATTTTAATTTTTTTTCTGAAATAGAGGATCCCTCGGAAGATATGTAAGCGACAAGTCATATCGTTTTATAACGATAAAAAATTTAATGTGTCTTTTGTCCTCGTCTGTTGTCGAGCCTCGGCTGCGCCTCGGCCAGAAAACCGAGCCTCGGCGGAAAAAGATGCACTTTTTAACATTGATACACAAATAACTATTTAGAGTTGATTCGACGTAAAAATGTTGGATGGTGCATCCAAATCGTCCATATCCAAAAGCTCTTTCTCCCCAACGGCCATGATTCTATTTTCACCTATTCGGTCCATCGTTCCGGCTCGCCAGTCCCTCTCAGTAATAAGCCGATATGAAGGGCTGTAACTTATAATTTGGACCACGTAATGTCCGTTCGGTGATGGTCCAGGCCCTCTTAGATGTTCCCTAATGGCATGGACCGATAACGACGTCCTCCGAACATTAACAGTGGCGAGACAACATTCACACGCACACGATAAGTGGACATAACGCATCCGACTTGTATTATCACTAATAATAAACTCCGTCCGGATTCGAGTTTTCGGTATAAAATTTTGCGTCGTCGAGGGGTGGCTTTCGGGGGCTTGTTAGCCGACCGATCTGTTCAATAGGCCGATCGCATGAAGGGTTTATCGAGTGAACAGGATTGATGAGGAGCTTGTTAGCGGATCGGCTCTCACTTCGGAGGGATATTGAGATGTTCTTGGCCTTTTTTCGGAATGTCGAGTAATTGCTTCATAAATCTGACATTTCGAAGGGATTCGTGTGCGGTGGCCATGTGCGGGGGTTATTAATAGACGGAAAGGTGAATCAAAGGATGCACGCTTTGAAGAGGACGCGCTCGCAGACATATTGTGGCGACGCTTTCTTCACTAATCATAATATTTATCTCTACTGAGATTCTAGATGTCCACAAGGTCAGGCAACGGCAAGTGTGCTCACTCCGGCGCCGAAGTATACAGTGTGAAATTTTTTTATGTTTAATATTTGGGGTACGCGCGATAAATTATCTCCGCCGGCGCGCCGCCCCCTTCGCAAGACGTAAATTAAGAAAGAAGGTGGCGATTCTTTTTTCTTCACTAATCATAATATTTATCATTGTCGGCGAAGCTCTCCGTTTTAGATGTCCACAAGGTCAGTGCAACGGCAAGTGTGCTTGCTCCGGCGCCGAAGTATACAGTGTGAAATTTTTGTATGTTTAATATTTGGGGTAGGCGCGATAAATTATTTTCGCCCTCGTCGCAAGATGTTAATTAAGAAGGCGGCGATACATCTGCATCGATTTTTGCGCACATCACTTTTTCAGTGTCCACGAAGTGGGTAAATAACGAAGGGAGCAATTAAATTATAAATTTATGCGTCTTATGCCTGGGACTTTTTTGATTAGATCGGGGCGAATTTTTCTTTTCAAATTAAGAAAGTTGCATAGTAGATGAACCCCATTCAATTAGTTTTACTTTTTTATTAGCCTAATAGAAATTCATAATAAATAAAGTATCAATTTGGAGCGGCGTGCCGTGTTGCGCAAACAGACGGGCCCGGAAAGCACCGGAGCCGACTCCGGTTGCGTCTGTAATAATTTCTGCTGAGTTTTAGAGAATAATAACAATTAATATTCATTGTAGAAAACCGCACGTGTGCTTTTTTCATGTGTAAATTTCTGCGGTTCGTATCGTGAAATAAAATAAATTATCCAGTGAATTAATCAGTATTCCAAAGAGCAACGGGCATGGCTAACAGAACATTCCTAAAAATAATGGCCAAACTACACGTATAATATGTAGATACAGAAAGTAATTAAAAGAATTTAATGTTCCAAATATAAAATTCACCCCTACACCAGCGCCGAAGAGACTTCCCTCCCTTTCCACCCTCGACCCGTCCTTTTTTATTTACATCACGTACATTCGTGTGTATCATATTTTTAATACTCGCCCAACCTTCAACTGTTCGTTCGGCTTTTCCGGGCCCCGATTTTCACTTCAACTTTTCCACGATTTATTTTTATAATCTACATCGTGATACCGACGATCGAGCGATATGCTTTTTAATATGTTTTCAACTTTCAATTAAATCCGGTCCCCTTTGACATCGGCTTACACACCGCCGATACGATCCCAGGCGGCTGTGAAATTTCTTTTTCCAATTTAATAAAGCCGCGGAACAATGTTAGCAAATAATTAATATCCGCGTTGCGGGGGCGGGGACCCTGATACATCGATTTTCATTTTTCTTCCTGCCCCATGAATATTTCTTCCACTTGGATTAGGGGGCAGGGGAGGGAGCGCCAAATTAGGGTGATCGGAACATTCTTGTTGAAAAACTGAAAATAGTTGCCAAAGATGGCAATTGAATCACTAGTGAGGAAATAATATTTTCTCACTAGTGAGCAAAGTGAATGTTTTGAGAGTTTGTGGATGCTTTGGAGTACTTTGCTCACAACTTTTCTTTGAATTCTTTTATGTTTGCGAGCTTTCTTGCAAACATTTTTACAACAAATGTCAAAGAAACGTCAACGATGTGGTGTTGTTAACCTAGAAAACAACTTTTTAATACTAACTTGTTGAAAAACTGAAAATAGTTGCCAAAGATGGCAATTGAAATAATATTTCCTCACTAGTAAGGAAATAATATTTTCTCACTAGTGAGCAAAGTGATGTTTTGAGAGTTTGTGGATGCTTTGGACTACTTTGCTCACTTGTATTGAAAATAGCTATTTCACAACTTTTCAGCCGTTTGCTGACGATTTTGAGAGCGTCTCTCTGCACGGTGGAGAAGCTCGCCGGGGAGTGAGCGAAAACTTTGTTGCATTTATCGAACGATCGGCGAAGTGTCCAAACCACAAATCTAATTGAAGCCGACCACAGCCACGATAAATTAGCAATTTATGAGCACCAGAGGTCCAAACCAGCGCAACACGTGATTGTAGAATGTAAATAAAATGTGTCGAATAAAAAAGCGTAGGGCGTAATGAATTAAGCCCATCACTTTGTAAATGTTGATAATGACAATCTGGAGTAATCTAGGAGATGTTTTTGACGAGTGGTCGGTCGCTAATTACGACCCCGACTAACAAACGAAATATTTCGGTTTGTGAAAAAAAAGAGCAAACCTGGGGCTAATAAGATTACAAGATTCGAAACCAGTCAAAACAGATTAAGTCGGCTAAAAGCGAATTCGGAGTGGTGGCAAAGGAGCACAGATATAAAAATAATACCTCTCCCATCTTGCTGGAACATATTTTTTCGAAATCCTTATAATCTTTTTACTTGCTAATATGTAGTCGACTCTTTAATGTATGTTTCTCCATACGAGATTAAAACATTTTAAAAAGCCCGCGGCGATTCTCGACCCTATGCTCACCGACAACAGAGCTGTGGATATTGAAAATGCTTTCTTTTTCTCCATTAACTCGTTTTAAGCTCGCCGGTAATAAATTACGAATTTTAAGGTAACCTAATGTACCAAATTAAGGGGATACTAATTTTTCAGATATATACGTTTGTGTGAGCGCTCCCTGCCCATCCCCGATTCCTCCGGCTCCGTTTTATCCCTTTTATTTTACTTACTTTGTAATTAACCCTTTTAATCCCTTATGGATGTTTGGACATTATTATGGTTTTGACCCGCGGACTTCATTAATAAATAAAAGGTATTGGCTTCGCCTCAATGTTATTACGGAGATAGTCTCTAACCGAATATTACATCGGGGTATTATATTATTCATGAAAAACTTTACACTCTTACGCGGCCACCTAATGCCAGATACGCACCGGAGGATCGATTCGACGTTTACGAATTATTTACCGAAAACAGGACCTAGTCCTTCTCCACGATAAATGGATTAGATCTGACTACGTTTACAAGGTCAACAATATACACAGACACAAGATCGGACCCAGTAGGGAGCTCTGCGGAACACCAGATAATTGTTTTATTTTATTTGAAGGGACATGATACGAATTTGATGGTTGCAACATGTCAAAAATGACAAAATAAAAGAGCGATCTTATCGACAACCGGCATCGCTCTCTACAAATAACTCAATTGGATGCTTAATTCAGAAAACTGCATTCGTTTACTTCGCTCAAGTCCAATTAAGGATTTTTAAATGTTTTTGATTATTTTCTGCGTTAATAAACCACATTGCATTGAGCGGTGACTTCAAAGTGAGCCCACACGGTCTTGTATTTTTGCTGCTGTACGTCGATGCGTTTCTTTTCGCAATCGGCGTTGACGCCCCGTCCGGAACCGGATGACGGTTGGGACAAATTCCGGGGACGGATTCGTATAGACGGTAATCGTCAATAGCTGTGTGTTCGCGTGTTTTTTTTTCGTCTTCACTCATTCTTTTTGCGCTGTAATGAAATCTTTTGCACAGATGTTGGAAATTTATAGACGGGAAGAATTGATTCGGTGGCGGTTGCTGTGACGGTGCTGCTCCCATTCGAGACGACGAAAAAATTCATAATACGAAAACACTTTTTAACAAATTATCTTGCTATTCTTGAATCGGATTCTTTAACTATCTTAACTGTTCCTACAATTTCTTAATACGTGTTTAGAATTTTTTGTTTTCCGATATAAGAAAAATGTATTTTTTTTGCCTTAACTTTTTTTCTACTTCTATAAACAAACAAGTGTGTTATGAAATCTGACTTAGCAGTGTTGTTTCCTTGTTTTTGTTAACTTTATCACAGATATGAAAAAAATACATCCATTTATTAAAGATTTAATCGCATCAAATTCTATTCAATTCCTTGCATCGGGTGTTCATTTAAATTTACGTTCAAAGTTGGCGTTGATTGTGAACGCACCACTCGTCAGTCTGCACATTAAAAACACAACCAACGCAAAAAGTGAAGTTAGATTTAAACAGCTGATCCGTAATCCGCGGTCCGTTCACAATCGACTCTTCAACGCCAACTTTGACAGGACATTTAATTGAACACCCGATAGAAAGAAACATTGCTAACCAATATAAGATTTTTCCAGTTTCCGTTTTTATTTTTACTTTAACTAAATATAAAGTTGCCTTTTTGTTTTTTAAGAAATTTGTTGGGAAAAACAGTATTTTTATTTCTAAAAGTCGAGCTACTGTTTCTAGATTTTTATGAAAAATGTCTGAAACAAATAACTACTAAACTAAAAAGAGAGGATAAAAGGATTTGAGATGGGGAACTAGCAAGATATGTAATATTTTGTGGCTTAGAATGATGTTCAAGAAGCAACATAATATCTTGCATATTTATACATTCAGGAATTCGAAAAAAACTTTTAATATGAAAGATTTTTGGTAAAAACAAAAAAAAAGTTTTACATAAAAAATCATCATTCTGTTTTGACGGATTTTGACAAATTAATCCTAATTTCAGAGGAGAAAATATGAATTCGTGTTTAAACTTATAAAATAGGAAAGAAGAATGAAATTAAAATGTGTGCTGAGGATAGCGAATATGTCTGGTGGGAGGTATAGACAAAATAGAAATACCAAAAAAAAAAATAAAAGGAAAAGTCGAAAAGACAAAAATCTTGAATGGTCCACACAGATCTACTGGAGATTTTAGACAATTGGGAAATACAGAAAGAAAAACAAGTATTATAGTTTGGATAAAAATCAAAAAATTATAAGTTCTAAGAAAATGAAAATTAAAAAAGAGTAAAAATGAAAAGCCAAAAATGATACAAAACCTTCTCCATTAATTATTTGTTTATGTTTGATTCATCAGGTTTTTTCATTATTTGTAAAACAGTTCTTAAATTCTTCTTCTTAATTCCATAACCAAGAACAATTTTGGATTATTTACAGAAAGAAGAAAAACAGAAAAAGCACCATTTGGTTTGTATATTATGTTCACATAAGAAAATAACTTTTATTTACTAAAGCAAAATTTATTCAGACATATACTCCAAGTATCGGGTGTTCATTTAAATGTCTCCTCAAAGTTGACGTTGTGAACGCACCACGGATCGCGGATCAGTTTTATCAATCTAACCTCACTTAGTGCGTTGTTTGTGTTTTCATCTGCAGGTTGACGAGTGGTGAGTTCACAATCGACTCTTCAAGGTCAACTTTGAGGAGAAATTTAAATGAACATCCGATACATACTTCTACTGAGCCTTTTTCTGAGTGTATCCCACGTTCTTTGTTTTATTTCTTAACTAAATTAATTTTGTTAAAACAAACTTTACTAGGCATAAATTCTTCATTTGTGAATAATTATCGTACAAAATTTTTAAGTTCCATCCTCAATTCTACAAGATATTTAATCTAAAATTTCTAAAATTAGAGGGTAATATTATCCTGTATAGATCGCTCTTAATTCAGATTTTTTTTTCTATTAATCTTCAAAAGAAAATCACAAGAAAATGTTACACCAAAATCTTATTATAGCTTCTAATTCTAGCATAATAGTAAATTCGTTATGACTCTCTGATTGGTAATAAATGTATTGCAATGGACCTGGACTAATCCACAAGTGTCTGCAACTCTTCCCAATCCGCACCTGTGTCGCGAACGGAGGTGAGATCGTCGTGTTTCAAACACAAAAATAAAATAAATAATATAATAAATAAAATTAGATAATACATTTATTTGATTGTGAAATTTTTGCAAAAGATTTAAGAATTTTCTATTAACAAATACAGTCCATCAAAATAACAAGTTGCTTTTTGCATTTAATGTTTGCAATTTATTTTTCTTAAGGAGGAATTCAACAAAAGACACTTTTTTATTGAATATTGAAAATAGTGATCAAAGATGGCAATTAAATCACTAGTGAGGAAAAACTATTTTCTCACTAGTGAGCAAAGTGAATGTTTTGCGAGTTTGTCGATAAAGGGCGCCAAATATGTTGTACAGAAGGTTTTTAAATCTGTTTTTAAAATACTTTCTGACTATTAATAACCAAAGCTTGTCTTATTTTTGACTTATTGAAATTTTGAACCTGTTATTTAGATTTCAATTGACGAAAAAACGTGAAATTGCTTGGGGTAAATTTCTAGAAGAATTCATGCTAAATTCATTATGTGTTGGTATTACTGATTAAACTAAAATCAGTAAACCAATGACAAACACGCAGAGCCTAACAACATAACCTCTTTTGTTTGGAATTTTGTTGATCCACGTTTTGTTGTGAAAAACAGTTTTTGTGATTTTAACAATTATAAAAAATAGTGCTGCAGATAGATATTGACAGGTATGTACAGTTTACCTTAATTTAACCTCACTTTTTACTCTTGTCATGTTTTTGTCTTTTGATTTATTTACATTAAAAAATAGTGATTTGCGGCATAATAAGGGGTAGGCAGCAGGCGAAAGCGATGATTTAATCACAAACTCACTGCAATTAACTCAAAATTCAAAAAGTGACAAAAAAATGGTGCCCTAAATTTCGATTCCGCGACTGTATTTTATGATCATGGAAAAAATCAGATTCAACACGCATGAGCAAATGTGCATTTAATCACGAGGACGGAAGTTGGGCGTCCGAGCCGTAGGCGAGTGATTGCTTTGCTCACTTGTATTTATTTTTCTATTTTTCTCTTTTTATTTTACGTAAACGTGAAAAAGCTTGATAGTTTGTTTGAATGGTGAGGTCGAGATCGAGCCAAGAAAAGAATTTTTCAAAGCTCGAAGGTGAAATTTGGAAAACGTTGTGGAAGAAGCCTCTGGCCCGAGATCCTTGAAGTCCCGATCGGATAAATCCAGTCCCGATTAAAATTCAGGATCGCGGCGTCGTCCTGACGTCACAATAACGGAGATGAGAGACAGCCATGTTGTGCCTTCATCAATAATAATCAGATCTATTGATAATTATACAGCGGCGTCACCTTGGAAACTGACAACAATTAGTATAAATTAGGGTTTGTTGGGTGGACGATAACGGCCGAAAAGGGACCGAAGGGAAAGAGGTGCTTAACGTTGTCGAGGAAAAGTTTGATCGCGTATAGAAAGGAAGGGTGAGCTTATTAATATATATTGGAGCTTTTGTTGCGGCTTGTAATATTGATGAAGACGAGCCGGGATGAGACGCAATTAAAATTTATCGGGCGAGTGCAGGAGGAAAGCTGCGATTTTTCGTCGCGACTCTTTGTCTTCGGGAGCGAACCCGTTGCATGTTGCACAAGGTCCGTGTGAGACCAATCGGTCAAAGTCAGCGATTGTCGACAGCAAATGATAGATGAACGTAATTAAATAAGTGACCAATCATAATCTCGCTTTATTTCTGATACCGGAGCCGTTTCCATCAAAGTCACCTCACCTTCTAATACACACGGCGAAATTATTTCACGATACTTAATTAATTCCCATTTAGGACGTCACGGCAACGGTCACTTTTTCAATCATCCGGGACGCCGCAAGGGCCCGGAAAAAATTTCAATACGTCACGCGACCACGCTAATTGAATTTGTCGCCGCAAATTTTACTTTTAAACCGAAATGACGATATCGTGTATCAATTACACGCTCCTTTAAACCAGCCGATGCCTCTTACATAAAAATTCACCCTCTTTTTTAAGAGGAAAGTTTGACAACGATTAGCACCGGCCTCGCTCCTCGTTAATACCAACCCATCCCCTACGAATTGACACTCTCACACCCAAATTTATTCACATTTACCAAACGATTTTACTTCATTCTTCAATCCAACAAAAAAAAAACAGAGAAATCTAGCAAGAAATAACTTGCCTAGTGAATATAAGTATGACTCTTATTGGTAGGAATCATCGACACGTGTTTGAATCCGCACCTGTGTCGCGAACGGTGATGATGTCGCCGTGTCTCAAACATAAAAGCTAGTAAAAATTAGTTCACAACAAAATGAAGCAGTGAATTTGATTGTTTGTGAAATTATTACAAAAGATTCTTTTTTCTATTAACAAATAAACTCTCAAAAAATTAAAACAAATGAAACAAATAATTTTTCGTTGCTTCAGCCGCACATTATTACATCACTATTATTATTATTTATTACACTACCATAAATACAATTACCATTATTGAATGACACTAATATTACAGAACAGGAAGATATCAGTTAAATGGTCATTAAGTCAATGCCATGCTGGCTCACTACACTTTCAGGAAATTTTATTAAGATGAAGATGTTTCGGTGACGACGTCCATAACACTGTCTAGAGCAAGACCTGAAAAAAATTTGTTCGTCTGATTTGTTCACCCTTGCGTAAAAAAACAAAGGATACAACACGTGATCGATTAAAGAAGGTGCCGGGGGACGATCTTGGCAATCTTGTGTACGTTCGAGATGTAGAAAAAAAACTGGAAACTGATAAGGGAAATTGGTACATGCCAGGGCTGAAAAGAAATAGTCGTTCGATTCCCTCGAGGTAAAATTGGTGTCTTCCATTTCTTGTAAAGTATCCCCAATCCTCTCGGCGAAAGTATTTGTGTGTCATTTGATCCCCTATCGCTTTTATTCGAGTTTGATTGTATCGGGCGTGCATTTCGAATTTGATTACATTCTTTTTTATGTTGTTGCGACACGATTGCTGATATATCAGCCGGCAAACCGCCGGGGCCGTTACCGATCTCAATAAAAGGAGAATCGGAGGGGTGCACCTGAAATAAAAAAATGTTCGGGATTTTTTGGTTGCTAATTATTGGGGGAGAGGATGAAATCGAGATAAAATGGAAAAAGGTGCGAGCTATCGTGTAAGAAAATATGGAAATCTTGTCTGAAATGAAGACAGTTTTTTGGTTGAAATTAGCGACGGTTTAGAACCAAAATGGAGAAAATAGCAAAAGAAACATTTTCAGAACACGAGAATAGCTATTTTCAATACAAGTGAGCAAAGTAGTGCATTTAATCACGAGTATGGAAGTTGGGCGTCCGAGCCGAAGGCGAGGACTCCAACCGTACGAGTCGCGGAATTGAAATTTCGGGCAGCATTTTTTGTCACTTTCGCTTTCACCTGCTGCGTACCTCTTATTATGCCCCAAATCACTATTTTTTAATGCAAATAAATCAAAATGACAATAACATGACAAGAGTAAAAAATGAAGTACATTTCTATCATTATCTATCTGCATCACTATTTTTTCTGTTAAAATCTCTGAAACAATAACTTCTACAAAATTAGCCCAAAGGGAACTCACGAAAACAGGTTTTCACAACAAAACGTGGATCAACAAAATTCCAAACAAAAGAGGTTATGTTGTTAGGCTCTGCGTGTTTGTGATTGGTTTACTGATTTTAGTTTAATAAGTTATACCAACACATAATGAATTTAGCATGAATTTTTCTAGCAGTATACCCCAAGCAATTTCATGTTTTTTCGTCAATTGAAATCTAAATAACAGGTTAAAAATTTAAATAAGTGAAAAATGAGACAAGCTTAAGTTATTAATATTCAAAAAGTATTTTAAAAACAGATTTAAAAAACTTTCAGTACAACATATTTGGCGCCCTCTATCGACAAACTCGCGAAACATTCACTTTGCTCACTAGTGAGAAAATATTTTTTTCCTCACTAGTGATTCAATTGCCATCATTGCTCACTATTTTCAGTGAGCAAAGACCATTGAAATTCAATGATCATGGAAAATAGCTATTTATGGTACCAGTGGGATAAAAGTGTTATTATGACACGAGTGTGAAACCACGAGTAAAGCGTCTTGGTGACTGGAGGTCGAACACAGTTGGTATATTGGAGAAGTGAAAATAAAAAATTAATAGCTTCTAAAATGTTATTTTTCCATCATTTGTGTTAACAAAATAAGTTACGAAATGGATTCGTTAATTCACTTGTGTGATAGTGAATTACATGACCGCAAATTACCAGAAAATCAACTTATCTTACTGTTAGAATCGATCAAGTATTATTGTGGTGATTTGAATGATTTTTGGAAGTGGAAAACATAAAACTTAATCAACAACTGACTGGCAACAGTCGTCAACAATTAATTATGGAAAGGCAATTGGAAAATAATTTTATAGTAGAACGAAATGTTTACTTGGGACTTTTCCAACTGGATATAATCTAATGAACGCTGTGAATACTTATGTTATTTCGTTATTAACTTATTCATTTGGAATTATTCAATCGACCAAAACTGATATTCGGAATATTAACGGTAAGTGAAAACGTAATTCCCAAAATTTAATAAACATCATTCTAATCCACTCACTAGAGATTCAATTTGTCACGGAAAAATTGATAATCAAATCAGCAATTAAAGAGGAAAGTTTTTTCTACAATTATTAAAAAAATATACACTGTTTATACAAAGTGTCTATAAAAGAACGTAGGTATATCAAGAGTCCTGTGGAATTCGAATATATGTACATATTTGATTTTTGCCGCTCTGTAGCATATTGTGGTACAAAATATAAAAACAGAGGTAATATAATTAATGACAGGTTTTTCATAAAGACTCTTGTAGGATGAAAAGTAATTAGAATATAGAACAACTGAAGAAAACCACAAGTAAAACAACGCAAAAATTTAATAATTTGACATTTGACTGACGGCTTCAACATAGTTCGATACAAAAAATTATAAAGCTTCACAATTCCACAGGATTCTTGATATACCTACATTCTTTTATAGACACTTTGTACTTACTAGTAGTAAAAAAAGTAAAAAGCGTTCAAAAGTGCAGTGGCGTGTCATTATGTCACTCTGGCATGATGTAACCACATGCACCGAAATAAAAAGTGCATTGAAAACAATTGAAGCGATTGTGGTTTTACAACCATTAAATTTTAGGTTCGTGCTTTACTGTTGATTGTTTTTCTAATTGCAGAGATTCATAATAAAAAAATATGTATGAAACTTTTGAATAAAGTGTGTCGTTTCACTCGTGGGATTGCCGCACTCGTCACGGGTCGTATTAAACTTCCCATTCGCGAAAAATACTGCTTTATGCACTTGTTGCATAATTACTATTTACAAGGGATAAAATAGTTATTTATATTAGAATTCGGTAGGTGTATTTTACAGCGTGACGACTAGGTTTCAGGCACGAGGCAAAGCCGAGTGCCTCATTGGTTGGAGCGATGTAAAATACCTACGGCACGATATTTGTATTAGATTTTTGGGCTGACCAAATATTTTATTTTGCACTTTTGCAGTCAAATTTTTTGACATGCAGAACTGCCAACCCGATAGGTTGTATTTTCCCTGATTATGATTATTAGCCAATTAGTCAATAAAAAATGTTTTCGCTTCTTTTATTTCATTTATATTTACTGCCGTCTGTCTTTCAATTTTTGTTATTCTTTACTTTTTACTGCCTTTCTCCTTTCATCCGTCATTCTTCCTATTATACCATTTTTGCTTTAAATTTTTTCTTCTCTACAATCGTTTTTCTTTTCATTTTTACACAAACTGTATTTTCTTTCTTCATTGCATTTTAAATTACTTATAGTCATTTTTATTTATGCATAATATCCTTCCTCTCTTTCTCCGTTGTGCTCTTGTTTTATTACCTTCACCCTTTTTGGCAGTAGCGTTTTTCTCATGCTTTCTTCTCTCTACATTTCAGCCGTATTAATATTAGAAGATTTACAATATTTTTCACTTCTTATGTCTTCATTTCTTGTCTCCAACTTTTCTAACATTGCTTCCTATCTCCTTCTCTTGAAGCTCATTGGGATGCAAGTGTGAGGAGAGAACAAGAATTTGAAAATGTGTAGAAAACGTAGTGAAAACAGTGGTTGAAAAAGAGATGATGAAAATAAAGAGAAAATAAAGTCACTGGATTGAAAAATCTGGAAATGTGATAGATAAAAGATGTGGTAATCATTTTTTATGTTAACGAGCAAAAGAAGAAGAGTGACTGGTGAAGAAGACAAAGAATCATAACTGAATGAGGGAAAAATATAAAAGATTGTAGAACTTGTAAAAAAATGATGGAGAAGGGTCATTCAGCAAAAAATCTTCTTCTTTTATTTACTTCATTCCAATTCACCAATTCTTCTCTGCGTCTGCTCTCGATTTAAAATTTTCCCCAGTTGACTCCTTCTCGTCTAATTCTAACTCTTAATCGTCGACGGCGGTTTTTTCTGCATCCGCGCACCTTCATAGTTACATTTGAATCATCTCCGCCAATCCAGCAGAACAGAATAATCTTGTGCGATATTTGAGTCAACTCAGTGCAAGGTAAGTGGTGTGCAGATTTAATCCGTCAGACACACATCTCGTATTTACATTTTGTACCAGATCGATTATGAATTTTGGTGTCTGCAAACAAGCATCAGTCGATGTCTGATGCCCCCGTGCGTTCCCACCCCCGAACCAAAGACATTTTTAATTTATTCAGGCTATGCCGTCCTCCTTCCTCCTCCGATATGCCGCATCGGCAATGATTCATTGATGACTTAATTTAGGCGTCGTCATAGCGACGTCGGTCGTCTTCATCTGATCAATCGGCGTCCAGCTAAAGCCGTCTCCGTCGGCTCGTCGAGGACGGCGTTTAGATGAATATTCACAAGTTATTAAATCCGTACACGCTCTTATGCTTTATAGACGGATTCGGAGTGGTTTTGTTTTTCCATTGGAGCTTTTGTCTCGTTCCTGATTCCGGGTTCTTCCGGGCGGCGGCGGTGACGTGGGGGCAATCCTCGACACCAGTCAGTTTTAATATTAGTTTTGCGAAATACGATTTCGGATTTAGATTATGATGGGGTTTAGGACGTTTCGGTTTGTTTGAATATTTTATTATTTTATTGGAGATGAAATTCCGGAATCATCCTGATCTAGGGGTGGGGAATTCATTAACGAAAGCCACAAACAAAACACCTCAACTTTTTTAACCCTTAAAATAAAATTCTACTACCTCTGCGCTAAGGTGTAAATCATTGCGGGACTTGATCAAGCCTCCCTAATATCGGTAATGGGATTTTGGGGAATATCAGAAGAGAATGCGAGCTCACCAATGTGTTAATTATAAATCTAATAATTAGTGATTAAACTACAATTAAGGTAGATTAAAGTATTGCCTCCCTCTGGCTTTCCCTTATATCTGAAATTTACCCTCTTTCACTTTCCTACGCTACCTCTCCACTTTACCTATTCGGAGAGGCTCCTCGCTTAATTTACTGCTCAAATCAAAATTTACCACCCTTACCCGGCAAATACCAAACATTTTCCCACATTCACCTCAAACTTTTTTTTTAAGAGAATTTGATCTGTGCGAGGTAGAAGATGATGTTAGAGTTTGAGGGAAGAGGTTCTATTGTAGTTTCTCCATGACGTAACTGTGTAATATGTAAGAGGATACGTTGGGTGTAACAAAGGGTTGAAAAAATACCCAGGAGCTTATTAAATTCTTGGGCGATAATAATAATAAGAGAGCCGGACGCAAGCAAATCCGGCGGCATTGATGATGATAATTAAATTAGGGCTTGGTCGTAGGAGAGCGCTCTCCTGCTCGTTTTGTTACCTCGCATATTATACATACACGTCCGGAGTGAAATAAAACAAACATAGTATACCGAGTGCACCCTTTTCTTTGTAATTGTTGCACACATGGTCGGCCGCGGCTTATTCGGTTATGGGCAGTGCGACGGCCGCCGCCGCCGCCTCCGCTGTTATTTCATTAAAACGTGGCCATCTTTGCGAAACGGATTTAAAATTCCGCTCATGGAGATGTGTTTTGAATATCGCCGCCGCTGCCACCGAGTATATGACTTCGCATACACTTATTTGATTTATAGAACGCAAATTCTACAC
Organism: Tenebrio molitor; assembly: GCF_963966145.1. NCBI lineage: Eukaryota > Metazoa > Arthropoda > Insecta > Coleoptera > Tenebrionidae > Tenebrio > Tenebrio molitor. Next base: position 975,526 of record NC_091049.1, read on the forward strand.
TGTACCGGCTTTATTTCGCGCCGCACGTACGTGCTCTCATTAAAAAACGGACCGACGGGTTCGAATTAAAGTCTGCGGGACACTCGATGCCGCACCCTAAAAAAACAAAGCTGAGTCTCTTCAACTGACCATGTAGAACTTTTCTGCCCGAAATCACCCAAACCAAAAACACTACCGCTTGCCCAGACCAGTTCTAACACTCCCTCCAAGATGGGAGGTCTCGTGCGGAACTCTTCCCATCGAGTCCGCGTAGATGCCTATCAGTTCTACACAAGTTCTAGCACCTCTGTAGAACTTTTTTCTGCCGCAGCTGGCACAAAACCCAAGATTTTTGCGTTTTTGTTGAACTCTGCAATCTGTCGTCGATTGGAAGTGTGCTCCGTGCACCAAACGCAATCACACGATTGAATAATTGTTTTATTAACAATGTAGTAGATGCGGTGAACGGTATAATGCAGTATTAGTGTCAGCTGTTGCCTGTGCACGTTCGCCCTGTTGCCTCCGATATTGGTCATTGAACGCATCACGTGTCCCCATCGATACCAATATCGGGAGCCAGATAAAAACAACAGTTTTGCAGATTGCCGCTTCTTGCTGTCCTAATAGAACAGACAATGGTTAATCAATTAGTTGAGCAGCGTCTGCGACGGAAGACCGACGAGTGCCGAGACGGGAGATACATTTTATTGCGTCCAGTATCAATAAGGGACTGTCTGGTGATTTTACTGTCCACATGTTGGCCGCCCTCCCTCAATACCCCCGTGACTTATAAAGGCCTGTCGCTATTACATGTCCGAGGGCATTGACAGGTTTCTAAGGGCAAAGAAAACAACGCGCAATCTTCGTCAACGTCCTTCGGAAGGATCGATACATACAAAAGGATGTTTAAAATTAAAATTGTTGTCCTGTTGTGTCAGGCTGAAAGTACTAATTATCAGTCGATAAGAGGAGTTCAGCCACATCATCCGCAATCACTACTTGGATGGGTGACACCGGAAAATAATAACAGAGAGTTTTAGAAATTACATTTCTGGGGGCGGCGTCCGTATAGACGTGGTGTTTGTCAATAAGCCGCCAATATGAGATTAGGAGGAACATTCATACTCTGCCTTCTCGGCCAAGATAGCCATCGGCCTCACTCTTTCTGTTGCGCCACGACACAAAGGCCAATTTTATCCAGTTTTCGACCACCGCCATAAAATCTTTACGGTCCGGAGTATTGGTTATCTGCGCGCTGCGAAAACGCCATCCCATGGAAAATTGATTGTAATCGCGATAAGACGTCGACTGCCCCGATTTGGACTGAACATGTCGATTGGTAATATTTGAGGAGAATTTTTTAAGACAGGTGCAGGGTCACTGCCTGTTCAAGTTTTAGAACAATGCGAGGAAATGTGATGTACATGGGATGTAATAAAGATGTTAACTCGGATTTTAACAATTGCGAATGAACAAAATCAAATGGGATCGTCTCGACGACTGCTCTCAGGCGCAATCGAAGCAATCTTAGAACAGATAACGAATTATTGTGAGTTTTTTGTAACAAAACTTTCTACATAATATATCCACGTGTATTGTGTAGCAAGTGCGAAAACTTACCAATTTCTCACGAGTTCTAACACAATTGAGCACGATTCCAACTGATTTTAGAATTTTTGTCAGTTTGTTTGTATCGGCTTAACACAAAAACTAATCGATGGATTTAGTTCAAGTGAAGCTTGCTAGAATGGGAAGATTGTTGGTAGCGTTTTGCACTTTGTTTCATCACGATGTGACGTCGGGGAGTTGAACAGCAACCAAAAAAGTAGGGGTGGGGTGTAGCGAGTTCGCCTCTCGACGGTCATTATCGAACAAAATGAAGTAATTACGAGTGTTCCCGCGATCGGTGTGTTCATCCAGCTCTGTGGAATTCCACATCGATAGTGGTACCACATTCGTACGATAAAATTTATGGTATTAAGTATGTTTTACGGGTCTTCTCGACAATGGTCCCAACAATAATATCAAAAATTTACGACATTCCGATTGATCCGAAAGCTACTTACCTCCAGTTATAAATAGTTATTAAAGAAGGTTAATCTATGTGCATTGAAAGCTTCCACCTGAGGCAGACCTCGACGGAGATTTTAATTTTTTTATCGAACGCTAATGCTTCCGAATGGCTGACTGTGTTATAATAACAAAATACTAATCTTAATAAATGATCCTGGCCGTCGTAAAATCAGGTAGCCGAGGGAGTATAATAAACATCCTGTCTTTTGTAGCAGCGCCAACATTAAATATTATTATTGAAAGTCACGCTGATGGCTCCAGAATCGAAGCACTTAATCGGAGACATCTCGAACAGGAAATCAAAGGAGGATCGAAGCGGGATCAGTGCGCCTTCGGTTATTATAAATGTTTAGAATATGGGGGTACGTTTCAGTAAACAGGACGGCGTCGCAGACGCAGATTTATATGTGTTTTGAGAGATCTGTATCGGAGAGATCATAAAACGTCTTATGGACCACCCAGTACTCGAACATTTTTACAGCGACCAACAAAAAAACTCCAATAATTAGAGGCCATGTGCGAAGCAGATCCCGACGTTTCACGATATGCCCAAGATATTATAAGAAAACGCGCATATTTTTATTGTTCAAATGTAAACAAACAGCACCGGCTTATAGTGCAACACTTCGGCGTCCAACAGTGGCGGCGCAAGCCCTCAACAACAATAGCATTGTTCCTTCTTCCTCAGACAAAAATCTTTTTGCAATGGAAAATAAAATATCGTATCATATCGGGTGTTCATTTAAATTTCTCCTCAAAGTTGGCGTTGAAGAGTCGATTGTGAACGCACCACGGATTACAGATCAAGGATCAGCTGTTTGAATCTATCTGGCGTTGTTTGTGATTTTACTCTGCAGACTAACGAGTGCTGCGTTCACAATCAACTCTTCAAGGCCAACTTTGATAATAAATGAACACCCGTTACATTTTCTTTTATTAGGAAAACTGCACAAGTGCCAAAATACATTAATTTACAGTGATAATTCAATGATTTCGAATTTAAAAAACACGCACAAAAATGATAAATAACAAAAAAAAGTATATATGTATTCTCAAGGAATCAATGTATTTTTTTTTCGCCTATTTTCTTCCAATCCTTGATTTTTTTCCTGCGAAATATTGAAGTGAAGGTGAACCCAATATTAGGGTCATTCCTCCGGTCGGGCTTTCTTCCCCTGTTGCGTATTTTTTTTGAAAAATCCCCAACCCTTCGCACCTGGCAGAATGGAAAGCAATAAAATAAACCCAATTACGAGTCAACAGCAAATATCTGTTCCAGATAGCGATATCATGAAACAAACAATAAATAACCGAACAATTCGGCAGGAAAGCAGTTTCGATGTTGTAGAGGGCGGTCGGCGGCGGCCGTTGCCACCCCTCGCCTCAAAACTGTCGCCGCTATGTTTCAATTTTCAAGTGCCTATTATACCCCGATTCATAAACAGCGTTTTAACAAGTCAATTGGCAACGTTTCGGCCATCCCGACACTTCGACACATCCATTGTGTCGCCAATTTGGCGCCATAAATCGCGCCACCGTCAATTGCAAGAGGCACCGCGGAGAAAAACGCGCACCGGAAGCGGGGCAGCTTATCAATCAGCGCTAGTTTCGGTTTGCGCAATCCACAATTATTCGTTCTGCTCGCATAATTTACATAGAGGCGGCGATTATCTTAATCAGATCCGTTCCGTGTAAGGTGTACACTTCGGCTCTTTAAATTTTAAGTAGTTCAGATAATTACGGCAGAACGACTGAGAAAACGGTTAATTACAGTTCAAAATAATATTCCTTTGTTTAGACACCGTTTTAACTCTTATTGTATTTACGTGCGGGTTACATATTCCAACCTCATAAATTATAATCTACAAGAGATCTACACGATCGGAGAAGAGGTGGTGGGACTCCGGGCTGGCACAGCTCCAACGGATTATTTTCGAGCGGGACTTCTATTGCCATTAGCTAACAATTATTTCGGCTTTGATTTTCTATTAAGTCGTAGGCGGAAGTGCAACGCGATGTGCACTTGTTGTCGTCGAGATGGACCGTTCAGCTTAATAAATTTATCGGGAGTCGCTTTCATCTCAAATGTGCTTTTAACATGGATAGTTTTATACCTCAATAAACCCAAAGAGACGGAGGAGGAGGTTGATCAAAGCGTCTGCAGTATCCGATGCATTTCACACATTTTTCGAATCGATTTGTAAGGAACAAATTCATATGCAAATGTAGGTTGCACCGGATGTGTCTGCAACTAATACGCAAGTGCATCTGTGGAGATAAATAGACCACGAAATAAATGCTTGTTTGTTCATTGTTATATTTCGTTGGAATAATTATAACTCTCTAACCGGTAGTTTTCTACATATTGTAACGTTGATTTTTCGGATGATATTTTTGCAAAACGGCAAAACGTTAAAAAGAAAAGGATACATCTTTCAATCCTCCCAGAAGAGAGAACAGGCTTTTGAGACTTTCCAGAGCCTTTCCAGCCACACTGACGGGAAGATTCGGGATGGGTTAATACTGACCCAGCATTCGCCTTATCTGTGATATGAGACATACCACGATGTGATGGTGTGGAGAAACCTCTGAAAAAAACCCACACCAGGTCAGGCGGCACCGGGGTTAGAACCCGGGACCTCGAGGGTGCAAAGTGGCGCGCTAGGCGCTTGGCCAAGACGCTCGGTGCAAAACACTAATATCTCTCTTCAATTTTACTTAAAAAGAAAAACGATCGGTTCAAACAAAACTAATGAGCAAATAGGAGGAGTTGATGAATGACTTTTTATTGAAGTTCTTGTCTGAGGGAAATTCTGCTTGCTGGTCTATAAATCGATAAATAAAATAAAAATTGATCAATAAGAACAGAATACTATTTTTAAACTACATTTTAAAGTGTGAATCGTGATCCTATAAAGATTCGAATTTTCTCTCCTGTCAAATTTATTTCCTTGCTGATATCCTTGTGGAATAGGGTTTGGAGGCTGTTTTTGCTGGCATCAGGTGAATCCACTTTAATTTGACGATGGCCTTTGTGCTCTATCTCCCCGGAAGACAGAAGCTCCAAAGGAACAAATAGTGAACATAAAGAATCTCTTTAAAATTATTTTTGAAATCGTCACTTTTGGATGGAATTAAAATGATTGTTCAGCAAAATAATTTTCCTTGAAACTTAAAATAACTAGACACAAAAGATGAAGATTTCGAACTTCGCTCTTCTCAAAATAATATTAAGAGTCCTTTTCCTTAAGTGACTTGACCATCAAGAAAAAACATATTGAAGGGAATCTTTGAGTTACAAGAAGAAGCATAAATCCTTCTGAATTTTTATTTGCCAAGTTTAACAATTTTGTGTGTTTGTCTAAGCTACCAGATATTTTTGGCAGCGATTAGAAAATCTTCAAGGTGGTCCACAAAGAATTCTTATCCATGGGAATTGAAGAAAACTTCTTCTCTGTTCACTAGATTTAACCCTTAGTAATTGCTGTTCGTTTCCAGAAATATAACAATTTTCTAGTACTCATTTTTTAAATATTATCATTTCACTGGAAGAAAACTTGTTCCATTGAAAGAAAGAAGGTGAATGGTTTGAGACGAAAAAGGGAGTGAGACAGGGCTGTCCGCTTAGCCCCCTGCTATTTACAATATATGTGGCAGATATGGATGAAATATTAAAGAAAGCACAAGCGGGAGGGAGTAGAGAGAAAGTTTGGGGATGACTTAGTAATTGTGGCAACGAGCGAAAGAGAAATGAAAGAAATGATGAAGATCCTGGGAAAGAATATGAAAAAGAAAAAGCTGGTTGAGAAGACAAATATGGTGGTTTTCAACAAGAGAAAGACGAAGAGTGAAGAGAATGAGTGGAACTGGGAAGGAAGGAAAATAGAAAAAGTAAGAAAGATAGTGAGGAAAGCAAACAAGAATAGAAGAGAGAAAGTGGGGAGGTGATTTCAGGAAGAGGACAACGATGCTTGAGAGCATGATAGAGAGTAGATTGATGTACGGGGCAGAGATCTGGGAATGGAAGGAACAGGAAGAGATAGAGAAAGTACAAGAAAAATATTTGAGAGGGGTGCTGGGAGTGGACAGAGAAACGCCAGATTCCATAGTGAGGGAAGAGTGCAAGAGGAAAAGGCTAAGAGTGAAAGGGAGAAAGAGAGAAGACAAAATGGATGGAAAGAATGCAGGATACTAACGGAATTCTGGAGAGAAAAAAAAAACACGGCGAAGAAGGAGAGAGAGAAATAGTACCAGAGAAAGGGGTATGCCAGTGAAGAAGTGGAAAGATTAAGTGCAAAAGGAAGATGGATGAATGAAGACTTGAGTGAAAGGGACAAAGACATAGACAAGCAAGAAAGAAGGAAGAGAATAAAAGAATCCAGTACCTGGGGAGAGAGGATGCAAAAGAAGGGAAAACGATGGCGAGATTTAGATGTGGGAACGAGGAGACAGAAAACAGGACGGAAAGAGAGGAAAGAAGGTAAAGAATGTGCTATGAGAAGAGAGAGGCAATTGAGCACATGTGGAATGGATGTAGCGAAATGACAGAGAGGGAGAGAAAGGAACGGGGAGAAATACAGAATGAAGACGGAAGAGAGATAAGATGGGTGAAAGAGTTATGGAAAAGGAGAAATATAATAGAAAAAAAATGGGTAGGAGATAGAAAGAAAAATCCCGTAAGATCGAAAAAAAAATTGAGTAGGCGCTGACCAAAATTTTCAGTTGGCAATTCGTTAAGATTTCAATTATCTGATGTCAGTCTTAAAAGTTAGGTTAGTGATTTTGAGAATGTTGAAATCTTGATTTTCATAAAGAATTTTGTGTGACCTGTCGGTTGTAAAAGAATTTCCTCGCTAGTGCAATGAAACAATGAGATTTAAAACTCCCGCACCTTTAACGTCAACGGTAACCACGGAGCACGCGCACGCCGCTTTTTTATAAATCGATCCAAGATCAAACGATCATCGATCAATCAATATTATCCAGAGAGGTTGTTGTCGGTTGTGGGGGTTCTTATTGCCAAGGGGTCATTTCATGCACAACAGACACACGATAGAGAAAAAAGTGTAAATCTTTTTTTTAAGGATAAGCCGAACTGTACCCAAGGATAGGTTAGTTTCTTGGGTTAATCTCTCCAATAATTCTTTGTTCACCCTTTTCAATATTTTCAGCTGATCTTTTTGTCGGTCGTCTACTGCCTTTTTTGCGCAGAACACTACCTGTTTCTAAAAACATGTTTACGCATTTGTAGACTTTTTGGGCAAGTTGTTGGTTAACTCCCTTGAAAGTCCGGAAACTTTTCTTGAAATTCCTCAAAAACTCGAGGTGTCGAATAGGAGCAAGCCTTTCTCAATTTCTGAAAAAACACTGAATATCTCGATTTTTTTTTACTTTCGATCGCACGGTAGTTTTTTTTGGAATTGTTATTTTTATTTTAAATAAAACTGTCCCATTGAAAATATGTATTTGTTGTCATGTTGTTTTGAAAATTACAACTGTTCCATTATTACTTGCGCCTTCTACAGCACGAAAGCTTTAGCCCCGACGTGACGTCTTCGTGTCACTTCCCCGGTTTTTATTAAGCCCGAGCCGGATGGACCTTTGCGACACCTCTGGAAGTTTACTGCATCTTAGTGGCCCCACAGTAGCTCAGATTTTATTTGTTTTAGATGGGTGAAACGTATTAGCGGAATGTACATATTGCCCGTTTACGGTATGATTTTTTCTTGTATTGAAGGTTTAGTTCTAATAAAAACACAGTAAAATACTTTTGTTTCCTGACGAAATTGCTGACGGAGCGGCACGGGATTTCAGGAGAGCTACAATAAAATGTTTCGACCAGGAATGATTTCAGGAGGAGCTGGCATTCCATCGCCGGATCATACCCGGCGATAAAACATTACGGGCTTCCCTGAAGGGAAGTGAACGTATTTACAGGTATCCACTTATTGGCTCTCTATTGCCACCGTCACTTACACAACGTCGTCAAAAGCGGATAAAACTAGAAGCTAGTTTACGATCACACGGTATATGCCTTCTGGAGGTTCATCAAGTTGACTACTTCTCTCTAAATATTTCACAAGAAAATTGACGCAATAAATATTTCTGATTGGTCAATTTTTTGTGTGCGGTAAAAACATTTTACCATGGGAGTGTTGATTTTTTGTAAGTTGTTGGGGCATCATTCCGTGCGAAATTGACACCGACGTGTAAATAGGTCCGGATTGATGTCGACAATGTAGATTGGGTCTTTACCGACAGAAAAGCCGAACATTCCTGGGTGCAGCCGCGGAATCCCAACATCCCGACGCAAGAATTCCCCTTCATCAATACCTGTCCGGATTTTAATTCGATACGTAACCGCGCCGCCAAATTCGACAGGACCGTACTAATCCCAGTTAATCCGCAAATGAGTGTGAACTGACGGAGAGCCGAATTAGGGGGATTGGCGACCTATCGCACGGATCGTGGAGAGAGCAAAAAGAGTCCAACAACAAAAACAATGCACGAAGAGGTTTACTTTATTTTATTATTTATACAGATAAAGTAGGCGGTGAAAAATCGACTGTGAACGCATCACGAATTGCAGATCACGGATCAGCTGTGTAAATCTAACCTCACTTTTTGTGTTGTTTGTGTTTTTGCTCTGCAGAGTGGTGCGTTCACAATCGACTCTTCAATACATAAAATAGCTGCGTGCGATTCTGAAAAATTGTCAAGCAATGATTATTTCAGCAATATTAAAGCTTCTATGTTTGGTTTCCAGTTTTTTCTCTAGAAATCCCTAAAACAGAATAGGGGGAAGTCCATAGATCGCAAGCAAAATAATTACGCAACTCGTGCGTATTGATGATGATTTTTTTTCAAAAATCAATATAGATAGAAAAAATGGTGAAATAAATCGACACGAGCCGTCCCCATCGGCGGCATACTGCGGCCGTCCCTTCCGCGGCCATAATCTATAAGAAATGGCCAGTAAATCAGGCAACAAACAACAAAGTAGCACATTAGCGGCAAAACATTATTTCCGAAGCCCGACTAACTTTGTAATACCACATCAGAGTGGCCATAATGCAGTATTGGTCTTCATATTTCCTACTTATATCTTCCCGTTGCCGCCGCCATAACATCCGACCTCCCCTATATTTATTGCCCGTGCCATATTTATGTTGTCGCAGTTGGCTAATCATTTCCTAGCTTCTCCTCGATTCGCTTCTGATAATTTTCAATAATTGACGTTGGAGATCAAGAGTCCGATGCGCCTTATCTCCGGCGGAAATCGACTGGAGGCGCCCCCACACGCAGCCATATGTTTATGGCTATGGATTATTAACATAGTATAACGGTTGCTATAAATAAAACCACCAGTAGATGAACAGGAGATCTCCACGAGGAAATGACAAAATTTGATTAGGCGGCTTTGGATTTCCTAGAAAAAACAAAAACACGTTGACATTCCGTTATCTAATAACGCTTTTATTACGACGAGATCCTATCGGATAGCATGCCATGGAAAATCCAACGCCTACTGGACTATCGACAGCTTTTTTCCCAGACGTTCCTGATAACAGATAAACAAAAGAATCTACAAAACAATGCTGCCGATTCTATTCATTCCCGGAAATCTAAAAACAGATTTTTATAATTGCAAAGTAGGCGGTGACGAATTTGACATTAAAGATTTGCGACGTTAAAATCAAAATGGCGCCGGCGTAATGGCGCACTTAATAAAACATCACTCATACACAGATTAACATAAATATTATTAAAAATAAGTCGTAAAATAAAAAACTATTTATACAGGGTGTCACAAAATTAACGTATTCCAAGTTGGGGAAAAATCTCAGGAATCTCGAAAAAATAAAATAAAAAATATAGGGGAGGTCTTTACAATGATATATGGGTCTGAAGGTTCAAACTTTTCATCATGTTTTCTTCAAATAAAAAATATAAATGGTTGACATTCATTTTGAAATATGGTGAGGATGATTATGTAAAATATTAAAATATAAATGAAAAGACATTTCTTGAAAAAACAGCTTTATCTCGAAAAAATAAAAGTTTTATTTTTCCAATTTTTGTTCAAAAGGGACGTATAACATAGCTAGAATATTAATCAGGTACTTTTGAACAAATTTTGGCAACTTTTTTTTCAAAGTGACAGCAATTTTTTTTTACATTTTTACTTGGATGTCCCCTACTAAGCCCCGAACTCGGAATACGATAATTTTAAGACACCCTATATAGTTTATTGTTGGTAATGGAGCGCCCTCAGTTGTGCAAAAACAAACCAGTAATGACAGTTGAGGCGACATAACCTGCAAGATTAAAAAATCCAATACAGTGGCAAGTTTCTTGCAGCTAATCTGAAATTTTACAAAATTTATGATTGCACTAAATATAAAAGTGTCATTTCAACTACTTCCACCTTCGCCGAGCTTTCATATCTAAAATTACCACTTCCCTACTTTTATTATATCGTACGTAGGTGATAAAATGTAAATTAAATCAAAAGTACTCATTTTGATAAAGTAATAATAATTATAAAAGGATGTTATCATAAAGGGAATATTAAAATAATAATAATCTATTGATTGGAGTAGATGATTCTAACGTTCCGTGTATGGCTGGTTGCGTTTAAAAAAAATCTTACCATCAGGCCTACATATTTGTTTCAATTAGAGTTGTTTTGGGTCGTGTACGAGTCTCGTTTAATACATTTGAAATAATAATGATACGTTGTGTACCTGTCGGAGGTGGGGTTGTCGTCGGGGGCGTCCGCCCTCTCCATTAAACGAAAATAGCTGTAGAGAGCGTCGTAGCATTGCTCGTCAGACAATATTGAAAAATCAACATGCACGTACATACAAGAATGACAAGAGAGATTCCAATTAGCGTAAAAGGTGTCTTCTCCTATTGCGCGCTACCTTGATAATACGGCACCCTACTTTATCGGCCGAGGGCGATATTAAACAAGCGAGCTGATCACAGACAAAGACGTCGCCCGACAACGGCCAGGTATTAGAGCAAGATGATGGTATTGTAAAATCTTGAAGCTTCTTATTACTGTTAACATGCGCGATCATTTCTCGAAAATTAAAAACGCCCCCGGCACGTATCATTTTCATTTCTGTTCTGAGATAACAAAAACGTAATTTAAAAATCGCAATTTGTGTTTTTGTCATTATCCCATTTCGCTCCTGGCCAGGCTCACGAGGCAGATGTCTTAATTACCGTTCGCTCAAATCAAATTTGGGATTTCTGATAAGGGCTCCCGACACCATCGATGCTTCCTATTTTTATCCACGCTTCCCACCAGTCCTTCGACTATTTACGAAAATTGTCCTCGATCGAGCCCCAATAATCCTGGCACTGTTATCCTTTAATTTCATAAGCGACCCGCTATCCTGGGCTGGAAACCGTCGATTGTTGTGATTTTTTAAAGCGTAGATTAATTGGAGCATGTTGACAGCTAACCTAAAATTTAGAGCCAAAAAATATTTCCTTTTTTTCTTTCTTTGCAATGTTTTACATTAAAAATAGAATAACTTAACGATTTCTATTCTCGAAGGGCACCCTTTGCTGAAAACAAACATGTTCAATTATGTCCCGATTAAACATAAACAAAATGTCATTGGTGTCAAACGGCGGGAAATTCAAACTTTACACTGTTATAAACGGTTTAACACGCGATAGTTCCCGCTTCACCTACCCATATTTAACAACTTACAGATTTACCCCGTCTTATTTAGCTAATAGTTATCCTGCTTCTTTTAACCTCCTCTTCCGCTTAGCGAATCCTCCTTTCCCATTTTCACTAATCAGTTTTATGTGGAGCTACGCTCCGAGCAAAACTCTTCTACTCAACAAGATATAGACCTTGACCCCTCAGAGCAAAACTCTTTTTACTCAACAACATACCTTGACCCCTCACCGTCACGTCGGAGCTGAATTCGGACTCATGTAGTTTATTTATTTGGCGTAATTTGCCCCTCGCCGCGGTATCGCTTTTTTCCCCAGCCACTTGACTGCGAACCCACCCCCTGACATTATAGAGATTTAAAATTCCGGCGAACAAAGCGCTGTCATCCTCACCCCGGCTGCTATCGAACCGGCGTGCCAATAATCGGGGGTGGTCAGAGCCGTTTAAAGAAAAGAGGGTCGAAAGCCGTCCAAGACGTTGCAACCCCGGTGCGTCCATCTCCACCCCCTCGTGGCATCGAGTCGCAGTTGTCTCACCTAGAACCGGCACGAACTTGGCCAGCCTTAAATATTTCAAAGGACCTACTTTAAAAAAGGTGAGTTCCCTTACAAAGGACGCGCTCGCAACTTTCGGGGTAACTTTACAAGTTGTTTGGAAGAACTTGGACCTAAAAATGTCCCACCTGTTGCCGTCCGACTCGATTTATGTCGATCGGGTCTATTCAAAGTGTTATTTATCGGAATTTGATTTCTGAAGGACTCGGTTTTTTGTAGATCGACCCGGGGGAGTTCTCACGATGATTTCACAGATATTTTATTGTCGTGGTGGAATTGGTGGGAGGGCCCTCGTTCGTTTTCTATTGACACATGGGTCGAAAAAAATCGTGTGGCATTCGGGGATTTATAAATATGCGATTTTAATCGAGCGCTGAAGAGATTGTTGGAAGTCGAGGTGAGGATTTGGAGATAAAGACAGGACCCGGATTACGAAAGCTCAATAGGTGCGGACGAGAACCTACTCGATTTAACAGTCAATCTCATCAATCGGTCCAAGATGTGGGAAAGAGGTTTTTGTGCTCACGTGTGATGCATTCAGATTGATATTTTTTTAACATTTTTTTATGATTTAAGCGCTCGTCTGAAGAAAATGTTACTGTTTGCCCAAAAAATTGATTAATGAATAAATGAGTAAAATAAATATCTAAACAAGTTGATAAAACATGAACTAACTGGAACCTTATTTTTGTTGGAAACAGGTAAATGTGACGATGGCTTTTGTGCTCTACGTCAGCTACGGCGGATATCGGGCAAAAAGTCCAAAAGGGTAAATAGTGAAATAAAATATTTTACCAATGCAACGCACTAATTTGGCTGCAACGAATTTAAGACGAATAAATAACAGATCTGAACTTTTTTTTAATGAATTTTAAAGAAAAAAACGTAATGAATAATGATTACCAAATTACGTCCACAACGGGAATAAAAATAGAAGGATACCATAGTATAGACTTATTTCTATATTTTTTAAATCAACTTTTTTCCAAATATACCTACAGGGTGTCTCAGCTAAGACTTTCGAGCCTAATATCTCGGTTATTTGCCAACGGATTTTTATGAAATTTAAAATGCAGATATTTTAGACCGTGAAGATTCAATTAGTAATAATAAAATTACCTCTAGTTAAAAAATGTAATTTTAACACATGTTTCTTTTATCGAAAATTATGCGCGATTATTATTAGATTGTTAAACATTAAAAAATAGGGGTCTACACAAACAATTAAGTAAATCACTTGCCTGATTCAACGAAAAGATTAGATTTTGCCGTTAAAAATTTAATGTAAAATTTGAAGGTATTTGAGCAGTTACTTTTTGAAACAATTGATGATTAATTGCCAAGATACATTTTGTACACCCTTTAAAGTCTGTCAAAATTGGGCGCGCTTTATTAGAAACGTCAAATTGTGAAAATTTATTGAAAATACTCTAAAAATACACTACAGCGGCAGAAATTTCAATGTTGTTGAAAAAGGAAAAAAACAATGCCTATGGAGAGTGTCGTAAGAATTTCAATGACACAGTTCGTTTTCTCGTGGAACACTATCCAAATGTAGGCTTTACAAAATGTAAGGTTAAGAAAGTCGTCAATTTATTTGAAGACACAGGAAGCGTACGTGAAGTAAATTACCTTGCTAAAATATCCCGATCGTGTTTTAGTCCTTTATGGAAGAATTAAAGCATCCAGTATAATAAATTACATCCAAATGTTGTCTTTAACTTTGTAAGTGTTTGTAAGGTTAGCAAGATAAACGTCAAATATGCCACTTGCGCTTCTGCGAAAAGGGATGACCAAAATTCTGCAAAATTGCGCGTTTGTTTCATACGCGTCTACGTTTTTGTATTTGCAGCCACGTTTAACACAGTTTTTTGCTTTTTTCTTGCAAACCAGAGGTCTTTCAAGGACGAGTTTTTCCCTACAGCATTTTTTATTGACGATCAATTTTTTATGTAAATCTTAATTGATTCAACATTTTAAAAAGGCATGTAAAAATTACGTTTTTAAGACTTGGGTGATTGCATTAATGGGATTTTATTCTTCACCGTCTAAAATATCTGCATTTTAAATTTCACAAAAATCCACTGGAAAATAACTGAATAACCCTGTATACACTTTCCTAAATGTTATTTTCCAACATTTTTTTATGCTGCAGAACTTTGCTAAATACTTTTTTGAATTTATTTTCTCATTCTCATTTCTCTTATATATTACTTTTTCATCTTTTGTTTTTTCCATTTTGGTTTGCTACGTTACTAAGTTCTCCATTTATTATTTACTAGTCACTACGATTTACCAAATTCTGTCTAAATATTTGACTGTTCTTCATTCTTTAATTCACTCTTTATTTTTATGTTTTTTCCCTTTTGAGACAATTTTCCCAATAAAACTTGTTCCTTTTCCAATTTAAAATCTGATAACTTTAGAAACCTTATTATTCATAATTTATAAACAATAAACTCTTGTCGACATATTTTATTTAAATTATTCCTCTTATCTCATAACTAAAGAACAAGTGAACTTTTATCGAGGCACTTTGCGTTCTAGAAAACAGTGTTCCGCTCGACTGCAACACCGTGACGAATTACAGTATTCAGAGTCAGTCGAAGCAACTTTATCTAAATGGTTTTGTTAAATCTGTATGACGAATCTTCCTACGTTTATTTTCTTAATTATTAATTTTAATAATTAGATTTTTTTTTATTTGCATATTTAAATTTTCGTATCGCAGTTAACGCATTTTTCAAACTAATCCTCCTGCGTAAAACCAAACTCGCACAATGGATTTGAAAAGAACTGTTAAACCTAGAGCTGGCTTTACAACCATTTCGGAGTGCGGTACTGTTAGTCTTCAAAACACCGTCGTAACAATTCAGCAAGACTAAAAAAATAATCTGTCCTCGGCGAGGTCCAGATCTCAGTCCTACAGAACATGTGTGGGATGAGCTGCACAGAAATGCGATCAACCTGATTTGTGAAAGATCCTTCTAAAGGCACGGGAAGATTCGGGATGGGTACGGTGACGATAGGTGCGGAAGGATAAGGTACAGAGGGGTCAGCATTCGTCTTATCTTTGATATGACAGAGACTTGTGGTGGTGGTGTTGGAAAACAACCATGAAAAAATCCACGCCGCCCTGGGGTTTGAACCCGGTACGTCGCGAGCGCAAAGATGCGCGCTAAGCGCTTGGCCATAGGGCTCGCTTGCAATTAGTCACCGGACTGTGTTCTTATGTTTGTTGTTAATAATATTTTTTTAATCAGGAAGGAAGGGTGAGAATTTGATTTTAGAAGGAGAAATGTGAAAAATCAGTGATCCGGGCGTGACGGCATCTCCGCCGACAGGAAAAGCCTTCTACTTTGTCGGCCATCATAAGCCATAAAAAATGTTTGAATAGAGTTTCATTGTGTTCGAGAAGCCATTCCCATTTTATCGGTAATTAAGATCGGATCCGAGCAAAAATAAATGCACGGTTAAACGCACTTAGACCAGGAGAAATGAATGTTGCACATTATCATAGATGCCCTTGCCAGTTAAGCACAAGCTTTAAAATATATGTTGGGAGGCACATCCGCTACGTCCAATTGTTCAACGGCTTTAATAAAAAATCGTGTCGGATTGATGCGTCTTTGTTTCGTCGGTGCGCCGCCGGTGAGAACGCCGTTGATGAGGAAGTGGAAGATTTAAAAGGAGGCCGCGCCGAAAATCTCGCTTATCCTCGTCCTGAAACATGCATGAACAGGGCCCCCCGACGAACACTTAATCTATGTGCGAAATCAATTACTCATATTGATCCTAGTAGGTTCTGATTAGGTATTCTCTTTAATTTCCGCCTGTTCCGATGTTATACATCTAATCCTGCAGTAGCGAAATATTGCTTTTAGAAATTAATTTATTCCATTACCTTTCAATTCATTAATATTTCATGGAATCATAGCAGACTCAAAGCTAATCTTTGATCAAAGTCGACACTGCTGCTGAGACGAGGCCCTGTTAATTCTTTCATTGGCTTCCATCGCGCTTCCAATCAGTGCTTTTTATGTTTCCTTCATTTATTTACTTGCTTTCCCCGAGGATAATATGTTTACATAACTCTCCGGATTCTTATTAAGAGGCGCACGGTATCGAGCCGCCACCGGAAAAATCATAAATACGGAATTAACCATGACTCTGTTGACTCCGGACCCGGAACGAAAAACCCAAGCTCAAAGCTCTCCTGACACCACCATTACGATATTTTCACCTCCATGCCACCGCCAACTCCGCATCTGAATCCAACAGAGCGCCCGTGGGACCGAGATGTTTAGCAATTGTGGGGGCAGAAGAGATTATTGTAATTAGGTGTGTCGGTCGATAAATCAGGGGGCCAAATCCGGTCCTGAGTCAAATTAATATTGTTCGCTTGGAGCCAACGACAATATTAAAAATGCAGGGTCGTATCCGAAGAAGTCGGTCATAAGTTTGACCAGTAGGGGGGCGCCGCCCAAGTGGAAATACGGTAGCGGCGACAATGGCGGCCATTAGTCGGTGCCACGGTAAGTAATGTAATATTGTCTACCAACAGGACACCCATATTTGTCAGTTATGCATTCCATGTAGTCATTGTTGGTAAGATTACGGCGAGGGAATGATTCACGCGGCGGCGATCGGGACCATTCCGGGGGCTTAACCGGAAGATAGGCAAACACCCAGTACATCTTGTAAAAATCCCCAGTAAATTACGATCAGGTGTGCAAACAGATTAACGGAAAATCACCGGCGAGTTTTCCTAGACACGGCTAGCAACAAAACGAGACGGAGGCACGGGACGACGCCGCCTCAGACGGAGAGGCTGGCTGCGGAGGGTTGAAATAAAGGGTAAAATAAATCCGTTAGTGTAGTGTTTGTCTAACTCGAGCTTAAGAACACTAATTATCAAACTTGGAAACTGTATTAAGATTATGCCAAGGTGAGGTATTAAATATTGTCAATTTAGCAATTTACCAACTTCTGGCCGTGATTTTGTGTGTTATTATAGATAATGGTATGCTAAATGGGTTGACTTTAGCGTAAGAAGTTTACTTTGGGATGTTATTTGACAGGTGACGGCTTACAACGCGTTTTCAGTTGTTGCCAACTGACGAACGGACTATTATTTTAATTGGGCGAAGAAAATCGAACGATTTGCAACGATCGTCGCTCACTTCGGAAACAATCAAAAGCGCTTTATCAGATTTTATTATTTAAATAATTCAGCTGGAGATAGTCGATATTCAAATGAAGTATTGTACGGTCGCCGCAGATATGCACGACTTGACTTAAAATATTAATATATTTATTACTTTATAAGAACAATAGATCGATTCTATTAGATCGAAATCGAAAACGGACATTTGCATATTACATGGGACACGCATTACAATATTAATAGATTTCTGTTTATGGAAAGGGGACTGGACACACACCCAACCGAATTCTGCATTTTTTAAACAAAAAAATCTCTACCGATTAAATTTGAAAACACAAAATAAATAAAATTTTATGATGGCTGCGAGGTCATAAATTCGATAAATACCCACAGAACGCTACAGAACCTTGAAAATAATTTTATAGTACTTTCGGTTTTATGTGGTTGGCAGCTTTGCCATAAATCTGACTGTCACACCAATTTTTGTACGTCGTTTAAATCGATACAAAATTTTTGTAAAAATAAAACCAAGCTTCATCATCATCAGTAAAAACTGTTTTGTTGAGGGTTGCGTCGTTGTGTGTAAAAACCACTCACAAAACGGAAAAGAAGTCATGCGAAAATAATTTGTTCGTTTTTTGCTCAGTTGAGTAAAAATATAGGTATACATTTTTTTGTAATTTTGATGTGAGTTTTATGATAAAATGTATTCTTATAAAAAAAGAATTCACACAATTCATAGATTGTATTTATTTGGACTTTTTGCCCTGATCCAACTATAGATCTTAGATTTTTCTCATCGACCTGTCAAAATATTTTCTCATAACGAGAACAATCCTCAAATACATTACGAAACAAAGCCTTCTTTGCTTTTCACACGCTTTAAACAATTTAGCTCGCGCTTGCTTCATTTAAAAAGATCAGATAAAAGAATTAATAAATAATACGAAGATTTATATAACGAAATCGCGCCATCGCGGTCCGTTGAACAATATTAAAGTAAGTGAGAATCACACATGCACCTGAAAAACTAAATAAAACGCTGTTCTAACGGCTTGTTGACCTCCGGAGCCCAACCCGGAGTCCCGGATTCGAAGCGAGTAATTTTTCAGCGCGCGACGCGACGGAAAGAGAAAATTAGAAACTCCGGGAGTCGTCGCTTCGGCCACTCTGTATAGTTTTTCTCACGGCCGTTGCGTCGAAATTGTGGAATTATTCCGTATTCGATATAGATCAAACCTCATTTCCGGAATGGCTAATAAGGCAAGGGAAGAAATGTTAATTCGATAATCGGTTCAGCGGGTTTACGTCGGCCAACAACAAACAATTACTTTTGCCGAAATCGATTAGCCGGCTCCGGACGGCTCAATCGGTCCGGA
The DNA here is from genome assembly GCF_963966145.1 of Tenebrio molitor. Lineage (NCBI taxonomy): Eukaryota > Metazoa > Arthropoda > Insecta > Coleoptera > Tenebrionidae > Tenebrio > Tenebrio molitor. The sequence continues at coordinate 994,381 of NC_091049.1, forward strand.
ACGGGCTGAAATCGAACCGGAGTTATTGAGGTATCGGTCCACATTCAACAGGTTGGATGGAAAAAATAATGGCTTTTCGATAGCCAGACGGGTTTGCTCAACAGGCGCATCAAATATTTCAGGAAATTGATCGGAATTGGGACCGGGCGGGTCTTCGACGATCAATCTTCAAAGGAAACGGAGTCGTTTGTGGTGGCTTTATCAAGACGAATGAATGGAGCGCTGAAAAAATCATGACTGGTGCTTTCCTGAAGTGAACTTGCAAAATTTAACAGGTGCAGGTTAAGAAACATTTAACAGTGTTCTCGTGGGCCGGATAGGTTCGCGGCGATGTTTATTTTTTCGCTCTAAGAAACATTTATTGAGAAGGGAAAAGGATTTTGTTGTCATCGTCAAAGTACTGGTCGCCCAATAATCTTTGATATTTTCATATATTTGAGCAACAAAACAAAATAGAAAAGGAGTTGATAGAGAACATAAATGCTTCAAATTATTTACTAAAAATAGTGAGCAAAGATGGCAATTGAATCACTAGTGAGGAAAAAATATTTTCTCACTAGTGAGCAAAGTGAGTGTTTTGCGAGTTTGTCGAAAGAGGGCGCCAAATACGTTGTACTGAAAGTTGCTTGCATTGAAAGGAGCTATTATTTTATTCCTATCCAACACGTAAATTATTTTCTTTAACCAAAAAAATCAACAACTTTCTTTCCTAATTCTTTCATTCATTTATTTTCAGCAAAACATGTTATCTTCTTGATGAACAATTGAGGAAACATGTTCTCGCCAAGACAACTCTTTCCAGGATACATTTTATTTTTTCATTTCGTTATTTGTTAGCTGGGGTCCCCGACGTAGAGCACAAGAGCCATCGTCAAATTAAGACAACAACCAAAATAAATCACTCTTCCGACGGTGCGGCGAAGAACCTGAATCGAAGAACAATTAGCAAAAAACTGAATACAACGTAGAATCAATTGATTTTTCATTTCTTAAGAAATATTGTTCAGTTTTTTTTTTTCAAAAATGTCATCGTAGGAGTAAACGAGATGATACGTTACGTTGCCTTCTAATTGCCAAAAGTACAAAATGCAACATAGATTAGGCTTGAAAAGTCAAAAAACACTGACTGTATCTTAGTTTAGAATGTTTTTTCAATTCCGTTTTTGCGGTTCAGCTGATTCGCTGATAAAATAAAAATTGTCTTAGGGTTATTATAAAATATGTAGATTGTAAACGATCGCAACAAGACATTTGCATTTTATTTGAAAAGTTGCATCCCAGAAGAATTCCTATTATCCAGTGTTGAATAGATTAAAAATTCTGAAGAATTAAACTTGAAATGCAGATTTATAAAATTTAGGATATTGGCTACAACGAAAAAAAATAGTAGAGAGGAAATAATTTGCAATAGAAAAAACAAGGTAGAGAAAACATATATCGGAGAATAAAAGTAAAACGATAAAAAGTAACAAATGAACTAGTAATGAAAATAAAATTATTCTTAAAACTAATCCACGAGTTGGAATGATAGAAACAAAGAAAATACAGACAGACAAAAAAATGTTACGTGAAGAAAATTAACAATAAAAAGAATGAAAGTGAAATCAAAGATATGTTATAAAAAAATTAAACGTAAATATAATTGTCTTGATTTTACTTCAATATGTATTTGAAGAACTGATTTATTTGAAGCAAAAACGTAAAACCAGAATCATCGAAATAATTTTTTTTATTAGTAACAAAGATCCTTTTGACCTTGTTGCAGGACTGGCTGGGTTAATTTTTTCTGCTTCCATAGTAGATACATTAAAGAACGAGTTTTATAAGAGCTGATTTGGCGCACGAGTCCCAAGTGTAGAAAACGAGCTGTAGGGGAGTTTTCTATGGGACGAGTGCGCCAATGCCCTTTATAAAACGAGTTTTTATGTTATTTTTTCGAATTTGCACCCTTGTTTTAATTTTTAAATAAAAAAATTAAATTTTCAAATTCTAGGGAATTTTGTATTAATTGGTAATTCAAGGTAACGGATGGAACTACATATGCAACAGATGTTAAAAAGGAGAATTTGAACATTAATATTGGAAGTTTTTTGGTGTAAATGACAATAATACACTGAAATATTGATCAAAATTTTCTTAGAGATCTATTAAACCACGAGTGCTTTAATAGAGAGCCATAAACGACTCCAAATTGAATACAATAATAGACCTATTAGAGAAAAATCACTTTCAATTTTATGTTACTTAAACTTGACAAACATTTTTTTGTTAACAATACCCGCAAGAAATGTTGCCAATTTTATTTTGTCAAAAGACCAGTTCAAAAGATTTATGTATACTTTACTGGTTCGTGTCCATGAAATTTTACGGAATAAGTAGATATTTATATTCCTCATGTATTTTGCATTAAAGTTGGTAGAGCTATTAAACAACAACATTGAGACAGAAGGTGCATTTATTTGATAGTATCTCGCTTTGAATGAGCACACTTAACTGGTAGGAAATATTTTTTTTTATTTTGAAAGGAAACGCATAAAATTCCATGCATATAATAATTGTAATGTGGTGATTACATGATATTTACACGTGACAACTAAAGCAATTAAAACAAGAAATATCTTAAAGAAATAATACTACATTATTTTATTGTTTTACGGCATAAGGGTTTCAAAATTGATTGTTGCTGTAATATGAGTCGATTGTGAACGCACCATGAATTACGGATCACCTGTTTAAATCTAACCTCACTTTTTACGTTGTGACGAGTGGTGCGTTCACAATCGACTCATCAACGCCAACTTTGGAATACATTTAAATGAACACCCGATTTATCATTGCAGGCAATGATTACAAACAGCGTTTCATAATTATGCAACACCCCATATTGTACATTTTAAAATCGAAGGCAATGTGGTTTATATTGTCTGCGCAATATTATTCTTGCTTCAGTTCTGTTTTGGCTAATTAAAACCGTACAGCATAATAGAGTTCTCGGTGTGTGGGCGTGCATTATGTTGTTGCAACAAATAAAACATGCAAAAACAAAAATCCCAGATCTTCTACACTGAAATGGAAATGTAAAGAAGACTGGTTTAGCGTATGATGACTTAGCGTCGGTTGTGAATTCGACGTCTTAGTTGTTTTGCTTGTGATTTTCTTTGAAAGTTTTTCTCTATTCTAATTACTTTTCAGTTAAAAACCTGTCATTAATGGACTTACATAACCTCTGTTTTTCTATTTGGTACCACAATATGCTACAGAACGGCAGAAATCAAATATATTCGAATTCCACAGTACTCTTGATATACCTACATTCTTTTATAGACACTTTGCATAATAACTGTCCTACAACTGTTCCTCTTAAAAATAATTTTGAAAAATGCTTTTGCTAGTCAGGACTGTCAGATGTTATTGCCATCATCATCAATCAGAAAGTGTGTCATTCGCGCCCCTAACAAGACGCCCATCGGAATTCGCATGTCCGCGTTATTTTAAGAGATCGGTTATGATCGCAACACGGCCACGCTGTCTGCTTAGATTTATTTTATTCCCCTATTAAAATCCTCTCGATCCGCCATGTCCCTCCCATAAATCCGGCGAAATCAAGAGAATTTGCCATCGGCCGGCATCTATCGCCTAATTAATTTATAGACCCGTCCCGACAAATTTTTTCGTCGACTCGTGTAGCCGCATCCCAGATGAAGATAAAATCCTGAAATAACCAGGCGCGTTAAGAGCGGCTGTATAAAATGAAAGAATGTTGTCGAATCAATGTCTTAAAACTTTTATCATGCCTAAACTATTAACACGGCCGTAATGTTCCGGCTTTTATAGTTATTATTTCTTGAAATTTCCCCGATGATGGCGCGACGTTTCGATTGAATTAAACGTCGAATCAAATCTTCATTTTATACGTTGAGGGTCCTCGAGATGTTAATAGTTTGTTTTTAACGCGGCAGCCTGAGATTTTATCGACGGTGCTACCGGGCGCAGGGCCGGCTCGAATTAAATCACACTGGATCCGTATCTGTACTGGCTATAAGAATGGGCGCGCAGCGGAGCCTTGGGGGACAGCGCGCTTTGCATACACAAATCCATCTGAACATGATGACGAGATTTGTTGGTTTTATTATTTTAGTTTAACAATTGCGTTCGAAAAAACGGCTTAATATCCCCATAAATTCTCATTATAATGTCTAAATTTATGGTGAGCACTTGGACCATATGGTTTTGATTTAATATGCCGTAAGGAGGTGTATTTATAAATGTCATGTCTACGTCTAGTTATATCCAGTGGTAATAAAGTCGCCCGATCGGCGCATCGATGGGTCAATTAGACCCATAAAGCTGTTTTTATGGGCGCGTCTTCTCCCCATCGATTGCCGACTTAATTACTGTTTATGGCTGAATGACGTCTAATTTGGGAAGCACCGACCAACGCCAAAAATACTGTGAATAGCCTTGAATTAAGGACGACAACAAGATCGTCGTTAATTGTAAATTACCATACTCCAATGATCACTGATTGCCTATGTATCAGAAATGACCCTATAAATAACGGTTAATCTCGAAGTCAAAGGGCCTCTGCTCTTCCACTTCCTCCGACGTCTCTTTTAATCTTATAATTTCTGGGATCCGACCGGATTATTTGCTGTTTGCTGCAATCACTGCTCTCGCCGACCTTTGATGGCTCCGGGGGTCGAGGAACTGGAAAATATCGAAAGCACAAAAATCGGAGAACGTTCTCAGACTCATGGAAAAATGTGCAAACGTCAACGCACATCACCCGGAAGCTCACCGAGAACTTTCAGCGGCGCTCTGTTCTCACAATTTTTCCTGTATTTTTTTACAGGGGAAATTATCTCTCATTTTTATTATTACTAATTTTTTTTTGAAATGTATCGTGTGAGTTCTTGAACGCCCGTTATATCTCAGATTTTTCAAAAACCAGTTGGTTCGTGGAGTTAAATATTTTCAATAAAAATGGGTTAAGAAGATTCAATCTCAAAAATAGTTATTTGTAAATTCTTTGGCCGAGGCGTAGCCGAGGTTTGAAAACAGGCGAGGACTAAAAGCACTTTTTGGCATAGGTTCTCATTAAATTTTCTAGGCGACCGCACGAACTACAAAACAAGACATTGAAAAAATTGGAAATTTATTTTGTATCTACCTTTTTCAAATATATAAATTTATTAATACATATTAACTTTTTTTATAGTATTTGTTATCAGCTTGCCAACAAAACTAGAAATTTACTACATATTTAAAATACAATACTTATTTACATAATAATTAATAATGACAGGATAATTATCGGTTTTGTCGATTTCGTTGATAACTTAATAAACAGATCAACAGATGGCGCCACGGCCAACGTCCGAAAAAGTGCGCCCGAAAAAGTGCGTCCGAAAAAGAGTTAGTTTTCGTGCGCTTGTGAGTACGTAAAATTACCATTTTCATTAAGGGCGCTAAAAAAGTTATTTGTACTATTATTAATTATTTGATTTCAGTGTTCTATGAAGAGCAAAAACTGAAACATGTAGATCTATGAACAGTTTTCAGTTATAAAAAGGTTTGTGTTTTAGAGCTTGAAAAGAGATAGAGAAAAAGTCCTTTTCAATCAGGATTCCAGTGAAGTGTCATAACAATCCGCTGCCTCGGCCCGATCGCCCCTATCGAATCCTCCGTATTTCATCCTTTCGGTTTTCAACAGTAACAGTTTAGGGATGGTCGATTTCCGCGCTTGTAAACCTCCCTCGACCCGAGCCTGCTTGTTGAACCCCACGGAATTTCCTGCGGAAACCTCAAGCAACCCCCTTAAATCTACTAGCCAAGTGGGCAAATAAAAAATAAAGAAAGAATGCCCTTTTATCCCCTAAATTCAGTCCATTTTATTCGCCCTATCTGTCACTATCGTTGTTTGGGAATATTTATCGTCCGAGAAAGTGGAGACGTCTGTTTTGCGGACGGCTCTGTCGATTTCCCCGAACCCTTTTTAGAGAACTTGATTTATTACGGCAGGATTTTTTACGACTTCGACGCCACTTCCACCGGAAGAACTCTTCGCCAGCGCGAAAGTGGACCTTCCACGATTAACACTTTATCTCTTATCTGCGGTGATGGATTCGATCGGGTGGTGCTTCCTTCCCCTCCGCGGTAATATACCTGTCAATGACAATATCAATTCGTATTAGACAAGGCGGTGCTCCATAGATATAGATGCCGTCATGTGTTATTGCACAATTACATCTCCAATTGCATGAATTGATTTATAACTTTGCGCCAACACGGCTTGATAGCATAATGCATTGTTATTGATATGTGCCGATGTACACTCGGCATCGCTGCAACTGCACCGCAGATTTACGCGAATGCGCTGATGCAATATTATCAACCAAAAAATAAAATGCGTTGCTCAACTGAGCAAAAAACGAACAAATTATTTCGGCATTACTTCAAAGCCAGTTTTGTGACTGGTTTTTAACGACAACAGTGCAACCCTCAACAAAACATTTTTTAGTGATTAAGCTTGGTTTTGACTAATATTTTTCTAATCTGTAGAAACTTGTTGTGTCTTGGGCTTGGGTCAAGATCTTGCCTTTCTGAAGAATTAGATAATGCGCTGCAATCCGTAACTCATTAATTTACAAAATGCTTTACTCAACTGAGCAAAAAACAAACAAATTATTTTGGAATAACTTCAAATCCAGTTTTGTGACTGGACAGTGCATCCCTCAAGAAAACATTTTTTAGTGATGAAGCTTGGTTTTGCTTAATATTTTTCTAATCTGTGTCTTGGGTCAAGATCTCGCCTTGCACCTTTCTGAAGAATCAGCTTCGACAATCCGGGTCTGGATCTACCTCCACTTGGTGCTTGTTCTCTTGCATCGGAGCGCAACGACGAAGGCCATTCAGATTTTCTCGACGATTTATTATTTGGACGGCGGCGATTGTTGTGGACTTTGGTCCTCAATTGAATTAGGGACTTTGATATGTTACGATCTGCACTATGGCTTTGCTTTCAGCTGGCTCGATAACTTATCCTCGAAAGGGTTAGTTTCAATTAATGATTCCTGCATTATATTGTTTCCATATCCATTGTGACGTTAACACAATCGACCCCAAGAAAAAATCTACACCGCCGGACCCTTCCGGTTTCACTTTTGATTTTCCTCCCGGAGAAGTGAAAATCGATCATCCTCCGATTTGACCGCACACTCTCTAAACACGCAGGGTCGAGCCGAAAAGGGGTTGTAAAACATACCGGCCGGCGGATCGAGGGGCGGCTGGTCGCCGCTTCTTACGGCGGCGGTCGCCGCCATTTATCTCGCAAATTGGACCCGACCAATGAATGAATTTGTCAGTTTTTTACTTCCAAAAAACAAACATATTTCTTTCCCCCAAGCTTCGATCCAAATTTTTCCAAAAAAAAACCGTTCTTCTTTTGTCGCAACAACTATCGACTGTTTCCTGGTTCGATGACGTCGACTGTACCCGATCGCTCCATGTGACATATGCATCGCAATCTGCATATGCGGACTATGTTAATGGCCTGGGCTAATTGTAGACAGTTGGCGGCACTGCATCACACTACGTCACGTGACCGTATCGCCTGTCACCCACCTATTGACATGTATATTAGTAGTTTGATACAGATGTATGGGAGCGATTCCCGGTCCTGCTGGACAAACGGCGCGTGTCGCCCCCACAAATCACCTGGGAGAGACATGCGATCTACTCGGTGACCACAAAAAACCACTGGATTGACAAGAAATGTTGACAGTCGCTGGGGAAATTGTTTTCGGACGAAATGACAGCAGTTGTAAATTGGAGTCAGTTGGTAGCGGTGATGGAGTGAAGTGTCAAAGAAGGCGGTCGACAAGTGAGTAATTATTTTGGAAAAGTTGTGCAGAAATCCGAAGTTAATATTGGCCATAAATTAGAGTTAAATAATCGAGGGACGTGTTCAATAATTAACTATTTGGTGGTAATTGCAGCGTCCTGCACATAACGGACATCAGTTCTGACGGCAGATGTCGCTGTCATAACTCATGTATTATGCTGAATGCAGGACATCACTCAGATAATATTCTAAGCTTGTCTCAATTACAATATCGCAACAGATTAATTTTGATTCCTCATCAACATAACTGCCGCACCAGTCAATGGGCGTGACGTCATCTACGCCTGATTTACGACCGATTTATCGATTTTTGACGCGAATTTGAAGGTTATTTTGGGTGACAGAAGATGCGGATGTGTCAAGTTTGCCAAGGCGACCACCAGGGGGCGTAGAAAGTGACAATTAATCTCAGGTAAATATGTAAAATAGAAATATATTTATGTGGAGATGATCCAACAAGATGAAGCACAGTCTTACACTAACGACAAACGTTGGTATGATTTACAAATTTTTGCTTTGAATTTATTTATTGTTGTTTTAGTAGTGTTTAAATATGGATAAGTTGCAGGGGCGTGTGTGTTAAAAAGCTAGAAATCTTGAGGCTCGTGGGTCAGCTTTTAATAGCATAATTGCTGGTTGTTTATACGAATACGAAGGTATCTTGTCCGGAGTGTTTTAGAAGGGGCATACATTTGAATCCGGGTAAGACCACAGCTCCGGAGGTATTTCCGTCCGGAAACTAGCTAAATGCTCCTGAATCCGGATGTGTCGGCCGCCGGAATAAATACACATATATTCTTAACTTGACGTCGACTGGAACAACAATAAACCATCCAGAAGAAAAATCTCGGACAAGTAATTAAATTGTATGTACGTAAGGGCAAGATTTATTGGGAAGAATTTTAATTGAAATCGTAAAGGAAAAACTCACGACTGGGGCAAAAGCGAAAAAATGTAAATCACGGTCGTGTCCAAACATTTATTTATCATAAACAATGAAAAATAACTAGAACTAAAAATTCACTATTGAGATATTTATTGGGGTGCAGTGTTGCAAGTCGTGGAATAAAAACAACCTTCTGGATGTGATTTCTCGAGGCGAGCTCACTACACCCCACACAGATTTGTCGTCACTGCGTCTCTCCCCGAGGTCCCATCGTGATGAAATAAAGTGGATAACACAATCAGAAACCTCCTCTTCCTGACCAGCTTTATTTGGAGAAAATCTGTTGAATTGTTTTTGAGTTAAGCGAATTCAAACATACAACCAGACAGACAAAAATTCTAAGAGCTGCTCAAAACGTCTTCTGATGATTAGTGATGATAAATAAAGTTGTTGGGCTCAAAAGCTTCTCACGAAGGACCAGATTTGGGTGTTGTTTTGTGCGCAGGGGGAGGAAAAGTGGTACAAAGTCGGTGGATCCATCGATCTGTCTGAGTAACAGTAGTTGAGCAATTTACGATGATAGGCGGCCTTCCTGTTAATGGTATAGAAGAGAGTGTACGTAAGAAATCGCAGGCTGGAGGCCATAACGCTAATTGGTATCGTATCGTAAACTCGCCGTATCTGTAACAAGCAGCGTTCATTGGACCGTCTATTGGTAAAATCGGCAATCAAGTCCTGTCTATAACCCATACCGGAAGCGGCCTACCTCCCCATTTTACTGCCTTTTCACGATCCTTTCCGAAAGAGGGTTTAATGGACACACAACCGATAGAGCAGTTACCGTTTTATATGGTCTTTTCAATTAGCTTCGCAGCAGCTTATTACTTAATCCTGGCAATTAGGCGAAAACAAAATCGGCGAGCGATGATCGATTCGGGAAGAAGCGGGTTCCATTAGAGTTCGCAGATAAAATGACCCCCATATAATTTTACAGTCAATGTACGGCCAACGAAGCCCCCGCGTTTCTCAATAAACCGTGCAAACCGCAAACAATTCCAATTTATTTAAGGATAGACAAGGCCGTCGAACGACCGGACATTAGCCGGTCCGGATAATCGGGGGTGGTGCGGGCCAATCGGCGATGTCCTGAGACGAACCGGAAGGACTACGGCCCCTCAACAACGGTGCTATTCTATTTTACGCCTGTTGGAACAACTGATAATGAGAAAACCGGCGGCAGTTTCATAAAATCGGTACTAATACGAAACCGAAATGGACACGATACGACACACATTTGGAAACGTATCGATTTCGACTCCGGACCGGATTAAGAAGGCGTTTCATCTCTTTCTACTCTCTCGCTGCTCCGACACTTGACGATAAACCGAACCATACAAATTTTATCAAAATTGTAACTCATCACAAAAAGACAAGACCAGTTTACCAGTTTCCTTAGGCAGATTTTTTTATACCCGGACTCACCCATAGGGTGAACCGGATTTTATTTTTATGTTTTTGTTCTGCTCTAACATCCCACATCCTGATTATTATAAAGTAATGTAAAATAGAGGATACGGCATCGAGGCCGGATTTATTACAATTACGGATATTTTTATCAAATAATAATAATTCCGTTGAAACCACTGTTTTTATATTGTCATTTATTTTGGATGATGCTTACTTACTTTTTATTTTAAATATATGTACTAAATGACAAAAAAAAACGGGGTTTGATTTTTGAGATGAAATTTAGCAGATAGCTGAAGGGTCTAATAAGCAACAAATGGTGAAAATTTGAACGAAATTCGACAAGAAGTAAACGTTTTTTACAATTTTTTTCTTCTGCTCTGTTGATTACAACTTAATTATTTCTGGCAGTTTTTTGAAACGTTTTCAAACTGCAGGAAGCTGTATCACGTGTAAAATAATATAAAATAGCAATTCAAAAATAGTATATTAAAAGACAAGTTTCATAAGACCAGTCTTGAAGTACGAATTCAAGATTAAAAAACGAGTGGCGTAGCCACGAGTTATTTTAAAGAATGAGTGCTTCAAGGTCTTATGAAACGAGTTTTTTATACTATTTTTTGTAATTTGCCCTTTTTAAGCCGTTTTTAAACAAAAATGTTTACTTTCTTCGATTTAGGGATTTTTGTGGCGGTTGGTAATGTCTTTTAAAAGTGAAAATTTGATCAAGTCTTCAAAATCGCCTTTTGTTTTATCCAAATTCTGTCACAAAACACGAATATGGAAGATAATCTTTCATGTACGCCCGCTGAAATACGTGACATTGCCAAAAGTACGGTCGCGAATTTGTTGCCTGATAAATCCTGATAAATAATTCTTTGCACATTTTGTAATTTAAACTGACACGCATGACGGATCAAGCTTTGCCAACCTAAAAATTTTCGTAAAATGTTCCATGAAATAATGGCTATAAGGACATCCCAGATGATGACGTCGCGTTCGTTAATATGTCTATTAAAGAATCAAAATGGAGGCAAATTACAAAAAAAATTAAAGAAAACATTTTTATTCCTATCCCCCACCCCTTCTCCGTTCTTTCCCTCCGCTTCGCTTCTACAAAGCTATTTCTGTTGATCTTGGTCCTCTTCCCTTCTCTTAACGCCTTTACTGCTTCTTTCTACAGTTCATTCTTTGTCCCACCACTCATTTTTCTTTCTTGTTCCTTTTGCTCCCTTGACTAATACTTCCTTTTTTGTCGTTGCTTTTTCAATTATTCTTTCCCGTGCTCATTAGTTTACTATTCTGTAATCTATCACTCTTTCCCCTCTGCTACCTATACAGGTCTATTCCCGTTCTTCGTCCTCTTGTTTGTTTCCATTCAATACTTCCCATCTATTTTCTTCAATTTATTCCATCAGTCTTTTCCCCTCTGCATTTTCCTTGTCTTTGGATTTTTTTCCCCATCTTCCCTCTCCTCTTCCCAATCTCTTACTCCTCTTTCTCCTATTCTCCCTTTAAAGTCCCCTTCCAAGAGCATACAATCTTCTCTGTTTTCTTTTATTGTATCTTCGACACCTCTTACTATTTCCTTCATCTCTTTGCTGTGTATTGTCGTTACTTTCTACCATTGATTGCTTATATGTACGTTTCTTTCCCTACATACTTCTTCTTCTTCTCCCTTTTCTTCTTTCTTTTCTTTAGTCGCTAATTTCACCCCTGTTGTTATGCCCCCGCAGCTCTTCCTTTCTTCTTTCCTCGTTTTGTTCCTTGATTATCTCATTCCTCTACTCATGTCTCTACCAGACCCCTTATCTCAAATTGTCTCACAATGTCCCAAAATTCTTCTTCTTTTTTTCTTAAATCCGTTTTCGTTCTTTGCCGTTTTCTTTATCTCTTTTGCTTCTCGCCTCCTCTTCGTATCTTCTCTCTTGTGTTTCCTTTTGTGCTTCCTTTCCGATTCCCATTTTCTTTGCCCATTTACCTTTTTTTTTGTCCTTTTTCCATTTCCACTGTCTCCGTTTTCTGCATCCCATCTCCCCCTTTCTTAGATCCATCTCCACTGAACCCCCCTTTTTTCTTCTTTCACGATGGTTCTTAGTTTCTTCTGTATCTCTCGTTCTTGTTTTTTAAGATCTTTGTCTATGAATATCTTCTCTGTTTCCTTCTTTTCTCTCAGTTTTCCCTTTTGTTTCATCATTTTTTCCTTCCCACTCCACTCCTCCATTTCCACTACTACTTGATCCTTGTTTGTGTTGTAGCAATCTTTGATTTTTGTTTCCTCTATGTTTTCTTTTACAAAATGTTCTATGTCCTCTTTAATCTGCTGCTTGCTCTTTCCTTCACCTCTCCATCCTGTTATCACTATGTTACTTTTTCTTCTTCTCCTTTATTCATATTCCATTTCCATTCCAGCCGTGCTACTCTCTCAGTCAGGCTATTTTTCTGTTCCTCCCATTTCTTTTCTTTATTCTTAAAGTCTTCCCTTTGTCGTTCGATTTCTCTCTTGATGGTTCTCTTTTCGCATCTCCTTTATTTCCTCTTTCATTTCCACCTTTATTGCTCACAACTTTTCTAGTATCTTTTCCATTTCCCCACTTGTTTTCTTCTCTAATTCAGGTGATCTTGACGTTTTCTTGCTTACCCCAAATACTTTCTCTTCCTCCTCTTCTTTTCTTCCTGTTCTGCCTTTCCTTGTTCTTTTCCTTTTTTTTTCTTTTCTTCCTTGGCTTTATACATTCTTTGCTCATAGGCTTGCTCTTTGTCTCCTAGATGTCGCTGTTTTCCTCTTTATTTAATTCTTCTCTTCTTTTGGGTGTTTTCTTCCTCGCCACCCCCTTTATCCTCTTCCTACCTTGCTTTGGTATTTCTCGTTTCCTCCTTTGCTTTCCCTTCCCTTTTTTCATCTTTCGCGGTGGGTCTAAGTTTCTATGAATATGTTCCTTACTTACTTTTTAAGTATAGAATATTTTTTATAACGAGCGTTCAAAAGGTCCTGTGGTCAAAATGCCTGATTTTTGCTTTTTTGCGTTTATATAAGTACGTAGCTGTCAAACCACAGATGTCAACGTCATTTTTGTGAAAGAATTATGTATCTCGAAACCATTTTTGAACGCTCGTTATTTTATTCTACTGTGACATTAAGAAATTGTTTTGCGTTTAATTTTGTCCTCATTTTGAACATTATTTGATCTCTAATCATTCTTTTACAATTCATAATCGTTCATTTTCTTGTTATTCGTCTTGATTATTTGATTTTTGCCAAATGTTTCCTTTATTTTTCCATTTTCTTATTATTTGGGTCAATCTAAATTTTTTTACTTAACAAACTTTTCACTTTTCAATTTTATTTTCCGTTTTTCCGTCCTCTCAGTTTATTTTTCATTTTTATTTGTAACAATATCATATCAAGGCCAATAAAACAAATTCCAGATATTTTATTAGGTACCTAATTATTTTTCTATCTACAATCATTTTACCATATGTTTCATCTCCTAGTAATTTTTTTATTGCTTCTTTAACTGTAAAAATTGATACTTTTTTATTTTGATGCAAAAAACATTTGATTTTTTAAAACATTCATTTGCAGTCTTTATAACACAATATTATTAAAGCGACAATAGTACATTACGGTACAAGGTCGGTAAGTGTAATATAATACATATAACAGTCGACTGTTTTATTTTTCCAAGATTCTGTTATAAGCACTTAACAATCATTTAACGTGTATTGTAACATAAAATAACCCTTCCATATAGCAATAAAATGTCATTGATTCTTACTTATTAGATCGCTAGGTTTTATTTTGACATTACAGCATTAGTGTTGTTATATTTCATAACAGTTCAGATTTTTTTCTGAGAAAACCATCCAGAGTTTTGTATCTGGGATTATAGTTTGCTCTGAGAAGAATTTTTCAACTTCGACGATCCCGATCGTTTTGAGTGTCTCAAGTAGCGCTCCAAACGAAAAACCGGTGTAAATTTTGTGTAATTGTGGGAAAGTTGGTCCACAATCTGTGTGGCCGTCGCAGGACGATAAAGAACGTCCAGATAGAGAGGAGGTGGTCAGCGCCTGGAGATGCAGAGTGCAGAACTAAAGTTAGCAGTGATTGTTCCAAGTATCTGAACCATGGCTGAACAATAGCCATTCAAACTGGAACCGGCCACTGGACACTAACTGCAAACGAAACACTACCTCTCACAAAGGTAAAACGGTAGAGGAACTGCGCCGATATATGAGACATGTGTAGATACGCCTCTTGAATTGACCACAACCGCCCGGAAAATAAAAAACGCACACATCATGACGTCCCGGAGGGACTTCCCCGGTCCGATCGGCTGAAAACCGGCCACAAATCAATTCGAACGCGGCCAAATTGAATCCGGGCGCCCTCCGGATTTTTTTAAGTCGCCGTATATCACCCCCGGAGGAGGCCCGATCGGGCCCAATAAAATCGGACAAGGGCTTTTTATTCCGCCTTAAACGAGGCTAATTGTGAGTTCGAGGGGTACTTAAGGGCCTGAAATATTCACAAGTTGTCAAAGAGTGCGATGAAATATTTAGGACAAACTTTGGAAATATGTTTAGGTGGCATTAGGAGGGCGCAGCTTAAGATGGCGCAGTTGTGGGAATATAAAACATAATAAATACCTAATGTATGAAGATTCTATCACATCGTAAAGTATCTGGAAGTTTTCGAGTTTGAGAGGTTCCTATCGGAGCCATATTACCAGCTTTATGGCACGTCAGGGAGGGATTATAGAGACACTAGGCCCGACTTCTCGAATTTGTTTTGAATATTTAAGGTGAAGACCAAAGTGGGAATTTTATTGAAATATGGCGGAAGAGGCGATTTTTAGAATGGACACTGCTCCGACCCAGATTCCTAACGCGGGAAGACACCGGAAGGGCTTCAACACCACCAACAGAACAAAATTGTGTCCGAAAAATTATGTTATTATAAGAATAGGGCACGGTATCGAGGCCGTCTACTGTGTCCTCTATTTATTGTATTTAATAACGGGCCATCAAATAAATTTATATTTAGAGCAACCTATGGAAATTCAATTGTTTGCAACATTTTTCCAGCGTAGAAAATGACACAAGAAACGTCTGACATTTTAACGAAATAAAATTAGGATATGACAATATGAAATTGGGAAAAAGTTTACTATGTAACCTGTGTAACTTCGGAGAATAATTGGTTACAAAATTACTTTACACTGTTAACAGAATTAGAATGTAGCTTACGCCTACTCTAAATATATATTTATTTGAAGACCCGATAGTATATTATATCATTAATTAAGAGTAGAAATTAGCTGTCAACATGCTCCAATTAATCTACGCTTTAAAAAAGCACAACAATTGACGGTTTCCAACGCCTTCCCAGCCCAGGATTTCATTTGAACGCGCGATATATACTATTTTATCTTCAAGCGGATGACAAAAAAAAATCGGACATAAACTCACTTATTTATTTTTCTTTTCCTGCAGTTACAATCTTCAAATTTTAAGGCACTAGTAATTTCTATTTCCCTTGTTATTGGTACTTGAAGTTTCGATAATATTAGTAAAGTCTACAATGCTATTCAATCTATCCGATGTACTTTCTGCAAATTTCCCCCTAAAACTTTCCCAAAATGGTGAATGATCGCCATTTGTAATTTTTGTATCCTGAACTTTTACTACGACAGCAGAGCCTAAATCTTCGATATCTCTTGTTGTCAAATTGGTGAATTCATCGCATCACAAGCTCCGGTTATTCATAACTCTACGGACATAACCTACAATAATTTATAATTCTTCGTCTAGGGAACTCAGAAATTTTACCTTTGTAGCCAGATCATCGTGATTCATGAGCATTATTATACATACACAATTTAATCATATACTTTTCGGGACTTTGGCGGGACTAGATCCGACACAGGTAGTTTGCCGCGATCTGCGTCAATTTTCGGGGAGGGAAATTCATATCGGCACCGGACTTCAGTTAATTGCTAAAAACATATAACAAAAATTATCAAAACGTGAATAGCAAACGAATACAACTTACAGCTGTTTACTTTTCAACAGTGAACGGTTATCTTGCGTTATTTTTTAATAATTTTTTTTTGAGGAATCATCTACAAAAAGTAATCCAAGTCCCACACATTTTTTTTTTTTGACGGTCGGAAGAGATAACAAACACTCTCATATTTAATTTAGGAATGATTTGTTTCTATATTTCCTATGCCTTACACCTCTAATCTTTTCCTAAAATCTCTTATCTTAATTCCGAGGCCGGCGTAACTTATTACAAATTCTCTCGATTCCTCAGGTAGTCTTTGATTTGTTGAATAGAAGTTTTTTAATGTTGAGTGTATCATTTTCGGTATTTTATTACACCTAACGTTTGTCCTTAACATTTAGGCCGGCTCCAAAAATTCGAATTTATGGAGAAATTCGTTTTAAAATAAAAAATAAACGGAGAGACTTGGGATGCATTTATAAAGTCAATTAAAATTTTTCTCTAGTAAAAATCAGTCGAATTCAGGGGGAATAATCACAGTTTCTCTTACACCACATTTTCATTTATTTTAGCAATTTTGAGAATTTTTGTCTGTCTGTTTCTCTGTTTGTATCCGCTTAACTCAAAATCTAATACATCGATTTCCTTCAAACAAAATTTATTTAAAAGGGAAAGTTCTTCAGTATGTTTTAAACTTGGTTTCATCTCAATATGACGTCAGAGAGCTGCACAGTAACGAGAAATGTGTGTCGACTACATTGTAGTGCCTCGCTTAACCTCTTTTCATTTACTACAATTTTTAGTTTACTTTTTACCGTGTTTTGAGATTTTCCACTACAACTGGTATCAAAATTAATTTTCCAGTTGATCAATGGATCTGGAGATAAGCGCCAAGATATCTTTTTCCTCTTATGACGACTCGCTCAATTATGTAAAAAACCTTCTTGTTCCACAGTTCGTGATATTCAATTTCAAAAAGCCCCGTTCCTCGATGCCAGCCCCGATAACGAATTCTTGAATATTTTTTTCGGTTCTAACACTGTCAACACGCACTGACAATAGCCGAATCCGTACAACTTGTTAGATGTTATCTTAATTGTTTGCCGGTAAGGCAGCGTCCGTCGTACCCACCTCTCCATATTTACGAGGGACACGTGCTCGCCGCTTTAAATTTAGTGTTTTCGGTGGCGGCGACGTAAAATCCCCGGCCGCCGCAATATCAATTGCAGACATGACCAATGTAGACACATCTATCAGTATTGCCAACCGCCCTTCTCATTTGCAAGCCCCGGTATCAATGCAAACAGCTAACAGGTTAGGTGTTAAACATATTAACCGAGGTTTCGGTTTTGCGGTACGCGTTCACATGTGTGTGGAGCTTTTCGATCAGATGGGGTGTCAAGGGGTTGCCGATACTGTGACGAGCAAGGGTTGCTCTGGACGACTACGCATCACAGTTGCCTCTCATATCTGTTATTGAGCCTTTTGATTTCGCCAATGACGCCGACACTGCGATGCCCTTGTTGCCGCTGAAATGTTTTTCGAATTATTACAGCACTTTGCCCATTCTACTTTTACCAAATAATACGAGGGCCCCAGCGCAAATTAAATATTTGCAAATTCGGTACACAATAATCACAAGTCGACGTTTTCAGTTTTCACTGGTTTTTCGCTCCGCCTTCGCGCATATATGTATTCCCAAGGTCACAGCCCATGAGAGAATCCAAGAAAATATAGGAGGGCGCCAGCGCAAATTAAATATTTGCACAATAATCGCAAGTCGACGTTTTCAGTTTTCACGCCTTTGCGTAGATATTCCCAAGGTCACAGCCCATGAGAGAATCCAAAACACTTTTAATCTGTCTAATGGGCCATACAAGCGAAAGAAAAAGATGTCAATCCGGACTAACTGATATCTGAATCTTTTTCGCCACGTGACGTCTCGATTTCCTTTGTAACCGGATAAAGGAGTAGACCACGGTCCGATCGCCTCGGAAAGAATCAAACAAATGAAATACGACACCGACATTACAGTAAGTAAGCACTGTGGCTTGCTGTATTTGTTCTTGTTCGATCTATCGGAGCAAGAGGAAATATTTCCTTACAGTGGTGGTTCAAGGAGGACGGTGTAGATTTCCGATACAAAAAATCCAGTAATATTCGTAATTTATGTCTCGCCTGATAGTTTAAATTTATTTTCATATTTTTGAAACGTGATCTTCATAATGAAGCTGTCGGTGGACCCGCTGACCAACTTAGGCTCCCTTCTCTGTTTACCTTTCTTTAGTTTATTGTACGAAGATAATTTAGTGTTGTCTTCTTTTATAAATATTTTAACTCACTGGATAACTAATTTACATGAAGGCATATTTTAGAAAATGTGTCGTTACGTGGGTGCCCAACAAAATGACACGCAATAACACAATTTGAGATGATTTGTTTGTTGGGTTGTTTGAGAAAGACCCAAAAATAATGAAAAGGAAGAAATTGTGCCTTTATAAAAAAAGTTTATGTAAATGCAGTTAAACACTATTGGCAACATATTTATCACGGTTGTTGAGTCGAAGAAAACCCGTAAAAATGCCATAACTTCGTAATTCGGCAATTTTACGGCCATTTATGAACGTAATAAAATACTTAGTATGGGTTCCCTATGGGGTGCAACGTCGTCTCAAGAGCCCAACCGGAGACTGTTCGACAGCCGCTTTAAGGCACAATATCCCATCCAATAACTAATGAGAGTAATTAATGAATAATTTAATAGTCCTCTTCACTATTTTATCGTCCATAAAAATTTCAATATTGTGATGGTGGTCGAACTACATCTCTTCCATTGTGGCAGATAAATGCAGGACCTCCGGCTGCAGAGCGGCACTAAGTGAACACCCGGGCCCAAAAAGAGTCTCAAATGAAGCCAAGGTTTCAAATACATGTTTTAAAACAGTTGAAAAAAAACAATATGCATCTGGGGGTCACGCGAAATTGGAGTATTTCGCAGCGCACTCGTCTAAACCATACAAAAACAGTTTTATACAATCCTGATTTATCAGAAATGGTTTTCGTTACAAAACCTAATTAAGATCCAAAATCGTAGTTTGAATTTATTTTTCAAATTGTTTAGACGGTTTCCTGACGATTTTCTCCGGTGCAAGTTGAAGCTGTTAACTACGAAACTAAGAACCTGAGGATTAATTTCTACCATGCGATTTGTAGCAAATAAAATTACCTTCATGATGGTGGGAGCAAAATCGCAATTGTTCAATAATTGCAAAAGTTATAGACGTTCAAATCTGATACTAAATGTTGTGAGTTGGAATTACTCCCGGTGAGGTTTTGGCCTCGCAACTCTCTATTTCCACTCCAACTGTTAAAAAACTCGATGGAGTCGATAAAGAATTAAATTCTCGATTAAATGACGTCTCGATGATTCAATTATCTCAAATAGTTCTGAAGTTATTGGACCTCAAACTCACACATGTCTTTTAGTATTATTATTATTATTTTCACAGAAAACTCTTTTAAATATTACCACCGCCAAATTAAACACAATTAGATACGACAAGACTCTTTCTAATGACAATTTGAAATCATACAATTTTATTTTACCCATTATCGTTAAATATTATCGATCTAATTAATTTTTCTTTGTGCGACCCTTCCCTATTACACAATCATCACTATTGTTATTTGATATTTGATATCATGTCACTGTAATTTATCACCACTCTCACTTGTGCATCGTTTAATCGCGAATTCAATTCCCAACAGATACCACGCTGGTCTTTTACATTTGGAAAGATACTAAAGAATCACCGGACAAAAACATCACAAGAGTCATTTCAACAGACATGACACCAACCATCAATTTTAAACTTCCACAACTTCTTCAATCATCGAGCGACATCAATTTTTCTGACATTTATTCGCTTCAAGAGGGTGTATCAATAATTGAAAATCTGACAGTTGGATTAACAAGAAATTGCTTCAATCGCGTAGCGACATTTGTAGTGGTGCGTCGCGCAGTGAAACTTTTTGGCGACATTATCGTGAAAAATATTAGTCGTAGCGAGATTTTTCACATGAGCAAATTTGTTCAAAATTTAACAATGTACAAAACATGTCTGAGGCATTTTTAGGTAGGACTGCCACAAATCAGTGTTAATTTGATTGACACCTTTTGGAAATTTTTTGAGGTCTGTAAAAAAAATTGTGTTATTTATTGTACAAGACGATAAAATTGTACTTTATCTTTGAGGGCGTTTTTTAATTACATTTTTTTCTATAGCAGGACGTCAAGTTCAAGGGAAAAATAAAATTTCAAAGAAAATGACAATTTTTAAGTTAAAACATTTTATCTACCCTTGTTGTTAAAGTGTTACTTTATCTACCGTTGTGATTAAAGTGCTACTTTATCTACTCAAAAGAGTTTAACATCTGCTATAAAAAAAGATTTTTAATTATCGTAAAAAAATGAAAGTATTTGATGTGTTGGCAGCCCCAGTGGAAGCAGCAGCCTCGACCAGGAATTCTTCGAAACGATAATTGAAACGTTCCGTTGCAGCTCACGTCCACACAGCTATCATATTTTAGGTCCACATATTATTCATTTCTCCAGATAAGAGCGATATGATATATTTAAAAATGAAACTTAAAAGTGTTTTCCGTGAGCGGCCGTTTTCTCTTCCACCCGTCCAGGTACTGTATATAGAGACATTTCGGCCATAATGTCCGATGACGTACCACGAATTTTAAACGGAACGCCGACCATAAAAAAGCCAACAATCGCGAAAGACTTTGTTTCTCTCGTTACGTTATTAGGCGGTCACGATTTTCTGGGCGGATTTTTATGGGTTCCTGGACCGTATCAGATGTAATTGTTGCACCGCGGACGCCCACGATCGGTTTTATTGCCCAGTTTTATGGAAAAATACAGATAAGGTGGGATGGCTCGTTATTGGCACATTTCACACGACATGCACTTCCAAGCTTTTGGTTGGTCGCGAAATACCTCTCCCAAATCTTCCACTTCGGCTTTGCGTGTAACGAGGCCTTCGCCGAGCAACACACTAAAACACATTTTCTTTTTTTTTTTTTTCTTATTAAAAGGCAGCTTTTCGTGTAATGCGCGGGTGTGAACAGCGAACAACGAAACGTTCGATTCCTCATTAATTTTAATTATGTTCTGTGTGTTCTATCGCCTGATTAGATGGTTTTAGCGTATTGTACAAATATTTGTCCGTGTAAAAAGGGCTCGGAGCAGATGAGACATGATTAAATCTCGAAGGGAACCATAGGATATGATGGCATCATATTCAATTAAAATGAAATATCTTTGAAGGCTTATTTCACGAATGTCTGTACGTCTTAGATGGAATAATATGAATGGCGGCAATAAGGGAACCAAACGGAGATTTTACAAAGATAGACATCATCTTTAGATTTCGGTTTTGAATGTTGAATGAGCCCGGTGATCCCACTACACGACATCATTGATTTCAATCCCAGATAAACTTTAATTAATATCTTATAATTAGCTTCTGTAGCTTGCATCCGATTTTTCACAATTTTTTCCAAAACAAACACCAACGAATTTTTCACATCCGTGTTTGTTTCCTTTCACAAACATTGTTCACATTCTCGTGGTAAGTCTTCGGACATAATTCAACTTTTCGGAAAGCTGGAATTTTATTACCCGGCAAATGTCACCAGTCGGTAAATTTCCCAAATGATTTCCAACACCACTATTATTATTTAATTATCTATACCGAATTTACGACTTTTTAATTATCTTTTAAATTATTTTTATTAGCATTTAGCTTTATTATTTTATTTACGTTATATTTCACAACTGTTTGTCCAAAGCCTGTAAATGTCGTCGGAAGAATCGGCTATTTCATCTTATTTTGAACTAAACATATTTTTATATGTAGTATAAATCATACAGGGCGACTCAAGAAAAAGCAAAAAAAGTCAAAATTCAACTGTAGGGCTGGTGCACAAATTAGTATGTGTGGTTCGGTGGCCTAGTGGTGAGAGCATCAACTCGTCGATGAGACACACCTGGGTTCGATCCCCAATTAGGCCACCACATTTTTTTCTATACTACACCATACCACGTGTTCTAGTCCATCAGGTTCAGGCCTGGTGAGTGTCGAAACCACCCTGGAAAGCTGTGGGGAATATCATGACTCCTAGTTTTCCGAGCTCAAAGATATAATTCCTCGAAGATGTACTGATACCATTTCTTCTTTTCAAAAGCAATTTGTTGATAATTCGAGGTGTGGCGCGTATGTGTATTGAAATAAGAGTGAAAATGGCGACCGACAAAACGTCTCGCCGGCATATGTTAACAATAAAATCATTGCCGTTGTCGCTTGTACAATCTGAATGTGTTATTCTTACGGCGGATCCTGGTAATATCTTTATTACTCTCCAGAGCTGGCTACAAATTGCAGGACATTACAACACATGACGATGCAGACGGAAAAATTGCAAATATGTGACTAGCTCAGGCCATATGTCAACGAGATGACACCGCGATTGCGGAACTGAACACGTATGAGCTTAAAGACTGAATATAAGTTTTATAGATAGATATGGAGACATTGATATTCCGGTTTTCCGCTCCGGAAAAAAGACGTGGCGAGAATGCAACCTGCCACATCAATTCCGGAACCTTCCCGAAATAAAATGTAATTTTCGTAAAAATCTCACACGAGCTGAGGATGGAAAATAATAAATACCCTTATCGTGACGGATGACACAAAAAAATTTATACAGGGTGTATCGGGCAAATCACTGTTTCTTTTGTCCAAAGCCTGGACCCAAGAGGAATACTGGTTTTGCAGTATATTTTGGTGGCCACCTCTTAGCCCTGACCTGACACCTCCAGATATCTATATTTTCTTTGAAAGATTTGTGAAGGGTTATGCAACGAGCAGGAGTGCGAGTAGGCAATTTAGCCTCGGCAGAAAGTGTGTGCTCGCAGCGTCATCAATAGTGGCAGTAATCCATTCCGGTGTGTCTGTTTGTTTGTGATTTTGCAGACTGGTAGTCCGGAGGCGATAAGTGATGTTACCCTTGAGCATCGCGTTCGTATAAATCAGAATGATGCTATTCAGATAAATTCAAAATCTGAAATAAATTATAATGTTGTCATTGAGATTCGCGCTGAATACGAAATATTGCCGTCTATTGCTTGAAAATCCTTAAGACCTTGTCGAATAGCGAATAGGACCATAAATCTTGGGAACACAACTCGAAAAGAATTACAATGCGCGTACGTAACACACAAGAACACAACAAAAATCGATGAGGCGACTCCCTGGATCCCGATCGGGTTAATCCCGTCGTGGAAAAAAATCCACCTATTGTCAGGAGGAAGACCTATCAATTCTTAAGTTAAGTCGGCGATTTTAACGTTCCGTATAAAATGGTCGTAAATTCACGGATTACCGATTGACAGACGAAACGGAACCCACTTCATCCGATAAAATATCCGGCGACAGAGAGAATAGGCGATATTTCATCTCGATTTCTACAGGGAGGCGCACAATTATGGAATCGAAACAATTGGAAAAGAGAAACGGAAAAGATATTTTTTGGATTTGAAAAAAATCTTTCCAGGTTATTCAGGAACAAGTTCACAAAGAAATTTATTGGAGGAATCAGGAAAAAATAGTACATTATATCATTAAGAGTAGAAGTATGACTTTTTGTAGATTAAATTAAATCGAAAAGAACGGGTTTTTGATTTATTTCAGCGAAGAGTAACGAAACAAAAGGATACAATAACAAATATAAATAGAGAAAAAAAAATTCTTCAAATAATAAATATGGTATTTTGTTAGAGATTAAAAATAAAACAAATCCAGAGTGCTACCTCATCTTTTGTTTTATCGAAACGTCTGTCTTAGCTTAATCATACACATATGTATACTTGCTATACACAGTCGTTTTATTGGTTGCCTACCTCTCAAAAAATCGATTAAAAATTAATTCTCTTGCTGTTGGTGTGATTCAAGTTTAACAAAACGCAACTTTTCTTTTGGGTTCTCTGAATAATAATATTAATAAAAATTATTTCCGAAGTGAATAGAGCATTTTTTTTTTATTTAATAGCAGGAATATATTATAATTATTTAATGTTTATTTTGTTTTTTCTCGTTGACTCGAAATATCATTTTCTAATTTTCTTTCCCAGACTCCCTATGCGCCCCCACTCAACAAAATCGAACCAACAAATCACCTCATAATTCCCTTCTTCAGGCGCAAGAAGCCATGAATAAATGAGCGACCGGCGCACATCTCCAGATTGATACCCCGAGCCGAAAATAAACCATCGACCGATTTAATATTTCGAATGGGTTAATTGTTGTCGAGGGGTGCGAATTCGAAACCCCGTCAATGGCTCGTGCATCGGCGAGAGCGATTATTTTCCGAGAGCATCACTTTGTAGTCGAAGCTCTGGATATTTCAAGGGAACGAACAAAACTGACACTGACAGATATACAAATGAGAGTTGATATTCACTCCTATAGATATCCCTATTTGAGATATTGCCGCTGCACACTTTTCAATAATGTCTAATGGAAAACGATGCCTTTCTTTGTTCAGACAACGTCAATGCTCCCTCTCTTCCCCCGCTCACCCCCCACGACACACGTTTCAAAATAATTAAAACCGCGAATTATCGCCAGAGGGGGCAATCCCACACACGCAAAGAAAAACAAAAAAAAAAAAAACTTCAGCAGTATATTATTATTATCATCATCATCCCTATTTATTATTATTCTTATTATTATTAAACACTTACGAAATCTTGGTTTGAATAAAAGAGAGCAACTCTGCTGTCAAGTTTGAAATTGGTGTTTGTAGAAATCGTAAATAATTATTTTTATTGGTCCACATAAGCGTCTGAATTAAGTAACGACATTGTTATTGGGTGTCACGTCAATTACGAACCTTCAGCACACTTAATCCCGTCAAATTGAGATAAAATATGAAACATGCACTTGATAAAACCATCCGGTGGTTTAATAAATAACGATTTGAAGAGTAATTTATGACAGTCACCATCGATAGTTACTCCAAATGAGTGCCAATTTCCCATAACTGTAACATAAATTGTGGTAACGTAAGAAATCGGTTCCCACCGAAAACTGAACGTCGAAACTTGTTTGTTTTTTTTTTGGTGGAGCCTTGGGCCAAATCCCCGCCTAACAAATTGGTTAGTAAATGTGGAACCGAAGATGTTTTCGTTAAAAGTAAGAGTAACAGCAGGAATTCATAGAAAGAGAAAGTAACTGCAGACTGCAGGAGTAGTTGTCATAAATGAACATCACCGAGATACAGCTGGGAATCGAGTTGCGAGATTCTCCGCCAGTCGGCGCCACCGGATGGAGGTGAACTCGTGACATAATTCCCAACACCTGGTCAGTTCCCGACGGAAATCTTCCCCGCCGAATCAATCGTGCACGAAGAAATTGGCGCGATCGAGCGGGCGCTGCCAATGACAGTTGACAGTTGTCGCCGCGTCAAATTGACAGTTGCCGGGTGACAGTTGCGGTTGACAGGGGTCGGCGCGTTTCCATTATATCCGATCAAATAACATCGTCATTTCCCCAGTGCGTTCTGCAAAGACTCTCCATAATAAAGTCATCGGGAGTTTTCTCGGGTCTGGCAGACCGCTATAAAGGAGAGTGCCGGTGCGTAACAGGTTATTTTACACATCTATGGTTACCCTGATGTGTGTGGTCCTCGGAGTGTTCCCGGGTCCTCGCAAGGACGAGTTGCCGGATCCGTTCGGGGTCCCCGGAGGGCCGTTATCCATATAAAATACGCGTTATCGGCATGCATCATCCGCAAGAAACTTTGATTATGTCTGCCGGCTTAGGCAAACAACAAATCGGAGATGGCGACGCCCGAGAGGCTGCAACCCAAAAACCGTCAGCCAGATCCAAGGAAAGAAACTTGATGAAGAAAGAACTGGCAATTTTTAAGAAGCAATTAGGGTGATGAAGCGGGACTTTGATGAAATAATAATAATACTGATGTAGTTTCTATATGAAAAAATATAACAGGATGAAGAAAAGAAAGTTAAAGAATGTCAAGTAGAAAATAAAAAGAAGCAATAAAATGTAAAATAAGAAACTAATTATATGAGAATATTGGGAAAAATACTCGAGCTGATGTAGTGTCTTTAGCTCTCAATGAAAAAATATCAATCGAAACACCAAATTAACAAGAAGAGAAAAAATAAGAGAGAGAAAGAAATGAGTTAAATGAAAACAATACTCAGCTTAGTAATACGTAATGCAGCGAAATCTTAGTATTTTATTTTAATCAAATCAAAATGGAGGAAAAGAAAGCACTGTTAATGGAGATTAAGGAGTAAAAATAACAGAATGTTTAAGAAATGCCAAGAAAAAAAATAGACTAATAGGACAAGTTAATTATGATATTCAATACAATGTACTTAAACTAATTGCAAGAGAATATTGGAATTTAGTTGCGAAAAATACTAGAAAAGGGAGAGATTTGTTGAGAAAATATTGCCAGATAATTTAATAACTCCTATTTTTAAATGCAATTTTTTTTCTAAATTGGTAACAATGCATACTTAAAACTACTAATAAAAATGGAATCGTTACTGTTTGATTGTGCTCTATATTTTTTTCATCACGATATGACGATATAAACTGTGTGGAGTATATTGCGGTGTAGTGAGCTCGCCCATCCATCGCTCGAACATTTTCTCGTTTGCCTAAAATTTGTCACCTTTTTACCATTTTATTTGTGCAAATGGCAAAATAACTTAACACCATGCGCCATTTCCTACTTTCTGCGACAAATCGCCTCGACCTAATCTCCGGACTAATATTTTTTGTAGGTCCCTAACGAAACAGGGATTTTCTCTAATAATGGAATAATTACATCGGGATTGGTCAAACAGTAAATTGACCGCAAGTGTTTAGAGTTTAGAATTTAGCGGGTCCCCTTTAAGGATTTATACGTTTCGACTGTTCTCAATGTTTTTATCGCCCATCTTATGTTTTATCTAGTGAAATTCCGTTTGTTTTCGGGGATTAATTCCGTATTTGTGTAATGCCTGCCGTACTCTAATAATCCTATTATGATATCATATGTTGATGTAATTCGGACAAAAAATCCAAAGGATCCGGTCCACACGAACAAAGCCATCGTCACAAACACTCGCTCTACCTAAAACGAAGTGATTTTCCAAATTAACCGACTTATTCAGCTACAACATTTTCCTCTTTTGCATAAAAACCTATTTACTATTATTAATAGAAAGCAGTTTTCCTCAGAGCTAAACGCGCTCTTTAGCATAGGCAAGCAGATATACAAACTTGTACAACGATGGAAATAAGAACCAGTTTCTTCCTTACACAACACACTTTTTTCCTATCAAGACATTCACGCGTTGTTCACCTCAATCAAGATTTTTTTACAATGTTTTCACCCCAAAAAAGCTATTTCCTATTCTACAATAAATGCATTTCGATCAATTCTATAATAGTATATTATTTGCCGAGCTAATAATGCCTATCATAATCCACGACTTTTTTTCATAAAACACTTAGCTTAAAGATTTGTGACTTATGATGAATCACAAGTGACTTATAATAAGTCACGGCTGTAATTTATGACTAGCATAATGTATCTATAGTTACGTAAATAATAAAGGTATTATTTAATGGTCGTAGATAAATATATAAATTCTACAAATTAGTCCGGCCTGAATGCTGTGTCGCCGGTTGTGTGGTGGGTCAGAAAATGATACAAAGATAACGCTAATCAATTATTAATTGAAGTTAAAGAGAAATTACAAAGAGATAGTTTTGTATTGAGTTGATTTAATTCAAGTTGAAACGTTTTCGTTGTAAAAACGTGATATTTTGAACGGTTGAATTGTGTTGGAGCAAGTGCAATTAATATGCAAAAAAGTGCAGCACAACTTAAACCGGGGTTTCACGTATTTATTTATTTGGCGGGAAAAACCAGTCTGGCCAACTTTCCGCATTTAGATTAATGAAGGATTGGGATTCGTGCAGGCGGAATCTAGTTGGCTGTTTGTATTAATATATATTTATATGTCCATATCAATGAGTCCCCCGTTTATAATTTGACGAAACTGGAATGTCCACTTGGCCGCCCTCGCGTCTTCGTTTCACACATTCGGCGGCGAGGAAAAAACCGCCGCCCCCACTACCGAAATAATTAAGGGTTGAGGATTCGGCGCCGCGGCTTATAAGTGATATAATAAGCAAAGAGTGAAAATCTTAAGGAATATGATTAGAGATTATGGATATTTTAAATACTGACTCTGCTACCCCAAAATGACATTTAACCGTTGAATATTCATGCGCCGATGATGGCACGAAGGGTTCTGTCGCATCTTTAATACGCCACCCCCGACGACACCCGCGACCCCCTCGACTTTAATATCTCCCGAAATTATACTAACTTTTCGCTGTTATTTAGTTTGAATTTATCAATACTGTATGAAGAGTGACGTTTCTAATTAGAAATTACTTTGCAACCTCTTGAAATTGTAAGTAAGAATACATTAAGGCGTAAATAAGTCGCAGCTTTGCAGGGGCGGACTCGGTCGTGGAAAATGCCCCAGCGGGGCTTTCCATGCGTGCCGGAGCGCCCTGGAAATTCACGACACATTTGTTTTTACTCCTTCCAAACATGTTAATGAGTTATTCTGCTGTGTTACGTTTTCTAATTATACGATCGCTATTACCAGTAATTAATTAATGTTTCGTGAAAATTCTTGCTTCAATTGAATTTTCAAACGGGATTTATTGTCACGACTCCTGCCCTATCGAGGACCACCAATTCGAAGGACCTGATTTACTAGGTGCGAGATAAAACTGGAAAAATGACGTTTAAATTGCCAAACTTCGGACATAAATCCTGCGAAGGATCTGATGCGTTTTTGTAATTCCTGAAAGGAATTTTTTCGCGATTTATTTGTAAACCATCCCGCGTCATAATTAGCAATTAAGAAAAATAAAGCATTCAAAAGGACGCTCCGGTTAATTTTCTTTGTGCTGGAAAAATCCCGATTCGTTGTAATTTTTTTGTCAAGGAAACGCAGCAAAGTGAAACAGGTGTGACGGCAGATTTGTTAACGATTCAGCGGCGAAAAGGATCCGGAGGACCTCTCTGTTGGGTCAGTTTCACACAAGGAATGCGGGTATTTGAAGTGAGGGTCAAACGGTTCGCTACGGTGGTGACCCTAAACTTGCAATTTACTGGCGCACTTCCTAAGATACGGCCTCGGACTATAGTCCTGGCCCGCTGCCTTCACTAATTGTCCCTTGTTTAATGATCCGATATCAGAATATAAATAAACAAGTTCGGGGACGACGCCAATTTAAACATTTTCAAAAGCGGAGCTTTCGGGGACTGGAGGCTCGAGGATGCGTCGCCTTTTCAGGTGCCAAAACTAAATTAAACGCAACAGAAAGGAAAAACTACAAAGGTAATGTCGTGTAGAAATTGAAAGAAAGGTAAAAGCTTCCTGGTGGCGTCGCAGAGAACAAAGTAATACGACCAAATAAAAATTAATTTCTTCCTTGAAGTGTACCCCAAAGCTCTCCACAAGAGCCGACGTTATTCCACATATCTACATACATTAAGTATTTTTCTTTAAAATTCCTACATATGCCTATTGATTAAGATTGTTAATTTCTTCTATTTACAACTGTTTTCATTTTTTGATTTTAGTTCTCAAATACGAGTAGATATATCTTTTTTGTATTTTTTTTTTGAAAAAGTGATAAAAATCTAAGATAATACAGTTCTCTTCTAACAAAAAGATTAGTAGAAAAAAAAATTTTTGCAAAGCTGCTGTGCAAAGTACAGAACAGATCAACAGAGATTTAGATTTTTCAACAATTTTTCTATAGAGTAAAAATATGAACAAAGTAAAATTTACAAACTGAGAGGCCTTATAGTAAAATATTGCTATAATAATAGTATATCATAGAAAGAGCGTGTAATGATGGTTTACTCACCAGCTTAAAGCCATCACACGCGAGTAAGATTATATACTTTTTCTACTACGTACAAATTTCGTCATCAGAATTCATTTCCTACATTTCATTTCAAATAATGAAATTTTGTGATTTGTCACTTAGGGAGTAGTTACTCACGGCCGTGAGTAATAAATATTATTATTACTTAACGCTTAGCGCACGGAGTAGATGTCTAGATGGTGTAAAATTTGTTGTTTCGCCTTGGAAAATGTGTCGAACAAGCAATCTAAGTAACGTTGCATTTCCATGTACTTAATTAATCGAATGAATAGTGATTTAAGTTAGGCGTGTACTTACAAACAATTGGCTACGAACCAAATTTCAACAATATCCGCAAGTTTGGGAACAGTTTAGACGTTATTTCGATTCTATTAACTCTGGATTTATATATGTGTTGAACACATACACTTTACAAGTTCCTCTCTTAGATGCTAAATTGTTGTGTTTACTACTGCCGCCGCCGCCGCCTCCACCCCCAACATCCAGATATCTATTCCGAGTAAATTGAGTACAGATAAAGTTCGCAATTAACGGAAATAATACAAGACGAAGCCGTGTTTGTAAAGCTATTCCCTTAGAAATGTCTCGGCTAAGAATATGTCTTCATCAGAGTTAAAAGCGCCGGACTCGTAGAGCGTCAAGTGCAGCGCGGGTTGACTAATAAGCTCCCCTCAAAAAAACTGGGAACCGAAAGCTCCCTCACACACGTGACGATTGAGCCAAAGATTTAAACCTCGAGAAAGTTTCGGCAACGGTAAATTATGAAGCGCTGCTCTGTTATGCAGTTCACCAAATGGTGGGAACTGGCATGGGTCTTAATGGAATGGGTGTTTAAAGTTTCAATGGGTCAGGTCACTCATCAGAAATTCTGATTTCTGGTCGCAAGAGCCATATGAGATCTTGCAGCATCTTGTTTGTTTTAAAATTGTGCAAATGGTGGATGCGCCGGTTCAAATGGTTGTTTTCTCCCTCCACCTCGTCCCGCGTCTCCATTAATCGATTGATTTCGAGCCAGAGTTGCATATCGAGTTGCCCCAAGCAAATTATAAAAATTTCCCTATTTGTTTCTCGTTTTTATTGCCATCGCGAACCGTTATCTCGTAAGAAAACACACTTTCCCTCTAGATTTCGCCGATCTGATCATTTTATGGGCACTCGAAGCGCCGCCGTTATTCAGACCCACCCTTCTAAAACGCATCCGTCAAAAGCTAAACGACGTATAAAAATACAAAGAAAATAACGAAGGAAAAAACCAATCGATTCGACGTCATTATCTTTGTCTCTGGTTCGCTCTTAACTCGACGTTGATTAATTCCGATATGAAAATATCGAATTAACAAAGCTGTATCCGGCATTGTGCTATCTGGGGTTCGTATTAAGCCAAAGGATCTTAATAATAAAAAATAACCTATCATTATAAAACGTCTCTAATACGTCTCTGCCTCTCGCTCCTTCCAGGACGGGGCAAGAAGGACGCCGAATGGGGTGCGTAAGATACCAAACAATTTGAAACTATATCTATTACCCTAAAGCTTATTATTTGGCTAATATAAATGAGGAGTCATTTATATTCTATTTTAATATCGCTACACGCCATTTAATTTTATTCCCGCGTCAGACGAGAAGAAAAAAGAAGAGGAAGGAGGTTGCACTTCTTATGGAAAAGAAGCCGACTCATTAGCAAAGGCGCAAAGATAGTTGTAGAAATATTTTTGAAAGAGAATAAAATGAAAAGATACAAAAAGCTCATTCGCAGAGATGGAAATGTTCCGTAAAATAAAAAAAGCAATACAAGAGACAAGCAGAGCTTTTGTGACCAGTATATTATGTTATTAGGACCAAAAATGAAGTTTTATGTGCTGAGGCTGCCGACCAAAGTGAGTGTTAAAATTTAAACTAGGAATTTCAAATGATTTAGCTAGTTTACTTTATCTGCTGCTCGTCAGCAGAGATAAAACTTTATCTGCCGCTCGTCAGCGGAGATAATAACTTTATCTGCCGCTCGTGAGTTCGTTAGATGCTATGGCAATGAGGAGACATTTTAGCATTGTCAATCCACCACTATAACGTCGTATTTTACTGACGTTTGAAGAAAAAATAACATATACTATTTTTTCTTCAAACCTTCATAACAAATTATTTAAGACATGTTAAGAAACCAGGTAGGAATTTCAAATGATTTAGCTAGTTTACTTTACAGCCGCTCATCAGCGGAGATAATCACTTCACGGACGCCCTCAGCGGAGATAATAACTTCACGGACGCTCCTCAGCAAGATAATAACTTCACGGACGCTGGTCAGCTCGTTAGATGCCATGACAATGATGTGACATTTTAGCATTATCAATGAAGCAGTGCAATGTCATATTTTACGGACGTTTGAAGAAAAAAATTTTTTTTTCAAAAATATTTTGTCTAAATTTCAAGATGATGTCTTATTGTCTTATTGTCGTTGAGATTGGAGATGAAGACAAGAAAAGGAGGGGTGAGAGTAGGAAACATGGCTAGAGGAAACATGTGAGGACAAGATACGGTGGTAGATAATGTAAATAAAGATAACAAGTCTTGATGGCTCTTCAAAGATTACTGGGTTGTTCAAATGAGCTCCAGTGATTTTGCAAGAGCGTGTCTCAATTTTCTTGGTGGCTTACCACAAGGGACAACTTCGGGACCCCGTTTTTTCACAATTCCGACTTAATTTGTGATTTTGAGTATTTTGTTCGATCACAAAATTTCCCGAAGATGTTCTGGAGCGCACTTTCACTGGGTGCAAGCTTGCAAAGGAATTTTTTGTCCGTTGTTGAAAAACAGCGCAGCAAGTAGAAGTGAAGGCCCCGTTAAAAGCACACGTTCCACCGATAATTGCTGTTTGATTTTGGATTCGTTCTCTTGATCCGAGTTTAACGAGGCATTGAATTATAGCAAATACAAATTTAATTTGAATACGTTATAGATCATTACCTGCACGAGCGTTATTTCAGTTTGATGATGGCGGACCGCAGTTTAATTTACTTTTGCTAACAGCCGGACCATTGTTTGAATATTTGCGATTATTCACCCTCTCCTCCCAACACTAATTGCGATTTTCATCATTCTTATTTATTTCACCGGACAGAGTAAATTCCCCGATTTCGTCAAATCACGCAGAACCTCCGAACACGTCCCTCGAGATAAACCCCGCAAATTTTAATTATTGCACCCCGAGCGTAAAAAGTGGCGTCTTATCGGTTCCCGATCTCATCACCCGTTTTCAATTATTTATAGTTATTTTAACCGGGTGGGAGATGAAAAATAAACCAGCCTCTCTTCTAATTTTTAATTTCGCCCCCGTCTGAATTACGTCTCACGGTCCACGTCGGCTGTCCTTTTTCTTCCGCTCTGTTTTTGCGGGCAAGGGGTGACATCCGACTCTTAAAAAGTCCATTTCGGTTTTCGCTCTCTTAATTACATGGCATTTCTAATATTTATGACCTGGAGAGATAAGAATTTCCCTGCTAGTTGAAAAATGGTGAAGTGTTAAAATGTGCGTGGCCAGTTTTAACCCCCATCATAATTGCCACGACAACTATTCGACTCCGCCAATCTACTCTGCGGTTTTACACACATTTCTTGCCGCAGGAATCTCACATTCAGCCCTTTTCATAACTCAATTACCACAATCACTCCACAAACTCAAACACTCCATCTCACCTGACAACCAAATTTATTCATATTTCTTCTCCAAAAACCCTACAAAACATTCTCTTCACATAACGAATTATTTTGTACAAAAATATTCCTACAATCCCTTGCATTTACTTATGGAGGCCCAGACACTATCAAGATCTGGCTGTATGTTTGGTTGCCTATCCATCTGGTGACATTTTAGTAACTTTTACACAGTTCGGTTTGCAGCCAACTGTATAAACAATGGTCCAAGAGTAGAACCTTGAGATGGGTAATGTATCTGTCACAATAGTGTTCATGGTAATGTTAATGTTAGTGTTAGCCAGAATGTTAATCTTCAGAACATTAATGTTAATGTCAGAAACGATGTTAAGAGATCCAGAAAATGTCTGGTTCTTTAACATCTACCAATCACCGTCGAGAATTTCAGGCACGCGCAGGCGCAGTGACAGTTCACACCACGTTGACAGCTGTAAGAGTAACATTCCGTTAACATAATTGTGAACACTGGACTACTAACATCACCATTGCCATCTCCACTAACATTATAACATTACCACTAACATTAACACTATAACATTATTGTGAACACTGGACTACTAACATCACCATTGCCATCTCCACTAACATTAGAATATTACCACTAACATTAACACTATTGTGACAGACCCATAAAAGACCTGGAAGTGTCGGTGATGGTTGGGCGAAGAGCAAAGTCAAATAATTTTGTGTTTTTGATATTTGAGGGTGTCAGCTTGTAGGGTGGTGTAGGAGGAGGTCCTGATCCGGAAGTGCTGAAGAGTGTTGTCTCGTTATCGGTAAATTAACTCCAACTGTAGCGTCTCTGTTGCGCTAATTGCCTCGACGGAGAGGAGCACGAATCGACTCCCGATCCGGGAGAAATGCAATAAGATATCGTAAAGTATGTGCTGCCGAGGTGTGAAGTGTCTGTATTGTCTACTAATTAAATTTCAGTAACCCTCAGTCTCAAGATTCCTACACATTATAAGTGACAGCTGATCTGACGATTCTCCACCCGTATTACTTTACATCCGACGTCTCGGAATTAATTCTAACCTGTTTCCGTTTCATTTTCTCCGGTTCGACTTTATTAATTCGGTAAATAATTTGATGCTCACACGAGTCGGAGGCGGCGTCGCCGCCCCTTATTAAAACGAAAACAAATAAATAAGTTAGCAAAAACGCGTCGAGTTTCTTCCATATCCATTACGGGGCACAAAAGGCCTAAGTTTAACCATTCCGTTTCAGAATACCTAAGTTACCATTAGCAATCTTAACACTAAGAACTTGCATGTTAGGGTAACACATTAGAGACTTTGACACCAGCGTGCTTTGGAATGCCGGTCTTAGTTTAATTAAGAATAAGGATGTTATTACTGGAGCCGTGACGATCCTGCAATTGTCTCTAAGAGGCTGAAAGTATAATGAGTGTAATGTATGCAGTATACACTACAGGAATCTTCTTGGGTAACGTCACGCCCGCCGTCTTATTCTAACGCACCGCCGGCGACCCTGACGCCCCCGGAACATGCATGAACACGTGCTTTCAGACACCGCGACACGCATCCCGCCTAATGCACTCCAAAGCCCTCTTACAATACTTTTTTACAACTAACACACCAAACAACAAAACAATTTGCTCTTCACTCGAAACTGAAAAAAGATCTGGACGTCACGTGGGTCAGTTTTGCACGGATACTGTGTAAACTGCGGCTCCGCCCATCCCGTTCTGGCTGCCAATGCAAAACTCCAATTTGGTTGTATCTGTGATCCACAGACGATTCTTTATGGTTGTGAGAGTTGTTCGCGAGTTTGGTGCGCCTTTTTGTCGGGCCGCCCCCACTGTCGCAAAAGGATCCTCTCATCTCGTCGCGGGGCCGGTCAGATAGCCGTGGTGTGGGTAATTAATTATGAAAAATGTCGCCAGGCGGCCGTAGAAGAGTCAAGGTGCGGAAATTTATAATTCATTTTGCAATTAAAAAAACCGGTGGCGGCGGCGCGCGGGCGGAATTACAACGCTCCCACTTATCAGGACGGTTCTTATTGAATTTTGAAATTATCTGCTGTTTTCTTAGCCATTAATTTTTAGAACGGAAAGTTTTAATTTTTAATCTAGAGTGGTGCGCGAAATTAATTTTTGATGTAGTATTTAGTTTAATGCCCTCCTGATAATGCCGCACGACTTTCCACTTGGTAATTTTTTCGACGCAGGGCCGGCCCTAGGTGGGTTCCTTCGATCGCGAGGGGAGTTTTTCTTCAGTTCGGGGATTCGGTGAGTGGCGGCGCGTTTATCCCGCCCATTATGCCAGATATATTGCTATAATTTAGTGACATAATAAATAGCTCGATAACGAGCTCGGAGAAATATCCTGGTCACATTCTAAGTAACCAATATCGACTGGAATCTCAGGAGATACGGTTTAATGCAAATGGTCCATCTCTTGCACAATAGAGCTTTGATGAGAGTCAATAAATCAGGGATATGCAAAACCTCCCTTTTATTAAGGGGGTAGTGATGGTACAAACACATCGATATGGCGGCGCAGGAGTTCGCACGTCTTTAATTGTAACAAGAGCGACAGTGGCGCACCAACATGATTGTAAACACTTTTGGGAGTTTTTACACCAATAACGAAGGTAGCGGAAGATTTATTTATATTTATTTCCTTACCTTACAGGTTTCAGTTTTGTGAATGGTTTTCAAACGCGTTGCACGTTTTTAAAAAAATTCGTTTTCAATGATGAATCTTGGTTTCAGACAGTAGTACCAATTTTCTTTGAACGTTATTGCAGTTCTGGCTTCGGCTTCATATTTCTCGACCAGCAAAATATGCATTTTGCATAAAATCCGTCCTCCACTAATTACAAACTCCGAATCCGGCGAGACAATCGGGCTTCATCCCTCCAATCCTCCAGAAGAAGCTCCGGAAGCGACTGTTCGATTTTTTTTGTCTTAGATGTCGCTCTAAACGCATCCATAACAATACAAAGTAATCTTTCAATTTCAAGAATTCGCATGTGAAATCCTCTAATAATATTCCATGTCAGTGTCCCCGGCTATATTTCACTAGTTTTTATGTCTGACTGAGACATTTCGCATCATTTGCCTAATGCAAAGTGGCCCACTCGGTTCCTATAGATATTCAAAACTATATTTAATGTTGCGTTAAACACTACCATGTATACGCAAGGGATGAAATACTACTGCTGTCGTACGGTTTTATCTGTTTTGAATACATGGAAATTTATCGTCTCTCCTCGTGCATCATCTTCAAATGTACGGTTACAGCGATGTTAAATATTTTTGTTCGGAAACGCGATAATCCGCGGAATCCAGACGGCGACCCTTCAAAAATCCAAACAAAAAAATTGTTACTCCAGATTTGATCAAAACGCAGTACTGGAAACAACACTCAACTTTGTTGACGCCAAGAAAAGTAATAAATCAATGTGGCACAGGAAAATCAAGCTGCAAAAGAGAAGAAAAAGAAAATAATATATAATATGTATGTATGTAATTATGTATGTACTTATTTATTTAATATATATTATTTTCGAAAGAATTTTTTTTACCGTAACTTCCATTTTAGTGCCTCGTTGGACGTTTTGCAATAAATCGAAATTTTGTACGTGAATGTGTTTAGGTGTGAAATGCAAAATTGAAAGCTGTCGGTGTATTTGTCGTGTGCGTATTGAATCCAGCGCTGGCTCGATTTGATTAGGATGTATCGATGACAGATCGTGCCCCTTTCGTGTATTTTTCCATCGGGTAAATGATGATTTTTGTTTGGGTTTTTCAGGGCGAACCTGTACACCGCTTGTTGAACACAGATGTGTCAACGTTGTGTAGCGAGCATACGGTCGGGTTAAATGTGCTGAAAATATTTAGCTGAGCAGTGACAATGT
The DNA here is from genome assembly GCF_963966145.1 of Tenebrio molitor. Lineage (NCBI taxonomy): Eukaryota > Metazoa > Arthropoda > Insecta > Coleoptera > Tenebrionidae > Tenebrio > Tenebrio molitor. Next base: position 1,032,315 of record NC_091049.1, read on the forward strand.
TTCTGAAAGAGACATTCTAGAACGGGGCGGATGATTTCAGGAATATAGGGGCGGAATTACAAAATCTATGCGGAAAATTCGCGTTTCAGCTACCGCAAATAATTCGGTTGCATGTGACTGGGGATTTTTCCGGTGTCGCTTACAACAGCCACGTGATATCCGGAATAATTAGGCGGATTCCTGGAGAAGGTGATCCCGGAGGTGTGTATGTGTGTGTGCAACTATGAGAGGGATTTATAGCGATCCCGTATCTTAAATCCTGTCGCGTAGACCAAAGACATATAACTTGCAAGAGTTGAGGTTTGTACTAATTGAGACGAATACGTTCTCTGATTGTTGTTTACACAATGACGAGCCGCACCGTTGCTTGCATATTTCATGGATTTATATATGACTTCGGATTTTCTACAGTCATCGTCTAATTAACAAGACAAGGATTAGGTATATGCGAGACTAAATCAACGAAATCTCTGCACAACACGAGCTCAAACTTCCTGGAAAAAAATACTTCTTGCTTCTACCACTCGCAAATACATCACAGACTTTATCGAGATTTTTCAAACTATTTTATCCAAATTTTATTTTTTAACAATTTTATTTTAATCACTAAGTCAATGTACCGTCAGGTGAAGGACTTTTTTTAAATTTTAGATTCTTTGTTAAGTATATTACTAATTGCTGAAATTATCAGTGATAAAGACCATGTATTTTGCATGTATTTTACAATTTCAGTATTATTGGAGGGTGGCACAGCAATATCAATAAAGAATGAACCATTATATGGGTCATTCACAACTACAATGTCAGGACTATTTGCCACGATTCGTTGATCACCCAAATACAAAATCTAATTATCATTTTCGAGGACACTCTTTAGTTCACGCCGGTAATATGGTTCCAAATTCTCGATTAGTTTATAATTTGTTGCTAAAACCGAACAGGGATGAAATAATATATTGTATTGTTTCACTTGTACCAATTTTACAACTATCGCTAGTCATAGTAGGATCTCTAATAGTGTCTTTTTTTGTCATTTCCAGTATTGATAACTTAATCTTGAACAGCAAAAACAGATTTCTCATTTTCAGGATGTATATTGGTCCTTTTGAGATACACCTGTGAAGCATTTATACAGGGTGTCTCAGCTAAGACTTTCGAGCCTAATAACTCAATTATTATCCAGCGGATTTTTGTGAAATTTAAAATGCAGATATTTTAGACGGTGAAGAATAAAATGCATTAATGCAATCACCCAAGTCTTAAAAACGTAATTTTTACATGCCTTTTTAAAATGTTGAATCAATGAAGATTTACATAAAAAATTGATCGTCAATAAAAAATGCTGTAGGGAAAAACTCGTCCTTGAAAGACGTCTGGTTTGCAAGAAAAAAGCAAAAAACTGTGTTAAACGTGGCTGCAAATGCAAAAACGTAGACGCGTATGAAACAAATGCGCAATTTTGCAGAATTTTGGTCATCCCTTTTCGCAGAAGCGCAGGTGACATATTTGACGTTTATCTTGCTAACCTTACAAACACTTACAAAGTTAAAGACAACATTTGGACGTAATTTATTATACTGGATGCTTTAATTCTTCCATAAAAGACTAAAACACGATCGGGATATTTTAGCAAGGTAATTTAGTTCACGTACGCTTCCTGTGTCTTCAAATAAATTGACGACTCTCTTAACCTTACATTTTGTCAAGCCTACATTTGGATAGTGTTCCACGAGAAAACGAATTATGTCATTGAAGTTCTTACGACGTTCTCCATAGACAATTTTTTTTTCCTTTTTCAACAATATTGAAATTTCTGCCGCTGTAGTCTATTTTTAGAGTATTTTCAATAAATTTTCACAACTTGACGTTTCTAATAAAGCGCGCCCAATTTTGACAGACTTTAAAGCGTGTACAAAATGTTGCTTGGCAATTAATCATCAATTGTTTCAAAAGGTAACAGCTCAAATACCTTCAAATTTTACATTAAATTTTGAACGACAAAATCTAATATTTTCGTTGAATCAGACAAGTGATTTACTTAATTGTTTGTGTAGACCCCTATTTTTTAATGTTTAACAATCTAATAATAATCGCGCATAATTTTCGACAAATGAAACATGTGATAACATTAGATTTTTTAACTTGAGGTAATTTTATTATTACTAATTGAACCTTCACGGCCTAAAATATCTGCATTTTAAATTTCATAAAAATCCGTTGGCAAATAACCGAGATATTAGGCTCGAAAGTCTTAGCTGAGACACCTGTATACTAGGAAACGATATTTGGAATGACTTATGCAAGTTTCTATAACGTACTAATACTCTTATGAGGGTTGGAACGGTTCGGACAACCTACTGCTGTTGACCGTCATTAATTACTCAAATTATTGAATGTTTAGAAATGGGCCGTATTTAAATATTTCTTACTACGGTGCAGATTTGATAACCCTCCACACAGTTGATTTTGAAGTTTCAGTCACTTTTGCAGTTTTTCTCAAGGGTTGTGGTTCTCCATCGGTTTTTAAATTGTTGTCTATTCTTAAAATAAACTTATTCACTTCATACGGTATTTTTTTTTTATTTGTGGGTAATTAGTAGTCCTAGGTAGATAGCTAGAAGGGCCCAAAAAATCCAATAATCCACTTGTTATCGAAAGAGTCAAAATTCCGAGTACGAAACATCAAGCTACAAAGGTTCGGAGCGTGCCGAAGCGACCGAAATCATTTTTTAGTTGCCTATTTTTTTTTTGTTCGACACTCACAATTTGAGAATTTTCTCCTGTGTGGACGGATTTTGATAAATGTCACAACTTGTCAAAACGAAACGTCAAGCTAATTTTAAAGATTTTAAGCGATTTGGAGCCTTTAAGGGGTTTGTCGAACAAAAAAACGTTGTATTCAACTCGTTCATGTGTAAATTGGGCCTTTTTTGGCACTCGTGGGCCTTTAAAACGCTTATTTACTCCCGTTTAAAAATGGCCTACTTGTGAGAAAAAAGGCCCAATATACACACGAACGCATTAAATAAACTACTGCATACGTTTTTGATCTCTTTATTTCTTTTTTTTTTGTACTTTTTTAAGGTTTAGAAGTGACTTGGTTAATACACTTCCATTTCTGTTTTTCAAAAAGTAGCTTTTTAAATTGCTGCAAATCCTGGATCAACATTTTTTTTTTCAATAGCTGATTTAGGATGATGTTTATTAAATGTTTGTGAATAACTTTAACTCAATTTAATATTAATATTCCGAATATCAGTTTTTGTCCATATAATAAATACAAATGAATAATTTAATAACAGACCAGCATGAGTATTCACAGCTTTCGTTACATTATTTCCAGTTAGAAAAGTCTTGAGTAAACATTTTGTGCTGCTGTATTGTTTTTCTATTTGACTGTTGCCTTCAATATGGATAATTGTTGACGACTGTTTAAATCCTAAATATTTATACACTCCACCCTTATTTAAAGCTGATATAATTTCACCAGTGGGGCGTATCGAATATCACGAGTTATTGGCTGTGTTTTACATTTTTCAGTTCCAAAACTCAATCCCACATCAACAGAAAAATGTTAGCTTCATTTTAACACAAAGCCCAAAAAAAAAATCACAATGGACGTGAGAGTGTCCTTAAAGAGTCCTTCTTCTAATTGGAATTCGGTATGATTTTAAATTTGACGTTGAGAATGGTTTTAAAAATATTCCTAATGTACAGTAAAAACGTTTTAGATGCGGATTGTCAAACTCAAGGTCGCTTAAAACTTATGATTGGACTGTACTACAGGGTGTCTCAAAATTTGCAAATTCCGAATTCAGAGCGTGGTAGGGAAGGATCCAGTGGAGCTCGAAAAATACTTAGGAAAAAAAAATCGCTCTTCCTAAAGAAGCATATAAGCACTTTAATTTTGTTCAATACATAGCAGCCTTCATATCCACAGTGACAAAATACTATTCTAGCTACGTTGCCGTTCCATTTTTAAGAAAAATTACAAAAATGTTAGATTTTGTTACTCCAAAGTGAAGCTATTTTTCAAAAAATTGTTTTGCGTTATTATTTTCCACATCTACACCATAAATAACAATAAACACTGAACTTTTCCGGCTGTATTTGAAGAAAACGCACTTCAAAGAGTGCACCTTCAGACCAATGTATCTTTGTGGGGGGAGTCCCGATTTTTCTTTAATTTCTGAATTTGGAATTCGCGAATTTTGAGACACCTGTATATGTCATTAATCCTAGTTACTTTTCCTGGTAGTGCCAACTTAACGACAAGTCCCCAATCCACATCTACATATAAGGTTCCGGCAATAAGATAAATTTTATAAATTCTTCTCCTTGGTCTATTTCCTAGGCTTTCCTTCTTACGTTTCTTGTCTTAAGCTCCGAAGAGTTGTCTCTTCGGAAACATTGGAAGCAGGATCTGGTCTTCTTGTGGTAAATTGAACTAAAGAGACTGCAGTTCTTCCGTCGTCTTCACATGCAACTCCTCTTTCAATTGTTTCCTTCGCACAGCGGTAGGCAAAAGAAATGTTGCTTGACCACACTAGTTTTTTGTTCATTATTATAAAGTCCTTTCTTAGAAAATGATTATCTATTTCATCTCAAGCCACTCTCGAAGAATTACCACGCCCAAGAAGAGCTTGTTCTGATGTGCAATTCCCCAGATGACAGTTTATTCGGACAAAGAGTACGCCTCAGTCAAAATAGGAATTGGCCGTCCTCGCTGCATCATTAAATATTTGAGCCGTCGTCTGTGTTGCACTTTAATTGTAGTTAGGTTAATTAGACGGGGCAAACAATGTGAAACGCGGGCCAGTTCCGTACCGCGGCTAATTAGGGCCCCGGCAGCGATCTGATTCGGTATTTATTTGTTCCGTTTGGCGGTGGAGGAGGCCGCTTTGAGCAATCAAGGGTCGCGTTCGAAGAGGGCCTCATTTGATGTGCAAGGTGCGAAGTTGTCAGTTGATTGTTCGTGTTTATGTTGGACTAAGAGTCCTGATTGATGTTCACTTGAATTGTTTAACTTGGACACCTGTTAGTCCTCGCAAGGATATTTCGGCGCCGCGGGGCCACCCCCGTATATTTTAATTTGCAAAGCAGGACAAAATTTATTTCCACCAAACTAACTTTTAAATTAGATAAAAGTACAACTTCCATCATAGATATAATTTCTAGATATGCGAGAGGCCGGCGCGAGACCAAAGACTTGGCAGTGTCGGTTTTTGAAATTAATTTATTTCCGTGGCTGTGTGTTTTATTTATTCAAAGGGTGGTGGTGGACGTACGGTCGCGTCGCTAATTGAGAATTATTACAATTATGTTCAGGGGAGAAGGACTTTTTTTGGGCCGCCGGTTAATTCTCGGCCGGTTCGTCCGGTCGTTGTTTTTTTCATGAATCGCAGGTATTGCGGACGAATCTACAAAATTTTTCTGTTGGGACATATTGAATTAATATTCATTTATTATGTGATTTTTTGGTTTAATGACTCGCACACGTATACGTCCACGTGTGCACGAATGAGGAATGGGATTTCAGCTACATGGACCCTTTATTAGATTAATTCCGGGAGCGACACCACAAAAGCGATAAAAAGAATCACCCAGTCCAAAAATATTTACTCCAATTCTACTACTCCACCGTCGCTCCTCACTCGCACCTCCTCCCCCAAATTTACTCTTAAAATCGGAGGAGGTGTGGAGGAATCACGAGCGGAATCCGCTTGTGTGCAAGTGGCACCGAGTGCCTTTAATATAATTATCTCCGTATCAATTCCCATCCCGGAATTCGGTTCCGGGTCTCTGCTGCACTCACATGCACAGTTCCCGATGTTAATAGTTTACCAACTATATTCAAAATTCGTTATTAACACGCCATTGAACTAATAGCTTCGCCACTAGGCGCCGTTCACTTGCACAAATCTACTCTCACTGCATTCTAATCCACCTATCAGTTCAGCTCGGATTATTATTGCAACTGGAAGTGTTCGAAAATTCCGCAGAGGCCATAAATGCTCCTTTCAGATTAACCAGCTTAGAATTCAATGGCTCCCTGTTTCATTACAGAACCTCCAGATGGATTTCCGAACAATTATTTTCATCAATTAAATTACAACATTGGATCGGCGCCTGTGTCGCGAACGGAGATGATGCGTCGGGTGTGTTTTTGTTTTGCTCTATATTACAGACGCATTTAGCAACACGTGGTGGAAAGTGAGCTAGAGAGTGAAGCGGAAGGGGAGAAAAAGGCAAGGTAGAAAGAGAATGAGGGGATGGGGAGAAGAAAAACACCCAAAAGAAGAGAAGAATGAAATAAATAGAAAAACAGCGACATCTAGGAGACAAACACCAAGCCTATGAGCAAAGAAGAAAAAAAGGAAAAAAACAGGGGAAGGCAGAACAAGAAGACAAGAAGAAGAAGTATTTGGAGCAAGCAAGAAAACAGCAAGATCATCTGAAGTAGAGAGGAAAACAGGTAGGGAAATGGAAAAGATACTAGAAAAGTTGGAGGAAATGAAAGTGGAAATAAAAGAGGAAATAGAGGAGGTACGAAAAGAGAACCAAAAAAACAAGAGAGAAATGGGAGGAAGAAAAAAATTGCCTGACTGAAAGAGTAGCATGGCTGGAAAGGAAAATAGAATATGAAGAAAGGAGAAGAAGAAGAAATAACAGAGTGATAACAGAATGGAGAGGTAAATTAAAGAGCAAGCAGCAGATTGAAGAGGACATAGAAAATGTTATAAAAGAAAATATAGAGGAAGATCAAGTACTAGTGGAAATGGAGGAGTGGAGTGGAAAAGGGAAAGTGATGAAACAAAAGGGAAAATTAAGAGAAAATAAGAAAACAGAGAAGATATTCATAGACAATGAGTTTACAAAATAAAAACGAGAGATACAGAAGAAACTAAGAACCATCGCGAAAGAAGAAAAAAGAGAAGGGAAAGAAGTAAAAATAGAGGCGGTACAGTTGAGATGAAATGAAGAAAGGGAGAGACTAGATACTATTCAGTAGGAGGAGGAAGAGGGGATGGAGAAAATGGAGACAACGGAAATGGTAAAAGGACAAAGAAGGAACCGGAAAAGAAGCACCAAGGGAACACAAAAGAGAAGATACGATGAGGAGAGGGCAGCAAAAAAGATAACGAAAACGGCAAATCTGAGGGTATTATATTGGAACGTAGCCGCTTTAAGAAAAACAGAAGAAGAATTTTGAGACTATGTGAGACAATTTGAGATAGTGGGTCTGGTAGAGACATGGGTAGAGGAACAGAGCTGGGAAAAAATAGTTGCAACCGAAAGAGTACCAATGGGAATGTCAAGGGGCAAAACAAAAAAAGAAAAAAGGAAAAGCTGCCGGGGGAATAATAACAGGGGAATAAATAGACAAGGAAAAGGGAGGAAAAAAAGGATGTATGGAAATTTTTGTACTTATAGGCAATAAATGGTGGAAACTAACGACAATATACCTACAGCAAAGAGATGAAGACAACAATAAGATGTGCCGAAGATACAATAAAGAAAAACAGAGAAGACTGTGTGTTCTTGGGAGGGGACTTCAATAGGGGAATAGAGGAATAAAGGAGCAAGAAACTGGGAAGAGGGAGGGGGGATGGGAAAAGAAAATCCAAAGACAAGGTGGAAAATGGAGAGAGGAAGAGATTGATGGAATGGATTGAAGAAAATGGATGGGAAGTATTGAACGGAAACAAACAAGGGGACGAAGAAGGGAAATGGACCTATATAGCTGGCAGAGGGGAAATAGTGATAGATTACGGAATAGTAAACGAAGAAGCATGGGAAAGAGTAGAAGAATTCAGAATAGGAAAAAGAGTAGAGTCGGACGATCTCCCGCTAGAAATAAGTATAGAAGAAACGAACCATGAAGAAAGGGGAAAAGGAAGAGCAAAAGAGGAGCAGAAGAGGGTGACAATAAAAATATGGGATGACCAAGGAGTAGAAGAGTTAGGAGGAGACTAGAAAAAGACAGATTCGAAGAGCAAGAAGTAGAGAAGATGGCCGAAAGAAGTAATTGAAAAAGCAACGAGAAAAAAAGGATGTAATAGTCAATGGAGCAAAAGGAACAAGAAAGAAAAAGAGAAAAAAATGGTAGGACAAAGAATGTGAACAACTGAAGAAGGAAGGAGTAAAGGTGTTAAGAGAATGGAAGGGGACCAAGATCACCAGAAATAGCTTTGTAGAACCGAAGGGGAGGGAAAAAACAGAGAAAGAAAGGGGTTGGGGATAGGAATAAAAATGTTTTTTTTTTAAATTGCTATTTTATGTTTAAAGAAAAATTTACTTAATCAGGAATCTGAAAGCATTTTGAACGATTTAAATAGTTTTTTAAGAATTATCGGTGGTATTTCTAAATTTTTGGTTGGTTCATTATGTATTGTTATTTAGTGTCAGGTTGTTGTTATCGTGATGCAAAGAGAGGAGCGTCAGCCGTTGAACAATGACAGATGATGTAACGATTTGGTGTGGAAATAGTATTTTTGTTTGTCGCCTGGTGTATTGCGTCTGTCATTTTTCTTGTATAAAAAGCGGGATGGCACAAAAGAAAAATAATTGTGGCCAAGTTATTTAATGATCAAATGTTCTCCATTCAATAGTCGAAAACGAAAGGAGCTCAATTTTGTCGAACAAAAGGAAAGAAAACAATATAATACATTGTAGGCTGTCAGTTTGCTGATAGAGCAAATCAATTTAGGCAATTTAGTGACAGGAATGGAAGGAAAATATGTGGGGCCCCGGGGAATCGGAAAATATGAAAACCGGGAGAAGACAGCGGGTGCGGGCTACGGGGGCGGCGTCCATCGATATGGGTCAATGAATAATTCCGGATCGTATTCCAATTAGGATAACGTGTGAGCTGAATTAAAAATTGACATTGTAATAACGACGTCCGCTCTCATCATCTCTTCGCTTAAACAGTAACGAATCTGAAATGAACAGAAACCTGTGGATTTGTTATTGATAGGTCAATATCTATGCATGGGGCATTGCGAAGGCCGGTTCCGCCTCGTCTGATCATTTCCCTTCAATTCTCATCAATTTTATTGCCTCCAGATTGATGAATTTTCGAAACGTCCCGCCATTAAAAATTCCGCATCAATCCATCAAGCCCCGATGAAATTTTCAACAAGTGTATAAGGCGCCCTAACTCGATTTACTGATTGATCTTTTTAACCTAATTTACAACTTGACACCTCGGAGATGTTAAATAAAAAATCGCCTCAAAGGGAAACGTGCACTGATTGAGAATGGCCGTAATCGCGCAGCCAGTTTGCCAACTTATCCCCTAATACAAGTCGGAGGAATCTCGAAGAGGATCGCGCGATTAAGAAACGGATTCTTTGATCTCGTGTTGTTCCAACAAATATTTCCACGACAAAGAGGCGATGGCCATTTTTACGCGGGGGAAACACCCGCAAAATCAAAGCCTCTCTAAACACGAGTACGGAGACTAGCGAACAAAAGTAGGCGAGGAGAGCTCACTACACCGCGGCTCATTGATGTCGCATCGTGATGACACAAAGTGTAAAACACTCTTTCTAATAAAATTTGTTTGAAGAAAATCTATCGATTAGTTTTTGAATTAAGCGGATGCAAACAAATAGACAGACAGACAAATACACATAAAAGTACTGAAATGTTTTCCTCGTTGGGTGAGTCGATTTGTGTTTTCCGTGTAGAGATGTGAGATTGTTGTGCGCGAGGGTGAAGTAGATTCGGTTGTCCAATAAGTTATCCATTTTTGTAAAAATGTACGTTTAACGTAGCTTTTATAATCCGATCGAGCCAGCAATGACGATAAAATAAACCGGCAATAAAAAGTAACGTACCGCCGAAATCATAAAATCAAACCACCGCCGCACACATCACAAAAGAAGTGTAAAACCTGGTTCCGGGGGTGGGGCCTCGTTGCAGGAATCATCCCCGAGTTCCCGCGGCGTCTGCGACAAACTAAACTTTCAAATATATCTCTCAATATTTTCGTATGCATATCAAGGAGGCCATAAAGCAAGTGGCTTTATATTTTATCGCTCATATCAGACTGTTTTTAATGCTTGTATCCAATACTGGAAATGGCACGTCCGCCCACCCCTCGCCAATATCCGGCACCAGCTTATTTGTTTCCCTCCGAATTTGCATCCAGAAGAAGCCGTTAGTGCAGAGTCGAGAATTGCACGCCACTGGGCCATATCGGCCGATATCGGCCAGATATGGTAATCCGACCCCGAAAGCCACCCTTTCAATCGGAGGACGGTTAAGAGAGCTACTCTAATATCTAATATCTGACTGGGACACAGAGTTATAGATTCTCCGGAGCCGATATTCAAATGAGGTTCACCCTCCTCGATGAAGGGTTGCGAATATTCACAATCATATTTTCTCCAAGGGTGAACACCCCCAAATGGCTTTGCTGCTTTTCTGTGTACACAGACAGATTTTTTAGCACGTTTTTGGTTTGTTTTGCCAGGATTTGAGAGCGGCTCGATCTGCATACATTAATTTTTTATTTTAGTCTTGACGCGGTCACTTCGCAGGGCAAATTTTGACTTGGGAACGCTTTGCCCTCCTGAATATTAAAATAAAACAGCAAGGTTTTCACATCCTCCTCCCTCCGTTAACCACACGATCTACTTCTTTATAAACTTACGCGAATGAGCCTTTCACCTTGGAGCGTGTGACGTGACGCGTGACGACGTGACCTCGAAGCCAACTCTCAAGCTGTATTACTCGGATTCTGTAGGTTCCATGCGCAACTATTTTACAGAAAACTCTTCTGATTTGTCGATAGTGTTGTTGTAGTTGTGAAATCTGCAATGAAAGAGTTTCGGGAGGGTGGAGGAGCCCTTAGCGTGTGTCGGCAACACCTCGGTGCGGATCTGAAAGCCGTCAGCCCTTGCGTCATCAAACGTTATTCCCGTTTCGGCGTCGTTCGTTCGCATCCCCCCGAATAATAAATATCTATATTTAAATGGGTTCGAATTCTTCGGGCGCGGGGACGTTTGATATGTCGACTGTCATACCCGAAGCTGACATATGATTTGTGGCCGCAAATGTCGCATCTACTCCCGGTAGCATTTATCCAGGCCGCTTAGACTATTGTGACATTAAACATTTTTTGCGAGGGGCGCCGTTATTTGGATGTGTTTGAATGTGTAGTGACACGCGGGGGCGGCGGTGATCGATATAAATAACGCGCGGCGGCCTACCTATACGGGCGGACATCTTTAATTCCATTAAATTTCAAAAACGATTATTGTGACGGGCCACTCGCACACGCCCGAATAAAAAACAATAATAAAAAGAGGACAGATAAAAAAAATTGGACGGGGATGAAACAACACGCATGCATAATCAAGAATGAGGACGGATTCCTCTGGATGTGGCATGTGTAAGCGCATAAACGAATAATCTTGTATTTTTCACCCCCCTACAAAGAGCATATTTATAATAATATATTTAATTAGCAATGTCGGAATGTCAAAAGCAGAGAGAGAGGAAGCTTTACAGTAGAGTTACTTTGTCTCTGCACGTATTAAGGACTTAACATGTGATGTGCCTGTGCGCGAAGCCTCCCCTTCAACACCCCGGACTACCCCTTTGCCGCCCCCGACAGCGACACCGAGATTTTATTATTATGATTTGTTGGAGCTGTTTACCTGCAGGATTCGCGGACGCTTTCCGATCGACTCTTCACCGGCACATCTACGAGTATCTACCATTCCACCAAGGAAGGACTCACTCTTCCTTGACTATCCTAGACGAACAGGACGAATCGATAGACGTTTCAGTTTATCAGAAAATTGACGGGTCAATAATGGAAGTTATCAAGAGTTCCGATTGGAAACTTTCAAATACGCTTCGAATGGAGGAATTAGAGTAAAATAAAAGAAGCATATTTGGATATATGTATATTATATAACTAAATAAAATAGAAATTGAAGACAAAACAAGTATGTAAATAAATGTAGATTGGAATCTCATGGGAAAAATAAAAATATAGATTTGTAAAAAAAATTCAGGCGATATTTCTTTTTAGTAGAATATCTCTCTGGATCTCTTTGTACTCCCTCGGATCTCCCTTCATCTCCAACGGTTCTCCTTGTATTTCCTTCAGATCTTCCTGTACATTCCCAGATCCCCATTTATCTCCCTCGGCTTTCCCTGTACTTCCCCAGGTTCTACAACCATCTCCCCCAGATTTTCTGTATCCCCCGTATTGCTTAGTGTCTTTTCCGGAAATCTAGCTGTCTTTACCATGGACCTCTCTGTATCTCCCTTTACTTCTCCGTCTTCCTCGTGTAGATTCCTCCCTGTATCTCCTTCTGAAATCTATTTGTTCTCATCTGGAGCTTCCACCCCTGATCTACCTCTATTTCCTCTGCATATCCCTATATTCTTGAATCTTATAAACTTCCATACATCTTTCTTTATCCTTGCGTATAATTTCCTCCCCGTATCTTCTCGGGATATTCTTGTATCTCTCCTAGGACTCCCTGTAGTTCTCATAGATCTCCCTCTATACTTCTAAACCTCCAAAATCGGCTTCGTTTAACCCCCACTTTCCTCCAGAAATCTACTTATCTCTTCTATAGATCCCTTTATCTCCTTTATCTCCCTTTGGTCTCCTTTCATCTCCCTTTGCTCTTCTTTTATCTCACTTTGATCTCCATTTATCTCCCTGATTTTCTTCTGGAATTTTCATCCCTAATCTACCTCTAGTTTCTTTGGATATTCTTGTATTTTTGCATCTCCGAAAACTTCCATAGATCTTCCATAGATTTTCCTTTATCTCTCTGTATTTCTCCTGGAGTTCTCCACCCTCTTGTACCTCCCCGGATCATCCCCTACCTTCTCCGAATCTCCCTGCATCTCTCCCTGATCTCCAATCCCAGAAAATCCCTCGTGATTACCTCCTAAGGAAATGATGAGCAGCTTATTGATGTTTCTTGTAATTTCTGCTCAGCCATTCCACTACTAAGCTCTTTTGATAGAAAACTTTATTGATTTCTCCACTTTAAATACATTTGAATTGATCATTTCATTATTTTCATGGGAAACATCTCTCGTGTAGTTTCCTCATTGTATCTCCTCAGTATTTTCCTGTATCTCCCCTAGGCCTCCCTCTAGTTCTCATGGATCTTCCTCTATGCTTCTAAACCTCCAAAATCAGCTTTGTTTAATCCCCCACTTCCCAGTGTTTCCTCCATAAATCTACTTGTCTCTCTTATAGATCTCCTTTTATCTCCCTTTCATCTCCCTTTATATCGCCTTGATCTCCATTTATCAACCTGATTCTCTTCTGGAGCTTCACCCCTGATCTACCTCTGTATTCCTGTATTCTTGAACCTCCTAAGCTTCCACACTTCCACAGATCTTCCATAGATCTTGCTTTATCTCCCTGTATTTCTCCTAAAGCTCTCCATCTTCTTGAAACCTTCCCGGATCACCCCTTACCTTCCCCGAATCTCTCGTCATCTCTCCCTGATCTTCCATCGTGAGTAATTCCTCGAGGTAATCATGAGTAGCTTATTGTTGTTTTTTTCAAATTCCTGCTCAACCATTCCATTACCACGCAATTTTGATTAAAAATATCCCTTATTCGTTTCTCCATTTTAATAGTTATTTGCACAACTAGTTATGAAACTCATACTTTTTTTCACGAATTTGCAGATTGATTAACGAGGGCGTAGCCCGAGTTAATTAAGCAAATAAGTGAAAAAATGAGTCTTTCATAACGTGTTGTACACACTATTTTTTTGCATATCGTAAATTGCGAAATTTTGTTTAAAAGGATTTATGAAAAATTACGAAAAAAACATAGGTATGCTTTGACAATCATCTCCAAGGAGATGGAATAAAATGATACAAAAAAGTACTACTTTCACTACGATTTCTCGTGTAAAAAACTGGTACTTTCACTACGATTTTACGTGTAAAAAAGTGCCACTTTCATTACGATATGCAAAAAATAAATTTTAATTAATCATTTCATTCTGTTCATGGAAAACAATCTTGATGCTATCAAAAATTTGACAGACTTGGATTATTTGAAATATTTTAGCGGAAAAATGAATTTTGAATTTTTGAATCTATAAGAACTATTCCATTCAGAAAACTAAAAATTTCAAATGACCTCGATTATTGTTATAACCTTTTGATCAGTCGAAATATTTATTCAAGAAGTATTTGTTGAAATGGAGCTATCTTTCCAAAGCACTTCTATGTGTGATGTCCTAAGTGATTATGAAACATCTATGGAGTCTGAGGGAGTAGATTTTTGTAAAAGGCAATCCCAGAAAATAAATTGAGTAAATGTGGAGTTTGCAAGAATCTGGAATAATAATTAGGAGAGGTGTTAGAATCTCCGTTAGATTTTTGGATACGACCCTTTTTCCCGTGTCTTCCAATTTCAATTAGCAGCTGCCATTATTTAGATTACAATCGATAAATAGGATGGTATAGATTATCCCATACCTAGAGGCATGAAAATTTAATCAGTGTTTGCATAGAAAAGCAGAAATTCAAGCGGGGAGATGAAAACTCACCCTCCTTGTGTTTTAAGCCACCCTTAATTTTCCCCGCACATCTCTGTCGATATCCGCGTGTACCGTTTTCCGTGTCTCGCAACTAAAACAATTCGTTAGATTGCGTTTCGTCGTATCAGAAGAAAAAAAATTATGCAATAACAGAAACAAATCTGAAAGGGTGAGAGCGTAGTGGCGGCTTAAAGAACGTCCGAATGAGGGTAAAGCCCGAGAGAGTCGGCTTTGTGCATCGTTGTTGGGGTTTGATTTGCTTATCCCTTATTCTTGAATATTGATCAACCCCCAGTGCAGACAACACACAACTGTGAGTGTATAATTTTCTAAATGGACCACTTTTAATGTATGTCTCGTGTTGCTATGACGACACCTGAATAGATTGATTGATTTGAAGGGATGCTAGGAAGAAGGCAAAATGCTTCGTTAAGATAACTGGGGAGCTCATTAAGCGGCGGGAGGGCAGGGCCGATGTACTTTCATTAAAAATCAAACAGGGAGAAAATATCAAACGGAAATATAAATACATTAACACATAATAAAATAATTAATAAACTGAAAATTAAAAAGTACAAGTTGAAATGGCAAATAAAGATAACAAAAAATTGCGAAAAGCTACTTAAGTAATTACTGGAGAGGTATTGGATTCTCTCATGGGTTGTGACCTTGGAAATATCTACAAAGGTGTTTAGCAATTGTTGAAAAACATCAGAAATGCATTTTTAACCACACCTAGTCATTGGTTTGCAATCCAAGCGTCACATTTTTATTTGAAAAAGTCTGAATCCCTCCATCCATCAAGAGCAATCGAAACAAATGTGAGCTAATTCGACGTCTGCAATCTGCAACTCGCCAGAGATAATTAGCAAAACGGCCATCCGGATCGAGCTATGTAAAGGCACATTTATCGACAACGTCGTCGAGACGTTCGTCTCTTTTTCAAACGCATTCCTCGCCGATCGGCAAGGGAGATGCACACATATAGAGTTAATAAATAACGCGAAGAGAATGAAACAGTCGCTCGAATTAAGCCTCTATATTTCCCATAGTCCTCCGCTTTCGGCTTAGCTTCGGACAGTGGATTAGGAATTCAGTTGCGACGTTTTGATCCATACTTTTCGTTCGTCCTGCTCTGGCACCGTCCTCGTCCGTGCCGCCAGCTCTCTTCCTTTTCCATCCATTCACATGAATATGCAGATCCCGTATTAAGGCTGCCAAAAACCGAAGTTATATCTCAGTAGGCACTGCCAGTCGATATTGAGATGACTGCTGTTATCCTGATGGCCGCTTTTATGGAGGACGTTGCGGCGAGGGTCCTTATTCTGCAGAAATTATCAATTTCTGGTACGGCACGCCGATTTCAGCAGACATTACTTTTTATTAGGTTTCGGTATTAGTGTTCGGAACCGCCCGATTCGACTGATCTTTTTAACAGGCCTCGTTAGCATTTTGATGGCGTTTTAATACTCGACGAGAATTGATTTTATACCGAATTTAATCGCTTAATTCGACTTGATAACTGATTTTCGATTCCACGACGACGAACATTTCCAGATTGGGGATCACGCAAATTATTCCGGTTTTTCCTAAATTCTCTCACAAATTATTCTCTCGCTATCTAATAGACCCGCGCCCAGCAACGCCACGAACTTAAACTGCTACCAAAACCTATCAGACCTGATTATTTTTGAAGTGAAAACTTTAATTTATCACGAATACGGAAGTTGGGCGTCTGAGCCGAAGGCGAGGACCCCAACCGTACGAGCCCAACAGGGAACTCACGAATATAGTTTTTAACAACAAAACGTGAATCAACAAAATTCGAAACAAAAGAGGTTATGTTGTTAGGCGTTGCGTGTTTGTGATTGGTTTACTGATTTTTCCAGAAGTTTACCCCAAGCAATTTCACGTTTTTTTGTCAATTGAAATCTAAATAACAGGTTACATATTTAAATAAGTCAAAAATAAGACAAGCTTTAGTTACTAATATTCAGAAAGGATTTTAAAAACAATACAACATATTTGGCGTCCTCTATCCATAAATTCTCAAAGCATTCACTTTGCTCACTAGTGAGAAAATATTATTTCCTCACTAGTGATTCAACTGTCACCTTTGCTAACTATTTTCAGTGAGCAAAAACAGCTAAAATCCAATGATACAACAATACCAAGATAATATATTTTACAAACTGTTTGTCCTCTACACTTTCTTCTGAATTTTATAAATTGCCTTTGTGAGAATCGCGACTGACAACAAAGTGAACAAAGCTTTAAGTTGATATCTTTTTACATTTGAGCTTTAAAATTTTAACTCTTTGTCTCGAGTTTATTACGAATTGCAAAACAATTATTTCTGCTCACGATTTCATTTGGCCTAATTGGCTAGAAAAAATAGACGATACGCCGAAAAACAGCCTTCATTTTTTGTAATCACGAAATGGACGTTTTCTTTTTCATTTTTCTTTCTTTATTTTATTCGTCTTAAACAAATTCATCTTTATTGTATTATTTTCCGCTGATTCCTGACGAGGAAGAGGTTGACAGAGCTTTTGAGGTCCGTCCAATATTTCCCCTGGAGCTTTTCTATTAAATAATTGATTTGTAAAATGTTTACCAAATCTGGCATCCTTCGATGCGAACAGGCCCGTTTTCCGATTCGATTTTCTTCCGGCGAAGTGATTCCCATTACTGCCCCTCCGGCGGTCCAATTAATTCCAGAAGCCGAAAAAAAATGAGTATCAATCGGAATTCTAATGAGGCCGCGGCGTACACATTTTTGAGGAGCGATAGCCCCCGAGTCCCTCCGGACTTAATCAATTTAGTCTAAAGTGGAGTAAAAAACAAATGGCATGTAAAACAAAGGAATAAAATAAAATTTACTGTTTCCAAATCAGCGGGTTTGAAAATCATTCGGGCGCGAGAGAAGAGAAATTTGTTGCGGAAAATAACAGTTGGTTGCATTTAGGCGGGCCATTTCTTCATCATCGATTCAGAAAACGATGAGTTCACATCACTTTTATCCGGCCCCGGATTTATAAAACGCGCGGCTCGTCGAAACGATATCGAAGCGGAACCGATGAAAACGAAATTACTGGAAAATTTCCATAAATATAAAACAAAACAGATGCGTTTATACGCGAACGATATAAAAGGTTCAGGTGATATTTTTTTCCAAAGTGCTTTGTGTGGGGTGCGAGCGCTTAAAGCTCGGCGCTGGTACTTGGGGAGACATCTAGCGGAGCTTTCGCGGGCTACAGCGGCGATAAGATTTGCAGGAACTGCACACAAGTAATGGACAACTTTCAACACACAACGTGACCATTTAAAACAACAATAATAACAGTAACAGACAATTTTATTTTCCTATTTTTATTTTTGAAATGTTGGATGACTTCAGACTCTCGAATCTCTTGTAAAAAATTACCAAATCCATCTTTTTCCGGATTGCGTGTTATGATAAATAAACTGGTTTGTTCTCGTTACCATGAAGATGACATTTAACAAAATCTGAGCCGCTTTCATAATCCAAAATAAATCTGGTTTTGTTTTTCAGCAAAAAATCAGTTTCAAATGTGTGTTTTGCACCAAGAATCGACGCAAATAAAAACAATAAATGTAATTAAGGTAAAATTAAATTTTGTGTAAAAACCTTCCAACTGTATTTGATTTGGTGCTGACTTTAACTGTTTAGAAAATATCTTAATCCTGCTATATGGGCGATAACCACTTCCTAACCTTCTTGAATCCAAAAGGTTCACTTTCACTTTCACAAAATGACCGAAAATTTGAGGCCTACCTGGAATGTTCTAGTATTACCAAAATTCCCTAATTTAGGCAACGAATTTATGGGAGCTCTATAACCTTGTTTGACAAGAAATAGTATAGGTATTGATATTACAGTAGTGAAAAAAAAATTGAACAAGAATATTTTTTTCCATTTAGCACCTGGTACAAAATGTACATTTTAAGCAGATTACATTCCTGTTCAGCAACGTGAAAATTACTGATGCGACAAAACAAAAATTAATTTTGTCGCGTGGAAGAACCAACAACATTCTTGACATTTTTAATATATGACTTTATTATTTCTAGATATAATTCATGGCACGACTTAATGATGCATCATATTAAATGAAATAATGAGATTGCTAAATCCTCGAGGACTTTTTTATTTAATTAAAATATTCCCGTCTGCGGTTCCATTACATTAATTCGTCGCACTCTTTGACTAGCCCTGGACAATCGCACATATTTTTTAAAAAACAACAACAAAACGCAAAAGAAAAAGGAGAATAAAAGGTGATTAAAAAATGATTTTAGTAGAGGTCAGATTGGTCTGTTCGGGGAGACCACATCGCCCACGTCCTGGGGAGCAATCGGCGGCCAAGATCGCCGCCCCCGGCGGGTGCTTGCGCCCCGCGAGCATCTCTAAATACCGAACCGACAGTAAATTCATCTCGAACTCAACACGACTGGTATTAAATTTAATCAAAGTAACAATGTAGTGGTTGCAAACGAAACCTCGGCCTTCTGAGAGGGTGTCGAAAATATAAGTTCTAATTTGTAATTTGCCAAGTGCGTTAGTTAACGTCTTCGCGGCAAATATCAAGAGGGCCGTTAAGGGAAAGTTGGAGAAAGTCACAATTTTGATTATTAAACGGGCCAAACGCGCCCCTATTCGCACCCCAAATAAGAACGCGCATCAACACCGTCGACTACACTCGAGGTGGTATGATTAAAATTATTATGGGCCTCGTACTAAGTATGATTGTATTATTTAAGGTGTTTCAAGAGGTGCGTGTGACGTCTGCGTCACATCCGACCTCCTCCTCCGACAAGGCTCCTGATGAACCGACGAAAAAGGACGAGACGTTCACCTGTGACGCGGACCTGCCCTCACCCTTATTAATATAACGTGTCACTATCTCGGAACTTGAATGACACACTTTGTACGATTGTTCTTAATATTCCCGGCAAATATCGACGTTAGCGGTTAGTAATAAAGCTTTGCTTTATTCCGGAGCGTTTTTCCGCAGGCGATAAGGGACGGACCCGGACCCACCGACACAAGCGAATGCCCCTCTCCGGCGATAAAAGGAAATCGCAGGGTGGAGGGCTCCATTTACCAAATAAAAAAAACTGTGCATAATTAAAAAATACAAATTCATTTTCACAGGAAAAAAAGCAAAAAATTGAGAAAAATATAAAAAATAATTTCGGTTGATTAAAAAATAACTCTCAGCTAAAATGATTTGACTTACTTATTGTGGTCATATTTTAGTGCAGTTACGAAATATAAAATTTCCGTTGCGTCAGTACGAATTAGCACCAGAGGGATTTGGACCGAATGTCGCTAAATTGGTAGTATATGGACAGACAATTATTACCCAAATGGGATTTGTCTCGGAAATTCCTGGTACAGCCGCTAGGGGCTCTCAAATTTGAGATGTCTTTTTGGTACATTTACAGCGCCTCTGTAGGCATGATAAAAAACAAATCGTAACTGGATGTTTCCCTAAAGCACACGTGCGAAACGTGGTGATTATTTTTTATTTGTAATTCTTTGGCGAATTGCAGTTCACTGTCCAAATTACTGGAAAGGATACATCTTTCATTCCCCCCGAAGGGGGGCGGGCTGCTGAGGCTTTCCAGAGCCTGACGGGAATATTCGGGATGGGTACGGTGAGGATGAGTGCGGAAGGAAGGTGGTAGGTACTGAGAGGTTGATACTGACCCAGCATTCGCCTTATCTGTGATGGTGTGGGGAAACCTCTGAAAAAAATCCACACCTGGTCAGGCGGCACCGGGGTTAGAACCCGGGACCTCCCGAATGCAAAGTGGCGCGCTAGGCGCTTGGCCACAGTACTCGGTCAATGCATTACTGCTGAATCATAGCTTAAGTAGTGCTTGATGGGTCTAAAGAAGAGCCAATAAAATTTGAGCTGGCGCCAAAGACATTTTATTTTAAATACATGTTTAGCACCAACTGGTAAATATGGTGACTGCATTACCTACATGCTCTGCCATTGTAAATATATAAATTTAATTAATTTACACATTTGTTACAAAATTTATTCTCAAATGAAAAATCTCTAAAGCACAATAATTTGTTTCACCTCTCCAGATTCCGTTATTCTTAAGCTTAAGCATAAAAAACCTCTTACAGCAACTGCTCCATTATTAACAGCGGACACAAGATAATCGTCAAGTAGTTGAAAATTTCCACTCTGATGTGTAGTTGTGAAAGTTCCAAGTCGGATCTTCTGGGACTTTTACTATGTTGGTGAGGACACTATTTTAAGTACACATGTAGTAGTTTTCACAACGCTCTAAATTAGTGTCTAGCAACTAACTGTGACAAATTTCTTAACCTGTTGCAGCAACAATATTCTTAAAAAATTTACATCTATTTTTTATTGACAAAAAATAGTAAGAGCGTAGACAAAAAGGTCGTGGATTTTCTCATGGGCTATGTAGTCATATCCGCGCAAACACATATCGGTTTTACAAACCGACCAGAAAACATCGTCATTCGTTACGTTAGTTTTGTCTCTCTCTCGTCTATTTGTATGTATTTGAAGTAGTCGACGTTTTCACTGGTTTCTCGCTCCGCCCGCGCGCAGATATTTCACAGCCCATGAGAGAATCCAAAACAGTTCCTAAATTCAGTTGAACTATTCTTTGGTCATGTAATAAAAGAGAAAGATGTATAAGTTGTGAAATTTAAAAAGTGTTGTAGAGTTTTCACTTTTGCTGGAAGAGATGGCGAGATAGGAGAAAGGGCGTGCTAATGCTGTTGTGTCGTGTGTGCATTCTATTATGTCTCGATCGTAAAGAGCGCTTGCATTTCATAAACCCGCATCAAAATCCGAAGTCTCCGAAATAAAAACGTTCGAAGGCCAATAATTCGTCGCGAATAATTGCTCCGATAATGCAATAAATTTGATGTCGCGTGATATGGGAAACAAGACACAGAAATAAAAAGAATCGTCTTTTCCGGTTTATGATTGTTGGTTACGATGATATTTATGGCAGTTGTGACAAGAATCGATTATGAGGGTTATCAACTTTTGTTTCTTGTAGAAAAGTTTCGACAAGCGAATTGTTGTTTTATTTATTACTCGGTAATCTTTCTAAAATAACTTTCGGTTAATAGTTTTACTTGTGTCGAGTTCTCGACTGCGGCTAGATTAAGATATATCCCGGTTATCCGCAACTTTTCCCTTGGATCATTTTTCACCGAATAAATTACCGAAAATCAACGGCTCCAGCTTTCGAAACAACTGAATTCGATCGCGACCGCTGACAAATGACGAACGTAAATATGTGTCATACGCAATTAATCTTCCACGGCGCACCTTGATGTAGCGGCTAATGGATTTTTATTCGGACAAACGAAAATAGATTCCTCCCCGATGGTAATGGTTTGATTGTTTCGGACGGCGAAGACGCGTCTGCACTATCAAGCAGCTTGATGACATTCGATACATTTATATATATATATGAAACAAGTGACAGATGCCTCGGCTTCCTAGATATATTGATACTGTTCCCTATAGACGGTCTACCTGACTGGGTTATCAATATCGAGAGCGCCACACATCGTACATCTTGTCAAATTTAGTCTGTTCGTCTCCTCTAATGGCCTTCTTGAAATATTATTGTCTCCGTTTCAATTTCGATCCCGATGATTTATGACCATGCAGCGGCGGCGCCTCACACAACAAAAATCTTACACCCGTTACATTGAATTTTAATTGAAAAATTGCATTTTTTTCCAAAGAAAGAAAAAAGCTCCAGAAGAGTTCTACTCTAGCGGTAGAACTGTTCTCCAAAACCGTGACTCACTTGGTGAAAAAATCAAATCTTAGCATCATTTTTCTTGAAGAAGTAATTTAACAAGCACGAACCGCACCGACTAGCATTTACATGTTATTTCACTTTGTTGTGTCTCACCGTGGTCCTCCTGTTGTTTAGTTGTTGGATGATTTTTTTGGGGTTGGCACGGGAGACCTGGGTTGTCCTGGGGTCCGTCACAGAGGAGCGTTTAGGGCCGTGTTTACTTGGAAATAACCCGTTAATTTGTAACTGTAATTGTCGGCGACAAAGGCCAATATTTAACAATGATTTCGCGGATGACTGATCTGTCATAACCGCTTCAGCGCCCCATACATGTTCACTTGTTATTGATATCCACCCCCGCCTTGCGTCGATAGCCGACCGCACACCACCCCGTCTGAGTAATGGTTGTGCCACACTGTATTTATCCCCCGTCATTAAAGGGGGATCCGATCAAGCATTAATACATGTCCCATTGTCAGCGCGAACGTATCGATTTTCGATTCCCACCGAGGAGGATGGTTTTAAACATCGCAGAATCCTACTTCTTTTTGTTGTTGTGGAGCTCCCTGCGGCGCGAATCGGAAAACGAGACAAGGATAACGGCGAGGGCTAACGTGGTCCCCAGGACACTGGTCGGGGGTGTGAGTGTGTGTGTTTAATTATGGAACCGACAAGACCAGAGAATTTATCGGTCAACATCTTAGATGCTTTCTCTCCTGTTTAACCATCTCTTACGGTGCCATTTGTGAATGTAAAGGAAGGGTTCTGCAATGCGGACGGATTAACAAAACCATTCGCTGTAATGATTTTCACAAACGAATCTCATAGATATTTCTTTTACTTCCAAATTGCTATTTAGAGTTATGTTCATTTTTGAAAAAACATCTCGGAAAAAGCATCATTGATAAGTTCTCAGTATGAAAATATCAAAATTGATTTTATCAAGAAAAGGCACCAACAGAAGATTTTCTTCTGCCGCCAGATATTTACTTTATGGAGAAACGTGTTCAGGTGTTAATTGACAGTCTCTGCAACGCAATCCTTTTAGTCCTCCCTTAAATTAATCACCTGCAGGAGGTGTTATCAATTTTGTTATCAACAATCACGTAAATTAACTGGGTAATTTTTTAGCTCCTCTTTTAATAACCCAAATTAGCATGTGTGGTTGGAAACGGCGCCAGGCCAACTTTTTGACAAGAAATCATGTCAACCCACCCTTAATAATTAATAGTTAGATTCACGAGTGCCACCACCACGCTGGTTTCTTTAATGGGCGTTGATCAAAGCTCGCCTGTGCAGATCCAATTAGATAATTAATTTAATTAAACTATATTCTGCGGCCGGTAAATCAGACCTGGTCTGTTTAATGAATTGTCAGGAGGCCATAACGGCGGTAGTAAAAAATCCGTGATCACGAATTTAATAATACAATGAGTATGATGAAATCACATTACTTGTCCTAATTAATAAATCTAGCTCATAAACAATTCATGAATGGGTTTGTCCCTAGTAAAATACAATACAAAAATTTGTCACATGTGCTCCCTCGTGCAACATAACATATGAATCTGACGTCGTGCCCTACCTGTGACCAGCGGGACACCTCACCCTCAGGTGCAGAATCATTTATACCTGATTACAGATAAGTTATGTGAAAAATATGAACGCGATATGGCTATTAAGAGCTACCGGCTTGATCTATGATTTTGTCATTTCCGGAGAGTGTCGGGGGACTGGAATATTAAAAAAAAAACTTGTAAGATATATCCATTTCGATATTAAAAATATGTATATACATTATATTGTTGTACATTTGCATGTGACGTTGGAAATCCGAAGCTGCTATCAAAACTTCAGATTTATGGCTTTTAATATACATATATGAATCGCAAACGCGTTATTCTTCATATTGATATCTGCCCTTTACTACAACAATTTTTTCTTTCAATAAATTACGCGAATGCTTTGCCCCAAAAATTCAATAACAGGATTTCACTTCCGAGATAGAGTCTAAGAACGAAAACATCAATTCAATTTTGTTTTAGGTTAAATAAAATGCATCGAGGGAAATTCAATATTAGTATTGGTGGAGTTCAAAATAGTATATTACATTACGAGAGTAGTAAAGAGCATATTACGTACAAGTGGATGAATTGCATACGAGCGACGAAGGAGCGAGTAATGTAAATCCACGTCTACGTAATCTCGTTACTACTCCAGTAATGTACTATACTTTTTCTACGACTGGAATAATCCCCACAAAATTTCTAAAAAAATATTTTTCTACGACCATTATTTACAGATATAACAGAAATGCAATATTTTAGCAGATGGTTTCATTGTATTGGAATTGTCTTCAAAATATGCCTACAGTACATTCTCTGAAAAGGAATTCTTTTATTCTTTTCTTTCCAATTCATAAATGTTTTATAAACACTCGACATCTGTCGCGAAATTTCTTTGGCAGCAGATTTTTGGTTGGAATTTTGAGCATTCGTCCCTTCCAAAGTCATTGTGTCATCCTTTCTGATTATGACAACGTCTCGATCATATTTTTATCGTTAATAATAAGTGAGACCAACAAAAATCTGTATGAATCAATCCACGAACACTATTTGTTTCACATCCAAGTTTTCAGATTTGCGTCATCCTAAGTTGTTTCCCTGATCTTCGTTGCACTTTATCCTAGTTAGTATGCACATTCCTGTTCTGCTACCCAAGGGAGCAAGCTTCTTGATTGTTCCACTCTCAGCTCTTTCCTCACTAAGTACTCTTAACACTACCTCGAAACAATTCTTCGTGTTACTAACAAAATGCTAAAAAACTCACTAATGTCTAATTGTCTAAAACACAGATTTTTCCCTCCTTGCAGTCAATTTTTTAACATTTCAGTCTCTTTTTCGTTCACTTTGATGATAATTAAACATGCAGAATCCAATTATCATGCCGCAACACCATTTTATCATTTTCAATCTTGATTCTAGTCCAGTTGGAGAAAGTAACAATTTCACGAGGCAGAGCGCCCTTCCTACAAATGCGTTTTGTGGGTTGCCTTTACTCTCTTATCTGTCCTTCATTTCTTATTGGGTCTTTGACTGCACCGCAATAAAAAATCAACCGGACATGAGGACGGCATCAGGTGGTATTTATTGATGAATCCTGTTGTTATTTATGGACGTAGGAGGGCTCCACCCTTCGGACAACAAAATCATTCACTACGAATTCAGATAAAAGATAAAACACTCACTCAATATTGATTGTTCTTTCTTCCAGAGAGTGATTGTCTTATTGTTTAAATTTATTGAGTTTATAATGTCAAAAAAAAAATTCTGAGCAGGATTTTCTTGGGCAACCCATTCAAATCTTAACCACACTCGACGTTGCTTAGCTCCTGATGAAACAACAATTAGTGCTTCTGGTGTGGTCATGCCGCCGTATTATTTTTTTTTTTCTCTGAACAGGATTTTCTTGGGCCACCCATTCAAATCGTAACCCCACCCGACGTTGCTTAGCTTCTGACGGAACGACAATGAGTGCTTCTAGTGCGGTCGTGCCGCCGTATTATTATTATTTTTACTCGCTACTGCCCCCGACTTTCGCGGCTCGTAAAACCGCCTCCACCTCCGTACATTTCCCGGTGTTGCGCTCGTAAATCTGTCATTTCATCCCCCCGAAAAAAATCGAATGTCTTTATTCGAAAGTGGCGTGCTTCGAGGAACGATTCATGTAAATAGGCGATATTATCGGTCGCGTCGCCGCCCCGCGGGCGCTCGCGGACCGCGTCGCGGTGGCGATTCGGGGGCGGTCATTGTAATTCCAGGTGTCGTTCCGGGAAGGAGTTTTAAAACCGAGAGTGCGAAACAAATATGAAATTGTCTCTAAAAGTTAAACGATAAAAGTTTAAGGGTCTTATTGTGCTTAACCGTTGGTATCATAATGGTAGGTTTTAATATGGCGCAGTATTCACAACAGTTAAGATTTGACAACTTCAGCAAGTTAATCTAAGAGATAAAATTTAATTCGCCGACTGGAATCTCAGAGGGGCATTTGAGCCTTTGTTGGGCTTTTGTGTTGGTAGCCCTGCCATGTCTTAAGATCCTCGTTTCTGAACATATATCATAAACACCGTGCGCTCTTTAGTTGGCGGTTGGTAAACTTGCTGATGTATATTCCTGTATCTGTCTTCATCCTTGATAGACGGACTAATTATTACAAGCGTTAAAGAGGTGAAATCTCTTGAGCCGGCGCGATTTCGCCCGCGCGCGCTTGTCCTAATTAAAAACGGTGTCCGCCGCCCTCGACGCCGCCTTTTTTCAATCGCCCGGCCCCGGTCGAACGTCTTGCATAAACAATGGCCGGTGGGGCCATAATTTACTATCTATTGTTGGCAGGAGCGAACAAGGCGTGAACAGTCTTACCAACTTTGTGACTGGAGATTAACAGCGAGTAATCTTTGGCCAACTTTACATACATAAATATCCCCGCACTATATCTCGACGACGGTAGCGTCGCAAGAAACCCATATCTTTGATATTGTTGGTTTAATCACCGGAGATACCGGACTTTGCCTTTATTTCACCCTCACCTAGTACACACAGCTCTCTCTCGCCCCGCTGCTTTATTATGTCGTGCTGCCTGGCTTTTACGATGCATAATAGGGCTTAGAACAATTGATATTGCTGTACGATGAAAACATCTTTGGACCCTGCCAGGCGCACGCCGAAAAAAATTAAGGACCAACACGGAATCGTGGCCGCGCCCCGTAAAAACCTATTTAATTAAAAATTTGTTCGGTTTATCTTTTGCATTCTTCACGAATATTTGACCCACCCTCGATGGGTTTCGTTCCTATTTGGCTAATAAGCAGCTGCCTAATTAATTCACGATTTGCCACAGGATAAGGCCCACTGCGATCGAATTGATAAAAATTCTTGCAATTTGTAGGGCGAATTTTCAAATTTTGTAATTGAGAGGTTACGCACCGCATAATTTAGACGTTATCTTTTCAAAGGGGGGCGCGAATGCCCGCAACAAAATAAAAACTGTCACAGTGAAAGCAAAGTTACTATTCGTGCATTTGGAAATTACGAAGAATTTTTCTTGGCTCTGTTTCAAAATGATATGATAGTCAAGTGGGCAATCAAACGCATGACCTTGAATACCAAAACGAACCACCATAAGAAAATCCATGGTATTTTGAGCTAGAACCAACACGGCATATCTACTAACACAATTTACAAGGTGATTCATGAGTAATAATGAGCCTGATGTAATTGAATATGTTCTATGGGTTCTGTTTTATTATTTAAAAAAACAAATTTCGTGGAAAGATAATGTTTATTCCCCATCCTCACCACATCATTCACATCCTCATAATCTCCATAGAAAATAAAAGCTGTGATTCAAGATACTACAGCTTCTTCATCCCCTTCTCAAATGAAGATTCTTTCGGCGGCAAGATATTCTTCAGCAACTGTAATAACTTCCTCATTCGTTGAAAATTTGTTTCCGGTGAAGATTTTTAATCTAGGGAAGAGAAAAAAATTCCAAAGGCACAACACTTCTCAGCAGAGTTGGTCAAAGTCTACCACAGCAACTGTAATGAAGATCTTCTTCCCCTTCTTTGCCATTGCTCTGTCAAGCTACATCAGAAGATTCGCCCAATCCTCTCTGGTGCTAACCTTAACTTTTGACAGACAATCTTTATTATTCTTTTACAATCCATAATGATCTTTTTTATTTTTCGTAATTCTCCCGCTTAAGACAAGGAAAGCAGCAGGGCCGGACCAAATTAACATGGAGGAAATCTATAAAATGCTAGTGGCGGTATGGCAGAGCAAGACCATGCCAACAGAATGGAGAGGCCCTTAGGAAAATTTTAGGACCAAGAAGAATAGAAAAAGAGGATTCCAGAATACTAATCAACCACGAAGTAAGGGACCTGACCGAGGAAGAAGATGCTGTAGGGTTTGGACCCGCAGCATACAATAAGAAAAATCATGAACTGGAGACCAATAGAGGAGAGACCAAGAAGTAGACCAAGGATAAGATGGGAAGACCAGATACACGAGGACATTAGAAAGATTGGAATAGAGGACTGGAGAAGCAAGATTCAGGATAGGAAGACCTGGGCAAAAACAATTCGAGAAGCAACGGAACACAGCAGAATGTAGAGGAGAGTCACAAGAGAGAAGACCAAGGCGCAAGAAAAACAGAATCAAAAAGCTCCACAATAGGCGTAGCTTAAATTTAATTTCGAATAAACGTAAACGCGTATAGAAAAATCAAGAATTGGAGATCAGTAGAACAGAGACCAAGAGGTAGACCAAGGATAAGATGGGAAGACCAGATACACGAGGACATTAGAGAAGGAATAGAGGACTGGAGAAGCATGATTCAGGACAGGAAGACCTGGGCAAAAACCAATCGAGAAGGCACGAAACACGGCAGAATGTAGAGGAGAGTCACAAGAGAGAAGACCAAGGCGCAAGAAAAACAGAATCGAAAAACTCTTCAATAGGAATAGCTTAAATTTGATTTCGAATAAACGCGTATATAATTCTCTCCATTCCTTGAAACTTGTTACCAAACGTGTTCTCGCTCAAGTATCAGAGTCTCACCCATGTTGGAGCAACTTTTCTCTTGACCTAGAGGTTTTCTGCAAAATGTGAAGCACCCATGATTCTTTTTTACAAAATATGTCTATTTCATAACACCTTCCTGCTGAATATTAGTGATTTCACACCGTCACAGTTTCATAGACTATCCAGGCCACAACTTTTTTTTGTTCATCTACTGAGGATAAAAAAAAACTCTCAAAGTGATACAATAGCCATAAACAGTCAAACGAATGACCTTGAATTCCAACAAACCTCCATAAGAAAATACATTAGATTTATTATATGTACTGTGCTTATTACTATTATAAATTTTTATTTCTTCAATAGCAAATTCTTTTTTATTCTTCTTGTAACTAGTGAATTAGTGAAGGAAATTTGCCGTAGGTTGGGAACAATCTTGGAAAGAAGAAAACATATTGAGTGAGAATAATTTCGCTGTTGAATCTTTTATGCTGGTGGTGTAGCTAGTTGTGTAAGTGGTCTTTTACGGCACGTGCCGACCACCCTCACCCCTTTGAGACGATCAGATCGGATCGTGTAAATCCCGGTACAAGAAATTTTCCGAATGTGGGCGTTAAGTCGGGGTCGCTTTACGGCCTTGTAAGAATCTGTTGTTGGAAAGCGTCCGACATGTTTGCCTTTCGGTCCTCGGTCGTGTTTTATCACGCCACCCTCCCACTTTGTACACAAAATTACAATATAATAACAATCTGCATGATCTCCTCCGTCGCCGTACTCATTTATACCTTATGATGGCGTGGTGTTTCTCACGGCAAGCCACTAAATTTAATCAAGCGCTTCTTGCCGGGCATCTTCGATATAATGAAAGGACTTTAGTAGACGTAAAGGGTTAGTTAAGATGAACGGGGTAGTAAAAAGAGGTGGGGGTGGTTATTTACACCCTCATCAGTTTACAATGACCCTCGAAGCCCGGACGGGGGTGGCAGCCGGTCGCGAGGGGGCGGCCTGGAACTACCCCGCCACCCTGAATTTATGCCGATGTGAAACCCAATGCTCAAGATAAGCATTAAGAGTTAGAGCGCCGTTAAGGAGCTCGTCCTGTTGCTGCTCGAGGAGGACAACAGTTCCGCACAGATCGACTCGGCGTTGAGATTTTTACACTTTTTTCTAAGTCCTCCAGGACATCTGTTACTGTCCGAAATGCAGCGCCGACTTGATAAACCAACGACGCTAAATCACAACCCAAGTAATTATGAGTGTGATGATTCCTCCGAGATACTGTGCTCCCGCTTTAATATACTGATTACGTGACATCATTCTATATTAAAATTAAAAACCGGGCGTGGTTTACTGAATTACCCGCCACCGTTGTTCCATATGTCCTGCTCCGAATTTACCCCACGTGTCTCCATAATTCATCGTTAGCTGGTTCTGGAAACAACGAAAGGACATATTTCAAACCAAATGCAGTCTTTAAACGTAATATCTGTTGCCGCGATTTAAATCAACGCCCCACACTCAAATACGAATTAATAAATAAAATAATTTGTTCGTGAAATATTTACCTGCTACTCTGCCTGCCCACTGCTCCCATAAATTCTAATAATGCACCGACACACTCAATGTTCTCAATTACTTACGCCAAATAATGTATACGTTTTTCACCACCACCAGGCAACCAGACATACACCGCTTTCGCATGACCTTCGATCGCGAGACGAACCTCCCTAAGAAAGTGATTTGTGCAGAAACGAAATGATTTCGAGAATATAACAAGAGCTGTCGGTGACAGCTACAATTTATTTGGACACCTCCGACTGGGAGGAATTTGGAGTCCGTTCCCAAGGTGAAAGAAGCAATGTGTATCACGTTACTGGAACGATCGTGTCATAAGTCATGGAATCGGTGCCTCCAGATAAAGGTAATATTAAAAACGTGTTTCGTATATCAAATGCCATCTAAACGTTATAAAACATACGTTCAAGAGTACGACATCATTTATCACAGAACATGGCTGTCAAATTGATACCAGTCGGTTATCTGGCATCAAATTTATACAAAATTTAATTCAAACATTGCTCGAATATCTGATATCATTGGAAACAGTCACGAGATGTACGCTGCATTTCGTCAATGTTCAAGTGACGTCAGTATTGTCGTCCTCGTCCCACCCCCGAAGAAACACCAACGGCGGTCGGGTGGTGTGTCCGCGGCCGATAGAATTTATATATTTGTGTGGAAATACGTTGCTTAGCAATTAGAAATATTTATTGATTATTTCGTGTGAGATATGCAAATTGTATCGATCATGTTACGGGATATTTTAATTGTTTTCTTTTTATGCCGACCTGGGGGCTTATCGGGGCGTTAGATCGCCGCCGTTAACGAGTTTTCGCGAGCGGTATTAGCGATTTTATTTTTTCGGTGTGTTGGCGGCGGCGACGGTTCCAATAAAGTAGAGAGGGGGCGGCCATCAAAGAACTAATAAATTGACAAAGACATAAACGATGAATAATCAATTTTTCAAATATTTTACATTGAGCTTTTCAGGGAGAAAATGGCTTAATAAAAGTCTAAGCACGACGCAGTCGCCCAGATGAGGACTCGAGATGCGTCAAAGTTGCCGATTGGAGGGCTACGCTTTGACGGTCTTCTGTCTATACACAATGATATCAAAGCCTTGAAGGATATCGCTAATATTTCATATATTTCGTAATTGATGTCTTTGACTTTATCGAAGCTGAAGTGCAAAGGACTAGAGATGGATCGGAGGAGGAGGCGCACACGTTATAAGAAAGCCGAAGAGGAGGCTGGAGTGAGCAGTTAAAAATTTTATCATAATGCAAATAAAAAACAGACATTTTCCTTACTCCCAACAACTACCTAATATCCAGTTCTAAAAGTGCAAAAAAAATATAATTATAGATTCTTGTACTAAATATTGAATATTACTAAAATAAATTATTCTCAATTAAAGATGTAAGCTATGAAAAAGAAAATTATATAAAAAAACAAAATGAACATTTTGAAAGTTCTTGCTGTTGCAAACAAACCTAGTCTAGCGTTCCAATTTGACCTGACCTGACCTGACCAGGCCCCAATTGTGATATTTCAACTTATAACTGACATTAATTCCAGAAGACGCTCAAGATAATCTTCAAAAATTAGAAAAAAATGAGTACAGGGTGAGCGAAACTCGATGATTTAGCTCTATTCGTCGAATTTTTTTCTCAGAAATATACCTATATTTTGGCATATTTAAAAAGGGCTAATTTTTCTGAACAAATTTTATAAAGAAAAAAATTTGCTATATGTTTCTGTCAAAAAATTATAAGCATGTTTGTAAAAAAAAGTATTGTCAAAAATTCGCAATCGTCACGATTTAAACAAGATAGCAAATTTTTTTCTTTACAAAATTTGTTCAGAAAAATTTGTTCTTTTTAAATATGCCAAAATATAGGTATGTTTCTGGGAAAAAAAATCGATGACGTCATTACTTCAGTTTACAAATGGATGTTACTCAATCCCATTTAAGAACCTCTTTTCAGATTTTTTCTATCGCGTTTCCTTTTCTTTTAGTAGAGCTGAGACATCGAGTTTCGCTCACCCTCTCGCTCTAAACACGACCTGACCAGACCTGACTTGACCCGTCTTAACTTGTGATGATTTTAGTTTTTCAATAAAAATTAGCAAAAGAATCCGTCACAATTTCGTCGTGCATCACTTTAAAAAAAATACTGATCTAACCTGACCTGACCTGACTTCTATTGAACCTGACCTAATGTGACTAAACCCAACCTGTGATGGTTTTAATTTCTAATTCAAATCAATTTCCAGAGACATTCTTTAATGCTTTAGCACCCCATCATCCCCAAACATTAAAAAACATGACACGACAAGACCAGACCTGACCAAACTGAGCAAAAACATCTTGAAGAATTAATCTGTCAACGCTTTTGTGTTCTAGCACCTTTAAAAAAATTAGAGAGGTCTTGGATTTTCTCATGGGCTATGAGTCATACTGCGCAAAAGACGAATATCGGTCTTAAGTAGGCGCTACAAATCGACCGGAAAACATGGACATTCGTAAACGTCTCTAAGAGTAGATAGTGTTCCTCCAGGTGTTTTCAGTTTTCATTTACAGATTTTTTACTGCTCCGCCTTCGCGTAGATATCTCCAAGGTCACAGCCCATGAGAGAATCCAACACCTCTAAAAAACTAAATTCGACCAGATTTTATCTGACCTGGTGTTAATTTCTAACTCTGCCACATTTGTTTCATTTTTTGGTGTATTTTTGATGCAAATTACACTAATATCGTACTTAATCACCTAAAAACCCAAAAAATGAACGTACATAGTTTGTAGTGTGGAAGGTTGAGATTTTATTAAAGAAAATTAAATTTCGTTATCGCCAACATTCATTTCCTCCACTTTACTAAACAAAAAAAAATCATTTTTGTCGTAAACAATTTTAGATGTTATTTTCCTGAAATTACTTTTAAAACTGAACCATCCATTTTTATTTACTTTTTACATGCAATACAATTTTTTTCTCTCTTAATAAAAAATTAAGAGCAGTAGTTTCTTTGTAGTCATTTTTCGGATATAAAACTGCTGAAAAAAATTGAACAGTATCTACGATGTTTGAAATAATTTCTTTTACATTTTTTCTGCAGTAAACAAAAATCAATGTAGTGTAGGGGTTGCATTTGGTGCATGTCCGATGCAGTCCGGTGGTTAATTATCCCCCATCGGAATTTTTCTCCGGGTCCAATAAGCCGATTATTCCCCGATAATTAACTAGAGAAAATACGCAAAGTGAGGATCAAAGAAGGCAAAACCCTTCTTTAATTGAAACCTAGGTCCGATCGAGGCCCGCAGAATGGACTCCGACCGCAGTCCAGTGCATCATCCGCTTCAAAGAACTAGTTAGTGTCCTTTGTGACGTCTAATCTCCTATCGATGAGCAGAAGTCCCCAACAGCCGCACCCATCACGCCGCCCCCGCCGTTTGGGCGCCACCTCCGATCAGTCGCCGTCTTTAATTAGCGAAGACAAAGGGCACATACCCCTATCGTCAATGAATAGGTATCGTTTATGCACGTTCGTCCTTCTCTGGCAGGTTCGCCCGCACGGCGGCCATCCGGAATCACCCGGAGTCGATACACACCCTCATGTTCTTTGACTAAAGGGTTAGAGGGCTTGTATTTCAAGAATTTAAATTTACAAAGGGTTGCGGCTTCTTTCAGCTTACCTGGAGGGCGGTTCTTTTATTTGGTGCTCGAGTTATGTGGTCGGGAAAAAATTTTGCGAATATTTCGCCGGATATGTGGGATTTTTCTGCGTTTCAATTCTTTGCCTTAAACGAATGTTTGGGATTTTACGTATTAATAAATGTGTGACGGTCGCGTGAATGCACCTTGTCAACGATCATGCAACTACAGCTCACTGCGATAAATCAAGCTTTGGCTTTTCATTTCCTTCTGTTTCGGGCTCTTTTTATCATTTCCCAGACAGACAAATTGCATCGCCGCAACTACGGCGAAATTTTTTCTTTAATGTTACTTCCACGATATTAAATTACACAGAAATCGAAAAGGGGACCCTTTATTGAATTTTAATTCGGAACAAATTATGTGAAACTCTAGACGTTTTATACAGGTGT
Organism: Tenebrio molitor; assembly: GCF_963966145.1. NCBI lineage: Eukaryota > Metazoa > Arthropoda > Insecta > Coleoptera > Tenebrionidae > Tenebrio > Tenebrio molitor. The sequence continues at coordinate 1,066,959 of NC_091049.1, forward strand.
TCCGGCGATGCGAAACGGAGTGGTACTAACTTCGTTTCCACACTTGTACAGCTTTGTCGGCGGCGATGATTAACAGAATTGCTTCCAATTGTCAACAACTCGTCAATTAGCAAAGTGGAGAACTTGTAGATAATCAATTAAAAATTTGGGATGACGGAAGTAGAGTAGATTATTGTGCGAGAACAATTTCGTTAACGAGAGGGGATTGAAGCGAATCAAAAACATCGATACCAACTATGAAAGACAAAGAAAAGAACTTAACAAGAACCATAGTGAAGTAGATACGAGAATAACCAGAGACGAAAATTGGAGAGAGCCTTTCACCTCGGAGCGTGAGATGTGACGGTGTGACGGTGAAAAAAACCCTGCATGGAGTTGTAGAACTTTGAATCCGCAGACGTTCAAGAGAAAGAAGTAGCTTAAGTAATGTTATCAAGTGGTGGAAAAGTCATCATATATGCATTAGTGAATCAAAAGTGTATCAAGTCGAGTGTGGAGTGTTATCCTTGGAAGTGTCTTTGGTTCGTTCATCCCAGTTTCGTCCAAGTTTAAATAGTCCCGATTATGAAAATTTGTAAGCCGTTCGGCGTTAACATCAAAGCGAGTTCGCGATTGTTGAGAATTGTGAGACGGGGGCATATATCGGCGGGCCTATCGCTGGAAAACCAGACAGAACAAACGTAATATTTCGTGTGTCGAAAGTAAAGGGTTCCTTAGGGAGGCGGGAATAGCAAGGATAAGAAACATTACTTGCTGATCTGCGAGGAGATATTCTGAATTAATCCCGAATATTATTCCAAGACGTCCGTTCGCAAACAGTGGATATAGAAGTTAAAGAAAATTTGCATCCTAATGATTGCGATGTAATTATATATAACGCGTCTTGAGCAGATTCGCCCCACGCTCGGCCTATAGACGTCCTTGTCGCCGCCGCCAAGCCGCCTTGGTTTGGGCGAGAGCGACGCCGCCGACGCTCCGCTCCTAAATTATTTAACATTCCGAGATGTTTGAATGTTGCGAAGGTGTCTGTTCAGATAGGGTTTCGGTTGTAATAAAATGTTGCTACTGCATATCGGCCGCATTTCGTTTACTTAAATTCGGAATTTCGATGTAAATAAATGTAGTGGAGCTTCCTCGGCAGAATGCTAATTCGCTCCTGTTTCCCTCATCAGCTCCGCCGGAATTAAGCCGCCTCCACACCTCACTAGCGAAAAATCGAAAGCGCCGACCCCCAAAAACTCCGCGAATTTTCATATTATTGTGGTCGATGTTACGCCAAGCGTGGATGTTCTATTCACATCAGGACACAACGAATGTGATATGTAAGAAAAACTTTTGACATGCGTTATAGTAGAATGCCTTCGCATGTCATTCAGATTTGCAGAGATATTATGAAATAGAAACTCACAGTTTTATTTGATATGCAAACTTCAACGTTCACAAATGTGCATTTTCAACGTTTCGCCTGTCAGGCTACCGATCTCGCCTCTTCCGATTGGCTCAAACTTTCCTCATTCAATCGTACTGATTTTAGCGAAAACTCATCAAGAAAAAAACATGGACAAAGGTTTTTACTCTTTTCATGGCATAGCACAAGTTTTTTCTCTAATTGAATCTTTTCGATACAAAACTAGAAGAAATTCTGAATTTTATTTTAACTAAAAACAAAATTAATCAGAAAAGAAAAAAAATAAGTACATTTAGATTTGGAACGTAAAGCTCGATATGAACCCGGAAAACATCCAGCTTTACCTTCCAAATGTATTGTGGGTTGCATTTTCAATTCCATCGGGCTCATTATTACTCGTGAATATTACATTTGTCAAATTTAATCAAAATCACCCTGTGGAATAATTATGAAAACACAAACTAAAAAACTATGGGGGACATGTATTGTTGGTTGCATCACAAATTTTGTTAGGCTCATTATTACTCGTAAATCACGTTGTATACTGTGGAAAAGTATAATAAAGTGTGTAGTATAAAAAATTGTACATAATTATATTTTATAGAAAGAAAGAAGCTTAATAGGAATTTAAGATATAATAGAAAAAAAGTGACACCGAAAAATTGTAAAACTTCTAAAATGTATGTACCTGCAATATTGTAAAAGAAACTGATGTTTTATTTCCTCTGAGATCAGAAACAAGAAGTAACAAAAAACTAGAGAAAAGTATCAAGAAGAAATTAGAAAACTATGATATGATAGAAATGATCAAAAATTATACCTACTTTTTTGTGTCGATCACGCAGTCAGGTTTTGAATTTTGAGTTAGTTGCAGTGAGCGTATTTAAATCATCGCTTTCACCTGCTGCCTATTCCTTATTATGCCGCAAATCACTATTTTTTAATGTAAATAAATCAAAATGACAAAAAACATGAGAAGAGTAAAAAATGAGGTTATATTTACGTAAACTGTACATACCTATCATTATCTATCTGCATCACTATTTTTCATAACAGTTAAAATCACTGAAACAATAATTTCTACAAAATTAGCCCGACAGGGAACTCACCAAAACAGTTTTTCACAACAAAATGTGAATCAACAAAATTTCAAACAAAAGAGGTTATGTTGCTGGGCGTTGCGTGTTTGTGATTGGTTTACTGATTTTAGTTTCATCAGTGATACCAACACATAATGCAAAAGTATCAAGAAGAGATTAGAAAACTATAATATGATAAAAATGATCAAAAATTATACCTACTTTTCTGTGTCGATCGCGCAGTCAGTTTTTGAATTTTGAGTTAGGTAATTGCAGTGAGTGTAATTAAATCATAGCTTTCACCTGCTGCCTACTCCTTAGTATGCCCCAAATTCCACATCACCATTTTTTAATGTAAAAAAATCAAAATTACAAAAACATGACAAGAGTCATAAATGAGGTTATATTAATCTATCTGCATCACTATTTTTCATAACTGTTAAAATCACTGAAAATTAGCCCAACAGGGAACTCACGAAAACAGTTTTTCACAACAAAATGTGGATCAACAAAATTTGAAACAAAAGAGGTTATGTTGCTGGGCGTTGCGTGTTTGTGATTGGTTTACTAATTTTAGTTTCATCAGTGATACCAACACATAATCCATTTAGTATTAATTTTTACAGAAGTTTACCCCAAGCAATTTCAGGTGTTTTCGTCAATTGAAATCTAAATAACCGGTTAAAAATTTAAACAAGTCACTGGGTTTATTATCCTACTACGAGTAGTAGGTTAAACGTTAAAATATGTTCCAAAGAATACAAATTCCTTTCTCTTTCTTGTGATTTGACGGCTTTGAACTTGTTCCTTCCGTAAAACAACCAAGAACTAAAAAATCGAAGAGTCAAACAACTCATCACAAATTCTGCAAAATGTTTTCAACGCATCGGAACGAAGACTCCCAATTCGCCCTCGAGACATTTTTTTTATAAACCTCGGAATTTCACTTAATAATAATAATTCGTAGTTCGTTGAATTGTTTTTGTTGGTATGAACAGTTCCGAAACTGCGTCCTAACTGCGGACCGTCTAGACAACATCTTCACTTGCTGTTCTTGGGCGTAATGTTTTCAAATATCATTTTAAGTAGACATTTTTAGGCATACTGCATCACAAAATAGACAAACACATATTTCTACTTTCCTTATTGCTTTGAGATTGCAACCTAGCATCTTCAGTTTCCGTTAAATGTGAATGACGAGCGGTTATAGTCGTAACAATGGTGGAGGTGTTGGATTCTCTCATGGGCTGTGACCTTGGAACTATCTGCGCGAAGGCAGAGCGATAATTCAGCGAGATGAAACTAACGCAATGACGATGTTTTCCGGTCGGTTTGCAGCGCCCACTTGAGACCGATTTCGTTGTTTGCGCAGATATGACTCATAGCCCATGAGAAAATCCAACACCTCTAATGTAATTGTTATTTTTCGAATTTACTTTCACGCAATTTGGTACTTGGTATTAATTATTAAGAGTATTTAGGAATTTATTTGATTGTGCAGCTTGTGCTTTTTCGTAAAAAATGAAAGTTAAGAGCAATATTTTTTACTATATGACATCAGTTTATCTTCTAAAACGTCGTTAAGCGTTTTTAAAGCTCACTAAAGAATAAATTATATAAGGACATAAAGTGAATACATGGCCATAAACAGATAATAAGGACGCTGCTTCAGTGGAGTTAGATGACGCCACCGATTTGAAATTTTTCTCTCACCCCTTCACATTGACATGTTTGACCTCCGCTCCGAAATCCACACGTCGTGCTTTTTATTTTCATGTCTGAACATGTTCTGGATTAATTCATAAGACGGAAATAGCGGGGGAAAAGCTCTCCGGGCGCTTTCGCAGAAAATAAAGAAACTTTTTATCAATCGCTCAGCGATACGTTTCTAAATGGAACGCGAAAGTCTTCGAATGAAATCCTCAATTATTAATACACCATTACCGACTGAATAGAAGCTGTATTGCAAAATAAACGAACCAACAGATTGCATTTGTATAGCGCCCACCTATGTCTTCTATAAATACATGTCTGCGGGGCACGTGAACCGTTCATTTCAAAAATAAAATAATAGATGAAAGGACCGGTCCCGCGCAAAAACGCTCCAAATAGTCCTAGAAATTAAACAGGTTCGAGGTGTGCTGGAGCATGAATCTTCGGGAGTAATTGTGTGTTTTGATCTCGGGGAGTCTTTGCTAAAACAAACGGCGGTTCGACAAATCGGATTGGGAATTGGCATAGAAGGTGAATTGTGTTTATACACCGAAAGATGAAAACCGAAGAGTGTACAAATCGTTAGCAAATATTTGAAGTTTTAGATCCTGGTCTTAATGGTGTCGGGGGAGACCCCGGCCGCATAATTCGACCCGCTCGTGTGCACTATTTACCCATTTTTTAGCAAATTCGATCTGTCCCGAACAGAACGACAACGATTCCGGAAGATAAATATGCGCGGAAAAAATTAACAACCTGTGTGGGGTGTGGCGCCACATTAAAGCTTGTTATTCGTATATTAATATCATAAAGCTCGCGTTATAATACATTTTACTTGCTAATGATGTTTGATCGATCTAATAGTGGATAATAATAATGACAGTGTATACCTACCCCTTTTATTTATCCATCATCAGGGTGTAATGTGTTTGTGGAAAAATTAAGTTGATTAGTTGGCGGGTTGGTCGGTTTTTAAGAAACCATTAAGTGAGGTCGTCACAATAAATCTTTATCATCGCCTGTCTATTACGCACATATTTTTTTAGCCACCCCTCAAATTACACCACACTGATTTCCTGAAAGTGCTAATGTGACACAGCAAGCCACAGCAGCAAGCTGCCAGCCACGAGATTCAAATTTAATCAAAATTATTATGGGAAATAATCAATAAAAATACATACCTATGGGGGACATGTATTGTTGGTTGCATCACAAATTTTATTAAGCTCATTATTTCTCGTGAATCACCTTGTATTAGAAATGTAATTTAAATAAATACAAAAATTAGTTCAACATTAAACATTCTGTAAAAGTTAAGTGATCTGTCAAAATTTTTCATTACTACCAACATAAATTTAAAAAAATACATAGCCTTCTAGAGGATTAAAAAGAATTAGATGGTATTGTGGTATTTAAATTAGTGCAATTTTAAAAAATGGTTTTGTACTATGTTTAATTACAATGTACACGTGATGGGGTGGTTGGAAGACAGTCCCCTGCCAATAGAAGATGTCGATAAAAGTAGAATATATGAGCGATCCTCGGGCGGGGTTCATATTGAAAAAATCCATCTCGTCGCGAGAGGGGCGTCCAATTTAGATGCTTAATATTTAAATACGAGTTATCGAAGAATAGATATCGCCTCAAATGTTCGTTTATAATACATGGGGAAGTATTCAATTTGTATACCCAGGCGGATGCAACCTTACTCGATTCATAAATATGCGAAAATACCAATAAGGTAACACACGGGGAGGAGGCCCCGTTATCCGATAAAATTCTAAATTACGTCTTCAATAATGGAACAAGAAAAACCCCTCAGTATGGCGGACTTATTGCACACAATAATTTTATCAAAACTTTGCATAATTCCCAAACAACTCTTGGAACAACAGAACCCGTACACTACTGAAACCCAGACATATTTAGCGTCCAAGATAAGGCTTCATTCATTATTAAACTTATTATCGTGCTTATTATTATGCTATTATCTTCGAACTCGCTTCCAACTGCTTGACAAAAACGTTCAAACTAGGCGCTGCGCCGCGCACTCACGTTGGCATCACTGCTTCCCCCAAAATCGTTACCGGTGTGTGTGTATGTCATTATGAATTATACGGACTATTTACGTCTAAATGAGTTGAAAATATTTAAAAGTGTGCGTGATCATTTACCCAAGGGCCTTACCAGATCCACCAATTTGCTCACCGTCAAAGATGGGGTGCTGTACACGTGGGATTTCGCCAATAACTGTGTTCTAACCTTAAACGTTAAAGCGGCGAGAAGTCGAGGAGGAGACAATGTTTCGCATCAGGTCAGTCCCATTTCGCTTTTCGGAATGCTGTTCGTTAGTTTTGGGCGGTCGAAGAGTCCCAAAAGGCCCACATTTACTCCCAAGTTTTTATTTACGTTGACATAACCTCACAATCGCAACGCTTTTTGCCGGCGCATTGACCGCGTTCGCCGGGATCAGTTGTTCAAGAGATTCGATAAACACGTGCAGGAAGTGTGTTACTTTTGCGTTTTTGGTGGTTATTTCGTAAAAAAATATTTTTCGAGAGGTCACGAGACAAACATCCGTGACGTTTGAGTGATGTCACTACCAGTGGCGGAGTTACCGTTCAAATTTTATTTTTACCGATTTTTAAATGTTTTTTTGTTATGTTATTAATCATTTCAATTTTAGATCAATAAATGTAATATTTAAATTAAAGGCACTAGCAAAGATTTTCGTTATTCGGTGTATTGTACCTATTGTATTGTATTGTAAAATCGCTTCGTTGATTTTTTTTTAAGTAAAGGGTTGAAAATAGGTTCTATTAGGGTGGAAAAATTTTGAAATTTGAAGTATTTGTACACTAAAGTTACCCAAATATTTGAGTCTTCATAAATTTGTTGTTTAATTTTATTTATTTTTTTTTGTTTTCATAAATAAATTACAATCTTAACAATCTCCTAAACTCAATGATTCTCTGTGCATCTGGTGCACATTTTCTGTCGTATACAGCATGATATTTTTTTTATAAAACCATGATGTACTTCCTTTATTGAAAATATATTTTGCAAAATTGTTATAATTTCTGTTGGAAAATTACTTCAGTTAATTAAAAGGTTAACTTTTCACATCATCCCTCACTTGACTTCAATATTAAAAATAGAATTGTATTACAGTTTTTTTAATGTGATTGCACCAACAATTTAATGCATTAAGTCACGAACATGTCATTTTAAAATTATGTATTCAATACTAACAGGTTTTCAGCTATAAATGCTAGTACAGTAAACCTATTCGCAATTTATTTGCCAACTAATATGGAAAGACATATTTTACGGATTTTTTTTGTATTTTTTTCTTCTATAAGTTTTTTATTCTTGGTCTAAGATAAAGTCTTAGTTTTGTCTAACTGGCAATTATTAGTCAGCAGTTAGAGGGTTAATAAAATATTGCATTGTTTTCAACAGTGCTAAAAAAATTTCGGAAATATTCAGGCTTGAAACATGTATTTTTTTACATAAATCAATGTATGATAATGCTTTGGAATTTATTATTTTACATTTATGAATAAAAAGAGTATATTGTTGACATTTTGCTCAAATAAAAAAATTCACAATAAACGTTTTTGCATAAAAATCATTTGCTCCTAAATTTGTGCATCAAGAACAGAAAGTAGAGAAAAGTCAGTTGACAAATTTTCTAAAAGTGTTACCATCGGCCCTCTGGAGCGGTCGAACTGTTGAATCCACCTTCGGGGGTGTTGATTTGTGGACCGATGCCTCTTCCAGAGTGACTCTGGGAGGAGCCGGTTGAGTCTCGTCTCTCGAAATGCAGGTCGTCTCGAAGAAGAGCATCGTCTTTTTGCCCAGTTTGCTTTTACGGAGCCGCAGTCTTTTTTGTAGAGGGAGGGGAGAGGAGAGAACGAAACGAATACGTTTAGAGCGTGAACGAAAGTGGGACGGCTTTGGCCGGCGTCACTAATGAGCGGGCAGAGAATACTTAACAAAACCGGGAGCCGAACGATTCCCCGGTATCAGGTGTTAAAGCTTTTTTCTGTTGAAACATGTTTTGCGGATAAAGATGTCGCCATAATGTGAAGCATTTTTACTGTCGACTCTTTAATAATTGTAAATGTCTGTCTTTTTTGTATTTTATTTTTGTTTTATATTAGGCAAGTTTTGAGTAACGCCTTTTGGACATCTTGCTTTTTCATATTTATCGTTATTCCTGAGTTATCGAATTAGCAAGAAAGCTCTTCGTCGTCAGCTAAAGCTCACAAGTTTTTTTGGCAAATGTGTTGCCGACACAGTTTTTGTTCAGAATTAATAAACGTGCTGAGATAGTGAGATATTACTTATTCCTAAATTCCTCTGTTCTAGCTAAATTTCGCGCATTTTTTGTTAGTTAAGAAAAAACAACACAAAAACAACAAAACCCTTTGGATGTGAACCAAATTTGGTCAGTAAACATCAAAATGTCACGGCAACTTGACAGCAAAAATTTGCGATCGTCACTTGTTTTCCTTATGGCTAGGTAGACAATGTAAAAATCTCCCCTCGTGTATTAAATTTGTTGGTTAAAAAAAAAATGAATTGTGGCATTGTTTTAAAAGAAGAGAAGAAGCAGAGTCGGTCCACTTTTTTTAACATTTATGGTATTTTACAGTAGAACTCCGTTAGGATAGCCTTTACTGCCGAGCCAGAGATTTTGTGAGACGAGCTCGCAGAGCGAGTCGAATAATACTGGCGAGGCAGTAAAGGCCCTAACGGACGTGTATTGTACAATAGTTTTTGTAATATCTCTACAATTCTTTCACAATTATCTTTTTGAAATACATTTTTTTCAACGCCATCGAAAAAACCGAATGATTAATAAGTGTGCAGAAGACGTCGTCATGTCAACCGTTGTTTGTGAAAAAAAATTGTTTCAATGTTGTTTGTCAGATTTGTTCATCCCTTAACTTTCCGTTGAAAATAAATGAATGAAATCAATAAAAAATCGCAATCAAGATATTCCCGATGTCCGGAAGTGAGGTCATCGTTATTGCCTGCAAAATCGCGCTTGTGTTAGTGTTAAAATTGTGAAGCATCATCTTCGATCTTGTCTACATTTGCTGCTGTTTGTCAGATTTGTTCAACACTTTACTCATCCACTAAACTTCTTCTCGGAATGTACCTAAAGATGCACTTTAGTCCTTTGTCATATAATATACTATTACTTGTTTAAATTTTTTCAGTATATAAATAATCAACTAACTAACCCATGAGTCTTCGAAAAATTGAAAATATGAAACTATCTCTTTTTATTTTTTTTAAGGAATTATACCTTCACAAGGCACTCTTTAATTGCATTTTGCAACTTGCCTATTTTCCCTAACTCAATGGTGATTGTAATTGTTATTGATGTTGATCTAATTTCCACTTTGCATCCTTCCGCCAATAAATCCTGATGACAAAGATGTAATGTGCAAATTTCGTGAGCAATAACTCAATTAATAAAATTTGAAAAGGATATCCCGTCGCCTGTTCGGTCTCAAAACGCGCCGCCATCTCGCCGAAAGCGAAGAAACATTCTCACTTTAGATGTCTCCGAATTGACATTATTTTGCAATAAATTACGTCGAATTGCACCCTTGACGAGTGTATATGCGAAAAATATCAGGGAACGAGCCGAACGCGGAAACCCCTCGACGGTTTTGCATCTGAAAGGTGACAAATACAACATTTGAGTGCTATATTGTTCGGAATTGGGGTTATTTCTTTTTTTTCCCGCCGCTCCTTGTGCTGCGCGCGGGGGTGGGGCGTCGTCGGGACGTTTTTGTATTTTTGATTTAGTGGAGAATTTAAATGTGAATGTTGTTCCTGATGGGCGTCAGGTGACGAGAGGTGGCCCTCCTAATTCGCGCGGTGGGGGCGTCGCGTCTTTTTTAAGCCGTGATAAACTCCCCGTTCTTGTCACATTTCGGTAATAAGTAGTATCTGGATTCGCAAACTCTGCGGCTCGACTTCCCGACAGGTTCCGCTCGAGGAGATCTGAGCTTTTATACGTCGGCGGAGTCGGGCATCCGCCGCCGCCACCGGGAGATGGTCCTAATATACCGACGGGACCGTATTATGATTATAATTTACGTCCTCCCGAGTTGTAGACAAGCAAACGGCACGGTAGTATTTTATTGCGGCCCTCCATTGTTATTGTATTTATTGCGGGGCGAGCTAAGATTGTTGGAAGGTGGCGTTGTTAACTCGGCAAGACACCAGGAAATAATTATTAGTTATATGAGTTTTGAGATACTTATCCCGCCGACTTTATTTTATGCACCAACTTCAGACAGGACCTTAACTACGCTCAGGACTGATATTATTGTGTTGGGAAATTTTAATGGGCGTTATTTGCGCCGCAAAAACGACCCCTTCAACTTTACATCCATGCAAAGGACTCCGGTACAAAAGCCACACACTTCGATGGGGGAGGATCCAGATTTTCTTGGACCACTTCTTTCTTCAACACTCCAAAGCAAATCGACCGAAACGGGAGTTGCTGATGGAACTCACCACCCGCAAGAAGGAGCGATCTGGAGATGGTCACTGCCTCCCTAACAATCCTAGTTAGAATGGAAATTGGAAAAGAGCATCGTTGACCATTCTGTGTGGAGGTCGGGATCCTTACGGAAATTATCCTGGGGCCGCGTAATAAAAAACGATAAATTTTTGAGCCGTTTCCGAACGGCATAATGGAGCTTAAATCGAGTCACCGTAACGGAGTAAAACAATGGGGCCCTTAATACAATTCTTTCATACAAAAAAATCAGAACGGCGTTACACCGTTTTAAGTAACACAATTGAAAGAACTTAACAATGGCTGATTTGCATTTATCCCTTGGTTAAAACAATCGAATTGTCCCGGCCTGCTCCATGTTATGCTCCAATGCCGGACACGGAATTAATTAACGAAAAAAAAGGAAGAAAAAAGGACCGACTTATTTATCGCGGCCTTTCGATATGCACTTGAGCCCCTTGGGGCTGAAAACACGACGATGACGTTTTCAATTTAACGGCGAACTTCCAATGGGACACTTTGTCAATTGAATGGACGTCATTCGACACAACAGGAAGAGATGGCGCGTTTCCGCCATGTCACAGCACAGATTAGGGACGATTGCGAGGCTCGAAACCGCTGGTCCTGCTCCTGGAAATAATGGCGCCGTTTCTCTGACATATGAATTTAGATTTGCGGATCTTACATGAGGCGAACGACCAAAAATAAACTGCACAGATCCCGATAGCGAGCGGGGAATGCACACTGGGAATATGCAAACCGAGATTAGGGCTATTGAACGATCCGGCTGCTTCTTCGGAAGGACTGACAAGAGTATCGAGACCAGACCAGAAAAAATCGGGTATTTTTTAGACGTGGGAAGTTTGCACGCACGACCGCAGCGAGCGTAAATGTCAGTGTCACCCAGAAATGGCATATTTTGATGAAACTTTGTACAACAATTGGGCTATAACTAAGATAAAACGGTGCAAGTTTCAATAACAGTGACCTTCAAATCAGGCACGACAACACCGTAACACAGTGGCCACATTTCGTCCCACACGATAAGCGATTGCCCTGTTATATGAATTTTCTTCAGGTATTTCTTTCAAATTAACATCATTTCATCTTTAGTTAACACCTAATTACTGTACCAAGTTTCATCAAAATATATTCACCATTTCTGGGTGTTGCATTTCCCATGATAAGTAGTATATACAGATGAAATCAGTTCTTTTGCTGCTTCTTCGGAATGAGTCGACAAGAGTATCGAGACCAGACCAGAAAAAAGCGGTTATTTTTTAGACGTGGGAAGTTTGCACGCACGAGTGCAGCGAGCGTAAATGTCATTTTAGTGCAATTTGATTCATGTTCGTAAGAAAGATGTCGGTGGATTTCTAGACAAACGATCAAAAAAGGAAAGTTCTAAGTTAGAAAAGAGAAGGATGTAAGTCTAGAAAGGCAAATATAGAATCTAGAATGATTAGACTGTACAGATGAGATCACTGCTTCTGCTGCTTCTTCGGAATGAGTCGAGGTCATGACAAGAGTATTTAGACCAGGGTTTATCAACCAAGAGGAATCGGTTATTTTTTAGACGTGGGAAGTTTCCATGTACGAGCGCAGCGAGTGTAAATGTCAGTTGTAATTTGACTTCTGTTCCTAAGAAATACAGAACAGTCGGTGGATTTCTAGACAAACGATCCAAAAAAGGAATTTTTTGTGCCAGTTCTAAGTACGAAAAGAGAAGGATACAAGTCTAGAAAGGGAAATATAGAATGTAGAATGATTAGTAGACTGCTTTGAAAAATATACTACTTATGGAAAATTCAACACCCAGAAACAGCATATTTTGATGAAACTTTGTGCAATAATTGGGCCATAACTAAGATAAAATGGTGCAAGTTTCAGTAACATTGGTCTTTAAACCAGGCACGACAACACCGTAACACAGTGGCCACACTTCATCCCACACGATGAGCGATTGCCCTATAGGAAAGTTCTCGCATTCCGATTCACTATTTCGCATTCCGATTCACTATTTCTGAGTTCCTAGCCCAGAGTTTATCAACCAGGAAAGATCGGTTATTTTTTAGACGTGGGAGGTTTCCACGCACGAGCGCAGCAAGCGTAAACGTCATTTTAATATCACGTTGTAATTTGCGTCGGGTTTCTAATACAGTTCCTGGTTTAGATCTGATTCTGTTGTGCAGATTGTGAGTTTTGTTCTGACGTAATCTTTATTAAAGATTAATTTTTGGTGTCGGTTCATGTCGTTCGTGTGTAAACTAGATGACAGACGTGAAGGGGTGGAAAGATGACGACCCTAGACGTCGTACATCTAAGAATCGTAGTGGAAGGTGATTTGTCCATAATAAAGAGCGCGTCGAGCTTAGGGGATGCAACCGCTCCAGAAAAAGGGAAGTTTTAAAAGTGCACAGATTAAGGGAGTTACAGTTGAAGTAACGCTCTCGAGTTGTGTATCGCCAATAAACGAGCAATTAAATGTGGTAGTCGAGAGAGGAGCAAAAGAAAGGAAGATGTTTGTGGTAAGTGGGCCAATCGGTCGGGAGAGGAGCGGGGTTTTTGGGGGTAGGGGAATCCTGCAGGAACGCGTCATAATTCACACGTCCTCGCCGACCGATTCGAGACGAAACGCAATAATTGATAAAGTAAATCATTTAATGTCGACAATGGCCGTTGCCGGGGCACAATCCCGCGAATTCCATCAAACCGAAACAATACACAATCACGATCTTGTTAACAAATGACAATTGCACAACAACCGACCGACAATGATTTCGTAAGATTTTAATTAAAACGGCGCTCGAACACCAACAAAGAAACGGCTCGACCTGTACAGGTGATTTCGGCAAGCTCCAGAAAATTAATACCAGACGTCCCACTTATAAACAAAGATGTCGGTTATTGTTTTGCGCTATTCCGGGGAATTACTATTTAGTCGGTCGGGATGATTAAGATCGGCGGGGTGGCGGCGGCGAGCGCCGGGTCAGGGCCCGGGTCGCACCCCGTTCAACACGAAGGGGGTGTAAATGACCAGTGTCCGCGATCAACAGGTGCCCCATAGTTCAGGCGCCCTTCTATCGACACCCACGCCCCTGCCATAAAACAAGCGTCGGCGTCTCGGCGGCATCCGTCAAGGAGGCCGCGCGTCCGTTGATCGAGGAACGCGATTTGAAAAATAAATAACCCAATAAAATAGTGATAAGGACGAAACACAATAGAGGAAATGGGGCGAACGAAAGTCAGCTTAGAAAAATAGACGTGGATGACGTGGATCCCTGGCCATCTCCATCATAGCGTCCCCCAGGACAACGTCATTACGCCTGTAGCCGAGAAATGACCGGAGAGACTTCGAAGGTACGTGACGGGCATAACTCACGCAGGTTTGTCCTTTTCGAATCCAATAACGCAGGATATCTGGACGATTGAAATTAGTTCGGTCGAGGACGATCGCGAAACAGGATTAAGTAAGGACGAGAGTGGAGGTTCGAGAGTCCCCCCGATATCCGTCTTAATTCGGCGGTCGTTTATAAATATTCCTCGAGCGTGTGAACCCCCCGAGCATATAGAGATATATCTGTCCCCTCGCCCTCGCCACCCTCGCATCATTCATTCCGGTGACGGAAGGAGCGCTCCACTCGCCGCCTCCGTGCGCTCCCACAATAAACAATGTATCGAAATTTGTCTTGATCAGGGCTGAAAGTAAGCCATTTTTATAATGCAATTTTCTTTTCGCCGTACGTGCGCCACGAGACCGGTAAAAAATTACCAATTTGTGTGTGGCAATAAAGTCGGTTCGCTTCGGTTTGGTGGCGTGTCGGGGCCCCCAGGTGCGACCCCCGCCCCATCGGCACCCCGACCGACGTCTTCCCACCGGATGGGTCAATCGCGGCGGTCGCTTCGCACCCGCCTCGCGCGCCCTGGATTTTTCGTTGGTTTTTTGGTCCTCGACGGGGGGCGGTTGTTGTTGTTGGTGGTGGGTTTTTTTTGGACAGGGTTCGTGGGCGTACACGACGGCAAACCCGTGCCGAACGGACCGAGAGGCGGATTTTAAGTAAGAAAAACTGGTATCGGTATACGACGGCGTGTTATTTCTTTTCTCCCGCTTTCGGCCAACGAAAAAATGTAAAAAGTATACGAGAACACAATTTTAGAAAAGCGTTCTCGGTCGACGTGGAGAAATCGTCGATTTGGTTGTCTAGATTTCCCGCACTCGACTCGATTTATTTTCATTTATAACTAGAGGAGGATAATTTTATTGATGTGAGTGAGGCGAGATTTATACGGGGGGCTGGGATGTGGTGGGGGTGAAGTCCCCGAACGAGGTATTGACAGTGGAGATATTTTTTTTCTGGTAGGAGCTGTCAACCTATTAAAAAACATAAATAATAAAAGACGTTAAGGCTTTTGAATTCATGAAGAATAGGTTCTTCTACAGATAAGAAAAAGATTAAGAAGGAACTTGGCGGCCAAATTGAGAAATCAAATTTTCTGTTGGTGAAAGGAAGTAAGGAAAAATAAGGAGGCACAAGAGTGAGTCTAAGAAATGTAGAGAAAAACTGTAGTTTCCTAGAGGTATTTTAATCCAGGCTAGAATTAAAGGATAGTTAGAGTGAGGAAGGGAAAGCTTTCGTTCACGCGAATTGCGTGTTTGATGCTATTTAAGTGAACGAAAGTGGCCTTGCTCTCAAGTGCTGTATTTGGTTTGTTTGATACCTCCTTAGAAAGTGAGTCTGTAACTTTGTATTCAAAATTTTAAATAAGAATAAATCACATTTTTTGCTATGGAAAAAATAAAATACAAAATAAACGAAGTTCTTTAGCGTCAATAAAATGTTGTGTGGACGTTGTGGAAATGAATGATGAAGAGTTATATGTTCCTGATGATGTCCTGGATGAGGCAAGTGCCGCCAGGTATGAAATGTGGGCTAAAAAATCAAAATTTACTTTATCAGGAAGAATTGGAAAAATTTACGAGTGAATGAAAACCAGTGAGCGAAAGTGACGTGAACGAAAGAGAAACCTTCATCCACTGGTAACTACGGATACAGACTTACTTTCCAGAGAGGTATCGAATAAGCATAATTTGGTCATAGAAAAGAAAACAGAACAATAGAATGAGGAAGCAGGTTCTTGGGTAGACGAAAGAAAAAAGGAGCAATATGGTTAACCCTCTGCATTCAAGATCACAAAGAACTCAGCAGCACAAATGAAAAACAAAAATTGCATTGGTAGAAGAATCTAATGAAAAATTAATCAAATTTAAGAATCTGGGAGAAGGAAACGGTTACTTCATTCTTTGTCTAGATTTTGTTCTAAGAAAATTTGTTGTTTAATTTGGCAAATAAAATGAGAATCTAAACACAATGATAAGGAAGAGTTTTTTTGTCAGGTAGTGATAAAAAAACACATGAAAGTGTTAGAAGGGATTTACGCAACCCAGAAATAAAAACTTTGCCTTGATTTTGATTGGATCAGAGAAACTTTGAATGAAGAGAATGAAACAAATAATTTTTTGTACTCATAACCTTGAAAGCAACGCTTCCAACGCTCGCTCCGAAAGGAGTGCTTCCCGGTCGACTCGAATGTAAAAATTGCAAAAAACACTGGCCCTTTGAGGCATTAAAAAAAAATCTGTCTTGATAATAATAAAATTTAGTTCATAAAATACAACTTCCCTGGGTTTTCCTCCATTAAAAAATTACGGAAAGATTTATAATCGTTGAAAATTGTTCCTACAAAATTCACAAATTATTGCAAAAATTGAAATATCAAGTTTCCAATAACCAAAGATCACTGCCTACTTGGTTTTATGTTCGTTTATGTTTAATGTATTAAAACAAAAAAATTTAATTTAATGTTCGTACAAAAAATATTGTACGAACCACTTGCGTGAAGACATCTTCCGCTCATTCGCGCATTAATTAAAGCCACTCGCTCCTTCGTCGCTCGTGGTTTAAAAAATGCGCTCATGCGGGAACATCGTCTTCCCGCACTTGGTTCGTAAATAATTATATCGAGGGACTGATTGGGAAAGAATGAAAAATTTTCCATTGGAGATGAAGAAGAAAATAAGTTTTTAATAAAAAACCATTCAAAAAACAGAAGGAACGTTTAGCAACCAACACTACTGCGTGAGGGTAAAGGTGTCGGTGAAAGTGAGTAAAACTGGCAAAGAAGAAAGAAACGTCATAAGTACTCGTAATAATAGATTAAAAGATAATTTTTATTGGACACTAAGAAAGTAATGGTAGAATGAGAAAGTGGAAGGTGCTCTATAAGCTTTCAGACAGGACCGAATGAATTGGAGAGTTTATTTTTAAAGATGAATTTCAGCTTATTGTATTTTACTAATTCAACTCGAAAAGAGTAAGTGACAGTATTTGTGTTATTTATAAAGTAAGATTAATGGTCTTGGATATTTTTACATTTCTATTTCATCCGATTGTGTTGGCTGTCACTTAGCGGAGCCACTTTTCCGCCTAGTTTTGAAAATGTTTCAATTTCGAAGAGGCCTCCTTGATCGATTCGGTAATTTTTGACGAACCGTGACAGTTTGATGGCGAACGTCGCCCCGTCCAAACACAGGAAACTGAGACAAACCGAAGTCGAGATCAAGAAAAACGAGTTCGTCGTTTGGTCCGTCATTAATTCTACTCGGTTCTTTATTAAAGCTATCCGTCTCTGTAGGTAAAAATCCAAATCAAAAGCCAAACTTTGTTATTTCATCAATCATTACCGTCCCGCCGTAATCTCGTCCTCCCTCCGATCCCAT
Organism: Tenebrio molitor; assembly: GCF_963966145.1. Taxonomy (NCBI): domain Eukaryota; kingdom Metazoa; phylum Arthropoda; class Insecta; order Coleoptera; family Tenebrionidae; genus Tenebrio; species Tenebrio molitor. Next base: position 1,084,487 of record NC_091049.1, read on the forward strand.
CATCTCCAGAAGGAATATCGATTTTGACATTAGAGTTTTAACGCGGACCGCGCCAAAAATTCTCTCCGAAGCGATCGCCGCCGCCGCCGGGCGGTTATCCGAACGATTCCTCCGCCACCACCGGACGGGGGAACAAGAAGTGGAAGTTCGTCCAAGTGAAATTAATGTTGCATTAGATAAAAACGGCGCTCCTGAACCAATGATCTATTACGGAATCGCGGGGTATTTTTTTTGCAAATTGCCGTTTAGTTCTGACAAACGATTAATAACGGGAATAAATGGGTCATAAAAAGCTGATTTATGGATCTGGGCAATCTGGATATTCCGCGGAGGCGAACGTTGCCAATACCGTCGTCTTATGCAACATTAAAATTAACTCGCCGAGGGGGAAAATATCGAAATTATCCTGATTGCGGTCCCGCGCATACCTAATGTCTCCTTTTTATGGGCGTGTTTTTGTTCGGCCGGAAAATTGAATGGGTTTCCTTTCCAGATTAAATTTTCGTTAAGTGGGCGGTGTACAGGCATGTGGAGGTAGACTCCCCCCGGTAAACGAAACAATCTCTTTCCTTCACTCTTCTTCGAAGCGTGATCGGTGTTCAAAGAGGTGACACAACGTTGCGTTCTAATCACCGACATCACTTTGGATCTCTTTGGTGACAGTTGTAGAACGGTCCGCTCCAATCACGGACGTCCCTTTCGGCGCCGATATGGGCAGCGTCCAGCCCATATCGAATCGTGGCTGGGCGTATCGAATCAATTACATAATTGTGGATCCATCGCGGTCTCGTGTTTGTCCGCATGGAGTCGTAGATAAGATCTGGCATGCCACCCATCATCCTCACACCTCAACTAATTATAAAAATTGCATACACGACCGGTACGTGTGTTTACACGATAGTGCCGGGGACTCCCCGGTGAAAGGGCGAAAAAATTAATTTGTTAATCGGGCGACGATTTTCGTGGCGACTGTACCGCGCCGCCACTGGCGGCTAAGAGAATTTCAAAGTAAATTCTATTCTCGAAAGGTGAATGATTATAAAAATGGTGCACAATTTTTCTCGAGTTTTAAGTTGAGCTCCGTAATTATTTCGAGATCCCCGGGGGTAAGTACGGCAGTTCGGCAGTTGTTGCCGGCGTGGAAGCGGCCGAACGTCGGCGGCGGCGTCCTTGTCGGACGTCGGGGGCGGCCTTTGGGGAGACAGAGACGGGGGACGGAGGACGGCCGAGCTTATCCAACTCTTCGCTGTTTTACATAGCTAATGGTAATGTGTCCCAGTAGATGTATCGGGGCGGAATTATATTTTAGCAGTACTTTGTATTTGTATTTACTAATTTTTCTTTGCCGTTTTGTCTTTCTCCCTCCTATCAAGTTTTTATTCGGAAACGGTATTATCAGGATGCGGAGTTGCTGGATGGGCGAAAGTATAATTGATACCCACTAGAGCGGATGGAAATTGCTCCGCATTTATTACCTATTCAAAAAAGACGGGGGAATGTTTGTGCATGTGGAATTTGTTCGCCACGACCACAAGAAAAATTACGTCGTTCGTAATTTGTACAAATCAAATCAAACACGATCACCGAATCAGGAGCGTAATGTGGTCGTTTTAACAACAATCACTTTGGAGGCCTCGGAAATGCCTCATGTGGTGATCGGCATTGCCCCGTTCCTATCGTTTAATTTCCGTCCCCCATCCATCTCTGGTCCTTTTTCGGACAATGGCCGAATATTGTAAAATCCTTGGCGTGTCCGTCGACAATATCCACGTGCCTCTCACATACATAACGTCGCCAATACGCTTCGAGTACAAAAGATGACAAATTTCGTCATTAGAGAAGTGTCGCTTGTGTGCGATATCGCGTTTTGTGAGGACCCTGCCACTTTGTCACCGACGGAATGTGTCCGGGTAATTTCCGTCATTTTTATTTTCTGGTCCCGTTGCATATACCAGGTGATTACCGTCCATTAGTTTCGCTAATTTCGCAAAGGGAGGAGAGCCAAAGGCGTCTTGCGTGTACCTCACGGCTTGTGTGGCGCGAAGGACCCTCGAAACTGATTCTCTTGTGCCGTCGTCTAAAATGTCATATCGGCGCCCGCTTACAATATCGGGTATTTATAGTTTCCAAGGTGGTAACACATGTCAACGCCGTCTCAAACTCGTTAGAGCAGGTGTTGGCTTGCGGCGGCGTCGGAATGCACCAGGGGCGGTTCGAAAGGGCACACCTAAATCCAAGATCAGGATGGATAAGTGGAAAAAATCATTTTCATCCAGGTCCGGCAAGAAGGATCGTTATTTTTGGTGGATGTGGCGGGTTCTTTACAGTCAGGTAGACACCAAAAAATAATACAATTGGATACAACAACAACCAGAAATAATTATCTTGTAAAAAGGCGCTTTTTTAATGTTCTTTATTTTGCGTCTAATTAAAACAGTAGATGTGGACCTGTTGTAATTTTTTATCATTATTTTTCCGTCTTTCAGAATAAAATTACGATTCGTAAATTCTCCAAACAAATTTGGCACAAATCACAAGTTGAACAGACTGGGGTTAGCTTATTGGAATAAATGTATTTGGACCTAATTCAAACATAATTCTGTCGAATCTGAACGAACATTTGAAGTTGTACCCAATACTGATAGAGGTGTTGGATTCTCTCATGGGCTGTGACCTTGGAAATATATGCTCGAAGGCGGATGCAGATAGCGCCCACTTAAGACCGATATCTGTCGTTTGCGCAGGTATGACTCATAGCCCATGAGAAAATCCACCAAATCTACCACTGAATTAAAATAATAATCTAAATCAAGCGTGACGTTTACGATGTAGAGAGAATCTTTAGAATATGTAGTACTATTTCTAGACTCTAGTACCAATTAATATTCGCGAAGACAGGAGAGAAGTGGAATCAAACTATTTGGTTGGTTAAGAAAAAAGCGAAAATGAATCTAGATGTTTCGCGCCATGAGTAGTGAATGATGATGAGAAGTGAGTTTGGCGTGTCGCGTGACGATTTTAGCGTGTCGCGTGACGATTTTAGCGTGTCGCATGAACGAATTAACTGCCTAGGGAAGTTTTCATTTCAAAAATTGTATGGAATAAGTCGGATGCTCAGTTATTTGATGTTAATAATAACACGTTATGAAATTCGAGAGAGGAGAAAATAAGATATAGAGGAAATAATGATAGTAGTAATAATCTTCGGAATAACGTACGCCACTGTTGGTATTATTAACTATCGTTCATCCCACTCGCGTATCAAGAACGGATGACACCCTATACACTTAATTAGGTATCCCGAGTTTTCTCGTTAGAAGACGCCAATTATATTTTTCGCGTGACGTCACCCAGCCGGAAAAACCGCCAATAACGAGCGGGCGCGACGAAAAACAATCGGTGCGACCCAAGAACCGTAAACTAAGAAGGATAGCCAGTTCCCTATGTTCCAACATTCGCCAGCGGATGACTGGCTGTGACGTCACCATGATACCTCGATGCTTTGTTCACATTCGGGAGAGCGTTATATTCTCCACAATCTTCACGTTTGTTGCACTAATAAAGAAGTGACTGTCGTCAAGATCGCTATATTGTCGCGTGTTTTTTTATTGGGTGTTACTTCCTGTGTTGACAGAGTTTCGTTTTATTTAATTAATCGTAGAGCATTTTTTATTAGTGAGTAGTTTAGTGCAAAGAAGACGTATGTTGTGTTTATAAGATCTTGAAGATACTTTTAGTTTGTACTTTATAATTTAATACTACACTTAGGTATATACATACAGCGGATAAGGTAAGAAAAGTATAAATTTATGTATTCCCACGTTGTTATTAAATATTACCTACAGAAGTGGGTCATAAATCATAATGCCGGGAGTAAGATGCGCAGTCTTTGGTTGCAAAAATAACCATAAAACAAAAAAAGGTACTGGACAAGAGGGACAAGATATAATTTTTCACTCTTTTCCAAAACCTAAAGATATGGTGTCTCAAACAATGAGAAATGAATGGATTAACAGGTGCAAGAGAGAAGATAAATTGAATCCAGAAACGAGTAGGATTTGTTCGAAACATTTTGTCGAAACAGATTACGAACGGGACTTACAGAATGAATTGCTAGGGAAAAAAATAATAATTTTATCTTTGTTTGAGCCAAATATAAAAGCACATTTAAACCTATATTTAAATAATACAGACTTTCATTGTACTTGAAATTAGTATACTTATTTGAATGTTTTTTTTTAATTTTAGGGTTACCTTTAAGAAAAAAATTAAAAAAAACAGCAGTTCCAACAGTGGGGCTGCCAAGCAAAAGCGCTTCTATCACAACTTCAAATACCGATTCTGATCGCTTTAGAAGACTTCTCAAAAGACAAAGACATCAAGAAGTAGAGAAGCTCATCATAACTGACTGCAATAATGAGACCAATTTGAGATTAGATAATGATAACTCACCTCTAGAGTGCCCTGCTACAACTTCACTAGCTAAATCAGAAAATGAAAAGTACGATCAACTACTGAAAAAATTTAATGATTTGAAATCAGAGCATATTGAAATGAAAAAAACTTTTGGAAAAAAACTTAAAGGACTCAGAGATCAATTGAAATATTATAAAACTAAGAGCTGCAGAAGTCCAAAATCAAAAAATTCAGAAAAGTCTCTAATTCTCTTAAAAAAAGTGCTCACTGACAATCAAATAGCTTTGTTGTCTAAAAAGAAAAAGCGAATTAATTGGACGCGAGAAGAGCAAGCTGTAGCATTTACATTGAGATATTATAGTAAGAAATGTTATCTCTATCTGAGAAATAAACTTCACTATCCCTTACCCTCATTATCGTCTTTAAGAAAATGGGCTTCTCAAATTGATGTCAGTCAAGGAATTTTGAAAGATGTTTTGCTAATGTTAAGTCTTGTCGGAGAGTCGTTCTCAGAATTTGAAAAAACTGTTGTTATTCAGTTTGATGAAGTCAAAGTGAAGTCAGTCCAGGAATACGATACATCTAAAGATGAAGTGTTAGGGCCTCACAACCAAATGCAAGTTGTAATGGCCAGAGGTCTATTTGCTCAGTGGAAGCAACCATTGTATATAGCTTTTGACCAAAAAATAACTAAGGAGATATTACTTACTATTGTCAATGAACTGCACAGAATTTCCTATAACGTTGTGGCTTGCGTAAGCGATTGTGGAGCAAGTAATATAGGATTATGGAAGGAATTAGGAATTAATGCAGATAACACTTCATTTGAACATCCTATAACAAAAAACAACATCTACATGTTTGCAGATGCTCCACACTTACTCAAATTAATTCGTAATTGGCTTCTCGACGTGGGATTTGTATTAGAGGATGGATCGGTAATAAATAAAACTCCTTTGCAGGCATTAGTGTCAATAACAGATACCGAAGTTAGACCTAATTGGAAAGTTAGTCAGAAAGATTTGGATTGTCAAAAAAGTCAACGTCAAAATGTTAGGCTAGCAGCCCAGCTTTTGTCAAATACTGTTTCAACATGTCTTTTACGTTATAAACCAGGAACTGATAAGCAAATGGCAGAGACGTTGGGAAATTTTATCAGTGATATCAATTTGTGGTTCGATATATTTAACAGTAACTGTGCTAAAGGAAAAGTTCCAACTAAAAATGCTTATGGAGTATCTTTGGAAAATCAAGAAAAACACCTGGACAACATGATTCAAAGGATTTCAAGTATCAGAGCTATTGGAAAGAATGCTCTTCAAACATTCCAAAAGGGAATGATTATTTCAATGAAATCTCTCAAAAACTTATTTTATGACATGAAATCAAAATTAGATATAAAGTACATATGCACACACAGATTGAATCAAGATAGCTTGGAAAATTTCTTTTTCCAAATTAGGAGCAGAGGAGGACCTGATGAACATCCGAGCCCCCTAGCAGCTATATACCGAATTCGGATGATAATGCTTGGCAAAAATCCTGGTATTCTTGGTTCAAAGGTCAATACTGAATCCAAGACTACAGATGAATATACAGGGTGGTCCCGATATAACCTGCCAGAAGAAATCCTGTAATAGGTGACGATGAATAGAACTCATACACAAAAATTGTTTCTAATAAAAGTCTTTTCGTTTTCGAGATAAAAATAATTGAAAATTTGGTCAAAATTTGCTGTACGCTAATGAGTTAATCAGTTTTAAAAAGGTAATTCTGGTTACTTGGCTGCAATTTCTTTAGCAACGGTACCTGTAACACCTATGACATCTGCCAAGTTTAATTTTAAATTTGCGAATCCTTCAAAAAGTTGTGAAATTCACAAAACAAGAATACGCCGATTTGCATTTACTCTATGGCGAAACACGTGGTAATTCAAGACCGGCAAGGCGACCATACGGCGAACGTTTTTCTGAAGGAGTCCTTCCGTCCCGTTGTACTTTTGTGAAGCTACATTTGCATTTATGTGAGGTTGGTTCTGACTGATTCCAATACGATGGCGTCCCCGAGATCCTCCATTTAACCCCTCTGAATTTCAATTTTTTGGGACACACGAAAGATTTGGTATACGAAGTTGAAATAAATACAAAAGACCAACTGCAGAAACGCGTAACAGACGCCACGAACCAGATTCGTAAAAACCCAGAAATGCTGAATTCTGTTTATGAAAATTGGTACCGGAGTACTCAAATGTGCTTAAAAGCCAACGGAAGGCACACAGAACATTTATTATAAAATAATTTTTCTAGTCTAGTTTACCTTTCATTAGTTAGTAGATATTCTCAGTTAGAGTTGAAAGTAAGAATATGTAAAGTGTAAATAAATTTATTCAATACATACATTATTTTGGCTATTTAACCACAATTAAGACGATACTCTTTTTACACAGTTCTTCCACAATTTTGCACACACTACCTCTACATTTATTTACACATTGAGGAACATCACTTTATTTATTACTCATTCATCTCAGTCTGCAAAATCAGCTTTTGTACCTAAATAAGCTGGTGAATTAACGCACACAGTGTACAGCGTTTTCAATAAATGTCATTAATTTGATTTAGTTTGTCAGATTTGAGATTTGTCATAAACGATTCAGGTACCTATGTTGCTTAGATACAGTCATCCTTACAAACACCAACAATTAATTCCTGAATAGATACGTATTTTTGTGGTCAGCAGCGTCGAATGGGTGTGAATAGGGGTTAATTTATCCCCTTGATTTTGGACCTAAGGAAAAGGGTTTTTTTGGACTTGTTAGATCCTTCTAATGACCCAGAATTTTTTTGGCAGGTTATATCGGGACCACCCTGTATAGTTCCAAAAGTTTTGGAAACGGCGAAAATTAATGTAATTTTTGAAGAAGCCAGCGAATCTACTGAATTGAAAAGTTTTTCATCGTTCTCCTCTTCAAATTCCTCAAATGAGTCAATGACAACTCCTGATTTCAGTCCAACGTCTCAAGAAATCACAGACGATGCCTTAGAGTACATTGCGGGTTATATGGCCAAGAAATATAAAGATAAAATACCTAATTTAGGACAGTTCACCCACAAATTAAAAGCGGACAAAGCACCTTCATGGGTGCAACAACTTTCATACGGAGGACTAATAAAACCACCTGATCATTGGCTGAAAAAAATTAAAAAATGGAACTACTATTTTCAGACTCATCACGGCGAATCATTTCGCAAAGGACCCGGAATTGTAAGACATCTGGCTGTAAAAATCTTCAAAAAAGAAAATAATATTCCGTTTAATATGGTACAAGATTTTAGCAAACTAAGGACAATAATTCGGGTGAACTTTAATAATTTGAAAGCTAAACATGCTAAAACGATGAAAAGAAAAAGTACGGAAACAGACTTATCTAGAACAAAGAGACGAAAGCTAAGCAAAATAACTAAGTGATTTAAACCCACAGAATTAATAAGTATGTAGGTACTTACATACTAGTAATATTGTATCAAATTACTGAAAAAATTACAGTTGCTTTAATTTTAAGCATGTTATCTTATTTCTATGAATAGATTACTTATGGCCAGTTTATAGAAAAAGAATTAAATATTTAATTCGAATTAAATTAATGCGCAAAAAACCCATGAATCCGAAACTTCGATTGGTTAGATCTGATCACGTCTTCAATTAATTTCACATTTGATTACGATTAACTTAATTTCGCTTCTGTAAATTGGTCTAGAGTATTTAAATTTAATTTAAAAATAGCCAATGATAATGTAATAAACAATATGACGGCCTGATTCTGCGCTGCGGATTCACGAACTTATATATCGGAATGGTTGAGGTATCACAGTGACGTCACAGCCCGAGCGGTACTGGCGGATAGATTCGGGCGATCTGGCAATCCTTATTGTGTACGGTTCTTGGGTGCGACCGACGTATTAAAGCGAGTCCTCATCCAGAAAAACGTACAGATAGACGGGAGAGGAAATCCGCCTTATTAAGTGGAACATAAAACAAAAGTATGCATCGATAATAAGATCTCCCGGTACTGACAATTTTCCGGAAGACTGGCTCGGTCCGTATTGGATTTTCTTTTTTCAATCAAGCCGCCGGTACAAGTTGCCGTGCTTCGCTTGTTTTTATTGAAAAATTATTCAATTATAAAAGTTTTTAAACAGATTGGAAATCACACGGTCCGCTGGAGGGATGAATTTTGAGGTTAGGATTTGGCGGTTTCCGGGGGCGCGTCTTCGGCGGTCGCGGATCGTGTTCAATTTTTAATTAACGATAAATTGTCGCCTGTTGGTAGTTTGTCGCCGATAAAATGTTCGATAAACTCGTAATTACCGGAACGAGCACACAGGACTAATGAAAAAGCAAATTATAGCCTATACAGTATTGTTTGATAAATACATAAAAACCCTCGGGTGGCCGACCCAGCCCCCGGACCGCTTTTAATTTATGACCCCGCCAACATCCGATAATTAAAATTAAACACTTCAACGTACAACAAGCGATCGCAAGGTCGTAATGTTGTTTGTTGCTGCACGCCTGGCCAGGATCGGGCGCAAAAAAAAAATTAAATGTATTCAAGAAAGGGCGCCGCGCTGCAGTATCCATCAAGCCCCCCGAACGCGAGAAATTCGGCGAGGATGAACGAAAGAAAATCGCCGATTAAAAAAACAAAACGCGACAAGACAAACAATGTGCAATTAAAACGGGACAACCCTTTTTCTGAAGATAATATACAGATAACAAGAGAGCATCGGGATAAATTCGAGCCATTTGCAAGGCAGGCCATGAAAAAGAGCGTCATTAAAAAGTTAATTTAATTAGCAGTTATTGGTGTAAGTCGGTTTAGTTTTTTTTTTTATCTCCCGAACACGTGATGGGACCGGAATTAATCTGGAGATAGGGAGACGAAAAGGGGGTCGCTAATTATATTTTGCGGGGACGTTTATGAAAGGGGTGTCCTCCTCGTTTTCCCGATCTTGGGGAGTCGAGGTCGACGTAACTGAAAAAGCGCGCGCGGCTTTTCTAAGTTTTTTTTTTTATTGATGTAAAGTGAAATTAAGCTTGCCGTTTAGTTTAAAAGTTTTTAATGTCGTCGGAATTCTATTTCGAATTATTTTTTCGCTTTGATGATGTAATCTAAAGGAAATTAAAGCCGTAATGAAAATATGCACGTCCTGTTAAATATGAAGTACGCTCGGTTCGTTTCAGTTTTGTTCAGGAATGGGGGATTTTTTACAGTTTTCGGTTAGTTTTCACGGTTTTCGCTGTGTGGAACATCTCACACTTTTAATAGAAATTGTTATCTAATCTTTTTGCCATTTCAGAGCGACACTAGTTCTTCAATTAACATCAACGTGACCTTTCTTACAGTCAAATTTTACTTCTGCTCTATTGTTATTGAAGTAAAAACTGTAATTAGTTTCATGCGACACGCTAAAATCGTTCGCAACACGCTAAAATCGTTCGCAGCAAACTAAAATCTCGGGAGTCGAGTTTAGTCAACTGTGCGTCACTAAAAAATACAGATTTTTTGTGTTTATTTAAAAACAGCATTGAATTTAAATAAATTAACTGTTTATGCTTTGTTCCTGACTCCTCCAAGTACTAATAATAATATAATTTATATAATATACATTACTTAAAATCAATTACGAGCGTCATAGAAGTTTTCCCTTCTGTGGTTTTCTTAGTTTCTCCAACATATTAAAAAATTATAGTTTTTTAAACGTAATTAATATTTATTTACATTAGAGTGCGGTAGGTGTATTTTACAGCGCGACAACTACGTTTCAGGCACGAGGCAAAGCCGAGTAAAAAGTTTCATTCAATCTGTGTCGTTTTTTTTTCTTTCAATATTATCTCATGATGTTTTTCCGTCATGTTTCCGACCTCTGGTCTGCATTTTTTCATCTGTGGGTCGTGTTCATTCGAAATTGTTTTTTAATTGATATGACGTCCGGGACGTACTGCATTAATGATTTTTATAGACTCGCATTAACGCCGTTATTTACTATCATGACAGAACAAAAACTACTAATTTATAGATGCGTGATAATAAATAATTTTAATTGGCCAGTGTGAACGCACGATTTGACTGCCATTGTCCGTTTAAACATTGAACGGGATAGTTCTTTTGTGTGGGGTCCTGTGGGGGCGAGTTTTTTTCGCCGCCGCCCCCCTTCGATTGTTGCTGGTCTTCGTTGACCATCGGCCGGTCGAGCCCAATGACGGCGCCATTATTCACCTAATAGGCATTACGGATTATTAGCGGATAGGGGCAGATGATTAATTTTCATAAAGTCATTACAGGGTTGATGTCATTTATTCATGGCACACCCTGATCGCGTGTTCGGAATCAATGGCAGCTAATATTGTCTCCCCAATTATCTTACCGAGCCCGTTGTTATTAGAATTTAAGATTTCTGTCAATATTTGACTCCAATTTCGGTAATGGAACATCGAAAATGGGATTGCTCCGGTGAACGTCGCCGTCGAAGGATTTTCCCGACGATCGCTTTCCGGGTTCGGAGGATTCGGGCGACGGAGATTTTTCGACGGGACCTCCCGGGCCATCAATCCACGTCGACCGAACATATTTAATTAAGAGATAAAAGACGCACGATATATCACGTGGAATCGCGAGATTAAGAACGAAAATAAATAAATACACGGGGTTTATAGATGTCTGGTAATTTGGTGGGGTTCCGACGCTTTATTGGCCATGGCGATGGTTAATGATGGCAGTTGACTCCGGTGGCGTTTTTCTTCCGGAATCGGCGCCTCCACCGTCAGGTACGGGGGTCCGGCTTTCGACGATGCTGCGAAGATCGCCCCAAAAAAATAAAATTAAAACGGTAATGGTAATTTATCCACGTGAATTGGAATGTGATAATGATATACTTTACCGCATTTGCAATAGACGTACAGTATTCTCAATTTCGTTGTAGGTCGTAAAATTTTATGAATTTTACGACTTACAATCAAATTGACAAAACTATATTTCCTTGTTAAAATGTTTCCACTCCATCTCTCGCGGCTCCACATCTCTCCAGAGTCCCTCGACTCAATCGTCGATTTTGAATTGTATCGACCACAATGCACCACCATATCATCGTAAACACTAGTTTACACTCAATAATGAAACAATTAGAGCCGAACACAATTAATGCTCAGAAACGAACACGACACGCCCCTCGTGTTCTTTTAATTACATCGAAAATTGCTCTTTTTCAACCTCAAACGTCCTTTCATTTTTCGCCCCTTTGTGACCGCTCCATCCACGTTCGGTGGTGGCGTGTCGAACGAGGAGAACCCTCCGACGACGTGACGGACTAGTCTTCATCGCCTGACTCGTATTTATGGTTTATTCGAGAGGCCCGCATCATTAAAGCGACTTGTCAATTATATCATTAGTAAGTCGTAATTATGCGTTCGTGAAACGCACAAGTGTATAATGGTCTCTATACAACGTGTTGAACGGGCGAAAGGAGGAAGGTTTCCGTTGCGAAGAGCGGACTCGAAGAAATCTCGAAAATTGTCGATTGGATATTGCAGATGAAGAGGAGGTGTTTTAAATTAAATAAAATATGTTGTTTTTTTGCAAATGAAGATTAAACCAGACAATTAAAAGAGTTTTTTTTTTAATCCTTCATCCATACAGTTCGAAAGAAACATTTTGGTTACATTTCCTTGATCGGTACTAAATTTGAATCAAATCCTGGAGTCGGAGAAACTCCTAGACCTGTTGCAACACAATTCCATAAATATTCGATGTCATTCTGGTTTGAATTTATTATTGATCTGTTCATTACTCGACTAATCGCTTCAGTACAATGTTATGGTTTTGTAGCAGTGTGAGATTACTCATCGTCTGGTTAATAAAGTGAAATACAATATATTTGGCGCCCTCTATCCACAAACTCTCAAAAATTCACTTTGCTCACTAGTGAGAAAATATGATTTCCTCACTAGTGATTCAATTGCCATTTTTACTATTTTCAGTGTGTAAAAACCACTAAAATCCAGTGATCATGGAAAAAAAATATTATTCATGTGATTTCATCTTGTGACGAATAAGATTTTGAAAAGAAACTCTGTTATGGAATAGATGTGGTAGCGAAGTTCACCGTTAAGGAGTTAACGAAAGATAAAACGATAAATAGGGTCGGAAAGGTAGTTGGGGAGGACAGTTTGTTTGCAAGATTAACTTCTTCGTTGTTATTTTTATTGTCGTCGGTGTCGAGCGTTTCCGACTTGATGGTTTCCTCGTCGGTCGGACGGAACGCCATCGATGTCACATAACTCCCCGAAAGAAATTCGCTCTACTGCCGGTTTTACGATCCAATCATCCCGGAGCACTCCGGTCGAGCGTAACCGTCCGACCCGCGGGGGATTGGCAACAATTACAAGCCCTCGCCGCCGTTAACGATCAAGCTCCCGGCGGCCGTCCCGACGCCGTTTACGGGGCGTCGTAACGGCCTGACCGCGGTGACGTATTAGTCAGCCGCGTGCTGTCCACCGGTCGGACGTCTTCGAGCGTCGTTTCGGTCCCCTCGGGGGCAAGACACCGCCGCTGTCCGGCGTCGCGTCTAAGCCTAGTGTTGGAGGCGGCGACATCGTCGCAGCAACGCCTTTCCGGCCGCAGAACGGGGCTCCGGCGGAGGTCTGCGCAACGACACGACTGTCGACACCTCACCTGGGATTGATTTTTATAATTCTCCGTGCTCAAATTACGTAATTATGTGCTTACGAGGAGCGCCGCCACCAAGACACCTCCGCCGACGACGATCGGCTGGGATATTGCGGGCCTTGTTTATGTTCGTGTTTATGTTGGGGGCGGCGTGTGTGGCTCTGTGTCCTTTAGGTATTCGGAACGGGGACCACCTTGACTTGATAATTATCCTGTAATTCGGCCGTAAACGTTCTAGGATGACGATTGCTCGGCGGTAATTGTTCGTCAGATTGTAATTCTGCACGGGGGAGTCGGGAGATGTTCACTTGCTCCGGTCCTGCGGACCTGTTTTCACGATTCATTAATGAAGAAATGGCCCGAGCCACCGTCGAAATGCAATATCGACCGGAACCTTTTCGTTTTTCCGATGACATTTCCGACGAAAAATCCACGTGCACGTGTGACATTTATTTGCGGTCATAAACCATGTATACCTATTCCTCTGCGTTCTTCGCCGAATGGGGTTGGATCCGGCGATCTATGACCGATTTTGTCGGATTCGCACCTCCACGGTGAAAATAATATTTTTAAATATCCGAAAACAACACGTGACATTTTATCGTCGGTGTTGTTCTTTTCGAATTGTCACCGTTATCGCAACACTGGGAAATTTGTTGGCCCGGAATTGGTCCGGGTTAGACGAAACAGGACCGCAGGAGGTGGAAATGATTATTATTGAAGCTCCAAATTGGAAGCTCCCATCGAATTTTTCATTTTCAAATACAAAAAAAAAGGGTTTAGGGTTTTAAAATGAACTGATTTAGGATTACAGGTTTATTCTTGAAAAATACAGTTTAACAGAAAGATGAAGATAAAGGTTCTTCCAATAAAAATATTTATGATTCTAAAATAACTTGTACTTCAGTAAAAATAAGTTTATCTACGCCTGTGATAAATGACACTTATCCCATCCATTTTGCGTGGGATAAGAACTTCATTACGGCACGCAAGTTCATTACCGCACGCATTTTTATTACCACACGGAAGGAAGACTTTCGGAAGTTTCAGAGTCATTCATTTTGTTTTTTTCAACACGTATTGTGAGTATTACGATGACGTACTTTATCGTACTAGTGTGGTAAAGTGCACGGTGAACTATTTTTTTTTTCACACTCTTGTCTTGATTTCGTTAATAAGTATCAAGGTTGCAAATAAGGGCATTTGCTGCGATCTAAATGTCCAACACTTTCTTCCGCTGTATCAGTCGTTTTCGCAAGATTAACAGAAATAAAAAATATATTGGTTTGTGTTGTTATTTCTCCCTCCCTAATTATTTCTTACCATAATAATAATTGATAGCGAGAAGAGAGATAAAACGTTGTGCGATATTCGTATCATTACGTTACGATACTCGATGGGTTGTTCCGATCCAGGTACGGCCTCGTATCGTAATATGACACGTTACGATACTTATGCCGTAAATAACTATTAAGCAACAGAGATGACTTAATAAAATTTGTGTCCTTATCAAATTTTCAGCTTTTTTTAATTTTAACTAGAGATGTTAAGAAATGTTTTTTTTTATTTGTCAAATCAAGAATCATTTTTAATTTAAAAGGAAATAATTTGTAAAAAAATTTCGATACAATTATAATGACGGATTTTTTTCGCTTTTTTAGATTGTGGAAATAAAAAAAAGGGTGTCAAAATTTAATTATGTATTCTTGTATTTTGTTTTCATTAAACCATTTGTAAGAGAAGGATTTCTAATTTCTAATCGCCGTAATAACAATATTTTTCTCCACATTAATTAAATTATCAACAGCCGAACAAAAAAACAAAAAAAAAGAACTAATAAAAATATTCTCAGAAAAATGTAATGAACAAAGAAAAAGAAAGATGATGAAAAGTCGGTAAAAACTTGAGGTTTTTTTTTTTTAATTAATTACAGCAAACATTGTACAAACATTTAGGTGCATGTTATTAACGTTTAAATATTTGTAAAAATTTAAGGTTTTTTATTTATTCAAAAGGAAAAAATACAAATGAAAACTTAATTATTTTCGTCAAGATGTTGCTTTGTATCGGGTGTTCATTTAAATTTATCCTCAAAGTAGGCGTTGAAGAGTCGATCGTGAACGCACTGCTGTTTAAATCTAACCTCACTTTTTGCGTTGTTTGTGCAGACTGACGAGTGGTGCATTCACAATCGACTCTGCGTCGCCATCTTTGAGGATACATTTAAATGAACACCCGATACCATTTGATTTTTTGATTTTTTTTTGTGTATTTGATATTAATAGATATTTATCCCACTGAGTGGGGTAATGAAGTTCTTATCCCACTCAAATGAGTGGGATAAGTGTCATTTATCTCACGGGCGTAGATAAATTACTTTTACTATTGAATAATTTGATCTTAAGCTTTCTCCACAGCATTTGACAATCTGATTATTATTTTAAGGCACTAACTTCTCTCTAAAGATGTTTTTACAGCGCCGAATTACAAAAATCAAGGTAAAAACGTTCCAAATCGTAATTTTGTCGTTGAACTTGCTCATTTGTATTTAAAATGTGGGAGGAATTACAGAAATCGCTATTTTGAGGCGTTACCTTTTCGCTAAATCTGTTTGTAACTGATAGCCAAATTCATCTCAAAGTTTTCTCTTAATAAACAAATCCTCAGATATGTTTTATCAGTTTTAAGATTTTGTGTCGGTTCTTTTTGAAAGATAACTCACTTTCTTATCAGTCGAGTTCCGGATGTGATTGCATTTTAATAGATTAAAATATTTTTTCTCAGTGATCTATTTTCGGACCAATTTTATTTCTGTTTATATTGATATCAGAATTGTGCTCATGATAAATATTTTGTTGCGTCGGTAGTATTTGATATTTCTTCAATAAAATATGTTCGTAATCGACTCATCCCAAAACGAGAGTCACAATTCGACCCATAGCGCAAATATTGTCCAATAATGTAAATCCGTCTAAAGCGGACGCAAATTTGAATAAAATTATATGGTCAGTCTAAACATGCGAGCACCGCTTAATAACCTAATGGTTCGCAGGAAAAGAAAAAGTTCTTCGAAAACAATTTTCACATCATACAAATGAAAAAAACAAGCCCCCGGAGCAATTTCTCGAAAATGTGGGCGTCAGCCTGCGAGATCCGTCCCAAACTTCGACTTCTTGTAAATCAGTTTAAAATCGACCTGGACGACTACCAAGCACTCTCCTGGCACATCCTTTTTATTTGGCGAACTTACGGTGCACGTTGCAGTTTTCGTCTCCCGTTCCAATTTTTTAATTGGGTTGTCGTCTGCAAGGACCAAGTCTTCGCCGTCCCAAATTCAGGATGGGGTGTGCTTTTACAAAGTAGAAAGCGATGTAACGCAGCAAGACCAGTTCGATATCTGACAGTAATTAAGTATATTTATGCATGCGATGGCGCTGTGCCCACTAAAAATTAAATATGGTAACTGATTAGTATTGCCGGTAATGGCTTCGCCACACCCTCGATTAATACTACATGCCACTGTGACAAATTTTACATGTTTTATTCATACCCGTCGAAAATTGAAACGAAAAAAGTGTCGTCAATCGACGTCTCTTTCTTTTCCAGCGTGCTGGAAGAGGAGGAGAAGCTGATGGATGGTCGGTTGGAACGTGGTGGAGGTCCAGCGTGAACGATACCTTGTATTTATGAGTTATTAGAGATATTAAAAAATAACCGCCCGACTCGCTTTTATCATTCCACTAACATCGGGTTTGATCTGCGTTTAGATAATGTCGCCCTTTTCATTTCATTTTTAAGAGGATTGGAACAGCCTCAATTGGACTAATCAACAACACGAATCATTGTTCAAAATAATTGGGAAAAATCGTAATTTGTTGACAGTGTTGGGACCTATCAATAATGCACATATTTTATTTTTGTTGTATTTTCAACGCCTACTAGGATCCCACATTCATTTATAGACACTAATAAAAATCTACATGGACAAGGAATGACTATATTATTTAATCTGTCAATCAGACCTAACTTCTTCCTTCAAAAAAAACCTTGTTTAATAAATGACGTAACAATATCCGAAAAGTATTTCCTCGGACATGAAAATTGCAGCAAATGTGACTACTGCAATTTTGACACCACCGAAATCACACAAATTCACCTTGACGATACTTTAGCGCAGTAGTGGTGAGGTAAAGTGCTTTTTTACCACACTAATTCGGTAAAAATTAAAATCGAATAATAAAATGTCACAAATAACACATAGCTAGCGTACGAGGGTATAGAAAACTCTGGCTACATGTTTCGTCCGAAATCCGTAAAAATTTGATCGACGATAAATTATGTAATAATTGGGAAAAATAGTAATTTGTTGAGAGTGGTGGGACCTATCAATAATGCACTTCATTATTTTATTTTTGTTGTATTTTCTTGTAAAACACCTATTTTGTCAAGCTAGACAACCAGTAAAACCAATTTATATATTCGTTTTCTGGTGAGAGTCGGCAAATTTTCAACGCCTACTAGGATCCCACATTCATTTATAGACACTAATAAAAATCTACATGGACAAGGAATGACTATATTGTTTAATCTGTCAATCAGACCTAACTTCTTCCTTCAAAAAAAACCTTGTTTAATAAATGACGTAACAAATCCGAAAAGTATTTCCTCGGACATGAAAATTGCAGCAAATGTGACTACTGCAATTTTGACACCACCGAAATCACACAAATTCACCTTGACGATACTTTACCGCATTAGTAGTGAGGTAAAGTGCTTTTTTACCACACTAATTCGGTAAAAATTAAATTCGAATAATAAAATGTCACAAATAGCACATAGCTAGCGTACGAGGGTAAAGAAAACTCTGGCTACATGTTTCGTCCGAAATCCGTAAAAATTTCATCGACGATAAATTATGTAATAATTGGGAAAAATCGTAATTTGTTGAGAGTGTTGGGACGTATCAATAATGCACTTCATTATTTTATTTTTGTTGTATTTTCTTGTAAAACACCTATTTTGTCAAGCTAGACAACCAGTAAAACCAATTTATGTATTTATTCGTTTTCTGGTGAGAGTCGACAAATTTTCAACGCCAACTAGGACCCCACATTCATTTATAGACACTAATAAAAATCTACATGGACATGGAATTACTATGTATATTATTTAATCTGTCAATCAGACCTAAATTCTTCGTTCAAAAAAACCTTGATTAATAAATAACATAACAAATCCAAAAAGTGTTTTCTCGGACATGAAAATTGCAGCAAATGTGACTACTGCAATTTTGACAGCATCGAAATCACACAAATTCACCTTGACGATACTTTACCGCAGTAGTAGTGCGGTAAAGTGCTTCTTTACCACACTAATTCGGTAAAAATTAAATTCGAATAATAAAATGTCACAAATAGCACATAGCTAGCGTACGAGGGTAAAGAAAACTCTGGCTACATGTTTCGTCCGAAATCCGTAAAAATTTCATCGACGATAAATTATGTAATAATTGGGAAAAATCGTAATTTGTTGAGAGTGTTGGGACGTATCAATAATGCACTTCATTATTTTATTTTTGTTGTATTTTCTTGTAAAACACCTATTTTGCCAAGCTAGACAACCAGTAAAACCAATTTATGTATTTATTCGTTTTCTGGTGAGAGTCGGCAAATTTTCAACGCCTACTAGGATCCCACATTCATTTATAGACACTAATAAAAATCTACATGGACAAGGAATGACTAGGTATATTATTTAATCTGTCAATCAGACCTAAATTCTTCCTTCAAAAAAACCTTGATTAATAAATAACATAACAAATCCAAAAAGTGTTTTCTCGGACACGAAAACTGCAGCAAATGTGACTACTGCAATTTTGACAGCAGCGAAATCACACAAATTCACCTTGACGATACTTTACCGCAGTAGTAGTGCGGTAAAGTGCTTCTTTACCACACTAATTCGGTAAAAATTAAATTCGAATAATAAAATGTCACAAATAGCACATAGCTAGCGTACGAGGGTAAAGAAAACTCTGGCTACATGTTTCGTCCGAAATCCGTAAAAATTTCGTGGACGATAAATTATGTAAAAAAATGCGCAATTCCAGCGTTTCCGTTGGACGTAGCGTAAGTGTCACTTTCGAAGGGCGTTTTCATTTCCCCGTGTTATTTTCGAGGTGGTCGCGATTTTCCGTCGTAATTAGGTTCGCATCATATTTTTGAATTAATAATGTTCATTTTCGCCGTCTGTGTTTTATTAACAAACATTTGTTCGTAGAAAATCCAGCTTATTTTTTCTCATTTCAATTTTCAATGAGAAAATTAACTTGGGAAGTCGCGATATTTAAAAATATCTCCTTCAACGACGGACCCCGAGCGAGACGGCCGTGGCGATGTCGAGGGAAAATCGCCTTATTAGGTATTCAATTAAAAATAAATAAAAATTAGCTTGTTCTTTAGCGATGTCAATTTGTATTTTTCCAGGTTTCTTAAATGAAAGAACAAATACTGAATTTATGAAATATTAAGTGACGTTCGGTTAATTTTCCGAGCCGGGAAAAGGCGCGCATTTTTAATAATTCATTTCGCTAGTATACACGCCGGAAACGAACTTAATTATAAAAATGTTTGCCCTTCAACGTGCCTGCAACAATTCCACCGTTAATTAATTTATTAATTGCATCTTGTGCGCGATCGTGTCCATCGAGGGTGTCGGCCCCGCTTTCCACACTTTCCCTTCTGGTCCGGCGAATCCGGAAAAAAAAACCGCATCACGCTACGAAACAGATCCCGACACCGACGGACGTATCAATCAAAGACATCACGTTCGCTTTCGAAAGCTGCAAACAATTTTTTCCGCCCCTGTCGTCGCAAAAAAAAATCTCTCGAGACGAATTTAATTCCTTAAAACAGGATCTTCGTCTCGGCGGGCCCGTAAAGATAGTGGATGATTTTAATTAGATATTTAATTGCCGAAGCCGGGAAAAAATTGTCGTTTGCTCATTTCGAGTCGAGCGTTTTTCTCCAGTTAACTACGTGTAAATTACTGTAGTAATAGTCGGGCTAAATTAAAATCAAATGATTAATTTAACGACGGCCGGAAATGCAGCGATGCCATCTCGTTCCCGGAGCCGGGGGGCGAGCTTCCGGGCGTGATCCCCGAGCACGTTTTTAAAAATTTTCTCTTCACTATTATCACTACGCTCGATTCGGAATATTTTTATTCGGGGGGCGGCGCAAAAACAATTCGAGGGGACGGTCTTAATTCGTTGGGATATTAGAAATACGCCGACACATTTACACTAACGAGACAGGAAGCTATTATTTCGGACGGTGTAGTTGCGATTATCGTTTCGATATTTTCGACGGGAGCGTCTTCACGTCTTCGTCGAAAAATCGCCGGCGAGAGGCGGTGCAGGTGGACCGGCGAGAGAGACCGCCGTCGGGTTACGTGGGGCGGCAGTTCGACCGATTAAAACCGGGGGGCCAATCAACGTCCTGATAACGGGCGAGTGTCGCAAGGGTTGTCGTTATCTCAGATGTGATTCCTATGCAAATCATTCCGAGGCACTTTTGATTATTCCGTTCCTGATGGGAGCCCTATCAGTTTTCCTGGCGGGGGAGGCGGCGGCACCGAAAAATCCGGACCGGGCTCGCCGAAGAAGAATCAAGGCTGTTTCGCGATTCAAAAACCGAAAAACGACGCCGCTGTGACTGCATATTCGACTGGAATAAGCGAGGCGAGCTCGCTTCAGAGCGACACAGATTTGTCGCAGCTCTGGAAATTTTTCTTTTGCGACAAGCTCTGCGTTTGTTTGTTTTTGAGTTGGCAGGTTCTGTTGGACGCTGGAATTTTTCGGTGTCGATAAATAACGCTGCACCAAATTTACAGTATCATTAATTTATACAGGAATTGCAGCCGCTGTAACCGTTTCAGTTCGGCTTACAATATCACGATATAATTTTCTCTGTCTCGCATACCCCTTCGTTAATACTATTGCAATAAATTTACGAAGACACTTTCACCGTGCTACATGTATTCAGTATGTACAAAAGATTGTTGGGTTGTTTTGGCCGCCCGCCCCTTCGCTCCGTCTTCGTCGGACGCTCCGGACAAGCTCCCGGACCGACCGAAAGGGAGAACCGCCACCGTCGTGGGGTTGACGCACCGATCGTGTATAGGTTGTATGTTATCGTGTGTATGGAATTTGTAATTCTGCACGGTGGTGTTAATTTTCACGGCCTTATTAAATACTATATTATGTTTTGATGCTACCTTGTGGTATGCGCTTTCAAAAATTCCATAATTTATGGTACTCGGCGCTGAATTAATAACTTAATAGAGAGCACGAGTTAATTCCTGGCCGTATTAAAACGGTTTCCTATATAGAAGCCGGCAGACACGACGCCACCCCCGGGCCCCCGTCAATTCTTCTTTCCGTCTATTTATGCCGGGGTTATATCGCCCTCCGCCAAGGCGGGAGCCTAATTCCAAAACAATTTAAAAAAGAAATTACGAAAAATTCATCTCCGCACAATTCAAATTACCCGAACGATTATCAGGTTCCTTTTTAAGAACACGATTAAGGAGCGCCGGTGGGGCCGAGAACTTAACAGTTTTTTTTCGCTCGACCTGGGGTGGCTCCTCTCGCAAAAAATCCACTTCGAACGACATCATTATCGCCACAATTAGGAACAGATCAGTTTTTCACGTTCTTTTATGTGGAATAAATTCAATGTACAGTATTCTCAATTTTGTTGTAGGTCGTAAAATTGTATGGTATTTTACGACCTACAACAAAATTGAGAAAACTATAGTGTAGATCTGGAATGCAACGAGACCCCAAACAGAGCCCTGCGGTGCACCGGAACGATTAACGAAAAGATCAGACCAAGAGCGAGTAAAATATTTAAGGAGGTTCAGGTTTTTCCGCACACGAGGACCGCTCCGTCGCGCCGCCCCCGCCGTAAAAATTGTTGCGTTAACATTTTGATTGTGCCCAAGTTCGGAAGCCAATTTTTCCTTTATTCGAAGTTTCGCAAAGTTATTTAAGAGTAAAGCACGCATGTTATCATTTACCGAAGATAATAATAAGAAAAGTTGGCGGCGTTATTATTGACATGAAATGATCCGAAGTTTCTCCGGCCCGAGAATAAATTGCGCCCTGCGGGAATTTAAAAAAAAAATACGGTCGTAGCGTTCGGCGGGGAAGAAAAAATCGGACGGATCCGTTGCACCGGGGGCGGGGGCGGCAAATTTGCACGTTATTAGAAATGCAACGCGTCGAGTTCCGGAAGCCGACCGGAGCGGAACGTCGTGACGGCGAAAGAAGTCCATCCGCCCCGACACCTGTTCGCTATTGCTCAAATTTACAAATAAATTGAGCTAATCATATGAAAATTTACAGTGAATTTCTCCAATTTGTGAGTAATTTATTTGAACGTAGCCGCTGCGACTGACTTCGTCACGTTCTCAGACTGTTGATTGCACGAAATGCGCCCCATTTTTGTCAAATTGCATCGTAGTGTTTTGCTGTTTGGACTTTTTTGTTGAGGAATCAGGAGCGGAACTGGATCTCGAGAGGTGGGAGCTTCAGTTTTGCGACGATGTGATGAAGTCTTTTGCTGCACAAAATTGTCTGGGTGACAAAAATCAAAAATATTCAAATTCCACGGGACTTTTCATATATACTTACATTCTTTTATAGACACTAGTGTATTATTAATTTATTTTTATTACAATTCTCTTATTTTAATCTGAACACTTTTTATTTATTTATTACCTTGACGACCTAACCGTACTCTCAACTCTTTTCCGTGGGAATTAGCATTTTTCTCATTTTACAGCCCACTAAAAGCGACCGAAATAATTCCATTTATGACCTCTTTCGTCTCGAATAGATTTATTTATCCTCGAGCGGTTACGCCACTGGCGGGCCAAGTGTCGTTTTAATTTGGAGCTTTAGTAAACAACGAACGGTGGTGTTGTTGTTCGGGGGATGGGGGGGTATACGTAAATATATTAAAAATGTTTGGCGTAAATTCCTTAATAAAAAAATCGTCCACGTAGCACCTACTTAAAATTTTCCACCTTGTTCATCTCAAATATCTGCAAATAGCTGT
Source organism: Tenebrio molitor (assembly GCF_963966145.1). Taxonomy (NCBI): domain Eukaryota; kingdom Metazoa; phylum Arthropoda; class Insecta; order Coleoptera; family Tenebrionidae; genus Tenebrio; species Tenebrio molitor. Next base: position 1,107,752 of record NC_091049.1, read on the forward strand.
AGTAACGGGCGCCACCCCTCCCCGTTCTTAATAACCTCCCTTTATTTTTAATTCTCGCCGAAAGCAGACATCACATTTCAAGCCTTATTAATCTCCGCGGAATATTTTCAAGAATAAAAAATTAAAACCCAAAGCATAATGTTTTGTGTTAACGGGGGGCGAGGGATGGCGGCCCGGTCGCCAACCCCCTGAATATATTAATTGAACGACTGTGCATTTTTCTTTAAAGCGCGACAACAGTTTTTATTGTTAATCTCACTTAATAACTCACGGAGCGTCTCGCCGCCTCTCTCTCTGCCACCGCGTTCAATCCCTCCGGAGTCGGAGTGAGAGGACGCCACCGGAACGTTTGGGGTTTTTTCCGGGGCCCAGCGAAATAAGTTGGTATGAATTAGTCAACAACTTTTAAAGTCGGCAAATGTAAACTGCCACTTTTTATTTGGCATGCTCGAATTATTTGCATAATATTGTTCGCAATCCTCTTTTAAACTCGGGGAGTGACCGTTTTTACCATTCGACGTCTTTGTTCTTTTCACGACCGGAGGAGATCGTCAGGAGTGGGATCGACTGTTCCAAACGAATGCAGTATTTATTAATGACGCCGTGTTTTACAATTGCAAACAGCGTTTTTTAGGTAACGAGAGCCCTCGGTGGAAGCTCGCCCCTTTTTTTTTTTTAACAAAGCTCCCCGTTCTTTTTCGACTCCTGAGGTTTTTGATACATTTTTTTTTGCCGTTCGCCACAAAAACAACCAAAGTTTGGCTCTTTGTTTCGTTTTATTCGGTATTATTAATTGCGACTTTGAACATCTTCGATTTACGATTTTACAAAATAAATGTACCACAAAAAATAAACATGCTACAGAAGACACAGTTTCTGGAAAAATTTTATTAAGGAAATAGTTATTTACATTAGAGTACGGTAGGGGTATTTTACAGCGCCAAAACTAGGTTTCAAACACGAGGCGAAGCCGAGTGCTTGATTAGTTGGAGCGCTGTAAAATGTCATGTATCAGACTTTGACAAATGTCAAACTTTTTGATATACAGAGAAATACGAAGAACCATGCTCTGAAAAAAAGTAAAAGTAAAATCTAAGAAGAATTGGATTGCTTGGGTGCATTTTCTCGAACCGATTCGTTGTTATTTATATTTTCGGAAAAGCCTCCCCGAGCGAAAATTGATAAACGGCCGGCAATTAAGGGAAAAATTCAGGCGGCGCGACCGCACCGTTTTATATCCTGATATTGATGCATAAAAAATAAGGAGATCGCCCCGCACTAATCCCGGTTATTGCCTAATTTAAATCGGGCCCGGGAAAAGCGGGCGTATAAATTATTGAAATTATTATATTAAAAAATCCATCTAAGAAGTCAAAGAAGCTATTATCCACGACCGTTTTGCCGTTAACTAAGAGCTATTTTTCCACGGCCCGAGGCTTTTTCGGTCTCGTAAAAATAGATTTAAAATTAACGAACGACTTGCACACCCCCTGGAACCGCCGCCGCCGTCGCCACCGCCACCGCCGCGTGTATCGGCGAGGACATTGCGATGGAAATTTCGACCGTAATGGCGAAATTGCCAGCGAATTAAATCTGTTTTCGCGTTTTTACGAAAATCAAAACTTCCAACCCGATAAGGGTGGAATTAAGGGGAAATTTCACATTACCGTTAAAAGGGGTGGACGATTTTTTCGATTCTTCTTTTCTAGGCGATCGAAAATGCGACATCGTGAACCGTTTCTTTTTCCAGAACTTGCTACCCCTGCTGCCGGTCCTCTTCCAACCGGAATTTCTGGTCGCCAATGACAGCGGGACGCTCCTGATAGTAGCAGGATCTTCCGGGATTCTGGTGATGGAGCTTCCGGCTCGTTATCCTCCTTATGGCGCCTTCGAAAACAACAAAGACGTAGTCTACTGCAGGTATGGTTTCCCAGAGCTTTATCGAGAAAGACAAAGTACTTTTACGTTTCGATTGTTTTTTGACATTCCTGCATCGTTTTTTTATCCGACAAATTCTCGAACAACCTGGACAAATAGTATATTACTCAACAGACGTGTAATGATCGCTAATACTCACGAGATGCGAGTAGTTAAGAGCCATTACACGCGAGTCGAATACGTTACTTTTTCTGTGAGTACATATCTTTATTTTCAATGTCAGAATTGATTTATTACACACATCTTTTTTGTACTAAACGACACAAATCGACCAGTTATGATATGTTAAAATACCTACTCATGACGTATAATACAATATAATATATGATGTATTGTTCAGTCATAGCAACATTATACAATGATTTGCCAATTCATTTTTGCATACCCGTGGAGTAATGGGTCATAGTCACGACCGTGGGTAAAGAATAGCATTACTTCACCGCAAACGCACATGTAATGACTGTGTTATTTAACAGGAGAAAAAAAAAGATTCATTACATGTTTGGGACAAGAGGACGTTGTAGTCCATCACAGGACCAATCGATGTGACAAAACCCAACCACCGTTCCCCGCTTCGGCCATTTTAATCAGTTTACTTGAGCATAATCGCGAAATCTGGCCGGAATTGAAGCGGACAGAACCGGCGCGGAAGGAACGGCTCTCACACGCCATTAAACAGCCCACCACTATATTTCTAATTACTTTCCGGGGGTGAATTTTTTTTTTTTATTTTTTTATCGCCACCCACCCGGTTAGTTCCACTATTGCCGTCTCTCCACGCTGGACGTTGGAATTTTCCCCCGACGTGAATTATTTTTGAATTATCGTGTTCCTCCCGGTCATTTCGAAAGTCAGCTCGAATCATCAACGCCAGAACGAATTCTGCGGTTTTTCGCTGGCGCGGATGCACTCCAAATTGAATAGGTGCGGGGCAGGTGGGTGCCCGGGGGTGGCCACGAAACGCCAATCGAGACTCCTTCCGAATAATATTTTTCCTGGGGGTGGGGGTGGAGTTTCGACGCGGCGGGGTCAGAAATGGAACTGAACAAGGGTGCGAGTCATGACCAGTTATATTTTTTTAACTGACGAGTGCGACGAAGAAGGGTTTTCTGGAAGGGGTTTTTCAAGGATTTTTTGTTCTATGTATCCTGCTATCTTGTATTCTTTTAATCCTTTTCCCTTCATCTCATTATTATTATTATTATATTTCTTTGTCCTCTGCATCCTTCCCAATAGTGCAAGGTTCCTTTTCAGAGTGATGCTTCAGTTTGTCCTAAAAGGACTCTTATTATTATTATTATTATCGTGATGTATTAATTTTATGAAAAAATTAGTTTTGAAGGAAAAATGAAAATAAAAATGTCCCGGTGAAGAAATTTGTTTTTATTGTGGATAATTCCTTGGGGAAATGACGGAGGCGTATCGATGATCGATTCCGATCGGAAATCTGGGCGAATAATGGAACGGCAGGAGGGGAGAGGCCTGTCAAAAATTAACGACGACGTTAAAAAAAGTTAAATTCCCGAACGGAACCGCTGTCGTTGGCATAAAAAATTAAAATAGAAATTACCATAAATTTAAAAGCGTCGACGCTCAGTTCTCGAATGATAACTAATCAAAAACTTTGACATATTATATGACGCACCGTTATTTACATAATAACAGCTGTACGTTATGGCCTTTTTAACATTATTAGGTGTCTCTCTTTATTGTTTCTTGTGTACCAGAGGTCCCCAACTGGTCGTAGTTGCAGGACGACGGCCGGCGGCGGCGCGCGTCCGTCCGGTCCGGGGGCGGCCGCCCCGAAGGGGTGCCGATGGTCGAGTGTGTTTTATGGTGACTATTATGCAGATGAGCGGAAATGTTAAGGGCCGTCGCGCCGTTGTATATATTTGGTACTGCTGTTAATCCGGTGTTATATTAGCGAAGTTTGTTGGGAATACATTACGTGGCCTATCCGCGCTTCCAAAGTGGCATTATTTAAAGTTCCCCCGTATAGAAATATTTTATAATTTATTGTAACTAAACGTTTGCTCCTAATTGCAGTTTGGGAAGTTCTCTCGTGCGGCTGCCACCGCCGCCTGCTATAAGGTGCTCATCCCTTTACTGCCACCTTGTCTAATTACTTCCGAAAAATCCAAACGACCAACCCCGGAAAAAAACAGGGGACAGGTTGCAAAGCCGAAGAGATGGGACGCGTTGATTTCGGTGCATTCGTTGTGATAACGTTGTTGTTGGTTGACATTCGAAGAAATCACAATCGAGAAGTTGTAGAGTGCGAATGGATTAAAAAACAATCAAATCTTGAACGCCTATGTATTTTTTTTCTCTTTCGCTCACTGGTTTTCATTCACTCGTAAATTTTTCCAATTCTGATGTTCAGATGTAGATTTAAAAGTTGAGTGATATTCTAGATTCCAGAGCGGAGCACAGTTGGAGAAAGCTCGTGTAATTTAAGAGGTCAATCTTTCTCTCAGGAATTAAGCAGAGTTTTTGCACTTCGCAAGCACTTTGTAAAATCCTTGGTTCGTTCGGATCTTTGCACCCATCGCGTTGCCTTTCTTCGTTGCGAAATGAAAGCACCGGGTATTAAGAGGGTCAGTTAGGTGAGAACGTTCCCCGGAGGCGTTCGTGTATCGCTTAAGTCGTCGTCATCGTCGGCGGGTATTGCCGGGGGCGGCAGTAAAGCGCACCACCACTAAAACACCTGAGGAATTCATTTGATGTACGGCGGAAGCGCTGTAAAAAGTCCGTCCTAATGAAAAATTCGGTGGGCAATCACACGCCCGCGTCGAAGTATTAAAATCCTCCCCAACTTTTATTGGCCTATTTTTATGGCGCAAACTTCAGATTGGCCTTCATTAAATGTTTGTTTAACGCCTTTTGTTGGATTGAGTTGAATTTTTGATAACTTGCGGTTAACGACCGGTCGGGCAGTGTGTATCATTTTTTTTTTCTTCGGTTTGGTTCTTTTTTTTCCGAGCAGTTGCCGGCCCTGCACACGCCGACAGATCGGAGGCAATTCCGAAGACGAAATGAAATAACGGCGCATAAATACACTCGAAATTACGCAAAGTTTAAATTGTCTCCGGAATATATCACGGGGGCCATAATACACTGTGTCGTTTCTATGACACTGCTAATGGCTCTTTGAAAATTTAGATACAGGTGTTGCTATATACTTTAAAATTACGTCTACAGTTACGACAACTTTATTAAAGGCGACGCCGGAAAGCGCGCTTTCGACACCAATTTTTCCATTAAAATTGTAGTGATCTGAGCGGTGGGAGTCGCTGATTGAGCCACACGATTTTTAGCTGTCATATCGTCCCGAAATGTAGTGCTGAGCTCTGTGGGGAATCTTCTCTTTCGATTGAAACTTGTTCGAAGAAAATCGATCCGTTAGTTTTTGAGTTATTTGCGAACAAGCAGACAGACGGACGGACAAAAAGTGTATATTTCTTGTGTCGGTAAACAATAATCTAGTGTGTTTTGTTAGCAAGCCACTTTTTGATTCGTTTATGTAAATGTGAAATCGTAAAAAAGGGCCCAAGGTGCGAGTTCTCCAACCGTTTCAACCCCGTTGCTCCTCCAGGTGAAATTTTTCCGCCGCCGCCGCCACCGCACACACCATTAGTTTATATCTACATCAGGCCATTAAAGTTATAATTCATTTTATTTCCAGAACACATCCGTATGAAATATTAACTTCTACATTGTGTATAATACTTTATCCATTGCGCCGGCATTATCCCACCTTCATGAATACTAAGCGTCCGTTCGGACTTATCCTCATCAACCGGGGCCGGCTCGTTTCGGATCCGCCGCCGTCCGTCCCTTTAGTTGGCGTTTTTATTGCGACGCCGCCGCTCCCCGAAGAAAACAAATTAGCATCGCAAGTACCGCCGGCCAGCGGACTGCCCTTTTTTTTTCGACCGCCGACCACCTCGTCAAAATGTAAAATGGCACATTAATACGTGATGGCGGGGGCGGGCGAGTGCAACAAGTACGGTCAGCGGGGACGGCGGACGAAGAAAGGACGTGGAGGAGGACGCGGTACCTCGAACAAGCATCAAGTAAGTGTTCGATGGGAGGATCGAGCAACGCTACGGGCGGTTGATATTTGGATGGGTGGCCGTTTTAGACTCGATGGGAATAGGCGTTAGATGCGGCCTAGATGCCGGGTCCCCCTCCACATTTTACATCATAGAAAAGTCGTGCCCCCGGTCCATTAGCCCACTTTGAAGTTTTACAGTCCTGTCCCTTTATTACGTCCGAGTCAGTCGTTAGGCTTGCCGAATTAAAAGTTTCTCCTTAAATTTGCTGGCACCCTTTACGTTTTTCGCATTCGATACATGTGGGGGAAGTCCCACAGGTGTCGTCCAACCACCGATATACGCCTCAACCCTTTTAGAGAACAACCTTTTCATTTCAAGCCGCTGATATTCTTAGACGGCTCGAACCTGACCGGGGCCGGCGTGGCGGTGCGCGTCCGAATTTTTGCGAGACGGCCGCAGGTCCAATCTCGATCCGGACAAATCGGGGAAGTACAGAGCGTCGATCGGGCGAGTGGGAGGACACGTGGGAGCGATCGGAGTGGTGGGGATGGGGGCGTCGGCCTAGATCGACACCGCACCGCGAGCCGCACTTGGGTCGTGCGGTGTACCGACAATGACATCTCTCGGCGTACACTAAATAATCATTTCTGCGGTGTTAATTCTAATGCCCGTCTCCTGTTCGCATCTTTCCATTAGCCTTGCCACGGCCGCCTAACTTTTTAATGTCCCAGTCACTTAACGGGCGACGCTGTGCGCGCGTTTTGACTCCTTCACCGGTCGCGCGTTAATTACGATACGTTCAGGGGCGGAATGCGGCAAATGACGTCGGTGCGGACCCGATTCGAAGCTCCGCCGCGAGAAATTCCCGCTTCCAACGGAATTCAATTGGACCGAGTCGGGAAAAAGCGCGTCCAACTGGCGCGTCTTGCGAGAGGTACGCGATTCGCGGGGGCCGTGGGGCTTCTCCGGTACGGACCACGCTAATCCGGGGTGAAGTTTGGAAAAGTTGGCGTTCCGTGTTATTTCAGACTGCTGTATCATAACAAATGATGATTGCAGTCGGAGTCCTTCGGGATTTCGGGTTTCGGTCCCCCCCTAATTAGATAGACGGCTAATCCTCGCGTGTTTGTTTTAATATTCAGATGTTTTAACGTATGCACAGCCGCACATTCATATAGACGTTAATACATCTTTTATTCCTGTGTCCCGTCAGACGCGAGAAAAGGGTTGGAAATTGTATAAAAGTTACCCGGCGAGAAATAATTGTGACGTGCCAACTAAAAGGCTATGTGGGATGTAATTTTACCTCATGCCTAATGTTCTTTGCTGTCTGTTATAAAAGGAAAACGAATACCTCCACCGGGTCGTAATCCTTCATGTTCTTACGTGTGTGTGTGTGTGTGTGCATTTGCAAGCCGGACACAGCGTCCTCTCTTATTTGCCGCAATTAATTCGTCCGTACAATTCTTATTGTTCCCTCTGCACTGTAGTTTTTCGTGTCCGAAAGTCGTTTCCTCTTTTCCTCTTCCATTTCGCCATCCGAACGTGAAGAATTGACGTCTGAATATTTCAAAATCGCATCCGACGTGTCCCCATCGTCCGTCCCATCTCAGTCAAACTCCAGACGATTCGGCTGAATAAACCATCGCGATGGAGAAAGCGTGCAGTTATAAGGTCGTAAAGGCCAAAGGAAAATTCACGTGCCCATACGATCGTGCACTTCTTCGTCATGGCGCTCATTGATGTCGTTGAGCCACCGCGATACCCTGACTGAATTATTGACACGACCAGGAAAATATGCAGGTTGATGTATTCGGCTATTGCTGAACTTCCCTTGCGAGACGAAATAGATTAGGCGAACCCTTTCATGTGCTCTGGATTACGTTCGCAAATGAGCGTACAAGGAGGTGCAGTTTACTTACGACCGCACGGCGGAACAGTGAGTGCATGCCATGTCCATGATCTACATGTTCGAAGCGATTGGGCGACGAAAGTCGTAAAACAACCAAAGAAACTGCGTTTTCGTTGGATTGCGATCTGTTTGGTTGAGATCTGACGAGTACTTATGCAGTATACTGTTTCAAGGTCAGGACGTACAAGCGAGTAGGATGGGACCCTAAGTGGGTCTCTGCGTTGTGGTGACTAATGGTACTGAGACAGAGTTTTGTAAAAGCTGCAAGTTGCTCATTTATTTCGGTTGCGGTGGTGAAATGTGGAGAAAATGAAAATCCCCACCGCGATTTCCGATTTCCGTTGGGTTGAATCCCCGATCCGATAAATAATTGATCAGTTGGCACACATACCGACACGCAGATCGACATAACTGATCAGTTATTCCGTCGCATCCGCAACGTATATCAACAACCGGCTGGGGCAATAAAGCGAGCCATCAAAGGTGGATGTGCCTGATACATAATAAAGTAAGTTAAAATACGCCCCCTATCTGCGGCAGCCGCAACCAACTATATCTTATAATCAAACCTAGCCGCACACTTTATTATTTATTCATTAATTAATCTATACCTACCCTCCGTCCGTGGTGCGCTCCTCTGCCGTCGTTTTATCTCTCGCTCTGCTCCGCGTCTTTATCTAAAATATCGGCGCTGTCTCTGATAAAATTTGAATTTATAGGGTGCGAAGTGCGACCCCGGCGGCGCACCCGACTCCAACGCCAGCCGAACGCCAGTGATTTGTTTCCACTCGTCAGACCACCAAGAAAGTTGTCCCAACAAATCGCCAACTCATTCGCATTTACAGTTTTTGTATTTTTGAGCATGTGGAGGGTGAGGGGGGGGGGGGTGTGGCGCGGCATCGAGGCCGGATCCCTTATTTTTCTGAGTGATGAAGCAATTCAGTGACAACACGATAAACGGAACGCGGTTTTACGCGGTCACCCGTCCAAGTGTTGACTGCGACCAACGTGGCTTAACTTGTTTGATCAAATGATGGGTTGGTGCTTTCAGTGGAATAGGGACGCCACATTTAGTTATTATTTAATTCTGATTATGTTGGTACAGTTAATGGTATTTCTTTGGTAGCTTTTGGAGTCGTTGTCTTGTGGTGTGTCACCGGCGGTCGGTGACGCTTTTCCCGTTGGACAATTAATACCGCGCCGAGGGTGGATAAATCATTCGGTAGTGCCAGCCGTAAAAATGGATATCGCAACGGCCCGAAAACAAATACCAAAAAATTAAAACTGTTATCGACCACGTATCCAAATATAATAATTCAAAGGAGTATATCGCCATTCCCGATGGACCACTAAAACGTGGAAAGACGGAAAAATACACATTCAGCACGACCGCTGGTCGGGCCAGATAAAAAATCGACGGTTCAACGTTTGCACATCCGCACGCACACATCCGCAATTAGCGGGAGGGCAAGAGGGAAACGTCGGAAGGGTCGAAGGTCTATCGGAAATGCATCGGGAGATGATCGACGCTAGGTGGAGTGCCCTGATTTTTCAACTGGTGGGTGGGAGAGTTTCGTGGCGTAACGAGGAATGGATTTGTGCAATTTACGGCTTCGTGCGAGGGGGTCGATTTGTTTTGGGGGTTGTTGAAAGCGAAGCACGCCATCTCGTTGCGTCGCGTTTACGGCGACTTTCCCAAGGAGAACAATTGGAAAGTATTGGGAAATTGTGATCGAATCGAAATTGAATGTAGTGTGGATGCAAGAACATCCGAGTCTGAGATTTCTGGCCGAGGCGCAGCCGAGGCTCAAAAACAGGCGAGGTGCACATTAAATTTTTTAGGCGAACGCACGAACTACAAAGCAAAAAACATCATTACCTTTTTCAAAAAGATACATTTATTAACACATATTAACAATTTTTTTATAGTATTTGTTATCAACTTGCCAACAAAACTAGAAATTTACTATTTGCAATACAATTTACATAATTCATGGTGACAGGACAATTATGGGTTTCGTTGCTGACTTACTAAACACACCAACAGATGGCGCCACTGTTAGCGTCCGAAAAAGAGTTACTTTTCGTCCGCTTGTGAATAAAAAGATCATTTACTTCCTTGTACGAACAATGTTTTCTTGCATTTTTCTGATTTTAATTAATCAATCAAATATCAAGAGCTGTCATTTTAAAACTGTGTTGAATTGGCGACCTCGGATTGTTCTTGAATGTTTTTCGGCCACTCTGTGTATGTGTATAACATTAATGCGTCCTAAAATTCGTAATCTAGAAGCCGAACCCTTTAACGATTTTAAAAACGGTCCCACCCCGCCATAAATCAGCCCATAAAGATTTCCAACAATTTGTAAGATTTATGAGGGATTTGTGTTTCTGATTATTCGTCAGATCGATCAGTACTACTGCCTTATGCATGCGAGTGTGTTGCGTTTGGCAGTGATTAAAATTTACGATAACACCTTAAAAAGCAACGTCGGGGCACATTTCAGGCAATAAACCTAACGATTGTGGATGGGTCGGGGGGGGGGGGGCACTTTTCCTGAGGTGGGAAGGGGGCGGCGGTGTCAGAGTTGAGCTGAAATTGTTGAAGTTGGCCGGGATTAGGAGTACACCGCCTCAAACTGCAGTTATTGGGATTATAATATTGTTTTAATGTTCCCGTTGTCACATTAAAAGAAAGGCCGGGGATTCGGAAGGTATTTGTCGGGGTGGGGAAAAATTTACGCCGCCCCCCCCCGGTCCCGGCCGGGGAAGAACGCGTTTTGTTTTTTTGAAAAGTGGCGATCCGTGCGGCGGGGGCGGGTTGTTTCTTTTAAACATTCGCAAAAATAGCGACCGCACACGGAATAGTAATAAGTGACCGCGGAAGGGCGGCGGCGGCGTTCGAGCGCCAGAAGAATTATAGGGAAAGAGTAAAGGGTGGCCGGACTTTTAATAATTCCTACGGGCGAGACATTATCTTTTGCCTTTATTAGACCAAGCGAGGCCGGGAGTGTCGTTTGCATTTTGCCGATTCCGAACCGACCCCTTTGTCTACACACACGCGCGCGCTCTTCCGCCCCCGGGGGGAAGAAAAATTCACGATTTTTCTACCTGACGTCGGTATTTTGTTTGGAAGCGGCTTAATATCTCTCCCCCGTGAAAAATCACGTATAGTCCTAGATGCAAATTTAATGTCGCATAATTCACCCTTTCGCGTCCCCGCTTTCAAGGAGGACCGAATTGTTTTTTGGTCCTTTGTCCGCCCACGTCGATGTGACGTGACCGAAATCGACCCCGGAACGAGGGGGACGACGCGAGGAGAGAGCGATTTTTGATTGGGGAAATTTTCGACGGCGTTGCGAATACGGAAAAGATTTATTGACTTTGACAACGGCGGTCAGTGTGTATAAAATGGAAGGGTTGTGCCGGGGATGGATTTTTTTTTTTTGGACGCCCGGTTTAATCGATACCGGCGATGGAAGAGGTCTGCGTTTTTAAGGGGACATTCTTTGGCGGGGAAATGCATGTTTCCACGGTGCGCCCCCTCTTCAGACAGACGTCAAAAATATTGCGGGCAGTGTCTGGAGGGCTAAAAGGGATGAAGCTGGAACGGGGACTACCATTTTGTCAAAGAACAAATTTCTATGACCGTGCCCAAAAAATTTACACAAAGTGAAAAATAATTATATATTTTGTGTTACTTTAGAATGGGAAAATTTGTCCTGGTTAGAAGGAGGAGGGTCAGAAAGCAGGAATAGAAGAATAGAAATATTCTTTTGTTCGATACCGCCCTAGGAAGTGAGTTCACTTCACTTTCGCTCATCGTTTTTCGCTCACTGCAAATTTTTCAAAATGTCAACAAACACCAGGAAAACATTTTTTTTTCGTGCGGACGCATTCGCGACGCCCCCGCTGACCAGATTAGATTTCGCAAATTTTTGAGGCGTCGGGGGCGGCGTAACGAAAGAGCATCGCTTAAGTCGATTCGCTTCCGTCCTAATTAATCGTAGTGGCTTTATGGGACGTAAAAATGGCGAAATACAATATTTTCCGTTATGTTTGTTTAATTAAATGTGGGCGTCGGGGCGCCCCCCGGCGGCGATAAAGTCACACGGCACGCGGGAACTTTAGGGGGCGAAATAACAATTAAAAAATCTAGGACCGAGTCGAGAAGTCTTAAATTTAATACGGGACTTTATAATGATAAGCCGGCGTCCGTCGCCGCCGTCACACGTCGACGACGTCGGCGTCGCGACGTCCAAGACGAAGACGTCGCGTGCCGTCGCACGGCCGGAAAAGAAAACGACGACGAACGCCGCATATTAATTATGCTACGTAACCTTCTAATAAATGTCCGGACAGTAATGAAAAGAAATTCTAATTAGGAAAATAAGAGTCGACGGTGGTAAACTAGAGGATTTATGATTTTTATTCGCGCCGTTCGCCTCGAAATGGTAATGCGACATGTTTTTGCATCAGCGGTAATGGACAAGTTCGGTCGAAACTTGGCGCCGCCGTTATAAATAAAGTGGTGGGCGGCCCCCTCGTCGATACGTCGAACGCCGCCGATAGATCAACAGTTGGTTCGCCGCACAGGTGGTCATCTCGTATCGTCACAAGACGCGGCTACGCCCCACATCTCGCAAAAAAAACAGGCAAATCGTTGTCGAGCCGGCCCCGGTCCTCGCGGTATTTAAAAGTCTTTTATTGCCGGTAAATCTGCACCGCAAAAATTAAAATTCATTGTGCACCCTCGTACGTCATGATATATGACTTGAAAGGGGTTGGGAAATATACGGTAATTAAGAATCCTCCCTGTATGCTCTCCAAAAAATACTAATATATTTCGCTGTATCACGTTTATTTACGGCATCTTCAACACGACCCTCGTCCCGTCTCTGTCCACCGAGCGGGCGGCGGCCGCGCCGCCGACAAGGACGCTGCGACGTCACCGTTGCGACTAGGCGGCCGAAAATTACGTTTGAAATTGTAATTTTTATCATTTTGTGTGTTCTTCGGGTCCCAGCGGAGACGTGCTTCATATATTTTTTAAAAAGGTCGAATTAATATGACGCCGTGGTTTTTTTTACACGTGTGTGTGTGTGTGTGTGTGTAATAATTTTTCGACTTGGTAACCGCTTGCTCCGGGCGATGAATATTCAAAGTTGCCTCGGGTAATTAAGAACACATAGGTTATAATGCGGAATTATGTGATTCCGCAAGCGAGCTTTAAGATTTTCCGGAATTTGCATAAAAAAGCAATAAAATTATTGCCGGATTAAGTTTTGGCAGTGCGAGCGGGAATCCACGTATCTCGACGGTTTACCGGAATAATGCCGGAGGAAAACTCCGGTGGTTATGTGTTTAGTTCGCGCAGACGAGGCGCGCCTCCCGGAGACATTCTTTTTCTTGGAGGGACGGCCGAACGATTTTTTTCGCTGATGGTGGCTGGGTGACCAATCGAAACGTCCCCAAGTCAAAATACCCAAGTGGCGGCTCTGACAAAACGAAAATCTTACTCTTCGCTCAATTGAAATTATTTCCAGGAAACCGACTTCCCTGACCACTTTATTTCGGTTTTTCGACGGTATATTTTTAGTTGTACAGTTGGTTGCAAAAAAAAACGGGAACTGTCAGAATAAAATTGACACATTTTCACAATTTTTTCGTATATTGTGAAAACTTCTTACGAGAAGATAGGTTAGAATTATGGTCAACTGACATTTTGTCAAATTATTTGACAGGTATTGTCAAATAAACAATTAATTAAGAAATGGGCAACATTAGGAACATTTTCATTTCCCGTTGTTTTTTTTTTGCTTCCAACTGTACAGTCGCGAGCAATAAATTTTGGTCGTCAAGGTCATTCGTTGACGCAATGGAAAGTGTTCTAATGTAGAACGGACATAACCTCTAATAAATCATATTTGTCTTGTCTTGTCAACTTTTTGGAAGTCCCAACTGTGTTACCACCCTAGCTTCTGACACATCCGTCTCTATTGGCAAAATAATTTTTTTGTGTTAAAATACGATATTGAGACCATAATTTTGAATGCTTAGAATAAAACTTTGACAATTTTTTTTTAATGACGTTCTATTGACATTTGCCCTAATTAAGCAGGCAAAATTTTTAATTTGTGACAGTAGCGGGAAATTTCAAAATAACCTTGACGACCAAGATTTAATGCTCGCGACTGTACATTTCCGGAACTTGACTCCATTTTTTTTTTAACGAATGTCGTGCAAGACCCCGAAAATAATACAATTGTCGTTATTGCCGACATTTTCTCACAATAAATTTGTCTATGATGTCGTCAAGTGCTGCCACATCCTCTCGAGGTTTAGCTTAAACCCGAGTTTTACTACTGCAGAAACAGTTATTACATTAATCATTACGGCGAAGGAAATTATTTGGGTTTATGTGTGTATTTAAGTCGCAATTTTCCGCGTTTTTATTGACCAACAACGGTTCAAGTTGATGTACAAGTGACACGTGACGCTTTTAGAAACTTTTTTTCTTTGTTTTGACGTTGGCAGTGCTGGTTGGTGAGACTGTATTCCCTGCTTGTCAAAAAAAAAACTATACAACCATTCAAAAATAAATACAGCGTAATCAACAATGAAGCAATTGAAAAATATTGTGTTTTTTTGTCTTGTAATTGGCACTGACCGGATGTTTCAAATGGTATAAATGGAGTAACTTCCGGTTGTTGGCGACTTCACACTGACATTGACAGTTCAAGTTGTTTCTTTGTACCGTTGATTTTTTATACATACATAACCTACAATTTTGTCGCTGTTGATTTCACGTAAAATATCTGTCAAAAGACGTATCCGGTTGCAGTATTGCAAACAGCCGAACAACAAAATGCTGTTAATTGTATTGCCAACTTAAACAGTCTTTTTTGATCACCCGGTAGATGTAGATTGGGGACTTGTCGTTAAGTTGGCACTACCAAGAAAAGTAACTGGGCGCGCTTATAAGACATTTGGAATTTATGACAGATTTCTCACTAACGTAGTTCAATCATAAGTTTTAAGCGACCTTGAGTTTGACAATCCACATCTAAAAAAAAAATATAATAACCAAGAATCGGACTCTTTCGTGCGGGGTGAGGTCGAGTGACATCTTGCCGACCACGACCCCCAAGAAATAGATGCAGGAGTCTTTAGTAAATTTTCTCAAGATTAAAATTCAGTTGTTTATTTTAGTGAAACAAATTTAATTGGGAACTTTTTCTCGCAGAAGTCACATCCTCGACGAACGCCTCCTCTTCTGCAGCGACGTCGTCAAAGTGCGCCAAGTCAGGTTCCACCCAGGAAGCACCAAAAACTGTCACATCCTGGCCCTCACCTCGGACAACATGCTCAGGTACGACTTCGAGTTGTAAAATTGTTCTTTTTCAACACCCGTCGTTCAATTCCAGGTTGTACTCGATCGAAAACGGTACCGCTCTCAGCCACTCGACCTACCAAATGGGTGAAACCCCGGTGGGGGTCTTCCCCGGCACCCGAACGTCGTACCTCGCAGCTTTCGGCGAAGTGGGCGTCGACTTCGACTTCGGCCAACCGGAACTCGACCTCGACACCAGATCCCTCTTCATCAAAGAAACCAACTTTTCTACTCTTCTCTGGCCGGTCTACGTCCTAAGAGGCGACGGAAGTGTCTACAGCGTCAACGTGCCGCTCGACAAAAAGTACCAACGTCACTTGTCATTTGTTTTCCTTTGGAATCTCGTTGCTCCTTTGCAGAACAAAAGCGACCGTGAGGGGGCCCATCCCCAAGAATATTTCGCAAGGAGATGCCAAGGAGGAAGCGTGCGCGATCATCTGCGTCAACACTAGTCCGGAAGTGGTGTGCGTGGCCAACTCCAATGGTACCATTTATCATTCGATTCTGCTTCCCATGGAGGAGGAGGAGCGGGACAAGGTGCGTCTGGGGGAGTCGCGAAAGAGATTGTGAAAGTCTTCGTGTTTCAGGTCAAAAGGCAGTCGGGGAATGGAGGAAACAAGGAGTTGATTTGTTTTGAAAGCGTCGAGCTGGAACTAGGACTTTCTACCACCACTGAAGATAATTGTTACACTTGTCCAATCTTCCTGCACAAGGATGAGTCCAGAACTGGAAGATATTTCGCCACACATTCGGCAGGAATCCATTCGGTCACAATAAGTTGTCTCAAGGATCTGCAGTCTTTCGTCAGTGGCAACAATGGTGATTGCGTAAAAAAAGATTTCGATTTTTCTCAAGTATAAACTTGCAGCGGAGGTATCAATGGATGATATTTTCAACCAAGAGAGCAAAGCCGAATATCTAGTGTGCACCAAGACCTCAACTTCTGAGAAAACCAATCCGATAATAGGTTTTTCCCTTTACTACGAACCCACTGCTTTGATATCGATTTTAGCAAATGGGAATTTGATCAGTTTGGGTATTTTGACAGCTGAGATTTTGCCTAAAATGGAAGAATCAAAGGAAGAGGAAGATAGGGAAGAAGTAGGTTCGCCGTTGAAGAAGATGCTGAGAGAACCTTTCGATTCCAACATTCAGAAGATCCTGATGAGGTCTTCAAATCAACCAATTCTGAAGCTCGGAGGCGAGGGTAAGCATTCCCAAAAAGAATGCTACGAGGTGAGTAGAGTTGTGCAGGGATGCATTTGTTATGTGGTGATTTTTGCAGCTTCTCCAGAGGGCGTCGCAAGTGTTTAGGGAGCACTTCGAGAACCACACCCGCGCCCGAGAAGAAATCGAGAAGAGAGTGAAAGCTCTGCAAATGATGAAAGAATTTCAGCTGGAACAGCTGGAGCGCATGAACGCCTCGAAGCACGCCCTGCAGGAGAAGGCCGAGAGCTTGGCCGAGAAGTACGAAGACATCAAGGACAAGCAGAACGAGATCATGAAGCGGTGCGAGAAGCTGCTGGTGCTGGTGTCGCAGAAGAAATCGGAGCCGTCGGATGCGGAGAGGGAGTACCTGAAGGAGCTGGAGCAGTACATGGACAAGATACAAAAGTACAAGGAGTCAATCGACAAGTTGAAAATGAAGGTGGGGTACCAGAAGATACAGATCGCCAACTGGAAGGCGCTGGAGGAGAAGAAGGTGTCCACTTTGAGCCAGACCCACTCGGCCACCATCAAGAACAATTTGAAGGAGACGAGCGACAGGATCGCGGAGATGGTGAAGGAGATCGGCGAGTACAGGGACCGGCTCAAGTTGAAGTAGTTGGCAGTTGCATTATTTTATTGTCTTTTTTAATAAAGTATTTTTTGTAAAACGCGCAGTTTCTAAGGTTTGAAGTTTCAGGCCGGGAGGTTTGAAGTTTTAGGCAGGGAGGTTTGAAGGACGCCTTCTGAGGCGGAAAAATTTGAATATAGTGGCGCCCTCTGAGCGAGAGATGTGGAACTGTCAGTATGTGAAAATGGCGCCGAACGAAATTGAAATTTGTGTTTTAAATTTGAATATTCGAGACACCAGGTAAGTGAAAACTATGTCTGGGATTGATTCGTAACATTGGTGGTGGTTAATATGTTAAGGAAAGTGTGAAACACATGTTTGACGAAGGATGCGGCAATAATAATAAAAATAATTGAAACTGTTTTTTTTTTGTACTATGAATCTAAATCATACAAAGACGTAAAGCTAGAATAACTAGTCCAATAAAATGTGTCGCGTTGTGTAAAAGTGTAATTAAAAATAAAGTAAAAAAGTTAGTGTTCAATCAGAGGACCGAAGAAATATTTGCTTATTTTGTTCTCGTCTTCGGTGAGGAAGAATTCTCTTCCGTGTTTGACAAACTCCTTCATCGTCACAACACCGTCGTGGTCGTCGTCCATGCCCTTGAAAGCCAAGGAGGCGTCTCGCTCGTTGAGACCAAGACAACGGAAAAACAGTTTAAATTCGTCTTCGGTGATCTCACCAGACTGGTCTTTGTCAAGGGCCTGAGTAAAAAAGTGTTTGAGTTTTTCAATGCTTGGAAAAAACTACTCACCCGGAATAAATACGGAAGGAACGAGTGGGCCCTCCTCACTAGATGTTTGTCGTTGATCACGTGGTGCATGTCTTCCAAGAACTGCTCGACCGTCACGGGGTTGTACGGATTGACCGGGCCCCAACGTTTCTCCCACAAATCCTAGAATTCGAATTAAAAAATAATCAACGAACAAATCGACTCACCTTTAGCAAATTCCTGAATTCTTGTGTGTGCTTTTCGGAGAGGTGTCCCAATTCGATGAACCTTTCTCCGAACAGGATGAAGTCATCGTAAGAGATGACTCCGTCTTTGTTGACGTCTAGGATGCCGTGGAAGGTCCTGATCTTGCGACGCCAAAAAATCGATTCCCCCTTTACGAAATAAGTGAGTAGTGATAAAAAGTGAAGGAAGTTTTGTGTGCTTACTCTGTGACCTGGAGGTTCCAAATCGCTGTCCGATTCGGATTCAGACGTGTTGTAAAACTTGGGATTTTTCGCTTTGGGGGCCCGACCGGTGGCCCGCAGATTGGAGTGTTGGCGGTGTGTGGGGGCGGCCGCGGGGGCGCTGAATCTACCAACACTCACCTGAGAGGAACGAAAAAAAAATGAAAAACATGTTTGATACGAGTTAGTAGTAGGTAATAAAGTTTCGTTGCGTTTTGTTTTGTGTTTTTTTTTTTTTGGGAAATATTCTGTACAAATGCTAGGCGATGTTATGATTTTGTCCAGGTACATTTTTATTTAAAGGTGCGCAAGCTT
This sequence comes from Tenebrio molitor, assembly GCF_963966145.1. Taxonomy (NCBI): domain Eukaryota; kingdom Metazoa; phylum Arthropoda; class Insecta; order Coleoptera; family Tenebrionidae; genus Tenebrio; species Tenebrio molitor. The sequence continues at coordinate 1,126,384 of NC_091049.1, forward strand.
TGCTACTTTTAGCAACAACACTGACTGACATTAGCCAAGTATGTAATAGAGCTTTTGTGTAAAATAAAAATTCGGTGATAAAGTACCACAAGGTCTTGTGATATTACCCCATTTTTTTAAGTATTCGTTGCTTTCTAATGCAAGAAATAAGAATGTTATTTGACAAAGCGTGAGCACGTGACTAATCGCTCGTCACATTTAATCAAAGACGCACGGAATGCTACGTCATTGTCGCAGAGAGTATGAGTAATTGGTCACGTCTGTCATTCTGTAAAAGAAGAATTATAACGGTACTTGAGAGCTTGATGGGAGCTAAATGTAAAAACCAAAGAAAAATCTACGAGTTTCAACGCTTTGTGTTTTTTTTTTTGTGAAAAGATCCTTTTAAAGGTTGCAAAAATTTTTAAAATCAGGTTTTTGACTGATTCGTAATTCGTATTCTCTAGCGAAAACTACAACGGAAACAGCAAAATTGTATTATTAAACATTAGAGTAAGATAGGTCCAAAAGAGCGCCGCGAAATATTCCAAATTCATCTGATTCACAGATTTGTCTGATTGAGAAAAATGTAAATACCTAAAAATTCTTACAAAATTAATAGTGTCCAAACACAAAAGAAATCGTTTGTGCTAATTAGAAGCAATTTTCGATTTTTAACACTTCAGAACGTGACATTTTGATTTCCATTTTTTAATGTTTATAAAAAACCAAATAAAAGATCGTAAAATTGTACAAATTTACCCAAATTACCCAAAATTGGGATTTATAGACTTTTTTACGAATGCCGAGGCGAGTGCGGTAATCCCACGAGTGAAAAAAACTCTGTTGCTAAAAAGTGCTAAAAATGTTTCTCATATTCTTTCGATATCTATTACCTGTCAAGACATTCAAATTTCAAATGTTTTGTACAGTTCGCCAACATTAAAATGTCTATCACGCGCCATCTTGAATATTGTTAAAATAAAATTAACATGAACTGACAGAAAAATTAAATAAAGCCATAAAAGCCGAGGAGAAAAGACAGTTGAAAGTTCTTGTCAGACATGTAGGTACTTCATATTTTAATGGGACAACCTGTACACAAACTCCAACACTCGGCCCTCTTTTAATTTAATTCAAACATTTTCCCATCCTCTTTAACGCCATAATTGTAAGCTCGTCCATTCAGCTGTATCGAAGTGTATCACCTGCGTCCGGTTTTGTGCGTAACCCTCACGCACCGAAATGTTTAGAAAGCGATCTCAAACATTCTCTTGCGAAATGATTTGGAAATTTTTCGGTACGCCACTGTCCACAACAAATCTCTTTTACCTGCGCCACCCGACCCGATGCCAAAAGTCAAACCAATCGAGCCGCATCAGGTGGAAAGATTCGACAAAGCTAATGACCATAAATAGGTCAATATTGACAGCGCAAACGCTTTCCTAAAGACGATTTCGAAAGAATGTTCTTTGTGGAAGTGCCGAAAATCGAGTCGAACTAGTCAAACAAATTTGTTTATTGTTGAAGTCGTTTGCTTTCGATAAGGATGCACAGACATCACAAATAAAATAAATTGTAAACAAACACTATCGGTTCGCGGGGAGTGAATGTTGTTTGTAAATAGAACAATGCAAGAGAGACTCAATGACCCAAGCAACTACGTCACACGATGCACGTAGTGCAGCTGGAAATAGGGCAACGGTTTGATTCCATAATAAACAGCCTCGGGGCAAAAATCTGGTCGTGTTTTTACCATTAGTATTATTATTTTGGATTAGATTGTTTGTTTTGAAAACTCACCAAACTCCGGGAGTCAGCTTTGGAGAGCGCGTTCTGCAGGGGTGCCACAAGAGCCCTCTTGTCGTACACCCCCCTGGCACACTTGACCGCAACTCGAAGAGCCGAAAGCGCCATGTCTTGCTGAGCACCAACTAATCTTTGATCGAGGAAGAGCCGATTTGGTTCAGGGTCCGCCGACAGGTCGCTGCATGGGCCGTACAACAAACAAGTCGTCTTTTTCCATTCAGGCTTTCTCTTTCCGTCCTATCATTTGCGTTTCGGTGCCCCATTTGGCCCCGCTCGGCCAATGGGAGGAGAGCGGTACCGAAAGAGGTTTTGTTTGCGGTGCGACAATTCACGGGTGCGTCTGTTTTGGGGTAACGTGGAGAGAATGTCGGTGATAGCTTGATGGGGGTCAAGGAGCAACGAGATACAATATTGAACTTGGATAAGTGCGGTCAGAAAGATATTAATAGGGCGAGATGCAAAAAATTATCGCGGAGTTATCAGGTAATTGTCAATACATAGTTACAGATAAGCGAAATTCGTTTTTGATTTGTTTTGGTTTAGAAGTTGCCTCCATGATTTGTTTTGTGGTTGCGAAAGGCGTAAAGCTTTTAAAAAACGGAAGGATAAAAATTGTTGTGCTTGTTGAACAGTTGAAATTTTATTGCAACATGGGGGAAATAATCTTGATTTCAAATAAAAAACGTGTTGCATTTACCTTTCCCGGTAGATGTTTATTTATTTATTTATTTATATATTATGGTAATGCCAAAATAACAATTTATCTTATTACTTAAAAACTTATTTGTATTACAATTGTTATCAAAAACTTGCTTTTACAGTTTATAAATTTTTATTGGTCTCATTGGATTACCAGCTGAAGACCTAGATTTCTCTCTTTATGGTCTAATGGTCAATATAGCAATACGCCTTGACACAACTCGGAGACAATCACTTTTAATAACAATCTAAAAATAAAATGTTATACCGAAGAGACTCAAATCGAACAGAAGGAAACATTAAAAAAATGTAACTAATACAATATGATCGATCAACAAAAAAAAAAAAGGATGAGGTGGCTATGCAAAACAAAATTTCCGAAAACGTGTCGCGTAACTTAAACAAATGTCACTCTCGCAAATGTCAAAGTTTACAAGTGACAGTTGTTTAAGTTAAAAATGATTTGTCACACGAGGAGACAAAATATTCATGATGGAATGGTCTTTCTCAAATTGGAACGAAGAAAACTTCTTTCCTTTTTCTATTGGGCTCTCGCCAAAACCTTTCTTCATCATCTATGCCACACCTTTTCAAAAGTTTTCTTGTGTCGTTTCTGTTGACCATATGCATTTAACCTTCACATTATTTTTTTTCCAAGAAAAAAAAACTTTTTTTTTAATGTTCCTTCAAACGAATACGATTTTTTCTTGTTTCGTTGCATCGTAGAACCTTATGGCGTCCTTCATCGACGTGTCTTTGCGGGCACGCCAATCCTCCTTATCTTAACCTACTATTTTTACTGGCATGTGTCACATTCAAATCACTCGTCTTCGGCTCGTTTACTATCTCACTTCTTTGGTAGAATGCAAGCTTTTTTGATGCCTGTTCAGGCTATATTTCGTCTTAAATTTGCACTGGCACTTGTCACAAGCGAACCATCGCACGGCCTCCGGGGCAGTGTGTTTGCGCAACATGTGATGTTTCAGATTGTTCTTAGTTTTCGTCCTGTGCTCGCAGTTGATGCAGTAGAACCATTCCGCTTCTTCGTCGGGTTTGTGCCGATTTACGTGAGATTTCAGGTTGTCTTTCCGTAATGTTTTGTAGGAGCACTGCTCACATTGAAACCACACCGCCTCGTCGTTCGGCGTGTGCTTGAACCGCTCGTGTCTCCTCAATCGCCACCTATGCCTTGACTTGAAGTCGCATTTGTCGCACTTCCACCATTCCATCTTCACCGCTCCGCTCGAATTGTGCTGCAGTTTTGCGTGTCTGTACACATGGTATTTGTTTTTGGACTCAAACTGACACTTGTCACACGCAAACCACTGCACAGTTTCGGATGTGGTGTGTTTCAGCAATATGTGACGTTTCAAGTTTCCTTTCCACGGAGTTTTGTACTCACAATTCAAGCAGTACAACCACTTTACTTCTTCATCAGATTTGTGTCGAGTTAGTATGTGACGTTTAAGATAGAATTTCAGTTTTGTTTTGTAAGCGCACTGTTCACATCGAAACACATTTGATGTGTGCTTCATCCGGTCGTGCCGTTTTAATTTGCATCTTCGATTTGCCTTATAGTTGCATTTGTCGCATTTGAACCATTGAATATCTTCTTTGGAGAGATGCAGCTTTGCATCGTTACCAAACGTTACTATCTCGAAATCTTCTTTCGTTTTAAAACACAAAGTATACAAGTGCTTGATCCACACTAACGCTGAATATGTTTCGAACGAGCACTCTCGACAGATGTAGCTTTTTACTTCAACGTCATTTTTCGGTTCGTCGATCCTCTTTCTGTGATATTCTCTGATGTGTTGTTTTAAAATTATCACAAGATCGCTTCCAAAATCGCACTCTTTGCAGTTGTATTTTTCTGGGGAATTTGTTTGGCAACTATGTGATGGCAACTGGTGGAAAAAAAGTGATCTGCTCACGTAAGGACATCTGTCGCAATCGTGAATCCTTCCGCATCCACACTTCAGGATGCTCCCTGTATGTTCCAAATTTGCCATTTTGATAACACAATCTGAAAATTAGATTTCAAGTCGATCACAATGACTGCAAAATATGCAAATGCGTTCACCAGATAAAGAGTAAAGTTGACAGAGTAGGTACAGTAGCGGAATTAAAATTTCGGGCACTATTTTTCTGTCATTTCAACAAAATCTCTGTAAAGCACCTTCTACCTTCTACTGTCATCATGACTGACACTAAATCATCGTTTTGATATGTTGGCTACCCGTTATTATGCCACAAATGACAATTTTTGATTGCCAAAAAGACAAAAACATGACAAGAGTAAAAAATAAGGTTATTAATGTAAAGGTTGTTTTAGAGTTTATATCATGACATTGACAATAGTGCCCGAAATTTTAATTCCGCAACTGTACCTTCTATTACTTTATATACAAAAAAAAAACTAGGTCATATGGAGATTCTAAAGAGTCCCGAAAACATTTTTTTTTTTTACTAAAACGGTAGGGATAAACTAACCCTTTCCGTGCACCATGCCATAGACACAACAATAGTAAACAATAAGTTAAACCACAGTTATGAACAAAAATACAACAAAATTATTATTGTTGCTTGACAACCGCCATTACGTTTTTAATTACCTTTAATCAGAAGCGTAGACTTACGTCCTCTGATAGAATGCATTTTTTTAAATATCCTTAGATAACAAAATCCCCAAACCATAACATTAAAATATTAGGAAAGGATCATAGATTGTGTTGGTAATATCTTGAAGCATTCGCGCCACTGATTCTCATTGGTTGTGAAATCCACGCGAAAAATAAATTATATGACATTTCAAATTTGAAATTGTCAGTTCTGTCAAGTGGTTTAAGCATTTAGATTTGCGATTTTTCATCTTCAGAGCTTTGTTTTGTGATTCTCTGGTTTTAAAAGTTATTCGTTTTGATCGTGTTGCTGTTTTGATCTGTTCCGTAGCGATTTTTTGTTGATTTTTTTTAATTTGTGAAGTGAGTGTGTGCCTCAAAAATCTAGCATTATGAACACTTTAAGTGACATTACAAACATCGAAAATGATACAGAGGTAATTTTAGTTCATGCATTAAATAGGACTACATATTAAATAATCTCTTGCTTTTGTTTAGCCATTTCCGAAAAAAACTGGATATTTTAATTTCAATAGCCAGCTTTTTCGGAAATTCGAAAATGTATTGTGGGTTGCATTTTTTATTCCGTCGGGCACATTATCACTCGTGAAATACCCTGTATTAATAAAACCTAATATATTACTCCTACTGTACTGAAGTTTTCTTTCGTCTTTCCTAAGTGCAAACATGCAGAATAATAATAAAACATCACGTGTAAACCTGCTCTTTCCATTTGTTTAAATTTCGCGCCGGATCTATTTGTTACAGCGTAAGTGAACATTTTTAGTAACATTTATGTCAAGCAATCTATGAGTGGACAGAGTTTACTAACAATTTTAACCAAAATTTAATTTATTTCTATCTCGAAAACGAAAAGACTAAATAGTAATAGGATAATTTTTGTGCACGAGTTCTACTCATCCTCAGTCTTTTTTTGTACTAGCATCTAAAAAACAGCCTGTATATTTTATTTGATTGGCACATTTGTTTTAAATTTGACAACTGCACCGACGATTTTCCCTCAAACAAATACATTTAACTTATATAGGTACACCACAAAATTTTACACTAGGGAGTAGTAATATGACCGTGCATAAAGAATCAAACATAAAGTAACATGACTTTTTTAGTTCTCTCAGCATAAAACACAATCAGCATTTCGTATACTCTGGATTAACTGCTTTGTGCATTGTAAATTTCTAATAAAACTCTCGTTTTGGTTTATTATTTCTGTGCAATAGAAATGGAGGAAACTGACCATCTGATCGACTCTGGAATTTCCATTCGACTCAACGTCGAACATTTGTTGAAATGCAATCTTAATAATTAATAAAAATAAAGTGCCGTGACAACTGTCTAAATGTCAATAAATTCGCTCTCTAATAAAAACGCGCCAAATGTTGTTGCAAGTGCTTCACTGCAATCCAATGGTGCTACAGAAGTTAGGAAACGCAAAAAATGGACTATGGAAATGAATATTTTCATTATACGGGAATATTTTCGGATCACGAAACTACAGGATGTTGTGAGTACTTACAGGCTTGATTTATTTAAAGCGTTCCAAAGTAAGTACCCCCAGTTTCCTGTTACTATTCAAAATTTAGCTGACCAGAGGAGAGCCATTATGAAGAAAAACTATATCCCTTCGGCAATTTTAGAAAAGATCAAAAATGATGTAAAGTTAGAATTGTCAATTAATTATTCTGACAATAATGAAGTTTCTAATAATTTACTCCAAAATTCTGTTGAACCGCAAAGTTTACAAAGTTTATCTAATCATAATGACTCTTTCTGTCCAATTCTCGATTCACCAAACACCATACAAACAGACATACATAATTTAGACTTGAGTTATAATGATATACATGTTATTAATCAAAATTTTTACTACCATCAAAATTTTAAAGAACAAATTGAAGATGAATTTAATAGAACTCTGAACGAATTTGAACATATAGAACCATTTAATAGACCACTATTACCTAAACAACAAAGCTCCAAAAAATTCTTTGCAATGATTGAAATTTTAAATCAATTCATTTTACCTAAATTTGTAAATAACACCACAAGTTTTAAAAAATTACACAGTATTATATATAGTGGAGCTTTAACAATTATCAGATTAAATGGATCAAAAGAAATTGGCCAGACAAATAATATAAAAGCGAAAGAATTACCAAAATGGGAACAAAGACTAAATAAACGTATTAATAATATCAGACGAGATTTAGGTAGAATAACTCAATATTTAAAGGGTATAAATTCTAATCATCTAAATAATTGTATTCAATCCATTTTAAATAACAACCGAATACATTGTTTAAAATATAATGAATATAATAAAACATTAATAGAAATCAAAGACACTTTATTACAGAAGTTAAATATTTATTCTAAACGACTCAAAAGATATAAAAATAATAAACAACGGAAATTGGAAAACAAACTATTTAGAAATAATGAGAAGTTGTTTTACAAAAATTTAACAGATAATAAAACTCAAACTAATAATGGTACACCAAATATAAACGAAATTAAAGAATTCTGGTCAAACATATGGTCAAATGAAGTTCAATTTAATAATCAGGCAGAATGGATTCCTCATTTAGAAAATGATATACCAGATAGTAATAATCGACATCATATTCAAATTAGCCTTGAAATTTTAGTTAAAAATATTAATAGTTCACATAATTGGAAATCCCCTGGAGGTGACCAAATTCATAACTTTTGGTTAAAAAAATTTACTTGTATTCATAAATGCTTACTTGATCACTTTAACGGATTTATTAGGGAACCTAACACATTTCCAGAGTTTTTGGCCCATGGTATAACATATCTGAAACCAAAAGATTCCGATACTAAGAATCCATCAAAATATAGGCCAATCACATGTCTACCTACAATTTATAAAATTATGACATCTTGCATTAAAGTAATAATTTACGACCATTGTCAAAAATTAAATATACTTAATGAAGAACAAAAAGGTTGTATTAAAGAGTGTTTTGGTTGTAAAGAACAACTCATAATAGATACGGTAATAATGGAACAAGCTAGAAAAAATAATAGAAATATTTATACCGCATTCATAGACTACAAAAAAGCCTATGATTCAGTACCACATTCATGGTTAATTAAAATTCTTAAAATTTATAAAATTAATTTGGATTTGATTAACTTTTTATCTCATATTATGATATTTTGGAGAACTACTTTAAATTTATCAATAAACAATACTAAATTAAAATCCGAGCCTATTCAAATTAAACGGGGAATTTATCAAGGAGATTCTTTAAGTCCTTTATGGTTTTGTCTAGCCATTAATCCTTTGACAAATCTATTAAATAGCACTGGATATGGTTTCAATATTAGACTTAATAATACCACACTATCCAAATTAAATCACCTTCTTTATATGGATGACATAAAACTTTATGCATCAAAAAAGAATCACATTTTATCTTTACTAACAATAACTGAAAATTTCTCAAATGATATTGGAATGAGTTTTGGTATTGATAAGTGTAAAATGCAATCAATATGTCGCGGTCATTACGAACATTTAGAATATATAACTCAAGAAGGAGAAATCATTAAAAATTTAAATAAAGGAGAATTTTATAAATATTTAGGTATTAATCAATCAAATCATATTCAACATTCAATTATAAAAGAAAATTTAGAAAAGCAATTTTATTTAAGAATTAAATCTATTTTAAAATCAAAATTAAACGGTAATAATTTAATTAAAGCAGTTAATACATATGCTGTTCCATTACTGACCTATTCTTTCGGTGTTATAAAATGGTCCAAAACTAATTTACAGAACATAAACATTAAAACTAGAGTTCTTTTTACCAAATTTAGTAAACACCATCCTAAATCTGCTATTGAAAGATTTAATTTACCACGCGAAAACGGTGGTAGGGGTTTTTCAAATTTAGAAGTACTGCTAAAAAATCAAATTGCTTCACTAAAAAATTATTTCCTCAATAGAGCTCGTGATAACACCTTTTTTAATGCTTTGGTTTCAGCCGATAAAGGCTACACACCTTTAAATTTAAGTGATAATATAATTTCAGATATTGTTAAGCCAAATATACCTGACACTATAGCAAATATAAAACAGAAGTCTTTACATGGGAGATACTTTAAAGAACTGGAACAACCAGAAGTTAATATTCAGGCCTCTCATGCATGGCTTAAGAAATCAAATATTCACCCTGAGACGGAGGGTTTTATATTTGCAATACAAGATCGTGTTATAAATACAAGAAATTATAAAAAACACATATGCGGTATACAATCGATAATTGATAAATGTAGGATTTGCGGAACTGAAGGGGAAACAATTGAACACATCATTTCTTCTTGCACCGTTTTGGCTCAAAGCGAATATAAAAAACGTCACGATATATTCGCTAAAATTATACACATGAATTTAGCTGTTAAATTCAATTTATTAAAGAATACACAACAACATTATAGTTATACACCAGAAAGTTGTTTGGAAAATGACAGTTACAAGTTATATTTTGATAGAACAATCTTAACTGACATTCATATTAAGCATAACAGACCAGACATTATAATTTTAAATAAACAACAAAAGCAAGCATATCTTTTAGATATAGCTGTTCCAAATTCACATAATATAACACAGACATATAACACAAAAATTAATAAATATTTAGAGCTGTCCGTTGCTATGAGAAATCTTTGGTGCTTAGAAAAAATTTCGATTTTACCACTTGTAATTTCAGCAACGGGAATAGTACCGCAATCTCTTTTTAAAAATTTAAAAATTCTGGATTTAGATAACACATTGGTAGTTGAAATTCAAAAAGGTATATTATTATACTCATGTCACATCGTGAGGAAGTTCCTTAACATTGACACAGAACATAATACACAACAAAGTCAAAATGCGGAGGCGAGACGCCGGTAATTATGTTGATAAGCACTGCACTATTACTTGATAGTAATATCCGTAATAGTGTATGTACTCCGGCAAAATTGCCGTGCCGCCGGGTGGAGGTGGGATAGTACAAATAAAATAATAATAAAAATTATCAAACCTAAAATGACCTTGAAAAAGTTGTGGAGTACGTTTAGAATTTGTAAATTTGAAACCATACGAAAAAGCAGTTGTAATTCAAAATTTCTACTCAAAATAACAATTACAAAGACACAATTTCAGTTTACTTTTTCTCCTTATCTAGTAAACGCTTGCACCGTACATTTCTTGTTTTGACAAGATATGTCCTTGTGGTCTTTTTGCTGTGTATTTACACTGACAATAAGCAAGCCATTTAACTTTATTTTTATTTGCACATGAATTAGTTCAATTCCTTTTTGTTTGTTGTATCTTTGGGCAGTTCGTATTATTTTATTCTGAATCTTTGCTTTATCTCTAAATCTAGCACAAACACCGTTCAACGTAGAATGTTCACGTTTGCATGTTTTAAAAGATAATGTGTTGTACTTACCGAAGTTCGGGGAATTCAAAAGTCTTGATAAAAAAATCATATATTTTATTGTTGAAATATCATGTTTTATGGTATTTTTGTAATTTTTGTCTATTTAGATCACAGAAAAACAATGGCAGAACGTTGTTTACGAACTGTCAAAAGTCAGATGTTGGAGTACGTTCACTAATACAGTCCGCAATGGAGAACCATTGAAACTGTTTTTTTTTTGTTTCATTATTTAAAAAACGATTAAAATAGAATAATAAGGTGTTTTTCTGCGAAGCAAGAATTAGAATATTGGCAATATTGTCATCTTCGTGATCAGTCCATGAAGTCACAGACAAACGGTTCCAAGTTATTGGGGCTTTTATTTCTATGTATGATCAACATTGAAATTAAAAAATGACAGTCAAGAGACATTAGGGACACAGGAGGATATCCTTTTTCAAAATACTGTGACAAGTGTTGGTTGTGTAAATTGTCATATAAATAATATGTAGGCATTGGATTTACCTTTTCCGATAGAAGTTTAATTATTTATACATTATGATAATGCTAAAATAAAAATGTATCTTATTACTTTGTTTTTATTTGTATAAAAATATGAACTGATTGTTATGAAAACCTTGCTGTATAAATTTTTATTGATCTCAATGTATTACATACTAACTGAAGACCTACATTTCTCTCTTTATGGTCAATATAGCAATACGTCTGGACGCAACTCGGAGACAATTACTTATAATAAAAAATCAAAAATACAATGTTACACTGAAGACTTAAATTTAAGAAAAGGAAAGATTAAAATAGTAATTAACGTTATAAGTCCGGGAACTCATAGTTTACGGTACGAGTGAGACGTTTAAGAACGAGGCGACGAAGGAGCCGAGTCTTGAAACTCGAAACGAGTACTGTAGAAAGAGTTCACGGACAAATGTCGTTATGTATTTGATTTCATCCTGCCTCAGATTTCGTTTGAAAGAAACATTGAAATTAATTTCAAAATAATTCAACAAATGCTCCCCCCCATCTAGTCACATTTTTGGAACATGATTAGCAACGGCTGTTTGGCAATTGTTTATTTTGTTGAAATAATTTGGTGCGTCAAAATGACTTCTAAAGCAAATCCTCCAGAAATTGTAAGAAAATCTGCAGAAGCCTGTGCTGAATTAATACCTAGCAAGTCTGGTGAGAGGTATCAAAAACAATTCAGCCATTTTTGTAAATGGAAATCAGAAAATAATGTGAAGAAAATTACGAAAGAGGTTATGCTGGCTGGCCTATTTTTTAGATTTGGTTTAAATGGTTGTATTATTTTATTTGTGAACTAACGTTTTTAGTCTGAGAAAGTAAGTGCATCTTCTTTGTGGCCGAAATAGTTAAATTAGATGTAGTTTTGAATAAAACATTTCTTAAACCTGAATAATTGTTATTGCGATTGTTACTTTTGTGTTTCCAATAGCAACACTTAACTGGCGTCCGGCCGTTTTTTGCGTTTTCCCGGATTCAAACTGATGACGTAAAGTATTGAAATTTGACGCAGGATGAAATAAAAAATATTACAACTTGTAATATCCCCAAGAAAAAAGACGAGTCCATAACTCCCTTATTTATCGGAAGATTTTAATTATCTGTACACCAAATTAAATGGTTGTTAATAGGCTACAAAATGGCCTAATAAATTCAAGTATAGCCCTACGGGCTTCAAGGGTAAACTGTCAAAAAAATTTTTTTAATGGGAATACATATTTTTTTGTACTAATTCTGATAGAGATTTATATTCTGAAAACAAGAATGTATCACAAATATACACTTAAATACCAAAAATTCACAAAAAAAAATGTAAAAAAACGCTACTATCGTCTATGTTCCATTTTGCGCTAAACATTGGCGGCATATCTGCGCAATCCCACATGTTATTGTTTGTCATTTGTTTTTCCAGCTACCTTAATTTGGTTATTACACTGTAACGCAGTGCATTTTGATAGCTTTTCGCTTGATGCTCGTCATTTGTTTCAAAAGTTAGGGTTATTTTTTTAAATGTGAAGTTATGCTTGTGTTGTTTTCAGAATTAAAATCTCTATCAGAATTACTAATAAAAGGTATGCAATCCCATTTGAAAAAAAATATTTTGACAGTTTACCCTTGAAGCCCATAGGGCTATACTTGAATTTATTAGGCCATTTTGTAGCCCATTAACAACCATTTAATTTGGTGTATAGATAATTAAAATCCTCCGATAAATAAGGGAGCTATGGACTCGTCTTTTTTTTTGGGGACACCTGTATAATACAATATGACCGATCAAAAAAAAAAAACAGATAAGGGGTAGCTGCACAAAACAAAATTTCTGAAAACGTGTCGCGTAACTTAAACAACTGTCACTGACGAAAATGTCAAAATTGACAAGTGAGACAGTTTAGTTCAAAAATGTTTTTTAGTCGAGAAGTCAAAATACTATGCATGATTGAATCTTCTTTCTGAAACGGGAACGAAGAAAACTGTGACTGCCTTTTCCACCATCGCTGTTAGTGCGACTAAAGCTACGCGACACCTTTTCAAAAGTTTTGTTTTCCACAGCCGTCCCTTGTATCTTTTCTGCTGACCATATACCTTTAACCTTTACATCATTTCCTTCGTTAAATTTTTTTTAATGTTCAGTGTCCTTGCGGATGGAACGTCACCACGCCAATCCTCCTTTCCTACTATTTTTAATGGCACGTGTCACATTCAAACCACTCATGTTCGGCTCGTTTACTATCACACTTGAACTTCTTTGGTAGAATGCAAGGTTTTTTGGTGCCTGTTCAGGTTAAATTTCGTCTTAAATTTGCACTGGCACTTGTCACAAGTGAACCATCGCACGGCTTCCGGGGCGGTGTGTTTGAGCACCATGTGATGTTTCAGATTGTTCTTAGTCTTCGTCCTGTATGCGCAGTTGAAGCAGTAGAACCATTCCGCTTCTTCGTCTGGTTTGTGCAGTTTCACATGACATTTCAGGTTGTTTTTCCGTTTTGTTTTGTAGCAGCACTGCTCACATTGAAACCACACCGCCTCTTCGTTCGGCGTGTGCTTGAACCGCTCGTGTTGCCTCAGTTGCCGCCTTTGCCTTGCTTTGAAATCGCATTTGTCGCACTGCAACCATACGTTCGAATGGTGCAATTTTGCGTGTCTTTGCAAGTCGTCTTTGATTTTGGACTTGTACGGACACTTGTCGCAAGCAAACCACTGCACGGCTTCGGGTGTGGTGTGTTTCAGGTACATGTGACGTCTCAAGTTTCCTTTACTCCGAGTCCTGTACTCACAATTGAAGCAGTAAAACCACTTTCCTTCTTCGTTAGATTTGTGCAGATTCATGTGACGTTTAAGAGAGTGTTTCAGTTTTGTTTTGTAAGAACACTGCTCGCATTGCAGCCACAACGCTTCTTCGTCTGTTGTGTGTTTGATCAGTTTGTGATATTTCATTTTGCATCTATGTTTCGCTTTGAAGTCGCACTTGTCACACCTGAACCATTGGATCTTATCTTCATCAGATTTGTGTCCAGTTAGTTTGTGACTTTTAAGATAGCTCTTCAGTTTTGTTTTGTAAGCGCACTGTTCACATTGAAACCACGATGTTTCTTCACTTGACGTGTGTTTCATCAGGTCGTGATGCTTTAAGCTGTATCTTCGATTTGTCTTGTAGTTGCATTTATCGCAACTGAACCTTTGAATGTCTTGTTTGGAGAGATGCAGGTTTGCATGGTTACCAAACGTTACTATCTCGAAATCTTCTTTCGTTTTAAAACACAAAGTATCCAAGTGTTTGATCCACATTAACGCTGAATATGTTTCGAACGAGCACTCTCGACAGATGTAGCTTTTTACTTCAACGTCATTTTTCGGTTCGTCGATCCTCTTTCTATGATATTCTCTGATGTGTTGTTTTAAAATTATCACAAGATCGCTTCCAAAATCGCACTCTTTGCAGTTGTATTTTTCTAGAGAATTTGTTTCGCAACTATGTGATGGGAACCGGTGAAAAAAAAGTGATCTGCTCACGTAAGGACATCTGTCGCAGTCGTGAATCCTTCCGCATCCACATTTCAGGATGCTCCGTGTGTGTTCCAAATTTGCCATTTTAATGTTACAATCTGAAAATTAAAGTTGAAACAATAACATAAGTTCGAAAGACACAATTTCAGTTTACTTTTTCTCTTTATCTAGTAAACGCTTGCACTGTACATTTCTTGTTTTACTTAAAAAAAAAACGGGAAATGAACTTTGACCTAATGTGAATTGGAAATTTAATTTGTCAATTTATGTCAATTTGTGCCTGTTTGACAGTAGTATTTCTGACACATAAGTGCAGTTTTTTAACCTAAATTCTAAAAGGCCGTTTGAAACTATAAAAATTGAATAAAATTTGACAGAACTTTTTCTGACAGTTCCCGTTTTTTTTTGAAGCCAACCGTATTATTATTATTTTATTCTGAATCTTTGCTTTACCTCTAAATCTATCGTATGATCAAAAAGTTTTTGGATCAGGGTTGCCGTGGAATTAACAAGCTATCTATGAAATTATTTATTTCAATTATTTTTGACATTTACTTGACAATTTTCAAGTTAGCAGGTTATAATTCAAAATGTTTCAACGAGGACATACAATTTTTATTATCAAATCATACTACAGTAATGGAAATCGTGGTGAAAATAGTAATTAGGTTTATTCGCCTCCGTTAATGTTTAAATGAGTTCCGTGAGAGATTAGCGCACTACATTGAAGTACAGTTAATTTCAAAATTATCGAATACACCTCAAAAATCAAGATGTCGATATATTACAGTTTTCTCCACACGTAAAGATGCCTTTTTGAAATTTGAGCGTCATATTTTTTATGTAGATTAGGTGAGTTTGACAACATAAAATGTCGCTGATATTTTAGAATACCATAATAGTGTCTGTTTTATCCTCTGCACGATGCTCTTCGCGATGTTATAATACTGAGCTACCTCTGGATTGACCACTCTTCTTCTAATTTGGAAAGAATAATCGTTTTCGCATTTTCGGTTAGGTTAAGCATTTTGTTTGTCAAAATTGACACTGATCATTGACAAAAAATGTAAGTGCATTTCACACTGTAGAAAATTAGGTGTATTTACTCCATAATTTGGAAATTAACTGTACAGGGTTATTCTAAATGATTGTAGTCGAAGCAAGCCATGCCCATGTTAACATATTGTGAAATTTTCGCCGCCTTGCTGCGAACTGTCATTGTCATTTTTTAGGTGAAAAGTGCGGCGATGAAAATTTTATGTATTTCTTTTTAAATTAACGATTGAATCTAACAAGACTGAGTTGTTTAACTCCTCTGTGTGAACGGTGTTTATTCACTTATTCACATTATTTTGAAAATTTTTATATGGAGCGGCAACCATAAATTTTACATTCAGTTTTTACGCCAATTTGGACTACAATCATTTAGAATAACCTTGTACAATAAAAACTACGGGCAATAGAAGTAAATAATTCTGTAGATGGTTTTTAGATTTCATTGCTATCGCGATCCAAAGACTTTTTGATCATACGATAACACAAACATCGTTCAACCTAGAATTTTCACGTTTGCATGTTTTTGAAGATGATGTGTCGTACTTACCAAAGTTCGGGGAATTCAAAAGTCTTGATAAAAAAAATCATATTTTGTTGAAATATCATGTTTTATAGTATTTTTGTCTATTATTTAGATCACAGAAAAACAATGGCAGAACGTTGTTTACGAGCTGTCAAAAGTCAGATGTTGGAGTACGTTCACTAATGCAGAACCATTGAAACTGTATTTTTTTTTTCATTATTTAAAAAAACGATTAAAATAGAATGATAAGGTGTTTTTCCGCGAGGCAAGTATTATTATAGAATTAGAATATTGGAATTTTCGTGATCAATCCATTAAGTCACAGACCAATGGTTCCAAGTTATTGGGCTTTTAGTTCTATGATCCTCAAGAGCAACATTGGAATTTTAAAATGACAGTCAAGACACATTAGGGATATAGGCACGGATATAGGAGGATATCATTTTTCAAAATATGTACTGTGACAAGTGCTGGTTGTATAAAGTGTCAAATAAATAATATGTATTGGATTTACCCTTTCCGAGAAAAGTTTAATTATTTATACATTATGATAATGCTAAAATAATAATGTATCTTATTACTTTGTTCGTATTTGTATAAAAATATAAATTAATTGTTATCAAAAACTTTTAAAATGTATACATTTTTATTGATCTCACTGAAGACCTACATTTCTCTCTTTATGGTCTAATAGCAATTTAGCAGTACGCCTGGACGCAACTCGGAACTTACACTGAAGAGACTTAAATCGAACAACAAAAAACAAAAAAAGAAAGATAAAGGTGGCTGTGCAAAACAAAATTTCTGAAAACATATCGCGTAAGTTAAACAACTGTCACTGACGAAAATTTCAAAATTGACAAGTGACAGTTGTTTAAGTTAAAAAATGGTTTTCACTCGAGAAGTCAAAATACTATGAATGATTGAACACCTGAAGCGGGAACGAAGAAAACTGTGACTGCCTTTACCATTCACAACCTGTTTTTATTGGACTTTCGGCAAACCCTTTCTTCATCATCGCTGTTGGTACGACTAAATCTACCCCACACCTTCTCAAAAGTTTTGTTTTCCACAGCCGCCCCTTGTGTCTTTTCTTTTGACCATATGCATTTAACTTTCACATCATTATCTTTATTCCAAAAAAAAACTTTCCTTTGTTAATTTTTTTTTATGTTCATTCAAACGAATACGACTTTTTCTTTTTCTTGTTTCGTTGTTACGTAGAACATTGTGGCGTCCTTCATCGACGTGACCTTGCGGATGGAACGTCACCACGGCAATCCTCCCTATCTTAACCTACTATTTTTAATGGCATATTCAAACCACTCATCTTCTTCACCGAATTGTGCACTTTTGCGTGTCTATATAAGTGGTATTTGTTTTTGGACTGATACTGACACTTGTCACACGCAAACCACTGCACAGTTTCGGATGTGGTGTGTTTCAGCAATATGTGACTTTTCAAGTTTCCTTTCCTCCGAGTCCTGTACTCACAATTCAAGCAGTAAAACCACTTTGCTTCTTCGTCGGATTTGTGCAGAGTCATTATGTGACGTCTAAGAGAGGATTTCAGTTTTGTTTTGAAATCGCATTCGTCGCACTTCAACCATTCAACCGCTACGTCCGAATGGTGCAGTTTTGCATGTTTCTGTAAATCGCCTTTGGTTTTGGACTGGTACTGACACTTGTCACAAGCGAACCACTGCACAGCCTCGGGTGTGGTGTGTTTCAGGTACATATGACGTCTCAAGTTGTCTTTCTTCAGGGTCCTGTACTCACAATTGAAGCAGTAAAACCAGTTTGCTTCTTCGTCAGATTTGTGCACAACCATTATGTGAGACTTAAGAGAGGATTTCAGTTTTGTTTTGTAAGAGCACTGTTCGCACTGCAGCCACAACACTTCTTCGTCTGGTGTGTGTTTGATCAGTTTGTGAAGCTTCATTCTGTACCTTTGTTTTACTTTGAAGTCGCATTTGTCGCATTTCAACCATCCGCTGTCATCTTCGATCTTTACGTCCGAATGGTGCAGTTTTACGTGTTTGTGCAAGACGTCTTTGGTTTTGCATTGGTACTGACATTTGTCACAAGCAAACCATTGAAGAGCTTCGGGTGTGGTGTGTTTAACCAACATGTGACGCGTCAAGTTTTCTTTTCTCCGAGTCCTGTACTCGCAATTGAAGCAGTCAAACCACGTTCCTTCTTCATCGGGTTTGTGCAGATTCATGTGACGTCTAAGAGAGCATTTCAGTTTTGTTTGGTACGCGCACTGCTCACATCGAAACCACGATGTTTCTTTATTTAATGTGTGTTTCATCCGGTCGTGACGTTTTAAAATGTAACTTCGATTTGTCTTATAGTTGCATTTGTCGCACCTGAAGCATTGAATATCTTCTTTGGAGAGATGCAGTTTGGCATCGTTACCAAACGTCACTTTCTCGAAATCTTCTTTCGTCTTAAAACACAAAGTATCCAAGTGTTTGATCCACACTAACGCTGAATATGTTTCGAACGAGCACTGTCGGCAAACATAGCTTTTTACTGCAACGTCATTCTTCGGTTCGTCGATCCTTTGTCTGTGAAATTCTCTGATGTGTTGTTTCAAAATTATCACAAGATCGCTTCCAAAATCGCAGTCTTTGCAGTTGTACTTTTCTAGAAAATTTGTTTCGCAACTGAATGATGGGAACTGATGAAAAAAAACTGATCTGCTCACGTAAGGACACCTATCGCAGTCGTGAATCGTTCCGCATCCACATTTCAGGATGCTCCCTGTATGTTCCAAATTTGCCATTTTGATGTTTCAATCTGAAAATTAAAGTTTAAGTCGATAACAATGACTGCAAAATACGCAAGTGCGTTCACCAGATAAAGAGTACAGTTGACATAGTACCTTCTATTAATTCATATACAGGCTGTTTTCTAAAAAAAAAAAAACTGGGTCATGTGGAGATTCTAAAGAGTCCAGAAAACCATTTTTTTTTAAATCTAAAACGGTAGGGGTAAACTAACCCTGTCCATGCACATTCTACGCCACAGACACAACAATAGTAAACAATAAGTTAAACCGTAGCAACGCGGCAATGCTATGAATAAAAATGCAACAAAATTATTATTGTTTCTTGACAACCCCAATTACGTTTTTAATTAACTATTAATTCAGAAGCGTTCTATCTAACAATTTGAACTAAGATTTAATTTATTTTTATCTCGAAAACGAAAATACATACTATGTATTAAACTAGGCAAAAATGAATAGGGAATTTTTCCTTTTTTGAATTTTTTTTAAATACAGTTTAAAATTTGTAATGAAATGTGTTAAAAATATATTAATATACACATTAAATGTAATGTTTCAAGTACTTGTAACATTTTATAGTCATTTACGAACCAAGTGCGGGAAGACGATGTTCCCGCATGAGCGCGAGCATGAGCACGAGCGACGAAGGAGCGAGTGCCTTTAATTAATGCGCGAATGAACGGAAGATGTCTTCACGCAAGCGGTTCGTACAATATTTTTTGTACGAAAATTACATTAATTTTTTTTGTTTTAATACATTAAACATAAACGACCGTAAAACCAAGTAGGCAGTGATCTTTGGTTATTGGAAACAATTGCTTCACTTGATATTTCAATTTTTGCAATAATTTGTGAATTTTGTAGGAACAATTTTCAACGATTATAAATCTTTCCGTAATTTTTTAATGGAGGAAAACCCACGGAAATTGTATTTTATGAACTAAATTTTATTATTATCAAGACAGATTTTTTTTCGAATGCCTCAAAGGGCCAGTGTTTTTTGCAATTTTTAGATTCGAGTCGACCGGGAAGCACTCGTTTCGGAGCGAGCGTTGGATGTTGGAAGCGTTGCTTTCAAGGCTATGAGTACAAAAAATTTATTTTGTGTTGAAGAATACGTGGCAGGATTGGGTCAATTATTTTGCTTTCCAAGAAAAATTGTGAAATTCCCTATTCATTTTTGCCTAGTTTATTAGTTAATTTTTTGTGTTTGACTTCTACTCATCCTCTCGTATTAGCAGTCTTTTTTTGTACTAGCATCTAACACCCTGCTTATTTTATTTGATTGGCACACTTGTTTTACATTTGACAACTGCACCGACGATTTTCCCCCAAACAATTTAATTTATATAGGTAGGTACACTACAAAATTTTACACTAGGGAGTGGTATTTAATATGACCGTGCATAAAGAATCTAACATAACTAACATGACTTTTTTAGTTCTCTCAGCATAAAACACAATCAGCACTTGGTATACTCTGGATTGACTGCTTTGTGCAATGTAAATTTCTAATTAAACTCGAGTTTTGGTTTATTATTTCTGTGCAATAGAAATGGAGGAAACTGACCATCTGTTGGACTCTGGAATTTCCATTCGAGTCAACGTCGAAGATTTGTTGAACTGCAATTGTAATAATTAATAAAATAATAATAAAAACTAATCAAATCTAAGATGACCTTGACAAAGTTGTGGACTACTTAAAATTTGTGGATTTGAAACCATACGGAAAAGGAGTTGTAATTCAAAATTTCTACTCAAAAGAACAATTACAAAACAAGTTCGAAAGACACTATTTCAGTTTACTTTTTCTCTTTATCTTGTAAACGCTTGCACTGTACATTTCTTATTTTGACAATATATGTCTACATTTCTTGTTTTGACAAGATATGTCCTTGTGGTCTTTTGCTGTGTATTTACACTGACATTTTAATTCATACACTAAAAATCCCATAAGCAGCGGTGTTTTTGTCATTATGACAGCGAAAAAAGTTTGCCCTAACTTTTCCAGTGACAAAACGGAACCTAACTTTTGAAAGCGTCTGATTCTAGTAGGTCTCCGTCATAGTGATTTACGTATTCATTAAATTGTCTTACCGAATTACACTCAAGCTTTTTTTTTTGGTGGAAGTAAACTTGACATTTATAATTCGAGTTTTGTTGTCTGGCAATTAAACTCAAAAAACTATCAGAAAAAATTTCTCGTCCTACGGACTCGGTAATTTTTTCAGAGGCAGTTTTTTTCGTTAAATTGTCAGGCAACAAAATTCTCATTGAAATGTCGTTTACTTCGACAAAAAAAGCTCTGCTGTAATTATAAGTGACAATAAGCAAGTCATTTAACTTCATTTTTATTTGTACATGAATCAGTTCAATTCCTTTTTGTTTGTTGTATCTTTGGACAGTTCGTATTAGGTACGTTTTGTTGGGACATAACCGGAATCGGTTTATGGTGGAACGACCGTTTTATTGGTGCACAAAACCGACTCCGACGAAACTTTTCATTCCGTTAAACTACATAGAATGGTCGGTTTGAATGTTAGAAAGTGGGGATTTTATGACAAAACTGTCAAAAATTTTAAGCCGTTTTGTTGGTGGGATGCATTCCGTCTGGATGACCCAACAAAACGCACCTATTATTTTTTTCTGAATCTTTGCTTTACCTTTAAATCTAGCACAAACACCGTTCAACATAGAATGTTCACGTTTGCATGTTTTAGAAGATAATGTGTCGTACTTACCGAAGTTCGGGTAATTCAAAAGTCTTGATACAAAAATCACATATTTTATTGTTGAAATATGTATTATGTTTTGTAATTTTTGTCTATTTAGATCACAAAAAAAAAACAAGAGCAGAATGTTGTTTACGAGCTGTCAAAAATCAGATGTTGGAGTACGTTCACTAATTCAGTCCGCAATGCAGAACCATTGAAACGGTTTTTTTTTGTTTCATTATTTAAAAAAACGATTAAAATAGACTGATAAGGTGTTTTTCCACGAGGCAAGTATAATTATAGAATTAGAATATTGGCATTTTCGTGATCAAACCATGAAGTCACAGACAAATGGTTCCAAGTTATTTCGCTTTTATTTCTATGATCCTCAAAAGCAACATTGAAATTAAAAAATGACAGTCAAGAGACATTAGGGATGGAGGATATCTTTTTTCAAAATATTGTGACAAGTGCTGGTTGTGTAAAGTGTCAAATAAATAATATGTATTGGATTTACCTTTTCCGATAGAAGTTTAATTATTTATAGTCGTTTTCAACGACATCCGTGCTGTCAGTGTCATTTTTAATATGTTTATGCAGATTGTATACACAAATTCATAACCAGGATTCAGAGAATAAGCAAATCCTATTTAAAAAAATACAAGAAATAGAGGTTATGGTGAAACATCAACATCAACAACAAATAATAAAAGTCAGTCTTCAACATGGTGTAAAACATGGTTAAACTAGGTCATCCTGGGAATTCAAATCAGACTAAGTACATATTTTCTTTGATTTGTTTGAAATTATAGAAAATAATTTGAATTTGTCAATTTGTTGCGTCAAGCTAAATTGTCAAGTTAGGAAATTCAAAATTACTAAACTGAAACAGCAAGTAATACCAACATATGTACTGTCATTGTGACAGCACGGATGTAACTGAAAACGACTACCTAGGTATATACATTATGGTAATGCTAAAAATGTATCTTATCACTTTGTTCCTATTTGTATAAAAAATAAATTAATTGTTATCAAAAACTTTTAAAATGTATAAATTTTTATTGATCTCAATGTACCTATTACTAACTGAAGACCTACATTTCTCTCTTTATGGTCTAATAGCAATACGCCTGGACGCAACTCGGAACTTACACTGAAGAGACTTAAATCGAACAAAAGGAAAGATTTAAAAAAATATTTCAACTTGTAATACCGGGTGATCAAAAAGGACTGTTTAAGTTGGCAGTACAATTAAGAAAATTTTATATTTCGGTTATTTATAACACTGCAACCGGGTATGTTTTGTTGGTTTATTTGACAAATATCTGATGTAGGTATAGCATTAACAACGACAAGCCATCAACAACCGAAAGTTACTCCTGTTATACAATTTAAAATACAATTCAGTGTTACCAACTTAAACAGTCCTATTTGATCACCCCGTACAATATGACCGATCAACAAAAAACAAAAAAAAAGATAAGGGTGGCTGTGCAAAACAAAATTTCTGAAAACATATCGCGTAAGTTAAACAACTCTCACTGACGAAAATTTCAAAATTGACAAGTGAAAGTTGTTTAAGTTAAAAAATGGTTTTCACTCGAGAAGTCAAAATACTATGCATGATTGAATCCTGTTTCTGAAACGGCAACGAAGAAAACTGTGACTGCCTTTACCATTCACAATCTGTTTTTATTGGACTTTCGGTAAAACCTTTCTTCATCATCGCAGTTGACTAAAGCTACGCCACACCTTCTTAAAAGTTTTGTTTTCCACAGCCGCCCATTGTCTTTACCTTTGACATCATTATCTTTATAAAAAAAAACTTTCCTTTGTTTATGTTCCTTCAAACGAATACGACTTTTTCTATTTTTTCTTGTTTCGTTGTATCGTAGAACATTATGGCGTCCTTCATCGACGTGACCTTGCGAATGGAACGTCACCACGCCAATACTCCTTATCTTAACCTACTATTATTAATGGCACGTGTCACATTCAAACCACTCATCTTCTTCACCGAATTGTGCACTTTTGCGTGTCTATACAAGTGGTATTTGTTTTTGGACTGATACTGACACTTGTCACACGCAAATCACTGCACAGTTTCGGATGTGGTGTGTTTCCGCAATGTATGACTTTTCAAGTTTCCTTTCGTCCGACTCCTGTACTCACAATTCAGGCAGTAAAACCACTTTGATTCTTCATCGGATTTGTGCAGAGTCATTATGTGACGTCTAAGAGAGAATTTCAGATTTGTTTTGAAATTGCATTCGTCGCACTTCAACCATTCAACCGCCACGTCCGAATGGTGCAATTTTGCGTGTTTATGCAAGTCATCTTTGGTTTTGGACTGATACTGACACTTGTCACAAGCAAACCACTGCACAGCTTCGGGTGTGGTATGTTTCACCAACATATGACGTCTCAAGTTATCTTTCTTCAGGGTCTTGTACTCACAATTGAAGCAGTAAAACCAGTTTGCTTCTTCGTCAGATTTGTGCACAACCATTATGTGAGATTTAAGAGAGGACTTCAGTTTTGTTTTGAAAGGGCACTGTTCGCACTGGAGCCACAACACTTCTTCGTCTGGTGTGTGTTTGAGCAGTTTGTGATGCTTCATTCTGTACCTTTGTTTTACTTTGAAGTCGCATTTGTCGCATTTCAACCATTCGATCTTTACGTCCGAATGGTGCTGTTTTACGTGTTTGTGCAACTCGTCTTTGGTTTTGCATTGGTACTGACACTTGTCACAAGCAAACCACTGCACAAATTCGGATAAGGTGTGTTTCACCAACATGTGACGTCTCAAGTTTTCTTTCCTCCGAGACCTGTACTTACAATTAAAGCAGTAAAACCACTTTCCTTCTTCGCCAGGTTTGTGCAGATTCATGTGACGTCTAAGACAGCATTTCAGTTTTGTTTTGTAAGAACACTGTTCGCATTGCAGCCACAACGCTTCTTCGTCTGTTGTGTGTTTGATCAGTTTGTGATACTTAATTCCGTTTTTGTATTTTGCTCTGAAGTCACACTTGTCACACCTGAACCATTGAATCTCTTTTTCATCAGATTTGTGTCGAGTTATTATGTGACGTTTAAGATAGCATTTCAGTTTTGTTATGTACGCGCACTTCTCACATCGAAACCACGATGTTTCTTCATTTAATGTGTGTTTCATACGGTCGTGACGTTTTAAAATGTAACTTCGGTTTGTCTTATAGTTGCATTTGTCGCACTTGAAGCATTGAATATCTTCTTTGGAGAGATGCAGTTTTGCATCGTTACCAAACGTCACTTTGTCGAAATATTCTTTCGTTTTAAAACACAAAATATCCAAGTGTTTGATCCACACTAACGCTGAATATGTTTCGAACGAGCACTGTCGGCAAACATAGCTTTTTACTGCAACGTCATTCTTCGGTTCGTCGATCCTCTGTCTGTGATATTCTCTGATGTGTTGTTTCAAAATTATCACAAGATCGCTTCCAAAATCGCAGTCTTTGCAGTTGTACTTTTCTAGAGAATTTGTTTCGCAACTGAATAATGGGGACTGGTGAAAAAAAAGTGCTCTGCTCACGTAAGGACATCTGTCGCAGTCGTGAATCCTTCCGCATCCACATTTCAGGATGATCCCTGTATGTTCCAAATTTGCCATTTTGATGTTACAATCTGAAAATTAGAGTTCAAGTCGATAACAATGACTGCAAAATATGCAAGTACGTTCACCAGATAAAGAGTAAAGTTGACAGAGTTCTATTACTTCATATACAGGTGTTTTCTAAATGCTAGTACAAAAAAAAACTGGGTCATATCGTAGCCAACGTTAAATAACTAGCCGTGCTGAGAAAAAGGCAACGTCGCAATCGTTCAGACTGGCGGACCGGGTGAACCTCCGAACATCGAACGCCTAACAAACATAAAGGCGCGTTTTTACACGTTCTCAATAAATTGACATTGTTTATTAGATGATTATTAGTATTACAACAATTCCCATCTTACCCCCATGGAGGATGATATCTAATTTTACACTGTCCAGCAGTAGCGGCTCGTAACAAAATCAGAAGGGGGAGCAAACTTTTTTTTACAGACAGAATACCTACCTAGATATTTATAACAAAGGTGCTGTGCTACATACTTTTCCTCATCACCGTAGAGGTAGAGTGCAAGATGCGTTTATTTACTGTGGTTTCCCCAGTAGGCCTAATCCACAATAAGAAAAATTCTTCGTAACAAGTAACTAAATAACTTGTGGAGATAAGTCTAAAAACTTTTACTTGAAGACATTCATTAATATACATTTTTGTCTCAATATTTAAAGAATTATTAAAATTCAATGTAAAAAAATATATACTTACCAAATTCAACAATTTTATGTTTCCAACCAATCAAATTAAGTTCGATTGAAAATGTTGTTATTAAATCATTAAAATTGTTTATTATATCTGCTTTCATAAAATTCTCTACTTCATCGTTTTGCCTTTTAGAAATTGTTTCACCCCTAAACTCTGGATCAGTTCTCTCTTTAATTGCTGGCTTTGATAGATAAGATGCTAAATTTGGAAACACGCTAGGAACAGCCGCATTTTTTAGTCTGGGGCTTTTTAAAAGCAATTGTTTACCGTTTCCATCAGGTTGCAAATGTTTATCATATAAAATCATATCATCAGAACTAAAATGTAATTGACAGACCACACTTTAAGCTGAAGTTTTTTCAAGGGATTGCTTTTAACCATGCTTGTTTGCGCTCTACATTTTTAGGAAATTTGAAAACACTTACACCGCGATTGTTTTGTGCATTTCTTAAAGACGAGTCGTAATTACTTTTACAACCTGTTACACAACACCTACTAGGCATGTTTGAATAATATTTAAATTTTAAATACCTGTTAGAAGTTAGAACCAACGATATTTCGTTTAACACACAAAAGTTAGGTTAGGTTTGTCTCGGTTTAACTTCCACCAAGTTGACGGCTTTAATTCCTGAAGAAAATGCCACAATTTATTTCACAAACTCTATACTAAATT
The DNA here is from genome assembly GCF_963966145.1 of Tenebrio molitor. Classification (NCBI taxonomy): domain Eukaryota; kingdom Metazoa; phylum Arthropoda; class Insecta; order Coleoptera; family Tenebrionidae; genus Tenebrio; species Tenebrio molitor. The sequence continues at coordinate 1,153,116 of NC_091049.1, forward strand.
CCCTTCAACATTTAAACAATTTGGTAGCTTAAAATTTTGGAAATAAACACAGTTTTCTGAAGTTAAAACGTTAAGATCACTGTGTACACAAATGCAAATCTGCACAAACTGACTCGGTCCTAGCAGAGAGTATAGGATAGAGGAGAAGCAGCCCGTAAGAGCCAATGTTAAATTATAGTATACGAGTTTCAGCGCCTCTAGTGTGTGAGACTCTTAAACATAATGAATAAACTGTTCCTCCCGCTCCCCGTTTCCCCTTAGCAGCCTATGAACTGAATAGTTACGAGTCTGAAACACTAGAGGTCGTCACTTACACTTATATTTCTGCTTCCCCTCTATTCTATACTCTTTGGGTCCTAGGTCTGCGGGCATTGTTGCCAAATTTACTTGAGCACGGCTAGTTCATTTAACGTTGGCTACGGTCATATGGAGATTCAAAAGAGTCCTGAAAACCTTTTTTTTTAACTAAAACGGAAGCGATAAACTAACCCTGTCCATGCACATTCTACGCCACAGACAAAACAATAGTAAACAATAAGTTAAACCGTAGCAACCCGACAATGCTATGAACAAAAATACAACAAAATTATTATTGTTGCTTGACAACCCCAAATAACGTTTTTAACTACCTTATTTTTAATCTCGAAAACGAAAAGGCTTATTAGATCATTTTTTTGTGTATGAGTTCTACTCCTCCTCACCTTTTACCAGTCTTTTTTTGTATTAGCATTTAAAAAACAACCTGTATATTTTATTTTATTGTCACATTTGTTTTAAATTTGACAACTGCATAAAGAATCAAACAAAAACCACATAAAATGACTTTTTTTATGCCAAAAAATGGCCAATTTACACAAGAACGAGTTGAATACAACGTTTTTTTGTTCGACGAGCCCCTTAAAGGCTCTAAATCGCTTAAAATCTTTAAAATTAGCTTGACGTTTCGTTTTGACAAATTGCCAAATTTATCAAAATCCGTTCACACAGGAGAAAATTCTCAAATTCTGACAGTGTCGAACAAAAAAAAATTGTAGATTTGAAACCATACGAAAAATCACTTGTAATTCAAAATTTCTACTCAAAATAAAAAATACCTACAAAACAAGTTCGAAAGACAATTTTACTTTACTTTGTCTCCTTATCTATAGTCTTTGCCAAAGCCAAATAACCACCAACACTGCATTCTACCCAAAAAATCAACCGGCAACGTGGTACACTTAGATTTGATTGGTCTAGCATTCTAGTAATATCAAAATTGTCATTATCCACTTAGTGCAATTTTATTTTCACCAACATAATTCAACAGGTGGTGGTTATTTGGGTTTGGCACGGCCTATAGTAGAGCTTGTGCCAACTGTCATGATCGATGACCTTGACAAAAGCTGCGCGAAGGCGGAGCTCAATTTTGATAAGTGAAACGTAAAAACGTCGGCCGTTTAGTTCAAATTTTCAGGGTGGCGGCAAATTTGCATTTTACACTGTTCAAGGATTTGGATTAGAATGTCCGACATTATCTAAGGACTTCTCGGCTTCTCGCCAAATAAATATCAACATAAATTAGCTCACAAATCTGTAAAGCGTGACAAAATGGTACCGACGTTTTTAGTTCGAATAGTACAGACGCTTCGGTACGCATTTTGGTTTCTGCGTCATCGATCATGAGAGTTGGCACGAGCTCTAAACACTTGCATTGTACGGTCGGTGGACAAAAAAACTGGGATACTCAAAATTTCTTACATTTGTATCAAGCTTTTAATTGTCACGATAAGGTCAAATTATAACTGACTTTTACAATCACAGTTATCTTGTCAGCTGTAATGCCGGATCTAACTGAATTCCAAAAACACCTAATTAGACAACGCCTTGGGCTTGGGGAGAGTATTACCATATGAGCAATTGCTAACGAGCTAAACGTAAGCAAAAATACTGTTTTGCTCGCCAAACAAATGTCTGTAAGTATCACACGTGGCATTTTTGTCTTACCATACCATAGTTAACCCATTTGTTAGCAAGCCTGAATTAAACGGTGCAAATTTGGATTTGAACAGTTGTCATTTTTGTCTCAGTTTTTTTGTCCACCGACCGCACATTTCTTGTCATTGTGGTCTTTTGCTGTGTATTTACACTGACAATAAGCAAGCCATTTAACTTCATTTTTATTTGCACATAAATTAGTTCAATGCCTTTTTGTTTATTATATCTTTCGGCAGTTCGTGTTATTTTGTTCTGAATCTCTGCTTTGCCTCTAAATCTAGCACAAATACCGTTCAACGTGAGTGTTCATGTTTGCATATTTTTGAAGATAATGTATCGTACTTACCGAAGTTCGGAGAATTCAAGTCTTGATAAAAAATCACATATTTTATTGTTGAAATGTGTATTATGTTTTGGAATTTTTGGTCTATTTAGATCACAAAAAAAAAAAACAATAGGGGAACGTTGTTTACGAGCTGTCAAAAGTCAGATGTTGGAGTGCGTTCACTAATACAGTCCGCAATGCAGAACCATTGAAACTTTTTTTTAATGAATTAAAAAACGATTAAAATAAAATGATAAGGTGTTTTCCCCGAGGATAAATTAGAATATTAGCATTTTCGTGATCAGTCCATGAAGTCACCGACAAATGGATTGGGCTTTTATTTCTATGATCCTCAAGAGCAACATTGAAATTTAAAAAACGACAAGTCAAGAGGCATTAGGGAATGGGGATACAGAAGGATATCCTTTTTCAAAATACTGTGACAAGTGCTTGTTGTGTAAAGTGTCAAATAAATAATATGTGTTGGATTTAAGAAGTTTAATTATTTATACTCGTAATTCATTATGATAATGTTAAAATAACAATTTACCTTATTTACTTTGTTCTTATTTGTATAAAAATATAAATTAATTGTTATCAAAAACTTGCGTTTAAAATGTATAAATGGCAGTGGTGGCTGTGCAAAATAAATTTCTGAAAACGTGTCGCGTAACTTAAACAAGTGTCACTGACGAAAATGTCAAAATTGACAAGTGACAATTGTTTAAGTTAAAAAATGGTTTTCACTCGAGAAGTCAAAATATGCATGATTGAATCATCTTTCTGAAACGAGAACGAAGAAAACTGTGACTGCCTTTACTATTCATAACCTTTTTTAATTGGGCTTTCGCCAAAACCTTTCTTCATCATCGTTGTTGGTACAACTACGCCACACCTTTTCAAAAGTTTTGTTTTCCACAGCCGTCCGTTGGTGTCTTTTCTTTTGACCATATGCATTTAACCTTCATATCATTATCTTTTTTTTTATATTCGAACGAATACGATTTGTACTTTTTCTTGTTTCGTTGCATTCAAATCTTCGGCTTGTTTACTATAACACTTGAACTTCTTTGGAAGAATGCGACAGTTTTTGGTGCCTGTTCAGGTAAGATTTCGTCTTAAACTTGCACTGGCACTTGTCACAAGTGAACCATTGCACAGCTTCCGATGTGGTGTGCTTGAGCTGTATATGATAATTCAGACTCTGCTTACTCTTCGTCCTGTGCTCGCAGTTTAAGCAATAGAACCATTCCGCTTCTTCGTCGGGTTTGTGCAGGTTCACGTGACATTTCAGGTTGTCTTTCCGTATTGTTTTGTAGGAGCACTGCTCACATTGAAACCACACCCCCTCTTCGTTCGGCGTATGTTTGGACTGCTCGTGTTGCCTTAGCCGGCACCTTTGCCTTGCCTTGAAGTCACATTTGTCGCACTTCAACCATTCCATCCTCTTTTTGATCTTCACAGCTACCTCCGAATTGTGCAGTTTTGCGTGTCTGTACAAGTCGTATTTGGTTATAGCCTGGTACTGACACTTGTCACAAGCAAACCACTGCACAGCTTCGGATGTGGCGTGTTTCACCAACATGTGACGTGTCAAGTTTCCTTTCCTCCGAGTCCTGTACTCACAATTGCAGCAGTAAAACCAGTTTGCTTCTTCGTCGGATTTGTGAAGAGCCATAATGTGACGTTTGAGAGAGGATTTCAGTTTTGTTTTGTAAGAGCACTGTTCGCACTGCAGCCACAACACTTTTTCGTCTGATGTGTGTTTGATCAGTTTGTGATGCTTTATTCTGTATCTTTGTCTTGCTTTGAAGTCGCATTTGTCGCACTTCCACCATTCAACGGCTACGTCCGAATGGTGCAGTTTTTCGTGTTTCTGCAAGTCGTCCTTGGTTTTGGACTGGTACGGACACTCGTCGCAAGCAAACCACTGCACAGCTTCGGGTGTGGTGTGTTTCACCAACATGTGACGTCTCAAGTTTCCTTTCCTCCGAGTCCTGTACTCACAATTGAAACAGTAAAACCAATTTGCTTCTTCGTCGGATTTGTGCAGATTCATGTGACGTCTAAGAGAGCATTTCAGTTTTGTTTTGTAAGAGCACTGATCGCAGTGCAGCCACAACGCTTCTTCGTCTGATGTGTGTTTGATCAGTTTGTGGTACTTCATTCTGCATCTGTGTTTTGCTGTGAAGTCGCACTTGTCACACCTCAATCCTGATCCTGATTGGATCTCTTCTTCATCAGATTTGTGTCGAGATATGTGACGTTTAAGATTGTATTCTCGGTTTGTTACGTAACCGCACTTTTCACATTGAAACCGAGATGTTTCTTCATTTGACGTGTGTTTCATCCGGTTGTGACGTTTTAATATGTATCTTCGATTTGTCTCGTAGTTGCATTTGTGGCACCTGAACCATTGAATGTCTTCTCTGGAGAGATGCAGTTTTGCATCGCTACCAAACGTTACTTTCTCAAAATATTCTTTCGTCTTAAAACACAAAGTATCCAAGTGTTTGATCCACACTAACGCTGAATATGTTTCGAACGAACATTTTCGACAGATGTAGCTTTTTACTGCAACGTCATTTTTCGGTTCCTCGATCCACCCTCTGTGATGTTCTCTGATGTGTTGATTCAAAATTATCACAAGATCGCTTCCAAAATCACACTCTTTGCAGTTGTACCTTTCTAGAGAGTTTGTTTCGCAACTGAATGATGGGAACTGGTGTAAGAAAGGTGATCTGCTCACGTAAGAACAGCTGTCGCAGTGGTAAATCCTTCCGCATTCACATTTCAGGATGTTCCCTGTATGTTCCAAATTTGCCATTTTGATATTACAATCTGAAAATTAGAGTAAAGTTGGCAGAGTACCTTCTATGGTGTGATCAACAATGACTGAATCTGTTGGTGACAATGAAATTTGGCAAATTTGGAATTTACCATCAAAGGTTAATTTTTGTAATAGCATAAACATAACCGGCGTAACCAAAAATGTCATAAAATTGTAAAAGAAATTATCGTCCCAAGTGCATAAAATCACTATATTTCTGGTCCTACTTTACCATTTTGTCGCTGTTAATGTTACGTCAAATATCTGTCAAATAAACCAACAAAACATATCAGGTTGTAATGTTGCAAATAGCCGAATAAAAAATGTTTTTTAATTGTATTGCCAACTCAAACAGTCCTTCTTGATTACACCGTGTGTTTGAGAATTACTGCAATTAGATGTTGTTGTACCGTGCCTTCAAATAAATTTGGAATTAGAGTAGGCGTTAATTTTATTATAAAGTTGGTACTGGTAACATGGACTTTTTAAAGGCACAGCAGGGACCTTGGACAGCACAATACACGTGTTTAAACGTCTATTACCAACAGTTAATAGACAAAATATACCGAGTGGAACAAAAGTATCAAATAATCGCTGTAACTTTTTAATTTGAAAAATTATGAAAAAATGTTTAATATGAAAATTGTTTGGTTTATTATCATGCATGACGTTAAACAAAAATTGTCAACATTCTTGATATTGCATTTTATTACTTAGTAAGTTAATTTTATCACCTTTGTTTTTTTTTTTTAATTTTATTAAATCACAGTCTACTCTAATTCCGAATTTATTTGAAGGCAGGGTATTATTCATATAAAATATTTCTGATTCATATTTCACCCGTGACCTCAATTAACGTTTGTAATATGTAATTCAGAGCGCCCAGAAATGTGGTAGCAAGTTTTTCGATTGGTCCCGCAAGATGACACTTTTTTACAGAGACCTTTTTTATGCATGGCAACGCCGCTATCTAAATTGAGATAAATAAATGTCAAGAATTGTCAAACACAATTTAGGTACACCACAAAATATGACACTAGGGGATAGTACCTACGTATTTAATATTACCATCCATAAAGAATCTAACATAAACTAATATGACTTTTTTGAGTTCTCTCAGCAATCAGCATAAAACACGATCAGCATTTGGTATATTCTGGATTGACTGCTTTGTGCATTGTAAGTGATACGTATTTAATTAAACTCGCGTTTTGGTTTATTATTTCTGTGAAATATTAATGGAAGGAACTGGCCATCTGATCGATTGTGTTGTTTCCATTCGAGTCAACGTCGAAGATTTGTTGAACTGCAGTTGTAATAATTAATAAAATAATAATAAACATTGATGAAACCTAAGATGACCTTGCAAAGTTCAAGATTTGTAGGTTTGAAACGATACGAAAAACCAGTTTTAGTTCAAAATTCCCACTCAAAGTAAAAATTACAAAACAAGTTCGAAAGACATAATTTCAGTTTACTTTTTCTCCTTATCTAATAAACGCTTGCATCGTAAAGGATGTTTTTTTAAAATCTGGCGTCGAAGTTGGCGTTGGAGACTCGATTGTGAACGCACCACCCGTGTGAAAACCTAAGATTTAAACAGCTGACCTGACCTGACCTGACCCGCATAGTGCATTCACAATCGACTCTTCATGCAAACTTCGACGCCAAATTTAAAATAACACCCGTTATATTTCTTGTTTTGAGTTTTGACAAGATATGTCCTTGTGGTCTTTTGTTGAATATTTACACTGACAATAACCATGCTTTTTAACTTCATTTTTATTTACACATTATTTATTTTAATGCCTTTTTGTTTGTTGCATCTTTGGGAAATTCGTGTTGTTTTATTCTGAATCTTTGCTTTACCTCTAAATCTGGCACAAATACCTTTCAACGTAAAATGTTCACGTTTTTTAAGATAATGTGTCGTACTTACCGAAGTTCGGGAAATTCAAGTCTTGATAAAAAAAAAACCACGTTTTATTGTTGAATTATCATATTTTATGGTGTTTTCGTAATTTTCTCTCTAAGTTATGCCAATTTAGGCCACATTAAAAAAACAATGGCAAAACTTTGTTTACGAGCTGTCAAAAGTCAGATGTGGGAGTGCGTTCATTAATACAGTCTGCAATACACAATACAGAACCATAGAAACTGTTTTTTTTATTACCTATTTAAAAAAACTATCAAAATACTGGGTGCCCCAAAATTCGCGGAACAACTCAATGAGGTAATGTCAATTCATGTTAGAAAATGACGAAAAAAATAACAAAAAAATTCTATACCTCTTAGATTTGAAGATATGGGGGCCCAAAAGGTGCAGCTTTGATCTCATTTATTTTTAATAATAAAAAAGATTTTGACTATTTGTCTTTTACTAGCCAGTGGCCTAATAATTTTGAACGATTGTGATCAGGTTTGCAATTATTTTCTCCATTATTTCCAGCATTTCCAAGTAGTAATTTTATGTTCGTTTTACCTCAAACAGCGTACGGCAACACGGCTTTGATTTTTTCCTCTCATTTCCATGGATACAGCAAAAATTAAATATTTGCAGACTATTGGGATGCATAGAATGTTTTTAAATGTTGCCACATTTAGTGTAACGAATAGGTCCATATCTTCTACAAAAAAGAAGATTGATTTTTTTAAACATTTTTACCTGATCTCTTAATGACTACTTAACAACGTACTACTACGTTGTTCCGCGAATTTGGGGCACCCAGTATATAGTTGAATTTTTTTAATAAACAATTGTCAAAACGTTGTCTTGTTGGTATGAGCCAAACTGTGATTTTCATGATAATACGATTGGTCACATTGAGTGTCAACATTTTTTTATGTAACTGAGCCTGCGCCCTAACGAGCGAGAGTTTATTTCAAATTCGAAAAGGTTTCTCCTGATTTCTCATTAAATTTGTTTTGAAAATGAATTCACGGAAGAAAGGTACGGGAAGTGAAGTGAACATAACCTTAACCATGATTTGGTGTCAAATTGTTATACAGCTGGTCCATAAGTCCAAATTTTAGTCTGGTTTTTTACTTCATTTTGACACTGACAATTGTTTATTAAAAAAATTTCACTATATAGATAAGGTGTTTTTCCGCCAGGCAAGTCAAAGTTGGCGTTATAAAGTATATTACCGTTGTTTGTGTTTTTACACGAGTGGTACGTTCACAATCGACTCGTCAAGGCCATCTTTGAGTGGAAATTTAAATGAACACTTGATATTATTATTGAATTAAAATACTACCCATCTTCGTGATCAATCCATGACGCCATAGACAAATGGATTCCAGGTAACTGTGCTTTTATTTCTATGATACTCAACACCAACAAATGATCAAGAGAAATTAGGGATCGAGGAGGATATTCCTTTTCAAAATGCTGTGACAAGTGCTGATCGTGTAAAGTGTCAAATAAAAAATATATGTTGGGTTTACCTTTTCCCGATAGAAGTTTAATTATTTATACTTAATACATTATGATAATGTTAACATAACAATTTATCTTATTACTTTGTTCTTATTTGTATTAAAATATAAATTGTTATCAGAAACTTGCTTTTAAGATGTATAAACTTTTATTGATTTTAACGTATAACCTACATTTCTCTCTTTATGGTCAATATAGCAATACGCTTTGACACAAGTCGGAGACATCACTTTTAATAACATTCTAAAAATAAAATGTTATATTGAAGAAACTTAAATCAAACAGAAGGAAACATTAAAAAAATATTACAACTAATACAATATGATCGATTTAAAAAAAAAAAAAAATGTGGTGGCTGTGCAAAACAAAATTTTTGAAAACGTGTCGCGTAACTTAAACATTAACGCAAATGTCAAAATTGACAAGTGACAGTTGTTCAAGTTAAAAAATGGTTTTCACTCGGGAAGACAAAATTTTCATGATAGAATCCTCTTTCTGAAATAGGAATGAAGAAAAATGTGACTGCCTTTACCATTCACAACCTTTTTTTATTGGACTTCATCATTACTGAAGCTACGCCACACGCTTTCAAAAGTTTTGTTTTCCACGACCGCCCCTTGTGTCTTTTCCGTTGACCATATGCGTTTAACCTTCACATCATTACGCTTTTCCAAGACAAAAAAACTTTCCTTTGTTTATTTTTTAATCCTTCAAACGAATACAATTTTTCTTTTTCTTCTTTCCTTGTATCGTAGAACCTTGCGTCCTTCATCGATATGTCCTTGCGGGTGGAACGTCACCACGCTAGTCCTCCATTTCTTAATCTACTACTTTTGATGACATGACAAATTCAAACCACTCATCTTCGACTCGTTTGCTATCACACTTGAACTTCTTTGGAAGAATGCAAGTGTTTTTGGTGCCTGTTCAGGTGAGATTTCGTCTTAAATTTGCACTGGCACTTGTCACAAGTGAACCGTCGCACGTCTTCCGGGGCGGTGTGCTTGACCAGCATATGATAATTCAGACTCTGCTTACTCTTCGCCCTGTGCTCGCAGTTGAAGCAGTAGAACCATTCCGCTTCTTCGTCGGGTTTGTGCAGGTTCATGTGACATTTCAGTTTGTCTTTCCGTATTGTTTTGTAAGAGCACTGCTCGCATTGAAACCACACCATCTCTTCGTTCGGCGTGTGTTTGGACTGCTCGTGTAGCCTTAGTCGGCACCTTTGCCTTGCCTTGAAATCGCATTTGTCGCACTGCAACCATTTTATCTTCTTTCTCATTTTCATCGCTACGTCCGAATTGTGCAGTTTTGAGTGTTTGTACAAGTCGTATTTGATTTTGGTCTGATACTGACACTTGTCACAAGCAAACCACTGCACAGCTTCGGGTGTGGTGTGTTTCACCAACATGTGACGTCTAAAGTTTCCTTTCCTCTGAGTCCTGTACTCACAATTCAAGCAGTAAATCCACTTTGCTTCTTCGTCTGATGTGTGTTTGATTCGTTTGTGACGCTCCACTCTGTAACTATGTTTAGCTTTGAAGTCGCATTTGTCGCACCTCGCCCATTCGATGTCCTCTTTGATTTTCACCGCTACGTCCGAATGGTGCAGTTTTGTGTGTTTCTTCAAGTCGTCTTTGGTTTTGCACTGGTACTGACACTTGTCACAAGCAAGCCACTGCACAGCTTCGGGTGTGGTGTGTTTCAGGTACATGTGACGTCTCAAGTTTCCTTTACTCCGAGTCCTGTATTCACAATTAAAGCAGTAAAACCAGTTTGCTTCTTCGTTGGGTTTATGGAGAAACATGTGACGTCTAAGAGAGTATTTCAGTTTTGTTTTGTAAGAGCACTGTTCGCACTGCAGCCACAACGCTTCTTCGTCTGATGTATGTTTGATCAGTTTGTGATGCTTCACTCTGTATCTGTGTTTTGCTTTGTAATCGCACTTGTCACACCTGAACCATTGAACGTCTTCTCTAGAGAGATGCAGTCTTGCATTGTTACCATACGTTACTTTCTTGAAATCTTCTTCAATCTTAAAACACAACGTATTCGAGTGTTTGATCCACACTAACGCTGAATAAGTTTCGAACGAGCACTCATGGCAAATGTAGCTTTTTATTTCAACGTCTTTTTTCGGTTCGTCGATCCTCTTTCTGTGATGTTCTCTGACGTGTTGATTGAAAACTATCACAAGATCGCTTCCAAAATCGCAGTCTTTGCAGTTGTACTTTTCTAGAGAATTTGTTAGGCACCTGAATAATGGAAACTGGTGAAAAAAACGTGATCCGCTCACGTAAGGACATCTGTCGCAGTCATGAATCCTTCCGCATTCACATTTCAGGATGCTCCCTATAGGTTCCAAATTTGCCATTTTGATGTTACAGTCTGAAAATTAGATTTTAACCAAATCACGATGACTACAAAATATGCAAGTTTTACTTTATGTAAAGTAGTATGCGTCCACAAAAGAGTTAAAAGTACCTTGTAGTATTTTATCCTTTATTTGGTTGGTAGCTTTGTTTTAAATTTGATAACGCAGCGACGACCAACCAATTTATGTATGTTTGAAAATTTCCCCAAGTATCGAGCGATCGAATTAATTTGTAATCGAGTCATCCATGGATTTAAATCCGTATGTCTTTTGCGATTGATATGTCGCGATCTAACCTGTGTTTCAAGCTGTGTTTATTTCAAGTAACGACATACGATTTCGGATTCATGGATAACTCGATTACAAATTAATTTGATCGCTCGATACAAACATCATCAATTACGTTTTAAAGTCGCGAAAAATTCGGCAACACGTTATGTATGTACAGTCGCGACCACGGAATTTTGGCCGTCACTTTGATGTGAATTAAAAAAAATTGATGTAGTCCATGCTTTATTGTCATTATGATTGACTTTTGGAATTGAAATCCAAAAATGTGTCATTTAAATAGTTGCGAACATGCCAGCAATACCTTATTTCAACAAAGTGCAGATAATATCCCTGTTTCAAGATTGCACGAAATGAGGAAGCGCGTTTTCATGCAAGTCAATCAGGGTCAAAATTACAAGATTGACAAGTCTTGTAATAGCGAAACGTACGGGCCGCTTTATATCGTGCGTTCATTTAAATTTATCCTCAAAGTTGGCGTTGATTGGTTGATTGTGAACGCACTATGGGGATAATCGATCACGGATTAGCTATTTAAATCTTACGCTTTTACATGAGTGGTGCGCTCTCAATCGACTCACCAACGCCAACTTTGGGGATAAATTTAAATGAACGCACGATATCTCATGACAATGGAATGACAAGTGACGGCAAAAATTCCGTGGCCGAAATTGTACTATTCCGGACACGGAATCTTAGCCGACATTTCTAAAAAAAATGATGTAAACCAATTAATAAATGACAATTATTAAAAATCACTTTGAAGTTTTTCTTGTGTCATCAAAAAAGCAGGGAAGTGGCATTATCGAGTCAAAAAGTTGGGTTATATTCAATAAAAGCCAGTTCACACATACGTATTTGCATATTTGTCAGTTAAATGTCAGTTGTGGCCAAGATATGCCGTGACCGCAATTGTACGTTCCAAATTTGTAGATTTGAAACCATACGAAAAAGTAGTTTTAGTTCAAAATTCCCACTCAAAGTAAAAATTACAAAACAAGTTCGAAAGACACAATTTCAGTTCACTTTTTGTCTGTATCTGGTAAACGCTTGCATTGTACATTTCTTGTTTTGAAAAAAATGTGTCCTTGTGGTCTTTTGTTGAATATTTACACTGACAATAAACAAGCCATTGAACTTCATTTTTATTTGCACATGAATTAGTTCAATGACTTTTTGTTTGTTGTACCGTAAGAGCAAAAAAAATGCCATCAAGGATAACTATGAAATACAAAGTGCGGTATCTTTGATGATAGAAATTCCTCATGAATTTATGGAATCCTGAAATACGTTATTTAAATATGTACAGTCGTTGACCAAAATAAAATAGGACAAAGTGTTACCTTAGACAGTTTCACAATTCCAAGATTTATATAGTGTAACTGAGGCGTATGTGTCTCAGATTACAACTTGACTTGACTTGACAATTGATTTACAAAAAGTTAGGTTGTGTTTTTTCACTTGTCATCTCGTCACTGTCACTATGTTCAATTGAATGATTGTGAGTTTTTGAAATAAAGTCGAATGATGATACTTATCAGAATGTTTTTTTTTTATTTTTGACACTTTTGTTTCCTAAAAGATGGACTTCGCAAAAATATCGAATTACACAATCGAAATTTACTTTGTCCTATTTTATTTTGGTCAACGACTGTACCTAAATAATTATAATAGGTATTTTTACATTTTTCCCGGCAACTTAGAGTGCACAAGCGCATTATGGACTGTCAGCTATCTCTAATGGCATTTTTTTTTTGGCTCTTACGGTATCTGGCGCAGTTCGTGTTGTTTTATTCTGAATCTTTGCTTTACCTCTAAATCTGGCACAAATACCGTTCAACATAGAATGTTCACGTTTGCGTGTTTTTTAAGATAAAAATGTGTCGTACTTACCGAAGTTTGGAGAATTCAAGTCTTGATTAAAAAAAATCACATATTTAATTGTTGAATTATCGTATTTTATGTTGTTTTTGTCTATTTAGGCCACAGAAAACAATGAAAGAACGTTGTATACGAGCTGTCAAAAGTCAGATGTTGGAGTGCGTTCACTAATACAGTCCGCAATGCAGAACCATAGAAACTGTTCTTTTTTTAATAATTATTTAAAAAACAATTAAAATAGATATTGTAACACCTTTGACATCTTGATTTGGTTTGTCAAAGTGACGATTCAAATTTCAATACAAAATATGAAAGTTGTATCGAACACCAGGCTTTAAATGACGTTTGGGAGTGAAATCAAAGGGATGAAAATTAAATAGGGAAAACTTGTCCGAATTTGTTCACTTCATTAGCAACCATTGTTAGTTACATCAACTCCACAATAAAAAATTCGTAGGTGCAGCACACTGCTTTGTAAATGTTTCTATGGAAATGATCAATGTCGTGCTTGTGACTGACGGGCACCTTTTATCTTTGATTATTATTGTTGCTAAACTACTAAGATAATCAATTAATTTAACTCAGCAGCGTACCATCAATTTTGACCGCTTTTTTTTCCAAACTTATTTGAGAATCACCCCGTAGGTGGATACCCCTTTTCAAAATGCTGTGACAAGTGCTGGTTGTGTAAAGTTGTTATTTGTATTAAAACATAAATTAATTGTCATCAAAGACCTGTTTTTAAAATGTATAAATTTTTATTAATCTCAATACTAACTGATGACCTACATTTCTCTCTTTATGGTCTAATCGTCAATATAGCAATATGAGTGGACAGAACTCGAAGACAATCACTTATAACAATTCAAAAATAAATGTTATACTGAAGAGAACAGAAGGAAAGATTAAAAAATATTACAACTAATAGAATATGACCGATCAACCAAAAAAAAAGATAAGCGGTGGCTGAGTAAAACAAAATTTCTGAAAACGTGTCGCTTAACTGAACAACTTTCACTGACGCAATGTCAAAATTGACAAGTGACAGTTGTTCAAGTTAAAAAATGTTTTTGACTCAAGAAGACAAAATATTCATGATAGAAACCTGTTTCTGAAATGGGAACGGGAACGAAGAAAATTGTGACTGCCTTTACCATTCACAACCTTTTTTTATTGGACTTTCGGCAAAACTTTTCTTCATCATCGCTGAAGCTACGCCACAGGTTTTCAAAAGTTTTGTTTTTCACGGCTGCCCCTTGTGTCTTTTCTGCAGACCATAATCATTTAACCTTCGCATCATTATCTTTTTTTCACTTATAATTACACGAGAGCTTTTTTTTTGTTGAAGTAAACTTGACATTTCAATGAGAATTTTGTTGCCTGACAATTTAACGAAAAAAACTGCCTCTGATGAAAAAATTACGAGTCCGTAGGACGAGTAATTTTTTCTGGCAGTTTTTTGAGTTTAATTACCAGACAACAAAACTCGAATTATAAATGTCAAGTTTACTTCGACCCAAAAAAAAAGCTTGAGTGTAATTCGGTAAGACAATTTAATGAATACGGAAAAGTACGATGATGCAGACCTACTACAGCGTGATCAACAATGACTGAGTTTGTTGGCAATGAAACAATTGAAAAATATTGGTGTTTTTCTGTTTCGTAATTGGCACTGACCGGATGTTTTAACTTGACACGACATTAAAAAAAAAATTAGGTAATGTCGGGTATGTTTATGCCACGGCCTCCTAGATTCGTAAGAGACTCGTCTCTTATCCGGCCTGCCGCATTCGTAGTTCTAAGCATTATTTTTGTTTTATAGGGTGCGCCACAATACGGGGCTTATGTGTTGTACTGGTTGCCTACCTTGCAGGAAATTATTGTTTTATAGAGGTGTTTTCAACATTTTTCAACAGTTTTAACGCACACATACATCTGAGACTTTTTCAAAATCTCAAATCAAAAACATTTTTTATGAACGGTAAATTTAATTTCAACAAATTTCTTTTTTATTATTTTTTGTTATTTGTCTGTGAGTGCAAGTTACAAAAATTTACAATGACAGGAAGTTCTAATTTTTAAATAAATGTCTCACACTTACATTTTACCATGAACAGGACAATGAATTAGTGGATCTCCCGAAAGATATGAGGCCAAGATATTCTTCAAAACAAAATTTATATTTTCCTTTGGAATGCTTGGTAGAATTTCTACTATTATTGAAATTATTGTAAATTGTATAGTTTGCGAACGAGAATTTGGAATTTAAGTTTCTTCACTTGCAATGGGTTTAGGGTAGATTGTAAAGATTATAATATTGCTAGTTACTAAAAAGGGATGCCGAATATCGGCAAAATGCAGATTGTTTGTCCCTCCTGGAATGAACTGCTCATAGTCGTAAATCTTCATTATTATCTATAATGTTTAACCTACCCAAAACCCATTGCAAGATGCAAGTGAAGAAGCTAAAATTACAATTTCTCATTCCCAAACTATACTAAACCCACAAATTGATCATTGGGGTAACTTAGCCTTTCTCTATCTTAGTAGTAATAAATTAATTCCAGTAACGGGATTTTCTTTTTCAAATTTGAATCTTCTAAATGTGACAAGCAATAATCACATCCACCATGGATTGCCTCCGTTATTTTCATAATTAAGTAGCCACATAAAAAAGCTGTTGCCGCCGTCTCAATTTGAAAATTGGTACTTGGCAAATAACTAAAAGACGACAATTTTTCTAGTTTTTCCAGAGAACTATCTTGCAAGGTGACTGGAATATTTACATTGGTCCTTAAATTTTGGAATATTGGTAAAATTTTACTACTTGCATGTTCTGCGGCACTCATGATATGATCTCTCAGTCCTGTCTTCGAGTGTCTTCCATGCCGCATTTAAAGTGATATCATTGGGTAGATTATGATAAGAAGTGTTAACTTTATGTCGTGAACTAATACAACATTTTTTCTTTGTTTGTGGCATTTTTTAAAGTTTCAACTGCACTTAGTTTTTCAAATTGACAATTTATTAGATAAAATGTCATTATTCATACGTATTTTTAGTTGCATATACTAATATATGGATCACATTAAAGTCGCTAGATGGACATACTATACGGGGAATTTTCAAAAACAGACATTTATCGAATGCGACAGGCCGGATAAGAGACGAGTCTCTTATGAATCTAGGAGGCCGTGGTTTATGCTAATGCAAAAATGACCCCTTGATGGTAAACGTCAAATTCGCCTGTCAATTCTATCAAAGTTGACAACCGGAAATGCGTTCAGATTACAGTGGTACCAAAAACATTCAAATTTTCATTGTTACCAACAGATTCAGTCATTCTTGATCACGTTGTAGAATCAGACGCTTTCAGAAGTTAGGTTCCGTTTTGTCGCTGGAAAAGTTAGGGCAAACTTTTTTCGCTGTCATAGTGATAAAAACACCGCTGCTTATGGGATTTTTAGTGTATGAATTAAATTGTCAAGTAAAAAAAAACTTTGCTTTATAATTTTTTTTTAATCTTCCTTCAAATGAATATGCTTTTTTCTTTTTCTTGTTTCGTTGTATCGTAAAACCTTTTGTGTCCTTCATCGACGTGTCCTTGCGGATGGAACGTCACCACGCCAGTTTCCTTAACCTACTATTTTCAATGGCATGTATCACGATCAAACCACTCATCTTCGGCTCATTTGTTTTCACACTTGAACTTCTTTGGAAGAATGCAAGAGTTTTTGGTGCCTGTTCAGGTAAGATTTCGTCTTAAATTTGCACTGGCACTTATCACAAGTGAACCATCGCACGGCTTCCGGGGCGGTGTGTTTGAGCAACATGTGATGTTTCAGATTCTTCTTACTCTTCGTCCTGTGCTCGCACTTGATGCAGTAGAACCATTCCGCTTCTTCATCGGGTTTGTGGAGGTTCACGTGACATTTCAGGTTGTCTTTCCGTATTGTTTTGTATGAGCACTGCTCACATTGAAACCACACCCCCTCTTCGTTCGGCGTGTGCTTGAACCGCTCGTGTTGCCTCAGTCGCCACCTTTGCCTTGCCTTGAAGTCGCATTTGTCGCACTTCCACCATTCTATCTTCTTTTTGATCTTCACCGCTATATCTGAATTGTGCAGTTTTGCGTGTCTGTGCAAGTCGTATTTGTTTTTTGTCTGGTACTGACACTTGTCACAAGCAAACCACTGCGCAGCCTCGGTTGTGGTGTGTTTCAGCAACATGTGACGTCCAAAGTTTCCTTTCCTCTGAGTTCTGTACTCACAATTCAAACAGTAAATCCACTTTGATTCTTCGTCGGATTTGTGCAGAGTCATTATGTGATGTTTAAGAGAACCTTTCAGTTTTGTTTTGTAAGAGCACTGTTCGCACTGCAGCCACAACACTTCTTCGTCTGATGTGTGTTTCATCAGTTTGTGATGCTTCATTCTGTACCTTTGTTTTACTTTGAAGTCGCATTTGTCGCACTTCCACCATTCTATCTTCTTTTCGATCTTCACCGCTACGTCTGAATGGTGCACTTTTTCGTGTTTGTTCAATTCGTCTTTGGTTTTGGACTGGTACTGACACTTGTCACAAGCAAACCACTGCACAGCTTCGGGTGTGGTATGTTTTACCAACATGTGACGTGTCAAGTTCCCTTTCCTCCGAGTCCTGTACTCACAATTGAAACAGTAAAACCAGTTTGCTTCTTCGTCGGATTTGTGCACAGTCATTATGTGACGTTTGAGAGAACCTTTCAGTTTTGTTTTGTAAGAGCACTGTTCGCACTGCAGCCACAACACTTCTTCGTCTGATGTGTGTTTGATCAGTTTGTGATGCTTTATTCTGTATCTTTGTATTGCTTTGAAATCGCATTTGTCACACTTCAACCATTCAATGGCTACGTCTGAATGGCGCAGTTTTACGTGTTTCTGCAAGTCATCTTTGGTTTTGGACTGGTACTGACACTTGTCACAAGCAAACCACTGCACAGCTTCGGGTGTGGTGTGTTTCAGCAACATGTGACGTCTCAAGTTTCCTTTCCTCCGAGTCCTGTACTCACAATTGAAGCAGTAAAACCACGTTCCTTCTTCGTCGGATTTGTGCAGATTCATGTGACGTCTGAGAGAGCATTTCAGTTTTGTTTTGTAAGGGCACTGTTTGCACTGTAGCCACAAAGCTTCTTCGTCTGTTGTGTGTTTGATCAGTTTGTGATGCTCCATTCTGCATCTGTGTTTTGCTGTGAAGTCGCACTTGTCACACCTGAGCCATTGGATCTTATCTTCATCAGATTTGTGTCGAGTTAGTATGTGACGTTTAAGATAGCATTTCAGTTTTGTTTTGTAAGCGCACTGTTCACATCGAAACCACGATGTTTCTTCATTTGACG
The DNA here is from genome assembly GCF_963966145.1 of Tenebrio molitor. Classification (NCBI taxonomy): domain Eukaryota; kingdom Metazoa; phylum Arthropoda; class Insecta; order Coleoptera; family Tenebrionidae; genus Tenebrio; species Tenebrio molitor. The sequence goes on from NC_091049.1 coordinate 1,171,604, forward strand.
TGTGTTTCATCCGATCGTGACGTTTTAAAATGTATCTTCGATTTGCCTTATAGTTGCATTTGTCGCACCTGAACCATTGAATGTCTTCTGTGGAGAGATGCAATTTTGCTTCTTTACCAAACGTTACTTTCTCGAAATCTTCTTTCGTCTTAAAACATAAAGTATTCGAGTGTTTGATCCACATTAACGCTGAATATGTTTCGAACGAGCACTCTCGGCAAATGTAGCTGTTTACTGCTTGGTCATTTTTCTGTTCGTCGATTCTCTTTCTGCGATGTTCTCGGATGTGTCGATCAAAAACGATCATAAGATCGGTTTCAAAATCGCACTCTTTGCAGTTGTACTTTTCTAGAGAGTTTGTTTCGCAACTGAATAATGGAAATTGGTGAAAAAAACGTGATCTGCTAACGTAAGGACATTTGTCGCAGTCGTGAATCCTTCCGCATTCACATTTCAGGATGATCCCTGTATGTTCCAAATTTGCCATTTTGATGTTAGTCTGAAAATGAAATTTTAACCTAATCACGATAGCTGCAAAATATGCAAGTTTTAGTTTACGTAAAGAGTTAAGAGTACCTTTTAGTATTTTATGCTTTATTTGGTTGGCACCTTTGTTTTAAATTTGATAACGCAGCGACGACCAACCAAATTTTATATGTTTGAAAATTTCCCCAAGTATCGAGCGATCAAATTAATTTGTGGATTTCAATTCGTATGTCTTTTGCGATTGATATGTCGCGATCTAACCTGTGTTTCAAGCTGAGTTTATTGGACCGTCGAGTTCAAGTAACGACATACAATTTGGGATTCGTGGATATAACTCGATTACAAATTAATTTGATCGCTCGATACGAACATCATCAATTAGGTTTTAAAGTCGCGTAATCATGATCTCGAAAAATTCTGCAACATGTTATGTGTGTACAGTCGCGACCTTGGAATTTTGGCCGTCACTTTGATGTCACTTAAAAAAAATTGATGTGGTCCATGCTTTATTTTCATTATGATTGACTTTTGGAATTGAAATTCAAAAATGTGTCATTGTCATACTTCATTTAAATAGTTGCAAACATTGCAGCAATATCTTATTTCAACAAAGGGCAGATAATTGATAATATCCCAGTTTCAAGATTGCACGAAATGTGGAAGCGCGTTTAATGCAATTCAGTCAGGGTCAAAATGACAAGACTGACAAGTCTTGAATAGCAGAAAGTGCGGTTACAAAACGTACGGGCCGCTTTATATCGTGCATTCATTTAAATGTATCCTCAAAGTTGGCGTTGAAGACTGGATTGTGAACGGACTATGCGGATAACCGATCACGAATCAGCTGTTTAATTCTTACGCTTTTACACGAGTGGTGCGCTCTCCATCGACTTTCCAACGCCAACTTTGGGCCCGATTTCAAGTCTTGGTCGCAAATGTGTTCCTATCTTTGTCCTACACATTAATTACCAATATGCGTCATCTTTCTCTCTTGGGACGTTACCACGACAACAATAAGTGCGACCGTCGCAAGTCAACTTGAAATCAGGCCCTTTGAGGATAAATTTAAATGAACGCACGATATCTCATGACAATGGAATCACAAATGACAGCCAAAATTCCGTGGCCGAAATTGTACTATCCCGGACACGGAATCTTGGCCAACATTTTTTAGACATTTCTAAAAAAAAATGATGTAAACCAATCATTAGTGTCATTAATAAATGACAATTATTAAAAATCACTTTGAAGTTTTTCTTGTGACATTAAAAAGCAGGAAAATGGCATTATCGAGTCAAAAGTTGGATTATTTTCAATGAAAGCCAGTTCATACATATTTGTCAGTTAAATGTCAGTTGTGGCCAAGATTCCGTGACCGCAATTGTACTGTTGGATAGCAAAAAAAAATGGTACAGTATGTTACTATAGACATTTCCAAAACTCATTCAGTTTAGAAGTGTCTACAGTAACATACTGTATCAGTTTTTTTTGCTATCCGATAGTACAGTCGCGATCAATAAATTTTGGACGCTAGTGTCATCGTGCTGTCGCACATTCTAAAACCCCGTTTATGTATTAATAACCTTAATTTTGATTGTGTCAATTTTGAAAATGTGATGTCAGATTAAATGGAATAGAAAGAGGTTTTAATTAATAAAATAAATAAACAAAAACTATAAACTTAATATTTTGTCATCGCTTATATTGACAAATTGTAGATAAATTTGACAACAATTTCATCATTCATGTGTGACAATTTCAATAAAACATGATTTAGAGTATTTTTTTTTATGACAGAAAAATGATGTCTAAAATTTAATGATGGCAATAGTTCCAAATTTGTAGATTTGAAACAACACGAAAAGCAGTTTTAGTTCAAAATTCCCACTCAAAGTAAAAATTACAAAACAAGTTGGAAAAACACAATTTCAGTTTATTTTTTGTCCTTATCTAGTAAAGGCTTGCATTGTACATTTCTTGTTTTGACAAAATATGTCCTTGTGGTCTTTTGTTGAATATTTACACTGACAATAACCAAGCCATTGAACTTCATTTTTAATTGCACATGAATTAGTTCAATTCTTTTTTGTTTGTTGTACCGTGAGAGCAAAAAAAATGCCATCAAGGATAGCTATGAAAAACAAAGTGCAGTGTTTTTGGTCGTAGAAATTCGTCATGCGTTTGTGGAATCCTGAAATACCTTATTTAAATAAATAATTATAGGTATTATTGCATTTTTTCCCTGCAACTTACAGTGCACATGCACATTATGGACTGTGTCATGGCTATCTTTGATGGCATTTTTTTTGTTCTTACGGTATCTTTGGGCAGTTCGTGTTTTTGTTCTGAACCTTTGCTTTACCTCTAAATCTGGCACAAATACCGTTCAACGTAGAATGTTCACGTTTGCGTGTTTTTTAAGATAAAAATGTGTCGTACTTACCGAAGTTTGGAGAATTCAAGTCTTGATTAAAAAAATCACATGTTTAATTGTTGAATTATCCTATTTTATGTTGTTTTTGTCATTTTTGTGTATTTAGGCCACAGAAAAACAATGGAAGAACGTTGTATACGAGCTGTCAAAAATCAGATGTTGGAGTGCGTTCCCTAATACAGTCCGGAATGCAGAACCATAGAAACTGTTTTTTTTTTTTTATAATTATTTTTCTACGTCTAGTCCTTTTTTTTATAATCAATTGTAAGTGTCAAAATACAGAAAAAGACCAAACTGTATATTAAAAATCATTGACATTTGGTCCAGTTCTATCTCTGGGCAGCATTTTGATTTCGTAAAAATGCTTAGAAACGGTCGTCACGCGGTCGTCACATTTATAGTCACTTCTGGTCTCCAGTGGCGGGTAGCGAAATTTTTGGAAAATTTTAAATAACTTTAACTCATTAACGAGAACGTTTACGAAAAAAAAAATATTTAGAAAAATTGTTACTCTTGATGAGTTTTATTACCAGTTAAAATTAATGTACTTATTTCTGTTACACGCTGTATAATGCCAAAATAACAATTTTACCTACTTTGTTCTTATTTCTATTAAAACATAAATTAATTGTTATCAAAAACCTGCTTTTAAACTGTATAAATTTTTATTGATCGCATTGTATTACTAATTGAAGATCTATATTTCTCTCTTTATGGTCTAATGGTCAATATAGCAAAACGACTGGACACCACTCGGAGACAATCACTTCTAATAACAATTCAAAAATAAATGTTATACTGAAGAGAACACTAGGAAAGATTAAAAAATCTTACAACTAATACAATATGACCGATCAACCAAAAAAAAAAAAGATAAGGGGTGGCTGCGCAAAACAAAATTTCTGAAAACGTGTCGCGTAACGTAAAACGACTTTCACTGACGCAAATGTCAAAATCGACAAATGACAGTTGTTCAAGTTAAAAAATGGTTTTCACTCAAGAAGACAAAATATTCATCATAGAAACTTGTTTCTAAAATGGGAACGAAGAAAATTGTGACTGCCTTTACCATTCACAAACTTTTTTTATTGGACTTTCGGCGAAATTTTTTTCAACATCGCTGAAGCTACGCCACATGTTTTCAAAAGTTTTGTTTTTCACAGCTGCCCCTTGTGTCTTTTCTGCAGACCATATGCACTTAACTTTCGCATCATTATCTTTTTTCCAAGTAAAAAAAAAATAATTTTGATTTGTTTTTTTTTCTTCCTTCAAATGAATACGCTTTTTTCTTTTTCTTGTTTCCATCCTTAGGAATGTCACCACGCCAGTTACCTTGACCTACTATTTTTAATGGCATGTATCACAATCAAACCACTCATCTTCGGCTCGTTTGCTTTCACACTTGAACTTCTTTGGAAGAATGCAAGAGTTTTTGGTGCCTGTTCAGGTAAGATTTCGTCTTAAATTTGCACTGGCACTTGTCACAAGTGAACCATCGCACGGCCTCCGGGGCGGTGTGTTTGAGCAACATGTGATGTTTCAGATTGTTCTTACTTTTCGTCCTGTGCTCGCAGTTGAAGCAGTAGAACCATTCCGCTTCTTCGTCGGGTTTGTGCAAGTTCACGTGACATTTCAGGTTGCTTTTCCGTATTGTTTTGTAGGAGCACTGCTCACATTGAAACCACACAGCCTCTTCGTTCGGCGTGTGCTTGGACTGCTCGTGTTCCCGCAGTCGGTACCTTTGCCGTGTCTTGTAGTCGCATTTGTCGCATTTCAACCATTCGATGTCTTCTTCGGTTTTTCCGTCCGAATGGCGCAGTTTTGCGTGTCTGTACAAGTCGTATTTGATTTTGGACTGGTACTGACACTTGTCACAAGCAAACCACTGCACAGCTTCGGGTGTGGTATGTTTGACCAACATGTGACGTGTCAAGTTTTCTTTCCTCTGACTCCTGTACTCACAATTCAAGCAGTAAATCCACTTTGCTTCTTCGTGGAATTTGTGCAGATTCATTATGTGACGTTTAAGAGAGCGTTTCAGTTTTGTTTTGTAAGAGCACTGGTCGCACCGCAACCACAACACTTCTTCGTCTGATGTGTGTTTGATCAGTTTGTGATGCTTCATTCTGAACCTTTGTTTTGCTTTGAAATCGCATTTGTCGCACTTTAACCATTCTATCTTCTCTTTGATCTTCACCGCTACGTCCGAATGGTGCACTTTTACGTGTTTGTTCAAGTCATCTTTGGTTTTGGACTGGTAGTGACACTTGTCACAAGCAAACCACTGCACAGCTTCGGGTGTGGTGTGTTTCAGCAACATGTGACGTCTCAAGTTTCCTTTCCTCCGAGTCCTGTACTCACAATTGAAGCAGTCAAACCACTTTGTTTCTTCGTCGGATTTGTGGATAGTCATGTGACGTCTAAGAGCGCATTTCAATTTTGTTTTGTAAGCGCAATGTTCACATCGAAACCACGATGTTTCTTCATTTAATGTGTGTTTCATCCGGTCGTGATGTTTTAAAATGTATCTTCGATTTGTCTTATAGTTGCATTTGGCGCATCTGAACCATTGAATGTCTTCTGTGAAGAGATGCAATTTTGCTTCTTTACCAAACGTTACTTTCTCGAAATCTTCTTTCGTCTTTAAACACAAAGAATTCGAGTGTTTGATCCACACTAACGTTGAATATGTTTCGAACGAGCACTCTCGGCAAATGTAGCTTTTTACTGCAAGATCATTTTTCGGTTCGTCGATTCTCTTTCTGTGATGTTCTCGGATATGTTGATTGAAAATGATCAGAAGATCGGTTTCAAAATCGCACTCTTTGCAGATGTACTTTTCTAGAGAGCTTGTTTCGCAACTGAATAATGGAAACTGGTGAAAAAAACGTGATCTGCTCACGTAAGGACATCTATCGTAGTCGTGAATCCTTCCGCATTCACATTTCAAAATGCTCCCTGTATGTTCCAAATTTGCCATTTTGATGTTCCAGTCTGAAAATTAGATTTTAACCCAATCACGATGGCTGCAAAATATGCAAGTTTTAGTTTATGTAAAGTAGTATGGGTCCACAAAAGAGTTAAAGAGTACCTTTTAGTATTTTATATTTTATTTGGTTGGTAGCTTTGTTTTAAATTTGACAACGCAGCGACGACCAACCAATTTTTGTATGTGTGAAAATTTCCCCAAATACCTATCGATTTATGTCTTTTGCCATTGATATGTCGCGATCTAACCTGTGTTTCAAGCTGTGTTTATTGGAGCATCTAATTCAAGTAACGACATACGATTTCGGATTCATGGATAACTCGATTACAAATTAGTTTGATCGCTCGATACAAACATCATCAATACGTTTTAAAGTCACGTAATTATGATCGCAGAAAATTGGGCAACACGTTATGTATGTACAGTCGCGGCCACGGACTTTTTGGCAGTCACTTTGACGTCTATTAAAAAAAATGGATGTAGTCCATGCTTTATTGTCATTATGATTGACTTTTGGAATTGAAATCCAAAAATTTGTCATTGTCATATTTCATTTAAACAGTGGCGAACGAATACGTAAGGCCCGCTTTACATCTCATGTCAATGGAATGACAAGTGACGGCCAAAATTCCGTGGCCGTAACTGTACATTTTGATAGGTCCGGATGCCAGGCACTTTAGTGACAACAAATTCAAACAGTGTGTTCAACGTTAAAAAATGAAATCATAGCCTCCTCTTATGCCAAAACTGACACAAATTTGGTATCCCACTTTTTATGCTCATTAGGTATCATTACGTGTGGAAAAAAACTGTAATAAATCGACTTATTCATTTTTGAGGTGTACCTACTCGATAATTTTGAAATTAACTGTACAGTCGCGAGCAATAAATTTTGGTCGTCAAGGTCATTTTTTCACGCAATCGAAAATGCTCCATTGTAAAACAGTCATAAAAATCATAAGCTAATCATCGTGTTGTATGACATTAATTCTCATTTTTTTGACACTTTGTTGACATTGACGACCAAAATTTATTGCTCGCGACAGTACCTCATAAAAATAGAGAGCACTGAATTTCCTATTTTTAACATATGTAAATCATTGTAAATCTTTGGGCAGTTCCTGTTGTTTATTCTGAATCTTTACTTTACCGCTAAATCTGGCACAAAAACTGTTCAACGTAGAATGTTCACGTTTGCGTGTTTTTTTAAGATCATAATGTGTCGAACTTACCGAAGTTTGGAAAATTCAAAAGTCTTGACAAAAAAAAAATCACATATTTAATTGTTGAATTATCATATTTTATAACTTTTGTCTATGTAGGCCACGGAAAAACAATGACAGATCGTTGTTTACGAGCTGTCAATAGTCAGATGTTGGAGTGCGTTCACTAATACAGTCCGCAATGCAGACCCATAGAACCTGTTTTTTTTAAATTATTATTTAAAAAACAATTAAAATAGATATTGTACGGAGTATAAGCTGTTTTTCAGCGAGGCAAGTATTATTATTGAACTAACATACTAGCATCTTCATGATCAATCCATGACGTCACAGACAAATGAATTTCCAGTAACTAGGCTTTTATTTCTATGATCCTCAAGAGCAACATAATGACAGTCAAAAAACATTAGGGATATACAGATGATTCTAAGTTTGGAAAAAAATGTAATGTGTAGTATCCTTGACACGAAATAATACTACGTAAATTACTTTTGGCAGTGAAATCAAAGGGATGAGAATTACCTTACCTATATATTCTTGTATTTTTGACGCCTATGAATAGGGAAAACTTGTTCGAATTTGTTTACTTCATTGGCAACCATTGTTATTAGTTACATCAACTCCACAATAAATTCGTTGTGCAAGCACACTGCTTTGTAAATGTTTGTATACTCCGTACTCTGATAGATTCTACGTTTTTTGACAGAAGACAGACCCAGAGAGTAGTGTGGCGGGAATTAATCTGCAGGGATACAACGGTTTTATACATAAGGTGAAACAATTGAGATGGAGAGTTTAGTATTTTTCACTGCTTTATGTTTTGGAACTAGAATTTAAAAAGGTACAATCTATCACCGTACGGAGTATCTCGAAAACGAAAAAAATTCTATAAGATTTTTTTTTGTCTAGGTTTAACTCCTTTTCATCATCACCAATTACCGGTTTTTTTTTTCAAAACTTGTTTCAGGATCATCCTGTAGGTGGATACCCCTTTTCAAAATGCTGTGACAAGTTCTGGCTGTGTAAAGTGCGTAGTAAAGTGTCAAATAAAAAATATGTATTGTATTTACCTTTCTCGATAGATGTGTAAATATTATTTATACATTATAATAATGCCTAAATGATAATTTATATACTTTGTTCTTATTTGTGTTAAAACATACATTAATTGTTATCAAAATCCCGCTTTTAAAATGTATAAACTTTTATTGATTTCAACGTATTACCAACTGAAGACCTACATTTCTCTCTTTATGGTCTAATGGTAAATATAACAATATGCCTGGATACAACTCGGAAACAATCACTTATAATAACAATTCAAAAATAAAATAGGCACTGAAGAGACTTAAATCGAACAGAAGGAAACATTAAAAAAACATTAAAATACATGTATGACCGATCAACCAAAAAAAAAAGGGGTGGCTGTGGAAAACAAAATTTGTGAAAACGTGTCGCGTAACTTAAACAACCTTCACTGACGCAAATGTCAAAATTGAGAAGTGACAGTTGTACAGTTGTTCAAATTAAAAAATGAAAATGGGAACGAAGAAAACTGTGACTGCCTTTACCTTTCACAACCTTTTTTTTTATTGATCTTTCGGCGAAACCTTTCTTCATCATCGCTGAAGCTACGCCACAGGTTTTCAAAAGTTTTGTTTTCCACAGCTGCCCCTTGTGTCTTTTCTGTGGACCATATGCATTTAACCTTCACATCAACATCGTTTTTCCAAAGAAAAAACTTTGTTTATCTTTTTTAAATCTTCCTTTAAACGAATACGATTTTTTCTCTTTCTTGTTACGTTGCATCGTAGAACTTTTTGGCGTCCTTCATCGACGTGTCCTTGCAGATGGAACGTCAGCACGCCAGTTACCTTAACCTACTATTTTTAATCGCATCTGTTACATTGAAACCATTCATCTTCTGCTCGTTTGCTATCACACTTGAACTTCTTTGGAAGAATGCAAGTTTTTTTGGTGCCTGTTCAGGTGAGATTTCGTCTTAAATTTGCTCTGGCACTTGTCACAAGTGAACCATTGCACGGCTTCCGGGGCAGTGTGTTTGAGCAACATGTGATATTTCAGATTGTTTTTACTCTTCGTCCTGTGCTCGCAGTTGAAGCAGTAGAACCATTCCGTTTCTTCGTCGGGTTTGTGCAACTTCACGTGACATTTCAAGTTGCCTTTCCGTATTGTTTTGTAGGAGCACTGCTCACATTGAAACCACACAGCCTCTTCGTTCGGCGTGTGCTTGAACCGCTCGTGTCTCCTCAATCGCCACCTTTGCCTTGCCTTGAAGTCGCATTTGTCGCACTTCCACCATTCTATCTTCTTTTTGATCTTCACAGCTACGTCCGAATGGTACAGTTTTGCGTGTTTGTACAAGTCGTATTTGATTTTGGACTTGTACTGACACTTGTCACAAGCAAACCACTGCACAGCTTCGGCTGTGGTGTGTTTCACCAACATGTGACGTGTCAAGTTTTCTTTCCTCTGAGTCCTGTACCCACAATTCAAGCAGAAATGCCACTTTGCTTCTTCGTCGAATTTGTGCAGAGTCATTATGTGACGTTTAAGAGAGTATTTCTGTTTTGTTTTGTAAGGGCACTGTTCGCACCGCAGCCACAACACTTCTTCTTCTGGTGTGTGTTTGATCAGTTTGTGATGCTTCATTTTGTACCTTTGTTTTACTTCGAAATCGCATTTGTCGCACTTTAACCATTCTATCTCCTTTTTGATCTTCACCGCTACGTCCGAATGGTGCACTTTTACGTGTTTGGTCAAGTCACCTTTGGTTTTGGACTTATACTGACACTTCTCACAAGCAAACCATTGCAGAGCTTCGGGTGTGGTGTGTCTCACCAATATGTGACGTGTCAAGTTTTCTTTCCTCCGAGTCCTGTGCTCACAATTGAAACAGTAAAACCAGTGTGCTTCTTCGTCGGATTTGTGCACAGTCATTATGTGACGTTTAAGACAGCGTTTCGCTTTTGTTTTGTACGAACAGTGTTCGCACTGCAGCCACAACACTTCTTCGTCTGATGTGTGTTTGGTCAGTTTGTGATGCTTCATTCTGAACCTTTGTGTTACTTTGTAATCGCATTTGTCGCACTCCAACCATCTTGCATTCTTTTTGATCTTCACCACTACGTCCGAATGGTGCACTTTTACGTGTTTTTTCAAGTCATCTTTGGTTTTGGACTGGTAGTGACACTCGTCACAAGCAAACCATTGCAGAGCTTCGGGTGTGGTGTGTTTCACCAACATGTGACGTTTCAAGTTTTCTTTCCTCCGAGTCCTGAACTCGCAATTGAAGCAGTAAAACCACATTCCTTCTTCATCAGGTTTGTGCAGATTCATGTGACGTCTAAGAGAGCATTTCAGTTTTGTTTTGTAAGAGCACTGTTCGCACTGCAGCCACAACACTTCTTCGTCAGATGTGTGTTTGTTCACTTTGTGTGTCTTCATTCTGCATCTGTATTTTGCTCTGAAGTCACACTTGTCACACCTGAACCATTGGATCTCTTCTTCATCGGCTTTGTGTCGAGTTGTTATGTGACCTTTAAGATAGCATTTCAGTTTTGTTTTGTAAGCGCACTGTTCACATCGATACCACGATGTTTCTTCATTTAATGTGTGTTTCATCCGGTCGTGACGTTTTAAAATGTATCTTCGATTTGTTTTATAGTTGCATTTGTCGCACCTGAACCATTGAATGTCTTTTGTGGAGAGATGCAATTTTGCATCTTTACCAAACGTTACTTTTTCGAAATCTTCTTTCGTCTTTAAACACAAAGTATTCGAGTGTTTGATCCACATTAACGCTGAATATGTTTCGAACGAGCACTCTCGACATATGTAGCTTTTTACTGCAAGGCCATTTTTCGGTTCGTCGATCCTCTTTCTGTGATGTTCTCGGATGTGTTGATTGAAAATAATCCTAAGATCGCTTCCAAAATCGCACTTTTTACAGTTGTACCTTTCTAGAGAGTTTGTTTCGCAACTGAATGATGGAAACTGGTGAAAAAAAAGTGAGCTGCTCATGTAAGAACATCTATCGCAGTCGTGAATCCCTCCGCACTCACATTTCAGGATGCTCCCTGTATGTTCAAAATTTGCCATTTTGATGTTACAGTCTGAAAATTAGATTTTATCTCAATCACGATGGCTGCAAAATATGCAAGTTTTAGTTTATGTCAAGTAGTGTGCGTCAGTGCGTCAACCAGACAAAGAGTATAGAGTACGGTCGCCATCAATAAATTTTCGACATTGGTGTCATGGTGTTGTCATACATTCTAAAACGACCTTTATGTATTAATAACCTTAATTTTGATTGTTGTGTCAATTTTGAAAATGTGAATACCTACAGTCCATCCATTTTCAACATACACTACTAAATCTAGTGATATTAGTAACTTTTGTGGTGTAATAGGATACAACTATTTTCTATTGTACCTAAATGCAATGTCTCAGATAATAATTCAGGTCCACTAATTCAGGTTATGTGTATTTTTGAGGGGTTTATAATGTATCGGGCGTTCAAATGAAATCCTGGGCTGAGTAGGCGTTGGAAAAATTAAACCGTTTAGAACAGTGTAAAGTTTAAATTTCCCGCCGTTTGACACGAATGACATTTGTTTATGTTTAATCAGGACATAATTGAACATGCTTGTTTTCAGCAAGGAGTGCCCTTAGATATTTGCTTCTAGAATAGGAATCGTTACGTTATTCTATTTTTAATGCAAAACATTGCAAAGAAAGAAAAAAAAAGAAAAAATTGCTGGCTCTAAATTTTAGGTTAGCTGTCAACATGCTCCAATTAATCTACGCTTTAAAAAAACACAACAATTGACGGTTTCCAACGCCTTCCCAGCCCAGGATTTCATTTGAACGCGCGATACGATATTTGTCATTTTTGACAAATCTTTAATCGGGTCCCGCAATGAAGGAAAGTAAACTATAGTATTGCCGTTACAAATTTTTATATGCTCCGCCCACATAAATTGACCAATAAGAATCAAAGCCAGATTCAGTCTGTATAATTTTTCGTCACATTTGCCACGTAAAAAAGTTAAGGTTAGAATTTTGCTGTCAAGTTCACAATTATTGTTTTAGGTTCTAAAAAATAAAATGTCATTAAGACAATTCGAATGTCAGAAATTTTTACTGTGTAAATGAGATCGTCTTAACAACCTATTTGATTGGTAACTAAGAAAATGAAATGGGCGGGGCAGATAAAATGTTACGTTGTCCTTAGTATAGCGACTAGCCGTTGACAAATAACAGTAATGACACGAGCTCGATGAGCGACTGGCCCTCGTGTCTGACCTTAAAATGAGACGCTTTGGCTCAAAATATGTTTATAGTTGATAAATTACTAATATAAAGCATGAACTAGGTAGTCTCGTGTCAAAAATGAATTACTCCCTAGAATTCGAACTTTTAGGGAAATAACGTTTTTCATGTTGTGTGTAACTAGAATTTTCAAAAGTTATTTTGAATGCCTAAGGTTGCTTACTTTGAATTGAGAGATTAAATCCAAATAAATATGCCGCCAGTAACCAAAATTGATTGTGAAACAAAAAATCGTCTATCACTTAGCGAGAAATTAGTCTTAGTTATTTGCTGTCTTACATAGCCTCCAACCTAGCCAAATTTATGGCAACCTAGTAACGAATATCCCTAAATCCTAGGGAGTAATCCATTTTTGACACGAGAGTAATCTGTTTCAAAATCAAAAATCCACCACCTGTTGAATTATGTTGGCAGAAAATAAGAAAAAAGAAATCCCTAGAATAAGTTTCATTTTTTTGGGTTGGCCCAACCTCCCGCAAAAATTTGACATTGAACTGTTGAGTTTATTTACGTAACACAAAGAATTATTATGTACTATTGCGGGCAAAAAAAGTGGGACATCAACGTCATTGTCTTGACTTTTAATGTGAAATAACCCTTACCTGATTCTAACCCTACTTTGAATTGATTGACGTTGTCATTAGGTATTGTAGGTTGTAGGGAATGATTGTAAGTAAACACGTAGTGAATATTTATTTAATGCAAAGTTCCAATCAAAATCTACTTTTATCAGAAGAAGAGGGCATTTGGAAAAGGAATAGGAGTATCAAATAAATTTTTAAACTGTCAGCTGGAATAGTGTCAAAAAAAATGACAATAAAGCTTGACCTACATCGAATTTTTCAAAGCTGACAGAAATTTGATGTCCCACTTTTTTTGCCCGCAATAGTACACAAAGGTGGTAGCTACCACATCATAACTTTTGAGTGATATAATAAAATGAGAACAAAAAAACACCATCAATTACGACCTAAATAACTCAATAGTTTTCTTTCATAACCCCACTTTTTTCTGACGCTTGCAAACACTAAAAACCAAAGTTGGCGACGTTGTCGGTTTCGGTTGTATTTTCTAGGTAGAATGCGGTGTTGGTGGATTTTTGTTTTTGAAACAGATTATACAGCGTTGTTTTTTTTGAAGTCAGTAATTTGATGTCAGAAATTCCGTGGCCGCGATTGTATTTACACTGACATTAACCAGGCCATTTAGCTTCATTTTTATTTGCACATAAATTAGATCAATGCCTTTTTGTTTGTTGTATCTTTGGACAATTCGTGTTGCTTTATTCTGAATCGTTGCTTTACCTGGAAATCTAGCACAAACACCGTTCAACGTAGAATGTTCACCTTTGCATGTTTTTGAAGATAATGTGTCGTACTTACCGAAATTCGGGGAATTCAAAAGTCTTGATAAAAAAAATCACATATTTTATTGTTGAAATATCATGTTTTATAGTGTTTTTGTAATTTTTGTCTATTTAGGTCACAGAAAAACGATGACAGAACGTTGTTTACGAGCTGTCAAAAGTCAGATGTTGGAGTGCGTTCACTAATACAGTCCGCATGCGAAACCATAGAAATTGTTTTTTTTATTATTTTTTGTAATACCTAGTTGTTAAAGGTGGCTTTCCGGATTGTTTGTCACCATGTAAACAACCTCATAACGGCCGGAATCCGTTAAGGGTGTCCGTTATGAGCGGGAGCGGCCGTTATGAATGACTAAATAACTATAGCAACGTAGAACTAAACTTTATTTTTCAACTTTTTTACAAGTGGTACAATAATTAATGTTTAATGTTATGGGACACACCTTGAATTAATCGAAATCCGTATGCCACTAGCAGATGTAGACGAGATCGAAGATTATGCTTCAGAATTTTAACACCAACACGATTTTGCAGGGAATAACGATGATCTCACTTGCTCTGCGCCCATTCGGACATCGGGAATATCTTGATCGCGGTTTTTTATTGATTTCAGTCGTTTATTTTCAACGGAAAGTTAAGTGTTGAACAAATCTGACAAACAACATTGAAACAATTTTTTTTCACAAACAACGGTTGACATGACGACGTCCTCCGCACACTTATTAATCATTCGGTTTTTTCGATGGCGTCGAAAAAAATGTATTTCAAAAAGATAATTGTGAACGAATCGTACAGATATTACAAAAACTATTGTACAATATACGTCCGTTAGGGCCTTTACAGCCTCGCCAGTATTATTCGACTCGCTCTGCGAGCTCGTCTCACAAAATCTCTGGCTCGGCAGTAAAGGCTATCCTAACGGACTTCTACTGTAAAATACTATAAAAAACGATTGAAGTATAGTTGAAAATGGTGTGACAAGTGTTGGTTGTGTAAAGTGTCAAATAAACAATATTATATGTGTTGAATTTACCTTTCCCGATAGATGTTTATTTATTTATAACTATATCTGGTGATTCACAATGATTGTGGATAAGTATGGCAACAAAAGTCCATTCAAAAATTAAAAGAACACCACTTGTTGCTTTAGGTTGGTAAAATTTAAAAAACCCTAGGTAGATATTTTTTTCATACTATGTTGGTGACTATAAATTATGACATTTATTTGATTCAAAATAAAATTCAATTGCTTTGAATTTCGTTCATATTGTTTTATTAGGAGTACGTTTCATTTATTTATTGATTCTTATTATTTTTACTTAAACATGCCCAGAAAAACAAAATACTTAATAAACCTTGTGGCGTCCTTCATCGACGTGTCCTTGCGGATGAAACGTCACCACCCCAAAGCCTCCTTATCTTAGCCTACTATATTTAATGGCATGTGTTACATCATTCAAACCACTCATCTTCGGCTCGTTTGCTATCACACTTGAACTTCTTTGGAAGAATGCAAGTTTTTTTGGTGCCTGTTCAGGTGAGACTTCGTCTTAAATTTGCTCTGGCACTTGTCACAAGGGAACCATCGCACGGCTTCCGAGGTGGTGTGCTTGAGCAGCATGTGATGTTTCAGATTCCTCTTCATCTTCGTCCTGTACTCGCAGTTGAAGCAGTAGAACCATTCCGCTTCTTCGTCGGATTTGTGCAGGATCACGTGACATTTCAGGTTGTATTTCCGTTTTGTTTTGTAGGAACACTGTTCACATTGAAACCACACCACTTCTTCGTTCGGCATGTGTTTGGACTGCTCGTGTAGCCTTAGTCGCCACCTTTGCGAAGCCTTGAAGTCGCATTTGTCGCACTTCCACCGTTTGATATACTCTTTGACCTTCACCGGTACGTCCGAATGGTGCAGTGTTGCGTGTTTGTGCAAGTCGTATTTGTTTTTGGACTGGTAGAGACACTTGTCACAAGCAAACCACTGCACATCTTCGGATGCGGTGTGTTTCAGCAACATGTGACGTCTCAGGTTTCGTTTATGCCGAGTCCTGTACTCGCAATTGATGCAGTAGGACCACTTTGCTTCTTCATCGGACTTGTGCAGAGTCATTATGTGACGTCTGAGAGAGCATTTCAGTTTTGTTTTGTAAGAACACTGTTCGCACTGCAGCCACAACGCTTCTTCGTCTGATGTGTGTTTGATCAGTTTATGACGCTTCACGCTGTGTCTTTGTTTTGCTTTGAAGTCACACTTGTCGCACGTGAACCATTGGATATCTTCTTTATCGGATTTGTGTCGAATTGTTATGTGACGTTTAAGATAGCATTCCAGTTTTGTTTTGTAAGCGCACTGTTCACATTGAAACCACGATGTTTCTTCACTTGACGTATGCTTCATCAGGTCGTGATGTTTTAAGCTGTATCTTCGATTTGTCTTGTAGTTGCATTTATAGCAGCTGAACCTTTGAATGTCTTGTTTGGAGAGATGCAGGTTTGCATGGTTACCAAACTTTACTGTCTCGAAATCTTCTTTCGTTTTAAAACACAAAGTGTTCAAGTGTTTGATCCATACTAACGCTGAATATGTTTCGAACGAGCACTCTCGACAGATGTAGCTTTTTACTTCAACGTCATTTTTCGGTTCGTCGATCCTCTGTCTGTGATATTCTCTAATGTGTTGTTTTAAAATTATCACAAGATCGCTTCCAAAATCGCACTCTTTGCAGTTGTACTTTTCTAGAGAATTTGTTGCGCAACTGAATGATGGGAACTGGTGAAAAAAAAGTGATTTGCTCATGTCGCAGTCGTGAATTCTTCCGCATCCACATTTCAGGATGCTCCCTGTATGTTCCAAATTTGCCATTTTGATGTTACAGTCTGAAAATTAGATTTTAAATTAATCCCGATAGCTCCAAATAATTATGCAAGTTTTGGTTTATGTAAAGGTATTGTGCGTTCACCAGACAAAGAGTACTTCTAATACTTTATACTTTAATTGGTTGGCACCTTTGTTTTAAATTTGACAACGCACCGACGACAAACCAATTTTTGTATGTTTTAGAATTACCCCAGGTATTGTTGTATTATTCATATAAAATATTTCTGATTCGTATTTCACGCGTGACCTCAATTAACGTTTTAGATATGTGACACAATTTGACAGCATTCTAACCTCAAACAAACACAATGTAGGGACACCACAAAATTTTACACTAGGGATATTACCTTTGATTTTATATTTATATTTATAAAATCAAAGATATTACCGTCCATAAAGAATTGTGATGAACCAAGTGGGTAATTCAAAATTCCCACCAAGTGCCCATCTCATTTTTTTTTCTACCAACATACGCAATGAAAATATAACCAGCGAAATTCAAAAAATGGCCAAGAGCGTGTGATCGTACCTCGTTAATTTCCCTGCGTTGTTTTTTTTTTTTAATACAAATTAAACTTTACCAGATTTGTTCTGTGGAAACTTTGAAATTTTGACTAAAGTGTTGAGCAATAACTAGGTACTTATTACACCAAAAGCGTCACTCGGCTTAATTAAAAGGGGATCGAAAATGAAGGAGTGCGCTTATAAATTGTGAAAGCCACAGACCAACTCTAAAACTTGGTGGTCTTCTCTTCTAGGAAAGTTAGTGAATTGTAAAACGTGGTCCGTGCCCCGTGCGATTTTATAAAATTTGCAAAGCTAGAACCAAGCTGCCTTACGCTCCTTCGCAAACTTATAAATGTTTAAAGTGTAATACGTGGGGATGGTCGAGATAATTCTGGATTTTTGTAAAACATGGTGGAAACATCTCAGGCCCACGTGCGACCCATTTGTGTCTTATTATTGTTGAACTACATTTCGCGTGAAATAGAAATAATTTTATTTTTTATTGTACCCCAAACACATACCTAGTCCAAAAACAGAAGTTGGACAGCAACATCTAGCACAGTTCAATAAAAAAACAACTAAAATTGCACAATTTGAACACAGAAAAATACATCGTACTTCTGCACTACTCTGCAGTCAAGACAAAAGTGTCTCCAAAAAAAAAACATGGCCGTTCATCCCCTGTCGACTTTCACCCCCGCCCCTAGTGGTCGCTGGTGGTACCATGCCCAGAAAAACAAGACATTTAATCGTGGAGGGAGAAAAGTCTTTTCTCCCTCCACGCATTTAATAAACACTTAACCTCAAAATTACAATTCTCACCAAATTTTACACTAAACAGCGTTGCCGATTGTAATTATCGAGGAAACTGCGACGTTGGTGGTTTTTTGATTTTTGAATGGACTTTAGACAGTTAGACGCTGACAAATATACTGACAATTCAATGGTCTGATTTACATAGATTAAATTTTAAGTGTCCCAGTTTTATTTGTCCACCGACCGTACATACCGTTTTTTTTCTGTTTCTGTCGTTTGAATAGAAAGAAAGCGAGGAAGGAAATCGTGACATCACCTCAAAAGGGTAAAAATTGAACTATAGCATCTTCGTGATCACGATACACGACGTCAGAGACAAATGGATTTCTATCTATAGTCTATTTTTTCCTGGTAGGCGCGTGCGTGCGCATTTACAAAATCCTGCAACGAAATGCGACTTTCCTATTGGTTACTTTACTTTTCTACTTACACTATAGTCTATTTTTTCCTGGTAGGCGCGTGCGTGCGCATTTACAAAATCCTGCAACAAAATGCGACTTTCCTATTGGTTACTTTATTTTTCTACTTACACTAGAGAAATGTGCAATATTACAGTGTTCTGTACTGTCAATCAGGTCCAAGCTGCCATTTTTGTTTCATCGTGTCTTAGTTTTCCTTTCATGTTTTGTATGTATTTTGTGTTGTGTCCGTTTATTTATTACAAAAACAGTTCTTAGTTCTTAGAGGTTAAGAAGTTTTTATATGTCAACAAGATGTCTGTCTTAATTTCGATCACCAAACGGCGTAAGTTGGATTTATGTTAACATCAAGTAACAGTTTTTTATTAATGCATATTTATAGCAAATTTCTAACAAGCCGAGAAAGAAATGATCGTTAAAGTATTTCGTGGGATCTCCAAGGATTTTGCCGAGTTAACCAAGACGGCTCAAATGGAAAAAACTGCAGATTATAGGTACTGGTATTGATTTCTGAGTTTTTTTTTGTTGTATCACAGCTTAATTACTTTGTGTTGAAGGTTGTGGATTTAGAACCATTCAATGATACTTGGCGGAAGAAAAGAAGTGTGGGCAATTACAGGCACCGAAGAAACCTGATAGGAAATGGATGAACATCAAAAATATCTGATTCGAAAAACAGTGCACTCATTTTTCTCTACAAACAGAATTCCTACAATTGATGCTGTGTACAGGGAAGTGCAAAACAATGAAGAAATTCCAAACATCAGTCGTTCTAAGCTTTATAATGTTTTACATGAATTAAAATTCAAGTAAGTACATACATTGTTTTCAATTAACTGTAAACATTGAAATCTATGTTTATTTCAAATAGCACAAATAACGAAACAGAAAAAGCCTGTTAATAGAAAGAGAAGACATATCTTGGCGAAGAAGATATTTACGGGAAATAAAAAAAGTACGCCAAGAAGGGAGACCTTTTATCTTGCAAGATACATGGTTATTAGAAATGAGTGTAGTCGAAGCAGGCCATGTCCATGTTATGAAATTTTTGCCGCTTTCATGTGAACTGACAATTATTGTCGATGTCACTGTAATTTTTTTTAGGTGAAAAGTGCGGTGTTGATTATTTTATTTTATTTTTTTTTTTTAATTAACGATTGAATACAAAAGTATCGAGTTGTTTTGTACCCAATTTAACTCCTGTGTGTATAAAATAAAAAATGTTGTACATATAATATTTGTTATCAATTTTTCCACGAGTTGATTCATAAACTTTTTTGTTTACATTTTACAAATTATACAAACATTAAATCATAAACATGAGTTTTAATCTGCAACCACAAATACTGATCCCCCTAGATAATACGCAACCAAAAATACTAACAATTCCTGCATCCTGCTAAAATTAGTAAATGGGTTTTTATTTCTATGATCCTCGAGGGCTACACTGAAATCCAAAAATGACAATTAAAACTGTCAAGAGACATTAGGGATACAGGAGGATTTTTTTCAAAATACTGTGACAAGTGCTGGTTGTGTAAAGTGTAAAATAAAAAACATGTGTTGGATTTATCTTTTCCCGATAGATGTTTAATTATCATATACATTATGATAATGCTAAAATAACAATTTATCTTATTAATTTGTTCTTATGGCATGTGTCACATTCAAACCTCTCATCTTCGGCTCGTTTACTGTCACACTTGAACTTCTTTGGAAGAATGCAAGAGTCTTTGGTGCCTGTTCAGGCAAAATTTCGTTTTAAATTTGCACTGGCACTTGTCACAAGTGAACCATCGCACGGCTTCCTGGGCGGTGTGCTTGAGCAGCATATGATAATTCAGGCTCTGCTTACTCTTCGCCCTGTGCTCGCAGTTGAAGCAGCAAAACCATTCCGCTTCTTCATCGGGCTTGTGCAGGTTCACGTGACATTTCAAGCTGAATTTCCATTTTGTTTTGTAGGAGCACTGTTCACAATGAAACCACGGCGTCTCTTCTTTCGGCGTGTGCTTGACCCGCTCGTGTTCCCGCAGTCGGTACCTTTGCCGTGCCTTGTAGTCGCATTTGTCGCATTTCAACCATTCGATATCTTCTTCGATTTTTTCGTCCGAATGGCGCAGTTTTGCGTGTCTGTTCAAGTCGTACTTGACTTTGCACTGGTACTGACACTTGTCACAAGCAAACCACTGCACAGCTTCGGGTGTGGTATGTTTGACCAACATGTGACGTGTCAAGTTTTCTTTCCTCTGACTCCTGTACTCACAATTCAAGCAGTAAATCCACTTTGCTTCTTCGTCGAATTTGTGCACAGTCATTATGTGACGTTTAAGAGAGGATTTCAGTTTTGTTTTGTAAGAGCACTGTTCGCACCGCAGCCACAACACTTCTTCGTCTGATGTGTGTTTCATCAGTTTGTGATGCTTCATTCTGAACCTTTGTTTTACTTTGAAATCGCATTTGTCGCACTTTAACCATTCTATCTCCTTTTTGATCTTCACCGCTACGTCCGAATGGTGCACTTTGACGTGTTTTTTCAAGTCATCTTTGGTTTTGGACTTGTACTGACACTTACCACAAGGAAACCATTGCAGAGCTTCGGGTGTGGTATGTTTCAGGTACATGTGACGTGTCAAGTTTTCTTTCCTCCGAGTCCTGTACTCGCAATTAGAGCAGTAAAACCACATTCCTTCTCCATCGGGTTTGTGCAGATTCATGTGACGTCTAAGAGAGCATTTCATTTTTGTTTTGTACGAGCACTGTTCGCACCGCAGCCACAACACTTCTTCGTCTGATGTGTGTTTGATCAGTTTGTGATGCTTCACTCTAGATCTGCGTTTTGCTGTGAAGTCGCACTTGTCACACCTGAACCATTGTATCTCTTCTTCATTGGATTTGTGTCGAGTTGTTATGTGATGTTTAAGATAGCATTCCAGTTTTGTTTTGTACGCGCACTGCTCACATCGAAACCGCGATGTTTCTTCATTTAATGTGTGTTTCATCCGGTCGTGACGTTTTAAAATATATCTTCGATTTGTCTCATAGTTGCATTTGTCGCACCTGAACCATTGAATGTCTTCTGTGAAGAGATGCAATTTTGCATCTTTACCAAACGTTACGTTCACGAAATCTTCTTTCGTCTTAAAACACAAAGAATTCGAGTGTTTGATCCACACTAACGCTGAATATGTTTCGAACGAGCACTCTCGGCAAATGTAGCTTTTTACTGCAACGTCATTTTTCGGTTCGTCGATCCTCTTTCTATGATGTTCTCTGATGTGTTGATTGAAAATAGTCCTAAGATCGCTTCCAAAATCGCACTGTTTACAGTTGTACCTTTCTAGAGAGTTTGTTTCGCATCTGAATGATGGAAACTGGTGAAAAAAACGTGATCTGCTCATGTAAGAACATCTATCGCAGTCGTGAATCCCTCCGCACTCACATTTCAGGATGCTCTCTGTATGTTCCAAATTTGCCATTTTGATGTTACAGTCTGAAATTTAGATTTTATCTCAATCACGATGGTTGCAAAATATGCAAGTTTTAGTTTGTCAATTGTCAAGTAGGTAGTGTGGGTTTACCAGACAAAGAGTACCTTCTAGTATCTACTCTATACTTTATTTGGTTGGCACCTTTGTTTTAAATTTGACAACGTCACCACTTGTCAAAACTAAACGTCAAGCTAATTTTAAAGATTAATGAATTTGAAGCACGACGCGCAGCGGAGTGTTTCATAAACTGAGCGCTGCAAAATGTTTCACACACAAGGTGTGTATAATGCTTTTTGGCCGACGTTTTTTAATTTAAAATGTTAAAAACAATTACTACTTTTCGAATTTTAATGGAACGCACCCAAGAATTGTCAAATGTAATAATGACCCGTCCTGTTAATTCAGGATTAATGGTCGTGACGATGGTTCTCCTCAATAGACACGAAAACGAGTCCAGAAATAAAAAGCCATTTTGCGGTGTTTAAAAACGAGGTGTTTTGTAAGTTTTTTTAGGGTGCTCTTGAGGTAATTTTGCATAATTTTAAGTGATTTTTAACGCTTTTTTCGTGTGCCCAATTTCTGGTGGTCTACAGATATTTGGGTACTACTTTTGAGGTGCATAAAAATTAGTGCTTTTTGAAGGATTTTAGGTCTTTTTCGGTTGTTTACTTTTGGAAAAACAGCTAAATTTTTAGGAATCTGTCGTGTTTTTTAAGACGCCAAATGTCCTGGTCCAGAAGTAACATTTTAGATCCTACTTGAGACTTATTTATTGTCATTGCAAATGCAGGTAGGTATATGTAATTAAAATTAATTAAAACTTCACAATCAATAGAAATTACGATGTATAAACTTGATGCGCATTCTTGTTACATTGACCCATGCTTCCTTTGTAGTTAAGTTTCTGATCAGTAAAACGATGCAATTAACTTTCAATACTAACTTATGTGGTGGCAAATCACTAATAGTCAAAGAATTTTGTATTTCACTCCGAAGAGTTTTTTTCTTTTAAATAATCCTATCAACTCCCTCTTGAAGTGGATTTCACTGCGGGGGAATTAAATCAATTACAAATCATCCACTCCGCATTTCTTTTCTTGTTTTGACAAAATATGTCCTTGTGGTCTTTTGTTGAGTATGTACAGTGGCGCCCACGGAATTTAGTACATCAGTATCATTTCACTGGCAATAGGTGTGGAATGATCTTTAGTAATAATAAACTCAATTTTTAACATTTGATGTAACTGATAGTAGGTACTTTTTGCAATACCCAGTATTTCCAAAATACGTAGGTATAATGCATTCATTTTTGTAATGACGAACTAACTGGAGCTTTTTTTTGTTAATTTTTTTTACAAAATATATAAAAATTCGACAGTTGGCAATGATTTAAAATGTCATATTATTGTCACTGCCAAAATGAATGAATTTCCAAAACGGAGTAAAGCATCAATAAGCAAGCAGAAGAAGCAGCCCATTTTAAAGGCTTTCAACAAAATTAAGAAAGAAATTACTCATGGAGACAATGGAAACGTAAATACGTAAAGTACAAAATTGTAGAAGCAGTGGCGAATGTTTTTTCGGTAAATTCTAATCTAAAATAAAACTCTTCCTAAGTGCTGCACAGGCTTCAGTCCCAGAAGTATGTATAGAATTTTAAATGAAGGACAAGAACAAGGCTTATGGGAAACTTTAGCATCCATGACATATCCACAAATATTGTTAATGAAGATTCGGATTCGGACTTGGAAAACAGCGACGATGACGAGGATGAGTAGCAAAATTATTTCATTGTTACGTTCAACTGCCTTTTCGTATTTGTGTAGTGCAACTTTGCTTTTTTCTTCAAAATAATTAAACACATTTAGTTTCACTATACTTTGAATTGGACCAGTTTTGACAGAACAAATGACGTGACCCATAACCTAACTTTTTAAAAGCCCAAATTCGCGGTAAAAAGATGTGTTCACAAGTTAAAAGTTACTAAATTTAGTAACTCTGGTTCATCATTACAAAAGTGAATTGATTATAGGTACTACGTCCATAAGAGTTATTTAGGAAGAGTGATTATTTTAACTGTATTAAAGTTAGAAATTGTAGCCATTCTGACAATTTTGATACATCAGAAAACAAGCTTCAATAAAGCATGAACTACATCGTTTTTTTTTAAGTGACAGTAATTTGATGTACGAAATTCCGTGGCCGCGATTGTATTTACACTGACAATAACCAAGCCATTTAACTTCATTTTTATTTGCACATAAATTAATTCAATACCTTTTTGTTTGTTGTATCTTTGGGCAATTCGTGTTATTTTATTCTGAATCTTTGCTTTACCTCTAAAACTAGCACAAACACCGTTCAACGTAGAATGTTAACCTTTGCATGTTTCTGAAGATAATGTGTCGTACTTACCGAAGTTCGAGGAATTCAAAAGTCTTGATAAAAAAATCACATATTTTAGGGTTGAAATAATATCATGTTTTATAGTGTTTTTCTACTTTTTGTCTACTTAGGCCACAGAAAAACATAAGACAACGACAAAACGTTGTTTACGAGCTGTCAAAAGTCAGATGTTGGAGTGCGTTCGCCAATACACTCCGCATCCAGAACCATAGAAATTGATTTTTTTTTAATTATTTAAAAAAACGATTAAAACAGTTGAAAATGCTGTGACAAGCGTCAAAATAAAAAATATGTCTTGAATTTACCTTGTTTATTTACTTATATTATAAATTTAATTATAAATTATTATAAAATTTGGTTAGATTGTCACAAATGAAAAATTTTTCCCTGCCTGATTTGCGTCAAAACATGATTTTGACGACCAGTTTTTTTTTGCTCGCGACAGTACCTACTATGGTAATGTTAAAATAACAAATTATCTTATTACTTTGTTCTTATTTGTATTAAAATATAAATTAATTGTTATCAAAAACTTGCTTTTAAAAAGTAAATTTGTATTGATCTCAATGGATTACCAACTGAAAACCTACATTTCTTTCTTTATGGTCTAATGGTCAATATAGCAATACGCCTTGACACAATTCGGAGACAATCACTTTTAATAACATTCTAAAAATAAAATGTTATATTAAAGAGACTTAAATCGAACAGAAGTAAACTTTTAAAAAATATTAAAACTAATATAGAGTGGCCGGCAAAAAAAGTTAGCCATCATTTAAATGTCAGTGTCATTAAAGCATTAATTACACATTTGGATTTTGACGTAACAGAAAAGTGCTGGCTAGTTTTTATTGCCGGCCATTGTAGTTACAATATGATCGATCAAGATAAAAAAGGTAAGGGGCGGCTATGCAAAACAAAATTTCTTAAAACGTGTCGCCTAACTTAAACAACTGTCACTGACGCAAATGTTAAATTGACAAGTTACACTTGTTCATGTTAAAAAATAGTGTTCACTCGAAAAGACAAAATATTCATGATAACTGTAATCCTCTTTCTGAAATGGGAGCGAAGAAAAACTGTGACTGCGTTAACCATTCACAACCTTTTTTTATTGGACTTTCGGCAAAACCTTTCTTCATCATCGCTGTTAGTACGACTAAAGCTACGCCACACGTTTTCAAAAGTTTTTGTTTTTTACAGCTGCCCCTTTTGTCGTTTCTGTTAACTATATACATTTAACCTTCGCATCATTATCTTTTCTCCAAGAAAAAAAATCTTCCCTTTGTTTATTTTTTTTTTAAATCTTCGTTCAAACAAATACGATTTTCTCTTTTCCTAGTTTCGTTGCATCGTAGAACCTTGTGTCCTTCATCGACGTGTCCTTGCGGATGGAAAATCACCACGCCAATCCTCCTTATCTTAACCTACTATTTTTAGTGGTATGTGTCACATTCAAACTACTGATCTTCGGCTCGTTTACTATCACACTTGAACTTCTTTAGAAGAATGCAAATTTTTTGGTGCCTGTTCAGGTTAGATTTCGTCTTAAATTTGCTCTGGCACTTGTCACAAGTGAACCACCGCACGGCTTCCGAGGTGGTGTGCTTGAGCAGCATGTGATGTTTCAGATTCCTTTTCATCTTCGTCCTGTGGTCGCAGTTGAAGCAGTAGAACCATTCCGCTTCTTCATCGGGTTTGTGCAGGTTCACGTGACATTTCAGGTTGCATTTCCATCTTGTTTTGTAAGAGCACTGTTCACATTGAAACCACGTCGCCTCTTCGATGGGCGTGTGCGTGGACCGCTCGTGTGCCAGCAGTCGGTACCTTTGCCGTGCCTTGTAGTCGCATTTGTTGCATTTCCACCATTTGATGTCTTCTTCGGTTTTTCCGTCCGAATGGCGCAGTTTTGCGTGTCTGTACAAGTCGTATTTGATTTTGGACTGATACTGACACTTGTCACAAGCAAACCACTGCACAGCTTCGGGTGTGGTATGTTTTACCAACATGTGACGTGTAAAGGTTTCTTTCCTGCGAGTCCTGAACTCGCAATTGAAGCAGTCAAACCACATTCCTTCTTTATCGGATTTGTGCAGATTCATGTGACGTTTAAGATAGCATTTCAGTTTTGTTTTGTAAGAGCACTGTTCGCACCGCAGCCACAACACTTCTTCGTCTGATGTATGTTTGATCAGTTTATGATGCTTCATTGTGTGTTTGTGCTTTGTTGTGAAGTCGCACTTGTCACACCTGAACCTTTGGGTCTGTTTTTCATCGGATTTGTGTCGAGTTGTTATGTGACGTTTAAGATAGCATTCCAGTTTTGTTTTGTACGCGCACTTCTCACATCGAAACCACGATGTGTCTTCATTTAATGTGTGTTTCATCCGGTCGTGACGTTTTAAAATATATCTTCGATTTGTCTTATAGTTGCATTTGTCGCACCTGAACCATTGAACGTCTTCTGTGGAGAGATGCAATTTTGCATCTTTACCAAACGTTACTTTCTCGAAATCTTCTTTCGTCTTAAAACACAAAGAATTCGAGTGTTTGACCCACATTAACGCTGAATATGTTTCGAACGAGCACTCTCGGCAAATGTAGCTTTTTACTTCAACGTCATTTTTCGGTTCGTCGATCTTCTTTCTGTGATATTCTCTGATGTGTTGATTGAAAATAATCCTAAGATCGCTTCCAAAATCGCACTTTTTGCAGTTGTACCTTTCTAGAGAGTTTGTTTCGCAATTGAATGATGGAAACTGGTGAAAAAAACGTGATCTGCTCATGTGAGAACATCTATCGCAGTCGTGAATCCCTCCGCACTCACATTTTTGGATGCTCTCTGTACGTTCCAAATTTGCCATTTTGATGTTAGTCTGAAAATTAGATTTTATCTCAATCACGATGGCTGCAAAATATGCAAGTTTTAGTTTATGTCATTTGTCATGTAGGTAGTGTGGGTTTACCAGACAAAGAGTACCTTCTAGTTAGCTACTCTATACTTTATTTGGTTGGCACCTTTGTTTTAAATTTGACAACGTCACCACTTGTCAAAACAAAACGTCAAACTAATCTTAAAGATTTTAAGCGATTTGGAGCCTTTAAGGGGCTCGTCGAACAAAAAAACATTGTATTCAACTCGTTCTTGTGTAAATTGGGCTTTTTTGGCACGAGTGGGCCAGTTTAAAACGCGAGTGAAACGAGGGTTTTAAAGGTTTACAACTTTATTTCGTTCATTTGCAGTTCCGTATTTACACCCTGAATTAAGTACACTAACCGCAAATCAGCCACACACCTTAGCAGCTAAAATTACTGCAGTCTCAATTCGAATATTTAGCAGTGTTTAAAAGACTGTTACGGATTTTGGTGTAACTATCGCTAAATATGTCTGCATTCACGGAATTAGCTGCAGAAGAAAATTTGTTGATCGGTGAGAACAGACCTATGTTTGTGTGCGTAGAAAATCTTTAGGTATGTTACGTAATGCTGTAACCTGAACTTTGACATTGAATAACAGTCTACTAAGAATTGGAGCAGCATCAATTTTTAGCATTATTTGTTTTATTTACCTTGAATTTGTTAATTATATATACAAATGTAAAACTTTTTAATATATCGCGTGTTCAAAAATGATTACGTTCTAGAAGGCCATGACTCAAATGAAGTGTTTGTTAGTGTATGTTAGGTTAGATTGGCCTGACAGATCTTGTCGAAATTTAAAAATGTAAATAATTGATATTTTCACATTTATCGTCAAAAGTTCCAAATTAGTCATCAAAATAACCTTTGTTTTAAATTTAAACCATAAAAACTTACTAAACATAACTTTTGGTGCTGACTTAAAGCAGAATTAATACAAATCGTTAACTCTAGAGAGGTCCGTCTTACTTATTACTCTGAGGCCAATACAAAATTATTCAGTAAACTATTATTATTTTGGACAGAAAAATTATTCTGAAATACCGATTTGCGATGTGGACATTGGGGAAATTGCATAAAGCCAAGAAATACGTTGCATCAAATCAACGAATTTTTGAACAGCCTTTATTGCCAATCCATCACTGATAGTTATTAATTCATACATGTATTCTAATTGTTGCAGAACAAAGGCATTTTATGGCAGAAGGAAACGATACACGTGTTCAGTTAATCTCGCATTTGATTACGATTAACTTAATTTCGCTTTTGTAAACTGGCCGTTAATGTCATACAACATGATGATAGGTTATGATTTTACGATCGTTTTACAATGGAGCATTTTCCATTGCGTCAAAACATGATTTTGACTAGTTTTTTTTTTGCTCGCGACAGTACCTACTATGGTAATGTTAAAATAACAAATTATCTTATTACTTTGTTCTTATTTGTATTAAATATAAATTAATTGTTATCAAAAACTTGCTTTTAAAATGTAAATTTTTATTGATCTCAATGGATTACCAATTGAAGACCTATATACATTTCTTTCTTTATGGTCTAATGGTCAATATAGCAATACGCCTTGACACAACTGGGAGACAATCCCTTTTAATAACATTCTAAAAATAAAATGTTATATTAAAGAGACTTAAATCGAACAGAAGAAAGGAAACTTTTAAAAAATATTAAAACTAATACAGTGGCCGGCAAAAAAAGTTAGCCATCATTTAAATGTTAGTGTCATTAAAGC
This sequence comes from Tenebrio molitor, assembly GCF_963966145.1. Classification (NCBI taxonomy): domain Eukaryota; kingdom Metazoa; phylum Arthropoda; class Insecta; order Coleoptera; family Tenebrionidae; genus Tenebrio; species Tenebrio molitor. The sequence continues at coordinate 1,200,640 of NC_091049.1, forward strand.
ATTAATTACACATTTGGATTTTGATATAACAGAAAAGTGATAGCTAGTTTTTATTGCCGGCCATTGTACAATATGATCGATCAAGATAAAAAAGGTAAGGGGCGGCTATGCAAAACAAAATTTCTTAAAATGTGTCGCCTAACTTAAACAACTGTCACTGACGCAAATGTTAAATTGACAAGTTACACTTGTTCAAGTTAAAAAATGGTTTTCACTCAAAAAGACAAAATACTTATTCATGATAAATGTAATCCTCTTTCTGAAATGGGAACGAAGAAAAACTGTGACTGCGTTTACCATTCACAACCTTTTTTTATTGGACTTTCGGCAAAACCTTTCTTCATCATCGCTGTTAGTACGACTAAAGCTACGCCACACGTTTTCAAAAGTTTTTGTTTTTTACAGCCGCCCCTTGTGCCAATCCTCCTTATCTTAACCTATTATTTTTAGTGGCATGTGTCACATTCAAACCAATCATCTTCAGCTCGTTTACTATCACACTTGAATTTCTTTAGAAGAATGCAAGTTTTTTTGGTGCCTGTTCAGGTTAGATTTCGTCTTAAATTTGCTCTGGCACTTGTCACAAGTCAACCATCGCACGGCTTCCGGGGCGGTGTGTTTGAGCAACATGTGATGTTTCAGATTCTTCTTAGTTTTCGTCCTGTGCTCGCAGTTGATGCAGTAGAACCATTCCGCTTCTTCATCGGGTTTGTGCAGGTTCACGTGACGTTTCAGGCTGACTTTCCATTTTGTTTTGTAGGAGCACTGTTCACATTGAAACCACGTCGCCTCTTCGATGGGCGTGTGCTTGGACCGCTCGTGTTTCCGCAGTCGGTACCTTTGCCGTGCCTTGTAGTCGCATTTGTCGCATTTCAACCATTCGATGTCTTCTTCGGTTTTTCCGTCCGAATGGCGCAGTTTTGCGTGTCTGTACAAGTCATCTTTGGTTTTGGACTTGTACTGACACTTGTCACAAGCAAACCATCGCAGAGCTTCGGGTGTGGTGTGTTTCACCAACATGTGACGTCTCAAATTTTCTTTCCTCCGAGTCCTGTACTCGCAATTGAAGCAGTAAAACCACATTCCTTCTTCATCGGGTTTGTGCAGATTCATGTGACGTCTAAGAGAGCATTTCAGTTTTGTTTTGTAAGAGCACTGTTTGCACTGCAGCCACAACACTTCTTCGTCTGATGTGTGTTTGATCAGTGTGTGCTGCTTCACTCTAGATCTGTATTTTGCTTTGAAGTCGCACTTGTCACACCTGAACCATTGGATCTGTTGTTCATCGGATTTGTGTCGAGTTGTTATGTGATGTTTAAGATAGCATTCCAGTTTTGTTTTGTAAGCGCACTGTTCACATTGAAACCACGATGTTTCTTCTTTTAATATGTGTTTCATCCGATCGTGACGTTTTAAAATGTATCTTCGATTTGTCTTATAGTTGCATTTGTCGCACCTGAACCATTGAATGTCTGTACAGAGATGCAATTTTGCATCTTTACCAAACGTTACTTTCTCGAAATCTTCTTTCGTCTTAAAACACAAAGAATTCCAGTGTTTGATCCATATTAACGCTGAATATGTTTCGAACGAGCACTCTCGGCAAATGTAGCTTTTTACTGCAAAGTCATTTTTCGGTTCGTCGATCCTCTTTCTATGATGTTCTCTGATGTGTTGATTGAAAATAGTCCTAAGATCGCTTCCAAAATTGCACTTTTTACAGTTGTACCTTTCCAGAGAGTTTGTTTCGCACCTGAATGATGGAAACTGGTGAAAAAAACGTGATCTGCTCATGTGAGAACATCTATCGCAGTCGTGAATCGCTCCGCACTCACATTTCAGGATGCTCTCTGTACGTTCCAAATTTGCCATTTTGATGTTATAGTCTGAAAATTAGATTTTATCTCAATCACGATGGCTGCAAAATATGCTAGTTTTAGTTTATGTCAACTGTCAAGTAGGTAGTGTGGGTTTACCAGACAAAGAGTACCTTCTAGTAGCTACTCTATACTTTATTTGGTTGGCACCTTTGTTTTAAATTTGACGTCACCACTTGTCAAAACTAAACGTCAAGCTAATTTTAAGGATTTTAAGCGATTTGGAGCCTTTAAGGGGGTCGTCGAACAAAAAAAACGTTGTCTTCAACTCGTTCTTGTGTAAATTGGGCTTTTTTGGCACGAGTGGGCTAGTTTAAAACGCGAGTGAAACGAAACATAATATGACAATGAATTATACACCGCCGGATTCCTCTTTTCAATGCGCATCTTTTGAGTTGAAAAAATTTTACCTCGCTTTTTTAGTTTAAGAGAAATTCACAAAAAACCAAAAAAAACTCATATTTTTTCCTATTCTGGCTCCCACACCAACAAATCGGGTCTATGGCCGGAACTTTCCCTATGCCTGACTTCAGCTCATCCTATACAATAACTCACCGCAATTTCGTTCGATTCTGCCACAAAAAATTTTTTCGAAAAAACCATGAACCTTCTATCAAATTTGCACCCGGAAAAAACTTTTAAACGGCCGTAGCTCCCTTATTAAACATAATATGACAATGAATTATACACCGCTGGATTCCTCTTTTCAATGCGCATCTTTTGAGTGGAAAAATTTTACCTCGCTTTTTTAGTTTAAGAGAAATTCACAAAAAACCAAAAAAACTCATATTTTTGCCTATTTTTGGCTCCCACACCAACAAATGGGGTCTATGGCCGGAACTTTACCTATGCCTGACTTCAGCTCATCCTATACAATAACTCACCGCAATTTCGTTCGATTCTGCCACAAAAAAATTTTTCGAAAAAACCATGAACCTTCTATCAAATTTGCACCCGGAAAAAACTTTTAAACGGCCGTAGCTCCCTTATTAAACATAATATGACAATGAATTATACACCGCTGGATTCCTCTTTTCAATGCGCATCTTTTGAGTGGAAAAAATTTTACCTCGTTTTTTTAGTTTAAGAGAAATTCACAAAAAACCAAAAAAACTCATATTTTTGCCTATTTTTGGCTCCCACACCAACAAATGGGGTCTATGGCCGGAACTTTCCCTATGCCTGACTTCAGCTCATCCTACACAATAACTCACCGCAACTTCGTTCGATTCAGCCACAAAAAAATTTTTCGAAAAAACCATGAACCCCTACCTTCTATCAAATTTGCACCCGGAAAAAACTTTTAAACGGCCGTAGCTCCCTTATTAAACATAATATGACAATGAATTATACACCGCTGGATTCCTCTTTTCAATGCGCATCTTTTGAGTGGAAAAAATTTTACCTCGTTTTTTTAGTTTAAGAGAAATTCACAAAAAACCAAAAAAACTCATATTTTTGCCTATTTTTGGCTCCCACACCAACAAATGGGGTCTATGGCCGGAACTTTCCCTATGCCTGACTTCAGCTCATCCTACACAATAACTCACCGCAATTTCGTTCGATTCTGCCACAAAAAATTTTTTCGAAAAAACCATGAACCTTCTATCAAATTTGCACCCGGAAAAAACATTTAAACGGCCGTAGCTCCCTTATTAAACATAATATGACAATGAATTATACACCGCTGGATTCCTCTTTTCAATGCGCATCTTTTGAGTGGAAAAAATTTTACCTCGCTTTTTTAGTTTAAGAGAAATTCACAAAAAACCAAAAAAACTCATATTTTTGCATATTTTTGGCTCCCACACCAACAAATGGGGTCTATGGCCGGAACTTTCCCTATGCCTGACTTCAGCTCATCCTACACAATAACTCACCGCAATTTCGTTCGATTCTGCCACAAAAATTTTTTTCGAAAAAACCATGAACCCCTACGTTCTATCAAATTTGCAACCGGAAAAAACTTTTAAACGGCCGTAGCTCCCTTATTAAACATAATATGACAATGAATTATACACCGCTGGATTCCTCTTTTCAATGCGCATCTTTTGAGTGGAAAAAATTTTACCTCGCTTTTTTAGTTTAAGAGAAATTCACAAAAAACCAAAAAAACTCATATTTTTGCCTATTTTTGGCTCCCACACCAACAAATGGGGTCTATGGCCGGAACTTTCCCTATGCCTGACTTCAGCTCATCCTATACAATAACTCACCGCAATTTCGTTCGATTCTGCCACAAAAAATTTTTTCGAAAAAACCATGAACCCCCTACCTTCTATCAAATTTGCACCTGGAAAAAACCTTGTGCCATTTCAATTGGGTCGTTGTTTCTTCCTTCACTATCCGTGCTAAATACATATTTATCTTGTACTCACCTACGATTCAATTTATACACAAAAAGAACTTGACTTCATTGTAACTTACTGAAAATATGTTCTGCAGTCTAATACAAACACCATCAATACGTTTCAAAGTCGCTTAATTATGATTACGGTAAATTCGGCAACATGTTGCGTTCATTTTAATAGGTCCGCATGTCACGCACTTTAGTGACAGTAAAGATGACAGAAATCAAACATGTATCCAACGTTAAAAAATGAAATCATAGCCTCCCCTTATGCCAAAACATCGTAAATGGTATATAAAGTCCATTCAATAAACATCTGGAGTGTCAAAATCAAAATTACAGTTGTTAGGTCAGGTCAGGTTAAATCACTACTTATTTTCATATTGCCCAGTTATCTATGATTTTTTAATTTTTCAAACTATTCATTTGTTTAAATCGACATTGTCAAATAAATTGCAAAATTATTTAAGTGTATTTTTTAAAAAGGTTAAAATGGAAAGTTCAAAACGAACTAGGGTGGGGTAATCTTGTAGTTTACGTCGCCCAAACTGTGCAACGCTTCGCGCACCATGCTAAATGTGTACAGCGTTGCCAGACTTATTTATTTGTATCGAATAAGAGAAAATTCACAATTAAGATCACGTGACGGTGATTTTAATTATACAATTATACTCTGTGCAGGAGCCCCTCTACCACCCATTGTTTAAAAAAAGCACACTAAACCAGGGAAACAGATGAATTAACAAACGTATTGGAGTCGTACACATCCAACTAAAAGACGCGCTGAATTCATCTGGCAACAATGCAGAGTCTATGGGGCTGCGCGTATGAGATGCGCAGTTTGGGCGACGTAAACTACAAGATTACCCTAGGGTGGTTCTATTGGCGCGAGGGAAGAGGGCCATAAGAAATTATTATGAGGAACAAACAAAAAAGTGATAATAACGGGAAGAAATTACAAATTTGTGCCAAAGCCGGTCCAGTATTGTTAACTAAGAATTGGTGTTCGTTCTTGTGATTCAGAAATCAAAATTTTGGAGAGATAAGTGTTAATCAAGTGTTAAATAATAAATGAAACAGATTAGTTTATTTTGGATGATTTTGGTTGTTGTTTAATTTGTTACCTGTTTTCATTTTGTCGCGTATTTTCTATAAACCTTATTAAATTGCTCTAATTCATTTAGTTGCTGCATTTCACTTCAAGTGTTCGAAGCAATGAATGATTCAAAACATTTTTACTTCAATGATTAAAAATGAAAACATAACCTATAGTATATTATGCACCGAGGGAGTGAAGTGGATGATGATTTTTACCCGAGGTGCAATTTGTAGCCCGAGGGCGTAGCTCCAGGGTTTTACAAAGCACTGAATGTAAAAATCATTCACTCCCGAGGTCTATATACTATTTTTTGCACGACTCACCGATTTTAATAGAAAAAAACCGAAAATTTGTAAATTATCACTAACTGTCAAGCTAAATTGAAGTGTCATGTTGACAGTTAAAAATAATTTTAATCTTTCGGCTTTTTTCAATTAAAATTTTTAAATCGCGCAAATAATAGTATCTGCACCTCGGCAATGCATGATTGTTACCGTCGTTGATTATACATAGTTTTTTTTTTTAAGTGACAGTAATTTGATGTACGAAATTCCGTGGCCGCGACTGTATTTACACTGACAATAACCAAGCCATTTAACTTCATTTTTATTTGCACATAAATTAGTTCAATGCCTTTTTGCTTGTTCTATCTTTGGGCAGTTTGTGTTATTTTATTCTGCATCTTTGCTTTACATCTAAATCTAGCACACAAACACCGTTCAACGTAGAATGTTCACCTTTGCATGTTTCTGAAGATAATGTGTCGTACTTACCGAAATTCGAGGAATTCAAAAGTCTTGATAAAAAAATCACATGTTTTATTATTGAAATAATACCATGTTTTATAGTGTTTTTTTACTTTTTGTCTACTTAGGCCACAGAAAAACATAAGACGTTGTTTACGAGCTGTCAAACGTCAGATCTTGGAGTGCGTTCACTAATACCGTCCGCATCCAGAACCATAGAAATTGTTTTTTTTTTTTATTATTTATGTGGAGGGAGAATAAACTATTCTCCCTCCACGATTATTTAAAAAACTTTTAAAATCGTTGAAAATGCTGTGACAAGTGTTGGTTATGTCAAATAAAAGATATTATGTTGAATTTACCTTTCCCGATAGATGTTTATTTACTTAAATATGTAAGTACTGTCGCGAGCAAAAAATTCTGGTCGTCAATGTCATTTCAAAATTTGGTTAGATTGTCACAAATTATAGTATATTTCAAACCAAGGTACGAAAGTGCTTTCTTGCAGACCGCAGGGAAAGATTATAAACAGAGCCATAGGCGAGGTTTGTAAGTGCCTAAGGTCTGCAAGGGAACTTTCTTAACAAGGTTTGAATACTATTTTTTTCCCTACCGGCACAACTTCGTTAAAAAAAGTCAAAAAAAGATGGTTATATTCCTGATTAAAACGAAAATTTTGAGAATTGAATAGTAGGCTGGGTTATTTGTTTAATTAACTTATCATCGCATTTGAAGATTTGACGTTTGTTCGAAAATTTGATATAAACAGGGTAAAGTAATCTACCTACCTAGCTTATCTGTTTATTTTTCAGATTATATGATTGATCTACCAACTTGCTTTATTGAATTGGCTTTCATTTATCAATAGCTTATTTCACTTTTGACACTTTTGACATTGGTATTTTGGTACAGTTTTACCATAAACATTTCATGATTAACTTTCTTACCTTAACGAGAAAATTGAATTTTCTCACCTCAAATGAGCCTACATTTCTAACCGGTAGGGAAAAAATAGTAGATTACATACTGAAGTGGAAAGTGTTTCATTCCTGTCGAAAGCTAAGATAGTTTACCAAGGCGTAGCCGAGATGATCTAATGCTCTAGACAGGAAGGAAACACCTTCCCACCGAGGTTTGTATACTATTTCGGCAAAACCTTTCTTCATCATCGCTCTTGATACGATTGAAGCTACGCCACACGTTTTCAAAACTTTTTGTTTTTCACAGCCGCCCCTTGTGTCGTTTCTATTAACCATATACATTTAACCTTCGCATCATTATCTTTTTTCCAAGAAAAAAACTTTACTTTGTTTTTAAATATTCCTTCAAACGAATACGATGTTTTATTTTCTTTGTTCCGTTGCATCGTAGAACCTTGTGGCGTCCTTCATCGACGTGTCCTTGCGGATGAAACGTCACCACGCCAATCCTCCTTATCTTAACCTACTATTTTTAATGGCATGTGTCACATTCGAACCACTCATCTTCTGCTTGTTTGCTATCACACTTGAACTTCTTTGGAAGAATGCAATTTTTTTTGGTGCCTATTCAGGTTAGATTTCGTCTTAAATTTGCTGTGACACTTGTCACAAGCAAACCATTGCACAGCTTCGGTGGTGTGTTTCAGCAACATGTGACGTCTCAGGTTTCCTTAGTGCTGAGTCCTGTACTCGCAATTGAAGCAGTAGAACCACTTGGCTTCTTCATCAGGCTTGTGCAGTCATTTCTTGGGTGATGAGAGTTTTATTTATTAATTTTAAATTCACGATTGAATCCAAAAATATTGAGTTGTTTTACACCCAATTTAACTCCTGTGTGTGAACGGTGTGTACTCATTTATTCACATCATTTTGTTTTTTATATGGAGCGGCAACCATTAATTTTACATTCAGTTTTTACGCCTACTTGGACTACAATCATTTATAATAACCCTGTATTATTCACATAAAATATTTCTGATTCATATTTTACGCGTGACCTCAATTAACATTTTAGATATGTGACACAATTTGACAGCATTCTAACCTCATTTGGGTTTTCCCCCAAACACAATTTAGGGACACCACAAAATTTTACACTAGGGAGTAGTATGTATCTTAAATTCAAAAAACTCCTGGACTGTCAAAATTAAATTTTAAATAAAATGCTTGTTTTGACTGTACTTGGGGATAAAAATTTTTCACTATAGTGTATCCACGTCAAAATCTAGTTACAAAATATATTTAGGGTATGTTTTCCTTTTTAATTATTGAACTAAAAATGTTTTGAACACTTGAAACGAAATGCGGCAACGGAAAGAACTGGAGCGATTTAATCAAGTTTATAAAAAAACACAAGGAAAAACAGACAAACTGAAAACGAGTAAAAACTAAACAATAACCATAATTGAAAATCGCGTCCCATACCTGTGGGAGTCAGATTCCGCTAAGGATATAATACCTGTTACATTTGACGATTGGCGCCAGAATAAAAACTTAAATTCAAAAATCCCGAGAAGCGCGCCTACTTAGTAACTTTAGTAACCAAAGGTCATGCTAACAATTCACATCTATTATTGAAATTTTTTAATAAACAATTGTCAAATTTTCATGTTGGTATGAGCCAAACAGTGATTTTCCTGATAATGCGATTAGTCGAACTGAGTGTTAACGTTTTTGTAGCCTGTGCCCTGACAAGCGAGAGTTTATTTCAAATTTGAAAAAGATTTCTCCTGATTTCTCATTACATTTGTTTTGAAAATGAATTCATGGAAGAAAGGTAGAATACGGGAAGTGAAGTGAACATAACCTCAACTATGATTTGGTGATGCTGACAATTGTGGAGTACGTTCAAAATTTGTAGATTTGAAACCATACGAAAAAGCAGTTTTAGTTCAAAATTCCCACTCAAAGTAACAATTACAAAACAAGGTCGAAAAACACAATTTCAGATTACTTTTTCTTTTTATCCAATAAACGTTTGTATTTTACGTTTCTTGTTTTGACAAGATATGCCCTTGTCTTTTGTTCAGTATTTACACTGTTCGTGTTATTTTATTCTGAATCTTTGCTTTACCCCTAAATCTGGCCAACTGGCACAAACACCGTTCAACTATCAACTATACTCTATTCTTTATCTTGGTGAGTGGTCTTTGGGAAATTTTCAGCCGTCAAGTTGAATTTAGGGATTTTTGAAAGTTCCCATGGAAAAGTGCGTTGGTAGTTGTTGAAAAATATTCAAATATTACAATAATGTACTTACAGAGACGCCGCAAGGTCTTTCTATTTATTATTTAACAGGTTAAATTGGTCATGATTCATATGGACCGAGACATAACCTCAAACGTGTCATCTTCATATCGCATCGTTTTCTAAAACTTTAATAACTTGCTTGGGAATTTCAAAATGTTCTAGACCGGTCATACACTTTCCAGTCAAATTTGGTCCGGTTTATGGTTTAAGAATCCGGTTAGTTTCTCAAACCTAAACTTCTTTGCAATATTGCCCGGGACGGGCATAATGTTCGGTCGGATTGACCGACGACGGACGCCAATGATTTTCAGATCGGGAACGGTTAAATTTATGAATCGGTGTGTACGGCTTATATATTTACATTTACATTTCGCGACATAAGATCGCGAGATTTGGACATGAATGTTTGACGAAGATTTTGAATCTGAATGATAGCGATGACAGTTAATATTTGATTTACACCAAACAAAAATTTTGTGGAAAAAGTAAAACTTACAAAGCTACCCATGGCTTGCTTGATCGCATCGACCACTCACCAAGATAAAGAATAGAGTATAGAATGTTCACGTTGGCATGTTTTTTAAGATAATGTATCGTACTTACCGAAGTTTGGAGAATTCAAAAGTCTTGACAAAAAAATCACAAATTTAATTGTTGAAGTATATTTTATGGTGTTTTTGTAATATTCTGTTATTTTTGTCTATTTAGGCTACAGAAAAACAATGCCTAAACGTTGTTTACGAGCTGTCAAAAGTCAAATGTTGGAGTTCGAAGTTTGGTTGGGGTGCGTTCACTAATACAAAGCGAATTTTTGCGACCGTACCAGGTAAGTTGGTGACATTGGTAATTGGGCTTTTATTTCTATGATCCTCGAGAGCCACATTGAAATCCAAAAATGACAATTAAAACTGTCAAGACATTAGGGATACAGGAGGATATCCTTTTTCAAAATACTGTGACAAGTGCTGGTTGCGTAAAGTGTAAAATAAAAAACATGTGTTGAATTTACCTCTTGCTGATAGATGTTTAATTATTATATACATTATGATAATGCTAAAATAACAATTTATCTTATTTTGTTCTTATTTGTATTAAAATATAAATTAATTGTTATCAAAAACTTGCTTTTAAAATGTATAAATTTTTATTTATATTAATGTATTACCAAGTACCAACTGAAGACCTACATTTCTTTCGTCTAATGGTCAAAATAGCAATTCGCCTTGACACCACTCGGAAACAATCACTTTTAATAACATTCTAAAAGTAAAATATTACACACAAGAGACTTAAATCGAACAGAAAGAAACATTAAATAGTTATTAGTGTATCAAGGCCAAAAAGTGCATCTTTTTCGTCCGAATCAGGGTTTTCTAGTCCAGGTGCAGCCGAGACCTGAAAACAGGTGAGGACAAAAGGCACTTTTTGGTCGAGGTGCACATTAAATTTTTAAAGCAACCGCACGAACTACAAAGCAAGACATCATTGGAAAAATTACAAATTTATTTTGTATCAACTTTTTTCAAATAGATACAATTGACAATTTTTTTATAGTATTTTTTTATCAGCTTGCCAATAAAACAAGAAATTTACTATTTTCAATACAATTACTTATTTATCTAATTCACGGTGACAGGAAAATTATTGCGATTATCATCTGCCATGTCCGGCGGCGTATTAGACATTTTTTCAATCCTTTCGCTGTTGTAACGGGTGTTTTTTAAAATTTGGCGTCGAAGTAGGCGTTGAACTGTCGATTGTGAACGGACTATACAGGTTACGGATCATGGATCAGCTGTTTAAATCTTACGCTTTTACACGAGTGGTGCGATCTCAATCGACTCTCCAACGCCTGCTTCGACGCCAAATTTAAAAAAACACCCTTTATTAGACATGTCTTCATGGCGCTGTTGCTATCGATTATATGAACGTTCATTTTCTTATTATGCACCAAATAACCACCAGAAATAAGACAACACTTTTTCGGGGAAATAAAATACTTCGGTTAAATTTAACTGTCAAATATTCATTTGTTTTAAGTCGGTTTACTCGGTTTCGTTGTTAACTTAACTAAACAGACCAACAGATGCCGCCACGGTCCAGGGTCAGAAAACTGCGTCCGAAAAAGTGCGTACGAAAGAATTTTCCACAGTCGCCCCTTGTGTCTTTTCTGTTGACCATATGCATTTGATGATGTGAAGGTTCATCATAATTTTTTTCCAAGAAAAAAAACTTTTGTTTGTTTATTTTTTTTTAATCTTCCAAACGAATACGATTTTTGTGGCGTCCTTCATGGACGTGTCCTTGCGGATGTAACGTCACCACGCCAATCCTCTTTATTTTAACCTACTATGTACTTTTAGTTTCTGGTGCCTTTTCAGGCAAAATTTCGTTTTAAATTTGCACTGGCAATTGTCACAAGTGAACCTTCGCACGGCTTCCGAAGTGGTGTGCTTGAACAGCATGTGAAGTTTCAGATTCTTCTTCCTCTTCCTCCTGTACTCGCGGTAGAAGCAGTAGAACTATTCCGCTTCTTCGGAGGGATTGTGTAGGATCATGTGACATTTCAGGCTGGACTTCCATCTTGTTTTGTAAGAGCACTGTTCGCATTGAAACCACGCCACGTCTTCTTTCGGCATGTGTTTGACCCGCTCGTGTTGCCGCAGTCGGCACTTTTGCCGTGCCTTGAAGTCGCATTTGTCGCATTTCAACCATTCGATGTTCTCTTCGATCTTTCCGTCCGAATGGCGCAGTCTTACGTGGTTGTTCAAGTCATATTTGGTTTTGGTCTGGAAGTGACACTTGTCACAAGCAAACCACTGCACAGCTTCGGGTGTGGTGTGTTTCAGGTACATGTGACGTCTTAAGTTTTCTTTCCTTTGAGTCCTGTAGTCACAATTCAAGCAGTAAATCCACTTTGCTTCTTCGTCGGATTTGTGCGGAGTCATTATTGGACGTTCAAGAGAGACTTTCAGTTTTTTTTTGTAAGAGCACTGCAGCCACAACGCTTCTTTGTCTGATGTGTGTTTGATCAGTTTGTGATCCTTCATTCTGTACTTTTGTTTTACTTTGAAGTCGCATTTCAACAATCCACTGTCCTCTTCGATCATTACGTCCGAATGGTGCAATTTGACGTGTTTGTGCAAGTCATCTTTGGTTTTGCATTGGTACTCACACTTGTCGCAAGCAAGCCACTGCACAAATTCGGATAAGGTGTGTTTCAGCAACATGTGACGTCTCAAGTTTTCTTTCCTCCGAGCCCTGTACTTACAATTGCAGCAGTAAAACCACGTTGCTTCTTCATCTGATTTGTGCAAACTCATTATGTGACGTTTAAGAGAGCATTTCAGTTTTGTTTTGTAAGAACACTGTTCGCACTGCAGCCACAGCGCTTCTTCGTCTGATGTGTGTTTGATCAGTTTGTGACGCTTCACTCTGTATCTTTCTTTTGCTTTGAAGTCGCACTTGTCACACCTGAACCATTGGATCTCTTCATCGGATTTGTGTCGAGTTGTTATGTGACGTTTAAGATAACTTTCCAGTTTTGTTATGTAAGCGCACTTTTCACATTGAAACCATGACGTTTTTTCATTTGATGTGTATGCACACGTCACGCTGTGACGTTTTAAGCAATATCTTCGATCTGTCTTATAGTTGCATTTATCGCAGCTGAACCATTGAACGTTTCCTCTGGACAGTTGCAGTTTTGCGTCGTTACTAAACGTTACTTTCTCGAAATCTTCTTTCGTCTTAAAACACAAAGTATCCAAGTGTTTGATCCACACTAACGCTGAATATGTTTCGAACGAGCACTCTCGACAGATGTAGCTTTTTACTTCAACGTCATTTTTCGGTTCGTCGATCCTCTTTCTGTGATGTTCTCTGATGTGTTGATTGAAAATTATCGCAAGATCGCTTTCAAAATCGCACTCTTCGCAGTGGTACTTTTCTAGAGAGTTTTTTTCGCAACCGAATGATGGGATTTGGGGGAAAAAAAGTGATCTGCTCATGTAAGGACATCTGTCGCAGTCGTGAATCCTTCCGCATTCACATTTCAGAATGCTCCCTGTATATTCCAAATTTGCCATTTTGATGTTACAGTCTGAAAATTAGATTTTAACTCAATCACGATGGCTGCAAAATATGCAATTTTTAGTTTATGTAAAGGTAGTGTGCGTCCACCAGACAAAGAGTACTTCTAGTACTTTATACTTTATTTGGTTGGCACCTTTGTTTTAAATTTGACAACGCAATTTGACGTCGACCAACCAATTTTTTGTATGTTTGAGAATTCACCCTGTGCCTATGTGACACAATTTGACAGCGTTTTAACCTCAATTCGATTTTTCCCCCAAACAAACACTATTTAAAGTGGACTCAAGTTGCAAAAAACCACGGATGAATTAGTTAGGTATTAGCTGTCATTGTGTTTGGTAATTTTAACGAATCACTATTGGTAGCATTGGTGCAATTTAAATTTAATGATGCTGTGCCTAACCTCAAATAAATAATTACAAAAAAGTTACTAGAAAAGGTCGATATAAAATTCAAACTAACGAAACTTCTATTGCATACTGCACTATGTAAATTTTCACCACTTTTGATTTGCAACAGCATTTTTTCAATATTTTTTAACCAACCAAATAGAGGCACAAAAGGACTAGAAAATCATATACCTATAGTTTGGATTAAATATTTTCCAAATAAGTACACAGTTTTAAAGTAATTTCAAATAACAACGTAAGTACGGTCGATGGACAAAAAAACTGGGACAAAAATTTTAATCCAGGTTTACTAACAAATGGGTTAACTATGGTATGATGACATAAGACAAAAATGCCACGTGTGACACTTACAAACATCTGTTTGGCGAGCAATACAGTATTTTTGCTAACGTTTACCTCGTTAGCAATTGCTCGTATGATATTGATAATACCCTCCCAAGGCCTTGTCTAATTAGGTGTTTTTGGAATTCAGTTAGATTCGGCATTACAGCTGTCAACACTGATTGTAAAAGTCAGTATTATTTTGACTTTATCTTGACAATTAAAAGCTTGATACAAATGTAAGAAATTTTGAGCGTCCCAGCTTTTTTTGTCCACCAACCGTACATTAATTTTAACCAGTGACACTTCTCGTGAAGAACAACAAAAATTTTTATGCATCATTTTTTCGAAATATATTTTTTTTCAGTGGGTATTTTCCCTCCCCCATAAATTAACGAGCTGTCTATTTCCTAGTTATTTAACCCGATGACACTGACCGTGATATAATAGTTTTTGTAAAAATCATCGCAAAACTTTGTGTTTTTAGAATAAAGTTTTTTCGCTCGGCGGCCGAGGTGCAGTTTTTAGTTAGTTTTGTCCGACTCCACAAGCCAGGTGTTTACGTGTTGATTATGTGATTTGAGCTAAAATTTTGTGAAAATGGAACGTTTATTTTCGAATATTGAATACACAGATATGTATTGTGTTGTGCGTGAAATGTGCGGGACTGCTCCGCGAGTCCAGAGAATTTCCGTGCGACTTCTTCTTGTGAAGTTTTAACAGAACGGGTGGAAAATGCTGCCACAACAATTCGCAATAACAGAGGTATGTTGGAAAGAATGGAAATATCATTTTGTTGGCGTCTTCATTATTGTATTGACAATAACGACGGTCACTTTAAACACTTCTTGTAATGGTTAGTGATTACTCTAATTATTTCATGAGAATTTTTACAGATTAATACACTAATTTCAGGAAACATTTTGTCATTATTTGGGTATAGGCGATTCATTAGGGTCAGTAAAATATTTATTATTTATCCTTATCATTAGGTATCCATAGGTCGCAGCAACCAGCGCAGCAGTTAGCCGCCGTGCAAAAAACAGTGAAAGTTTTCTTTCATTTGTTTTTTGTTCTTCGCTTGTCGGCATCGGCGAAGCAAGTAATCTCCATAGGCGGTTAACGAAATTTGTGCCAAGTTTTTCAATCATTTTAATTGGATAACTATAAGGTTTACGAAAAAAATATATTCAAATACCGTGAGATCATTTAAATTTATAATTAGAGGAGGTTATGACTTTAAAATTATATTGGCAACACCGCTGACATCTTGATTAGAATTGTCAAAATGACGCTTTAAAATTCAATACAAAGTATGAAACCGCGAGTTAACAGTTGTAACCAAGCCAGGTGTTTGATACAACTGTTAACTCGCAGTTTCATATTGTGTATTGAATTTTGAAGCGCTACTTTGACAAATCAAATCAAGATGTCAAGGGTGTTGCCAGTCTAATTTTAAAGTCATAGCCAACTTTAATTATAAATTTAAATAATCTCACCGTATATTGTTGCTATTAACGAGATCTATTAAAATTAATGTACTTATTTTTGAGACACGTTGTATAGTTGACTCAAGTTGCAAAAAACCACTTTGCCTTTGTAACGGCACTTTTATGGCGTTAGTCATTTGTAATTACTTTAAAACTGTACTTATATAGAAAATATTCAATCCAAACTATGATTTTCTGGTCCCTTTTTGCCTTTATTTGGTTCAAAAATATTGAAAAAATGCCGTTGCAAATGACAAGTGGTCTTTTGCAACTTGAGTCAACTATACAGGATGTTTTCAAAGTTGAGGCGTTCCTTGTAACACGAGGTCCTATACATTATTCTTAAAAATGTTTGCCTACATCTTCTTAGTGAAATGTTTGTATTAACGGAGATAATTGATTGTATATTTTTATTGTTTTCTAAAATTTTGAGTCCGGTGCTGTCTATTTCTCCGCTGTACTAGATTAATAACTGACGTGGCCCAGGACGGTATCTTTCCGGAAATCGCTCTGCGTACTCTCTGGACGCCGCAGCTGCATTCTGATAACGTGCTAACATTGCCCGTACATTAGCAACATATCTGTGAGCTCATTATTTTCCTAATAATAAAGCCATTCCGACTAATTAGATGGCAACTCTGACAGTATTTTTGATTAACGTCCATGCTCATTTGATTTTTTTTTGTCAATTCTAATTTCTAACAAATCAGTGCAAAATTTGAAAAGGACCTATTGTATCTTCATTGCTGTACACATTTTCTAAGGTGGTTTTGGCTAAAACTTGTGACCAAAAGTTGGCCAGTGACAGCTCCGGGCTCTCAGGGGGTTTTCGGGGCATAGGGCGTGGGTTCGGATTATAAAAAAATGGGCGCCAGGCAGCTATTGTCTTGAGCTGGTTGTTAAGCTTGTCCAGCTGCCGGGACAGGTGCTCAGTTTCTCGGATGCTTCGGAGTCAATACGAAAGAACTTAATTCCTTGCGAATTAAATAATTGGTTTATTCAATTTTTGTCCAACAGTCCAGGAAATTCGAAATGCTTACTTAAGTGTGCACTGGTCCGTGGAATTGGCAACGTTACTCTACGTAATTTTGTTAATTGAAATTTCGAACCAGTTCACATTAATGATCTTATTCAATACCTTATTCTGGTCTTATCAAGAAAGCTTTCCTTTACAGGTGACCTTGTAACTTATTTGTGAATAAACTTAAAATTAATACAACTCCGATGAAAAAAAACGAAAGGAAAATCTGTTGCATGCGTGAAACAAGAATGAAGCGCAGTCTTCTGCTTTCATAAATTTACAACGTTAATTTAACATCGATTCTATAATTGAAAAAATTGCAAATTTACTGGAAGTAGAAGAACTGCTACTAATAATTGAAATGTGAAATTTGAAAACTTGAGCTTTGTGAAGTCTTTCTAAAAATTTGAAATTATTGAAATGCGAGATTTTTACAAATTGAAACGGTTCTAAATATTGAGAAGCGGGATATTTGAGGCGTTCTTTGATTTTTCGCAAATCCGCAATTAAATTGTGCGACTTATCTTACGCCGGTAACGTGGTGTGACCTTGACGATTTTCTTTAGTCCTTGGTGAAACGGTACGTGGTCCGATGACCTTAATGGACGGTTTGCGGTCTGGCGACGACCACTCTGACGAACGATGCGGCGACGAATGACCCTAAAGAATAACGTTCCTGGTCCGAACTATCGCCCCAAATAACGATGACTGGTCCGGCTGACCCTAAAGAACAACGTTCCTGGTCCGGCTGACCCTAAAGAACAACGTTCCTGGCTCGAACTATCGCCCCAAATAACGATGACTGGTCCGGCTGACCCTAAAGAACAACCCCTAACGAATTGTCGTTAGTGTTGCGAAACTCAATCGATTCGGTAATTACCTTTCCGCTGAAAGGGGTTGCTTCTCGATAATTCGAAGGAGGACTTTCCGGTTCTCCTTCGCGGTACGGTAACGGTAATCTGGCTCGAACTACCCCTAACGGACGAAAATTAGTGAAGTGAATTCGCTAATGAAGGATAATTACCTCTATCTCGCTAGATGACGAGGGGTTTCTCGACCACGGCAAAACGGTAAACGGTAAAACGGTAAATCTTCGGGCTCCTCGACGGCCCCGAAGGCTGGCAGCGCCGGTTTGTTTACGTTGGACTTCACCGATCGAAAAATCCGGATGTCGAAGCGGTAATGTGTCGGTGAGTCCACGCGTAACACACGATAGATGTTGACGGCAATTTCCCGCAGGATCTCAAAAGGTTGGACACCACAAGGATGAAGGAAGAAGGTTAGGGAAAAGAAGAGAAGAAGATAACTTTCCGGCAAGTCACGGGAACAAAAGGGAATCGGAATTAACTTTGCCGTACGGTTACCCGAGCTGAGAAGAAGAAGAGGAAGGATTGAAGGAAAAGGAAAGGAGAAAGAAGAAAAAAGCGAACGATGAATAGATAGGCCGCAGCTAGACAGCCTAGAGGCGTGAGGCCACCTCAGCCTAAAATTTAGGGGCTAACATGTGTGATTCCAGCCGCCCCAAAACTGGCTGGCACAAAGACTCTACAATGAAAACTCTAAAGAAACCGCGAAAGAAACAAACGAAAACCGAAAGTGAAACTGAAAGCGAAACCGAAATAAAACTGAAAGTGATCCGATAAACAAAAATGAACCCTGAACCGATAAACTCAAAATGAATTGACTGACGGCACAAACAAACTGAATTATTTCGAAATGAGCGTCCCCAAAAAAGGTTACGGCAGGGTGGGCGCGTCGCGACGTCATATGCCGTGCGTTGTGTTGCTTGTTCCTGATCTTCGAACAGCGATCTTATTGTCCCGCGAGCATAAGTAGGACCTCTTGGCCTCCTACCCCGGCCAAAACGAATAGTGGCACTTTGACCTGCTACACTACCCCCCTCCTCAAAAAGAAAAAAGAAAAGGTAACGCGGTTGCCTTTTTCTTTTTACACAAAACGAAGATGAAGTCTTCTCAAAAACGTCAAAATTTGTTCAATGGAAAAGTTTTGATTCCGCCACAAAATGGCTAGTTGATATCTGCGCGTATCAAACGATTGAAAACTGAATCTCAATGTCAATTAGTACTTGAGTACTGCGGTATGATGTAAGTCGAATTCGGGATATGTCATAAATGGGGTTTTTCAAATAAACTTTTCCTGAACAAACTCCACGGTAAAATTTTTGGTCTCGATCATTTCAAAAAATTCGACGAAAAAAAATGCAACGCAATTTTCGCTGCAGCGCTCGAAAACGGAAAGTGAAAATGCGACGAAGCGTTTTCCACGATTCCACGGAACGTCATCCGCAAAAAAATCGCTCATAGAGACACTTGGAGGTCTTCGAGTGTCTGACCTTGACATTGGCGAAATGTCCACCGTTTCTCCGATTGTGCGACAAGGATGGAACTCAAACAAACATGTCACCCGAAAAAGTGTTTCGCAGCGCGATAACGTTCTCAAAAAATTTCTTATCTGTGAAGACACGAGATAAGACTGAATACAATCCGCTAATTTTCTCTGCAAAATTCCTGCTTCTCTTACACGGTAAAAAAATTGAAAACTGAAATTTCTCTGAAACCCAAACCCAAAGCTCCGATTGTTGAACAATGAAAAATCTGTGATCTTGCCAAATCTGTAGTTGAGTCACAAACACGATAAACAAAGCTGAATGAGCCAAACTGACCAAATTTGCGGAATTCAAACGAGGAAGCAAAATCGTCAAAATTTGTGACTGCTACAAAGTTGACAAATCACACCCCTAACAAATCGCGTCAAAATTTGTGGCGGCTCGATTGACTTGACAGGCCCTCGAAAATCCAAGCGTCAAAATTTGTGGCTGTCAAATGCAAGCGAGCCCTCGAGGCCCAAATTGGTTTACAAATTTCGCGAAAATGAAGATGAGCGATAAACGAAAATTTGTGGTTGCTCCAAAAAGTCGGGAAATCGGGCCCCACGTTGGGCGCCAAAATTTGTGTGACCAAAAGTTGGCCAGTGACAGCTCCGGGCTCTCAGGGGGTTTTCGGGGCATAGGGCGTGGGTTCGGATTATAAAAAAATGGGCGCCAGGCAGCTATTGTCTTGAGCTGGTTGTTAAGCTTGTCCAGCTGCCGGGACAGGTGCTCAGTTTCTCGGATGCTTCGGAGTCAATACGAAAGAACTTAATTCCTTGCGAATTAAATAATTGGTTTATTCAATTTTTGTCCAACAGTCCAGGAAATTCGAAATGCTTACTTAAGTGTGCACTGGTCCGTGGAATTGGCAACGTTACTCTACGTAATTTTGTTAATTGAAATTTCGAACCAGTTCACATTAATGATCTTATTCAATACCTTATTCTGGTCTTATCAAGAAAGCTTTCCTTTACAGGTGACCTTGTAACTTATTTGTGAATAAACTTAAAATTAATACAACTCCGATGAAAAAAAACGAAAGGAAAATCTGTTGCATGCGTGAAACAAGAATGAAGCGCAGTCTTCTGCTTTCATAAATTTACAACGTTAATTTAACATCGATTCTATAATTGAAAAAATTGCAAATTTACTGGAAGTAGAAGAACTGCTACTAATAATTGAAATGTGAAATTTGAAAACTTGAGCTTTGTGAAGTCTTTCTAAAAATTTGAAATTATTGAAATGCGAGATTTTTACAAATTGAAACGGTTCTAAATATTGAGAAGCGGGATATTTGAGGCGTTCTTTGATTTTTCGCAAATCCGCAATTAAATTGTGCGACTTATCTTACGCCGGTAACGTGGTGTGACCTTGACGATTTTCTTTAGTCCTTGGTGAAACGGTACGTGGTCCGATGACCTTAATGGACGGTTTGCGGTCTGGCGACGACCACTCTGACGAACGATGCGGCGACGAATGACCCTAAAGAATAACGTTCCTGGTCCGAACTATCGCCCCAAATAACGATGACTGGTCCGGCTGACCCTAAAGAACAACGTTCCTGGTCCGGCTGACCCTAAAGAACAACGTTCCTGGCTCGAACTATCGCCCCAAATAACGATGACTGGTCCGGCTGACCCTAAAGAACAACCCCTAACGAATTGTCGTTAGTGTTGCGAAACTCAATCGATTCGGTAATTACCTTTCCGCTGAAAGGGGTTGCTTCTCGATAATTCGAAGGAGGACTTTCCGGTTCTCCTTCGCGGTACGGTAACGGTAATCTGGCTCGAACTACCCCTAACGGACGAAAATTAGTGAAGTGAATTCGCTAATGAAGGATAATTACCTCTATCTCGCTAGATGACGAGGGGTTTCTCGACCACGGCAAAACGGTAAACGGTAAAACGGTAAATCTTCGGGCTCCTCGACGGCCCCGAAGGCTGGCAGCGCCGGTTTGTTTACGTTGGACTTCACCGATCGAAAAATCCGGATGTCGAAGCGGTAATGTGTCGGTGAGTCCACGCGTAACACACGATAGATGTTGACGGCAATTTCCCGCAGGATCTCAAAAGGTTGGACACCACAAGGATGAAGGAAGAAGGTTAGGGAAAAGAAGAGAAGAAGATAACTTTCCGGCAAGTCACGGGAACAAAAGGGAATCGGAATTAACTTTGCCGTACGGTTACCCGAGCTGAGAAGAAGAAGAGGAAGGATTGAAGGAAAAGGAAAGGAGAAAGAAGAAAAAAGCGAACGATGAATAGATAGGCCGCAGCTAGACAGCCTAGAGGCGTGAGGCCACCTCAGCCTAAAATTTAGGGGCTAACATGTGTGATTCCAGCCGCCCCAAAACTGGCTGGCACAAAGACTCTACAATGAAAACTCTAAAGAAACCGCGAAAGAAACAAACGAAAACCGAAAGTGAAACTGAAAGCGAAACCGAAATAAAACTGAAAGTGATCCGATAAACAAAAATGAACCCTGAACCGATAAACTCAAAATGAATTGACTGACGGCACAAACAAACTGAATTATTTCGAAATGAGCGTCCCCAAAAAAGGTTACGGCAGGGTGGGCGCGTCGCGACGTCATATGCCGTGCGTTGTGTTGCTTGTTCCTGATCTTCGAACAGCGATCTTATTGTCCCGCGAGCATAAGTAGGACCTCTTGGCCTCCTACCCCGGCCAAAACGAATAGTGGCACTTTGACCTGCTACAAACTCTTTAGAACAACGCATACTATCACATGTTAAAAGGAACGCTTCAACTTCGAAAACACCTGTAGGTACAACACCACAAAGTGTTGTATTTGATATTACGATTCATAAAGAATCTAACATAAACTGACATGACTTTTTGAGTTCTCTCAACACAAAATACGATCAACACTTGGTATATTCTGCATTGACTGCTTTGTGCATTTGGCAATGTCTGATCATACTCTCGTTTTGGTTTATTATTTCTGTGCAATAGAAATGGAGGAAACTGACCATCTGTTGGACTCTGGAATTTCCATTCGAGTCAACCTCGAAGACTTGTTGAACTGCAGTCGTAATTATTAATAAACTAATCATATAAACTAGGCAAACCTAAGGTGACCTTGACAAAGTTGTGGAGTACAAAGTGTGTCGATTTGAAACGATACGAAAAAGCAATTTTATTTCAAAATTTGTACTCAAATTAAAAATTACAAAACAAATTAGAACGACACAATTTCAGTTTACTTTTTCTCCTTATCTAGTAGCTAAACGCCTGCATTGTACATTTTTTATTTTGACAAGATATGTCCTTGTCTTTTGTTGAGTATTTACACCGACCATAAACAAGCCTTTTACTTCATTTTTATTTGCACATAAATTAGTTCAATTCCTTTTTGTTTGTTGTATCTTTGGGCAGCTCATGTTGTTTTTCCTGAATCTTTGCTTTACCTCTAAATCTGACACCGTTCACCTTTGCGTATTTTATTTTTTAAGATAATGTGTCGTACTTACCAAAGTCTGAAGAATTCAAAAGTCTTGATAAAAAAAATCACATTTTATTGTGGAATAATTGTGTTTTACGGTGTTTTTTTGTAATTTTCTACGTGACTTTTTGTCTATTTAGGCCACCGAAAACAATGGCAGAACATTGTTTGCGAGCTGTCAAAAGTCAGATGTTTGGAGTGCGTTCACTAATACAGTCCGGAATACAGAACCATACAGTTTTTTTTTTCATTATTTAAAAAAACGATTAAAATAGTTGAAAATGCTGTGACAATGTTGGTTGTGTAAAGTGCCAAATAAAAAATTTAAAATATGTGTTTGATTTACCTTTCCCGATAGATGTTTATTTATTTATACAGGGTTATTCACGAGACTTCATATGAAAATTTCGTCATATGCAACCCAAAATACAATAAACCCCTAGAACTTTATTTTTTATTTAATTCGAAATAAGTTAGCAATCCAAGTAGCTTGGCGAATAAGATTAATCATGACACTTTCTCTTTATTGAGGTTATGAGCAAAAGTTAATATAAATGTGAAAACTGACATGACAAACAATAAGGAGCAGCAATCGTTGATTTATAAATTTTGTAAGCTAGAAACCATTGGAAATTGTAGTTTCGGTTGCATGTAACGAAATTTTCATCGGTAGTCTCTCGTGACTAACCCTGTATAGGTACTGCGGTAATGTTAAAATAACAAATTATGTTTGTTCTTATTTGTATTAAAATATAAATTAATTGTTATCAAAAACTTGTTCTTAAAATGTATAAATTTTTATTGATCTCATTGGATTACCAACTGAATACCTACATTTCTTTCCTTATAGTCTAATGGTCAATATAGCAATCGGTAGGCCTTGATACAACTCGGAGACAATCACTTTTAATAACATTCTAAAAATAAAATGTTATATTAAAGAGTAATACAATATGATCGATCAAGAAAAAAAAAAAAAGATAAGGGGTGGCTACGCAAAATAAAATTTCTTAAAACGTAGCATTCACGATTGTTTCAAATTCGAAGTGTCTATGAAAATCTGACATTTTAATTGAATTGCACTAAATCAATTACGGAATTGACAACAAAACGAATATTTAATAAGGAAACGTCATATGACAGGACCTGACGCCAGTCTAACAAAAAATATCTTGGCTGCTGCGTGTTTAAAACAATCGTGAACGGTTAATAACTTAAACAACTGTTACTGACGCAAATGTTAAATGGACAAGTTGTAATCCTCTTTCTGAAATGGGAACGAAAAAAACTGTGACTGCTTTTACCACGACCTTCTAAATAGTCGAGACGCTTGGCTCTCTCCGGCCTGTTCATTTGAGCAAAATACCATTATGCACTTGTAAGCCGTTTGGCGCTAGCGAACGGGCGATTTGAGTTCGGAACCATGCGGTTTGAAACTGGGCTTTCTGTCATTGTGTTGTCACTGTCGGATAAAGACATGATTACTACATTTTAATCTAAATTTTCGGTTAGTTAAGCATATTAATTACATAGATAATCATTCCTAATATACCTATTCTTAAATACAACGAAATTTATGGAGATGTGAGTATGAATTCACGGAATTCAGTACTTGTTATAATACCCACAACATTGGAAGTAGACGAAGGAAAAGAAAATGGAGATTTAAGCAGGCAAAGAACTGTTTGCGGTGACAGAGAATGTTTCAGTCGGGATCGGTACATTAGCAGCACTATTGGAAAGGCTTGCCTACAACATTATGTTAGTGAAGAATATTTTTAAAGTACATTTTAAATTATTGCAAGTCTATTACTGATTAAAAGATTTTTGAAATCCCTATCTGGGCAAATATTTAAACTTTCTGAAGCCAATTCATTGAATGTTTTTGTCTTTTTATAATCCTTACACGTCTCCAAATAGCATTTTACATGTCATCTTTTTGACATTTAACGTTTCGCGCCAATTTCAGCGCCGGCAAAGTAGCGCCAAACGGCGAACGCCGAAAACTGGCAAATGAACAGGCCGGAGAGAGCCAAGAGTCTCGACTATTTAGAAGGTCGTGGCTTTTACCATTCACAACCTTTTTTTTATTGGACTTTCGGCAAAACCTTTCTTCATCATCGCTGTTAGTACGATTGAAGCTATGCCACACGTTTTCAAAAGTTTTTGTTTTCGATAGCCGCCCCTTCTGTCGTTTCTGTTAACCCATATACAGGCTTATTCGTTTATTCTAAATTATTGCCCATGTTATGACATTTTTGCCGCTTTGATGTGAACTGTCAATTTTTGTCGCTGTCACTGTCATTTTTTAGGTGAAAAGTGCGGTGATGAGGATTTTATTTATTATTTTTAAATTAACGATTGAATCCAAAAATACTGAGTTGTTTTGCAACCAATTCTAAAAATATTGAGTTGTTTCGCACCAATTGAATTCCTTATTTTAACCTACTATGTACTTTTAATGACATGTGTTACATTCAAACCACTCATCTTCGGCTCGTTTGCTATCACACTTGAACTTCTTTGGAAGAATGCAAGAGTTTTTGGTGCCTGTTCAGGCAAAATTTCGTCTTAAATTTGCACTGGCACTGGTCACAAACGAACCATCGCACGGCTTCCGAGGTGGTGTGCTTGAGCAGCATGTGATGTTTCAGATTCTTTTTCCTCTTCGTCCTGTACTCGCAGTTGAAGCAGTAGAACCATTCCGCTTCTTCGTCGGGTTTGTGCAGGATCACGTGACATTTCAGGTTGTATTTGCGTTTTGTTTTGTAAGAACACTGCTCACATTGAAACCACAGCGCCTCTTCGTTCGGCGTGTGCTTGAACCGCTCGTGTTGCCGCAGTCGGCACCTTTGCCGCGCCTTGAAGTCGCATTTGTCGCACTTCAACCATTCGATATCCTCTTTGATCTTCACCGGTACGTCTGAATGGTGCAATGTTGCGTGTTTGTGCAAGTCGTATTTGGTTTTGGAGTGGTACTGACACTTGTCACAAGCAAACCATTGCACAGCTTCGGATGTGGTGTGTTTCAGCAACATGTGACGTCTCAGGTTTCCTTTCCTCCTAGTCCTGTACTCGCAATTGAAGCAGTAGAACCATTTTGCTTCTTCATCGGATTTGTGCAGAGTCATTATGTGACGTCTGAGAGAGCATTTCAGTTTTGTTTTGTAAGAACACTGTTCGCACTGCAGCCACAACGCTTCTTCGTCTGATGTGTGTTTGATCAGTTTGTGATGCTTCACTCTGTATCTTTGTTTTGCTTTGAAGTCACACTTGTCACACGTAAACCATTGGATATCTTCTTCATCGGATTTGTGTCGAATTGTAATGTGACGTTTAAGATAGCATTCCAGTTTTGTTTTGTAAGCGCACTGTTCACATTGAAACCACGATGTTTCTTCATTTGACGTGTGTTTCATAAGGTCGTGACGTTTTAATCTGTATTTTCGATTTGTCTTATAGTTGCATTTATCGCACCTGAACCACTGAACCTCTTCTCTGGAGAAATGCTGTTTTGCATCGTTACCAAACGTTAGTTTCTCGAAATCTTTTTTTGTCTTAAAACACAAAATATCCAAGTGTTTGATCCACACTAACGCTGAATGTGTTTCGAACGCGCACTCTCGACAGATGTAGCTTTTTACTGCGTCAACGTCATTTTTCGGTTCGTCGATTCTCTTTCTGTGATGTTCTCTGATGTGTTGATTGAAAATTATCGCAAGATCACTTTCAAAATCGCAGTTTTTGCAATTGTACTTTTCTAGGGAGTTTGTTTCGCATCTGAATGATGGGAACAAGTGAAAAACAAGTGATCTGCTCACGTAAGGACATCTGTCGCAGTCGTGAATCCTTCCGCATTCACATTTCAAGATGCTCCCCGCATGTTCCAAATTTGCCATTTTGATACTACAGTCTGAAAATTAGATCTAGATAGATAAAGAGTAAAGTACCTTCTAGCATTTTATACTTTATTTGGTTGGCACCTTTGTTTTAAATTTGACAACGCACCGATGACCAACCAATTTTTGTATATTTGAGACCCCAACTGTTGGGTGATTCAAAATGATTGTGTATGGCAACTATGTACAAAAATGTATGTGACAACTGTGTGGGTAGGATAGAGTCAGTTGACATTTCATTGACAGTGCATAGTCACGGAATTTTGAAAATTATCAAGTCAATGTGCAATAGTGGTATAAAAAAAATCAAATGCACGCATATGAAATGTGATACAACTGTCAACTCTAACCCACCCAGACAATTGCCACATAAATCATTTTGAATAGTCCAATAAGGTAAAGGTTGCCATTATGTATGAAACTGGCTCCGTCCTGCTAAAATGGTTTAACGCTTTCATTGTACATTTCTTGTTTTGACAAAATATGTCCTTGTGGTCTTTTGCTGAGTATTTACAAGCAAGCCATTTAACTTAATTTTTTGTTGGGCACTGTCAGAATTTGAGAATTTTCTCCTATGTGAACGGATTTTGATAAACGTCACAAATTGTCAAAACGAAACGTCAAGCTAATTTTAAAGATTTTAAGCGATTTGGAGCCTTTAAGGGGCTCGTCGAACAAAAAAAAGTTGTATTCAACTCGTTCGTGTGTAAATTGGGCTTTTTTCGCACTCGTGATCCCACTCGTGCCAAAAAAAACCCAATTTACACAAGAACTCGTCAAATAAACTACTATTTTATTTGCACATAAATTAGTTCCATGCCTTTTTTTTATTGTATCTTTAAGCAGTTCGTGTTATTTTATTCTGAACCTTTGCTTTACCTCTAAATCTGGCACAAATACGGTTCAACGTAGAATGTTCACGTTTGCGTATTTTTTAAGAAAATGTTTCGTACTTACCGAAATTGGGGGGAATTCAAGTCTAAAAAAAAATCACATATTTTATTGTTGAATTATTGTATTGTACGGTGTTTTTTTGTAATCTTATCCGCGATTTTTGTCTATTTAGGCCACCGAAAACAATGGCAGAACATTGTTTACGAGCTGTCAAAAGTCAGATGTTGGAGTGCGTTCACAAATACGAAATTCAGTCCGCAAACCAGAACCATAGAAAGTGTCTTTTTTTTTAATTTAACGATTAAAACTAAGGAAGTTAAACTAAACTTCCGCGTTAAAATAGATAAGGTGATTTTCCACGAGTCAAGTATTATTATTGAATTAGAATACTATAGGGTTATTAAAATTATGTTTCTTCATCGTAGGTGGCTGTGCGCTTTATTTAAATGCGCCACCCTCTACGGACCCTAAAAAAATTTAAATGCAGTCAGTAATACGTTTTACAGTTTATTTCCTATGATCCTGGCATTATTGACAATCCTTTTTTGTATAATTTTGAAATCTTT
The DNA here is from genome assembly GCF_963966145.1 of Tenebrio molitor. Taxonomy (NCBI): domain Eukaryota; kingdom Metazoa; phylum Arthropoda; class Insecta; order Coleoptera; family Tenebrionidae; genus Tenebrio; species Tenebrio molitor. The sequence continues at coordinate 1,228,486 of NC_091049.1, forward strand.
TTTGTTACCTAATTAAAATGCGATCCAATGACGAAAGGGTTGATATGATATCGATGAGTCAGTTTATTAAATAAAAAAAAAATATTGTCGATTACTGCCATTTTTATAATTGAGACTTTTGTGAGGGATGTCCAAACCATGCAAAAGTTAAAATTATTCATGTTTGTGAATCAAGTTACGAATCGAAAACGTAGTGCTGACTGCATTTAAATTTCCTTAGGGTCGGAAAATTATGCGAATCGGTCTGTGTATTATGGTATTGCTAAAATAACAACATATCTTATTACTTTGTTCTTATTTGTATTAAAATATAAAACAATTGTTATCAAAAAGTTGCTTTTATAATTTATACATTTTTTTGTTCGACACTGTCAGAATTTGAGAATTTTCTCCTGTGTGAACGGATTTTGATAAATGTCACAACTTGTCAAAACGAAACGTCAAGCTAATTTTAAAGATTTTAAGCGATTTGGAGCCTTTAACGAGCTTGTCAAACAAAAAAACGTATTCTACTTGTTCGTGTGAAATTGTGCCTTTTTTGGCACTCGTGGGCCTTTAAAACGCTCGTTTCATTCGCGTTTTAAACTGACCCACTCATGCCAAAAAATGCCCAATTTACACACAAACTCGTTAAATAAACTACTATTATTAATTTCAACGGATTACTAACTAAAGACCTAGATTTCTCTCTTTATGGTATAATGGTCAATACGACTGGACACAACTCGGAGACAATCACTTTTAATAACATTCTAAAAATAAACTCTTTTACTGAAGAGACTTAAATCGAACAGAAGGAAACATTAATTAAAACAAATTATAACTAATGCAATATGACTGATCAACAAAAAAAAAAAGATAAGGAGTGGCTGTGCAGAACAAAATTTCTGAAATCGTGTCGTGTAATTTAAACAACTGTCATTGACGCCAATGTTAAAGTTGACAAGTAACAGTTGTTCAAGCTAAAAAATGGTTTTCACTCGAGAAGTCAAAATATTCATGATAGAATCCTCTTTCTGAAACGGGCACGAAGAAAGCTGTGACTGCCTTTACCATTCACAACCTTTTTTTTTACTGGATTTTCGGCAAAACCTTTCTTTTCATCATCGCTGTTGGTACCACTAAAGCTACGTCACACGTTTTCAAATGTTTTGTTTTCACAGCCGCCCCTTGTCTTTTTTCTGTTGACCTTATGCATTTAACGTTCACATCATTATCTTTTTCCCAAGAAAAAAAAAACTATCCTTCGTTTACTTTTTTAAAATCTTCTTTCAATCGAATACGATTTTCTCTTTTTGTTTCGTTGCATCGTATAACCTTGTGGTATCCTTCATCAACGCTAAGCCTCCTTATCTTAACCTAGGGACTATTTTTAATGACACCTGTCACATACAAACCACCATCTGCGGCTCGTCTACTATCACACTTGAACTTCTTCGGAAGAATGCAAGAGTTTTTGGTGCCTGTTCAGGTGAGATTTCGTCTTAAATTTGCTCTGGCACTTGTCACAAGCGAACCATAGCACGGCTTCCGCGATGGTGTGCTTGAGCCGCATATGATTATTGAGGCTCTGCTTCCTCTTCGTCCTGAACTCGCAGTTGAAGCAGCAGAACCATTCCGCTTCTTCGTCGGGTTTGTGCAGGACTACGTGACATTTCAAGCTGTATTTCCATTTTGTTTTGTAAGGGCACTGTTCACATTGAAACCACGCCGCCTCATCGATGGGCGTGTGTTTGAACCACTCGTGTTGCCGCAGTCGGCACCTTTGCCGTGCCTTGTAGTCGCATTTGTCGCATTTAAACCATTCGATGTGCTCTTCGATCTTTCCGTCCGAATGGCGCAGTTTTGCGTGTTTGTACAAGTCGTATTTGATTTTGCACTGGTAGTGACACTTGTCACAAGCAAACCACTGCACAGCTTCAGGTGTGGTGTGTTTCACCAACATGTGGCGTCTCAAGTTTCCTTTCTTCAGAGTCCTGTACTCACAATTGAAGCAGTAAAACCAGTTTCCTTCCTCGTCGGATTTGTGCACACCCAATATGTGACGTTTAAGAGATTCTTTCCGTTTTGTTTTGTAAGAGCACTGTTCGCACTGCAGCCACAACAATTCTTCCTTGAATCTGTGTTTGATCAGTTTGTGATACTCCATTTTGTACCTTTGTTTTGCTTTGAAGTCGCATTTGTTGCACTTCAACCATTCGATGTCCTCTTTGATCTTCACTGTTACGTCCGAATGCTGCAGTTTTGTGTGTTTCTTCAAGTCGTCTTTGATTTTGCACTGGTACTGACACATGTCACAAGTAAACCACTGCACAGCTTCGAGTGCGGTGTGTTTCACCAACATGTGACGTCTCAGGTTTCCTTTCCTCCGAGTCCTGTACTCACAATTGAAACAGTCAAACCACTTTGTTTCTTCGTCGGATTTGTGCATAGTCATGTGACGTCTAAGAGAGTGTTTCAGTCTTGTTTTGTAAGAACACTGTTTGCACTGCAGCCACAACGCTTCTTCGTCTGATGTATGTTTGATCAGTTTATGATGCTTCATTGTGTGTTTGTGTTTTGCTGTGAAGTCGCACTTGTCACACCTAAATCCTAATCCTGATTTGTGTCGAGTCATTATGTGACGTTTAAGATTGTATTCCCGCTTTGTTAGGTAAGCGCACTTTTCACATTCAAACCACGATCTTTCTTCATTTGACGTGTGCATTATTAGGTCGTGACGTTTTAAGCTGTATCTTCGATTTGTCTTGTAATTGCACTTATCGCAGCTGAACCTTTGAATGTCTTCTTTGGAGAGATGCAGTTTTGCATCGTTACGAAACCTTACTTTCTCGAAATCTTCTTTCGTCTGAAAACACAAAGTATTCAAGTGTTTGATCCACACTAACGCTGAACATGTTTCGAACGAGCACTCTCGACAGATGTAAGTTTTTACTTCAACGTAATTTTTCGCTTCGTCAATCCTCTTTCTGTGATGTTCTCTGATGTGTTGATTCAAAATTATCAAAAGATTGCTTCCAAAATCGCAGTCTTTGCAGTGATACTTTTTTAGAGAGTTTGTTTCGCAACTGAATGATGAGATTTGGTGAAAAAAAAGTGATCTGCTCACGTAAGGACATCTGTCGCAGTCGTGAATCCTTCCGCATTCACATTTCAGGATGATCCTTGTATGTTCCAAATTTGCCATTTTGATGTTACAATCTGAAAATAATGTTTTTGTATTGTTACTAAAGTAACGTTAACAACAAGCCAGCTTATACTAATTTTATTATAATCACTGAATCATTGTATTTTATTAAATGTCGATGGGGGAATGAAAAGTTTAATACATTACACGCTGTGAAAGCTCTTTCACGTGCTTGGAGTTTTTAAATAACCTCGGCTACGCTTACGCTTCGCCTCGGCCATTTAAAAACACCTCGCACATAAAAGTAAACTTTCGCAGCTTGTAATGTAAATAACTATAAATTGGACTTTATGAATTTAAAATGTTTAACCACATTTTCGGTTTATTTACTTCCTTAAGATCCCGAGGTTTTAAAATTGTGACGTATTTCGAATTCACGCTGTATGGTTTAGATACAGTTAAATCGGAAACAATTGGACGTTGTTGCTGCTAATCAACTTCTTTGTTTTCTTATTCATGGACTTTCAACAAAATGTATTATACCTACAGTCTATTTTTTAATCAAAGAACCACAACACCGCAATTTACACCCAAAATAGAGCTGACAACATTGTACACTTTTGACATAGGGTGAAAAATCTCATCATATAAAAATTGAGGTTATTAGAGATATTTGTAGCGCGGCATGTTAATAAAGTTAATAACAACTAATTTGAGAGTTTAATAAATGTCTTACTTTGCAAGGCATTTTTAATAACACGTTCAAATTTTAATTGCGAGTTTGCGTACTTTCAAGGACATTAAAAATGACAGGCGTTGACTGGAATAGCCAATAGATATCATTAAATTCCCTAAATTTAGTAAAATTTTATATTTGCAAACCTAAATCAACAGGTCGTGGTTCTTTAATTAAAAAACAAACTATACCTGCAAGTTATCATTTTCATAAAGATTTGAATAGCAAAAATTTTTATCAGCTTACATTAGATGTTTTGAAGTAACTAGCAGAATGTGGATTTAAAGTCATCAGAATTGTCGGAGACAATCACAAAAGTCATGTAGCAGCTTTGTTTAATCCCGGTCTACATTTCTTCTTGAGTTTCGATTATTGTCATCCAATAAAAAATGTAAGAAATATATTTTTTGTTCGACACTGTCAGAATTTGAGAATTTTCTCCTGTGTGAACGGATTTTGATAAATGTCACAACTTGTCAAAACGAAACGTCAAGCTAATTTTACAACTCGTTCTTGTCTAAATTTGGCCTTTTTGGCACTCGTGGGCCTTGTGTAAAAAAAGGCCCAATTTACACACGAACTCATTAAATAAACTACTATTTTGGATCTTGATATGACTGCGTCTGATGCAATAATCTCAGCAAATTATTTGAAAATTTTATTAGATACCTATATGTACAAGAAAATTTAATTATTAGCAATAGAACACAGTATATTCATAAAAGTGGTCCAAACACGGCCCCATATACCGACATTCAAGACGTGAGACTTATTTGGTTAAATAAAGATTTTCCAAAATTTATTAATGATATTCAAATAACTTCGGCAGGACAAATATGAAAGGTTTAACAAAGGAAACGGCTGAAGCTCTAAAATTCACTGCAAAAAGCATCTTTATTATCGTTATCATGTTGTTAAATAATTTGACTTAATAAAGTCAGGATTCACATTTATTTTGTCCGGACTATAATTCGAAGACACAATTTTTTAAAAAGACAAATAGGTACACTGGCGGCCATTAATTTGGAAACACCGGCCTAAACTAGTTTACTTGATATTTCTAATATTTGATAGTGTAAGCGTTATGTCATGAACTCATGTCATCGTTGAGCGCATTCAATAGACTGTCGCAGCCGAAATTGATATGTCAATAACATTGTCAAAGTGACAAACAATTTACAGTAGAAAAATCTTGGTGTTTCCAAATTAATGGCCGCCACTGTACTATTCCGGACACGGAATCTTGGCCACGACTGACATTTAACTGACAAATATGTGTGAACTGGCCTTTATTGAATGTAACCCAACTTTTGACTCGATAATGCCATTTCCCTGCTTTTTTGATGTCACAAGAAAAACTTCAAAGTGATTTTTAATAATTGTCATTTATTAATGACACTGGTTTACATCATTTTTTTTTTTTTAGAAATGTCTAAAAAATGTTGGCCAAGATTCCGTCTCCGGAATAGTACCTATTATTACCAGAAAAGAAAGCTTATGAAATTAAATCAATTAAGAAAATAATTTAGAATTATATTATCCTGATTATTGTTACATTGTTATTGTTCAATAAATAATTTTTGATAACAGGCTTCCTAATTGTAATAATAAAAAAAAAAGATTTTATCGTTCTCACATTAGAATCCCAAAATTTAACATTCTTACCACTCTAACCTTACACCGTGGAGGGAGAAAAGACTGGAGATGGCATTTCCTATGCTGCCCATGTTAAAAATGCGAACCCTCTAAAAGCACGTGCAACAACCTTTTATGACCCAGTCCACCATGCGCTAGATAAAGAAGCAAAATGCGCCTGGAAGGAAGGCGAAGGAAACCATTGGCCTAGCGTCTATATTCAGAAACCTTTTATGACTCTGTAGTTTTCGCGGGCGGGTACACTTATTTGAATTAGTGCCATCTCCAGTCTTTTCTCCCTCCACGCCTTACACTGTCAATTATTTGAGGTTATATTATTGAAGATAGGCAACCCTCCAAGCGATCTAGGAGGCCATGGAAAAAGCAGTCTTAGTTCAAAATTCCCACTCAAAATAAAAATTAAAAAACAAGTTCGAAAATTTACTTGTTCTCCTTATCTAGTAAACGCTTGCCTTGTTTTGACAAGATTGTCCTTGTCTTGTTGAGTATTTACACTGACAATAACCAAGCCTTTTACTTCACTTTTATTTGCATATAAATTAGTTCAATGCCTTTTTGTTTGTTGTATTTTTAGGTTTGGGCAGTTAGTGAGTGTTCTTTTATTCTGAATCTTTGCTTTACCTCTAAATCTGGCACAAACACCGTTCAGCGTAGAATGTTCATGTTTGCGTGTTTTTTAAGATAACGTGTCGCACTTACCGAAGTTCTGAGAAATCAAAAGTCTTGACAAAAAAATCACATATTTAATTGTTGAATTATGACGTTTTTGTAATTTTCTCTGCAGTTTTTGTCTACTTAAGCCACAGAAAAACAATGACAATACGTTGTTTACGAGCTGTCAAAAGTCAGATGTTGGAGTGCGTTCACTAACCAGAACCATAGAAATAGAAATTGTTTAAAAAAAGATAGGTTAGAACTTGTTTTTCCGCGAGGGAACTATTATTATTATTATTGAATTAAATACTGAAGTCCATGTAATACCCCAAGGGAGTCTAACATAAGAATTTTGGATGAAACGGGCAACTACATACTAAACGTATCTCTGCTAGATTAACTGAATTTTGTTCTTTTATACAGTGGTCCCCAAAAAAAGACGAGTCCATAACTCCCTTATTAATTGGAGGATTGTAATTATTTATACACCAAATTAAATGGTTATGATTAGGGTACAAAAGGACCTAATAAATTCACGTAAAAAAAATTCAAACGGGAACACATACTTTTTTTAGTAATTTTGATAGATTTTTATTCTGAAAACGATGTATCACACGTATACAACGTGTCTCAGAAATAAGTACCTACATTAATTTTAACCAGTGACAGTTCTCGTCAAGAACAAAATTTTTATGTATCATAAATTAACGACTTGTCTATTTTCTAGTTATTTAACCCGATGACCGTGACCGTGATATAAAAGTTTTTGTAAAATCATCGCAAAACATTATGTTTTTAGAATAAAGTTTTTTCGCCGACTCCACAAGGCAGGTGTTTACGTGTTGATTCTGTGATTTGAGCTAAAATTTTGTGAAAAACGAACGTTTATTTTCGAATATTGAATACACAGATATGTATTGTATGTGAAGCGTGCGGGAGTGCTCCTTGAGTCCAGAGAATTTCCGTGCGACTTCTTGTGAAGGTCATGAAGGACTTGGTAGATATACAGTCGCGAGCATTAAATTTTGGTCGTCAAGGTTATTTTGAAATTTTTCGCTACTGTCACAAATGAAAAATTTTCCCTGCTTAGGACCTATGTCAATAAAACGTCAATAAAAAAAAAAATTGTTAAAATTTTATTCTAAACATTCAAAATTATGGCCCCAATATCGTATTTTAACAGAGTAAAAATTATTTCGCTGATAAAGACGGATGTGTCAGAAGCTAGGGTGGCAACCCAGTTGGGATTTCCAAAAAGTTTACAAGACAAGACAAATAGAATTTATTAGAATTATGCCCGTTTCACATTAGAGCACTTTTCGTTGCGTCAGAGAATGACCTTGACGACCAAAATGTATTGCTTTCGACGGTATATTCGATCCCATTTCCCCAATTGAAGTTCTAAGAGAACGGCTGGAAAATGCTGCCACAACATTTCGCAGTAATAGAGGTATGTTGGCAAGAGTGGAATAGTGGTTTATATGACGCGAGTTATTGTGTAAATTGGGTTTCTTTTGACACGAGTGAGCCTGTTTAAAACGCGAGTCAAACGAGAAAACTGTGACTGCCTTTCCCATTTACAAACTTTTTTTGATTAGATTTTCGGCAAAATCTTTCTTCTCTTCATCACGGCTGTTAGTACCTACCATTGCGATCATTAAATTTCGGACGTCATTTTTCTGGCATAAAAAAAACTACTTTAAATCATGCTTTATTGAAATTGTCACATACGAATGATGAAATTGTTGTCAAATTGATCTACAAAATATTAAATTTATAGTTTTTATTTATTTATTTTCTATTTTTTATTAATTAAAATCTCGTTCCATTCCATTTGTCTGATTTTAAAAACTTTTTGAATGTTTTGTCCGTAAATCTGACATTCACCTTTTCAAAATTGACACAACAATCAATATTAAGGTTATTAAAAATGTCGTTTCAGAATGTATGACAGCACGATGACACTAGTGAAGTGAGTATCAAAAATTTATTGATCGCCACCGTACGACAAAAGTTTTGTTTTCCACAGCTGCCCCTTGTGTCTTTTCTGTTGACCACATGTATTTAACCTTCACATCATCATCTTTTTTCCAAGAAAAAAAAAACCTTTCGTTTGTTTAGTTTTTTAAAATCTTCTTTAAATCGAATACGATTTTCTCTTTTTGTTTCGTTAGATCGTATAACCTTGTGGCGTCCTTCATTGACGTGTCCTTGTATAATGGAACGTCACCGCGCTAAACCTCCTTATCTTAACCTACTATTTTTAATGACACCTGTTACATACAAACCACTCATCTTCGGCTCGTTTACTATCACACTTGAACTTCTTCAAAAGGATGCAAGTATTTTTGGTGCCTGTTCAGGCAAGATTTCTTTCTAAATTTGCACTGGCACTTGTCACAAGTGAACCATCGCACGGCTTCCGGGGCGGTGTGCTTGAGTAGCATATGATAATTCAGACTCTGCTTACTCTTCGCCCTGTACTCGCAGTTGAAGCAGTAGAACCATTCCACTTCTTCATCGGGTTTGTGCAGGTTCACGTGACATTTCAGGCTGTATTTCCATTTTGTTTTGTAGGAGCACTGTTCACATTGAAACCACGCCGCCTCTTCGTTGGGCGTGTGCTTGGACCGCTCGTGTTCCCGCAGTCGGTACCTTTGCCGTGCCTTGTAGTCGCATTTGTCGCATTTAAACCATTCGATGTCCTCTTCGGTTTTTCCGTCCGAATGGCGCAGTTTTGCGTGTTTGTACAAGTCGTATTTGATTTTGGACTTGTACTGACACTTGTCACAAGCAAACCACTGCACAGCTTCGGGTGTGGTGTGTTTCACCAACATGTGGCGTCTCAAGTTTTCTTTCTTCAGAGTCCTGTACTCACAATTGAAGCAGTGAAACCAGTTTCCTTCTTCGTTGGATCTGTGCACACCCAATATGTGACGTCTAAGTGAGTTTTTGCGTTTTGTTTTGTAAGAGCACTGTTCGCACTGCAGCCACAACACTTCTTCGTTTGATGTGTGTTTGATCAGTTTGTGATACTCCATTTTGTACCTTTGTGTTGCTTTGAAGTCGCATTTGTCGCACTTCAACCATTCGATGTCCTCTTCGATCTTCACCGCGACGTCCGAATGGTGCAGTTTTGCGTGTTTCACCGCTACGTCCGAATGGTGCAGTTTTGCGTGTTTGCACAAATCGTATTTGATTTTGGTCTTGTACTGACACTTGTCACAAGTAAACCACTGCAGAGCTTCCAGTGCGGTGTGTTTCACCAACATGTGACGTCTCAGGTTTCCTTTCCTCCGAGTCCTGTACTCACAATTGGAGCAGTCAAACCACTTTGTTTCTTCGTCGGATTTGTGCAGATTCATGTGACGTCTAAGAGAATGTTTCAGTTTTGTTTTGTAAGGACACTGTTCGCACTGCAGCAACAACGCTTTGTCGTCTGATGTATGTTTGATCAGTTTGTGATGCTTCATTGTGTGTTTGTGTTTTGCTGTGAAGTCGCACTTGTCACACTTTAATCCTAATCCTGATTTGATCTTTTTTTCATCAGACTGAAACCACGATGTTTCTTCATTTGACGTGTGCATCATCAGGTTGTGACGGTTTAAGCTGTATCTTCGATTTGTCTTGTAGTTACATTTATCGCAGCTGAACCGTTGAACATCTTCTCTGGAGAGATGCAGTTCTGCAGCGTTACCAAACGTTACTTTCTCAAAATCTTCTTTCGTCTTAAAACACAAAGTATCCAAGTGTTTGATCCACACTAACGCTGAATATGTTTCGAACGAGCACTCTCGACAGATGTAGCTTTTTACTTCAACGTCATTTTTCGGTTCGTCGACCGTCTTTCTGTGATGTTCTCTGATATGTTGATATAAAATTATCACAAGATCGCTTCCAAAATCGCAGTCTTTGCAATAGTACTTTTCTAAAGAATTTGTTTCGCAACTGAATGATGGGGACTGGTGGAAAAAAAGTGATCTGTTCACGTAAGGACATCTGTCGCGTTCGTGAATCTCTCCGCACTCACATTTCAGGATGCTCCCTATACGTTCCAAATTTTCCATTTTGATGTTACAGTCTGAAAATTAGATTTTAACTCAATCACAATGGCTGCAAAATATGCAAATTTTAGTTTATCTAAAGGTAGTGTGCCTCCACCAGACAATGAGTAACCTCTAGTACTTGATACTTTATTTGGTTGGCACCTTTGTTTTAAATTTGACAACGCACCAACGACCAACCAATTTTTGCATGTTTGAGAATTACCCCAGGTATTGTTGTATTATTTACATATAATATTTCTGATTCATGTTTTACGCGTGACCTCAATTATCGCTATTGATATGTGACACAACTTGACAGCGTTCTAATCTCAATTGGATTTTCCCCCAAACACACAAATTTAAGTACACCACAAAATTTTACACTACGAAGTAGTGCCTATTTAATATTACGGTCCATAAAGAACCGAACATAAACTGACATGACTTTTTGAGTTATCTCACCATAAAATACGATCAACACTTTGTAGAGAATGATTCAAACCAGAACAAGACATCATCATATACTAAAGACATCAGGTAATCTGCGTAGAAGGGCAATTTCAGACGTCGGCACGTCGGCTTAGTCCACTATTTTAAAAGGGAAGGATGTGTATGACAGTGGCGGCGTTAAAAAGTAAAACTTTTCCCGCTTTTACGCTTATTGTTGTCTGTCACTGGCTTGTGTACTATACTTGTGTTGTATAAAATTAAAAAAAAAAACCTGTTTTCACTGTACAAATTTCTAAATACCTACTTAAATTGTGGTTTACAGGTAAGGCAGATTAATAGGAACTAGAGGTCGCCCAGCGGTCGAAATTCGACCGTTTTCATTGAATTGTTAAGTTTGAATGTAAAGCTTGTTTGACACGATACTAACTTTTTGAGAAAATTTACTAGTAAATGTGAGAGGACCAATGAACGATCAGGATCTGACAAAGACAGACTATGATCCTGATCGTTCACTGGTCCTGTCAAGGGTCTCTCTCATTTTCTAACAAATTTACTACGAAATTTAGCACCGTGTCAAACAAGCTTTACTGAGGTTTTTTTTTATCAAAGAGTATACCTCTATAATTATCGCATATAATTTTTTTGAATTTTGTTCTATTACGTCAACTGCGAGCGTTTACAAATACGTCATTATGCACTAATTTTCGAGTTATTTGTAAAATACAAAGGATAGGAAAAATGAGGTATAGTTTGGCTGTGCCATATTTAAAAAACAATAACGCGTTTTTTGACATTTCGTTAGGTTTTTTATTGCTATACTGACCAAGTTTCGCCAAGGCTACACAGTTAATTTGCATATCTTTTTCAAATTATATAAAATTGAAATAAAAAATTAATACAAAAAATGAAAAATGAAATAAAAAACATGGGTTTCGTATTTTTTATGCCTATATTTTTTATTGAAACAAAAAACCCGGGCGGTTAAAAAAATAAAATGTCCATTGAACTTAAAATAAAATTTCATCGTTTGCTAAATGCTACTTGCTGCGACGTACAATTGAAAACTGGCTGCCTCAATAAAATTGCAATTTTTTCGAATGTTTGTTTTTGAGACTTATTTATTATCATCGCAAATGCAGTTATAATTGGAAATTGACTTCTTTGAAAATTAAATGGTAAAATAGTACCTGAATATGTTAAATTTATACGTGGAATCAAAATTCTCTTATTGCGTTCGGTTCCAGTTAAAACTTCGCAATCAATAGCATTGCGATGCATAAACTTGATGCGCATTCTTGTTCCGTAGACTAATGCTTCCTTTGTATTTAATTTTCTGATCGGTAAAACGTGCAATTAACTTTCAATACTAACTTATGTGGTGGCAAACCACTCATAGTCAAAGAATTTTATATTTCACTCCGAAGAGTTTTTTTTTATGAATACTCTAAATAAACTCCCTCTTGGAGTGGATTTCACTGCGGGGGGGATTAAATCAATTACAAATCATCCACTCCGTATTCGCTCCAAATTCACTCTGTATTTACTCCGCTAATTGTTTACAGTGTATGACGTAATACACAGGTGTCCCCGAAAAAGAATTTGAGTCCATAACTCCTTTATTTATCGGAGGATTTTAATTATTGATACACCAAATTAAATGGCCTTAAATAGGCTACAAAAAGCCCTAATAAATGCACATATAGGTCCAAGGACTTCAGGGCTAAACTGTCAAAATATTTTTTTTCAAATGCGAACACATAATTTTTTTAACACTTCTGATAAAGATTTTTTATTCTAAAAAGAACAGTGTATCACAAGTGTACACTTACTTACCCAAAAACCAAAAAAAAAGTTAAAAAATGCTACTATCGTCGATGCTTAAACTGCGCTCTGTACGTGCAATTCCAAATGTTATTACATATTTGTCATTTGTTTTTCCAACTAACTTAATTTGGTTAATTTATTACATTGTAACCCAATGAATTTTGATAGCTTCTCGCTTGGTGCTCGTCATTTGTTTCAAAATGTAGTGTTATTTAAAAAAAAAAATTCTTATATCAGGTTACACATGTCATACATTGTTGTTTTCAGAATAAAAATCTCTATCAGAATTAGTAAAAAAAAGTAGGTATGTGTCCGTATTTGAAAAAAATATTTTGACAGTTTAACCTTGAAGCACTTTGGGTTTTACGTGAATTTAGTACGCCGTTTTATAGCTTATTCACAACCATTTAATTTGGTGTATAGATAATTGACATCGTCCGATAAATAAGGGAGCTATGGATTTGTCTCTTTTTTTGGGGACGCCCTGTATATTATACATAAATTTTATCTTTCTGCACTCCTTCTCCACATTAACTTTAACTATGCCAAATCTCACAACCCTCCGTGCGGGCAATTTGCTTAAAAAGGGGTACAAAGGTTTTCCTTCACGTATTAATATATAGATTGTGTGATACACCAATGGTCACTTTAACGATGCGCATCTTAAGCTCCGTCCTTGTCCTGTTCTGGTTTTAATTACGCTTTATATTCTGCATTGACTGCTTTGTGCATTGTCAAACTCTCGTTTTGATTTACTATTTCTGTGCAAGAGAAATGGAGGAAACTGACCATCTGATCGACTCTGGAACTTCCATTCGAGTCAACGTCGAAGATTTGTTGAACTGCAGTCGTAATAATTAATAAAATACGTTCAAATTTTGTAGATTTGAAACAATACGAAAAAGCAGTTTTAGTTCAAAATTCCCACCCAAAGTAAAAATTACAAAACAAGTTCGAAAGACACAATTTCAGTTTACTTTTTCCCCTTATCTAGTAAATGCTTGCACTGTACAATTTCGGCCAAAACATTTTGAGCACCTTCTGTCAATCAGTTGACGTTATCCGTAAAAAATAGGCTTTTTGTAATTTGCCTCCATTTTGATTCTCTAATAGACATATTAATGAACGCGACGTCATCATCTGGGATCTCCTTATAGCCATTATTTCACGGAATATTTTCCGAAAATTTTTAGGTTGGCAAAGCTTGATCCGTCATGCGTGTCAGTATAAATTACAAAATGTACAAAGAATTATTTATCAGGATTTATCAGGCAACAAATTCGCGACCGTATTTTTGGCAATTTCACATATTTGAGCGGGCGTAAGTACATACATGAAAGATTATCTTCCATATTCGTGTTTTGTGACAATTTGGATAAAACAAAAGGCGACTTTGAAGACTCGATCAAATTTTCACTTAAAATTAAGATATTACCAACCGCCACAAAAATCCCTAAATCGAGGAAAGTAAACATTTTTGGTTAAATGGCTTAAAAAGGGCAAATTACAAAAAATAGTATAAAAAAACTCGTTTCATAAGACCTTGAAGCACTCTTTCTCTAAAATAACTCGTAGCGACGCCACTCGTTTTTTAATTTTGAATTCGTGCTTCAAAACTGGTCTTATGAAACTTGCCTTTTAATATACTATTAAAGTTCCTTAACCTCAATTTTGGCGATCAAAATTTTATGACCGCAATATTACATTTCTTATTTTGACAAGATATGTCCCTGTGGTCTTTTGCTTAGTATTTACACCGTTCGTGTTATTTTATTCTGAGTCTTTACGTCTAAATCTGCACAAACACCGTTCAAGTTTGCGTACTTTTCAAGATAATGTGTCGTACTTACCGAAGTTCTGAGAATTCAAGTCTTGATTAAAAAAATCACATATTTTATTGTTGAATTATCGTATTTTACGGTGTTTTTTGTAATCTTCTCCGTGGTTTTTGTCTATTTAGGCCACCGAAAACAATGGCGTTGTTTACGAGCTGTCAAAAGTCAGTTGGAGTGCGTTCGCCGTTCGTTCACTAATACATTCCTCAATGCAGAACCATAGAAACTGTTTTTTTTAATTATAATTATTTTAAAAAGGATGAAAACAGATAAGGTGTTTTTTCGCAGGGCAAGTATTATTATTAAATTAGAATACTAACATTTTCGTGTCAATCCATGACGTCAACCAAGTAGCTCATGAAAAACAAAAGCATTAAAAACGTATCTATGGATGGCTCGGCTTGTCAAATAATTGAAGTGTCAGTGTTTATTTATGAAAATGGTTTTCACTCCTGAACAAAAGATATTCATGACTGAATCTCCACCACCACATGTTTTGTGAGTTGATATAACCGTCCAAGTAAAACCAAGATTCATCAGTAAAAAAACTCAAGTACAGCAAATTCTCGTTTATAAACCAAGGGCAGTATTCAACACGTACAGGATAATCAGCTTGAAGAAGTTGCTGCACCGTCTGCAGACATTAGGGATACAGGTGGATACCCTTTTTCAAAATGCTCTCACAAGTGCTGCTTGTGTAAAGTTAAATAAAAAATATGTGTTGGATTTACCTTTCCCGATAGATGTTTATTTTTATTTATTTATTATGGTAATGCCAAAATAACAATTTATCTTATTACTTTGTTCTTATTCGTATTAACATATAAAACAAATATTATCAAAATGTTGCTTCTACAATTCATACATTTTTTATTTTTATTGGTGTCAATGGATTTACCAACTGAAGACCTGGATTTCTCTCTTTATGGTCTAATGGTCAAGATAGCAATACGCTTTAATACAACTCCGAGACAAGCCAATCACTTTGAATAACAATTTAAAAATAAAATATTTTACTAAAGACTTAAATCGAACAGAAGGAAACATTAATTAAAAAAATATTATAACTACGCAATATGATGGATTAACAAAAAAAAAAAGATAAGGGGTGGCTATGCAAAACAAAATTTCTGAAAACGTCGCGTCACTGACGCACATGCCAAAACTGGCAAGTGATAGTTGTTCAAGTTAGAAAATTGCTTTCGCTCGAGAAGACAAAATATTCATGATAGAATCCTCTTTCTCCACGACCGTTAGTGAATATAATAATTCCGAAATCATTTTTAATAATAGAAAGTAAAAATTCTCACTCTTGAGATAGAATATTTTTATTCTGAAACACTTGCTGTTTATGTATTTTCATTCTATAACAAGTGACTGAATGAATATTCTATAATTATGCTCAACGAAATACATAGATTGCCATTGATTTCAAAACTGTCAGTATCAGATGTCAATGCGCCGTCCTAATTGTTTTGTGACAAGTTTTAATTGAAACAGACAAAAATTGTGCAGATTTAATTGTTTTTGATTCATACTTTCTGGTCGTGAAGAATTATCACATGGTCGTGGAGAAAATACAGTCTGTTACTCAGTTAGAATGAAAATTCCATCTACTCGTGGTTCCTCACGCTCCCTAACGCTCGCCCTCGGAATCTTCCACTCGTAGATCGAATTTTTATTCTAATCTTGTTACAGAATATTCTGAAATGGGAACGTAAAAAACTGTGACTGCCTTTACAATTCACAACCTTTTTTTATTGGACTTTCAGTAAAACCTTTCTTCATCTTCGCTGTTCGTACGACTAAAGCTACGCCACACGTTTTTAAAAGTTTTGTTTTCCACGGCCGCCCCTTGTGTTTTTTCTGTTGACCAAATGCATTTGATGATGTGAAGGTTCATCATTAACTTTTTTCCAAGAAAAAAAAAACTTTCCTTTGTTTATTTTTTTTAATCTTCCACACGAATACGATTTTTTCTTTTCGTTGCCTCGTAAAACTTTGTGGCATCCTTCATCGACCTGTCGTTGCGGATGGAACCTCGCCACGCCAATCCTTAACCTACTATGTACTTTTAATGATATGTGTCACATTCAAACCACTCATCTTCGGCTCGTTTACTATTACACTTGAACCTCTTTGAAAGAATGCAAGAGTTTTTTGTGCCTGTTCAGGTAAGTTTTCGTCTTAAATTGGCACTGGCACTTGTCACAAGTGAACCATTGCACGGCTTTCCAGGGGGTGTGCTTGAGCCGTACATGATTATTCAGACTCTGCTTCCTCTTCGTCCTGAACTCGCAGCTGAAGCAGCAGAACCATTCCGCTTCTTCGTCGGGTTTGTGCAGGATCACGTGACATTTCAGGCAGTATTTCCATTTTGTTTTGTAGGAGCACTGTTCACAATGAAACCACGGCGTCTCTTCTTTCGGCGTGTGCTTGACCCGCTCGTGTTGCCGCAGTCGGCACCTTTGCCGTGCCTTGAAGTCGCATTTGTCGCATTTCAACCATTCGATGTCTTCTTCTGATTTTCCTTCCGAATGGCGCAGTTTTGCGTGTCTGTACAAGTCGTATTTGGTTTTGGTCTGGAAGTGACACTTGTCACAAGCAAACCAGTGCACAGCTTCGGGTGTGGTGTGTATCAGGTACATGTGACGTCTCAAGTTTTCTTTCTTCAGAGTCCTGTACTCACAATTAAAGCAGTAAAACCAGTTTGCTTCTTTGTGGGATTCGTGCACAGTCATTATGTGACGTTTAAGAGAGGATTTCAGTTTTGTTTTGTAAGAGCACTGTTCGCACCGCAGCCACAAAACTTCTTCGTCTGGCGTGTGTTTGATCAATTTGTGATTCTTCATTCTGTACCTTTGTTTCACTTTGAAGTCGCATTCGTCGCATTGCAACCATCCGCTGCTGTCCTCTTCGATCTTTACGTCCGAATGGCGCAGTTTTACGTGTTTGTGCAAGTCATCTTTGGTTTTGCATTGGTACAGACACTTGTCACAAGCAATCCACTGCACAAATTCGGATAAGGTGTGTTTCACCAACATGTGACGTTTCAAGTTTCCTTTCCGCCGAGTCCTGTACTCACAATTGAAGCAGTACAACCACTTTGTTTCTTCGTCGGATTTGTGCATAGTAATGTGACGCCTAAGAGAGGATTTCAGTTTTGTTTTGTAAGAGCACTGTTCGCACTGCAACCACAACGCTTCTTCATCTGATGTATGTTTCATCAGTTTGTGACGCTTTATTTTGTATCTGTGTGTCGCTGTGAAGTCGCACTTATCACACCTGAATCCTAATCCTGATTTGATCTCTTTTTCATCAGATTTGTGTCGAGTTGTTATGTGACGTTTAAGATTGTATTCCCGGTTTGTTATGTAAGCGCATTTTTCACATTCAAACCACGATGTTTCTTCATTTGACGTGTGCATCATCAGGTCGTGACGTTTTAAGCTGTATCTGCGATTTGTCTTATAGCTACATTTATCGCAGCTGAGATGAAGTTTTGCATCGTTACCAAACGTTACTGTCTCGAAATCTTCTTTCGTCTTAATACATAAAGTATCCAAGTGTTTGATCCACAATAACGCTGAACATGTTTCGAACGAGCACTCTCGACAGATGTAGCTTTTTAGTTCAACGTAATTTTTCGGTTCGTCGATCCTCTTTCTGTGATGTTCTCTGATGTGTTGATTGAAAATTATTACAAGATCACTTTCAAAACCGCAGTCTTTGCAGTGGTACTTTTCTAAAGAGTTTGTTTCGCAACTGAATGATGGGAACTGGTGGATGCTCTCTGTATGTTCCAAATTTGCCATTTTGATGTTATAGTCTGAAAATTAGATTTTAACTCAATCACGATGGCTCCAAATAATTACACAAGTTTTGGTTTATGTAAATAAAGGTAATGTGCGTTCACCAGACAAACAGTAAAGTCCTCGTCTAGAAATAGTCAATTTTGACTTAAATTGTAAATCATTTTACAATCGGGCAGCAAACCGTCTTATAACTACCATAATACCCTCTAACTTTATTGCCCCTTTGTTGTGCAGTGCCGACTCAAGAAAGAGCAAACATCAGGTAAAGTAACAGTCCCTATTTATTTATGGAATTATTTATGGTAGTTATAAGACGATTTTCTCTCCTATTGTAAAATGATTTACAATTTAAGTCAAAATTGACTATTTTTCGACGAGGACTTTACTTCTCGTATACTTTATTTGGTGGTTGGCACCATTGTTTTAAATTTGACAATGCACCGACGACCAACCAATTTTTGTTTGTTTCAGAATTACCCCAGATATTGTTGTATTATTTATACAGCGTGTTAGTAAATGGTTGGGAATAAATTTCAGGGTGAATTCCTTAGGAAAAATGTGGTTTAAAACCTAAATAAAGTTTTTCGTTAAAATGAGTAGTTTTCTCAAACATTTACGAAAAATTTGGTGTCATTAAAATCATGAAAACATCACGGGTTTCCGAAATAAATGGAATTTGATATTAAAGCACCTGATTTAGCTATGATTTATTATTAAATTGGGCGGTCACTTCCACAAAAGAGGTTGACATACTTGTTAATGGCACCCTTTAGGGACTTAAGAATTACTAGAAAAATTGTCAACCCAACAATGAGGTATTTATTTATGACACTATTGACACTTCAGTTGTAAATCTTGGTCATTTTTCGCTCTTAATGTTAAAATTGGAATAATTCAAAAACTAACAATTTTCTTTTGATGCGAATTTCATAAATGTGTTTGAATTAATTGTGAATTATGAGCGTATACGAAAAACATTTTTTTTGTCGACAAAATCGATTTTTTAAATTTTATGTCTCTGAATGAAGTGATACAGGACAATTGATTGTACACATTTGAAACCTTATATGAAGGGAATGTAACCCCAACGTTTCATAATTTTTACAAATTTTTTAATAGGGTTTATCGTGCGGGCGGTAAAACTTGAATCACCCTGTATATTAGACGATATAAAAACATAAATACTTCCAAATTTCGCACGTTTTGATTTAAATATTTAATCAAACTCCCGTTTTGGTTTATTATTTCCGTGCAATAGAAATGGAATTTCCATTCGGTATTTTATAAGGTCTCATCTTTATCGAAAAAGATGAAATTGGTTTCGATTTGGCTTTAATTTGAAATTTTAGGACAAAAAAAAAAGTTTGCGGTCAACGAAAAAATTTTGTAATCAACTCGTTTGTTAATGGGCGATTAATAATCTCAACTATTAAAGGCACTCACTCGCTACACTCGTTCGTGCTTTAAACAGTTTCGATTATTAATCGCCTTCATTAACAAACTAGTTTATTAAATAACTATAATTAGTATAATTATAAATTGATTGTCAAAATGACAAGAATCTAAAGTGGGGTTACGGTTTCTAAAGGTTTATTTACAATTTATGGGAATGTCAAGATAGTGACGGCTAAAATTTTTTGACCGCCATAGTAGGTACATTGAAAATAAGCGAGCCATTTAAGTAACTATACTTTTATTTGCGCATAAATTAGTTCAATTCCTTTTTGTTTGTTGTATCTTTGGGCAGTTCGTGTTGTTTTATTTTGAATCTTTCCTTTACCCCTAAATCTGGCACAAACACAGTTCAATTTGGTTCAATGTAGAATGTTCACGTTTGCGTGTCAATCAATAAATTTTGAACATTCACATTAGTGCCATCGTGCTGTCATACATTCTAAAACGACCCTAATGTATTAATAACCTCAATTTTGATTGTTGTGTCAATTTTGAAAATGTGAATGCCAGTTTTACCGAGAAAACATTTAAGAAGTTTTAAAAATCAGACAAATGGGATAGAACGAGGTTTTAATTAATAAAAAAATACTATAAGATAAATAAATAAAAGTTAAAAACTTAATACTTATTTTAAACGTGTGGCATACTGATAAATTATAGACAAATTTGACAACAATTTCATCATTCATGTGACAATTTCAATAAAGCATGATTTAGAGTATTTTTTTATGTGACAGAAGAATGATGTCCAAAATTTAATGATCCTAATAGCTGGTAATAGTACTTACCCAGGTTTGGAGAATTCAAGTCTTGACAAAAAACATCACATATTTAATTGTTGAATATAATATTTTATGGTGTTTTTGTGATTTTCTCTGATATTTTTGTCTATTTAGGCCACAGAAAAGCAATTGCAGAACGTTCTTAAGAGCTGTCAAAAGTCAGATGTTAGAGTTTGGAGTGCGTTCACTATAATACAGTCCGCAATACAGAACCATAGAAACTGTTTTTTTTTAATTATTTAAAAAACGATTAAAATAGATATAAATCTGTTTCAAAATCAAAAATCCATCAACACTACCTGGAAAATACAATCGACAACGTCGCCAACTTTTGTTTTTAGTGTGTTTGCAAGTGTCAGAAAAAAGTGGGATTATGAAAGAAAACTGTTGGCAGTTGTTTAGGTCATAATTCATCGTGTTTTTTTATTCTCATTCTAAAACTCAACAGTTCAATGTCAAATTTTGGCGACAGGTTAAGCCAACCCAAAAATTGAAACTTATTCTAGGGATTTCTTTTTTTCTGCCAACATAATAAAACAGGTGGTGGATTTTTGATTTTGAAACAGATTATAAGCTGTTGGAATGAACATCAGTGGTGCAAATGACCTGACCTGTTACTATGACAACTCATATGAAATTTAAAGCCAAATGTGTGCGATTTGCACCATTGATGTTCAATCCAACGTGAACAGGATATACATTATGATAATGCTAAAATAACAATGTATCTTATTACTTTGTTCTTATTTGTATAAATATAAATTAATTGTTATCAAACACTTGCATACATTTTTATTGATATTAATTTATTACCAAATACCAACTGAAGACCTACATTTCTTTCTTTATGGTTTAATGGCTCTAATGGTCAGTATAGCTATTCGCCTTGACACCACTCGGAGACAAACATTTTTTTTTTAAATGTTTGTCTAAAAACAAAATGTTATAGGTACTGAAGAGACTTAAATCGAACACAAGGAAACATTAAAAAAATATTATTACTAATACAATATGATCGATAAAAAAAAACAACTGTCACTAACGCAAATGCCAAAGTTGACAAGTGACAGTTGTTCAAGTTAAAAAATGGTTTTCACTCGAGAAGACAAAATATTCGTGACAGGATCCTCTTGCTGAAATGGGAACGAAAAAAACTGTGACTGCCTTTACCATTCATAACCTTTTTTTATTGGACTTTCGGCAATGCTGTTGGTACGACTGAAGCTACGCCACACGTTTTTACAAGTTTTGTTTTCCACAGCCGCCCTTGTGTCTTTTCTGTTGACCATATGGATTTAACTTTCACATCATTATCTTTTATCCAAGAAAAAAAAAACTTTCCTTTGTTTACTTTTTTAAAATCTTCTTTCAATCGAATACGATTTTTTTTTCATTGCGTCGTATAACCTTGTGGCATCCTCCATCGACGTGTCCTTGTGAATGGAACGTCACCACGCTAAGCCTCCTTATCTTAACCTACTATTTTTAATGACACGTGTCACCTTCAAACCACTCATCTTCGGCTCTTTTCCTGTCACATTTGAATTTCTTTGAAAGAATGCAAGAGTTTTTCGTGCCTGTTCAGGTAAGATTTCGTCTTAAATTTGCACTGGCACTTGTTACAAGTGAACCATCGGCACATTTGAATTTCTTTGGAAGAATGTAAGAGTGTTTGGTGCCTGTTCAGGTAAGATTTGCACTGGCACTTGTCACAAGTGAACCATCGCACGGCTTCTGAGGTGTGTGCTTGAGTCGCATATGATTATTCACACTCTGCTTTCTCTTCGCCCTGAACTCGCAGTTGAAGCAGTAGAACCATTCCGCTTCTTCGTCGGGTTTGTGCACGTTCACGTGACATTTCAGGCGGTATTTCCATTTTGCTTTGTAGGGGCACTGTTCACATTGAAACCACACCACCTCTTTTTTGGGCGTGTGCTTGTCCCGATCGTGTTGCCGCAGTCGGCACCTTTGCCGTGCCTTGTAGTCGCATTTGTCGCATTTCAACCATTCGATGTCCTTTTCGATCTTTCCGTCCGAATGGCGCAGTTTTGCGTGTCTGTACAAGTCGTATTTGGTTTTGGTCTGGAAGTGACACTTGTCACAAGCAAACCAGTGCACAGCTTCGGGTGTGGTGTGTTTCAGGTACATGTGACGTCTCAAGTTTTCTTTCTTCAGAGTCCTGTACTCACAATTGAAGCAGTAAAACCAATTTCCTTCTTCGTCAGATTTGTGCATAACTATTATGTGACGTTTAAGAGAGTCTTTCAGTTTTGTTTTGTAAGAGCACTGTTCGCACCGCAGCCACAACACTTCTTCGTCTGGTGTGTGTTTGATCAGTTTGTGATGCTTCATTCTGTACCTTTGTTTTGCTTTGAAGTCGCATTTGTCGCATTTCAACCATTCGATTTTTACGTCCGAATGGTGCTGTTTTACGTGTTTGTACAAGAGGTCTTTGGTTTTGCATTGGTACTGACACTTGTCACAAGCAAACCACTGCACAAATTCCGACAAGGTGTGTTTCACCAACATGTGACGTCTCAAGCTTCCTTTACTACGAGTCCTGTACTCACAATTGAAGCAGTCAAACCACTTTGTTTCTTCGTCGGATTTGTGCATAGTCATGTGACGTTTAAGACAGTGTTTCAGTTTTGTTTTGTAAGAGCACTGTTCGCACCGCAGCCACAACGCTTCTTCATCTGATGTGTGTTTGATCAGTTTATGACGCTTCACTCTGTATCTGTGTTTTGCTGTAAAGTCGCACTTGTCACACCTGAATCCAAATCCTGATTTTCTGATCTCTTCTTCATCAGATTTGTGTTGAGTTGTTATGTGACGTTTATAATTGTATTCTCGGTTTGTTATGTAAGCGCACTTTTCACATTGAAACCAGGACGTTTTTTTATTTGACGTGTGCATCATCAGGTCGTGATGTTTTAAGCTGTAGCTTCGATTTGTCTTATAGTTACATTTATCACAGCTGAACCGTTGAACGTCATCTCTGGAGAGATGCAGTTTTGCATCGTTACCAAACGTTACTTTCTCAAAATCTTCTTTCGTCTTAATACATAAAGTATCCAAGTGTTTGATCCACATTAACGCTGAATATGTTTCAAATGAGCACTCTCGACAGATGTAGCTTTTTACTTCAATGTAATTGTTCGGTTCGTCGATTCTCTTTATGTGATGTTCTCTGATGTGTTGATTCAAAATTATCACAAGATCGCTTTCAAAATCGCAATCTTTGCAATTGTACTTTTCTAGAAAATTTGTTTCGCAACTGAATGATGGGAACTGCTGAGAAAAAGGTGATCTGCTCATGTAAGGACATCTGTCGTAATCGTAAATCCTTCCGCATTCAAATTTCAGGATGCTCCCTGTATGTTCCAAATTTGCCATATTGATGTTGCAGTCTGAAAATTAGATTCTAACTCAATCACGATGGCTGCAAAATAAGTAAGTTTTAGTTTATGTAAAGTACTTCTAGTACTTTATACGGTGTGCTCAAGAATGATTGAATCTCTTCTTAACAATGAAATTTGGCAAATGTGAAATTTACCACCAAAGGTTCATTTTTGTAATAGCATAATATACATTTTTGTAATTTGCCTCCATTTTGATTCTCTAATAGACATATTAACGAACGCGTCGTCATCATCTGGGATGTCCTTATAGCCATTATTTCACGGAACATTTTACGAAAATTTTTAGGTTGGCAAAGCTCGATCATGCGTGTCATTTTAAATTACAAAATGTGCAAAGAATGAATTATTTATCAGGATTTATCAGGCAACAAATTCGCGACCGTATTTTTGGCAATTTCACGTATTTCAGCGGGCGTACATGAAAGATTATCTTCGATATTCGTGTTTTGTGACAGAATTTGGATAAAACAAAAGGCGACTTTGAAGACTTGATCAAATTTTCACTTCTGAAATTAAGACATTACCAACCGCCATAAAAATCCCTAAATCAAGGAATTTTTGTTTAAAAACGATTTAGAAAGGGCAAATTACAAAATAGTAGTTTATTTGACGAGTTTTTGTGTAAATTGGACCTTTTTTGGCACGCGTGGGCCGTTTTACACACGAACGAGTTGAGTACAACGTTTTTTTGTTCGACGAACCCCTTAAAGGCTCTAAATCGCTTAAAACCTTTAAAATTAGCTTGATGTTTCGTTTTGACAAGTTGTGACATTTATCAAAATCCGTTCACATAGGAGAAAATTCTCAAATTCTGAGTGTCGAACAAAAAAATTGTAATAAAAACTCGTTTCATAAGACCTTGAAGCACTCATTCTTTAAATCTTGAATTCGTGTTTAAGACTGGTGTTATAAAACTTGTCTTTTAATATACTATAAGCGATTTGGAGCCTTTAAAGGGTTCGTCGAAAAAAAAAAAAAACATTGCATTCAACTCGCTAAATTCTACGCAGAGAAAATACTACCTAGCGTAAATTATTTATTTATTTACTTTCAAGCAGTAACATGTTTTGCCCTGAAATGATGCTTAAATTAATGTATTCTAGTGGATTTTGTAGTGTTGGGTTACAACTCTATAATTTAAAATCTCCCAATCTCTCGCTGGACGGAGTATACATTTCTTGTTTTGACAAGATATGTCCTTGTGGTCTTTTGCTTTTGCTGAGCATTTACACTGACAATAAGGAAGCCAGTTCATTTTTATTTGCACATAAATTAGTTCCATGCTTTTTCTTTTTATTGTATCTTTAGGCAATTCGCGTTATTTTATTCTGAATCTTTGCTTTACCTCTAAATCTAGCACAAACACCGTTCAACGTAGAATTCTCACGTTTGCGTATTTTTTAAGATAATGTGTCGTACACACCTACTTACCGAAGTTCAGGGAATTCAAAGGTCTTGATTAAAAAAATCACATATTTTATTGTGGAATTATCGTATTTTACGGTATTTTTTGTAATCTCCGTGAGTTTTGTTTATTTAGGCCACTGAAAACAATGGCACTAATGGCAGAACGTTGTTTACGAGCTGTCAGCTGTCAAAAGTCAGATGTTGGAGTGCGTTCTCTAATACAGTCCGCAATGCAGAACCATACAACCTGTTTTTTTTTTTTATTTAAAACAGATAAGGTGTTTTTCCTTGAGGCAAGGTTATTACCGGTTGATTTTAAATGAATGTGACTTTTTTTCATAAGTTGGTAATATTATTTTTGGTTATTCTGCTTCTTAATGTAATAGTTGACATAAACATAGGCGTCCTCGCCTATTTGACACAATTTATTAATACATAAAATGTCAAAATGACGTACGGACGCCAATGTATTGATTAAGGTATCAAGTTTGCCAAAATAATTTATGAAAAATGTTCCCAACTTAAGAAAAAAAGTCACAATCATTTAAAATCACCCGGTATTATTGAATTAGAATGCTACCGAACAAGTACTGATTGAGTTGGCAATAAATTCTGGTGATTTTTGGTGACTTTTATGTCATGTTCCAACGAGAAAACCATTTTATTAATAAAAGATTACAAAAACCAAGACGTTTAAATTTGAAATGTATACCAGGTGTCAATATTGTCAATAAAACAAACCGAAATAGGTACAATTGAAAATTTTATGTAAAATTTTTTTTTGCCAACTGTAACAGTTATTGTTGCTCACCCTGTATAACATTTTCGTGATCAATCCATGACGTCACAGACAAATGGATTCCAAGTCACTGGGCTTGAATTTCTATAATCCTCGAGAACATTGAAGTCCAAAACTTACAGCCACGAGCTTATGTAAGTATGCGTCATTTCGCGGGTTTTTTTGTGGCATAAGCTCAAACAAGGTGAAATGGAGCAAAGTGAAAATGTATGGCAAAATATAATCCAAACGTTCAGCAATAATCTTCACAAATTGTGCATCATAAAAAAGTGAAGTTATGCATAATTGACAATGACAAGTGTACGTTTTCCTGCAGTTCAATTACCCCACTGCTATGACGTAAATATTGAATATAATCGAAATTATTTTTATTAAAATATGAAACAATTGTAATCAAAATGTTGCTTTTAAATAGACATGTAATTTGTTTTGATGAGTTCTATCACCGTTTAAATTTTCTTAACGCATTTCAATAACATACTGTATTGTAATACGCCTTGACATAACTCGGAGACAATCACTTTTAGCAACAATCAAAAAATAAAATGTTGTACTGAAGAGACTTAAATCGAACAGAAGAAAGGAACCATTTACAAAATATTAAAACTAATACAATATAATCGATCGACAAAAAAAAAAGATAAGGGGTGGCTATGAACAACAAAATTTCTGAAATCGTGTCGCGTAACTTAAACAACTGTCACTGACGTAAATGTCAAAATTGACAAGTGACAGTTCAAGTTAAAAAATGGTTTTCACTCGAGAAGACAAAATATTCGTGATGGAATCCTCTTGCCGAAATGGGAACGAAGAAAACTGTGACTACCCTTCTTACCATTCACAACCTTTTTTTATTGAGCGGCAAAACCTTTCTTCATCATCGCTGTTGATACGACTGCAGCTACGCCACAAGTTTTCAAAAGTTTTGTTTTCCACAGCCGCCCCTTGTGGTTTGTGTTAATTTAACTTTCACATCATTATCTTTTTTGCAAGAAAAAAAAACTTTCGTTTATTTTTTTTTTAAATCTTCCTTCAAACGAATACGATGTTTTTCTTTTCCTTGTTTCGCAACGTACAACCTTGTAGCGTCCTTCATCGACGTGTTCTTGCGGATAGAACGTCACCACGCTAACCCTCCTTATCTTAACCTACTATTTTTGATGACATGTGTAACATTCAAACCACTCATCTTCGGCTCGTTTACTATCACACTTGAACTTCTTTGGAAGAATGCAAGCGTTCTTGGTGCCTGTTCAGGTAAGATTTCGTCTTAAATTTGCACTGGCACTTGTCACAAGTGAAGCATCGCACGGCTTCCGAGGTCGTGTGCTTGAGTAGCACATGATTATTCAGACTCTGCTTCATCTTCGTCCTGAACTCGCAGTTGAAGCAGTAGAACCATTCCGCTTCTTCGTCGGGTTTGTGCAGGTTCGCGTGACATTTCAGGCTGTATTTCCATTTTGTTTTATAGGAGCACTGTTCACATTGAAACCACACCACCTTTTTTTTGGGCATGTGCTTGACCCGCTCGTGTTGCCGCAGTCGGCACCTTTGCCGTGCCTTGTAGTCGCATTTGTCGCATTTCAACCATTCGATGTCCTTTTCGATCTTTCCGTCCGAATGACGCAGTTTTGCGTGTCTGTACAAGTAGTATTTGGTTTTGGTCTGGAAGTGACACTTGTCACAAGCAAACCACTGCACGGCTTCGGGTGTGGTGTGTTTCACCAACATGTGCCGTCTCAAGTTATCTTTCTTCAGAGACCTGTACTCACAATTAAAGCAGTGAAACCAGTTTGCTTCTTCGTCGGATTTGTGCAGAGCAATTATGTGACGTTTAAGAGAATCTTTCAGTTTTGTTTTGTAAGAGCACTGTTCGCACCGCAGCCACAACACTTCTTCGTCTGTTGCGTGTTTGATTAGTATGTGATTCTTCATTCTGTAGTTTTGTTTTACTTTGAAGTCGCATTTGTCGCATTTCAACCATTCGATATCGTCTTCGCTCTTTACGTCCGAATGGTGCTGTTTTACGTGTTTTTTCAAGTCGCCTTTGGTTTTGCACTGGTACTGACACTTGTCACAAGCAAGCCACTGCACAGCTTCGAGTGCGGTGTGTTTCACCAACATATGACGTCTCAGGTCTCCTTTCCTCCGAGTCCTGTACTCACAATTGAAGCAGTAAAACCACTTTGTTTCTTCGTCGGATTTGTGCATAGTCATGTGACGTTTAAGAGAATGTTTCAGTTTTGTTTTGTAAGAGCACTGTTCGCACTGCAACCACAACGCTTCTTCATCTGATGTATGTTTCATCAGTTTGTGACGCTTTATTTTGTATCTGTGTGTCGCTGTGAAGTCGCACTTGTCACATCTGAATCCTAATCCTGATTTGAACTCTTCTTCATCAGATTTGTGTCGAGATATGTGACGTTTAAAATTGTATTCCCGCTTTGTTATGTAAGCGCACTTTTCACATTGAAACCACGTTTCTTCATTTGACGTGTGCATCATCATGTCGTGATGTTTTAATCTGTTTCTTCGATTTGTCTTATAGTTGCATTTATCGCACTTGAACCGTTGAACGTCATCTCTGGAGAGACGAAGTTTTGCATCGTTACTAAACGTTACTTTCTCGAAATCTTCTTTCGTCTTAAAACACAAAGTATCCAAGTGTTTGATCCACACTAATGCTGAATATGTTTCGAACGAGCACTCTCGACAGATGTAGCTTTTTACTTCGACGTCAGTTTTCGGTTCGTCGATCCTCTTTCTGTGATGTTGTCTGATGTGTTGATTGAAAACTATCACAAGATCACTTTCAAAATCGCAGTCTTTGCAGTTGTACTTTTTTAGAGAGTTTGTTTCGCAAATGAATGATGGGATTTGGTGAAAAAAAAGCGATCTGCTCACGTAAGGACGTCCGTCGCAGTCGTGAATTCTTCCGCATTCATATTTCAGGATGATCCCTGTATATTCCAAATTTGCCATTTTGATGTTACAGTCTGAAAATTGCATTTTAACTCAATCACGATGGCTCCAAATATGCAAGTTTTGGTTTATGTAAAGGTAGTGTGCGTTCACCAGACAAAACAAAGAGAATTTCTAGTAAACTTCGTCCAGCGGGAGATTGGGAGATTTTAAATTTTACTAAGTTAATCCAACACTACAAAATGCATTAGAATAAATTAATTAGAGCATAATTTCAAGACAAAAATGTTACTGCTGGAATGACATATTTCAAATTTTACGTGCGTTAGGTACCATAGGCCGTGCTAAAGTTAGTATATTAAATAGATTTGGCTCCATCCTGGTTCCTAGGGGCATTTTTCGATGATAATTGGCTGCACTTTTATTGTCAAAATTGTCGTTATCTGCGTTTAAATAAAATTGCTCATTATCAAAATGTTTCTAAAGTGAAAATCAAATATAAGTACATATTATGTTAACTATTTAAATTTGCTTACATTAACTTCACAAATTTTATGAAAACCAGGCTGCCAACTCAAATCTAACTCTCAAACACTCCCCTAGACACCAGGATCGAGCCTACTTTCGGCTATAATATAACTAGTGGTATGATTATTATCGATGATATTATGAGTGAAATTGAGCTGGAGATTTCACGAGTCCGAAGGACGAGTGAAATGTCCTGCTTCAATTTCACGAATTTAATAGCATCGATGATTAATCATACCACGTGTTATATTCGATGAGACAATATAATGAATGAAATACAAAATCGTAACGACGAAAGTAAATAAGATAATTTTTTTTTTTTTGGTTTTTTATTATCGCTGTGATAGCCATGCAACTAAGGACTTTACGCGTTTTCATTGGATCATTCATGATCACGTAATACATGAATTATATTGTCTCTTATATACCACTCTAGGCCGTGCCAAACCCAAATAACCACCACCTGTTGAATTCAGTTGGTGAAAACAAAATTGCACTAAGTGTATAATGGCAATTTTGATATTACTAGGACGCTAGACCAATCAAATCTAAGTACAACGTTGCCGGTTGATTTTTTGGGTAGAATGCAGTGTTGGTGGTTATTTGGTTTTGGCAAAGACTATACTTTTTCTACATAGAATTTAGTCATTTTTATGTCAACCAATCTCTCGTTGGACAAATTATACTTTATACTTTATTTGGTTGGCATCTTTGTTTTAAATTTGACAACATGCCGACGACCAACCAATATTTGATGTTTGGGAATTACCCCAGGTATTGTTGATTGTTGTATTATTTATATAAAATATTTCTGATTCACTGCTGTTCAGAAAAATCGCGTAAACTTCAAAAGTCAAACAATCCAGTTTACGATTATTTTGTGCTTTGTAAATGTGGATTTTGATATTGTATTTTTAAATAGGTTATAAACTGTCAGTGAGATTGTCACTATTTGATTTGTTATTAGAAAAATTCCACAAGTAGCTAAAGTAAACAATTACCGAAACGCCTAACTTCGAAAACTGTATTTAAAATAAATGAGATGAAAGCTGCACCTTTTGAGCCCTCATATCTTCAAACTTAAGAGGTATAGAATTATTTTATTATTTTCTAACATAAGTTGACACTGCCCCATTGAGTTGTTCCGCGAATTTTGGGGCACCCAGTATAATTTTCTTACCGCGTCCCGTTCGAACTAATTAGTCACGTTTTTGACAATCACTCGAAACAATTTCCGGAAACAATGAACACACTCAGGGTAGGTATTATAAGTGAGTATTTACACTGACAATAACCAAGCCATTTAACTTCATTTTTATTTGCACATAAATTAGCTCAATGTCTTTTTGTTTGTTGTATCTTTAGACAATTTCTGTTGTATTATTCTGAATCTTTACTTTACCTCTAAATCTGGGACAATCACCGTTCAATGTATGGATTTAGAACGTTCATTGTTCAAGTTTGCTTGTTTTTAAAGATAATATGTCGTACTTACCGAAGTTTGGAGAATTCAAAAGTCTTGATTAAAAAATCACATATTTTATTGTTGAATTATCGTATTAACGGGGTTTTTTGTAATCTTCTCCGTGATTCTTGTCTATTTAGGCCAAAGATAACAGGTAGAACGTTGTTTACGATCTGTCAAAGTGTCAAAAGTCAGATGTTGGAGTGCGTTCACTAATACAGCCCGCGATACAGAACCATAGAAACTGTTCCTTTTTTTTTAATCTGATTTCTATTTGTATTAAAACATGAAAGAATTGTTACCAAAATGTTGCTGAGAGTTGTTCTGTGATGTTATAGCCTTGACACAACTCGAAGACTTCACTTTTAGTAACATTCTAAAAAAGAAACGTTGTGCTGAAGAGACTTAGCTACAGCGTATTATTAAAATGCGTTAGGAAAATTTAAACGGTGATGGAACTTATCAAAACAAATTGCTTTTCTATTTACCATTTTTTCGAAAACTCAAATTTATGCTCGAATTTATTTTCACCGTATTCCGTGTCATCGAGTCGTTTATGGATGGGACGGTGAAAGAACAACGACTTCGTACGAAAAACGTTAACGCAAAAAAAGTAAATACGGCAAAAACCTAGGCGGATAGGTCTTGCAAAAACTTACTGACACAATTTAGTTAGGTAGGTACGTCCTTCACCGGCATGCGGCCGTGTTTACAATTTATTGAAAAGTGAATTTCCCGTAATTATCGTTAAAAATGGTGAAGTACACTAATCCGGAGTTAACAGACATGGTGCTCATCTACGGGGAAGCTTTATCAAATGCTGATGCAACCAGGCGTTTGTATGTAGGTACATGAAGAAATTTCCCGGTCGCCAAGTTCCCTGTCCAGGTACCTTTGTGAATGTTGTCCAGCATTTAAGGCATTATGGGACTTTTAGTCCTGTCCTGTCCTGTCCTGTTGACGAATTGATATTTCCAGTTTTACAATTTGGAGAACGCTGCACGAACAGGAATTACATCCTTATCATCTTCAACGCGTCCAACACTTAAAATCAGATGATCTACCACGTCTAATTGCATTTTGTCAATGGCTTCTTCAATAGGTCGTAATTGACCAGTTTTATCGCCAGCTCGTTCACCGGACTTAAACCCTTGTGACTTTTTTTTATGGGGCCATTTAAAACAGATTGTGCATGAGACTCCAGTTGACACCGAGGCAATGCGATAAAATTCTGACATGTTGATGAGAACTCAAGTTTCTGTGGCTCGAAAGGCACACAAGAGCGTGCAACGATTACGGAGGGCGTCATTTCGAACATTTAATTTATAGGCTGGTGCCCTTGATCAAGTGTGGTGCTTAACTTCAATGTCACTCCCACTTACTACGAATAAAGAATTGGTTTTTGCTTGACTATCTAAGTTTTTATCTTCTTTCACTTTTAATATACGCGCGGAGACATTGGCGGCTACTAGAATTTACGATCAAACTAATTAAAATTTTATCT
This sequence comes from Tenebrio molitor, assembly GCF_963966145.1. Lineage (NCBI taxonomy): Eukaryota > Metazoa > Arthropoda > Insecta > Coleoptera > Tenebrionidae > Tenebrio > Tenebrio molitor. The sequence goes on from NC_091049.1 coordinate 1,260,913, forward strand.
GGGTTTAGAAAGATTTTTCGAAAAAATTGTAAATAGAAAAGTAATTTGTTTTGATGAGTTCTATCACCGTTTAATAGTTATTTACACAATTAGTGGGATAAAAGCAATATTACAGGATTCGAGTGTGTTTCCTGTAATATGCTTTAGCCCACGTGTTATGTACAAAATTTTATCTAAGACCGCCCCGAGTTAAAAAAAAAGGTAAATCTTATTTATTTCCGCCAGTTTCATTACACCACTCAGTGGAATAGTAACTTACTTATCCCACTGAGTGGGGTAATGAAGCTCACTTATCCCACTGAATGGAGTAATGAAATGCGTCCGGTAATGAAGTTCCTTATTCCACTCAAATGAGTGGGATAAGTGTCATTTATCCCACGGGATTAGATAAATTTTCTTAACGCATTTCAATAACATACTGTATTGTAATACGCCTTGACATAACTCGGAGACAATCACTTTTAGCAACAATCTAAAAATAAAATGTTGTACTGAAGAGACTTAAATGGAACAGAAGAAAGGAAACATTTACAAAATATTAAAACCAATAGGATATGATCCATCGATAAAAAAAAAGATAAGGGGTGGCTATGAACAACAAAATTTCTGAAATCGTGTCGCATAACTTAAACAACTGTCACTGACGTACATGTCAAAATTGACAAGTGACATTCAAGTTAAAAAATGGCTTCATCGACGTGTTCTTGCGGATAGAACGTCACCACGCTAATCCTCCTTATCTTAACCTACTATTTTCAATGACCACTCATCTTCGGCTCGTTTACAATCATACTTGAACTTCTTTGGAAGAATGCAAGCGTTCTTGGTGCCTGTTCAGGTAAGATTTCGTCTTAAATTTGCACTGGCACTTGTCACAAGTGAAGCATCGCACGGCTTCCGAGGTCGTGTGCTTGAGCAGCACATGATTATTCAGACTCTGCTTCATCTTCGTCCTGAACTCGCAGTTGAAGCAGTAGAACCATTCCGCTTCTTCATCGGGTTTGTGCAGGTTCGCGTGACATTTCAGGCTGTATTTCCATTTTGTTTTGTAGGAGCACTGCTCACATTGGAACCACACCGCCTCTTCTTTCGGCATGTGCTTGGTCCGCTCGTGTTGCCGCAGTCGGCACCTTTGCCGTGCCTTGAAATTGCATTTGTCGCATTTCAACCATTCGATGTCCTCTTCGATATTTCCGTCCGAATGGCGCAGTTTTGCGTGTCTGTACAAGTCGTATTTGATTTTGGTCTGGAAGTGACACTTGTCACAAGCAAACCACTGTACAGCTTCGGGTGTGGTGTGTTTCACCAACATGTGCCGTCTCAAATTATCTTTCTTCAGAGACCTGTACTCACAATTAAAGCAGTGAAACCAGTTGGCTTCTTCGTCGGATTTGTGCAGAGCAATTATGTGACGTTTAAGAGAGTCTTTCAATTTTGTTTTGTAAGAGCACTGTTCGCACCGCAGCCACAACACTTCTTCGTCTGTTGCGTGTTTGATTAGTATGTGATTCTTCATTCTGTAGTTTTGTTTTACTTTGAAGTCGCATTTGTCGCATTTCAACCATTCGATATCGTCTTCGCTCTTTACGTCCGAATGGTGCTGTTTTACGTGTTTTTTCAAGTCGCCTTTGGTTTTGCACTGGTACTGACACTTGTCACAAGCAAGCCACTGCACAGCTTCGAGTGCGGTGTGTTTCACCAACATATGACGTCTCAGGTTTCCTTTCCTCCGAGTCCTGTACTCACAATTGAAGCAGTAAAACCACTTTGTTTCTTCGTCGGATTTGTGCATAGTCATGTGACGTTTAAGAGAATGTTTCAGTTTTGTTTTGTAAGAGCACTGTTCGCACTGCAACCACAACGCTTCTTCATCTGATGTATGTTTCATCAGTTTGTGACGCTTTATTTTGTATCTGTGTGTCGCTGTGAAGTCGCACTTGTCACATCTGAATCCTAATCCTGATTTGAACTCTTCTTCATCAGATTTGTGTCGAGATATGTGACGTTTAAAATTGTATTCCCGCTTTGTTATGTAAGCGCACTTTTCACATTGAAACCACGTTTCTTCATTTGACGTGTGCATCATCATGTCGTGATGTTTTAATCTGTTTCTTCGATTTGTCTTATAGTTGCATTTATCGCACTTGAACCGTTGAACGTCATCTCTGGAGAGACGAAGTTTTGCATCGTTACCAAACGTTACTGTCTCGAAATCTTCTTTCGTCTTAATACACAAAGTATCCAAGTGTTTGATCCACACTAACGCTGAATATGTTTCGAACGAGCACTCTCGACAGATGTAGCTTTTTACTTCGACGTCAGTTTTCGGTTCGTCGATCCTCTTTCTGTGATGTTGTCTGATGTGTTGATTGAAAACTATCACAAGATCACTTTCAAAATCGCAGTCTTTGCAGTTGTACTTTTTTAGAGAGTTTGTTTCGCAAATGAATGATGGGATTTGGTGAAAAAAAAGCGATCTGCTCACGTAAGGACGTCCGTCGCAGTCGTGAATTCTTCCGCATTCATATTTCAGGATGATCCCTGTATATTCCAAATTTGCCATTTTGATGTTACAGTCTGAAAATTGCATTTTAACTCAATCACGATGGCTCCAAATATGCAAGTTTTGGTTTATGTAAAGGTAGTGTGCGTTCACCAGACAAAACAAAGAGAATTTCTAGTAAACTTCGTCCAGCGGGAGATTGGGAGATTTTAAATTTTACTAAGTTACTCCAACACTACAAAATGCATTAGAATAAATTAATTAGAGCATAATTTCAAGACAAAAATGTTACTGCTGGAATGACATATTTCAAATTTTACGTGCGTTAGGTGCCATAGGCCGCGCTAAAGTTAGTATATTAAATAGATTTGGCTCCATCCTGGTTCCTTGGGGCATTTTTCGATGATAATTGGCTGCACTTTTATTGTCAAAATTGTCGTTATCTGCGTTTAAATAAAATCTAACTCTCAAACACTCCCCTAGAAACCAGGATCGAGCCTATTTTCGGTTATAATATAACTAGTGGTATGATTATTATCGATGATATTATGAGTGAAATTGAGCTGGAGATTTCACGAGTCCGAAGGACGAGTGAAATGTCCTGCTTCAATTTCACGAATTTAATAGCATCGATGATTAATCATACCACGTGTTATATTCGATGAGACAATATAATGAATGAAATACAAAATCGTAACGACGAAAGTAAATAAGATAATTTTTTTTTTGGTTTTTTATTATCGCTGTGATAGCCATGCAACTAAGGACTTTACGCGTTTTCATTGGATCATTCATGATCACGTAATACATGAATTATATTGTCTCTTATATACCACTCTAGGCCGTGCCAAACCCAAATAACCACCACCTGTTGAATTCAGTTGGTGAAAACAAAATTGCACTAAGTGTATAATGGCAATTTTGATATTACTAGGACGCTAGACCAATCAAATCTAAGTACAACGTTGCCGGTTGATTTTTTGGGTAGAATGCAGTGTTGGTGGTTATTTGGTTTTGGCAAAGACTATACTTTTTCTACATAGAATTTAGTCATTTTTATGTCAACCAATCTCTCGTTGGACAAATTATACTTTATACTTTATTTGGTTGGCATCTTTGTTTTAAATTTGACAACACGCCGACCACCAACCAATTTTTGATGTTTGGGAATTACCCCAGGTATTGTTGATTGTTGTATTATTTATATAAAATATTTCTGATTCACTGCTGTGCAGAAAAATCGCGTAAACTTCAAAAGTCAAACAATCCAGTTTTCGATTATTTTGTGCTTTGTAAATGTGGATTTTGACATTGTATTTTTAAATAGGTTATAAACTGTCAGTGAGATTGTCACTATTTGATTTGTTATTAGGAAAATTCCAGTAGCTAAAGTAAACAATTACCGAAACGCCTAACTTCGAAAACTGTATTTAAAATAAATGAGATCAAAGCTGCACCTTTTGAGCCCCCATATCTTCAAACTTAAGAGGTATAGAATTATTTTATTATTTTCTAACATAAGTTGACACTGCCCCATTGAGTTGTTCCGCGAATTTTGGGGCACCCAGTATAATTTTCTTACCGCGTCCCGTTTGAACTAATTAGTCACGTTTTTGACAATCACTCGAAACAATTTCCGGAAACAATGAACACACTCAGGGTAGGTATTATAAGTGAGTATTTACACTGACAATAAGCAAGCCATTTAACTTCATTTTTATTTGCACATAAATTAGTTCAATGCCTTTTTGTTTGTTGTATCTTTAGACAATTTGTGTTGTATTATTCTGAATCTTTGCTTTACCTCTAAATCTGGGACAATCACCGTTCAATGTATGGATTTAGAACGTTCATTGTTCAAGTTTGCTTGTTTTTAAAGATAATATGTCGTACTTACCGAAGTTTGGAGAATTCAAAAGTCTTGATTAAAAAATCACATATTTTATTGTTGAATTATCGTATTTAACGGGGTTTTTTGTAATCTTCTCCGTGATTCTTGTCTATTTAGGCCAAAGATAACAGGTAGAACGTTGTTTACGATCTGTCAAAAGTCAGATGTTGGAGTGCGTTCACTAATACACTCCGCAATGCAAAACCATAGAAACTGTTCCTTTTTTTTAATCTGATTTCTATTTGTATTAAAACATGAAAGAATTGTTACCAAAATGTTGCTGAGAGTTGTTCTGTGATGTTATAGCAATACGCCTTGACACAACTCGAAGACTTCACTTTTAGTAACATTCTAAAAATGAAACGTTGTGCTGAAGAGACTTAGCTACAGCGTATTATTAAAATGCGTTAGGAAAATTTAAACGGTGATAGAACTTATCAAAACAAATTGCTTTTCTATTTACCATTTTTTCGAAAACTCAAATTTATGCTCGAATTTATTTTCACCGTATTCCGTGTCATCGAGTCGTTTATGGATGGGACGGTGAAAGAACAACGACTTCGTACGAAAAACGTTAACGCAAAAAAAGTAAATAGGATAGGTCTTGCAAAAACTTACTGACACAATTTAGTTAGGTAGGTACGTCCTTCACCGGCATGCGACCGTGTTTACAATTTATTGAAAAGTGAATTTCCCGTAATTATCGTTAAAAATGGTGAAGTACACTAATCCGGAGTTAACAGACATGGTGCTCATCTACGGGGAAGCTTTATCAAATGCTGATGCAACCAGGCGTTTGTACGTAGGTACATGAAGAGATTTCCCGGTCGCCAAGTTCCCTGTCCACGTACCTTTGTAAATGTTGTCCAGCATTTAAGGCATTATGGGACTTTTAGTCCTGTCCTGTCCTGTTGACGAAGAACCGAATGTTAGTTGCCGACGACTTGTATTACGAATTGATATTTCCAGTTTTACAATTTGGAGAACGCTGCACGAACAGGAATTACATCCTTATCATCTTCAACGCGTCCAACACTTAAAACCAGAAGATCTACCACGTCTAATTGCATTTTGTTAATGGCTTCTTCAATAGGTCGTAATTGACCAGTTTAATCGCCAGCTCGTTCACCGGACTTAAACCCTTGTGACTTTTTTTTATGGGGCCATTTAAAACAGATTGTGCATGAGACTCCAGTTGACACCGAGGCAATGCGATAAAATTCTGACATGTTGATGAGAACTCAAGTTTCTGTGGCTCGAAAGGCACACAAGAGCGTGCAACGATTACGGAGGGCGTCATTTCGATCATTTAATTTATAGGCTGGTGCCCTTGATCAAGTGTGGTGCTTAACTTCAATGTCACTCTCACTTACTACGAATAAAGAATTGGTTTTTGCTTGACTATCTAAGTTTTTATCTTCTTTCGCTTTTAATATACGCGCGGAGACGTTGGCGGCTACTAGAATTTACGATCAAACTAATTAAAATTTTATCTGGGTTTAGAAAGATTTTTCGAAAAAATGGTAAATAGAAAAGTAATTTGTTTTGATGAGTTCTATCACCGTTTAATAGTTATTTACACAATTAGTGGGATAAAAGCAATATTACAGGATTCGAGTGTGTTTCCTGTAATATGCTTTAGCCCACGTGTTATGTACAAAATTTTATCTAAGACCGCCCCGAGTTAAAAAAAAAGGTAAATCTTATTTATTTCCGCCAGTTTCATTACACCACTCAGTGGAATAGTAACTTACTTATCCCACTGAGTGGGGTAATGAAGCTCACTTATCCCACTGAATGGAGTAATGAAATGCGTCCGGTAATGAAGTTCCTTATTCCACTCAAATGAGTGGGATAAGTGTCATTTATCCCACGGGATTAGATAAATTTTCTTAACGCATTTCAATAACATACTGTATTGTAATACGCCTTGACATAACTCGGAGACAATCACTTTTAGCAACAATCTAAAAATAAAATGTTGTACTGAAGAGACTTAAATGGAACAGAAGAAAGGAAACATTTACAAAATATTAAAACCAATAGGATATGATCCATCGATAAAAAAAAAGATAAGGGGTGGCTATGAACAACAAAATTTCTGAAATCGTGTCGCATAACTTAAACAACTGTCACTGACGTACATGTCAAAATTGACAAGTGACATTCAAGTTAAAAAATGGCTTCATCGACGTGTTCTTGCGGATAGAACGTCACCACGCTAATCCTCCTTATCTTAACCTACTATTTTCAATGACCACTCATCTTCGGCTCGTTTACAATCATACTTGAACTTCTTTGGAAGAATGCAAGCGTTCTTGGTGCCTGTTCAGGTAAGATTTCGTCTTAAATTTGCACTGGCACTTGTCACAAGTGAAGCATCGCACAGCTTCCGAGGTCGTGTGCTTGAGCAGCACATGATTATTCAGACTCTGCTTCATCTTCGTCCTGAACTCGCAGTTGAAGCAGTAGAACCATTCCGCTTCTTCATCGGGTTTGTGCAGGTTCGCGTGACATTTCAGGCTGTATTTCCATTTTGTTTTGTAGGAGCACTGCTCACATTGGAACCACACCGCCTCTTCTTTCGGCATGTGCTTGGTCCGCTCGTGTTGCCGCAGTCGGCACCTTTGCCGTGCCTTGAAATTGCATTTGTCGCATTTCAACCATTCGATGTCCTCTTCGATATTTCCGTCCGAATGGCGCAGTTTTGCGTGTCTGTACAAGTCGTATTTGATTTTGGTCTGGAAGTGACACTTGTCACAAGCAAACCACTGTACAGCTTCGGGTGTGGTGTGTTTCACCAACATGTGCCGTCTCAAATTATCTTTCTTCAGAGACCTGTACTCACAATTAAAGCAGTGAAACCAGTTGGCTTCTTCGTCGGATTTGTGCAGAGCAATTATGTGACGTTTAAGAGAGTCTTTCAATTTTGTTTTGTAAGAGCACTGTTCGCACCGCAGCCACAACACTTCTTCGTCTGTTGCGTGTTTGATTAGTATGTGATTCTTCATTCTGTAGTTTTGTTTTACTTTGAAGTCGCATTTGTCGCATTTCAACCATTCGATATCGTCTTCGCTCTTTACGTCCGAATGGTGCTGTTTTACGTGTTTTTTCAAGTCGCCTTTGGTTTTGCACTGGTACTGACACTTGTCACAAGCAAGCCACTGCACAGCTTCGAGTGCGGTGTGTTTCACCAACATATGACGTCTCAGGTTTCCTTTCCTCCGAGTCCTGTACTCACAATTGAAGCAGTAAAACCACTTTGTTTCTTCGTCGGATTTGTGCATAGTCATGTGACGTTTAAGAGAGTGTTTCAGTTTTGTTTTGTAAGAGCACTGTTCGCACTGCAACCACAACGCTTCTTCATCTGATGTATGTTTCATCAGTTTGTGACGCTTTATTTTGTATCTGTGTGTCGCTGTGAAATCGCACTTGTCACATCTGAATCCTAATCCTGATTTGAACTCTTCTTCATCAGATTTGTGTCGAGATATGTGACGTTTAAAATTGTATTCCCGCTTTGTTATGTAAGCGCACTTTTCACATTGAAACCACGTTTCTTCATTTGACGTGTGCATCATCATGTCGTGATGTTTTAATCTGTTTCTTCGATTTGTCTTATAGTTGCATTTATCGCACCTGAACCGTTGAACGTCATCTCTGGAGAGACGCAGTTTTGCATCGTTACCAAACGTTACTGTCTCGAAATCTTCTTTCGTCTTAATACACAAAGTATCCAAGTGTTTGATCCACACTAACGCTGAATATGTTTCGAACGAGCACTCTCGACAGATGTAGCTTTTTACTTCGACGTCAGTTTTCGGTTCGTCGATCCTCTTTCTGTGATGTTGTCTGATGTGTTGATTGAAAACTATCACAAGATCACTTTCAAAATCGCAGTCTTTGCAGTTGTACTTTTCTAGAGAGCTTGTTTCGCAAATGAATGATGGGACTTGGTGAAAAAAAAGCGATCTGCTCACGTAAGGACGTCCGTCGCAGTCGTGAATTCTTCCGCGTTCATATTTCAGGATGATCCCTGTATGTTCCAAATTTGCCATTTTGATGTTACAGTCTGAAAATTGCATTTTAACTCAATCACGATGGCTCCAAATATGTATGCAAGTTTTGGTTTATGTAAAGGTAGTGTGCGTTCACCAGACAAAACAAAGAGAATTTCTAGTAAACTTCGTCCAGCGGGAGATTGGGAGGTTTTAAATTTTACTAAGTTAATCCAACACTACAAAATGCATTAGAATACATTAATTAGAGCATAATTTCACGCCAAAAATGTATATAAGTACATATTATGTTAACTATTTAAATTTGCTTAAATTAACTTCACAAATTTTATGAAAACCAGGCTGCCAACTCAAATCTAACTCTCAAACACTCCCCTAGAAACCAGGATCGAGCCTACTTTCGGCTATAATATAACTAGTGGTATGATTATTATCGATGATATTATGAGTGAAATTGAGCTGGAGATTTCACGAGTCCGAAGGACGACTGAAATGTCCTGCTTCAATTTCACGAATTTAATAGCATCGATGATTAATCATACCACGTGTTATATTCGATGAGACAATATAATGAATGAAATACAAAATTATTCATTTACATATTTGTCAAACTGACAAATTTATCTCAATCAAAAATCGTAACGACGAAAGTAAATAAGATAATTTTTTTTTTGTTTTTTATTATCGCTGTGATAGCCATGCAACTAAGGACGTTTTTATTGTCTCTTATATACCACTCTAGGCCGTGCCAAACCCAAATAACCACCACCTGTTGAATTCAGTTGGTGAAAACAAAATTGCACTAAGTGTATAATAGCAATTTTGATATTACTAGGACGCTAGAACAATCAAATCTAAGTACACAACGTTGCCGGTTGATTTTCTGGGTAGAATGCAGTGTTGGTGGTTATTTGGTTTTGGCAAAGACTATACTTTCTCTACGTAGAATTTAGTCACTTTTATGTCAACCAATCTCTCGTTGGACAAACTATACTTTATACTTTATTTGGTTGGCATCTTTGTTTTAAATTTGACAACACGCCGACGACCAACCAATTTTTGAATGTTTGGGAATTACCCCAAGTATTGTTGATTGTTGTATTATTTACATAAAATATTTCTGATTCACTGCTGTGCAGAAAAATCGCGTAAACTTCAGAAGTCAAACAATCCAGTTTTCGATTATTTTGTGCTTTGTAAATGTGGATTTTGACATTGTATTTTTAAATAGGTTATAAACTGTCAGTGAGATTGTCACTATTTGATTTGTTATCAGGAAAATTCCACAAGTAGCTAAAGTAAACAATTACCGAAACGCCTAACTTCGAAAACTGTATTTAAAATAAATGAGATCAAAGCTGCACCTTTTGGGCCCCCAAATCCTCAAACTTAAGAGGTATAGAGTTATTTTATTATTTTTCTCATTATTTTCTAACGTAAGTTGACACTGCCCCATTTAGTTGTTCTGCGAATTTTGGGGCACCCAGTATAATTATGTTAGTTGCACTGGCAGTAGAGTTTGATCTGGACGTAAACTGCATACTGGTTGAGGATACCATATCTGCAGATACGTTTTAGGTACAAAAACTTGTTTATACAAACTTTTGTTTTAGAGTTGTCCAGATTTTTTAATTTCTCTATTTGCTTTAATAAATTAGAGTTTTTTCTTGAAATCGTGATGTCATGCAATTTTCTTACCGCGTTCCGCTCGAATTAATTAATCACGTTTTTGACAATCACTCGAAACAATTTCCGGAAACAATCAACACACTCGGGGTAGGTATTATAAGTAAGTATTTACACTGAAAATAAGCAAGCCATTTAACTTCATTTTTATTTGCACATAAATTAGTTCAATGCCTTTTTGTTTGTTGTATCTTTAGACAATTTGTGTTGTATTATTCTGAATCTTTGCTTTACTTCTAAATCTGGGACAATCACCGTTCAACGTATGGATTTAGAATGTTCATTGTTCAAGTTTGCTTGTTTTTAAAGATAATATGTCGTACTTACCGAAGTTTGGAGAATTCAAAAGTCTTGATTAAAAAATCACATATTTTATTGTTGAATTATCGTATTTAACGGGGTTTTTTGTAATCTTCTCCATGATTCTTGTCTATTTAGGCCAAAGAAAACAGGTAGAACGTTGTTTACGATCTGTCAAAAGTCAGATGTTGGAGTGCGAGTGCGTTCACTAATACACTCCGCAATGCAAAACCATAGAAACTGTTTTTTTTTTTAATTTTAAAAAAATATATTTTCATTGAAAAAAAAATTAAAATTAAAAATCCAGTAACTAAATTTGTAAACAATACAAAATCTATTCTATATGCTCAAAATTTCCTCAATGTTGTTGCAGACACTGTCGACACCTAGAAATGTCCATCTTTGCATTCAGTAAAAAAAAATGATATAGGTATGTACCACACACTACATCGTCTTGGCAATTTTCTTTCACATGATTATTATTATTGTTATTAACCTGTTTTGACACATGACGTGACTGACAAATATCCAGAGCTTACTTAGTCATTTCGAGCATTGAGAACAAACTTCTCTCTTGTTCATTTTGGTCACTTGATTTTTAAATTTTGTAAGTACATTGGCTCTTTAATTTCTTGACTTTTTTTTATGAATGGGTATAGTTTTTTGCATTTTTATATTCAGAAAACAAATCTCTGCAATACTGAATAAAAAAAAAATGTAGTGCCATTTGAAAAAAATATGTTCATTTATCAAAAACTGGACGCAAGGTTTTTTTTTATTTAGTTGGTATTGAAGTGTTTTCAAAATTATTTCATTTGATGCGACATTTATTCAAATCGGATAAAAAATAAACAAGATACAGCATCAAAGGTTTTTCGTCAGTCACCCGGTATATTATGGTAATGCTAAAATAACAAGTTATCTTATTACTTTGCTCTTATTTTTATTAAAATATGAAACAATTGTTATCAAAATGTTGCTTTTACAATTCATAAATATTTATTGGTCTCAATGGATTACCAACTGAAGACCTAGATTTTTCTCTTTAAGGTCTAATGGTCAATATACAGGGTTATTCACGTGAGATGATGAGCCTGACCAGGTAAAAATGCAACCCAAAATACACTTTACAAAGCATTCAGTGTTTTAGTATTTAAAATAAAAATCAGGAATCCAAGTAGGCATTCTATTAATTTGAAAGGTATATCTGTCATTGCATTTTTCGTTTATATTTATTATTTGAAAAGGTTTTCGGACCATGACAGAACCGATATGATCCTAATTACCCATTACTTTTGTGATTTTAATTCTTTATTATTGTTATTAAATCATACCTTGTTGAGAGAGGTATTTTTCTGTGAGAACTTGAGATTCATTAGGCTGACGTTAAAAGCTATGTGTGTTTTATGTGCATTATAATAACGCCGGATAATGTAATAGGGATCGAGATTGCTTTGTGAATTGTCTTTTGGGTTGCATTTTTACCTGGTCAGGCTCGTCATCTTACGGGACTCTAAAAATGTTGTACTGAAGAGACTTAAGTAAATCGAACATAACACTTTACAAAATATTAAAACTAATACAATATGGTCGATCGACAAAAAAAAGATAAGGGGTGGCTAGGCACACCAAAATTTCTGACAACGTGTCGCTAACTTAAACAACTGTCATGACGCAAATGTCAAAATTGACAAGTGACAGTTCAAGTTAAAAAATGGCTTTCACTCGACAAGACAAAATATTCGTGATGTGATCCTCTTGCTGAAATGGAAACGAAGAAAACTGTGACTGCCCTTCTTACCATTCACAACCTTTTTTTATTGAGTCGCAAAACCTTTCTTCATCGTCGCTGATGATACGACTGCAGCTACGCCACACGTTTTCAAAAGTTTTGTTTTCCACAGCCGCCCCTTGTGTCTTGTGTTAACCATATGCATTTAACTTTCACATCTTATCTTTTTTGCGAGAAAAAAAAAGCCTTTCGTTTATTTTTTAAAAATCTTCCTTCAAACGAATACGATGTTTTTCTTTTCCTTGTTTCGCAACGTACAACCTTGTAGCGTCCTTCATCGACGTGTTCTTGCGGATAGAACGTCACCACGTTAATCCTCCTTATTTTAACCTACTAGGTATTTTTAATGACCCCTCATCTTCGGCTCGTTTACAATCATATTTGAACTTCTTTGGAAGAATGCAAGAGTTTTTGGTGCCTGTTCAGGTAAGATTTCGTCTTAAATTTGCTCTGGCACTTGTCACAAGTGAACCATCGCACGGCTTCCGGGGCGGTGTGTTTGAGCAACACGTGATGTTTCAGATTGTTCTTACTCTTCGCCCTGTGCTCGCAGTTGAAGCAGTAGAACCATTCCGCTTCTTCGTCGGGTTTGTGCAGGTTCGCGTGACATTTCAGGCTGTATTTCCATTTTGTTTTGTAGGAGCACTGTTCACATTGAAACCACACCACCTCTTTTTTGGGCGTGTGCTTGTCCCGATCGTGTTGCCGCAGTCGGCACCTTTGCCGTGCCTTGTAGTCGCATTTGTCGCATTTCAAACATTCGATGTCCTTTTCGATCTTTCCGTCCGAATGTCGCAGTTTTGCGTGTCTGTACAAGTCGTATTTGGTTTTGGTCTGGAAGTGACACTTGTCACAAGCAAACCACTGCACAGCTTCGGGTGTGGTGTGTTTCACCAACATGTGACGTCTCAAGTTATCTTTCTTCAGAGACCTGTATTCACAATTGAAGCAGTGAAACCAGTTTGCTTCTTCGTCGGATTTGTGCAGAGCAATTATGTGACGTTTAAGAGAGTCTTTCAGTTTTGTTTTGTAAGAGCACTGTTCGCACTGGAGCCACAACACTTCTTCGTCTGTTGCATGTTTGATTAGTTTGTGATTCTTCATTCTGTAGTTGTGTTTTACTTTGAAGTCGCATTTGTCGCATTTCAACCATCCGATATCGTCTTCGATCTTTACGTCCGAATGGTGCTGTTTTACGTGTTTTTTCAAGTCGTCTTTGGTTTTGCACTGGTACTGACACTTGTCACAAGCAAGCCACTGCACAGCTTCGAGTGCGGTGTGTTTCACCAACATATGACGTCTCAGGTTTCCTTTCCTCCGAGTCCTGTACTCACAATTGAAGCAGTAAAACCATTTTGTTTCTTTGTCGGATTTGTGCATAGTCATGTGACATTTAAGGGAGTGTTTCAGTTTTGTTTTGTAAGAGCACTGTTCGCACTGCAGCCACAACGCTTCTTCATCTGATGTATGTTTCATCAGTTTGTGACGCTTTATTTTGTATATGTGTGTCGCTGTGAAGTCGCACTTGTCACACCTGAATCCTAATCCTGATTTGAACTCTTCTTCATCAGATTTGTGTCGAGATATGTGACGTTTAAAACTGTATTCCCGATTTGTTAAGTAAGGGCATTTTTCACATTGAAACCACGTTTCTTTATTTGACGTGTGCATCATCATGTGGTGATGTTTTAATCTGTTTCTTCGATTTGTCTTATAGTTGCATTTATCGCACCTGAACCGTTGAACGTCATCTCTGGAGAGACGCAGTTTTGCGTCGTTACCAAACGTTACTTTCTCAAAATGTTCTTTCGTCTTAAAACACAAAGTATCCAAGTGTTTGATCCACACTAACGCTGAATATGTTTCGAACGAGCACTCTCGACAGATGTAGCTTTTTACTTCGACGTCAGTTTTCGGTTTGTTGATCCTCTTTCTGTGATGTTGTCTGATGTGTTGATTGAAAACTATCACAAGATCACTTTCAAAATCGCAGTCTTTGCAGTTGTACTTTTCTAGAGAGTTTGTTTCGCAAATGAATGTTGGGATTGGGTGAAAAAAAAGCGATCTGCTCACGTAAGGACGTCCGTCGCAGTCGTGAATCCTTCCGCGTTCATATTTCAGGATGATCCCTGTATGTTCCAAATTTGCCATTTTGATGTTACAGTCTGAAAATTGCATTTTAACTTAATCACGATGGCTCCAAATATGCAAGTTTTGGTTTATGTAAAAGTAGTGTGCGTTCACCAGACAAAACAAAGAGAATTTCTAGTAAACTTCGTCCAGCGAGAGATTGGGAGATTTTAAATTTTATTAAGTTAGGCCCAATTTCATAATCAGGCCGTTAACGGCCTGTTTGTTAAAGTGAACTTTAAAATAAAGTCCACTTTAAGTAAGCACTAAAGTCAAATGCATTTCATAAAACGATAGCAGCATTTTTTAACTAAAGTAACCTTTATCGATTCCGACAACCGTCGAGCATTATGTTGGTATGCCTGAATCTTCCGTTGTTACTGTATCCACTTCTACGCGTCTTTGTTTCGTGTTAACCACGTGAGAAAGTAAGGTTCTGTTTTGTGTGGTTATTGCATGGCCAACTGTATCGATATACACTAGACGTGTATACATGGCCGTTTCAATTTCAAAATAAAAGTGTTCGTAGAAAGCAAACCATGAACTACCATGATCAACTTCATTAAACTATGTTATGGCCATCCCAAATGTCGAAAAAAAGTAAACCAAATGACAAGTCGATGATGGAGCAAGGTTGGTAGAACTGACTAATTTGTATAATAGGTTGCCTCGTTTCCATTTAAAGCAATAGTCTGAATTTTTTCCCCCCGCAAAAGTTACTCGTGACGTCACAGTGTACTAAACTTTTACTACAGAGTCTGTCGATCATGCATTAGGTGTTCCTTCGCTAGAATAAATCCCAAAAAGCCACCCAATAAACTCCACGGAGCTTATAAACCTTAGGTTCTATTCGAACACCCAAAATTTCTGGGTTGATTTTACGTCACGAGTTACTTTCCCCCCCGCCCCGCAATTTTTAACGAGGCAACCTATTATACAAATTAGTCAGTTCTACCAACCTTGATGATGGAGATGAAGTGGCGATATCTAGTGAAATTTAGAATAACTACACATTTAAAAAGTTAAATATCAGGTTATGTTATATGCCATTTCATTGTCAAAAACTGTCAGCTTATACGTTTTCGTCGTCATAAAAGTATAAACTGACAGTTTTTGGCAATGAAATGGCATATAACATAACCTGATATTTAACTTTTTAAATGTGTGGTTATTCTAAATTTTCTCTAGATATCGCCACTTCATCTCGATCACATGACCAACTTCATTAAACTATGTTAATGAATTTCTTTTCTAGTACCACAAATTTCCCGAAGAACCTCAAACCATTTAGCTCTAACTCCACTGTCGCTGGGAAATTGAAATAAAGGTTTTTCAGAATTGCCACAAATAATGCATTTAATGAGCATTTTCAGAGTTTTTTGATTGACAAAATTTCAAATTTGACGGCAATTTTACCTTGATGTCTAACAAACAGATGGCACCACTTCATCACTATCCACAACATACTTTATACGAAGCGCATTTTAATGGAATTGGAATGGCCATAACATAGTTTAATGAAGTTGGTCATGGAACTACCGTAAAGTAGCGACATCTGTTGGATCCTTTCATAATAATGTTTTTAATTTGAAATTGTCAAATTGAACGTCCCAAACGTCAGATTTTGGAAGTATTTTCTTACCTTTCTGTGCTCATTGTCAATTATAACATTTATTGTTGAGTTGATGATTGTCGTGTTTAGTTTCGTTGTGTTCATTTTAATTTATTAATTTCGAGTGAGAAGCAAATTAACAGACAAATAACATACGACAACTAACCGTTACCTAACCAAGAATATAAATTTGACAATTTGACCTACTCGTAGATTGAAGATTGGTTAAAATTATAGTCGTATGGCGTCGCTACTTTCCGGGAAATTTCAATTGTTTCATCGGAATTTTTCTCTTATGGAGAAATTGCAAAATGAAACGGCCATGTATACACGTCTAGTGTATATCGATACAGTTGGCCATGGGTTATTGTTAGCTACATTGTCGGTTTTGCGGGTTTTTGCGTTTTTCTATTTATATTTTTCAATGATTATGGCTAGTGCCAAGAGAATGCGCTCTAATAATTATAGAAAAGAGGAAGAATTGTTATTGCTAGAAGAAATTAGCAAATTTAACAAAGCCATCACAGTTGCTTTTGTAATCCGAAATCTGTCAAAGAAATCGAGATCATCATAGTGTTCAAAGTAATTTTTCCTTTGTCTGTAGACTTTCGTTCTTCTGACAAACAAAAATTCTTGATCTTCTGATGATGATGAACTTAATGAATTGTTTATTACGTCCATACTTTTTATACTAATCACAAATTTTAACACTGCAGACTGCACATCCAAGACGGCGAACTGTCATGTCTGCTCCACAGTGTGCTTACTTAAAGTTCCTTTAAATTATTTAAAGGCACTACAATGTCACTTTAAGTTAAAGGTACGTTAACGCGCCATTAAAATAAAGCCTACGATTATGAAACTGTTTCTTATACATAAAGGGAATTTAAAAATTTAAAGACACTTTAATTTTATTATGAAATTGGCCCTTAATCCAACACTACAAAATGCATTAGAATACATTAATTAGAGCATAATTTCACGGCAAAAATGTTACTGCTGGAATGATATATTTCAAATTTTACGTGCGTTAGGTAGGTACTACTTTCTCGACGTAGAATTTTTATGTCAACCAATCTCTCGTTGGACAAATTATACTTTATACTTTATTTGGTTGGCATCTTTGTTTTACATTTGACAACACTCCGACGACCAACCAATTTTTGAATGTTTGGGAATTACCCCAGGTATTGTTGAATTATTTACATTAAATATTTCTGATTTACTGCTGTGCAGAAAAATCGCGTAAACTTCAAAAGTCAAACAATCAAGTTTTCGATTATTTTGTGTGGATTTTGACATTGTATTTTTAAATAGGTTATAAACTTGTTTTTATACAGGGTGTTTTCGAAGTTGAGGCGTTCCTTGTAACATGAGGTACTATTGAGGACAAAATACTTTGGTCGTCATTCTTCTGTCACTTCAAAACAAGTTAATGTAAACCAAGCATTAACGTCAAGTCAATAGTGATGACAATTTCAAATTATTGACTTTTCTCTTGTCAAAAATATGGCACCTTCCACCATTCAAAAATTTAGAATCATCTCCCTTGTTTCTGGGGGATTGTCCATGGGCCAAATTGCCTTGTGGAAACCTTTTCAATTTTTCCTCCTAGGAATATCTCCTTCAGTTGTCCATTTTTCGGTATTTAACATTTTGCAATAATGAGTTTGACAGTGACAGTGGTTGACAGTTGTAAAAAATAAGGTTAACCGCCCTAATGCTTGCTTTACAACTTTATGTCAGTCAACTGACTTTGACGACCAAAGTAATTTGTCCCCAATAGTACCTATACATTACTATACATTATTCTTAAAATTTTTAGCCTAAATCTTCTCAGTAAAATGTTTGTATTAACGGATATAATTCATTGTATATTTTCATAGTTTTCTAAAATTCTGAGTCCGGTCCTGTCTATTTCTCGGCTGTACTAGATTAATAAACTGACGTGGCCCAGGATGATGTCTTTCCGAAAATCGCTCTGTGTACTCTCTGGACGCCGCAACTGCATTCTGATAGCATTGGCCATACATTAGCAACGTATCTGTGAGCTCTTTATTTTCATAAGCCATTCCGACTAATTAGATGACAACTCTGACAGTATTTTTGATTAATGTCCATGCTCATTTGATTTTTTTTTGTTAATTCTATTTTCTAACAAATCAGCGCAAATTTGAGCAGGACTGGTTTCAAAAAATAGTATATTAAAGTATAAGTGGATATTAAGGTTTTTAAAACACGCGCGATTTTTCGGGCACGAAATAGAGCAAGTGTTTTAAAGACCAGTTATCCACGAATACTTTACGCTATTTTTTTTTTATTGGTAAGTACACTTTGAAATCATAAATACTGCTATTATTATTACAAAAAATGGAAATAAGAACGTGAATACATTAGTGATGTGAAATGAATATACCTTTCGTTGTCATGGAAAATGAAAAAAACCAAAATGAATTTGCAATCTGTCACTTAAACCCGTAGACTTAAACCCAACTGTATTATTTACATTCATTTAAAAGATTAAGGTGGTTGAATATTTGATTAAAGCTTTTGAAACATTTGTTAGTAGTATTTTATTTGACGTTAAAAGGTACTCCTGTCAGATCACTAAAAAGTTAACATTTAGACTTCACGTTTTTCAGGTCCTCTCGGGTTGTTGATGTTGCCATGGAAACTTTAAAAAACGCGCGTTTTTGAAAGTTGGATTTATACACGCTAAGGCGTGCTTTGACTTTAAAGCAAAATAGGTTACCAATAAAAAATAATAACTTATTGTATGTTCATTGCCGTACACATTTTACTAAGGTGATTTTGGCTAAAATTCTTTAGAATAACGCACACTATCACATGTTGAAAGAAACGCCTCAACTTAGAAAACACCCTGTATTTAAAATAAATGAGATCAAAGCTGCACCTTTTGAGCCCGCATATCTTCAAATTTAAGAGGTATAGAATTGTTTTAGTATTTTTTGTTCGACACTGTCAGAATTTGAGAATTTTCTCCTATGTGAACGGATTTTGATAAATGTCACAACTTGTCAAAACGAAACGTCAAGCCAATGTTAAAGGTTTTAAGCGATTTGGAGCCTTTAAGGGGCTCGTCGAACAAAAAAACGTTGTATTCAACTCGTTCGTGTGTAAATTGGGCCTTTTTTGGCACTCGTGGGCCTTTAAAAGGCTCGTTTCAGTCGTTTCACCCGCGTTTTAAAATGGCCCACGCGTGCCAAAAAAGGCCCAATTTACACACCAACTCGTCAAATAAACTACTATTTTCTCATATTTTGTAACATAAGTTGACATTGCCTCATTCGGTTCCGCGAATTTTGGGGCTCCCAGTATAATTATGTTAGTTGCACTGGCAGTAGAGTTTGATGTGGACCTAGACTGCATACTGGTTGAGGATACCATATCTGCAGATGTTTTAGGTACAAAAATTTGTTTATATAAACTTTTGTTTTAGAGTTGTCCAGATTTTTTAATTTCTCTATTTGCTTTAATAATTTAGTTTTTTCTTGAAATCGTAATGTCATGCAATTTTCTTACCGCGTCCCGCTCGAACTAATTAATCACGTTTTTGACAATCACTCGAAACAATTTCCGGAAACAATCAACACACTCGGGGTATTATATGTGATTATTGACACTGAACAATAAGCACCCCATTTAACTTCATTTTTATTTGCACATAAATTAGTTCAATGCCTTTCTGTTTGTTGTATCTTTAGACAGTTCTTGTTGTATTATTCTGAATCTTCGCTTTACCTCTAAATCTGGCACAATCACCGTTCAACGTATGTATTTAGAATGTTCATTGTTCAAGTTTGCGTGTTTTTTTTTGATAATATGTCGTACTTACCGAAGTTTGGAGAATTCAAAAGTCTTGATTAAAAAATCACATATTTTATTGTTGAATTATCGTATTTAACGAGGTTTTTTGTAATCTTCTCCGTGATTGTTGTCTATTTAGGCCAAAGAAACAACGGTAGAACGTTGTTTACGATCTGTCAAAAGTCAGCTGTTGGAGTGCGTTCACTAATACTAATACAGTCCGCAATCCACAACCACAGAAACTGTTTCTCATTTCTATTTGTATTAAAATATGAAACTATTGTTATCAAAATGTTGCTTTTACAATTTATAAATTTTTATTGATCTCTACGGATAACCAACTGAAGGCCTAG
The DNA here is from genome assembly GCF_963966145.1 of Tenebrio molitor. Lineage (NCBI taxonomy): Eukaryota > Metazoa > Arthropoda > Insecta > Coleoptera > Tenebrionidae > Tenebrio > Tenebrio molitor. The sequence goes on from NC_091049.1 coordinate 1,281,027, forward strand.
ATTTCTAGATTGATCAATATAGCAATACGCCTTGACACAACTCGAAAACTTCACTTTTAGTAACATTCTAAAAATGAAATGTGCTGAAGAGATTTACCTATATCGAACAGAAGAAAGAAAACATTTTAAAAAATATAAAAACTAATACAATATGAACAAAATATAAGGAGTCGCTATCCAAAACAAAATTTCTGAAATCGTGTCGCGTAACTGAAACAACTGTCATTGACGCAAATTTCAAAATAGACAAGTTACAGTTGCTCAAGTTAAAAACAAAATATTCATGACTGAATCCTCTTTTTGAAGGAACGAATAAAACTGACTGCCTTTACCATTCCCAACCTTTTTTTTATTGAACTTTCAGCAAAACCTTTCTTCATAATTGCTGTTGGTATGACTGAATCTACATCACATGTTTTCAAAAGTTTTGTTTTCCACACCAGTCCCTTGTGTGTTTTCTGTTAACCATATAAATTTAACCTTCACAGCATTATCTTTTTTCCAAGAAAAAAAAACTTTCCTTTGTTTATTTTTTTTAATCTTCTTTTAATTGGATACTTTGTTTTTTCGTTGCATCGTATAACCTTGTGGCGTCCTTCATCGACGTGTCCTTGCGGATGGAACGTCACCATGCCCATCCTCCCTAACTTAACCCACTATTTTTAATGGCAGGTGTCCACATTCAAAGCACTCGTCTTCGGCTCGTTTACTATCACACCTGAACTTCTTTGGAAGAATGCAAGAGTTTTTGGTGCCTATTCAGGCAAAATTTCGTCTTAAATTTGCACTGGCACTTGTCACAAGTGAACCATCGCGTGGTGTGCCTGAGCAGGATGTGATGTTTCAAATTCTTCTCCCTCTGCGTCCTCTACTCGCGAATCAGTAGAACCATTACGCTTCTTCGTCGGGTTTGTGCAAGGTCAAGTGACATTTCAGGCTGTATTTCCGTTTTGTTTGGTACGAGCAGCGTTCACAATGAAACCACGCCGCTTCTTCGTTCGGTATGTGCTTGTCCCGATCGTGTTGCCGCATTCGGCACCTTTGCCGTGCCTTGAAGTCGCATTTGTGGCACTTCAACCATTCGATGTCCTCTTTGATGTTCACCGCTACGTCCGGATGGCGCAGTTGTGTGTGTCTGTACAAGTAGTATTTGGTTTTGGTCTGGAAGTAACACTTGTCACAAGCAAACCACTGCAAAGCTTCGGAAGAGGTGTGTTTCAGCAACATGTGACGTCTTAAGTTTTCTTTCCTCAGAGTTCTGTACTCACAGTTGTAGCAGTAAAACCACTTTGCTTCTTCGTCGGATTTGTGTAAAGCAATTATGTGACGTTTAAGAGAGTCTTTCACTTTTGTTTTGTAAGAGCACTGTTCGCACCGCAGCCACGACACTTCTTCGTCTGTTGCGTGTTTGATTAGTTTGTGATGGTTCATTTTGTATCTGTGTTTTGCTGTGAAGTCACATTTGTCGCATTTCAACCATTCGATGTCGTCTTCGGTCTTTACATCCGAATCGTGCTGTTTTACGTGTTTGTGCAACACGTCTTTGGTTTTGCACTGGTAATTACACTTGTCACAAGCAAACCACTGCACAAATTCGGATAAGGTGTGTTTCAGCAACATGTGACGTCTCAAGTTTCCTTTCCTTCGAGTCCTGTACTCACAGTTGAAGCAGTCAAACCACTTTGTTTCTTCGTCGGATTTGTGCATAGTCATGTGACTTCTAAGAGAGTATTTCAGTTTTGTTTTGTAAGAGCATTGTTCGCACTGCAGCCACAACGCTTCTTCATCTGATGTGTGTTTCATCAGTTTGTGATGCTTCATTTTGTATCTGTGTTTTGCTGTGAAGTCGCACTTGTCACACCTCAATCCTGATCCTGATTGGATCTCTTCTTCATCTGATTTATGTCGAGTTATTATGTGACGTTTAAAATTGTATTCCCGATTTGTCTTATAGTTGCATTTATCACACCTGAACCGTTGAACGTCTTCTCTGGAGAGATGCAGTTTTGCATCGTTACCAAACGTTACTTTCTCGAAATCTTCTTTCGTCGTAAAACACAAAGTATTCAAGTGTTTGATCCACACTAACGCTGAATATGTTTCGAACGAGCACTCTCGACAGATGTAGCTTTTTACTTCAACGTCATTTTTCGGTTCGTCGATCCTCTTTCTGTGATGTTCTCTGACGTGTTGATTCAAAATTATCACAAGATCACTTTCGAAATCGCAGTCTTTGCAGTTGTAGTTTTCTAGAGAGTTTGTTTCGCAACTGAATAATGGAAACTGGTGAAAAAAACGTGATCTGCTCACGTAAGGACATGTGTCGTAATCGTGAATCCTTCCGCATTCACATTTCAGGATGCTCTCTGTATATTCCCGATTTGCCATTTTGATATTACAATCTGAAAATTAGATTTCAAATCGATCACAACGACTGCAAAATATGGAAGTGCGTCCACCAAATAAAGAATAAAGTTGGCAAAGTACCGAGCGATCATTTAAAAAATAAATCGAGTTTGCTTTGGAGCCTATGCTATAGCATGGGTTGCCATAGGTAACACGCCGACTCGATTTATTTTTTAATTGATCGCACCGTACCTTTTAGTACTTTATATTTTACTTTGTTTTAAATTTGACAACTGCACCGACGACCAACCATTTGAGAATGACTGCAATTAAGTAGGTATTGGTGTATTATTGTTCAATAAATGGTGACTTTTAATGACAATTTTTTTTTTTTTTTGATACAATCATGCTACATTGATTGTTTTGTGCATTTTAAACATGTATACAGGGTTGCGATTATGTACGGAACCGGCTCCGTCCTGCTAAAATAGTTTATGCTATTATAGTTAGAACCTTGAAATTTTAAATGTACTTAGGACTCAGTAAAAGCTACTTATCAAATTAAAAACAAAACAAAAAATATCCATAAGTTTTCAAAATACAAAGCCAACTTGCTTATTTTTTTTTAGAATTTAGAATTAAATGATAGGTATAATAGGTTTCGTGATTTGTTTGACAGAATCTTAGAAAAAAATTAAAACTTAATTAAACAAAATGAAAACATGTAAATGAACCAGCAGTTAAAATACGTCAAAAGTGAATGTCGCAATTCGATTATTTCGTTTTTCATTGAAACATCTAATTGAGAATATGTATTAAAATTTTGTAAATAACAGGAGTACAGTTGCGGCCGTTGAAAACTCAGACACTTTGACAACGCCAAACTTTTAGCTTTGTAAATGGTATTGAAAGTGACGTTTCTCAAAATGTCACTCAAACATTATCCACATTAATTTCTCTCGCAATGGCTCTTATAGTCACACCGTCCCTCAGTCAAACACATTTTTGCAATTCAGATAATTGCGGCATTTCCAAAGGTAAGCACGATTCTGACCTAATATGTCAAATACTGACACTGACTTTATAATCTTTCATGAAAATCCTGTTTACGCTAATCAAATTTCGGAATTTATACAGAGTGTTTAAATCTTTCCTGTCTGAGATTTCAACGGCCGCAACTGTACCTATGTAGTTGGGTACATAAGTTTGATATTTGAAACTTTATAATTCAATTAACTATACAGTAATTGTTTTCTAAGTTTTGTGCTCTTAAAATTTGATATCGTTTCACACACCTTCCAACAAATGAAACTAAAATGACAAAACTAAACGAAGCAAGGAAAATTTAATTAAATGTTTCAATTAATATTTGAACAATAGGTATGTTTCAAATTTATTAAAAACATTTTTTTCTAAGATTCTATGGAAGAAACCACCAAACCACCATCATTTGATTCTAAAAACAAATACCTAAGCTTTTTACGGATACATAAAAAAAAATCAAGTTGGTTTTGTATAATTGATTTCATATAAATGTTCATCAAGTGAGCTGTGCATTTGTAAAAGCACCTTTAATTTAGTTACATTACAAAAGTCACATTTATGAAGGTCATGTCCAATAAATCTTTACTTGGTAAAAATACAAAGACAAAAACAAATAAGAATTACTTTAATTTAGTCAGTAAAAAGACGTAACATTGCTTTTGAAATCGGCAATGTTAAAATGGACAAAAACTAAAAAATTAGTCAAATCGGGTTCGCGCAGAGCAAGCAACTTTGAAAGTCAAAGTCACTAGCTTTAGCTTTACTACCAACAGAAAATCTGATTTTCATGGCTTGCTTAGATGCACATTTATATGAAATTGAGTATATTTTGAAATCTTACGGATATATTTTTTTTAAACATTTGAAAAGTAACTTTCAAAATGAATCCTAAGTGTTTAAAATTTCAGGGTTCTAGCTTAAACCATTAAACTCTCGTTTTGGTATTAATTTTGTGCAATGGAAATGAAGGAAACTGACCATCTGATGGACTCTGGAATTTCCATTCGAGTCAACCTCGAAGATTTGTTGAACTGTAGTCGTAATAATGAATAAAAATTAATCAAACCTAAGATGACCTTGACCAAGTTATGGAGTACCTTCAAAATTTGTAGATACGAAAAGGCAGTAAAAAAAAGTCATTTATTTTTAGATCAAAATTCCTTCTCAAAGTAAAAATTACAAAACAAGTTCGAAAGATACAATGCGCAAGCCGTTTAACTTCATTTTTATTTCCACATAAATTAGTTCAGTGCCTCTTTATTTGTTATATCTTTGGTCAGTTTGGGTTGTTTTATTCTAAATTTTGGCTTTACGGCCAAATCTAGCACAAACACCGTTCAACGTAGAACGTTGAGCTTTTTTAAGATGATGTGTCGTACTTACCGAAGCTTGGAGAATTCAAAAGTCTTGATAAAAAAAATCATGTATTTTATTGTTGAGTTATCGTATTTTACGGTTTTTTTTTTGTAATCTCTTTGATTTTTGTCTATTTAGGCTACCGAATACCGAAAAGCAATGAAGTTTACGAACTGTCAAAAGTAAAATATTGGAGTGCGTTCACTAATACAGTCCGCTATGCAGAACCATAGAAACTGTTTTTTTTTTTTTAATTTAAAAAACTTGTTATTTAAACATGACAAACACCCTCACAAAATTGTTATTATTATTATTATTAAGTTGTAAAAAGTCATTATAAATGTTTCTTACGTCGCCGTCGTGGTTGGTTGTGAATAATCGTACAGGTATTTAAATTTGGCAGCTCACATAGGTATGTCATTGATTTGGAATTTTCATTGTTTACCATTTTTTCAAATGATAAGTAATATGTACGAAACACTTGAACATAAAAATTGACTCAAGTTGCAAAAAACCACTTTGCCTTTGCAACAGCGCTTTTATAGCATTAGTCATTTGAAATTACTTTAAAACTGTAGGTAGAGGTAATTTGAATAGAGAAGAACCTGTCACATGATATGCGTAAGAGACGAAATTTGGTCGGACTCGGGCGGACTAGTCCATTTCTTTCTGCAGAGGGAGGTAGCGTCATTTAATTTCAGTTAACAGGTTCTGAAATAGGTATTGTTATATCTAATAATGTCTGTTAAAGTGACGTATGCAAACTATTAAAATATATTTAACAATTTTTAGTATCAATTAAATATTATCACATAAATCAAACTATGTCGAACGTCAAACAGCTGGAGAAAAATAATTTGCTACGCCACTGCACTCGGTGTGCCTTCAACGCGCAGCAAAGGTCACGTGACAGGTTCTTCTCTATTCAAATTACCTCTACTTACAGTTGGCTTCAAAAAAACGAGAAATGAAATTTGACCTTATGTGAATTGGTAATTTAATTTGTCAATTTATGTCAATTTGTGTCTGTTTGACAGTAGTATTTCTGATAGAATACATAAGTGCAGTTTTTTAACCTAAATTCTAAAAGGCCGTTTCAAACTATAAAAATTTAATAAAATCTGACAGAACTTTTTCTGAGAGTTCCCGTTTTTTTTTTGAAGCCAACCGTATATGGTATATGGATCCAAACTATGATTTTCTGGTCCCTTTATCCCTTTATTTGGTTCAGGAATATTGAAAAAATCTTAGTTCCCGTTTTTTTCGCGCTTTCAAACCCCTTGGCTTTAGGCAACCACTTAATCAGATCATTTTTTCTTTTGTTTGTATAATACAGTCACGCTATGCATGGTAAGCGGCAAATTTCACAACCAGCTACGATGTAAAAAACATTTACAACCTGTATAAAAAATGTTAAACGTAAGTTGAAGTTTCTTCCACTCCTTTTTTTTCTTTAACGTTACTTTCCCTTTGGTTTTCTTTTCCTTTTTTCTAAATAATTTGGTAGCCTCAAACCAATAATTTGTTTGTTCCGTAGAGATTGCAGTCTCGTCGTCCATTATGTGTGACAAGTTCTTGGACCTCAAGGAATCCTATTGTTTTGTTTTTCTCTACTCTTGGTATAGGGAATGTAGTGTCGGAGGAAGGTCAAAGGATAATAAAAGTAAAAGTATCATAATTTAATTTAATTATCAACTATAATAATAATTTATAAATACAGCACTAGAATCGACACAAAAATGTACAGTAAAACAGGAAAAAAATAAAAACAATATATTAGCAGTCTAAAAATTATGAAATAACAGTACATTTTTTTGTTCATAATAGCTATTTTTTTTCGCATAATATCATTTTATACAGAGCATTACTGTTCAAGTATTTCTGTTTTTAATTAATATTATTACTTCAGATCTATGACTAGATACTTCAAGTACTTTAAAAAAATATCGTACTTGTTATGACTAGATTTCGACTCATTCATTACTTAAGTAACCTGTTTTGAATTAATTTAAAATCGACATTTTCATCCTGACGAGAAAGAAAAAAAAAGTACGTTACTATGTAATTAATACCCGGTCGGACTTCCCCCATCGAGAAATCATAACGAAAATAACCCGACCGATCGGGGAAGCCGACGGCAACAATCAATAAATAAATAAATAAACAAACAAACAAACGCAACCGCAATATAAAAATTTCTCATCCCTAAAATAAAATCACAATAATAGTCATCCAAAAGAACCGACAGTGAATATCATCTACAGAGAGAGCAAATCAGAACGAGAATTCGATAAAAACAAACGAACCCCCCCTCCCCACCGCTGATACTCCCCAGAGGTTTAACAGACAAGCTACGAAAAGGCAACACGTTCTGAACAGCGTTTAAAAACTCCCATTAATCTCAATGTAAATATATCCTATGTTCAATTGTTCTCTTTTTCTTTTTCACCTTCACCTTCAAATTATGTACACGAAGTTCGAAGATCGTGCGTTGTGTGTGTGTGTGTGTTATGTATGTGTGTGTGGTTGTTTTGGGTAAATATTTTTTACTATGTGACGGGCCTGAATCGCCGGCACCGGACTTGGCTTTCCGATGGGGGCTCGCCGGCCGGGGGAGGGGGCGGGGGACCCTCCGACGTGTCCGGCGAACTCTCGGGGGCACCTATAAGACAAGTGGGGATGCCTCGGGCCGGCCTCACACCTACAAACCATCACCCCCTTACACCAATCGCCATAACAAATACCCTACGACGAGGTCATACAGGTAGCAAATTAAAAAATTAACAAAAAAAATAATTGGGGCGTGTCGCGTGAAGAGCCAACAAATTAGATTGTCAATGTGCCGACATTAATACTACTGCTACTGGGCGAGTCCACACAAAATTACGTCATCCAATCACAGACGTACGTTTCGTCTGTCGAGTGTTTTTCCAATCTAAATAAACTACGAATCTTCTGGAATTAAATTAACGCAAACTTAATTGGCTTCCTTCAGTTCAGTCCTGTTACATTTCATTTCCGCAACAGGAATAGTAATAAAATACCGTGATGTGCTCGGACTGGTTGAAAATTGCGATTTCATTGTTGTCTCGAATGTTTCTAACAGTCCTGAAAGGATTTATTTCAATCGTGCGGGAACATTTATCAAGGATGTATTTTATTAACAACATAATAGGTAAAATATGACATTCATCTTATAAATAGAATCCACGTTATCTCCTTTGTCCCGTTTTTTTTTCTCTTTTACTTTTAAGGTTGTTTTGCATTCATTTTTTACATTCTTTGCATTCTTCTATTTTTATGTATTTTATACTTGGATCACTTTTGTCAGGAAAACTTGCCGTTCATTTTTCTTTTTTGTTTCCTTGTTACATCATATTTTCTTTCTTCTAATAATTCTTAATTTATTAATAATTTTTTCTCATCATTATTTATCCCATTGTTGTCTCTTTCAATACACTGTTTTACAGTACCTTCACACTGTCTTAGTCTTAAATTATATTTTCCACTGACTGTTCATTTGTTTCTTCTTTAAAACTCAAGTTTTTATAATAAAAAAAATTAGAAAACACGAATGCTTAACGGCTTTTTTGTATATCAAGGCCGCGAAATCATTCTTTAACGTACCGAGAGACCAATCTCGAGGCTGTTACAGGGTTTTCAATGAAGAACTGAAAGGAATTAACACACTTTAATGTTAACCAGTCACTCTCCTGAGTTCTTCCTGCGAAGACATAATTTTGTGTGGACTTGAAACGAAAACTGAAATTAAAAAAAAAAACAAACGAAACAATATTCCTGTGCATTTCTAACGAATGTTGTGAATGATCGTTTTATTAAAAAATTTAAAAAACAAAATTGAAATACATCTAATTCAAAGACTCCACCGTCACCTAACAGACCATTAAGACGTAGGACTCACCTCCTGCCGTTGAGTGTCTTTTAAACCTGAGATTCAACTGGCTCGGATCTGTGACGTACTTCTCAGCCTGGCGACGTCTGCGCAATCCTGGCGTCAGATCGCCGGACCAGGACATGCACTTCGCCAACCTTTGCCCGCCAACCGCGACCGGAATTTTAGAGATCCTTCCGGGATCCATCGCCGGACTGGTCTGCAATTAATAATACCTCATTATTTACTCTCACAATTACGGATCCGTTAATTTAACTTCCTTCGAAATGACGTTAAGGGCGAACACGCAACAATTATTTTATTTTAACTGAAAAAAATGATTATTGAACAAAAATGTGTCGATTTTAAAATATTCTGGGATACTGGCTTGTTATCGCACTTGTGCGCGCAGACCTCACATGCGTGCGGTAATAATAGCTTTATCACACTAGTTGCGTAACAACTATTAATACTGCGGAAATAGCTCTTTTTCAAGATTTTTCAGAGCATTTCTGCTCAGACGGTATTGTACGGTACTGTGGAATCTTCAAACATCCTGATTTTCGTAAAATTCCTTCTTTTTTAATTACATGTCTAGCTTTCAAAACACTTCCACATTGTTACACTACCACCGTCACGTGTTGTTACACCAAAAACAAAAAAATCACTTCCCAAAATGTCTCCTTTTCTTTCACACAATTTATACTGGAAATATGAAAAAAATAAATAAAAAAACAATATTGTTTTTATTGATTTTACGAAACTAAACAGAAAAAAAACTCGTTGCTATAAGATATCCAATAAGGCGCAACTAACGGTAAATGAAAATAATTAAAAACTAAAAGAAAATTGTACTCTTACAGTGTATAATACAGAGTGTTCCAACGAAAACGGGCCACCTTAAACAACTTGTGAAAGATGTATCGTAATGAAAATTACAAAAACACGTCAAAACAATTACAATTCTTTGCAGAAAACTTGAAATAAATCAAAACCGATTGATTTTTTTTTTAACATTTAACATAAGAAAAGAGTTGGTCAACTTGACAGTTGATTTAACTTTTCGTCGACCATTGAATCAACTTGTAATCGATCAACAGCACAAACTTCGCCCCACTTACCGACGACTCCCTCAGGATCTGACTGGCGTTGTCCACTCCACTATCCTCGTCGTCCTGCTCGTGCCTTTGCTTGTCCCTGAACAAGGGATTCTCGGTGGCGTCGAAGTACTCCGACTGTTCGTCGAGTCCGGGACTGAGCCCGTTCGCCATCACCCGCTTCTCCCTGCAACATAGATGCGACGTGAGCGCGCCAAACTCTCCACTCGGTTACCGCGCGTACTTCGGTTCCGACGTGGCGGAGACGAACGTGACGGCCGGATTCGTGGTGAGATCCACCGAGGGCGAGCACTGCACCCTGTCCTGTTGCTTCGTTTCGTTGTTCTTCTTGTCGAGCGCGTTCCTCGCGTTCTTCAGGTTCTGTTCGAGCTTGTCTTGCGTGCTGGAACTGCTCTCGGACGCCGAGTGGCCCAGGTTGTTTTTGATTTTTTCCAGCGGCTTCGACACCGCTTTTTGGGAGTTGCTGCGGCTCAACGACTCGGTGGGTGGGACGTTGACGTGCGAGTTGGAGCCGCTGGGCGGCGACTTCAGCCGCACTTTCTCCTTCTTCTCCGAGTTCTTCTGCTCCGTCTCGGAGCTGCTCGACGATGACTCTTCGCTCTTCTGCTCCGGCTCGACTTTCACCTTCTCCGGACTGGGCGACTTCGACTTTTTCTCTTCCTCCGGCTCTTTCTTCGTCGCCTCGTCCATCTCCAGACTCACCCTCTTCTTCACGGTCTTCTCGGGGGGGTCGTTGACGTCGGGGGCGAACGTGATCTGCTCCCGTTTCGGACTGTGGACCTCCTGGTTCTCGTTCCTCTCTTTACTGCTCTGCTTCAATATGCTCTTCGTCCTCTCCAGCTTCACCTTGGGTCTTTCCGGTGGTGGTGGCTGCTGCTGCTCCTTGTTCTGCTCGACGCTCTCTCCTTCCACCGCATTATTCGACGGCGACGTCTGCGCCGGCCTAGGAACATTTTCTTTTGGCACTACGCGAATTTCTAACTTTCCTGCCACCTGCAAAAACACCATTACACCTCGACACTTTCGAAAACCTACAAAAACTCGCCTCCTGCAGTCCCTCTTCGCCGTTCTGGTCTTCCACCTCGGTACTCTTCAGTTCTTCTTTGTCGACCAGATTGAGAATCGGCAGGCTGCCCCACTTCGACGCTTCGTTCAGCTTCGGTTCTTCATCCTCCTCTTGGAGGTGGCGCGAGGCAACGTTCCGCATCACGTCCACCCTGAATATGAGATCGTCGAAGGCGGCTTGCTGCAACAGGGGAGGCTTCAGACCCGTTCTGACGTAGGGGCCCAGCGACGGAGTGGACCAAGCCCGGGGTAGTCCACCTGCAAAGTCATCACATTTTAGATGTGACAAACATAATAAATAAATGTCCTTGTTTACGACCGCCAAATTGAAAAATGTAATCAATTAGTTGTTTCGGAAGTTAAAACGTTTTTTGTTCTATTTTGCGTTTGTAACAAACCTATTACTCAAAAGGGTGCGTTAATGGCTGATTTGAGTGCTATTATAGACAGTACAATTTACATTTTCAAGGTTGGTAATATTCAATGTCAAACGTCAAATCACGCTGAACAAACGATTCCACAATAACTTCACATTGAACTTTCAAATGTTTCACTGCAACATTTGTGTTACCAACCACCATAAAATTCCCCAAATTTTAAAACTGCGATTTTTCATTTAAAAATGGCCTAATATGATATCTCGTTACAAGGCATTATGGGGTACTTATTCCTTCATGGCACTCCTCGCAAGCTCGTCGTGCCCTACAGCCGTGCGTGCTACAAAATGCTTCTTACAAGACAAGTGGTTTACTTTGCAAATAAATTGGGTTGGTGGAGAAAAATTAATACAAAAAGAAACAGTTTTGATTGGTTGTAATTTTAATTTGTTTTTCATTTAGGACATATAACAATCAAAAACTGCAGATTTGCACATCTTTTTATCGAACGATTTTGTAAATAACACTCGAAATAAAGCCGGATTCGCAGAAGAGTCGGCAGATATAAATTTTCTATTTGGGAAGGACGAAACGGATAAACAAGACCGTTCCGAATTGTTCTTTTTCGATAGATATTTTTAGAACGATTATTGGAAAACGGAGATATGAGTTAAATAATTTTATTTATGAGGAAACGCAAGTCAGATCTTTTTCTAACATGACATTTTGTACCGAGCTGGTTTATCGAATGTGTTTTTTTTTCTTTATAAATTTATCCGATGTCAATGACCAAAAAACATTGCAGTCTTGAGGAGATCGAGACGTTTTACGTCGTCTCTAACCAGCGCAAGAATTTTTTTCTGTGCTTTCGCATCATTCGTCAAGTTGCTAATGTTAATCCTGACCCATGAACGTTCGATTTCGAATAAAAACAAATTCAATCACGAAATAAAATGTATTTTGTTAATCAAACTTTTATGCGCACTGAAAATGTATTACGTTTTAAAAAACCATCAACGTTTTATGTCTTCGATCGTAAAGACGTATCATTTAAAAATAGTTCTCACAAAACAATACACTACTAAATCAGAAACTGGATAATTTAAAAGAAAATGCGCTTCAAAATTGTAGTTTCTCAAATTTCTATAAGAAAACTTTTACTTTGTGAAGCAAATTGAAATGTATCAAATTAAAACGATATGCAAGGTTTTTTTTGCTTCTCTTGTGCAGTACGAGAGAGGAACGCAAAGCTTTCGTTCACGCGAATTGCGTGTTCGTCAACGAAGCCCAGCTGAAAACCAGTGAGCGAAAGTGAAACCTTCACCCACTGGTAACTATGGATACAGACTGACTTTCTAGGGAGGTATAGAACAAAAGTACGTAGTTTTGTGTTCAATAACGAATTGTTTTTATTTATACAGGGTGTCTCAGCTAAGATTTTAGAGCCCAATATCTCGGTTATTTGCCAACGGATTTTTACGAAATTTAAAATGCAGATATTTTAGACCGTGAATATCGAAAATTATGCGCGATTATTATTAGATTGTTAAACATTAAAAAATAGGGGTCTACACAAACAATTAAATAAATCATTTGTCTGATTCAACGAAAAGATTAGATTTTGTCGTTAAAAATTTAATGTAAAATTTGAAGGTATTTGAGCAGTTACCTTTTGAAACAATTGATGATTAATTGCCAAGCAACATTTTGTACACCCTTTAAAGTCTGTCAAAATTGGGCACGCTTTATTAGAAACGTCAAATTGTGAAAATTTATTGAAAATACTCTAAAAACAGACTACAGCGGCAGAAATTTCAATATTGTTGAAAAAGGAAAAAAAATTTGCCTATGGAGAGTGTCGTAAGAACTTCAATGACACAGTTCGTTTTCTCGTGGAACACTATCCAAATGTAAGGCTTTACAAAATGTAAGGTTAAGAGAGTCGTCAATTTATTTGAAGACACAGGAAGCGTACGTGAACTAAATTACCTTGCTAAAATATCCCGATCGTGTTTTAGTCCTTTATGGAAGAATTAAAGCATCCAGTATAATAAATTACGTCCAAATGTTGTCTTTAACTTTATAAGTGTTTGTAAGGTTAGCAAGATAAACGTCAAATATGTCACCTGCGCTTCTGCGAAAAGGGATGACCAAAATTCTGCAAAATTGCGCGTTTGTTTCATACGCGTCTACGTTTTTGCATTTGCAGCAACGTTTAACACAGTTTTTTGCTTTTTTCTTGCAAACCAGACGTCTTTCAAGGCCGAGTTTTTCCCTACAGCATTTTTTATTGACGATCAATTTTTTACGTAAATCTTAATTGATTCAACATTTTAAAAAGGCATGTAAAAATTACGTTTTTAAGACTTGGGTGATTGCATTAATGGCATTTTATTCTTCACCGTCTAAAATATCTGCATTTTAAATTTCACAAAAATCCGCTGGAAAATAACTGAGTTATTAGGCTCGAAAGTCTTAGCTGAGACACCCTGTATATTAGATAGTGACCTAATCGTGTTTTTTGTTTGGATCCAGAGAAGAATTAAATCAAAGTTGGCACAATTTACAGATAAAAGACGCAACAAAAGGAGCCCATATAGTGTGCTGGGCTCCGCGATCGCCCGATTTAAACCCATCGGAAAACATGTGGACGTGACGAAAAATTCTTCTTTCGTCGAGACGTTCACAAAAATCATCCAGCGCTGATAAAAACTCCACGTTCATTTAAATTTAGCAGAGGGAGAGAAAGTTTGGTCCAAACTCCGCATACTAAATCTGCTGACAACACACCCTCCTCCTCACCTATTTTACATAAACCACCGTAAATTGATGTTGATAAGCACAATTCAAATTTGTACAGCTTTTGTAAAATTACACGAACCCTCTCGTCCCGACGCGCTTCCATATTTATCCACGCGACCCCGAACTTTCCATTTCATTCTAACCCCACACGATAAATCACCCTCAATTGTAACGACAGATTTTAATTTGCGTTTGTTTTATGAACTTCGTGACCCAGCAGAGTTCGACATCATCCAGACCTGGGAGTGATTCGCGATGGTGAATTAGATATAAACAGGCTGGAAATAGATGAGGCCGTAAGATTGAACAAAATTCCCTACCGAAGCGCGATCGATACACCTCGAGAGCGGCATGGTCGAGGCTCGAGTGCACGTGGGAGGATTTCATAACGTTTTAATTACTTACTTCAATGTTGACAAATTTTATCGATCACCGTGTAAATACATAATTAATCCGCCCACGTCCTTCAATTTTCCAATTCCATTCAAGTTCGGAATTTACACTTTCATTTTTTGATTTGGCCTTTTCAGGCCCGATCAAAAAGCTTCCAGTTTCGCGTGGGATGTTTACTTGTTCGGCGAAATTCGTGTTCATCCCTCGCGTAATGTTGGTTTAATCGATCTAACCACTTGGAAGTGGCAAAGCCACTGGAAAAAAACCTCCGAAGCTCTGTTCCCGCCGGCACAACGCCGAATCTATTAACGGGCGATTTTAAAAAAGAAAACTTTTTTTCCGCCACGCTCGTAAAAAAAGGAACACGTCGCTCGATTACGTTTCGGAGCTAATTTAATTTTTTCCCGACGCAGAAATTGCAATTTTTAAGAGTTCTACGTAACAAACGATAATTTCAAATTTTCAAAATGACGTTTTGCCAGACCGCGAGTCGTTAAATATCCAAAAAAACGCTAAATTCGTTTCTTTATCAACAAATTATATCCTCGCCAGTTTTCAAGCCTCGGCTGCGCCTCGCCAGTTTCCAACCTCGGCTGCGCCTCGGCCAAAAAACTCTGAATACACACTGAATGTTTTTTTTTTCTTTTTTTATTTGTGGTAAGTTTTAATTGCTGTGAATTCTTGAAAGTGTTAAAACCTTCTCTGAAGCTTTTTATTTTGTATTACATTTTTTAATATGTATCATTATTATTATTAGTGATGCTAATTATTATTAATAGGTCTTATTAATAGTGTTTTTTGTTTTTTTTTTTAATTTGTATTTGTTCTGCAAAAAATGTCTAATTGCTTTGATTTGTTAAAACCTTCACTCAAACGTTTTTACTTCATCTTACATATTTTAATATTTTATTATTATTGTTGGTGATGGTGATTGTTATTTGTAGCAACTTCTTTCTTCCTTCTTTCTTTCTTTCTTCTACCATTACTGGTAACGGTCTTAAAACTTTTTGAAAACCCCCCGTACTCACCCATGAGCTCCGGATAATCCTCGATGCCGGCAATATTAATATACTTCTTGTGGCTGGTCCTCGAATCCTCGCTGATCCTGCTGAGAGGCGGCGGCGCACCCGGCGCCGCCCCCTCGTTAGGAACTAACGTCGCCCTGTGCTCGGGACTTTCCGGTTTCCACTCGTTATCCGTCGTCTCCTCGCTGTCGTCGAATTGCGACTTCCACTGGCTGGCGAGCGTGAGGGCGCCACCTCTCGTCACCTGCTGGCTGACGTTCTCGTCGTCGATGACGGCGAACTGCGTCAAACTCTGGTCCCTGAGGCCGGAACGCGAGCTCCTCGCCGCCGACGGCTGCCGCCTCCTCGGTCTCTCCTGTTCGGGGGTGGCCGGCGATTCGACCAGGCTGCCGCCGCCTTGCACCTGGGCCGGCGTCACCACCCGCAACCGTCCCAGAGTGGCCACTCCGGACTGGCTCTTCCTCAACGGTGCCGGCTTCTGGTTGGCGTCGGACGTCGACTTCGCGGAGGCTACGGCCTCGTTGTCGAGACGCTCGGGGGGCTGCTCCAGGTGGGACGTGGCGCGGCGACGCGGCGCTGCCAAAAAATAACAACACAATAACAATTTGTCGTCAACAACGCTTGGACCACCAACCTTGCTGTTGGACTTGTTCCACGGGGGTGGCGTTGCAGTTCTTGTCCACCACCGGCCGGACGACGGCGTTGGTCTGGACGTCGGTTCCGAGGGGGACGGTGTTTTCCGTCTCGATACGCCGACGTCTGGCCTCGAGTTGTGCCTGAAACGTCAAAAAACACACTCAAAAACTCGGCCGCTTTCGTTCACGAGTACACCCAGCTCAATTCGCTTTCGTTCACGAGTACACTCGGCTCAACTGTATCACTTTTTGGCCCGCTCACCTCTTTGTTGTCCGTGGGCTCGATATTCTCCTGGTTGTTGTCGGTGGTGGTGTGTTTGGTGTGTCTTGGAAGCGTCGTAGGAGCTGTAGGAGGTTGCGCTTCCGTCGTCTGCGTCACCGTTACGTTATCACCGGCGGGAGTCTTCTCCCAGTCGTAGGGATCTGTCGGTTTGACGCCTCTCCTCTTCATGCAGCGCTCGAACAAGTTGATCAACATCTAAAACCCACCCTTCAACGATCCCTTCATCACAACAACAATACCCACTTGATAGTCAGGCTTGTCCGCGTACTCCAGACTCTGGATGTGATCGAGGAACTGCTTCAAATCGGACGGCAAATGTTTGAGCAGCAACCTGTGATCGTACTTCTCCTTCATCAGTCCCACCTGTTCCTTGTCCTTGACCTTGCGCCACGGCAGCTGTCCGTTGACGAACTCCACCAGCATGTAGAACAAGCTCCAGAGGTCGTCGTGACGTCCCATCTCTACCAACACACTTTGAGCATCGACGGAGACAGTAACAACGGAGCAACCCACCTCTGTTTTTGTGCGCGTTGATGCTGGCGTAACGGACGGTGCCCCTGAAGCCCGCCGCCGCTCTGGGGGCCCGGACTTCGCCCGTCGCCGTCGTGTACTGCCTGGCGAGTCCGAAGTCCAACATGTACACTTTCCTACAGTTGTATTGCAGTCTGCCCATGGAAAAATTGCTCTGGACGCAACAGTTACCGTGAACAAAATAAGTTGTTGAATAGGTCGTCGTCAACTTACGGGCTTAATATCACGATGCAAGAAGCCGACGGAGTGTATGCTTTCAATGGCTTTAAGTATCTGTAAACCTAAACGTAACGTTGTGGATAGGCTGAAGGCGGCTCGAGGCTGTGCCCTTCTGAGTTCTGCCAAGTTGCGGCCTTGAAGCTGCATCACTACGTAATTGAACCTATCATTCCTACCACAGCCGATGAATCTGCGGAAGAAAATTCCAACTGAAGGTTAACGAGGCGACACCAAATACCAACAGAGCAGTTTCACACCTCCACTGTCTAATTGGAATATATTTTTAGATGCACATTTTACACGTCTAACGTTACCTGACATATTTTTTTACAAGCATTTATAATGTCAGTGTCTTTGGTTGAAGGCTAAAGTGTTAACAAAAAAACTCCAGATCCCACAATTTAAAAAAAAAAAATGATGAAGCAAGATGCTATTATTTATGCGACGCATTTGATCAACCAAATTTTTGGTTACGTCAACTCAACTGTCAAAATTTATTTTGGGGAGATTTAGGAACTTTTATTTTGAAAATATTTTGCTAACAATATCTCCAGACAACACTACAAAGTCTTTCTTATTTTTTGAGTACAAATGAGCTTGTCATTACTCTAATTTTTATTGTACTTAAATCCGCCTTTACTGCTACGGAAGTCACTTCTAATCTAATTGAGGTTATGTCCTAGAAAATCTGTACGAATCAAGCTCCAACGTACGTCATATGTATCATACGTTCAAATGAAAATCTGGGCTGAGTGAGCGTTGAAAAAAGTAACCCATTTGTTTACTTTAATCGGCACATGATTGAACATGTTTGTTTTCAGCAAAAGGTGTTTGCTTCGAGAATAGAAATCGTTGGTTATTCTACTTTTAATGTAAAACATTAGAAAAAAAAAAAGGTTTTTGTTTATAAATTTTAGGTTAGCTGCTGTCTAATGACAACTGTCAATTTACAAGACAATTGACGGTTTTCAACGCCTTCCCAGCCCAGGATTTAGATTTGAACGCCCGATACAATATGTAATACGCTTGATACTCAGAAAAACTTATCTTGTCATTTTTTTAACGTTAATTCCTTAAACATTCTAATTACTACGGCTCGTGTTAAAATACTGCAGACTTTTATTACTGCGTCTCTGGTCGGAATCAACTGCATACTTAAAAAGTTTATTTGATATTACAAAAACTAATGAAACGGAAATGCAATAAAGCTAAATTAGTGAGTCGTCATTACTACTTTTAATTTTATTACGATTAACAGAAGCCATAACTTTGCAGTTTATTTAGATTAACTCCTTTCGGTGGTTTACCGGGTTTAAACTGGCTCGTCAGGACGACAGGGTTGGTCAAAGCACTCTTCAGACCAAAACATTTAAATATTTATGAAATTGCGTGGCGCGTTTTGCGAGATCTTAATTGGTTTCTTTGATAAAGAGTTGTCTGAGAAATGTGCTTTGATCGTATCAAAATAACGGGTGAGAACACGTTGCGCCGAAAAAATTATCGACGGCCTTGCACCTTTCCCATTTTTTGAGTAATGACGCTCAACAAAAACAATTGGCAACTGTTATTTCACGACCGATACATTAAATTTTACCCTCGATGATTGCTTAATGTTCCATTTTTTTTTAAACAAAAGCGATTCATTTACTTGGCCCATATATTCTCAATAATAGCCACAATAAAACGATAAAATATTTATAATATCGGCTAAATATTTATCGATTTTAAATTTACCACTTTGATTGGAACACCTATTCCGTACACGCTTCTTTTCTTAGTTTCTCGTTTCGCCATATTTTATTCAATAACTGTTGTTAAATATCTGACACGAGAGGATTAAATCGCATCCTGCGAATTTGCAATTTACATAACAAATATTTGCTTGTTTTAATGTTGAAGGCTTTGCTTGTAGTTTATCCACCCCTGGGGGTTGTTTCCAATATTTGTTCTTTTTTCTTCGTTTGCTACATTTTACGTGTTTTTTTTTACCTCAAGTAGACATTTTCTTGTAATTAACAATGCATTGCTTCAATTGTTCATTTATTGCTAGTCCTAATCCGAAAAACAGAATCTGGTATTTCGTCATAAATCCCTGATTTGTGAAAAATGGAAAAATGACAATGTGTCGAAAGAGTAAGTAGAGAGAAAAGAAGTAAAGAAGAAAGAAAAGGAGATTCGAAAAAAAAAATAGTAAAAGCGTTACAAAATAATCTAATTTAAAAGATTAAAGCGAAAGGAAAGGGTATAAATAAAACGTCAAAGAAAACAGAGTTGAGATCGGTTAAAAAAGGAATGAATAAAAAAAATTAGATAAGAAGGAAAGAATATTGGAAAAAAACAAAGAAAAGATTTGAGAACGGTTACAAAAGAATTGAACAAAATAAAATTAGAAAGGAAGAAAGGAAAAGATATTTAAAAAAAGGAAAAAAGGAAAGAAAACAGAAGGAAGAAAAAAGATGGGATATTCGAAAAAAGTAAAGAAAAGTATTGAGAACGGTTACAAAAGAATTGAATAAAATTAAATTAGAAAGGAAGAAAGGAAAGGATATTCAAAAAAGGTAAAAAAAGAAAGAAAACAGAGTTAAAACAGCGCTTTCAAAAGAATTTTACAAAAATAGAAAAGGGACATTCGAAAAAGTAAAGAAAAGTTTTGAGAGCGGTTACAAAAGAATTGAATAAAATAAAATTAGAAAGGAAGAAAGGAAAGAATAATCAAAAAAGGGGAAAAAAATAAAGAAAATAGAGTTGACATCGCTTTCAATTTTTTTTTTTTAATAGAAAAGAAGGGATATTCGAAAAAGCAAAGAAAAGTATTGAGAACGGTTACAAAAGAATTGAATAAAATTAAATTAGGAAGGAAGAAAGGAAAGGGTATTCAAAAAAAGGTAAAAAAAGAAAGAAAACAGAGTTAAAACAGCGCTTTCAAAAGAATTTAAAAAGAAATAGAAAAGGGACATTCGAAAAAGTAAAGAAAAGTTTAGAGAGGGGTTACAAAAGAATTGAATAAAATAAAATTAGAAAGGAAGAAAGGAAAGAATATTCAAAAAAAGGTAAAAAAAGAAAGAAAACAAGAGTTAAAACAGCGCTTTCAAAAGAATTTAAAAAAAAATAGAAAAGGGGCATTCGAAAAAGTAAAGAAAAGTTTTGAGAGCAGTTACAAAAGAATTGAATAAAATTAAATTAGAAAGGAAGAAAGGATATTGAAAAAAAAAGGTAAAAAAAAAGAAAGAAAACAGAGTTAACAGTGCTTTCAAAAGAATTTAAAAAAATAGAAAAAAAGGGACATTCGAAAAAGCTAAGAAAAGTATATTGAGAGCGGTTACAAAAGAAATGAATAAAATAAAATTAGAAAGGAAGAAAGGAAAGAATATTCAAAAAAGGGCAAAAAAGGGAAACAAAAACAGAGTTGACAGCGCTTTCAAAAGAATTGAATAAAATTAAATTAGAAAAGAAGAAAGGATATTCAAAAAAAGGTAAAAAAAGAAAGAAAACAGAGTTAAAACAGCGCTTTCAAATGAATTAAAAAAATAATAGAAAAGGGACATTCGAAAAAGTAAAGAAAAGTTTTGAGAGCGGGTACAAAAGAATTGAATAAAATAAAATTAGAAAGGAAGAAAGGAAAGGATATTTAAAAAAAGCAGAAAATGAATGAAAACAGCGTTGACAGCGCTTTCAAAAGAATTAAATAAAAATTAGAAATGAAGAAAGGAAGGGATATTCGAAAAAGGGAACAATTACACTGCGCACAAAAAGGTAGAGATATTCTTGTCTTTAAGAACAATCCGAAGAATACAGTTTATTGAATAAAGTCTCATTGTACCTAAACACGGTTGTCGTTGTTTTGGCACAATGGAAGGCCATGATTAATTTTTTTTAACGTTGGACACACTGATTTCCGTCACCAAAGTGCCTGATATGCGGACCTATCAAAATGAACATAACATGTTGCCGAATTTCCCGCGATGTCTCAGTATTCTTCTATTGCAAACTAGTAGAACTGACAACAATGCACTAGACATTGACGCTATTTATAACCTCAAACTTAGAAAAACAGACAGCTTGACTACCAAATTAAATGCCAAATTTCCATGTCCTGCCATGCCAAAACAACGTGAATGCATTTTAAGTTTAGTTTCATTTTTTATTATATCAGCCATGTGTCTAACTTTGGTGCTCAATGAATTTTTTAGCACTTTTTTAAAACCTATTTGTAAACGAACTCTTCAATATTTTTTTCATCCTCCCACGCAAAACTCAAAAAATCAGACCCAAAACAATGCGATGAATATTTTTTTTCTAAATTGTCTCATCTTACTCGCAAATTTGAACGTGGGAAGCTTTATTAATTTAACGTTTTTTGTTTGTTTTGTTTTATTATTCCACAATGATTCTGGTCGGAGTTTATTTATCAATTAATCGTCGTTGCTTGGGCAGGGCTCACATTTACCAGCTGTGCTTTAATTACTCGACCCACGCAGAAATGTTAATGTTGCCGTTCTGTGGGAAGAATATGAAACTTTTAATCGAATCAAAAAAAGATCCGGACTAATTGCGAAAACGCAATCTTGCGACGAGCTTTTTTCAAAGCTCGATCACTATCGACGTCCCACCTAAATTTAGACGCAGACATTGTCGTGTTTTCAACAGCGGATAAATCTCAAATTATTGTCGTTGTGGAAACGATTCCACTCTTTATTGTTCTGGTTGTAAAAACAATCACCGAGGTCGATTTGTGGACAATTACCCTGGAGACATTGAGTGCTTTAATCAAAAATTTACAACGTTCAACAAGTTTGCGGTCTTTTCTGTCAACCGTACAGACGACCTTCTCAATAATGCAACCACTTTCACACTCGTTTTGCATCGAAGCGAAGAGCTGTCCGGACCGAAGGATTGTTGTTTTCCGACATGTCGCTTTCCACGCTTTCAACGTCGATTAAAATTTTTGCGTCGTGTATCGAAAAGCCAACATCGAATATCATGTCCCGAACAAGATGGTTCACTTGTTAAGTGTTCTCGGTCACGTGAATGTTTAATCGATGAGAGATTTTGCCGTGGCAGGTTTCGACTTCAAGAAAGGGAGGGTGGTTTCACTTAATCCAAAGTGAACAGCGATTAATTATTTATTTTGTTTTGGGATTCGTTCGCGTGTTACCCCTTGACGTTAAGTTATATTTGTTTTTTGTACAGCCGCTTCAAATCGGTACGAAACGATGTTTTGTAGGCAAAAAAAAAAAGAAAATGTCAAGTATCGCAACAGTTATTTGTATAACAAGGCCGCGAAATCTTTGTTTAATGTACTGAGAGTAATGAAATGACATAAATAAAACGATTCATTTTGTAAATAATCGTAAAAATGTCGGAAGAGAATTGCAGTGATAGGGATGTTTCAGTGTCCTTCAGAGTTAAAAAGTAAGTATTATAAATCCTGCAGTTTCTAATCTAAACGACAGTCTCACATGGAAACTTTAATTTGTATCAAATATTTTAAGAGCAACGGCCGCGAAATTGGATTTCGCGGCCTGTTTTAGTTACCCGAAATGGTCGTTTCGCGTACGGTTGCACAAAAAAGAAATTGAAATCATTTCAAAAACAAGGAATTTGTGTTGTTTGAAACGTTTTTATGCCGAAGATCTTTCACTCGCTGAAATGAATATGTCATTATTTATGTTGGTCCCAATATAGATATGCCAAAATGTGGGTTTTGTAAGTATATTACAAAAAAAAAGATGAGATAAGAGGTTTCCGAGAGAAGTTCGCGTGATCGAAATAATTTGACAGCAGTTCTTTTTTAGAACTCAATTGTAGCCCACCACATGTCTCGAAGATCTCCTTTCAATTGTGTTCTTCTCCTCCCGCAATGTTTTCCCGTCGAAAAATATCAATACAACTAAGAAAGTTACGTTAACGACGGAATGAAGGAAAAAAAATCAAACTGTCGTCGAACACGCCACCACAAATTAG
This sequence comes from Tenebrio molitor, assembly GCF_963966145.1. Taxonomy (NCBI): domain Eukaryota; kingdom Metazoa; phylum Arthropoda; class Insecta; order Coleoptera; family Tenebrionidae; genus Tenebrio; species Tenebrio molitor. The sequence continues at coordinate 1,304,077 of NC_091049.1, forward strand.
TTTGTGTTGGATAATTCAAACTTACTAGACTGATTTGTTTAAATGTCGTGGAACGTTGCTTTAACTGCAGAAAGTTTCAAAGAAATTCGTATCAGGATGAAAAACGACGAAATAATTAAGGAAAGAAAAGAAAACGTTGCACAAATGACGAAAGAATCGGCAGTGAAAATAACAAGAGCCGGTCCACGTAAGCTCTGCAAGGATGCGTGATCACATATCGAGCACGTCCGAGACGAAAACGGATTAGGACAAGGAGGGCTTTTGTTAACTTTGCCGTTCAACGCTGCTTCAGAATAAATGGGAGATGCGAGAGGTCGGCAAGAGAAATAAATATCTATAATTGAAATCGAATGGATTTCGCGGACAACGTTCGAAGCAGAACTGACGAAGAAAAATGTGCGAGTGCAGAAAGAAAACGGTGTTGGGATCGGACGATTTGTTGGGGGGAAATACAGAAATTTGTCGAACCAGATTTGGAAATGAAATGACCATGATCCTAGCGATTTTCTTTTTCGTTCGCACCATCTTCTGTATTTCATACTTGCTTTTCCATCTGTATATTTTGTAACGCTCTCAACTGTGTTTTCTGCACTTCTGTAAAAATCCTTTCCTTCATTTCTATTTTTTTTATTCTTTTTTTTTGTAACCACTCAATTTTTCTCTTTTTCGAAAATCCTTTTCTTTCAGCCTTTTAATTTTTTTTATACAATTGTTCTGTAGCGCTTTCATCTCTTTTTTCTTTGCCTTTTTTGAATATTCTTTCCTCTTTCTTCCTTTCTAATTTTATTTTATTCAATTCTTTTGTAACAGCTCCCTATACTTTTGAAAAATTCGTTTAGAAAATCATCTTTTAGTATGGTCCGATAAAAAAAAGTGTACGACTGGGTGAACGTCGTCATAAGAATGGTCGGCCGCTTCGGTAGGGAAATGTTCTTTAAATTCTTTATAACAAGCAAGAAAATTAAATTTAAAGAAGGACGTGCGACCTCGGTCCGCATTTCATTTTAACTATTTGTTTTTACATTTCATGCAGTATATTAGATTTTTTTTCTATTAAAGCCAATGGTAGCAATATAAACATATTTCAAAGAATAAAACTGAAACGAGACTTTCGATTACATTTGGCTCGATTATTACATGATTCTTGACTGCCACTGACTGTTATTAAATCCCATAAATTTCCTAGAGATTTGAAATTGGACGATGTGGTTGGTCATACTAAAACATCAAATGGTTTGCCCTTTAGCCACCTAGTCCTTCAGCATTCTAATATTGCTCGAGCTAATTTAAATTCTATGCTATCCCCGCTAAAAAAAAAATGTTCAATGCTATAAAGACGATTATTTCCTTCATGTGTTTAGCAACCAATTGCGTGACAAATATTGACCAATCAAAACGAGAAAACAAAAAATAACCCGATAAAATTTCTCTAAAATGCACATGTGCAATAATCTGATAAAAAATGTCGGTACCTGATTTTTTTTTGTAATTATTTTGAATAAAAAAGATTGGAAATAATGCGTTTGGTTTCATTCTATTCAGGAAATAATCAGCCGTATACCCCTCGTGCAAAATTTTAATATCGGCAATTTTTTTGCCAATTAACTCAAACATCCATAAATTATTCGGTCAGAAGACCAATTATTATCAAATGAAAGCCCTCGACTTCGTCTCGTGCTCTTATTTGCTAATAATTGGTCTTCTGACCTCATTTATGGATGTTTTCGTTCATTTGCAAAAAAAATTCCGATAAAAATTTTTGCACTTGTGATATAATATGTGATTAAATTGATTTGCATTTTGTTCCAGATGATGAAGCATCTTTATTTTCCCCAAAAATCGGACGACTGCGAGAGAAAGAAAAAACTGAAGGTTTGCCGTGGCCAGCTGGACACCGCATTTCAGCTCCATAGAAAATTCATGGAATTTTTGATGAGGAGCTAAAAAAAGTCTCCTTTCAAATATGTAAAACAAGAAATAGAAAAAGAAATAAAACTGGATGTTAAAAAACATTTATGCAACTTTGTTTTTTGGAATCAATTATTAATTAAGTGCTTTTTATGATTGAATCAAGTTTTTTAGTTACTGTGCAAAAATTATAGAATTTATATGTATGTAAAAAATTTAAATAAAAACATAATAAAGAAAACAAATTGAATCGAGTACATTTAGGAACATTTTTTATGAACTATTTTCTATTATACAATGAATGAAATAATTTCATCTTTTATATCTCGTGTGAAATGTTTTAACTCAATAAATATATGTAAATATATTTGTTTGCTTCAAAATAACTGTCTTAAGCATCAATCTCTACAAGAAAATAATGAATCAACGTCACATCTGAAAACCCAGTTGAAATCTTGAGAAAACAAAAATTCGAAGCCAAAGATTTTTTTTGCACTCACCGCAAAACTTTAAACCGTTCAATTTCCTTTTCGGTGGTGCATTTCGTTCCCCTGTCACGTGATTTCGATTAGTGACGTCAAATAATTTCCCATCAAGATGTCTGAGCCGTCTACGACGCCCCTGCTTATAATTCTGAATAAATTAAAGTGAAACATGCCGACAAGATGGAGCTTCACCACATTTCCGACCACCTTCGCAAACTTCCAAAACTCCCCTCGTCTCTGCTCCCGCACGACGAAAAATTCGCAACTTCACGTTCCACCAAATCCTTCATTTCTGCCCGATTCGCACCGGGAACTGTTCAAATTTAAACGTTTCGCTGTTTGCGACATTCCATTATTACTCAATTCAATCAAGATCCGATACTCGATGCTTCAATTACTCAGGACAATCACCCGAAACGGTCTCGTTTTACGACGCATACATTAATGCAACGAAGACCGCTTGTTTTAGGTTCAATAAAATTCCTTTCGATAAGAGTCGCCGGTTTCGGGTTTAAACGGCAGTTTGCATGCAAATCTTCCATTCATCTTCCGCGAGTAATCGTCACGACTTTCCGATAGATCCTTGCGAACTGCACCCGCATGGGCGACACTCCATCTGTGCACGATCCCGGACCCAGATTAACTGTGCCGGAACTGTTTATAAATTTATCAAAACCACGACCGATAGGCTCAGCACAACGACATGTTAATCGTGTGATTTATTTGCATAATTGTGTTGTCAACTGTTTAATAATACAGTAAACAGGATTTATATGTGACGCACACTCGTTGCGACACCAGAAACACCCAAACTTTTTTTTTCCGAGACGACAACTATTTCGAATCTATCACAGACTGATTTATAAATATCCACCACTTGTATCTCGAGTGGTAAATAAAAGAAACGACACTCCCTCTCAACATGATTATTTTTTGTACCCGCATTTATCCTTAATCAATACAGATTTGACATTTATATGTACCGTCACGGGAGTCTGTTATGTACAGACGAACTGTCACCTTTGACATTTGTCGCGGCGTCGAGTCAAGCTCAGACATGACTTTCACTACTCACAATATGTCTTGATTTAAGTCTCTGAGTCATTTGGAAGAGTGAATTATTTATCTGGGTGATCTGGTACACGACCTTGACCACTAGTGCCGCGTTGTTTACCTGCAGATGTGCTCCTTTCCTTGAAGTTTCTTCAAGACCGCCACCTCCATCTTCAGCACTTGTTTGGGTTGGCGAGCTGATTCCACCTTGAGCGCGACTTGTTCCCTCGTTATCAGGTCCAGTCCTTCGTATATCTCGCCGAAACCTCCGCCTCCGATCTTCTTGACAACCTGGAAGTGTCGATTTGAGGGAGAACGTCGCGACCCCGTCGCCAATATCCTACCTTCCATCGTTCCTTGACCACATGTCCCGGCTGCAGCAGATCCTCGGAAGTCATCGTGATGTTGTTATTTTGGTCGGTCGAATCTAGTTGGCCCTCCCAGCTCAGTTTTTTCGGCCTGGAAGAGAACACACGATTCCGGTCATCATTCCGACGCACTTTCCGGACTTTTCCGGGTTGATAAGGTGACGGCAACCAGACCGTCAACCTTGTCAGTGGTTTTGCCTAACGCTCGACCAGCTGATCGCCTAGTCCCTAGTGCGCGTGCGCACGCCGGAAAACTACTCCGCACGGCCTTCTACGTGCAGAAACGCCCGGACATTATTGATTTTCCTTTGTGGGGACAACTTCCATCGAAAATACGAACCCGACGGGAAATCATCAACACCTGATCTAACCGGAGGACGCGATCGACTTTTCCGTTCTCGCACGCCACACCGCGCTTTTCCCCTCGATGCCGTCGACACTTGTTCGCGATTTTTCATCCGTTATCACACCGAAAATACAATACGGATAAATTTAGAACCGAACGAAAATAGTACAAGGCGATGAGCGTGACAGGTAGGGTGCACCTTGATCCCTAACCTCACAACGTTACCGCTTCGCCACCGAACTCTACCGACCACTTCTCACGCCATCCGGGTCCCTCCGCGGGGCGCAAACAACCAAATCCACATGCACAGTTACGGGGCGACGGCCCCCCTGTTCCAAATTTTGACGTTCGTGGGGCCGTGCGGCGGTGAGGTCGAGACAACGGTTTCAACCCTACTGCTGGTGATTAATCAAAACAAAACATGCATTAATTTGTTAAACGCATCGTTTGAAATCATAAATCAAGCCGATTAAACTGATTATTTGACGTTTCTTACGGTTTGAAGATGTGTGAATCGATACGGACGCCATCTTTGACACGACCGTGAACATAGCAGCGGGTGGGTGGATTCGCGCCACCATTCGAACATCTAGGGTTTTTTATTTTGTCGCGGCGGTGCACCTGAACTTGCTCCTTTAAAAATCATCCCGAGGAAAATGTTTAACGAGAGAGTATTTTAAAATAAATGTTGTTTTCGTCCTCCGGCTAAATATAAACGCGACCTTAGCATAAATAGTGCATCCGCATTATTATTATTATTACTGCAGGATAAGAGTCAAGTTGCGTGCGATTTCAATGTTTATTGTCGATGTTGTACAAATAAATCAAGCGGGCATCGATGATAACAAATGAAGATCAAAACATGCAGAGTTGGTTGCATATGTACACTCCAGACTTGACTTTTCATTGGTCCCTTCGGAAAACCTTCAAACGATAATTTTCGCCGTAAAATATTGATTGGTCGTTTAAGCACCTGTGTCGTCAAAACCGAGACCAGTTTTAGAAACACGGAACTGTAACAAAAGGTCTTTGGACTGTGATCACTTTCCCTGACAGTATAAAATGTGTCACCATCGCGCGGACGTAAATGACGTCTCTTTGATGTGTCGCCGTGGGCCGCCTGACACGCATGGTGACAGGCATTCCGGAAAATGATCTCCGGCGTTTTACCTATTTTTCGCCCGGAAGAAGTTTTGTTGGAGTTCGCGGAACTGTATGTCAAAAACAAAACAAATGATTTTCGATGGTTATTTCTGTGCGTGTGTAATAAAAACCGAATTGCGAAGAATTCTTGGCCACTTTTACTTCCCCGTTCGAAAAAGGTCCATAAAACAGACAGATAAACAGGAATGTATGTTGTGTTTATCGTTGCAGCTGTTGTTGACGCCGTTTTGTAACAACAAAAAGTACAAAATGGAGGTTCGCAACAATTATTTCATTCTGCGTGATTGTAATAACAGCGCAAACATGGGAAATTGTAAATTGTGCGATTGGCCATGCGAGGTATGCAATTATGCAGGTTACGTATTGATTCCGTTGCATCTAGTGCATACGCAGACTTATTTCTTCAGCTCGGTATTGGTGCGTGGGTAAAAACAAATATGTAATCCTTTATTTGCAGAAAAAATTCAATTTATTGAAAATATGACACTTTTTTGACACAACAAAAAATAAAATGTCTGTTGTTGAAATCTCAAGGATCACCGGAATTTACATCGAAAATAGAAGTGGCAACGCTGTAAAATTTTGATCTAGGGGAAAATCAAATGTTAGGTTAAGCTTTTTATTTTTTGGGGAAAATGAAATGTTAGATTTAGCTCTTTATTTCTTCTACACACCGTATTGAGACAGTTTTAAATTAATTATTAAACCAGTCCTAGACTGTGTAACAAATTTTTTATTATTTTCTTCCAATTTTCTTCTAACATTGAATTAAAATTTTTGTAATAACCTACCATATCCGTCAGATTAAACGTCAAATTAAACTGTCATTTCAGTGGTGCCAACTTCTTATATCCTACATATCCGTCAGATTAAACGTCAAATTAAACTGTCATTAAAGTGGTGCCAACTTCTTACATACTTACGGGCTTATGGGGAAATTTATTGTTTAACCAACATGAATCGACAGGTGGTGGAATCATTGATATTTGAAATTTGCACAATATTCATAAGAACAATCACATTTCCTGAAGCATTTTAATAGCTATTTTCAATACAAGTGAGCAAAGTAGTGCATTAATCACGAGGACGGAAGTTGGGCGACCGAGCCGTAGGCGAGGGCCTAAACCTGATAAGTGATTAAACAAACGCACATTTGCTCATGCCTGTTGAATCTGATTTTTTCCATGATCATAAAATACAGTCGCGGAATCGAAATTTCGGGCAGCATTTTTTTGTCACTTTTTTAATTTTCAGTTACCTAATTACAGTGAGTGTAATTATCATCGCTTTAACCTGATGCTTACCCCTTATTATGCCGCGAATCACTATTTTTTTATGTAAATAAATCAAAATGACATAAACATGACAAGAATAAAAAATGAGGTTATATTAACGTAAACTGTACATACCTATAGTTTGTCCAGCGAGAGATTGGTTGACATAAAAATCACTAAATTCTACGCAGAGAAAATACTACCTAGCGTAAATTATTTATTTATTTACCTTCAAGCAGTAACATTTTTTACCCTAAAATTATGCTCTAATTAATGTATTCTAGTGCATTTTGTAGTGTTGGGTTACAAGTCTACAATTTAAAATCTCCCAATCTCTCGCTGAACGGAGTTTATCATTATCCATCTGCATCACTATTTTTCATAACTGTTAAAAATTACTGAAATAATAACTTATACAAAATTAGCCCAACAGGGAACTTTGCTCACTAGTGAGAAAATATTTTTCCTCACTAGTGATTTAATTGCCATCTTTGCTCACTATTTTCAGCGAGGAAGGACCACTGTGGAAAAAAGAGTTTTACATTGACTTGACCCCTTTTTGTGATCTTGTCGTAACAATCACTTTCCCAAATTTTTTTTGGCCGGAACTAACATCTGCAATGATACTGATATGTAAAAAATCACTAAACGATTTTTTTTGTTCTTTGTTGTAAAAATAGACTGCCCTAGTGTGCTCACCCGGTGCGACAAAATCCACGAATTAATAAAGTCTCAGTGGGATTTTAATTAGAAAATAAACCGTCGACAGATAAACATGCTTCTAAAACGTTCACTCTTAAATTAAATCGACTGAAATTTAAAAATACGTAAGTCGGGACGGTCAGAAAATGCCAACTCGCTTCGAGGAAATAATTCGATTTGGATTTATTGGAAAAAATTCAGTTTTCAGGCGTGCTAAAGAGTAAATTGATTTCGACAGTAAATTGAAGATCGGTTGGACAATTATCTGGTGACTTTTAATGATTGAGACAAATTTAGTGGGTTGGCACTCCCGAATAATTGGTACGGCTAGTCATTTATTTGTCAAAGAGTTGTCTATTGATTCGCTTTCTACGTTGAGATAAAAGAAATTTGATTTATTTTGACTTTAGAACTGTCACATTTGAATCTGACAGTCAAGTGTACCAACATAAAATCGTAAATGTATTGCCAACCGAACAAAAATAAATTCAATTATTAAAAATCACCCGGTATCTGAAACCCGAACTAAATTTCGTGGAAAACCTAATTGATCGGAATTCGTGCCAAAATGATCAGATGCACTAACATTTTTGAACTTGACGTTCTGTCATTTACATCTAAAATTATATCTCACTCCATATTATTTATTTTAACTTTGCCAGAAGCCAAAAAAATTGTTCAGAATTTTTCAACTCTCGTTTTATTTTTCACAAATAAGGCTTTACTTTCTTATATCCCACAACACATTTTCTTACGTACAATTTCATTTTTTTTTCACGCATCACCAAAAACAATCTGTCGTTGTATGCTTTTCGATCCTATTTTCCTTTTCTCAACAAAAAACTTCCTTATTCTTTCCTTTTTCGACACTTATTTCAGACAAGTAATGACTTACTTTACAGCACGCCGTACCGTAATGAACATTTTACGGCACACCGCGCGCCAAAGTATCTAACAAAAAAAACTCACAAAAAAAGCCAAAACAAGTTAAATTAATTATTCCTTTGTCTGGAAGCAAATTCTCGCCTCAACAACTCATTCTCCTTCGAAAACTTTCACAAAAACGAAAATCAAAATGTCGCTGTTTATGCCAAGCCGATTTTGAAAACAATCAGCGCCTATTTATTGTACTTTGACTTTCAATATTGAATTTCATAATATATTATTATCGCACTCCACAATCGTGTGATTATGATGTCTATATCCCACTTGTTGCATAAATTTACTACCATTATTATATTATTTGTTTCTCGTGTCTCTTTTTCTCTTGTCATTTTTAAAAACCTGAAATATAATTATCCTCCACCAACAATATCTTTGGACGCGACCCAACAATTATTTGCATGATTTACGATAGTCCTCGCTTCTAATTGGCTAAAATATTACCACTAACCACCCCGTCCACCATTTTTTACTGCCACCAACAACTAAACATGTTTACAACCAGAAACGATATTAATTGAGCCATTTCGATCGAACGTCGCCCCTAATGGCCATTTTATTTCCAGAACAACGGCACAAGAGTCCGGTAATTAACCTAAAAATCGGTTTAGGGAAGCGATCGCATTTTTACTATACCATAAAACCGCGTGTTTCTCTATAAATAATTTTTTTGGCACCCGACCCTCCGATATTATTAATTGTTCTTCCAGATAAGAACGAAGTGTTTATTTACTCCGACAACCGTCTAAATCCGTTTGGCAAGACTCGAAATTTTTAAAATTAAAATGTCGCTCTAAAATAAACAACAATTAAGTGAAGAACGTCCATATCGAACAGGACTCGGGTTTTATTTCGGTGTCGTACCTGATTGTTGCGAAAATGTTGGTAATTACTGGACGCCTGTCAAGAAAACAAACCGATAGGATCTTTTCTCTCGAAAACACGGTCACAGGGACGGCCACAAATAAAACTAAAAATGTCCCAGTTCCGTCGAAAAATGCAAAAGATCGCTGCAATTTTTTTTATAGAAATTGGTGCCCCCTTTCGAATTTAGGTCATAAAGCATAGGTAGATCCGACGTTTACAACTTTTTTCCTAGGACAACTTTTATTTTCGTCGATCCGTTTTATGTTGTTATCAATTCAGACTGGACCATTACAAATGGCCGAACTTCTCCAACAGCTTTTATTGTGCTTGTGTCGGTGTTACAAGCCCGATCGTTAAATTAAATTTATGGGGGCTGGATATGTGACAGATGTGCCCAGGGAAAAAATTTAACCTGGTTTCGTGGTGCATAACGCGAAATTTTTTCGCACGCGACACTTTCCCAAAATAAACTGACAGACGCGCTCGGAACGGAAACAAATCGGTGCTTGTGTTGTTTTCGGAAATGGTGCACAGTACGGACCTGCTTTTTGATATACTTGACCGTCTTGGCTCCAAAACGGACAATTATAACACACACGCGCACAAAGGGACATCCTGACGCTGTAAATTATACGTTTCGAAAATATTTTTTCTATTTTTATTTTGAGTAAATAAGAAACCTGGAAATTACGCCTGAAATATTATTGTTACGATTATTATTATTATTATTATTATTAATAGATATTGGTTTTATGATTTTGTTCTATACTTTTACACAGTACTACTGTCGGATTCATTTTTACTGCAACAATAAATTGTATTTCATTAAAAAAAAATATACACGGCGAGGACAAAAATCAAGCGAAATTGTGTTTTGTCAGTTTTTGACATTTCTCTTAAAATACCTATTCGTTTGTTCTATACAGGGTGTCTCAGCTAAGACTTTCGTGCCTAATAACTCAGTTATTTTCCAGGGGATTTTTGTGAAATTTAAAATGCAGATATTTTAGACGGTGAAGAATAAAATCCCATTAATGCAATCACCCAAGTCTTAAAACCGTAATTTTTACATGCCTTTTTAAAATGTTGAATCAATTAAGATTTACATAAAAAAATTGATCGTCAATAAAAATGCTGTAGGGAAAAACTCGTCCTTGAAAGACGTCTGGTTTGCAAGAAAAAAGCAAAAAACTGTGTTAAACGTGGCTGCAAATGCAAAAACGTAGCCGCGTATGAAACAAACGCGCAATTTTGCAGAATTTTGGTCATCCCTTTTCGCAGAAGCGCAGATGACATATTTGACGTTTATCTTGCTAACCTTACAAACACTTACAAAGTTAAAGACAACATTTTGACGTAATTTATTATACTGGATGCTTTAATTCTTCCATAAAGGATTAAAACACGATCGGGATATTTTAGCAAGGTAATTTAGTTCACGTACGCTTCCTGTGTCTTCAAATAAATTGACGACTCTCTTAACCTTACATTTTGTAAAGCCTACATTTGGATAGTGTTCCACGAGAAAACGAACTGTGTCATTGAAGTTCTTACGACACTCTCCATAGGCAAATTTTTTTTCCTTGTTCAACAATATTGAAATTTCTGCCGCTTGTGTCTATTTTTAGAGTATTTTCAATAAATTTTCACAATTTGACGTTTCTAATAAAGCGCGTCCAATTTTGACAGACTTGAAAGTGTGTACAAAATGTTGCTTGGCAATTAATCATCAATTGTTTCAAAAGGTGACTGCTCAAATACCTTCAAATTTTACATTAAATTTTTGATGACAAAATCTAATTTTTTCGTTGAATCACACAAGTGATTTACTTAATTGTTTGTGTAGACCCCTATTTTTTAATGTTTAACAATCTAATAATAATCGCGCATAATTTTCGATAAAGGAAACATGTGTTAAAATTACATTTTTTAACTTGAGGTAATTTTATTATTACTAATTGAACCTTCACGGTCTAAAATATCTGCATTTTAAATTTCATAAAAATCCGTTGGCAAATAACCGAGATATTAGGCTCGAAAATCTTAGCTGAGACACCCTGTATAATTTTCACTGTTATTTTTTTTGTACATCTTGTTTGTAAAAGGGATAATAGTAAATTATTCAAAGAGCGTGTCATGACTTCTTACTCACGAGATGAAGTGAGTGATAGCCATCACACGCGCGTCTTTGCGATACTTTTTCTCCCAAATTTCCCAATTTTCAGTCAGAATTGATTTATCACTTGTTTTTCAGACCAAAAAGAATCGATAATTCAAGATTCGTGCTTTATTCAAAAATATTCCTTTGAGTAAATTCACTTTTTAGCATCACAATTAGACGACTTGATTTACAGAAAAAACTCCACGTCTCAATCCCGATGTATTAATAGCCGCGTTTCAATAAAGACTCACCGGTCAAAGAAATCGTTATCATTATTACACATAAACATGGCACACTTGTGAACTTTGGTCGCCGTAAAAAACGTTTTATGGGGGCTTTTTGCAAAAGTTTGTTTTGAAATCGTCGATTAAATTTACGGCGGCGCATATTAAAATACTTGAGCTTTCCAAGTTGCAATGAAAAAACCGTGAAAATTTTTTCAAGGCTTAACGTTGGACGTATTGTGACGATAAAGCACACAAAAGCTTTTTCTGTTTTGTAACATTGGCAACTTGATACGTCTTTTGTTTATGTGTGTTGCGTCTATAGCGAAACGTCAATTTTTTGTTGTTTTGGACGGTTTCCAAAATCGCTGAATTTATTTTATCAAAAATATAGACACGAGGTGATTATACAATATTCATTTATCATGGAGAGGCACTTCACAAAGCGAATTTTCATCAATTTTTTCCTAACATGTATAATCTCGTGTTTTCTGGTCCTTCGCGAACATTTTGGTCCTTCGAGCCGGATCATCACCAGCAAAAATCAAGTCACCCGTGTGTGATTAATAGATTACCTAGGTGTACGCAAAAATCATCTACTGCACCACTGCAGCAGCATAAATATTATTCCTGGCCCAACGTTTCGGATGTTTAAGAGTCGACACACTCATTTCCAACAATACCGCCAAAAAATTTTTTTTAACGGCGCTTCCTCATCCAACATGTTTATCAATACTATTTTCTTGAGTAATAAATCTGCAGTCACTTCCTGAGTATCCACAGTAAACAGAACGTTGGCCTCTGTATGCAACGACCGTTTGAAATTCGCAAACAGTTCGATAACACGTCAAAATTGTGAAACGACGCGATCTGAAAAAATACCACGCCAAGCTTTGAATTTCATTTATTAGCACCTCGCCTGACCGCCCCCGCCTTCGATATATATTTGTAAAATCCATTCCTGTTGTCCTTTCTTCGCTGGAATTAGAAGACTTTCATCAGCTGAACGGATTAAAAAAGCCCAACGATCTCGAACAGGTAGCACCGGTCTAAATAAAGAACGCGGATATGTTGTACAGTCTGCACCGTCATAAATGTTGCGACATTAACTCATTCCGTTGATTCTTGGTTCGTCGACCTAAACCGTGTCGTGTTTCGATGAAAATAAAACGCGCGCTCCTGAAATCTTCACGTTTCAGGACGACTCTGCAGTCACTTTCGTTTTCACCTCCTGAAAGACTTTCCAGTCTTGCAGGTCGGCGTCGAGCGATTTACGCAGATGCACAAATAGATCCACGGAAAATTTGACCGATCTCCGGCTCTTGCATCTGTTTTGAACACTTTCCCGATGGTTTATGTTAGTTTACAGTAAATTAGGTAATTGCGCCACGAACTCGCTGCTTTCAAGACCTTCTGCATCAATCTTGTCCTCGTGTACTACTTTTATTAGTGGTTAATAGAGGCGGGCGCGGCATCCAGGCCGGATTTATTTATCATCGTGGACAATTTTTTGTTTACCTAGATGAACAACAAAAGAGAAATTTATAAAGAAAGAAAGAAATCGGGTGAGGTATGACATAAGTGAACGGTGGTAAAGAGAAAATGTTAAAACATAGAGAAAAAGGAATGTTTGAAAGTGATACTTTTTAACTGAAATGAAAAATGAATCGTCACGACGTATTTGGAGCAAATCGCGTTTTGGACCAACCCCAAACGAAACACTTGTCCATTTTCTGTATGACTTAATTGCGTAACTTTTCGAACGCACGTTACTTTTGCTCCTGGTGTATTTTTTGGAAAACAGTACGCTTTCCTATCGCGACGTCCTCTCGACGTTTCAGCGTTCGAATTCGCAGTGTCGAAAGCTTATTTGAACAGAGAGTCAAGAGGTTTGCCAGAAAACACGCAAAAATAGAAGCACTCGTACTGCAATTTGAATTATGGGGCGCGGCAATCTCACCTGACGTACCAAGGTCGTCCGAAGTGTTATTTCGATTTTTTTTTTAAATCGTTCTCATTGACTTCTCCTCAAGCACTTTCCAATTTTAAAAGTGGAAATGCGCCGCGCAAATTCCACACTTTCCTCTGAATATGAAGAAAAATTTATGGCAGATTTTACGAGGAGCGCCCCTTAAACACCTACTTCGCGGCTGAGTACCTCGTAATTCTGCAGCCGTTCGCTACTTATCAGCCGGAGGAGTTGGTAAAAGGAGTCGAGAGTAATCTGTGTACTCCGCACTGGAAAACAAGATGATTTACTTTCACTCTGTCTGTTTTTTTTGCTGTGATTCTATTATTAAATCAAGCATTTTTTAGCTTACACCACAGTGACCTTGAAAAGCAATACATACAGGGTGTCGCAAAATTAACGTATTCAAGTCGGGGGTCTTGTAGGGAAAAATCTCAGGAATCTCGAAAAAATAAAATAAAAAATATAGGGGGGGAGTCTTTACAAATTTATATGGGATATATTTTTTTCAAAGTGAAAGCTAATTTTTTTTTTTAACATTTTTACTTGGTCAACAGGATGTCCCCTACTAAGCCCCGAACTCGGAATACGATAATTTTAAGACACCCTGTATATCTAATTTTTTTGACAAATCCTTGATGTCAAGTGTTTAAGTTCTTTAATTTTTTCAGAAGAAATAGAAAATAGGGAAAAATACAGAAAGAACGCCAACAGAGGTAAAAACTAAAAGAAATCGATTTTCATATAATCAAAAATTTTTGACACGAAGCCAGAACGACTTGAATTTTACCAGTTTGGTCTTTTTTACCACAATCTTGACCATTTCCTTCCAAAAATAACCCAATGATTTTTTATGCATTAATTTCCTGACATAATACATTGTTTCTTTATGTTTTCCACTGTGTAAACATTGTAATAAGTCACTTTCTCTGGAACATCTTAACGTTAATTTGTGATCTTGCCACGCCCATAATCTTAACCCATCATCACCTATCATCAATCTACACAACTCATTTTCTTCTTATTAACATTCTACGTCACCCCACAGAACTATTATAATTTTTCTCTTGTGCTCTCGTGCATCAACTCGACAAAATTAGTTAACGCCAGGTCTGCGGACGTAAATCTGTCGGCGGGACTTATAAATTTACAATAATTTGTTGCTGGATCGTTACTTATGAATCGTGACGGCTTTTCAAGTTTTTTCCGATGGTATTTTGGACCAGATGGCACAAACTTGCGAAGCAACCGTAAGATTGGAGAGCGGCGGTCTTGAAACGCGTCATCGAGGGCGTAACGTTGACAGTGTTTCCATGGCAACGCAGCTGAATTGGGCGGGTTTTGGGACACACTCCGCGTTGTGTCCCTTTCGATCCAGATTCGCGTATATTACCGTGCCCCCTATCCATAAATGAGATGGGCTGCCACTGCTCCTCGCAGGATAATGTATTGAATAGCCAGGATCCCCGGTGTTAACGTTTTATTGTCGAAAATAACCCGAGACTGTATTTTTGGGTGAATACAATGCGAAAAATAAATCTAGCGGTTTAAAAATAATCGAAAATGTACATATTTATAGACGGTCCTAGACGTAAACTTTCAAATTTTGGATATTGGCAGAGAGCAAAAACACTCGTAAAACATGCCGGCGACGTATTGAAATAATAGAAAGGCGTAAAAATAAATGCGGCGAACGGATTCCCGTTTGTAATGCGATAACAATAAAGAAAAAAAAAAAGAATAAGTGAGTAGTTAAAGTGAAACGGAGTTGAGAAAGGTGTTATTTTAGTGTTGTGAGGTCAAAGTGCAATGTGAGGATTTTTGTAACTGACGAATAAGCTACACCTTGCAAAACCAATTTCAATAAATATTTCGGTACTGATCTGGAGACAAAGTAAACGAAAACAAACAAAAATATGTAAAACAAGTAAACCTTCAGTCTTATAAATCCGATCTGACCTTCTGAAAATCCTCATTGAAAATAACTTGGCTCCAAATGCGATACAGGAAATACAGAGACAGGTGTCTTGTTTCTGCTTTGATTTGTCGATTTGCTAACGACAGTCGATGACAGTTTACAATATATTACGAGCAAACCTTCACCAAAGGATAAAGATTGATAATCATAATAATCGTGGTGTTTGCTTTCATAAATCTTGTTTCAACATTTTGCCAAGTGAGTCGTGAAAGCAATCCAAGCTAATTGTTTTATCGTCCGCTGATGTAACATTCTTTGTTTTCTTTTTATATCTAATTGAGAATCTAATTTTGTTTTCTCCTTGAAAAATCAACTTGTTTTATTCAATTTATATCACCTACCGAAAAAATTCACCGGTTTTTTTTTACAATAAACTTATTCCAGAAATGCAACTTGGAGCTTGACAGTGTCAACAACTTCAAATAAGCGTTGCAACCTGTGATGCACTTTATTATAGAAAACGCATGTGGTCTGTGTGCCAAACCTTGTACCGGTGCTTTCAACAAAATTCTCCAACACAAATTTAAAATTATTTTGGAAAGCGCAATAATAATACTAGTCAAAAATTCACTCTACGATGTTGCTTTAACGAGACCAACCATAATTATTCATTTCCTGTGCTCTGAAATGGTTATTTCCTGAAATGCGTTGAATCATTCACGGTTATCGCCACCTTTCATTGTTAACATTTAAGCAGAGTTAATTATCAACTGCTGTAAACACCTTTTTCAGAGAATCTTATTTTTTCATTTTCAATAACAACTTCTGACTCACTGTTCATAATTATCAGATCATCTTATTTTCTCTTAAGACATTTAAGAATCTAAATATTTTGATGTGAAGAAGCGATGCAAAATAGTGCAATAAAAAGTCCCAATTGAGGCGATAGATAGAAGACAAGGAAATGCCGAAGCGACCGAAATCAGGTCCATTCAAAAATCAAAAAACCACCATCTGTTGCTTTAGGTTGGTAAAATTTAAAAAACCCTAGGTAGTTATTTTTTCCGGCAATGTTTGTAAGTATAAATTAGGACATTTGATTCAAAATAAAATTCAATTGCTTGGAATTTCGTTCAAATTGTTTTATTATTACTCAGTACGATTCAGTTATTTAATAATTTTTATTATTTTTGCTTAAACATGCCCCGAAAAACAAGACACTTAATAAACCCACTAGACAGCGTTGCCGATAGTAATTATCGAGGAAAATGCGACGTTGGTGGGTTTTTGATTTTGATTACACCTAAGAAACTGTAGCTTTTTACAAGTTTAAAGCCTTAATAAAATTTTTATCGTGTATTATTTTCTAATTTCCTCAGAAATATGTGTATACATATTTCATTTTGTTTTACTTATGTACTTTTTAAATATACAGGGTGTTATTGAAAGTTTTACAGATATTTTAACCACGAAATACTGGCTTCATGTAGAACTCGAAAAAAATATCTAAAAAATTTTATGTCAAAAAATAAAACATTTATTTTTTATCGTCACCTTTCATTGTTAAAAAATAAAATGAAATTTATTTTTTGAGCTACAATTTTTTTAAATTGCATTAATTGCAGTTTCCTTGTTTTAAAGCATATTTCCTAGAGGTTAGGTACTTCGCAATGGCGTCCATTTTATAAAACATGATATACAGGGTGTATTTTTAAAATGTGCCGAAATTTTACCTACGAGGTTGTAGGACATCGTAGAAGACTGAAATCAATTAAAAAAAATTGTAGCTCAAAAAATAAATTTCATTTTATTTTTTGACATAGAATTTTTTATATATTTTTTTCCGAGTTCTACATGAAGCCAGTAGCTCGTGGTTAAAATATCTGTACAACTTTCAATAACACTCTGTATGTACTCTAAAATACTGCTTTTTCATCATGAATCAAAAAACTAATTTTCAACTAGAAACAAAATTAATTTTGGTCCTGACAATTTACAAATTCCGCGTTTCAGGCCGCTTTTCTGATTTCTTTAATTCCGAAAAGTGCATTAAACAAACAAAAATATTTCCAAATTGATTAATTTTAATCAGTCTTGTCCACACCGTGGTATTTGTCCGAACGATTTTCACAATTTTTGGACCTCACGCGCCACTTACTCTATTCAAAACAGAAATCCATTTTAATAAATAAGACGCGCTATTATTAACTCGCCGCAATAAATTCCCAAAAAACATAATTCCGCCAACAAAAATCTCGATCGTATTCGAACCACAGACAGGTAAAATAAAACAGAAGCGTGTTTTATTGCGGTTTAAAAAAATACACCGCACCGATACTGGACCGGTGCATTATAAATTTCCACAAAATTCCCACCTATTTACATTTAAATTCCACAATAAAATACTTTCCAGAAGACTAATAATAATATTTCGAACGGACATGTGAGGAACGTGTCCCATAAAAATCTCTAATAGTAATTCGTAGTGGAGCGTTATTGTGTTTACGTAAAAGCAAAAAAAAATCTTTACATTCCAACGATTGACGAAATGTTTTCTCAGGTCTTGTATAATTTACAGCACCGTGCCAGCCGCATGGATAAAATTGTAGTCGCGGGGAAAAACATATAAACAAAGCTGACCAAATATTCGACGATAATATTTGTGCCTTAAAATGTTTTTATCAATTTATTAATTATCATCAAAGCAGGGCCAATCGCAAAGAAACGAAAGTAAAGACTGGTAAAATAATAATAATAAGCACTGCACTATTACTTGATAGTAATATCCGTAATAGTGTATGTACTCCGGCAAAATTGCCGTGCCGACGGGTGGAGGTGGGATACGAAAATTAATAAAATACGTCACCGGATCGATAATTTAACGAGATTAATGCCGGCAGTAGATTTTTTCTTTGATCTCGGTAGATGATCCACGGTTAGCAGATTTAAACCGGCGACGGGAAAACAAATAAATAAATAAATAGATGGAGAGGCAAAGGACTTACCACTTCATGGTGTCGTCCTTCGAGAAGCGAAACGATCAAAAAATGGAAAAAACGGCGGCGCGGAAAGACCGCATGGGCCCGTGAAAACAGTCCTTCGCACAAAACCACAACACCTCTCGTCCTTGCGGATTATCCTGCGCTAGCAGCGATTGTCGAGCGATCCGGTGTCGTTCTGGCAGAAAATCTCTTCGGCCGCATCAATTTTAGACCCCGTGTCTAGTGCGAAAACTTTAGTTCGTTCATCTCCCACTAAAACTAATTTTAAACCGTACTCACAACAAAATTTACTAGTTCGCCGAAACGTCACCAAGAGGTGCACGCTTTGGTGGGAAAGCCCGAGAAAAACCGCAAATCTTCCCGTTCCAAAATTACAATCGCCGCTGAAAATGCAAAGAAAAAAATCGCTGCAGCGACCCAAATTACCGAAACGAGGCGAGACGAGAAGTTTTCGTTCACGGCCGCATCGCGCTTGAATTATCGACAGTTCCAGAGGCGCAAAGATTAAGTGCGCGCCGGCGAAAAAAATAAACAGATCGTCTAGCACCTTTCAAATTACCGGTGGAAATAGGTCACCAGGTGAAGCGATTTGGAGCGGGGCCAACGCCGATCAAGACGAATATTAACCGCGTTGTATTTTTGCGAATATTAACGCACTTGCAGGTGCGCCTTTCTGACCCGGTTTCCCAAAACGACACCCCGGATCGGGGTCACCTACATTCGAATTGTTCCCCCCAGGAAGAACCCACCGGAAAGTGAATTTCAAATCTGCCGCCGGACAGAGCTTGCAACACTCAACACCGACGGCGCTGCACTCGCTCCGTCAACTGTCATCGTGCGAATGTTTACATCATGGCCGCCGAGCAGCACGTGGAAAACGGCGAAAACCCCGAGAAAAGTGTGAAGAGAAAGCGCGAACCCTCGGTCTTGGATAATTTTACAAAGTTGACCAACGGCCAGGAGAAGAAACGGGTCAAAGCTGGCGTCGACTTGCTGCGACACTTGACGGAAGACAAGACTGCGGAAAAAGTGAGGTTATCTGCGGTGAGAACACTCGAAAATAACGTGTTGTGATTTCGTAGGGCGACGACGAGTTGAAGTACGCTTTGGGGCGTTTGATACGCGGGCTGGGCTCGTCGAAAGTTCACGGCAAGTCCGGTTTCTTCGCCGCTCTTGTCGGGTTACTTAACTTCAAAAACGTGACGATTGACGAGATTTTCGAACACGTGGACAAAGAGTTGCACACAGGCGGCGGCAACAGCAAAAGCGTGAGTTCAAAAACTACAAAATCGGTCATATTTTACTAACTCACGTTTTAGGAAAATGCAGACATCTGTTCAGGACAGATTCTCATTGTTGGGGCAATCTTGCGATCAAATTTGTATGAGAGTTGTACAGACAGTGACAAGACTAAAGTTTTGGAATTATTACTTAATGCTGGCAAGGAAAGGACTTACTTAAATTTGGCTTCATACAAATTCTTGACAGATTTGTTTGGAAAAGTAATTGATCAACATTGATTTATAACATTTCTCATGTCTCTATTTTGCAGGTTGATGCTAAGGAATTTGAAAAATTGATTTTTCCTCTTGTAAAAAGCCATCTCTCTAAGCCATGGCAGGAACAAGATTTAGATAGTCTTTATTTATTGTTTGAGATTAAGAGACATTTCCCCAAATCCCTTCATTCAAAATTTTTGAAAAACAATCTAGGGACTGCAGAAATATTGTGCAAAGAAAATCTACAACACATTTGTAGTACTTTAACTGTAAGTGTTAGTTACTGATAAAGTTAATTTTTCAGAACTGAACAAGTAAGATTGCTGAGCCAGTGAGGTTTCTACTTTTTGTTAAGTTCTCTGAAAATTCCAAGTTTGACAAAACTAGAAGTCACACAAGAAAGAGCGCCATTTGGTTAAAAATTTTTGATTTCCAGAAGAACTTGTTACCTGAAACGCTATTTTTCTTTTTATTGCCAAAAGTAAAATGATACTAAATTGTATCATGACCTTGCAGGTGCAAAAACTTAACAACGTTGAATTAATCTGGTTAAAAACTCTTCACTAAATTTATGAAACCCTAGCTAACACTTGATTTTTCATTTTTACGCTGAACTTGTCAAAAAATTTTTTAGGGGGAGTTATACCGTGTGATCGAATAAAAACGAGACAGAATAACATGGATAACATGTTAATTATTTTAGGCTACAACTTATAATCTCAATTTTTGTGTACTTAAAAACATTGTCGGTATTTTAAGATCTAAGACATACGTTTTTAATTTCAATACCAATTCTGCACCATTTTTATTAGATCAGACGGTATATTAGACTGACAGATCTTACTAAAACAAAATGTGTTTCAATCTAATCAAATCGGGAAATGAAGAATATTTAATGTAAACATTTTTGAATTATTTATTATGTGTCAATGTTTATATTTTACATTGTACGTAGTTAATAGTAAAGTTAAATATTTAAATTCATTTTTAGAAAGGTCATGTAACGTGAACGCAATGATAAAATGTTGCTGTAGTGGACCTTGAGGTTGTATCTTAGATTGCAATATCAATATCAGATTTAATATTTGAGAGTAAAATGTATCATTAGTACTTTGAGCGTTCTTCCGTTCTAGTACAGTGGCGCTGGAAGCTCTAAATCAGTAATACCAACCTGCAAATCTACACAGCGTGAAGGTTGACCATAAATGTTGTTATAAATATTTTATTTACACAATTAAATCGCTCATTGTCGACCAAGCAAAATTCCCGCTGACGCAGTACAACCCGTGTCGCCACAAAATGATTTCCTAATGATAATTTTTTATTTAAATGACGTCGCACCAAACGACTGACGTGAAATTGTGAAATCTCCATTATTTTTAGACGATTCCCCGGGTTGCGGCCTTGAGACATCCAATCTTTGAACTGTTCATCGAAAATATTTCCGAATCGGACTTGATTGTGCAATTTTTCGACGAACTGGACCGCACGCTGTCGAGACCGAATCGCAACAAACACCTGGTCGCGACGAAACTCTTGACGGGGGTTTTGAAAAACTTGAAAGATCCGACCCTCGTGCCGGACCTGCTGACGAAAAACTACCTCCAACACACCATAAGCACGTACAAGACGGCTGTGGGAAGACTCAAGGACAAGGAGTTCCAGGAGACGACCCAGAAGCTGTTCGAGGCGCTGCTGAACAGTTTGAAGCAAGACGGGGTGAAGCACAAGATCAAGATCAAAGTGTTGAAGAAGTTGCTCTTCTACCCCGGGACGTTTATTTTCGAGAAGGTGACGAAAAGCAAGCTGGTGCAGAACATCACGGGGACCTTGAACGCGGAGGGTGTCAAGAAACTCGGAGGGATTTATCGCGAGGTCGTGTTGGCGACGAGCGAGAGGGTGGTGAACGAGAACCTCAGCGAGAGATGGTGGAACATGGACAGGGTGTACGCGTCGCACTTGTTGGCCAAACTGGTGAACCACCCCTCGATGTCCGAAGAGGGCGAGTGGAAGACCGACCAGTTGATCTTCCTCATGAAGCTGGGGCTGTTGAGGGACCAGTCCGACAACGGCGGCCAAGAACTCGCCGACTCCTTCAAAGAAACCTTCTATTCGTCGCTCGACCTCAAGCACATAAAACTGGACGACTTGAGATCGATCTTGTCCAAAGTCGTGCACGAACTGGACGCGACGGTCAACGAGGACAACATCGGGACAGTACTGAGGCACCCTCTCACCGGCGACAACTACGACACCTGGAGGCGCACAGTCGAACTCGTCGCGAAACTCGACGCCGACCCCAAGAAAAAGAAAGCGGTTTTCCACACGCTCTTCTTGCATTTGGGTCTTCAGCTCTTCAACAACCCGAAGTTGGCGACGGAATCTCTGACCGAGCTGTTCAGCTGCTACAAGAGGACGAAGAAACCGAAGAGTCCGGAAGCAGAGTCCGACGATCCGTTGTGGATCGAGGTGGTCGTGGATCTGTTCTTGAATCTGCTCTCGCACAGTTCGCACCTCTTGAGGAGCGTCATCAACTACGTCTTCCCGCACCTGTGCAAGTACATGAACGCCACGGCGATCCACCAGATCTTGTCGGTTTTGGACCCCAAGAACGAGACCAATCCGTTGTCGAAACCCGACGAGAGCGAAGACGAAGAGGGGGAAGAGTCTTCAGGGGAAGAGCAGTCGTCCGAGAGCGAAGACGAGGAGGAGGACGAAGACGAAAACGTGAGCGACAAGCTCCGGATGGCTTTGCAACAAGCGTTGGGAGCTGACGCGGCGAGTGACGCCGAAAGCGTAGACCTGGACAATTTGGACGACGAAGAAGGCGACAAGTTGGACGAAGCTTTGGGTCAAGCTTTCAAACAGTTCAGACCGAACTTGGGACGGAAGAAGAAGCAGAACAAGGACGAAGAAACTTTGACTCACTTCAGGATACGAGTCCTGGACTTGATCGAGATGTACTTGAATTCGAATCCTTCGATGTTGCTGACGCTGGAGATCATGTTGCCTTTGCTCCAAACGTTGGAGTTTTGCGTGAGGGACGACCATCAGCGCCCTCTCCTGAATCGGGTGAAGGCGTGTCTGAAGAAACTCTCCGCTTTGAAGAAATTCAGCGATTGCGAAGGAGTGACCGAAGAGGTGTTGGTGGATCTGCTGAAGAGTCTGCTCGACAAAGGGACCAAAAACGCCATCATCGTCCAAGAAATGGGCGAGAAGATGGCCGAGAGTTGCATCTTCGTCGTCAGTTGTTCGCAGATCGTTGCCAATCAGACTGGAACACCCGTGAAGAAGAAGAAGAAAAAGAGTTGCGTCAACGACGTGATCAAAGAGAGTTTGGAAGATTTCTTCAAGCGACGCGACTGCATAACCCCGTACGTCCTGTTCAAGAACGTTTTGCAGCTGAACTGGGAGGGCATCGTCGAGTTGGTGCCCCTCCTCACCGGGTTCGTATTCGCCAGCTCTGTGCGGCCGTTCCGCAGGACTCAAGGGATCGAGTTGTTGAAGATGTTCTACACCAATCAGAGATTCATCGGTTCGCACGCGGACCAAACGAAGAGCGTCGAAGACATCACGGTGAATTTTCTCCGAGACTGCGTCGATTTCTTCAGGGAGTTCTGCGCCAACCCCAGCGAGAGGAAAGTCAAAGAAAAGTTCATCTGCAGCTTGTTCGAGTTGCTGAACAGCGTCAAGAATTCCGTTTTGGGGAAGGGGTTTGACGGCTGGGGGCTCCTAGCAGAGACGGTGCGCGACTGTCGCGCGCAATTGACGTTCTCGAGAGACACGAAATTAGCCTTCAACAAATTGTGCAAAAGTCTGAACGTTTCGAATGTCGTCGAATTGAAGCAGAAGACGGTGAAGTTGAATCACGTGGACGACGACGACGACGACGAGTTGACGAAGAAACAGGACAAGAAGAAGAAAAAGAAGGGGCGCAATAAAGACAACTTGAAGTTGAAGAAAGAGTCCAAGGAGTTGAGGATGCAGAGCTTGTCGGAAGGGTTCGGTAAAAGGAAGATCGATTGGGAGGGGGTCGAAGAAGAAAGTAAAAGGGTGAAGTGGGAGGCGTGATTGTTGTTAATTTTTTAATAAAATATTTTGAATGATTGTGTTTTGTTGCGACTCGGGGTACGGGGAGAGAAAAGTAATGTGGAAAGTACTTACCGTAGATGGTGGCGAGTCGAAAAAGAATACGGTCTGGGTCGCAGTCGGTAACGAACACTAGTTTCTGAACTATTTTTGATTCATGGGAACAATTTTGTCATGCAAAAATTTTAAATCAGTTTGACGTTTTTGTCACTAGATGTGTCAACATGACGGATAAAAATTACTAGATTTGAAAAAACGCCAAAATTTCGAAAATTGAAATCAAAATATTCGTATTAATGGAACGGCTGAGTTTTGGATTAGCGTGAAATGTGTTTCGAAAGAAAGTTAGGTTAGGTTCCGTTTGCCTGAGTGATTTTGAATTATGTTATTAATAACGATAGATTTATTAATAAAATTTACTTAACTTATGATACCTACAGTGTTACAGTTGAAATTTACATAATCTAGTAGCAGTTACAAGTAGTGTATTTTCGACAAATGTCTTAAGTATTACAGTTAAGACAACATTTGACTCTGACGGTCGTTCAGAGACAAACAATGAATCATCGTATTTCGCTTACAATACCACATTCACGCTGAAATATATTTTAAAGTTACTCCCAGTAATCAAGACATCAAAATAAAAGTAGCAACCGATAAATGATATTTATTTTAAAGGTTTTGAAAAGAATCTGAAATCTCTTTGAGATCTTGAAAAGAAAAAGCAACCGATTCGATTCGAGAGTTGTTAAAATTTCTCAGCATCTGACGCGATATAAAAAAACTGACATAGAAAAATGCGAATTTTAAAAAATCAAGAATCAAACCGTTTTATTGGTGGTTATTTTTTAATTAATTGGTTTAATGTACTAACATTCCTCTTGGGACTTCCTGACACACCGCGCTACTTTTCGTTTGAACTCGCCGTACATCTCTCGCCACTCTTTCTGCAAAGAGAGACAACATAGTGAAAACGTGCGGGGCAGGGTGCGTGCTACTTACTGCCGCGTCGACATTCGCCGGGGATTCATCGTTCGGATCGGCTAACATTGAAATTACGGATATTAAAATAGTTTCTACTGTATGTACTGGCAGCCACCTTTCTGACGCCTTTTCGTAACCAAATTTGTCGTCTCCGGGCTCGTGCAGGATCGATATACACACGTCGCCGTTTTTATCGACTGGAAAAAAAAACGAGTCACGCTCGAGAATGGAGCGATCGTGGGGGCACTCACTGTTCGGATGCCAGATTTCTGTGACGAATTTCATCTTGGGCGGTCTTAGTGGGTACTCTTTGGGAAAATACAGGTGGCATTTGAAAAAACCTCCTTCGCTGCAAACACACGTTTTTACGAGAGAACATAACCTAGAAATGCGACCGACTTACTAGAGGGTGTCTGGGGGCCCAATTATTAATACTTCCCATCTGTAAATGTCATTGTCATCAATTAGCCCAGCAGAAAATCCCTCGACGGGGTTTTTATTTAATTCTGGAAACGAACCAAAACTTCATTATTAAAATAACACAACCTTAAGGTCATCGGTCTTGGGTTGAACAAAGACGGTTTGGGAGCGCTCAGGGCCGGGGCAGGCCGCTCAAAATCGACGGATTTCGACCGACCGCGCGGCGTTGGGCCGCCGGGGGCGGCGATTCCGCACGTTTCGGACGCGAAAATCGCTTTGTACCTCCGCAAATGTCAAATTTTTTTTGACAGTTGGGTGAAAACTGAAAATGCGAGAGTCGGGGTGCTTCCCCCCGAAGGCGGCCCCCACGCTCCGCCGCCAACCGCTGCGGGCCGGGGCGCTCCGTCCCGGGCGCGGATTTTTTAGGATTTCGCCTTTTTTGGCCCGGGCTGGCCGGGGCCGGATCGAGTTGGCGGGGTGTTTTGGGGCTGATCCCGCGCGAATGGGGCGATTTCGGGGTGGTTTGGTGTCGACGGGGAGTATCGGATTTCTTGTAATTGTGTTGGTTTTTCGTGTGCGAGAAATATTCTTTTGAGGGCTTACCTGCTAGCTGTTTTCTCAGTAGAAGGGCTGACTGTGGTTCTGACATTAATTACAAATTTAATTTTGATCTAAATTACCAAACAAACACTGTTTCAGCGAAAAGATGGCCGGTGTTACTAGCAAATAGGACCGCATTGGATCATTTGAGTCACCTAAAACATATGTTATATCCGTGAAGGTTCGTACCCGGGATTGGTCGCTCTCTGACAGGTGCTGGTCTCGGGTGGGAGATTGGAATAGTTCGTTGAAAACGCGCTTTATTCGAAACTTCGGAAGGATTTTGACAAAACGGCTTTTGACAGTGACTGCTTTGTATCAACAATATGGAATTTTGAACTTGAAGTAAACACTATTTTTTTTTTATGACAACTATCTCGTCACGAAGCGATTGGTTGATGCCCGCACGCTTCGAAATAAACAAATATTCTTCTTTAAACAAGTGAAACCCAAACTGATGCATCCAATCACCAAATATATTTGCATTCTGATTGCGCCTTTCACACTTATCAGAAGATTTAATCGCAGAACCGTATTTTATCGATAACGAAGTGTAAATTGAAAGCTGATTCAATCAATGTTATTCGTACAATAGATAGAACCTCTCGATTGTACTTTTCCAAAAATAATACGCATTTCTTGGCGAAACAGCAGACACAGGTTTAAATGGTCGCGGCAAAAAGTAAAGCGACCCCTGGTGGAAGCTTCACGAGAACAGTTCAAAATGACGCCACTTCTTTTTAGTTTTGTTAAGTACAAAACTAAAAAGAAGTTGTTTTGTCTCTCTAAAGTTGCTTAGTAAAACTACACGTCCAGAATGTTTCGTTTTTGTCCCATTCCCAAGAGCGCAGAGTTTGCGAAACTACCAGCCGTAGGTAAGTAACCTCACACACAAAATTTTACTCTGTTTCGCACATTTATTTTATTTTGTTGTGTTTTGAGATTATTTGGGGACTATTTGCACCAATTTTAGTGCTAATTGTCAAGCCGTAAGGTAGAATATTCAAAACGTTTCAAAATTGGGTCGTTCCAAAGCTTTGTATTTTATACAGGCTAATTTATAAATGACTAGTCCAATTTGGCGTGAAAAGTGAATGTAAAATTCATGGTTGCCGCTCCATATGAAAATGATCAAAATTATGCGAATAAGTGAAGACACACCGTTCACACAATTGACACTATTGACAGTTCAGGGCATATTAGAGTATGTTTGTATAGAGCGGCAAAAATTTCATGACATGGGCATGGCTTGCTTCGCCTAAAGTATTTCCAAAATAGGAAAGAAAGAAAAGCAAAGAAGAGTCCTTAATAAACAAACAGAAAACAGTAAACACATGTCAATGCGTAGTGACTTTAAAAAGCACTTTCCAGGCTCTGTCAAAATTTGTTCAGTTTTCCTTATGCGCGAATCGGCTAAATTGGCTGAATGCGAAATGTTCTTGTAAAAAGAAACCCGCAATTTTAGCTACAGAACCTAATAATTTATTTACTGTGACATTTACATTTGAAACGAATTTTTTTTCGTTACGTCACGTCTCGTGAAAAATGTCCGATATTAAATAAGTCGTTCTTGGTGCACTGTTCTCGATTTTCTTGTTATAAACGTCTCACTTAATGACATTACGTGTAGTGCAAAACGGTGTAAACTTGGCGATTACATCGCAACGATGACGGAATGGAAATTCTGAATAATTAAATACTTCTGAAATTCTGTCTTCTTTGTCCGCTTATTTACACCGCCATAAAGTAGATACAATTTATTCAATTGGTTTTTTTTTTCAAACGTCACTTGCGTTTCTCGACGACGGAAGTGCATTTTAAAGAAGTAATTATTTACGCCAAACAGTCTTGTTTCGTTATTATCACTTTGTGGAATTTTCACTTCCTTCCTGCGAGCTTAGTGTAATCTTAGTATAAATTCCTGGCTGGAAATATATTTATAATGGATTTAAAGTGTCTGTTTATATTCCGAGTGCAAATCCATAAAACTCCGTTTCATTGATCATTTGGTCGCTTCTTCTTTTTGTTAAGTTTAATTTAGGTTAGTACCTAAAAAAGGTCACAAGGGAGGACTATATTGATTATCCGGTTAATAAAGATAATAATCAGTCTATTCTGCAAAGATTGGAGGAAGCGATAGCTTCGGGCAACGTTGCAATCCTATCGGAAGCCTCTTACATGTGAAATTTTTCTTATTGGGCAGGGAAAGATATTAAATCGCAAAGTTGCTTTGAAATTTCATGTTCATCGTTTATACTGCCAGAAAAAAAACCTATACATTTAGCTCATGTCCAGTATTTTCCCCCCATTCGTCTGTTCAAAACACAATTTTTTAGATTAAAATCGTTCATTGGAGACGATTGCAAAATGGTGGAATTACCTAGAACTGCTTCCGCCTGTGGTTGGAAAATCAGAGGTGAGGTTAAGTAAATTAGTGAGAAAGAGTGAATGCAAATTGCAACATTACTAGCAAGGTTGCTAAACGAAGGTGTAAAAGTCTCAATACAAGGATACCGAAACTGCATGCGTAGTGACAAAAAAAGGTGCCCGAAATTTCGACTCAGCGATCACGGAAAAAATCAGATTCAACACGCATGAGCAAATGTGCATTTAATCACTTGTCCGGTTGGGGCCCTCGCCTACGGCTCGGACGCCCAACTTCCGTCCTCATGATTAAATGCACTACTTTGCTCACTTGTATTGAAAATAGCTATTTTTTATTTTTTACGTAGGTAGTTTCTCAAAATGCAGCACATAGAACTGTCAAAATAAGCGATTTATTTTTTTAAGTTCTTTGAAGTCGTTCCAACGACTTTGCGCCACTTCCTCTTTGCTTTTTTCGAAAATGAATTTTTTAATACGTCTTTCGTTAAAAAATGAAATGTGTAATAGTAATCATGTTTATATGATACTGCCAAGTGTTTTTTTTTTTAGTGAAACAAAAAAACTGTTGTAAGGATAGGCACTAGATTTTGGATAAAAGAAATGAGAGACCAGAAGATGCAAACAAGGAGACCGAAACGTAACAATTTGTTGTGAGCGTCTTTGAAAGCGTAATACCAACAGAATAAAAGAAATTTGTATTTAGAGAACAGGTAGAGTTAAAGTGGATAAATAAAAAAAAGAGGAAAAGGAAGACAAAGCAGGTGACCATTTCTATGACGACCTTACCAAGTTGTAATGAAAATTGAGAATGATTTAAAAAAACGGAAGTCTTGAAAGAAAAGAACAATCCAGTAGATAATGCGAGGGAAATTACGAAAGCCACTTCATTCACATCTATTCAAGGTCGTGTCGTCATTGGGCCAATAAAGAAATAAGTTACGACATACGCTTTTTTGCTCACAGCTTACTTGTTTGTTAATTTTTACGTTTCAGTTGGACCTTAGAATTATAATTGATATGACCTTGTGTATTGACCTTTAAATAAACACGCAACTGTATTAAAGAATTTTATTATCATTTATACAAATTATACACTCATCCCACGCAGTCTTACAATTGTACATAGAATTTATTATTAAATTATAAACGATCTAAACAGTGGAGCGTTTCGTACAACATAGGAATCCATCATCAGAGTACAAAGAGTGTCCTCTTTAAATCCTGTCGTTCCCGCTAAAATTATGTACAAATCGGAAATTGTCTGGAGCATTTGTGGCGACATTTCTTATTCTTTATCTAAACAGTAAAGTTCACATAGTTATTTACAATGATTCAGGTCGAGACCAATTAACAATAATCGTAATGCTTAGTAACAATAATTAAATTTATGGCGCACCCTCGCCGGGTACTATACAGGGTGTCTCAAAATTCGCGAATTCCGAATCCAGAGCGTGGTAGGGAAGGACCCAGTGGGGCTCGAAATATACTTAGAAAAAAAATTGCCCTTCCTGAAGAAGATACAGGGTGATATTGAAAGTTGTACAGATATTTTAACAACGAGCTACTGGCTTCACGTAGAACACCGAAAAAATATTTAAAAAATTCTGTCAAAAAATAAAAAAATTTGAACTACAATTTTTTAAAATTGCTTTTGGTTTTCTACGTTGTCCTACAACCATGTAGGTAAAATTTCGGCACATTTTAAAAATACACCCTGTATATCATGTTTTATAAAACGTACTCCAATGCGAAGTAACCTATACGAAATATGCTTTAAAACAAGGAAACCGCATTGGTGTACGTTTTAGAAAATATGATATACAGGGTGTATTTTTAAAATGTGCCGAAATTTTACCTACGAGGTTGTTTGACAACGTAGAAGACTAAAAGCAATTAAAACAATTTTTTAAATATTTTTTCCGAGTTCTACATGAAACCAGTAGCTCGTGGTTAAAATATCTGTACAACTTTCAATAACACCCTGTATACTTCAAAGAGTGCACCTTCAGACCAATGTGTCTTTGTGGGGGGAGTCCCGATTTGTTTTTTATTTCCATATTTGGACTACTGAAGTGATCCCCTACAACGCTCTGAATTCAGAATTCGCGAATTTTGAGCCACCCTGTATGATGGTAGTAATGCGATTTAGATATTGGGAACTGTCTACAAATTTACAATAAGTGTCCTTTTGGTCGATTTGCGCATAACCAATGTATGGTGTATCACATTTGGGGGATTTCGTTACGTCGATATGTTTACATTTCTGTGTTGTCTTCGGAATTGTCGTCGTTCTCGGGCAACTCCGGCACCGTGTATACCCCCGTGATGACCGGCCCCTCCAACACTTCGGGTATCTTCGCCGGGGTCAAGTCGTGCCCGCTGCCCAACTCCAGAGTGGGAGTGCCCGTGCTGAGCAAGGTCTCCTCCGTCAGATTCCTGTGGTAGAAGGTCGCGTTCTTGATCTGGGGGTTGAACTGTCATGAGGTCATGTTGTACGGATCGGCCGAGTTCAAGTCGTCGGTGAAGCTCGCCGAGTTCAGCTTGGGCATGGCCTTCTCCTGGTGCTTCAGCCTGTGGACGATCTCGTCGTGGACGACGTTGAAGCACATCGCCGTCAGCGCCATCCCCGACATGATGTAAATCGAGCAGAACCATATCGTGGTGTTGGAGTCGTGGTTCCTGAAGGGGTCGGTGCCCGGCACCATGTTCCCGAACCCGATCGTCGTCAGACTCATGAAGCAGAAGTAGAAGCCGTCGAGGAGCGACCAGTTTTCCAGCTTGTACAAGGCGAACGTTCCCAAGCAGATGTAGATGAACATCATGGCCAGGCAGAGAAGAATGGGGGCCAGGATGCTGAGCCCGTGCATCGACGACTTGGACTCGTTGTCGGTGCAGCTGAGGCTGTCCATTTCTTTGATGGGGCCGTCGCGCAACGGCGAGTGGAGGCTGTTGTGAATGGAGTTCGATCTGACGTAGAACGGCTCCTGGAGGGCCATCTGCTGCTGCATCTCGAGCTGTTGACGCTTCTTCTTCATCCGACGCTCCTTCTCCGCCATGCGCTTCTCGTCGTAGCAGCAGTAGCCGCAGTTGGAGCACAAGCAGCAGCAGAGGGCGCGCGAGAACACCCCTCTGGCCACGCGGCTCAAGATCGAACCGATGCTCGACAGGTACAGCAAGGTCAAGGGGATGCCCAGCATGGCGTAGCCCATGGTGACGGCCTTGCCGAGGGTGGTCCGAGGGGCTATGCTTCCGTATCCTGCAAGAAAAAAAAATTCTGTGTCAGTTTGTTGATTCTAATGGGTCTGTCACAATAGTGTTAGTGTTAGTGGTAATGTTATAATGTTAGTGGAGATGGCAATGGTGATGTTAGTAGTCCAGTGTTCACAATAATGTTAACGGAATGTTACTCTTACAGCTGGCAACGTGGTGTGAACTGTCACTGCGCCTGCGCGTGCGTGAAATTCTCGATGGTGATTGGTAGATGTTAACGAAGATGTTAAAGAACCAGACATTTTCTGGATCTCTTAACATTTCACCAATGTTCTGAAGATTAACATTCTGACTAACACTAACATTAACATTACCATTAACACTATTGTGACAGACACATAACATTGGTGTGCATTACCGGTTGCCTACATTATCTCGGTTTTGCATTTCG
Source organism: Tenebrio molitor (assembly GCF_963966145.1). Taxonomy (NCBI): domain Eukaryota; kingdom Metazoa; phylum Arthropoda; class Insecta; order Coleoptera; family Tenebrionidae; genus Tenebrio; species Tenebrio molitor. Next base: position 1,336,098 of record NC_091049.1, read on the forward strand.
TTGTTGTTTTGTGAGAGAGAATTGCGAATAAACACATCTGACTTGGCTGGCTTGCATAGTTTCGCAGATATAACCTCTTATTTAAATTACTTTTTTCCTAGTTGAAATATATCGAGCCATAAAATAAAGCGTCCGGCGCATTTCGCTCTATAAACATACCATCGCCTAAAATATAACTTCGATATTTTGCCCGAATGACTAAATGAAACACTGAAACTTCCTGAAGTATTTCACTTAACGTCTCCTCAGCCAGAATTATCGCTACTTATTACCTGAGCTAGCATTAGTCGTAAAATTCTGTAATTGGATAAACAAATTTCATTAAGCAGCTAAACATTGCTTCTTGGCGCAGGTTTGACGTTTACTACCAGAATTCTGGGTCTTGCTGCAGAATATTGAATTCTCGGTTGGAAACACAATCTGACATTTTTGAACGACGGAAAAATGAAATATTTTGTTCGCAAAACGTGCTTCAGAACGAGTTATTCACTATTTCTCTCGTTAATGCTTTTACATATTTTACTTTTCTTGTTGTAATTAAAGCAATATTTTGCAGTAGTAGTTTAATAATTTCATCATTTATTTCATGCAGTAGCTGCGGTAGGCAAATTTTATTTTATCGAATTGCTTCCCAAAGGTCGTTAAATTTGTTAAACATTTTGTCTAGTTAGAATAAATTTGGGATGTGTTTTTCACGTTCTGGAAAATGTTTAGATTTTTTTGTTAGCGTTCGTACAAGGGCAAAGAGCTCTCGTTATTTTTGATTATTTTGAAATATGTCGTTTTACGTAACAACCCGATGGTTCGCGTGTTGTAAAAAGAACTGAGCAGGCGGGGGAAATTGTTAACACAATGAAAAATAAAAGTTCTGTTTTGATTGGAATTGGAATTAATTGAAAAAGAAGTGAAACGATGATAGAGACAAATTTGGTAATAAATAGCTATAGCTATTTATGCAAAGAGTTGCAAAAAAATAGCCATTTTGCTACGAGTTTCATACAAGATGTTTTCTAATTTAGTTACGAAAAGCACACATTCTAATTAAAATCCTGTTTAAATTTGCTATTTCAATAATTTTTAATACTAGTGATAATATAATGTCACTTTTTAACACTAGTGATAATATAATGTCACTTTTTTGACTAGTTATTAAATGAAGCACGTTTGACAACTAAAATGACATATCACAATGGTTACTTCTCGTAACTGAATTAGAAAAAATTGATTTTTTCTGTTAATAATTCAACATAAAGGAAACTCTTATTTTGATAATTTTGTCAATTATGAGGTCAAACTATTAAGTACATACCTACTTGGGTCTACAGTTGTACCTAATTTTATACAGTGCGTTCGTAAAGTTCGGAATAAATTCGATAAAACTGTCGTAAGTATTAATTTCTGAGAAAAATCCTTGAACAGGTTAACTTCGTTTTTAAAAAGTGCATATTGTTCAGTACTTTGCTTATGTCATCTCCTAATAATGACGTTATCAATAATTTTTTTAAATGACAACCCCCAATTTTTTCTTATTTTTCTGGTAGGTACGCCTTCGTACTAGCTAAACGATCAATGAAAAAAATTGACACCTTACATAACAATTTTTTTGAGCAAATGACAAATTTTACATAAAAAAATTTAATTTAATTTTTAATTTAAATTTTTTTTCAATAGATTTAGTTACATTGGAAGGTTTATTTTAATAGATCAAACAATTTAGAACGATTTGCGGTAGAGAATTCGCACTGAAATTGGACAAATAAGCCCTGACATTATTGAGCGCAGTGTACAAAGTGTCGGTGAGTGCCAAATAGTTGGCGGGAGGCAATTTCAACATTTGCGTTAAATTTTATTGTTAACTTGAAATGTTTGTTTGTTTTTGTTTGAGGTCAATTAAAATTTTTACATTCAAAATTAAGTTACATTTTTTAAGTAAAATTTGTTGTCATTTTCTCAAAAAAATTGTTATGTAAGGTATCAATTTTTTTCATTAGTCGTTTAAGTACTAAGAAGGTCTACCAGAAAAAGATGAAAAAAGTGAAGGTTGTCATTTAAAAAAATTATTGATGACGTCATTATTAGGAGACGACAAGCTCTCAACTTAAATAACAACATGCACTTTTTAAAAACAAACTTGACCTCTTCGAGGATTTTTCTCAGAATTTAATACTTACAATTTTATCGAATTTATTCCGAACTTTACGAACGCACTGTATAACATGTCAATAAAAAAAAATAAATTGAAACGGCGACCTTTTCATCTCCAAGCGACAAATTTCAATTCGAGGCAAAACTATTCAGTGATAATTCCTTCAATAAAAGCGCATAAAGCTTTTATAGCTACATGATTTGAGAGGGCTGTCAAATATTCACTAAAATTGATTTGTCTGGTATTTCCACAAAAATAAATGGACAACACAATTAGTTCTCTACAAAAATATGTGTAATAGTGTTACAAACAAACGACTGTCAATATAAATGTAAAAGTAAAAAATTTAGAGACAATAGTTATTTGAGTCTGAGTTTTCTTGCCGAGGCGCAGCCGAGCGAGGTGGTGGCGCACATTAAATTTTTTAGGCGACCGCACGAACTACAAAGCAAAAGACATCATTGGAAAAATTACAAATCTATTTTGTATCTACTACCTTTTTCAAATAGATAAATTTATTAATACATTAACAATTTTTTTTATAGTATCTGTTATCAGCTTGCCAACAAAACTAGAAATTTTGTATTTGCAATACAATTATATATTTACACAATTTACGGTGACAGGACAATAATTATTATCGTCATTATCGATTTCGTTGCTAACTTACTAAACAGACCAACAGATGGCGCCACGGTCAGCGCCCGAAAAAGTTACTTTTCGTCCGCTTGTGAGCACGTAAAATTACCGTTTGATGCCTAAAAAAATATTTTTATACACTTAACTTGTTTTGAAGAATTGACAAAATCATCAATTTTTACCAAAACTATTTCTATTAGTATCTAAAATTGAGTAATAAAGTTTTACTTCTAGTAGAGGAATGTGTTTTACCTTGATAGATTTTATGAATCACTTTTTTATAAATTCGTCGTCTTTTTTTTAAATAGAATAATATTGGCTAATTAATTTGTAACAAAAACCAAAATAAATTTCATATTTTCTATAGTTTACTACAATGTAATTTACGTGGCGAATAAAATGATGAAGGAATAGTGTTTTTGGAAATGTTGCAAACTTTGGTAAACTTAATTATTTATACGAAAATAATACCAAAAAAAAAGTTTGGTCTTTCTTCTATTTATTGCATTCTACAAATTAATCTAATTTTTCAATTCCTGTTAAAAAAGATTCGTTATATGTCCGCTAACTGTTAAGTAACGGCCGTGAGTAATGAGTTAATGACTAATGATTCATTATTCCTCGTATCGCAAAACTGCAACGTTGTTATGATACAACGCAATATTTATACGTCATAATAATTTTTTTAATAATGTATTTTATACGTCATAGAAAATGTATAATATTTAACTATCCTGTCATGGCTACTCACGAGGTGGTTTATTAGTTGTTACCTCCGGCCGTGAGTAATAACTCATTATTCCGCGCATCGCAAAATTGCAACATTGCTATGATACGGCGCAATATTTATACGTCATAATAATTTTTTTATCTGATAATTCACCAGTTTGTTATTATTTTTTGCAATAAAAAAGGTAACAAATGAATTTTGATAGTGAAAATAATGCAATTTATACGTCATAGAAAAAGTATCATATTCAACTCTCGTCTAATGGCTTCACTCACGAGGTAGTTCATTACCCCCGGCTGTGCGTAATAGCTCATTATTCCGCGTATCGTAAAATTGCAACGTTGCTATAATACAGGGCGATATTTATACATCATAATAATTTCTTATGTCATAATTCTCCAGTTTGTTAATATTTTTTGCAACAAAAAAAGCAACAAATGAATCTGGATAGTGAAAATAATGCAATTTATACGCAATAGAAAAAGTAGGGATTATATTCAACTGTCCTGTAATGAATGGCTTCACTCACTAGGTGACTAATAAGAATAACTCATTATTTCGCTTATCGCAAAATTGCAACGTTGCTGTGATACAGCCCAACATTTATACGTCACAATAATTTCTTATGTCATAATTCCCCAGTTTGTTATTGCTGTTTGTAATAAAAAAAAGCAACAAATGAATTTTGGTTGTTAAAATTAACGTATTTTATGTCAGAGAAAAAGTATCATATTCAACTTGCGTGTAATGACTTTCTCACGAAGTAGTTGCGGCACGAGCCGTGGGCGAGTGCTGTAAATCATCCATGGCACGCTCGTTGAATAATATACTGTAAAATAGTTCACCCAAGTTTTGTAAAAACATCACAGGCAATGTTTTTGTTTAATTTTCATTAAAAACAGACCTACACCTAACGGTTCATTGGACTTACTGAATAAATAAATACATTTTCATTTCATCAAATTCTTCAAATCTATATTTTTATTCAGTAAAATATTTGTTATTTGAAGTTTTCGCATAAAACTATTTCAGTTCAATTCATGTTTATTCCGGATTTCTGTCACACTAGTTAGAATAAAAATGTTTGGTGATAAAGCGGTCACCTCTGCTGTTTGGGCATAATACAAAAACATCTCCACCAAACTGGACATGACATCGTTCAAATTATCACTTTGACGAGACCAACATGTGAAAATTAATTACCATAGAACTATGGTGCACCCGCTTTACACAGATATCCTCGGCGAGTCCATTTACATTATGACAGTTTCCTCTATGATGAATAGTTTTTAATGTGCACAATCCAGAATCGTTCCCTTAAATTTTCCTACATTCTCCTTATGGAAACTACATTTCTGCACTTTCAAATTATCTTGAATAATTTGTGTTGTTGGAGCAACAACTTTTTCATTGTTCGGTCTTAAACTGCACCTAATGCTTCTCGAAATTATTGTCAGACACCCCGTACAAGTAGTTCTGAAAGGGTCGTAAAACCCCCGGAACTTTCGCAATATAATTCCGTTCGTTATCTCCAATAACTTGCAGGATTCAAATGTTGACCTCCTAATTTAAAAGTCCGTATCCATTTTTGTCCGTAATGGATTCTAAAGTGTCTCCGGAGAATTTTCACGATTTCAAGGCATTATATAAATTCACAATGAGAAAACTTCTTTTTGTAGCTCGGCCGATCTAATTTAAATCCTATTAACTTCTTTTATACACTTATCCATCCAATCGAGTTTCCAAGCGAGTTTTCCGGAATTGAAGACAATCATTAATACCGCAGACCGATATCTGTTTATTCAGAACATTCGTTCTCGGGAATGTGTGTCACGTCCCCAAATACAAAACGGGAAGGGAAAAACAAACGCGGCAAGGATGCGACACGAATTTAGCGGAAACGGAATTTACTCAGCAATTAGTTTAATCGGGCAATTTAATATTTGAAACTACGTGTAAGGGTGCAAATTTTAATAACTTTATTCGGGGGGCGGAGAGATAAAATGTATTGGTGGTTCGGGTCGTAATTGTATGTAAATGAAAATTCAGCAGTGCCAGCGTAATTGGACTATTCCAGTTTTCTGAAAATCATTTTAAATGGAAACGGGATTCAATGTGAGTTTTCTGTTCTATACTGCTGAGGGAATCTCATCCAGAAATGTACCGAGCCGGGCTAATAAAATGTACCAATTTACGAATGTCGGGGCAATTTCAAAGGCTTAAAGTAAGTTTCAATTTTAGTTGGGAGTTCATGAAACTATCGCGTTGCTGCACAAAGCGATCCGGTTAGAATTACGCGATAAAATCGGGGGTGCATTTGCTGAATTACTTGTTTACACACCATGAGGGAATGTTAAGTTCTTCGACCCTACAAAGTGGAGAAAATGTAAAAATTCTTTTCACGTTACTACAGTCGACGCGGTGGCCCGATGGAATAATAAACTGGCGTGATCATCGGGGGATGGACGTCGCTACTAACTATCACGTGAACACCTCGTGACTGCCCCACTGGTTCGCCGCGCCAACTATAGGATCTAAATTCATTGGGACAAAAAAATGGATACAAAATGAAGGAAAGTCGAATGAGAAAAAGAGAAACGAGCTAAACTGAAATGCACTTTTGGATGAAACGGTGAAAATTTATTTTACAAAAAGAAAATCAAAAAAGTGTTTCCGAACATCAATTTTTTTTTATTCTGTTTTGACCAGGTGAAAATGAATGGAAGCGACAAGTAGGAAAGGGAGAAGAAAAGAAATGATAACAGAGAAACTAAAAAAGAGAAATTCCAAAGTGAAAATATGAGGGAGTAAGGAAGAAAATCAATTTCTTTTATGCAACTGCTTGATTTCTATTAGTTGGAGAAAAGATTTGTGCCATCTAAAATTGTTGGAACTGTTTATCTGTAAAAACTACAGAGCTTTCAAAAATGTGTGGTGGGCGTGGCTTGGTCAGCTGTCAAACCGTAGATATCCGTCATGAACAGGCAGTAGTGTGAATTATTTCTTTTGGAGAGACAGTTCTTTTTAGAACCGACCAACCAGGGTTCTCCTCGTTTTCTTAGTGCTACGTGATGGATGATTCAATGTACCAAAGTGAGGTTATGTATCTCAAAGAAATATCAAAAGATACCAACCAGTAGACGACCTGCATTTGTAAAATAGAAGGCCTGCTTATCTACAAACTTTCTGAACGCTCGTTATAGAAGGTGATCAAAAAGAAAACAAATCAGAGCAAGCGTTGCAAATTAAATTATCGGTCATGTCGTAGCGGAACTCTATGCAAATAAGCGTTCAATTATAGGAACGGAATATGGAATTATAATTGTGCATTTTATTATCATTATCTGATAATGGAGATCGCGACGCCACTGGTAAGCAGATTTTGCATTGAAATGTCAAAGAAACGTCAACGATGTGCTATTGTTAACCTAAAAAACCACTTTTTTGGCAAAGTAATGTTTTGTTTTCTCGAGATACTTATTCAGTTGAGAAATTTAGCAAAAGAATCCGGGGAAGCACCCCCTAACAAGAATTTACTCCGTGTCTTGTTTGTTTCCTTCATTATTCTTATTCTAAATTATTGGAATTACGATCTTGCCGTAAACTCCATTAGAATTATTCATTATTTGACGTTCAATTTTAAAAGCTCCCCTTCGTTCTTAATGGAATCGCGAATCCGACCTAATGAAAATGTGATATCTGCATTAAGTAATACGATAAAATACAACAGAACAATACGTTTTAATATAACATGATAAGATAATTATTTACGGTTGGTTGTACCTCCTGACCTAATTAAATTCCTGGAGCTTCCTGAAACCTTCCAGGTAAAAATTTCCAGAACACAATTCACAACACAGCTATAATCGCTGTATAACAGGTAATCTGTGTTAATATTCCACTATTGTCACTTATGAATATTAATGCATAGGAGAGCTTTTAGGATAGAGCTTTGAAATGTTGAAGTGGTGGAAGCAATTTTAATAGGCCTAATACGTACGCCTTAATGTTATACATTTCTGGTTTACTCCAGCGAAAATTCGAATATCGTTCGCGATATTTAATCAAAGCTAACTAAATTAAATTTACCTCGCTCGGATGCAGTTCTTATTGCAGGCAAATTAAAATTTTATTAAAATAGAGCAAGGTAAACTCAACCTTTACATTTTAATTAAAACGAACTGATAAATTAACTATTGAAGAAGACAGCTCCGGATTTTCTTTGATACCCCCTAATTGCTTCCCATGCTCTCGATATGCGTCTCCCGGCTTTTAATTTTTTTAAATGGAGTGTTTGTTACCTCTTCCTGAAACGATTTCCCTTCGTTTTGTTGGCCAATTAGACGTCCGACGTTGCGTTCGTTCATTTTGAGATGGCGTGCCCTTAACCTACGTCCGCTGCAGCTTACCGCCCCCACGTGTCGTGAATAATGTCTTAATATACGTTGCCCCCTTTGTTCCGCATTTGCGTTAATAACGCGTACAGGGTATTTTATTATGCCGACGTTTTACTACAAGCGCGTACGAGGAATAGGTATTTTGAAATAAACACAAGTTTTTGACAGTTCCTTTCCCCCAGTTTAAACGATGAGGTGCACGTTCTCAAACTAAACCGAAAGTAAACATATTGTACCTGTCAGTTTTGTTTTACAATTTTTTTCAGGGAGCAGCGGAGCAAGAAACAGGGGTCTTGGCTCACTGAAAAGATGGCAATTGAATCACTAGTGAGGAAATAATATTTTCTCACTAGTGAGCAAAGTGAATGTTTTGCGAGTTTATCAACAAATATGTTGTACTGAAATTTTTTAAAATCTGGTTTTAATATCTGAATATTCATAAATCATAACTAAAGCTTGTCTTATTTTTCAGTTTTTAACCTGTTATTTATAATTCAATTGACGAAAAAACGTGAAACTGCTTGGGGTAAACTTCTCATTCGTGCTAAATGCATTAGGTATCACTGATTCGTACCGTTGGGGTCCTCGCCTTCGGCTCAGACGCCCAACTTCCGTACTCGTGATTAAATGCACTACTTTGCTCACTTGTATTGAAAATAGCTATTGTTCGATACCTCTCAAGAAAGTGAGTCTGTATCTATTTCTCTTTCACTTTCGCTCATCGTTTTTCGCTCACTGTCTTTCACTCAGCTCCGCTTCGTGGACGAACACGCAATTCGCGTGAACGAAAGCTTTGCCTTCCTCACTCTTACTGTAAATAAATAATGATTCTTTGTTAAGAATTATACAAGCGTCAACCTTCCCGTTTGGGGGTTTGGTTCGCGACCGGAAACGATTTTGCATGCGCTCGGGAAAAAAAAGAAAAAAGTTGCATTACCAGCGAGTCGCTTTGGAGCAATCCCCGAAGGCTAATTTTAAAGCGAGCTCTAATTGCGAACCGCTGTGTAGTCGATTAATTGTCCGACAACACAATTTTTAAGGAAATATTACACCAATAAAAGAAATTATTTTGTGTAAATAAATTCGCCCTCTCACTATAATTCGCCGGAGAGGTTCGGAGTGAATTATTTCATAATGGAATTTCGAGTAACACAAGAGAAACTCGAGATCTATAGACAGGTAAATACAATTACACGAGCTTAGAATATTGTGTAAAGTTTCGCTAAAATAAATAAAGCTACATTATTATTATGTGGATTTGAAATTAATACTATTCCTGGGACTAAATCTTATGTAAAGCCTTCGCGTATTGATTGGAAGAGACACTCTTACTTACTCAAGAATAATTGTAAAATGATCTTGGAACGATAGCGTTAAAGCTGAGCTTTCACTACAGACTGATATATTAATTGTTATCACAGACCTACGTCACAGCTTTCAAAGTTCTGACGTGGATCAGATATTGTGAATTTTAAGTAAACACTTTATTGATAAATTCGTTTTAAATTTCAAACAACAGATCTAAAAACAATTCTAATTTTGACTTTTGGATCGTTTAAAATAGATTTATTACATATCTAAAATCCCTATAAAGTTTACGCAACATGTGTGCAAAGTACTACTTTTTGTACCAGTGGGAAATTTATACACACGAGAGCAGCGAATGTTGTAATCCAACGAATAAAAAAGTGCTTTCTACATGAGTTGCGTAATAATTTTTTACAACATCGTGATCTCTCTAACAGTAATAAATAATACTTCAAAATATTAATTGGTTTCTACTTGTTTGTTTTTACTGTTTCTTTGTAAGCAACGTCATAATTTAATTTAATTGTTTATAATATAAATTCCTTTCCACACTAGTGTGAAAAGAAAAGTTGTTTTCGTACTAGTGCGTTAAAGTGACGCTTTTCCAACTGAAATGACAATCGAAAAGTATGATTTTTGATCATGAATGAGAATGTTTTTTGTATGTTTGAAAATCAGTTAAAGTAGTTTTTTTATGGTCTAAAATCTAAACAAACCACAAATTTAGATATTCATGTAGTTTTTTTTTTGTTTGTTTAATAAAGAAAAAATAATAATGACAATATGTTGTGTGAACACACTTCGACGTGGCTGATAAATAAATCCGGCCTCGATGCTGTGCCTCCTTTTATATTTTCGCCTCGTAATTACTGAAACTACATCAATTAAAAAATAGTTTCATTTTTATTTTTTAGCTTATGAAGACGGTAAAGTTGAAATCTTGCATCTCTTTTATTTAATACGTTTTTGAACATTTTTTTTTTAATAACATTGAGTAATTTGCAGGCTTCTAGATGACTTTATAGTTTCATTTTATTTTTTTCGTTCAAATAAAAAATAGTTTTGTGTAGTTTTGAGCAAGTGTGAAATCTTCCTCTTTTAATTTTATTTATAAAAGACATCACCCATCTATTTCCTACCTTTGCATAAATATTTTGCGGCAAAAATTTTAATGGAGCTTTCTCGATTGATCTCTTTGAGACAACTCCGTTGTTTTGTTTGCAAAATATTTGCAAAAACGCCATTTTCGCCCCGTTTAGGATACTTTTTTTCCCTAACGAATCAAATATGCCAGTTTCACGCTTGAAGAAATTCTCGGTGTTTAATGTGTAGCGTTTCTTTAGCCCCAAAGGTCAGCCGAATTTATATTAAATAATTCCAGAAAAACCGTTAAGACCTGCTGATGCCGCCATATAAATGCAACAGTTTTCTCATCGCCCCGGCAAAGAACACAACGTCAAATGGCGATATCCCAGCGGATTTGGCGGCAAGAACGGGGGCGGCGTGTACGACCGAAATTGCAGCCGTTTCAGGAATTTTGCGGTATTCACAAAAAGCCCTAACCCCGCAAGAAACAAAAGACACTTTTGCGCGGCTCGATAAGCTCATCCGCTTGTTCGACATAATTGTTTTACGGTTTAGCATAATTCCGTTTTTATTTGTTATTACCGAAGGATTTCCGCTTTTTCTGTCTTGTTTACACTGTTAATATTATTGTTTTCTTTGCATTGTTGATTCTTTCTCTGCGCGGCAGTGAAACAATGGCTCCCCCTGGCGGCCCGCAGGCATAAAGAAAATATTTACGTAATTTTTGACAAAGTTTAAACTGGCAGATCCTTTTTTCATCGTCTGAGGTGGAAAAACGCGGTCGCTTTGTCCCGTGGACTTGTTACAATAACAGTAACGAGCCGAGGAGCACAGGAAAGAAGAAAACACAAAGAAGAAGAAGAAACAAAATCAGTACCGCCGCGGAAAATCGCCCCCAGCCGACTGCGACAGATAAACTGACAATTACCATCGATATTCTCAGATCCAGACAGCCATGATTGGAGCGGAATGGAAACGAGCTTGATGCGGATCGTGGAAGGCGACGAGAAACAATCGGGACCTCGTTTCCGGAACGCCCCATACCGGAAACTCCACCATGGAGCTTTTTCGATTATTGCATCATAACATTCATTTTATTGTGACGAGGGGTGGGATTAAATTAAATTCATTTCTGAGCCGTTCATTTCGATAGAGTGGATGATTAAATTTTAAATTATTATTAAGATGCAAATAGCAGCAGCGCCGTGAGCATCTCGTTTACGAGCGTTTTAATGACGTGCCAGTTTTTCGTCCGACAGTCGCCAGCGCGGCTGCTGTCACGTGGTCATTTGTTTATTTTTTTCAAATAACAATCTCTTGAAACTTTGTACGAGCCGTAAACTGCATTTACGACCGCACCGAAACGTCATAAATCCGTAATTAGTCCGTTACGTATCATTAACAAAGCAAACTCAAGTAGGAAAATCTAATATCGTGCATTAAAATGGAAGCGAGAGGGTCGAAATGATGTTGCAAGTGTGCCTCGAGCCGTCACAACATTTTCGGGGCATTTGCAACCACATTTGCACGAGTGTGACAGCCGTCAGTTGTGGAAGAACCCACCATTTTGCATATCATAAAAAGTGGGTGCCAGACAGAGGTGGCGGAAAATTATGCAAACAGAAAAATACACTTAAATGTGAAAAATTGATTGGATGTACTGGCGCTACTAATATTGGCGTCATGAAAATGTCATACTCCCGGCGCCAGTAATCTTTGCACGTGGTGACTTTCATAATTTTGATGATAAACTTGAGTTTAACTGCTGAAATACAAACTGGCGCCACTAATACTGGCGCCATGAAAATGGCGTACTGCTGGCGCCAGTAATCTTTGCACGAGGTGACTTGAATTTTTACGATAAACTTGTCTGAAAATAACATGAGTTTCGGAGAATTAAATATTTCTTACTAATTTCTTCCTAATGTACAATTCTCTGTCAGTGCATTCATTTCTTTCCTGCTTCACCGGTGTAACAGACGAATGATGCTATCGCTATCGCTATCGTCCACTCTCATCCCGCTTTGTCTCTTCCAAAACTGTTGCGTTTGTATCATTTTCCGTCTGGCCGCAGATTTGCATAGTCGATCAATCCCGTTGACGTTACTTAATGCAAATTGATATTGACTTTCCCGATTTGAAGAAAGTTTCAAGTATAAAAGTGTTTGTTGTTAAAAAAGCTGAGACCGCGTTCGGTTATCTTGCCCCCTCAGTTGTGCTTTATTAGGGATTCTGGATCTTTCTTCATTCGAACGGAGATAAGGGTCGTCGCGTATTGAAGTATTCAATTTGGGGAAAAATGTCAGATTTATGTCAGATATTATTCGACCCGGTGAAACAGTTAGCATTGGAGAAACTTTCCGAATATTTTAAAATGCATTTCGGTTTTCGGCGCACGAAACAGACTTATTCGATCCCTATCGTATTGACCTTATTTGTGTAAAACTTGTAACTTCGCCTTCATGAATAAAAACGAAGAGTGTGGATTGCATCCCAGTGCAGTCCACACAAGAGAGAAATTTACGGGTTTTTTCTCACATAATTCTTCAATGCACTCATCACGACTCCATTTCATAAGTTCCGCGCGTGATTTCTTACACTCGAAGAGAAAATCAAAGCAAAATCTCATGTTTCGAAACTGCATTTCACATACACAGGGGTCCCCACTTACTCACGCGCTCTTTGCACTATACAGGGTGTTTTTGAAATGTATGCAGAAATTTTAACCACGAGCTACTGGCTTCATGTAGAACTCGGAAAAAATATTTAAAAAATTCTATGTCAAAAAATAAAATGACATTTATTTTTTGAGCTACATTTTTTTTTAAATTTTTGTTTTCTACGTAATCCTACAACCTCGTACGTAAAATTTCGGCACATTTTAAAAATACACCCTGTACATGTTTTATAAAATGTACAGGGTGTACTTTTAAAATGTGCCGAAATTTTACCTACGAGGTTGTTTGACAACGTAGAACACTAAAAGCAATTAAAAAAAATTGTAGCTCAAAAAATAAATGTCATTTTATTTTTTGAGATAGAATTTTTTAAATATTTTTCCCGAGTTCTACATGAAGCCAGTAGCTCGTGATTAAAATTTGTGCACGCATTTCAAAAACACCCTGTATAACAAACGTTTGCATTTGTGAAACAAAGTCGCTGTTCGCGTCATTTAGCGAAACAATTGGATTGTTAACTCCCATCTCTGTTAATTGTGCGTTTTTAATGCAGCCCTGGGTGCTTCGGTGAAGAATTTTAATTAAATCAACTAATCTATTGAACAATTTCGGGACTGCGCGCTAATTTAGCGTTATTAGTTTATTTAGTCGGATGTATTAAAGCAATTTGGCGATTTTGCTGCGAAAACATTCACAATACAGTTAATCACCATTTTCTTAAAAGGATTGCTTAAGTTAATTTGGCTATTTCGGGGCGCGGATAAGCGACAGTAATCGAGAGGGGAGGAAATTTGGAGACGCTTTGCAAATATTTACAGTGAAGGGTATCAGAATCGGCGGTTGTGTTTTTATTTGTTGTAAACAATAGCGACGTATTTATTAATTTTTTACTCCTTTGTCGAGGGACTCCATTCATCAATAAAAAAACGCGAACAATGAATAATGGAGGTTACCAGATAAAGCGGTTTTTGCGTCGGTATCCTTTTGTTAGTGTAATTTATAGGTTTTGTATCTTCGAGCTTAATGTAGATTAATTTTTACTTCGATTAGATCAAGATCCCCTCATAAATAAGGCCTGGGCTGGATCTTGGAAAATAAAACGTGTGCGGAGTATCAGATGAAAATGAAAGTTCAACTGGAGGAGTTAATTTTTGCACGAGGGCTTCAACGTGTGGATATTTATAAAGGACAAGTCGAGCAAGTTCTAAATTAAAATCGACCGACGAAAGATAACCCCACGTTTACAAAATTCATTTTAGTTAATAAAGGAAATAGGGCGGAAGTTCCAACAACGATATAAATTATTATGATGTATCCTTTTCGTGCTCCAGAGCTGATAATGTGGGATTCGGATTAAGAAGTGTCATTTTTAACTGTCAGCGCTCCAGTTTTTCTATGTAGCAGAAAAGATGCGCTTTTTAGTGTGTTTGTTTACGTTTTATTTGCAAAAGAACGTTCTCCATGTGTATCATTCGTCCTTTTCACCAGAAATATCGGAGTTTGGATTTCGCATTTTATTATGTTGCTCTCTTTGCCATCCCTTTGTAGGGAGGCGCGGCAACATATTTTATATCTGCAGAAAATGTTTCTCTTAATTTGGACTTGCTTCCTATTCATCCACGCAGGACAAAAAATAATCTAAAGTGTGACACTTGCCCAAAATCTCATGTCTTTTCTTATGGAGCTTCGTTTTGCACGTCAAGGTTAAGATTTGATGTCACTGATTTGTAAAAAAAAAGATTTCGTCACTATAGTATTGTTTGACCTTGAATTGCAAAACGAACCTCCATAAGAAAATCCATGTCGGTTTTCTTTTCTAACAACACTACCGACGTTCTGCTTTAGTTTGTAAACAAGGACATTAATTAAAAAATGCTCTCAGCGAAAAATTCGTAATTAAATTTAAGGACTGGTTAAAGGTTCATTAAAGTTTCCGGAAAATTGGCGATAAAAACTCGACTCCTATTAATTACTAGACCAGTCATTATAAAATCACCCCATTCCAGAATAGGAATATCCTTCCGACAGTCGTCACTTGCATCCTTTCATCGGGTAAAGTGCACGTTCGATTTTGTTTATCCTTTTTGCAAAACGTGCTTATGGTCCTTCGACTTTTCTCTAAGCGACGACGTCGCTATTTACATATGAAGTTGGTCCGGAATCGGACCGGATGTAATCGAGATGTGCCTTTTGGAAAAATTCCCCACAAAGGATTATTATTTCAGGACGCACTCAACGCCATCTTGCTCTTGTTAAATCGCTAAGTGAGGCTGGTTCTCTCGAATGACAGGCGGCGATAAATATCGTCGATTATTTATGTTTTTATTTGGAAGGAGAGCTTAGTCGTGGTTAAAAGGAGTTCGGAAGCTTTTAAGGCTTTTAGATATTTATCCACACTTGCCCATACCATATTAATACGACATAACTTACCGAAGTCGACGGAAACTCGGAATATACCTTGCATATCTTGCAAAGACTTGTGTACTTTATGTCACTTGGATCTTTTGTTGCATTATTTATACGGAACTGCTATTATGCGGAGCTTTCCTCATACCACGTGGGGAGCTTGTGCAACCTTTGACTTTATTAGGTAACCGCTCTAGAGTAAGATTTTTCCGTTTAAAATTATTTCAAGGTGTCAGACATAGTTATTTACATTACAAATGCGGTAGGCGACATTTTACAGCGCGAGGTTTTTAGCTTGAAACACGACCGCGCAGCGGGAGTGTTTTAACAAAAACCGAGCGATGTAAAATGCCCAACGCATTAGTAATGTATTAATCTTTTTGGTCGACAACTGCTTTTCTCAAATTTGAAATTCGTTGAAACCAATAATTTTGCAAAACCTGTCAAAGACTGACATTTGGACTTTATTTATGATAAGCTAACAGTTTTTTGGAGGTCCCTGAAAGCTTAAAATTTTCGTGGTATTTTACACACTCCGTGCGGTAAAATGACAGATAGTTTGATAAGTGTGTAAAAATCAAGATACCGTAGCTGTTCAAAAGGTGTAAACATGTGATTTAGAGTTGAGGAGGCCAAAAAGATTCTTACTAAGCCCTAGACCGTTCTCCCTATATTGTGAAATCCTCAAAATGTGACAATACAATTTTCGGATTTTATTATCAATATGCACTTTGGCAATCTGGTTAAACGTTCGCGGTTGCAACATATTTTATCGCATTATTGCCATGAATATATAATTTTGTAATATATTGTACAAAGAATTATATTGGCAGGAAATTTCTATAAAATTATTAATAGCAATAGCGATCACATCATGTGCAATATATTTAATTAAATATGAGTAGAGCAATTTGTGCAATGATAATATATTATGCGTTTGAATATGCGACAGCAATACTATGTAAAGTTTCATTGTGGTTTGTGAAAATTATTTCGGCTGGATAAATATCTGATCGAGAATTCTAGAGTATTTTGAAAAATTCTACGAACGTACGTCTAGCATAATTTGTTTCAGTTAGCCGGATACAAGGTCGTTGATTTTCTCATGGGCTATAAGTGAAATCTCTCTATAGTCTATTTGCAGGTATGCATTTGCATTTGAAAGTAGTCGATGTTTTCATTTACAGATTTTTCACTGGTTCATTGCTCCGCTTTTGCGCAGATATTTCCAAGGTCACCGCCCATGAGAGAATCCAGCACCTCTAACAAACCAGTCACCGTTGCACCTGTTGTGAAAATAGCGTGCGATCGAAAATAAAAAAAAAATCGAGATGGCCATGATGAATATACTTCAGTTGGCAGCACGTAAAAATTTAATTCAAAAAACAACGTGTTCGAAAACAGGTCTGGTACAATTCCCGAATTAATGCATTATGTTTGGAAGCTGAAGGCAAACATTTCGAACATTTACTCCAGTTCGTAAATACGATTGGAGCTCCCCATGATTCTTTTACAACCGACAGGTCACACATAATGCACACCTTTATGAAAATCAAGATTTCACCGTTCTCAAAATCACTAATCTAACTTCTAAGACTGACATTTGATAATTGAAATTTTAACGAATTGCCAACTGAAATTCTTGGTCACAGCCAACAGCCACAACTTTTCATGAGCTGCAACATACAGAAAATAAAAAAGTACTATTCATGATTTTTTTTTAATTGATTTGTTGCGAAGAGAATGCAAGATCACTCGGTATTCGCTGCTGAAAAATATGTCAACAGAAAAGTTGTGCGAACGCAGCGGTACAATAAAACCGGAAGCAAGAAAAAAAAAGGTCCACAAACTAGCTTAAATGGGTAGCAGACCTGAAAACAACTTCCATTTGTTGCAAAGAAAAAAAAACCCTGCGAAGTAACCAGAAAAATACCAAGGAAGAGAAACAAACTTAAAATTCAAGAGGCGCCCCGCTTCATCTGTTTATTTGAATGAGGACGCCGGGGAAATTTTATTTCGGCTTAAAATTCATCCCCCACAAATCACTCAGCGCAAATTTGAAAAACGATTGGAGCGATTAATTTTTGGGACGCGCCGATAGGGGAGGTAGGTGTATGATGGCGCATACGACGCCTACTTAAGTGGCTCTTAAATCAGGCGAGCATCTGCGATCCGGAATAAATTCGTAACGTTCCGGGGGCGATACCGCTACCAGATTTATTCGCGTTTATTTTTGTGGGAAAACGTCGAGTGTTTCGGATAAATTCGCATGATGGATATTTTTTTAATGAATTCGAAGGGTGCCGGCTTTTGACAGATTGTCTATAGGTCGCTGCTGGCGCTTCATTAATCAGGCCCCCCTGACAGCTTATTAGTGTAATATCATCGTTCCGATTCAATTTTCCGTCTTGAATTTTAAAATTCCGGGAGACGCCGGACCAACTCCGGGACGTATTGCGTTCCTGTCCCTTTCGGAATTTCCCCCCAATCGATAACTTGCACACATACTCCTTTCTATACGTACGAGACGAAAACATTCTGTAGATTCTAATAATATCGCGCATTCCGGACGAATCTCGGAAATTCGCAAATATTTTTCATTTAAACGTCGCGAAAAACACGGCCGGAATCTTCACTTCCGGATTAAATCAACATGCGGACGTCGGCATTCGGGGAGCTCGTGTGGCGACAGCACAAATACCGAAGTCACATTGACAAGACGGGAAAGAATTAAACTACCCGGAGGAATTGCCTCACCCAGAAACAATTTACCATCAACATATTTTGTTGTACAAGCTTTTACCCACGTGCAAAGTGACACGAGTGTGAGGCGAGCACACTACACCGCAACACACAGATTTATCGCGATTGCGCAGCTCATTGACGTCGCATTGCAACGAAACAAAGTGCATAACGTAATCACAAATCTTCCTCTTCTAAGAAATTTTGATTCAAGAAAATATATCCATTAGTTTTTGAGTTAACTGAAAACAAAGAGATGCACAGACAGACAAGAATCTTCGCAGACTTGAGTTTTATGGTGATTTTCCTTTTTGGTTGCAATTACTTAATTTCCGCAAACGTTAAAGTCATATTTAGACTCAATTATTCAAATGTTCCTTTTGAAATGAGCGTCTAGGGAGTGGCCCCTTTCGTCCCAGCAACGTCGGCGCTCGTGCGATTCGAACAAAAAATTATTACCGGCCTCATAAATCCGGACTTGCAAGAATTTTGTTTTGTTTTCTTTATACATTATGGGGTATCGACGAATCTCGTAAAAACTCCGGTATAAATCGAAGCCGGAATGAAATACTGCCGCCTTAACAATTTAAAATTCATGTCTCGCTCCCCTACAAGCAGCGACGTGCGCCTTCCCTTTAATATTACAACGACATCTTCTTGTTTGCACGTAAACAATGTGAAAATTGTTATTAGGCGTAATTGGGGTGCCGGAGGAAAAATTCACGGTGCGGAAATTCAATTCGATTATCGTCGCCGAATGGCTGAATAAGGGACGGCGCTGATTTACTGATAAAAGTAATTAATACAATGAATTATTCCAGTTGCATAAATGGATGATGACGGGTTTGGTACCGCTCGTACATGATTAGATGGAATATCGGTGGGATGTAGACCAAAGTGGGACACGAATGCTGTCGATTAGGAAATGAATCATTACAGCTGCACCAGAATTACATACACATTTCATTTATACAGGGTGTTTTTGAAATGCGTGCAGAAATTTTAACCACGAGCTACTGGGTTCATGTAGAACTCGCAAAAGATATTTAAAAAATTCTATGTCAAAAAATAAAATGACATTTATTTTTTGAGCTACAATTTTTTAACTGCTTTTAGTCTTCTACGTTGTCAAACAACTTCGTAGGTAAAATTTTGGCACATTTTAAAAATACACCCTGTATATCATATTTTATAAAACGTATTTTTAAAATGTGCCGAAATTTTACCTACGAGGTTTTAGGACAACGTAGAAAACTAAAAGCAATTTAAAAAAATTATAGCTCAAAAAATAAATGACAGAATTTTTAAAATATTTTTTCCGAGTTCTACATGAAGCCAGTAGCTCGTGATTAAAATTTCTGCACGCATTTCAAAAACACCCTGTAGAAACATTGTGTTATGAAAAGAATTTAGAACATACTTATTTTACTCTTTCCTCATTATTCTTAAAGAATTCGGTTCCTCTTAATCAAAAAAACAACACTGCGACTATGGAACGGGTCATTTTTGACACAATTTGGCACAATTTTTACGTTACTCTTTAAAATATGCTTTCTAAAAGTGTATTATGTGTAGTGTAGTGTATTTCTCTTTGATTGTTTCCATTATTTCCTTTACCGCACGGCGTGCGGTAAGATATTTATTTGTGCACAGCGTGCACTAATGTAGCCATTACCTCTCTAAAATGCGTGAGTTTGATGATTTTTAAATTCTCTTAAGAGAGATGTTTGCGTTTTTGCGAGAAAATTTTATCTCCCTATCTCATTTTATTAATAAAGAATTTCACCGCCCCGAGCGAGTACCGCAGCGCTACCGCAATCGTAATGACGATTTAAACATTTAATACAAGTTAATACGAAGTCAAGTGCGATTCAGACGTAATTAAGCTTAACGCCACAGGTATTACCGCAATCATCCTTTGTAAGGCAACTCCTGTTGCGTTTATCTCGTGACGTAATTGCACCAGAATGTTGTACTACACAAGGAGATGGTCCCTGAGAGTACCACTGCCGTTAACCCGCACTTCAAAAATAAGGAGATAAGAAGAAAAATGTCACTGCAGAGGATGCATTAAGAAACTGTGACGATTCCTGGAGGAGAGTTTTTGAGACGTAACAGTCGCCCGTATGCGGTAATGTGTGCTATCGCGTGTGGGTAGTCTCGTCTTTGGAATTTATGGAGGGAATTCAAAGTTATCGAGATATAAATTAACATATCTCGTTCCAGAGCACAATTATATTTTGTTATGTTGAAATAGGAAATTGTTTTCGCCGTGAAAAATGTGGAAATATGTGTGAAGAGAGTTCGTGGTTGGAAGTCGGTTGCAGAATATACAGAGTGTAAAAAAATGGATCGAATAATGATTGTTTTTGTAACACGTGTATAAAGCAGTACTTTTTTGACAAGTACGCGTAATAAGAGTGTTTACACACGAGTTGCGTGCACGTAATAAGAGTGATTACACACATGTTGCGTACATAAAATTATTACAAATCAAAATTTGAGCTATTGATGACTTGTTTTATTTATATTTGATCGTTTTTCCTTTTGTGAAATGTTATATTATTTTCCAATGAAAACTGTTGTGCAGTGGAAGCGCTACTGAAAGAACTGAAACGTTTTCCTTTATTAAAAGATCATCATACTTGCAAAAGACCCGAAAAGTAAACAAGGCCAGTCGAAATGTTTCCAAAGTGGATTTGAACTTCAAAAACAAAAACACAAAGTCGTACAATGGAAAGTTGCGAAGTGAGCAGCCCCGAACGTTATAAATTCCATTTGGAAGTTTACTTTGTATAAAAAATGCAGAAAATTTCCTGGTCCGTCTCTTGTTTAGAAACGGCGCAACAAAAACTTCCCCTGTATAATTAAAACGCGAAAAAAAATTAGCTTGGCGCCGCAATTTCACCTTGACGCCACTTTTACCTGCACTTCAAAAGCACAACACCCCCCTCAAAGAATTTAGAACATATTTTACTCTTTCCTCATTATTCTTAAAGAATTCGGTTCCTCTTAATCAACAAAACAACATTGCGACTGTGGAACGGGTCATTTTTGACCCCACTAATTTTTTCTCGTTTATTTTTAAATGTTTTTTTATTTATACTGTTTAAAATATTGTTTCTGAAAGTGTGTTATGTGTAGTGTAGTGTTTTTTTTTTCTTGGTCCGTTTCTTGTTTAGAAACGGCGCAACAAAAACCTCCCCTGTATAATTAAAACGCGAAAAAAATAAAATTAGCTCGGCGCCGCAATTTCACCTTGACGCCACTTTTACCTGCGCTTCAAAAGCGCAACACCCCCCTCAAAGAAATACTCGTCTTTGAGCCGAAAATCTAATTTACACTGAAAATAATTCCGGCTGCTCGCGCCAACCCCCCCGATCTAATTGAGCCCCCACTTGACGATTCGTCTCCGCGAATAAGCCAATTTGGATCAAAGCGAATTAAACGATGCACCCCGTACATCGCGTGCGTTATCAATAAAACAGCCATAATGCAATCATTCAACAATCCATTGTGCCGGTGGCACGCAGATAATCACATTTCACCCCAATTTACGTGTCACAGATAGTGTTCGGGAGCAACACAAATCGCGGTGCTAAAATCGTTTCGACCGCAACTAAAAATTAAACCCCGTGAAAGTGAGGGGTTAATTTGAATTAACCGTGCTGGGGGCGGCGCGCAACGAGTAGTTCCAAAAATGGAACGGTTTCGGCGGAACGGCGTCATTTTGTAGTTCGGCCGTGGATTAATGAGAGCGATTTAATTAATCCGGTTGTGTGGATATTCGGTAATGCGAGTGTGTTTTTTTTACAAATGTGTGCTGCCCCGGCCAACAAAAGCCGTATATTTTCTGTATTTGCATGTTAAATATCGAGGAAAAAGTGCGCCCCGTATTTTATTGCGCCAGTGTTTACCCAAACGATTATTATAACAGCCGGAAGTGCATCACGGTAATTTGTGTGAAAATGGCTAAATAAAATTAAAAAATTAAACTCGTGATTCATGAAGGGACAAAATATTGCCGAAAAAGAAAAATCCAGTACGCTTAATGCGAAGGGAATGTGTACGGGGTGTAAATATTCATTCTGCCGCGAATATAACACAGAAATTACTCGTTCAACACACTATTATTTAGGGGTAAAGGGTGTTAAAAAGTCAAATGGGTGGTAAAAGCGAATTTTGTTTGTGAAAGAAGTCGAAAAGTTGTTTTCAAGGTTGACAACAGCACAACGTTGACGTTTCTTTGACATTTCAGCGAAAAATCTGCTTACCAGTGGTGTCGCGTTTGACAATAAAGCTGGTAAATTACACATTCTTACAAATGTAAAATAATGTCTTTGTTTATTTTATACATTTTCTTCATTATAAGATAAGATAAACTGCACGATCATAACAACGTTTAAAATTCACAAATTGTCTACGCTCATGCATTGAACGCTTATTTGCATTGAATTCCGCTACGACATGACTGATAATTTGCAACGCTTGCTTTGATTTGTTTTCTTTTTGACCAGATTGTACTTGGAAAGGTTCAAATTCAAAAATTTCTAATCGTATTCCATGTGAATCGATTCAACCCAAAAATGGTCGATTTTTGACGAAAGGGTTCCAGAGAAGCGGTCATTTTGAAAGAAATTATTTGCCAAAAAAAGCAGTTTTTCTAGTCCTTTGCAATTTTCTCAAAAAGTACACCATGGAGTCTAAATAGTTTTGGGTCAAAAGGACCGCGTCGAAGAGAGGAAGGAACTGTGAAAGATTCATCGCCACCTGTGGTTTAATAAGGAAGTAGTAATGTAATAGACGATTTGAATTCAAAAATAGAAACAGTTACGTCTACAGAGGCCATTTTGTGGAGCGGCAGTCCAAAATAGAAGTCTCGAAGTCAACTTTCAGGCTGCACTATTCGGTTGCTTTAGATCGCATGGTCAGTTATTTTACACTGTATTGATCAGGAGAGCGAGAGGAATCCAACGAGCCCAGAATCATTTCTGTAGGTCCAAGAATAAGCGAAATCGTGTGCAAATCAAAACTGACTTGGACAGGGTCAATTTCAAACATTTCTGATCATATTCAATGTGAATCGATTCAAACTAGAAGTGGTCTACGTGATCGAATTAGACGGAAGGATTCCATAGAAGCAAAAATCATTGATCTGCGGCCATTTGGAAAGAAATTATTTGCGAAAAAGCAGCTTTTCTAGTCCGTTGCGATTTTCTCGAAAAGTACATGGTGGAATTTTTTAGACTCTAAAGGAGAGAGGAAGAGAGGAAGGGAACAGTGAAAGATTCATCGTCACGTCTGGCTAAATAGGGAATTAGAAAATATTAGTTTAGGTGAAAAAAAAAGGAGGTGCTTGTGTTTTTCTAAATGTTTTGTCGTTAATGTGAACGGAATCGGCGTTAATTTAATAATCTTAGTAGGCGATTTGAATTCAACAATACAAATAGTTCCTACAGAGGCCATTTTGTGGACTGGAAGCCCAAAAAGAGGTCTCTCAGTCAACTTTAAGGCTGTACTATTCGGTTGCTTTAGATCGCATGGTCAGTTATTTTACACTGTATTGATCAGGAGAGCGAGAGGAATCCAACGAGCCCAGAATCATTTCTGTAGGTCCAAGAATAAGCGAAATCGTGTGCAAATTAAAACTGACTTGGACAAATTCAAAAATTTCTGATCGTATTCAATGTGAATCGATTCAAACTAAAAGTGGTCTACGTGATCGAATTAGACGAAGGGATTGTGTAGAAGTAAAAATCATTGCTCTGCGGTCATTTTGAAATAAATAATGTGCGAAAAAGCAGTTTTTCAAATCCTTTGCGATTTTCCCGAAAAGTACACCGTGAAGTCTAAATTGTTTTGGCTCAAAGGAACGCGTTGAAGAGAGGAAGGGAACTGTGAAAGATTCATCGCCACGTGTGGCTTAATAAGGAAGTAGAAAAGATGGGTTTAGGTGAAAAAACTCAAATGGAGGTGCTCGTGTTTTTTTGAAAATGTTTTGTCGTTGATACGAACCGAATCGGCGTTAATTTAATACAGTAGGCGATTTGAATTCAAAAATAAGAACAGTTCCGTCTACAGAAGCCAGTTTGTGGATTGGAAACCCAAAAAAGAAATCTCGAAGGCAACTTTGAGGCTGCACTATTCGGTTGCTTTAGATCGCATGGTCAGTTATTTTAGATAGGATTGATCAGGAGAGCAAGAGGAATCCAATGGTCCCAGAATTGTTTCTGTACCTCGAAGAATAAGCGAAATCGCGTGAGGGTGGAAACTGACTTGCACAGGTCAAAAATTGAAATTTTAAAAATCATTTTCAATATGAATGCGTCCTAACCAAAAGTAAAACGTGATCAAATTCGACGAAAGGATCCCACGGAAGCAAAAATCATTGGTCTGCGGTCATTTTGAAAGAAATTATTTGCGAAAAAAGCAGTTTTTCTAGTCCTTTGAGATTCTTTCGAAAAGTACACGGTGGAGTCTAAATTTGTAGGCTCAAAGGAGCGCGTTGAAGAGAGGAAGGGAACTGTGATAGATTCATCGCCACGTGTGGCTCAACAAAGGAGCTATGGCCGTTTAAAATATTTGTTTAAGTCAAAAAAGCTCAAATGGAGGGGGACGTGTTTTTTTGCAGATATTTTGTCGTAAATCTCGACCGAATCGGTATTGATTTAATGTAGTAGACGATTTGAATTCAATAATAGGAACAGTTCAGTCTACAGAGGCCATTTTCTGGACTGGAAGTCCAAAAAGGTAGTCCCGAAGTCAACTTTAAGGCTGTACTATTCGGTTGCTTTAGATCGCATGGTCACTTATTTTACATAAGACTACTCAGGAGAGTGAGAGGAATCCAACGAGTCCAAAATAATTTCCGTAGCTTCAAGAATAAGCTAAATCATCTGCATGTGGAAGCTTCTTCGGAGAGGTCCAAAATTGATTTTTTTAAATCATTTCCAATATGAATGAGTCCTCGCCAAAAGTAGTACGACGAAAGGATCACAAAGAAGCAAAAATCATTGCTCTGCGGTCACTTCGGAAAAAAATACTTGCGTAAAAAGCAATTTTTTGCTCTTTTGGGATTCTCTCAAAAACTACCCGGTGCAGTTTAAATTTAAGACAAAAGTAGCGCGTTGAAGAGAGAAATCGAACTGTACAAGTGACAATTTCCTTGAGGAAAATACTCCAACGAGATCGCTGACAAATTAGAATTTGAGCCAATTCGTTCACCAAAAACTCACCTATTGTCGTCAGAACCGTCAACGAGTAGAGAAACGCCTTGGCAAACGTCCACTCGTAGTTCTCCCCCGTCACCCTCCCCGCCGTCTTCTTCTCCTGCACCGGCTGCTGCGCCAACTCCTCCCCCAACGACTTGAGCAATTCGTCCTGAAACCTGGTGATCTCCTGGGCCGCCAGCCTCGTCCAGTTATCCCTGTACAAAATATTGAGACTGACTGTGATGTCCCAGATGTTCTCGACGGTCCTAGCCCTGGCCTCGTCGTTCCTCGCCTTGAACTCTGCGCTGTGATTGAGGAACTTCTTGTTGTTGTCCGACGCCATCGACGTGGTGGCGAGAATCTGCGTGGTCGAGTGTTGGAACGTATTGCCGCCCTCTATCGCCAGAAAGATGACGGAGCCGATCAGCGTGTACCCGAAGAGCAGGATGCAGATGCCCAGATTCGTGGCCAGGCCGGTGAAGAACGCCTTGGTCCTCGACTTGCGCGACTTGCCGAAGCAGCGGCACGACTCGTTGCTCTTCTTCGTCTTGGCGTCCCTCTTGAGCGAATTGGTGGAGTTTTTGCTTTGGTAGGGTTCGTAGCAGTAGCGACCCGAGTCCTTCTCCATGGTCGCGGGAGACCTAGCACGGGGACCTTCACGCCGTCACATCTTTTAATTCGATCTGATCACGAATTCCGATTGGGTTCGTCTTCGGCGAGCTCTCTCGGCGGGCGTGATTTTTTTTAATCGACTCTCGGTACTCTCTTTGCGTCTTAATTCGTGGCGGGAAATCACCGGACGACTCCGGTCGCCTCCTCGCTGGAACAAAAGATAACTCGATTATTTTTAATGCATATTTACATTTCATCGCGACGACGAGATGGACGCTTAAGTGACGGATAATGAAACGAATTTACAACGGGTAATAACGAAAGCCAACGGAGATCTTGCGTTCCGGGGACCGTCGTAATAACCTTACAATGCAATAACAAATATAGGTAGTCTTTATTATGGGCCATCAGCCACCTTCCTAACTTTAATTAATGCCATCAAAGTGTGTACATTGATGTTCTCGCCGCAGCGGACGCCGCTCCCCAACATTTAATAAATGTAGCAATAAAAAAAATCAACAGAGCATTAAGAATACAAGCGCTGTTGTGGGAGTCTCTTTTATTTTTAACTACTGTTTTACTTTCTCCGAACTTTACTCAATTTTCACTTTGTGAAGTAGGTCTTTTTGTGCTTCGCCCAGTTGTCCCAATCTCTGGGCTAGCCACAAAAGACTCGCTTCTACTCTTAATGATATAATACACTATGGTCTGCATAAACGCAAATCCAGCACCAAAGAAGCTTTGGAAGCATCTTCCTTTCAGATCTTTTCAAAGACATCGTAATGAGACGTGGCTCCGTCATACATTAAGATTCTGTATCGCGGCGAACATGAAAAATGCAGAAGAAAATATGTCCCGGAGCAATTAAACTAATCCAATGCAAATAAAGCACCGGAGTTCGTGACCCGGAGCCGGCGAATTACCACTCCGTTAAACGATCAAACGTCGTTAAAGATTCCGCTGGATAAAATTCCGTAATAAAGACTTCATAAACTGTAAAGTTTTATGCAATAAAACATTTATTTCCCTCGTCGTCCCTCATAAATTCTCTCTTTTCATGCCGTGTGCTATTACACCAAGTCGTGTTAAATTTAATGTTTAATTAGAGTAAGTCTGAGTGAGATTGGAAGTGGATTTGTTTTGTTTAATCGAACGCGGAGGTCTTCCAATTTTAATCTTGAAACGGGAGTGTCCGCTTTCTGAGTTCGATTAGCCAGAGCAAACAATTGGTGGATTTGTTAGGTGAAGTCCTGGCGAGGATTTTCCAAACAAATTGGACGTTAAAAGCAGGAAAATGCAAAGAGTATGGTCCACGGACGTTCGATGAGGTATAGATCTGGCGTTGGCGCTGGCCACGATCGTCTCCCAATGGAATTTCTTTCAAGACAGTTGTTCAATAGTTATGGTCATTATCTTGACTCTCAAGACCACCACTGGAGGGAAATGTCCGCTTTCTGAGATCAATTAGCCAGAGCAAATACGAACACTTGGTGGATTTGTTAGGTGAAGTCCTTGCGACGATTTTTCAAACAAATTGGACGTTAAAAGCAGGAAAATGCAAAGAGTATGGTCCACGGACGTTCGATGAGGTATAGATCTGGCGTTGGCGCTGGCCACGATCGTCTCCCAAGGGAATTTCCTTCAAGACAGTTGTTCAATAGTTATGGTCGTTATCTTGACTCTCAAGACCACCACTGGCAGGAGTGTCCGCTTTCTGGGTTCAATTAGCCAGAGCAACTACGAACACTTGGTGGATTTGTTAGGTGAAGTCCTTGCGAGGATTTTCCAAACAAGTTGGACGTTAAAAATAGGAAAATACAAAGAGTATGGTCCACGGACTTTCGATGAGGTATAGATCTGGCGTTGGCGCTGGCCACGATCGTCTCCCAATGGAATTTCATTCAAGACAGTTGTTCAATAGTTATGGTCATTATCTTGACTCTCAAGACCACCACTGGAGGGAAATGTCCGCTTTCTGAGATCAATTAGCCAGAGCAAATACGAACACTTGGTGGATTTGTTAGGTGAAGTCGTTGCGAGGATTTTCCAAACAAGTTGGACGTTAAAAACAGGAAAACGCAAAGAGTATGGTCCACGGACGTTCGATGAGGTATAGATCTGGCGTTGGCGCTGGCCACGATCGTCTCCCAATGGAATTTCTTTCAAGACAGTTGTTCAGTAGTTATGGTCATTATTCATTCTTTCAATAGGGCAAGACTTGATATATTTGTAATTCAAGCAATTTTTTCTGTGAGGTCCAGATGATGCGTCTCTTTTCCGAAGGTATTGGACAAAGCCGGTGAAATGTTTTATTAAAACTTGATAAATTGCCATGCGAAACAAAATGTATGATAGACGTCGTCCCTTATTTGGGTAAACATACCGCAACAGCAGATGCTTTTGTCACAAAATCTCGCTGAAAAGTTGTGTCGGGGCTCTTCATGAAAGCAATAATTGGGTTTGTTGGGAGGTCTTTGTCCGGAAATTAAAACAAAATCTATATCGGTTCGCTAATACAATGAAAAATAATTAATAAATGTCAAGAGTATGTGGTCTGGCAGGGGACGGTAAATGATCGGCGCAATTAATAAAACTCATCCCGAAATTAATTCCCTATTTGGTCACGCAAATCGCCTGAAAGACTTACACTTTTTAGGGAATACAAAAATTTATCGCAGTCGACCAGTACAAGTCGGTTTGATTGGCCGCGTCACCCACTGGAAATGCGTGGTCGGACAATAAATTGTAGAGTATGTAGCTGCGCCAAAAATTTAATCACCGGAGCCCAGTGCGAGTCGATTTGTGCGGCCGAGTCACCAGATCTAACTCCCATTGGAAACGCGTGGTAGGACAATAAATTGGTTTGAACTGGATTGTAGAGTATGCAGCTGCATCTTCACAACTGCAATTGTCCTCCTAACGCCGCCACCAAGCTTCATTTCATTCAAACAACTCCACAACACAATCCTTTTTTCGTTTAATGAATCTTTTGTGTCAGACAGTTACGTGGGTTAAGTAAATTTCAATAACATCTCCGTAAATTCCACGAAATCATCGTCCCCGCCAAACTTGTGTTACATCAGCTTCACAAACTTACTGAAAATGGAAGTGACGTAAATGATGATGGATCGACAACGCGCAATAAAGAAAAATAATAGACTATATTCTTTATTCTCTAGTCGGTTTATCTTGTCAGTGTACCAAATTAACGTCAATACTGAGCATCGAGCGAGTTGGAGGAATTGACTTGCCTTATAAATGGAAGATGCAATAAAAGTGATGGAGGGAAATATGTGTCCGCACAAGGCGATCAAGAAGGACAGTTGGCAATACTGACTTTTATTTTTAATTGGTACAACTGTAAGAGTTGCACTAGAAGTACTTCAAGAGAAGTACGCGTCAACTTAGAACGTGCTCAGATGTACTTGTCGCTCCGCCTTCGCGCAGATATTTCCAAGGTCACAGCCCATGAGAGAATCCAACACCTCTCCCGGAGACTTCCAGCGGGTTACTTCTGAGTTTACAAACTTCAGTGGTCTCTGTTTCCACTTCTTAGACAATGTGGCCTCTGTGATTGTGTCTGCGCTTTGACAAATTTGGTCGTTGTGTCAATTTAAGTCGCGAACAATTACCAATTTAAATGATCCATTTCTGGAGGCGTGCCCCGTCCTCCTTTGCATTGCTAAGTGATAGATCAAATTAATAAATGCATTACGATACTACAGTCCGGAATAATTGGCTAAGAGAGAAACTGTTAGTGAGCAATCATTTCGTCCCCTCGCGTCCTCCTTCGGCAATAATAATAACAACGGTGAAAGGGGCAGCCCATTTCACGCCACCGCCGAATTTCCCCCGGGTTCCGGTGAACAAGACCTGGGGATGTTGATCGAGTTACTTCGGCGACGCCCCGACGACCGCTTTATGTCTTATCCATTATGACATATGTGACCTTGCGAGTTTTAAGGGAATCGATAGTATGCATAACGACCCGCGGCGGCCGGGGGCTGTCGCAGGGTCCAGAGAGGCGGCGAGAGAGTTAAATATTGCGAACATTCGGAAGGGAAATAAACTGATTACAATTAGACTAAAGTTCGGCTGGAAGCGGCGGTTTAATCTCTGTGCGGTGATGAATCAGCTATTTTACACATGCAATTTCGTCGTTAGAATTTATTAAATGGAGCAAACGCAATTTCCCGGAAAAAATCAACGCCAACTTTCAACAGCCGATGAGAATTTTCCAGTTGTTGGGGTCCAATGATGATTAGCACATCGACGAGGGGTTTGCGGCCGATGCAAAAAACGACAAAAAACTTCCAAAATCAAACAAAACTGTTGAATCATCACCAACTGCTCGATTACGAAGAATGTAACTTGTTCCGGAAGCTTCCAAGACTAGCCCTGAGCTATGTGATGATTTACACAACTTTGTCTCTTTCAAACATTCCAAGAGCTTCCAGTTCCAAAAGATAAATGCTTTTGTGGGGCTAGTCCACTCGCCTAGCCATCTGGTCCTCTGTTTGAAGCAAATATTGGTGTTGCTAGTTGTTCTATTTACAATATTTGAATAATGAACTGTTGTATGTATAAAAATCTCCGTACCTGTGTCGCGAACGGAGGTGAGCCATCGGAAGGCTTACCTGGAATGTCCAGGGCAGGATCGTATCGAAATAAAAGGAGAGTTGGTTAGTAGTGACAGAGAATTATTGGTGAAGGAAGACAGCGAATAAGAGTGAAGTGCAAGAGTCCAAATTTAAGTTAATTTCTATAGTCTCTAGTTAATGTTAATTTAGTGTAAATTATTGTATGTCAGTTTAAATTCGTTAATTAGGAGCGCGTAGAATCCT
The DNA here is from genome assembly GCF_963966145.1 of Tenebrio molitor. Taxonomy (NCBI): domain Eukaryota; kingdom Metazoa; phylum Arthropoda; class Insecta; order Coleoptera; family Tenebrionidae; genus Tenebrio; species Tenebrio molitor. The sequence goes on from NC_091049.1 coordinate 1,366,897, forward strand.
GTGTCGCGAACGAAGGTGAGTCATTTTCAAGGAGTCTCGAAAGGCCTACCTGGAATGTCCGAAAAATATTTAAAACATTTCGCCTGTTTAATCACATCACGGTTTCATTCACATCTCTTTTAACGAATTTAAATTAATTTAGATCCCTTAAATTGTAATCAAAATTTTAACAATACTTACGTGATTGCCAATAAAGCTCAACAAAACAGAAACCATCTCAAGAGGATTCCGATCCTGAAGGGGCTCACAGCGGATAAAATTTAAAAAGAGAATGTATGAAAGATATCAAATAAAACGGTCCAATGATGATGAATTAAGACAGAGAGATCTGCTCTACCAGTCACAGAAAAACTCTGAAAGCAATCGATTTATTCAAAAATTTGAAACAAGTCTCGAGCAAGAAAAAATGATGAAAATTATTCATACTCGTTGTTGAGTAAAAATAAATTGATTGTACTTCCGCCGGAAATGACCCTTGCTCCACTTACACAAGTTGACACGTCATCAATTTTGTTGTAGAGTTTAAATGTAAAAATGATTTTAGACGTCTGGAGAGTTTTGAAAGATACCTATTTCTGGTGATGGTACAGTTTTTAGCTTACCCTGGTGGGTTGGCAACCTTCGAAGTTAAGTGTACGTGTTGGATAATTTAGGAACGTGTGTCTTGTCCCACTTGTCAAGCGGGTCGGTAACACAGAGATCTACTCGCCGGGGGCAGGAGAAGCCGGCGTTATTTCGCCGAAATAATGACCACGTTCCCGCCCACGTGTCCTATAAGGCAAAAGGTAAATTAAGCGTTCCAGGTTTAATTAAAGCCGAGTTCATCATATCGCACATTGGAGTGGAGTAATAAGTTGGAGAGTCTGATGACGGGCGGGGTAGAAACGTGGAGGAGCCAAATAAGGAAGTGCAACCGGGTCGACGTTTAACAGCGTCCTCTTATTTATTATTAAAACGGTGGCGGAGTGATTCCCGACGTTAAAAATTCAACCGCAGGGGGTGGAACACGCATCGATCAAAACCGGTCGCCGCCCCCGAAACATATTTTTTCCATTCCTTTGATGCATTGCCGAAAAAGAAATTATATTCAGGAAATATAATCCGTGTGGGGAATGTTACTGAAAGTTCCGTCTTGACCCGGAATGGAGTCCTTGGGGCGGCGCTTTACAAATATAAAAATAATAATTACCGCTCCCGACGCTGAGGGGGTTGTTAATTTGTTTCTGGCTTCTCGGGAAGTTAATTTTTTAAGTAGCTTATTTACTCTGCGTATGATGCCGAACCCCGCCGCCGCCAACTTCCCAAATTACCGCTAAATCTTTTCGACATTTTTGCACGGTCAACCGTGAAATCTCTTTTATAATTGGATTTGACTTCGGGAATTAAAACAAATTTTGATCAAGTCCTCCCGGATTTCTTTTCCGCTCGCCCTCACCAGTCGACCTAATTAGCTTATTAATGGGGTGAGAGGACGCTTTCTCCAGGAACCTACTGCATTGTCAAATCTGGTGCACCGGAAAAATCTACTGCAGGGTGCCGGGGTGTTGTTTAATTAATGGATTTGTTGGTGTTGGCAACACTGATAATTTGAAACTAACGGCGAGCCTCTCGTGTAATGAAACCAGCAACGGCTTGGAGAATTGTCATCTTGTGTTACATGCTCGACGTCCATTTGCTCTTGCGGAGTTTCATCTTGCACTGCACAGATGGAGGAGAACCTGATTAATGCTCGCTCTTGCATAACTTTGAATTAATGCCACGTTGCCATGCCCAATGCCGAAAGGAGCGAGCCGGGACGAGGAGTACCTCTCCAAAGACCACAAAACAACAGGACAAACATTTTAGATACATCTGCTTTGGGAGCTTATCTTACATTTTTGATACTCCAAATGGTACTACAGGAGTAGTACAATGAAGTTTGAAGAGTTGGGCTCTCAATGAAAGACAACTCTTAAAACCAGGGTTTGTTGCCAATGCAATCTAAAATCTTTGATTGAATCACTTTGGAGTAAACCGGTACTGACGGTACCATTTTGGAGGACACACTCCAGAGGCTGATCTGATCTAGGAATCAATTCCAACAATCAACTTGATATTTTCTGATGAATTGTCCAATTTTTTTTTTATTTCTGAGTACGTTAGTACTTCTTGAACCAGTTTTCCTCAAATGAAAAACAAACATTTTAGACACATCTGTGCTGGGAGCTTACCTTACATTTTTGATACTCCAAAGGGTACTACTCCTGTAGTACCATTTACTACAAGCAGCATAAAGTTTGGAGAGTTGGCCTTCCAATGAAGGACTCTTAAAACTGGGTTTGTTGCCAATGCAATCTACAATCTTTGATTGAATCACTTTGGAGTAAACCGGTACTGACGGTACTCATTTTGGAGGATACACTCCAGAGGCTGATCTGCTCTAGGAATCAGTTCAAACAATCAACTTGAACATTTTCTGATGAATTGTTCAATGTTTTTATTTCTGAAATCATTAGTACTTCTGGAACGAGCTTACGCTTTTGATATTCTAAAAGGTACTACTCTTGTAGTAGCACCATGAAGTTTTAGGAGTTGGCCTTCCAATGAAGGACAAGCACTGGTTTTAAGAGTTAAGCCAGTGCTTGTTGCCAAGCTGGATGGAACCACTTAGAAGAAAACTGGTACTGACTGTACTCATTTTGGAGGACACCTTCCAGAGGCTGATCTGGTCTAGGATTCAATTCAAACAACCTCTTTGAACATTTTCTGATGAATTGTTCATTTTTTTAAATTTGTGAATTGGGTAGTACTTCTGGAACGAGCTTTCCTCAAATGAAATGTTTGTGATAACTGAAACAACGAACTGTGCTTGTGCACTTTATAGACAAAGGACGAAGCTTTCAAGCGCCCGTTTGAGCTTTTTATCAAAGACTTTGCAACAATTACATTCAAATTTCCGTTTTATTCCAGAGACCACACAGCTAATTGGTGTTCTACTCTTGCAGGAGTGCTCGATCTGACGGCTGAAATGATGATTCTAATAAAGATTTATTTTCGCTTGTGCTGCCGGTTTAGTTAAACATCCAATCTCTTGAACTGCTCTTGTGCAAAATGCGATTACATTTAAAAACGAAACTGGCTGTAAAACAGGTACTTAACGTTCCGTCAACGTAATTCCGGAGCAAAAATAAATTGCTTAATGATTAAGCCGTGCGGGTGGAGGTGTTTCATCTTTAAATCAGATTCCACCTTGAATTTTATCCCTTTCATTAAAAATGATCCAATCACAGCGGCAACAAATCTGATGGGATCTAATCCCGAAGACAATTTTATTCAGATCCGCAAATGTTTGCATCGACTGCTCTTTCCCCCCAGGAAATTGATTCGGTTCTCGGGATCAATTAAAATGCAGCGCGGCTGTGCAGTTCTTGGCAGAGCTTTCGCAGAGAACGTTTAGCTAAACCACTTAAAAATGTACTCGTGAACTGCACTCAAATTCCCCGCTGCTGCAATTTTTCACGTGAGCATATCCACCCCCGGCAGACGTGCATCGAATAACAATCCGTCACAGTAGTTTGCATGTTCGTTGTAAACAGCGTCCCCGGAAATCTGAAATTCCTGCAGCAATTTCCATCATTGTTTGCTGGAATTCCACTTGTTTCGAAATTTTTTCGCGCCTACATCCGATATCGCCGACCTCGCTCATGATTGGATGGAGATGAGGTTTCTTTATGTAGCGTTTCCCATTTCTTTAATAACTGCTATAAAGAAAAACGCTTGAACATGACGGAAAGTCGTTTGTTGGATCGTCCGAAGAATGTGACGCAACAAGATTTAAATTGTTTGTGCGTGGAATCATCGATTAAAAATCCCAAATGGACTGGAGGATGTCGGTGCTGATAGTGTGGAACAAAATGGTAATAATTGAGAACTAAGTTGGACTTCCGGCTGCTCTTAACAGTTGGGAAAGCGTGAAAAACTTCCGGGGTGAAGTAACAAAATACGAGTCCACTCGGTCGGCCACCTGAGATTTATTTAAGAAAAGCGTGGAGAGCGGGAGAAACTTGTAGAAGCTCCTTGCTTACTAAAAGAGGGAGTTTGTCAATAAGGGTCTTATCGATGTTCAAATATCAGTTGGAGTGCTTTAGTTCTTTGAGGGAATAAATGGAAGAGCAAAAATGGGAGTTTAATTGGAGAGAAAATCACGGAAACGTGTTGACGTTGCTCTCGTATTTTCCCAAAAGAATTGCAATTTTTTCCATTCTTTTTCATTCTGCAAATTATTCAGTGACGCGACATTCTACTTCTTCTATTTTTGGATCCGGTAACAATAGTTTTCAATTTAATGATATACAGGGTGTCTCAAAATTCGCGAATTCCGCGTACAGAGCGTTGTAGGGGATCACTCCAGTAGTCCAAATGTGGAAATAAAAAAAAATCGGGTCTGAAGTATATTTTTTTGAAGTATATCTTCTTCAGGAAGGGCGATTTTTTTGTCTAAGTATTTTTCGAGCTCCACTGGGTCCTTCCCTACCACGCTCTGAATTCGGAATTTGCGAATTTTTAAACACCCTGTATATAGCAGGAATAAAGTTGGTCCAGAAATGGACCTTTGGGGTACTGCGCAACGTACGCGAGGAACTCTTTGAACTGATTGAGATTGGAAAAAATCAATTAGTTTCGTGTTCCGCAATTCGTGGCAATAATTGTTGTATTGTGTTAAAGACAAGCAAAGAAATATTTCTGTTGGAGCGTTTGAAGTTTGACTCGATTTGAGCAGATGACGTAAAAATAAAGTTACTGATGGCAAACATTAGAGAAATCCAGCACGAATTCTCTTTATTACGTGTGAGGAAATGCGGCCGTCGGTATGTTGTGGCGAAATAATTTCAGCGAAGTTTCCACCAATTCGTCGGATAAAATAAAAGTTGCCGCCCGAATCTTCCACTTTGCTAAGCGGCAAGATTGAAAACTCGCCCAGTTACAACGAAATAAAAATCAGCGCTTGCCGAATCAAAATAAAGCAAACGACGACGCTAATAACGAGAGATATAATTTTTCTCATATTTTCCCAGTGATGTGGACGCCGAATCAGAAAGTTGGTGTGTCTTGTGGAGCTTTTTCCGAAAGCTCAATCTAGGAAAGCGACGTTCTTTCTCGAGTAGCCGTAATAAAGACATAAACATTCTCGACACGTAACTATTGCGTTTAGCCGCGCCGCCTCCACATATATAATTTAATAAAGTCGTGGTGAGGGGGGGCTGTTTGCCCCCCGACCAACAAATACAATTTCGCCCCCGTTTTGCACTTTATCCGTTGCAGAATTGAGGTTTTTCCCCGTGTTATGTACAATGTAGTAAAGAGGAATCTAAGAAAGGGAATTTGCATGAGATTGCCACTCGGGGGCGGGGACTTGAGGGATTTCATATTTAAGACTCCGGAGGCGGCAACGGGACACTCTCAAAACTTCATTATGCTAATGCCGCCGAGCTAATTTCCAGGAAAATGCAACGCGGACGTCTATTACCCAAAGTTATTTATATCGCAAACAAGTTTTATTTGATTTATGGTCGGTGGTTCGTGGGGCGGAAATGGGCATTTCGAATGGGGCGGCGGGGGCGAGATAGCTGCCGAACAGATTTGTCACGGGAGAGAACCGTCGATGTCATTTTTTACGCACACAAAAAATTCGAATTCGTTCCTGATGATTGTGCCCTGCATTTAAAGTATTTTTAGAAAAACTTGCGTTTTTATTATTTTATTTTTACCTTTTGTTTTCGGTAACGTATGGCGCAGCTTAATCAACTATAGATGTCAAACATCAGGTATTCAACAAGTTTCTTTGGAAGAATAATTTGGTGTGGTTATGTTGGTATCTAAAAGACAACGGGCGTTTGTAAAGGAAAGACGCCAGGGCTTGCTTGACCACACTTTTTTCAACGTTCGTTATAATCGAAACAAATTTTTGGTACAATTTATATTAATTTGTTGGTAAATTCCATTTAATAATGCTTAAATAAAAATGTAACGACGACAAAAATCCGTCGTAAGAATTCGGAGGGAGCAAAATTGATAATTATTAAAGTAATTTATTTTCATTACGAGAGCTATAATGAGATTGCTATTCCACGTGATTCTTGCTTTTCACTCCGCTAAATTTGCTGGAAATACATTGCGTTTGTCGTATTTGGAGAAATCATTATCTCTGCTCGACTCTTAACGTCTGCGTAATTAAAAAACTTTTCTTGACCTTTATTGATGGGAAAATTGAATAAATGTCAAAACACAATATTACAATCCCTATGTCTCAATTAAAACTATACTTCGTTCACTTGAGCGCTACAGCAATCACGTGCACACCACGCAGTCTTTGACGAAGAGGCTCCGCCTCCGAAAGACATCATAGACTTCAGTGGCGTACTCAGAAATTCCAGATTAATACAAATTCATCTTATCATCTTAGTCTTGCCTCCTGGAAACCACGTGATTTTATTACTATAGGTACAGCTCACATGAACGAAGTATAGAATTTCGTAAATAAATGTTTGTTGGTTTAGTGCACCGCATTACGTCGATGGAACATGAATGTTTTATGAACTCCCCCGAAGGTAGGTGGAGTTTCTGGTGACCGATATTTTATTCAGGTTTCAAGTTTTCGCCGTAAAACTTAGAAAACTTCAAACGTAAAGGAGCAACATTGGAGTCTATCGCGTGCAGCTATTGTACTCTGGTGATTTTGTTTACAGTGCAGTTGGTGTTTGGAAGTTGCTTGTCGGCAAAATGTATCTCAAGAACTCCGTCAACATTGTACATTTTTTATTTTTTAAAAAGGAAGCTGCGACGATCCCGGTTTTATGTTCAAAATAACTTCCGCAAATATTAGTGGAGTTTACTCGATCAAAGCGTTTTTTTAATCCTGAGAGATAAAAATGAGTGCGATTTTGGTACCGACTAGGTTGTCAGATACACAAATAATTTAACAAAACCTTCGTAGCGTTTACTCGGGAAACATTTCCCTCCATTAATTTGAGGATTTATGTAACATTCCAATCTAGAGATTCTGTTCCATGAAGAATGTTTTTTTTATTTGCATTCAGCAATTAATTTTTTAAACTTACTTGAACAGTTCTTATTACATTGTTTGATCATCCCAAAATCGTTATCGATTAGAAACATAAATATGTAATAGTATATTATTACATTCGCGGGTAATGGCTATACTCACTCCGATGAATTGTGCTCATGAGTAAGGCCATTACCCGCGAGTAAAATACTATACTTTTTCCACGACTATGAAAAGAAATTGACAAATATGTTTCAATTAGACAAACTGAGACTGACGTTTTACAATTATTACTCTGCATACTTCATACCATTGCATTAAATTTGCTATTGGACTTCATAAACTAGTTGCTATGATATTTGGGGTGAGTTTTCAACGGACCGTGGGTAATGAACCCTGTTATCTAACAGAAAACACTTTAATAATTACAGTATTATCCAATAGGAGTAGAAAAAGATATTTTCCCGTAGGGTCAGTTTTTATTAAAGCTTGTGCACGTGCGTATATATGTATAGTTAAACAAGAGCTATTATAAAAAGTTCTTTTGAAATGAAAATCACAAAGAAAAATATATTTTCGTATCAAAAAATTCAATTAACGTGACCGTATTTTGCCAAGGTTGCTACACCGAATTCGATGTTAAAGTGCTTTTCATTTATGCATGCAGCTTTTTATTGGAATAAGTGGTGAAAACCAGCGAGCATTTGAAATGCGTCGGACGGGGTTCATGTTCACTGACATGGAATCAATGCTACGGATCAACAACCTTTATTTTTAGCATTTTGTGTTAGATTAAAGGGTCAAAGCATTATAAATAACTCCCTGTGACGTTAGTAGCTTTGTATGGCGCAGGTTTAATTAATTTTTTCCCTAGCTCGGTAGCAAAGAATTTTTTACAATCAACTGCTCCTGGCACAATATAAATGGGCGTAGTCGATGCTTGATTAAACTGTACTTACCACTGTTGAAATATGTTGCAAATCCTCAAGGTGAGGTCGGCGGATTTTACGATGTTTACTTCATTTCTCGACCTGGAACGAAACAATTTTGTTATTAATTACGCGAATTCATGTGTTTGGGGAAAATAAGTCGACGTTTTCGCTGCAAATTAACTAATTACCGAAAAATTTAATTAACCAGACATCTGCAGAGCACGGATGAGCCACATTTTCTAATTGTAACTCTTGTTTTTATCACTAAATTACAAAATAATGAATATTGTGTTCAAAATCCTTAGAGCTGAGATTCCTCTACTAGGAAAATATGCACTGTAATGTCGGAGTAAAACATCCTGCGAATGTATGTATGTTTGTAATTTCAAGTTTGAATTAACCCAGGTTACTGGAAAATAAGAGGAAGCTTAATTCTAATTACAATTAGAACGCAAATGTTCTGTCTTTCGTGGATGTTGAAGCAATATTTTTTTTTTACGATCTCGACAGAAAAAAGCTATTTCCTCGCTCGTTTTAGGGTGGAAACTATGTATTTTCTCCATTGGGAGTAAAAGTACAAACGTCAGATCGATATTTATCGATTACTTTTCAAAAATAAGATTCTAAGTAAGTTTGGTCACGGCAAGTGTGCTTACTCTGATGCGCGACCTTGAGAAACTTTAACCTAAATTTCTTCTAAAAAAGTAGCAGAAAAATTTCTATGTATCATCTGGAGTCAAGTGTCATTGCGTTAAACACCGTAAAAAGTATCTCGTGAGCTTTTTGCGAAGTAAAAAGTAAAATTTTTGTCGAGAAACGTTGACTGTGACAGCAACGAGAACGGAAACGATGAATCAAATGGTAACTTGCCAGGGGCTGCAGTGTAATAAATTTGTTAGCCCCACAACTCTTTTCCTCCATCTGTACATTTTAATTTGTTGGAAAAGCATGTAGTGTCGTGGTGGGGGCCCCAAATTATTTATATTATTTCACACGAGTATGTAGGTACAGGATGTAACTGTAATGCATCTAGATGACCTCTTTTCTCAGGAGAATAAAATATCCCTGGAAAATATCTCGTTTGGGCACGGAGCCAAACACGAGAACCACTCCTTAAACCCAACAAAAAACAAACTGCAATTAACATAACGCAAATTAATTTTCGTTAAGGTGCATTCGTACGTTTTCCACTTTTTAGTATTTTTTTTAATATCAATTTATTGTGAATTGCTCTTGGCAATTGATTTTAACGGGGAAATTATACGGCCCCCTCGTGACCATATCGCAACGTCCCCCACATAATAGATGGTTTACTTTATAAATGGACTATTTAATGGCGCTCGAAATAAAAATGCACTTTACAAGGCGACGTCGGCGGAATTTCAATCGCCGTCCCCGGGACGCGCCGCGCGCCGCCTCCGGCCGGTTTTGTTTGCGTTTTTCTCCCTCCGTCGACGAGTTAATGCATTAATTAGTTGGCGTGTCGACATTAATTTTAATTCGGCGGTGTCATTTTACGTGCGAGTGCGGTCACGTGACAGGTCCCCGGAGGACCGTTCCGGGTCCGCCTTTTTGCCAGTCCGGACGTGTCATTTTTATTTTATCGTCCCGGATAGGCTCCAATTGTGGCGGAATTTTTTCAGGGGCCGGCGGAAATCGCGGCGCTGTTTAAATGGGGCGTGCCGGTTTTTTTTTCGTTTTGAAAAAATACGCGAAAATCTGGGGCGAGGGGCATCAAAAAGCGACGCGCCACGTTTTCGCTGAACAAGAATTTTTCTCTCGGTGTCACGAGATGAGTCAGCTGGAAAGGATATTCTAAATATCTCAGTTATTAGGAAAACGAATATTGCGATATTTAAACTTCACATTCAGCGTTATTTTTCTCATATAGTTTGTGCTGAAAATGTAACTTACTTGAGTGTGATGAAACTTCCCCTCGTAACGTGCGCTTCGTTAATTTTAATTTAACAATATCGCCGGAAAATTTTATGAAAGTTTAGTTTAAACTGCAATTGAGTATGTAGTTTCAGTTAAGAGCTTTAAGGGACGAAAGAATCCATTTATGGTGCTTTTTACGACGCAAAAATTACAGAAATTGATGTGGCTCTATATAGAATTCTCCAGATTAATTACATTAGTCGACATAAAGATAGCATCAAAGATATCTCTCAAATTTGTTTGGTTTGAGACGACAAAGGGAATGAGGCAGGGCTGCCCGCTTAGCCCCCTGCTATTTACGATATTCACATACACATGTGGCAGATATGGATGAAGTGATAAAGATCAGTGGGGGCTCGTAAGAGAAATTTATAAAGAAATAAGATTTTTTTTAAATGTGTTCAATTTTTTTATTGAAGATACCTATTGGATTAGTTGATTTATTTATTTTATAAAAATATAAATTTATCGTATGCAAAGGTTGCAGTAATAGAACTTATCAGCGGTAAGTTTCATATTATTTATTCCTTTTTCTTAGGCGAGGGCGGCCAGCACGGAGCCCGTGATCGCGTATACCGCGTCAATGCAGCGTTGCCATGACAACGAAACGTTTCACCAGACGATTCTTGGGCGGAGACGTCAGAGCCCCAGCGTTTACAGGCTTCGTTGTAAACGAGATTTTGAGGCGCCTCGGCAGTTTTTACGCTTTTAATTTTGAACAAAATTAAAGCCAGTGATTTAAAAAACTAGCGGCGACCAGTGCCGAATTTAAATTTTGTTCATGAACAGAAATAATACAAAAACAAAGAATAAGAATTCAAATTGCTATAGATCCAGCTTCATTTAATGCAACAAACACGTTTTGTTTACTTTTCAATGTTTGGTTAAAATTCGTCAAAATAAATTGTTCATTTGGAATTTCATACAAAAAAATAAATCCAGATCAACAAACAGCGCTGTTTAAAAGCTCTGTAAACAAAACAAATACAATTTTCGCTTAATTATTTAATTCCATTCTGGCCACCGCTAGAAAATATGCCTCGTTAGTAAAGCTTTTTAAATACATTATTCGAAAATTTTCCACATTTTTTACATTCATTTCATCGGTATGCACGCAAAGCTCTCGATTTATGCTTTGAAAATATTTTCATCGTGTGTTTGGGGTTGCACTGAGGGTGAACTCGTGCCTGGTAAAAATGTATTCAATGCTGCTTCGCATTTCACCTCCAGTTCTGCATCTACGCCTTTTCAAAATTAAATTAATTCAACAACTTTGACTTTGGAAAGTCCTCTAGATTCTCCAGATTTGATCCCATTTGTGTCTTGGTACTGTTTCTTGCTGAGATCATTGAGGAGCAACTGCAAATACGTTTATTGATTGAGTTTCGCCACCTCCGTCGTGTGCTTGACTTTCCAATAGAATGCCCGTTATAATTTTGGAAAATCTGTCTTCCATTGGAAGTTGTGAAGGACGGGCCGGACCCGTGGTATAATTGATCAAAAATCCACCCGCCGCTCCTCCGTCACGAAACAACCTCCCTAAGTCAACATTGATTAACGTCCAGAAGCTAAGAAGAGGGTGTGGGAGCGAGACGGCGAACGCATTGTTCGAGCAGAGAGACAGATAACCATCTTATTTCCCTCCGCATCTTTCAGAGCGCCGCCGACAAATTTCGCAAGGAAAAACTTGGTAGCTTTTTCAAAAGTGCGCTTGATTTACGAGCCGAACGTCCGACCTGCGCAAAACCGATTCGTCCTTTTCGGTGGAGAAAAATCTCGCAACACGATCGTCTCCTCGTGTTAATAAACGGATCATTAAATGCAGGAACTCGCGCCCGGAATCCGGAATATTTTCCCATATACGGCGTTACAGACGCGCATTCCTCCCAGCCCTCCAGACTTAGGTTATAACGTTAGTTCCGACGACTCGCCCCCATTTAACCAGTCAAGACCATGTTTAATTACTGTCGTTTGGAAGACAGTTTATTATCCGTTCTCCTGCAGGAGGCAAAAAGGGACTCGCTCCCGGGAAGACGTCCTGGCCGTTGCGACGCCGTCTAGGTAACGACTACATAAACTTGGGATATGAGTTGGCAGTTGCTGCAGCTGGATGGCGCATTTTTAAATACCATCAAGATAAGAAGTTTGTTTTATTTTCCTGGAAACTCCTGAATACCAAAACATGACGAAAACTCTACTGGTTGCTTCAATTCCGATTTCATTGCCTCATGGAAAGGCTAATAAGCAAAACAATTTTTTTCTATCTCGTACAAACATTTTGTATAAGTTGCTTTTTGTTTATTCACTAGAAATAATGCCTCTGGTGGGAATTGTTAATTGCTTAGTGTTTATCTTTGCCGTTAAAATGTGCAAATGTGTTTATCAGCAATTTACGGACCGCTTTTAAATGTATATTTTAAATCATTTCGAAGAATTACTTACGTAAATATGAAACTAATTGAACGGTTGTGCTTGTTGAGTCTTACGTTATTAATTGTGTTTGAATCAAAAAGTCCAGTGAGTACCACGAAAGTATTGACTATTGAAGGTCTAGATCTGGACAATACGATTGTTCAATGTTTGGAAACCGGAAGGACTGAGCACTTGGCAAATGAATTTAATGTAATAGTGTTTGTTACGTTTTCAAAACGCAACAAACAGTCTGGTAAGAGTGTTTAATCAGAGGTGGCCTTGAGAGCGTTCAAGATGACCCCCAAAGGAGCAACAACCACCAGAGATGATGTAATAAAGGTTACGAAGTGGTGTCGACTGTGCTAAATTTGTTGTTGAAATCATCTTTTGTTAGTTGTTTACAACAACCATGAGGAATTTGTTGGAATACAAAATGTCTTGGCGGAAACATTCTTGAAACTAATACCTTCCAGCAATTATTTTTTTAGGATTTTAGACAAATTTCCTAGTGGTATCATCACCATCATGTCATAGATTTTGTAACAAAATTAATCGTTGCTTAAAGGATACCAAAAAGAAGAACCATTTAGTAAAAACAGTTTCTCCAAAGAGAGTAGTTCTCAGAAAAGGGTGTTCAGGACAAGGAACAGTGTTGGTGTCATTGTCCGGAATACGCCGTTTTTGTGTGTACAACCTAAATTAATAATTGAGAAAATAAGTAATTAAGTAGAATGAAGTAGACAGTTTTTTTAAGGAAAAAAATCTATGGAAGTTTTTTATCTAGATTTTAGAGCATCTTCATTTTTACAGCTTTTGTACTAATTAGTAATTAGTGATGTTACAATTACTTTGTAATAAAAAGAAGAAAAAAATGTATGTAAGTTATTTATCTGGAGCATCTTCATATCGTTTTCTTTGTTCTCCATCTCTAGAGTTTTTCTAGTGATTGGTGAAGTTACAATTAACTTTGTAATAAATGGAAAAAAGTAGAAACTCTTTAAAGAAAAAAATGTATGGAAGTTATTTATCTGGAGCATTTTCATATCTCGTTCTTTGTTCTTCATTTCTAGAGCTTTTCTCTTGATTGGTAATTTTACAATCATCTTTGTAATAAAAAGAAGACAGTAGACATTTTTCTAAGAAAAAAAAATCTATGGAAATTATTTATCTAGAGCATCTTCATATCGCTTTCATTGTCCTCCATTTCTAGAGCTTTTCTACTGATCGCTGATGTTACGATTAACTTTGTAATAAAAAGAAGAAAGTAGAATTTTTTTGAAGAAAACACATCTATGGAAGTTATTTATCTAGAATATCTTCACATCCCTTTCTTTGTTCTCCATTTCCAGATCTTTTTTACTGATTGGTGATTGGTGATGTTACAAAATATCGTAATAAAAAGAAGAAAATAATCTATGGAAGCTATTTATCTAGAATTCTAGAGCATCTTCATATTCCTTTCTGTGTTCTTCATTTTTATAACTCTTCTGCTGATTGGTGATGTTACAATTATTAACTTTGTAATAAAAAGAAGAATGTAACATTTTTTTGGAGAAAACTTAAATCTATGGAAGTTATTTATCTTAAGCATCTTCATATCGCTTTCTTTGTTCTCCATTTCTAGAGTTTTTCTATTGATTGGTGAAGTTACAATTAACTTTGTAATAAATGGAAAAAAAGTACACTTTTTGAAGAAAAAAATGTATGGAAGTTATTTATCTGGAGCATTTTCATATCCCGTTCTTTGTTCTTCATTTCTAGAGTTTTTTTTTTACTGATTGGTGAATGATGTTACAATTAACTTTGTAATAAAAAGAAGAACAAAAATCTATGGGAGTTATTTGTCTGGAGCATCTTCATGTCGCTTTCGTTGTTCTCCATTTCTAGAGCTCTTCTTTTGATTGGTGATGTTACAATTAATTTCGTAATAAAAAGAAGAAAACAATCTATGGAAGCTATTTATCTAGAGCATCTTCATATCCCTTAATCCCTTTTTTGTTCTTCATTTTTACAATTCTTCTACTGATTGGTGATGTAATTAACTTTGCATGCATCATATCGCTTGCTTTGGTCTCCATTTCTAGAGTTTCTCTACTGATTGGTGAATGATGTTACAATTAACTTTGTAATAAAAAGAAGAAAAAAAATCTATGGGAGTTATTTATCTGGAGCATCTTCATGTCGCTTTCCTTGTTCTTCATCTCTAGAGCTCTTCTCTTGATTGGTGATGTTACAATTAACTTTGTAATAAAAAGAAGAAAGTAGAAAATTCTTGAAGAAACCAAATCTATGGAAGTTATTTATCTAGAGCATCTTAATATCGCTTTCTTTGTACTCCATTTCTAAAGCTTTTCTACTGATCGCTGATGTTACAATTAATGTTCTAATAAAAAGAAGAAAAAAACGTATGGAAGTTATTTATCTGGAGCATTTTCATATCCGTTCTTTGTTCTTCATTTCTAGAGCTCTTCTCCTGATTGGTGATTTTACAATTATCTTTGTAATAAAAAGAAAGTAAAAATTTTTCGAAGAAAAAATCTATAGAAGCTATTTATCTAGACTAGAGCATCTTCATATCGCCTTCATTGCTCTCCATTTCCAGAGCTTTCCTACTGATCGCTGATGTTACGATTAACTTTGCAATAAAAAGAAAGTAGAAAATTTTGGAAGAAACCAAATCTATGGAAGTTATTTATCTAGAGTGTCTTCACATCGTTTTCTTTATTCTCCATTTCTAGATCTTTTCTACTTATTGGTAATGTTACAATTAACTTTGTAATAAAAAGAAGAAAGTAGGATTTTTTTGAAGAAACCAATAATACCGCAATAAAATGAAGAAAACAATCTATGGAAGCTATTTATCTAGAGCATCTTCATATCCCTTTCTTTCTTCTTCATTTCTAGAGTTTTTTTTACTGATTAGTGAATGATGTTACAATTAACTTTGTAATAAAAAGGAGAACAAAAATCTATGGGAGTTATTTATCTGGAGCATTTTCATATTCCTTTCTTTGTTCTTCATTTTTTTAACTCTTCTACTGATTGGTGATGTTATTAACTTTGCATGCATCATATGGCTTGCTTTGCTCTCCATTTCTAGATTTTTTTTACTGATTGGTGAAGTTACAATTAACTTTGTAGTAAAAAGAAGAAAGAAGTAGACATTTTTGTAAGAAAAAAAATGTATGGAAGTTATTTATCTAGATCATCTTCATATCCCTTTCTTTGTTCTCCATTTCTAGAGTTTTTCTACTGATTGCTGATGTTACAATTAAATTTGTAATACGAAACAAAATATATTAATGAATTCCAAAGATATTGAAAATACATTTTGTAACTGTTGATTTAACATATTCAACACATAAATTTTGTAGACAGAATCTTTCTTTTTTTCTTCTAACTTTTCTTATTGTTGATGATATAACTCATTCATTACTAACTTCCAGAAAATATTTGCCAAACATTCTACCTTATGGTTTTATAACTTGTAGGTCATTAACGCATTATAATGTCAGGTCGTTTGTTCAATAAAAGTCAATCGATTTGTTTTAACTGTTGACTGGCTACAATTGACTGTTACTTAATGGCTTTGGTGAGCAGTAACGGTGAAAATCTAATGTAATGTGATCATTTTTATCCAGTAAGACATTTACAGCTCCAAAATTGTACATTTTCTATTAGAGATCAATAACTCAACCTTCTGAAATTATCGTAGACGTAGCCAAATACATTTTATCAAATGAACCCCAGTAAATCTTCAAATTGTATTAAAAAGCTCCCAACCAGTCGTTTGTCTTGTCTTGTCGAGACACTGTTGTGAGTTGTTGCAACATTTTGTTAGAAAAATATGCTATTTGATCTTATCATCAGTCACAGATAGACCTGTTAATGATGTCATGTTTGCAAGAGCTCGTCTACTTTTGTTTGTTTGAATAGCAGCAGGAGTTCCCCCCGTTGTCTCTCCTCTTTCTTTGCGGAAACCCAAAGGGGTCCTCCCAAAAGGAGGAGACGTCATGTCCGTCTCCACAGCGTCGTCGTCTAGGTAATGACTCCATAAACTTCGGTTATGAGGTGGCAGTTAATAGGGCGGACGAAGACTGGATGGCACATTTTCAAATACGAATTGCAGCAATTAAAACGAGTTTAACACAGTTCGTCCCTAAGAGACTGCGGGGGTGGTGTTCCAGTCACCGTTCTATTGTTGCGTCTCTGATGCGGAAGTAATTGTTTCGGCGAAACGTCTCGGGGATGGAAAACGACACCCCCAGGCCCGTTCGATCGTAAATAATAATAAGTGGGGGCAGGGGCGTACCTAACTGGGTTCAAATTGTTCGTGAAACACGGTCCTGGCAAAATTTATAGTCCAAGGTCCCGCAAAACAATATTAGACATCCATACATAATCCCTCCCAATTATTATTGATTTATTCCACCTCGGAGGCCTCCGAAAAAATTCGAATATTCAGGAATTGTGCGGCCCCAGAATTATTATCTCGTTTTATTACAAATTAGCGGCGGCGGCCGGAAAAAATTCCGGTCGATGTGGGGGAAAAAGTTTCGCATGAGAGCCGAGTTGACCGGATTCGGGCTCCGGAAACGTAGACAACACATGTTCTCTCTAAACTTTATAATTAAGAAAGTCGGATATCTTTAACGAAAGAACTCTTCGTTGCAGTGGAGAAGTTCTCTTTTAATTTCGTCTTGTTTTGCCTCATGTTTCACCCTTAACGAATAGCATGTTCTCGGTTAATATAATCCGGGTAATATTCCGAGTTTGTGGCCGAATAAAACCGACTTTTTTTCAATTTTTACTTCCGCAACGAGAACGTTATCAAACGAATGCGAAGCTCTGCAAAAATGCCACCGCACTTTTTTCTGACCAAAGGCTTTCATTATTTGTGGCAGGGTGGATTTTGTTTAACCACATTTTAATCCAAATTCCATTTTACGACTTGTTTACGCCGAAACAATTCATTTCCAAGCTCCAACAATGTAACAGTAACATTCTATTTCTTTTATCATATTTACTTTTTCATTTAACATCGATTAATGCGATCATTGAAGTTAAGCAACACCAGGTTCGGTCAGTATTTGGATGGGCAGTCGCCAGAGAAACTGTAATACTGACACAGTATGAGACCTGTGCTAAAAACCCCTGAAAAAAAGCCACACCAGGTCAGACGGCCCCGGGATTAGAACCCGGAACCTCTCGAGTGCAAAGTGGCGCGCTAGGCGCTTGGCCACGATGCTCGGTTAATACTCAGATAATAATACAAAAATAAAATACCGCGAGGTCCAGTGCGATTGGCTAATCTTTAGTACCCACGGTAGGACCGCCCCTAGGGTCAACCGACCAATTGCGCGAAAGAGACTTCCTCGTTGCCACTTGCCGATGAATAAGATATATTGATAATATAATATAAAATACTGCCTTCAAATATCTGCAATAAATCCGGTCACATTTTGATTTTTTTATAGCACTATTCTTCACCTTTTCTTCTTCTCCACTCCAGTTTCTCTTTGTATTTGTTTTTACGTTTTTGTACTTGAAAGAGGTAATATCCTATTTAATCCGATATGAATAAAAGTTTCTTTTAAAGAAGTGCTCTTTCCTGGAATCAAAGTGAAATAATTAAAGCCCAGAATCTAAAACGTTTCGTTTCTGTTGTTGCGTCAAAGCTTCACAGGCAATTTTCACTTTGTATTTCTGGTTTTTCCGCGTTACAAAAGTAAATTTTATCTGCCTATACATTTATTAAGTTAAGAGCGTTAATGACTCGAATCCTATGAAAAAGAAGGGCCATAAAAACGGCTTTTGAAGATTGCAAAGCAGATTAAAAATGGAGACAAAGGAATCTCGTGGATATTTAATGTTGTGAAGTTGTGACGCGAATGGTTTTCCGGTTGCCAAAGCTTCAAGTGTTCCATTTAAAATTCCCTAAACTATGAACTATATTTTTAAAGTTTTCGGTTGATGTTTGGCACAGTCGGGTCTTCCGCGGTGTAATCTCTTCGTCTTATCGAAAAAGAGGCCAAGAGAAATTGTACAAATGAGAAAAGGTCAGATGTATTCGTGGTTCAGAACTTACCAAAAAGAAATGAACAATGATGGTGCGTTAATTATCAGACAAAGCGTATGACCGGCGGCTCTAATTAACTGAACGTTAAAATATTCGTCAGAGTTCGTCTGATTAAATATTTAATTATGTAAAATGTAAATGTACTGTCATAAATTTCGCGGGAGTATTATCCGATGTGCATTCGGCGAATTTATAGGTGTAACTTGCAAGTTAAATTTTGTGAGTTTTGCTAATGGTTTCTCTTATCTTGCAGAAAATTACCGAATGTACTATTGTCACTTACATTTAGCAGGATAATGAAAAAGACGCATTAGCAGGAGCGAGCAATAAAAGCTGCAAAGACTGAAAACAAATCAGAGCAGGCGTTGCAAGTTATCGGTCATGTCGTAGCGGAATTCGCGGAAATGTCAAAGAAACGTCAACGATGTGCTGTTGTTAACCTAGAAAACAACTTTTCGATTTCGGCAAAGTAGACAAACCTTTACGATAATTGTAAGCAACAATTGTCCCCGAAGATAAAGTATGTATCAATTATTAATTATGAATTAATTAATAATAGATGTAACAGAACCAATAAAACAACTGTGTATAGCAAGTATACATATGTATGTGTATGTCAAGCTAAGACAAACCTTTCGATAGAAAAAATATATGAGGTAGCACTTTTGATTTGTTTTCTTTTTGATCACTCGATACTTGGGATTTTTTTAGATACATTTAAATATGAATAAAATCGTCTTTGAACTATTTAAAGAAACGTAACGACGAGAAATAAAAATTACCTAACGTTGAAAATGATTAAGATTTTATTTTGCTTCAGTGAAAGACAGTTAAGTGAATTTAATTGAATTGAGACCTTCATGCGATGCACTCGAATAAAGTTGGTAATTTGATGTTATAAAGTTTTAAAGTGTCTGGCGAAAAGTGCAGTGAAAATGGAGAGAATTTTATTAATCAATGAAGTTACCTCTTGGTCGGCAGATAATAAAAGCGGAACTTTTGCCCCGGAGAAACTAAAAAATTATAATCCTGCTTTGTCCTAGTTGTGCATTACCAGTTTCAGTAATGTATAACAGTAAAATATTGTATATTTTAAATTACTGAGCTTTAACTAAGAGCTTAAGTGTTGAATAGTGTTCTCTACGAGAGTTCAATAGGACATAGTTCCGCGCAAAACGATGGCGACTTTTTACATTATTACAGATATTTTAACCACGAGCTACTGGCTTCTTGTAGAAATCGGAAAAAATTTCTAAAAAATTCTGTCAAAAAATAAAATGACATTTATTTTTTTGACCTACAATTTTTTTTTAATTGCTTTTAGTCTTCTACGTTGTCCTACAACCTCGTAGGTAAAATTTCGGTACATTTTAAAAATACACCCTGTATACCATGTTTTATAAAATGTACGCCAATGCGAAGTAACCTATGGGAAATATGCTTTAAAGCAAGGAAACCGCATTTACCTACGAGGTTGTTTGACAACGTAGAAGACTAAAAGCAATTAAAAAAAATTGTAGCTCAAAAAATAAATGTCATTTTATTTTTTGACATAGAATTTTTTTAGATATTTTTTCCGAGTTCTACAAGAAGCCAGTAGCTCGTGGTTAAAATATCTGTACAACTTTCAATAACACCCTGTATATTGGATAGTAATATCATGAACAGAATTAAAAATGGACACCTTTTTGCCCTATTGTAAATTATTTTTTAGATATTAATTTCACACATTTGTCCAAAAAGAAATACATTTCTAAGCTGACCCAAAAAATTGCTTGTAGCGCAATTCCTTTTCAAGACTCTCAACACATGAGCATCGAACGTATCATCAAAAACTTCAAAATAGAAGAAGAAGAATTAAAAGCAGATGGAATATTAAGATATTCTGAGTGAAATTACGACGTAAACCAAGAGAATGGATTTGCTTCTTTAATTCAGAAGAATCTTCTGTCTTACTACTATCACCAAAGAAGAGTTCCAAATACGCAGATGAGCTTTATTGCTGAATTGGTACTTTCTAGATCAGAAAGAATTTGTATCTTCTTCTTATTTGCGTAAAGTTTGCAATTTCGTGCACGAAAAAGAGAAGTTGCAAAATTGCATTACCCACTCAATGAATTATAACAAACTCGGCGACAATTTTTCAGAGGGACGTGGTGGCCCTATCGATCGTCTGCACAAACCAGAAGCGACCACACAATTTCCGGGAAGTTTCTTACATCAAAAAGGTCCCGGGTTTAGCCACAGGCAAACCCGCAGTTAAGATGAAATTGACAAACCACAATTACTTTACTAACATATTTACAAGAGAAAAGATCGCATCGCTGTTAATTAAGTCTTCGAGTAACATCCCCCACGTACACCAGTTTACGACTTAAAAACGTCATCCGCTTAAATAAAAGACAAGAAATGAAGAAGGAACAGGCCAAAGTAGGGAATCTAATGATTTCCTCGACTGCTCGACATGATTTAGAATTATGAGCGAGTCGGTGCAAAATATTTACCAAACAAATAACATGTTTTTGTAGAGCTCGCTACTCGTGATTGGGGAAGATAGTTAATTAACAAACTTGTAAATACCAAGTACATTTTAAAGGGTACAAAGTACCCCACCTGTTCCTTGCAGTTCATTCAAACAAAGTTTCTTCAGCTTCTGACAAGCGATCTGTTAAACATTTGCTTCTGAAACGTCACGCTTGATAATTTCATCACGCTTCATGAGAGATAAGACAAGCCAACACAGATTCATTTTGTTATTAATAAATATTAAAATTTGTAGGAAACTAATTAAGAAGTTTTTTAATTTCCTGCTCAGGCTGTATTTTTCGATGCAAACTTCTGCATTACTTACAGTCAATCTTCTAAGAACTTCCCAATAACCTCCGACGAGACTTTGTATGCACAAGTTTAGTTGCGCTTCTTGCAAATCCCCCGAGTCTCCAGAAAGATACTTAATTGTTGCGATCTCGATGCACCAATCAAATTGTTTCAAATTCGATTTCTGTGTAAAGATTTTACAACGGAATTGCTTGTTGATAGTTGCAGAGCTCTAACCTCCCACTAATTGTTAAATCGATAACAGATGGCACCGGCAATCTACTGTGTCGCAAATTTTCTTGCTGAGAGCTAATGACGTTTTCATTTATAGGTTCTGAAGTATTCATGGCAAAAATAAAAAATGGAAATCACTGGTTTTAAAAAACACCAATAGTAACGCTTCCATGATTTATACAGGGTGTAGCAAAAATAGGTGCATTAATTTTAACTGGTAATAGAACTCGTCAAGAGGAACAACTTTTCTATCTACCATTTTGCCGAAAAACGATGTTTAATTACAAAAAAAATTGGAGAGATTTTTCACTAAATACTGCAATGAATGCAGAAAACGCCGAAATCGAAATTCAAAGAAATCTACCCGCATAGCAAAAAATCCACTTCGTAAGAATCTGATTGTTTCACGTTTTTAGGTAGCTTAGTTTTGGAGATATGAAGGGTTTTAGGAAAATCTTTCCTATTTTTTCAAGTCGTTACGCAACGTTTTTCGCCAAAATGACAAAGAGAAAAGTTGTTCCTTTTGATGAGTTCTATTACCAGTCAAAATTAATGCACTTATTTTTGTTACACCCTGTATAAGCACATAGAAGAAATCTGTGGCAAGCAACACAATGAAAATTTGTGTTGTGACGCACAGCGGTTCGCTCGGCTAAACTCGGCTTCTCCGAACTTACTCGAATCAGCCTTTCACCTCGGAGCGTGTGATGTGACGCGTGACGCGAAGTTTTCGCTTCAAAACTATAATTATTAGTAGAAACATATTTGTAGGAAAATTATGCAAGAGAAAATGTTTGAGATCCTTCTGCTTGGAGGTGTTTTCAACGAACAAAGTGGTTTGATTGTCAAGAATGAATGAGTGGAACGAATTTTGGCGGAAAAATCAGAGAGCCTTTCAGTTTTTATTTGAATTTGAAAAGAATCTGCGGCGGTCTAAATCATACATTTGTTGTTTCAGTTTACTGGAGCAGTAAATTGTTGATGAGTTCCATACAGAGCTATCGATCTGCGGGCTTATTCTCTTGAGCAAATTGAATTAGAAAGACAACGCTGACGTCGGTTGAAAACATCAATGGCCGCGAACCCCCCGAAATGCAAATAAATATTAAATACGCCCAATGCTCATGTATAAATTTTTAATAACGAAGCCGCAAACTTATTAGGGCGGCCATTTTTCCGTACGCAAGATTACGTTTGCGCTTCTTCCTCCGCCATTCGGTTTTTGTATAAATTTCACTCCGGCAAAATCCCTCGTTATTACACTAGGTTCGCATAGTTGTAATCAAAATTTATCATGTCGTATAACTATAAAAGCGACTCTGGTTCTCTTTACCACTGCGAAGAACCAATTCAAGCAAAAGTGGCCCTTGCACAGACTTGATCAAGTTTCACTCGCACGAAAAAGTCATCGTCTTAATCAATACGTCTGGCATTAGATAGAATTAGTCGGAAGCGCTTTACCAGCTCTCTCATTATTTTCTTAATAACGTTGCGAGTTGAGTGCGAGACGATCGTACTTTGCCATTTCCCTCCATTAAAACTCCACTACTTAAAGTTCTCTGACTCGCAAACTAACAAACGACATAAAGTTCGCCGCGTACTGTGAGCCGTTTGTACATCCGACCCCGGGGGAGACACCTTAACAATTCGTCAATGCGGTCTCCGCTAAACTCTCCAATCAACTTCCTTTAACATCACCACAGACGGCACAAACTGGAGAAGATGTTTTCAAAGCTACTACTCTGGAGTTGTTCCTCTCATACCTCTAAAACTAAACAAAAATGTGTGATTAAGAGTGGCCCAAACACGGACCTTTGAGGGACATCACTGGGTCGTTTCCAAAATTCGAGTTAAAATGTGTAACTCTTTCTCGCTTGCTCGGCTAAACTCGGCGCCCCGGAACTAACTCGACCGAGCCTTTCACCTTGGAGCGTGTGACGTGACGCGTGACGGTGAAACTAATTCTCTCCCTGGGAATCATGAAGTTTTCACTTGAAAATTAAGAAGTTTTGTTTGCATAACGCGATAATGGTATTATAGACAATCTCCTTTGATGCCTCATTTAACAAACAATTATTTTTCCTCTTCGCAGCACCTGAAAACCAACTTTGAACTCGTTCCGTTTGATTGTTGGCGAATTGTTCTTCATATTGATTTACTAACTTTGTTTATTATCAGTTAGTTGTTGGTTTAGTTGTGCTCACTGTTCTGTTATATTTATTTTGCAACGTTGGTAAAGCGCGCAACTAATTCCTGAAGTGGGCTTCACATTCGAAACTAACTAAATTGTTGAATCCACCTCACAAGTCCATATTTGTTAAACAAACGATATACAAATGGTCTTTCAAGAATCTTTCAATTGTAAAGATTACACGATTGGTGTTTTGTAACTGTCCATTTGCAATCCGGACCGAATTCAAGCCTCCTAACGACCACGACATAATAAAAAAATATATATTTAATAACGCTGTACAAAGCCCCGAGGTGTGTGAGGATCCACTAAACTGATTTTGTAAATTTGCATTCACAGTTTTTAAAATGAGGGCGAGTCTCGTGTGGTGTGCAAATATTTCTCACAGAATAAATTAATTTCCTATTAGTTGAGAGAACGTCAAGCTCCTCCTTTTTAATGGAAACCTAACTGTATAGTCTCCAAATTGAAAATGATTTTTTTTTTATTTCACTATTACATGGCGTCGGCGTCCATTATTATGCGTTTTCTCTCACCGTTCTTCCGTTTTACATTTTACACACTCTAATTATTGAAGCTTGGTGGATTCGGCGATTTTCAGAATTATTTTAGGGCAAAGCAAAATTATTGGCATCGAAAAATATTGTTGACCATTCATTATTCACGAGCTGTGCAAATTTCAAGCTTGAATAAACTCGTGCTTTTTTCTTAGCAATACAAAGAATTTCTAATACTGTTTTCTCAAAATCGTTGTAGGTCGTAAAATTGTATTGCTTGTTATGACCGATTAACAGGCACAATGGTTGGGTTTGAAAAGGTTGGGAAGCGGCGTGCCATTTGCTGTACAATGCAAATCTGCAAAATGTACAATACAGGGTGGTTCAAGTTTTTCCGCCCGAGCGAAAACACCCACTTTAATTGATTTAAAATTCTCAAAAAATTCAGGAATGATTGTGTATCGCTGTAGAACATTCTGTAAAAATTTAAACTTTTTTAATGAAACAGATAAATATTTTGTTTTAATTCAATAACCGCTAGATTAATTTACATAATTTTTCAATGAGAGTCCTTTCAAACATTTAGGAAAAATTTGGTGTCGTTGAAATTTATTATTAAATTGTGCGGTCACTTCCACAAAAGTTTGACATGGCTTGTTTATGATACCCTTTAGCGACTTAACAATTACTAGAAAAGTTGTCAACAGATGTCTACCCAACAATGAGGTATTTATTTATGACACTGTAGTTGTAAATAAATCTTGGTCATTTTTCCCTCTTAATGTTAAAATTGGAATAATTCAAAAACTAACAATTTTCTTTTGATGCGAATTTCATGAATGTGTTTTTTGAATTAATTGTGAATTATGAGCCTGTACGAATTTTTTTTTTTGGATCAAGATCGATTTTTTAAATTTTATGGCTCTGAATGAAGTGATATGGGAAAATTGATTGCACGCATTTGAAGCCTTATATGAAGGGAATGTAACCCCAACGTTTCATAATTTTTATTAATTTTTTAATAGGGTTTATCGTGCGTGCGGTAAAACTTGAATCACCCTGTACAACCCTGCTTAAAATACTATCTGCTAGTGGTAAACTAGGATTCATAAGCCCCGCAAGATCTTTAACTTAAAGTATCATAAAATTTTACGACCTACAACCAAATCGAGAAAACAGTACAGTACTTAATCAAGTAAAGTGTTTTATAAAAGGTGGCGGAGTCGGATTTGATTCCTTTAAGCAATGAAAGTATGAAAAGCAACATTCAAAGTTTCATCGTTTAAAGAAAAAAAAATCTGTTGTCTCGGTTATATTTAGTTATTTTTGTATGTTTTTTGATTAAAGCAAAACACTTGATGAGATTATTTCTTCTGTAGTTTTTTTTGGAACTGCTTTTACTTTCTTGTAGGAACAAAACTAGTACATTGCCAACGTCATGATACTCCTCGGATACTCCTTCAGTTGCTCAAAAGACATTTTTTGATTATCAAATTTGAAAAATTGCAGCAGGCATATGAAACATAAAAAAATGTCGCTAGTGTCGTAGAAGATCGGCCAAACCTTTAAGAATTCAATTTAAAAAAATCAGTTTAGTATTTCCAATGGTTCAGGAGTTATAATTTTTTTTATGAAGTCCTGCAACCCTGCTTTTTTTTGAAAAAGATAACATTGGTTTAAAAAACAAAGATGACGTTGATTTCCGGAAGTGTCACTATTTTGAAAATATTTTATTTGAACTTGGAGCAGTCGATTATAGTCGGCTACCAATTTTCATATTAATACGATTTTGGGAAATCACAAAGTTTCTAACGAACGGGTTACGTGAATCACCCTGTATTGTAGCCACGCAGAGATTTTGAAATCGTCCCCACTTTCCTGACACTGCACTAATTTCTTTTGTAATATTGAGTTATTCAATTTGTCTCGTTCTTTAATGCTATAGTAGGCGCGGCGAACCAGTGGAGTAGTCACGAGTTGTTCACGTGATGGTTCGTAGCGGCGAATAACAATTCGTTGAAAGATTTTTTCCTTCAACAACTACTTCTTCAACTGTATTCTAGATAATTTTACAATGCTTTAGTGTGAATTATAACTTGCTGACGTTGCTCACAGGACGAAATTTCATTATCAATGCTATTGTGTGGATAGACTAGCAGATGCCATCTAGAGATAATAAGAAATGTGTTCTTGCAGTCTTAAATGTCCTGAATAGTTTTTGGACTCTTTAGATCAGATTAAATCGGATGTCAAGAACTTTTGGAACAAGACACCACTGCAAAACAACGCCCTCCTTTAAAAAATGTCTGGCAAGACGTTGTACTGATAAACCAGACATAAATTTGAACTGTTTATTTTTATTTTGTATCAATTCCACTGAAAACCTGTTGTTTTAAGTGAATCTCGTCCAAGTCTAAATCCCGACTGTCCTTAATTAAATCCAAGTAAATTCCCGTAAAAAGAGGACGTCGCGGGATCGCTTTGAACTTGTATCGCGAGTAAAAAACCCTCGTGAAATACGAGCAAAATGAACTTTTTAATTAT
The DNA here is from genome assembly GCF_963966145.1 of Tenebrio molitor. Lineage (NCBI taxonomy): Eukaryota > Metazoa > Arthropoda > Insecta > Coleoptera > Tenebrionidae > Tenebrio > Tenebrio molitor. The sequence goes on from NC_091049.1 coordinate 1,393,583, forward strand.
GATACCGAAGCACTTGCTCGATGATTGCTGTATCAAAGACTTTGCAAACTTAATGTAATTGGTAGCTTTATGGATTTCAAATTATCTAAATGGGTCGTGATTTTTTTGCCCCTCTTTCCATTCCACTTAATATGATTGAAAAGTCTCAAAGCGCGGCCACACGTCCAGGAAAACCGTTAATACGACCCCCGCAACCGCCAAAAAAGAGGACGTCGCTTAATTACGTACAAATCGGAGCTGAGCCATAATTTCCGGAGCGCTGCTAAACTGTGCCGGCCCCTGTGACGTGCCAAGAGATCTTTTGGTGGATGCGGCGACACATCTGCACACAGCATACGTTGACTTATTTACGGAGATACGCCTAAAGCTTCATTTACACTTGCGACTACGTGATGTATGCACGGAGAGACTTGAAGACGTTGCCGGAGAGATGGATGTGGACCAGAAGACATCCCAATGGAGGCAGTAAAATAGTACATGCGTAACGCTCCTAGTGGGGGTAGATAAACTACGACGCTCTTTGCAGAACCGTAATTTTACACCCAGCGGGGGAGGTTTAAGGATTTCGGTTTACGGATAATTCCCATCAAGGAAACTTATGATTCGCAACTGGCACATTCGCAAGATTTCACATTAATTATTCATTCGTTCTCAGCTCCCAAGTCATACAAGATCTCACCCGGTTTAATAACTCGCAAAACAATTTTTTCTTGAACGAGAAGCTTCATTTCTTGATCTGCAATGATTTTTTATTTTTTGTATTTTTCGGCGACCACCCATCCAAACACCAACCGCACCCAGCGTTGCTTGACCTCTTTGATCGAATGAAAATGAATACATGGCACTATGACGCTGAATGCAGACAATACTAAAAACAATTTATTTTTTTTAGTATTGTCTGCATTCAGCGTAACTTTGTCGAGTTTGATCCAAGTACATCCTAGGGCGTGATAAAAAAATTCAAATTGGACGCCGCCTCCGTCTACCGCCGCCCCTCTTCGGCATCGACCTGTTTGTCGCATGATTTAATTGTAGGACCGACAGTAAACAGAAGGGGTCAATTTGAAGTCGTTGCGGATATCCAATTAGGATGTATAAGCTCTATAGAACCTTTGGGCTATCAGCTCAGCCGACGAGTGTTAAGTTACAATATTGACGTCATCGAGTGTTTGATAGCCGTAAATCGATAGGGCATGCAATACAAACACAATAAGGGTTGGGAGTGAAAGAAACGGTGAGCTCGAGTACCGTCAACTAGGGAAATTGATTTCATTTTCTGCTATCGAGAAGCTTATTTTTAACTCGACTGTGTAAGCCTCCATCCGACATCTCTGCAAAGACGTCGGTTCTTGGGATTACAAGATTTTTTGTTTTTAATGTCGTCGAGCGGAAATTAATAAGATGTTGCAGCGCAGGAGATGTGAATGATACGACGATTCTGAATCGCAAGAAGTGTAGGTGTTGGATTTTCTCATGGGCTGTGAGTCATATCTGCGCAAATGACGAAGCAGGCGCTACAAACGTTTTCAGTTTTCACTTACAGATTTTTCACTGGTGTAGATGTTTCGAAGGTCACAGCCCACGAGAGAATCCAGTACCTCAAACACATCATCAGGCAGGTGAATGTGTTGGAATTTTTTGAATGATGAGTTGTGTTTTGAGAGGTGCGAGTGTGTTATCGACAAGTATTCTTGCAGATTCCGAATTGAACATCTTCTGAATGTTAAATAAAGAGGTGCTTGTTGTTGGGGCATCGAAAATAAATAAAATATCGTAATGGGATCGAGTAAATTTGTGAATAAAAGTGGATGGTAGTATAAAAGTGCAATAAAAATAAATAACATATTGTTTCGTTCTTTAGATAAAGAAAATATCGCTGGCGTAGAAGATAACGCTCACATAGAAATAGAAAATTTTAGTGGCAACGGTCGAGAAAATTGGAAATTCACAAAAAGACCACGAGAATCGAGTCCCATGATCGCATAAAATGTCAAGTAAAATATTAAATCGCATGTTTTCTTTTTAATGTTTCCAGAGGATTAAGTCTTGTCACGAGAGCAAGTTCTTTATTTTTTAATGGTGCGGAAACCGATGAAAACAGTTTTGTAATACTGTGTTTCTCTTGTTAGGGACAAGATTTATTTTAACCAGGGCTCTGAAGTGAAATTTAATTTAATCGATTCTTCACAAAATAAATTATTAAACTGATTATATTATTACCATGATGTATTTTTGTTTGGATTTTACTTAATCTAATCTTTGGGGACAGCAGAAATTACGCAAATCACAGATTTCTGACCCCACAGGAAATATTTAATTTCTACAGAAATTCAACGGTGGTCAAATCTGGACCTCGAGGAGGCAATTTCAAATTTTGATTTTTTTTCTTGTCTCAATACAATACAAAATAATATGGCGTGATAAACCCACAAACAACTTATAAAACGTACGTTTTAGTCATTCAGTAGCTTGGTAAAGTTCCAATATTTTTATTTTTATTTGGTTTTAAGCGTCTCCGGATTCATATTTTTCAGAAATAATTTAAAAACCTGATGACACAATTGTCATTTGAAAGATCCTGTTCTCAAGTACCGTTGGATTTAGGCAAGTTGTTGGTAACGAGCGTTCAAAAAAACTTGTGGTCACGTGGTCTGGTTAACGTATGGCGTAGCTTCATCAGCTGTCAAGTATTTTGCAATGCTGGAAATGTTTCTGAAGGATTTGTCAACTAAAAGACGACCCACGTTTGGAAAAGAGAGGGAAAACCACTCGAATTTACTTGAACAGTCGTTACTTCCACCCAGAATGTTGACTTTTTTTCGAAAATCTCCAAAACAGACAATGTGAAAACAATTTCGTTGAGGTATTTTCGACAAGATTGAAATATAAATTCGTTTGAAGCCCACAAAATGATTCAAACCATGTTCTTTGAAGTTGCGAATAAAATCACTTCTGGTCACAATTATTGTGTACACACGAAGTGTGAACGAATGGGTTTGGCGGTGCAGAAAACGACATTTCCAAACCTGAACTCCGTTGAGGACCTCTTTGTAAACACGTTCAGATGCGATATTTTCCAAACTCGACGCCTCCATCTTTATTCATACGTCGCGGCTGCTTCCTCGCAAATGTCATTCCTCGGATTTAAAGAGCGCAAAAAGACTGGATCTTATCACAAGAAATCTGCTCTTGCTGATTAATCGTTTTTCGGCCTTGATCTCAAATTAAGATCGATCGAATTTTTTAGATATCGGCCATCTTGGGCGAGCTCCCAACACTAATTTCTTGGCACATTTGCCTTTGAAATGCGTCTCGCCGCCTCTCACTTAATAAACGGACCTAAATTATAATCTCGGCGTTATCGACCACCGACAGGTTCACACTAATCCGGTGACAGATGTTGAAACTTTTGTTTTCGCCCCGGAATTGGATCGGAGGTGGGGGTGGCAACATTCTAGTTACCTCGGCGCTAATGACACGATCAACTTGCTACTTTCCTCGGCCACCCCCTCGTCGGGGCTCAATTTACTTGATAGAATCTTCCGCATGTGATAACATCAGTTGGAGCGGAGGTGCTGCTAGTGGTTGCGGCATTGCCGACGCTCACAGACTTATTAGCAGTTCTGAACAAAGCGCGAACAGGTAAAATGAAACCTATTTATCTCAAAGAGGAGAACTACGAAAACGCAATCGACAATAAACACTAATTCAGATTTAAATTGTAACATCAACAAATCAAATTTCGTCACACGTTTGTAAACTAGATGCATTTCCCGAAGAGTTTCCTCATCAATTAACATGCTGTGGTCGTGTTTGGTGAAATAGGTGTTGAAAAAGACTGTCTTCAGGTTTTGAAACAACTGTTTCTCCAGTTAAAAAAATCTGGTTTAAGCTTCACAATTCGGGAAAAATTCTGATAGACCGACAAATTATTCACTGGTCATTAAAGGCTCTGCAATGTTTTGGTTGATGGAATTTTTTTAATCTGCGTAAAGGGAACAATTTTGAGGCGAAATATTGTGAAATTGCTTTGAAGAGAGTTCACTTCTGTTTCGGGATTTCATTCCTTTTAAAATTCTCTGCAGTCTTTTGAAAAGATAATAAGGAGAGAAGTAGGGGTGGGCAAAGTATGACCCTTCAATATAATTCCGTAAGCTTCTGCAATATTCCACGAGTAGAGTGCGGTCTAGCATTATTATGTTGTTTTAGAGATTTTCCATCCAATCTGAACGCTTTTGTACGCTCTGCATTCATCTCTCCGTACTGTGCTCAGATTTTTTATTTTAATACAGCGAAATTAATTGCCAACAAATTGACGGCAAAGACTAAAAAGAAATACATTTTTACAGATACTCAAACGCAAGGTGTAAAGATTCGACACAACTTGAAAAAACAATAGGTATTTTCAACACAAGTGAGGAAAGTAGGGCATTTAATCACGAGGACGGAAGTTGGGCGTCTGAGCCGAAGGCGAGGTTAAAAATTAAAAGTCAAAAATAAGACAGGCTTTAGTTATTAATATTCAGAAAATATTTCAAAAACAGATTAAAAAAACTTTCAGTACAACATATTTGGCGCCCTCTATCGACAAACTCGCAAAACATTCACTTTGCTCACTAGTGAGAAAATAGTTTTTCCTCACTAGTGATTCAATTGCCATCTTTGCTCACTATTTTCACTGAAATTCTCTCTTTCGTTTTTTTATGAGTTTGCATCTTGCTAACTCTTCCAGATTTTTCGTTTTTGCTACTTTTTACTTTGCAGGCTTTCCTCCCTCCTTTTGAATTCTGGTCAGACCCCAAAGTTCCCTTTCCAACTATTAGGAAGACTTAGATTTGATTAAAATAGTAATCTTGGTGATATGTTTTCAGTAAGTAGATTAGTGGGGGCCTGAAAGAGCGCACTTCTTTATCGGACTCCTGTCCAATCACTGGAGTGGCTTCGCTTTTATGGGTGGTGGAGGTGGTAGAGTTCAAGTAACACCGACCCCCTTCGGGGATTAATAATAGGGTTTGTGTTTGTGATTGTTGACAGACGTTCATCGATCTGTCGAAAATTGTTGCAGAGAGGAAGTGGTCCTTGGCCAATCAACAGTTAACACTCAGGACGCGTCGACCACTTGAAGGCCACCACTCCAAACAGTGTGTTTGAGTGTGTGTACCGGAAAAAGTCCAAATAAAGTCATCAATAAAGAAAGTTGGACGTGCTAAAAGTCTGTGATACGCATGAATAAACTTACCCCATAAAATAAAAGAATAGGGGAAGACCAAATAAAAGTGTCCATTCTTATTTATTTGAGCGAGTTTGGAAACTTTCCCTTTGCTTTTATTAAACACGTACAAAGAACGTAAACTTTCTTCTTTTTCGACGAATAAATGGATTTGCATCGCGGAGTCTAAGTACTAATGCAAAAGTTTGCGCCTACAACAATGCCCTCGGATGACGTCCTCTTCGGCTGATCATTAATTTCAATAGAGGAAACCGTCAAATTAACGCCGAATCTCGCCGAGAATTTCCAAGAAAAATCGTCGCTCCATTGTTCGCCAAACCACCATCACCGAATTACACCCGAATGGGATGTGTCAACGCCTCCACCTTTGAATTTTAATGTGGACATACTATAAATATAATGAAAAGAGGGCTCTCGAGGACCCCCTCCTCGTAAGCTCCTGCACACTCTAATTCCCCATCTTTCATAAAGCCAGCAATGAATTCATTAACCATCGCATACACGCCAGCTTAATGGGATATCTGATGTAGCCGAGTTCGTAAAGTGCAATTACACTACATTTTTACTGACGTCATCGTACTATTTTGTTTTTACAGATTGTTACAACCATAAATGCGACGGCGTTAAACGAACAAATGTGAAAAAAAGATTACAATTACCGGAAACGTCTGGAAACTTAACCAAAATCGAAAAGTTGTTTTCTAGGTTAACAACAGCACATCCTTGACGTTGCTTTGACATTTTAGCGAAAAATCTTGATGGAAAAGATGAAATTATTACAACTCTCTATTAATTATGATTTGAACAGAGTTACATTCAATGGTCGGCTTATGTTTGATCTCCACGTTGAAACTGTCGTCTCTAATTCGCAACTTAATTCTATAACTCCTACTGACCAAAAGTTGTAAAACGCTCATTAGTATTGCCAGACGACCAGAGTTACAAACTATCGAAACCTGACGCAAACAAAAGTGCTATTTTATCGACCGTCAGATTTGAATGGAAATGAAAACTCGAGGAAAAAATTCTTGCACCGGATGGGAAAAGAAAAATTAAATTAAATAATACGAAAGTTTTGAAAATTACGTTTTTGAGCGTTAATTCGCTTCTCTATTGAAAATTATCGCAGACACAGGAACATTACGTGGAACACAAAATTTCCTACAAGAAGCAATCGAAGGCTTTAGTGCAGCTGTTACAGTTTAGAAGTGTTCAAAAGCACACCGCGAAATACTCCAATTTGGCGTGATTTATAGTGTCTGTGCGGGCTTAGTAGAGGTGTTGGATTCTCTCATGGGCTGTGGCCTTGAAAATATCTGTGCGAAGGGGGAGCGATAAACCAGTGAAAAATCTGTCAACGAAAACTGAAAACGTCACTACTTTACAGGAAAACAGGCAAAAGAGAGAGAGAGAGAGAGGGAGAGAGAGAGAGGGAGAGGGAGAGAGAGAGAGAGGGGGAGAGAGAGAGAGACAGAGAGGGCACTAACGTAATGAATGACGATCTTTTCTGGCCGGTTTGTAGTGCCTGCCAATATTCGTCGTTGCCGCAGATATGACTCATAGCCCATGAGAAAATCCAACACTTCTAACAATCGGTTAAAACATTCCAAATGCTTTCTAAAAAGTCTGAAAAAATTCCCATCATGCCCTGAAACTAAAAAGATAATTTTTATGCCATGTAGAAGTAAATTCCAGTCATTTTTGATTTTTTCAATTCTCTAAACGTTGGTATACTGGCCTCTTCTTTATAAAAAAAAAACTATACAGTGTGTCCAAAAAGTCTGGCAACACTCCAATAAAATAGAAATGAATGATTTTCGAGAAAAACGCAAAAACAGGTGAACTAGCGTTTTCAAAAAGCTTTCTGCCGATGGTGTCTGTTTACTGTTTTTGATGACCTTGAAAGAGTTATGATGTCATCAGAGGTTTTTTTAAAATGGCAACGTCGCATTTTTACTACCGTTTTTAATAGATCTTTTAATTGTCTACCCGACGGCCAAAAAAATTTTCAATTTACATAAGAAATTTCCTGAAAAATACTATTTTTTTTTAAATTACATAATAACTTGTTCAAAGTCATCGAAAAGACCAAAAAGAAAATATCAGCAGAAATCTTTTTAAAACACTAGTTGACCTACCTTTATATTTTTTTCGTTTACGTTTTCATTTGGGTGTTTTCAGACTTTTTGGACATAGTGTATATATTTATGTAGTCAATTTAGAAAGTGAAAAAAAATATTACCAAAGACAACTCAATAGAAAAATATGTTTATTTATTGTTAAAGACTTTTTATAATTTGTCATAAAAAATTTTCACGTAAATGTTTTTGAAAATAATGCGCTAACATTCAAACATATTTGGCTGTTTTCCCTAAACATTTATTTTATTTATGGAAACTGAAGTAATTTATTTACAAAGTGATAATGGAACAAAAAAACAGAGATCCACTTTCTAATATTTTTTTTTTAATTTTATGCAATGACCTTATTTTCACATTTGTCTCTTTGTTCCTTGTTTTTTTTTATCCCATAATAGTATATTATACACCAAGGTGAAGAAGTTCATGATTATAGCCAGAGCGCCAAGATTAGAGCCCGAGGCGTGCCCAGGGTTCTAAGGCGCGAAGGCTATAAGGGACTTCTTCACCGTGGTTTATATACTATTTTTTCCACTACTAGATACGTTAAAACCCTTTCTGATAATAATCAAATTATTTTGTCTGATGCGACGATCCGAGTTTTTTCTACAAGGTGATCAAAAAGAAAACAAACCGGAGCAGGTATCGCAAATTATCGGTCATGTCGTAGCGGAATTCTATGCAAATATGCAAGTTGGAAATATAGTTGTGCATTTTATTATTATTATTTACCAGGTCTATTGTCAAACGCGATACCACTGGTAGGCAGATTTTTCGCTGAAATGTCAAAGAAACGTCAATTTTTAAGCAGCGGTGTGCTATGTTAACTTAGAAAACAACTTTTTGATTTCGTTTACAGTAATTGGAAGCAACAACCCTTGATTTGTTTTCTTTTTGATAACTTTGTATTATAACAATTAATGAAAGCAAAATTTTAGCGTGACTGGACGGTAACTCATTCATTCCCTTTAGCAATTTACCCATAACTTCCTTTGAATCTCAATTTGCAAATCCCTTTAGTGACGATTCCCTTGAATCCAGATTCGCAAATCTATTCCTATTTTACTAGTCGCCAAATGAACGAGGGCAAATTTGCCCACATCGTTCACCCAAAGGTTAGTGGAGGTCAAAACTTGAAAATTTAAACGTCACAATCTCAGCAGCAAATATTCTGCGGTGCGGAAACCACACCAGCAATAACACAACTTGGTTTATAAATTAGAGACAAATTAGTCGAGACAGTTGTCGAAACTGCGTTGTATCTATAGAAACAGTAAACATTCATATCAATATTATTATGGATGGATTCAGTTTATATGCTAGCCGTGTTGTGTTTAATTTGTAGTAATCCATAGCAGGTTTTAGCTGCCGAACCGTAAATGTTGACTCATTTATCATTTCAGGATGAGGTTGATGCAGGACAATTACCAGTGGCGGCTCGTGACTCGTTGACGAGGGGGGGCTCTGTCACATGTAAGTACAAGTATATAACTATAGACACTTCAAAACATAATCAAAATATTGAGTGGAAGTGTTTTTGTATTATTTCTGTTCATGAACAATATTTAAATTCGGCACTGGTCGGCCGCTAGTTCGCTTCTATAGCAAAAACAGCAAAATTAAGTTTTTTAAATCACTGGCTTTAATTTTGTAAAAACTGCCGAGGTGCGTCAAAATCTCGTTTACAACGTAGCCTATGGACGTTGGGGCTCTGGTTTCTCCGCCCAAGAATCGTCTGGTGAAACGTTTCGTTGTCATGGCAACGCAACTCTACGCGGTATACGAGATCGCGGGCTCCGTGCTGGCCGCCCTCGCCTAAGAAAGGAGAATGAATAATATGAAACTTACCGCTGATAAGTTCGATTACTGCAATCTTTGCACACGATATTTTTATAAATTTCTGGGGGACGCCGCCCACCTTACGAGCCGCCACTGACAATTACCGAGAAGCTGGGAATTTTCCGTGACGAAAATTTATGTCATTTGCGTTGTCTTATCCCTCTCGACAAAGATTCCGCCGCGCGCATTTATTTTCTAATTCTCCACCGATTCCGCTTTGATTAAAAGATAATCTCTTCGATAAATCAGTTTTATTGAATTTGCGACGGGATTGAAACTTGCACCCGAACCTCAGCCGGAAAAATTCTCCTCCGGATATTTACGTCCCGTCACTCTCCCCCCGAAAACAAACCCATCGAACATACATCACCGACTTGGATTTTAATTTATTTGGATTTTATCAATGGCGTGACGACATAAATCATTCTACCGACGACATTATTTGTCTCGTGATTTATGATAGAACGGCATAACTTTGCGTTTTTCGCATTAACGGTATTGAGCCGGCTTAAGTTGATACGTGTGGTGTGTGGAAAACTCTTTAAAATTCAACCGCACCAGGAGAATAAAAGCGGGGGCAAATATTTTTATCGCCGATGATGAATTATCGACGCGGCGTGTATTGTGCGTTACCCGAAGAAGTGTCTCGTTGAATTGTTAATTTTCCGGCACCGGTCTTGTCCCCTTCAAGAAAACTACCGAAAACGGAGGATTGCGCACCCTTAATTTATCCCCGTCAGCCCAGCTTAGGGCGCACTTTCTACATCTAGGGGATGTATCGGATAGTACGACAGTACGAGAGCGACGCTCCACTCTAACATGATAATCTGCGATCGACGAGACCTTGGAAATATGTAAGTGGCGCCCCTCGCGCTGCGGCCATAAACCGAACCATTTGTAAAGCAGGAGTCATGACAATGACCCCTGAACTTTTTAAATTATTCCCAAGTTAAATACGTCTTGCAGGAGGTCGCCTCTACACAAAAGAAATTTTTTCGTTCAAACATGACAACATTTACACAAGTTGAAATTCGTTTCGACGTTGCTTGTCTTGTTTCAAATAAAACGCGCCACAATACTGAAAGAAATAATGAGGGCAAAGTTTAAAACCATCCTTCTGAGATTAATTGCAATAATTCTGCGGTATAAATTTCCCGCCGAGTAATCTCGAATGAATAATAAAAAAGAAGACTTCTAATTTGGCATTCGTCAAAGGGAGGAGCACGCTTTGAACACCCCTGGGGAGAAACAAACTTCCTCGGCGAATCTTGCATGTGGATTCGTTAGCTGCATGTTTAACATCTTGGAAGAGATGTAATGAACTAATGAAGCGACTTATCGAAGTAAAAGTGTTGCCTGGAAGCCGTACATTACCTGTACGAGAAAGGACGTAAGATTGTTACTAGAAAGTGAGGTAAAACGATAGACTCTGAAGATAAAACGCATTAATGTTGTTCGGGTTTGTTCGGCAACGTAAATTGGAGAGAAAAAATGTCTTTCTACTTGAAGCGGAAATCTTATTTCGCATGAAATGTAAGTCAAAGCGCGTGCATGAATCTAATTTTATATTTTTATTTCAGGGTGCTTTGTGGTAACATGATAAAAGACTGCTTTTAGTTCGTTACTTTCTAAAATTATTCCGTCATTTTTTCGCGAAATGGATATCACCACATCGTACTAAAAAAAAACTAATGGGTTTTGACGAACCGGAGTGGTAATTGAAACCGAACGAAACTCTACAAAATCTGTAAATAATATTAAGAGAGAACAGTAAAAACAGTTTACAGCCACTCGAGAGAAGTCCATAAATCTCAGCACGCAAGAAAAAATAAAATAAAAAATCCGGGTGGGTGCCCGCGTGGCGTGGCGTTAACTGACGTCCTACAGGTCAGAAACTACCAGTTGTTGTAGATTTTTTTCGCGGCCAAATTGTTCGCCTTCCACTTTGCAGATTGCTCCAAGAGAAAAAATGTTAATTGGTCGTCGAGCAGCGTCGGCTCTTAGGAATAATGAATTATTAAAAATAAAAAATGAGTTGTCTCTCAAGACGAACATTTGTCTGGAGGAAAAATGAGCGGAGTCGGTGTGCAGCAGGGGGGCGTTAGTTATTAAACGTGGAACTGCAAAGTAAACAGTAAATTAATAGGAAACGGTGATTAAAAGTGACTGTTAATTTGTGTTCGTTCGGTGATGAAATGCCACCCTTGGTTCGATCAAGCATTCATCACGGGATTTCCCCGTCTCTTACAATTAACCTTGAATTATTAATATCGTAAAATCTCCGTCGTTAATTAGTGCATCAATTACAAAAGGGGCCTCTTTTAATTACGCCCAACTATAAATTTTCTCTCTTCGAATTGGTCGTGTAGGCAGTCGACGTACTCAAACCTTGATAAATCGCGGATTGGTCGTCTTGGTAACGTGCTCAAGTAGTCCAGTTGGACAATTTTCGGAAGGAATCTGAATAAATCCTTTGACAACGGAATTTAATTAGTCAATTAGGAAGGAACCGGCGAGGTTCTGCGCCGCTCTCTCATTAAATCGCTGACTTCTCCTTTCCAGTATCAGAACAAGCTCGAGACGTCTGATTTTTAAACCAGCATCAAACTAGTTTGTCCCTTATCCTTTTCCAATTAGACAAAAAGATTGTGGCTCGTGAAACAAGATGTTGGCAATTTGTTTGTCGTTTTAAATGGAAGTAAGGATAAAACAGGAAACTACAAATTTCAACAGGTTAGAATCAATTGATTTCTCATTTACCGAACGCTGTACTAATTGGTCAACAGTGCTTCAAGATGTTAACGTCAGTGCCAAGAAGAGATCTCTAAAAAAAATTCGCCACCTGCGTCGCGAACGGTGGTGATGTGGTCGGATCTTGAAGACGAACGATTCGTTATGACGTTCTAGGGACAGGACCGGATTAAATAAAAGGAGACAACGTGGTAGAGGTGTTGGATTTTCTCATGGGCTATGAGTCACATCTGCGCAAACGACGAATATCAAGTAGGCGCTACAAACCGATCGGAAAACGTCGTCATTCGTTACGTTAGTGTGGTCTCTCTCTCGTCTATTTGTAAACTAGTCGACGTTTTCATTTACGGATTTTCAGTGCCTTCGCGCAGATATTTCCAAGGTCACAGCCCATGACAAAATCCAATATCTCTACATCGGTGCAAAGATTTTATACCAACATTTCGAGAGAACACAATTCGAGTTTATTTTTGAGCAAACGTGTTTGTGGTCGTTGTGTAATAGCTATTTATTATACAAGTGTCTTATAAGGCAAATAAGTCACGAAAGAAATATTTAGCCACGAGAGCTTGTTCGAGTGGGGTAATTTTCCTTGAGTGACTTATTACGAGTATAATACATAGTTTTATCCAACACCGCCTTCTGTAACAGTTCTTAAAACATCATCCAAACCCAAAAATTTATTTTACCTTTTAATAACAAATTATTTCATCTGAGATTCCTATTTCTATAATTCTAATTTTATGTATGTATTACATTTTTTGAAAAACAGTTTAATTATGGGTTCATAAGTCCACTAGTGGTTTATAGACCTCATAATATATTAAAAACGACATTATTATGACTTCATAATAAACAGGTGTTGGATAAATTAATTATCTTATTTTGTAATACTCCCCAAAATTATCTCACTAGTATTTTCTACTAGACCAAGGTAAATTACAAAATATTTTCTCTAATGATGGACCTAAAAACAGAATTACGGAGTGTTTCAAATTTCGTAGTGAAAATTTCATGCGGTACATTTGCTTTAGTAACACAACTAACCCTACTTGGTAATAACATTTGCTTTTACAATATCCCATTAAAATTTTAACATGATTATAATATAATTCTCTGCAATTTTTCTCCAAAAGATTGTACTGTGTACTTAATCCCAAAATACGTAAAGAATTTTGACACAGATGATGCAATAAAAATGTCCATAGATCTGTTACGAATGCTACTTTGTCTTTTAGTGTATTTTACGATGTGGCTGTTACAGAATACCATAAAACAAACCGATTTCAATATTGAATGTAAAACAAGTTCAATACGACTCTGCAATGAGGGTCGGTGGATATAAAAGAGTTATGAAAAATTTTGGGGTCTCGTAAAAAGTGGCGTCAATTAAGTTGTAATCGCACAAACGAGGGACAACCAACAGTTCCAATCGAAATGAAGAAGCTAATCCGTGGTGCGTTCACAATCGACTCTTCGACCCCTAATTTGAGGAGAAATTTAAATGAACACCAAAAATGATTTAAATTATTGATCGAAATATTAGTGATTCGTAATAGTTATTTGTGTATCAAGGCCAAAAGGTGCATCTTTTTCCTCCGAGTCTGAGTTTTTTGGCCGAGGCGCAACCGAGGCGTGAAAACAGGAGAGAACAAAACGCAAAAGACATCATTGGAAAAATTACAAATTTATTTTGTATCAAAGAGAAACATTTATTAATACATATTAACAAATTTTTTATAGTATGTATTTGTTATTAGCTTGCCAACAAAACTAGAAATTTACAATTTGCGATACAATTATTTATTTACATAATTTATGGTGACAGGACAATTGCCGGTTTTGTCGCTAACTTACGAAACAGATCAACAGATGGCGCCACGGTCAGCGTCCGAAAAAGTGCGTCCGAAAAAGAGTTACTTTTCGTCCGCTAGTGAGTACGTAAAATTACCGTTTTCGTTACCGGTGTCTAAATTTTTTTTCTAGGCATTTTCAGGTTTAATTATTTGTACTTTGTGTGAAAAGTTTGATAATTATTTTTTAAAAGCTGTTAACAGTTATAAAATTTACACTTTTCTCATTAAACTTTTAAATCCTTTTAATTATGTAGTACAGCATCACCTATTAGAGCTTTCTCCTCCTCCTCTTCAATATGAAATCGTAATGAGAAGACTCAACGGAAAGTAGTTCTTTAATTTTCTACTTTTCACAAAGTAAGTCTACATTCTCTAATTGATCTAATACGTAAATCACTAAATCAGATTTTTTCTTGCACAACAAAGTTTTCTTTTGTGTCCGGACTCGTCCCTCCTTCCGACTCCTCAAAACATCACATACGTCGTCTTTCAAGATTCCTTCATTTGAGAATTGGAGCAACAAGAAAATTTCATGTCATTTTGATTTCCAACTTGTGTAGATTTTTTGGTGCCATTCTGTGGGAGCAGAAAAAAGCTCGAGGTCGCCGCCTATTCTGAACAATGTAAAAGTTCTTTATATTTTTGGCGAGTTTGCAAAGCCGCAGCAAAGCGGCTCACCGTGGTCATTCGCTGTCCTTCGGCTTGACTAATTAAATTCCTCCGTCAAAACACTGGAAATTTATTCTTGAGTTCCTTGTCCCTCCCTCCCCCATAAAACCGTAAAACCGCACGTCTGCTAATGCACATCGAGGTTATCTCCGGTGTTTATCTGCGACATTCCTCCGAAGACGCCGCCCCTTGACGTAAATGTCGATACAACATTAGGAACATTAGCCCCGCACGCTCGCTGAGTCGGCCGAAAGGGGTAGGAACAGTCGAATTTATACCAGAAGAAGGAAGAAGACGAAGAAAATCCCGCATTTGAATCAACTGCGGCTTTGTTATCGCGAGAGGGCTCGCCCGGGGGCGCGAGACTTATCTCCGTCTTGTTCCTGTCGTTTTAAATTAAAAACATCCCTTACCTTTGTTATCAAATTTAGTGAGATGTCGCGTGTACCACGTCCTAGGTACGACCTTAATATTTAAGGATCCGCGTCCTACAAAGGACGAGATAAGTGGGGGAGAGGCTTCCTAATTAATCTTTTAAAGCAAAGTTTCGAGGTCGCTCAAAGAGATATGAAAATTAATTTTCTGAAAAGCTCACCCAGATATAAACGATACACCGCGGCCAACCCCTTTTTCTGTCCCTTTGCGTTTTTTATTACGCCTGATGGTGCAAGGTTTCATTATTTTGACGGGTTTTAATCAGCGGTTTTGTCCCGACACGTTTCGAACTTTTACCTCAGGAAAACACCCCTTCAAATCTGCACTTTTAATTTGTCCATTGTCAGATTACCAGAAAATTGTTCAACAATTAAAATCAATTAAACGGATCGGAATGGCGCGGAATTTTTCCGATGAATAAAATCGTTGATGTCTTGGACTTTTATTACCCCCTAGAAATTATTCCAAGCCAATAAAAAATAGGGCGACCTGGATAATCTAGTAAATTAAATGAATCTTTTATGAGAGGTTGAAACTATGAAAAGAGTTATAAAAAAATATTGGCGTAGTAAAAGCGGATACAACAACTTTATAGTTAAGTCACGGTACTGATACGAGCGGCACAAAACGTATTAACTACCAACCTACTTATTTAACAGTTTGGTCATGGTGCGCTTGTGTTAAAAAAATGCACAAAAAATGTTGTGTACACCTTCGCCGCGAAATTCTTTAACGTCCTTGAGATTGGCTGCCTCGGCTGCCAGCGCCTCGGCGACAATTTTTCTCCCGGTACGTTAAAGAATGATTTCGCGGCCTTGATATACAAATACCTGTTTTCATTCGCAACAAACCAACTCGTCAGAGTGAACAGAAAGAATAAAAAAAATTCAAACAAGCTCGTTAAGAGACGAAGTCTTGCCGTACACGAATCCAAAAATGTTTTATCGCCCCGAAAGAGAAAAGTTTTATTGAAAGACATTTTTGCGATAACAGGACGTGTGTTGACAATAAATTCCCGCAAAATCCTCAGAAAATTGGCAATAAAACTTGACACGGTCCTTGTGTTCGAAGAAAATTTATTTTATAGAAAAAAAAATCATGAATGTTTCATAAACGAAATTATCATAAGCAACGTGAAAGTCCCGGTCAAAATTTAAATATCACCACCCGAGAAAAAATATCGCGTCCGCACCTTCGACTCGTCGGGAAATTCCAAACGCGGCCGAGTTGCAATTTTTCCGGGCGCATTTATCGACTGTTTCAATTAACTCCGGTCCCGGAATTAAACCCTCCGTAATGCTAGTCGGTTACGGACAGATGTCGCCTCGTCCGTGGACACGCCCACTCGGTGTCTTCGGCAACAGAGCCGAGCAACTGTGCATGTACTTACATCAAAGTCGGCGCAGATTTGCCGTGTTTTCAACACAAAACATTACAATCTCATTACCGACGAAAAATGAACATGATAAACAGGTCACAGAACGAGAAAAAGTACAACAAAAGAAGCATCACATGCTGGATAAAGGGAAAAGGTCATTACCATTGCAAAAACAGGTAGAACTTGGCCGTAAAAAGAGGGTCGAAAATATTTAGCGCCAGGCCAGCTTTGTAATGAGCAATTAATTTTAAAAGCAAAATGGCGTTGGATAAATGGGTTAAAAGTGGGATGAAATTTTTTCGCAACACCTAGGGCACAATAATAATAAATTAACGAGAGAATAGGAAAATGTGAACGTTTCGGTTGTTGTATGATTGAAATTGAACATTTTATCGCGTCGCTCGATGTAAAATATTTAAATGTGCCGTTTGCAGTGTTCAGCCGGTCATAAAATTCTGCAGTTATGGCAAAAATGATGTGCGAAGTGCTCTTTGACGAAATCAAAATAGAGCACACCCCAGCGAATTTATTTGTGATAAATACAATTTTCCAAATTAATATTTCAAATAAAACATATTTACTGTCCCTGACGGTTTCGCGATTTCAGTTCAAAAAGGAAACAAATCAAGAGTGCTGCCTTATCTTTTGTTTTATCGAAACGTTTTAGTCGCCTCAACTGCGTCTCGGTCTGAGCTTAGCACAAAAAGACTCACTTCTACTCTTAATTATACAGGGTGTTATTGAAAGTTGTACAGATATTTTAACCACGAGCTACTGGCTTGATGTAGAACTCGGAAAAAATAACTAAAAAATTCTATGTCAAAAAATAAAATGACATTTATTTTTTGAGCTACAATTTTTTTAAATTGCTTTTAGTTTTCTAGAGTAAGGCCGGTCTGAGATATGACATTTGGTGGGGGAAATCTGCGCGGACAAAATATTCCAGTGGCCTGACGAAACCAGTCACAGCAGAGAATAGCGGTCACAGTTACAATCAGCTGATTGTTAATTTGTTGAACACCCCTATTTTGCGAAGGATGGACTCGTCCGACTATTTTCCATCTATGCACACTCCCACCAAATGTCATATCTCAGCGCGGCCTTACTCTACGTTATCCTACAACCTCGTAGGTAAAATTTCGGCACATTTTAAAAATACACCCTGTATATCATGTTTTATAAAATGTACTCCAATGCGAAATAACCTATAGGAAATATGCTTTAAAACAAGGAAACCGCATTGGTGTACGTTTTATAAAATATGATATACAGGGTGTATTTTCAAAATGCGCCGAAATTTTACCTACGAGGTTGTTTGACAACGTAGAAGACTAAAAGAAATTTAAAAAAATTGCAGCTCAAAAAAATAAATGTCATTTTATTTTGAGACAGAATTTTTTAGATATTTTTTCCGAGTTCTACATGAAGCCAGTAGCTCGTGGTTAAAATATCTCTACAACTTTCAATAACACCCTGTATAATCTACTATTTTCACAATTCTTTGCTTTGTTGTTTTCCGTTATCCCATCATTCATATTTTCTTCAAACCATTGGCGATAATTCATTCGTTTGGGAGTTTTATTTCTTGCAACACGCGAGTTCTTTTTAATGATTGTGTTTTGTTTTCTTTGGAGGACATCTTCAATTTGGAGTTTGACAGTGTCGCTGATGGAGTCAGTTTGTCAAGTGGCAACGTCTCAGTCCTGTGAATTAGGCGAATCCTTTGGAAACAGTTATTGAAGGGCACATCTTTTTCGTCCATGTTCAATTAATTCAGCCTCCGGAGTAAACCGGAGCGGAGCGTTTATCCTTACAAAATTCGGGAATCCGCATCAGAGCCATATAATAACGACCCCTTCGGTCATAACTCACCGCACCTATAGTCGTCAAAGTCCTTCGTTTTCCCCATTCGGAGTGGCATAGCCGCCTCGCCGTCCATTCAGCACCACTGGAAACGGAAACGGGGTTATCTCTCTGACCGGATGTATTAACAATCAGCGCCGCACCATATTTTACAGACGGACCCGGAGCCATCTATGATTCAAACACTAGCCCGAGGAAAGCAGCCCTGAATTATTTATGGGAGGAGCTTAGGGTGCTTTCACACGATTTTCCGCTACACGCTGCGAAAATATACATAGAGCGTGGGTCTGAGCCGACCCCGACCAACTTGGATTTTAGTTATGCAGGATTTCGTCCCGAACGAGACGCAGGTATTAGTCTCATCTATTTAACGGATTACACATTTATCTTCTTCGACAAAAAATATGTAATGCAAGATTTTAAAATAGAATTGTGTGACGCGTTCTACAACCTGTCAGATAGATTCGCCTGCTGGATAATAGAATAAGATATTACGAGAATCTAAGCACCGTGAGTGTTTATATAATCCACTTAAACTTCGCTCACAACTTACTATTTGAGTAGCACAACAACGGCGCCATCTGCTGACTGCATACTCCACTTCTGATCTAATAAAAGCGCTGCAGAAAGTAGCAACACTTCCTGCGGGAGACAATTCTATGCAATTGTAATTTATGAGACTGAGACATTCCAACCCTCTGAAATTTTGTTTGGGGTTGCATTTGCAGCAATTCATGAAGATTTACGGAGCTGCAAGTTAGATTAAAATAATTTCCAACTGATAACTCTGCTACCGATGCTTTTCACAACGTCTAATAAATTTTCTAAGTAATTAAAATATGGTTGGGAAACATTAATTAAATCAACTAGTACTTTTTTGGTGCTAATGTGATATACTGAGATGGTTGTTGCGTGCTCTGCGCCAGTAATGGACAACGCTGGTAGAGAACAAATGGAAATACAACTTCCCAAGAACGTTGATTCGGGAATGTTTCTCATTAATTTCATATTTTTGTGGAGGAAAAGAGCAAAGTTTTTATGCTTTTATCGTGTGCATTTTGCAAGAATGTCTGACTCTATGAATCTTTTTTTAGTCTGAAATAATAGTGACATTTCAAGTTATTTTAAAATTATTGTTTTCCTTGAAACTAAATTTAAAAGCAACAGGCAAAGTTTTATATCTACAATTTCCGTTTATTCAGTGTAAGTTAAATAAACTTATCGCAAAACCATTTCTGATGTGAAAATAACTACATGATCGAAAACGTTTCTATTATAATTTAGTTGAATTCATTCTTCACCCCCGTTACTCAATATCGATTCGTATTCTGTTAGAAATTACGTTTATTAGATGAAATACCAAATATATTACACTTCCGATTATTTTCCAAGCGATTACTCCAACAGGCCTATCTATATTGCTGCCCAACTGACCATCACAATTGCACAATTGATTGCTGAATGTAACAAGTAGATATTGGAGAGTTGTCTACAGTAAACATGTTACGGCATTCACAAATAATTTGTGATCGCGATTTGAATCATACGTTATATCCAAAGGTCTCGAATCGAATAAAAAATGTTTGTACGCAACACGTGCGTTACAAGGTTATTATCGCACTTGTGACTTCACATCCGTGCAATAATAATATCCATATCGCACTCGTTGCCTAAATAACTATTATTTTACGTCGCGTATTGTCACAACTGTATCATCACTATGTTTGCACATTTTTTGTGTATTGAATAGAATTTTGACTCCATTTCAGTTCAAGAAACCTTGAATCATATGTTATATCCCAAGGTAGAGGCTTGAATCTATAAAAAAAACTTGTACGCAACACGTGCGTTACAAGGTTATTATCGCACTTGTGACTTCACATCCGTGCCATAATAATGTCCATATCGCACTTGTTGCCTAAATAGCTATTATTTTATTATATTGTCACAATTTTTGCATATTGAATAGAATTTTGACTCCATTTCCGTTTTTCCCCCAAATTTTTTTCCAGAAACCTTCTTGTTAAATGATTTTGCGGTTACGATGCGTCACAGCGGTGCGTTTCTTTCCTTGCTGGGTCACCCTCAGAATAATTTAATCCTGGATATCGCTTAATTGCATCAGAAACTGTTCAGTAAGACACATCGAGAATACAAACTAGTGCAGATTGGCGAGCTCTTGTCTTAATAATTCAGTTGCTGCAACGCACAAGTTTGCTGTATTGCGTTATCACTTCTGGGAAGATTTCAAAATAGAAGCCTGATGGTGTGTGGTGAAGCACTACGCCACAAAGTATAATGAAATAGATATTTCACCAAGAGAGCCGGTGAAAGTTGAACCCTCGCCTGGAGCAAGAGTTCCCTGTGAAGTCTCGCAATTAACGGATAAAAGGACAGTGGCTTTTAAATTTAACCATTGGGAATAAAACGATATTAGCCGCGCTTTAAATAAATACAAAAGAGGCAGGGATTTATTTACCCAGTCTTTGAATCGGGCCCATAATGGCTCAATTTCGAACTATGCGGCGACCAATTAGAATTGATAAATTGCGCCAAGTTAGCAGATTACTTATATTGAATTACATCGAGTTCGACTCTGTACGGGGTTTTGTTATTGTCCCAGAATAACTCGATTTTCGAGTCGGAGGGGAGATTATGATAAATTCTCATTTGTCAACGCAACGCGAATTCATAATCAATAAAGAGGCCATGAATAACAAGACGACGCAAAAATACCACCATCTTACCATGAATCATGCAACAGACCTAATGTTTTATTTCCACCCTTCTTAACCAAATCGAAAAACATTTTTAATAGTTAATGGCGCGCCCCGCCAAGATCGCATCACTTGCTTTCTATTTTAAGAGACCGAGAAACACAAAACCTGAAGAGAAATAGGCCACATTTATTTTCCTGCTGGTGCAGGTGCTCCACCCCGGCTAAGCCGCACAAGGATCGACGAAATAGCCGCGCAGAGGACGAACCTTTCCTGATTTCATATTTTCCTACGGTAATGGCATAGTTTATTACTATCACTACTTCAACCCTCCTCTGCAGACTATCCTCAATCTAAATTAGGTAAGTCGATGTAACAACCCTGTAACGGCTCCGACGAGGAACCGGAACCGTCGATTTCACATTCACCCCAAAACTCGACAACTTTATTGGGTGACGCTTTACAAAAAAAAAAAAAAAAATACAATTGGGGGTGCGAAATTACACGTTTTCTTGTTAAGATTTTTTATGAAAAGCTGGACTCGTTTTTTTTTTTTGTTTTTTTAGTGTCGTTCAAACCTGAACATAACCAATACACTCGGCGCAAATGGTCTACAGCGAAATACGTTATTACGTGGTGTTTGGCAAATGTGTTCGCAAAATACAATCCGGTGCAGTCCTTCACCACATTAAAAATAAATTGATTATCGATTTACCGCGCCGTAGACTAGTTAGTTTTGGCCGCGTTGAAACAACTGCGGAAAATAAAAATCGGTTAAAAACATTCACTTTGCTCACTAGTGAGAAAATATTTTTTCCTCACTAGTGATTCAATTGCCATCTTTGCTCACTGTTTTCAGGAAAACGTGTTTGGTGCATTTCATTGGCAAGACAGTTGCACTTTTATGGTGCAATCGGTCTGTGCAGTGAGCTGGAACAATCCAATCTGTTTCTCATCATGGAAAGATTGATTGGCTGCAATATTTGCACAACAAGCTTTGCATTTCAAGACGCTCTAATGCATCTCCCGATGCTGCAGACGCTATCAATTGCATCCGGAAAGTAATTCAATTCCGAGACAAAGTGTAAGTTAGTGCCCGATAAAAAAATTGAAACAGCTTGTTATCCTTAGCCACGAGCCGACCACTATTTGCCTCTGCTCCGCCATATAACTGCGGATTTAAGAGAAATCAGCAAAAAACAAAACGAGCTACAACAGTATTGCGGCCACATACTACGACCCCTTATCCTGCACATATAAAGAGAATTAGATTTTTTTCGGGGATTAGGGGAGCGAAGAGCAAAGCCGAAAATGGCAGCGCAAGTCGTAAATAAAATATGAGGGATTGTTGCACGAGAGAATGTGAAATGCGTAATGCGCAGATAATTAACAATCTGTCTGGTCTGATTTCGAGTCTCTAAGATGCCCGAGAGATTTTGGACCAAAGAAAAAAAAAGACAAATTGAAAAAGCAATTCTAGTCAAGTTTGAAACTTGAATTATATTGTCCTGGAGTCGTTACATTGTAATACGTTTATACAGGGTGTTTTTGAAAGTTGTACGGATAGTTTAACCACGAGCTACTGGCTTCATGTAAAACTCGGAAAAAATATTTAAAAAATTCTATGTCAAAAAAAAAATAAATTGCTTTTAGTTTTCTACGTTGTCCTACAACTTTGTAGGTAAAATTTCGGCACATTTTAAAACTACACCCTGTATATCATGTTTTGTAAAATGTAGGCCAATGCGAAGTAACCTATAGGAAATATGCTTTAAAACATGGAAACCGCATTGGTGTACGTTTTATAAAATATGATATACAGGGTGTATTTCTAAAATTTGCCGAAATTTTACCTACGAGGTTGTTTGACAACGTAGAAGACTAAAAGCAATTAAAAAAAATTGTAGCTCAAAAAATAAATGTCATTTTATTTTTTGACATAGCATTTTTTAGATATTTTTTCCGAGTTCTACATGAAGCCAGTAGCTCGTGGTTAAAATTTCAGCACGCATTTCAAAAACACCCTGTATAATTTATTTATGAAATTTTTCGCAGATATGTGTTATGTAATTGGTGAGGTGGTCTTGTGTGCTCTGCGCTAGATATTCCTCAGACGAAAAGAAAAATGAAAATAATTTAAAACAGCGACTAGAAGAGTTGCTTTGGGTATAATAAGAGTGCTTTTTCAAAGCTTCAACAAAAAAAATCGTAAAACTGCAAAATTCTAAGATTCAGGAGAATAAATGAGGAATCGCAGTTGTGCATAAGAAAATAAAACACCCCCACCGTTCATGCTTTTGTTGTTTTCATTATAAAATCTTGAACCCTCTTGTGTGGTTTCTTTGGCGGTGCAGCATCGATTGATGCGGACCGACCGCAAAGTTGGTGCTTGCGAGATCACGTCACCTAAAGCACAGTTTAACGACACTTTATATCTTGTTTATGGTTGAAAGAAGCTTCTTTGCAATAACTCGACGAACTTGATGTTAAAAAAGACACACGGCACGAGACGAGGGGTGCAGATGTCTCCGGTGATTCTGACAACTTTCATTCAACAAGCTGTTAAAGGACAAAGTTTTATTGAAGATTTCTTGCCGGATATCGGAACGTGCACTTCTCCAATAAACGGATCACCGTTCCGCTACCAAAAGGAATACTCTTTATGCTCACTCTGATGGAAAGTAGGTTTTAGATTAGTATTGGTCTCTCCCGGCGGGAGTATTTGTTTGTTGACCTTGGGAGTATCTCAACTCTTTATTGACAACCACTGTCACTTTACATTAGCTAATTATCCCCATTTCGACCAATCAAATCGCTTTGTTGTTGTAAACGCGCCCATTTCCGACCCGAAATGAGTCGGATTCTTGACGATTTCCACTTTGCGTAATGCAGAAGTGCCGTGTTAATTTTGTGCCGCCGGCGGAACGTCAACATTCATAATTTGACAGAAAACGGAAAATCTGAAGCGTTATCTCAACACAAATACGTGAGGTTTTGTATTTATTCACTCCAAATTATTCCGACGTTTCTCAAACTGTATTATCGTTTCTGTCATAAAAATTCACTGTTTCAATTTGTTGCCAGTCTTATTACATTACATCTGACCCGTGTCCATCAATGATTGACCGGCGCAGAGCACCCAAGAGCCACCTCACAATTTCGCTATAAAAATTAGCCGTTGTGTTTAATTAAATTGTCACAAAATCGTCATCTTCTTTGTATTTGTTTTGAGAAAAAAATACAAACACCACTTTTTGTATTTTATTCCGCTTTGTAAGCAGGAAGTTTTATCCCACGCTGTCAATGTCGATGATCGATCACAAACTCCCATTTATACTGTTTCTGTCGCTATTAAAGCTGTCGATAAAATTCCGATAAAAGTGCTCTTACATTGTACAAAACTACAAAGTGCACTCACCGAAAACCGGACAACGATCTTTCCAAGGGTTAATCTCCCTAGTAAATGTTTATTCACATAATCTCACTTTGCGCCGTAAACTCACGCCCGTTGTTTCTGCAAACTGTACTGTCACGATAATCCCAAAATGATATACAGCGTGTCTCAATTCAGCTGTCACTTCCCAGAGCAATTTCAATTACACAAGACAGCAGAGAAAAAAATTGAAAGCAAAATTAGAAACAAAGCTGTGACGCGTTAATTAGCAACATTTTAAGCAATGGTGGTGTCTACAGTAAATTGCTGCCATAAAGTTATAATGAGACGAAACTAATTAACTCTGACCAGTTATTTAGTGATGTTGCAAACTGGCAACTTATTTGATGCGCTTTATTATTTGTTGCAGTGAAAATGCAATATACATTTACCCATTGTTTCAAAACAATATGCAGTTGCAATTATATTCGGTGGTTAAATAATTTGAAAACATTAAATAACGGGGAATAGCATTGCCAATGCAATATTTTAAATGCATTCCTGAAACAAATGATTCAACCAGTTATGCAGAACAAATTGTTGTTTTTTTTTTAATAAACCAAAGACATTTAACAATAATTAAAATGAGTTGTTGGTTCGTTTTTATTATTTTTTGGCCTCCTCAACTGTAAATGACATGTTTACACATTTTGAACAGCCACGGTATCTCGATTTTTACACACTAACAAAACTATCTTGTCATTTTACCGCACGGAGAGTGTAAAATAACACGAACATTTTAAACTTCCAGGAACCTCCAAAAAAACTGTTTTCGACAGGTTTTGCAAAATGATTGGTTACAAGAAATTTCAAATTTGAGAAAACGAGTAATAATGGGTCGTCGGGTAAAAAGATTAATACATTACTAATGCTGCACGCATTTTACATCGCTCGGTTTTTTTTAAAACACTCCGGCTTCGCGGTCGTGTTTCAATCTAAAAACCTCGCGCTGTAAAATCTAGCCTACCGCACTTGTAATGTAAATATCTACTTTTAAATCGTGTAGTGCTAAAAATTAAACAAGGGCATTGCGTATCGGTGGTAAAGAGTTGAATTCATTAATTTTAGTGCATTTTTGCTGCAATTGAGGGATAATCTAGTTAGACAGACAACCAAGCATATAAACGTTGGATGTAGTTATTTATTAGCTAGTGAGCAAATAAAATAACTCTCACAGGCCATAAAACTTGATAGACTATATCGTGCAGGTCGTTTTATGCAAAACGTTTATTTTATTATGATATAAAATATAAAAATACTTTGTGCGAGGGAACTCTATCATCAGGTACATAACTTGCAAATTGTGCAGAATATAACGGATAAAGGAGATGTTTTTTTTGGGAGTAGAAAAAGTTGGGCTTTAGAAGTTTCTTCAGCTTTCGCTGATCTTTTATTTGAAATGAAAACGATAAAGAAATAGGTTCTCACTTACTCGTATTTCTGACGTATAAAAATTAACATAATTAAAAAAGTCATTTAAAATTTCTGACTTATTTAAACAGGAATATTGTCAGGATTATTATATCGGGTGTTGACTTAAATTTCTCCTCCACTCATCAGCCTGCAGAGTAAAAACACAAACAACGCAAAAAGTGAAGTTAGATTTAAGCAGTTGATCCGTGATCCGTGGTGCGTTCACAATTGACTATTCAACGCCAACTTTGAGGAGAAATTTAAATGAACGCCTGATATATTTATTAACTTTTGTGAAAATATGACATTGAACGTTTGAATGCGTAATATAACTTATAACGCCTTGCTCTACAAGATGATGAAAAAAAAAAAATTACGAATTTAATTTGAAGTAAATAAGAAAAGTTTCATCATCTCAAAAAAAATTATATTACATCGTGATGGCGAAATGCCATTTTCACTTCGAACAGTCTAGACTAATATTAAACATATTCTGGAAAGTGTATCCTTTGATCATGTGATTTACGGTAAAATTAAAGTGAAATTTGTCTCGCCGTAAAAAATTTCTAATCAAAACCTGGAAATTAAGTGATTGAGGGTTTCGCAATACTTTACAGTTGCACCAAATATAATTTCACTTTTGAAATTAGGCGAAATGAGATTTTTGATTGGAAAAATATATAAAAATAAAGTATCGGGTGTTCGTTTCAATTTCCCTTCAAAGTTGGTGATTGTGAACGCACCACTCGTCAGTCTGCACAGTAAGAACACAAACAACGCAAAAAGTGAGGTTAGATATAAACAGATGATCCGTGGTGCGATCACAATCGTGAAGTAACGTGTGTTCAAAAAATGTATAGTGTTTGCGTGAACGAAAGAGAGACGATCTACGTTTGGAAAAGCGAGAGAAAACCTCGGCCTGCTTCAATTATTTGAACAACCGTTACAAAAGCTTCCCAGATCTACGTGGTAGATTCTCTTTATTTCTTCATCTGGGTAGTTTAAATTGGACGCAGCATTTGTAAATGAAACTCGTAAAGACGTTTAGAATCGTGATTTGATTCGGCGAGATCACTGCGACTCCATTTTTCTGCGTGCGAATTCTCCAGCAATGACTATTTTGGTGTTTAGAGGTCCGTTTGTAACAATTCCGGCGGGATAAGAGCTCCTTCACAATAGGTTTTTGTCACCATAACTGTCTTCCGAAATTAACAATTATCCCGAATCCCTGTTCTGATAATCCGTCGGTGAGTTAACCCCAGAACGGGAATAATAGCAGGAAACTTTTTCTCGCCTTGATTAAACCGACGTCCACGAGGAAGCCCTACCTGGCAACAAAGTACCACAAGATTTAACAGTCGACAATGTCGACGCGATTAATTTAATTCGTCGAGCGTTAACAATGAAACGGCCGTTGCGACTAACACTAAGTCAGTCTGGAATGTTTTTAGGGACGTTGCGAAATCTTTAATAGGTAGTTTAAAATACGACTAACGTCCAAACTGAAATTCCATGCAACATTAAATCCCACGGTCGATAGTGTTGCCGAGCACTTTAACTCCACCACCCATTCAAAGACGAAATCGTCCCCCTTTCACTCCACTTTGCTCCTCAATAATCTAATATTTCAATCGAACAACTCCAAGGTCGCCGCCTGGGTTTATCCCCCAAATTATAAGCCACTCCGGGAGAAGGATTCCGAACACGATTTTCGCTCCGGTCTCGTCGACACACTCTTAAAATGTCTTCTCTCTGAAAAGGTCACACGATTAGATATGGAGGAGTTTCCGAGTGCCAGTTTTCTTATTGAAAATCTCTTTGCGCAACAAATTAAAGCGACGCGATTAGTTATGCCCAAAAGAAAACTTATCTCATTAAGATTGAATAGGGTAACGTGTTGAGCAACGAGCTTTTTGCTTCGGGTTAATTAAGTTGAAGTTTTAAGCGTCAATGGTTTCAGAAATACACGACCAGGCACAATCCATATCTTGGGGAAATTCACTCCAAAATGGTTCAGCCGGACTTGTAGTCTTTGCAGGACTACAAAACTGTTAGGGGTATTGGATTCTCTCATGGGCTGTGACCTTGGAAGTATCTACGCGAAGGACATGACGAGAGAGACGACACTAACGAATGACGATGTTTTCCGGTCGGTTTGTAGCGCCTACTTGAGACCAATACTCGTCGTTTGTGCAGATATGACTCATAGCCCATGAGAAAATCCAACACCTCTACTAATTAGCACTCTAAGCTACTAGACATTAGACACGCCAGTGGAAGCAGAGTTTTCGGTGAAATGTCAAAGAAACGTCAATTTTTCGATTTCGGCAAAGTATACAGGGTGCAAAAAATGTGCGAATTTTTACATTACAAACTGTCGTAATTAGTCCTCTCAAAAATATCTCCAATCGGTTCAGACCGTGAAACTCAATGGTTTCGTAACAGTTGAATAGATGATGATTAATTTTTCACGACTTGTTAGCTCGCCAGGGTAAACCTGTTGGATAAAAACTCTTGGAACATACGTCTTTTATCCAGTTTAGGAAAAAAATCTTGTGATCTGGATTTCATAGTTACCAACCAAATATATTGCACGTCTGCGGCATTTCTCTGTCTTCAAAGGTTAAATAATTCTGTGTATCAACAATATAATGCGCGTCACCACACGAGTTACACTGTGTTGTTTGGAAGAGACAAACACACTAATCCTTCCTTCCTCTGTGTATCCAACTGAACGTGTCTGACACAACGTAAATGATATTCGAGAACGTTTCAGGAGAAATACCACAGGAAATATTAATTGGAAGGAAGACCAGCTTGGCATGTACGGAAACCATCTTTAATTCCTTAATTCGACCTATTATGCTGATTTCTTTTCTTTCCCTTTCACTCAACGGGTCAAGCTTTCCTTCATTATCCTTGTCGTCATTATTTTCATTTCTTTCTCTACGCCTTGCTCTTGCTTGATTCAGACAAAATGGCTGCACCTCAACGGACAACAATATCTCATTAAGTCATCACAGATTCTCTCTAAGTAGTGAAGAGACATATTTTTAGAGACCCTTAATGAAAACGGTAATTTTACGTACTCAGACGCGGACGAAAAGTAACTCTTTTTCGGACGCTGACCGTGGCGCTATCTGTTGGTCTGATTCGTAAGTTAACAACAGTAATACATTTAATGTGCACCTCTGGCAAAAAGTGGCTTTTGCTTCGCCTCGGCTGCGCCTCGGCCAGAAAACTGAGACTCGGACGAAAAAGATGCACTTTTTGGCCCTGATAGACAAATAGCTATTTAACGAAAACTAAGAATTTCACCTGTTTCCGGTGGTGCAATTCCGGATTGAGTTCAAGCAGAAGCAAAAAGAGAAAAACAAAGTTCGCTGCGGTGGAAGTGTGAAAATGCGGAGAAATAGAGATAGTTACGTGGTTTAGCCACAAACAGCTTTGAAACGTGTTTCGTAATTCAGTGCATCGCAAAAAGTGTTGTTTTTAAATCAGCTCAGCTAACGCGACTTGAGCAAAAAATCTGGACAGATAATTATGCAAGTGTCAGAGTAAAATGTAAGAGCTCCAGGTCACAACATCGAATGGAGCAATAAAATCGCTCCTCGAGCAAATCTTTCATCCGGTCCCACATCCGAGCAACCATCATCTCGTCCTCCGAATCGCAACATATTTAAATAAATCCTTAGACATAAAGGATGCGTTCTGTATCATCCCGTCTGTATGTTCTCCCTTTCTCTCCTGCATACGTTCGACGTTTAGGGAGTATCTCGCATAAAAGAAGGCAATTTTCGCCTCATTGACAACGTAATCACTTTACTACTAGCGAAATCCCGATCCAAAATTCAGCTGACATCGGAGTTCAGTGCCGGGGGTGGCTTAGGAGGCTGTATTTGACAGGCTCTGCTGCGGGGTCATTTATTATTTCGCCTTCAATCCACGACGGAGGGTCGGGGAAAAAAGACAGACTGCCTCCATTGATATTAAATCCGGGGATAATTGGTTCCGTTCGATTTATGTTGCGGACCGCAAACTTTTTAATCTGGGGCCGGTTTAGCCAAAGGGAGAGGCGCGGGTGATTTGTAGCCGTCAGGTGGACCTCCGATGATTAATCAAAACGATGTTATCGGCCACTCGACGGCTGATAACAGTTATTGGCAACGACACAAACAAACGCCGGTCGAGTGTCCTTTTGATCTCTGATAATGAAGGCCGTCCAGCAAATCATTAATCGCTGCTGCTCCTGGATTCCGGGACCCCATCCCGGATCGAGTTCACCGCCAAAACGTTTCATACTTTATTTAAGGTTATGTTTGATGTCCGCTGAAAGGAATCGAGCGCCATCAATTTCGGAAAATGCCGTTAGAGAGCGCATCCCATCATCATTTTCCGAAATGATCACCGACGCACTTTATGACGGGGAAAAACTCGTAAAACGCGACTAATGTAAACACGTCCGAATTCACTCGTCCTCTCATTTGTGTTTTCCCTTCTTTTTTCTCCGTGTACACAATAATTTGTCACATTATTAACGTCGCATGAATCCTGCTGCAGCTCCTTTTCTCTCTGGCTTTAGCCGGCACGCAACATTTCTCACTCGCCGACCCATGTAACAACGAAAGATGGACGCCGCGACACTGCTTAATCCGACATTAAACCGAGTTATGGAGGTTTAACGGGCGTTTTAAAAAAGTCGAGGAAAAACACTTTGACGCTTGCTTATTTTATATTCTGGTTTTCTTCTTTATGCACCTGGAACCCGAATTTTCGCATAATTTTCGCATGAAGACAACACTTTGGCCTTCTTTATGTACTGTAATACACGAAACTTTTCGCCCCAAGTGAAATATTGCAGGGCACGGGGCGATATTAAACATGTCGAGTTGTGTCGGTTACGACGCTATTTAATCGCCTTCAGACAAAAACTCGACATTTTTCAAAGCTGCTCTTGAAAACTGCATCATTTTATCTTTTTTAAAACCTTCTTTTAATGCTTAATCTACAAAAGTAGGCGGTCCAGGTACACCTCCCTGAGACACCCCACATTGTAGGTATCACCAATGACTACAAACAAACTAAATTTTCCAAATGCTTTAAACTTTCTTTACGTCAGAAAACTGCGTAGTGAATATCATGATTTAGTTAGGACCGGTGCAGAGCACAAAGAGCCACGTCACCTCAAGAAAATATTTTTATTTGGACCGTAGGAACGACCACTTGAGTCTCTCCTGGATGACACAACTTGTCCTTCACAATTTAATTCCACTAAATTCAACTCAATTTTTGCAAACTTGTTGTTTTGCTCATCTTATGTATTTAATTTTGACAAATGTATTTTTTTTTGTGAAACTGAACAAATGCACTTCAGACAGCACTCTAAACTAAACTTACTTGTTTTAGCAGCAAGGCAACGTAGACACATAAACCAAATTTTGCAAGTTTGTGCTCTATCATTTGCTAAGTTTAAAGACATATTCTACTCAGAGAAAACAACAAAACAACTCTCATTACGTCGAGACATGTAAAGTGTAAACTTAATACACTTCCAGACAACAATATGAAGATGACGTGAGCTTTAGTTTCTCACATTTTATACACGTTCCTTGTTTGGCGTTAACATTTTATATTCAATTAAATCTATCACAAAAAATCGATGTCTTTTTTTCTTGACTAATTTATCTAAAAATCCTGATTTGGCAAAGGACAATTATTGCACAATTTTTGGAATGGTTATTTACAAAATGAGAGCGAGAAGACATTTTTCGACCATGAGCGCATTATTTGAGGCACGAGCGACGAAGGAGCGAGTGCTTCGATTTCGATTTCGCGCACTACTATGTGGCCGCGAAATGTAATTTTGAAGGTAGTAAGTTCAAAAAAATATTGTCTATTTATATTGATCAACACGTAATCGTTAAAGCTTGGAGCGAATGAAAACCAGTGAGTGAAAGACAGTGAGCGAAAAACGATGAGTGAAAGTGAAGTGAACGAAAGAGAAACCTTCACTCACTGGTAACTATGGATACAGAGACTCACTTTCTAAGAAGATATCGAACAAAACAATATTGATTGTTAATGCAAATTATTTTGTAAAAATCTACTCCATTAGTTATTTTACGTTTATAATTTTCAAATGAAATCAAGATTAAATTATTTAAAAATCTGATCGGTAGATTTCTTGGACAACTGTCTCGACCAGGTCCACGAGAATGTTTTATTCAGTTATTTTTTCTACATCACGTTGGATGAAAACCCATAAAATAAAAAGCGAAACACGTTTTCTTAGAAAGTTCCTCGAGAGACTCATCCCTCTGGAAGTAGTAGTGCCGTGCATCATTTTTATTTCATAATTTCCAAACATTTTAAATTAAAACACAACTTCAAAAGACATTTGAACCGCATTCGAAGTGTTTTTTATACTTTACCGCCCCTTATTTTTCCTCGACCCTACTAAATTCGACGCATTTTCAATTTAATATTTCCTCATCGATATTTCACTAGTCTTAAATTCACCAGATAGCAATTTCGTTCCGTTAAATGATTATATTAAACCGTACGATCCGGCATCAGGTTAATACCAGACGTCTGAACCAGACGCTGAAAATTACAAAATAATGAAAGCTATTTCACTGGAACGTCATGTCAACGGATGAAAATTGATAAAATTCGTGATTTATTGGATGCCGCCGGAAAATCTACGCCCTGCGAGATCGGATTGCGACACAACGCGAGTTTATCAATATTCTGTATTAGCATTAGTAGTCGAGAACGTTAAAAAACAAAAATGAAGAGAATCCATGCTCGTTATGGTACTCGGCGAAGACGTAACTAACGAAATTGCTGTGGAACAGAGAGAAAATAAGTCCCATCGGACGTGCAGTGACATTATACAGTGTGTTGGGGCAGAAACGTTTTTCAGAACCAAAAGAATTGATACTTTGAGAACTCATTCACATAGGAACCCTTCTCAAACCAGAACAATTTTCATTTTTCGACGTTTACTCCTGGATTAATCCAGTAAAGCCACACGTTTTCCACTCTTTTGTATTTTTTGGAAACGTACGGAGTCTTCTGTAAGAGAATTTGAAATTTTGAACAGGCACGATTTTATTTATGGCCGCAATAGTTGCGACACTCCAAACAAAAGGGATAATTTAGGTGAAATGGAATTATTAACACGTTGTGGGAGAATGCAGCGTGGTCTTACCGCGATGAAGTCTGAATAATTAAACATTCTGGCAGGTATAACTACAAATTGCATGTGCCCTGCAAATTAATCCGTGTTTCGACAGCGAGAGAATGCTTTATGGTGTGTTTTGATCTGATAATCTGCGCATTTGACCACATTCGCTTTCTGCATAATAGATCCAATTGATCTACGGTTCTGAAGATTTTAACAGAGGATGAATCGGAAGCTTCGTTTATTTTTATTGATATTTAACAACGAATTTGAAATAAATAGAGTTTTAATGGAACTTGACGTGCAGGTAACTGTGAAATTTTGCATGAATTGAAAAAGAGTGCATGAAACGAATCAACAATCCGACAAACAATAAATTTGATTATAATTTGTAAATTTGACCGATATATGCTTTGCCAGACGATAAATTGAAATAATTGAAAAATACATAAACAATTAATTGCGAATTGTAATTTTATTGGTGTGTTCTGAATAACAAAATGTCGAATTAAATGTTCTGTATAGAATTCGCTGGTGAATTATTATTAATTATTAATTTTATCCTTTGTGATGCAATAAAAAATAAATAAATATTTAAAAGTTGTTGATGAAGAACCTGGGAAAGAATGTGAGGAAGAAAAAGCTGGAGGATGGAAGGGAAGAGTGCAGGATGCTGGTAGAGAGAAAAGAAAACACGGAGAAGAAGGAGAGAAAGAAATACTACCAGAGGAACGGGTGTCTCAGTGAAGAAATGGAAAGATTAAGAGCAAAAGGAAGATGGAGTGAAAGGGACAAAGACACGGACAAGCAAAAAGGAAGGGAAAGAATCAAATAATCCAGATCCAACAGGAAGTATGAGAGATTTATGATGACAGAGGAAATTCCGGAGTCCCTGGGGAGAGAAAATGCAAGAGAAAGAAAAATGATGGCGAGATTTACAGGTATTGGATGGAAGGAGAAGAAAGAAGGTGCAGAATGTGATGTGAGGAGAGAGAGACAATTGAGCACATGAGAGAGTGGGACAGAAAGGAACAGGGAAAGAATAGAAATAGAAAGGAGGAAGGGTTAGGAAAACATGTTAATTTTTGGAATTGTTATTTTTATGTGTGTAATTAGGAATCCGAAAATCCGGAGGGCAATAGAGCATTTATTACATACAGGGTGTCTTAAAATTATCGTATTCCGAGTTCGGGGCTTAGTAGGGGACATTCTGTTGACCAAGTAAAAATGTTAAAAAAAAAGCTGTCACTTTGATAAAAATATCAAAGTTGCCAATATTTGTTCAAAAGTACCTGATTAATATTCTAGCTATGTTGTACTTCCTTTTTGAACAAAAATTATAAAGCTGTTTTTTCAGGAAATGTCTTTTCATTTATATTTTAATATTTTACATAATCATCCTCACTATATTTCAAAATGAATGTCAACCATTTATATTTTTTATTTGAAGAAAACATGATGAAAAGTTTGAACCTTCAAACGTAAAGACTCCCCCTATATTTTTTATTTTATTTTTTCGAGATTCCTGAGATTTTTCCCTACAAGACCCCCCACTTGGAATACGTTAATTTTGCGACACCCTGTATAAGTTGTTTGTATTAAAATTTTCATTGGTGTTTATTTTGTAGAATTTTTGCGTGATAGACTAAAATAGAAGGACTATCATTTCTGTCTGGAATCAAGAGAATAGGACGCATTTCGTATAAAATAAAAAACCCAACTCATTGTTCAAATATTCTCGTAATTACGATACAAAACAATGGACTCCTCTTGCTTTACCGGAAACAATAAAAAGGTCCAAGAATAAACTAGCACAGGTTCAAAAGAGTGTTTTTACTTATTTTGGACCAGCTTTAGCTTTCAATGAAAGAGGACAATTAACTAAAGTCTTGGCTCTTCATTTAGCGTCGAGAAAAATCGAAAATTAAATGTTTATCTCTGATGCAGGTACTCATTTTGTTATTTGTTTAAATACTGGTTAATCTGGTCTTGCAGGTATTTGTTTTAACAGAAACAAAAGCGAAAAATTTTCTAACAATCAAGTCGTAACATAAATGATTAAATATCTACATACCACGTAATCCCATGAACTTAAGAGTGCAGTCAGTCCTGAAAAAGAAATTCTGAATTAATTACAATAATATTAGTTGTTACATTGAGCGATAATTTTACAAGTGATTTTCATGTGATACACTTTTTCAATAATAATTAAGAAATAAGTATTTACGCAACAAGTGGGATATCCACATTATTATCGCACGCAAGTCAAAGTCGAGTTTTACTGCCCGCACGATTAACCCTAGTAAAAAATTAATAAAAAATTACGAAACTTTAGGGTTACATTCCCTTAATATAAGACTTAAAATGTGTGCAATTAATTTTCCATTATCACTTCATTCAGAGCCATAAAATTAAAAAAATCGATTTTGAGCAAAAAAATGTTTTTTCGTACACGCTCATAATTCTCAATTAATTCAAAGAACACATTTATGAAATTCGCATCAAAAGAAAATCATTCCTTTTTGAATAATTCCAATTCTAACATCAAGAGCGAAAAATGACCTAGATTTATAACTACAGTGTCATAAATAAATATCTCATTGTTGGGAAACATCTGTTGACAACTTTTCTAGTAATTCTTAAGCCCCTTAAGGGCACCATAAACAACCTACGTCAACTTCTTTTGTGGAACTGACCGCCCAATTTAATAATAAATCATAGCTAAATTTTGCACTTTAATATCATATTCCATTTATTTCAAAAACCTGTGATGTTTTCATGATTTTAATGACACCAAATTTTTCCTAAATGTTTGAAAATGAAAAATTATGTATATTAATGTAGCGGTTATTGAATTAAAACGAAATCTTCAGCTGTTTCATTAAAAATTTTGAAATTTTTACAGATTTTTTGAGAAGTTTAAATCGATTAGAAGTGGGTGTTTTCGCTCGGGCGGTAAAACTTGACTCACCCGGTACAACGAATGGTGGTAAAAGTGTAGGAAGAGAGAATGAATGACGGTGAAATATCACTTTGTTTCATTATTTTTAATTCCTTTCTTTATTATTTGACCGCCCAACGTGCTGTAAAGTAAGTCATTAATTACCTGTCCGAAAACGTGGAATAAACAGGATATATCGCACGGTCGTGGATAATACCTGCATAATTAAATGTATTTTTTTAGTGTTGTATTGAAATACATCCAAATTCATTCCTCCATCCGGTGTCTTTATTTATGTGATGGTATTCAAAGTGCACTAAAACATTTTTAGCGGTAAGTAAGTTGCATATCATAAAATGCATGCACTATTGATCACAGGATGTGCAGATGCTGTCAATAAGAAGCTTTCACGAGAGTGCATTCATATCTCGTAATATCAAGAAAAATGTGGCTTCGGCACTTTATTCTAATTCCTTGGTTTTCGCCAGGAAGGTTTTCAATAAATTTAACTGTCACCTCTGTCTTTTATCATTATTGGAATAAGTTTTTCACCGATCTTCCTTGTCCCTTAAATTTCCCCCCCCACGTAAGACCCTGTAGACACCACTTATAAATTCTTCTTCGCAAGAACCGTTCTTATATTTTATTGTTTATTGATTTTTACAACAAACAATGTTTTTGTGTGATTACAATCCCGAAAACCACAATTTCGAAACACTTTCAGGCAGCACAGAATAAACATGTTATTCAGAACATTCAGAGCTTCAATCGAGCGCAATTATTATTTCTCTGAAACATCTCCCGGTTTAATAAACTCAAATATACGATACACTTTGATGCCCCATAAAAAATCTCGTTGCAAAGCAGTTCGTTTTCTCCCTTTTGGGTGTTGTCTCCAATGTGATCTGTGGTCATTTTATGACCCAACAAACAAGCACACACGAGCTGTAAAATGGTCGAAACGACGAAATAAAATCGCATGCTGTACATGCATCATATAAAATGATATTTTCTGCAAACGGACATTCACGGAACTGGCCGCAGACGCGGCCGCGGAGTTTGCAGCACTTCCGGAGGTCAACTCCCCGGATTGCGGTCACCTCGATTGCGTACTTGCTTGTGCAACTCCTCCGGGCGAAAAAAATCGCGAGGAAACTCGCTTTGTCGCCGCTAAATTTTCGGAAATCCGCCGCGAACGTATAAAATTCGGAAAGGAAATAATTACGAAAGCGGAGACGCGGCTTTCTTGGAATATTTTACGGCGGTAATATTTGGCGGCAATTTAGAGTCTTCCCTGATATTTTATGCGACTCTTTATAAGAGTCCACCGTAAGTATAACTGCAGTGGATTTTATAGTGCACCTGCTACCATCGTACGGGAAATTTGATATAGAGGGTTACAGACTCGGAAAACGTTTACAATTTTTTTTCACAGACTTCTCGTAAACAAAGGGTTACAATCTTCTCGAGTTTGTTTATTTTGTTTTGCGGATACGCGAAATGAAGGCGGCAAGGAGGCGCATTTGCTCGTTTCTTTGCAAAAATTTATTGCAAGGAGCTAGTAAGAAATATCACGATGAAATTGAAAACCAAAGAAAAAGCAAGCAAAATTGAAGAAGAAACTGATTTGTTTTGCTGCTCTACGTGGATACATATCAGAAAAATAACAAATAATTAATTATAAATTTAGAAATTGTATTATATTTGTTATTATTTTGACAACAACAAAAATTCATCCTCCAAAAACCTGTGTACGTTTTATAAAATATGATATACAGGGTGTATTTTTAAAATGTGCCGAAATTTTACCTACGAGGTTGTTTGACAACGTAGAAAACTAAAAGCAATTTAAAAAAATTGTAACTCAAAAAATAAATGTCATTTTATTTTTTGACAGAATTTTTTAAATATTTTTTCCGAGTTCTACATGAAGCCAGTAGCTCGTGGTTAAAATTTCTGCACGCATTTCAAAAACACCCTGTATATACTATTTTATCTTCAAGCGGATCACAAAAAAAAATCGAACATAAACTCACTTATTTATTTTTCGTCACGCGTCACGTTACACGCTCCTAGGTGAAAGACTCCGTCTCAACACGCTTCACTTCTTTGAAAACCTTGCATCATCCTCACCGACCCGATATTTATTTTTTGCACCACTTTAAAGCCACACGTTTCACTTTATTTCCTCGGGTTTGTCTCGTTTGTCATTAGCTTTGAACACATTCGGAATTCTCTTATAGAGAACCGCAAAGACGTGTCTACTTATTTTTCGAGTTCGGTGAACGGTGTCTAATTCCAACTATCCCACGCACCGAAAGACCTTAGACCTCGTCTTTCTTTTTGGCCGACGGGAAATGCCGTTGCCGCTTCGAGATTTTATTAATGGTTACTCAGATTTTTCCTTTCTGAAAGGTATGTTGAAATTGATTAATACTCCTTGCACCGGTGAGCAACTGCGCCTTCTGCGACGCCGCGCCGCTCCGATGTCAATTACTTTACACCCGAAAAAAAAATCAAAGCAATGTTTTTTCCCCTTTCAAATTTTCTCTTTGTTAGTTGTTGTCCAAAATTCGATGCCGCAAACGATAAATTTCGGTGTCAGATACTTGGCATAGTCGGGCGGAATTCCGAAAGCTCCCCCAGACACTTCCCATCCACCATTTTGTCTAGTGAAATAAATCCGACATCACCTGAAGCAAAGAAATATAATCTCTCCTGCTGCGAAACTGCCAGGATTACAATACAGGATTACGACAAATTACACACAGCATTAGTGCGCGAATGTTGAATAAATCGGGGGGATTACCCGGCGACCGTAAATTAGGGCATCATAGCGGTCACGTGTCCGGAGGACCGGCCGGTAAAAACGCAACCTGCATCGGCGCTAATGTAGCGTACCGGAGTTAATCCGGACTTAATCCGGGGGCGTTGCCTGACCATAACTTGAACACATCCAGTAATCTTCACGGTAATGCGCAATAAACACACGGAAATGGTTACAGAGTGAAACTGTAGATTGATTGTTAAATATTTAGAGGCGGCGGTGGCGGCGTCCTCGTAAATTTCTATTATTTGCTGCATGTTTCCTGCTTAAACTTTCATCGCAATCTCTGATTATTAATATTAAAAGTTAAAACGTGCCACTGCTGCACAGGTGATGCCGGAGCCAAGATTACACAGGCCCTTTCACAGAATTGTTGCAATTATTAAGTCTACATATTGCAGGAGTTACTCACGCCCAAAAAAAAGAGGTAGCAAGTTTGAAAGGGACACAACAAGGACAACAAGGGACAAGAAGTAACTCTTTTTTGGACGCACTTTTTCGTACGCACTTTTTCGGACGCACTTTTCAAGGCTTGGACCGTGGCGCCATCTTGATACACAAATAACTATTTTAGTACTGAAATGATACCTGTAATGTGTTTTATTTATTCTCTTATTTACAGGCCACGTTTATTCACTTGACAATTTGAAAAATTTCGGTTTTGTTAAAACAGTATAATATTTTTTTTACAATATCCTCTTCTAAAATGTTCTTTCTAAAGTGTTTCAATTTAACGTGAATTATTTTGAGTGAAAATCAGAATTTCGAAAGCAAATAAGCAAAGTTTGGCTAATTACGTCATATTTCAAGATTAACTGGTGCATTAAATAGACCGAATGGTCGATATTAGAGAAATAATTTCGTGCCGGAAAGCGAAATACACATTCCAAATCCCCAGAGAGCAAATGTGTGGGCAAGAATTATTGAGTAGTACATAATCCGGCCCTTTTAGCTTCTACGAAATAATCTCTTGAGAAATAAAGCGAGAGAAGAAATATAAAATATGGATTCACCTGGATGGTGCAACGCAGGGTAAAAGGGTGTGATAAAAAAATATTCGGATTTTTTTCACTTCTCGGCAGTAAATTTTGTTGTCACTATACTCCGTTCACTTGAGCAACATAGTAATCACGTGGACATCAGACAGTCCCTAATAAAAATGTACCGTCTTTTTTTTGATGATAATAAAAAAAATAAACATGCCCGAGTGTTGTTTGAGGGTGCTCCATGTCTTTTTTACTTTACTGAGCAAGTTAAGTGAACACAGTGTAGTTTAAAAAATTACTTTAGTAAGAAGTTACTAGATTTGAATGATTAGGCTGAGTAGAAGAGGATGGTACCAGTAGCATAAATAGATGGTCATGAAAGTCCCAAAGCATACCATTTAGTATATTGGGTCGCCAATAAAAAATATAGCTGGGAATTTGCGAAAATGATCGTCCTCCTTTGCCGTAACTTTTACTTTGAAATTATTTGAAAGGATTATTTTTTAGGGTCCGGGCCGGGAGTTCGATTTGGGACCGATTTGGCGCTGGTAAAAAATGGAAAAAAGCGCCGACACATTTTTTATCTTCACGTCGTACGCGAAAAACACGCTTTAACCCCATTTCTCTTTACATGTCTCAACCCCTCCTTGAACAGATAAAATGGAGGTCGACAACGATTGATCCCGGAGCTTTTTATCACTTCTAGAGACCCGTCGATTTTTCATCCTGTTAAAACACGCCGCCAACATAAGAAAATGATTTTTATAGATTCGTCGAGGGGCGGGAGCACTCCATCGTTTCGTCCTCCTGTTTTTGGTCAATAGCGTATGAAAATCCCAGCCCCGGTTAAACCACTCGAACGTTATGAGAGCTGATATTTAATTTTCGTCTGAAGACTGTTTCACACTCGGCTTCATCCTGCCGAAGAGCTTGTCGGGGGAATTTATGGCGCGTTCACGGCAGATAAGCAAAAAGTTTAATTGTTTTAAAATTGAACTTTGCGCGATGGCCGCCTTCTCGTTATTAAGCCAGAAGACGACTATAAATAATTTCGTGTTGTTATTAAGGAGGAAAGCTCCAGGAATATGGGAAAAAATTCAATCTGGCTTTGCGTTGCTTGGCGCCGCACGCATTAAAATGGTTATTATATTTACAGCTGCGTGATCAAAAGCCGACTTTTAAATTATGTTGTCGCTTTCTGACTCCCCCAAAGGAGAACATGATATTAAGAGATTTCCACGTTCAAAATCTTACGTTTCCAAAGTTTCCAACAGCCTAAAAATAAACACAAAACAATCACATCGTCGCAACAATTTGTACCGTCACTCAAAATTTCTTTTCTTTTCTTTAACTTTGTAATGTCAACATAAACCACTTGTTAAGGAGCTCAAAAATTCATCATCGAGTCATTGTTCTTGTACTCTTCTAAGATTAAAGATTCAGAGTAGAAAGTCTTTTTGTGCTTCGCCCAGTTGTCGGCCTCAACTGCGTTTCGGCCTTCAATCTCTGGGCTAGCCACAAAAAGACTCACTTCTACTCTTAATGATATAATATACTAGTTATTACACAAATCCAATCTCTTAATGAAGACAAAAGGTCAGTAGCAATGACCTCACGTCGACAAAGACGAATTAATGATTCACTGTTTAAAATAAAACTAGCCTCGGCATTTCATGAGGAAACACATTTGCGAACCTGTAAATTTCATAAACATTGAAACATTTCTGGTGCACTCGAATGTTCGAAATGTTGAAAGGGTAAAACATGAAACGTCAAAATAGATCAAGAACATCCTTGTACATCTCAACAATGCTTCTATAAACTGAAATTTATGTTTGCGGAAACCAGTTCAACCAAATAAATGCTCATTGGAGAGACGTAATTTAATTAAGTAATTCTAGTACTGTTTAGTTACAAGATTACTGCATGCTAAATAATTGCAGTAAACGTCTGTGCCGAAATCGAAAAGTTGTTTTCTAGGTTAACAACAGCAGATCGTTGACGTTTCTTTGACATTTCCGGGAAAAATATACTTACCAGTGGCGACGCGTTTGCCAATAAAGCTCGTAAATTACCCACTGAATGCTTATTTGCATAGGATTCCGTTGCGAGATGACCGATAATTTGCAACGCCTGCTCTGATTTGTTTTCTTTTTGATTACATTGTATACAGTCAGCTACTTTTAAGTCTTGTCACTGTACATGACATAATACTGTGTTGTTGAGAAGTGAATTATCTCTTCAAACAATACATGCAGCAAAGTAAATAGGAATGGGGCTTAGTTTAAGAGATTATCGTTATAAGTGCACTTAAAGTAGTTACACTAAACTTGTTCGCATGTTCATGCAAAAGCAAGTGAATTTGGATGAAATTGTACTGTGTCAAAATGAAGTATTGTCCACAATTTATTTGTTTTATTTGTAGGTGTTAAAATGTTACTAAATAATAACTTGAAAGATTAGATTCTGGGGAGAAAATATTGTTATATCAGAATGATTTGAAGACTGTAAAAGTAGCAATCAAAAGTATATTAGAGAAGGTAATTGTCAATGGTTTAATTGTTTGGCCTCTCTCATCACCAAGAAAAGTCCCGAAGGATATTCTGAACAGGGTCGGATCGGTGAATAAATATTTCAACAGACGAGGAATAATTGACAAGCGCCTGGAACTCTTCCAGATCCGTTGCGAACGTACGTGATGCCCAAGACGAACGACTCATCATCGAAGGTGTAAATTATTAGATGCTAATAATAGCTATTTTCAATACAAGTGAGCAAAGTAGCGCATTTAATCACGAGGACGGAAGTTGGGCATCCGAGCCGTAGGCGAGGGTACCAACCGGACAATTTAGCATGAATTTTTCTAGAAATTTACTCCAAGCAATTTCCCGTTTTTTCGTCAATTGAAATCTAAATAACAGGTTAAAAGTTTAAATAAGTCAAAAATAATACAGGCTTTAGTTATTAATAGTCAGAAGTATTTTAAATCAGATTTAAAAAACTTTCTGTACAACATATTTGGCGCTCTCTATCGACAAACTCGCAAAACATTCACTTTGCTAACTAGTGAGAAAATATTTTTTCTCCCTACCGGTTAGAAATGTA
Organism: Tenebrio molitor; assembly: GCF_963966145.1. NCBI lineage: Eukaryota > Metazoa > Arthropoda > Insecta > Coleoptera > Tenebrionidae > Tenebrio > Tenebrio molitor. The sequence continues at coordinate 1,436,350 of NC_091049.1, forward strand.
GGCTGTGGATACCTCATTTGAGGTGAGAAAATTCAACTTTCTCGCTAAGGTAAGAAAGTTAATCATGAAATGTTTATGGTAAAACTGTACCAAAATACAAATGTCAAAAGTGTCAAAAGTGAAATAAGTTATTGATAAATGAAAGCCAATTCAATGAAGTAAGTTGGTAGGTCAATCATATAATCTGGAAAATAAACAGATAAGCTAGGTAGGTAGATTACTTTACCCTGTTTATATCAAATTTTCGAACAAACCTCAAATCTTCAAATGCGATGACAAGTTAATTAAACAAATAACACAGCCTACTATTCAATTCTCAAAATTTTCGTTTTAATCACGAATATAACCATCTTTTTTGACTTTTTTCAACAAAGTTGTGCCGGTAGGGAAAAAAATTGTATTCAAACCTTGTTAAGAAAGTGTCCTTGCAGACCTTAGGCACTTACAAACCTCGTCTACGACTCGGTTTATAATCTTTGCCTGCGGTCTGCAAGAAACCACTTTCTTACCTTGGTTTGAAATATACTAATTCTTCACTAGTGTTTCAATTGCCAAGCACTGAAATTCAATGATCATGGAAAAAAAAAATTTTTTGAACGCTTTCCACCAAGACCTGCAGAACTTGACTCGATCGATGGTCAGAATCTACACCCAACACATCTACATTTGTAAGACTGTAATGTAAATTTTTCCTTTTCTCTGGATAAATTTCGTTGCGACATTTTCAAGTAGGTCGCAGGAGGCTTTTATGTGGTCCAAGTCCCGCCCCGTGGTGAAATTATTATCTGAAACTCGACGATTTATATCGTCGCCACCCCTTTAGCTAGTTATAATAGTGATATATTCGTGCTCTTTCTGGAAATTTTTGAAAAGACGTCCCCACGATTAGCCCCTCCTGCAATAAATTAACAATCGACTCTGCTACGGAACTTCCTCCAGATCCCGGATGATTCACACCGGAACAAACGATCCTTCAACAGGTGTTAATGTGAATAAGTTAAGTGCACGATGGAGAAGAAGAGAAAAAATCGTCGTCGTTATTGTTTGATAGGTCGTTACGAGCGTGTTTTCTACATCACTGTTGGAGGAAATTCAATTTCTTTGTTGTTGTATGTCGTCCCGGATCGTTTCCCCCGTTGGTTCTTCTTCGGTTTGTTTCGCTGCCGGTCAGTTGCACTTATTGCTTTTGATTAATAATAACCGGGAGAGAAATGGGGTCGCTTCTAATTTCGTGGAAACAGAAAAATATATCTTGCTGGGTATGTCTGAGGCAAACCGCTCGTTGCCGCCGGTTTTTGTTGGTTTCTGAATGGGTCACGTAACTTGTTTTATAAACAATGAAAACAAACACGGGATAGAAATAGACGATTGAAAAAGATTGGCTCAAGGGAATATGGGAGCAAAAAGAAAATCGGCGGCGTGGCGATGATGACGGACCGGTTGGGAATTTTGATACATTTTAAAAATTTCCGAAGGGATGAAAACCAATTTTAGTTACAGAACTAATAGTATATTATGTTATTAAGAGCAAAAATGAAGTTTTATGTGCTAGCTGCATCACTATTTTTCATAACTGTTAAAATCACTGAAACAATAACTTTCAGTACAACATCTGTATCCACAAACTCTAAAAACATTCACTTTGCTCACTAGTGAGAAAATATCATTTCCTCACTAGTGATTCAATTGCCATTTCTACTATTTTCAGTGATTAAAAACCACCAAAATCCAATGATCATGGAAAAAACTACGTTTTCGTCATATTTTAGTTATTTTTTCCACCCTTATTACGCATAGTAATTCCGTTATAACGTTTTTTTTTTAATTGGGCGTCGAAGTTGGCGTTGAATGTTGAAGAGTCGATTGTGAACGCTCCACCGGATTCCAACTTTGATCAGCTGTTGAAATCTAACCTCACTTTCCCGGATTCCAACTCTGATCAGCTGTTTAAATCTAACCTCACTTTCTGCGTTGTTTGTGTTTTTACTCTGCAGTTTGAAAAATCAGTGTTTTAAGACGAGTGGTTCATTCACAATCGACTTTTCAACGCCACATTTAAAGAAAACACGCTTTATAGCTTGAATTCTGGTAGAAATCATGAAAGCTCGGACTCTTCGACCTTCTGTTTTTCTCTCGTGTAATTACCAGAAGTGTCACGGCCAATCAATACCGATATGTCGTCGCCGGATTTTGTGCAAACAATCGGGAGAATATCCGGTTCCAATAACAACAGAACAAGAAGAACAAAGAAGAATAAGGGATAATAATTAAGTGTAGGTCGGCAGCCCCCACCGTCGGATAATTAATACAGTATGGACAGCTGGCTTGATGGCGAAGACCGCCCTTATTGCCGGAATTTCCCATTTAGGGTTGTCATTTACTTCCAGATTAAACCACTTTTACTTCCCCCAAACACCCACATATTTTTCAGACGTAATAACGCAAGGATTGTGACAACTTTAGGACCCACTAAATTTCGGACACAACCTCATTGTATCATTGAAATTGCCGTCCCGTCGGAATCCGCGCGTCTAGTTTTTACAACGTTAATGACATCCTTAATGGTGGTAAGTCGAGGGGGAATTTCTGAATTTACCGCAACATGTAAATTGGCCGGCATAGTGTGCTAATGTTGCCGTCTCTCTCCCGGAGACTCCTCCACGCAGATATCTATTCGTTGATTACGTTTTCCCTCCGTCCCTATAAAAACATAGGTTTAGAGTCGGTTTCCGTGTACAAAAGCACAATTCCTGCTTTATATTAAATAATGTGTTTATATTCCGCGCTGTTTGGGAACGTTGCGCAGCATTAACCTTCCTTTGACGATTTCCGAGCTGGAAGTTTAAAAAATTTACAGTGTACGATATAATATGGCCTATCTTACTGGTGATTTTGCTTTCACGTGTAATTCGTTGCCGTCAAAAACACCTCGCTATTATTTTTCTCATCTGCAATGCCGAAAAGGTCCTTTGATCGTTTATTTGCGCCGGAATTTCGTTTCATACTTTCAGGACAAAAATTCAACTGGATCGAACAAACATAAATCACTTAGATAAATGCGAAATGTGGGACAATGTGAGATCAAAATATGGTGCCTCAGCGTTGGTTATTGATTTTGTTGTGAAAATTGCAAAGCAGAATGCCTTATTCATTTTTATTAGGTACTCTGTAACTCCCAAGAATGTCATATATGTCAAAGAATGTCAAAAATAAGACAAGCTTTAGTTATTAATAGTCAAAAAAATATTTTTTTAGTTCTAGCCATAAAACCTTAGAATTTTACATCAACTCTAAAGTATCCAACAGTATTGATTTGTACCGTTTATGTATTTATAAGAAGCTAAATCTAGTTCTACAGAACTGAGTACTGTGGCCAAGCGCCTAGCGCACCACTTTGCACTAGGGAGGTCCCGGGTTCTAACCCCAGTGCCGCCTGACCACGTGTGGGTTTTTTTCAAAGTTTTCCCCACACCATCACATCGTGGTATGTCTCATATCACAGATAAGGCGAATACTGGGTCAGTACCAGCTTCTCAGTACTTACCACCTTCCTTCCTTCCATCCTCACCGTACCCATCCTCCGTACCAAGCCTCGATTCCGCCACATCTCAGCTTTCAACTGACGCTTTTTAAATGACTTTTGACCATACTGAGAAAGAAATATTTGCAATTTCGTAGCGGCAGTTCGTAAATTTTGTATGTTTCGTAACGCCACTATCCATTAAAAGTTTTAGAGGCTTCTAGGCCACCGGTCTTAATTTTTCACTTTAACGTTTACCGAGCTCTTAAGTTGAATAAACTGTCTAACAAATTGTCTTCCTGAAAGCACAGACCGAACAATAAAACTTTTACGGCACAAAAAGAATAGACAATGTATTGTTAGATAATTGACGAATGAAACCAGACGATTCATTAATTTCGGCGTCGTTTTGGGCTAGATCTAAGTACAAGATACAAACTAATACGTCTTCATGAAGAAACTTTTTATATTAATTGAGGTTCTTGTGAAACACAAGACAACTCGTATTGGAGTTCAATAAATAAATCCCTGAGAAGTTTTTTTAGCAATAATGAATGTTCTGTATTAGTAGAGCAGTAAATTGCCAACCAAGCACCATCACGCTGACTTGTGTTGCAGAACATTTTCGATATTCCTGTTTGTTAGATTCGTTAGAGACTAAAAGCCTCCATTTGTGGTCCATTTTATGAATTTCTCCTGAGGAAAACCTCGCACACTCCAGAACTCCTCACAATAATATATTCATCATCACTCAGTGTTGTTACTGCTTCCATGCTATGGTACCGCCGCGCAACGTTTCGAATAAAGTGGGTTGGTGTAAATTTGTGAAACAGGAAACCGCACTTGATGAAACAAATTTAATTGCATTGTTTCACCCCGACGCAGTGCATTTTCTTTATGCAACGATAGAAATCCCCTGATGCGCTTGAACCGGACATGGACATTCCTGAGTGACGTTGCTATTGTGCTGCGTCACTTTGACGCGAAAATCTCGAGGAGGGGGCGTTTCCAGGGATGATAAAAAAATCAGGACGTGTGTCCCGTTCGGTATCAGCAGCTGCTTATGAGTTTTCGGGAGTCGACCCTCGTCGCACTAGGATTCAGCTCTCGTGGCTTCGATATTTCCAAATATCTGTTCACCTTCAATGTTTTTTAAATGGACGTGTCAAAAAGCACGCGGAATACGTTACGAGACGGTCGGGGGTGTTATTTGTGAATTTACCACCGTGCGTAGATTAGTACTCCCCCGGAACGCCTGGAAAGAGCCCAGAAAATAAATACCCCGAAGTAATATCGCGAGATGTGTGTAATCCCGCTAAATTTATGGATATATCATAGACGATTAACCACGGACCCCTTGGCGAAATGCTAATTTAAACGTCAGTAGAACAACGGGTATTAAAACGCACCTGTGCCCTCTCCCACTAAAAATGATGGATGATGGGTAATCAAGCCATCTCCGTAAACAATGGCACTATTGTCGATTGTCATGCGAGTGGAGGGGGTGCAGTGGCGCGCACACTACTCGCCCGAAGACTTTGGACCAATCAGAACTGTCCGACTATCTGTTTTAATAAACACGACGCGTTTAAGTTTTATCAGAGTCGTTTCGCTTTTATGGCATTCTGAAAACACGAACTCAATAAAAATGACGATAATGTAATTCCATACAAGAATACACTCTCGTAAATCCGTCCCAACAAATATTTGACCTTTATCAGACAAATATTGGCGAATAAATAAGGGAGGAACGAGCACAACCCTTAGTTTCGTTGGGCGAGAGGTGACACAATTAAATTGTAATTTGCCGGGGTCTGATTGGCCAACAATAAACCGTCCACGTTTCCGTATCCGTCATAAAACTAACCCCTTCTGCAGTTCAAATAAGTGCTATAATCTTATCTTTATAGCTATCGCCACTATTATCCCCATCCGATTGTCTACTTTCGGGCATTATCTTTGTCAGAAATGACTTTTATTCCGACCCTGTGTTATGGTAGAGGCGGATTTATCGAATCACCACCGACATATAAACACAACTCCTCGACGCTAAACTCAAGAGAGGAGTCTTCCAGAGGACTCGCTTTGATTCTTGCGCCTCTTGGAATTTCATAAAAATTGATAAGGCAAAGATATTAGGAGTGATGTTATACAGGACATTATACTAAAGTCCAAAAAGAGAAACTCTAAATATTCAATTTACTTTTTATTCAAAATTCATATTTACGAAATACTCTTCTGAATAAAATCCACACCTGAAGTCGTTCCTATCCGTTTTATGAGCTTAAATACTATCAAAGTGTTTCAAATACTGAAATCTCTGCCGACCTTACATCTTTCATTCCCCCCCGAAGAGAGGCGGGGGCTGCTGAGGCTTTCCAGAGCGTTTTCAGCCACACTGACGGGAAGATTGGGGATAGGTACGGTGAGGATGGGTGCGGAAGGAAGATGGTAAGTACTGAGAGGTACTGACCCAGCATTCGCCTTATCTGTTATATGAGACATACCACGATGTGATGGTGTGGGGAAACCTCTGAAAAAAACCCACACCTGGTCCGGGTTAGAACCCGGGACCTCCCGAATGTAAAGTGGCGCGCTAGGCGCTTGGCCACAATACTCGGTACACTAACGACGTTCGCGTCCCGGTTTTGTTTTAGGCGCTCTGCACTCTCACTGGCCCTGGACATGTTTCAAAGCTTGCACTAAAAAGGCCCAACTGATTCTGCTGTGAATTTTCCTCTCTTCTTTTCCGCTTAGGAGGAATCATTTAAATATTTTACTACCAACAGTTGCGTCCCCCGACAATAAATTATTATTAACTTCCATGCTGACACAGTTCCCATAAATGTACAAGTGCGTCTTTAACTTTGCATAGTCTCGACGGAATATTGTCATTCCAGTTGTGAACGTAACACCCCCGGGGTTCCACTTACGTCCAATGAAACTTTTTCATATTAATCTTTTTTTGGTAGATTTGTGTTTTTATTTACTCCGACAAGCTCGATCGTAAACCCGTACAACGATCGTGGCCATGCATGCTCATTAAAAAGTTTGTAAAAAAAATGAGTGTGTATGGATGATAGCACCTGGAATCATCAACAACGGGCTTGTGATAGCTAAAACCCGAAATAAATACTTTGTAATGTGCCTTTCACCTCAGAGCGTGTGACGTGACGCGTCACGCTGAAACTAATTCACAGCCCGGGAATAACGTCGTGGTGCGCCTAAAGAAGTTTTCACTTAAAAAATGTTTGCAAAAGGGGAAAAGAGAATTCGCGTGTTCTGTTATTGTCCTTCCGGGGCAAGGTTTAGCTGCGAGAGTGAAAAAATTATCATTATTGTCATGGAGAATTTTGATTTGATAAAGGGCGTAAAAAAGAACCATTAGAGCTCTCGATTTGGCTAACTCAAACATAAAATGAATAACTTGGGGGCTCAGGGAGCAAGAGCCGTGTTACCGCAGATTGGGTCAGCTTGTGTCCGAAGTTTAATTCTGTTTTATGTCTCTAGATGCTTGAGTCGGTTTAGGGTAAAATTTGCGCGTCATTTTACGGGTTAAACAAAGTCATAAAAAAATAATCCCCGATGCGTTACGTTCAAATTTAGTCACATTATCTCTCCTAACCGGACCTACCTCCACTTAAACATGTTGCCGGACCCGAACGTAAAATTTCAGGCCACATTAAACTGTTCCAAACACTGAGAACTTTTTATTTTAAGTAAACCAACAACCCCCCGAAGGGGGGCGGACTGCTGAGGCTTTCCAGAGCTTTTTCAGCCACACTGACGGGAAGAATCGGGATGGGTACGGTGAGAATGGGTGCGGAAGGAGGGTGGTAGGTACTGAGAGGTTGATACCACCCAGCATTCGCCTTATCTGTAATATGAGACATACCACGATGTGATGGTGTGGGGAAACCTCTGAAAAAAAACCCACACCTGATCAGGGTTAGAACCCGGGACCTCCCGAATGCAAAGTGGCGCGCTAAGCGCTTGGTCACAGTGCTCGGTACAACCAACAAGAGCACACTGGACCATATATGTACTATAGTTGGCGCGGCGAACCGGTGGAGTAGTCACGAGGTGATCACGTGATAGTTTGTAGCCTGATTTACACTGCCTCGCCAAATTTGAGTTTTGTGCGGGAAATTTAAATCGTACCACTTTAATTGTTATTTTTATGGGGGTCGTCGCCTAGGTGCGCCATTTTGGCTTGTGCAGATAACAGCTGTGGGATGCACATTTTTAGGAATTAAAGCCCTCCTCGAAGTCTCAGGCAAAATAAAAGCACGAAAGCTCCGTAAGTAAAACGTGGAGCCCTATGCAGATTACAAGATTGGAGAAAGCGATTTTCCTTAAAACAAAATAAAATTGGATTTTTCCACGAAAACCAACTTTGACTTGGTGCTTCGCTTCAGTCAAATGCAATTTACAAAACGCTGACAAATCTTCAACCATCAACTAAACGCAGTCGCTTTTACCGCACCGCTTTGTTTCCCGTGCAATAGTGTTTTATTTTATGACACGAAATAGACGTGCAAAAGTCGAACACAAACGGAAAAAACTTGTTAATAAAATTGGTTCTCAGTGGGGAAACAATCTGTCAATCGGGGGCCACACCTCGAAAGCACTCCGTTCGCTCGTTGTTAAGATGGCGTGACTCGTCGGCAGGTTCGTGGGTGGAAATCGGCATTATCGCCCCTTTTCATTAGAAAGGATAACGAGGCGATACGATGAAATAAAACCGAATTCCGGAATAATCAAGTGAAATCCGGGACGGGAGAACAACATGCGAAAAAAAGCCGCCGAAGCAGACGAGGGTGGGGGCGAGTTTCGGGAATCTATATAGTACGTCGGTGACGTCCCTTTCATCTCCTACATATATATCGGGTTGACGAGGGGGATTTTTATTGAATTTTTAGTAGCGCATGGAAAATTGACGACAGGACTCCCGATACTTACGTTCTAATCCTGCACTCTTCCTTCGAGCGACAAGAGTGGATTCTGTATAATCCTTCCACTGTTCAAGGATCATTTGTCGGGATTCTCGACCGGAATTTCTTTGTGGGAACATTCATCAAGTTTTTACTTTTATTTTACTACCCCGGATCTGACGAATCGACTTTTCAAAAGGATCAATCGCGTCAGATATTGCATGTAACGAGAATAAAAATATTGCTACACGTTCTCTACGCCCCAAAGCTCACAAAGATCAACTAATCGAAGCTCATTACTTTGTTAATGTTCAATTTTCTAATCCAAACATGATTTGTTCCTGTCACGCTTTATTTTTAAAAATAATATTTGAAACCGTTTTCAAACTCTTACAGCAATCTACATTCAAAGAAATAAATAAACAAAGACTGTTATTGATTTGGATTTTTATACTCTTCTTTTTTTTTGCATTCATTATATACTCAAAGCCCCCAAAACTGGTCTCTGTGACGGACTTACCTTCACATCTCGTCCATTTGATTCTTTTCGTTATCGTTTCGTCATAGATAAATATATTTTTAAACGGATTCAAACAAAATCCATATAGATGTTCTTATCTACGTCTTTTTTGTTGTTGGAAAGGAAGATTACAAATCTCACAAAGGTAGATTTCGTTCAAAAAAGAATACCTAATAATTTCCTTTCATCTCTTTCAAACGGACACACTACACACATATTTTCTATAATGCTGAAATCAATATGATGTAAATATTTTTTTCTTCAAACGTTCGTAAATTATGACATTATCCTGCTGCATTGATAATGCTAAAGTGTCACTTCATTGGTCATGGCATCTAACGAGCTGACGAGCGGCAGATAAAGTTATTATCTCCGCTGATGAGCGGCAGTAAAGTAAACTAGCTAAATCATTTGAAATTCCTACCTGGTTTCTTAACATGTCTTAAATAATTTGTTATGAAGGTTTGAAGAGAAAATGGCATATGTTAATTACTTCACTCTCACAATGTGACGTTATAAAGGATTCTTTACTTCTGATATGGCTTCAGTTCTGTTGTGTTTTTCTGTCGTACGGTATAATATGCCTGAAAAAGCTGAACAATGTTTTATTGAAATAAGAAAACTTTACTTTCGGAGTTGCTTCAAGCTTCATTTGAAATAATGAAAGTATCGTTAATATTTTATTCATATTGCGTAGGTTTAAAACCCTGCATATTTACTCAGAGGACCTGGTTTTCCTATCTTGCTTTTTGAAAAAATGTTTCGATTTTTTTAATAAATTTTCTTGATTGTTTTGACTGACATGATGAAAAAGAAGACCGTTCCACCCAACCCATATAAAGGTATTGGTACGTCATAAAAACATGCATAAGTCGTCTCCACATGTTTAAGCAACACAGTGAGCATAGTTTGGTTGCCCATACTCGCATTTATTTTTTGTAAATATAAAAAAAAAAAACTATGACAGTAAACAGAAAAACAAAATGTTATGGACCTCCTTAATTTAATTATCTATCAAATGAGTGTTTACTTACCGCGAAAAAACGTTCCATAGCAAAGAAAATCCCCAAAAAAAATTCGGGTTTTTATTAATTACAAATTAATTATTACACTTATTTAAAAAAATAATTAATAACAATGAACCCCTACCTTCTATCAAACTGTACCTTGCTTTTTTCATTTTAGAGAAATTCACAAAAAAAAATCCATTTCCAATTTCTATCGAATTTGCACCCCGAAAAAACATTTAAACGGCCATAGCTCCCTTATTAAACATAAATAATATGATAATGAATTCTACACCGCTTTTCAATGCGCTTCTTCTGAGTCGAAAAAAATTTACCTGGATCTTTCCGTTTTAGAGAAATTCGCAAAAAACCAAAAAATCCATATTTTTGGCTCCCACAGGAAAAAATGGGTTCAATGGCCGGAACTTTTACTATACCTGAATTCAACTCATCCTATACAATAACTGACAGCAATTTGGTTCGAATCGGCGACAAAAAAATTTTGGAAGAAAACCATGTACCCCCCCCTTTCTATCTAATTTTCACTTCGGAAAATCATTTAAACGCCCATAGCTCCCTTATTAAGCCACATATGGTAATGAATTTTGCACCGTTGGATTGCTCTTGTCAAGGCGCTTCTTCTGAGCCGAAAAAAATTTACCTGGATCTTTTCGTTTTAGAGAAATTCGCAAAAAAACAAAAAATCCATATTTTTGGCTCCCACAGCAGAAAATGGGTTCAATGACCGGAACTTTTACTATACCTGAATTCAACTCATCCTATACAATAACTGACAGCAATTTGGTTCGAATCGGCGACAAAAATTTTTTGGAAGAAAACCATGTACCCCCCCCCTTCTATCTAATTTTCACTACGGAAAATCATTTAAACGCCCATAGCTCCCTTATTAAGCCACATATGGCAATGAATTTTGCACCGTTGCATTGCTCTTGTCAAGGCGCTTCTTCTGAGCCGAAAAAAATGTACCTGGATTTTTCCGTTTTAGAGAAATTCGCAAAAAACCAAAAAATCCATATTTTTGGCTCCCACAGCAAAAAATGGGTTCAATGACCGGAACTTTTACTATACCTGAATTCAACTCATCCTATACAATAACTGACAGCAATTTGGTTCGAATCGGCGACAAAAAATTTTTGGAAGAAAACCATGTACCCCCCCCTTCTATCTAATTTTCACTACGGAAAATCATTTAAACGCCCATAGCTCCCTTATTAAGCCACATATGGTAATGAATTTTGCACCGTTGGATTGCTCTTGTCAAGGCGCTTCTTCTGAGCCGAAAAAAATTTACCTGGATCTTTTCGTTTTAGAGAAATTCGCAAAAAAACAAAAAATCCATATTTTTGGCTCCCACAGCAGAAAATGGGTTCAATGACCGGAACTTTTACTATACCTGAATTCAACTCATCCTATACAATAACTGACAGCAATTTGGTTCGAATCGGCGACAAAAAAATTTTGGAAGAAAACCATGTACCCCCCCCTTTCTATCTAATTTTCACTTCGGAAAATCATTTAAACGCCCATAGCTCCCTTATTAAGCCACATATGGTAATGAATTTTGCACCGTTGGATTGCTCTTGTCAAGGCGCTTCTTCTGAGCCGAAAAAAATTTACCTGGATCTTTTCGTTTTAGAGAAATTCGCAAAAAAACAAAAAATCCATATTTTTGGCTCCCACAGCAGAAAATGGGTTCAATGACCGGAACTTTTACTATACCTGAATTCAACTCATCCTATACAATAACTGACAGCAATTTGGTTCGAATCGGCGACAAAAATTTTTTGGAAGAAAACCATGTACCCCCCCCCTTCTATCTAATTTTCACTACGGAAAATCATTTAAACGCCCATAGCTCCCTTATTAAGCCACATATGGCAATGAATTTTGCACCGTTGCATTGCTCTTGTCAAGGCGCTTCTTCTGAGCCGAAAAAAATGTACCTGGATTTTTCCGTTTTAGAGAAATTCGCAAAAAACCAAAAAATCCATATTTTTGGCTCCCACAGCAAAAAATGGGTTCAATGACCGGAACTTTTACTATACCTGAATTCAACTCATCCTATACAATAACTGACAGCAATTTGGTTCGAATCGGCGACAAAAAATTTTTGGAAGAAAACCATGTACCCCCCCCTTCTATCTAATTTTCACTACGGAAAATCATTTAAACGCCCATAGCTCCCTTATTAAGCCACATATGGTAATGAATTTTGCACCGTTGGATTGCTCTTGTCAAGGCGCTTCTTCTGAGCCGAAAAAAATTTACCTGGATCTTTTCGTTTTAGAGAAATTCGCAAAAAAACAAAAAATCCATATTTTTGGCTCCCACAGCAGAAAATGGGTTCAATGACCGGAACTTTTACTATACCTGAATTCAACTCATCCTATACAATAACTGACAGCAATTTGGTTCGAATCGGCGACAAAAATTTTTTGGAAGAAAACCATGTACCCCCCCCCCTCTATCTAATTTTCACTTCGGAAAATCATTTAAACGCCCATAGATCCCTTATTAAGCCACATATGGTAATGAATTTTGCACCGTTGGATTGCTCTTGTCAAGGCGCTTCTTCTGAGCCGAAAAAAATTTACCTGGATTTTTCCGTTTTAGAGAAATTCGCAAAAAACCAAAAAATCCATATTTTTGGCTCCCACAGCAAAAAATGGGTTCAATGGCCGGAACTTTTACTATACCTGAATTCAACTCATCCTATACAATAACTGACAGCAATTTGGTTCGAATCGGCGACAAAAAAATTTTGGAAGAAAACCATGTACCTTCTATCTAATTTTCACTTCGGAAAATCATTTAAACGCCCACAGCTCCCTTATTAAGCCACATATGGTAATGAATTTTGCACCGTTGGATTGCTCTTGTCAAGGCGCTTCTTCTGAGCCGAAAAAAATGTACCTGGATGTTTCCGTTTTAGAGAAATTCGCAAAAAAACAAAAAATCCATATTTTTGGCTCCCACAGCAAAAAATGGGTTCAATGGCCGGAACTTTTACTATACCTGAATTCAACTCATCGTATACAATAACTGACAGCAATTTGGACCGAATCGGCGACAAAAAATTTTTGGAAGAAAACCATGTACCCCTCCTTCTATCTAATTTTCACTTCGGAAAATCATTTAAACGCCCATAGCTCCCTTATTAAGCCACATATGGTAATGAATTTTGCACCGTTGGATTGCTCTTGTCAAGGCGCTTCTTCTGAGCCGAAAAAAATTTACCTATACAATAACTTACAGCAATTTGGTTCAAATCGGCGACAGGAAATGTTTCGAAAAAAACCCTACCTTCTATCGAATTTGCACTTCGAAAAAACATTTAAACGGCCACAGCTCCCTTATTGAACATAATATGACAATGAATTCTACACCGCTGGATTCCTCACAGCTTTTTGATTGGCTTAAATTTCTCGAAGGAAATAGTCTTCCCAAACAGGTTATCTATCATCAATTTTCTCAAACGGAAAACTTCCTCAGACGCATTTTTGAAGTCTTGAACGACCAAATTAAGGCCACGATTGCAAAAGCTCGTTTGCAATTTACGCAAACCTGACAATAATTCTGTTGCAGTAAGCAGGCGAAGTTTGTTCATTAATTAGCAACCACCAAAACAACCACCATATCTATTATGAACTCCGAACACATTACTTATGCAGTTTGATCATGTTCCCGGAGTTAGCAACACAGGACCAATTAGTTTTAAAGTTATGCGGCTTAAGTTCCAGTTTCAATTGAATCAAAATATGAATGGGAGCCAGGATTATTGCCCGGAGTCCCTCGATCAATCATACCGAATCATTAATCCGGCCCACTTAATTTGGTCTTCTTTTATGCGTGGCTGATCGTCCATCAATCACGTGATTAATTTCGTGACCGGGCCGAATAATTTTTTCTAAGCTCGTGGTGGTTTGCAAACAAAACTGTTGGGACGGACGTGGGGTAAGTTTTAAAATGACAGCGTGAAATGGGTTAGTCGATCGGTGTCCCGCCGGGAAACAACCAGTGTTAAAGCTCGCTCCTTGGGGATCACCAGTTTCATGAACTTTAAATTGGATGTTTACGGTTTTTCAATCAATATTTGAAATAAATATGGGATATAACTTCTGTCACGTCACAAATCTATGGTTTCCAACTAATTTCCCACAAGAATATAACTTTCACGCGAGGGATAAAATATTTAAGCGATCTTTCATTAGGACTAGTTTCTCTAATGGACCAGACGTTGCTAACTTTTATTTTTCCAAATCAAAAGCACTCCCAAGTTCTACACTAGGTACATATTTAATTCAAAGACATCATTTAAATTGACATTTCTTTATTTTATCACCCGCGGAACATGTTTCAATGACTGTAGTAAGCTGTTCCAAGCATGTTTATGGTGGGCGGGGCAATTGTTGGAGAGTCGGACCTATTCGCTCATTCAAAACAGAACAATTTAGCAGACGCAGATTACTTGTCATGAAGAAAACAATATAGGCTCTGCTATTGTCTAGTTAGACAATAGCACTTCCTACTTTCTGGCGCATCAAGGATTTCTGAACTTTCTATGCTATTAAATTAATATAATATAATTTTGTTTTTATTTTATTTTATTCATATTAAATATAATTTAATTTGTTGACTCTTTGAACACGTGTTTCACAGATGACTTGTGCCAAAATCTGGCAGAAAAATTCCATTTGAAACTAAAGCAAACTTTAACACAGTGGACGTTTCCAATTTAAAGTTTGTCCTGTCGATTTAACCACCAGCAAATCCTGTGGGACCACAGTCAGAGGCGTAACAGATGCCGACATTTACATTATCCTTCCTCTTCATTACAAAAATGAAATACCATTAAATTTACATTAATTAGTATATTTTTTCAACGAAAATGAAAATTAATTTCTTGATGAAAGCTGCAGTAAAAGACGTAATCACAGACGCTGGAAACTACTTTGTTGCACTTTTTCTCCTAATTATCAAAGAAAATTACGTTTAGTTTAGACGTTGCAAATTTAACTAACCAAAACGGTTTTGTTAAAAAGATTATTAAAATATTATTCTTGGTTAAATTTTCGTTTTACATAATGTAAATGCATGAGCGTGGTATGGAGAGTACAGATAAGAGCTCATAGTAGAAAAAAATCTAGGTATGCATCATAAAAAAGAAACATTTTAATTGGAAATTTAATAAGAAATGCAAAGTTTGTGATTCTTAAGAGAATTACTAGGACAGGGTATTTTTGTTGTCAAAACAAACTCGAACTCCGAAGATTGGAACAAATGCCTATCAAAGAGGCAAATCTCATGTTTTGTTGAGGATAAAATACTTGCTTGAATTTTTTTTGTTAGACGTGTAGCGTTACGAAACGCCACAATGGCGATTGGCCGGAGTAGGAGGCCACGAGGTCCTACTTATGCTCGCGGGGCTAATAGATCGCAGTTCGAAGACCCGGAACTAGCAGTTAACGCACGGCATTTGGCAACGCGACGCGCCCACCCTGCCTTCAAGTTTTTTACGTCGCTCATTCCGGAAGCGGAAAGTTTCAATTTAGAGTCATTTGTGCCAGCCACCACGGGGGGGGCTGGAAGAACACATGTTACCCCCGCAAATGTCAGGCTGAGGTGGCCTCACGCCTCTAGGTTGGCGAGCTGCAACCTATCTTTCAGAACCCCACTTTCACTTTCTCTTTCTCTTCACTTTCTCTTCTTCTCTTCTCAGCGATAGGTGACCGTACGGTAATGTTGGGTCCCTTTTCCTCTTTAGTAACTTGCCGGAAAGTCATCTCCTTCTTTTCAACCCCATCTTTCTTCCTGTCCTTTTTTTGACCTGCGAGTTACGGCAATTAACATCAGGATAGACGTGCACGACTTACCGACACAATACCGTCCAAAATCTGAATTCTCCCGCTCGGTATAATTTCGAGGTAAACAAACCGACGCCATGACGGTCCACCTGTCATGACACGCGCACGTGTAGTACCACCGGAAATGCACATTTTTGATTGCGCAGTACCACGCAAGCGCAGCCCGCCTTATAGCACAACTGAATAAGGTCGAGAATCGCGCGCGTGACGATTTTCGCGATTTATGGGACTGCGGTACCGAGATTAAAAATGCGGAAGTCGGACACTTCGTCGAGAGCCGTCGAAGCGACGCCAGCGAAGCGCCTTTTAGAGTTCGTGGTCGAGTGACCCCTCGCACTATAGAGGTAATTATCGTTCAATTTTGAATTCATTTCACTAAGACCATGTATTAGGGGTGGTTCGATCCAGTTTAGAGTCAATCCCGTTTGGATGAATTGATCCAGTACCGTATCGCAACTTTAGAGTACCGAAAATTTTTGAGTAAAGGAGTGCCGGAAGGACTTCGATTTAGCGCCAAGAACCCCCTTTTTCGCTGAAAGGTAATTACCGAATCTTCCGATTTTCACAACACTAACGACAATTCGTTAGGGGTCGTTCGCAGGGCGATTCGTAGCCAGATCGTTCGCAGGGCGATTCGTAGCCAGATCGTTCGCAGGGCGATTCGTAGCCAGATCGTTCGCAGGGCGATTCGTAGCCAGATCGTTCGCAGGGCGATTCGTAGCCAGATCGTTCGCAGAGGCGACCATTTTGGAGAACATCGTTCGCAGAGGCGATCGTTTATTTTGAGCACCGTATCGCCAAGGTCACACCGCAAGTCAAAAGGACGCTATTCGAGGAGACAACAGACCCGTCATAAAGCTAAGTCGCCATATTTTTTTACCGCGGCATTGCAAAATTTAGGAACGCCTCGAATTTCTCGCTTCTCGCTTTCATAATTTTTGTATGTTCACTAAATTTTTTTGAAACTTTGCAAATGTTTAGAATTTTTTTGCAAGAACCTTTTCATTCAATCTCCAGTGTCAACTTAAAGAAATTTCAGTCAAATTTAACGTTTCGGAACTTCACCGATTTAAACTTTCCTATCAGGATCAATTTTAATTTTTTGTCAAGGTGACACCCCAATCTTGACCTTGGGTTTCATTAAGTTTACATTTAATAATTAGCTCGATCAGAAGGAAGTCTAAGTTCGGGAGGTTCCTCATCAGGAATCAAAACATCTTTTATTTCGTCGAAGAATATCATGTTTAGTTTAAGATTCGGTCACATGTGAAAGAAAAGCTTTTCTGGTTACGACCAAAGTAGATATTAAGGCCACCAAAAAGTACTGGTTCCGCATCTTTCAATTTTCATCTAGTAGTTACAAGCGAACCATTATCGCATTCGTGTGAACCAGTACCGAACCACCAAATACTGTTCTGTGGATAATTTTGCAGTAACCGAATAAACCAAAATTTGTTTAACGATCAGAAAGCGTTTGCTTTTACTTACCTTCGACGAGTAAGATCTGAGCACTTGTCCCGGCAGCTGGACAAGCAACAACCAGCTCAAGACAATAGCTGCCTGGCGCCCATTTTTTTAAAAATCCGAACCCACGCCCTCTGCCCCGAAAAACCCCCTGGGAGCCCGGAGCTGTCACTGGCCAACTTTTGGTCACACAAATTTTGACGCCCAGAACGTGGGGCCCGATTTTTTGGAGCAACCACAAATTTTCGTTTATCGTTCATCTTCATTGAGGCTCAGTCACTTTTTTCAATCGGAGCAAAGGGAGTTGGTAAAGGTTTATTGAAAGTTGAATTTTTTGATTGTGTGTTAATGAGAAGCGGAAATTTAGCGGCGAATTCATTGTTTGAGTAGCGGTCTTATCTTGTACCCTCGACGACAAAAACCTTTTCTCGGAATCGACTATCGTGTTGCGCGCTGTTTTTTGGTAGTGTTTTGACCGGCGTTTTTATTGCGTTACCGACCCGTGGAATCGCGGTGAGTCTTCGTCAAAATGGACGAACAATTCAAGGTCAAGCATTTACTAGCTGACGAGCTGACGTATGAATTGCGTATACGCGGCATCACGACTAGCCGAAACCAGGACGATAAGAGGAAACTGTTAGCGAGAGCTCTGTCCAAAGAACTAGGTCGACCGGACGAATACTTTCTGTCACTTCATGACGCAGAGTATGATCACGACACCGAGGTCCAGGCCATTGAGGACACCCTTGAGAGCATACGCACGATTTTGACAGAATTTGAAGGAACGGCGGAAGACATGATCTTCAAACGGTTGAAGACCCGTCTAACGCACCTTTCATTTCGCATTCGGCGAATGAGACGCGAGCGAGATGCGGAGTATAGAAATGAGGCGTACGCGACATGTTTGTTGCTCGAAGCTGATCTTCACGACAAGGCAGCAGAAGCGAGCCCGGTTACGGTGGAAGCGCCACCAGTCGTCGCGACTACTCCCATTTACGTGCACCCTCACGCGAGATCTCCGGAACCGAAACTAGTGCCAATTCACACCTGGGGCGTATCTTTCAACGGGGAGGAAAATGGAATGACGGTGAACCAGTTCTTGGAACGGGTAGAGGAACTGTCGGTAGCGCGAAACGCAACCAACAGGGACCTTTTTAACGCGGCCATTGATCTCTTTAGCGGCAAAGCGCTGATTTGGTATCGTTCTGTTCGGAGCAGATTGAGCGATTGGGACGAAGTGGTTCAGTTGTTGAAACAGGAATTTCTTCCACCGGATTTCGATGAATTGTTGTGGGACGAAATCAAGGGCAGGCTTCAGGGCAAAAGCGAGTCGATAACCATTTACGTTGCGGTTATGGAGACGCTTTTTGCTAGACTTAGTCGACCACCGGCGGAGATAACCAAGGTAAAGACGATTCGGAGGAATTTGCTTCCATGTTACCTTAACCAGCTTAGCATCACCGAAGTTGTCACCGTACCGGAGTTGATTAAGTTGTGCAAAAAAGTGGAGGAGTTATCGGCTTTGCGGCAGAAACATCGCGCTGCACCCAAGTCATCTTGCGTGTTGGAGCCAGAGTTGGCATATGTTCGGGCGAGCGAACCCGCGAAAGCGAGTCCACGCGCCATCGTCGTGAAGGAACCCTCAGGCAATTCAGCCAGACGGAGTGAACCCGCGAGTTCGTCCTCCAGGTCGTTCAAGTGCTGGAATTGTCAACAGCCGAATCATTCGTTCATGAACTGTCGACTGAAAAGAAAGCAGTTTTGCTACCGTTGTGGGGAGCCAGACGTCACCTTGGCGACCTGCAAAAAGTGTAATCCGTCGGGAAACGCGCAGTAGGGACGCGGCAGACTTGCGGCCGTGCTACGTTCCTAAAACATCCCAAGGCCGATGTAAACGCATCGATCATCGCGAAACGTACGGACACCCAGTGGAACGCTTGGTTAGACGAAGTCAAAGAGTTTTGCAAGCCTTCTCGGGCAAATTCCGCTTCCATTTTCGTCAGCAAAACCAATGACAATAGGCCATTTATCAGACTGCGTCTAAACAATAAGGAAACTGAAGGACTCGTGGATTCCGGTTCGAATTGCACTATAGTTGGTGGAAAAGGAGCCGATTTAATTCATTTTCGCGCAGGTGGAAAAACTTTCCCATCTCGGCTAAAAACCATCAGAACTGCCGACGGAAAACAACATCCGGTAACCAAAGCTATCGAACTAGAAGCAGTGTTAGACTCGTCGAGACGGCGAATTCGTGTCTACTACGTGCCAGATCTTCAGCATAGCGTCATATTAGGGTGCGACTTTTGTAGATTATTCGGACTCAAGATAGATTTCGCGGGTCACAAAATTGAAGTAGCGTCGGATATCGTAAGAGTACCAGAATGTGACGCGGTGACGGAGTGTGGCGCGGATCGGCATGAGATCACCGAGATCATCCGGAAAAATTTAGATTTGTTGAGCAACGACGGAAAGTTAGGGAGGACACACAAAATGACAGTCACAATCGACACGGGAGAAGCATTGCCGATCAAACAACGTCCGTATTGGTGGTCTCCGTACATGCTTGCGGAAGTCAACAAAGAAATTGACCGCATGCTCGAGAACAATGTCATATCGCCTTCTGACAGTCCGTGGTCTTCTCCAATTTTGTTAGTAAAGAAATCTTCCGGTGAATACCGACTTTGCTTTGACGGTCGCAGGCTCAATGCCGTGACAAAACGTGACAGTTACCCATTACCGCGTGTCGACAGGATTCTCAGTATGTTGCGAGGAGCAAAGTACATCAGTTCGATCGATCTCAAGAACGCTTTTTGGCAAATCCCGTTAGATTCAGAGTCTAGGCCGAAGACAGCTTTTGCGATTCCCGGCAGAGGTCTTTTTCATTTTAACGTATTACCGTTCGGACTGACAAACGCAGCCCAGAGGCAGCAGTGTCTCATGGACAGAATTTTCGGACCTGAACTAGAACCTCACGTCTTTGTTTACCTGGACGATCTAATCATTATCGCCCCGACATTCGAGAAACACGTACAAGTTTTGAGGGAGGTGATACGACGTCTTCGAGACGCGAAACTCACCGTGAATGCGAAAAAGTGTCAACTTTTCCGCTCAAGTTTGAAATATTTGGGTTTCATTGTCGATGAACATGGTCTAGGTACCGATCCAGACAAAGTAGCGGCCATGGTGAGCTATCCAGTCCCGAAGACTAGTACCGAAATCAAACGTTTCGTAGGCATGTGTTCTTGGTATAGGCGTTTCATCCCTCATTTTTCGACCCTCATGTCCCCGATAAACGCGTTACTTACCGGAAAGCGAAAGCGACAGAAAACGGAGTGGACTCCTGAAGCTCAGGAAGCTTTTCAGAAAATCAAGGATGCACTTGTTTCAGCACCCGTATTGTCAAGTCCTGATTTCTCGAAACCTTTCGTGATCCAAACTGACGCTTCAAACACCGGTCTAGGAGCAGTTTTAACGCAAGATTTAGACGGAGATGAGAGAGTGATCGCGTACGCCAGCCGTTCGCTAACAAAAGCCGAGCGAAATTATAGCGTTACGGAACGAGAATGTTTAGCCGTTTTGTTCGCGTTGGAAAAGTTCAGACCTTGCGTTGAGGGCACCCATTTCACGATCGTGACGGACCATTATTCATTGCTCTGGTTAAACCGAATGAAGGACCCAGCAGGCAAGTTAGCGCGATGGAGTGTCAAGCTCAATCAATTTTCATTCGATTTGGTCCATCGTAAGGGCAAGCTCAATGTAGTACCGGACGCACTATCGAGACTACCTGCAGAAATTGCTGCGGTAGACATTGACAGCTTTCTCGGCGTGAACTTGAATGATTTGGACGAGTCGTACACGCGACTTCGCGACAACATAATCGCCAATCCTCAAAGAAATCCATCATGGAAAGTCGAGAACGGTTT
The DNA here is from genome assembly GCF_963966145.1 of Tenebrio molitor. NCBI lineage: Eukaryota > Metazoa > Arthropoda > Insecta > Coleoptera > Tenebrionidae > Tenebrio > Tenebrio molitor. The sequence goes on from NC_091049.1 coordinate 1,457,603, forward strand.
CGTGTATCGATTCGTACCGAACAAAATTGTACTACCCGGCAACGTCCCGGAGTGGAAGCTTTTAGTACCGCGAAATCAAAGAACAAAAATTTTAGAATCATGTCATGATGCACCGACATCAGCTCATTTCGGGTACTACAAGACACTTTCAAGGTTATCCATCAATCACTTTTGGCCGAAAATGCGTCGTTCCGTCATTCGTTACGTTCGAAACTGCAAGGTTTGCAATGAGCAAAAAGCACCGAACACCGCTCGCGCAGGGCTTATGGGAAAAGAAAAAAAGGTTCAGTTTCCGTGGCAAATGATTTCCGTTGATTTGATTGGTCCATTACCGACGTCCACGAAAGGATATTCGTATCTCTTAGTGATCGTAGATTGGTTCACGAAGTACGTTGTACTATTTCCGTTACGAAAAGCTACGAGCTCAAAAGTTACAGAATGTATCGAGAACGGAATTTTTCTTGTGTATGGTGTACCGCAATTCATTTTGGTCGACAACGGCAAGCAGTTTGTCGGAAACGAATTTGTAAAGACTTGCGAGAACTACAAAGTTCAAAAGATCTGGTTCACAGCCAAGTATCACCCTCAGAGCAACCCTGTGGAGCGATACAACCGCACAGTTGGCACTGCCATACGAAGTTACGTCAAAGGCGCTCACAAAAAGTGGGATGCCGAGGTGGCAAAGATCGGGTACGCGATTCGCACAGCGGTCAACGAAGTAACCGGATTCAGTCCAGCATTTCTCAATTTTGGTAGGGTAGTACCCTGTACCGGTGAATTTTACGGCAAAGTAGCGGAAAATCCGGAAACCTTGACGACAGCTGATCGCGAAGATCACGCGAAAAATTTAGAACACCTCAAGACCATCTTGCAGGATGTAACCCAGCACCTTCACAAAGCGCACGAACGCAACGAACGCTCGTACAATCTTCGGAAGCGCGACGCTGAATTTTTTGTAGGCGACAAAGTTTGGAAACGCAACAAAGTACTTTCCAGCGCTGCGAAAGACTTTGCGCAAAAATTAGCGCCACGCTACGTGCTGTGCACGATAACGAGAAAACTATCGAAACTCGCGTACGCTCTCGAAGATGAGAACCGCGCAGATCTAGGTGTTTGGCACATGAAAGATTTGAAAGAATTCAGAGGATCTCTGGCAGAAGCCGAAGAACCGTAGCGAGCTTTGCATTTCACTTTTTCGTACCGTTCAATTTTTCGATTAATTCTTTTGTCCTCCTTTGGAATGTTGACGACAGTAAAATTTTACCGTGGAGTTTGTTCAGGAAAAGTTTATTTAAGAACCCCAAATTATGACATTTAACCGGACTTGACTTACATCATACCGCAGTACTCAAGTACTAATTGACATTGAGATTCAGTTTTCAATCGTTTGATACGCGCAGATATCGACAAGCCATTTTCGTGGCGAAACCAAAACTTTTCCAGTGATCAAATTTTGACGTTTTTTTTTTGTGAAGACTTCATCTTCGTTTTTTTGTAAAAAGTAAAAGGCAACTGAGTTACCTTTTCCTTTTTCTTTTTGAGGAGGGGGGTAGTGTAGCGTTACGAAACGCCACAATGGCGATTGGCCGGAGTAGGAGGCCACGAGGTCCTACTTATGCTCGCGGGGCTAATAGATCGCAGTTCGAAGACCCGGAACTAGCAGTTAACGCACGGCATTTGGCAACGCGACGCGCCCACCCTGCCTTCAAGTTTTTTACGTCGCTCATTCCGGAAGCGGAAAGTTTCAATTTAGAGTCATTTGTGCCAGCCACCACGGGGGGGGCTGGAAGAACACATGTTACCCCCGCAAATGTCAGGCTGAGGTGGCCTCACGCCTCTAGGTTGGCGAGCTGCAACCTATCTTTCAGAACCCCACTTTCACTTTCTCTTTCTCTTCACTTTCTCTTCTTCTCTTCTCAGCGATAGGTGACCGTACGGTAATGTTGGGTCCCTTTTCCTCTTTAGTAACTTGCCGGAAAGTCATCTCCTTCTTTTCAACCCCATCTTTCTTCCTGTCCTTTTTTTGACCTGCGAGTTACGGCAATTAACATCAGGATAGACGTGCACGACTTACCGACACAATACCGTCCAAAATCTGAATTCTCCCGCTCGGTATAATTTCGAGGTAAACAAACCGACGCCATGACGGTCCACCTGTCATGACACGCGCACGTGTAGTACCACCGGAAATGCACATTTTTGATTGCGCAGTACCACGCAAGCGCAGCCCGCCTTATAGCACAACTGAATAAGGTCGAGAATCGCGCGCGTGACGATTTTCGCGATTTATGGGACTGCGGTACCGAGATTAAAAATGCGGAAGTCGGACACTTCGTCGAGAGCCGTCGAAGCGACGCCAGCGAAGCGCCTTTTAGAGTTCGTGGTCGAGTGACCCCTCGCACTATAGAGGTAATTATCGTTCAATTTTGAATTCATTTCACTAAGACCATGTATTAGGGGTGGTTCGATCCAGTTTAGAGTCAATCCCGTTTGGATGAATTGATCCAGTACCGTATCGCAACTTTAGAGTACCGAAAATTTTTGAGTAAAGGAGTGCCGGAAGGACTTCGATTTAGCGCCAAGAACCCCCTTTTTCGCTGAAAGGTAATTACCGAATCTTCCGATTTTCACAACACTAACGACAATTCGTTAGGGGTCGTTCGCAGGGCGATTCGTAGCCAGATCGTTCGCAGGGCGATTCGTAGCCAGATCGTTCGCAGGGCGATTCGTAGCCAGATCGTTCGCAGGGCGATTCGTAGCCAGATCGTTCGCAGGGCGATTCGTAGCCAGATCGTTCGCAGAGGCGACCATTTTGGAGAACATCGTTCGCAGAGGCGATCGTTTATTTTGAGCACCGTATCGCCAAGGTCACACCGCAAGTCAAAAGGACGCTATTCGAGGAGACAACAGACCCGTCATAAAGCTAAGTCGCCATATTTTTTTACCGCGGCATTGCAAAATTTAGGAACGCCTCGAATTTCTCGCTTCTCGCTTTCATAATTTTTGTATGTTCACTAAATTTTTTTGAAACTTTGCAAATGTTTAGAATTTTTTTGCAAGAACCTTTTCATTCAATCTCCAGTGTCAACTTAAAGAAATTTCAGTCAAATTTAACGTTTCGGAACTTCACCGATTTAAACTTTCCTATCAGGATCAATTTTAATTTTTTGTCAAGGTGACACCCCAATCTTGACCTTGGGTTTCATTAAGTTTACATTTAATAATTAGCTCGATCAGAAGGAAGTCTAAGTTCGGGAGGTTCCTCATCAGGAATCAAAACATCTTTTATTTCGTCGAAGAATATCATGTTTAGTTTAAGATTCGGTCACATGTGAAAGAAAAGCTTTTCTGGTTACGACCAAAGTAGATATTAAGGCCACCAAAAAGTACTGGTTCCGCATCTTTCAATTTTCATCTAGTAGTTACAAGCGAACCATTATCGCATTCGTGTGAACCAGTACCGAACCACCAAATACTGTTCTGTGGATAATTTTGCAGTAACCGAATAAACCAAAATTTGTTTAACGATCAGAAAGCGTTTGCTTTTACTTACCTTCGACGAGTAAGATCTGAGCACTTGTCCCGGCAGCTGGACAAGCAACAACCAGCTCAAGACAATAGCTGCCTGGCGCCCATTTTTTTAAAAATCCGAACCCACGCCCTCTGCCCCGAAAAACCCCCTGGGAGCCCGGAGCTGTCACTGGCCAACTTTTGGTCACAGACGATTCCAATTACTTTTCCATTTATACGTAACGAGATGTGAACAAAAAAAATTCACATCCATCGAATTTATGAGACGTCAGGAACAGAACGTAAAAAATAATTCCTATTAAATCTTGAAATATGTTAAGCAAGAATATTTTGCACAGCTTAGTAGGCCAAAAACACCTTTCATTTTATCTTTGCGAAATCGCAAACTGTACGCTGCATAATTACATAATTAAAATCCTGTGTCGCGAACGAAGGTGATGTCGAAGAGACTCATCATTCGGAAGAAAGAGCTCTCGAAGGTGTTATACTGCAGTTAATTAGTTTTATCATTTTTGAATCGTCCAACTACAATGGTAAAGCGTCACAGTATGTTTTATGAAGACGTTGACAAGATGCATATTCCAGATTGGACCCTTCGCCTCTCCGATTGAAGTTAGTCCAACTTTAAATTAATCGTTGTCTTATCTCTTGAAAGTTTTCAGGTGAAGTTGAAGGATCCTTAGATGTTTCCTAACAAGTTCCATACACGCTGTAGTGGTCTGGTGCATTCAGTTTCAGAATTCCTGTTGGTCACTACATTAATTACACCTCAGCTTCATCGAGATTCGATTCACCGAGGAAACGTTGCTTTACGTAATCCGACACAAAGAAAAAAAATAGACAGACCGAATTGGCAACATTTAGGACCAATACAAGTATCGTGATTAATACACTTCAGTTGGCAGCATGTAAAAATTTAATTCAAATGTCATTTCATGGTAATTGTCATTATTAATTGTTCACTATTAAAATTTGCAATTACAATATGTTCACTTTAGAGCAACAAATTTGCATTGTCCGGTGTTTCTTCAGCAATGGAGAAAGGCTTGGTCCTATTCGACACCTCCAGTTTTTGAGGAATTTCAACAAAAGTTTCCCGGTTTTTCAAAGCACTTAACCAACAACTTGCCCAGAAAGTCTACAAATGCGTACCTAAACATGTTTTTGGAAACAGGTAGTGTTCTGTGCAAAAAAGTCAGTAGACGACCGACAAAAAGATCAGCTGAAAATATTGAAAAGGGTGAACAAAGAATTATTGCAGAGATTAACCCAAGAAACTAACCTATCCTTGGGTACAGTTCAGCTTATCCTTTTAAAAAAGATTTGCACTTTTTTCTCTATCGTGTGTCTGTTGTGCATGAAATGACCCCTTGGCAATAAGAACCCCCACAACCAACAACAACCTCTCTGGACAATATTGATTGATCGATGATCGTTGGATCTTGGATCGATCTATAAACAAGCGGCGTGCGCGTGCTCCGTGCTCACCGTTGACGTTAAATAAAGGCGCGGGAGTTTTAAATCTCATTGTTTCATTGCACTAGCTGAGGAAATTTTTTTACAACCGACAGGTCACACAAAATTCTTTACGAAAATCAAGATTTCAACATTCTCAAAATCACTAACCTAACTTTTAAGACTGACATCAGATAATTGAAATGTCAACGAATTGCCAACTGATATTTTTGGCCAGCGCCTACTCTATTTTTTTTTTTTTTCGATCTCACGGTACATCTGTGTTCATCAGTCAAGACATATTTTATATCCGTATTCGTGAGTCCGATCAATAAAATACGTGGGCATGAGTTTATTGAAACTGTGGTGGAAGCAAGTTGATGCAAATGGACTATTTCAAAAACAAAGTTCTGCAAGTGATACTTTACGGTAAGTAATTGGAATATTAAAATATTGTTTCAGACCCGAATCTATACCATTAATGTCGATACAACTTTTCCAAGTGGGATTTCCAAAACAAGACTTCCAAATTAAGTTACCTGCGGTTATAATTTCCCTTTCAATATTCAATTAAACCTGATTTTTCTTCCCCGTCGGTTCATCCAAACTTCACTCCCGGTAGGAAGAAACTGCTGTAGATTTGAAGATAAATTAAAAGAAGAATTCACAAGCACGAAGAACCTTCCTAGTTCCACAAAAGACGGTACTGGTGCAGTAAATTGGACTTTTGAAGAAAAAGGATTACCCTTGTGGTTTTTAAACTCTGTCATTAAATCATCCTAAGATTGTTATGCTTTTTATTCTATTCCTTCTGATCATCATCAACTGGTGGGATTAATAAATAAATAAATAAAAATAAATATTGAAGTGAAAACTTCTTTAGTACTTTCATGCAACACGCTAAACTCGTCACGCGACACGCTAAAATCGTCACGCGACACGCTAAATACATGCTATATAATATATTTTACTTAAAATCAATTACGAGCGTCATAGAAGTTGCCGGGCGATCTTAAGCACTCTTTTTTTGGCAGATTTTACATCAGAGTAGTTTTTAACTGTAAAAGATAAATAACTCAGTCGCAAGTTTAAGGTTATATAAATTCGAAAAAGCGGTTCCTTTGGGAGAACAACAGTCGGAGATCTAAACGACTTCACCTTTTCAACGTAAGGTGTGAATGTGAAGGGAGAGTGTTTTATAGGCAATGGTGTGTTAGCTTTGCTTCCGGTGACAGACCAAAAGGACCACCACAACGAATGGCCAAACATTAGGGTCACACTTGCTGGTCTACTAAATTTCAACGATAAATCCTTGGAATGGCAACGTCCAAGATGAAATATTTAAATTCGATAGTTGATTCCTCGACATGTTAAAATATTGAAATTATGAAAGTGATTGTTCTTGAATAGCGTCGATTGGGGTTTAGCTGTTGCACCAAAATTTCCAAACTCGAGACTAAATTTAAAAGACGAATGCCCCAATGGAAATTTCAACAGTCGAACTCGTGCACATTCGTCCTGACAAACAGCCGACAATTAAGAGAATTGCGAGGGCTTTCGATAAATCCAGCGGAAGGGCTTCCGCGACCAAAGTCCGCAGGAAAAAATAACTCCGGACATGTGCGTACCGTTCGATGGGATTAAACGAATCGTGAAGGAAAACCGAGCTGTCCGACCGTGAGATATTAAAGAGGGTCGCGTTTTTTAAGTCGACACTTGCACAGGTCGTGATTGAACTGCGAGGCCGCAATCAGATAAGAAAATCGACGTCGAATTAAACCGTGAACGAGAAAGAGTCCGGCGAGGATGTCTGCAGAAGCCGTATAATTAAAATTTGAAGGGAGCGACGCGATTCCGTATTTAAATTGGGCGCGCTCTGGATGGCCGCCTACGACAAGGGATATTAATTATTGGCGAACCGTGGGGCGTACTTGGGCGTTAAACATTCATACGTCATACACGGCGGCAACTTATAAAACATTGCGAGAGTCGAGCTGTACCTGGTACTTTTCTTGACATTCGCGACAAACAGTTACTTTATATGCGCTGTGTGTTGGTACGCTTTGACGTTTCTTTCACATACATAACCTCACTTCGATCGTCGTAATAAATACGTTAACGAATATTTTTGAACACACGTTACATTATTTAATCGTCATTGGTTACTTCTTCTGTGCAGATAATTCTAGAAACATAAAATGTCTGTTAAAAGAATATTTGTTCTTTTTTAATCTTGGCTGACATAATTTTATCACTGCAGAGGCGGCTTTAAATGACAGTGTCGCCTACGATGTCGCTGTCGTCTTAAAACTTTTGCAATTAGACAAATGCTTTCTGCGACTTGAGCTACTTAGTAACGACACTAAAAAGAAGAAATTAATGAAAGGATAAAATTATCCTATTTTTAGAAAAATTGTCTGACATTTAACAAACAAATTACTACTACTGAGATAACAGCATAATACAAACATGTGCTGACTTGATAAAACTAAATTATTTGTTGAGTTAAATAATGGGATTGTAACGGCTCCAGGGGCAGCTCTTCCGAATACGCGCCTGTGTCGCGAACGGAGGTGATATGATCGAGTGTCACAAATTAGATGTTCTAGTAGTTATCGACAAGATCTTGTAGTTTAGTGAAAACGAGAGCATTTGGAAAGTCTTGTCCAAAATTCCATCGTTATACATTATAATTGAGTAATAGAGCTTTTTCCCTCCTAATTGCCGTTCGTAAATCACGCTTGCTTTTGCAAATGAATATAAATACCTTTTATAGAATTACAGGAAGGCGGCAGAGTGATCAATCTAAATCCACCTTAAAGATAAGCACTTTTTAGCGTCAGGAGTAGGGTGCAGCAGGATTAAAACGCCGCTGTTGGACAGCTTTTATTAAATACTCTATATAACAACAACGGAATTCATAAATCATCTCTTAATGGCTTAATTGAGGGAGTGCGGATCAAGGTGTCTGAAAATGTAGATGTGAGCTTTAACATTTATTTATGTTTTGTCTTCTTAACTCGATCCTGTTCGTGTTTTATTATCGCAACTCGGTTTAACTATCGCATAAATCACCAATTAAAATCGATGCTTTGCCACGGAAGTTCCACTAATTAGATTTTTCAAATGGAAATTTTACTGAATTACCACTTGCAAATAATAGATTACTTCTGCACGAACTGAAATACACTCGAACGAAATTTATTTCCGTGGAAAAAAAGAAAAAAAAATCTATTTTACAGCTCCGTCACCAGTGATATCAGCGGGTGTGTTAATTTCTTGGAAGAGCGCATAACAGTTATTTGTTTCGTTGCTAATTTACTAAACAGATCAAGAGATGGCGCCACGGTCAGCGTCCGAAAAAGTGCGTCCGAAAAAGAGCGTCCAAAAAAGTGCGTCCGAAAAAAGTTATTTTTCGTCCGCTTGTAAAATTACCGTTTTCATTATGGGTGCCTAAAAAATGATCTCATACTGATGTCCCCCAATCACATTTTACTGCAGTTTGAAGCCGAACAATTTGTGTTTTCGGTGGATTTTATTCCGTTAAATCACATAAGTGATATTATAGCCTCGCCGCAATATATCAAAACTTTTCTATCCACGTAATGAGACTAACATAGTCTAAGTTTTAATAACAACACACGAAGTAGAAACTGTCATGGAACTTTTGAAATATTATTAGTTTTAAGTTTGGCGAGCACCAAGTCGGAATTTTCACACGAAATTCACTGAAATGGAACCGAATCATTTAACTAACTTAACACATCTGATAAAACAAACTTATCTCAACGTCGGCAACAAAACTTTACGTCAAAAAACAATTTTACAGAGAAACTGAGAGTTAACTCGATTGGCTTTCGACGTTAATCACACCAACTTAATTTGCCGTTTGCAATTAACCACTTAGTTTGATTATTTTCTTTTTCTTCAAAAACTATCCAGTAAACTATTCCGAAGCGAGTTGTAGCAACTTGGCCGACATTGAACTGTGTTTGGAGTTAAACTCGACTTATATTGATTTAAATTTAAATTTAACCAACCTTATTCAGGACTTTCGTGTCCAACTGCATGGTACAGTCAAAGAAAACCAATGTATTAAATGGTTATTATAATATTGGAAACAGAATAAATATCTTTTTAGGCACCCTTAATGAAAAATTTAATTTTACGTACTCCCAAGCGGACGAAAAGTAATTCTTTTTCGGACGCTAAATTTAATTTTGCTCGAAAAAGTGTAGTATCGTTCGCAATAACATGATGAAGAAATGTCTAATACAACAGTGAAATTCATGAATAATACTGTCCAATACGCCGCCGGACATCGCAGATGGTAATCGCAAAATGGTTCTGTCACAATAAATTATGTATATAAATAAGTATGTAATTGTATTGCAAATTGCAAATAAACTGATCGAAAAAAGTTAGGGATATTGATATTTTATAACGTATCACAAGAAGATATTAAGAAAAAGTTTGAGATAAGTCAAAATTCATTATATGTGTGAAAACGTTTATTAAAAAACCATTTCAATAATTCTTCTTAAAAAAACTTACTGATGCATTTTAATAAAGTTAATTTTAATATTCAGCAGTATCCCTAACTTTTTTCGATCAGTTTAGTAAATTTCTCGTTTTGTTGGCAAATTGATAAAAAATACTATCAAAAGATTGTTAATATGTAAGTATTAATAAATTTATCTATGAAAAAAGTAGATAGAAAATAAATTTGTAATTTTTCCAATGATATTTTTTGCTTTGTAGTTCGTGCGGATGCCTAAAAAATTTAATGTGTGCCAAAAATTGCCTTTTGGTCCTCGCCTGTTTTTAAGCCTCGGCTGCGCCTCGGCTAGAAAACCCAGACTCGGATGAAAAAGATGCACTTTTTGGCCTTGATACACAAATAACTATTTTACAAATCATTTCTTCTGTCTTATTAGTGCAGGGTTTCACAATAATATCGTTTTTCTTCCTAGACTGGTTTTAAGAATACTCCAAATTGACTTAACCAGCATAAATTGCTCATTAAAAACTTCACTTCCAAATTACCCATCATCTCATGTTTTGAATGCAAATCGATTCAGTTACGAACTCCATTCAACAAGCACACGTGTGGCATCATTAGCACATTCTATTCATATTACTACCGCGCCATTCAAACAAAAATAACTTCACAAGAAATTTTTTCATTTCCATTTGTTCTCAAAACATTTTTCAATATCTGAAAGCGGAATATAATTATTATTTTTCTACTGCAATTAAGTAATACATTGATTACATATACGTTTCCTCTCAAGTAATGTCATTTCCCATGATCGTGAGTAATGACTCATTACTGCACGGGTTGTCATAGCATTTACAAATCACCTTATTGGCGAGTAGGTTTTTATTGAAAAGAAATTTATACGTGATCCTGATAATCAAAATGATCATTACCTACTTCGTACTCGTGGGTAATAGGCAGCATTACACGCTGGTTGAATAATATATTATAACTTCCCACAATATTTCCCCAAAAAATACTTTTTGTAGTATTATGTAGGGTTAATTTGATATCTTGGAAAAACATTATGAAGCTGCATTCGCGGATTCTTCACTTTGATTGGGTAAAATAAAATATTTGCAGTGTCCGAGAAATTTCTTGTTTTACTAGAAAATTTCACACATCATTTTTAATTGCTTTGACAAACAATTCTGCAATAATTTTTGAAGAGAAATTTGATTTTTAGTCAATTTTAATTTGAAGAGTTAAAACTGACGCTTCACACCGTTTACAGCGTAAGTTTCTTTCTATAAGGAACAACGTTAAACATGAAAACATTTAACGCGATTTTTAATTGTCGTTTAACTCTAGTAAAGTAGAGATAAATCTAACTTTTTTGTTTTTAATTAACACGAACACGTATTAAAGAATAGTTTATTCCTTTTAATAAAGCTAGTCGTAAAACAAAGTTCGAAACAAACACCTTATTGGTCTTGATCAGAAAGGACTAATTAAAATCAATAAATTTCTTCGTTCGTTTTCAGTTTCTTTTCATGTTTCTCTTTTTTATTTTAAACGACCCGAAAGTTAGCTTTACGGCAGTTTGAATTAAACTGTACAAAAACAAATTTCGAATCAAAACATGAGTAATGATGTTGACGTTCGGTGAACAAACTTTTTTCCTTAAATTAAATTAATGATTATCGAATTTTACTTCATACAAATTTGGTAAGTGACGTTTGCGACGGAACATTATTGTTGTCAGAAGAGAAAAAATTTTTACGTCTACTTAATGATCCGACTCTATGTCAATTAATTTGAATGAATGTTATAAACAAATATACATTTAACAAAAATTACAAAATTCGATGGAATACGCCCCAGGAGATAATCAAATGGTTAATTAGAATTTGTTTGCGTTATTTTACACAATAATTAGCAGTTAACAATTTATGGGTTTTCGGTCTATCAAAACTAAATAGACCGTCCGGTATTATACAGGGTGTCGCAAAATTAACGTATTCCAAGTCGGGGGTCTTGTAGGGAAAAATCTCAGGAATTTCGAAAAAATAAAATAAAAAATATAGGGGGGGTCTTTACAAAGATATATGGGTCTGAAGGTTCAAACTTTTCATCATGTTTTCTTCAAATAAAAAATATAAATGGTTGACATTCATTTTGAAATATGGTGAGGATGATTATGTAAAATATTAAAATATAAATGAAAAGACATTTCTTGAAAAAACAGCTGTATCTCGAAAAAATAAGTTTTATTTTTCCAATTTTTGTTCAAAAGGGAAGTACAACATAGCTAAAATATTAATCAGGTACAACAAATATTGGCAACTTTGATATTTTTTCAAAGTGACAGCAATTTTTTTACAGGATGTCCCCTACTAAGCCCCGAACTCGGAATACGATAATTTTAAGACACCCTGTATAGGGTATTCAATTAAATTTCCCGTCGAAGTTGCCGTGGAAGAGTCGATTGTGAACGCACCACAATTTACGGATCACAGATCAGCTGTTCAAATCTAACCTCACTTTTTGCGTTGTTCGTGTCTTTACTCCACAGACTGACGAGTGGTGCGTTCACAATCGACTCCAAGTCTGACGGAAAATTTACACCCGATATAACACTTTATGACAAACAAACGCTATCAAATAGTATGACAGTGATGACTGAGAATGTATCTTTATCATGATTTTTTTTCTAGTTTCAATCAAAATCAAATTATTGCAAAATGTACATCTTCAATAGCTTAGTCACGTACTGAGCTTTTCCTCATTATAGATCTAAAAAAGCAACCTAAACTCATCCCCTATTGACGTAGATAAACCTTGCCGGATATTGTTTACACAGTAAACTATACTGTCTGAAATTCTATTGTGACGTATCTTGTACTTGACGTTCAAAGGTTTCCCAAGATAACGAGACAGCCACCGGGGCTTCCCCGCATCCTACCCCAACTAGTTAAAGCGCTAGTTTTGCTCTGTCAAACTCCTTCGATTATTGTCTACACTTTTAACTAAGCTGTATCGCAATGAATTCGTTATAATCCGACTGCCATCGTTCCACTAATTGTGATTTTTTTTATTGGATTCATTGTTAATTAAATTGTCTATTTCGGAACTGGTCCAGAAAAACGCGACATGTTGGAATTTATTTAATGCGGTGTCTGTGATCGAAAACCGGTGCATCAGGTAATTAATAATCGAGGCAGCTGTGTGCGACGTCATTTTAATCATCGAACCCGAATAGCTAATAATAGTGATGGTGACAAGTTCGCCAAGCTAGCAAAATGAAACAGCATCGGAATTACAGCACTTATCAGTTTCCAGTTTCGACTCTTGAAGATTAAGATGAATTATGGCGTGCGTTCGTAATATTCATCATATATCATTAGGGTAATGCCTCTGGGAAATTTATGGCGTCTCTTGATGGCCTTATGTTTCTAAAATGTAACCGCAATCGCGTCTTGCCGAGCTACTGATTTATTCCGTAAGATTTCATTACTATCTCATTAATTTTTGTTCACGCGGCCAGACTGAACCGACGAACATTCGTACAATCAATTACATTGTCCGACAACGTCAAAATGTTTTGGTCCGTTATTTATTTGTCGACGGTATCTCTGCTTTCCAAACAATTTGTTTATAATGGTTTCTCGTCTGGAATTAAACTAATTTATAGAGCTCTGGTGGGAATTTAATTGGGTACTACCACTGCTGGAATTAATGTGGTGGCACCTGGATTTTACTCACTCAGGTAGGTGAGTCTCACTTTGAAAATGTTTGATCCAAGACAGTTTCCGTAAACACAATAAATAGTAGATTATACAGGGTGTTCCAACATAATCGCCTTACTTTGAAGGTACGTCATTTAGGGATGCAGTAGAGTGCTGGAAAAATATTTTTAAAAAATCCTGACCCCCCATTTAGGAAATATAGGCAATTTTAAAATATAAAAAAGGCAACGCTGTAACTTGAGCATTACCTCTACCTAGAAATACGTAATACCAATGTATTATTGAATACCTAGTCAACCATGTTGATGAGTAGATATTCAATTTTGTAAACTATTTGTCAGTACTCCTTCAAGGAAAGGCGGTACTTTTGGGACAGCCTGTATCATTAAGAATAGAAGTGAGTTTTTTTGCCAAGCCCAGATATTGAAGACCGAGAGTCGACAACTAGGCGAAGCACAAAAAGTCTTTCTACTGAGACAACACAGTACAATAGTGTGGTGTTTTTTTTTAAATGAAAGAGTAACCAAATTCATCGATTTTACGGGAACTTGACTAGGTGTGCGTTGTTTGAGGTCACATTAAAATATAGTGCTGCATATATTTTTTAAGAAATCAATAAAACTGTTAATTTTTTATATAGAAGTGGACGTTTTTCTGCCAATAATGTGTCATCAGTTCTAACCTACATATTTGATTTTCTCGTAATTGTTATTTCATGTCTATCTAGCTGGGATGTGATAGGTAAAACTTCTCAATAAAGAACCAGAGAAAACAAATATTTTTACTAAAAACATCACAGCGCCAAATTGAAAAACAAAAAGATTATAATACACTGCCCACGAAAAGTTTGGAATAACGGAAATATGTATTTTCTTTCTCTTAGAGCTTTTCGAAAAAAGCTCGGACAAGTCAGTTTTATTCTTTTTTGATAATTTTCCTTGGCCATAATGTACTTCGTGCAGGATATTAGTTGTTATTTATATAACAGTTTACAATTTTTTATTTCAGTAGAAGAAGCCCCTTGTTCGTAGGCAACCAACTAATCGAATCAATCATTTAAATAGTATAAGTACACTATGTATTGTAGGAGGTAAATGTGATATACAAAGTGTAAGTGAGTAATAGTGACCCCGACGGAATTGAAAATGCAACCCACAATACATTTGGAAGGTAAAGCTGGATATTTACCGCGTCTGTATCCCGCTTTACGTTCCAAATGTATTGTGGGTTGCATTTTCAATTCCGTCGGGCTCATTATTACTCGTAGATCACGTTGTATATTCGCAAATTTTTTTTTTTTTGCACATAAATCTTACACCATTGGTTTCCTTTCGTCAAGACGCTTCTTTTGAGCGGAAAAAACCATCTACCCCTTCACTCTTTTTTTTCGGCTATGAAAAATTTTGAACGGCTATAGCTGCCTTATTAAGCAAGGTATCTCGATAAACCTTGCATCATTGGATTCCTCTCGTCAAGACGCTTCTTCTGAGTTGAAAGAATTATACCTTGCTTCTTTAATTTTCAAGAAATTCCCACAAAACTAGAAAAAACTCATTTTTTGCCAATAACTTTCTTTAAAATGGGTCTAGGACGATGATTTTCACGGCAATGGAATCCCTTCGTCGAGTTCTATTATGTAGATCACTTTTGCTTTGGTCTGATTCACTTTTTAGGTTATTGAAAATTTTCGAATTTTGGACCGGTCCAAATCAGCCCAGGAACTCGCTTATGATTAAAGATACGGCAATGATTCTTGCACTGCTCTTGTTCTCCTCATTAATTTTTTGCAAACTAATCCAGTCTAGAACCTACAGTTGCCGAGTGAAATGACCTTGAAGTCAATTTTGAGGTTATCTTTTTTTGCTCCTCACCACAAAAACATTTCCTATACCTCGTCGAAATACATCCGATTTGCTTCGGATTTGCGATAAAAAGTTTCTCGAAAAAATTCACCATTGCTCTTTTTCTCGCCTAAGAAAAAAATTCCAACAGCGATAGCAAACTTTTTTTGTGTTAATGTTGGAGCTAGACTTGACTAACTCAATTTATTTCAATTTCATTCAATGTACGCGATGTGTTTGATTTATTTTTTTATAATAAAATCAATGTGTCAGCAGAGAAACTTAATGGAATATTTTCATGATATTAAAACTATGAATGAAAATGTTTAAATTAGATGTTGTTGCAAAAACAAAATCGCAGCAGAGAGACCTCCAACAGCGGAATTGAAAGTTTGACGGAAAATCAATATCTCTTCTCGCAGAATTCATTGTTTTCGGCGTGTGCCATCACAATGGAGTAGTGAAAAAATTTAAATTGCTACTTTATGGACTCGCAATGCTTCAAATGTACAATTAACAAAATCTGTTTAGAGAAACTACAACAATTTGCACTCTACTTGAAATGTATATAAACATTTTGGTGTTGTGGCAGTTTTTTCATTCATCTACAGGTTAGACTGTCAATTTCCACTACTTTACCATTTTCTTAGTACGACATTTTAAGAGAAAATTATATTTTTAGGCACCCTTAATGAAAACGGTAATTTTACGTACTCATAAGCGGACGAAAAGTAACTCTTTTTCGGACGCACTTTTCCGAATCTATTGGTTTAGTAAGTTAACAACGGTTAGTTATGGTCCTGTGACCATAAATTATGTAAATAAGTATGTAATTGTTTTGCAAATAGTAAATTTCTAGTTTTGTTAGCAAGCTGATAACAAATACCATAAAAAATTTGTTAAAATATTTAATAAATGTATCTATTTGAAAAAGTAATTCTTGTAATTCTTCCAATATCTTTTGCTTTGAAGTTCGTGTGGTTGCCTAAAAAATTCAATGTACACTTTTGCCAAAAAAGTACCTTGTGTCTAGCCTCGGCTGCGCCTCGGCTAGAAAACCCAAACGCGGTCGAAAACGATGCACTTTTCGGCCGTACACCAAAAACTATTTAACTGGAAGTGGACAAAGTTCTCAATTAGACTAGTTGGCTAATCAACATGCTCTATACTCTATAATTTTCACTTTCTGGAACCCAAAGTATTTTTTACGCTTTAAATTAATTTAAATATTTTACTTCATTCGTTCAGAATTTCCCCAAAGCAACGTATTTTTATCGTTACAACTTAATTAAACATGAAAACAATTCCACAAATTTAATTCTTGAGCTATATTAATGCGTCCAAAAATAAATCTTAATTTTAAATTTAGAAGTTTTCCAAGAGCACCTGTTTTGAAAAGAACGTTTAATAATCCATTTATCTTTAATCTGGCGCAATAAGATATTCGATAAATCGCCGCAGGTTCTAAAAAATCTGTTTGGATTAGGACAGATTACGTTAAGTGAGTGTAGGAATTTTCGCGGAAAATGGGAAATTTTTTATCGGAAACCGCCTGAACAAATTTCCCTTAATAGAAACCTGTACGTACATTTTTCGCGTTATTTACGGCTTCGGTAAAGCAGATCTCCTGGAACAGTAAATTATCTTATTTTTGTTGTTTGCTTAGGATTTCTCCATACTCTGCAAAACCTCCAGGTTCTGACATCATTAAAATTGTATTTCGTTTTTTAAATCCCCAACCCACCCTCTACCAACAAATTATTTTTCCACACGTAACAAAACGTAAAGTAAACATCTGAGGAGTAAAAAATCACACAAGATTTATTATGCATATGTGTCGGCGGCCACCCATCCAAATGTTGGTCGAATACAGCGTTGCTTAACCTCTCTTATCGAATAGCAATTGGTTTTTTCAGCCTTTCGCTGTCTCTTCAAGTGCAAAACATACTGAATGTTGTGCCAGAATATCTGAAAACGTGACCGCATCGTCATTTTCGGACAAGTTCTTCGCTTTCAAGTGGTGCTTTATTGTCTTGTTAATCGAATAGTTGTGATCTCGTATTGTTGGGGTTGACCGCGAGCTTGGCATAGTTCGCCCCAGAGATACAGAAATATGTGTACTTCTGGGAAGTTATGGCAGAAGTTATGTCGCAAGCAAATTACGGCTCACCTCTTGTTCATCCTCCGTTTCTCTCCCTCCTATCAATTCTTAAAATCCGTCCAATCAGCTAATTGTGTTTTGAGTGTTCTTTTCTGGCGAAAATAACTCTTCAAATTTGAGCTGACAGACGAGGCATTCACGCTCGCCGTCACAAACAAAACCCGCCTGTCGACGTCGCCGCCTCCGGTCGCCGCACACTTGGTTATGACGGCCAACGCGTCCTTAATAGATTAATCACCTCAGGTTATTGTCCACCACATCGGTCAGACGTATAAATCGATATGTGCAAAGCTAATCACGCGAAAATCTACTTTTCAGTAAAAGCTCGCGTAGACAAAAGGGGTGGAAAATATAAATCAGGACACCTGGAATACATATATAATTTTTACTGTAGAAATCCTGTGCCACAAGTGAGTGCAAAAATACACCAAGAAACTTGTCTCGTGAGCTTTAAGCGCTGCAAGCACACGAAAATAAACAAAGCGCAAGTGAAAGCGAATGCGTCTAAACAAACGACTTGTTTACTTGCATTTCGAAATAAGCAATTCATCGTATTCCATTCTTTCCGATTAAACAACTCCGCGATATTTCACGACACAAAAGCTCCCCGAATAATTTTTTGCCACTTGTGCATTCATTTAAGCCACTATATCTATGAAATATGTATTGTCCGGGCGACAGAAACGTAAAAATGAACCTTCCGGAAAATTGTAAATCGGAACTTTGAGTTGTTCGCCCGTTATAGAGCTTCCGCGCAAAAAAAGCTTTCTCTCGCCTTAGCTCACCCTCTTGATCCGGCTCCGGACTATTTCCAAATGCGGCGTAACCAGCAGTATATAAAATACATATGTTATTTTTGTGGAGATTATTATCGCTTTCTTTTGACGGTGAAAAAGCTCGGCGACGAGACCCGAGGAAAAATTCACAAATTCAAATGCGAATCGTTCGTTATCGCCTGTTAATTTCCTGGGAAAAAACATCTCACGCATCTTCGATAACGTCAATATTTAATAAGAAAATGTTGCACGACGACGTTGCCAGGAGGACAAATTTCTAATTATTTAAACAGCTAATAAATAATGCAGTCTGAGCCATAGATAATACATAACGGGCCTTCAAATAAATTTATATTTAGAGCAACCTATGGAAATTCAATTGTTTGCAACATTTTTCCTGCGTAGAAAATGACACAAGAAACGTCTGACATTTTAACGAAATAAAATTAGGTTAGAAAATATTTTTAATTTTTGTAGTGCATTCTCCCTATTCCCCCTCCACGGAATATGAATATAAAATTGGGAAAAAGCTTACTATGTAACCTGTGTAACTCCGGACAATAATTGGTAACCTACAAAAATTACTTTACACTGTTACCAGAATTAGAATGTCGCCTACGCCTACTCTAAATATATATTTATTTGAAGACCCGATAGCACAGGTTTCTGTGAACAATATAAAGATGTCGCTTGTAATGTTTCTGCATTCACTTCGTAATTTGGTTTTTATCACAGCTCAAATAAGTCTTTTGACAGGAGCGTTTGACGTAAAGTCCAAAGTAGGCAACCAACTATACAGCCGGTACTAATAGCTTGTCTATTCTAATGAGGCAAAGCAAATGAAATGTATTGAAAAGCAAATGCTGCAGCTGTAGATGAGAATAAGAATGTGTATTGATGTCATGAAACAGAAAAGGCAAAAAAAATATTGAACGTAAAACCTTAAATACATCGCTGAATTATTTGTTTGTGTTAAAATTCATAAATTCAATTTGAACGTCAACACGATCGTCATCAAATTGCGTAAGCGTTGTGATGCAGAACCGGCCAAAATGTCACATCGAAAAATATTCCTCGCTAATTTCCAATAGAACGGAACGGTTCTGACGCCATCGATGCATCACTGATTGGCTACATCGCAAAGTGTAAAATTCCCCAATCTTTTTATAAACGTATCGGTTGTTCGTTAATTATACACGCGTCCTATTTTTGGGGAAAAAAAATCTACAAAAATCTATTATCGTCCGGGCCTTGTGGGAGGGTGGCAAAATTCATTATGTGCCCACGTTAAAAGCTATCCCTAAATTTAATAATCCACACAGAGGTCTCCTGCTGAAATGAACGCCGCCGCTGCACAATAGTAAAGGTTTCGGTTGTTTGAAAGAAGGGAGTGTTCCCTGTTAGTTCAGTTACCTACTTTTCGTATTTAAAGTTGGAGAGCAACTTCGACAATTAGCTTAGGAGTTGGTGTGAAAGTACGCAAATGAATTTTGTTTCATGATGAAACCGTCTAATTAGATTCTAGTTATGGATTTGTCCTTCCACCACATCTCTATCCCACCTCTTTCCCACAACGATTCTTTCCCCTTTAGAGAAATTACTCTTCTTCTATTGTGAAATCCCCGATTGATACAGTACACTCTCTAAATTTCTCTTCGTGTTTCAAATAAAAACCCTCTCTCCAACAAGACCCTAGCCAAGTTTATCGAATTGGAAATCATTTGATTGATGGTGTAGGACTTAGGACAGGTCACATCAATTCCATCCAGGCGTAAATTACGTCTAAGCTTTAGCTGCAAACATCTTAAAAAGGTCATCTTTGATCGTTTTATTTGTATAAAAATTCTTCTCGGATCAATTTAATTCTATACGTTTCGTTTTCATTCGGCTTGTGCAAATAACCGCCTTGTTATTTTAGTTTACACATTGCTTAGACCTCAGAGAGCTATTTTAGTTCCGTAGTTTTGTTAAACATTATTAAATCCCCCTGTTGCCGTTTACACAATTGATAATTTTGTTGCTCTCTCTGATCGAGCGCTTCTACCGTTTCCACAAACAACAAATAAACATTTATTCTGACAACGTATTACCATTACTCCTCGTTGCTAAATAACCCAAATAATAAAACAAAACCAATAATTACCACAGCACCACAGATGAAATTAGTGTGAAATTGGATTCTCTCTTGGGCTGTGACCTTGGAAATATCTGCGCGAAGGCGGAGAGATAGACCAGTGAAAAATCTGCGAATCGATGTGTCCCCCAAGGTTCCACTTTGATACCTCTTCTTTCCCATAACCAAATCTTCTTTGACTATTCTGGATGTTATTTTTGTAGTGAGACACTCTTTCTAGTGAAGCGATGTCTCCCTCAAGGTTCCGTTTTGATACCTCTTCTGTCCGCACAATCAAACCTTCTTGGAATATTCCAGATGTTACTTTTTGCAACAAAAGTTGATCTTGTTTTTTTCCAACCCTTTGTTGCATCCGCGCCGTCCGCGTTCACAATTATCGTCGGCATTAGCTTTATATTAGTGTGAAATTCTTCTCTCTTGGGCTGTGACCTTGAAAATATCTGCGCGAAGGCGGAGCGATAGACCAGTGAAAAATCTGCGAATCGATGTGTCCCCCAAGGTTCCACTTTGATACCTCTTCTTTCCCATAACCAAATCTTCTTTGACTATTCTGGATGTTATTTTTGTAGTGAGACACTCTTTCTAGTGAAGCGATGTCTCCCTCAAGGTTCCGTTTTGATACCTCTTCTGTCCGCACAATCAAACCTTCTTGGAGTATTCCAGATGTTACTTTTTGCAACAAAAGTTGATCTTGTTTTTTTCCAACCCTTTGTTGCATCCGCGCCGTCCGCGTTCACAATTATCGTCGGCATTAGCTTTATATTAGTGTGAAATTCTTCTCTCTTGGGCTGTGACCTTGAAAATATCTGCGCGAAGGCGGAGCGATAGACCAGTGAAAAATCTGCGAATCGATGTGTCCCCCAAGGTTCCACTTTGATACCTCTTCTTTCCCATAACCAAATCTTCTTTGACTATTCTGGATGTTATTTTTGTAGTGAGACACTCTTTCTAGTGAAGCGATGTCTCCCTCAAGGTTCCGTTTTGATACCTCTTCTGTCCGCACAATCAAACCTTCTTGGAGTATTCCAGATGTTACTTTTTGCAACAAAAGTTGATCTTGTTTTTTTCCAACCCTTTGTTGCATCCGCGCCGTCCGCGTTCACAATTATCGTCGGCATTAGCTTTATATTAGTGTGAAATTCTTCTCTCTTGGGCTGTGACCTTGAAAATCTCTGCGCGAAGGCGGAGCGATAGACCAGTGAAAAATCTGCGAATCGATGTGTCCCCCAAGGTTCCATTTTGAAACCTCTTCTTTCCCATAACCAAA
The DNA here is from genome assembly GCF_963966145.1 of Tenebrio molitor. Taxonomy (NCBI): domain Eukaryota; kingdom Metazoa; phylum Arthropoda; class Insecta; order Coleoptera; family Tenebrionidae; genus Tenebrio; species Tenebrio molitor. The sequence continues at coordinate 1,478,997 of NC_091049.1, forward strand.
TCTTCTTTGACTATTCTGGATGTTATTTTTGTAGTGAGACACTCTTTCTAGTGAAGCGATGTCTCCCTCAAGGTTCCGTTTTGATACCTCTTCTGTCCGCACAATCAAACCTTCTTGGAGTATTCCAGTTGTTACTTTTTGCAACAAAAGTTGATCTTGTTTTTTTCCAACCCTTTGTTGCATCCGCGCCGTCCGCGTTCACAATTATCGTCGGCATTAGCTTTATATTAGTGTGAAATTCTTCTCTCTTGGGCTGTGATCTTGAAAATATCTGCGCGAAGGCGGAGCGATAGACCAGTGAAAAATCTGCGAATCGATGTGTCCCCCAAGGTTCCATTTTGATACCTCTTCTTTCCCATAACCAAATCTTCTTTGACTATTCTGGATGTTATTTTTGTAGTGAGACACTCTTTCTAGTGAAGCGATGTCTCCCTCAAGGTTCCGTTTTGATACCTCTTCTGTCCGCACAATCAAACCTTCTTGGAGTATTCCAGATGTTACTTTTTGCAACAAAAGTTGATCTTGTTTTTTTCCAACCCTTCGTTGCATCCGCGCCGTCCGCGTTCACAATTATCGTCGGCATTAGCTTTATATTAGTGTGAAATTCTTCTCTCTTGGGCTGTGACCTTGAAAATCTCTGCGCGAAGGCGGAGCGATAGACCAGTGAAAAATCTGCGAATCGATGTGTCCCCCAAGGTTCCATTTTGAAACCTCTTCTTTCCCATAACCAAATCTTCTTTGACTATTCTGGATGTTATTTTTGTAGTGAGACACTCTTTCTAGTGAAGCGATGTCTCCCTCAAGGTTCCGTTTTGATACCTCTTCTGTCCGCACAATCAAACCTTCTTGGAGTATTCCAGATGTTACTTTTTGCAACAAAAGTTGATCTTGTTTTTTTCCAACCCTTCGTTGCATCCGCGCCGTCCGCGTTCACAATTATCGTCGGCATTAGCTTTATATTAGTGTGAAATTCTTCTCTCTTGGGCTGTGACCTTGGAAATATCTGCGCGAAGGCGGAGCGATAGACCAGTGAAAAATCTGCGAATCGATGTGTCCCCCAAGGTTCCACTTTGATACCTCTTCTTTCCCATAACCAAATCTTCTTTGACTATTCTGGATGTTATTTTTGTAGTGAGACACTTTTTCTAGTGAAGCGATGTCTCCCTCAAGGTTCCGTTTTGATACCTCTTCTGTCCGCACAATCAAACCTTCTTGGAGTATTCCAGATGTTACTTTTTGCAACAAAATTTGATCTTGTTTTTTTCCAACCCTTCGTTCCATCCGCGCCGTCCGCGATCACAATTATCGTCGGCATTAGCTTTATCAGATGTTCCGACAAAAACATCTCGTCCAATTAACCGTCTTAAGACGCGATACGTCCCATTATCTCGTTTGACGTTATCGAATTCTGAAGGAAGCGTTGTTCTCTGCGAAACAGATTCGAAGCTGCATCATAATGTGCCATTAGGCAGGATGCAATGTATCGTAAATCTGAACACGAAACGGGGTAGATAAAGTATCACGCAAACAATACCGAAACTGATTAATTCGAACAAAACAGTAACGGGGTGCTACATCGGAGGGGTAACGGTAAAACTTCCACGTCGAAACAAACGAACAAATAATTTGCGCTCGACGCAAATGAGAATACATTAGTTTCGGTGAAAGGTAATGCATTGTCGTTGGCGTTCCTGCCGCCGCCCCCGGATATATCTTTCACCTTTGCCGCCGACAACGGATAAATTGAATCAACTCTTACGAGACTAAGCCAATTTCGGGTCGTTAATCTGATCCTGTTGCTTTTGAAGGGCCGTTAATTGGCACGGGGTGAAAAATCTCAAAAATTACCCAAAAAGGGACCAAGATGCTTTAAACTCGCCGACGAGGCAATTTACTGCTGGGATGTCTTTTTTACATTTGTCCAACGCAACAAAATGTTTATTGAACTGGTCCCAGGTTATTTTCAGTAGAATATTTGTCCCCAGGTGTCTTTTACCACCGGAAAATTTGCCAATGGCAATTAACGCCCGGCATTTATCACTAATTTATTGAAACTGTATTGAACTACCGACACGGTAATACACTTTAAATAAATGGATAAAACGAATGGAGGGAAAACAGAAACGAAAGTACCAAAAACTTTACAAGGACAGATAAATAAGGAAGTAAATAATTACAAACGGAATTCAGATAAAGAAGGAAAACCATAATCTTCATCAAGACATCATTTCTGCAAAAATCTCAAATCGGTAGCTCGTTCTTCTCGTGTCAGCAGTACGTATGTCGTGAGGTGGCTCTTGTGTGCTCTGCGTCGAGCAACATTTACTGTGGTAATGTTTCAAAAAATTACATGTCAACGAAACATATCTTTCAAAATGTGATTTTCCAGCACCCACTGCAGTAATTTCACCATTTTATAATCAGTATCGCTTCGGTTTTGAATTAATCTTTGGCCGATATCCAAGGTGTCCTCGCAGCAGTCGCTCCAAGAATCAATAAACATTCAAAAGAAAGAATAAGCATTTTCCAGGACACTTTGGTTCCATCTTTTCCCCCAAGTAAACCGTGCTGACTGTGCACCCCGAGAAATACCTCCTGCACGTGTGAATGGCAAAGTTGTGAAACTTTTAAAACCAAATGGGAACTTTAAATTTTCCGCTTTCGTGCCAAGAATATTCATTAATTTTTCAGTGGCCAGACATGGCAATTTACCTGTGAAAGATTTGTTTACCAATCGAGCCGGATTTCTCCCCGAATTAGCTATCTCCCAGGCGTTATTCGACAATTCTCTTTGTTCACGACCAAATACATCTTAATCGCAGCCATTACACCTGTGATTCACGACCGCCTACGTTGTACAAGGACCCGGATACTGACATTTACAGGATAATTCCGATGACACCTTAACACATGATTAGGGTTCCTCTGAACCCTACCCTCGACCTTTAGCCGATTTATCGACGTTGTACGTCGCTCAAAAATTCTAATATTGAACTGACGTGTCAAGGTGAACAAAAAAAAAAGAATAAAGAGTCTTTTGGTCACGACATTCTAATCCAGGAGAAAGTTGGTTGAAGGACCATCTATAAAGTGATCAAAAAAAAATAAATCAAGAGTGCCACCTCATCTTTTGTTTTTTTTGTAGCGATAACTATGCTTCCTGTGCGCAATCGTTTTATTGGTTGCCTACCTTTCGACAAATCTCTTATTAAGTCATAACTTTGGCGAAATCGAAAAGTTGTTTTCTAGGTTAACAACAGCACATCGTTGGCGTTTCTTTGACATTTGCACAGAATTCCGCTACGACATGCCAGATAATTTGCAACGCCTGCTCTGATTTGTTTTCTTTTTGATCACATCGTAGGCCATTCTAGATATCTCTCCAAAAACAGGTCACATTATCATACATCAGGGATTAAATCTATAAATAAGTTATCTTCAAGCTGCGCAAGCAGAAAATTTATTCCCTCCTGAAGTTGTTCTAACAATTAGAGACGCTTTAAAATTACAAGGTTTATTCAATTTAGCTCTGGCCAAAAACTGCCTAAATATTATTCTGCCAACAACAGTAGCTCCAAATAATAAGCTAAAGCTTAATCCAAAGCTCTTGTATAAAGAACTGCACACTGGTTATCCGATGAAGAGTAATTTTTTAAAAAATATGAAACCCTCTTTCACAAATGATATGCATCTCACTTTAATTAAAATTATTCAAAGTAACTAAGAACCGTGTAACTTTTAGCTTTATTAGCAGTGACACTGCACACATTTGCAAACTTGCGCGACCTTATTTACTCTATGGAATCTAGAGTAAGTATTTAATTATTTTGACGCAGAGCTTCCACCACCAACATATTGCAACAAGGTCTCACATTTCCTTTATGCATATTTAAAATTTTAATTATCATTTGCTGCAATTATTTCCACAAAAAAGTGATATTTTTTATATGAATAATTTTCTAATCGTATTAAATTAGTTTTTTTTTTGGAACCTCCACAAATTTTTCCTTGCCACAGCTGATGAAACAACATTACAGGATAATGTAGCGGTCGTCTTTTATCCTCGTGGGCGTTGTGGTTGGCAGAATGTCGTTAATTACACACAAAGTATGCAAATGCCGAATTTGCTTCTTTATACAGTGTGGCGTCAGTAATTTGATCGTGTCGTGTAAAATTAAAAATTCTGCATCAGTGAATATTAATTTCACATGCGTTTAGAAAAAAACTGCAAGATTTTGATCAAAGCCAAAAGTATTATAAATTGCCAACGATATTAGCCAGACTTTTCCTCTGTTTTCTTCGTTATCGGTCAATTCCAGTCAAAGTTTTCTGTAAAATGTATGGTACGTTACAATTGTGAAAAATGGCAGTCTTCCTGTCGTATTGGCTTGCCGGGGGCATACATTGAATAATTGTGCAAGAACTTTCGGTTGCAAAGTTTACGACCGAGCGTTATGTGCAGAATCCTTGAATACCCTTTTCTCCAGGAAACTTCGACGAGATAGTTCAAAACAAAATGTCCACGTCTGTGACATCACCGAAATTGAATAAATTTCACTTCGCAAAAATAATTTGCGTCTGTTCTGAGTTTACTTCGGAGAGAAAGGAAAAGTTAACAAGTCGTGTTGGTTCCAGTATTCTTTACACGAAACGCAACTACATAATCCATCTTTCCTGAGCCCCCTCGCAAAGTAGCCAATGGTTTTGTGTGTTGTAACTTGAGTTAAAGAACAGTTTAACTATTGGTGAAGACCTCATCAAAATCGGTTCAGTACTTCATTGGTTATAAGCGTACAAGTGATACATACATACGTACAAATCTTATATTTTCTGATATATTGAGAGAAGCCTAGCTCGTATCAAAAAAGTAAGCGCGTGGTAGCAGAACTAGGAGTTTTTCCAAGTTAAAAGTGGGAAGAAACAAATAGGATCCAAGATGGATGGAATTAATGAAACAGCGTACAAGGTATCTTACGCCGCATCGAATACGAAATCAAGACAAAGACAAAACATGCCAATTAACAAAATCACTCACCGTTAATCGTTCTGGGTGGTGTTAAGGGGGTGATCGATGCCCTCCACTTGTTGGCGATCGACCTGCAAAAAAAAGAAGCTTGTTGTTAAACGAACTTCACGACGTGACAGATAACCTTATTTACACCGTTTGTGTATTTGTCTAGTCGGTTTTTAATCCCCTCCACCACTCCGGAACAAATCTCTTTAGGTGCTTCGATCATCCCCAGAAATAAATTAACGGATGGACTTTTACGGCGTTATAAAAATCTACGTGAATATCTGAACGATTTTATAGGAAGGACGTCCTGAGCTTTCTTAGCACAAGATTTTACGATGACGCCCTTCGTTTTTTCATAAATGCCAACATAACAAAATTAAAGACGGTTATCCTAAACGGATTAATCGGGAAGACGTTTATGGTGTCATCCAGAAAAATTCACTTTTTCCAATTAATCCAGCGACTTGTGATGGACCATCTAAGGGGCGCTAACACCGGAAGTAATTATTGCGACTGTATTTCTTCAGCGGGGTTAGGAAAAAACACACCGGCAGCATTTTATTATGGACATAAAGAGGAGTTATCTTAGGAAAGTTGTAAATCTGGAGCATTAAATGAGAAAAGCAAAGTTTTCTGGTGCACCAGCACTTTTATAAAAGTTTTCGGTGATTTTTACGCCTTTTTTTCAAGTTTTTACGTTAGCCGGAGCCCGCCGACGTAATCTATCGCCTTCTGCTTTATATATTTTGTGCTTTTTTTCAATTTGCCTCGACGGCCTTTTGTTGTTTTCACCAGTAATTGAACTTCACTGTTTTCGAGCCAGTCGAAAAGATAAAAATTTTATGATTCCTGCAGTAACATAAACATGATTTTATATTAGGGACTCTTAGATAGCACAAAGGGTGCCAGCTTTATTGACACAAACTGCACAAGCTTTGCCTTCTTACTTTTAATTCTCACTGAAATTGTGCCGAGAAAAAAAATATTAACTCAACAAGTACACTCGATTTCCCTTTGCCGCCTAAAAATATTACTCGGACACAATTATTGCAAATTCTGAGGTAAAAAGCTCCTTTAGGCACCTTTAATGAAAACGGACGAAAAGTAACTCTTTTTCGGACGCACTTTTTCGGACGCACTTTTTCGGACGCACTTTTTCGGACGCTGTTGGTCTGTTTAGTCAGTTATCAACGACACCGACAAAACCGATACTTTTTGGCCTCGATACACAAATAGCTTTTATAGTGACGTGATATTTTCAGACGAGCACACAATAATGACATGCTCCATGTCCCTAAGTTTCCATTTATGTTGGATAAAATGAAAATTGTTATTTACTGCGAACGGACTCTTAAATTTAATCAGTGAGCACGATACGAGGATGTCGTCACATTATTTCACACTTTATCGAAGACAACGCAGGTCGTCTCCACGGCAACAATGGTGCCTCAACTTTGAAAAACACCAACATAAAATCTATTTATAGAGAGCTAATATTATTTGCGAAGGGCCTAAGTTCTCCGGTCTCACACTTAGAGAAGATTTGCATTTCTTTGGCCGTTGAATTGGGATTTTTACCGCGGCTGCGTCTTCGCCGGGGTCGCTTTCCATGAATAACAAAGCGTCAGACGTTACAAGAAGATGAGCGCGAAGAGGAAAGTTTATTCCGTGGGAGTTTTTTTTCGGCCGGAATCGGACGAGATATATCAGTGTACGTCGCCGCGATGTGAAGAAAATTTATTTTTTAAAAGTCATTTATCAAAGGCGCTCCGGACGGGACAGTTCAAATAACCCGTTCAGCTTCTGGTGAGGCTTCCGGTTGGATTTAAGAGAGAACTATGTCAATCTTAATAATAGATGGCATCGGATGGAATGTTTCGAAATCAGCGGACACCAAATTGGAAAAGTAACGTTGTGAAACACACTTTCTGTCACAGCGTGAATAATCGCAGAAGAAAGTTTCACGCAGGATGGATCGCTGATCATTCTTTTGTGATGGTGGACAAAATCGGCAAAGAACAAATCAAAACTGGATGGAACCGAATTATTCCGGTCTTCGACGGAACTCTTGTAACTCCACCTTTATTATTTAGTGTCTGGGATGAAAAAAAAACTCCAAAAAAATTCCGCAAAAAACTGTCACCTCTCCTCATTTTATCAAACGTGGTTTTTCCAAACAAATTATTTTATCATTCTTACAAAAGGGGGCACGGCATCGAGGTCGGATTTTTTTATCATTTATTTTTCCAGCCGGCCGCCCATCCAAACACCGATTACACCCACCGTTGCTTAACTTCACTGATCAAACGAAGAAATTACTTTCAGTTTGAATCGCCGTATTATTAGGTATTATTATTAACTTAAGATTACTTCATTTCTGAGGGATGAAGAGGTCTTCATGTCGAAAATAATGATTTTTTGCCTTGTAATTATTATAAAGAAGCTCTAAATATTTTTTCCGCATTTTGTACAGTAATGAACTATATTACTGTACTCAAAATCGTACAGTAATAGGTCACTTTACAGCATAGCAACCATTTCTGTACGATTTTGAGTTATACATATTTAACTTTTTACGCTCCTCGTCAGAAAAGTGATTTTACTGGACTCGTACCGTAATCTACTACATATTTACGGGAATATTTTAGTGATTACATTTCATTGCTTACTTGCAAGGTAGTTGTATCTGGAGATTTACTTTTGATTTAAAGATTTATTGATCCTTTTCCAACGATAAAAACTACTAACAAAATTATTTTTCACAAAAAAAATTGTTAGCATCATAACAAATGTGCTTCATTTTTTTTATTACATTATAATAATAAGCAACTGCCGGATTGATCTTGTGATTTCAATACTGAATTAAATATCAGGTGTTCATTTAAATTTCTCCTCAAGAGTCGTTTGTGAACGCACCACTCGTCAGTCTGCAGAGTAAAAAACAAACAAGGCAAACAGTGAGGTTAGATTTGAACAGCTGATCCGTCATCTGTAATCCGTGGTGCGTTCACAATCGACTCTTCAACGCCTACTTTGAGGAGAAATTTAAATGAAGACCCGATATATTAATGTTATAAAAATTTGTAAATTACATATAACATCGCTTTAACACAATATTTTTTTAACAAATTTTTTGCAATATTACTTTTGCTCTAGGCAAACCAGAATGCAAATGTGGCTCGATGTGAAGGAAAATCAGTAAAATTTTGTAATCGCAATTTCAGTATGTCAATATTTACATATATGGCGATTTAATTTCAATAATTGACAGGGCAATTTTAACAACCTTTAACTCCCAATAGTTACATCGATCGATTTAAAGCTAAGTATATTTGGATAAATGTGACAGGACAAAATTAATCGAGCTTTATAACTCTTCAAATAAGAGAAGCTAATTTCATTTAATGGGGGAAATTTGTGACAAAATCGAGGAACTTCCGTAAACCAATTACTGTTGATTGAAAGTGTTAATTTTTAATTCGCTTGCTCACTATTATTGCTTCGAATAATTTTTAAAAATCATTTCATTGTGTATTTAATTGTGTTCTGATTTTTTAAGTTAAGCAGAAGATGCCATTACTTTCTACACTTGTTAATATTACTTACAGGACGTTACTCAAGATGTACCGAGTGACTATAAATGATTGAAGGAAAATAGTGGATTGGCAGCACTGATGCAGTTGGTGGTGGAAGTCTTCTCGTGCATCATCTGTCAATCATTTCTATTTAGGTTAAGTTAAGTCACGAAGTACATTGTCGATTTAGATTTTTTTGACGTTTGTTTCAATTTTAAAAATTGCGTGTGTCATGCCAACGATGTTGCCAACTAAAGATTTCAAATGTGTCACCAACATAACAAAATAATTTTCAATCATTTATAGTCACTCGGTAGTTATATCCTGCTTATTAGGCAAAAACTTTACGAGAAGCCTTCATTCAATTGAAAACTGAAATGTTTCCATATCGACGAACGGGAATAAGTTTTTGATTATTGAAATCAAAATTTTGGTTAAGAAGGTAGATGTCCTGGATTTTCTCATGGGCTATGAGTCATATCTGCGCAAACGACGAATACAGGTCTCAAGTAAGCGCTACAAACCGACCGAAAAACATTGTCTCGTCTATTTGTATGTTAAGTAGTCGATGTTTTCAGTTTTCACTTACAGATTTTTCACTGGTCTGTCGCCCTGCCTTCGCGCTGATATTTCCAAGGTCACAGCCCATGAGAGAATCCAACACCTCAAAAAAAGCTAAAATTACGAATGAACACGCTGTAATAACTATCAGACGATTTACTAATATTGTTGTAGAGCAAACAAACACACTGATCTTTTTTCAAGTCAGTCTCAGAAAGTTAAATGCTATTTTAATAGCTTCGCTGAATGAGCAACAGTAATTGCAGTCAAGTTTGGTGTAACTTTATAACTCGAAAAAATTAAATTAACGAGCAAACATAATTGTTATTGACAGATCTGATCCCCTTTTAATTTGATAATTACGCCCGTAGGAAGCAACCAGCGGATTAATTTTGATTTTTATCGATAATCGAGCCACCACTCTTTTTAATTATATCATATGTCTGTATTACATTACGTATTTGTCTAATAGATGATTTCTGAAGTAAATATCTTCATGACTAAACTGGTTGGTGAAGATTTCTTGTCTAAGAATTGTACTGTTTAAAATCTATCAACATGAAGAAATAATTGTTTGGATAACATATTCGTAGACAAACTTAATTGACACTAAAAGCTTAGATCATCAGCCCGGATGATTATAATTGGAATCTCGAGCAAGATGAAATCCCGGAACAGGGAGGGATGTAGACCTTTTAGTATGCAAAATAAGATGTAAGGTAATTGGAATACATCGGTTGTTAAATGGTTGTCAGTTAGGTTAAAAGAACTTTGTAACTTAACACAAATCAAAAAGGAAATGTTGGAAAGTATCGGGTGTTCAGTTAAATTTCCGGTCGAAGTTGGCGTAGAAGAGTCGATTGTGAACGCACCATCCGTGTAAAAACGTAAGATTAAACAACACTGATCCGTGATCCGTAATCCGCAGTGCGTTCACAATCGACTCTTCAAGGCCAACTTTGACAGGAAATTTAAATGAACACCCGATATTATGCGTTCAAATGAAAACCTGGACCGAATGACACGAATGTTTGTTTTCAGCAAAGGGTGCTCTTAGATATTTGCTTCGAGAGTAGGAATCGTCAGTTAGTAGTAAAACATTGCAAAGAAAGAAAGAAAAACAGGAAGATTTTTTGTTTATGAATTTTAGGTTAGCTGTCAACATGTTCTAATTACAACTGTCAATCTACACTTTAGAAAAGCAAAACAATTGACGGTTTTCAACGCCTTCCCAGCCTAGGATTTGATTTGAACGCCCGATATTACAGGTGGTCCAAAATATTTATAAAAGTTATAAAAGCAGATAAAAACAACACAAATAAATATCGTGTGATCAAGAAAAAACCTGGAGCACAAACAATAAAGAAAAATAATGTAATAAAAAATAGAACATGAAAGAAATCCGTTTAGAGAAGAAGTAGACAATAACTCCTTCCTATTGATTCCAGTAACAGAAATATGTAGAAGTATTCAGTGTAATTAAGAATAAAAAAAACAGGTGAAACAAATGAATTCAGTTATAATTCAAAAAACTGTCAACTTTAATTATAAATGTCTTCTTTTCAAAGCAACCCAAAATAGAATTATTCAAAGAAAATCACCGTCATCAGAAATAATTTAATTTGTCGATGAAACACATAAGGGCGTGATGAAGGTTTCGAGCTTTGTATCTTGTCAATCACGATGAAATCACGTGGGTGAGCTATCTCGTAATACGTAGAATTTTTGTAATTAGTAAAATGACCTCCAAGCTCTTAACACTTTCATGGGTCTGTGGTATATGTACCACAAGAAAACGTCCTAATGATTCTGCTATACTAAAATAAAGATGAAGCTTTTCGCATGATTCAAAGCTCGCACCCCAAGCGCAAAGCACCCGTTCCATCTACGCTTCATTATTTTTGACTAAACAATCCGTTTGTACCTCGAAATAGCCATTGTTGCGGTCACACTTCGGAATCTAGTTGTTAATCCTCCCAATCTGAAAATGGAAATTCAAAGCGCATAGAATATTACACGAAACTCCTTCGAAAGCCACTTCGCGTCCCTCTTCTAAGGTCCATTATTTTTCAAGGAAATGTTTTGTGAAAAAACGTTGTTTAAATAATTGAAAATTTGATATGGAACATAAATAAATTAGCTTGTGAAAGGAGCAATGAAATTAATAATAAATTAAGAAATGAGTTAAAACTGGTGGGTAGACAACCAACATTACACGGAAATAATCTTATGTTGAACTCTTCAACAATTTTACCTTTAGTTTATTGATCAGCTTGTGTTGAGTGAATTGAACTCCTGGGCACTAATATTGACACTAACTATGGCTTTGTGAATGCCAGAAAATTTACGAAAAATGTTAATTACATGGAGACATTTCTAGATTGACGTTAACTCATCGCGTTTCATTTATTTCATATAAACTTGAAACATGATTGTCACTAACACCACTTCCACATTAACATTGAATTCCACAAATTTGCAGGAATAAAACATAAACACTAATTATATGTCCTTTTAAACAGAAATTTTAAATCTCCGCTTTGTGATTTGCATCTTCGTTCGCTGTACTGTAGATAATATCAAATGCTTTATTACCGACTTCGGTCAATTAGAATACCAAAATGTAAACAAAAAAGGTAGGTTAAGATTATTGCGTAATTAATTACTAAATCAAATAAACACATTAAAACCTAAGAATTGTCACAGGAAGAACTATGTAGAATAAAATGGCAAAAGAAAAAAATTGACGATTTGATGTACTGTCAACAATATCAGATACTTTATTACCAACTACGCAACTGTCGATTACCAAAATGTAAACAAAAAATATGGGTTAGGATTATTTCATATGAAATCAAACAAACACAGTAAAACCTATGAATTGTCACAAAAAGGAGTAGAAGAAAATAGCAAAATAAAAAAATTGACGAATGCTCCTGATTGAGCAAATTTAACTGTTCTTAGAAAGTTTTAATTTCATTTATAACCATTTAATGTAAACATCAACGCCCAAGGTCGAGTATTTCAGATACTCAATTTCCTAGGAGGCCACATGTAATAACACACAAAAAGTAATGGCAATGCTATCTTGACAAAAAGTGAGACAAGAAGCAAAACATTTTCTGAAAGCAAATACACGCATGTCTGCGTATGATAAACTTCAAGCTTGGTAAATTTCCAAAACTAAATTCTTCAACCTATTCCATCCTCAATGAGGAAAACAAATTAAAAATAAAATAACTTTGTTTATATTCATATCAGTGGGAAACTCGTTCTTTGATAGGATTTATTTCAAACCACATTTCCATCTAATCGATTTCGCTTTGTAGAGTATTTCCTTAATATTCAAGGCAAGGTTATTGCATTAAATTTTTATTTCTATGAACAGTCCAGGATTTCATTTGAACGCCCAAAATATTTATAAAAGTCACAAAAGCAGATAAAAACAACACAAAGAAATATCGTGTGATCAAGAAAAGACCTGGACCACAAACAATAAAGAAAAATGATGTAATTAAATAGAACAGGAAAGAAATCAGTTTAGAGAAGAAGTAGACAATAACTCCTTCCTATTTGTTCCAGCAACAGAAATATGTTAGAATTATTCAGTGTAATTAAGAAAAAAAAACAAAAACAGATGAAACAAATGAATTCAGTTATAATTCAAAAGACTGTTAAAATGTCTTCTTTTCAAACCAACCCAAAAAGAGTTATTCAAAGAAAATCACCGTCATCAGAAATAATTTAATTTGTCAATGAAACACATAAGGGCGTGATGAAGGTTGGAACTGTGTTGGAAGGTTCCGAGCTTCCTATCTTGTCAATCACGATGAAATCACGTGGGTGAGCTATCTCGTAATATGTAGAATTTTTGTAATTAGTAAAATGAGCTTTAAGCTCTAACACTTTTATCGGTCAACGCAACACGAATGCGTAAGTGTGGTATATGTACCACAGGAAAACGTCCTAATGATTCTGCTAAACTAAAAATAAAGATGAAGCTTTTCGCACGATTCAAAGCTCGCACCCAAGCGCAAAGCACCCGCTCCACTGTTGTCCCATCTACACTTCATTATTTTTGACTAAACAATCCGTTTGTACCTCGAAATGGCCATTGTTGCGGTCACACTTCGGAATCTAGTTGTTAATCCCCCCAATCAGAAAATGGAAATTCAAAGTGCATAGAATATTACACGAAACTCCTTCGAAAGCCACGTCGCCTCCCTCTTCTAAGGTCCATCATTTTTCCCCGTTTGCAACAGCAAATGGCCATTGTTGCGGTTAAGCCACCGACCATTGTGGCTGCCGGTAAGTTGGCTTACTCATTATTAGCCGGAATTTGCTTTCCATCAAGGACCCCCGACCCGACACAAATAAACCTGAGACTTCCCCAGGGAATAAATCAAATTTCTAATTAGGTAAGCGTACTCCATTACTCCACAAAGACAATTCCGATTAATTTCCGGCTGGCCTATTTGCCATCGACGAGTTTCGCTTTTTTCCATTTACCTGGACCGGGAATTGGCTCCCGGAAAACTGTCACCCCCCCATCCCCGCACTTGTGCGTAATGAACCAAAGACAAAGGCACCGTTATAATACTGCTAATTTGGACCCGCATGCATCATACGCACAAGCAATAAAATCCCAATTCGGCACGGCGAAAGCTTCAAGCTTCAATTTACGATACGCGAGCTTCACGGTGCAGTCTCCCCTTAAGCTATGGAATAAACTCGACAATAAAACCGGAAAATTCGGGATATTACACGTATGCAAAAGCGATTTACGTTAGAACTAGAGCAACTAGGATTTTTTATAAAAGACCTGTACACTTTTATTGTCGTGCACGTACTGGTTGACTGGTTTTATATTTCTGCCTTTTGTGTCGTGAGAGGAAAATGCGCTTCAGGAAAGTCCACTGATGAATAATAATAGTGCGTTAAAAAATTAGATTAAAACGTCGCGGTGTTTCACAATGAAGCGATTTTAAGGAAGTAAAAAATCGGTAAATATAATTTTCATTTTATTAAATTATTGCTTTTAAAAAACATGGAGCGGCGTAAAAGTTTTGCGCAAATTTAAAATAAAGTAATTGCTGTGGAAGGAAAAAAGAGGACGTGACGTGAAAATGAACGAGTGGGTAAGACTGGACGAGTTAATAAAATTATCATGGAAACCTGGCTCCAGAAATATGTGGTAAAAATGGTAAAATAAGGAGGAATCATTTTTTCATTAATCGGAGGATGTGAAGGATCAGCGAGCAGAGAGGTAAAAACAGAAACGTGCAAGTAAAATCTGGGTAAATGAAGCTTTCGAGGTTTTTCTTTCGAGAGACCCTCGTCATAATTATTTAATTGGCACAATTAAAAGGAAAAAGTAAAGCAGGAAAAAACGCAATGAAAACGATAATCAAAGAGGAAACTGTCGAATTCAACTAAAAAATTACCAATCCGGGCGCAAAACAAAAACAAGTTTCATTAAAAAGTCCTCCAAGAGCCGCCATTTTAATAACTGCGACGGCGTTATTAAAAATGTATTATTTGAAATTGCCCCTCGTTCCCAAGAAAATATTTTTATCTCCAGATTTAATGATGGACATAATGCAAAAAAATTCCTTGTGTACCCTCCGTTAAAATCGCTTTTTATTATTCAATAAAACACTTTTACGACGCCTGCTAGATTACTCAATTACAAAAGCACCAAATACATGAGCTGATCTTGATATTTATCACCACCGATGATAAACTATTTTTGCCCCTATTTCCGCATAATTTATTGTGCAACTCCACCTCGTGCTTTGCTCTACAAATGTTAAAAGCTCGGCGACGTTGGGGTCGCGAAAGCGCTCCTGTAACGTTATCTACTCATTATAATCAATTTAGCTCTGGTAAATAATTTCATAACGTGTGATTGGCGCGATTGTAGAATGAGCTTAAAGCTCAACCGAAAAATATTTCGAAGAGTCCTTCAACAAATGGAGCTTTCACCATCAACAACACAATTAATTGTAGAGTCTTTAAACTTTCATTTGGACGAATCTTGCTGTTTCTTTCCCAAAAGAATAATTTGTTAAACTTCTTTACTCCTCGAGGCGCTACACCATATTTTAGGTGAAACTGTGATAAATTCTGCCAGTTATGTACAAAAAGCACATTCAAGTAAAGCTGCTTAAGATAATGTGAAAGTATTTATCTTTTTTAGCAATTGCGCTAGGTCGGCGAAAATGTAGAAACAAGCTGGAAAAATAATGTGCAGATATTATTTTCGTGGTGTTTTGTAGTTTTATAGAATATGAAAGAAAAATATTTAGGTGTTTGTGGAAACGTTTGTAAAAATTTTATCACAATTCGTAGTCGTCGTAGATACTCACTAATGTTCTGCGTAATCCAAAATAGACAACACTATATTATTTACAATTTTTTTTACAAGAATATATGATTAGATTCACTCACACTTCACACAGAAATTGTTGAAGAACAATTATTTAAACAGAGTTAGTAAAATATTCATCAAGTGCTGCGCCCGCGAGTCCGCGAAAGCACGCAAATTTCTTTCCGGGAAAACTCCACGTAGACCGTCGCCTCCCGACCGTGCAAAGCTCGGTGCCAGACTCGGGCGTTAGCGTGGCCGGCGGGAGTGGGGACAGTGTAGTGGTGGGGGCCGTAGTGGGGGAAAGATCGATTCGAGAACAAACGTTATAGAGTCGAGCTTTCTTTAAATGCTGTTGCCCTAGGCGGCGTTGTGCATATATAACTTAGTGCCACACAAACACATCGGTGGCGGCGAAAAATTTCCCACCGCTTCCTCCTTAAGTTCCGAGACTAATTGGGAGGAAGGAGACGGGGCGGGTCTCGCGGGGGCAGTATACAAAATTTAAGGGCCGTAAAAACGGATCCAATCTTGTAGTCGGTAGTCGGGGACGGCGCAAGCATGGCACACTTCATATTTCACATTTCCATTTTCATCATTAATATTTGACTATAAAAGATATTGTGCGGCGGAGGCCAGGATGCGCTCGGAGGACGTCACCGGTATTCCCTGTTCAATTTCGGAGACGACAGCGTTGTCACTTCTTGTTTTTTAACCGGGAGGTGGCGGACGCCGCATCAACTATCAAAACACGGACTCTCGCAGGAAGATAAACAAAAAACGAATATAATTCCGGCACGTCCCGACGAAGAGATCGGATTGAATTCGACTTAAAACTGGATCAGTTTAGCAATCTCGAAAAGTAACAGCCCACAAACTCTGCATTAGATATGGATTTATAAACACGGGAGGTTTACATTGGCACACCTCAATTGGATAAACATTCAATGCTCAGGAGAATGCTGCAGACAAGAACAACAACTGGAGTGTTTGCTAACACCTTGATGTACCAACTTCTATTACTCTCTTCGCCAGAGTTTAGATACGATTAGAACTAAAACAGAATCTTCAAAGGTCTAAGCTTCAAATTTCAATTCAATTTCAACAAGAAAAAGAAAGAGAAAATAAAAAATCTGGACAATACAACAAGTAAAAAATGTTCAGTTTTATTGATTTTATTTATTGCCTAAAGTGCGTAAAACCACCATTATTTCCCTGAATCTGATATCTGACACATAATATTTGCTTTGGTCATATACACTACATTAGCACACCAGCATTGAAGCGCCATCAGTGTCCATTACTGCGTTACTAATAGCTAAATCAGCCACATAGATTAAATACGGCAGTAAATAAAGTGGCCATCAACAAAGTGTTAATTACTTTGTAGAACAGCAGATAAAAATTGAATGGACAGTAGTGGCACTGCTAATAAAATGAAACCCCTAAAAACTACAGTGGTAATATTTACAAACCTAGAATGACAGAAAAAATGATTAATATACAGGGTGTTTCTGAAATACGTGTGTTAATTTTAACTGGTAATAGAACTCGTCAAAAGGAACAACTTTTTTATCTACCATTTTGCCGAAAAACGATGTTTAATTCCAAAAAAAAATTCGAGAGATTTTTCACTAAAATAGCCCTACGCCACTAAATACTGCAGTGGCTAATTGAGATCAGCGCTAATATGAAAAAAACATTCATTTTCATCCAGAAAACTTGTTTTAACGCCGAAATCGAAATTCAAATAAATCTACCCGTTTTGGAGATATGAACGGTTTTAGGAAAATCTTTCCTAGTTTTTTAAGCCATTACGCAACGTTTTTCGCCAAAATGGCAGAGAGAAAAGTTCTTCCTTTTGATGAGTTCTATTACCAGTTAAAATTAAGGCACTTATTTCAGAAACACCCTGTATATTAAAGCCATTTTTCCACAAACATTTTTAAATTGAGTGAATAAAGAATGCAAAATTACCAAACGCAAATACCACTACCATAGATATGGAATAACACAGAGTGGTAGCTGCTAATTAAAATATTTGATTATCTTCAGTATTATTAATTTAATTTACTGATTAATATTTTAGTGTGAGGTTTCATTACGAATGTATTGTCTCTGTTGGCTGATAAATTAAATTCTGATTTATTCGGAATGTAATTTAATAATGAGGCGTGAAAACTATAATTAAAATGTGGCTGAACGAAAGTAGAAAATGTTTGTTCCAAAATTTACATCACTCGCTAACAAGAATGTCTGAATAAAAACGAAGAAACTAGTAAATTGTAGTTGCATATCGCCATTTTCTTATTTAATTGAGTTTTTGTCGTATTTTTCCAATTGATGAGACGATTGGTTTGGTAACAGTTATGTTGGATTTAAACTAGTTTTTGTAGTTCCGCAAAAACTCCATTTACGATTTCGCATAAACCAATCTCCTGTTTTGGACAATTTCAAAGTACTGAGATACAATGTTCAATTATTATTAAGTGGTTTGTTATGATTTTAACAGTTCCTTTACACCGCAAAAACAGGACCCCATTCGCTGTTAGCGAAGTAAAGAATCACCTATTTACAATTGCTATAACGAATTGTAGTTTGAAGGAACTTCGCGCATCGCCACACTTTTTGTGAAGAAAGAGCAATTTCTGAAGAAGCATAATCGCTTTTCCAGCAATAATAGAGTGTCCTGCAGAATTAAATGACTTGTGTACTAAAATCGCTGTTATCACTGACATTGGGGCCTCCTGATTTAGCACAGGCTCAAAAGCCACAACAATGTGTTAACTTGAGTGTTTTTCACACACCCTGATTTAGTCACAGAAAAATTAAAATGTTTTGTGAAAAAACGTTGTGTAAATAATTGAAAATTTTATATGGAACATAAATAAATTAGCTTGTAAAAGGATCAATGAAATTAATAAATTAAAAAATTTGTCAAAACTGGTGGGTAGACAACCAACATTACACGGAAATAATCTTTATGTTGAACTTTTCAACAATTTTACCTTTATTTTATTGATCAGCTTGCGTTGAGTGAATTGAACTCCTGGGCACTAATATTGACACTAACTATGGCTTTGTGAATGCCAGAAAATTTCCGAAAAATGTTAATTACATCGAGACATTTCTAGATTGACGTTGACTCATCGCGTTTCATTTATTTCATATAAACTTGAAACATGATTGTCACTAACACCACTTCCACATTAACATTTAATTCCCACAAATTTGCTGGGATAAAACATAAACACTAATTATATGTCCTGTTAAACAGAAATTTTAAATCTCCGCTTTGTGATTTGCATCTTCGTTCGCTGTACTGTAGATAATATCAAATCCTTTATTACCGACTTCGGTCAATTAGAATACCAAAATGTAAACAAAAAAGATAGGTTAAGATTATTTAATAATTACTAAATCAAATAAACACATTAAAACCTAAGAATTGTCACAGGAAGAACTATGTAGAATAAAATGGCAAAAGAAAAAAATTGACGAATTGATGTACTGTCGATAATATCAGATACTTTATTACCCATTACGCAACTGTCGATTACCAAAATGTAAACAAAAAAGGTGGGTTAGAATTATTTCATATGAAATCAAACAAACACAGTAAAACCTACGAATTGTCACAAAAAGGAGTAGAAGAAAATAGCAAAATAAAAAAAATCAACGAATGCTCGTGATTGAGCAAATTTAACTGTTCTTACCCCTTGTTTCCAATCACTTAAGAAATTATAATTATAAATTATACTTAGAAAATTATACTTTACAAAAAATACTTTCACTTTTGCTGTTCACAATCATAATTAATAAAACCTACAGACCAATGAAAAACTAGAGAAAATTTGCCAAACAACTGTCACTAGTTTTGACATTTTACTAGTTTCAGTTTGGTGGAATTAGATATACCCAATAAATAGTTACAGTAAGTGCCACGAAGGTAAGCGTAATGGATATTGAAACTAATTCTCGCCCATTTTTCATCGAATACGTCCATTTGGCAAAAAACCGACCTCAGAGATTTGAGGTTAAACACAGCTAATGATCTGATTGGTCAAATTATCTAATTATACGTAAAAACCTTGGAGTTTGCAGGAATTTGATAATTATAAGTGAAACACAAATGAAGCACAATTTGTTAAGTATAATTTTATTGTGCACACCGTCATTCACAACTATGGACCAAACTTTGTTAATTATAATTCGTAATTATTATTTATAATTATAAGTGATTGGAAACAAGGGATTACAAAGTTTTAATTTCATTTATGACCATTTAATGTAAACATCAACGCCCAAGGTCGAGTATTTTAGTTACTCAATTTCCTAGGGGGGCACATGTAATAACACACAAAAAATAATGGCAATGCTACCTTGACAAAAAGTGAGACAAGAAGCAAAACATTTTCTTTTTTTCACAAAATTCTTCAACCTATTCCATCCTCAACGAGAAAAACAAATTAAAAATAAAATAACTTTGTTTATATTCATATCAGAGGGAAACTCGTTCTTTGATAGGATTTATTTCAAACTGCATTTCCATCTAGGTAATCGATTTCGCTTTGTAGAGTATTTCCTTAACGTTCAAGGCAAGGTTATTGCATTAAATTTTTTATTTCTATGAACAATAAACAAGAATGTATCGGAGTAATTAATTCATTTAATCAGGGCGTTTTGTACCTGGAAATAGCGGCCAAAATCCATAATTTATTTATATTTGTGTTAAGCACCCGGATGACTTTATTAAAAAATAAATAATTGATTGAAAATGCGTCTCTTAAATGAAAAACGCCTCCTAAAATTGTATCAGCGATTAATAAATAAACGATATCAAGATTAACAGAGGTATCAGCTTAATCCCAGTTACATAATTTGAACAAAGTTTATGTTTGATACAAAAGCCCATTATATGAAATTTATCCGGATGAAAATATAAAACCTGTTTATTTATTAACATACAACACTGTAATTTAGCCCGGTTTATGGCAACATAAAAACTCATTACGCTGTATGACATTAATTTGCACCAAGCGATGTCATCCTGACACCGGTTTTTTTAATTTTTTCTAGCATAAAAAAACTTTATACCTCATACAATGTAGGTAAGTTTCATTAAACCGTAAATGACCAAAAATAAGCCAGATTGGCTTGTTGCTAATGTTTGGGTCGAGACAAAAATCACACATGTCTTTTACTTTAAATTATATTTTTGAATTAAACAGAAAATCAAGTGCACAGATTGAATAAATGTAATACAACAGAAAATGTACATTACTTAATGATTTCATTGATTTTTCTTCTTTTCCCATATACCGGGTATTTCACGAGTGATAACTGATAATGAGCCTCGACGCAATTGAAAATGCAACCCACAATACATGTGGAAAGCAAACTTGGATGTTTTCCACGTCAATATCCAGTTTTGCTTTCCAAATGTATTGTGGGTTGCATTTTCAATTCCGTCGGGCTCAAAAATACTCATGAAATACCCTGTATTTCTTCACCATTGGTTCAATCATCATTCTACACTTCGTGTACATGACCACATCTCTATTTCTATATTTTTTTTATTTTACTCAAGTCTTTTTATATCCTACTGTCGTGATTTTTACATTCACATTGTCATACCTTATTCCTGTACAATTACTTTTACTTTTTAAATTCATTTTCCTCTTCACTTTCCATTTTTTATCTTTTATACTACTATTGCCCACTTTTCATTGTCTTTCTTTCTATGAAATGATATAGAAAGAATCTCTTCATCCACTTTACAGAATTTCCATATCGATTTTTTGCTCTCAAGTCTCATTATCAACCTTGCCTGTATAAACTGTTCCAAAGATGTTCAATGGGATTCAGATCTGGAAAATACTTAGGCGGTTCTTACATTCTACAGAAACTGCTTAACCCCTTTAAAAAAAAATCAATCATCTCCTCGATGCTTCTACAATTTTTTAGCGCGAATACGTCGAATGGAATCTACTTCCAAGAGAACGTTTTAAAGAGTAAAATCGATGAATGCCTTTTACTTTGAATGTTTCACTCCAGTAAAAAAATTATACCCCTGAAAAAGCATTTTGTATTACATTTGACGTTATTGATCGCCATAAAAATTGAATCCGATTATTGGTACATTATTTTTTCAGCTTGAAAGGAAACCTTCGCCATTTAATTTGTTGTCGCATTAAAGAGAGCACGGCGAGTATTACAAGCGGAAAAAATGCCTTCCCTTGAACTTCCAGCAGCAGCAGCTTTAATACTTAGCGAGGTAAACAAGTCTATCACATTTTCCAGAACATGTTTTATTCTGGATGTGGAACACGGCGACAAAGTTTTTATTTCTCCCGTCGCCTTGTTTTTATCCGTTGTTTATTTAATTTTACGTTTTAATTTCGTACAATAAAGCTGAAACGCGTTGAATTAGGGTTGGGCGTCGTTATCTGCTCGAACTTTTATGTTGCACCGCATCTACAAATCATTTCTGATAACAATTATCTCCGATTCGTGGGGCCCAAACGGCCGCATTAACGCCACCTTAAATTCATTTGCGCTTGATTTTTGGCGAAACGCGTATCAGATTGTTATCTCGACAGTGCCGTTTCAGAAATATAAAAGTGCGCGCCGTAAGTCAGAGATAAGCCGCGCGAAGCCATTCCAAAGGAGCCCCCTAAACCCGCCTCTTATATGAATATGTAAAATAGTGTTTGTGGCGGCGCCCGCCCGGATTAAGTGGTTTTGCGGCCTAAGTTATTGTAGTAATTGTCTTTTTGTGGCGCGGGGGCCAATTACTCACATCGGGGCGCCCCGTCCAGGCCCGGCTCCAAATTTAATTTGAGGTGGTACCGAACTCACTTACCTCAATCTGGAGTTCTTCGAACTTGGCTCGTTTGGGCAAAAACTTGTCGGTAACAAAGGTGGCGGGACTCATCAGATTTAATTATTTAATTAGGATACAACCCCCAAAACAGCGAAGAAATTCGACGAATCTGGCAGGGGAGAATTATTATAATTTTGTTGGAGCGTTAAACTTAAAATTTAATTACCTATCGTGAACGGATTGTCCTAGGCGCTGCGATAATAAGGGAAAGGGTGTTGGTAAGTTATTTCATTTTGTAGAGAATGAAGCAGGCGTTGTGGCGAAACCAGACAACCCTAAGCCATCTTATATACTTAATTAGTTAATTAACTCACTCTACCTTACTCGATATTGATATTTCGGCCAATAATGTTGCGCAGGTTTTGCCGCCGATGCGGTTCATAAACGATGGGACAAGATCTCGGGTTCGTGTTCTTAATGGGGCGGAATTATGTACTTAGCGATGTCGTTGCAATAAAACTGACATAAAAATTCCAATGAAATTCGGATTCGTATAAATCTTCAAGTTTCCTTGGGGTAGTTTCCTTGCAGGAACTCTTACATTATGCAACAACTATGACGATACAGACTTTTGCCAAAAAGTCCAACAAAAGTCAACCTGCATCCGAATAACACCGATTTACATTCGCGATGGGGTGATTCATCTTATTATTCATTTGCGGATACAATACTTCCATTCCAAAAGCAAGGTTTTTCTATTTCGGCACGTGTTTTATTTTCTATTCAACGATAAAACAGGTAACAGCATAAAATTAAAACGCTTAAATAATAAAAAACAATCTAGTGTGACTTTGGAGATCAAGAAGATTCTTTAATTCACCTAAATATCTCCTGAAATCTTTAAATATAGGTATATTTTGTGCAAATGATGGAGGCGCCAGGAATTTTTATTACAAAGACAGAGACACGTTCATTGCTGGTCAAGCTAAATCATATCTGAAAACTGTACTTCACAGATCTAAATGTGGCGAATCCAATGCGAAAAACCGCGTCAGTCGATCTCTAAAAATTGCTAAGAAAAAATTAAATTATGTATTTTGCAGAAGTGGTGGAAACGTCAACGACAACGGGCCCGTATTTTTGCAAAAAATCGACAACGGGCCCCGGCTTTCCAAAAAGACAACGGGCCCGGACCTTCCAAAAATCGACAACGAGCCTCGATTACGGGTCCTGATCTTCCAAAAGTTAACGGGCCCGGACCTAAAAATCGGGCCCGGATTTTCCAAAAAGACAACGGGTCCTGACCCTCCAAGAATCGACAACGGGCCTGGATTTTGCTAAAAGACAACGGGCCCGGACCTTCCAAAAATCGACAACGGGCCCCGACTTTACAAAAGACAACGGGCCCTGATCCTCCAAAAAACGTCAAATCAAATCTACAAATGCAAGATTGCCCACGTGGAGTCAAGTTTATAATGCTTGACAGTGTTTGTTTGTTCAGCGAAATTATTGATTAGCTTTGGCGAAAGCGAATCAAAACTTTGAATAAATGCGAAGATCATTTACCGAATAAAAATGTATCCAGGAAATGTTGTTTACAAATTCCTGTTTATATTTAATCAGTGCTTTTGGTAACTTTCCAAACTGGGTTTATGTAAATTTGAGTAAGAACAATTAAGCGACGCTTGATACATTTCATTTGTAAACATTATTTGCATTACACTTAACAGTTGTGTCATCCGCGACAAAAATACCAGTCTATTTTGAAAAAGTTTCTGATAAAAGAGAAAGTTTATTTTGCAACAACGAAGGCACGAATTGTATTTTAACCACATCAAACACGAAAAATTGCTGGAATTCTCAAATAAAGCAACAATTTCAGCGTGCATTGTTTTGTTCTGAAAATCCATCAGTCCCTCGTTGAAAAATACGTCTCATACGTTTTTAATTTGTTATTGGCGAAACGCAAAGCTTCGCACTTTTGTTCTGTTCCTGTCGAAACAAAGCCCTTACTGTTAAATCTGCGATTATGGCGGCAACGTATCAATTCGACTGTATAATAAAAGCGAACACATTCATCGATTTGTCGAACAAAAGCTTTCCAAATTTATAAGTCTGAAGCATTTTTGACAACGTTGGGTAAAATACAACATTAGTGAGCTTTCAACTAAAAATAAAAATCTTCAGGTATTTACAGCGGAAGCTTTCGTTTATTTTATTTTCTCGTCAAGTTTTGTGTTATCTGGCGTAATTCGCGTATACTTAAAATAATGACGGCATTAATTCCGTAAATGAGGGAGACAAATGGTGGCGCAACAAAGGAGTTAAAAAATTAAATCTAAATCGTATGGTTACGTCGCGATAAGGCTGTAAAATAAAGCTCATTTGCCATAAGCACTTGGGGCGCCCAATAAAAGAAGCTTTTGAGCAGTGACCCCAAAACTACACGTGTTTTTTTTATAAACACCTTGTATATATTTGATTTCTCGTCTTTGCATTGCCAAACAACCAGTCGAAAACAGGTCAGGTTTTCACTCGTCTCGTATTAAAATATTATCCCACTTCCTGATTGCCAAGGAAATTGGTAATTAATATTCAATCGATCACTCGCGAAACTTGTCGAAATTAATTACATCTCTCTTAAACAAATTAATTAGGAAAATTCTGCAGTCCCTCGTTAAAAAATAATAAAGCCAACTCGGAGCGAATTCAGGTAAAGTTCTGGAAAAAAAGAAAGCAAACTCGATCCTTTCAAAACTTAATCCTGGAAAAGTTTTCTTTAAATATTTCCACGTTTGTCAGCTTGAGTGTTACAGGAAAAAAGCTTAGGGGTATTTTTAATTAATCCGATTCACTAGACTAGTGCGGAGGGAATATTTCCAAACAAGGAGATCCAGAGAGCGTCGTTGTAAAAACGGTAGAATGTCCTTCAGGGCTCAAGGTTGCGACCGCCAGTCACGTCCTCTGATTGATTGACGAAAGCTGTCCCTTTCCAGGATTTAATTGAAATTGGCAAGATCAGAACGAATTTTCATTTGGTTCTACAAAACGCATCCAGCTGCTTCGTAAACAAACAATCCGGTAATTAACGAAGCTAAATGGAAAGAAGGAATTGCCAGCAGCTGTAGCAGACTCTGAATACTTTTACATGTTATGATGGGGTATTTATACAAGTATCAACAACAAAAACGGAGCTTTTTCACATATATCGATTCGCGTATGTTTGTTTGTTGCGGATAAACTCGCAAACTACCCGACCGATTTGAAAAATCTTTCAGTCCCAGATGGAATGATTCTTTGGGAGTAACATAAGCTGGGTACCATCATGGTATCGCACTCGAAGGCTGAGTAGTGACGTAAAATGTTGCGACTCTCCGAATATAGGAGAGCGAAGTGGCGCTACATTTGTGTAATTTCCCCGAGTCAATTATTGTCTTTGCAGTTCTTATTAAGCTCTCAGTCCGCTTTGTAGCGTCGGGACAAAACGCCATCGATATCTATCGAACAAAAGGGTGTTTAACGAGCATGTCTTGGGTCAGATGTCGCTTTAAAGTTCGTCGTAGCTGTGCAAATGTTAATTGCAGGGGTGATTGTTCCAGTTGTCAGCTCGTTAATAATGGTGGCATTCGGAATTAATTAGCGTCAGATGGGGTCGAGCTCACTCCACCCCCGAAAAGACAAAGTCGAATTTTATTAAGTTAACTGGTGGGGGACAAAAAATTGTTTCAATATGAGAAAAAAAATCTTTCTGGCACAATGGAAGGCGTCGCTTGCGAAACTTACATTTTGAATATAAATAAGTCCTTTTTAATAATTTTTCGGAGGTTTGTTAATGAAAAGGACGACTTTAATCCGTGTTAAGGTACTCGTGGGTCGCCTGCACAGATATGTACCTCCCCTTTATCTTTTAATATAAGACTAATTGGTACTTGCGGGTTCTGAACATGATGAGAGTGGACTTATCTTAATTTCGGCGAGGCAGATTTTGTTTGGTAAAAAACGTAATCGGCTGAGCGAGAATTCGGCTAACGACAAACCCGACGTAAAGTTTTCTTCTTTACGAGCTTCGGTTTGTGTTTTATCGTTTATTCGGTGGATATTTGATGGAAATGGCCGAATTGAAAGTAGAAATCGGCGGCTAAAGCGCCATTCTGCGAGTGTTATTAGCAAGGAAATCGATTGGGTCATGACGGCTGAATTAAGCGGGGCGTTGAGTTCCACGGACACCCGCAGAGAAATTCGGTTCCGATAGGAAAAAATAAAGAGGACGGATTCAAACTGTTGCTTATTCTACTGGCGTTTCAGTCCTTTCAGTAATCTGCGGAATAGGGTTTTAAAAAATCAAGTAAACAATAAAAAACAAGGCCTCGGTGTGCAAACTTCACATTAGTGCTGTGTAATGTATTGTCAATGTCAATACTGAAAGCTACATCTTTCATGACACGATATGATGGTGTGGAAAAACCTCTGAAAAAAAGCCACACCAGGTTAGGCGGCCCCGGGAATTGAACCCGGGACCTCCCGCATGCATCCTCGCGCGCTAGGCGCTTGGCCACGACCCTCGGTGGTGCATTAAGCTGTACCATACTTCTTAACACGCGTCCTTTAACCAATAGCATTGAGTCGCCGCGCCCACTATAGTTGTTATTTGTGTTTTCAATATTTTTTGTTCGATTTTCAGCGAAGATTGGGGATCAAGGTGTCAAATTCGCTTTGCAAAAATTGAAAATTTCCCCCAGAAGAACCAAGTCGGTGTTATAATTAAGGCCGCCTTAATCGTTTGATTAATTTGAACACGGCCCCGACTGAGCGAGCATTCTTATTATATTCCCGAGGAATTTGAAAATTGTATTCAAGTAAAGAATGGAGCGACTTAACGAACTCGAAAATAAACTACCCTGCGCTGTTTGCCACTTAAATTTATTAAATATTTTCTCCTCCTCACCTCTGCAACGGTCCATAGATTAATCGTTTAGCAGAGTTAACGAGAAAACATTTTCGATATTGCCACATTCCCTAATTTGGAGAAATTTCATTTTCAACGTTGCCACCACCACAACGTGCTTTCCAATCCATTAACCTGGAAATATTTTCATCAAAGCTTGACGTCCTGTTGCCCAAGGTGACGACTTTAATGTGGAAATTGATGCAACTGATGCACACCCCTGTTTCACGATTGAAAAGTTTTGTGCAGTATTTTTCACACGGGCAGTGAATTAGTTTCACGCGACACGCTAAAATCGTCACGCGACACGCTAAAATCGTCACGCGACACGCTCAAATCGTCGTCAGGCTCGGACCTTGAAAACTTCTTTAGGCGCACCACACGGGCAGTGAATTAGTCTCATGCGACACGCTAAAATCGTTCGCGACACGCTAAAATCGTCACGCTCAAATCGTCCTCAGGCTCGAACCTTGCAGTGAAAACTTCTTTAGGCGCACCACACGGGCAGTGAATTAGTTTCATGCGACACGCTAAAATCGTCACGCTCAAATCGTCGTCAAGCTCGGATTTTGAAGTGAAAACTCCTTTAGGCGCACCACACGGAAGCCAATTAGTTTGATGCGACACGCTAAAATCGTCACGCGACACGCTGGAATCGTCACGCGACACGCTAAAATCGTCACGCTGAAATCGTCCATCGTCCATAATAATACATATAATAGAAGTTTTCACTTCTGTCGTGCGGTTTTTTAAGCACACACCCTTTTTTTTTTGTTCTTGGAATAACCAAGTTTCGTCACTCTCATTAGGAGCAAATTTAATGGAAGGCGACTAAGTGCAGCAGAGACTCTGCAATAACACTGGCCATGTGCCAACATATTGATGAATAGATTGGTGAGAAGCCAAGTCATTCATTATCCTCAAGTAATTGGAACTTTATGAGTTTCAAAAGATTTATCGAATAATTGCACCACACATGAAACCCAAACAAAACTCCCCTCTATTTCTTTCGCATAATTTTTATTCGTAGTTACAAGCCTTAACACCATCTTTTCACTGCGACATCCCCAATTCGACTTTTTTCCTCTTGTTTCTGATCACCCTCGTTTAGCGGGAAAGAGGTTTGTGGCGGTTTAATCAAAAGCATTTCGTTAAAAAGAGGGAGAATCCATTATTTGTAAGAGTACATTCAGCTGTGTTTTATTCTGATGATTCATTAACTATTCGAAATTACGAAATGTAAATTATTTTGGGGGTTTGTATTTATTTACGAATTAAAATTCAAGAGCCAAGCAATATTCATCGTGCTGTAAAGATTTCGGTAATTGCACCTAAAAGGGAAACTTTCTAATTGCGACTTAAAGAATAACGAGTACAAAGGTACTTAAGAGTGTCGCAGATTAATATGCACATTGGAAGCTATACCGCGTTCACTCGAGCGATGTTGTGGTCACGTGCGTAGCGCGTGACCGAGTGGCAAACAGGCTCCGCCTACTCTCAGACTCACAGCGCAATATTTTCAGTACATTTTAGTTGAGTTCTAAGCGTTTTCAGTTTTTTTCGAAGCAGTTTGCAGCTAGTAACGAGGCGAAAGAGAGACTGTCTTGTTTTTGAACTGCGAATGGGTACACTAAATGACTTTACCAACTTCGTACGAATGTATAAATGAGATAATTATTATGCAGGAGATATTTCTCACATTAATTTAACTTCTGTAACTCCACTAAGCAACCTGTTACACACTTATCCCCGTTTCATTAAAATTTGTAATTTGCCGTTGAAAGATAAATATAGGGTAATTTACCTTGGAAGATAAATATTTCCCAAGCTAAAAATATTCTCTTATGTTCATTTCTCCCAAACAATTAATTAAGAAGAGTGTGAACAATTAATTTCGCAGGACACATTTTCAAATTTGTTTAAACAAAATATTAAAATCTTTTAGTTTGTTTTGAGAACTCACAGCATCAGAAGGTTTGAGTCGTTTTGTTTGTCGTTTCATTTCGAAAAAGAATGTTCTACTTTTGTACGCCTTGTATCAGTCAGTTACGGTGAAAAACCTGATGCACGAAAATAAAACAGCCTCGTCTTTAATGAAACCATTGCTGTAACTAATTAAATAGAATGCCACAACATCTCCGTCTCGGTCCATCACGATAAGACGACAGAGATCGTCCTTTTCGAGTCGGAATTCTTTCGCTACATTAAATTATCCTGGCGTCCCTTTCAACGCTCATTTATCGGCGATCACTCTCTTTATTTGGCGTGTCGTCCTTATTCAGGAGTCGCCCATTTTTGTGCGCTTCGTTTTATTTCAGAAGGATCGTCATTTGCGTTATTCACGAGTTCGATGAGCGATCGCATCCACGATTGCGTCTTTGACGTGCATTTCACGGTATCTAAGTGACTTATTTTGTGTAAGATTTGATTAGGGGGGAGGTTGCAAGATACGTTTTTGATCTATGGACGGTGCGAAAATAATTCAAAGGCTCTCGCTAGATTGCGCAACGAAAATATAGAGATAGGACCCATCGAGACTATAAAACATTTAGTGGCTGCCAAAGAATAAACCAGCCGCAACAAGGAAATAAACCGAAACGAACTAGTAGATAGGAGACCGTGCGAAATTGATAATAGTGAGCAAAAATGGCAATTGAATCACTAGTGAGGAAATCATATTTTCTCACTAGTGAGCAAAGTGAATGTTTTGAGAGTTTGTGGATAGAGGGGGTGCCAAATGTGTTTTTAAAATACTTTCTGAATACTTATTAGTAACTAAAGCTTGTCTTATTTTGAAAGTTGGGCGTCTGAGCCGAAGGCGAGGACGCCAATCGTACGAGTACTTTGCTCACTTGTACTGAAAATAGCAATAAAATTGAATCCAAAATTATGTTATTTTGAATTGTTTAAACAAATAATAATTATTGATGGACAATCTATGAATTCAAAAAATTATTGTAAAAACGTTTTATATGTGGATTGTCAAACTCAAGGTCGCTTAAAACTGATGATTGCACTGTACGTAAGGGCGCCTAGTTACTTTTCCTGGTAGTGCCAACTTAACGACAAGTCCCCAATCCACATCTGTAACGTTCCGACTATTGTTTATTATGATGTTCTAGTGATATATTTTTTTTAAGTTTGTGTATTGCTCCATCTGCTATGGCAACACCACACACCAGCTGTTAGACTGATTACCAACATGATAACAGTATAGTTACTACATATAAAACATGAAATTTTTAAATTAATAACTTCCACGATCGTGGCAAGTATTAATGACCACTTGACATGTTACATGATTAACTAGCGTTTTTATCAACTTCTATTAAACCAGTAAAATATCCTGTGACAAATCACACTTTGTTCTCTAAAAAAATATTTCACAGGACCAATTACCACTTCTACAAAGATAGATCACTTTATTTTATATGTTTATTATTTATTATGTAAGAAAATGTTTGAATTCATAAAAGTTGCGACAATCACACGAGTGCAATAATGATGCAGTATTTCACTTGTTGCCTACAAAATTTTATTTATCCAGAACGTTTAAAACTACCCCTGAAAACATGAATTAACTTATTTATTTGTCTTGAGTTGTTTCCATTATTTACTTTACCGTACGGTGTGCGGTAATGCATACTTTACCACTTACCGTGCGGTAAAGTAAGTCATTACCTGTCGAAAATGCATGAGGTAAATGGAATATATCACCGCTTGTAATTAAAAAAAAATACGAAATTGTGTTTAAAATGTAACCTGTGCCGTAACAGATGTTGTAAAAATATGTAAAATCGTCTGCTGCTACTGGACATAATTAACGATCTGTACGTTTGTTAAGTTTATTCGATTTGAAGATTTTATCGTAAATGTTACCGTTTCGGTGTTGTGAGTGCGATAATCATCGTTACGTGCCCAAGATGCGGTAAAGTAAACGTGCCAGTTGAGGTAGAAATAGTCACGCACCGGTTTGGTGACCAAATTGTTTTTTAACAAACATTTATTACAGAGTAACAATCTCCTTTGGTACAGCTCGTTAGATCTACAATTACCAGAAGGGTGCGTGTAGTGTACAGGAAAGAAGGAATTTTTGCTTCTCTGATAAAAAATGCATGCGATGCACTCTGCTACGTGGAAAGAAAGGTGTTTTCTTGTATTTCATTCTGTTAAAATATGTACGGGGCGCAGCTTTTAGTAAATCAAACGATCTTTTATTTCGAAGATGTGAAGGTGAGCCGGCGCTGCATAGCGGTCCTTCGAGCCGGATATGTGTGCAGGCTTGAAACACATCAGATGTGAACTGATGCATTTAAAATCCTTTTTTGTGGAAACATCATTTCTACAAAAGCCCACAATCAATTTTAAACGTATCGCATTTATGCGAATTGGAATATTTCAATCCATGGCTGTCGGCAAATAGAGTTGCATTTGAATTGTCAAAACCCTGTCGCATGCGATGATTTAATGTTACGGTAAATATATTTACTCACGTATGCAGACAATTTCATTTATAATATGAAACAGGGAGTGATAAATCTCGCGTTTGCACTCGATGCACAATCGACCCGGCACAACATTTTTCTGCAAAACTCGTAAAACTCCTTTTTGTCTTTCCAACCGGTAATAACCGAAGCAAGGAGAACGTTTTTGGCATTTTATTTTTTAATGGAAGTTCCGCGTGATTGTTACGTTCTACCAGTTCTTTATAAATCGCCACGTTATTCTTTATAACGGTGGTCCCACAGGAGCCTGAAGCAATCTCGCTCTTTCGTTAAATTTCTCTCAAGCCGAGCCGAAATGTTAACATGGTAACGTACAAATAATACGACTTTAGGGCAAGGATCAAAATTTTAATGACGAGGATGTTTTCAGAAGTGGCGACTTTATTTCCTTCCTAATAAGGTGCAGGCTTACGAACTCGATTATTACGGATTTGAGTGGGAGGACTAGTGGGACTGCGATGGAAAATGCTGTAGAAAAAGAAGAAAATTGAATATTTGCCGACATTTCATCACACGAAAGAAGCAAACTCAGATTTGACCTTTACCAAAAATTTATTTACAAATGGATCTCGTTTGCAAGTGCAGCCAGATAGAAAGAATCAATATCACAAAATTTCAACTGCTGAAAAAATTTTTGTTTTGTTTATTTATTTGTTCACAACATTCTCTAGTTCTTTCTCTAGTTCTTTCCCAGCGACTTCCCCATTTTTTATGTCTACTAAATGAAATATAATTGTCCAACATCCGCCTATTATGTTATGTTTTATAAATCCAAATCCGCACTAGACATCGTAAAATTTTATTGTCTCATAAAATTTTATTATATTGCCCTCATAAAATTTAAAGCTTGTAAATTTAGTAAGTTGAAGGTAAGTCGTTATTAATTTGTCGATTCCTATAACCTCCCTACAGTAAAAATTTTACAGTCATTAAATAAAAAAAATTATGTGAAAAGTAGGACAAAATTTTATTAAACAGATCGTAAAAATCAATCCAATCTGAAAAAATCCAGGTGAAGCTTTTTTCGGTCACTGATTAGATAGAATATCTATTTTCAATACAAGAAGGCAAGTCCTCGCCTTCGGCTCAGACGCCCAACTTCCGCACTCGTGATTAAATGCACGTTTGCTCATGCGTGTTGAATCTGATTTTTCCATGATCATAAAATAGAGTCGCGGAATTGAAATTTCGGGCACCATTTTTTTTTGGCACTTTTTTTTTAGTTAATTGCAGTGAGTTTGTAATTAAATCATCGCTTTCACCTGCTGCCTACCCCTTATTATGCCGCAAATCACGATTTTTTAATGTAAATAAACCAAAATGACAAAAACATGACAAGAGTAAAAAATGAGGTTATATTAACGTACTATTCAGGACACGGAATCTTGGCCCTAACTGACATTTAATTGACAAATATGTGTGAACTGGCCTTTATTGAATATAACCCAACTTTTGACTCTATAATGCCATTTCCTTGCTTTTTTGATGTCAGAATAAAAACTTCAAAGTGGTTTTTAATAACTGTCATTTATTAATGACACTAATGATTGGTTTACATATTTTTTTTTTAGAAATGTCAAAAAAATGTTGGCCAAGATTCCATGTCCGGAATAGTAAACTGTGCATACTTATCATTATCTATCTGCATCACTATTTTTCATAACTGTTAAAATCACTGAAACAATAACTTCTACAAAATTAGCCCAAAGGAAACTCACGAAAACAGTTTTTCACAACAAAACGTGGATCAACAAAATTAGAAACAAAAGAGGTTATGTTGTTAAGCGTTGCGTGTCTGTGATTGGTTGACTGATTTTAGTTTAATCAGTGATACCAACACACAATGCATTTAGCATGAATTTTCCCAGAAGTCTATTCCAAGCAATTTCACGTTTTTTCGTCAATTGAAATCTAAATAATAGGTTACAAATTTAATAAGTCAAAAATAAGACAAGCTTTAATTACTAATATTCAGAAAGTATTTTAAAAACAGATTAAAAAAACTTTCAGTACAACATATTTGGCGCCCTCTATCCACAAACTCTCAAAACATTCACTTTGCTCACTAGTGCCATCTCTGCTAACTGTTTTCAGTGAGCAAAAACCACTAAAATCCAATGATCATGGAAAATTATTTTCCTATAATAAAAATATTACAGAAGGAACACCATTTTATTGGGAAAACTATTTTCCCTTTTTTTTAATTCCAAACCAAAAAATTGCAGACCCAGTGGATTAAAGAAACTCCTGGACTGTCAAAATGAAATGTTTTGTTTTGACTGTACTTGGTTATAAAAGTTTCTCTCTAGAGTATACTCGCGTCAAATCTAGTAACAAAAAATTGAGGTTATGTTTTGATTTTAATCGCGTTTCAGAGTGAAACTGAGTTAACTAGTGAATGATCCCGTTTCACAGCCCCAATTAGTTTTGACAGTCAAGATGCTTTTTGAATTTACTCCACACATTTACTGATTTAGACGTGTTCTTGTAACATCCTGCGACGCACAAAATCTTTGCGAGTGAATCAGCCCCCAACCCTACATAAATCTCCCGAAAACCAATTCTTCCTCTTTACATAGACCTTTCTTATTCTTTATATTAATGGATCCCTCTTGTCTTTCATCTGATTTTATCACTTCACATCTGAAATGTGCGTAAGACGCGCCCCCTCACCCCATAGCGAATTCCTTCCGCGTGTTCTCAAGACACCGTTATTAAAATTTGTTGAGTCGATGTCTGAGCAGGACGCAGGATCGCAAAAATGGATCAGTCAAAATTGGCCCAGAACAACCCCCTCGTCTAAATCGTCGGCATTAAAAAGAGTAGCGGCAACCCTCTCGGGGGTTCAAGAACAAACGCGGCGACAATTTCCAAAGAGAGAAACGAGAATTTATTGCAAAACTAGAGAGGCAGAAAAATAACGCAATCTCGCCCCTTCCGGTTTACCCCTCGGCGGGGGCAATAAATACCTGTCACCTGGCGGAGTGGCGGCGTTTGTTTTAGTTTTCTTGGAATTTATTATTTGCACGCGGGTCGAGTGGAGGAGGGTGAGGGCGTGCGGTTCGTTAGGGACAAAGTATTTGCAACAAACACAATGGAGTTACTAATCAGGCTGGCCACTACAAAGAGGGCCTCCAACTTTACAGTTGTCCGACGGCCGCATTGTCCCGAGTGGCCGTGGTGAGAGCTTTCCAACCCTTATCCCCCTCTTTGCCGAACCTTATCAGCCTTAGCCTCCATTAAGGATATCTGCCGAGGAGCCGCTGTCGGACCGCTCCGAGGATTCTCCAAGACGATATGACTAAGGGGGGCCTGGGGAAAAGGTCATCGCGACAACAATACCAACAATACGAAACCGAAACCGGGAAAAATTCAAATCGCCTGTCAAATTACGTCGGGAATTTCCTAATTTCCCAAAACTGTAAAGTCGCTGGGACACTTCTCCCTGTTCACCTTTCAGGAGGCGTTCCTGTTTGCACCCTTTAATACCTCGCAACCCTCGGCCGTCACCGTTTTCCACCTGATACAAAACAAACAAAAGAAAAACGTGCCAATTTCCTAAGTATTCCAGAGCTGGAAGCACGAACCACGGAGGGCGTGGGAGGGGAATGTTGCCGTAAGTAGAGAAAAACCCGATTTAGATGTGAACATTTTCCTTTTTCGATGCCGTGGAAAAAGCATAAGCTGAAAGACGTCCAGGACTAGGTGATATTTCATCCTGACAGGGTCGACTCGTCTCGCGAAAATCGGACCCCGTCGATAACGAAAACAAGACGAGTCGAAAAAATTAAGCAAACGATTGAAACGGAAACCGAGATTGCTGCCTGCGCAAACACGTCCCCCCACCATTCCTCCTACTCAAGGTGAAACACAACGTCCTGTTTGCACACGTTGAGTATTTGAATTTGAAGGGTGCTGCGAAAATATTTATACATTTGGGGGCGCCGCCCTCTCCTCCTTAATTATCGCCTGGACGACTTCCGCTCCGGACTGAATGAAAGACGATCGGCCCGGAAACGGCGCTGACCGGATCCGGAGCGTGCACGAGTTGAGATCCCGGAAAAATCAATTTCGGAAGATGTTACCGCAGCGCAAATATTTGAAAGTGTGCGAAGCTGTATGTTTGCTGTTGTGGTTTCGAAGAGCACCAGGAATTCTGTTATTAATTTTACGACGGGCTCCCATCCAGGGTTGGCCACACCTGCAATGCAACTGCATTTTCGAGCATTCGACTAAATGAAGGAGGAAAATTTGATTTGACGCGAGAAAAGAAATTTTACAATTTTTTCAAGAGGTGGAATGTCTGCGGTAGGCCTCAGATACGATTCTATTATTTTGAAAAATTCACGGTTTTCGCTCTTTTTTTGACAGGAATCAAATAGAAATCATCCCAGGAAAAACCCAAATGAAAATGAAATTCCGGGAGCAATTTATAAAAAAGAAAAACCGATTTAAATCGAACCTGAACGGCGGAATCGCTCCAATAAACGGCGCGTAATTTATAAATAATTTAGACGCAACAAAAGCCACCCCTAATAACGGGTGGAAGTTAAAAAAACCGTGAATAAAGCGACAACGAAATAGATTCCTCCCGGATCCGCGCTGAAAATTTCAGGCAACACACGTAAGTTAGTTTCGTAGATGAGCGCCTTGAAAATTTAAAGAGAAGAAGAGACCTCCAGCAGAACGTCGTCACGCATTACTTTGCATACAAATAGTTTTGTTCTGTGGTGAAAAAAATTGCAGAGGCAGGGCGGAAAGTGGCTCCGGCGCGATTAAGACGTACTTAATTCAACAGTTCTTCCGCGGAGGCCCTTCACGCTGTTTGCTTTACACGACGTAAGCTTCCAGATTAGCATTTCCATAATAATCACTGGCTCATTTGAATATGGCGGCGAGTAATAATTAATAATTCCGGAATGTTTACGGCTAATAAATCCCGATGATCAATCAAGTCCGGAAAGCTATTTCTCGTCGACGTCAGGAGCGATTTTCTCTTTTAATAAAAATGGAATTTCACTTATTATTAGCTGATGAAAGTTTTAGTTGTGTCTGTTTCGCGCAAAACGTGCAAAATGCAATTTTCCTCATTAAAGAAATTCATTGCAGTTGCTTATCATTCTAAGTGGTTAGATAATTCAGTTCCTGCGCTAGACCAATAAATTCCGCTAATGCTCGGGTATCTTCGTAATGTCGCGAAGGATGAAATAAAATGTTGACGATTATTTGTACAAAGTCGTTGAAAATAAATATCTTGGGGCATTAAATGAAACGTTGTTGGTTGCTACGTTTAAAAACCCGGAGGAATTTATCTGACACTGAAAAAAATACAAACGAAAATGTTTTTTATTCTTTGCAAGTCAGGCGACATTGGAGTATTTCGCGGCGCACTTTTAATACTCGAAACATGAAACAAACCGCGAAATTTCACTGTTGGGATCTCTCAACTAAAATCAAACCGATTCGAACGAAGTTTTCTAAATACCTACATATTTCTAAATAAAGAAGATTAAAGCAAACCTGTGTTGATCCTATTTGATAATAGCAAGTCACAATACATCAATTGGAACGTTTCCTTTAACGCAAACATTTATTTCAACTAAATGAAAATATAAGTCTTTGTTGTAATTTGTTTGGCCACGATAACTCCTCGAGGTAAAGTGACGACTGGTCCTTATTCACTTTAAATAACTAAGTTGTTTGATCTCTTTTGTGTTCGAAATGAAAAGAAATATGTTGAATGGGACATTCAAGCTTCAGAAAGTGCTTTCAATATTTGTAAAAATAAACGCAATCGGTAAGTTTGACGAAAGCTTGGAACGGAAACCCTGACTCATAGGGGGAGGAGTCTTGAAGCGTATGTGTAGAAGAGCGCGCGCTGACTGGTCGGCGCCACCACCAATCAATGCGTGCCGCGTCTGGTGTGTCGTGCGCGCGCGAATTTAAAAAATGTAAACGTTCGTGTATTAATCTTGTGCTAAATTTGATATTTAAAATATTTTCAAGTGTGGTAATGTGCAGCAATTGTTGCGTGGAGTGTATTACTTGTGTGTCGTAATCCAAATAATCCAATTTGTCGAACCCGCTTGATTTCCTTTTATTGTTTTATCCTGGTCTGGCAAGTGAGGCATTTCAGCTGGTGATATACCGTTTTGATCATCAGTTCCCGGGGCATTGTTCAGGTATGGTTTACAACCGAGAAAGATTTTATTTAGCACTGGCTCGTCGATAGATGTTCACGAATCGCAGAAATTTATTTCCCCCGAAGAAAATAAGGGGCGCTTGCGGCCGTCACTAGGAATAACGAAATATAATTTATAACCATAGCGGGAAATGCACGAATCTGTTTCGAGCATCTCAGAAATTTGTCGATAATAATTAAATTCCCCCCTCCGAAAAATTTCAGGCTGAAACTGAAAGGTCGACAAGTCGCACACCCAAAGAGGGAAACAATATAACTCTAGGAAGCTTGTCAAGCTGTCAGCTCGGCACAATCCCCATCCAAATGTGAGAAGATATAAGCGCCTCTTAGGTTGACGTATTAAAATAAATACAAATTTATTTTGAAATTGTCTGTCGCGGCTACGGATGAACGGCTCCGGAGTCCCGCAGGGCAAGGATTTACCCCGGAATAACTCCCGGATCGGCGTCTCTTTTCGTTTTGTTCGCCGCGACGAGCTGGGGATTTTTTCACCCCCTTAATTGACTGCCGGCACCGTCACTTTAATTGTCACCAAAACAAAAACATTTCTGACAGATTTATAGAAACAGAAATATCGCTAAAGCAGTTCGCAGATGACTATAAAAGTGATGAGGCACAGGTGCCAACGACCGAGCGTCGTGGTCAAGCGCTTGGCGCGCCGCTTTGCATTCGGAAGGTGCTGGGTTCAAATCCCGGTGCCGCCTGATCAAGGGTTGTGGGTTTTTTTCAAGAGTTTTCCCCACACACATCTTGATATGAGCACACAGGCGACCCCTGGGTCAGTGTACTCACCCCTCAGTACCTACCACCCACCTCACCGTACCCACCCCGTGAGTATGGCTGAAAAGGCTCTGGAGAGCCCTCCCTCGGGGGAAATGAAAGATGCATCCTTTCCGGGTCCAATGGACGCGGACCCCCGGCCACCCATCCAAATCTTAACCGCTACCAGTGTTGCTTCGCTTTCAGATATTTTCTAGTGTTTTTGCCGTAGAAAAAATTACTAGAGGAAACTGCAACAGAAAATGCACCTCTCGGAGTGGCGGAGCCTTTCAATTTCAGCTCAGTCGTGTTGTTTTTATGAATGTCAAAGAAATCTCTTTATTACAGTTTTTCCTTTGATATTCAAGACATAAAACAAACAGTGGCAAAAAAGCGGAGCAGCCGGTGGCAGCTTGTCGCCTTCAACCCCGTCGCCCTCAACCCCGTCTAAAAACGGCGTTGTTTTAATCGTAATTAAATCGGGAATCGCGGAGATAAATTCGTGGGGAGTTAGCACCCCCAAAGTCAAACCGAGTGACGGCATCTTCTCATCCCCATAATTAGAACAGTGTGTTGTCGGTTTTCCCCGGCGGACTAATTTATTTGGAGTCGACAAGCGTGCAGGAAAAAATCAAGAGTGGGGTGACTGCAACCCTGCGAACTACAGAGCCAGATGACAAGCTCAGACGCAGTCGCTAAATTAATTGTAAGAAGGCAGGATCATTATTGTCTGATGTTTTACGAAACGCCCGGGACGATTTAATTATCGAAACGCTTTTGTTTATGACGACGGGGGCGGCGATAAATCGTCGGTGGAAAGGGCGACTCGATTATTTTTCCGCGTTCGATCCCGACGACTAAATCACCTTTTCTTGGATTTAATTTCGATTCTAATTTCCAGCCAGTCCATTTCCGCCTTATAATGGAGTCGTTGCACCATTGATTATGATGGCATTTTTAAGAAGAAGAAGAAGTTGTAATCGCGTGAGGCGGCGCCAACTTCGATTTGTTTTTATCACGGAGGGGCGGTTTTATTGCAACAATTCGCCAGGAGCGTCTTCGCAACAAGACTCATTTTTCAAACTGCATCCACCCCTTTACTACCCCTGCATATTCATACGGACCATAATCGTAAAAATTCGGTATGAAGTCGGCGCGATTATAAATGCTAATACCGTCTAACTTCTACTTTTACGGTAATTTGCATCGTAACGTAATAAGGGCTGAACAGGTGTTGAAAGGAATTAAGAAAAATCGTCGGCACGAATTTTTACCTAACAAAACGAGTTTGAATTAGAATTAATCGCGCCGTTTCCACCTGGAATTCCACTTAAAACAACCAGGTAAATAGCTCATTTGTTCACACTTAACGACAAACGAGCCCCATTTTACACAAGAATTTTATTTTGCAAATTGAGGCCTCGTTGTGCAACCTTCACACCCGACGCACTTGTTTACGCAACAAGTACCTATCACCTATCACAGATCTACTCTCGCACTGCAAATTTACGTAAAGCATCTCCACATTATTTTTAATTCAGTCTTGCTTTAGAGCTTTAACCCGTTTTCGTTGGCTCCGTGTGCAATATATTTCATTAAGTCAAGCCAACTAACTTATACGAGCTTTAGTACTTTTATTACGGATGTAAGCCCAGAAACCTGTATGCACATGTGCAAGTTGGAGAACAAAATTGCTCGTGCAATAATGGAACGGGGCCAACTTTCCGTTTACAACTTGCAAGCTCTTTCTGTTAATTTGAAATCTAACGGATTATTACTCCCTCTGCTGAAATGAAACAAATTTGCTGAACCAACAAAATTTCCCTTATTCCTGACGCGTTAGAAAAAAAAATTGTTCATATTGAAATTTTAATTTAACTGACAAAACAGAATATTAAACCGCTGTTTATTAATTACACCTGTACGGTTTTCCTCGTGTTCTCTCACATTTATGTGAGAAATATATACATTTCCTGAGCCTCCTCCTACACGTAGTTGGCATATTTTCTTTTTGGCACGTGCAAAAATAGAAACGCTGTCTTTTGCATCCGAACTCTGCACCTATCTAAACAACCGTTTAGTCTACGAGCATTTACAAGACAATTTAAAGGAACCGGAGTCAGCCGGAAGCCCGGAATCGCGAACAAAGCGATGCTAGGAAATAGGAAATGTATAATTGTCGACTATCTACCCGACTTCCTCTGTTCTCAGAGGCGCCTCATTTACACATGAGGGTAAATAAAGTGGTTAAATATTACAGTCGTTGCGTAAAATTTGCTAAATAATAAATTTCATCGAAGGCATGTTCAGTGTGCCGAAATTACAACTCTCAACAAGAAGTGCTGTTTGAGTACACAGGGTAGAGGTGCAATTTTTGATTCCCTCCCTACAGAGGGTGGGCTGCTGAGACTTTCTGTGACTTTTCAGCCAGATTCAGTGAGGGGTGGTAGGTACTGAGGGGGGTGAGTAACCCAGTAGTTGCCTTATCTTTGATTTGAGACCTGGGCTCATATCAAGATGTAGTGGTGTGGAAAAACCACTGAAAAAAACCCAACCAGGTCTGACAGCGGCCCTGGGATACGAACCCGGGACCTCCCTAATGCAAAGCGGCGCGCTAAGCGCTCGGCCACAGTGCTCCCACGACTAACGTTATAACACACGGATGACTTGTTACAACACGCACATGACTTGTAGACCACTTTACTGGTCTGAAATGAGAACAATTATGACTTTGTAAGTGCCAGGTGTTGGATAACAACATTTCCGAATGAAATTGAATTGAATCTGAAAGTTCGCTTGGTTAAAAATCCAGCACCTAGACTCAGTGTCGGCGTTATTTGACAAGCTTATAATTAGGGTCTGTTGACTTTATCGCTTGTGGCATTTTAATACTCTTTGGTGTCAGAAGTAATTAAACTTGCCTGGTATTTGCACGTGGTAAATCGGTTTACTTTCGGCAACCGTTGTTCAACAAATCCCGCTTATTTAAAAAATCGATTTGAAATGCTTCATCGCGAGTTGTACAAATTGGCAAAATATAACTTGAGTCCTGCGTCTGTCGTAACCGGAGTGCTACTCGTTTCAATTTTTCATTCCTTCTGCGTTCAATTTGTTATTGTGTCATTGAATCATTATTCTAAAATAAAGGGAGATTAAAACAACGCCGACCGTGTTTATCATGTTGAAGTAAACATATTGTTGTTCATTTTTCAGTCATTTTCAGTAATTGATTTCAATTTGTTGCGGTGGGCATTTGTGCATGAATTGATTACACAAAATGGCGTTTTCCTCTCTGATTATGTTCACTAAATTGTCATTTTGTTCTTAACAAATAATTTACAATTTATTTTAGATTTTGACCTAGTAGTAGAGCAGTATTAATCTTGTAAATCCCTTCAAACATAGTTAAATGGAATAATTAATTAATCTCAAACACATGCAAATATTGAATTTGCTTACCTCAGCCTACAAGACACCATTAATAATCTGGAAACTATGCATAAAGGATGCGACACGCACCCTCCTTGTAGGACTTTTACAACCGAAAAATACAAGTCTTGTCCTGAGCTTCGATCAAAAGCTCACTTTAAACCTGAGTACAAATCAAGCATGATATTTTTTTTGGAAAACAACATTTTTGAATGCAGATAAAAGAAGTGTTTTTTGAAATAAATAAATAAATAAATTCTCTAATAAATAGCTACACTAATTGTGGAAAAAGTTTCCATTGACATTGGTTAGTTAGTCACTCAATGTAATACTAGAGCCAC
Source organism: Tenebrio molitor (assembly GCF_963966145.1). NCBI lineage: Eukaryota > Metazoa > Arthropoda > Insecta > Coleoptera > Tenebrionidae > Tenebrio > Tenebrio molitor. Next base: position 1,521,521 of record NC_091049.1, read on the forward strand.
AGTTATCAATAAAACCTTTAAATGGAAATTTCTTGTAGGAAATAATTTAACTTTAATTAAATATATCAACATATTTTTCTTGATATCACAAAACTAAATTTGTTGTTTATTCTACAACTATCATTATTCTATTTTGGTTTCATTGCCATCAACCAACACATTAACACAAAGTAGTGGTTGCCAAAAAAAAAAAATAAAACAAACAAGAATTATTAATGCAATCACACTTTTAATCGATTATTTTTACAAAACTCTTGTGATAAATAAATGAGGACAACAGTATACATGGTGATTCACGTGTAATAATGATCCCGACGGAACTAAAATGCAACCCACAATACATTTCGCACGTAAAGCTGGATTTTTACCGCGTCCGTATCCAGCTTTACGTTCCAAATGTATTGTGGGTTGCATTTTCAATTTCGTTTTACTCGCGAATCACCTTGTATATTGTTTGTTTTAATTTTATTTTTGGCGAAATGTATTTTCCTCGCGTTACATTTTCTCCGGAAAGATGAAATTGGCTTTCACTATTTCAATATTTTGATGTAAATAAAAGATATATTGTGTCTTAATTGGAGTTTGGCTCGTTTTTTCCAGTTGGAAAAAACATCATAAATCTTCTTCTCAAATACATTAATCAAAGCTGGTATCGAAGCAAACTTGTTATAACCTGCAGACACGATTAAGATTAATTTAGAGCTCTTGTAGGGCTTTCCATCATTTTTTCTGCTACGTGAAGTAATATTTAAAGAAAAGTTTAATACCTCTCCATTATCTGTCAAAACACTTTTTTAATATCGTTACCGGCGACAGCGAAAGGTTTTCGAATCACTCAAAGAGAAATAAAAAGTGTCCGGGAGAGATATACCACATTCTGTGATGTTCTGTGCAAAGAAAGGGGTTCTCTTAAAACCAGAGCTTTTATTAACATGTTCATGTAGAAGAAATGTTTTTTATGGGTCTTGGTGGTAAATAAGAGACCGCACCGCAGCTTGGTACTGCCAATCTTGTAAATATACAGTACAAAAATGCACTACAACTGGTTTTGATAAAATGTACAAAAGCATTATCATGTTTACTGAAGTAACCTCTACAACTATGTATAAATATGTCGGATAACAAATGTGCACTAGACAACTAGGAACTGTTGTATTAAAGAAAATCCGTTTGACAACATAACACGATATTTAAATAAAATACAGAACATCTATTATGGTACAGTTATTTGAAGAAATCACAAGTGAGCAAAGAGTAAAAATTATGGCTGGTCTAGGAACTACGCAAATCCGTGTGGACGAGGATGTAGCTGCTCTTAAATCGTGGGCGAAAACGCAACCCCACCTTCCCGAAATACCAAGTAAGTACTAGTCCTCGTCGAATAAAGTTATAGGACCCCATAAACCATATTAAATCTGATAAGTTTTGTAGTTTTCAATTTTCAATAGACTCAAATAGAGATATCGCGGTTTTCGCGGAATCTCGCGGTTTTTCGCGGAATCTCGCAGTTTTCGCGGAATCTCGCGGTTTTCGCGGAATCTCGCGGACGATTAGTTCCGTTATGGATTTAATTAATTGAATTGATGCCGCGGATATAACTGATGACGAGCTGATGCCGCGTGATCACCCGCGAGATTCCGCGAAACCCGCGAATCCTCTATAACTGCTTCAATTTTATTGGAATTTACACATAACTCCTACTGTCCAGACACTTTGTGTTCTAGGCGAAAAGTTAATACTAACTTTTTTGAAACTCAGCAAATGGAGTACAGAGAAAGCTAAAAAGAAAATTGATGCGTTCTATACAATTTGGTGTAGATTGCCATCCCTTCTACACCTAGAAACACTGAATCCCACGTCACAGATCCAGATGACCTTTGCCGACATCAAGTATTTTTTGTAACGAGTTAATTCCCTTTTTTGAGTTCTCCTTTCAGTTACATCATTTCGCTGCCCAAGCTGACAGAAGATTTGCACAGGGTGACCGTTATCAAATTTACAGGGCAGAGTGAAGAAGTGAATCATGATTTGGCATTCATTTGGTCTTTAAACGTGATCGTTCTTCGAATACTTGAAGATGTATGTGTTGGCGAAATACGTATTTTTGATTTGGAATTCTACGCTTTTAAACATTTTTCCAAAGTTACGCCCTCAATGATCAAAATGTTCGTGGAAATTTACAAGGTACTAATAAGAGAGAATTCAGAATTGTCATTTCTAACAACAGTTTTATACCCGTTCCTAGAAAGTATTCACTCTCAGAACTGAAGCAATACATCTCATCAATTGTCCTTCTACTATTGATTCTATGTTAAAAATTATAAGATCTACGAGTATAATTAATCCAAAAATGATGAAGAATGTAAGTATTTTTTTTTGATCCGGTTCTTCTTTATTTTCTATTTGGTACTGCAGGTTTTTGTCCACAAGACACTGGACACGTTGTACGGACATGTGCCCAAGACTATTTTACCACGCGATTATGGAGGTTACGAAAGATCTTTAAATGAACTAAATGGTAGGAAAAACGAAGAAACTAGACCAACGTGTTGACGTTGTTCTTTCAGGTATTTTGAAAATGAAGATGATGGAACATAAAGAATACTTTGACCGTTTGGACACTCTCAAAGTAAATGAAGATTTGCGTCCGGAAAAATTGATAAACGACGACTTTCTTGGATTTTATGGCACCTTCAAGCATCTAGATATTGACTAGCACATTTGATACTGTTGAATCAAAGCCAGAAAAAAATAGATTTTCAACAACAATATTACTATAACATAATTGTAAGGAAATAAAAAAGCTTTCTTTATTTCTTATTTTTATTTAGTTATTGAGTTAAAACCCTCTAGCTAAGCAAATTTCATCTAATTCCACCTGATATTTGATTACTATATCAGAAATGACATTTAACCAAAGAAAATTTGATATTTTTGAAGTCGTTGATTTTGCGAATTTATTTTCTTTATTATTCATTAACAGATGAAGGTCGTAATATCAGATCAGAATAAAAATAGATGACACCGAAGCTATAATTGCCTCTTTATTAATGCAACAAAAACTGACGCATTTCAACTTATCGGATTTTGTAAAGTGCTTTCTTGTGTTTGTTGTTTGCTAAGGGTCTTATCGCACACTAAGACTGACAAAGCAAGGTAAATGATTCAGTGGGAAAGACAATTTGACAATTTATAATGAAATAAGCAAAACATGGCTCGAGCTGGGATAAATCTTGGCATAATAAACCTTTTCAGGCATCCTTAATGAAAACGGTAATTTTACCTAGTCACAAGCGGACGAAAAGTAACTCTTTTTCGGACGCTGACCGTGGCGCCATCTGTTGGTCTGTTTAGTAAGTTAGCAACGAAACCGACAAAACGGATAATTGTCCTGTCACCATAAATTATGTAAATAATTAATTGTATTGCAAATAGTAAATTTCTCGTTTTGTTGGCAAGCTTTTTGTCCTAATAGTTATTTGTGTATCAATAGTTATTTGTATCAATAGTTATTTGTGTATCAAGGCCAAAAAGTCCATCCTTTTTGTCCTCACATGTTTTCAAGCCTCGGCTGCGCCTCGGCCAAAAAACTCAGACTCGGACGAAAAACATGCACTTTTTGGCCTTGATGCACAAATAACTATTAGCGATTTAGTAGAGAATACATTTTCATATCAACAAACAACAACAAAACTTAGTATAATAGAAGAATAAACATCATTAATACATTTTCTAAAGAGCTTTTCTATGTTTACTATTTACTAAAGACCTTATCGTGGTAGACCGACCAGGCAAGGCAATTACTTTGTTATATAAACAACATTTTGAAAGCGATGATTCCATTTAAATCAAGTATACAAAAGAAAAAACAAAGAAGATAAAGAAGAATCATGGTGCAGTTTCTTGAAGAAACCACAAATGATCAAAAATCAAAAGTTCTGGTTCGTCTTGGAATGACCACAAATAATCTGAACAACGACATATCTGCAATAAAATCGTGGATTAAAACGCAACCGCATCTTCCAGAAACACCAAGTACGTACTAGATATAGCTGTGACAGTACTGTCATTTAGCCTTCTAGGTGACAACACAATCAGAGGTTTTTTGATAATGAGCAAATTTAGCATAGAAAAAGCTAAAACTAAAATTGATGCGTTTTACACAATTTGGTGTAAACTGCCAGGGCTTCTACATCTGGAAACTGTGAATCCGACGTCACCGATACAAATGGACTACGCTGACATCAAGTACTTTTACTAAATCATTTTTGGATTTTCCTTGAGGAAGATGTTTCGTTTCAGTTACTTCATCCCGCTGCCAAAACAGATAGACGAGTTCTGCAGAGTGAGCATTCTCAAGTTTCTGGGAAGAGACGCAGAAGCCAATCCCATTTTGACTTTTGTGTGGACTTTGAATGTGTTCCTCGTGCGAGTGCAGGAAGACGTCAGTGGCCGTGACGTCTTTATTTTGGACTTGTCAGGGTGCACTTTTAAACATTTTACGAAAATTACCCCCACTATGATTAAAATGGCGGTGCAAGTTTACAAGGTACTCGTCAAGGAGAATTGTAATTCCAGTAAGAGATTTGTATTGTAGAAAATTTACACCACGAAACTTACTGCTGCGTTACATTTTATTAATTGTCCACCTGCAACAGACTATCTTATGAAGATTGTCAAATCTGCAATCAATGCAAAAATTCTGAACCGAGTGAGTATTTGTCGAGGTGGTTTTTATCTACTTTCCTGTTGTTGTTGTTGCAGATTTTTGTCCACAAGACACTAGATACGTTGTACGAAAGCGTGCCGAAGAGCATTTTGCCGAGAGATTATGGAGGTGGTGAAAAATCTTTAAAAGAACTGAACGGTATAAAGAAGTAGAGGTGTTGGATTATCTCATGGGCTGTGACCTTGGAAATATCTGTAAATGAACCAACGTAACGAATGACGATGTTTTTCGATCGGTTTGCAGCGCCTACTTGAGTCGTTTGCGCAGATATGACTCATAGCCCATGAGAAAATCCAAGAAGGTGTAGTTGCGGTAACGTTATCTTTCAGATATCCTCAAAAGTAAGATGATGGAATACAAGGAATACTTTAACCGTTTGGACTCTTTCAAAGTAAATGAAGATTTGCGTCCGGAAAAATTGCCAAATGATGATTTCTTCGGTTTTTATGGCAATTTCAAACAACTGGATTTTGATTAACATTGACGCATCATGTAAAATTATTATCTTTGTCAAAATGTTCTAATATACAGGGTGTTTTTGAAATGTGTGCACAAATTTTAACCACGAGCTACTGGCTTCATGTAGAACTCGGAAAAAATATCTAAAAAATTTTATGTCAAAAAATGAAATGACATTTATTTTTTGAGCCACAATTTTTTTTAATTGCTTTTAGTCTTCTACTTTGTAAAACAACCTGGTAGGTAAAATTTCGGCACATTTTAAAAATACACCCTGTATATCATATTTTATAAAACGTACACCAATGCGGATTCCTTGTTTTAAAGCATATTTCCTATAGGTTACTTCGCATTGGTGTACATTTTATAAAACATGATATACAGGGTGTATTTTTAAAATGTGCCGAAACGTTACCTACGAGGTTGTAAGACAACGTAGAAAACTAAAAGCAATTTTTTAGATTTTTTTGTGATTGTTCTTTTTTAAAATAATTTCATGTTTTGGGTGTTTGTGTAATAATAATTTCTGCGTATTTGTTCCCCATGTGTGTGATTAACATAAAGACATTTAAAAATATGTACAAGATAAATTTGCATAAACAAGAAATAAACCTGCACGCAGCGATTTACACATTCGTTACGTCAGACCTACTCGGACAACTTTCAATTAATTCTCTCTCAATTGGACATCGTCGTTTCAATTGGCTTAGATAAGATTCGACTGCTGCGACCTCCAGACCACTCACAAAACATTTGACTGCGATAGTTCAGAATGGAGGGTTATCAGATATCCGAAGATGACAAAACAAAAATACGAGAAACCTTCGACGTGACCGAAAGTGAAGTGAAAGTGAGAATAAAACAGTTACAAAAATGGGCCAAAGACTTGCCTCACCTGCCTCAAGAAAGCCAAGGTAACAAGAGCATTGCGCATCTACCCTAAACTTGTCGTGACCAATTTCAGAGGAAGCATTTTTGGAAATCATGCTACTGCGCGGTAAATTCAAAGATGAGTTTGTCAAACCAAACATAGAAAATTATTTCAAATGCTTGGCGAAGCATCCAGATATTTTCCTGAAGCTTGGCAAGTTTAAACCATCTGAAGAAGTCGGGTGAGAGGTCGATGTGCAAAAGTGCGGTTACTGATTTGGTGTGTTTTAGAGTAGTTGTCGTTTCGCCCAAATTTACCTCAAACTATGAAAGAATTGTTGTGTTGAAACTGTCTCCCAAAAATTTGGCGACGAAGAAGTTTGACATCAACCAGATGATCCTGGTTGTTGTGACGACTGCGATGATCATGTACAACAACGACTATCTGCCCAGCATTCGGTTTGTCTTGGATTTCGAGGGCATTTCGGTTTTTGACGTCTTCAAAGTAAACATCAGAGACATGTTCAAGCTCGTGTACATCACCGAGGTGAGTTTGTTTACAATTTTATCTTACTACGATGAAACTGTCTCGATTCTTTGTTGCTGTCTCAGCGTACTACATTTTTATTTTTCGGTGTAGAAAATGCTGAGGATTAGGATATCCGGGTTCGAACTCATCAACACACCAAGGATTTTGACAGCGATTTTGGCCATCGCCAAAGTGCTTCTCAAACCAAAGATGTTTATGAGGGTAAATTAATTAATCCTAAAACATAATGAACTAGACAACTTTTTGTGTTTTGATACGGCCAATGACGTACATACAGGGTGTTTTTGAAATGTGTGCAAAAATTTTAACCACGAGCTACTGGCTTCATGTAGAACTCGGAAAAAAAATTAAAAAATTCTATATCAAAAAATAAAATGACATTTGTTTTTTGAGCTACAATTTTTTTTATTGCTTTTAGTCTTCTACGTTGTCCCACAACCTCGTGGGTAAAATGTCGGCACATTTTAAAAATACACCCTGTATATCATATTTTATAAAACGTACACCAATGCGGTTTCCTTGTTTTAAAGCATATTTCCTATAGGTTACTTCGCATTGGCGTACATTTTATAAAACATGATATACAGGGTGTATTTTTAAAATGTGCCGAAATTTTACCTACGAGGTTGTGGGACAACGTAGGAAACTAAAAGCAATTTAAAAAAATTGTATTACCATTATGTTAAAGCAATTTAAAAATAGAAATAATTAGGGTGCAGTCAAAGGCTCAAGATCACATCACCTTGTCTTGTTTATATCAATTTATTCCAACAAATTATAGTTATTTGTATATCAAGGCCGCGAAATCATTCTTTAACGTACGGGGAGGCGCTTGCGGCCGAGGCGGCAATCTCAAGGATGTTAAAGAATTTCGCGGCCAAGGTACGCGAAGTGCTCGTTTCGCGTAAAAAAATTTTTGTTAATGAAACAAATAGATATCTACCAATAAAATTTGTCGGTAACAATTTGTTCGTTGTTTCGTATGTGTTGTAATACTTCATTGATTAAAAGATGTTGCGCAAAATTATTACGCAAGAAACGTCCTTTCCCCAAAATATTATCAGCGGATTTTTGTTGTTGTTAGTGCAAGAAATGCGTCAAGTTTATATCAACAAAAACTTTTATTTATAATTAACATAACAGAAACAAATTCTCATAGTCATCGACACATACAGTATGTCCAAAAAGTCTGGAAACACCCAAATGAAAACGTAACGCACAATTTTTGAAAAAAATCGAAAGACAGGTCAATTAGTGTTTAAAAAAAGATTTCTGCTGATAGTGTCTGTTCGGTCTTTTCGATGACCTTGAAAAAGTTTTTATGATATTAAAAAAATAGGTTTTTTCAGGGAATTTCTTATGTAAATTGAAAATTTTTTTGACCGTTGGGTCGACAATTAAAAGATCTATTAAAAACGGTAGTAAAAATGCCACGTTGCCGTTTAAAAAACCCTCTGATGACATCATAACTCTTTCAAGGTCATCAAAAAAAGCGAACAGATACCAACCTTTTTGAAAACGCTAGTTCACTTGTTTTTGCGTTTTTCTCGAAAATCATTCGTTTCTATTTTATTGGGGTGTTTCCAAATTTTTTGGACACACTGTATAGATGGACCGAATGTGTCTGCAATTGATTGAAACAAAATTTATTTTTCAAAAAACCATTTTAGTTTTGTTGTTCAAAATTCACCAATCAAATGCGAAGAAAATTGTTATTTGGCTTCTTCTTCATTGTCTCACGTTTCTATTTTCACCCCACTAGATCTCTTAATTCTTATCTCTTATCTCCAATTTATCTTATCGTCTGACAATTGATAATATTGTTTGTTTACTTAATCGAGTTGAATAAACTTGACATTCTTACTTTAGATAACTGCTCATTCGGACTTATCTTCCGTGTATAATAATATCCCCAAAGAATGTCTTCCCAGCGACTATGGAGGAGGATCTCAAAGTTCAGAAAATCTCATAGGTAAGCACATTTATTATTTTGTAATGGCATCTCTCGATCATCCATTGACAAAATAGTATATTATGATACTAGTCTTATAAGAAGCATTTTGTAGCACGGACGGGTTTGGGGCACGACGAGCTTGTGAGGAGCAAGTGCTACAAAATACCTTATAAACGAGATATCACACTCGTACACTAGTTTTTCTATTTTGCGCCTTTATATGCCCTTTTTAAATGAAAAAAGCAGTTTTAAAATTTGGGGAATTTTACAGCGATTGGTAACACAAATATTACAATGGAAAGTTCAATTTGAAGTTATTGTTACATCGTTTGTTTTGCCTTGAAAATGTAAATTGTACTGATCTATTACAGCACTCAAATAATAATCCATTAACACATTCCTTTGAATGCTGTAATAGCTTTGTTATATGCGAAAATTAATTTTTACTTTTTATATGATTTATTTCTGGCTTATTTTTACACGATCTCTTAGAAGAGAGAAACTAGACTTTTGGTCCCATTTCTACTTTTCCCACTTCCTCCGATTATCATTTTTTTTTATTTTTAGAACTGTGGGACCACATCCTTGAAACCCAACACCAATTCTTCGAAAAAATCGCAATCTTGGCCAAACACCAGTCAGAAATCAGCAAAAGAAAAACATGAAACAGCAAGAACGGACCAAAATTATCTCAACTTTTTATACCTTTTCTATCACTTGTTATTTTTTCATAATCAAATAAACGTGTCTGGCGCAAATCTTTAACAGGTGCACAAAATCACGTTTTAGTTTTATTTAAAACGTTTCTAAACAAAATTCCTGCCAGTCCAGTTGCGATCATGATCAAGAACAATTATTCCCCGTGCGACGAGACTGTTAGGGCGCGGATCCACGAGCGCTTCAATGTGGACTCCGATGGAATCAAGCGCGACATAGAAATCATCCGCGAGTGGATCAGGCAGCAGTCGCATCTGCCCCAAGATATCCAAGGTAAAACTAGATTGACTGTTGTGAAGAACTTGACGAAACTTGCGCAGATGACGACTTCCTGGAGAAGTGCCTGCTCAGGAACAAGTTTCGGGTGGAGCACACAAAGGAAAAGCTGGAAAAGTACTACAGCTTGAAAGCAATCTCTGCCAATGAGATAGGAAGGATTCGGTCAGCTTTACCGATAGAGACACGGCTGTAAGTAATTTTTTAGTGAGTTGGTACCTGTAGTTACTTGTCCTTCAGCACGATTTTACCTCTGCCTGTGTTGACGGACAAAATGGAGCGGATCATATTGATCAGGACCAATAACAGCGTAACGGACGACGAGGAGCTCATTATGAGGTCCTTCAAATACACTCTGTGTACGTCGGAGTATTCGTTACGCTGTGACTACAGCGTGGGGTACAGGATTATCCAGGATTTTGAAGGACTCACGTACGAACAGGTCAAGAAGTACGCAATTGCTCTGGGTTCGTTTCCTAAATCCTACAGTGTTAGTTGCGAATTGATTTAGCGACAAGATTGCTCGAATCCTTGTTTGCAGAATGCGTACTTTGCACGGATTGCAGGAGTGGAATACTTGAATGTCCCACCATTCGTTGAAGCTTTTTTGAAAGGTGTCAAAGCTGTGCTCACTGCCAAAATGTTCAGCAAAGCAAGTACTACTCGTTTATTTCAAAACAAATTTTTATTTTTCGCTGTGATTATTAGAAGATTCATTTTCTTTTGTAGATCAGTGTGCACAAAAATTTCGAATCTCTTCACCAAAATGTCGATAAAGCGTATCTACCTCCAGAATATGGGGGCGATTTGGACACTTCAATGGACGAGCTTCTCGGTGTGTAAATAGCTATTTTCGATACAAGTGAGCAAAGTAGTGCATTTAATCACGAGTACGGAAGTTGGGCGTCCGAGCCGAAGGCGAGAACCCCAACCGTACGAGTGATTAAAGTGAGAAAATATATTTTCCTCACTAGTGATTCAAGTGCCATCTTTACTCACTATTTTCGGTGAGCAAAGACCACTGAAATTCAATAATCATGGAAAAAATACTTTTTTGGAGCATTTAACACAGATTCTTTCCAGGAAAGTGGAATCAAGAGATTGAAAGCAACGTGGACGCTCTGGAAAAGGTTATAGTTTCTGAAATTTCCAATGAGAGTTTGAGAGTCGGTGAAGTAAAATATAACGAAGCTTTTGGTGTGGATGGTACTTTTAAGAGTTTAGCTTTGGATTGAAGAGAACGTTTATTATTTGTGTTCACGTTTCGAAAGAATTTACTAAATAAAGAAACCGTATTAATACTATTATTTTATTTCTCTAAAAAAGAATGCCAACCGGACTCTAAATCTTGGAGTTTCTGCAACTTTTCCAAACGATAATAAAAGACTTGCAAAATTGTTTTTGACAGAAATTTGGGTGAAGCTCTCTAAGAATAGATTTTGAATAACTGTCATGATACGTCATCCAACGTGAATGTATATGAAGTGATCAGACAAGATAACGATTAAATCAGTTCTGAGAACTTCAAAAAAGATTAAAAATGAGTTGACAAAAAATTCATCTAAGATTAAGATAATCCAAGAAACTTCAGTGATATCAATTAGCAACTACATTCGATAAACAAAACAAAAACGTTTCAAAAAACGAAGATCTTCTTTTGTGGGGTTTTGGAAATGGTTAGCAAAGAATTAGAAAAAGACAGTTATTTGTTTTTGTTTAAAAAATACGTCTTCAAATTTTATATACATCAGCTCTCCCTCAAGGGTCACCATTGGGTCCACTCTTGTTGAAATCTGGATGTATATATTAATGACGTTATTGGCTCACTGAGTGTGGATCATTTGCCAAAGATTTAAAGATTTTTAATAAAATTCAAGAGTTGGCATTACTGGAGATTTCGGTGTAATTCTTTGTGGTTTTAAGCTGTAAGCAACACATTGGTGTACTTGTGGTTGCCAGTTTTACAACACTTGGTTTAAGAAAATATCTGTAATCTCATTGTTATGTTTATAGAGCACTTATCTGCTTTGTTTTCATGGAATCATCATGAAAGTAAAATCTGTAACACAGTAAGAAAACTAAACGTTTCCAAATGTCAGAAACAAGGTCACATGTTTCAAGACTATCTCTACAATGTGTGATTTTTTTAATGACATTTTTGTGGGTCTTGAGTATTTGGCTACTGCAATCAGAAATACTGCAGCATGAAAGAACAAAAACCAGTAATTTTTTATAGCTAAGATCCCGTAATAAAAAAATTAAGTGTCTTCTGATTTTCTTTTCTGAAATCCTTTCCGACAACTTTTTTTCTGTATAATTCCTGTGCTATTTAGTCTCTTTTCAAACTCTCACGTAACGAGCTATTTTATTAAATAATTGCACGGGTAAATGCTTTGTTAAAAGTTTCCGTTGTGCTGTGTATACATTGATACAAGGTTATTATAAATGATTGTCCCATCGCAGTTGGCGTTGGTGGCGTAGCTGAATGTGCCGCAAGCCTCATAACATGAGTCAGACTAGTATCGCCGGTAGGTGGCGATACTGGCGGTAGTTTTTACCGCCGAAAATCGGTCTACTAGTCTGTCTCATGTTGCGAGGCTCGCGGCACATCTAACATTTGTATGGTTTTCAGCGCCAACTGCGATAGGACAATCATTTATTAAAAAAACCTGTATAAATGGATTGAAATGTGTGTTTTATTCTAGGTTTTCCCCGCTTAAGAAGACAAATACTGACAAAAAAAAGAGAATATAGTAAGAGTCAAATAACAATAGAGGAATTTTTTTTATCGGAAGCAAAAAAATGTGCAATACATTCTTTATAGCGGGTGACGAAAACGAAAAACTTTGGCCGTTGTATCTTGTTTATTTTTTATCCGATTTAAATAAACGACACATCAAATGAAATAATTCCAAAAACACTTCAAGATTATCTGATTTGATATTTTCTTGGACAATTTCCACAATTCATGGCTTCCCTTGTGTTTTATCATATCATCAGATATGCGGATGACTTGGTTATAGTGGCAAAGAGTGAAAGAGAAATGAAAGAAATGATCAAGGGCCTGGGAAAGTATGTGAGAATGAAAAAGCTGGAAGTGAATGTTGAGAAGACGAAAATGATGGTGTTCAATAAGAGAAAGAGGAAGAGTGAAGAGAATGTGTGGAACTGGGAAGGAAGGAAAACAGAACGAGTAAACGAGTTCAAATACTTGGGTTACACATTCAGTGAAAGCGCCACGGATAAGGCACATACCAGAGAGATAGTGAAGAAAGCAAATAAGGTAATGGGATGTGTTTGGGGAATAGGAAAGAGAAAGTGGAGAGGTGATTTCAGGAGAAGAATGATGATGATGTTCGAGAGAAACGCCAGGTTACGTAGTGAGAGAAGAGTGCAAGTGGCTGAGAGTGAAAGGGAGAAAGAGAGCGGCAAAGTTTGAAGACAAAATGGATGGAAGGGAAGAGTGCAGGATACTAACGGAATGGTGGAGAGAAAATAAAAAGAACACGGAGAAGAAGGAGAGGAACGGGTATGCCAGTGAAGTAGTGGAAAGAGTCAAAAACACAGACAAGCAAGAAAGAGGGGAAAGAATCAAAGACAGAGGAAACTTCGGAGTACCTGGGGAGAGAGAGTGGAAAAGAAGGAGAAAGGAAACAGGTATTGGATGGAAGAAGAGAAAAGAAGGTGCAGAATGTGCTACGAGGAGAGAGAGACAATCGAGCACATGTGGAATGGATGTAGCGAATTGAGAGAGAAGAGGAAGAAACGGATAGAAAGAAAAATCTGTTTTATTTATTTTCTTTTTGAAAATGATATTTTTATGTTTAGTTAGATAAAACTGTAATCAGGAATCCGAAAGCCCGTACGGCAAATAAAGCATTATTATTAGAAGAGTCAAATAACAATGGTGGAATTTCTTGTAACGGAAACAAAAAAACGTGCTATAAATTCTTTATACCAAGTGACTGACGAAAAACCTGACGCTGTGTCGCGCTTACTTTTTATCTGATTTTAATAAATGACACATCAAATGAAATACATAATTCCAAAAGTAGTTTTGTCCGACTTTAAGAAAGTTATCCAGGAAAATTGGTCTTGAATTAAACTTTAACAAATGCGAGATCTTTTGCTGTTCTGGAGACACAAATTTAAAAGTCATAAAGGAATTTCAAAATTTAGCACCAGGTATCAAAATTTGTAACCGAGGAGGTTTATCTTTTTTAGGCTCTCCAATCTTTGACCAAGACTTCAAAAACACTATTGAAAAAACTATCATTACAGTTGAAAATCTTTTACACAATGCTGAACTTCTTAGCAAACACGTGGCTTATACTTATATATATAATCAAAAACTGTCTTTTCATACCAAAATTTATTTTTTTATTAAGAACAACTCCTTTTTGGAAATTTTCTAATTATGTTAATTCAATTGATTCTTCTTTAAAGTCTTCTTTAGAAAGAATACTTAATTTACGTTTAACTGATTTACAATGGCGTCAGTCCACTTTACCGATTATATTTGGTGGACTGGGAATTCGTCGCATTTCCGATATTTGCCTCCCTGCTTTCTTATCTTCAATGCATGGTGTTAAAAAGCTTGTTTCTCTATTACTAAATTCAAAGGACAATGAGCTTATTATTCACAATGATGAAGCTTTAGCAGTCTGACATGTAGAAAATGAGAACGAAAGACCAACAATCTTACAATTTCAGAAGAATTGGGATAATATCAATATCAAACAAATAATTGCCAATGACTTAATCTTTAATTCATCTAGGGACTCGGCTCGTTTTAAGGCTTTGCAAAGCTGAGAATCAGGATCTTGGTTACATGCAATACCTTTTCCTAATATTGGTACTCTCTCAGATAACACTTCCTTCCAAGTTTGCATTGGTTTAAAATTGGGTTGTAATCATTTTGACAGTTACATTTTGAAAACTTCTGAAGTTTCAGGTTTTGCCGCTGAAATAGTTCAATTGTTTTGTCAAATTACATATTTAAAGGTTTAGCCTTGAAACCTTAGCCCCTTGGTGCAAAGAAGCCATCGATTTCATTAATGTCATCGGAAACCGACTTATCGCGTAATCAGGCGATTCAAAATCAAAGAAATTCCTTTTCGAGAGGATTTCCCTTGCTATTCAACGTGGAAACGCTGCAAGCATTCGGGGCACTTTTCCCGATTCCGCATTATTATCGGAAATTTTTGTACATATTGTAAAACAAAAATATTATGTACTTAAGTTGATTAATTAATAGAATTTTTGTTTATTTAAATTTGGAACACTTCAACATTATCTGAGTCGATATTTTTTCCGACAATTTTCGGTTGTGCTTTATCAATTTTTACCAGTTAAAGTATTTACAAAACAAAAGTGTTTCTTAAATAAATTTAAAATAATGTCAGAATTAATAGTTGCGTGTCCAGCTTTAACCTCCCAATATGGACAAGCTTGAAATATTTTATACACTTTTTATAAAGACTTGACGTCAATGCCAATTTAATAAAAACCGTGAAATATCGCAACGAACCACAGAAATTCAGAAATACTAAAGTAGTGACAATGGACCAATTCTTTCTGTCCGAAAAAAAAAGAAGTGCCATAAATGCTTCACACAATATATCTGAACAAACACTACAGGCTAAAATAGAATATTTGAAGAAATGGATAGATCAATGCCCTCATTTACCACTGGAAAGTAAACGTAAATCTGTTGGTTACTGAGTGGTACAAGGGCATTAATTTTCTGTCCCCAGATGACTGGTTCCTTCAAATAATGTTACTAAGAGGGAAATTTCAGGAACAAACTGTTAAGAAAAATATTGAAAATTATTTTAATTATCTTTGCCGACATCCTGACGTTTTTATGGGACTGGCGAATTTAGAACCTGCGAATGAAGTTGGGTAAGTCTTGAAATGTACTACTGAGGCGACTCTTGTGCACAATTTTTCATAAATTATTCATCTGGTTTTAAACTATCACCCAATACTTGATTCAGTGCGCACCAAATTGAACAGGTGGTTATTTTGACGTCACTTACCTGGTTATGCGAACTAATCAGATTACATTTGCACATAATTAACTCTTACTAATTCTGATTTAATTAGATCAAGCAGCTACATAACTTCAATTTAATTGGTAGATACGTAAAAAGCAGTTCTTCTCAGTTACTCTTAAGATTTTTCCTTGGCACATTTATTTAGTCATTGTAGTAAAAAATTTGATTTGAAAATAACTACCAATGGAATCTTTGAATGTAAGGTTCTGATATCAAATTTTATAGGGTTTCCCTTGCAGTACCTGGTTGGACTCCTTCATGGGAAAGAGTCTTCATCTTAGGACTCAACCCTGAAAGATTAGGCACAGTTTTAGATTTTCACCGTTGCGTTTGTCTTGCTGTGGCTACACTTACGATCTTGTTCAACCACGACTACGTCCCTAGTCTTCGTGTGATCTTAGATTTTGAAGCTTGGACAATGAGTCACATTTTACAAGTAAATATCAACGACCTCTTCAAACTAATGGAAATCTACCAGGTACCATAATTCTTGTAATTTAAAATAAAATCATCTGTGCCTATTTTTCCACTAGAATACCGTAAAGATGCGAATTTCTGGAATAGAAATCATCAACGCACCACACGTCATAGGTGTTGTTTTACATTTGGCTAGAATTGTGATGAGCCCCAAGTTATTTTCGAGAGTGAGTAACTGAGCGAAAAGTTGTCTCGAGCGACTTTTTCTTTTAGATAACTGTACACAAAGATCTGCGTTCTCTGCACGAGAAGGTTCCAAAGCAAAACCTTCCGAATGATTATGGAGGCGAGTTGCAGAGCAAAGAGGAACTGCTGAGTATGCAAGAGCAAATCTCTTCGATTCGTAGCTTTTAATTGTGTTTTGTTAATTTTCAGAAGTTTGGGGTGAGATATTTACGCAAAAGAGAGGTTTCCTGGAAAATATAGAACAACTTTGTCAAAGGAACGATCAAGAGCAGTCGGTATTTGGTGCTCAGGGTTCTTTCAAAACTCTAGTTGTAGATTAAGCGATCTAGGTGGTACAGTTGGTTGCAAAAAAAACGAGAAACGAAAATTTTCCAAATGTAAATTTGGTTTTGCCCCTTCCTCAATTAATTGTCTACTTGACAAAACCTATCAAATAATTTTTTTAAATGTCATTAAATTTTCACGTTAATTCTAACCCATCTCTCGTATGGAAAAATTGTAAAAATGTGCCAATTTTATTTTGACAGTTCCCGTTTTTTTTTGCAACCAACTGTAACCGTGATCAAAGTTATGTTTTTTGAAATTAAATTTTCTTGAAATGCGAATGTAAAAAATGTATGAAGTCAGTTAAAACGCCGCGAGCAATAAATATTTTTTTATGTGACTTAATGGTTCTTTCACACATCCATTTTGACAAGATGGAAGCTCGGTCACCTGACCTGACCATAGAACAGTGAATTATGCAACAAAGTCAACGTTTGGTAATACTATTTTCAAGGTTCACATCAATACCAAATTGACGTTTGTTTGACATTTCACCGAAAAATCTGCTTTCCAGTGGCGTCGCGTTTGGCAATAAAGCTTGTAATTATCAGATAATAATAATAAAATGCACAATTATAATTCCAACGCCTAAACTTTGTGAGTTACGATTAATTTATTATAAAGTAGCGTTTGAGACCACGCCCACGCTTATTTGCATATGATTCCGCTACGACGGACGTGACCCATATTGTGCAACGCCTGCCCTGATTTGTTTTCTTTCTGATCACTTTGTATAATTTCAAAAGAAACACTTTACGTCCATCATTTCCCTCGAGTGCAGTGAAAGTTGCAAGCAACCTACTTTTGCAATTAATTGCATTTACATTCTGTAACTCGGTATGATTGTGTGAAACTGAAAAATTAAAAAGTAGTTTACGAAGAAGCCCTTACATCAAAAAAGCAAAAAGTTTTCACATGTAAGTAAGGAAATATCGCAAATTAACAACACCACATTTTTACAACATAATGACTGTGTGTTTCTTCGAGAAAGTAGCATAATTGATTAATATTATCAGCAGCAACCACAATATTTTAATGGTACTTTTATCATTACGTTATCAAATTGTAATTGCATAAAGTGAGCAAGAAACATGTCCGTAACATTAATCTAATTTTTTAATTTTGTTAAACAGCTTAAAAATAATTCAAAAGCCACACAAGGTTAGAGGAAATGATAAAAGACGCGTCACATTATCATTATTGCGAGAATTTAGATTGTTATTGGACAACTGTTAAAAATATAGGTCTTAATTCAGTGAATTGACAAATACCTACGCAGAACTTTCTAAATAAAAATATATTTCTTCAAATTGTGTAAATACAGGGTGTTACAGAACTAGGTGCTTTAATTTTAACTGGTAATAGAACTCGTCAAAAGGAACAACTTTTCTATCTACCATTTTGTCGAAAAACGATGTTTAATTCCAAAAAAAAATTGGAGAGATTTTTCACTAAAATAGCCCTACGCCGCTAAATACTGCAATGGCTAGTTGAGATCAGCGACAACATGAAAAAAACGTCCATTTTCATCCAGAAAACGAAATCGAAAATCAAACAAATCTAGCAAAAAATCCACTTCGTAGGAATCTGGTTGTTTCACGTTTTTAGGTAGCTTAGGAAAATCTTTCCTACTTTTTTAAGCCATTACGCAACGTTTTTCGCCAAAATGGCAGAGAGAAAAGTTGTTCCTTTTGATGAGTTCTATTACCAGTTCAAATTAATGCACTTATTTTTGTTACACCCTGTATGTTCAATAATGGATGCAACCAAAAATCAAGACAATTTACGTCGGATTTCAGTTTACGATGTAAACAAAAACTGCGCTTGAAAGGCTGTTGAACATTGACTCAAAGATCAAGGTTAACAGGACATTGGCAACTTTAATTAAAAATGATGTAATCCTAAAATGCATAAACCACTTAACTTTGTTAAAAGTTTCCTCTGTGTGAATACAGTCTCATTTTTAAAGTTGTGCAGATATTTTAAGGTAGGTAGGTTTTGCGGTAGTAAAAGTGTTAAAAGAAGGCAAAATAGCCCAACTTCCCCTATACAAAAGTCAACGGAATCAGTTTGTTTGGAAACCGCTGGAAATTTTTAAATCTGGCGGGTAGTTTTGACGTACGACCAAAATAAAATGTCAAGTTTATGATTTTTTTTGACACATTTTTGGAAAAAAATTTCGCCCCCTTTTTCTCGAAAACTATCAACATTTGTATAAGGAATTATTGGCTCAATCGTTTCCTATTGTGGAGTTCTATTACTGGTTAAAATATCTGCACAACTTTCAAGGTCACCCTGTATATTAAAATGTATATGTGCATTCTATTTTAAGTTGTCCCCATCCAAGAAGAAAGATAAAACCGGTCTCGACGCTATCAGTAGCTAACCAAAAAGGGTAATACAAGAGTAAGAGTGCAATAACCATGGAGGAATTTCTTGTGTCGGATGATAAAGAAAAATGTGCTATAAATGCTTTATTTAATGTATCTGAAGAAACCCTAGAGACTAAAGTAAAATCCTTGAAAGAATGGATAGACCAGTGCCCCCAATTACCGTTGGAAAGTAAAGGTAGTGTATTGGTTAGAGAAGTTATGAATTAATTTAATTTAATTTGTCACTTAGATGAAGGATTTCTGCAAATAATGTTACTGAGGGGAAAATTTCAGGAAGAAATTGTTAAGAAAAATATCGAAAATTATTTTTGTTATCTTTGCCGATATCGTGAATTTTTTGCTGGACTGGCCAATATAAATCCTCTCCATGAAGTTGGGTAAGTTGTGCACAAAACAAAACTAGAACAGGATCCAGGGTTTTGTAAATTTAAAAAAATCCTTGGTTTCTGATTCTTCTGAATGCAAACTGAGCTAGAATAGTTTAATTATTTAAGATTCCAGGATCAACATCTTATTACCTTGTTTGACTCCTTCGTGGGAAAGAATTTGTTTCTTTAAACTGGACCTTACAAAAGTAGAAATGAATGTAGATGTTCATCGGTGTTTTGCCATTTGTTTAGCCACCGCTGTCATCGGGTTCAATCACGATTATGTTCCTAAACTCCGCATAATCATAGATTTAAAAGGCTTCACAATGAGTCACATTTTACAAGTAAATATCAACGAGCTCTTCAAACTAATGGGAATCTACGAGGTACATTAATCCTTATATTTTAATATGAAATAATTCTCTGTGCTCATTTTTGCACTAGAATATCCTGAAGATTAGAATTTCTGGAATAGAACTCATCAACGGACCACATATTTTAGGTACTGTCTTAAATATGGCCAAAGTTGTCTTGAAACCGAAGTTATTCTCGAGAGTAAGTTACTGGTCGAAAGGTTATCTCGAGCTGGTTTTTTCTTGTAGGTGTTTGCGCACCAAGACCTGTCTTCTCTGCATAAAAATGTCCCAAAGCAAAATCTTCCGAGCGATTATGGAGGCGAGTTGCAAAGCACAGAGGAGCTGCTAGGTATAATTCAGTCATTTCCTCGACTCATAGTTTGCGTTGCGTTTTATCAATTTTTAGAAATTTGGGATCAGATATTTACGAAAAAGAAAAGTTTCTTGGAAAAAATAGAACAACTTTCTCAAAGAAATAACGAAGATGAGGGAATTTTTGGTGTCCAGGGTTCGTTCAAAACTCTAGTTGTAGATTAAGTAATGCAAATGCTCAAAATCATTTTCTTTATTTTAACCGTTGGGTGGCACAGGATGTGCTTTATTCCGTCATGTTGGCAATAAAAGATTAAAAAAAAAGTACAAAGGAATTATTGTTTCGCAACAATACGTAAATATCTCCAGAGAAATAACCCTTTGAAGAATTAAGAAGTTCTTCATTGTGTTCGTTCCTTCACCCCCCTATAGAACATTGCAAAGCCCCGGTGCCACCATTTTATTTTACTTTTGAGGTGCTGTCACGAATCGCACCCACGCTTGAATTTGAATATCACGAGTGCGCAGCACGAGTGGTAATCTCAAGCGTGGGGACATGAGTGAGAACACCACAAAAATAGTCTACTTAACTTTGACTAAGAGTGGTATTCGAGGGACTATTCAGCGAACAAAATTTATAATTTTGACATTATGCCCCACGTTGTTGAGCCACTTTTAACAGTGTTTGTGTTGTAAATTGTTTATTTACATAAAGGTAAACAAAGTTAATAAAGGTTTGTAGTGAGACACTTGAGGGAGTTCGGATGATCATATGAATAATGATTGATTTGTCCATGCGTGCATCCCTTTTATAGCCTGGCTGGGGATGGTACGGCACGCTCCGACGGCGCGCAGCTGATGATGATGGTAGGGGCCCAGCGATTAGATTCTCGCTGGCGACGGTAGCGCTTCTAAAGGGTTAGTACGGGGCGCTTTGGTACTACATCCGTGATTTATGCTACATAATCAAATTTCCTAATAATCGATAATTTTCACTAGTGATTTTATTTTTTTGGAAAATGTGATGTGAGTTAAATAGTCACCTCATAAAAATTTGACCAATGAAAATGTACTAATTAGGTAAAGTTTAATGTATAATGCATAAATAGTCACCTGACCGGACCACAGAGCACTGAATTATGCAACAAAAACCCAAATAATAGTAGTGAGTTTTTTGTGCTAAGCCCGGAGATTGAACGGCAACTGGGCGAAGTATAAAAAGACCTGAATGAAATAAGAAACAAATCACCAAAAGAATTATTCGTATCCTAAGGTCAAGGCGGTAAAAGTGGAATTTGCCCAATCACTACTGCACTTTTTTTGTGATGCATTATTGCATCACAGATACGTGAATCTCGTCCAAACTAACAAACTGCAACGCAGAATCATCGCATCAACACCCAAATAATAAATTTGTAGTGATCAAGTGACAATGGAGACATTTTTTGTGTCCGAAAAAGAAAAAAGTGTCATAAACGCCTTACAAAATGTTTCTGAAGAAGCAATAGAGACTAAAATAAATACTTTGAAAAAATGGATTGGGCAGTGTTCTCATCTGCCACTGGAAAGTAAAGGTAATCTGTCACTTAAAACGAGCGTGCATTTTTTTTTCATTGAATTTGTGTCGTTAGATGAAGAGTTTCTGAAGATAATGCTACTGAGAGGGAAATTTCAGGAAGGAAATGTCAAAAAAAGGGTCCAAAATTATTTTACGCATCTTTGTAAATATCCTGAATTTTTCGTTGGGTTGAAGAATATAAAACCTTCTAATGAAGTTGGGTAAGTTGGGTAACTCAGACATTGTGTGTACAGTCCCGTGACAATTGCATGTAAAGCACCCAACCTATTTTTCAAAAGACCCAACAGATGATATCTGTTGGCACAAGATTTGGTGAATATGGTGGACCTTACCTTGCGTTCTCGGACAAGAAAACTTCTAGAATTTAATTTAAACTGGAATCTATAAATGTAAGACTCTATATAAAATTTTATAGGGTAGTCGTTACATCACCTGCTTTGACTCCTTCGTGGGAAAGAATTGTCATCTTAAGTCTCGACTCTGAAAAATTAGAAAAAGTTTTAGATGTCCATCGGTGCCTTTATTTTGCTATAGCCACAGGCACGATCTTGTTTAACTACGACTACGTTCCTAGTGTGCGTGTCATCTTAGATTTTGAATCTTGGACAATGAGTCACATATTACAAGGAAATATCAATGACTTCTTCAAAGTAAGGGACATCTACGAGGTACACTGATGCTTGTAATTTAAAATGAAATAATTATCGGTTCCTATTTTTACACTAGAATGTCTTTAAGATGCGAATCTCTGGAATAGAAATCATCAACGCACCACATCTTTTAGGTGCTGTCTTAAATCTAGCCAAAGTTGTTTTGAAACCAAAGTTATTCTCGAGAGTAAGTAGCTGCTGCAAAAGTTGTCTCGAGCTACTTTTTCTTTTAGATAACTGTACACAAAGATCTGCGTTCTCTGTACGAGAAGGTTCCAAAGCAAAATCTTCCGCGTGATTATGGAGGCGAGTTGCAGAGCGTAAAGGAATTGCTGAGTATGAAAGAACATATCTCTTCAATTCGCAGGTCTTAATTGTGTTTTATCAACTTTCAGAAGTTTGGGATGAGATATTTACGAAAAAGAGAGGCTTCTTGGAAAATATAGAACAACTTTGTCAAAGGAACGGTCAGGAGGAGTCGATATTTGGTCCTCAGGGTTCTTTCAAAACTCTAGTTGTAGATTAAGTGATCTAGCTGGTAACTGTGATTAAAGTTAAGTCATTTGAAATTTAATTTTCTTGAAATGGGAATGTTAAAAATGTACGCAGTCAGTTAAAACGCTGCGAGCAATGTTATAAGACCAATAAATATTTTTTCTGTTACTTAGTGGTTTCTTTGACCGATATGCTACAACGTAGCGTTAATCTATTTTTCAATTTTTTGCAAAGGGGCGAGAAGGTGTTATTTTTCGAAAAATGTTTTGGCGAATCCCATCCAAATCCAAAAGTTCCACCCACAGACGCGCCTTTATGATGTGGGAGCTAAAAAAAAAAAAATTTGCAACTCAACTTTAAAGTTAGACTACTCGGCAACTATACATCGCAGGATCAAATAGTTTACAGAAAATTGATCCGAAGAACGATGCAGACCCAATGGTACAAAAATCATTGCTGTGTCTTCAATAATAAGCGAGATCGTGTCTAAATCGGACCGGTCGAAAGTTAGAACATTTTCGATCACCTCCATTGTGAATCAGTCCAAACTAAAAGTGGCCTACGCGATAGAATTCGACGAAAGGATTCCATTAAAGCAAGAATCGTTGCTATACCGCCGCTTTAAAAAAAGTTATGTGCACAAAAATGTGTTTATCTTCAAGAGGTCTAAAATCGCAACTTTGTGTATCTCTATAGAAACGGTTGAAGTGGCATTTTCTGTAACATTTCAAATCCTAGGAGTTGAAATGTCCACAGGCGGCTCGACCGAGTCCAATGTAAGGTCATTTGAAGCACTTAATTGTATCTGCTATCGGGCCTTCAAATAAATATATATTTAGAGTAGGTGTAGACGACATTCTAATTCTGTTAACAGTGTAAAGTAATTTTTGTAGGTTACCAATTATTGTCCGGAGTTACACAGGTTACGTAGTAAGCTTTTTCCCAATTTCACATTGTCATATTCCGTGGAGAGGGAATAGGGAGAATGCACTACAAAAATTAAAAATATTTTCTAACCTAATCTTATTTCGTTAAAATGTCAGACGTTTCTTGTGTCATTTTCTATGCTGGAAAAATGTTGCGAACAATTGAATTTCCATAGGTTGCTCTAAATATAAATTTATTTGAAGGCCTGTTATTATTAGACATATAAAGAGAAAAAATCGATTTTGAAACCATGTTATACATCAATGTTGACTCTATAAAACAATATGTTTGTCCTGCCTGTACGAATTTTGATGAGTTGAAAAACGTAAAAAACGTTTCCCATTTAAATCCAAGTTGGGAAGCTAAAACCTGCCCAGTTTAACGTTCCCATTGCAAGTGCATCCAAGAAACTTGATGTGAATGTAAGTATGTATAGAGTCTAGTTTTGCATATTAGTACCAGTCGTTCCAAGAGAAATTGTTTACGTAGATCATGCTTAAATTTGTTTCATTTTGAAAATGGTGAATAAACTAGTCCATTATTCGGAAGGAACCAAAGGTGTAATGGTGACAGGAATATTTATTATACAGGGTGTCTTAAAATTATCGTATTCCGAATTCGGGGCTTAGTAGGGGACATCCCGTTGACCAAGAAAAAATGTTAAAAAAAAATTGCTGTCACTGAAAAAAATATCAAAGTTGTCAATATTTATTCAAAAGTACCTGATTAATATTCTAGCTATGTTGTACTTCTCTTTTGAACAAAAATTGGAAAAATAAAACTTTTATTTTTTCGAGATAAAGCTGTTTTTTCAAGAAATGTTTTTTGATTTATATTTTTAATATTTTACATAATCATCCTCACCATATTTAAAAATGAATGTCAACCATTTATATTTTTTAATTGAAGAAAACATGATGAAAAGTTTGAACCTTCAGACCCATTTATCTTTGTAAAGACTCCCCCTATATTTTTTATTTTATTTTTTCGATATTCCTGAGATTTTTCTCTACAAGACCCCCGACTGTAATAGTGTACAAGATATTCTGCTGGTGCTGGAATTTGTTACCATCTCGAGTCAGCTCCGTGGAGAGTGGACCTATATATTGTATTATTGAGATAGCTCTGGAAAGTCATTTGCTCCAATTTTTTTGATAATATTCCCGAAGCGCCTCAAAGCTCTGTAACAGGGTATTTCACGAGTGATAATGAGCCCGGCGAAATTAAAAATGCAACCCATAATACACTTCCAAAGCTAACTTGGCTATTTTAAATATCGTATTGTTTTAAACTGAAATTATGAATCCATAATGGCTTTGTTTCCAATAATTTTATTTGTCACAACTGACATTTACGAAAAAGTTAAAATACGACGATTAACAATGAGAAAACTGAGATTATAATTAAGGAAATATCGCAAATTAACAACATTTTTTTAACATTTGACTTTCCTCCGAGAAAGTAGCGTAATTAATTAATATCGCCAGCAGCAAGCATAATATTTTAATGGGATTTTTATCATTATGTTATTAAGTTAAAATTACGTAAGTGAGCAACATTGTGTGCAAGAAGGACATCCGCAAGGTGAAAATTTATTTCTTTATTTTGCGGAACAGAATAAAATTAATTTAAAAGCCACATTACAAGGACAAAGAAGATAATTAAAAACACTTCATATTATCATTATTGCGAAATTTCTGGTAAGAAAGAATTTGTGTTGTTATTGGACAACTGAGTTATTACAGAACACAAATAAAAATAGTGGGTGTTCATTTAAATTTATCCTCAAAGTTGGTATTGAAGAGTCGATTGTGAACGCACCACCCGTCAGTTAAAACAGTTAAGCAGCCCATCCGTCATTTTCAACAACTTTTTTCTCAAGTTTTTTTAAATACAGATGTCTCAAAAATGGCGCCCAATCTCTTGAGGGGTTAAACTATTTGAAGAGTTGAGTTCAATTTCGTTGTGAATTTTTTTTTCCTTTGACTATTTTCATTTTAAAATAAGCAAATTTGGCAACATCGGTTGGTGTGCACAATCAACTAAACCAATTCTCGTTTGAGGTCAATGTTGCCACTGTTATTTTAGCGTATTTTGGTAGGTCATTACTCTAAAAAGAATTACTTCGGTGTTGTTCCACTACCTAAAGGGGTCTTGGAAAAAGTAATATTGTAAAGTAATTTATAATTCAGCTGTAAAATTTGGTAATAAAGGAGATACATCTCTTTGAAATTACCATATTTAAGAGCAAGTTATACAAAATCAGTTGGTCCGATCAAATTTTGTATTGAGATTTACCTTCCCAGACTTCTATTCTTTAAGACCCTTAGGAGGTTGGGCGCCATTTTTGAAACACCCTGTATAAGGGGTTAAAATTTGTATACCCTTATGTTAAGAGTTAAGAGACCTATCAAAATGAAGACGAATAAATATAAGTTGCTATTTAAAAAAATTGATGATGACGTCATAACTTTACAAGGAACACCTGTATAAAAAAAAATGTTACGTCAATAACCGTGAAATTGAAATTAAAAATCGACCTGTTTTTGCTCTTTTTTCAAAACTCAACAGTTTATGATTTATCGAATTACTTTTGCCCCTCCCTGTATAATAAAAATGAAATGATGTTCCTTGGTAAGCGCATCACTTCAGAACGGCTGAACCGATTTGGCCAATTCTTTTTTTTAAATGTTCGTGATAGTCCTAATCGGGTTTTTATGGAAAAAAAAATGTGGAAAAGTTGCCCGGAAAATTGGAAAATTCGGGAAAAACTGAAAGTCCTTTTTTCTATGAGATTTTTGTGATGGATATGCATTGTTTTTTTTGTTTTGTTCGTTATAGTCGTGAAAAAGTTTTCAGGAAAAAAAATCGAGACAATTACAAAGGAAAGTCGGAAAATTCGGGCAAACTGCAAAAATTATAATTTTTGTATGCATTCTCGATCATAACTGACGATAGGAACAACATATTTGTTTAATTCTTTTTTTTTTTGTTCGATATGCCCCAGATAGAAATAACTCAACTGAATGTTTTTAATAGAAAAAAAATCTATAAGATCTGGAGAAAAATCTGGAAAAACTAAATTAAAATAATTCGGGAAAAACTGAAAGTGTTTTTTTGTATGAACTCCAGACCATAACTCAGGATTCGAACGATGGCTATGCGTAATTTTTTTTTGGTGTATTAAAGTTTTGGATACGTTTTCGGAAGCAAAATTCGGGACAATTACAAAGGAAAGTCGGAAAATTTCAAAAATTATAATTTTTGTATGCACTCTCGATCATAACTGACAAGAAGAGCCACATATTTGCTTCATGCTTTTTTTTCAATTGAAAAAAAAACCAGAAGATTTGAAGAAAAATCTGGAAAAACGCAATATCCAGTACATTTAAATAAAATTACATTTGCTTTTATTTTTGTGTTGTTTGGCGATCTGTCCAACAAATGTAGATGTTTTATTTCTTTTCTAATTTATTTGCCTACATGCACAAATGTCATTTGACAGCTGATTATGACATTGGGAATCAAACCAATCGGATTGTTTACTTGAACATCGATCTTGCAATCGAAATCAAAATATAAATATTGGGTGATTGAAAATAATTCTGGATAAATCTGGCAACTATGTACGAAAATGAATGTGGCAACTGTATGGGTAGGATAGATAATATAAAATAATTGCATTAATTTATTGTTTAAAATCCATAAACATCACTGGTAAATGATTTGTTAAGTTTCTACTGTGCTGTGTTTACAGGGTGAGTTAAGTTTTACCGCGCTCACGATTAAGCCTATTAAAAATTAGTAAAAATTACGAAACTTTAGGGTTACATTGCCTTGTAACAAGACTTCAAATGTGTGTAATCATTTTTCCCTTATCACTTAACTCAGAGCCATAAAATAAAAAAAATCGATTTTGAGCAAAAAAATTTTTTTTTCGTACACGCTCGTAATTCACAATTAATTCAAAGAGCACATTTATTAAATTCGCATCAAAACAAAATTATTCGTTTTTGAATTATTTCAATTTTAACATTAAGAGCAAAAAATGACCAAAAATGACAACTGCAGTGTCATAAATAAATATCTCATTGTTGGGAAACATCTGTTGACCACTTTTCTAGTAATTCTTAAGTCCCTAAAGAGTACCATAAACAACCTACGTCAACTTCTTTTGTGGAACTGACCGCCCAATTTAATAATAAATCATAGCTAAATTTTGCACTTTAATATCAAATTCCATTTATTTATTAAGAACTTATCTAACGTAACATATTAAAAACAATAATAAATTTTCAAAAACCGGTGATGTTTTCATGATTTCAATAACACCAAATTTCTCCTAAATGTTTGAAAGGACTCTCAGTAAAAAATTGTGTAAATTAATGTAACGGTTATTCAATTAAAACAGAATCTTTACCTGTTTCATTAAAAATTTTGAAATTTCAACAGACTGTTCTACAGTAATACACAATCATTCCTGAATTTTTTGAGAATTTTAAATTGATTAGAAGTGGGTGTTTTCGCTCAGGCGGTAAAACTTAACTCACCCGGTACATTAACAGAAATGAATTGAAATGTGTATTTACGTTTTCGACGCTTAAGAAGAAAAATAAAAGGGGATTCGGTGCTGGCAGTAGTTAACAAAAAAGGATAGGTGAGAGACTAAACTAAAATCCTTGAAAGAATGGATAGACCAGTGCCCCCATTTGCCATTGGAAAGCAAAGGTAGTGTATTGCTTACAGATGGTACGAGTTAATTTAATTTGTCACGTTAGATGAATGGTTTCTGCAAATAATGTTACTGAGAGGGAAATTTCAGGAAAAAGTTGTTAAGAAAAATATCGAAAATTATTTTTGTTATCTTTGCCAATATCGTGAATTTTTTGCTGGATTGTCGAATATAAAACCTCTAGATGAAGTTGGGTAAGTTGTGGACCGGATTATGAATTGATGACACGAGATTTTAGAATCATCAGAACGATGAAGATGAAACCACATTATCTTGGTTGTAAATTCCTGGTGTCTGATCCTTCTGAATGCAAACTAACTCGAATATTTTAGTTATTTAAGATTGTGATTTAAACTCTTATAGGGTAGGTCTTGTCTTACCTTTTTTGACTCCTTCCTCGATTTTAAAGGTTGGGTAATGAGTCACGTTTTACAAGTAAATATCAACGAGCTCTTAAAACTAATGGACATCTACCAGGTACATTAATCCTTATACAGGCTGTTTTTGGAAGTTGTGCATAAATATTACCCACGAGCTACTGGCTTCATGTAGAACTCGAAAAAAATATTTAAAAAATTCTTTGTCAAAAAATAAAATGACATTTATTTTTTGAGGTACAATTTTTTTTAATTGCTTTTAGTTTTCTACGTTGTCCTACAACCTCGTAGGTAAAATTTCGGCACATTTTAAAAATACACCCTGTATATCATGTTTTATAAAATGTACACCAATGCGAAGTAACCTATAGGAAATATACTTTAAAACAAGGAAACCGCATTGGTATACGTTTTATAAAATATGATATACAGGGTGTATTTCTAAAATATGCCGAAATCTGATCTACGAGGTTGTGGAACAACGTAGAAGACTAAAAACAATTGTAGCTCAAAAAATAAATGTCATTTTATTTTTTGACATAGAATTTTTTAAATATTTTTACCGAGTTCTACATGAAGCCAATAGCTCGTGGTTAAAATTTCTGCACACCTCGCAAAAACACCCTGTATTTTAATATAACATAATTATCTGTGTTCATTTTTACACTAGAATATCCTGAAGGTTAGAATCTCTGGAATAGAACTCATCAACGCACCGCATCTTTTAGGTACTCTCTTAAATATGGCCAAAGTTGTCTTGAAACCCAAGTTATTCTCGAGAGTAAGTTACTGGTCGAAAAGTTATCTCGAGCTGGTTTTTTCTTTTAGATGTTTGCGCACCAAGACCTGTCTTCTCTGCATAAAAATGTCCCAAAGCAAAATCTTCCGAGCGATTATGGAGGCGAGTTGCAAAGTGTGGAGGAACTGCTAAGTATAACTGAGTCATTTCTTCGATTCGTTGTTTCAGTTGCGTTTTATCAATTTTTAGAAGTTTGGGATCAGACATTTACGAAAAAGAAGTGTTACTTGGAAAAAATCGAACAACTTTCGCAAAGAAATTATGAAGATCAGGGGAGTTTTGGTATCCAGGGTTCTTTCAAAACTCTAGCTGTAGATTAAATAATGCATTGAATTTTTGTGGTTTTTGCCCACTGAAAATAGTGAGCAAAGATGGCAATTTAATCACTAGTGAGGAAATAATATTTTCTCACTAGTGAGCAAAGTGAATATTTTGCGAGTTTGTCTTCTAATAAATCATTGTTTTAACTACAACCAAGTAATAAGTTTTTGATGATTTTTTTTTTCTTCGAAGCATAGACATAAGAAACACCTTCAAGATCCATTCTCAACACTGAATTTTTTGTTTTTACAGACATCGAAAATATCACAACAATAAAATGAAGATACTGTTGTCACGCATTTTTCGATAGTCTTGTTTGTTCATCACAAATTTTAATTAGTGTTAGTCGTGTTTCGAGATTAGCAGCTTATCGCCCTTGTCCTCTCAAAACAAATTTGTTCTTGAAAATTTATTTCATGCGTTATAGCTTTGCGAAACTGTGTCACATCCGTCACGCATTCACTAAACGAATTTATTTGCGATTGCTACTGGATAGAGATATTACTTTAAATAAAAACTTCAATAAATCGGAAGAACAAACAGTTCACAATAGAGATGGCCTAGAAACCACCACAAGAATCAGTCTCATCGTGAGGTCAAGCCGGTGAAAGTGGAATTTGCACAATTACCATTTTAATTTTTTTATGCTGAGTTGTTACGTCAACGCAGCTAGAACCTCACCTCACGCATGTTGTCTATCTCTAAAAGGAATAGATCAACAGATCGCAACGCACAGTCTTTGCATCCACACCGAAATACTAGACTTGTAGTGACCAAGTGACAATGGAGGGATTTTTTGTGTCCGAAAAAGAAAAAAGTATCATAAATGCCTTACACAATATTTCTGAAGAGGCAATAGAAAGTAAAATAAAATCTTTGAAAAAATGGATTGAGCAGTGTCCTCATCTGCCACTGGAAAGTAAAGGTAATTTGTCACTTAAAACGGGCGTGAATCAGTGTATTTTCATTTGTGCCGTTAGATGAAGAGTTTCTGAAGATAATGCTACTGAGAGGGAAATTTCAGGAAGAAACTGTCACAAAAATGATCCAAAATTATTTTACACATCTTTGCAAATATCCTGAATTTTTCGTTGGGTTGAAGAATATAAAACCTTCTGATGAAGTTGGGTAAGTCGTGTTTTCCGTTTGCTATAAAACACGCAACAGGTGATATCTGTCGGCACAAGATCTGGTGAATATGGTGGACTGCACACTTACTTTACCTTGCGTTCTCGGACAACAAAACTTCTAGAAATTTACGAGTGCCCATTGCTCTTTCTGGTGTTTTTTTTTAAATCCTAGTTTTGAAACGAGCTTTAGGTACATCGATTTTGAAAAAAAAAACAATTTATTTACGTAGATTATAACAGGTTCATTTATTTACCTTACCATTTCTTCGAAATAGGTTATTTTAATATCTCTGTGCGTCAGTTACGTAAATTTTATACAAAGTTTATGCAATCCAGTCTTTATGCAACTATTAATAATACGTACGCGTCACAAAACAACCCTTGAGCACATCCTTTTAGCCAATTAAAAGGACGACGATTGCCATTGTAATTATTAATTATATCAATATTTATATTTGGCAGAATCACTTAACACCCATTGCTGTTTTTTAAAGAATAACAAAATACCTCTCTAAAGAAGATTATCAATGTCAAGGACATTAAAGTCAGTCTACGTCAATACAGTGTATTAAGTGGACTAATACCCAAAACCTTGATCATGGTCATGGATTTCGTTCATTTCTGTTAGATTTATACCGCAGCATAAAAAACTAAAAAGAAAAACTATTCTTTCATTTTTTTGAAGATCCGTTTTTGACATTTGAATTATTTATTAACGCAGTTTCATTACATCACTCAGTGGGATAAGAACTTACTTATCCCACTGAGTGGGGTAATTAAATGCGTCCGGTAATGAAGTTACTTATCCCACTCAAATGAGTGGGATAAGTGTCATTTATTCCATGGGATTAGTTAAAAAAATTACTTGTTCCTTTTTTATACACTTTTCGTAACGACAATGTACAATTAATGTCAGTCTGTCGGTCTGTAAACACCTCTTGTGTCATTTTTCATGTCTTTATAATATTGGAATAGATTGAATAATCAACAATAGCTATTTATGTAACAAGGCAGTAAAGTGACACTTTATCGAACGAGTTTGCAGATTGCGAGACGAGGCGGAGCCGAGTCGAGCAAGCAAACGAGTTCGATAGACACTTTACTGCCGTGTTGCATACAAGATTTTATCGACTACCACTACACTGCTACTTACGAAAGTCGATCTATTTGTTTACTTCAGACAGACAAAATGACATTTTCTCTCCTTGAATCAGTACGTCAAAATATTTCTTTATGATCGATTTTATTTTGTTTGGGGTGATTTTTTTTCTGATCATGAAAGAACTTTTACAACATGTAAAGTAAACAAACGAATACTTGGTTTCATATTTTCGTGTTTCTCTTTACCGGATCTTTGTAATAAAAAACCAACAATTTTTTTAAGTCATGAGCCTTGTTTTTTATCTTTCTAAATATGAATCAAAATACTCTTCAAATCTAAAATCCTGACAAAATTTTATAGATGGACCGTTATCCTACCCAATTTGACTCCTTCCTGGGAAAAAATTGGCATCTTGAAATTAAACCCTGCAAAAGTGGAAAAGGTTTTAGATGTCCATCGATGTTTTACTGTGGGTATCGCTGCAGCTTTGATCATGTACAATTACGACTACGCTCCTAAAATCCGTTTGATCTTAGATTTTGAAGGTTTCACGATGAATCACATTTTACAAGTGAATATCAATGATCTCTTTAAACTAATTAGCATCTATGAGGTAAATGACTCTTTACAATTTACAATAAAATAACCAATAGGTCTCATTTTTGCATTAGAATATCCTAAAGATACGCATCTCTGGAATAGAACTCATCAACGCACCACATCTTCTAGGTGTCATCTTAAATCTAGCCAAAGTTGTCTTAAAACCAAAGCTATTCTCGAGGGTGAGTAATTGCTCAAAAACGTATCTCGAGTTACTATTTAATTTTAGATAACTGTCCACGGGGATTTGTGTTCGTTGCACAAGAACATTCCAAGGAAAAATCTTCCGAATGATTACGGAGGCGAGTTGCAAAATTCAGAGGAACTGCTAAGTATGTCTGAGCAATTTCTTCAATTCGTAGTTTTGAACGAGTCAATTTTTAGATCTTTGGGATCAAGTGTTTTTGAAGAAAAAGTGTTTCTTGGAGAAGATCGAACAGCTTTGCCAAAGACATAGTCAGGATCAGTGGATATTCGGCACTCAAGGATCTTTCAAAAGTTTAGTTGTAGATTAAGTAACCTAGGTGGTAAGAGCGATTAAAGTTAAGTCATTTGCAATTCAATTTCCCACCCGTCCTAGAAAACTAGACACAATTAGCGCAAATTGATACGATTACGTTTATTTGTCAACACTAGAAGCACGCATGAAAAGAGTATTTCGATCTAAAAACCTTTGAACAATATTGGGTCAAACTGGCGAAATGAAAATTGCTTCGATCACCAGTTTAGTTATTTTTTTGGGATTGTTGTCTGAATGTTGTCCAATCTCAAACATTTGTATTTATCGCATATCCAAAAGGAAAGTGACATAATTACAAAATAAATAGTGTTTTTTTAAATTTTGTATAACATATGTTGCGGAAGAGAAACAATTTCTAAATAAAAAAATTCTAAATGCTACAATCAAATTTTTTATTTCCATTTTTTGCCACACTTTGAAAGGATCCTTAGGGCCCGATTTCAAGTCATGGTCGCAAATAGGTGGTGCAGCGCAAATGTGTAGCTATCTTTGTCCTACACATTAATTACCAATATGCGTCATCTTTCTCAAAGTTGCGACCGTCGCAAGTCAACCTGAAATCGGCCTCTTCGCGTGTATTAGTTATCTCAAATTATTATTGTTTTATATTATTGATTTTTTGGCCCATTGGTAATTAATCCACTAAGTTTTCTCTTTTGAAATTTTACGTTTCCCGTTTTCTCAAATCTTCATAAATTCAGTATTTACTTAATAATTAAATTAAAATTAATTACATAAATATTTATTTCTCTTTCGTACCGATTTGCTACAAAGTAACATCCATTTATTTAAAACGTTATGTTATAGAGTTATATGACCCCAAAAACATCGATGTTGACATTGTGTAAGACGAGTGTTCCGCTACTGTTTTAGGAAATCTTTGGATTCAAAACAATGAAAATTCTCCTTGTTGAAGAGTCGATTGTGAACGCACCACTCGTCAGTCTGCAGAGTAAAAACACAAACAACGCAAAAAGTGAGGTTAGATTTAAACAACTGATCCGTGGCGCGTTCACAATCGACTCATCAACGCCTACTTGGACGGGAAATTTAAATGAACAGTCGATATGAAATACTTTCATTTTTCTCTCACCGAAAAAAATTCTCTTTGTCTTTAATAAGCAAAATATTTCGTTAGTTGCATCACAATGAAGGTTAACAACTCGTGGAGTAATAATCCTACTTACAAAACAAAATTTTGTGAATCAGGTAATGTTGAAAAAGTACTTTTAACGAGCAAAAGTGTAAATATTAATTCTTTTCTTTCTTATTTAAATTTGAAATATTTTTTTAACTCAGGAGTACAAAGTAAATGATCTGTATTTATAAAACTAACGTTTCATTCGAAACTTGTTCGAAAAATATTTGCAGCCATGACTGGTTCCCTCGATGCCCTTATTGGTTTAGATTTCCAAAAGAAGATTTTACTATTAGGAAATTTTCAAACAATGGTTGCATTAAGATTTCGTTGTAATTTTTCTTCATAATTTATATCGGGCCTTCAAATAAATATATATTTAGATTAGGCGTAGGCGACATTCTAATTCTGTTAACAGTGTAAAGTAGTTTTTGTAGGCAATCAATTATTCTCCAGAGTTATACAGGTTACATAGTAAGCTTTTTCCCAATTTCATATTGTCATATTACGTGGAGGGGGAATAGGGAGAATGCACTACAACAATTAAAAATATTTTCTAACCTAATTTTATTTCGTTAAAATGTCAGACGTTACTTGTGTCATTTTCTACGCTGGAAAAATGTTGCAAACAATTGAATTTCCAAAGGTTGCTCTAAATATAAATTTATTTGAAGGCCCGTTATTATTTATTACACAAAATTAATAATTGTGTAGATACAAGCAAAATTTGTGTATTTTGTATATCCAAATAGTATAAATAATTTACTTATGTATTAAACTTTTATAAAATGTCGTTTTTTCACTTTAACCACTCTTACAAAATATTATTCAGTTCAATCTGCATAAAAATTGCAATTTAAAAAAAAAATCATTAAAACTTGCCTGTGAATAAATAATTACTCAAAACATTTCCATTACTCCACCTTTCTGGTGTGAGTGGCCAAGGCTAGAAAATTCATCAAAGCAATTCCTCACCAATTACAATCTAAAGGTCGAAGCGGAATTTTTTTTTAACAGTATTTACAAATAATTTATTTCGACAATTGTATATTTCTGTGCAACAAATATGTATATCAAAAAACACGTAAGCTAATTTATGTTAATAATGATTCACTCTATACATTTTTTTGTTCCTTTTCTGTCAGTGACAGAGATCTTATAACGTTATGAAGTGAAGCAAGAGACTGCTCAGACAAAATTCAAAGACAACCTTGGCAAAGTAGGGCAAGATTAAGTCAAATTTGCGATGACATTATGAAGTCAAATTAGATTAGGTCATTGATAATAAGCTAACGCTTTATTTTCCTCAGCAGAAGATCATGAGCATGATTGTGTTTGATTATAATAATTGTTGAAGTCGCTTCAAGGTTCTTCACCAATAAAATATTCCAATTATGAGTAACCAATTTAACAATCAAAGAGTGTATTCTTTTGTTGTTTCTCTTTCTCTGCCTAAAAGAATACGCGAATTAAAAAAACAATACATTGTAAATAAGATAATTTACAAAACTTCCCGTTATACAGTTTTAATTATTATAGAACTCTACGTTTTATGCAAATGTGTTTAAAATATCAACACTTCTTAGTTGGCTTCGCAATTATTTTCATCAATTGGATTTTAACTCGGAACTGAAGGTCAACACGACATAAATTTAAGAAACTTGTAACACCTTTCCACACAAACAACATTGTCAAATGTGCATTTGTTCGCTTAAGTCAGATATAGATTCGTTTTTTTTTTGTTTAGTGTAAATCGTGTTGTGAATCGCCTTAAGTGCACGTTTGTGAGTTGCGAAAGTTAAAAATAATTTGTAAGAAGAAAAATGGAATTGTATTCCACTTCGGAACAGGAGAAAAAACGTATAAATTCCAGCTTTAACATAACGGAAGAAGAAATCGCAGAAAAATTTAAACTGTTGAAAGAATGGGTTGAAAGCACTCCTCATCTCCCTCTAGAAAGTAAAGGTAAGAAAATAGTGCGAAAAAAAAATTGGTTCATTCGCTAAAACGTCATTGACCAGAATCCAACCTTATGCCCCTGTGAAAGTAGATAATCAGAGAGAGAGAGAGAAGGAAAAAACAGACGAAATCTAGCTAAATTAACCCGAAAAAAATATACAGGGTGTCTTAAAATTCGCGAATTCCGAATTCAGAGCGTGGTAGGGAAGGACCCAGTGGAGCTCGAAAAATACTTAGAAAAAAATTTTCGCTCTTCCTGAAGAAGATATAACCACTTTAATTTTGTTCAATACATCATTCAGACCAATGTATCTTTGTGGGGGGGGTCCCGATTTTTTTTTATTTCCATATTTGGACTACTGAAGTGGTCCTCTACAACGCTCTGAATTCGGAATTCGCGAATTTTGAAACACCCTGTATAAAACAAAAATAAAGAAAAGTAAAAATATTGAATACAAATTTAATTTAGAAGCATTATAATCATGAAAAAAATTAAAAAAACGCGGGATTTGTTGCAGAACAAGACTTTCTGCAGATAATGCTCCTAAGAGGCAAATTTAATATCGATCAAGCCAAAACAAAAATCGAAAACTATTTCGGCTACATAAGCAGATATCCTGAGCTGTACAGGCCCTTGGGAACGTTCAAACCGTCACAAGAAATAGGGTAAGTTGATTTTGACAGAGTGCAAAATGTCTTACTCCACACAATGTTTTAGCCACGTCGTGGTGCTACCAAAACGCGGTCCCAATTTAGAACGAATAATAATATGCAAATTGTCATCGGAGGAAGATTACATCGACATCGAACGTTGTATTTTGACCGCAGTCTCGTCAGCAATACTCATGTATGTCAAAGACTACAACAGTGTATGTCACCTTCTTGTCGACTTCAAAGGAGTCAAAATAAGCCATCTTCAAAAACTGAATCTCAACAATATTCATAAACTTTATAACATGTACGAGGTATGATGCATCTAGGCAAAAAATATTGCGAGGGGTAATTTATCAACGTGTTTTAGAACGCATTCAAGTTTAGAATATCTAGTCTGGACCTTATCCACGCTCCCCATTTGGCCACTCTGATTTTTCAGCTGAGCAAACTGATCTTGAAACCCAAGCTTATCTCCAGGGTAAGTATTTCTTTATTGATGGACCCAACCAAATGAACATTTCGTGGTGTTGCAGATACAAATCCATGAGGATCTAGCTTCTTTGCAAAAGAAACTTGGCAAGGAATACCTCACCAGTGATTACGGTGGAGAATTAGAAAGTGTTGAGGAACTGACAAGTAAATTTTCTTGGGGAATAAGTTTTGATGATAAATCGTTCGATTTCAGAAATTTGGGACAAGATCATCGAAACAGAGCAAGACTTTTTCAACCGTTTGAGAGAACTGGCTGATAGAAGTAAAATCGAAGATTGCTCATTTGGAGTTCAGGGTTCATTTAAATCTCTAAATATTGATTAAGCGGTAAATCCAGACTGAACACTAGTTTTTTTGTTTCAAAAAAGAGATCTTAATAATAATCTAGGTATAATCACAATTTTAGGAATTTGGGTTCTATCAATTGATTGATTGTAACGTTTATTAATATTTGTAGTATATTACATCATCGTCAGATCATGTGAAATTTAAATACACCTAGTGCAAAGTGACATTTGAGGCAATATACAGGTGTTTTTGAAATGCGTGCAGAAATTGTAATCACGAGCTACTGGCTTCATGTAGAACTCGGAAAAAATATTTAAAAAATTCTGTCAAAAAATAAAATGACATTTATTTTTTGAGCTACAGTTTTTTTAAATTGCTTTTAGTTTTCTACGTTATCCTACAATCTCGCAGGTAAAATTTCGGCACATTTTAAAAATACACCCTGTATATCATGTTTTATAAAATGAACGCCAATGCGAACTAACCTCTAGGAAATATGGTTTAAAACAAGGAAACCGCATTGGTGTACGTTTTATAAAATATGATATACAGGGTGTAGCTATAATAGTATTTTGTCACTGTGGATATGAAGGCTGCTATGTATTGAACAAAATTAAAGTGCTTATATCTTTTTCAGGAAGAGCGAATTTTTTTTTCTAAGTATTTTTCGAGCTCCACTGGGTACTTCCCTACCACGCTCTTAATTAGGAATTCGCGAATTTTGAGACACCCTGTATAAGTATATGAAAACGGAACAAAAATTAGCTAATCATTTCTATAAATATTTTCCATCAACTCGGCATAACATGTTGAAATTAATAAAGAGCGAATTACCTTGATTTTTTTTAATGAGTATCAATAAAAAAATTGTTTGTAAAAATTATTCCTACACGTTTAATTCTTTTTTTCTATCCTTATTGACTGACAATATTGGAAAAACGTAGCAAAATAAATCAGTATTTTTCGAGTCAAATATGCAAGTGTTGTTAGTTTTCTTGCTGATAACTGTGATAAAATATGAAGAAAATTGTTCCATTTACACTACACTAATTTTAAATTGCTTCTCAATTCTAAAACGTCAATAAACTTGTCACAAACTGAAATGTTTCTGTGTTAAATAATTCACTTTGTTGCAATGATAGAATAGTATACTATTCAATGAGCGGATAATGATGGCTATTACTCGTGAGGATGATTTTGTCACGAGCCGCAGGCGAGTGCCGTATTCATCCGAGCGAGAAATAGCCATATCCGCAAGTATACTTTTTCTATAAATATTATTATAAAAACTGAAACTGTCGTTTGAAACTGACGTTTTGCAATTATTATTCAATGAATCCTGTTATCCAATGAAAAACACTCATCTCCGTCTGGAAAGTAAAGGTGAAAAATTCAATGAAACCGATAGTGATACTATAAAAAGCTAAGACTAAGTTAAATGCAAAAAGACCGCATTCCACGGTGTAAAAAAATGTGTAAATTCTACACTGCGTTTTTTATTTCGCTGAACATACAACGTAAAATGGCTATGTTCAGATCTAAAATGGCCAAGTCAATTCATGTGAAATAGGCAACCAAACTTACAGATTCATGAATCCCATGTTCAGTAAAATAAAAAACTCGCGGTATATAAAAGCTTTTATGACAGTTATCCTTGATTGGGCATATGAATATTCAGTTGCATAAACTAGGGCGTAGATAAAGCTAAATATATGATACGAGTAGTAAACAAGTTTGATAATTGATAACACGTTTGGAAATGTGGGAAAGAGTCTTCAAATTTGTGATCAAGCAGCTCGGTGCTTGCTTTTGGTTCCCAAACGTGTGGCGTACCGTCAAACGTCAAATTATCAAACGTCATTTTTTTTCTGAACGCTCGTTATCTAATACAACGTAACGTCACTGGGAAATCCTGTGAAATTTACAAATAACTAAATAACAAACACTGAACTAACAGAACACAGTTAAGTAACACTAGAAGACATTTGGCACAAAACAATTTTACAATTTATTTTAATTCTGATCAGCTTTGTTCGGTTTTACGAGTTATTAAGCAGGACACCACCCAATTCAATTCTATTTTTTTTTATAAGTGGAAAATTCTATTTTAATTAATTGATAAGATAATTACATAACATTTTTTATTACAATGCAAAAATTTCCGATAATAATGCGGAATCTGGAAAAGTGCCCCGAATGCTTGCAGCGTTTCCACGTTGAATGGCAAGGGAATTTGATTTGCTCAATATTTATTTAAACAGAACTACTAAGAAGTTTATTGCTTTACCCTTCCCGCCTTCTGCGCACCAGAAATGCTGATTTTAAAACTAAATCTATATAAAACTGAATGTCTGTTTGTTTGTATATTTTGTATGCAAATCTACAGTTTTACTCCGATCTTGATGAAATTTTGTACACTTGATCTTCAAAACAAGAAGAAAATTACTGTCTACTTTAATTTTACAAAAACCAACCCCTACTACCATTTTCAACCCTGTTAAGAAAAAAAGACAGTTTTTTCGAGTTGGAAATACCTTCACCTTCGCCGCTTCACCCCTATTTCATCCTCTGAGTATATCGTCACCTTCGCCGCTTGACACCCACAAAAAGCAACCCCTATTATCATTTTTAAGCCTGTTAAGCACAAAAAAAGTTTTTTCGAGTTGGAAATCGCGTTTGCATGATATGTTCAGGTGTCATAGTTACATTTGGTTGTTTATAAAAGTAGTAATTTCGCAAAATTTGTTTGAATGATTGTGTTTTACCGGAAGATGTCTTAAATGAAGCAGAACAAGCTTCAAATAGCTTAATACCGGAAAAATCAAAAGGGAGGTATCTGAAATCAAACGAGACAATCAAACAATAGGAGGATCTAAATAAGGTTACAACTGAAAATAAAAGTGTTATGTTGGCGTATTTTCATGAATTGGTAAGTGATCATAGTGTTATCGTATTGATCTTTTTGTTTATATAGTCGAAGAAAAAAGTAGTCTACAGTAAAGTTTTAATTATTCTTCGTAAAAAAACAAACTTCATATTGAAATTACTGCGTTTATCACAATACATAAAAGCTAGTATGAATATATTTCCAAAATTACAGTAGCTATAACAAAAACAATATTCAATTGTAAACATTGAGAGCGACTTAATTAAAAACAATAACAAGGAAATATTTAGAGATAGTTTGCAGATTGCATTTTTATCACAAAACAGTTCCACGAGACAACAAACATCTTGGAACAAAAACTGTTTTATTTAAAAAAACACCAAATCAAAACAAAAAAAGCTCTTTCTCGGATTAAGCCAACTAGATTGAGAAGGTTATCGCAACAGCATTTTATCTTTCCGGACTACTTGTTTATTAACATATTTATTCGTTGCAAAATAAACTTTTAAAAAATCTGAGCAAAGCAAAAGAGATTGTTCTTCACTTCATCCCCCCAAAAAAAAAAAACAAAAATCTGTGAAGACATTTTTAATCAACATTCTTAATAAAAGATGAGCAAAAATGTGCTTGTATTATTTTCTTCTTCCTCTCTGTTGTTTGAGTTTTTTTTTTGTTCTTCCTTCTGTGTTTGCGTCAAACAAAGCTATCTCGAAAGCCATTAAAAATTATTTTCACAACAAAACGATAATAATGTCAATATGGATGGAATAAAGAAACGCTGCAGCAGCAGTAACAAGATAACAGTGACGTTTTTCTAGTGTCTTCAATTGAATAATTGCATTACTCCAACCCTGCACTCGTGCATGTTCCATTTATACTCTCACGGTCACTTCACATGGCCAATCCGGTACACATGTACCCGATTATCAATCAATTATCATAACGAATACATTCCGTTGATCTCTGTACAGGGTAAAGAGCGCAAATACGAACAAAACAAACAAAATTCTCATATTTACGTCCCTCGATCACACCCGACGAAATAAATATCATTTCTTGTGCGAAGAAGGTTAGTCAGGAGCGCTCCTTTCGGACATTCGTATTAAGATAATTGTAGTGAGGCTTGATTCGTCGAGACATTCGGTATCTCGATGTTTGGTCTCAAAAGATAACACAGCTGACCTCAACATGGTAAACGATCTCGGACACTTAAGTCATTGTAATTAGTGTGTTAGAGAATTTCCTCGCAGTGCATTTAAAATGGATGCGATACAAGTGACAGGCGAGGAAATTGTGAAGGTGAGGAAGAGTTTCAAGGTGAAAGAAGGCGACATCAAACGCGACGTCGAAATCATCTTGGATTGGCTCAAGCAACAACAGCATTTGCCTAAAATTGAAGGTACGTCGATAAATTGTTAGCACAAAGGGTCAGGTTAAAGCAGTTTTATTTAGTTAAAACTGGAATGTAATATTTGCATGCACTGGTTTGAACTGGTCAAAACGCGAAAGATGAAAATGAACAAAACTTTTTCTTATCAAGTAAACTGGTGGACACTTATTTACTTTCATTAAACGGTTTGTTTTTTTTTAATATGAAAATTGTATTAATTTCGGTTAACTCCGGAAAAGAATATACTTGTGCATGTGAAATTTTTTGAACGCTCGTTATACGAGAAATTCAGAAAACTGTGCGAATAGGCAGTAGATAAGAAATAAAAATGTTTGGTATTTTCTTCCAGATGAAAACTTCATAGAGCGTTGCCTTCTGCGCAACAAATTCCGCGTGGAGCAAACCAAGCAAAAACTGGACGGGTACTGCACGTTGCGAGGCGTCCACTTGAACATGTTCGAAGACTGGAAGTCGATCGTACCATCCCGGGAGCTAACGTGAGTGCCAACCCCCCCAAGACGTCTAAACCACAACTCTTCCTCTTCCAGCACGACCCTACCCCTGCCCAAACTGACCCCAAATCTGGAGCGTGTGATCATCTGGAAGCTGCGCACGTCCGACCCCAACGACTACGACATCATCAGCATCGTCAAGTACAATCTCCTACTTTTTGAGATCTTGATCAGGAACGACTACGCCGTCGGTGATAGGTTCGTCGCGGACTTCACCGGCCACACCGCCGCCACCATCGCGCGCAACAACCCCCTGATCATATCGAAGTTCCTGTCCCTGTACCAGGTACGGGGACCAATTAGACCGACCCATTGTAACATCTTTGAATTGTAGGGCGCCTATTCAGGCCGTTTTGCAGGCTGCGACTTCATCAACGCCCCTCCTTTTGTCAACCTCTTGCTTTCAGTCCTGAAAAAATTGCTTCCGTCTAAGCTGTACGGAAGGGTAGGTCGGTCCGGTCTTTCAGCGCTCCGATTGACACCGTTAAATACATTTCCAGATCCGCATTCACAAGGATCTGAAGTCGTTCCACAAAGCGATCCCGAAGGAGTGTCTGCCCCGGGACTACGGCGGCGATCTCGACACCGTCGACAACTTAATCGGTGAGGACAATTCTTAATTACCGCAGCGTAACGACCAAAGCTTCTTTCAGCCAAGTGGGACAAGGTGTTCGAGCACAATCAGCCGGTCTTCGAGGAAAATCTCAAAATTGTTTCCAACGAGAATCTACGCTTGGGAACCAACAAACCCAACGAGATGTTCGGCGTTGCCGGCACTTTCAAACAACTCAATCTCGACTGAAATTATTATGTAAATACTTTGCATATCATTATTGTTATTAATTAAATAAAAACTGAAGCTTAACACACATTTCCTGGCTCACAACTAAACTAATAATAATAATAATGATGAAGAAAAAAAACCGGCGAGAGTACAATGGTGCCCGTGTGGCGTGGCACTAACTAACATCATTCTTTGGATATAAAATGACATTTATTTTTTGAGCTAAAATTTTTTTAAATTGCTTTTAGTTTTCTACGTTGTCCTACAACCTCGTAGGTAAAATTTCGGCACATTTTCAAAATACACCCTGTATATCATGTTTTATAAAATGTACGCCAATGCGAAGTAACCTATAGGAAATAAGCTTTAAAAC
Organism: Tenebrio molitor; assembly: GCF_963966145.1. Lineage (NCBI taxonomy): Eukaryota > Metazoa > Arthropoda > Insecta > Coleoptera > Tenebrionidae > Tenebrio > Tenebrio molitor. The sequence continues at coordinate 1,565,260 of NC_091049.1, forward strand.
AAGGAAACCGCATTGGTGTACGTTTTACAAAATATGATATACAGGGTGTATTTTTAAAATGTGCCGAAATTTTACCTACGAGATTGTTTGACAACGTAGAATACTAAAAGCAATTAAAAAAATTGTAATTGTCATTTTATTTTTTGACATAGAACAGTTTATGATTTATCGAATTGTTGCGTTACTTTTGCCCCTCACTGTATATTATTTTGTCATTTTTCGGCTGAGATAAAACAAAAATAAAGTCACATTGATCTGGATGACTTCTTGCCTTCTCCACTCCGGACACTTAATCCATCACCTTTGCAAAATTAAATTAACAAAATCCTTGATAAATCAAAGCGTCCTTTTTCTTCATCTCCGTTGATTGTATTCAAAATTAATTGTTTAATCTTCTCACCGATGTAATCAGTTCAGACTGCGTTAACGAATTGTGCTGATAGCGCTGGGAGTAATATTTAAGAACAAGTTTCGAAGTTAAGAAAGCTTATCGAGTCAATAATAATCGAAGTTTGGTTGGTTAGTTTTCGATTATTTAATGCGCTTTCCGAAATAGAGAATCTCCTTGTGGGAGAAGCTTCATAAATAATATGAAAGCACTATTAAGGAAACTGGAAGTCAGCAGTATTGAGAAATTATAAATGAGGTTTTTGAATATTTTACGACGGTTTTAGTAATAAGATTAGGTCTCGGTAAGAAATTAATAAGTTTATTGGCGCATCTCGAGGACAATACAAAATAAGTCGTCTCCATTTTACATTTTACTACCTCAGCTTAGACGCCCTGCTGTGACAGCTTAATCTCGAAATAAGCGAATCTCGTAAAATTTGTAACTACTGTAATAATAAGAGACATGGTGAGATCAGTTTGGGCAATAAATTTAATCAAGTTTGTTTAAAGTTAAGTCTCCAGCGCGGCGAGCATAATTTTTTCATTAAAATCCCGCGGTTTCATTTTGCAAAATGTCTTTTTCGAAAATCTGAGTGGGTTTTGGTTGTTGCATGTTTTCGCTGCGCAAGCAAATAAAATCTTCGCCTATTGACTTATTGTCCACCTGATCCCTCACAGCAATAATTAGAGACTCCGGGAGCGGCCGGATTACTCTGCCGTTTCCGGTAATGACTTTATACGTATTCTTATTCTTATCTTGTGTTCGCAGGCCGGTTCTTGAATTTGTCGAATTTATCGCGCCAGTTTAAAATCGGGCCCCGGTTATTATTAATTCGCGGTCCGGATTGATTGGATTTTTTCGTTTTTGCCTGTTCGTGACTCGGCGCGATTTTTCGGATTTATGGTGCATAAAATGAAACAATTTGTGGAAAAATTCAATTTGTCGCGGGCCCGGATTGCGCCTGAATACGACCGGAGTAATTGATAATTCCTCTTCACTTGGTTTTAATCTGGGGACGTTTAGGGGATTTATTCGAGGACGGGATAGAGTGGAGTGGACCAACACATTGTGTGCTAACGTCACTTATGATTTTACTCGCGGATTACGGAAACTTGTGCGGTTACTTTCCTGGAACGGATCTAATTTACGACCGACTTACCATCGAGATCTGGACCGTCGCTCCACAAGATTCGACAAAAAATGAGCACTTAGCACTCATTCGGGCCAAGAATGCGCTGCATAAAATTGCTACGTGAAAGATGGGTTGCCAAAGTGGAAGGCGAGAGAGTTCTACGTTAATTATGTGCCGTAATGCAACGTATATTTTCACACAAACTGCTAACGAAAACAGCTTTTTGCTAAATAATCTTAGAATTTTAGTCCTCAAAAACGATTAACCAAATTTGAATAAAGTCTGTAAAAGTAATGATTAAATTCTAATGGTTTCAAGTATTGAAAATAAATTCTATTTTTACTGTACTCGGTACAGTGGCCAAGCGCTTAGCGCGCCACTTTAAATTGGGAAGGTCCCGGGTTCTAACCCCGGTGACGCCTGACCAGGTGTGGGTTTTTTTCAAAAGTTTCTCCACACCATCACATTGTAGTATGTCTCGTATCACAGATAAGGAGAATGCTGGGTCAGTCTCAACTTCTCAGAACCTACCACCTTCCTTCTGTACCCATCCCGAATCTTCCCGCCCCCTTTTCGGGGGGAATAAAAGATGTATCCTTTCCTTTTCCGAAAATCGTTCTCTTTCGTTCACGCTCTAAACATAGTCGTTCCGTTCACTCTTTCCTCTCTCTCTACAAAAATGACTGCGGCTCCGTAAAAGCGAGCTGGACGAAAAGACAATGCTCTTCTTCGAGACCAAATTTGAACAACATTTTCGCATTGATTAATGAATTGAAAAAAAGAGAAATATTTCCCTAAGAAAAGAGGGCAGTGACGGAACCACCTTCAAGCGAAAAAGTCATGCAAATTTCTTTGTTTAATAATGAAAATAAATACAAAGGACAAAGATTCGCCTTGTTATTTATTGATACTAGCTAACTGTTCCAAACTCTTGTTTATTTGTACACATTCAAGTTTTCCTTTAACTGTAAATATCAGAAATATCAGTGCACAGTCAAATAATAAGCTTTGTGTTTTAAGGGTCATGTTGGGACCAACACAAAGTGTTCAAACGAAGTTCAACTAAAATTCTCTTTAACCAAATCAAATCGCTTTGCTGCAATTACTAATATTTCCCTAGAACTAAATATAACCGTGTTGACCCACCCCTTGCAATATTTGTTTGTTTCCTTCGTCCCCCACTTTTATTTTCATTTTTACCATTTCCTCCTCCTTCCTTCTCCGGTTACTAATTACCCCGTGGCAGGTCGTTATTTTTGTTTCGATTTGTTCCATTTGCTGCGCTTTCAGATTACAAAGCACCGCGATTTCCCGGATAACATCTTGAAATTTTACATTTAAATTTAATTCTCTTCCGATATTTCACTCCAACTTTAACCGAATAGGATAACCTCCTTAAACTTGCAAACATAAAGTAGACTCACTGCAGTGGCCATATCTCCATTCAGATACCACTCCGAACCATCAATCTTCCCATTTAACAAAAACTTCGCTCTCATACTCTCTGGAGCTTAACGATTTTTAATCTAAATTGGACGGAAAGCGATTTCTGCACTTCCACTTCTGTCGCCAAAGCGGTTGCAGTCATATCGTGTACAATTATTGTTTGTTCTTTTTGCGAAGCTTTAACTGCAGACAAAACGGTGCAGAATGTGACAATTCCGTGCTCTCCGAATCGTTACTAGTACAAGTAATAAATTAGTAGCGGAGGGCAAAGTTTGTTCGTTAAATGGATTAGGTGTAGTAATTGATTTCGAGTGCGCCGTTCCAGACTTCGGGCTTTTAAAAGTAACATTGTTTTTAACCGGAGATAAAACCTTTTACATACTTATTCCTTTGTATTTTTCATTTGGGGACTAATTGCACTATTCAGAAACCATTTATTTACATAATTGTCATGCATGACAACGGTTGCTAGGTGCGTGTTTGTGGCCATGACAACAGTTGTCAACAAATTGTGGAGAGTTTTGCGATTTTCTAAAAAACACAAGAAAAAGTTCTTTCAACAAAGAAGTTGTGTGCCTGTGTGTGTGTGAGTGTAGATGTGTCAGATTCTTATCATTGTCTTCTGTCAAATCAATTGACAAATTGATACTACCAGACCACCACCAGATGGCCGAGGATTTTAAGCATAACAAAGATGCCTCGGTGAGATTCTTCATTATCATTTCTTCATAAAGAAAACTCCATGTTATGACGTCACTACTAGCTCTTGCTTCTCCCTCTAGTAAAACTGAAGAATACCTCTTGTGCCAAGTCCTTCAGGAACTTCTTGTAATTGTGCTGACATCCCCTCCTGATCTTTTGCCAGAACTGAAGAGCACCTCATGTGCTTAATCCTTTAGTTAAATCATTTTCTGATGGTTTATTTGCACTATCTTATCAAGTATTTTACAATTTTCACAGGTCACAGTTATTTGATAAAACAGACAATGTGCCTCATCGTTGATAATAATCAGATCAGTCATAATGTGGATAACAAGTGTGGCTTTATTACAATCAATTTTTTAAGTCCTATGACTAAGTCAGATGCGGCCAATCAAAACGCACCTTCTGCATATGACGCAGTTTTGAGGTGTTCAAACCGACTGAACACAAATTTAGATTCTGTTCAAAGATTAAAATGATAGTTGTGAAGTAAATAAAAACGGAATGTTTTGGAAATTATGGGGGAATGTACAAGATAAAAGTCAATGCTGTGAGGGAAAACGATTTATTTCATTCAAAGCCAGTTTCTTTTGATAAATTCTTTGACAACAAACGTATATTTCTGTTTATGAGCATCGGAAATTGTGTGACCCATTATGGTTGTAATATCAATTTTGGTGAAATCTTGCTCTTCTGGTACAGGTGCAAAAATTGGGTAAAGCATGAAGCTCACGTGTGCAAACTGTGAATTTCTGGCTTCGTGGTCGATCTCTTCTTGAAGAGCTTTAAAAGTGAAAGGTGTCGTATCACACTTTAGCTGTTCCAGTACTGATGTGAAGGTTTTAAAATATAACTGGATCAAGTCGTCGTAGTGTTCTTTCACAACATGATCCTTCACGCTGCTGAACAAAAAGAAAACAATGTCCTTGGCGGGTGATCCGTAGGACATTACCTGATAGTCCACCATCATACTCTTCACGGGTTTGCCCTTTTCCAGTTTGACCAAGAAGTTATTCACCCAACAGTCGTTATGGACGATGATTGCAAAAGGTTCTCGAACTTCTTCTTGCGGTGTGAAAGTATTGTTGAACTTTTTAAGAATCCGTTCTTTCAGCGGTTTGAGTTCTTCTACGTCGTCAATCAATTTTTCTATTTGTGCCCTCATGGTTTGACGACCTTCCTCCGGCTCACTTAACGAAGCCATATACGGCTTAATTTCCTTTTCGAAAACGTAAGGTTTTTTCAACTTGAGGGCCAAAGGTACCGCGTGGAACTGTGCCAAATCGGTGATGATGAGTTTGGCCGCGTCCAAATCGAAGCCTTCTCTTCGTTCCAAGGTTGTGTAGTTTGCAACATTGAGATTTTCCAGAAGCAGAACTGCGTCTTTATCCACCTCGCCCTCGTCACAGTTCTTGTTCAGTCTGCTTCCGTAGTACTTCGGGACGAAATCGATCACTTGCTTGACACCGTGTTCCCTTTGGAAGTCTTGCAGCAGCGGAACTATGTTCTTGTAGAAAGCGATTTCGTTGCGGAACGTCACCGGAGTGTTGAATATTTTTTGGATGTATTCGTTGGGTGGGACGGTCTTCGCGACCGCGTGGATTTCTTCATTTCCAGTTGGAGTGTTGATGGTGAGGTCAACACTCAACATCAAACTACCATAATTTTCACCAACTGCCGTCAAGCGTTTTATCTTGCGGTCCACTATCTTCTTAGTCTCACCTAACGGGATGAGATCTTCTATGTTGTTGATGTGTTCTAAATTCATGCTTGCGATGCACAGTTTGACTAATGGACGCGCCACCAAATTGCTTATGATATTTATTGATCCCACTTGGGTAATTTAAATTATATATCACGCAATCTAATCTTTTCAAGAACCCTTGAAGATTGTGAACTATTCTCCCTTTCTCATGTGTTTTACCTCCTTCAGGTTCCTTTGTCTAAGATAAGCTGACCGAACAGAAATTTAGATTCTCTTCATAGATTAAAATAAATAATAGTCGTGAAGAGGAGGAATTTTTTTGAATGCAGAAATATATTGCTATCGCACGTATCAGTAAAAACGGAATCTTTTGGAAATTATCAGGGAACGTACGAGATAAAAGTCAATACTGTAAAGGAAAACAATCTATTTCATCTAAATCCAGTTTCTTTTTACAAATTCTTTGACAACAAACGCATATTTCTGTTTATGAGCATCGGAAATTGTATGACCCATTATGGTTGAAAGATCAATTTTGGTGATATCTTGCTCTTTTGGTACCGGTGCAAAAATTGGGTAAAGCATGAAGCTCACGTGTTGAAACTGTGAATATTTGGCCTCGTGGTCGATCTCTTTTTGAAGAGCTTCAAAAGTGAAAGGTGTCGTATCACACTTTAGCTGTTCCAGAACTGATATCAAGGTCTTGTAATATAACTTGATCAAATCGTCGTAATGTTCTTCCACAACATCATTTTTGACGCTGGTGAACAAAAAGAAAACAATGTCCTTGGCGGGTGATCCGTAGGACAATACCTGATAGTCCACCATCATACTCTTCACGGGTTTGCCCTTTTCCAGTTTGACCAAGAAGTTATTCACCCAACAGTCGTTATGGGTGATGAGTGCAAAAGGTTCTCGAGGTTCTTGCGGCAGCCTGCTGTTGTCGAACCCTTTAAGAATCCGTTCTCTGAGCGGTTTGAGTTCTTCGATTTCGTCGATCAATTTGTCAATTAGTACTTTCCTCTTTTGGTGCGTTTCTTCCGGCGGATTCCACGAAGCCATGTACGGCTTGATTTCCTTTTCGAAAACGTCAGGTTTTTTCAACTTGAGGGCCAAAGGTACCGCGTGGAACTGTGCCAAATCGGTGATGATGAGTTTGGCCACATCCAAATCAAAGCCTTCCCTCCGTTCCAAGGTGGTGTAGTTTGCAACGTTGAGATTTTCCAGAAGTAGAACTGCGTCTTTATCCACCTCGCCCTCGTCACAGTTCTTGTTCAGTCTGCTTCCGTAGTACTTCGGGACGAAATCGATCACTTCCTTGACACCGTGTTCCCTTTGGAAGTCTTGCAGCAGCGGAACTATGTTCTTGTAGAAAGCGATTTCGTTGCGGAACGTCACCGGAGTGTTGAATATCTTTTGGATGAATTCGTTAGGTGGGACGGTCTTCGCGACTGCGTGGATTTCTTCATTTCCAGTTGGACTCTTGATGGTGAGGTCAACACTCAACATCAAACTACCATAATTTTCACCAACTGCCGTCAAGCGTTTTATCTTGCGGTCCAATATCTTCTTAGTCTCACCTAACGGGATGAGATCTTCTATGTTGTTGATGTGTTCCAAGTTCATGTTTGCGATGCACAGTTTGACTAATTGGCGCGCCGCCAAACTTTTTATGATATTTATTGATCCCACTTGGGTAATTTAATCTAATCTTTTCAAGAACCCTTGAAGCTTGTGAACTATTCTCCCTTTCTCGTGTGTTTTACTTGCTTCAGGTTCCTTTGTCTAAGATAAGCCGCGTAAACACAAATTTAGATTCCGTTCAAAGATTAAAATAAATAATAGTCGTGGAGAGGAGGAATTTTTTTGAATGCAGAAATATATTGCTATCGCACGTATCAGTAAAAACGGAATGTTTTGGAAATTATCAGGAAACGTACGAGATAAAAGTCAATGCTGTAAAGGAAAACAATCTATTTCATCTAAATCCAGTTTCTTTTTACAAATTCTTTAACAACAAACGCATATTTCTGTTTGTGTGAATCGGGAACTGTGTGACCTGTTATAGTTGAAATATCAATTTTGGTGATATCTTGCTCTTCTGGTACCGGTGCAAAAATTGGGTAAAGCATGAAGCTCAGGTGTTGAAACTGTGAATATTTGGCCTCGTGGTCGATCTCTTTTTGAAGAGCTTTAAAAGTGAAAGGTGTCGTATCACACTTTAGCTGTTCCAGAACTGATGTGAAGGTCTTGTAATATAACTTGATCAAGTCGTCGTAGTGTTCTTCCACGACATCGTTTTTGACGCTGCTGAACAAAAAGAAAACTATGTCCCCGGCTGGTGATCCGTAGGACATTATCTGATAATCCACCATGATACTCTTCACGGGTTTGCCATTTTCCAGTTTGACCAAGAAGTTATTCACCCAGCAGTCGTTATGGGTGATGACTGCGAAAGGTTCTCGAGCTTCTTGCGACCTTATGCTGTTGTCGAACACTTTAAGAATCCGTTCTCTGAGCGGTTTGAGTTCTTCGATGTCGTCGATCAATTTGTCAATTTGTGCTTTCGTGTTTTGGTTCGCATCTTCCGGCGGATTCCACGGAGTCAAGCATCGCTTGATTTCCTTTTCGAAAATATCAGGTTTTTTCAACTTGAGGGCCAAAAGTACCGCGTGGAACTGTGCCAAATCGGTCATGATGAGTTTGGTCACGTCCAAATCGAATCCTACTCTGCGTTCCATGGTTGTGTAGTTTGCCACCTTGAGATTTTCTAGAAGCAGAACTGCGTCTTTATCCACCTCGCCCTCGTCACAGTTCTTGTTCAGTCTGCTTCCGTAGTACTTTGGGACGAAGTCGATCACTTTCTTGACACCGTGTTCCCTTTGGAACCCTTGCAGCAGCGGAACTACCTTCTTGTAGAAAGCGATCTCGTTGCGGAACGTCACCGGAGTGTTGAATACCTTTTGGATGAATTCGTTAGGTGGGACGGCCTTCGCGACCGCGTGGATTTCTTCATTTCCAGTTGGAGTCTTGATGGTGAGGTCCACACTCAGCATCAAACTACCATAATTTTCACCAACTGCCGTCAAGCGTTTTATCTTGCGATCCACTATCTTCTTAGTCTCATCTAGCGGGATGAGATCTTCTATGTTGTTGATGTGTTCCAAGTTCATGCTTGCGATGCACAGTTTGACTAACTGACGCGCCGCCAAATTGTTTATGATATTTATTGATCCCACCTGGATAATTTAAGTTATCTGAAATGTCACGATCTAATCTTATCAAGAACCTTTGAAGCCTGTCCCTTTCTCATGTGCCTTACCTCCTTCAGGTTCTTGTTCCAAGTTGTCGAGACCCATCCCAGGCAGTACTACCATTTTGTCTGAGATTATCCGAACAAACACAAATTTAGGTTCTGTTCAAAAATTGAAATGATAGTCGTAAAGAAGAGGAATTTTTTGAATGGAGCAATAGATTCCTATCGCAGTAACCGTCACATTTATCAGTAAATAAAAATGGTAATGTACAAGATAAAACTCAATATTGTGTGGAAAAACAATCTATTACATTTAAATCCAGTTTCTTTTTATAAATTCCTTAACAACAAATATATATTTCTGTTTGTGAGCATCGGAAATTGTGTGCCGTGTTATGGTTGAAATATCAATTTTGGTGATATCTTGCTCTTCTGCTACCGGTGCAAAAATCGGGAAAAGCATGAAGCTCACGTGTGCAAACTGTGAAAATTTGGCTTCGTGGTCGATCTCGTTTTGAAGAGCTTTGAAAGTGAAAGGTGTCGTATCACACTTTAGCTGTTCCAGTACTGATGTGAAGGTCTTGTAATATAACTTGATCAAGTCGTCGTAGTGTTCTTCCACAACATCATTTTTGACGCTGCTGTACAAAAAGAAAACTATATCCCTGGCGGGTGATCCGTAGGACAATATCTGAAAGTCCACCATCATACTCTTCACAGGTTTGTCCTTTTCCAGTTTGACCATAAAGTTATTCACCCAACAGTCGTTATGGACGATGACTGCAAAAGGTTCTCGAACTTCTTCCTGCGGTGACAAAATATGATCGAACCCTTTAAGAATCCGTTCTTTGAGCGGTTTGAGTTCCTCTATGTTGTCAATCAATTTCTCCACATTTGTCCTGACAGCTCGGCGATTTTCTTCCGTCTGATTCCACGGAGCCATGTACGGCTTGATTTCCTTTTCGAAAACATCAGGTTTTTCCATCTTGAGAGCCAAAGGTACCGCGTGGTACACTGCCATATTGGTGATGATGAGTTTGGCCGCGTCCAAATCGAACCCTTCTCTTCGTTCCATGGTTGTGTAGTTTGCAACCTTGAGATTTTCCAGAAGCAGGACTGCGTCTTTATCCACCTCGCCCTCGTCACAGTTCTTGTTCAGTCTGCTTCCGTAGTACTTTGGGACGAAGTCGATCACTTCCTTGACACCGTGTTCTCTTTGGAAGTCTTGCAGCAGCGGAACTATGTTCTTGTAGAAAGCGATTTCGTTGCGGAACGTTACCGGAGTGTTGAATATCTTCTGGATGAATTCGTTAGGTGGGATGGCCTTCGCGACCGCGCGGATTTCTTCATTTCCAGATGGACTCTTGATGGTGAGGTCAACACTCAACATCAAACTACCATAATTGTCACCAACTGCCGTCAAGCGTTTTAACTTGCAGTCCACTATCTTCTTATTCTCACCTAGTGGGACCAGGTCCTCTATGTTGTTGATCTGTTCTAAGTTCATGCTTGCAATGCACAGTTTGACCGATTGGGCTTGCCAAATGGTTTATGCAATTTATCGATATCACCTGGATAATTTATGTTCTCTAAAATGTAGTGTCATTCATGCTATTACGATTACGATTTAATCTTATCAAGCACTCTAAAAGCCTGTGGACTATCCTCCTTGTCAAGCCTTATTCATTTGTGTCGTAATTACTTGTGAATAAAACTGCTTATGTCATATTCTGGATTATTCAGATTATCGGAAAGTGTATGTAATACATTATCTGAACGATAAGATATCAAAAATTGAAAATCATTTTCGCTGTTATTTTATTTACTATAACACTTAGCGTATCATCGTTTTAGCGACATTTTATTAATAACTAGCTTTTACCCGCGGCTTTGCCCGCAAATTTCAGAATGTTTTAAAATTATGTTTCTACTTTCATGTATTGTGATAAACGCAGTAATTTCATTATGAAGTTTGTCTTTTTACGAAGAATAATTAAAACTTTACTGTGGACTACTTTTTTCTTCGACTATATAAACAAAAAGATCAATACAATAAAAAACTAACACTATGATCACTTACCAATTCATGAAAATACGCCAATATAACACTTTTATTTTCAGTTGTAACCTTATTTAGATCCTTCTATTGTTTGATTGTCTCGTTTGATTTCAGATACCTGTCTTTTGATTTTTCCGGTATTAAGCTGTTTGAAGCTTGTTCTGCTTCATTTAAGATATCTTCCGGTAAAACACAATCATTCAAACACATTTTGCGAAATTGCTACTTTTATAAACAACCAAATGTAACTATGACACCTGAACATATCATGCAAACGCGATTTCCAACTCGAAAAAACTTTTTTTGTGCTTAACAGGCTTAAAAAATAGGGGTTGCTTTTTGTGGGTGTCAAGCGGCGAAGGTGACGATATACTCAGAGGATGAAATAGGGGTGAAGCGGCGAAGGTGAGGGTATTTCCAACTCGAAAAAACTGATTTTTTTTCTTAACAGGGTTGAAAATGGTAGTAGGGGTTGGTTTTTGTAAAATTAAAGTAGACAGTAATTTTCTTCTTGTTTTGAAGATCAAGTGTACAAAATATCATCAAGATCGGAGTAAAACTGTGGATTTGCATACAAAATATACAAACAAACAGATATTCAGTTTTATATATATAGATTTTAGCTCGCAAAGCACTTTTATACAAAAAAAATATTTAAAAACTAGACTTTCCTGTCCAAGCTTAAAACTTGATTGACACCGTCGGCTAAAAGTCTTTGATAAATGGATGAAATCTCCAGTGGACATTGAAAAAAGTACGTTAGTTACCTTTTACTACTCACAAAAATCCCTGAGAGTTCTCCCAAATGACTGCGAACTATCCAATTTTTACTTTAACGACGTTTGCTTCGAACAAAAATCGCGACAAGAACAAATAGTTGGGTATAATTTGTGGAAATCTTCTGTATTTGCAGATTTTGTGTAATTTTGCTTCTGGAATGGGTCTCATCTTAACAGAGACATTAAGCCAAGTTCGTCTTCCGTTTCCGACAGATTTCAATTCTCCGATTTAATACTGGGCGACGAGTCAATATTGCATTCAGAATGCCCCAAATCCGAACACTTGTGTTACCCAAACCGAATACATTATTATTTGATTTATGCCGACCAATATCCAATATCAACTCTCAGCACCTCGGAATTATTCTACTTCCTTACACCTAAAATTCAGCTTCGTTTGAATGGCGAGGATACGGCTTCATTCCTAAATTTCTACTAAATACGATGCCGGAGAACTGACAATTCAAAAAGTATTTTTACGTTAATTATCAATTATTTTGACGAATGTAACCATTTTTCTCGTCTTCCTGGCACAGAACTAGTAGTAACAACTCTGAACAGTCATTTTCTACCCGATTTTTAAAAATATCGGGTTGTAATAGTTATTAACGCAACGAGTGAGATATAGGCGTTATTACCGCACGCGAGTGAAGTTTGCACGCGAAGCCGTTGTGCCAGGCGTGCTGTAAAGTCTGAAATGTAATTAATAGATAAATTAGTTCACAATGCATAACATGTCTTGTTTTTCTTGTCTAATTTGAAAGAGATTTCGAGGAAAGCTTTGATTGTGTTCTGCATCGAATGAATGGATATATCTTTTAAGTGTAAAAAATGTTGCTGATAATTTTACGTGGAATTTAGATTAAAAAGGCAACCGTAACGAGAAGCTTACAAAAACCATAACACAATCTACTCTACAAATTGTAATATAAATTACGGTAACTCGTTCCCTCGATAGGAAAGGACTGAAAATAAAACACAGATAAAACAGTGTTAAAATGTAATTGTGAATATTCCCGTTATATCCTTGAGGTCCCAAGATGGTGCTAGCCGAGCGAGTCAAGATAAATGTCTATCTGATACATTTTTTAATAAACGTTTCATTCTGCTCTTTCTATTCGGGAGAGAACTCGAGCTTGTTCAAATGCATATTATAAAAATTTCACACAGGAAATGGCGATTTTTTTGTAATAAAAACTGCAACGTGAGAGCTGTTGGAAACTTTTTAAATTAAAAAAACCAAGCTCCTAATGGTAATTGTCTAAAAGTTGTCTAAAATAAATAGTCAAGAATCCCATGCATGACTGCTATTGGTACTTTTGTACAGAAATGACCTTGACGTGTATTTTGGACCTCCATAAGAAAAAACATGGGATTTTAATTTGTTTCAGTTCAATTAATAATTTCATTTTCTTACACACTTCAACAGCAGTACTGTTTTCTCAATTTGGTTGTAGGTCGTAAAGTTTTATAACTGCAATAAAATTGTACGACCTACAACGAAATTGAGAAAACAGTACTTGAAATATTTCTTGACGTAGTTTTGTAAGTTTTATTTCCGTGCGAATTAATCTAGGACTTGACTCTTGTATTCCAAGCAAGAACTATCGACTCTCCTGGAATCCAGTTCCAGGACCTGAAATAATTATCCAGGTTCACCTGTCGTAATTTCCGCATTTTTCCCCCCGGGATCTCTGGATATTTTACGAGTGAAACAATTTCGCAACGGGGCTCCGGGCATGGAGACGCTTATTCCGAAGTGCATAGTTTTTGCACATTAAATTCGACTCCGGGAGCGACCATATTTGCATAGATAACGACAATAATCGTTAGAGTAACGACCAAAAACGGTCATATCTTTATTTAAATCTTATAATACTTGTTACATGTGTATAGAGAGCGCGTCTGCACAGATTACGTCCGTATAAAACCAGCTCTAATTAACTGTTTAACAACGCTTAAATTGCCACCTAAAAGCCATGACCGGAGTTTTAATTAGACTCAAGAACAATACCGCCAACAATACCTGCAATTTTCGGATACTTATAGAATTTATGATGGAGTCGAGCTGGAATAAGACAAGGTGAAAGCTAATTGGCTGGCTTCTCGGCGACAAAAGAAGAACGGCTAAAGAGATGAGATGAAAAAGCTTGTGCATCATATTTCAGGTCAAATAATTCAAGGTACTTAATGCACTTTTTCTAAAATGGAATATAATCTACTTTTAAGGCTTTGCTTTACATGTTATTTTGTTATTTTGAAATGATGAAACCACTTTTGCAAGAAGTGCTTTGAAATTGTTTAATTTCACTGACGGACGAGCACAAAGCTACTAAATTCTATAACGTGCATTTACAGTATTATATTTTGCGGTCCTTCTTTTAAAGCATATTTCCTAGAAGTTACTTCGCATTGGCGTACATTTTATAAAATATGATATACAGGGTGTATTTTTAAAATGTGCCGAAATTTTACCTACGAGGTTGTAGGACAACGTAGAAAACTAAAAGCAATTTTAAAAAATTGTAGTTAAAAAAATAAATGTCATTTTATTTTTTGACATAGAATTTTTTAAATATTTTTTCCGAGTTCTACATGAAGCCTAGTAGCTCGTGGTTACAATTTTCCCGCGCATTTCAGAGACACCCTGTATTTTAAATATACAGGGTGTATCCGAATTCGACCGAAAAACTTTCAGGGCAGATTGTACGATCAAAAATAAGCATAAAACTCTTAATACATATGGGGTCAAAAACGCTTAGTTTGCGAGATAATCAACAAGAACCTAAAAACAATTACGATCTGAATTCCTTGGATTTTATGGGGTTACACTAGCGCACATCACAAAAACTCGAATTTTTTGCGTCTCTCGCTGATTTCCAGACGTGCAGCTCCCCCAAAGTGTCTATCGCCTCGAAATGGCGAAGTTGTAGTTGGAATCCTTAACATCCCCTCTCAAGTTTCCTCCTTAATTATTCCCTTCACCCATTCTATACAACAACAAATCTGAAACGAGCAAAATCGAAAGTGTCTGTGATCGTGAATCAAACTCGGATTTCTAAAACAAATAACTTAATTTAGTTTATTGAGAAGATCGAGGCGAGATGGTCGGGCAAGAAGGATGGGTTTCTTTTAATGGAATTATCCTTGTTTGCGCGGCCGCGTACCTCGATATCTTGAAAGAGAGCGCTAAGAGAATTAAAATGCCCTCACGAATTGTTAATTCCAATTAAGTAATCGAATCGTCCAACATTTTGGTGCGCACTGGTCAAGATGCAAAATCCTTTGGCCAGTGGGCAGATAGCACATCAAAGGCACGAAAACTGTCGGAATAAAGTCAAAAACGGACCGTATAAATTTGATCAAACCCATTTATTTTTATCGAGTCTTTGTTTTTGAGCCACTCCTCACCCATAATTTAATTTAATTTGATGGAGGACGCTCCTTGCAGAATCGCTTTATGGACTTCCTTGCTGTCTATTGACCAACAACCAAACGGGACTTTATCGTGTTTATAGCTTTTGAATTTCAATCAAACCAGGAGCTGCGACCGGAATCTAAATGCGGTGCATCTGCTGCCGTTTTCTACGCAGGATCAATTTCTAATTATTTAAAACTGCTACTTCTACTTCTAATTTATCTCGATGGCGCAAAAACAATTCCTTTGTGTCTTGTGCTTATCGGAAATGTCAATAACTGGTTCAATACTCTATAATATGGCAGACAAAGCTCATGATCGTTGCTATTAGTTTCCACTAAACTTCCAACTGTAGATAACATGCCATAACTCCCAAGTTTAACTTCCAATTAAATTGTTGGAGATTGGCAATTATTACCCCATTATGAGGTCTTGCCTAATTTGACGATTACACCCTATCGGAAATTAACAACATTTTAAAACTAACCAGCTGCAAAAAACATCTCAATTGGGAAGCAAGAACCTTGTCCCATATGATTTGCTAAAGAAATCACTGAAAAAATATAGATGGATAGCAGAACAATTAGTAACGGGTGTTCAGAAAGTAATCTGTTTAGAGCAGCCTGTCCATTTTTGAACGTATCTAGAAAGACAATTAAGTAACGGGTGTTGAGAAAGTAATCTGTTTAGACTAGCCTGTGCATTTTTGAACGTAAGCTTAATTTAGGGTGTATGGGTTAAGTAACGACAAGCCAGTTTTTGGACACCCGTTGTTATTAATTAGTTTATTATTACACAAATGCGTCTGTCAATTTTAAAATGTACTTTCTAGACTATAAAGAAAGCAAACCAAGAGATAAATAAGAAATTAATTTTTGACGTTTAGGTTTGGAACGTAGCTAGAACAAAACACGAGCGTCGCTCCCGCGAGCCGCTCAGATAATGTTGACCCGGATTTATCGTCACTGCGCAGCTCGTTAGCGTCACACAGTGATGAAATAAAGTGCAAAACACAATCGTGAATGTCAGCTTTGGTGTAATCTTTGTTTGAAGAAAACCAATCCGTTACTTTCCGAGTTAAGCCGGTTCAAGCAGACAGACAAAAATAGTAAAAACTTGTTAAAACGCCTTTGTGATGTTGAAAACGGTTACGCACTTGTCGATTTCCGTTGGTCACTTGATAGAGACCCGCTGCTAGCATCTTACTGACAAATAACCCAATTACTGTAGCATCCGCGTCCAGAAATGGAGCGAATTAGATATTCCATTGGTGCGGGCTGTTTATTTTCCGGTCTTATTAATGTCGGCTTCAGCAGAGCCGTCTATCAAGAGATCTTGACCGAGGATCAGTTGATTCCTATCGCGTCCTTGGACAACGAATGGACCAATTAAGGTTCAGGATCGGAGTAGAGAGAGATTTGGCTAGGCATAGGCAGTTTCCGGTCGGTTGCGGCACCTGATTTCCGACCCTCAGGGCCGGCGTAAGGATGTCATACGGCCAAGGATGCAGTTGTTTCGAGATCATTTCCTTTTCGGAATGAACTAAAGCTTCCATTTAAAAACCGATATCTGGCCCCGATATTTAAATTTCGATCAATACAAACGGTTGGAAGACTCTGTTGCAAAATGAATCAAAGAGCGTCGCCGTTAAAAGTTTCTCACCTGAGCTTGAGCCGGAAATGCAAGAAGGATTATGGCCAGTTATAAATTTGAATAACGACATCGTAAAGCAGTCAGTTTTAATGAGTGAGCCCAACAGACAAAATAATTCTCGTACGTTTTGTCTAAAAATTGTGCATTCTCCTCCGGTGCCGTGATTTATCGTCACGTGTGTAAAATAGCGATTGTTAAACCGATCCTGCGGTATCCCGACCGGAGTGTATAAAAGCGGCACGCCCTCCGGGACCCGGAACGCTTCCGGAATGTCGACAAGTGGCCGTCTCCCTCCTCCGGGAACTCACCTGTCTTTTTCGCCGTCGCTAATTACAAACGACGGAGTAATAGACGTGTGAACCGGATTTCGCCCGGAAAAAATGATCCGCAAGAGTGCAACCCGCTCGTTTGTCACTTAACGTGCTGTACAAACCCTCCAGGCACTGTGGTCTCATAAAAAATTACACCACCACGATATATGTGCGGCCATTATTTTGCCTGCAGAATAAATCATACGTCACAAAAACAAACCTCTACAAAATATATTTATTTTGGGGCGACGGCGCTGGGGGGACCGCTACAACCCCAAATTTGATTGGAGGTGGCAAATTGGCTTCACTCTTTTGCATAATCTCCACAAAAAATGTAATTGTGGAAATCTCGAGCACGGGTGGGATTTGGTCGGGTATTTTCAAGAGCTAGAAAATTAAAATGACTAGATATGTTTGGATATTGAATGGATATTGAAGTCGTAACTTTCAACAATGGTAAAATATCTACTGGGCAAGAATAGGGCACTTTAGGACATGATTGTATTGAAGAAACAAATCCAGCAGATAGGTCTTCAGAAGAAATATTAATAAATGAGTAAGATTTCAGTTGCTCATCAAGAAAAAATGCCAAGATAAAAGAGTTTAGTGATTTATTGTGTACACCTTTAACGTCCTCGAGATTGTCATGCCTCGGCCGCAAGCGGCCTCGGCGACAATTTTTCTCTCGGTACGTTAAAAAATGATTTCGCGATCTTGATATGCAAATAACTACAACGGAATTTCCCCAGTTTGCACTAAAAATCAATAGCAACAAAAATTTCCATGGTTTTGTGTCAGATAACAATTTCTTTCCGATTATTAAAAACCTATCCGAATTCGACCGACAAACTTTCAGGCAAGAAATAACGAACTTTCAACAATGGTAAAATATCTACTGGGGCAAGAAGAGAGTACTTTAGGACATGATTGTATTGAAGAAACAAATTTTTACGTCAATATTAGCAATAAAAAAATACGAATATGAGACATGTTTCATCTCGATTGTGAGAAGCCAAATTGGGAGAAGAGAGCTAAACTGGCGTTATTGCAAGTACAAAACCGCCATTAAGAATTTTACAACTCCGGAGTCGCTCATGGCCGGAAGAGCCCCGCTCTGGAGGAGGAATAAAACCGCGGCGACCATCTCCATCCGGGGAAATTTTCTCAAAGCATTTAAAATATAATGGGGAAAATCGAGTCGGTGAGTGGCTAATAAAACGCACCTGTCCGCCAATTTTGGCGGTAACAAACGCATAAGCTGTCAAAATATATCCGGAATCCAATATCGGCCGCTCCAGACAGAAACTCGCTTCTCACTCGGCTATTTTATTACTTCTTTATGCAATCCCGGCGCTGATGCTGTCAGGAGGAGACGAAGGTACGAGTGCCAACCAAAATTCGATCAATTAGGGTGAGGGACGGGAATTGTTTATTTAAAGCGGTGCTTAGCCTTTCCTCTCCGATTCTTGGGGGAATATGGGAGGAATTCGGCCGGGAACTCTTTATAGCCAGTAGGTTGCAACAATGTAATAAAGTAGTATCTAAATTCTTTTCAAGTTTCTTTGTAGCCCAACTTGCGCTTCTTTATATTTAAATGGGGATCAATAAGCCAGCGGCGCTCAAAATTTTATGGCATATCTGAGATGTTACGTTGCTCGTGACGGTGATCCTTGACTCTCCGGAGAATTTCTAAAAAATTAAAGGCGACCAGCACTGCACTAAATTCAAAGCTCTATTGAACACGTGGGCAGTGAATTAGTTTCACGCGACACGCGAAAATCGTCACGCTCAATAGCGACACGCTAAAATCGTCACGCTCAATAGCGACACGCTAAAATTGTCACGCTCGGGCGCATTTTTAAGTTTTGAAACTGGCGATTTGCAATAAGTGCCAGGCGCTCAAAATTTTATGGCATATCTGAGATGTTCTGTTGCTCGTGACGGTGATCCTTGACTCTCCGGAGAATTTCTAAAAAATTAAAGGCGACCAGCACTGCACTAAATTCAAAGCTCTATTGAACACGTGGGCAGTGAATTAGTTTCACGCGACACGCGAAAATCGTCACGCTCAATAGCGACACGCTAAAATCGTCACGCTCAATAGCGACACGCTAAAATTGTCACGCTCGGGCGCATTTTTAAGTTTTGAAACTGGCGATTTGCAATAAGTGCCAGGCGCTCAAAATTTTATGGCATATCTGAGATGTTCCATTGCTCGTGACGGTGATCCTTGACTCTCCGGAGAATTTCTAAAAAATTAAAGGCGACCAGCACTGCACTAAATTCAAAGCTCTATTGAACACGTGGGCAGTGAATTAGTTTCGTGCGACACGCTAAAATGGTCACGCTCAATAGCGACACGCTAAAATCGTCACGCTCCAAACTGGCGATTTGCAATAAGTGCCAGTTCAGTCTCAATTTCCAATTTCTGTGCACGGATTCCGACGAGACGCCGCTGTTGGATGTAAACAAGATTTTCCTTTCCGTCCATCCTTCATATTGAAATGTTGCAGGCTGCCACTTCCACCGAACGGACATAAATTCCCTGTTAGTTTCCCGGTGCAGGTATTTTTCGATAATCACGTCTGGTCATTGTTCAGACACGTTCAGCACGTTTGTCTGTTGTAGCTCTTTTTGTAATTTTCCTTCCATTTTCTCCGTTATTCCCCTCCTGACTGACCGACAAAAGTATCGATTGTAGCAGATTGAGCTCTCCCGGACATTCTTTTTGCAAAAATTAAAAACACATGAAAGAGGAGTCTAGACGCTAGAAAATCGAAGCGACAATTGCAAAGTGATCTCGAGAATGGTTTCGATAAGCAATACCGCAATTATGAAGCAGAGTTGGGAAACAGAGCACCTCAGAACTGCGGCTTTCAGACGGTCCGTCCGAATAATGCAGCTTTGGAGTAAAAGCAATCCGGTGTAAGTCGCTTTGTTCTCACCCTCATGTCTGGATACTTTACTTACAATTTTGGGGTCACAGACAATCTCCACTAACCATAAAGTAGACTAACAAATGATAAATAAGATTAGTAAATAACAAACGTAAATTATTTGGGCTTTACAAAAGATTTCCCGGCGCCTCCACCATTTTTACAAACCCTATAGCTCAATCATTTATAGACATTGAGTCATAACTTTTGGGAAGCATATTCTGCATTGACGATGCATCGATTTTCCGAAGCAACATTTCCAGATGTTACGACAAAACATTCATCTGACCTGTGCTACTTTCCAAATTGCTTTTATTTCATGTATTTATTTTTTACTTGCTAAAATTGCTTCAACACTTTTGTCAATTTTTTTTTAAAGTTTCGCAAACTCCCATCTGCAATTTCCTTAATCGATATCTGATGGTTACAGTCCCCAAATGGCGACTCTGGTCACATCGTTGACGATGTAGGAAATAGAGAGTGAGAGCGTTTTTATTTATGGCCGCTTTTCTGGAAATATACGTTCATGTTTTATTCATTTCTTTGTCTGTTTGCTTTATTTTTATCGTTTTATGAATTTAATTTTTTGGCCGATATATCCAATTTCGGAATTGCTTCGACTCGTGTGTTTGTGAATCATTTAAAAATCTGTACACGTAGGAACGAAACAGTGTATGCACTGCAGGAAATGAGATGTCACGAACCGTCGAAAGTGATGCACCGATGCGAATAAGATAATTTCAGGCAGTACAGCAATTTAGCAAATGTCACCTCTGCACTAGGGAAACCTGAAGAAGACAAGAATTGTGTAGCTGGTATAAAAACTGAACAAATTATGATAGGACTGAAATGCAATTAGAGATTTTTATCTGAAATAACAATCTCAACTGTTTAATCTTTACTGTCGAAATCCAGTAGATACTAAACTTTTGGAAGCTTTTTCGCGTTGCTCTTAAACAACAACTTTCTGCTTTTATTAACAGTCGTTAAATACTGTGATAGCTTCGCTTCGGAAAAATTATTTCAGTGTGTTATGGACACACAAAGTAAGAAAATTCAGTTTTTACAAGAATTTTATAATAATTTGTTCAGATAGATCACATTCGTTGCCCCGACATTTGGGTAAAAAACCACTATAATTATTCAATATTTCATGGATGAAAACAACAACAAATTATTTTTT
The DNA here is from genome assembly GCF_963966145.1 of Tenebrio molitor. NCBI lineage: Eukaryota > Metazoa > Arthropoda > Insecta > Coleoptera > Tenebrionidae > Tenebrio > Tenebrio molitor. The sequence continues at coordinate 1,586,231 of NC_091049.1, forward strand.
TTAATATTTGCGGTTGTTGTGGCATAACATTCCATTCAAAACCGAATGAAATAAATATAGAACTGAATAATAATTGTGGAAAGTACATTTCCAATAATTTTAATTTAAATCAAAACAATAACGTTACATATTTTCTTTATGGTTTCAGCTTGATTCCATTTGACAACTGCGTTTTATAGCTTTAATAATATTAAAACAAAAACCTGATTACTCTCTTCAAATATAAAGCAATAATCGTGGAGGCGCAAAAATATTTTTTCAATTAACATAAGAATATCTTCCATATGGCTAGATCAACACAGAACACTGTATTATATCGGGTGTTCATTTAAATTTATCCTCACAGTTGGCGTTGAAGAGTCGATTGTGAACGCGCCACTCGTCAGTCCGCAGTAAAAACACAACCAACACAAAAAGTGAGGTTAGATTTGAACAGCTGATCAGTGATCTGTAATCAGTGGTGCGTTCACAATCGACTCTTCACAATGCAAAAATGGTGGAGGTGCCAAAATATATTTTCAACTAAAGTGACGATATTTTCTTTGTGGTTTGAGTTGGACCAAATCTTAAAACTGTGTCTCGTAGACTTAACAATGACAAATCTAATGCAAAAAACCTCATGACTGTATCTTCAATGATGGTCGAGATATTTCCATTAAAATACAATGCAAAAATGGTGGAGGTGCCAAAATATATTTTCAACTAAAGTAACGATATTTTCTTTGTGGTTTGAGTTGGACCAAATCTGAAAACTGTGTCTCGTAGATTTAACAATGACAAATCGAATGCAAAAAACCTCATGGCTCTATCTTTAATAGCGGGCGAGAAATTTCCATTAAAATACAATGCAAAAATGGTGGAGGTGCCAAAATATATTCAACTAAAATAACGATATTTTCTTTGTGGTTTGAGTTGGATCAAATGTAAAAACTGTGTCTCACAGATTTAACAATGACAAATCCAATGCAAAAAACCTCATGACCCTATTTTCAAGGCAGGTCGAGAAATTTGCATTTATATACAATGCAAAAATGGTGGAGGTGCCAAAATATATTTTCAATTAAACTAACGATATTTTCTTTGTGGTTTGAGTTGGACCAAATCTAAGAACTGTGTCTTGTAGATCTAACAATGATAAATCGAATGCAAAAAACCTCATGACTCTATTTTTAATAGCGGGCGAGAAATTTCCATTAAAATACAATGCAAAAATGGTGGAGGTGCCAAAATATATTTTCAACTAAAGTAACGATATTTTCTTTGTGGTTTGAGTTGGACCAAATCTGAAAACTGTGTCTTATAGATTTAACAATGACAAATCCAATGCAAAAAACCTCATGACTCTATCTTAAATGCCAGTCGAGAAATTTGTATTAATATATAATGCAAAAATGGTGGAGGTGCCAAAATATATTTTCAACTAAAGTAACGATATTTTCTTTGTGGTTTGAGTTGGTCCAAATTTAAAAACTGTGTCTCGTAGATTTGACAATGACAAATCGAATGCAAAAAACCTCATGACTCTATCTTCAATGCCAGTCGAGAAATTTGTATTAATATACGAGTACAATGCAAAAATGTTGGAGGTGCCAAAATATATTTTCAACTAAAGTGACGATATTTTCTTTGTGGTTTGAGTTGGACGAAATCTAAAAACTGTGTCTCGTAGATTTAACAATGACAAATCGAATGCAAAAAACCTCATGGCTCTATCTTTAATAGCGGGCGAGAAATGTCCATTAAAATACAATGCAAAAATGGTGGAGGTGCCAAAATATATTTTCAACTAAAATAACGATATTTTCTTTGTGGTTTTGAGTTGGATCAAATGTAAAAACTGTGTCTCACAGATTTAACAATGACAAATCCAATGCAAAAAACCTCATGACCCTATTTTCAAGGCCGGTCGAGAAATTTCCATTAAAATACAATGCAAAAATAGTGGAGGTGCCAAAATATATTTTCAACTAAAGTAACGATATTTTCTTTGTGGTTTGAGTTGGACCAAATCTGAAAACTGTGTCTTATAGATTTAACAATGACAAATCCAATGCAAAAAACCTCATGACTCTATCTTAAATGCAAGTCGAGAAATTTGTATTAATATATAATGCAAAAATGGTGGAGGTGCCAAAATATATTTTCAACTAAAGTAACGATATTTTCTTTGTGGTTTGAGTTGGACCAAATTTAAAAACTGTGTCTCATAGATTTAACAATGACAAATCGAATGCAAAAAACCTCATGACTCTATCTTCAATGCCAGTCGAGAAATTTGTATTAATATACGAGTACAATGCAAAAATGTTGGAGGTGCCAAAATATATTTTCAACTAAAGTGACGATATTTTCTTTGTGGTTTGAGTTGGACGAAATCTAAAAACTGTGTCTCGTAGATTTAACAATGACAAATCGAATGCAAAAAACCTCATGGCTCTATCTTTAGTAGCGGACGAGAAATTTCCATTAAAAATACAATTCAAAAATGGTGGAGGTGCCAAAATATTCTTCGCTCTAGATCCAATCTGAAAACTGTGTTGCTTAGGTTTAACAATGACAAATTGAATGGTGGAAGCCTCGTTGCTGCATCTTTAACGCCGGTCGTGAAATCTGCATTTAAATACGATACAGAAATGGTGGAGGTGCCAAAATATTTTTTTCAATATAAATAACGAAACCTTCTTTGTTGTTTAAGCTAGATCATATCGGAACTGTTTCTTACGAAACAAATCAAATGCAAATACCTGCTTAATTCAATTCTAAAGCTAATCGAAAAATCTGCATTTAAATTCAATGGTGGAGATGGTAAAATATTGCTTTTAATTAAAATAACAAAATCTTTTTTATGATTTCAACTAGATCGAACCTTCACGAAGCTATCTCGCTGTTCATCAATCGGAAAGTGTGGAGAGAAAAACCAGAATTATGACATCTGACTTGCTTGTTACACTTGAAAGTAGTCAGTTAATCAGCAAAAAAGTAACGTCTCTGGGGTCAATCTCGAGCAATAATGCCCAATTCCGTCTCTTTTGGTTTCCTCTTGTTCCTCGAGCTTAATCACTTTATTAGGGTCCGTTCAAACGTCCCGAACACTTCACATCCAACAAATGTCTCCCCGATTAATCATCAGGAAATCACCCAACACTGGATAGGGAGTCAGATCATTACCATAGAGAGCAACGGAGCCAGTATCGTCGATGGTATCAGTCTGTATCGCTAGTGTTGCAGCTCTACCGTTCAGTTTACAGTTTACCGGTTCAGTGGATGTGGTAAATTGAGCGTTATCCCTGGCGGTAAATAACGTTATTATAAAACTATAAAACAGGCTTTATGGAGCCCGAAATTTCCCGTAGCGAGATAAAACGAAAAAAATCTCCAAAACGAATTGATTTTCTTCGAATGTAACTCGGCGCTAATGACATATTTTATTATCGGTGGTGGTGGCGGCACCCTCACCCCTCCCGCAGATCGCTGACGTTGGAGATTTCTTTCTCTTCCAGATATAATGCCGGACGGGATTTCTTTCACACGGTCCAGTCAATATGTTAGACCTTATGCTGACCTTTCCTCCCTAATATAGCTTTAATGCCGGATTTGACGCGACAAAATCACGGACACTTTTTCCAACAACCATTCATAAAAACAACAACAAAAAATTATAAGTCCGGCGTGAACGAAACTGAACGATTTTTTTATCTGCACTTGCGCTGCATAATTCACAACTCACAACTTGTTCCAATGAAATTATCAGCGTTGGTGTGACTTTGTAACGACGCTAGTTAAATTAGTTCCATTTTGTTTCATTACGGAACATTTCAGCTAAAATGGAAAGTTAGTTAAAAGTGGATAATAGGTGTCCTTTTTCAACTTGAACACAACACAAAAGAGCTTTTGATAAATTTCGTTCGGGAACCTTTTCAAAAGCTTCGTGAAACACAACACTTCAACGAGAACGTTTTTTAGAACTGGAGATTTTGTCTGTTAAAAAATGCTACCAACATTCTTATTGAAATACCGTTCAAAAATCAATTCCCAATTAGAGTAGGCTGTGGTTTTGTTATAAAGTTGGCAATAGCAGTGACCTTGGACAGCGCAGTACACGTGGCATAAAACTATTGACTGTCAGTGCTACCAACCGTTAATACACAAAATATATAAATCACAGCCTACTCTAATTCCGAATTTATTTGAAGGCACGGTACAATCCCTATTGTCATAATATTTCAAACAAAATGATCTCTGAAAGTCCGTAATAATCAGAGCTTCCTTGAATATTACCCTTTAATTAGCTCGACTTAATTATGTATTCTGTACTAATTGACAACTAAATAATCCAATTATCAATTATTTCCCGAATTAATTAATTTAAACTTCACAGTTCAGTAAATAACAACACAGTTAATTAATAATCAATAACGCATTTGTCTGTATTATTAAAAATTTATAATAATTATTAGCAAACGTCAACTGCAATATTATACACAGGATAAATTAATTGCAATTAAGAATTAAACCATGACGCGTTGTTTTTAATTAATTCAAGGAATAATGAGCCCGACGGGATTGAAAATGCAACCCACAATACATTTGGAACATAAAGCTGGATATTTACCGCGTCGGATCCAGCTTTACGTTACAAATGTATTGTGGGTTGCATTTTCAATTACCTCAGGGTCATCATTACTCGTGAATCACCTTGTATAAAATACACATCTGACAGCTAGCTGGTCGTGTTCACAATAATTGATCATCTAATTAATTGAATTTAATTGGAATTCTCTCAATTAGTATAAATTAGTTACCAAAGATTTGTAGGTTAGCCAAAAATGTAATCCGCCAAAAATTGTAATGGATTTGAAAACTTTTCAACAACACTGTATTAACGTACGGTGGCGCCGCCTGTAAATCACAGCATAATAAAAATATTTCAAAACTACCATAAAATTTCTCCTAATTGAGTTTTAAAATTTATAGATGTTGTCCCGGCGCATCCACCATTTTCGGTAACTTATGGGTGCGTGAGGGGCCACATCCCTTGTAAATTGTTGAGCGTCTTCACACCCTAACCCAATAGAGGAAGTCTGGTGGGTCGGTTTAATCTCAACCGGTGAATCGGCGTAAATTATTTTTAATTTGGTCGTGAGGCTTTCGTTCGGAATGAGATCGTAGTGCACCACAATCAGAGGTGGAAATAGAAAACTAAGAGCTCTATAACTCCTGCTTAAAGGCATTAGGGCTGATCTACCGGACAATCTCGACTAATACCCCGCCCCGTCCATTTATTTTACTTTGTTTTAAGACGCTAACGGCGAGTAACAACTAGCCACATTTACAAGCGAGATCATTTCTCACGAGTAAATTTTAAAACCGCGTTTGTGCGATCAATTTAATCCGAACAAAACATTTTTCGCTTGAATTATGTGGCCAAGTATTCGTTTCGCAACATTAAAAGGACTTTACAATGTTTTGTGCTCTAGGGGTGTGCTTTATACGACTTGTATGCAAAAATTGGGTAATACGAAAGCACATAATTAGCCGTGCGTGCTGCGAAAAGCTCCATAATGGTCAGACATTTTTTTACCAAGAATACTAATTTATACGGGAATGAAGTAACAATTCGAGCATAAAACATTGAATAATTCATACTCCTTTATTAATATACAGGGTATTTCACGAGCCCGACGGAATTGAAAATGCAATCCACAATACATTTGCACAGCAAACCTGGGACAAATCCAGGTATGTTTTGCAAATGTATTGTGTGTTGCATTTTCAAAACAAACCTGGATGTTGTCCCAGGTCTGAATACCCACAATACCCGCAAAAAAAATTAATTCTTCGAGGAACTAAAACGGTTGCAAATTCTTTAATTGCCCCAAAAATAAAATTTAAACCCGCTGCACTTGAGGGGGTTTCCTCGAATACTTTACAGTCTAATAAGCGCAGCTTTAAGGAAAAGTAGTAGTTGAGATGAAAATTAAATAAACGAAGTGCATTAAAAAATGAGGAAACGTAAGCATTTTCGTCTCGTTTGGAAGTTGAGAAAAAAGAGAAGCAACTAGGCGAGATATGAAAAAGCTCTCGACTTTTTATTTGCCGGTTCAATTTGAATTATTGGAAATAATTGACGTGTGCATTTGATGCGCGAGTAGTTTGTGGTGTTTCGTTAACAACCCTTAATTAATTATATCGATCCTGTGCCGAAACTGTGGTCCAGTATCATCTGGTTATGAGCGGTGTGTACATTGTAACAGGTGTAAATACGTCGACGCCATCACGACTACGTAAACAACCCCTCACTCTTAAAGCCACCCTTAATTGAAAGTAACTCATCCGATTCTTGGCCCATCATCTGGCAGAGAGAGGGTGGAATATGTTAATGTGCGATATACCTCTAGACCTCGCTATCATAATCTCGCACAATTGCCTAAGTTATCGGTTGAAAGCAGGGACTAAAGTTGCTTATCGCGATTAGACGTTATACCTTGGCTCTTCAACCCCAAATCCACCTCAGCCTAAACTCGAACGCGTTATATTCAGTTTGTTGGGGAGATTTTGATAGTTTGATTATTCGAATTAATTGAATCAGCGATGAACAAATTTCACTCTTCGAATCGCAGATTTATTCAACAGTCGGGGACGATTTTCAAAACGTTGTTAGTGGAATCTAATCCTGTTTGCATTCAACGCCGCGATCTTGTTTAAGCAGCTGCAGCCTGTGTTTGCTCTGTGGACACCGACACGTCTACGTGAAATGTCTCAAGCTGGGGGACTTTATCGACAGATTATCTTCGACGCAAATCGAACAGTCTTAGCAAATACATATGTCATAATCAAGTTAAAACCATAGGTATAGGTGTTGGATTTTCTCATGGGCTATGAGATGACAAATATCGGTCTCAAATAGGCGCTATAAACCAACCGGAAAACATCGTCATTCGCACAGATATTTCCAAGGTCACAGTCCATGAGAGAATCCAATACCTCTGACTAAAAAGAGATCGTAAGTCCAAAAGAACCTGTCAAAGTATACAGAGAAAATGAACAATAAGGTTTGACAAGAAAAACAATAAACAAATTTTTGAACAACACTGTATTTATCTAGAAATACTCTGTTGTGAATGGCTTTGTGTTTGCTGATTGACCAAAGGAAACATTTTTATTATTAGAGCACAGTAATTCCGTTAAAATGTCCAAATATTTGTATTTTCTAAAGCTCCACTAATAGACAGTTAATGGACATTCAAGGTAAATTTTACCATTATGGGTATTGTCACAAAGTAATGACGATCACGTGATTAAACAAAACGATGTGGAAGCTTTCTTTAATAAGTGGTGGTGACTGGTTGTGGTAAGGTATCTTCTCGTTAAGAGTAGAAGAAAAAGTTCTTTAATGTAAGTTCTTGTGTAGGTTTTGTCTCAAGGATGGCACGTCCTACAATTTTTCTTTTCTATCAAGAAAATTTCATATTTTTCTATTAATTTTTTTAATGGATGTCTAGTGATCGATACAGCACTAAGTGTATTTTAAATAAGAGATAAACACAGTAACAGTACAAATAAATAACAAGAATTTCTTTGTTGTCTGCAATAAATCCAAAAAAAAATGTCTGAACTGTCAAAAACGAAATTGTGGTTGGTTATTTCGCTAGTTATTATCACATTACCCGGTTGGTATCCATGATTTTCCAAATTATTTATGCGTTTAAATTTGCTATTATCAGACAAATTGCAAATGTAATGATATCTCGTTAAAACAGGAAAATTCAAAGTTTTCCAAACGCACTAGAATGGTATTATTAAATGACTTTATTTCTTTAAAAATGTTTAAAATCAAAACATAACCAAAATCTATTTTGTTAGATTTGACGCAAGTACACTCTGGAGAGAACAATTTATCGCAAAGTACAGTTAAAACAAACATTTTGTGCCAATATCATTTTGACAGACCAGGAGTAATTTCTAAACTGTAGAAAATGTGACTTCGTATAAAAAGACACTCTATTATTGTCTTTAATAACTTTCAAACAAATATTTTATGCAGATGCAAATGGTCACTTGAAGCAATGCATTTAAAAAACGTAAATTTACACACTGTAAGAAGAATTGGGAAGTTAAATTTTGAAGTAATTGACTTACCCGAGATAAAATGTCAAAACTGAAAATTCTTCTGTTGTTTAACCGTTTGAGCGCTCGGTCTGTCAATACGATGCAAAGCTGTGATGCGCCTTGTAATTGTCAAATCTTGTAATCACGTAAAAATTGTTACAACTCGTCAGAATCAATCCGTGTCTGAATATTCGCCGCGCATAGATATAAATCTAAACTTGCCGAGCTGGCAGCAACATGGAAGTTTGACAACGTTGTACTGCGAAACTAGACGCGCGAACATCTTTCCGTTTCTTACCTTTTCTTCTCTTGTGGGATTCACGTCTATCTTATGTTTTGCAAATCTTCCACAACGCCGAAATTGCACATTTTTCGAATCTATTTCTTCAAACACTTAACTTTTGACGATTTGACGTCGTCCACAACAGAACTGTTTCATCGCGTCATGCACTGTTGCCACATCTATTTCGCGTAGATGTCATCTCCACTCAAATAATTTACAGTTTTAAATAACTCCAACGTTTAATAGATGTGTTTTATACATGTTTGTAATTAAATTTACGGACAACCTTGTCCTCACAGATGTAATAAATATACACGGTGGTCATAATAAGAGGACGTAAAGAACATACAATAATGACATTAAATCGCAAATTATACTTGTGTCGTTGGTGTGGCTTTACTAAATTAGCGAGAGGGTGGTTAGTACGATTATGTGCCCACTTTGATAATTAGAGTTGTCAACTTTGAAGCACCTGTAGGCAGTAAATGGGAGGGATGCTTAAGAAAACTTGCCAAATAAACGACAGTTAGAGAGGGAAATTTAGTAGCGACGACAGGTGGCGTTTTGTTGCATGAATTTGCATTTGTTTTGTCAATATTAATGGCCGCAACACAGCCAACGAGATTTCCGGTCTCTTTTGATTTATTTTCATTGTGTTATGTACATAATGGGAAGACCGGAGTATGCTGTTGCGATTGTTATGTTATGTATGACCTAATGGAATACCGTGAAAAGGGGGATTTGTGTTATTTTGTCAACATTTATTCCAACTCTTCTACACAATTACCGAAAAACTCAGAACGAAATGATGATCCACATCGTAAGAGAAAACATAACTCAACGTTTACCAATTATGTTGTTTAATTTGGCTTCGTTTAATAATACACAGTGTTACCAACCAAAAAAAAAAAACTGTACTATACTGTAACATAATCACGTCCACAAAATTTCGTTTTTGTTGTTTGTGAGGTGCCACCCCTGAGCCCAGGTAATTCCCCTCGAAACAGTTTCGTTGATTTAGTGTTTAATAATGCGCAAGTGTCCCAACAAGGCCGATATTAAGTGTGTTGTTAGTTTTACTGTTAAGACCTGAGACGTTACGTACTCGGTGTGAGTAAAGTATTGCCCCTAATGTTGCATAATAAGAGGCCATTTTAAACATTGTACATTGCGGTTACGTAACTACGTTTCGCATTATAACTTCCGCACAAGTGAAGCGGCTTCATTATGGCCGTGCACCAGATTATCCCTGATATCCTTGAAGATTCCGGAGGGGGCGGGGTGAATAGCGAGGGGCAAACTTCAGGATCCACGGTCGCAAAACTATTTTAATTAATGACAATTCAACTTATTACACAGCAGAACTAATTACGCACATAACTCGAGAGATATGATTTGGAGACTCAGCCAACTGTGTACATACCCAAAGCAGATGTTTTCCGGATAAAAGATGGCGCCTGGTGAAAAGTGCCAAAGAATAACAGTTGTTTTATTTGAAAGGAAATAGTTTTAAATTAACAGCAACATGACTTTTTTTCTTGATTACATCAACCAAAGCAATCCTTCAAGTGTCACCAACCTAACAAAAAATTGTGACAATCTTTTATAGACACCTGTGATGGTACAAAAAACAACAATCAAACAACCAAGTATTTGCTCATGCATTGTTAAAAATGTTTTTTCAATAGACTTTACTATAAAAATAATAAAACTGTTTCACACTTGTAAAATATCAATAAGTAACTGAATAAATGCTTTTTCATTTCTGCGAAATTAAACATCTAGTAGACAAAAATGCCATCAGAATCACGTTTCAAAATAATTGTTGTGGCTCCTTGAACTTACAAAAACTATCAGTCAGTGCTTTTGGCACATAGTGAACCAGTTTAAACCAGTTTAATCTAGTTCATATAAAATTTTAATAGAACTAACTTCTACAATTAGCTTTTCAAAACTATGTTAACAGAGTTTTAAATGTAACAATTAACAACTTACAACTCCTGACAGCATTCTTGCCATGATATGAATCATAATATATCTATAACTACTTACTTAAATATTTATTAAACAAATGAGTCAATATAAAGTAAAAACATTACTCTTCAACTAACTTAGCGATTAACTAAAAACATAATAAATAATCCTAACGGGCAAAGCATGCAGTTTCGTTGCACACCATAAACTTAAAACTTAACATTCAAACTTGTACTATGCAACCATCATTTCTCCTCTTCGACGACGTGCCGCTTCTCGTGGGCCTTCATGTGGTCGGACCTGCGAAACTTCCTGTTGCAGACGTTGCAGGAATACTTCATCTCGTTCGTGTGCGTGTGCAGGTGTTTGACGAACGCCGACCGGAAGTTGGTTTTTAGGGGCTTGTGGCAAATGGGGCATTCGGACCTGTCTTCTGCTGAATAAAATTTTTTTACTTCGCTCATCGCCATCAAGATTTTCGGGTATGAATGGCAGTTTCTGGAGTGGCGCAGCAGCTCCAGTGGTGAGGCGAATTCTTGTCTGCATTGCTTGCAGACTGTCTCTGTGCTTTCGGTTTTTTCAGGGGCGACGGTCTCCTCTACTTCTTCTTTCTTTGGTTGTTTTGTTATGGTGACCGAGTTGCTTTTCAGGCGTTTGGCGATGCTGTCAAAGACGTCGTTTGATTCGTTCTTTTCCTTCAGTATCAGAGAGTTGCACACTGTAAAATGGTTTGAAACTTCGCTACCGTTGCTGGCGCTTCGGCGGATCGTCAGCTTGATGGGCGGCGATTGCGATTTTGACAAAATCTCCTCAACGTTCATCTGTTTGTTTAATACAATATTCTGCTGGATATCAATTTTACTTGATTGTTTCTTTGCAACAGGAATGTCACACTCGGCTGCTTTTTCTACTGAGATCTCTTTAATTTCTTCACTTGAACTCTCACCATTTACCTCAACTTCTTTTTCCACATTACCTCCATTCACTTCAGGCCTCTCCACAACTCCTTTCTTTCTTGATTCTTCATCTTTAACTCCAGACTTCTCCCACTTATCTTCATTTACTTCAGGACTGTCTCCAACTGTCAGAATGTACTCCTTGGCAGGACACTTTTTAATGTGAAATGTGCGTGATTTCTTGATGGGAAACACTTTGTTACAGTACTGGCAAGGATAAAAAACTCGACCATCAGAAGTGACAACTTGATCCTTAATTGTTGCTGCAACTCCATTCTTCCTCTTTTTTGCGTTCTGACGAAAATTCGAGCTGTTCCCGTTCAAGTCTGGTCCCTTATTACCATTTTTGACGATTGTGGCTAAAATTAAAACATAACCTAAAAACTTGTCCGCCAAGCGGTGACCCAATATTTACGTTGTTCCATCATTGCGCTGCAAATATGGTTACAAGTACATTAAAACTGACACAACATCAACAGAAAATAAGAAAACTTAACACAAAAAACCAAAAGTAAACAAAACGCAAATAATTGACATTTAACAAACAAAAATTTAAATGTCCGGCGTCGAGACGAAAGTCCCTAGATCGAGGCGGGAGGTTCGAATGTTGAAGCGTTGCTTGGCAACCCGGATAATAACAAAGCAGAGGTTGTTCTGTCGCCGCAAAGAACAAAATGGTCAAAGCACGAAGGTGTTGTTATTGGTAGAAAACATGTATTTTTTTAACAGGTATCACGTGTGAATTTTTTCCAGTAAGTCCTGGCAGAAGCGGAACAACTCGACTCGTGTCGCCGCAATTCTCCAACCAAAACTCCACTTGTCGCACGACGAAGAAGAGTATTACATTTTAAGCAGTAACACGTGTTATTGCAGGGAAAAAGCGGTTCCACCTCGACTCTTCTCGAGGCCCGAGGAATGTGTGTTCGATGAGAGCAGCGACGAAGACGACGTTTTAACAACAAATCGACCAAGATTTGCAAAATTGAAAGCTATAACGTCCCACGACGCGCCTAACTTGGAATTAGATAAATTTGTAAATGCGGAGAGTGAGAGAGATTTTCGGAAAAAGTCTAAATCGAGGGATAGCAAACGTGCTGTTAGGACACAAACATCTGGATACGTTGGTGATGACTGTAGAGGTGCAAGGTATGAAAAGAAATCGAGATTCAAGAAAGATAAGAGTGCAAGGAAGACGCAGAAGTCGGCGCATTTTGACGAAAGCTGCAGATATTTCAGCGATGAGGAGAAAAGATCAAAACGGAAAAACAAAGACAGTGTAATTGCGACGTATCGATCTGATCATTACGATGACAAGAGTAGTGTTTCTTCTCCAATGACTGAGAATCGCGATGAAACAACTTCTAGTTATCAAAAAGGAGAAGCTTTTGGTGGCGGGGCAAGAACTGAAACGTATGTAGTTTCGGAAAGTGATGAAGAATACAGCAGAAGGAAGATTAGTGAAGTGTTACCAAGTGAATCAGAAGAATTGGGAGGATTGAGTCAGGTTGCAAATTTTGGTAGCGAACATCTGACCAAGGATTACAGTGAAGAAACGGGATGGTACTCTGGGGAAGGTCTGACTTCTGATAAAAGTATGTGGGATGGGAGGTATTCAAGAAAGGATCTAACTTCTGATCAAAGTGAAGAAAACGGAAGAGTTGTTAGAAATGGTTCAGCTTCTGGGGAAACTGGTCAAAGTGCGAGATACTCTAGAAATGGTTTGTTGTTTGACCAAAAGGAAGAACGTGGAAGATACTCCAGAAAGGATCAGGATCCGTCAAAAAGGGGAACAATGGGTCAGAATTCTAGGACGGGTCTATCTTCTGATCAACATCTATCAAGGGAGAGATCAGAGCCAATAGGAATAAGTCTGCACGATTACGACAAATTTAGAACAGGTCATGACGAAAACACTCGACGAAATCTCAGACAATCCTCACCGATAGACTTGTCAAAAGTCCAAGCAAAACAAAAAAGTACCTCACACCACGACCCGCACAAAACGGCGTCGCGCGAAAACAACACCAACACCTCTGGCGAGAAAGAAGACTTGAAGAAACTGAGCGACTTTCGCAAAGACCACTACTTCGACACCCACTCAACTGAAGACTTCTTCAAGTCGGTACCGGAACACACGTGCGTCCACAAATTTGCTCTGGACGACAGATTCCTGCCAGAACCTTTGCACGCAGACGTGTTCGGTGAAAGTCGCTGCATTATTTGTGGCAAACCGATGGACAATCCGCCTGTTAGCAGAGTGGACGAGAGGTACGGGAAGAAAAAAGGTCTTTTTCCGAAGTTCTATCGGTACGGGTTGGCGCCGAAGAAGATTTATATGGCCAGCGATGACAAAGTGCGGATTGAGATGGAACTGGCGCCTTGTCAAGATGGCGACTATGTGGTGAAAACAGAAAAACCTAGTTATTTTAATACTTATGCGTTGCGGTATCAGAGAGGGGTCAAGTGAGGGGTTGCTCCAACCTGTTATACACGTATACAATATACAACGTATACCCTCTTACTTTATTTTAATGACAATATACAAATTGGAATTATTCAGTTTTTGTGTATTTTTTACGCCTTTGCACCTCTTTTTATTTGTATTCGTGGGCTCCGGGTGGGTTCCGGGTCGACTCCGGGTGGTTTCCGGAGAGGCTTCGAGTCATTTATAATGACCCTGTAAAGTCCATTCAAAAATCAAAAAACCACCACCTGTTGCTTTAGGTTGGTAAAATTTAAAAAACCCTGGGTAGTTATTTTTTCATACTATGTTGGTAACTATAAATTATGACATTTATTTGATTCAAAATAAATTTCAATTACTTTGAATTCCGTTCATATTGTTTTATTAGCAGCACGTTTCATTTATTTATTGAATCTTATTATTTTTACTTAAACAAGCCCAGAAAAACAAGACATTTAATAAACACTTAACCTCAAAATGACAATTCTCACCAAATTTTACACTAAACAGCGTTCCGATAGGAAAATGCGACGTTGGTGGTTTTTTAATTTTTGAATAGACTTTACTATTGCGGCCAAAAAATTTCGTCCACCCTTTTCCTGTCATTTCACAAAAATTGGGTGTATTTGAACCTTTATTGTCATTATGATTGACGTTTGCAAATTAAAGTTTGAAATGTATTACTGTCACCCATAAGAACATTGACACAATATGTCAACATGTGAAGTGAGGTTATGGGTTCCTAAAGGCTGCTTTAGAGCATACGTGAGTGGAATGACAGTTGTGGACGAAATTTTTTGTCCGCCATAGAACCTATATGGACTTTATTTCTCAAAGACAAAGACAATAAACATACTTTCAGTTATGAATTAATTTCTCTCTCAAAGAATCTGTCATCTTATCTTGAACCGGCTAAAGAATTCTTCGAATGTGGACACAATCCGAAGAAACTCCACAAATGATATATTTAGCATTTTACGATTACAAGAACCTACTAAAGATCAATAATATTTACACCAAAGAAAAATCGAAACGTCGGTTTATTTTCGTAGTTCTAAATTAAGCCAAAATAAAAGTTTCACCTCGATCCGCGGTTAACGCTTGCCCACATAAGTAAAATTGTTACGTCGCCATTTTGAAAGCAACAATTTAATCTCAACTTTGCACAATTTGTATCCGTCTTCTCGGAAACGACGATATTGTAAACCGTATCGAAAATTTTACAGCTTCAAGCCACTTTGGTTTTATTACGAACCAATGATTTCCATTTCCTGTGTTTGAGAATAGCCAGCCGTAATATTTTAAACAGAAATTTCCGACCTGTTTACTTGTTCCTTTTGTGATGGTTTATTATTGGAGAACAAAAAGTTTGTTTTGCTTTCACACTTTTAGTATAAACAGAAGAGTGTGCTTCTAAATCGACTCTGTTCCACCGGAGATTTAGTCTATCGGTAAACGAACGTCGATCTGGCCGCGGATTTCTGTCATCGATGGTAATCCGTTTTTCGTTCGTCGACTCGTAAACAGCACGGTATTGGACGGAGCTTCACAACAATATCTTGATTGAAGAGCTAGAGTTTGATGAGTGTCGGGTGGAAACGCACCGATTCGGGGGGATATGAGTGCTTCTTAGAGTACGGTGAGTGTCCACGTTGCCATCTCAAGCTTTTGAGTAAGTTCAAAACACAAACATTCCTTTCTAACTTTAACCAACAACAACTGTCAAAACTTGTCAAATTTTGGTAGTTCCCTCTTTGCTTTGAGTCTCTTTGAGTCAAGTCATTTTTTGACTGAAGTGGTGGCGCATTCTTCCGTTTCACCCGTTCTTCTCTGTTGAATTGATCTTCCTGTCTTCTACCACAATCCAGAAAGAGAAACAGAAGAACACGAGAGATGCACAGACAGAAATTCCTTGTTGGGCATTTGTTTCTATCGATCCATGACGTACTCGTTGGTCCAGATTTTCTCAAATAAATTTCTTCCAGAGATTTTTGCTCCACCATGGTGTTCAAGACATCTTTGTCAAACTCCTCAAGTCATTTGAGCTAACGCGATGCTCCAGATTGTGGACCAAAAACATTGAAATGTTTCGATGGTCTTTGGTCCTTCGTAATTTTTTCTTTGTCATTCTTTGAAATATTTTATTTTTCTTCTTCTAACACACAAAGTCAACTGATGCATCATTAAAATACACATTTTTTTTTGTTTTGTTTAGAAAATTACAATTGACGTGGGCTTTTGTTATTTTTCCCAAACAATATTTTAAGATCTTCGTTTTGATAACCGTAAACACATCAAAAAATTGTTTATTGATTTTATTAAAAAATGTTAAAAAACATGTGTTGCAGTGAGGCTTCCCAGAAAACTCGACGATCACGTAATTACACCAAAAACGTTTTCTGGTTGCTTCAAATTCTTCTATTTGCTTCACATAATTAGCAAGTCGTTCACATTTGTCTTTCTCCAACAGCGAAGACAGGATAAATGCAGATTAATTAAATCAATTGGCTGAAAATCGTGGGTTAAGTTAAATTCTGTTTGGTGTAGGAGTGCGAATTCGTGCACAGTGTTAACAGCAATGCAATAAAATTGATCTGCTTGAGTGAGCATGAAAACAGTTGAGTACGTAATTATGAGGGTATTGTCCTGATCATTTTTTACAATTACAGGATCCTAAAAACTACGGCATGATCAATAATGACTGAATCTGTTGGTAACAATGAAAATTTGAATGATTTTGGTACCACTGTAATCAAAATGCATTTCCAGTTGTCAGCATTGGTTTTTACACTTTACATTTTCAACATTTATTGTGTCTTGGCTGCCACAGAGTGCCAGATGTCTGGTCACATAACCGACATAACCTCATTTTTTTAGCGTCATGTCAAGCTAAAATATCCGGGCAGTGCCAATTACGAGACAAAAAAAGCACCAATATTTTTCAATTGTTTGGGAAAGAATCAAAATAGTAGTTTATTTGACGAGTTTGTGTGTAAATTGGGCCACCATTTTAAAACGCGAGTGAAACGAGCGTTTTAAAGGCCCACGAGTGCCAAAAAAGGCCCAATTTACACACGAACGAGTTGAATACAACGTTTTTTTGTTCGACGAGCCCCTTAAAGGCTCCAAATCGCTTAAAACCTTTAAAATTAGCTTGACGTTTCGTTTTGACAAGTTGTGATATTTATCAAAATCCGTTCACATAGGAGAAAATTCTCAAATTCTGACAGTGTCGAACAAAAAAAGTATTTATGAAACTTCAAAATGTGAAGCAGATACATAATAGTTATTTATGCAACGAGGTTCTGTGTAAATTGGGCTTTTCTAATTGCCCGAGAGGCCAGATTGAAATACGAGCGTAGCGAGGATTTTAAGGCCTCGAGAGCAATTAGAAAAGCCCAATTTGCACAGAAACGAGTTTCATGCAAACTTTTATTGTTTGAAACGACGTCCCTAAAGCTTCCAAATCTTTTAAAAATGATTTCGCATTTGCTTTTGACAGTTTTGACAAATTTTTCGAGAAATGTCACTTTGAATGTGTTGTCTAGGGCAACGGTTGGTTATCTGCTATTTTTTGCTTTAGAGCAGTTAAGAGGCAGTTTACAAAAGAGAAAAATGAGAATTTATGACAGTTGAAAACAATAAAAATTCATTTCAATATTTCAAAATTAAAAAAATAACACATTTTGTCGCCATCTTGATCTAGCGGAAAATATTACAACCATTTGTAAATTTTAGGATGTGGGGGTGAGTCTGCAGGAACGGGAAGCCGAAAAGGGACTAAAATACTTGGTAAGATGGCACTTGGAACAAGTATGTCTATTTGTCTGAGTAAATTTAAAATTTTGTGTTTTTCAAATTTGACTTGGAGTTTGCACCAAGCTTCCTAATTGATTTAATTTAGAAAGGTCCTGAATGGCAACCGGTGTAGAAACTGTCGGATAGTTAATTTATTGTAGTAAATTCGAAAAACTCCTACTGTCAAAATTAAATTTTGAATAAAATGTTTATTTCGACTGTACTTGATTGTAAAAGTTTCTCTCTGGAGTATACTTACCTGAAATTTAATAATAACAAAATAAACTTAGGTTATGTTTTGACGCACCAATCACGAAATAAATCTCTTTTAGCACAGATTTGTAATTTACGCCAGTTTTTATAACTTTTTTCACTCTAGTTCGTTTTGGGAATTTAAAACTTTTCACTTTGATCAAATACGATGAAATTCTTTAGCACCAAATTGAAACAAACCAATAATTTGAGAAAACATGGGATACCAACCCGGAAATATTAAAATAACTAATGACGTAACCAACCTGACAATTATAATTTTGTTTTTGACTGTCCAGGTGTTCTTTCAATTTCTTCTGTTCCCATGTAGTAAAATGCAAATAACACTAATATTTACATTTTTTGAAAGAGAAATAATAAAGATTTTAACTACTTTATCGCCTTATGATTTATTTGATTTACGTGTATAAACACCATTACCAAGATGCTTTTGACTGTCGTCTTCCTGGTTCTTTCAATTCTGTATTTTCATTTTTTCTAAAAAAAAACCCTGACTCAACTCCTTAGTATTCTTTTAACTAAAAATCAAAGAGAACAGATAATGATTCAGTCCCGGAAATTCGGATACTAAAAGTCTTTAAAATAAACAAACGTTTAAGCACTAAAAAAATAATTTAAAATGGTATTTTTACTTTTTTCTAATTGCCAAGTTGATGTAAAAGGAGTGAATCACGTTTTGCTGGTGTGGTTATTTGGGATAATTTGGGAGCTCTTGAAGATTACGTTAAAAAATGTTGTCACTTTTTCATACACTCACACAAAGTGAGTAGATCTCGTTTAAATAATGTCTGTTCCTTTTGCAGAAAAATCCAACAACATGGGTTGTGTTGAATATGCAGCGACATTCGGCTCCATCATCCTCTTGATCCTGACTCTACCATTCTCGCTATTTTGGTGTTTCAAAGTACGTATTTTTATTTGTTACAAGAAACAAACACAATTTTTTCAGGTCGTGCAAGAATACGAAAGAGCTGTGATTTTTCGCTTGGGGCGACTTCGCACAGGAGGAGCCAGAGGTCCTGGCATTTTCTTCATCCTCCCCTGTGTCGACAGCTACTGCAAAGTTGATTTAAGAACTGTCTCCTTCGATGTTCCACCACAAGAGGTCCACATTACCAAATTATGATCGTATTTTCACCCCTCTGAACACTCACATTTTCTAGGCCCTCACCAAAGACTCCGTAACAGTCACCGTAGACGCCGTCGTCTACTACAGAATCCAAGACCCACTGAACGCCGTCACCAAAGTGACCAACTACAGGTGAGCAGCAAAACTTCCAAATTTTCATTTCTCTGGAAACGTGATTGCAGCAATTCGACGAGACTGTTGGCGATGACGACGCTCCGCAATATCTTAGGGACGCGAAACTTGGCCGAGGTGCTTTCAGACCGAGAAGCTATTTCGCACGCGATGCAGACATCGCTGGATGTGGCGACCGACCCGTGGGGTGTCAAGGTGGAAAGGGTGGAAATGTAAGACCAATCGGTTGGCTTGACCGCGCTGCTGACCAATTTCTTCCAGAAAAGACGTGAGTCTGCCGCAACAGTTGCAGAGGGCGATGGCGGCGGAAGCCGAAGCTTCCAGGGAAGCCAGGGCCAAAGTTATCGCGGCCGAGGGGGAAATGAAAGCTTCGAGAGCTTTGAAAGAAGCTGCGGACGTCATTAGCGAGGCGCCGGGGGCTTTGCAAGTACTTTGTTGGCGTGAACGTTTGCGCCGTCTTAATGGCAATGTTTTTTCAGCTGCGGTATCTACAAACCCTCAACAATATTTCAGCGGAGAAGAACTCTACAATCATATTTCCCTTACCAATTGACATGATCAGTTACTTCGTGAACTATAACAATGGGAGCCAAGTTATTTAATACCTCTGTACTTTTTACAGTTTCTATGTGAAGTTTTTATGTGCTGAGTGTTAAATATAAATCTTTTTTATTGTTTTGTTTTTGTTTCTGCGCATCTTATCTCATCAAAAACATTTTTATTTGTATGTTGAAACATCCAAACACAAATCTGCTTTTTATGATTTGAAAATCGCTCTCTTGACCTCGTGAAGAAGAAGAAACAGGAAGTGTCAGGTCGGGGCAGGCGTCTTCAGATGCGTCGCTAACAATTTCAAAAATGTATAATTTGAAAATCAAAAAATATGTGGTCCAAAATCACATTTTTCCCAAAATCAAGGTCAATGGATTTTTAGCAAAATGTCAGATTATTACTATTGTGGGGTTAAAAAATGTATTGCTTCGGCTTGTGCACGTGCACAATGCTGTTGCGAAGTCGCATTTTACTTTAAAAAGGTTTCAAATTGACGAAATCGCGACATAACCTAAAATTATTTTTTACCTGAGTTGACGCAAGTACAGTCTGGAAAGAAAATTGTACGTATAAACACGTACAGTCAAAGGAAATATTTTATTCAAAAATGCCAAGAATTTAATTTTGACAGTCTGGGAGTTTATTTTTAAATTTATCATATCTGCAATATTTAGTTATAAAAAAAGATAACTGTTACCAGATGTTTGTTTCATTAGGGATTTTAGAAAAACATGTAAACACCAAATATGAAATTTAAATTTCAAATAAAGAAGCCGCTCCTTCAACTCTTGTAAACGAATATAACCTTGCCTGATGTTTATTTGTATTTACGTATGTCTATATCAGTTGCGTTTTAGATAAGATTAATTACATATTTCATTTTACAACACTGCGTTCGAGAAATTCAACAACAACATGGGAGCTGTAGAGTTTTTAGCAATTCTGGGTTCCACGATCCTTGTAATTTTCACTTTTCCTTTTTCCCTCTTTTGGTGCTTCAACGTAAACAACATCATCTAAAAATATCGAATAGAATTAAAGTAGTTTGTTTTAGGTCGTGAAAGAATACGAAAGAGCGGTGATATTTCGTTTGGGGCGACTGCGATCTGGAGATGCGAGAGGACCCGGAATCTTCTTCGTCCTACCGTGTGTGGACGCATACATCAAAGTCGATCTAAGAACTATTTCCTTCGACGTACCTCCACAAGAAGTAAGAATCTGATGTGACTGTCATTTTCCCCCCAATTCATTCTTCTGTTTGCAGGCCTTGACCAAAGACTCCGTCACTGTTACCGTCGATGCTGTGGTGTATTACAAAATCCAACACCCTCTAAATGCCGTCACCAAAGTTGCCAACTACAGGTTAAAAATTAATGTATTTTATGAAAGTAAAATTGAAAACAATATGATGTAGCAATTCTACGAGACTACTCGCGATGACAACCCTGAGGAACATCCTGGGGACGCGAAACTTGTCCGAGATTCTCGCCGATCGTGAAGGAATCTCCCACATAATGCAGACATCTCTGGACGTGGCCACCGACCCTTGGGGAGTCAAAGTGGAAAGAGTGGAAATGTGATTTCTCCGCTTTTGCTGATCACACTTGTGAATCGCATTTTTCGTTCCAGTAAGGACGTGAGTCTACCTAAATCGTTGCAGAGAGCTATGGCGGCTGAAGCCGAGGCTTCGCGAGAGGCAAGAGCCAAAGTCGTGGCTGCTGAGGGCGAAATGAAGGCTTCGAGGGCCTTGAAAGAGGCTGCGGACGTCATGCATGATTCACCGGGGGCTCTGCAGGTATTTGTTGTCTTAATCTCGTCGCAATAATTAATTTATTGTTCGCAGCTGCGATATCTACAAACGCTGAACAACATTTCGGCCGAGAAGAACTCCACGGTGATTTTTCCACTGCCGATAGACCTCATCAGCTATTTTGTTGATCTCAATAAGAAAACTGCAACCTAGAGGTTCTTTGTGATTGCTACACATCGATACAAACATTTATTTTTGTAATTTAACATTTTTTATAAATAACAAAACGATTAGATTTAAAAGAGGCGCCATTTCGCCAGTGGCAATCCTACCACCTCCGTCGCAATTTGACAGTGTCTTAACCTCAAATCACCTTTTCCCCCAAACTATTTTATTAATTTAAACTTCTCTTTTGGGATTAGTGGGATGAGCAATGAGGCCAACAAATCTGCTTTTTCCAAAATTTATTTTTGCAATATCAAAAGTGACGTTATTATTTTTTTTAAATCATGTATGTGTGATATGTGACAATTATTAAATAATAACATGATTACAAATGTGTAAATAAAATGGCAACAGTTGGACTGATAAAATAAAAACGAGATAATACTCATTAAAACACACATTTAACGCTTTCGAGAGGTACACAGTTTCCTTTGTGGCCATCCAACCCTGCAGCTCACCAGCTGGTGATAACATCCGGAGGCATATGTCCAGTATCTCCCAGACACCTCAACACCACCCTCCCGCTCGGCCTGATCGAGATCCAGGTAATGCTACCGTGGTTTAGCGACATCCTCAGCCAAGCCTCAGCTGGGAGTTGCAAAGCGCTAAAAACGAAATTTAGTGTGATTCCACGTTGAACCGGCGCAACTCACCGACAGACAAAGTATCTGATGACGTTGGCGTGACACACCAATACTGTGTAGGAGTCCTGGTCCTGTTGCAAGGGGGCTCGATGGAAATATTTGCGAAACGCCGCTTCAATTCGGGCGCCGTCCACGAAGAACTTCTAACACATTGATGTTAATCTTGTTTCTTAAATATGAAAACAACTTACGTGCATTTCTTGTTTCCAGGAGCCGATCGGGGGTTCCGGGGGTATGGGGGCGCCTTCTCTCAACAAATCACAGTTGTTTACTGGGACATCTACTAAGGAGTTGGAGATTATAGAGCCAGTCTCCTGAGCTCTTGACATGGTGGATTTGACCAGAACTGTGTAAGGGAAGCCCAGTTCTTTCAGCCTTTTCCCAGTATAATCAGCTTGGATTTGACCAAGTTTCGTGAGAGTTCTCACTTCATCAGTTTGACCACTTACGTTGTACTGGCCGTGTCTTATCAGAATCAAATGACGCGAGGATTTAGGTTTCGACTTCTCGACATCGTTATTTATGAGATTGTTGTTTTCGTCTTTAGATAATTTGGGTTGTTTCAAATATTTTGGTGAACGACTAAATCAGACAGTTTGGTACGGAAGAATGTATTAAAATCGTCAGACTTACTGATCCCAGTTGTCGTCCCACTTTGCGTGTGCCGAGGGTTCGTAATTGACGGTCCAAGAAGCGTAAACCTTTTTCTCGGAACTGTTTAAATAATAGTATGTTACGGCCCCCGAAGCGGCACAAACTCCCAAAAAAACTTTGCTCAACTTCGACAGTGGTCTCATTGTTTGCAATTCGGTGCACACTTATTTGCTTTTATGTGATAAATGCAAGAAGAAAACCGAAATTGTAAAGTGAGGTTAGGTTGCACTTATCAAGGAGTCTCCACTTCTCCAGTGAGAATTTCGGAGTTTCATTTGCGCATGCGTCAGATTTGTCGACCTAAACTGTATAATAATAATTATTAATTTAATTACCCTGAGGGTCGCGGTGGAAGGTTAGTTCACAGTACAAGATTTTTTCCGGTAGAACTCGTTTTTTATTTTTTTGCACTTGAGGGAATGGCTGCTAAAAATTGTCTTAGCAGAAATTGATCGCTTAACCTATAAGAAAATAAGTGGCTAAAGTTCATTTAAAAAAGTACCAACGTCGCATTTTCCTCGATAATTACAATCGGCAACGCTGTTTAGTGTAAAATTTTGTGAGAATTGTAACTTTGAGATTAAATGTTTATTAAATGTCTTGTTTTTCTGGGCATCTTTAAGTAAAAATAATAAGAATCAATAAATAAATGAAACGTGCTGATAATAAAACAATATGAACGAAATTCAAAGCAATTGAATTTTATTTTGATTCAAATAAATGTCATAATTTATTGTTACCAACATAGTATAAAAAATATCTATCTAGATTTTTTTAAATTTTACCAACCTAAAGCAACAGGTGGTGGTTTTTGATTTTTGAATGGACTTTAAGTAATGATGCGACGTAAAATTTCTTGTTTTATAATTTTTTTGAAACGCAACTTACTATTTTTTTTTAAATTTTATCTACGATCGTGTAAAAAGTAGGCACTCTTTGTACTAAAAATCGTTGTCAAATCTTAAGTAACTATTATGATATTATACCGTTTATACACATTTTTATATTTTGGAAATAATAAATTAAAAGTTTAAATTTAAAAAATAATTTTAGAACGCGTAGATAAAATATAACGAGCGTTTTAAAGGCCCACGAGTTGAATACAACGTTTTTTTGTTCGACGAACCCCTTAAAGGCTCCAAATCGCTTAAAATATTTAAAATTAGTTTGACGTTTCGTTTTGACAAGTTGTGTCATTTATCAAAATCCGTTGACACAGGAGAAAATTCTCAGATTCTGACAGTGTCGAACAAAAAACGTATTTAGAGAAGAACTATCGTGCGATCCATTGAATTTGTTATTAGAGTTGGCGCTGGAGCTGTCAACGCGTGTCTAATTTTGAACTATCGCGGCAAACGTCACATTTAATGACAATTGTAAAACAGAAAATGGCGAATTAAGGATTCGAGGAATTAAGAGAAAAATTACAATGGTAATGTTTATTTTATTAAACAATGTTACAACAGATGCTGAAAGTGTTCACCATTTTGTTCTAACCACAAACGGGTGTTGTATGAGGTCGTATGAATGTGCCATGAGATCATTTAAATTTATAATTAGAGGAGACCATGACTTTAAAATTATATTGGCAACACCGCTGACACCTTGATTTGAATTGTCAAAATGACGCTTTAAAATTCAATACAAAATATGAAATGGGGAGTTAACAGTTGTATCCAGGTCAGGTGTTTGATACAACTATTAACTTGCAGTTTCATATTCTGTGTTGATTTTTAAAGCACCACTTTGACAAACCAAATCAAGATGTCAACGGTGTTGCCAATCTAATTTTAAAGTCAACCAACCAGCGACCACGACCAGTTGAGGCGGGATGGAAGCCGACAGGGGATGAACGGCCATGTTATTTTTGAGGGACACTTTTCCCTTGTCTGCAGAGGAGTGCAGAAGTACTGTGTGTTTTTCTGTGCTCTAACTGTGTGATTTTTGGTGCTTTCCGAACTATACTACCTAGACGTAGTTGTTGTCCAGCCTTTCTGTTTTTGAACTATGAACTAAAGTCTATTTTTTCCTGGTAGGCGCGTGCGTGCGCATCTCCGAAAGGTAGAATCACATAGCTAAAATTTTTAGCAGGATGCAGGAATTATTAGTATTTTTGGTTGCATATTATCTAGGGGGATCAGTATTTGTGGTTGCATATAAAACTCATGTTTATGATTTAATTTTTGTATAATTTGTAAAATGTAAACAAAAAAGTTTATGAATAAACTCGTGGAAAATTTGATAACAAATATTATATGTACAACATTTTTTATTTATATTTTATACATACAGGAGTTTAATTGGGTACAAAATAACTCGATACTTTTGGATTCAATCGTTAATTTAAAAAACAAAAATAGAAGAAAATAATCATCAGCGCACTTTTCACTTATAATTACACGAGCTTTTTTTTGCCGAAGTAAACTTGACATTTCAATGAGAATTTTGTTGCCTGGCAATTCAACGAAAAAAACTCCCTCTGGCAGTTTTTTGAGTTTAATTGCAGGCAACAAAACTCGAATTATAAATGTAAAGTTTACTTCGACCCAAAAAACAAAAACTTGAGTGTAATTCGGTAAGACAATTTAATGAATACGGAAAAGTACGATGATGCAGACCTACTAGAATCAAACGCTCTCAAAAGTTAGGTTCCGTTTTGTCGCTGGAAAAGTTAGGGCAAACTTTTTTCGCTGTCATAGTGACAAAAACACCGCTGCTTATGGGATTTTTAGTGTATGAATTAAATTGTCACATACAAAAAATTACAGTGACATCGACAAAAATTGACAGTTCACATGAAAGCGGCAAAAATTTCATAACATGGACATGGCCTGCTTCGACTACAATCATTTATAATAACCATGTATCTTGCAAGAGAAAAGGAGATATTTTTGATGTTCATCCAATTGAATCATACATTTGCTATCAGGTTTCTTCGGTGCCTTTTCTTCCGCCAAGTATCGTTGAATGGTTCTAAATCCACAACCTACAACACAAAGTAATTAAGCTGTGATAAAACAAAAACAAATCTGAAATCAATACCAGTATAATCTGCAGTTTTTTCCATTTGAGCCGTCTTGGTTAACTCGGCAAAATCCTTGAAGATCCCACGAAATACTTAAACGATCTTTCTTCTCTTCTCTTCTAGATCTTCTCGGCTTGTGGGAAATTTGCTATAAATATGAATTTATGCATTAATAAAAAACTGTTACTTGCTGTTAGCATAAATCCAACTTACGCCGTTTATTTGGTGATCGAAATTGAGACATCTTGTTGACATATAAAAACTTCTTAACCTCTAAGAACTAAAACCTGTTTTTTTAATAAATAAACGGACACAACAGAAAACAGACACGAAACAGAAACAAAACAGACACAAAACACGAACGGAAAAGTAAGACACTATGAAACAAAAATGGCAGCTTGGACCTGATTGACAGTACAGAACACTGTAATATTGCACATTTCTCTAGTGTAAGTAGAAAAATAAAGTAACCAATAGGAAAGTCGCATTTCGTTGCAGGATTTTGTAAATGCGCACGCACGCGCCTACCAGGAAAAAATAGACTATAGGTATGTGTTTGTTTCTATATAATTTTCACTTCGGAAAATCATTTAAACGCCCATAGCTCCCTTATTAAGCAACATATGGCAATGAATTTTGCACCGTTGGATTGCCCTTGTCAAGGCGCTTCTTCTGAGTCGAAAAAAATTTACCTGGATTTTTTCATTTTAGAGAAAATCGCAAAAAACCAAAAAATCCATATTTTTGGCTCCTACAGCAAAAAATGGGTTCAATGGCCGGAACTTTTACTATACCTGAATTCAACTGACCCTATACAATAACTGACAGCAATTTGGTTCGAATCGGCGACAAAAAAATTTCCGAAAAAAACCACGTACCCCCCCCTTCTATATAATTTTCACTTCGGAAAATCATTTAAACGCCCATAGCTCCCTTATTAAGCAACATATGGCAATGAATTTTGCACCGTTGGATTGCCCTTGTCAAGGCGCTTCTTCTGAGTCGAAAAAAATTTACCTGGATTTTTTCATTTTAGAGAAAATCGCAAAAAACCAAAAAATCCATATTTTTGGCTCCCACAGCAAAAAATGGGTTCAATGGCCGGAACTTTTACTATACCTGAATTCAACTGACCCTATACAATAACTGACAGCAATTTGGTTCGAATCGGCGACAAAAAAATTTCCGAAAAAAACCACGTACCCCCCCTTCTATATAATTTTCACTTCGGAAAATCAAACGCCCATAGCTCCCTTATTAAGCAACATATGACAATGAATTTTGCACCGTTGGATTGCCCTTGTCAAGGCGCTTCTTTTGAGTCGAAAAAAATTTACCTGGATTTTTTCATTTTAGAGAAAATCGCAAAAAACCAAAAAATCCATATTTTTGGCTCCCACAGCAAAAAATGGGTTCAATGGCCGGAACTTTTACTATACCTGAATTCAACTGACCCTATACAATAACTTCCAGCAATTTGGTTCGAATCGGCGACAAAAAAATTTCCGAAAAAAACCACGTACCCCCCCTTCTATATAATTTTCACTTCGGAAAATCATTTAAACGCCCATAGCTCCCTTATTAAGCAACATATGGCAATGAATTTTGCACCGTTGGATTGCCCTTGTCAAGGCGCTTCTTTTGAGTCGAAAAAAATTTACCTGGATTTTTTCATTTTAGAGAAAATCGCAAAAAACCAAAAAATCCATATTTTTGGCTCCCACAGCAAAAAATGGGTTCAATGGCCGGAACTTTTACTATACCTGAATTCAACTGACCCTATACAATAACTGACAGAAATTTGGTTCGAATCGGCGACAAAAAAATTTCCGAAAAAAACCACGTACCCCCCCCCTTCTATATAATTTTCACTTCCGAAAATCATTTAAACGCCCATAGCTCCCTTATTAAGCAACATATGGCAATGAATTTTGCACCGTTGGATTGCCTTTGTCAAGGCGCTTCTTCTGAGTCGAAAAAAATTTACCTGGATTTTTTCATTTTAGAGAAAATCGCAAAAAACCAAAAAATCCATATTTTTGGCTCCCACAGCAAAAAATGGGTTCAATGGCCGGAACTTTTACTATACCTGAATTCAACTGACCCTATACAATAACTGACAGCAATTTGGTTCGAATCGGCGACAAAAAAATTTCCGAAAAAAACCACGTACCCCCCCCTTCTATATAATTTTCACTTCGGAAAATCATTTAAACGCCCATAGCTCCCTTATTAAGCAACATATGGCAATGAATTTTGCACCGTTGGATTGCCCTTGTCAAGGCGCTTCTTTTGAGTCGAAAAAAATTTACCTGGATTTTTTCATTTTAGAGAAAATCACAAAAAACCAAAAAATCCATATTTTTGGCTCCCACAGCAAAAAATGGGTTCAATGGCCGGAACTTTTACTATACCTGAATTCAACTGACCCTATACAATAACTTCCAGCAATTTGGTTCGAATCGGCGACAAAAAAATTTCCGAAAAAAACCACGTACCCCCCCCCTTCTATATAATTTTCACTTCGGAAAATCATTTAAACGCCCATAGCTCCCTTATTAAGCAACATATGGCAATGAATTTTGCACCGTTGGATTGCCCTTGTCAAGGCGCTTCTTTTGAGTCGAAAAAAATTTACCTGGATTTTTTCATTTTAGAGAAAATCACAAAAAACCAAAAAATCCATATTTTTGGCTCCCACAGCAAAAAATGGGTTCAATGGCCGGAACTTTTACTATACCTGAATTCAACTGACCCTATACAATAACTGACAGCAATTTGGTTCGAATCGGCGACAAAAAAATTTCCGAAAAAAACCACGTACCCCCCCCTTCTATATAATTTTCACTTCCGAAAATCATTTAAACGCCCATAGCTCCCTTATTAAGCAACATATGGCAATGAATTTTGCACCGTTGGATTGCCTTTGTCAAGGCGCTTCTTCTGAGTCGAAAAAAATTTACCTGGATTTTTTCATTTTAGAGAAAATCGCAAAAAACCAAAAAATCCATATTTTTGGCTCCCACAGCAAAAAATGGGTTCAATGGCCGGAACTTTTACTATACCTGAATTCAACTGACCCTATACAATAACTGACAGAAATTTGGTTCGAATCGGCGACAAAAAAATTTCCGAAAAAAACCACGTACCCCCCCCTTCTATATAATTTTCACTTCGGAAAATCATTTAAACGCCCATAGCTCCCTTATTAAGCAACATATGGCAATGAATTTTGCACCGTTGGATTGCCCTTGTCAAGGCGCTTCTTTTGAGTCGAAAAAAATTTACCTGGATTTTTTCATTTTAGAGAAAATCGCAAAAAACCAAAAAATCCATATTTTTGGCTCCCACAGCAAAAAATGGGTTCAATGGCCGGAACTTTTACTATACCTGAATTCAACTGACCCTATACAATAACTGACAGAAATTTGGTTCGAATCGGCGACAAAAAAATTTCCGAAAAAAACCACGTACCCCCCCCTTCTATATAATTTTCACTTCGGAAAATCATTTAAACGCCCATAACTCCCTTATTAAGCAACATATGGCAATGAATTTTGCACCGTTGGATTGCCCTTGTCAAGGCGCTTCTTTTGAGTCGAAAAAAATTTACCTGGATTTTTTCATTTTAGAGAAAATCGCAAAAAACCAAAAAATCCATATTTTTGGCTCCCACAGCAAAACATGGGTTCAATGGCCGGAACTTTTACTATACCTGAATTCAACTGACCCTATACAATAACTGACAGCAATTTGGTTCGAATCGGCGACAAAAAAATTTCCGAAAAAAACCACGTACCCCCCCCTTCTATATAATTTTCACTTCGGAAAATCATTTAAACGCCCATAGCTCCCTTATTAAGCAACATATGGCAATGAATTTTGCACCGTTGGATTGCCCTTGTCAAGGCGCTTCTTCTGAGTCGAAAAAAATTTACCTGGATTTTTACGTACCCCCCCCCTTCTATATAATTTTCACTTCGGAAAATCATTTAAACGCCCATAACTCCCTTATTAAGCAACATATGGCAATGAATTTTGCACCGTTGGATTGCCCTTGTCAAGGCGCTTCTTCTGAGTCGAAAAAAATTTACCTGTATTTTTTCATTTTAGAGAAAATCGCAAAAAACCAAAAAATCCATATTTTTGGCTCCCACAGCAAAACATGGGTTCAATGGCCGGAACTTTTACTATACCTGAATTCAACTGACCCTATACAATAACTGACAGCAATTTGGTTCGAATCGGCGACAAAAAAATTTCCGAAAAAAACCACGTACCCCCCCCCTCTATATAATTTTCACTTCGGAAAATCATTTAAACGCCCATAGCTCCCTTATTAAGCAACATATGGCAATGAATTTTGCACCGTTGGATTGCCCTTGTCAAGGCGCTTCTTTTGAGTCGAAAAAAATTTACCTGGATTTTTTCATTTTAGAGAAAATCGCGAAAAACCAAAAAATCCATATTTTTGGCTCCCACAGCAAAAAATGGGTTCAATGGCCGGAACTTTTACTATACCTGAATTCAACTGACCCTATACAATAACTGACAGCAATTTGGTTCGAATCGGCGACAAAAAAATTTCCGAAAAAAACCACGTACCCCCCCCTTCTATATAATTTTCACTTCGGAAAATCATTTAAATGCCCATAGCTCCCTTATTAAGCAACATATGGCAATGAATTTTGCACCGTTGGATTGCCCTTGTCAAGGCGCTTCTTTTGAGTCGAAACAAATTTCCCTGGATTTTTTCATTTTAGAGAAAATCGCAAAAAACCAAAAAATCCATATTTTTGGCTGCCACAGCAAAAAATGGGTTCAATGGCCGGAACTTTTACTATACCTGAATTCAACTGACCCTATACAATAACTGACAGCAATTTGGTTCGAATCGGCGACAAAAAAATTTCCGAAAAAACCACGTACCCCCCCCTTCTATATAATTTTCACTTCGGAAAATCATTTAAACGCCCATGGCTCCCTTATTAAGCAACATATGGCAATGAATTTTGCACCGTTGGATTGCCCTTGTCAAGGCGCTTCTTTTGAGTCGAAAAAAATTTACC
Organism: Tenebrio molitor; assembly: GCF_963966145.1. Classification (NCBI taxonomy): domain Eukaryota; kingdom Metazoa; phylum Arthropoda; class Insecta; order Coleoptera; family Tenebrionidae; genus Tenebrio; species Tenebrio molitor. Next base: position 1,617,268 of record NC_091049.1, read on the forward strand.
TGGATTTTTTCATTTTAGAGAGAATCGCAAAAAACCAGAAAATCCATATTTTTGGCTCCCACAGCAAAAAATGGGTTCAATGGCCGGAACTTTTACTATACCTGAATTCAACTGACCCTATACAATAACTGACAGAAATTTGGTTCGAATCGGCGACAAAAAAATTTCCGAAAAAAACCACGTACCCCCCCCTTCTATATAATTTTCACTTCGGAAAATCATTTAAACGCCCATGGCTCCCTTATTAAGCAACATATGGCAATGAATTTTGCACCGTTGGATTGCCCTTGTCAAGGCGCTTCTTCTGAGTCGAAAAAAATTTACCTGGATTTTTACGTACCCCCCCCTTCTATATAATTTTCACTTCGGAAAATCATTTAAACGCCCATAGCTCCCTTATTAAGCAACATATGGCAATGAATTTTGCACCGTTGGATTGCCCTTGTCAATGCGCTTCTTCTGAGTCGAAAAAAATTTACCTGGATTTTTACGTACCCCCCCCCTTCTATATAATTTTCACTTCGGAAAATCATTTAAACGCCCATAACTCCCTTATTAAGCAACATATGGCAATGAATTTTGCACCGTTGGATTGCCCTTGTCAAGGCGCTTCTTCTGAGTCGAAAAAAATTTACCTGTATTTTTTCATTTTAGAGAAAATCGCAAAAAACCAAAAAATCCATATTTTTGGCTCCCACAGCAAAACATGGGTTCAATGGCCGGAACTTTTACTATACCTGAATTCAACTGACCCTATACAATAACTGACAGCAATTTGGTTCGAATCGGCGACAAAAAAATTTCCGAAAAAAACCACGTACCCCCCCCTTCTATATAATTTTCACTTCGGAAAATCATTTAAACGCCCATAGCTCCCTTATTAAGCAACATATGGCAATGAATTTTGCACCGTTGGATTGCCCTTGTCAAGGCGCTTCTTTTGAGTCGAAAAAAATTTACCTGGATTTTTTCATTTTAGAGAAAATCGCAAAAAACCAAAAAATCCATATTTTTGGCTCCCACAGCAAAACATGGGTTCAATGGCCGGAACTTTTACTATACCTGAATTCAACTGACCCTATACAATAACTGACAGCAATTTGGTTCGAATCGGCGACAAAAAAATTTCCGAAAAAAACCACGTACCCCCCCCTTCTATATAATTTTCACTTCGGAAAATCATTTAAACGTCCATAGCTCCCTTATTAAGCAACATATGGCAATGAATTTTGCACCGTTGGATTGCCCTTGTCAAGGCGCTTCTTCTGAGTCGAAAAAAATTTACCTGTATTTTTTCATTTTAGAGAAAATCGCAAAAAACCAAAAAATCCATATTTTTGGCTCCCACAGCAAAACATGGGTTCAATGGCCGGAACTTTTACTATACCTGAATTCAACTGACCCTATACAATAACTGACAGCAATTTGGTTCGAATCGGCGACAAAAAAATTTCCGAAAAAAACCACGTACCCCCCCCTTCTATATAATTTTCACTTCGGAAAATCATTTAAACGCCCATAGCTCCCTTATTAAGCAACATATGGCAATGAATTTTGCACCGTTGGATTGCCCTTGTCAAGGCGCTTCTTCTGAGTCGAAAAAAATTTACCTGGATTTTTACGTACCCCCCCCTTCTATATAATTTTCACTTCGGAAAATCATTTAAACGCCCATAACTCCCTTATTAAGCAACATATGGCAATGAATTTTGCACCGTTGGATTGCCCTTATCAAGGCGCTTCTTCTGAGTCGAAAAAAATTTACCTGGATTTTTTCATTTTAGAGAAAATCGCAAAAAACCAAAAAATCCATATTTTTGGCTCCCACAGCAAAAAATGGGTTCAATGGCCGGAACTTTTACTATACCTGAATTCAACTGACCCTATACAATAACTGACAGCAATTTGGTTCGAATCGGCGACAAAAAAATTTCCGAAAAAAACCACGTACCCCCCCCCTTCTATATAATTTTCACTTCGGAAAATCATTTAAACGCCCATAGCTCCCTTATTAAGCAACATATGGCAATGAATTTTGCACCGTTGGATTGCCCTTGTCAAGGCGCTTCTTTTGAGTCGAAAAAAATTTACCTGGATTTTTTCATTTTAGAGAAAATCGCAAAAAACCAAAAAATCCATATTTTTGGCTCCCACAGCAAAAAATGGGTTCAATGGCCGGAACTTTTACTATACCTGAATTCAACTGACCCTATACAATAACTGACAGCAATTTGGTTCGAATCGGCGACAAAAAAATTTCCGAAAAAAACCACGTACCCCCCCCCTTCTATATAATTTTCACTTCGGAAAATCATTTAAACGCCCATAGCTCCCTTATTAAGCAACATATGGCAATGAATTTTGCACCGTTGGATTGCCCTTGTCAAGGCGCTTCTTTTGAGTCGAAAAAAATTTACCTGGATTTTTTCATTTTAGAGAAAATCGCAAAAAACCAAAAAATCCATATTTTTGGCTCCCACAGCAAAAAATGGGTTCAATGGCCGGAACTTTTACTATACCTGAATTCAACTGACCCTATACAATAACTGACAGCAATTTGGTTCGAATCGGCGACAAAAAAAATTCCGAAAAAAACCACGTACCCCCCCCTTCTATATAATTTTCACTTCCGAAAATCATTTAAACGCCCATAGCTCCCTTATTAAGCAACATATGGCAATGAATTTTGCACCGTTGGATTGCCCTTGTCAAGGCGCTTCTTTTGAGTCGAAAAAAATTTACCTGGATTTTTTCATTTTAGAGAAAATCGAAAAAAACCAAAAAATCCATATTTTTGGCTCCAACAGCAAAAAATGGGTTCAATGGCCGGAACTTTTACTATACCTGAATTCAACTGACCCTATACAATAACTGACAGCAATTTGGTTCGAATCGGCGACATAAAAATTTCCGAAAAAAACCACGTACCCCCCCTTCTATATAATTTTCACTTCGGAAAATCATTTAAACGCCCATAGCTCCCTTATTAAGCAACATATGGCAATGAATTTTGCACCGTTGGATTGCCCTTGTCAAGGCGCTTCTTCTGAGCCGAAAAAAATTTACCTGGATTTTTTCATTTTAGAGAAAATCGCAAAAAACCAAAAAATCCATATTTTTGGCTCCCACAGCAAAAAATGGGTTCAATGGCCGGAACTTTACTATACCTGAATTCAACTGACCCTATACAATAACTGACAGCAATTTGGTTCGAATCGGCGACAAAAAAATTTCCGAAAAAAACCACGTACCCCCCCCTTCTATATAATTTTCACTTCCGAAAATCATTTAAACGCCCATAGCTCCCTTATTAAGCAACATATGGCAATGAATTTTGCACCGTTGGATTGTCCTTGTCAAGGCGCTTCTTCTGAGTCGAAAAAAATTTACCTGCATTTTTTCATTTTAGAGAAAATCGAAAAAAAACAAAAAATCCATATTTTTGGCTCCAACAGCAAAAAATGGGTTCAATGGCCGGAACTTTTACTATACCTGAATTCAACTGACCCTATACAATAACTGACAGCAATTTGGTTCGAATCGGCGACAAAAAAATTTCCGAAAAAAACCACGTACCCCCCCCTTATATATAATTTTCACTTCGGAAAATCATTTAAACGCCCATAGCTCCCTTATTAAGCAACATATGGCAATGAATTTTGCACCGTTGGATTGCCCTTGTCAAGGCGCTTCTTCTGAGTCGAAAAAAATTTACCTGGATTTTTTCATTTTAGAGAAAATCGCAAAAAACCAAAAAATCCATATTTTTGGCTCCCACAGCGAAAAATGGGTTCAATGGCCGGAACTTTTACTATACCTACATTCAACTGACCCTATACAATAACTGACAGCAATTTGATTCGAATCGGCGACAAAAAAATTTCCGAAAAAAACCACGTACCCCCCCCTTCTATATAATTTTCACTTCGGAAAATCATTTAAACGCCCATAGCTCCCTTATTAAGCAACATATGGCAATGAATTTTGCACCGTTGGATTGCCCTTGTCAAGGCGCTTCATTTGAGTCGAAAAAAATTTACCTGGATTTTTTCATTTTAGAGAAAATCGCAAAAAACCAAAAAATCCATATTTTTGGCTCCTACAGCAAAAAATGGGTTCAATGGCCGGAACTTTTACTATACCTGAATTCAACTGACCCTATACAATAACTGACAGCAATTTGGTTCGAATCGGCGACAAAAAAATTTCCGAAAAAAACCCTTCTATATAATTTTCACTTCGGAAAATCATTTAAACGCCCATAGCTCCCTTATTAAGCAACATATGGCAATGAATTTTGCACCGTTGGATTGCCCTTGTCAAGGCGCTTCTTCTGAGTCGAAAAAAAATTACCTGGATTTTTTCATTTTAGAGAAAATCGCAAAAAACTAAAAAAATCTATATTTTTGGCTCCCACAGCAAAAAATGGGTTCAATGGCCGGAACTTTTACTATACCTGAATTCAACTGACCCTATACAATAACTGACAGGAATTTGATTCGAATCGGCGACAAAAAAATTTCCGAAAAAAACCACGTACCCCCCCCTTCTATATAATTTTCACTTCGGAAAATCATTTAAACGCCCATAGCTCCCTTATTAAGCAACATATGGCAATGAATTTTGCACCGTTGGATTGTCCTTGTCAAGGCGCTTCTTCTGAGTCGAAAAAAAATTACCTGGATTTTTTCATTTTAGAGAAAATCGCAAAAAACTAAAAAAATCCATATTTTTGGCTCCCACAGCAAAAAATGGGTTCAATGGCCGGAACTTTTACTATACCTGAATTCAACTGACCCTATACAATAACTGACAGCAATTTGATTCGAATCGGCGACAAAAAAATTTCCGAAAAAAACCACGTACCCCCCCCTTCTATATAATTTTCACTTCGGAAAATCATTTAAACGCCCATAGCTCCCTTATTAAGCAACATATGGCAATGAATTTTGCACCGTTGGATTGTCCTTGTCAAGGCGCTTCTTCTGAGTCGAAAAAAAATTACCTGGATTTTTTCATTTTAGAGAAAATCGCAAAAAACCAAAAAATCCATATTTTTGGCTCCTACAGCAAAAAATGGGTTCAATGGCCGGAACTTTTACTATACCTGAATTCAACTGACCCTTTACAATAACTGACAGCAATTTGGTTCGAATCGGCGACAAAAAAATTTCCGAAAAAAACCACGTACCCCCCCCTTCTAGATAATTTTCACTTCGGAAAATCATTTAAACGCCCATAGCTCCCTTATTAAGCAACATATGGCAATGAATTTTGCACCGTTGGATTGTCCTTGTCAAGGCGCTTCTTCTGAGTCGAAAAAAAATTACCTGGATTTTTTCATTTTAGAGAAAATCGCAAAAAACCAAAAAATCATATTTTTGGCTCCTACAGCAAAAAATGGGTTCAATGGCCGGAACTTTACTATACCTGAATTCAACTGACCCTATACAATAACTGACAGCAATTTGGTTCGAATCGGCGACAAAAAAATTTCCGAAAAAAACCACGTACCCCCCCCTTCTATATAATTTTCACTTCGGAAAATCATTTAAACGCCCATAGCTCCCTTATTAAGCAACATATGGCAATGAATTTTGCACCGTTGGATTGCCCTTGTCAAGGCGCTTCTTCTGAGTCGAAAAAAATTTACCTGGATTTTTACGTACCCCCCCCCTTCTATATAATTTTCACTTCGGAAAATCATTTAAACGCCCATAACTCCCTTATTAAGCAACATATGGCAATGAATTTTGCACCGTTGGATTGCCCTTGTCAAGGCGCTTCTTCTGAGTCGAAAAAAATTTACCTGTATTTTTTCATTTTAGAGAAAATCGCAAAAAACCAAAAAATCCATATTTTTGGCTCCCACAGCAAAACATGGGTTCAATGGCCGGAACTTTTACTATACCTGAATTCAACTGACCCTATACAATAACTGACAGCAATTTGGTTCGAATCGGCGACAAAAAAATTTCCGAAAAAAACCACGTACCCCCCCCCTTCTATATAATTTTCACTTCCGAAAATCATTTAAACGCCCATAGCTCCCTTATTAAGCAACATATGGCAATGAATTTTGCACCGTTGGATTGCCCTTGTCAAGGCGCTTCTTTTGAGCCGAAAAAAATTTACCTGGATTTTTTCATTTTAGAGAAAATCGCAAAAAACCAAAAAATCCATATTTTTGGCTCCAACAGCAAAAAATGGGTTCAATGGCCGGAACTTTTACTATACCTGAATTCAACTGACCCTATACAATAACTGACAGCAATTTGGTTCGAATCGGCGACATAAAAATTTCCGAAAAAAACCACGTACCCCCCCTTCTATATAATTTTCACTTCGGAAAATCATTTAAACGCCCATAGCTCCCTTATTAAGCAACATATGGCAATGAATTTTGCACCGTTGGATTGCCCTTGTCAAGGCGCTTCTTCTGAGCCGAAAAAAATTTACCTGGATTTTTTCATTTTAGAGAAAATCGCAAAAAACCAAAAAATCCATATTTTTGGCTCCCACAGCAAAAAATGGGTTCAATGGCCGGAACTTTACTATACCTGAATTCAACTGACCCTATACAATAACTGACAGCAATTTGGTTCGAATCGGCGACAAAAAAATTTCCGAAAAAAACCACGTACCCCCCCCTTCTATATAATTTTCACTTCGGAAAATCATTTAAACGCCCATAGCTCCCTTATTAAGCAACATATGGCAATGAATTTTGCACCGTTGGATTGTCCTTGTCAAGGCGCTTCTTCTGAGTCGAAAAAAATTTACCTGCATTTTTTCATTTTAGAGAAAATCGAAAAAAAACAAAAAATCCATATTTTTGGCTCCAACAGCAAAAAATGGGTTCAATGGCCGGAACTTTTACTATACCTGAATTCAACTGACCCTATACAATAACTGACAGCAATTTGGTTCGAATCGGCGACAAAAAAATTTCCGAAAAAAACCACGTACCCCCCCCTTCTATATAATTTTCACTTCGGAAAATCATTTAAACGCCCATAGCTCCCTTATTAAGCAACATATGGCAATGAATTTTGCACCGTTGGATTGCCCTTGTCAAGGCGCTTCTTTTGAGTCGAAAAAAATTTACCTGGATTTTTTCATTTTAGAGAAAATCGAAAAAAACCAAAAAATCCATATTTTTGGCTCCAACAGCAAAAAATGGGTTCAATGGCCGGAACTTTTACTATACCTGAATTCAACTGACCCTATACAATAACTGACAGCAATTTGGTTCGAATCGGCGACATAAAAATTTCCGAAAAAAACCACGTACCCCCCCTTCTATATAATTTTCACTTCGGAAAATCATTTAAACGCCCATAGCTCCCTTATTAAGCAACATATGGCAATGAATTTTGCACCGTTGGATTGCCCTTGTCAAGGCGCTTCTTCTGAGCCGAAAAAAATTTACCTGGATTTTTTCATTTTAGAGAAAATCGCAAAAAACCAAAAAATCCATATTTTTGGCTCCCACAGCAAAAAATGGGTTCAATGGCCGGAACTTTACTATACCTGAATTCAACTGACCCTATACAATAACTGACAGCAATTTGGTTCGAATCGGCGACAAAAAAATTTCCGAAAAAAACCACGTACCCCCCCCTTCTATATAATTTTCACTTCGGAAAATCATTTAAACGCCCATAGCTCCCTTATTAAGCAACATATGGCAATGAATTTTGCACCGTTGGATTGTCCTTGTCAAGGCGCTTCTTCTGAGTCGAAAAAAAATTACCTGGATTTTTTCATTTTAGAGAAAATCGCAAAAAACCAAAAAATCCATATTTTTGGCTCCTACAGCAAAAAATGGGTTCAATGGCCGGAACTTTTACTATACCTGAATTCAACTGACCCTATACAATAACTGACAGCAATTTGGTTCGAATCGGCGACAAAAAAATTTCCGAAAAAAACCACGTACCCCCCCCTTCTAGATAATTTTCACTTCGGAAAATCATTTAAACGCCCATAGCTCCCTTATTAAGCAACATATGGCAATGAATTTTGCACCGTTGGATTGTCCTTGTCAAGGCGCTTCTTCTGAGTCGAAAAAAAATTACCTGGATTTTTTCATTTTAGAGAAAATCGCAAAAAACCAAAAAATCATATTTTTGGCTCCTACAGCAAAAAATGGGTTCAATGGCCGGAACTTTTACTATACCTGAATTCAACTGACCCTATACAATAACTGACAGCAATTTGGTTCGAATCGGCGACAAAAAAAATTCCGAAAAAAACCACGTACCCCCCCCTTCTATATAATTTTCACTTCGGAAAATCATTTAAACGCCCATAGCTCCCTTATTAAGCAACATATGGCAATGAATTTTGCACCGTTGGATTGCCCTTGTCAAGGCGCTTCTTCTGAGTCGAAAAAAATTTACCTGGATTTTTTCATTTTAGAGAAAATCGCAAAAAACCAAAAAATCCATATTTTTGGCTCCCACAGCAAAAAATGGTTTCAATGGCCGGAACTTTTACTATACCTGAATTCAACTGACCCTATACAATAACTGACAGCAATTTGGTTCGAATCGGCGACAAAAAAATTTCCGAAAAAAAACCACGTACCCCCCCCCTTCTATATAATTTTCACTTCGGAAAATCATTTAAACGCCCATAGCTCCCTTATTAAGCAACATATGGCAATGAATTTTGCACCGTTGGATTGCCCTTGTCAAGGCGCTTCTTCTGAGTCGAAAAAAATTTACCTGGATTTTTTCATTTTAGAGAAAATCGCAAAAAACCAAAAAATCCATATTTTTGGCTCCCACAGCAAAAAATGGGTTCAATGGCCGGAACTTTACTATACCTGAATTCAACTGACCCTATACAATAACTGACAGCAATTTGATTCGAATCGGCGACAAAAAAATTTCCGAAAAAAACCACGTACCCCCCCCTTCTATATAATTTTCACTTCGGAAAATCATTTAAACGCCCATAGCTCCCTTATTAAGCAACATATGGCAATGAATTTTGCACCGTTGGATTGTCCTTGTCAAGGCGCTTCTTCTGAGTCGAAAAAAAATTACCTGGATTTTTTCATTTTAGAGAAAATCGCAAAAAACCAAAAAATCCATATTTTTGGCTCCTACAGCAAAAAATGGGTTCAATGGCCGGAACTTTTACTATACCTGAATTCAACTGACCCTATACAATAACTGACAGCAATTTGGTTCGAATCGGCGACAAAAAAATTTCCGAAAAAAACCACGTACCCCCCCCTTCTAGATAATTTTCACTTCGGAAAATCATTTAAACGCCCATAGCTCCCTTATTAAGCAACATATGGCAATGAATTTTGCACCGTTGGATTGTCCTTGTCAAGGCGCTTCTTCTGAGTCGAAAAAAAATTACCTGGATTTTTTCATTTTAGAGAAAATCGCAAAAAACCAAAAAATCATATTTTTGGCTCCTACAGCAAAAAATGGGTTCAATGGCCGGAACTTTTACTATACCTGAATTCAACTGACCCTATACAATAACTGACAGCAATTTGGTTCGAATCGGCGACAAAAAAAATTCCGAAAAAAACCACGTACCCCCCCCTTCTATATAATTTTCACTTCGGAAAATCATTTAAACGCCCATAGCTCCCTTATTAAGCAACATATGGCAATGAATTTTGCACCGTTGGATTGCCCTTGTCAAGGCGCTTCTTCTGAGTCGAAAAAAATTTACCTGGATTTTTTCATTTTAGAGAAAATCGCAAAAAACCAAAAAATCCATATTTTTGGCTCCCACAGCAAAAAATGGTTTCAATGGCCGGAACTTTTACTATACCTGAATTCAACTGACCCTATACAATAACTGACAGCAATTTGGTTCGAATCGGCGACAAAAAAATTTCCGAAAAAAAACCACGTACCCCCCCCCTTCTATATAATTTTCACTTCGGAAAATCATTTAAACGCCCATAGCTCCCTTATTAAGCAACATATGGCAATGAATTTTGCACCGTTGGATTGCCCTTGTCAAGGCGCTTCTTCTGAGTCGAAAAAAATTTACCTGGATTTTTTCATTTTAGAGAAAATCGCAAAAAACCAAAAAATCCATATTTTTGGCTCCCACAGCAAAAAATGGGTTCAATGGCCGGAACTTTACTATACCTGAATTCAACTGACCCTATACAATAACTGACAGCAATTTGGTTCGAATCGGCGACAAAAAAATTTCCGAAAAAAACCACGTACCCCCCCCTTCTATATAATTTTCACTTCGGAAAATCATTTAAACGCCCATAGCTCCCTTATTAAGCAACATATGGCAATGAATTTTGCACCGTTGGATTGTCCTTGTCAAGGCGCTTCTTCTGAGTCGAAAAAAATTTACCTGCATTTTTTCATTTTAGAGAAAATTGCAAAAAAACAAAAAATCCATATTTTTGGCTCCCACAGCAAAAAATGGGTTCAATGGCCGGAACTTTTACTATACCTGAATTCAACTGACCCTATACAATAACTGACAGCAATTTGGTTCGAATCGGCGACATAAAAATTTCCGAAAAAAACCACGTACCCCCCCTTCTATATAATTTTCACTTCGGAAAATCATTTAAACGCCCATAGCTCCCTTATTAAGCAACATATGGCAATGAATTTTGCACCGTTGGATTGCCCTTGTCAAGGCGCTTCTTCTGAGTCGAAAAAAATTTACCTGGATTTTTTCATTTTAGAGAAAATCGCAAAAAACCAAAAAATCCATATTTTTGGCTCCAACAGCAAAAAATGGGTTCAATGGCCGGAACTTTTACTATACCTGAATTCAACTGACCCTATACAATAACTGACAGCAATTTGGTTCGAATCGGCGACAAAAAAATTTCCGAAAAAAACCCTTCTATATAATTTTCACTTCGGAAAATCATTTAAACGCCCATAGCTCCCTTATTAAGCAACATATGGCAATGAATTTTGCACCGTTGGATTGCCCTTGTCAAGGCGCTTCTTCTGAGTCGAAAAAAATTTACCTGTATTTTTTCATTTTAGAGAAAATCGCAAAAAACCAAAAAATCCATATTTTTGGCTCCCACAGCAAAAAATGGGTTCAATGGCCGGAACTTTTACTATACCTGAATTCAACTGACCCTATACAATAACTGACAGCAATTTGGTTCGAATCGGCGACAAAAAAATTTCCGAAAAAAAACCACGTACCCCCCCCTTCTATATAATTTTCACTTCGGAACATCATTTAAACGCCCATAGCTCCCTTATTAAGCAACATATGGCAATGAATTTTGCACCGTTGGATTGCCCTTGTCAAGGCGCTTCTTCTGAGTCGAAAAAAATTTACCTGGATTTTTTCATTTTAGAGAAAATCGCAAAAAACCAAAAAATCCATATTTTTGGCTCCCACAGCAAAAAATGGGTTCAATGGCCGGAACTTTTACTATACCTGAATTCAACTGACCCTATACAATAACTGACAGCAATTTGGTTCGAATCGGCGACAAAAAAATTTCCGAAAAAAACCACGTACCCCCCCCTTCTATATAATTTTCACTTCGGAAAATCATTTAAACGCCCATAGCTCCCTTATTAAGCAACATATGGCAATGAATTTTGCACCGTTGGATTGCCCTTGTCAAGGCACTTCTTCTGAGCCGAAAAAAATTTACCTGGATTTTTTCATTTTAGAGAAAATCGCAAAAAACCAAAAAATCCATATTTTTGGCTCCCACAGCAAAAAATGGGTTCAATGGCCGGAACTTTACTATACCTGAATTCAACTGACCCTATACAATAACTGACAGCAATTTGGTTCGAATCGGCGACAAAAAAATTTCCGAAAAAAACCACGTACCCCCCCCTTCTATATAATTTTCACTTCGGAAAATCATTTAAACGCCCATAGCTCCCTTATTAAGCAACATATGGCAATGAATTTTGCACCGTTGGATTGTCCTTGTCAAGGCGCTTCTTCTGAGTCGAAAAAAATTTACCTGCATTTTTTCATTTTAGAGAAAATTGCAAAAAAACAAAAAATCCATATTTTTGGCTCCCACAGCAAAAAATGGGTTCAATGGCCGGAACTTTTACTATACCTGAATTCAACTGACCCTATACAATAACTGACAGCAATTTGGTTCGAATCGGCGACATAAAAATTTCCGAAAAAAACCACGTACCCCCCCTTCTATATAATTTTCACTTCGGAAAATCATTTAAACGCCCATAGCTCCCTTATTAAGCAACATATGGCAATGAATTTTGCACCGTTGGATTGCCCTTGTCAAGGCGCTTCTTTTGAGTCGAAAAAAATTTACCTGGATTTTTTCATTTTAGAGAAAATCGCAAAAAACCAAAAAATCCATATATTTGGCTCCCACAGCAAAAAATGGGTTCAATGGCCGGAACTTTTACTATACCTGAATTCAACTGACCCTATACAATAACTGACAGCAATTTGGTTCGAATCGGCGACAAAAAAATTTCCGAAAAAAACCCTTCTATATAATTTTCACTTCGGAAAATCATTTAAACGCCCATAGCTCCCTTATTAAGCAACATATGGCAATGAATTTTGCACCGTTGGATTGCCCTTGTCAAGGCGCTTCTTCTGAGTCGAAAAAAATTTACCTGGATTTTTTCATTTTAGAGAAAATCGCAAAAAACCAAAAAATCCATATTTTTGGCTCCCACAGCAAAAAATGGGTTCAATGGCCGGAACTTTTACTATACCTGAATTCAACTGACCCTATACAATAACTGACAGCAATTTGGTTCGAATCGGCGACAAAAAAATTTCCGAAAAAAACCCTTCTATATAATTTTCACTTCGGAAAATCATTTAAACGCCCATAGCTCCCTTATTAAGCAACATATGGCAATGAATTTTGCACCGTTGGATTGCCCTTGTCAAGGCGCTTCTTCTGAGTCGAAAAAAATTTACCTGTATTTTTTCATTTTAGAGAAAATCGCAAAAAACCAAAAAATCCATATTTTTGGCTCCCACAGCAAAAAATGGGTTCAATGGCCGGAACTTTTACTATACCTGAATTCAACTGACCCTATACAATAACTGACAGCAATTTGGTTCGAATCGGCGACAAAAAAATTTCCGAAAAAAAACCACGTACCCCCCCCTTCTATATAATTTTCACTTCGGAACATCATTTAAACGCCCATAGCTCCCTTATTAAGCAACATATGGCAATGAATTTTGCACCGTTGGATTGCCCTTGTCAAGGCGCTTCTTCTGAGCCGAAAAAAATTTACCTGGATTTTTTCATTTTAGAGAAAATCGCAAAAAACCAAAAAATCCATATTTTTGGCTCCCACAGCAAAAAATGGGTTCAATGGCCGGAACTTTTACTATACCTGAATTCAACTGACCCTATACAATAACTGACAGCAATTTGGTTCGAATCGGCGACAAAAAAATTTCCGAAAAAAACCACGTACCCCCCCCTTCTATATAATTTTCACTTCCGAAAATCATTTAAACGCCCATAGCTCCCTTATTAAGCAACATATGGCAATGAATTTTGCACCGTTGGATTGCCCTTGTCAAGGCGCTTCTTTTGAGTCGAAAAAAATTTACCTGGATTTTTTCATTTTAGAGAAAATCGCAAAAAACCAAAAAATCCATATTTTTGGCTCCCACAGCAAAAAATGGGTTCAATGGCCGGAACTTTTACTATACCTGAATTCAACTGACCCTATACAATAACTGACAGCAATTTGGTTCGAATCGGCGACAAAAAAATTTCCGAAAAAAACCACGTACCCCCCCCTTCTATATAATTTTCACTTCCGAAAATCATTTAAACGCCCATAGCTCCCTTATTAAGCAACATATGGCAATGAGTTTTGCACCGTTGGATTGCCCTTGTCAAGGCGCTTCTTCTGAGTCGAAAAAAATTTACCTGGATTTTTTCATTTTAGAGAAAATCGCAAAAAACCAAAAAATCCATATTTTTGGCTCCTACAGCAAAAAATGGGTTCAATGGCCGGAACTTTTACTATACCTGAATTCAACTGACCCTATACAATAACTGACAGCAATTTGGTTCGAATCGGCGACAAAAAAATTTCCGAAAAAAACCACGTACCCCTCCTTCTATATAATTTTCACTTCGGAAAATCATTTAAACGCCCATAGCTCCCTTATTAAGCAACATATGGCAATGAATTTTGCACCGTTGGATTGCCCTTGTCAATGCGCTTCTTTTGAGTCGAAAAAAATTTACCTGGATTTTTTCATTTTAGAGAAAATCGCAAAAAACCAAAAAATCCATATTTTTGGCTCCCACAGCAAAAAATGGGTTCAATGGCCGGAACTTTACTATACCTGAATTCAACTGACCCTATACAATAACTGACAGCAATTTGGTTCGAATCGGCGACAAAAAAATTTCCGAAAAAAACCACGTACCCCCCCCTTCTATATAATTTTCACTTCGGAAAATCATTTAAACGCCCATAGCTCCCTTATTAAGCAACATATGGCAATGAATTTTGCACCGTTGGATTGTCCTTGTCAAGGCGCTTCTTCTGAGTCGAAAAAAATTTACCTGCATTTTTTCATTTTAGAGAAAATCGAAAAAAAACAAAAAATCCATATTTTTGGCTCCAACAGCAAAAAATGGGTTCAATGGCCGGAACTTTTACTATACCTGAATTCAACTGACCCTATACAATAACTGACAGCAATTTGGTTCGAATCGGCGACATAAAAATTTCCGAAAAAAACCACGTACCCCCCCTTCTATATAATTTTCACTTCGGAAAATCATTTAAACGCCCATAGCTCCCTTATTAAGCAACATATGGCAATGAATTTTGCACCGTTGGATTGCCCTTGTCAAGGCGCTTCTTCTGAGTCGAAAAAAATTTACCTGTATTTTTTCATTTTAGAGAAAATCGAAAAAAACCAAAAAATCCATATTTTTGGCTCCCACAGCAAAAAATGGGTTCAATGGCCGGAACTTTTACTATACCTGAATTCAACTGACCCTATACAATAACTGACAGCAATTTGGTTCGAATCGGCGACAAAAAAATTTCCGAAAAAAAACCACGTACCCCCCCCTTCTATATAATTTTCACTTCGGAACATCATTTAAACGCCCATAGCTCCCTTATTAAGCAACATATGGCAATGAATTTTGCACCGTTGGATTGCCCTTGTCAAGGCGCTTCTTCTGAGTCGAAAAAAATTTACCTGGATTTTTTCATTTTAGAGAAAATCGCAAAAAACCAAAAAATCCATATTTTTGGCTCCCACAGCAAAAAATGGGTTCAATGGCCGGAACTTTTACTATACCTGAATTCAACTGACCCTATACAATAACTGACAGCAATTTGGTTCGAATCGGCGACAAAAAAATTTCCGAAAAAAAACCACGTACCCCCCCCTTCTATATAATTTTCACTTCGGAACATCATTTAAACGCCCATAGCTCCCTTATTAAGCAACATATGGCAATGAATTTTGCACCGTTGGATTGCCCTTGTCAAGGCGCTTCTTCTGAGTCGAAAAAAATTTACCTGGATTTTTTCATTTTAGAGAAAATCGCAAAAAACCAAAAAATCCATATTTTTGGCTCCCACAGCAAAAAATGGGTTCAATGGCCGGAACTTTACTATACCTGAATTCAACTGACCCTATACAATAACTGACAGCAATTTGGTTCGAATCGGCGACAAAAAAATTTCCGAAAAAAACCACGTACCCCCCCCTTCTATATAATTTTCACTTCGGAAAATCATTTAAACGCCCATAGCTCCCTTATTAAGCAACATATGGCAATGAATTTTGCACCGTTGGATTGTCCTTGTCAAGGCGCTTCTTCTGAGTCGAAAAAAATTTACCTGCATTTTTTCATTTTAGAGAAAATTGCAAAAAAACAAAAAATCCATATTTTTGGCTCCCACAGCAAAAAATGGGTTCAATGGCCGGAACTTTTACTATACCTGAATTCAACTGACCCTATACAATAACTGACAGCAATTTGGTTCGAATCGGCGACATAAAAATTTCCGAAAAAAACCACGTACCCCCCCTTCTATATAATTTTCACTTCGGAAAATCATTTAAACGCCCATAGCTCCCTTATTAAGCAACATATGGCAATGAATTTTGCACCGTTGGATTGCCCTTGTCAAGGCGCTTCTTTTGAGTCGAAAAAAATTTACCTGGATTTTTTCATTTTAGAGAAAATCGCAAAAAAACAAAAAATCCATATTTTTGGCTCCCACAGCAAAAAATGGGTTCAATGGCCGGAACTTTTACTATACCTGAATTCAACTGACCCTATACAATAACTGACAGCAATTTGGTTCGAATCGGCGACAAAAAAATTTCCGAAAAAAACCACGAACCCCCCCCTTCTATATAATTTTCACTTCCGAAAATCATTTAAACGCCCATAGCTCCCTTATTAAGCAACATATGGCAATGAATTTTGCACCGTTGGATTGCCCTTGTCAAGGCGCTTCTTCTGAGTCGAAAAAAATTTACCTGGATTTTTTCATTTTAGAGAAAATCGCAAAAAACCAAAAAATCCATATTTTTGGCTCCTACAGCAAAAAATGGGTTCAATGGCCGGAACTTTTACTATACCTGAATTCAACTGACCCTATACAATAACTGACAGCAATTTGGTTCGAATCGGCGACAAAAAAATTTCCGAAAAAAACCACGTACCCCCCCCTTCTATATAATTTTCACTTCCGAAAATCATTTAAACGCCCATAGCTCCCTTATTAAGCAACATATGGCAATGAATTTTGCACCGTTGGATTGCCCTTGTCAAGGCTCTTCTTCTGAGTCGAAAAAAATTTACCTGGATTTTTTCATTTTAGAGAAAATCGCAAAAAACCAAAAAATCCATATTTTTGGCTCCTACAGCAAAAAATGGGTTCAATGGCCGGAACTTTTACTATACCTGAATTCAACTGACCCTATACAATAACTGACAGCAATTTGGTTCGAATCGGCGACAAAAAAATTTCCGAAAAAAACCCTTCTATATAATTTTCACTTCGGAAAATCATTTAAACGCCCATAGCTCCCTTATTAAGCAACATATGGCAATGAATTTTGCACCGTTGGATTGCCCTTGTCAAGGCGCTTCTTTTGAGTCGAAAAAAATTTACCTGGATTTTTTCATTTTAGAGAAAATCGAAAAAAACCAAAAAATCCATATTTTTGGCTCCCACAGCAAAAAATGGGTTCAATGGCCGGAACTTTTACTATACCTGAATTCAACTGACCCTATACAATAACTGACAGCAATTTGGTTCGAATCGGCGACAAAAAAATTTCCGAAAAAAACCACGTACCCCCCCCTTCTATATAATTTTCACTTCCGAAAATCATTTAAACGCCCATAGCTCCCTTATTAAGCAACATATGGCAATGAATTTTGCACCGTTGGATTGCCCTTGTCAAGGCGCTTCTTCTGAGTCGAAAAAAATTTACCTGGATTTTTTCATTTTAGAGAAAATCGCAAAAAACCAAAAAATCCATATTTTTGGCTCCTACAGCAAAAAATGGGTTCAATGGCCGGAACTTTTACTATACCTGAATTCAACTGACCCTATACAATAACTGACAGCAATTTGGTTCGAATCGGCGACAAAAAAATTTCCGAAAAAAACCCTTCTATATAATTTTCACTTCGGAAAATCATTTAAACGCCCATAGCTCCCTTATTAAGCAACATATGGCAATGAATTTTGCACCGTTGGATTGCCCTTATCAAGGCGCTTCTTTTGAGTCGAAAAAAATTTACCTGGATTTTTTCATTTTAGAGAAAATCGAAAAAAACCAAAAAATCCATATTTTTGGCTCCCACAGCAAAAAATGGGTTCAATGGCCGGAACTTTTACTATACCTGAATTCAACTGACCCTATACAATAACTGACAGCAATTTGGTTCGAATCGGCGACAAAAAAATTTCCGAAAAAAACCACGTACCCCCCCCTTCTATATAATTTTCACTTCCGAAAATCATTTAAACGCCCATAGCTCCCTTATTAAGCAACATATGGCAATGAATTTTGCACCGTTGGATTGCCCTTGTCAAGGCGCTTCTTCTGAGTCGAAAAAAATTTACCTGGATTTTTTCATTTTAGAGAAAATCGCAAAAAACCAAAAAATCCATATTTTTGGCTCCTACAGCAAAAAATGGGTTCAATGGCCGGAACTTTTACTATAGCTGAATTCAACTGACCCTATACAATAACTGACAGCAATTTGGTTCGAATCGGCGACAAAAAAATTTCCGAAAAAAACCCTTCTATATAATTTTCACTTCGGAAAATCATTTAAACGCCCATAGCTCCCTTATTAAGCAACATATGGCAATGAATTTTGCACCGTTGGATTGCCCTTGTCAAGGCGCTTCTTTTGAGTCGAAAAAAATTTACCTGGATTTTTTCATTTTAGAGAAAATCGAAAAAAAACAAAAAATCCATATTTTTGGCTCCCACAGCAAAAAATGGGTTCAATGGCCGGAACTTTTACTATACCTGAATTCAACTGACCCTATACAATAACTGACAGCAATTTGGTTCGAATCGGCGACAAAAAAAATTCCGAAAAAAACCACGTACCCCCCCTTCTATATAATTTTCACTTCGGAAAATCATTTAAACGCCCATAGCTCCCTTATTAAGCAACATATGGCAATGAATTTTGCACCGTTGGATTGCCCTTGTCAAGGCGCTTCTTTTGAGTCGAAAAAAATTTACCTGGATTTTTTCATTTTAGAGAAAATCGCAAAAAACCAAAAAATCCATATTTTTGGCTCCCACAGCAAAAAATGGGTTCAATGGCCGGAACTTTTACTATACCTGAATTCAACTGACCCTATACAATAACTGACAGCAATTTGGTTCGAATCGGCGACAAAAAAATTTCCGAAAAAAACCACGTACCCCCCCCTTCTATATAATTTTCACTTCTTAAAATCATTTAAACGCCCATAGCTCCCTTATTAAGCAACATATGGCAATGAATTTTGCACCGTTGGATTGCCCTTGTCAAGGCGCTTCTTTTGAGTCGAAAAAAATTTACCTGGATTTTTTCATTTTAGAGAAAATCGCAAAAAACCAAAAAATCCATATTTTTGGCTCCCACAGCAAAAAATGGGTTCAATGGCCGGAACTTTTACTATACCTACATTCAACTGACCCTATACAATAACTGACAGCAATTTGGTTCGAATCGGCGACAAAAAAATTTCCGAAAAAACCACGTACCCCCCCCTTCTAAATAATTTTCACTTCGGAAATTCATTTAAACGCCCATAGCTCCCTTATTAAGCAACATATGGCAATGAATTTTGCACCGTTGGATTGCCCTTGTCAAGGCGCTTCTTCTGAGTCGAAAAAAATTTACCTGGATTTTTTCATTTTAGAGAAAATCGCAAAAAAACAAAAAAATCCATATTTTTGGCTCCCACAGCAAAAAATGGGTTCAATGGCCGGAACTTTTACTATACCTGAATTCAACTGACCCTATACAATAACTGACAGCAATTTGGTTCGAATCGGCGACAAAAAAATTTCCGAAAAAAACCACGTACCGCCCCCTTCTATATAATTTTCACTTCGGAAAATCATTTAAACGCCCATAGCTCCCTTATTAAGCAACATATGGCAATGAATTTTGCACCGTTGGATTGCCCTTGTCAAGGCGCTTCTTCTGAGTCGAAAAAAATTTACCTGGATTTTTTCATTTTAGAGAAAATCGCAAAAAACCAAAAAATCCATATTTTTGGCTCCCACAGCGAAAAATGGGTTCAATGGCCGGAACTTTTACTATACCTGAATTCAACTGACTCTATACAATAACTGACAGCAATTTGGTTCGAATCGGCGACAAAAAAATTTCCGAAAAAAACCACGTACCCCCCCCCTTCTATATAATTTTCACTTCGGAAATTCATTTAAACGCCCATAGCTCCCTTATTAAGCAACATATGGCAATGAATTTTGCACCGTTGGATTGCCCTTGTCAAGGCGCTTCTTCTGAGTCGAAAAAAATTTACATGGATTTTTTCATTTTAGAGAAAATCGCAAAAAACCAAAAAATCCATATTTTTGGCTCCCACAGCAAAAAATGGGTTCAATGGCCGGAACTTTTACTATACCTGAATTCAACTGACCCTATACAATAACTGACAGCAATTTGGTTCGAATCGGCGACAAAAAAATTTCCGAAAAAAACCACGTACCCCCCCTTCTATATAGTTTTCACTTCGGAAATTCATTTAAACGCCCATAGCTCCCTTATTAAGCAACATATGGCAATGAATTTTGCACCGTTGGATTGCCCTTGTCAAGGCGCTTCTTCTGAGTCGAAAAAAATTTACCTGGATTTTTTCATTTTAGAGAAAATCTCAAAAAACCAAAAAATCCATATTTTTGGCTCCCACAGCAAAAATTGGGTTCAATGGCCGGAACTTTTACTATACCTGAATTCAACTGACCCTATACAATAACTGACAGCAATTTGGTTCGAATCGGCGACAAAAAAATTTCCGAAAAAAACCACGTACCCCCCCCTTCTATATAATTTTCACTTCGGAAATTCATTTAAACGCCCATAGCTCCCTTATTAAGCAACATATGGCAATGAATTTTGCACCGTTGGATTGCCCTTGTCAAGGCGCTTCTTCTGAGTCGAAAAAAATTTACATGGATTTTTTCATTTTAGAGAAAATCGCAAAAAACCAAAAAATCCATATTTTTGGCTCCCACAGCAAAAAATGGGTTCAATGGCCGGAACTTTTACTATACCTGAATTCAACTGACCCTATACAATAACTGACAGCAATTTGGTTCGAATCGGCGACAAAAAAATTTCCGAAAAAAACCACGTACCCCCCCTTCTATATAGTTTTCACTTCGGAAATTCATTTAAACGCCCATAGCTCCCTTATTAAGCAACATATGGCAATGAATTTTGCACCGTTGGATTGCCCTTGTCAAGGCGCTTCTTCTGAGTCGAAAAAAATTTACCTGGATTTTTTCATTTTAGAGAAAATCTCAAAAAACCAAAAAATCCATATTTTTGGCTCCCACAGCAAAAATTGGGTTCAATGGCCGGAACTTTTACTATACCTGAATTCAACTGACCCTATACAATAACTGACAGCAATTTGGTTCGAATCGGCGACAAAAAAATTTCCGAAAAAAACCACGTACCCCCCCCTTCTATATAATTTTCACTTCGGAAATTCATTTAAACGCCCATAGCTCCCTTATTAAGCAACATATGGCAATGAATTTTGCACCGTTGGATTGCCCTTGTCAAGGCACTTCTTCTGAGTCGAAAAAAATTTACCTGGATTTTTTCATTTTAGAGAAAATCTCAAAAAACCAAAAAATCCATATTTTTGGCTCCCACAGCAAAAAATGGGTTCAATGGCCGGAACTTTTACTATACCTGAATTCAACTGACCCTATACAATAACTGACAGCAATTTGGTTCGAATCGGCGACAAAAAAATTTCCGAAAAAAACCACGTACCCCCCCTTCTATATAATTTTCACTTCGGAAATTCATTTAAACGCCCATAGCTCCCTTATTAAGCAACATATGGCAATGAATTTTGCACCGTTGGATTGCCCTTGTCAAGGCGCTTCTTCTGAGTCGAAAAAAATTTACCTGGATTTTTTCATTTTAGAGAAAATCGCAAAAAAACAAAAAAATCCATATTTTTGGCTCCCACAGCAAAAAATGGGTTCAATGGCCGGAACTTTTACTATACCTGAATTCAACTGACCCTATACAATAACTGACAGCAATTTGGTTCGAATCGGCGACAAAAAAATTTCCGAAAAAAACCACGTACCCCCCCCTTCTATATAATTTTCACTTCGGAAATTCATTTAAACGCCCATAGCTCCCTTATTAAGCAACATATGGCAATGAATTTTGCACCGTTGGATTGCCCTTGTCAAGGCGCTTCTTCTGAGTCGAAAAAAATTTACCTGGATTTTTTCATTTTAGAGAAAATCGCAAAAGACCAAAAAATTAATATTTTTGGCTCCCACAGCAAAAATTGGGTTCAATGGCCGGAACTTTTACTATACCTGAATTCAACTGACCCTATACAATAACTGACAGCAATTTGGTTCGAATCGGCGACAAAAAAATTTCCGAAAAAAACCACGTACCCCCCCCTTCTATATAATTTTCACTTCGGAAATTCATTTAAACGCCCATAGCTCCCTTATTAAGCAACATATGGCAATGAATTTTGCACCGTTGGATTGCCCTTGTCAAGGCGCTTCTTCTGAGTCGAAAAAAATTTACCTGGATTTTTTCATTTTAGAGAAAATCGCAAAAAAACCAAAAAATTAATATTTTTGGCTCCCACAGCAAAAATTGGGTTCAATGGCCGGAACTTTTACTATACCTGAATTCAACTGACCCTATACAATAACTGACAGCAATTTGGTTTGAATCGGCGACAAAAAAATTTCCGAAAAAAACCACGTACCCCCCCCTTCTATATAATTTTCACTTCGGAAATTCATTTAAACGCCCATAGCTCCCTTATTAAGCAACATATGGCAATGAATTTTGCACCGTTGGATTGCCCTTGTCAAGGCGCTTCTTCTGAGTCGAAAAAAATTTACCTGGATTTTTTCATTTTAGAGAAAATCGCAAAAAACCAAAAAATTAATATTTTTGGCTCCCACAGCAAAAATTGGGTTCAATGGCCGGAACTTTTACTATACCTGAATTCAACTGACCCTATACAATAACTGACAGCAATTTGGTTCGAATCGGCGACAAAAAAATTTCCGAAAAAAACCACGTACCCCCCCCCCCTTCTATATAATTTTCACTTCGGAAATTCATTTAAACGCCCATAGCTCCCTTATTAAGCAACATATGGCAATGAATTTTGCACCGTTGGATTGCCCTTGTCAAGGCGCTTCTTCTGAGTCGAAAAAAATTTACATGGATTTTTTCATTTTAGAGAAAATCGCAAAAAACCAAAAAATCCATATTTTTGGCTCCCACAGCAAAAAATGGGTTCAATGGCCGGAACTTTTACTATACCTGAATTCAACTGACCCTATACAATAACTGACAGCAATTTGGTTCGAATCGGCGACAAAAAAATTTCCGAAAAAAACCACGTACCCCCCCCTTCTATATAATTTTCACATCGGAAAATCATTTAAACGCCCATAGCTCCCTTATTAAGCAACATATGGCAATGAATTTTGCACCGCTGGAAATGGTGTAACTAACTTTTAAAAAAATAGTAACATTACACACTGCTGCAAGTATACAAAAACGAAAAATCGTCTTTGTTACTTCTACCCAACGTGAATGGATAATACCTAACTGCATACTAGACATAATATTATCACAACCTCATTCTCATCTTAACTGTTACGATTTTACATCTAAAAAGAACTTATTTCACCTAAAGTCCATTCAAAAATCAAAAAACCTCCAACGTCGCATTTTCTTGGATAATAACTATCCGCATCGTCGTTTAGTGTAAAATTTGGTGAGAATTGTAATTTTGAGGTTAAGTATTTATAAAATGTCGCGTTTTTCTGGGCATGTTTTAGTAAAAATAATAAGAATCAATAAATAAATGAAACGTGCTGATATTAAAACAATTGGAACGAAATTCAGAGCAATTGAATTTTATTTTGAATGAAATAAATGTCATAATTTATAGTTACCAACATAGTATGAAAAAATATCTACCTAGGGTTTTTTAAATTTTACCACCGTAAAGCAACAGGTGTTGGTTTTTGTTTTTTGAATGGATTTTAGCTGCTAATGCGCAAGAACATCCCAGACATTGATAAGATTTTATTTTTTCATTCAGTCAGTTGAATATTAAACAAATAAGCAATGACGGTGTCTTCTTTAAGTAATTACTGTGTTTTCTTTAAGCAATAATTGTGTCTTCTTCTTCCATGTTATCCTCTTCAGCACTTTTTCCCTTCACTTTCTTTCTTATGCTTTCAGTGGAATCTGTTATAGTCCAGGCGTAAAGTATATACAGGCCAAGTCACGTAAGGTTTATTTCTGATTTTATTTTGTACGCAACCAAAAATACTAATTACGCTGATCACTTGATACCGTTTATAATGTGTTTTAATTTAGTAATCAACGTGGGTATGTAATTTGACTAAAAATGTCAAAATGACAGTTGATGAATTTAATTTTTGATTTCATTATTCAGAACAGGAAAACGTCATTTTGACATTTTTAGTCAAATTACATACCTACGTTGATTACTAAATTAAATCACATTATAAAGAGTATCAAGGAGTCAGCGTCATCAGTATTATTGGTTGCGTTCAAAATAAATTCAGAAATAAACCTTATGTGACTTGCCCTGTATGTTTGTCTCATTTAGAGTATTCCAGACAATAAAGTTCATTCTTCATATTCAGATTGGAATTGTCAAAAAACCTTTAGGTTGGCACTAGTGATAAAGTTGCCAGCCACGCCGACGCACGTTTTAATTTGTTTTAAGTGACGCCAACTTAAAAGAAATAAAAATCCCAAATGACGCGTCAACTGATTCATTCTCAATGGATTTTTTCTTTCGTATGTTATTTTTGCAATAATTCCTCTAAATTAAAATTGCACACAATCCTCTTCCTTATTTAATTAGTAATTATTACAAACTTGTGGAGATCATACTGTGAAACTCTTCAATGAGTAAACAAATTATTATTATTGGTTTCATAACCTGTACTTCACATTTTGACACAAACACAGTGACATTATTTTATTGACATTTATGTTACTAAACGCTGTTCAAAAATCAAAAAACCATTGTGATGCAAATAACACACATTTTTAATGACATTTTTTATTACTTATCACAGTGACAGATAAATCATTTGCACCACAATCTCAGCAAAAGTGCAATTATGCATTAAAAACGGTGTAGTCACTACATTTTCGCCGACCTTGAATTTGATAGTTCAGTGATGTGAATGTGTCGTAATAAAAGTTTTCTTTTCAGCATTTTCTTTCGTTATAGAATATTTTGATTCACATTGCCAATTAAGCAAATCATAATTTTGTAAAGATTTCTGCTATTTTCTTTATTTTTTAAAGTTTATTTTTTTCTAATACGCTCATACGTTTTTGCGCAACCAGCTTTACAGCGCTGACACAACATCGGTTACAGCACCCTGTAAAACTTTTGGAGTAGTATGCGCCAGATGGCGCCAGAGTGCGCAGTGCTCATTACTGCGTCCGGGTCATGATCAAGACAGCCAGGAATGCAATAATTAATTTTATGTCCTTACTCCGATTATAAAAATGTCATAAAGAAATCGTAAAATTGTCATCAAATTATTTATTAGAACCAACGAGTGGAATAAATTATTCGAATTTCCGCGTAAATTTTTATCAGGTCTTGGCGAGCGCGTTGAAAAAAATCACCACCCGGCCCAATTTAAATCGATGCAGTGGCGCACCTCGCCGCCGCCACTGCTCGCGAGTATGCCAATCACGGAAAGACAAACGACATTCTAGTTTTTGCGGTTGTTTTGTGAGGCCGTGTGTTTTCTTGCTTGTCTGTCATATTCGCCAAGTCGCGGCCAACTTAGATGTATGTTAACGAGGCGAAGAAATTGTGTCAGGTCTGGATCAGATAGAGAACCCGAGGAGCCGATCTCTATCGGATTTTTTGCCCCAAGCGTAGGTACATTTTAAACGACGTTTTTCGCAAAAAACTAGACGGACGTTAATTCGGTGCAAGACTGTACGCGGCCGTCAATTATGCCCAAGCCTGTACTTACGTCAGAAGAACGAAATTCCGAAACACGAAAAAACTCCAGGTTTGTGTTAAATGGGCAAGACAATAACGCACTCTGAATAATTTACGAATTATCGCGTTACTGGAAACGTTGCCAACAGCTTCAACATCAACACGCACCTCATGCATGCGCAAGAATCCTCGATGGAATGCACTTTTCCACATCAGATCGACAACTGATTCGGAATAAAATCGAAGCCAGTTTTGTTAGTTATTCTCGCACCCAATTAATGCGCTGTTCAACAAATTGAAAATAATAATCTGATTGATAATGGAGCATTACCATACAACAAATATGGTCAAAAGCTGTAAAATCTCACCAATTTGTCTTAATTAATGTTGGGAAGTGTTGCCGAGCATTAAAACATCCTGCCGTCATGTCTACGGTTTTATCTAATTTATATGGGTATTGGTGGAGCAGGTTCTATGAGGAATTATAGGTTTTTTTGCTTCAAACACATTTATAAAATTAGTAGTAGTCGTTACACCATTATAACTATAAATTTACACAGAATCATGTTGTAACTTCTGGAACTCGGATTAAGGATCGCGGGATAGGATCAAAACGATTCAAATAGAACGAGACGTGACAGAATCGTTATTAACAAAAACATTAGGTACAAGTTTTGGAAAAAACTGTTTTAGCACATAACTCAGATTCCGGAGACAAGTTGTGAGAATGTGGGAAAATGAGTCGCTGAACCGGCGGCGAAAAGAACGAAAAAGATTTATGAAGAGCGCAGGTGAAAGGGAAGAAAGAGTGCATGTTTTGAGAGAACGAAGGGCCGAGCCGGGGATGCAAGTCTCTTGTCACTAATATGGAAATTAAGGGCACAAAAAGGCAGAGTCTTGTACTTGAAGTAAATGTTGTTGGAATGAAATTATAACAATGCAAGTTGTCAAACGATCGTACATAACCTCAAAATTGTTTTGTAGTAAGTTCTTGGTGGACAAGTTAATTCGAATCGTCGAAGACGACATTATTGAAGTCTTCAGATTAGATTATCGTGTAAAATCTATCAAAGAGGTACCAACTTAGGCGCACGATCTAGGGGAAACAGCTAGTTATATCACTAGATCGGTCACCCTACCCGCGACACTTTTTCGGTTTTTATTTTAACGAAATATTAAATCACGATGGTTTTGTGCAAATCGACGCAAATTAAAGCGGTCAAAAGTTAATAGATGTGAGTGAATGTTTTGAGAGAACAAAGGGCCAAGGCGGGGATGCAATTCTCTTGTCACTAATATCTATGGAAATTAAGGGCGCAAAATGGGAGAGTCTTGTACAGTAAGAAGTAAATGTTGTTCGAATGATATTATAAAAATGCAAAACAAAACTAGATAAAATAAATATAAAATGTTTTACACCAGAAATAGTTTGGACAACACGATTAAGTCCCCCAGTTGTCAAACGGGCGTACATAACCTCAAAATTGTTTTGTAGTAAGTTCTTGGTGGACAAGTTAATTGAATCGTCGAAGATGACATTACTGAAGTCTTGGGCTTTATTCAGATTAGATTATTGTGTAAAATCTATGGTAAAATTGCCAATGAGGTACCAACTTAGGCGCACGATCTAGGGGAAACAGCTAGTTATATCACTAGATCGGTCACCCTACCCGCGACATTTTTTCGGTTTTTATTTTAACGAAATATTAAATCACGATGGTTTTGTGCAAATCGACGCAAATTAAAGCGGTCAAAAGTTAATAGATGTGAGTGAATGTTTTGACAGAACAAAGGGCCGAGCCGGGGATGCAAGTCTCTTGTCCCTAATATGGAAATTAAGGGCGCAAAAAGGGAGAGTCTTGTATGACTTGAATACAGTAAGAAGTAAAGTTGTTCGAATGAAATTATAAAAATGCAAAACAGGACCAGATAAAATAAATACCTACATATAAAATGTTTTACACCATTTAACCAGAATTAGCTAACCGGTCAGTGTCGGAGAACACGATTCAATCCCCCTAGCTGTCAAACATCGTACATAACCTCAAAACTGTTGTGCAGCAAATTCTTGTCAGACAAGTTAATACGAATGCTTTAGAATGCGACATCGTCGGAGACGACATTATTGAAGTCTTAGACTATTCAAATTAGATTATCGCGTAGAATCTATGGTAAGGTTGCGAATGAGGTACCAACTTGAGTGCGTAATCTAGGGGAAACAGCTGGTTATATCACTAACTTTTTCAAACGAAATATCTACCGGGTGATCAAAAATGACTGTTTAAGTTGGTAATACAAGCATTTTGTTATTCGGCTGTTTGCAATACTGCAACCGATACATCTTTTGACAGATATTTGACGGGAAATCAACAGCGACAATATTGTAAAGTCCATTTAAAAATCAAAAAACCACCAACGTCGCATTTTCCTCGATAATTACTATCGGCAACGCTGTTTAGTGTAAGATTTGGTGGGAATTGTAATTTTGAGGTTAAATGTTTATTAAATCTCTTGTTTTTCTGGACATGATTTAGTAAAATTAATAAGAATCAATAAATAAATGAAACGTGCTGCTGATAAAATAATATGAACGGAATTCAAAGCAATTGAACTTTATTTTGAATCAAATAAATGTCATAATTTATAGTTACCAACATAGTATGAAAAAATATCTACATAGGGTTTTTTAAGTTTTACCAACCTAAAGCAGCAGGTGGTGGTTTTTTGATTTTTGAATGGACTTTAGGTTACTTCAAAAATCAACATGGACCTATCAAGCAATCAAGTTTTCGAGTATTTTTTGCTTTGTAAATGTGGATTTTGACATTAAGTATATTTGTAAATAGGTTATAAACTGTCACTGAGATTGTTACTATTTTATTTGTTATTAGGAAAATGAAACATTTTTTTGACACTGACAAATAAAACGTCAAAACCAATCCAGACCGACTTAATACAGCAAAAAATAGGTGTATGCGATTTTTCTGCACAGCAGTGTACGTATGTTTAATAAATCAACAGTACAAAGAAACAACTTGAACTGTCAACTGTCAGTATGAAGTCGTCAACAACCGGAAGTTACTCCAGTTATACCATTTAAAAGAAAAAATCGGTACTGCCAACTCAAACAGTCGTTTCTGATGACGGTGTATTAAATGAGGATGGTTTTGTGCAAATTGACGCAAATTAAAGCGGTCAAAAGTTAAACGATATGAGTGAATGTTTTGAGAAAACAAAGGGCCCGAAAACAAAGGGCCCAGCCAGGCCATAATATGGAAATGAAGGACACAAAAACGGAGAGTCTTGTAAGACTTGAATACAGTAAAAAGTAAATGTTCGAATGAAATTATAAAAATGCAAAGCAGGACCAGATAAAATAAATACACTTAAAATGTTTTACACCATATAACCAGAATTAGCTAATCGATCAGTGTTGACAACACGATTCAGTTCCCCCAGAAGGTTGATACATATAACCTCAAAATTGTTGTGGAGTAAGTTCTTGTCGGAGAAGTTAATACGAATGGTTTAGAATTGTCGAAGACGATATTATTGAAGTCTCGGACTTTATTCAAATTAGATTCTCGCGTAAAATCTATAGTAAAATTGTCAATGAGGTACCAACGTAAGTGCGTGATCTAGGGGAAACAGCTAGTTACATATTTCACTAGATCAGCCACGCTACCTGCTAAACTTTTTCGGCTTTTGTTTAAACGAAAACGTTGACAGAGTTAGGGAAATTACATAAAATGAAGGGAGAAGTACATTAATTAAAGAAATTTTAAAAAACAATGGGAAAGAGAAAAAGAAAGGAGGAGAGTAAGAAGATCATAGAAGTAGTACAAAGTGATCAAAGAATGACGGAATCTGTTGGTAACAATGAAAATTTGAATGATTTTGGTAGCAATGTAATCTAAACGCATTTCCGGTTGTCAGCTTTGACAGAGTTGACAGGCGAATTTGACCTTTACCATCAAAGGGTAATTTTTGTAATAGCATAAACATACTCGACATAACCTAGGTATTTTTTTT
Source organism: Tenebrio molitor (assembly GCF_963966145.1). Taxonomy (NCBI): domain Eukaryota; kingdom Metazoa; phylum Arthropoda; class Insecta; order Coleoptera; family Tenebrionidae; genus Tenebrio; species Tenebrio molitor. Next base: position 1,647,057 of record NC_091049.1, read on the forward strand.
TTAATGTCGTGTCAAGTTAAAACATCCGGTCAGTGCCAATTACGAAACAGAAAAACACCAATATTTTTCAATTGTTTCATTGCCAACAGACTCAATCATTGTTGATCACGCTGTAGTTGAATTATTGAGAAATACGGAAGAGCTGTCATAAACAAAAGAAAATATGTAAACAGATTCACACTATTCTTAAAATATACGAAGGGGAAACAGCAGTGTCAAATGTCAAACGCTTGAAAATATGCAAAAAAAAATGCAAGAGTGAAACCAATCATGATAGGGTCCGGGTGTGAACAGTTCTTTTGGAAACACAGAAGATTTCCCAACAACACAAAAGCCTTTTCTCTTCTCTTCTTTTTCTTTGTTTTTTTAGTTTTTTCTTCTCTTATTGCTTCTTTTGGGCTCCACATACCTAGTCTTTTTTGGCGCTTTGAAGCTATTACGATGATGACTTTCGTTTAGAATTATGTAATGTCTACGACACCAAACAAGCAATTTATTGTGACCATGTGGGTCATTAAGCTTATTGCTGTAGCATCTGTCAGCGATTTACTATTTCCACCAGGGTATTGCACTTTACAATTTTTCCTTCAGTACATACAATATTTGTCTTAATTATTTTCAAAGTCAAGACTTAACTACTTTAAATTAAACATTTTGCATCAGTCTAGTTTTCTCCACTTTCCCTTACCAACACAATTAATTGCACTTGTGCGCTCAACTCTCATAACTGCACCATAAATTGCCAAAAAGTACAGTTAATTAAACGGCAACGTGGACATTTTGTCCAGCTGACTTTTTCCGCCCACTCTCGCCGCTCTTTTTAAGGCAAACAAGAAAATTTTTCGATAATCGGTCGCCATGACCCGAGGTAATCGTAACAGGTGGGTCTCGCTCTCCACTTTCTTCCAGAGTATCCGTATTATGCACATGCATGAGCACAAGTTTTAATTGTTTCGCTGCAAAGAACAAAGAAATTGCACATTTTGAAGCTTGCAATTAAATAGTTGCGCTGAAAGATAAGCAACTATAAAATAAACATTCGAATTGACCACCGCACGCTCTAACAATAGCCAATTCAACGCGAAAGCTTTAAATATTGTTACTGTCAGTCGTAATTTCCCTCGCAAATTTCAATTTAATTTCCTGATCATATTTTAGCTGGGGCAACACCTCCTCCTCCAGGGTTCAGAGTTGCTGATTCGGTTATTGAGGGGGGCACGTCTGCAACCGCGTAACACCACTTTAACTGCATTATAAATTATAATTTAATAACCTTCATGTTCATTATTAACGATCTAGGGAAAAATTGAAGGGTCATCTAGGCCAGGTACCCGCATATTCTTGGTGGCCATTAATTTTTCAACAATTTACGGTTAATTAGAAAATTCCGTTAACGTGAGAATAACACTTCCGCTTTAACACCAGATGCTTCTCTTTGCAAACTTAAAATATGTCCAGTCAAACTACAAAGTGGTATCGTAGCAGGTTTTGACAATTTGAGTGTTTTGCCGCATACTAGAAAAGTGACACCAACTATCAAGAACTGTCAAAATGACAGGTATAAGAGAGGTTAGGTTCATCAATCGAAAAATATGAAATAAATCAGTTTGTAGTGGTTTTAAACCCATTAAAAATGAAAGGTTAGAAACAGACACAAAACAATACAACAATAAATAATTTTATCTTCTCTTAAAAACTGAAAAATCTCATTTAAGTGTTTTCTTAACAAAGATGTAGTAAAGACGAACATAAACAGTGCGTTGAAGGCTTTTGGCACACTTAAACAACACAACTTAGGTTTTAGGTTAGGTTAGGTGCGTTTTAAGAGTCATGTATTTTAGCCGTGTAAATAAGTAAAAATGAAGAGAAATTAGTTGGTGGTCCATGATACGCACTTGTAATGACATTTAAATCGATCTGGCCTGAATGCCGCGCCACCGAGTGGGTATGCGATCGGTTAGACAATAAGGAATCCGCGATAAGAGATCTTGTCGTTTTGCCATTTCGTAATGGCAGCCCGACGACAACAATATGTACTTGTGACGTCCATTTCGGGCGGGTCTCCCCTACACGTCCGTCTATTCCCTAACATCATGTCCGATAAGCCGGTCCGATATTAATTGATAAGAGCGTCATTTAATCGTTGTAGAAGCTCGCGGCGACAAAAGGGGAAGTGACGTAGGTACAATTCGGTGATCAGGTTGTAAGGTTGTAGTCCGTCGCATTAATGGTGGTACCAACTGTAAAAAACACACAACAGCTTGTCGGACCAGAGAAAGGCGGAGCTTGGTACCGTCATTATCAACTAATGAATTACGGGTGACAATTGCGAATCATCTATATTCATCTGTTCCAACGCTACTTCGAGCGGCCAGTTTTTGTCCATCCGGCCATATTTTCGACAGTTTTCTATATAATTAGAGCCGGTCCGGCAGCCACCATTTATGACAGACGTACCCAATTACAGGACGGGCACGAACCCCACTGACGACACCGCCCCCGAACACGTTTTCCCGCACAACTTTTCCGAAAAAACTCCCACCTCCGGCTTTATTTGGTCGAAAATTGGCACTCGTAAAATTTGATAGGGCCCTGCCGGGTCGGAGCGGATTGGACAATGGGTCCTTAAGACGGCCAAAAACCGCTAATTAATTATGATAAGCAGAAACAAATGAATGCGCGGCGGCATTAATCAAAACAAGCACGTTGGACCGAGCGGTCGTGCATACCGACTGTCAAAAACTGCATCGTCAAATATTTCAAATGAGGAGCTGGTGGGAAAAAACAACGCGAATAACTGAGCTCTTTCGCATTATTATTTTTTTATTCGTTTGCTTCGGCTCTGTCTTGCCTTTTTGCCAGGGCTTCGCTTCTTGGACTCTTTACTTTATCATCTTCGCACCAAAAATATTTACAAACACTTTTACTTTATCTAAACTGCACCAATTTACGTCTAACGAACTGTACATTAACAATTTTTTCATTATTAAATTTTTTTAGTAATAATAATAATAATAATACAGCGGCCCCACTAACATGAAAGCACTACTATAATTCCTTCAGTGAAGTTAAGCAGTGTCGGGTGTGGTCCGAATTTGGATGGGTGATCGCCGGGGAAACTAGTTTTAATTGATTTGGACAAAATATCTCGAGATTTACTCAACCGATTTTGACGAAATTTATACCATCTATTCTTTGTAATATTATCTAGGATGTACCCGAGGATTTTTCTGATTGGATGCCGCGTTCATTTTTTATTAATTTTTAAAACTCAAAATTTTGGTAAAATCAGAGATTTTTTCAAACGGCTGTCATTTCTACAAAAAAATATATATTTTTTTTTCCTTTGCGCTACACGTTAGCCATTATCTTTCTTTACAAGAAAACATTTTTTTTAATTTTTCGGACAATCTCTGATTCAGAAAAAAAATTCCCCATTTTTCAAGTATTTTTTCAAAAGAAGGTCATACTAGACGACTTACTCGTATATCTCCACCATTTTTTAATTTTCTTTGTTTGTTTTTTCTTTAAATTTACTCATAAAACTATAATGTATTGGTGAAAAATAAAAATTATTTTATACAGGGTGTCGCAAAATTAACGTATTCCAAGTCGGGGGTCTTGTAGGGAAAAATCTCAGGAATCTCAAAAAAATAAAATAAAAAATATAGGGGGGGGGGGGGTCTTTACAAAGATATATGGGTCTGAAGGTTCAAACTTTTCATCATGTTTTCTTCAAATAAAAAATATAAATGGTTGACATTCATTTTGAAATATGGTGAGGATGATTGTGTAAAATATTAAAATATAAATGAAAAAACATTTCTTGAAAAAACAGCTTTATCTCGAAAAAAAAAATTTTATTTTTCCAATTTTTGTTCAAAAGGGAAGTACTTACAACATAGCTAGAATATTAATCAGGTACTTTTGAACAAATATTGGCAACTTTGATATTTTTTTCAAAGTGACAGCAATTTTTACTTGGTCAACAGGATGTCTCCTACTAAGCCCCGAACTCGGAATACGATAATTTTGCGACACCCTGTATAATATTTAACAGTTGCACCAAAAAATAATAAAAATAATGTTCTGCGTGCATCTGTTCACGAAACCAGTTAAATTAATTTTTTAAAAGGTTGTTATACTTACATGTTTTTTGTGGCCAGTGTAGGACGTAGATACATAAGCCAGTTTGTAATCTCTTGCAGTCACTTCTTTGGTTTTATGTTCTAGATTTAGAGTAAACAAACTTAAGAGATATCTTTATGTCCACTACTGTATACCTACTTGATTTTGTTATCAGGCGTCTAAATAAAAACCTGATCAAGAGTGCACATTTTCGTAGCTTGTGACTTTGCAGCTGTCAAAAAGGAGAAACTTGTGAAACTTCCAACTTGCGAAACTTCCAAAAGTGCGTTGTTAAAATTGTTCAAAGCACTCTTGACCCGATTTTTCTTGCCACAATCAATTAAGCAAATGTATCGGGTGTTCATTTAAATTTCTCAGATGCTTAAATCTAACCTCACTTTTTGCATTTTTGACGAGAAATTTAAATGAACACCCGATATTTGAAAAACCATTCCTTTTATTAGTAATTTAAAATGTTCGGTGGCTCAATCCAAGATGGTGGCAATGCTGGTAGCTGATGAAATCGGATACAAAGTCTCCATCCGCGACATGTGTTAATCTCGTTTTCCTTTTTTCCGCTTGTTGATCTATTACGCCACGCGGCTGGCTCTTCTTTGTCGCGAAATGACTGCAAACTAATTTTTCCCCCCCGCCGCAAAACAATTAACTCAGGTAATGTGTTTGGTAGGTGTTGCGGATGATTTACGCCAATAAGGCTGTGTTGTTGGGCGTTAGCCGAGAATTTTATGGAATCCAGTCGTAATTGTCATCGACCGCCAAGACTATTAAATGGACATAAATTTCCTAGACGGACAGGAATACTTATTATTATTGTGGTCGCGCCAACATTAAAATTGCATCTGTTAGTTGGACGACGAAAAAAGACGTTGCCGTTAAAAATTCCATAAAGCTTTCTTTCATAACGTCGATGACGCTTTTTTCCCGATCGGCTCATTCAGAAAACATCAAAGGTGGCGTATTTGTCGCCATGTTGGCAACAGCTGAGGTGACATTTTGGAAGTTTTCGTAAAAAATATTACCACCAAGATTTTCTCCCCGAATATGAATTACAATTTTTTAGTGAGACATCTTTTACTGCAGCTGTTAACTTCCACGTAAAAATAATTATCTTTCCTGACATGTTAAAACGTCATTGAGACAAAGCCTAAGTGAGGTAGAAGAAATTAAGTACATTTCTGGGTAGAGACCTTAAAAAGTGATTTGTATTATCTATAGTGCGACCGGTAAAGAGGTTTCTATTGTACGGTGATTTCCATAAAAATGCTAGCCCCCTGGAAATTGTTAACTGATTTTATTGTACTTTTCACAGAAATGCAATCAAGTGAGGTAAATAGACGACTGGGAAAAAATCTCTTTTTGTGAAAACTGTGTGGACTTCTTTCGATTTATCGATTTTTGAAAATTTCACAAGGGAAAATAATTTTAATCTTTGAATCTAGCTGTGAACGTGTCGGATTGCAGGAATGAGGAAGACTGGAATTTCAATTAGGAACTTTACTGACCGTGTGGGTTGCAACGTAGTTGCGGTGTTAAGTTTTTACTTCGGCTGAAAAAAGGATTCTAGAGCGTCGCCAAAGGACTCGTGCTCTGCACGGACCACTCCTGAGGTTGCCAGTTTTTACGGAAATAACAAGCACCGAAGAGGTTCATCTAGGTCTAAGTATTGTGTTGTTAAGTATAAAAAGAAAAACGAAGAATTGCAAGAGAGGTAACAAGTACAGATGGACAGATTTCGGAGGAAGAAAAAGGGAATGACTAATAAGAATGCTGCAAATATCTGGTAGTCCATATTTGGCAAAAATTTGAAATTAGAAGAATATAAATCAAAATTCAATTTTAGACAGAATCATGTTGGATTAATATTAGTGAAACGAAATAACAGGTGTTCAATTGAAAAGTCCATCGAATTGGCTTTGATCTTTGTCGCTATCTTTATCTAACCAACTAAATTTACGATGTTATTGTCTTTTAAAAAATAAAGTCAAAGCCAATTCGATGAACTTTTCAATTGAACACCTGTTATATTGGGACAAAAAAATTAAAACGAAACAATTGAAGAAACAATATTAAGATGTAATAAAATAATAATATAAAACAAGAAAAATAACGAAACTTCGATACAGAAGAAGTAAGATTTTTGCCATTAAGAAGTAAATGACAGTTATACAAATGATTAAATGCTTCCCAAATCCCAAATATTTTTGAAATGATATTAGTAAGATTGTTGGCATTTAGACTGAAATAACATTTATAATAGCATATTATTGTACAAGTTTTATAAGACGGTATATTGTCACACGCGCGGGTTTAAAGCACGATGAGCATAACGAGGAGCAAGTGCGACAAAAAGTTTTATAAAACGAGTGTAATACAGTATTTTTTCTATTTTGCTCTGTTAGTTTTACGAACATTTCTATTTAAATGAAATTTCATTTCACACGGGGGATTTTTTGTCTGTGATGTTTGGGTTGCTCCTTCTGTTCTGATTGTTATTGTTTGACAACTGACTTTTGATTTTGTTGGATATTCAAGGTCCACTAACAGAAATTGATATGATCAAAATAAAAGTTTCCAAAAACAGTATCTTAATAGCCTTCATTATTACACTGGTGTTTTAATAGATTCATTAAAGACGCAAAGTATAAGAAAAATTATCAAATATTTTTAAGGTGATATTAGTAAAAAAAAAATTCATTTGGACATCAAATAAATTTTTTAAAACCCATAGAATGCTTCCAAAATATTTTTAATATGATATTAGTAAGATTTTTGCCATTAAGAAGTAAATGACAGTTATACAAATGATTAAATGCTTCCCAAGTATTTTTGGCATTTACACTGAAATAACATTTATAATAACATATTATTATACAAGTTTTATAAGACGGTATATTGTCACACGCGCGGGTTTAAAGCACGATGAGCATAACGAGGAGCAAGTGCGACAAAAAGTTTTATAAAACGAGTGTAATACAGTATTTTTTCTATTTTGCTCTGTTAGTTTTGCGAACATTTCTATTTAAACGAAATTTCATTTCACACGGGGGATTTTTTGTCTGTGATGTTTGGGTTGCTGTTTGACAACTGACGTTTGATTTGGTTGGATATTCAAGGTCCACTAACAGAAATTGATATGATCAAAATGAAAGTTTCCCAAAACAGTATCTTCATTAAAACACTGGTGTTTTAATAGAGTCATTAAAGACGCAAAGTATAAAAAAATGATTAGATATTTTCAAAATATTTTTCAGGTGATATTAGTAAAAAAAATTACATTTGGACATCACATAAAAATTTTAAAACCCATAGAATGCTTCCAAAATATTTTTAATATAATATTAGTAAGATTTTTGCCATTAAGAAGTAAATGACAGTTATACAAATAATTAAATACTTCCCAAATATTTTTGAAATGATAGGTATTAGTAAGATTTTTGGCATTTACACTGAAATAACATTTATAATAGCATATTATTATACAAGTTTTATAAGACGGTATATTGTCACACGCGCGGGTTTAAAGCACGATGAGCATAACGAGGAGCAAGTGCGACAAAACGTTTTATAAAACGAGTGTAATACAGTATTTTTTCTATTTTGCTGTGATAGTTTTATAAAAATTTCTATTTGAACGAAATTTCATTTCTCACGGGGGATTCTTGATCTGTGATGTTTGGGTTGGTCCTTCTGTTCTGTTATTGTTTGACAACTGACGTTTGATTTTTTTGGATATTCAAGGTCCATTAACAGAAATTGCGTGATACTGGCAATATGACAAAAATAAAAGTTTCTAAAAACAGTACCTTAATAATAGCCTCAATTAAAATACTGCTTTTTCGTGTTTTAATAGAGAAAAAAAATTATTGAATATTTTCAAAATATTTTGAAGGTGACATGTACCTAGTAGTAAGAAAAATTACATTTGGACATCAAATAAAATTTTTAAAAGCTATAGAACGCTTCCAAAATATTTTCAATATGATTTTATTATGATTTTTGCCATTTAGAGGTAAATGACAGTTCCAAAAATAATTAAATGCTTCCGAAATATTTTTTGAATTAATATTATCGAGATATGTGCCATTTAGAAGTAAATCACAAGTCCAAAAATTATTAAATACTTTACTAAACATTTGTTAAGGCGATATTAGTGATGTTTTTGCCAGTCAGAGCTTAAATAAAATTTTGAAAATCAATCTGACGCTTCGAAATATTTCTGCAATGGCAACAAAAACAATATAACGTCTTGAGAAAATCTAACTTGTAAAAACTATTCGTTTACTCTTTTTTTTGACAGATAGCGTGTGCAACCTTCCAGCGCTAATCTTTCTTGGTCTTATCGCCCAACAAAAAATTATCGCCTTCGACTGCCACGACCGAATCCTTTACACTTTTCAAGCCAATTTGCTGTAAAAGTGTCTTGAGGGGTCATCATCATCTTGTGCAGTGCAGTTCCGTCCAAAGATGTTTCGATGTCCTGGAAAACTAAGATAAGTTTTTATTTTTATTCTATGCAACCTGTCTCGCCATTTTTTATTTGTGAGCAACGACAAAACACTAATTGGATTAGATCGAATGAGAGCTCAATTATTGCAGCGCTAGACACTCAATTTGCCCAAAAAATAAAATAAATCAGTTGTGCGCAATTAAATTAAGCTCTAAATCCGTTCTTACAATTCTTTAGCAGCGATAGTTCAGTAAACTTTAAAGCTCCCACTGTCACTTCTAGGCTAAAATATGTTTCGCAATCAATAACATTGGTACTTGGTTGACATCCGAGTATTAAAACTTTATTATTACGCTCACGTGCAGTCACTTTTGAAATATAGACTCATTTTCTGGGGTTCCCCCTCACAAGACATCTATTTACTGCGCAAAGTAATTGTCTGGGGCATGCCGACATCAAATCGTACAACATCAAACAAATCATAGTGGTTTCAGTTTAACGTTCAATCCACACATGACGCCTTGGGGTAATAAATTATTATTATTACAAAAAAGGGGGCACGGCAGCGAGGCCGGATTTATTCGAATTCGAATTCCAGTACGAATAAATCCTGTGAATGTTGTTTGTAGCTTATTGGAACAAATTTGGGCTCATGGACTGTGACCTTGAGACTTGAGACCGATATTCGTCGTTTGCGCAGATATGACTCACAGCCCATGAGAAAATCCAACTTGACGCTTCCTATTTCTTTTTTCGTGAGGAATAAGATTCTGTTCAAAATGGTGGTAGAAAATCTGAGGTTGGTCAAAAATTGCAAAAGTTATGGATTTTTTAATTATGGTTTCAAAATCTGAATTTATTGAGAGAGAGTTTTCCTTGTGGTTAAAAAATCGCGTTGTGTAAATTTTTTGATTGCAGGTTAGTTGCGCCAGGCCGCAGACAACGCCCATTGTGGCTTAAGTCAGTCGAGCCGTCAGCCACGTGACATTTGCTAAGTGCCATGACAAACGCTGCAATCCGGCGTTGTCACGTCGCCCCGTTAGAAAATCGCCCATCGTCCCGAAAGAGCGATTGTGAAACGTCTCGGGCGCTTTCGTGTCCATCAGTCACGGTTGTAAATGGGCAATTATTGTCAGATATCTAAGTACGGGGGCGCCACTTTCCGTACCATTACTAAACGTCGGCCGGAATAAAAACGTCCGCCGCGTCGAATTGTCTCAACTTAAATCATGTCGCGTTGAAGCGAACATTAGTCACGTGGTGCGGCACAGCCTACTTGTTTCGGTGTGTGCACAATGTAGGTCGGTGCGCCTTGCACGAAATAAACAACAAACGGAAAAATGGAAAGACGTTGGAGAGAAAAAACAGCCAAAGCGATAAATCAATCGGATCGGTTTTATTTAATAAATCGCTAGTTACTTACCATAATAAGGCATGAAAAACGTGCTGGCGTAAACTAGTATGGAATTCACAATTATTTATTGAAAAAGATGACAACGACGTCTTAATTACGGCTAAGCCAACGTCCCGGAAAATAAACAAGTTATAATAAATGTGAGACAAGTCGGTTTGTACCGTTTATTGAATAAATTATGCGGCGCTGGTTTATTTGCAAGGATTACGACCGGGGTAGGTTCGAACGCTCTAATTGCTTCAGAACGGGAAGTTGCTGTCGTTTCCGGACAAACCAAATCAGAGTTAAACCGATCGGACGAAGGAAAATCGAGTAATTGGCGCTTGTAGGAGTGTCAGGTTCTCGACTATATCGTTTAAATCAAAATGCAGTTGCATGATCCAGTTTTGTCGGGAATCCCACATGGGTCTCATTTGGGTCCGATTTTATTGTCAATTTTTATGAATAGCAAGGAGAAGGGAAATAACCAAGAGAAGAGTAGAAATGCTGTTTTAATCTTCTTCATTTTATTCATCTTGTCTTCTTGGTATGTTTTTCCTGCGATCTGATGTGTAAAAAAATAAAATGCCTTGCGTAGGTTCTTGTTTAAATGTCTTCTCAAAAAAAAAAAATTGTTGAAGAAAAAAATTATAGGTAGATATGTATACAGGGTGTCGAAAAATTAACGTATTCCAAGTCGGGGGTCTTGTAGGGAAAAATCTCAGGAATCTCGAAAAAATCAAATAAAAAATATAGGGGGAGTCTTTACAAAGATATATGGGTCTGAAGGTTCAAACTTTTCATCATGTTTTCTTGAAATAAAAAATATAAATGGTTGACATTCATTTTGAAATATGATGAGGATGATTATGTAAAATATTAAAATATAAATGAAAAGACATTTCTTGAAAAAACAGCTTTATCTCGAAAAAATAAAAGTTTTATTTTTCCAATTTTTGTTCAAAAGGGAAGTACAACATAGCTAGAATATTAATCAGGTAATTTTGAACAAATATTGGCAACTTTGATATTTTTTCAAAGTGACAGCAATTTTTTTTTTACATTTTTACTTGGTCAACAGGATGTCCCCTACTAAGCCCCGAACTCGGAATACGATAATTTTAAGACACCCTGTAGAGAAGAGTGCGGTGAACATTTCGAATAAATTGATTTCAAATTATTTATTCATTATAATGACATAATTATCAACTTTCAGTCTTTAAATGCATCCAGGATGACCATTTTGACCCTCTAAGCTCTCGTGACGTAGAGTGATATATCGCGTGTTCAGATCAAAGTTGGCCTTGAAGAGTCGATTGTGAACGCACCACTTGTCAGTCTGCAGAGTAAAAACACAAACACGCAAAAAGTGAGGTTAGATTTAAACAGCTGCGTGATCTGTAATTCGTGGTGGGTTCACAATCGACTCTCGAACGCCTACTTTAAATTTAGTCCTTGCGGGAGCTGTGTTTGCGTTTAATAAACTGAGATTTGTCACAAAGGAGCAGCAATTAGACGAGCAAAACACGCATGAAAATATAAAATGTGGACTCAGTACAAAACTCTGGAGCATCGTGCAATTACCATCGCCATAGCTTACTGACACATCCTGTTTCCAATTGGAGATGTAATCGCAAATCTGTTTGCAGTTATTTTTTAGCAAAATCTGCGCAAGAAATTGTCACAAAACGTGAAGCAACATTGATTGATGTCTTTGATTTTTTTAAAGTTAAATGTCAGTAAAATAATAATGGGTTGGCAAGAAATTAAAAAATCTAAATTTGGTAGTATTTTTTATACATCTATGTAAATGTAATAACGAACGCTTGATCTTTGTAAAAGTAGGTGAGTAACTGTTTGTGAAGAAAAAAATATCTATTGAGTATCGGATTGCAGCGAAACCTCTCATAACGGATGGAGATGAATGTCAAGATTACTACGAATAGTTTGGAATAAAATCATAAGTAGACTGGCGTAGTATGTGGGAAAAATAAAAAAATTATGTTTCTTTCACAAGAGTTTACGATCTAAGGTTATTAAAAAGAGATACACGTTAAAAAAATCTCATTTGCAAATTATACTGTGGTGTTCTATGAAATGTAACGGTAACACCGTGTATCCATTAAGTGATTTTTCATTAACAATATAAATGTTTAAACAATTATTAATTTCAATAACCTACTTTAAGAATTGTTTACAAATTTATCAACTGGTATATCCTCCATATACAAAGTGTTTCAAAATTATTGTGGTATCGTGGGTTGCCCGGATCGGAAAAAATAGTTTGCCACCTTTCGCCGATAAGGTCCCGCACTACACTACACCAAACATAACTTCCAAGAAAGTGAAATAATGCCTCGGATTTACTCAACGAAAACCAGTCAAAACATTTTTTGAACTCACTAACTTCAAAATGACAATTTCGCGCACTAGTGCTTCAAAATCATCCAAAAAGCATTGGCCTTTTTGAGCACTCTGAAAATAATTTGACTTGATAATAATAAAATCTGGTTTACAAAACGTCATTTCTTCAATTTGGATGTTGAAAATTTCGAAAGAATGAAAATAAATCGCTATTAATTCGATTGACACTTGGGCAAGCGCCATCTGTTCACTAAATTGGGAACTATTGGGTAATAATTTAAAAATGCTAATGTTCGTTTCAAAAAATATTGTACAAACCTCGATGCGCGAAGACGTATTCGGCACATTCGCGCAAATGAAGCACTCGCTCTTTCGTCGCTTGTGCCTCAAATAATGCGCTCATGTGCGAAAAATGTCTTCTCGCACTCGGTTCGTAAATAACTATTCCCAGTTGTCCTCGAAGTGCGCGAAAAACGATTTCCCGCATGCTGTGTTTTTTACTTTGCAACAGAAACTAGGGGAAATTGTATTGTAAAGTTGGTATTTGATGACGTAGATAGACGGAAACGCCAAATTACTTAAAACAAAATGGACGTTTCGTCACATTTGCAATTGTAATATTAATTCTAATCAACACAATAAATAAGTAATTTTATTATAAAACAAATAAGAATACAATTCAAAAAGGTAGGATTATAACAGGCCCTGAAAATAATTATTGTTGTTTTTCAAGTGTTCATTATGTTGTGTGATCGTAGAAGATGCCGCCAACGCTTTAAATTTTAATAATCTAGTAATCAGCGCAGAAGGTGCTACCAACCTGATAGTAAAAAAGTTACTAATGTTAAAATATGTACTTTTTTAAATTTATTATTAAGTATTTTTGAGTTATTCGTTACAAAAAATATGGTACCTAACTTAGGTTAGGTAAATAATTATTTCATCCCTTCGATACATTAATGTTGGATGCTAAGACGTAATATTTTTTTATATTACCTAAGTAGTACAATCTTCGCATATTGGTATGATGAAAAAATTATATTTGGTGATTTTATAATGTTTTGTAAACGTAATGTTCACTATACACTGCAGCTAGTGTAGCTCGATAAAACACGTCGAAGTAATTTCTAGAAGAGAATTGGTCTACGTTCACCTAATTTTGGGAGATTTTTCTTTCTTGCATTTTCTAATTTTTTCATATCTGAAAATATAATTTACATACATATATGTATATAAAAAACTTTTTCATTACTTTCTTACCTTGAAATGGGCCTATTATTAAGTAGGATTTCCCTCCACACTCCATCAGGTAAGAGATGGTGCTAATTACTTATTAGTTGCAACAAAACTCTCTGTGACATCCACATTTAATTACCAAGAAATATAATTCCTAATTACTGTTCACTACCTGTTACAAAACCCCAATATTTTTAACCGCCGGAGGAACTCGACTGCGCCCGACTCCAAACATTTCTGTCATTCGGAAAGCATGTCGAAGCAGCTTCTAGAAGAGAATTGGTCTACGTTCACCTATCAATCACTCTGAACGATTTCTGTTCACATCATCTTACTCATGATGAAGGAGATTCAGTTTTTCATTTCCTTTCAGCAACAACAAGATATTTTTGTCGTCTAGTTTTCTATTTTTTTCTTTCATTTTTTCCATATTCAAAGTTTACAAAATATTTTGTAATCATGCTTTGTAATAATAGTCTCTTGTACCCCATAAGAGAGTCATAGTTACTCCCGCCGTTTATCCGCGCCTGCTTGAATCTCTTCACGTTGACATTGTTTATTTTATAAATTTTCTCCATTATCAGATAGTAATAAAAAAATGGGCAATTATAATTCCAACGTCTAAAATTCATGAGGTATGATTTATTATAAAGTACCGTTTGAGACCACAAATTATCTACGCCATTGCATTGAACGCTTATTTGTATACGATTCCGCTAGGACACGATAATTTGCAGCGCCTGCTCTGATTTATTTGCCTTTTGGAACTTTGTATCTTTCATTAAAGAGGTGATTTCTTAAAATCTATAACACTGTTGTCCTTCGATGACTTACTTTTGTTTCGTTTTGGGCTTATTTCCCCCCAAATTGGGGCAGTGGTAGCAGTTTTAGCCACTAGATTACCCACTCTTTCGAATTCAAAAGGAGTCATAAAAATATCAATCAGACTTAAAGAATTAATCAGTTTGGTGGTTTGTCTTTTGAGCCAAAGAAGAAATTATTTAGTCAGATTATTTAGGTAAATCGATAACACCAATACATTTCACTGCAATCCCAAAAAAGTATTGTCATAACTCTTCTGCTGCTGAAGTGGTGTCTTGATTCTGTGTCAAAGTAATGAATTAATCCACAAAATCGTCCAAGAAGAATGTATTTCGATCTTTAAAGAAAGATTTTGAGGCAGGCTAAACCTCTGCTTTAGAAGTTATTTATCAAGGTTCTAATCTTGTGCTAACCATGAGATTTAATTTTGCAAAAACGTTTTTTTCCATGATCATTGAATTTCAGCTGTCTTTGATCACTGAAAATAATGTTCGTACAAAAAATATTGTACGAGCCACTTGCGTAAAGACATCTTCCGCTCATTCGCGCATTAATTAAAGGCACTCGCTCCTTCGTCGCTCGTGCTTTAAAAAATGCGCTCATGCGGGAACCTCGTCTTCCCGCACTTGGTTCGTAAATAGCTATTTTGTTGCTAATTCTCACCTCTCTCTCTCGTTATTTTTTGTTCCTTCTATTACTACTTGCATCAAGCGTAATAATTTAACTCGCAGTTTCCAGTCCAGTTTTTTTTCTGTCTAAACGAATTCTTTCGAAATGTATATTTAAATTATAATATAATATTAATTTAAATATTAAACGTTTCCTCACAAAATAGATTGAATTTCAAGCTTTAACCTTCGTCTGGTAATTAAAGAGAAAAAAAGTGTCCAAGTTAATCGCGTCGAAAAAATCTTAGGGACGTTGTCGTCGAGTGTATAAATCGTTGGAGGATTTTTTAGTTTTGTTTTTATGATTAGTTTAATAATGGTGGTCCCGTGGGGACCCATCAGACAGTTGGCCCATCGCCATTCCAACCCATTAGTCAACTATGTTATGTACACGTTACAAGATTTTACTGTATCTCCGACTTTCCAGTGGCATAAATATGTATATTAAAATTATTTATTAACACCTCATAATTCTGGGCTGTCGTTGATCCTTAACATTCTCCATCCGAAGACTTCACTATATTTTCAATTCAATGTGTCATAAATTTATGAAAACAGTTTGGCCACACTAAAACTTGAGACTGCCGTTAATAGATAATAATAATAACGGCATCCTAATCTGAGAGGACAAACACATAAATAATGCAAGAGCCATGTTCGAATTGTCGACAATTAGAGTGTTGGAAGTGTCCGGCGCGGTCACGTAGCTCGTGAATCTGCGCGCACGAATTGTATTCGCGTCGATTATTTCCCGTTGATTTATCTGTTTGTTTTGATATTTTCGTCCGAGATCAATTAAGTATGCAAATGAGGGGGGGCCCGCGGCCGCCCCGGTCCGGCCCTGGCTGCCGCGAACGTGATTGATAACCGTGACCCGTCGATGTTCGTCTTTTTGTCGCTGCCTCCCGCAATTAAAAAATAATTAATTCGCTTCGTTAAAACAAATTAATTAAACAAATTAATTACGGTGGGCCTTTGCCGTGAATAAATAAAAACCACTTAAAAGGCGATTTTTTAAATTCTGATTTATTCATTTAACGATCGGGACCTGCATAATTCCGCCGAAAAATCGCCGGATTAATGCTCGGGCCTTATGAATAATAAAGATCAAGTTACCGAGGCTGGTAGGAGAGTAAACGCGCGTTTATAAGGAAAATATTTCGAGGTCGACGAGGATGTGTCATTTTTTATTATTCCTATTATTAATAATACAGTCACAAAAATTAATTTTACCAACTAGACGCCTATAAATATTATTGGTGGGACGTGGCGTGGCCGCGGGACCTTTACGAGATATCTGTATTCATCTGGTTTTTTTATTCTTCTCTTCTGGCCTACCGTCTCTCTTGGGACGGTTCCAAGGATTTTTACCGGTATGGACCGACTTTAAATGCAACACATTTGTACAAAACCGGCCACTGTGTTTCCTCTCAAAAATTCTAGACACCGCGTGAGGCAGGCGTGTTGGTTGCCTCACCCCGCGTCGAAGTCTCTCACATTTTTGCAAACGTCTTTGCTTAATTACTTCTCCCGGGCACTTAACTTTTTTACCATTTCACCTGGTGTAAAAGAAGATCATTGTTCGACTGTGCCTATCATAAATCGAAACAGTGACAAAGTACTAAGTGGTACTGCAATCGTCGATACAAATGGTGCTTTGTCGCTAGTTTCTTTCCCTATTTACAACTTGATTGTCTTGCTCTAGTTTTTTTCGTTAATGGTTAATTGATAAAAAGAAGGTTTTCATTTATCAAACAACAAAACAAAAGCTTTAGATTTGGATTTTAGATTGCAGCGGAACTTTCTGCAAAAAATTTTCACTAAAAGCTGGATAAAGCATATCGAAGTAATTTCTAGAAGAGAATTGGTCTACGTTCACTCTGTTCTGTTCATGATTGAGTGGAACTTCAATTTTTTATGTCCTTCCTAGGGAAACTCCTTTCACCCACACTGTTTTTTTTTAGTTTTCCTAAATCCCGAAACAGATTTGTATTTTTTTTTTGTCAGTTACAACAATTCCTACAACGCTCCAGTTTTTACTTTATGTAAAACAGGACCTTTGTTTGTCAAATATGCAAACCAATTATATTCTAAATGGTACTGCAGACTGTGATACAATCGGCGCATTGTCCTAGTCTCGCTTCCGTATTGAGAACTTAATTGTTTTCTATTGGTTTTTGTGAATGAACAATTTCGCAATCGCCGAATATAATATATCGTTTCTTGTACTTTAGACTCTCTAGTGTATCAGAATTAAAAGCGAAAAAAATTTGAAGGGCACGCTTACTTCCTTGCTTTGAGCTCCGTTTCTTTAAGTGGCTAATTTTCCTCGATTATGTGACGTTAAAAGCTGGATAAAGCATGTCGAAGTAACTTTTAGAAGAGAATTGGTCTACGTTCTTCTATTCTGGCTTATCCATATCTCTGTATCTCTGTAGAAAATCCCGGTTACGAGAGCAGGTTAAGCCTCGACCTCCCACAGGACGTTCAGGCCCCTATGAATCTTATGCAGACATTGTAAGAGTCATAGTTACTCCCGCCATTTCCTTATTTTGTTGTTTGAGGAACTCAGAGGGGCCTTCCAAATCCAAACTGGATCACTAGACATCTTTTCGTCGAGGTCGTCCATTTCGCAAAGTTTAAGAGAGAGTCATAGTTACCCCAGCTTGCTTGAATTTCTTCACGTTGACGTTCAGAGCACTGGACAGAAATCACATTGCGTCTCTGGAACCATCGCAATGCTTTGTTCTTTTGGTGCTTGCGTTGTCCTTCTCCAGGTTGTCCCTGCAAAAGAACCTGCACTTAAAAATCCAATTACCTTCATTATGTAACTTTAAACGATGGATAAAGCATGTGGAAGTAACTTCTAGAAGAGAATTGGTCTACGTTCACTCTGACCTTACTCATCAGGGAGTTAAAAAACGTTTCATTTTCTCTCTAGGTGGACCCGCGCTATAGACTTCCCTAACTGTCACTACCTGAAGAGAACAAATGGAGTACCGACGTGTAGAAATGCAAAGCTGATACCATTTGCTTGTCTGTGATATGTGCATATTTGCGTATGTCAAATGGTGTAATAAATCCCAGAAAAAAACCCACACCCGCTTAGGTCGGTTCTGGGATTCGAACCTGGACCTTAAGATTGCAAAGTGGACGCGCTGCACGCTTATCCACAACGCCTGTTTGCTAGGGTGAAAAAATCATTCATTTATATTACTTATTACTTCTTAAGTTGTACCTTACACAATATATTCAGTTTTGTTTTAATTGACTGCAACTTTAATATGCAGTTTTGATACCTGTATGAACTCTCCCTTCTGATTAAAATTTAAAAATTGATATATGTGGCTTCTAAAAATGGAATATTTTGTCTACATATGTAACGACTGATTAGAAAAAAACATGTTGCTTTGGAAAATAGAGAGTCTCAGATTTGCTAAACAAAACATTTCAGGTCGTAAATTGCTTCAATCGAAATGTCTCGTTTCAGACTCATTTCTCACCGGAATTTATGAAACTCTGGTACAAATTTATTGTACACAAATAGTTTAGCGAGTCTGACTTCATCAGTCATTTTCTTTTTTTAATGAAGAGCCGGAGGCGCATATCCCACATTTACCCTATAAAATTTTATTGCTGTTATAATTTGTTGCTATTGTTTAATTTGGTGTCCAACGTTTGTTTTCAGAAGAAACATTTTACGAGCGCGAGTAGATATTGATTCCATTATTGAACACGCGGCTACAAGACAATTAACGTTCGACACCACATAAACCTTAAGTATCAATTGAGGTTTAGGTTAACCGTTGTTTCAATAAAATCAATTACTGAAATGATTGAGTCGACTCGAGGTTTGTCTTAATCGTCCAGGCTTCACCGATAAACTTCGATTAAAATAAATTCAGTCTTAACTGTACAACAAACTAAGCGTGGAAAATGCTTGTAATTAGTGTAATGGGAATAACACGACCTTTAACAGTAAAATATAATCATATCGGACAGATTGAGTAAAAAAATCATATTCAAGAAAAATGGAAAAATTGTAACACTGTCTATTGATTCAAAACTATTTGGAAATGCGATTTTTTATTTAACATATTTATTAGGAACACACGTGTAAAAAAGACACTGGACTCCTTGTGAAGAGAGATGTCGCGGGTGTAACACTATTGAGGGGTTTCAAAGGATGTGGTCACTGTTGCAACATTTGCTGTTTTGATGTGTATGAGTCCACGTGACTATAGACTTTTGAAAAAAACTTCAAAGTCCGGTCAAGGATTTGAACCCCGAACCTCTCGAATGAAGAAAACCGGGCGCCGGGCGCGCATCTCACGCGGCCACGGTGCTCGGCGCTTAGTTACTACTTTCCTATCAATTTATAGATCCAGGTCGGATTTTATTTTATCGTTACGAGTATTTCGATCAAGTAATGACTAATGAGAGTTGTTTTGATTAGTATTTTTGTTGGAATGATCGATAATAATTATTTAAAAGGAGAGTTGTGTCGTGGCAGATGCAGTTGTGGTGTTTTTTCGCGTTTGGAAAGTCAGTGTTTGGTCGTCAGAGTGAGTGGAGTCGCTCCGAGCCGATCTTAATACACAAAGGAAGAACAAAGAACAAAGTGAGAACATAAAAATATCAGTCATGAAATTGTGTCGTAAAAACCTTGTCGGTACTGTAAAATTTACATAACAATTTCTAAATCAATAAAAGCCAGTCGGGCGCACAAAGCCCATTCCGGGAACCAGTTAACGGCGTATCCCTTGCCCCGGTCCTGGTTTCCACCCTGGTGCCCAGCCCACTATGCAAATATCCTAAGCTCTCGGTTGTTAACGTCTAAGCTGTGCATACGGCCCGTAATTCATGCCGTTGCGGATATGTCAGCCGCGTATGTAATGGCACAAACATTTATATAAGTGGGCAAAGCTCGCGAGGCGATTTCGTTTTGTTTCCTTTTGACAGGCGGCCGCTGGTGCGGGCGTACAACCGGCGACTCGATCGTAAACTCTCGACGAAATTAAAATGAAGAAAAAGCGGCGTTAATCGCCACAAATTATAAATGGGCCGTGTAAAGATCGGTTTGGTTTTCGAGAGGTAATCGCGTTAAAGCGTTCCACGAGACCGGAGGATGACGAACAAGATCCACCGGAAAATGCGCTCGCTCCTTCTTCGCATTCTTCACGATGATCTGGACCGTCGCTGCTCCTATCTGCCATCTGGATCGGACGCTGCAATGAAATCGTCAACTCGAGACTGGCACATCACAAAACAAAAACAACCGTGGAAAACTAAAGGCGAGTCTTGGATCGATTCGTCGGCACGAATCAATCTACGAGTCTCGTCCTGAGCTTTTAACTGACAGTCGGCGATGTCCGCAATGTGGGACAAACTATTCACTCTTAATTCGATCATGTCCGGAGATGTTCGATTGGATTCTAATCGAGTGACTGGATAGGTTATTGAAGTGTCATCTTGTTTACTTCTTTCGAACAACGTACAATAATTCATGCCGTGTGGGAACACGTTACATCTTGTAGACACACGAGATTATTCGACCCTCCAGACAAAGGAATGAAACCGGGTCGAACACGTTTGTGGTGTAACAGTCGCGATCGACTTGTCAGGAGTGAAAAATAAATTGTGTAATATCAAAGTGAAATTCGCTAAATATGTCACAAGGTTTTTTTGTTTAAGAATGCTGAGGTCGTATTTACTTAATTTATTTTTTCTTCTTAGAAAAGAAGCGACTTATAAGACAGAATATAAAGTAGAAAAAGAAAAAGGTATTTCTCGGATATTTTCAAAACAATATAATATACAGGGTGAATCTGAAATACGTGTGTTAATTTTAACCAGTGGAAGACCTCGCTAATTTATTAAAATTTTCTCTATAACATTTTACAAAATTTGCAAGTTTTCCAAGATTTTTCCCCCCCAAACATTTTGATGGATAATTTATTCAAAATTCGTTTCTCGTAAAAAAATCAAATAGAAAAAACGTTTCATTTAACGAGCTCTGCTACATGTCAAAATTAACGCACACATTTTAGATACACCCTGTATATGTAATATAAATTTGTTTCCTTTTTTTTTAATCACAGCTGCTCCAAATTACACCAAGTTACAAACAAGCCCTGTTCTATTTCTCCAGTTTGTACCTTGTGTATCTATCTACTGCACTGATTTTCAGTTTCTGATTTTTTTTTCTGTTACAGGGATCAGGATATCTTAAGGAGATTAGAAGGACCAGGACTTTCTGCGCCAAGAGCATCACTCAGAGAAGAATCCAGTACTCCAGCTTCCTATGAATAACAAGTTCTAAATATAAACGAGTAGATTAAATTCGGAAAAGAATTGTAAATCATATTTAAGCACAAAATGTTACACAAAATGCCATATATTATTATCCTACTTTTTCTGCGTTATACCGTTTTACATAAATATCTTAAATTTTAATTTTTAAAAAGAATACAATGTTTTTAATCAAATACGAGATATTTTGATTACACCCTGTATATAATTTTTGTTGAATGTTTTTGTAAATTTTCCTCTCAAACGTGTAATATGCAAATACAAAATATAAATTTCTTTGATTTATGTGGTTTATTCTTGGCAAAACTCCTCGGATAGGTCAATTTGTATTTCAAAATGAGCATAAAAAATAAAATAAAAAAAAATTGAAAACATCCTACCAAGAAGTAAAAAGCTAACGTTTGAACGCTCTCTGTTAAGTGATGATAACTCTTGTTATCAGAGGGCGCTTTTTGTTATCACGTGAAAACGACGAGCTCATATTTCTTGTATCTCACTACAAATTAATTGCACATTTAAGTATAAATACCCACGTGAAGGAAAGACGTTCGAAAAGGCCGATGCACAACGTTCTATGATAGTAGAGCAATTCTCTTCTAGGCGTTGCTTCGATGCCTTTTTTAGCAATTTTCTAGGTACAGAAATGTTTTGTTAATTGTCTACTACAAACCTACAAAAAACAAAAGTCGGATAACAAATTAGAAATTAGTAGAAATACATTTTTCCAAGGAAGAACGAAAAATGAACGCTCCTCACAAAAAAGGTAAAAGCAGGAGTTCTCCAGGGCTCTTTACTTGGCCCAACACTACAACTTATATACAGAAACATATATTTTTCGAATTTACCTCTCTAACAGGAGTAACAGGTCTATTATTGTATTCAAGTTGGAGTCGTTTATGGCACAAGTGCTTTAATAGATCTCTAAGAAAATTTGTATCAATATTTCAGTGTATCATTGTCATTTACACCAAAAGACTTCCAATATTAACGTTCAAACTCTTCTTTTTTACATCTGTTGCAGAGGTTCGTTACCTTGAATTACCAATTAATACCAAATTCCCTAGAATTTGAAAATTTAATTTTTTCATTTAGAAATTTAAAAAAGGGTGCGAATTCGAAAAAATAACATAAAAACTCGTTTTATAAGGGCATTGGCGCACTCGTCCCATAGAAAACTCCCCTACGGCTCGTTTTTTACATCTGGGACTCGTGCGCCAAATCAACCCTTTATAAAACTAATATTATATGTGCAGGTGACATATTAGAGAAAGAACTAATGAATTATTTTTATTTCAACCACTCTGCAGAATGGAAAGTTTGTCAAAAATGAATTTTCTTGGGACCCAGAAGAGACAAGGACCCTGGATTTCAACTTCCTAAGACCAATAAATTCTAAACAAATGCAAATACATAAACTGACTTCAGAAAACTATTGGAAATCATATTTCAGCTCAAAATGAGATATAAAATATCTCAATTTTTCTACATTGTGATATCTGTTTATTTAAGCATTTAAAATTTTAATTTTTAAAAAGAGTAGAAACTTTATAATCATATACAATTCAATTCTTGTCGAGTGTTTTGGTGATGCAAAAGAGATGTACTGAACACATAAAGTGTATAAATAATGCGCAGTGCCAGCGTAAACAAAGGAATAAAAATTCCTTAAATTCTTGTTGTTTATTTTCGGCAAAATTTCTCGGATAGGCCAATTTGTACTTCAAAGTTAAGACACAAAGCAAAATCAAGAAAATCGGCCAATCGGGAAACATCCGATCGAGAAATAAATGAGCGAGAGTTGCACGCTCTGTGATAACTTTTATTGTCAAAGGGAGTTTTTTGTTATCACATAGAAACGACGAGTTTATATTTCTTATATCTCACTACAAATTAATTGCTCATTTAAGCATAAATACAGGCGTGAAAGAAAGACGTTCGAAAAGGCCGATGCACAACGTTCTATGATAGTAGAGCAATTCTCTTCTAGGCGTTGCTTCGATGCCTTTTTTTTATACTTTTTTTCTACTACCATGTTTAAAATGCCATTTATAGCATAGGTTTCCATGACGTTAAGTGATCTTTTAAATACACCTTGACAAGCTGTGACTTTGTGCTTTTTAGTTACGAGGTGAAGTTAGCAACGGGCTTTTTAGTCACGGACTAAAGTTAGCTCCAACCATTTTAGTCACAAAAATCATGGCACACTCAAAATCAAGCTAGCTGTCACTTGTCAATTGACGTTTATCAGTTTTGAATTTTATGTTTAAATTAAGGTACATTAAAGAACAAGTTTTACAAGGGTTGATAAAGCGCACGTGTCCCATGTGTAGAAAACGAGCCGTAGGGGAGTTTTCTATGGGACGAGTGGGCCAATGCCCTTATAAAACGAGTTTTTTATTTTTTCAAATTTGTACCCTCTTTTCTCTACGGAATTTTGTATTAATTCGTAATTCAAGGTAACGGATTGAACTACATCAGCAACAGATGTTAAAACGTAGAGTTTGAACATTAATATTGGAAGTTTTTTGGTGTAAATGACAATAATACATTAAAAAATTGATAAAAATGTTCTTAGAGATCTGTTAAACCACGAGTACTTTAATAGATAGCCATAAACGACTCCGACTTGAATACAATAATAGACCTATTAGAGACGCAAATTCGAAAAAGAAATTAGGTACTTGTTTTATTTATTTTGTTTATTTGGTCGTAGAAAAAATATAGTATGCAACTCGTTTATAAACTTCTCTAGATTCTCGTTTATTAAACACTCACCTCATAAAATTTGTGACTAAAGTGCCGTTAATAACTCTTGTTGCATAATATACAATTAATTATGTTAATTGTTGATCTAAAATGAGTATCAGCAAATTGTCAAAATCATATACAAAATTATCAAAAAAAGGCATCGAAGCAACGCCTAGAAGAGAATTGCTCTACTATCATAGAACGTTGTGCATCGGCCTTTTCGAACGTCTTTCTTTCACGCCGGTATTTATGCTTAAATGTGCAATTAAATTGTAGTGAGATACAAGAAATATGAGCTCGTCGTTTCAATGTGATAACAAAAAACGTCCTTTGATAACAAGAGTTATCAGTTATCACACAACGTTGCAACTCTAGCTGCTTTATTTCTTGCATGGAGGTTTTCAGGTTTTATTGATTTGGGTTTTTGTGTTAAATTTAAGGAATTTTGTGTGGGACAGTACATCTCTGTTGCATCAGCAAAATACTCGACAAAAATTGTACATAATCATAAACTTTCTACTAAAATCCTTTTTCGCATTTTATACTTACGTTCAAATTGTCAGTACATACAATGTGTTAAAAAATTAAATTGATATCCTCTATAACAAATAGTAATTTACCTAGTAATATTACAAATCTCAGAAAATAATCACAAACACACAGAAAATGACAAAAAAAGGCATCGAAGCAACGCCTAGAAGAGAATTGCTCTACTATCATAGAACGTTGTGCATCGGCCTTTTCCAACGTTTTTCCTTCACGCCACTATCTATACTTAAATGTGCAATTAATTTGTAGTGAGATACAAGAAATATGCGTTGGCCGTTTCTACGTCATAACAAAAAACGATTGGATCACAACACCTACCAGAAAGCGCTGATACTCTCACCCCTTTACTTCTTAATGGATGTGTCTTTGCGTGTTCGTTACGTAACTGCTTGAAATGTCTTGTCGGTGTGGTTCGAGATTTTGTCTGATGTGCCTGAGTTCTTGTTTCTTTAAGGTATTGCCTTCCCGAAGTATTTGAGAGTTTCTGATAAACAATTTTACTTGGACAGAAATCTTTAAAAATCTTTCTGATGTATGTTTTGCAAATGTGTATTGATACCTATCTCAGCGCCACACACAATTTGTCGTCAGATCATTATTTAGTACATTTTTATTTTGTTTTCTGGTTTGCTTCGTTTACACAATAGTGTTTAGAGGTATTTTACGACTGTCTCGATTTTATGGATGTCCTAGATACTTATTCATTTTCTTTGAGTGGAACACAATAGAGGTTTCAAAGCATCAGTTGTAAAGTCATGTTATTAGAGTGTCGAGATCTTTCAATTTCACAGAAGCTCTGCTTTGGTTTATTACTGTATGTACAGCGCTGTGTCCATTTTGTCTTGATTTGTCCTCTGTATATAAATTGTATAATGTTGGTTCTAGTAGGGAGCCCTGGGGAACTCCCGCTTCTGTTTTTTTAGGCATCCTTAATGACAAAGGTAATTTTACGTACTCCCATGCGGACAAGAGTAACACTTTTTCGGACGCACTTTTTCGTACCCACTTTTTCGGACGCACTTTTCAAGGCATGGACCGTGGCACCATCTGTTGGTCTATTGGTCTATTTAGTATTCCCTTTGCCTTTCCCCTGTTTTCAAGTCTCGGCTCCGCCTCGACTAAAAAACCCAGACTCGGACAAAAAAGATGCACTTTTTAGCCTTGATACACAAATAATTATTGTGTGGACTGTTCAGTTTCGTTCTTCCTTGGAAAAATGTATTTCCAATTTGTTACCTCACTTTTGTTTTTTGCGGGTTTGTGGTAGAAAATGAAAAAAACATTTGGATACCTAAAAAATAAAACAAAGGCATCGAAGCAACGCCTAGAAGAGAATTGCTCTACTATCATAGAACGTTGTGCATCGGCCTTTTCAAACGCATTTCCTTCACGTCGGTATTTATAATTATATAGGCAATGAAATTGTAGTGAGATACAAGAAAGTGTTCTTTTTAATTTATTTTTCGAGGAGAACAGAAATGACAAGTTTTCACCAGATTTTTGTGTTTCTAATGTTGTGTCATGATCACACTTGAATTTTTAGTTTCTTTTGTGCGAAATAAATTTGTAAAAAATCGAAAGAAGGGAAGATGTCGTCTGCGATGTTTTTTTGGCCGAAGGCAAAAATGCCGGCGCGATAAAGCTTCGGCCGCGACCACGAATTGGCAACTTCAGCGACCTGAACGGTCGATTAAGCTTGAAAATCGTCTGGAACCTGTCAAATCCCGTCGAGCCGCGTTGCATTACCCGGAGCCGGCGGGCTTACTCCGGGCGTAATTTTCCGTGCGAAATCGGAGGGTCGCGCACGCTCGCCATTGGTGGCATCGCAGAAGAACAGATGCATAACTCGCCGAAACAACGTATGTGAACCCGTCGAAACAATGCCTTTATGTTTGTTAATTAGCATCGAAAAACAGAATCGGCGAGATGCCTTCCGCGGAACAGGCGGACGGCGATTTAAAAAATTCCTGTGGAAAAAAAACCGCCGGCGCAGGCCATACACCACGTGATTCGGGGAAAGCCGCCGCCGATAACCCAGACTGGAATCTGACGTACCGACGCGGTTTTTGTCCGGGCTAAATGAGCCGACACCGAGCATACTAATGTCCCAACGGATACAAATGAATGCTGACAAATATTCGGCCGGTTCTTCGCATCGCGAGACAAGATGGTGCAACACCGCATAACGAGGGTAATCGAAGTGGGCACATATGAGAGCGGACTGACTATTGGAATACGACCGTTGTTAATGGCCGTGTGCTTGTTTCAAACAATGCATTTATCGACCATCTGAGTCGCTCTCTTGTTTTATTAATGGACTTCTTGGGCATTCCGGCAGCGGTATTAAGATAACGTCATAAATTCGGCCGGGTGGAAGAGGCTCCTCCAAAACGTGAAAACTTCCAAACAGAAAATATTAACACGACTAAATGAACCCTTCCTCTGGTACAGAACTGGAAAGAGAAACACAAAAAGTGCAAATAACCAAAATATTAAGAAAAAAATACACAGATAAAAATTTATCTTTTATTATTATCTTTTTTTTGTGATCATTCAGAGTGGAAGGTCTTTTTGTGCTTCGCCCAATTGGCGACCTCAACTGCGCCTCGGTCGTCAATCTCTGGGCTCAGCACAAAAATACGCACTTCTACTCTTTCCGTAAACTCCAACTCGATCGGTTTTAGGTCAAAAGAATAACTATGCCGCTGCAAAACAAACGACTTCTTTAAACACTTAGCGGTCGTGCTGTATCGATTGCATTATCATGTTGCAATATTCGTTGCGCTTCTTCCTCGATAGCGTCAGGATTTGATTCTGCTATCACATTACATACTGTTACAGTGTTGCTTCAATTGTTCTTCAATTTTCCAAAATGAAGAGATTTCTTTTAAAATTAATTTTCTGTTGTGTTTACGTTTCTTGTCAGGAACAATCTCAAGTTATGTATACAGGGTGTCTTAAAATTATCGTATTCCGAGTTCGGGGCTTAGTAGGGGACATCCTGTTGACCAAGTAAAAATGTTAAAAAAAAATTGCTGTCACTTTGAAAAAAATATCAATAATATTTGTTCAACCATTTATATTTTTTATTTGAAGAAAACATGATGAAAAGTTTGAACCTTCAGACCCATATATCTTTGTAAAGACCCCCCCTGTATTTTTTACTTTATTTTTTCGAGATTCCTGAGATTTTTCCCTACAAGACCCCCGACTTGGAATACGTTAATTTTTCGACACCCTGTATAAACCTTGTTTCTTGTAGCGATTAATATTACGCAAGCCCCTCGTAAAATTGCCCCATCAAGTCCAACAGTAATGTCTGTGTATGTTTATTGGGAGGCTTATTAAGTCGATTTTTAGCAGCGTAAAGCAATCAGCCTCGAAATAAAATAATTTCCTCTCGAGTCAATTTGGTCTGTGGAAAGAAGCATCTTTCAAAATTTCTCGATACGTTACGCACCACAATGTGAAACATTGAATCCAATTTATCGTGTTAAATATACGAGTGTCCTAAATTGGCCATAAGGAATCCTCATTGGCAATAAAGAGAGACTGGCTTTGGAACATGGACGGTCCATAACCTGCACGAAAGCGCTATACTGTCGTCATTCCCTCATACTTACCTGATATTTATGTTTAATTAGCAACATACACGTGTTGGGGCCGTTGCCGAAGACTCACCTCGCTTCGAGTATTTATGGAGCGATTGTGGCCGTTGCCGGGACGACCTCTTCACAACATCACCAACTCATTCAGTAAATATCGGAAGGATCACACTTAATCGACGACGTCGAATCCCAAGTGAGTTGGCAAACAATTAAAGCTTCACACTTAACACCAGTTATTTATACAGAGTGGTGGCCGAAGACGTCCGACAGCATAACTTTCTAAATCAATTGAACGACCAAGGTACACAAGGAAATATCTTTCAATCACATTATCTAATGCAAACGACAAGATCACAGGGTGAAACAATATTTTCGCCTCGACTTCGCCTCGGTCGTCAATCTCTGGGCTCAGCGCCAAAACACTCACTTCTACTCTTAATGTTTTAGGAATGTAGGTGAAGTATTTTTTTTTTTGGTGGTAAAACTGGTGCAGTAGATTTTTTTGATTTGTTTTTGGAGGCACGTTTCGTTCCGGCCTTCATGGTCGAAACCTTCATAGTTTGATTGTCGTTTGTTAATCCTGGGGATTATTCAGATCGGCGACACAATGAAACGTTCCAACCTGTCGCAGCGCTCAGCAAGCGGCAAAAAATGCGAATATGAGCGTCTCCTGCGGCCTCCGGGGATCATCTCTGGTTCAAGGTTCGTTTCTTGCACCAGCATCGCAGTCTCCCATTTATTTCAGAAAATAATCGTTTTTCGCTGCCGCGGCAATCATAATAAACAATGCAGCGAGCAACAAACAAGCGACTTTATTGTTCCGGGCCGGATTAATTGGGCGATTACCGGAATTTCGGCGGAAACGATCGGATTTTTGACGCGCAAATTATCGCCGAACTGTCGGCTCATTACGACGCTGTTATTAATACAAGTCGGTCGTAAATTCGCGTAGTTAGTGAAAAGTGAAGCGATTGTGAGCCGGTGTGAACGCAAATAAATTGTAATTCGTTAAAAATAATAGCCCAACTGTGTCTTCACGGCGTCTTTTTGTACCAATCAAAAGTTTTTAAGGCCGTTGCCGTCCGGCCGACCAATAAACCTCGCACACACAATTATCACTGTTTGCGTTTATATCATTCGAGTGACAGGACCGGAGCTGGGATAATTAATTGACGGGCCCCGGGAGACGGTCCTGTCCGTGCACACCAAATGTCCGAAAGCCAGAGCTATTCAAAATACTTTCTGCAACTTATACAGGGTGGTCCACGAGTAATAAAGAGCCGGACGAAATTGAAAATGCAACCCACACTACATTTCCGAAAAAAGCTGGCTATTGTTGCATTTTTAATTCCGTCGGGCTCATTATCACTCGCGGACCATCCTGTATAAATGCTTTATTTGGCCCGTTACATAATATAAAACATAAAAATCACAATTCCCACCCCTTTCTTTTTCTATTCTTTCCCTCCTCTTCCATATCTCTTTCTTCCATCTTATCTACCTTCCGTCTCCTTTCCTTTCTCTTCTCTCTCATTTCGCTACATCCATTCCACATGTGCTCAATTGTCTCTCTCTCCTCATAGCACATTCTGCACCTTCTTTCCTCTCCTTCCTCCAATACCTACTTTCTCTCTCCTCGTTCCCACATCTAAATCTCGCCACCATTTTTCTTTCTCTTGCACACTCTCTCCCCAGGTACTCCCTGTTGTATCGGGATTCTTTGATTCTTTCCCTTCTTTCTTGCTTGTCTGTGGCTTTGTCTCATTCACTCAGCTATACATTCATCCATCTTCCTTTTGCTCTCAATCTTTCCGCTTCTTCACTGGCAAACCCGTTTCTTCCCAGTTTCACTCATTCTCTTCACTCTTCCTCTTTCTCTTGTTGAACACCATCATTTTTGTCTTCTCAACATTCACTTCCAGCTTTTTCTTCCTCACATACTTTCACAGATTATGCATCATTTCTTTCATTTCTCTTTCACTCTTTGCCACAATTACCAAGTTTCTACCTACCACACTCCCTTCGGCTTGTGCTTTCTTTACCATTTCATCCATATCTGCCACATGTATCGTAAATAGCAGGAGGCTAAGCGGGCACCCCTGTCTCACTCCCTTTGTCGTTTCACCTTCTCTTCTTTATCTCAGTTAGTAAAAATGTTCCGGTTCCACGTTCCGGTGTCTTCCCCTTTTTTTCAAATCAATTTTTTACTAAATTTTACGGAATCCAATTTTCCAATTTTACAAATTGAAGTTGTTAAAAAATAATTTTCAAGTTAAAAATGTGCGAACTGTTAAATAAAAAACTTCCACTACAACACTTTCACATGAGAAATTTTTAAAATTATGAGCCAAAGAAATTCCGGAAGGTTTTTCTCATAAATCTTCTGTCGTTTTTAGCGTTAAAAATGTGTTGCAGGACTCGAACATTCTTCAAATGAATTTTTTTCTGTTTTATAATATTCAGTTTTATCTAGACTGTTATCCTAAAATCCTAGAACTAATTTTTAAGATTATTAATATTCAAGTGACCCAAAAAACATCCTTTGCAGGTCTTTCCACAATGCTTCAGTTCCTTTGGTCTTGTTTTAATATTAATTAATTTTAAGCATTATTAACTGAAAAAAGAGAATGTCCTTTTACATGATTTTCTACTCAAAATAGAGACTTTTCTATATTTTTTTGCATATCGTAATGAAAGTGGCACTTTTTTACACGAAAAATCGTAGTGAAAGTACTATTTTTTTGCATCATTTTATTTCATCTCCTTGGAGATAATTGTCAAAGCATACCTATTTTTTTTTTTGTCATTTTTCATAATCCTTTGAAACTAAATTTCTCAAGTTTTTTCGATATGCAAAAAAATAGTGTGTACAACACGTTATGAAAATCCCTTTTTTCACTTATTTGCTTGATTAACTCGGGCTACGCCTTTCGTTAATCAATCTGCAAATTCGTGAAAAAAAGTATGACTTTCATAACTAGTTGTACAAATAACTATTTAAAAATGATTAAGTAACTAATGAAATGAGATTTTTTGTAAATTGTTTCACATTTTAAAATAGACTAAAATAATTTTAAGCATAAATTATTGATCGAGTAAATTCTTGCAATAAACATAAATTAATTTTCATTTCATCACTTAATGTTTTCTCAAATTTGTATAAAAACTTTTAATTTCATTCCAACTGAATATCAAAAGTTATTTTAGAATTGTTTTATCTATCGCGCTAATTTTAGAAGTAATAGTCTTATCCCAACGAGTGCGATAATGAAATTATTACCGCACTAGTGCGGCAATCAAATCATGTGTTGTTAAAATACTAAAATTTTGGATTACTATACGAAGCAAGAAGGTCGAATTTGCAAGATATTTCAAATCTAGAAAAACAAAAGATGAAGTTTTTCAAAACCGTTCCAAATTTTATCAGTTTTTGCTGGTTTAAACAGACACAAATTAAATTTTGTCATGGTTTTGAGGTTAAAAAATAACCAAAAAAATGTGTCTAAACATATTTTGGATATTTTTTTACATACTCTTTGTTGTGTTTTGCGAAACTTTTCCTAAACCACATTCTCATGAATCGCAGTCCTCTGCTTGGAACAGCCTGTATTCGCACACGTGTCCCTTACCCAAAAAACGTTTGTTTTTTCGAATTAGTTTACGACTTACTTATTATTTCTTTTCATTTATTTATTCTGATTGAGCTTTTAAGGCGCGTTTCAAGTCGTAAACTTTATTACAGAGTTAAATTTATCTTTCCTCCATCAAGCTATTTAAATATGGATATTTTATAAAGTTGGCCGTTAATGCATGCAATATTTGCAGATGTTTCAACCAGACTACACTTTTCTTGCCGTCCGAGACCACTTCCACAAAATTCCGAACCGTGCAGCTTATCATGATTCAAGATTCGGATCAAAAATGCGCTAATTTCGCCAATTTTCGTCACAAAACAACTAACCTTAACGACGCATTCGGACAAGAACGCCACATTTGTGGCGCGAATTTCTCCAGAAAATGATTATGTCACTTCCAGTACAGCGTTTTAAAGCTGTTTAATGGGAAAATGAGAAAGCTCTTCATTTGCGGCTTTAACAGACCATCAAACATTTATTGTGCAAATTGAATACATGTTAATGTGGCAACGGTTATGGAATTGTATTTTTCAATGTGTTCACACTGTTGCAGGAAGTAAAGATTTGTATTTGTGTTTGTTGCAAGTTTAAAAAATCACCAGGGCAATTAATCGCTTTCAGAATAATCACAAGTTCACCTGTTAGGTGAAGATTTTTGCTGAATTTTATTGCTTCGTAAAAATCATTAGTTTACTGTTGGTTTTAAACTAAAATCCATTAGCTCTCGCTCGGATTAAATTGATAGGCTTGATAGGTGTAGATGATAGTTTAATGGAGCTTCTTGGAACTGCTACCCCTTCTTTAACTGACTGCTGACGACGTTTCCTGGAACAGACGTAAAGTGAAGAAAATTAAGTTAAACGTCCAATGAAGAACTGTTTCCGTAAACAACAAAATTCAAAAACTCTGACATATTAATTTAACGTAACGTAAATCCCTTTTTTCTTGATTATGAAGGATTTTTTTCAAACTCTTGTACATAATTATATTAAAAATGTATTTTAAATTATTGTTACTACTTTAAATATTTTAATTTTGTGAAAACAGTCCACATAACATTTTATTCATATCTAAAAAAAATTCAAAGTTTTATACAGGGTGATTTTTTTAAATTTCACATCTAGCCGGCTATGACTATCTATGGAGCTACTTAGAGCAAAAAAAAGAAAAATGTGTATTAAAAAGACCTACCATATATTTTTTATGGTAATTTTTGTAATGAAAATACATTCTATTTGTGTTTCTCAATTTAAAAAAAAAAATGGGAATTGGAAAACGGCCTAAAAGCTGTAAAATAAAAAAGCACCACAAACACACGAATTATATACATATTTTATTTATATTGTTAAAACCTCAAAACTTGGCGTTTTTTTTCCAAAACTGAAATTTTATGTTTCTTTTAATTTTGAAATTGAGAGTTGAGCAAAACCCAACTTGCCAGTTGCAATTTTGAAGTCTTCTTAAATATTTTCAGCAACCGTCGCATCCTGAGTGTTGCCGTCTCAATCCGAGCAATTTGTCGGCGGCGTTCTCGATGTGCGCGGCGCGTCCATAGACGTTCAGCAGGAGGTCCCTTACCCATGACGACCATATATCATGGCCTCCTATTCTTACCAGCTCCGACCTATTCCCCTTCTATGTGTTTTAACGAAAGCTCGGCGGCCATTTTCGTCGGGACACCCCGCTTCCGACGTTTCGGTGATTTATTCGTCACCATCAGAACGAGACGGCTTCGCAATCACCATAAAGTCGACGTTACTGAACGGAATATTTTTGATTTAGTGATTTAGTACGATCGCGTGACGTTTAATGGGTTTAGGCCTCGATCCTGGTAGATTTCCACCGGTGAAGAAGAGGGATTAGAGGCGAATAAACATAATAAAATTTTCAATATGCTGATTTACGTTTGTACAGTCGTAAAATGGCAACAGTCGATGCGTGTCATAGGTTATATTCTTCAAGCCGTGCCATGTCGTTGCTCTTTTATTATTGCCAACGTCATTTTTCTTGTTGGTTGGTTTTGTGTGTGTGTGCTGTGCGCCGATGCTTTATCAATCGACCGAGCGATTTTTCAGGTGCATCATAGTCGCCTTGGGATGATTTAATAGTGAACAGGAGACATCCGACAAAATCATAAATACTCGACCAAACTTGTTCTTCTACCGATCTAGTCATCCGTGGCTGGCCATGTCTAGTCAGGTGTTCTCAACGCTCTTCAACGTCGTCGTCACTGGAAAGTTCGACGGAAATTTTCGAAAATATCTTATTTCATCTACTACTTCACTAATTAATAATAGTAGTTAACTGCGTCGAGTGGACGCACGGTATTCAATTTCCAAATATATATACAGGGTGGCGCAACACGACCAACACGAATCGTCTCCAAGGCTACACTTATTTTTTTAAAAGCGATATTTATTTTTTAATTTTTCCACAAATCGAAATCTATACAGTGTTTCAATAAATTTATAGTCAAAGCAACATTATTTTTTGGATTGTTATTTATTGTTAAAAAAATAAATTCAAAAATTATCTAGGATCTAGGAAAGAATTCAAACAACTGCAGTTCGATTTTAAACAAAAAAATGACACGACAAGGATGAAGATATACTTACCAGTCGGAATGTATAGGTGCTTCTAAAAACATTTTTATCACAAAATAACAAAGATTATTTATTGTATCTGATAACAGCAACAGCTACAGCAGAATGTCCTAACAAAAAGTAAATATTACAAAGTGTCTATAAAAGAACGTAGGTATATCAAGAATTCTGTGTAGTTCTGTGCGGCTGCCGTCAAATCAGATGTCAACAGTCAGATTTCAAATTATTAAATCTTCGAATTACTTTTCATCTTAAAACAGTCTGCATTAAAAACTGTCATTAATGGACTTACATAACCTTTATTTTTCTACTTGATACAATGATACCACAATATGCTACAGAACGGCAAAAATTAAATACAGGATGTCTTAAAATTATCGTATTCCGAGTTCGGGGCTTAGTAGGGGACATCCTGTTGACCAAGCAAGAATGTTTAAAAAAAAATTGCTGTCACTTTGAAAAAAAATATCAAAGTTGCCAATATTTGTTCAAAAGTACCTGATTAATATTCTAGCTATGTTGTACTTCCCTTTTGAACAAAAATTGGAAAAATAAAACTTGTATTTTTTAGAGATAAAGCTGTTTTTTCAAGAAATGTCTTTTCATTTATATTTTAATATTTTATATAAAATCCTCACCAGATTTCAAAATGAATGTCAACCATTTATATTTTTTATTTGAAGAAAACATGATGAAAAGTTTGAACTTTCAGACCCATATATCTTTGTAAAGACTCTCCCTACATTTTTTATTTTATTTTTTCGAGATTCCTGAGATTTTTCCCTAAAAGACCCGCGACTTGGAATACGTTGATTTTTCGACACCCTGTATATTCGAATTCCACACAACTCTTGATATACGTACAAACAAAAGCAATAAAATATAAAATAATTTTATGAGAAAGATTGTTTGTATGCATAATATTACGTAAGTTGATTTTTTTGGTATATTCTCTGTTACTTTTTCTACTTTTTTTTTTCTTTCTGCTTTACTTCATGTCTGTCAATCTGAAATATATCTACTAAAAACGATACGGCAGCCTTAAACAAAGAAAAAAGTCGACAAAATTTGTACAGAATATCAAAATAATCTTAAAAATGATTCCTAAATAATAAAAATGTAAATGTTTCATTACTTCAAGGTCATTAAAAAAGAACCACTTTGTGACATTTGTAAACAACAATTAAAGCATCAAAAAGTAACTCTGAAAATATAACAGATTTAATATTTTATGTCGTCATTAGAAAAAAAAAGGGGGTATAAAAAGGAGGTGATAAACAATACATAAGTTGTAATTCTAATTGAATCACACTGTATATCATACTCACATTTGAAAGTTGGTGGGAATTGTAAAAATGTGTATTGCGCTTCAACAAAATAGTATTACGACAATGAGGTCCAAAGTAATCCATATTTTTAATTGCATCACTCTATATATTATTTTTCAGATTGAAACTAAAAACTGCTTCGAAGATGATCGAGAAACACTCCGTAACTCTGTACCATGTTTCTCATTCCAAGTACTCGAAATTGTTAATTTTCTTTTAACCACCTTGTATATTCTCGCCCAAATTAAAAATAAAGACATCCAAAGTTTATTTAAATTTTATGTTAATAACGAACCGCCTTAATTTTTTTGTATTTGCTTCTCCTCAATCAGAAATGAATTTATAAACAACAAGACTTAACAACTTTAGGAAATAAATTGTCTCTAAATCTGTATAACTGTACAAACTTTATTCGTATTTTTACGCAACGTGTTGTACATATTCTGCATATTTTGCTTATAAATTCTTCTATTTTTGTACCTTTATTGCTTGTTTATCCGTCATTATAATGCAAATATAAATTTTTAAAATATTTCTATAACACTCATTAACAAACCACATTTGTTTCTGTTGGACCAAGACGGAAAAGTATCTCTTTTGGCAGAAGCTGTAGCTGTCAAATCGGCAGAAAAGAATTGTAGGTATATTTTGCAAAATTGCATGATACACAGTGAGTGTCTAAAAATATTTTAACACGGATGTATGGTTCGAGCGGCGTCCTCTGTGGTAACGTAAAATTTGAAATAAATATTTGGAACACCGGGTATATTAGAAAATTTGGATCACGAAGTCAAATACGGCTATCGCGGGAGAAAGCGGTTAAACCATGAGGAATCCACGATCGTAAATCAGTAACAACGAGATGCGAAGCAATCATAATCGAAAAGTAAAAATCATAATCGTCCATGACCAAAGTAGAAGAGAAGAATTTCAATTAGACACAGTCGGCCATAATAAAACCTAACCCGAGCAAATTAGCCAATTCTAATTAATCGAGGAAAGCAAAGCAACACCTATCGGCGAGCTTAGTGGCTTCATTTAAAGCTCGATTATTTTGGAGCGCAGCCGTTAATGCGATAATAACACGAGCTGCCTAATTTCAAATTACAGAGGAGCGCCCACAATTACCATTACGTGTTCTCCGACTTATCGAATCAATTAGCCTAATAAAATTAGTGGATTTATGCTAAACCGATCCGGAGCGGCGGATCATTTTACCACGGTCGTCGTTGTCGTTTTGTGGGTGCACTTTTCGGGGAGCAGGTAAAATAACTGACAAGTTATGTTATCATAAATCTGCAGAAAACAAAAAGAAATCCGAATTTGCATACGCATAATGAAGACCCTCTCGGAGATTCTCACCGAAAACTCGGCCCTTTCGACTCACAGCACACAGAAAATTACCGGTAATTATAGGGTCACGTGGTTTAATTGCCGGGGACGAGGCAATTTGCCTATTTATCGGAGATCCGAGCGCAGCTTCTAATTCTAATGCGATATTTTATCGGAGACTTCGACGCGAGGTCAACGCACAAGCTCTAATTGTTGCAAAGCAATAAAGCACCAGTTGGGGATTGTTTTTTTTTTATTGAGACCGTCGCATATTTACAACAATTTACATTATCGTACATATTTACAATATTTGGTCTAGTTTATACATCACACTGTACATTCACCGAGTACTAGATTTGGCTATCACATTTCGGCACGAATAAATTAATCGAACAATAAATAACAAACTGTTACGTCTCATCGGAAAACATCGACTCACATTTGACGATTTGTCCGTAAACTTTGTCGATCCTCTCGTTGAGGATCTTGACGCTCTTGTCCGGCAGCATCGGCAGCAAGTCCTTGACGACGTCGCTGTTCTTCTCGAACATGTCCCGCAGGAGGCCGCCCACGTCCCCTTTCTGTTTGAGCCGCTTGATCGCCGCCACCGTGCTCTTCCGGAAGACGCACAAGTTCTCCAGGAGGATGTTGTGGTAGACCTCGTATTTCTTCAGCAGTCTGTAGCCGTGCAGGAGGCCGCTCTCGTTGTCGAGGAAGACCAGGAGGTCCGAGTCGGCTCTTTTGGCCAGATTGTGCGCCGGAGCGTCCATAATGTTCACATTCCACTGATAGTTGTACAAATTGTTGACGATCCGGTCCAGGTTGGCCGTGAGGTAGTCGAAGACGATGAGGTCGGACCACTGGGCCAGCTCCACGAAGCTCCTCACCGAGTCGTCCTCGTCCAGCCGCGAGGTCATGTTGAGGATGTCGTACTTGTTGAGGTGGCGCCCGGTGGGTTTGAACACTTGGGGGATGCCCGCCACCCCCAGGTTGTCGATGTACTGGGTCACCACCACCGGCTTGCTGGAGCTCCACTGCGCGGCGGCGATGTCGTTGCCGAGGCCGGCCCACAGCGCGCTCTTCGTGTCCACGACGCTGACGCTGCTGGGGGCCAAGTTGCGCAGCTGGAGGATCCTGGCGAGGTAGAAGCTGAACAGCTCCCCCTGGATCTGGTCGGTGTTCTGGCGGTAGCGCACGCATCCTTTGGTGCCGTCCTGGAAGACCACCAGCCGGTTCTGCATCCTGCCGCAGCCGTGCTCCAGCTTCACCGCCACCGTCTTCTCCATGTACTTGTCCCACAGCTGGTGCTTCCTGTCGCGGTAGCCCTCGGGGAGCGCTTGCTCGACGCGCGGCCCCCAGAACACACCCCCCGAGATGATCGAGTCGCGGGGGTTGTCCACGAAGGAGACGTACTCGTGGCTGTTGTTCGGGGGCGCACTCGACGCGGGTTCTTGCACTTGGGGGGATTTCAGGCAGACGACGGCGATGAGCACTCCGAGGGTTAAGCCGAGCGCGAAGGCGGCCACCGCGCTCGCGACAAACACGTTCTTGCAGGATCTCTTGGGGCCGAGGCCCTCCAGGTCAGTGTAGGGCGACATTGTCAGATCATTTTTTACACTCGCGTCCGCCCGGTTCGCCTCTCTTTTATACACTGAAGTCGACGAGGCTCCGGTCTCGACTTGATCCTCAACAATAACCGAGAGTGGGAAGAATAACTAACATATTTTGCTGAAGAGAGACCGAGGCTCGAAGCTGAAGCTAGAACGAGACGCGGCAGCAATGAAATGATAGACGGGGACGGGAGCGGCGGCGAGGGGGCCCGTATTGTGTGTGTATATGGCATTTTTGGGGGATAAAGACGAAAGATGATACTACAATAATACGGGACGAGAATCGAACGCCGAAGCCATTCAGATCGACGCTCGAAACCCAAAAAATTCCAAGCTTTGTGGAAACCGACGCACCGTTACGCTCCGAGGATATCTTTATGAAAATTTAATTACGCCTAATTAGGGAATACAAAATTTATTAGCGACTTTTTCCAAGAATTTGACAGTAATTATCGACCGTTCAAATACACCTACTTTCCACGAAGGAGTTTTCACGCTGGCACCGCTTTTCTAAAACAGTACATCACATGTCACGGCCGTTGCGTAAAACGCGCCACAAAAAACAAACACTTCTTCGCATCATTCTCTTCATCCAGTACAACATGTTTATGCAAGACGATTCAATTTTTATGTCAATAATGACGTGTGCGTACTTGTTGCAAAGCTCGACACAGGCACGAACTATTTCAGCAGTAGCACAGAAACATGTACAAACATGTTCTAGGTTCAGTCGCAGAATATTTGCAAATCAAAAAATAAAACTTCTACATTTAAAAAAAATCTTGCTGCAATTATGGTGTGACAACTGTCAGTGCTAAACCGTTAATAAATAGATAAAATATATAAATCACAGCCTACTCGAATTCCGAATTTATTTGAAGCAACGCTAAAATGCGTTCACGTTTTGGCATAATAG
Organism: Tenebrio molitor; assembly: GCF_963966145.1. Lineage (NCBI taxonomy): Eukaryota > Metazoa > Arthropoda > Insecta > Coleoptera > Tenebrionidae > Tenebrio > Tenebrio molitor. The sequence continues at coordinate 1,686,777 of NC_091049.1, forward strand.
GAGGCCTTGGAAATTTTACATTTAATTTGGTAGGTTATAAATAGCGTCAATGTTTAGTGCAATGTTATCAGACATCGTGGAACATTCAGGAACATCTTATCATTTTGATAGGTTCGCATGTCAGGCATTTTAGTGGCACAAAAGTTATCAAAGTTGCAAAGGGAGTTGGGGATTGCACCATCTCCCATCTCCGAGGGTTCATTACTCCAATTGACAGATCTGTTGAGATAGAAAATTGAAGAGTGCGCGAAAGCTGTTGTGAAAACGTTTCTTATGTCTTAATATCTTTGGTGTGGTTTTAAAAAGGAACAATGAGAGAGAGAAAAAAAAGGAAAACGCCTGCAAAGAAAAGTATTCGTTGCAAATACGAATTGAGTATTTGTTAATTGTTACAGGAACTAGTACTTTGCCCAAATTAAACTTAATCCAAAGCAGAAGGCGAAGAAGTCGCTGGGCTGGAAGCAATCCAGAGTTAGTGCGAAACTGGTGGATGAAGACGATAGTGATGTGTCTTGGACTGGTATTTCATACATAAAAAGATTATATAAATCTTTGTTGATCCTTTGCAGAAAGAACTGAGTAAAAAGAAAGCTCAAGAAGAAGGGACTTAATTTTTTTGTTGTGCGGTATTAGGTGGTCGGTCTGTGGGATATTTTTTTGTTTGTAGAAAAAAGAATTATAATTAGAAAATTAAATGTTTATTTTCCACAAATTAGTATATTGTAGCGGGTGAGCGAAACTCGATGTCTCAGCTCTACTCATCGATTTTTTTTTTTTCAGAAACATATCTATATTTTGGCATATTTAAAAAGAGCTAATTTTTCTGAACAAATTTTGTGAAGAAAAAAATTGGCTTTCTTTTTCCGTTAAAAAATTATTAGCAAATTTGTAAAAAAAAAAGTATTATCAAAAATTCGCAATCGTCACGATTTAAAAAAGATAGCAAATTTTTTCTTTCCAACATTTGTTCAGAAAAATTAACTCTTTTTAAATATGCCAAAATGTAGGTATGTTTCTGGAAAAAAAAAAACGATGACGTCATTATTTCAGTTTCCAAATATGGAAAAATATGCAAATTTGGTTTAAAATGGACCTTATTCAATCCCATTTAAAAACCTCTTTTCAGATTTTTTCTATCGTCTTCCTTTTCTTTTAATAGAGCTGAGACATCGAGTTTCGCTCACCCTGTACAACTAGTTATGAAAGTCATACTTTTTTTCATGAATTTGCAGTAAATTCTTTGACAATAATCTCTGAGGATATGGAATAAAATGATTAAAAAGCTACTACTTTCATTACGATTTTTCCTTAAAAAATCAACTTTCATCAATATGCAAAAAATATATTGTATTTATCTCATTTAAATTTTGGATTTAATTTTTTTTTCTGGTTATGTATTTTCCGAAATTGATTTTAAATTGCAATTTTTTACAAGTCAGTTAACTTTAAACATTTTGTTATTAATGTTATAATTCCAAATGTGATGAAACTGCCATTTTGTTTAAAGTGAATTACCGTTTCCGTCTGTCTTACGTCATTTAATACCAACCTTACAAAGCAACTGGTCGCAGTTTCCGTTGCTAAGTAAAAAGCATCGGGAAAAACGTTTTCCCGCAATTCATTGTACATTTCATTCTAGTTTTCCACTCGTTTCACCATACACCACTTAACAAAACCTTCATACTGCTGTTCGTCAATTTTTCTGGTATTAATTCTTCCGTAATCGCGTCAGCGGCCTTATCAATATCAAAACTTACCGATTCATTTATTTTCTTATCGATAAAACTCTGTGAAGTTACGATTCGTTTCAACACTAACTTAAAATGACACTAAATTGAAAAATTTTATTGACACCGTCGCTATGACGATACCTACCGCGTAATCCAAATGCCACCGTGTTCATAATTAACAAACTCATCAAAATGATTAAGTATTGTTTAAATTTATTACTGGGAAGTGCGAAAAAGAGCGTATATGCCTCAGAACTGAAGTGATATTTTACCCCTTACGTGATTATTGACCCTCTAGGAGCCCTCTAGCAATAAACTTCACCTGCGGATAAAAACACTCACTTTCGTTCCTTGATATAGTCTGCTTTTTATCAAAGAACCACCAACACCCCATTTTACACCCAAAATAGAGCTGGCAACATTAATTATATACTTTTGATCTAGGGTGAAAATTTTCACAATATAAAAATTGAGGTTATGTAGAAATATTAGAAGCGCAGCATGTTAATAAAATTATGTAATAACAATAGACAAAAACCAATTTGAGAGTTTAGTAAATGACAGGAGTTGGCGGATGTAACCAATAGCTATCATTAAATTCCCTAAATTTAGTAAAACTTTATTATTGCAAACCTACATCAACAGATCATGGTTTTTTGATTAAAAAACAGACCGTTCACGTTGTTTTGGCATAATGGCCATGATTTATTTTTTAACGTTGGACATGCTGTTTGAGTCGCGTCACTAAAGTGCGGACCTATCAAAACGAACATATTCTATTGAAAACTAGTAAAACTGACAACAATGCACTAGACATTGATGCTATTTATAACCCCAAATTTAGAAAAACATAACCAAATTCAACACACAGCTTTACTAAGTTAAATGCAAAATTTCCATGGCCTCCCATTATATCCAAACAACGTAAATTTGAAACAATTCATTCTAAAATCTATATTTCAAAAATTTCTTATTTTTTTACTTATTTAAACTTCAACATCGATTGATTTCATCTAAAACTTCTTAAAACTCGCGCGGAAATTGATAAAATAATTTAATTAACAATTAATTCTCCTGAACAATTGTTTGTTATTTGTGGAGGTTCCATGTCGGTTAAATTGGACTTATTTATGCTTATCCACCACGATTTATGCTTTCTGTTTATTTTACTTAAGATAATTTTAATTGCTTAGGATAATAGTTTCAGTCGTTGGTATTTTATTTTACGATTATTGATTCTAAGTTATCGCGTCATATTTCAAAGAAAGCACAAACCGCTTCCAGGTGAGTATACCTGTGTATTCTTTCGGAGCCGGCCCTGTTTCCATCAATCATTTTAGACAGTAAAACGAACTAAACCAACTGTAAATGATATTGTTTGGAAAAAATGATTCGGTAATGGATAGCACAGTTGAAAAGTAAACGTCTTCGAGAGGAATAAAAAATATTTTTGTCACTGTAGAGTTATGCATAAGTAATGTAACTATCTGTTGTTAGTAAAGAGAGAGAAACTGTCTAGACGGAATTAAAAAAATAGACAAAGAGGAATTGTTATTTACACTAGAGTACGGTACAGCGCGAAAACTAGGTTTCAGGCTCGAGGCGAAGCCGAGCGTCTGATTAGTTTGAGCACGTTCAAGCAAGTGGAAAATCTGTTTCCATTCTGTAATTTCCACAACAATTCTCGCTGTTTCAAATCGTGTTGCTGTGCAGTCACATCTTTGTCTAATCTTCCAGCAACACGTTATTAGAGATCAGGTCTCGCTACTGCTGTCCTTGACTTCTCCCAGCTTTCGATACCATCGATCAAAATTCTAATCTCTAATTTTATGGATTTGATAGCTTAGCAAAACGTTTCTTGGGTCTTGTCTCCAGTTCCCGTTTTCAAAGTGTCACCAATCACCGCGACGCGCTGCTCCAAGCGTACCCCAAGGGACAATTTTGGGACCACTTCGGTTTCAATCTACCCGACAGATTGTTTGGAAACTAGTCTAGTTCTTGGGAATACTCTATGTTTGGTCTTGACACATTATTTATGGCGAAACGAAGAGTCAAGGTTAGTACAAGATCGTAAACTTCAATTTTGAAAAACCTGATTTCAGGAAATGACTTAAAAGGCGAAGATCTTGTTGACGGATCTGACCCAGTGTGTTGACAGCTGAGACAATTTATATGAGTGTGTCTACGAGTCGAGTTTTTTGTAGGTTAAGGTGTTGTAATAATTTTTTTGACAGGTGTAAGAAATTGCTAAAACTTTTCCTAAACTAAACCGGAAGCAGTGTCGATCAGAACAAGTTGTAATAACAAAAAACCAATCAATATAATTGACAGTTTGATCCAAAGATTCACAATCTGCTTCGCGGAAAGAATTTGGTGTGGAGTGGTCAAGCCGAGGCCATTTTGTTGAGTTCCGAGGGTAGAAAAAACCATTTAGCCAATATCATAAACGCAAGAATGATGGCTTTCTTATGTTCCAGCGACAGCCGAATAGTTTCGGACGCAGATTTACAGTTAAGTGGTGAGCGCTTGTAAAATAAATTTCTCGATGGCAGATGAGTAATTAAACGTCAAATCGATACGAGCCGTCAAAAAATCACGCGAGTTCGCAAGAATGTGGGTCCATCGAGGGTCCCAAACACCTCCTCAGCCTCTAAAACAACAATCACGCTCCAAACGTGAAATCTTAATTGTGCTTTACGACCGAGACGGACGCAAAGAATTGATTCAAATCGCGGATTTCGACCGTTCATGTAGGTTTTTCGGATTTTGTTTATGTTTTTGGGGAATAAATTTGGTAATTGCCGAGCCACGATCAAGTTTCACTTTTCCAGAGCTGTGGGTTCGGGTCGCGATCGACCGTTCAGATCTCCTGATTTTTACCCAAGATTGAGGTTTTACTGCCCAAATTTAACAAGCTCCCGCAGCTTTATCACAAACCGTGCAGAAACCTGCGCAAGAATTTTATCGGAAAACGTTTTAACTGTTGGTGAGGAGTGGTTGGTATCAGGCACCTCTGGTCTCTGATCTCGTCCTTCTATTTGTCTGTTTCTTTCGGGGTGCCAGACCTGAATCCAATTGAATTCTCATGGGAAGCTTTTTGCACCGCCCCAACTAACTCAGCTGTAAAACGTCGATAAACTGACTACATTTTTCAGTCATTTTGGCCGAATTAAGACAGCCCTCCGTTTTATTGTTGGTCGAAACGCGCCATCAAAATTTAACAAGCTTCCGCGGCTTTTACGACTGTGACTCATTCACGCCGTGTCCTTGAGCTTTCCTGTCGAAGTTTCTCCGGAAAAATTCCGTAAATCTGTTCAACGAGGTACCTGGAGTCATTCATGGCCGGTGACAAAGGAGGCGGCGTGACAATCCCCAGGAGAAGGGGATGAAGGGCGGAGAACGGTGCGAATCCGAAGAGGGGAAGAATGAGAAATGTTATTGCAACTTGTTCTATTCCGGACGAATATTATTTACAATTATTGTTTTATGCGGCCATAAAAATATATTAAAAACAATATTTGTCTCTCTTGGACATTACTTTATAATTTTATTCCCGTCTCATTTAAAATTATTATAATGACTGTGTTTATATAACCTGCACTTTTCTAATATGAGACTTAATATATGCACAATTCCAACAACCGGTCGGCCTTTGCAGGGCCGGACTGGCCGACGCAACTCATTATTTCCGACCAAGTTATGTGATTGGTTTGACGTACACGTCCGATTTTACAGTTTTCTTCATTCGTTTCTTCGGCCAAATTGCGAATGTCGACGGAGTCGTAAAACTAGCCGAAATCTTATTCCAACACCTGGGACAACAAATTATTTTATTTCACTTTTGATTATAATAATTTTCAGGAAAATTTATATCTCTATTTTCTGTCTGGTTATTTTCTTGCGAACGCCGTGGGCACTAGAGCTCCACAAAAGAACAATACAGTATACCTGGTGATTCAGACCAGTGTCTCAACCATTCATCTTTTCAAACGAAAGAAATCACTCACTCACCCATTATAGTAATGTCCATACATCCGGTTTCATCGGAAATAGAACCAACTTTCTACGCCATAATTTTTTACTTCTGTCTTCTCCATAAATGTTGATATTCATTTTAAAAATTTCCAAACGCTTTATTAATCTTATTTCTCTTCTGTCGAACTTGAAGCTTTGTTGTGTAAGTTGCATTGTCAAAAAAAAAAAACATAATATAAAATTTGTTTTATCAACTTTTTTCCAAACTATTTTATTTACATTTTTTTTCCCGAAATTTATTTTAAACTGCAATTTTTTACCAGTCAATTAACTTTAAACATTTTGTTATTAATGTTATAATTCCAAATGTGATGAAACTGCCATTTTGTTTAAAGTGAATTGACGTTTCCGTCTGTCTTACGTCATTTAATACCAACCTTACAAAGCAACTGGCCGTTGCAAAGTAAAAACATAAGAAAAACGTTTTTCCGCAATTCATTGTACATTTCATTCTAGTTTCCCACTCGTTTCTCCATTCACCACTTACCAAAACCTTCATACTGCTGTTCGTCAATTTTTCTCGATTTTTCTGGTATTAATTCTTCCGTAATCGCGTCAGCGGCCTTATCTATATCGAAACTTATAGATTCATTCATTTTCTTATCGATAAAACTCTGTGAAGTTACGATTCGTTTCAACACTAACTTAAAATGACACTAAATTGAAAAATTTTATTGACACCGTTGCTATGACGTTACCTACCGCGTAATCCAAATGGCACCGTGTTCATAATTAACAAACTCATCAAAATTATTAAGTATTGTTTAAATTTATTACTGGGAAGTGCAAAAAAGAACGTATATGCCTCAGAACTGAAGTGATATTTTACCCCTTACGTGATAATTGACCCTCTATGAGCCCTCTAGCAATAAAATTCACGTGCGGATAAAAACACTCACTTTCGTCCCTTGATATAGTCTGCTTTTTATCAAAGAACCACCAACACCCCATTTTACACCCAAAATAGAGCTGGCAACTCTGTGAAGTTACGATTCGTTTCAACAATAACTTAAAATGGCACTAAATTGAAAAATTTTATTGACACCGTTGCTATGACGATACCTACCGCGTAATCCAAATGGCACCGTGTTCATAATTAACAAAGTCATCAAAATTATTAAGTATTGTTTCAATTTATATTACTGGGAAGTGCAAAAAAGAGCGTGTATGTCTCAGAACTAAAGTGATATTTTACCCCTTACGTGATTATTGGCCCTCTGGCAATAAACTTCACGTGCGGGGTAAAAACACTAGAGCTCCACAAAAGAAGAATACAGTATACCTGGTGATTCAGACCAAAGCAATGTCCCAACCATTCATCTTTTCAAATGAAAGAAATCACTCACTCACCCATTATAGTAATGTCCATACATCCGGTTTCATCGGAAATAGAACCAACTTTCTACGCCATAATTTTTTACTTCTGTCTTCTCCATTACTGCTGATATTCATCAATTATTTTATTTACATTTTTTGTAGTTCATTGCTTACCGTAAGTAACGCCCCACACGACAACACACCACATTTGAGACAAGCACAACAGCACGGGTCATATAAGACCCCAAAAATAAAAATTAAACAATGAATAAACAACCAAGACTCAACAGAACAATTTGATTACAATCTTGGAACGTATAAATAAGCGATGCTTCGCATCGTATTTCCTTTGACATTTGATACACGGGTCATGCATGACCCCATGTCCTACGATATCAAAAATATTATTTTCAATTTTTTAAAATAAGTAAAAAATGATCGAAGTAACTTCTAGAAGAGAACTCATCTCAATTCATAGTAAATTATCTGTCAATCACTCTAAACTATTTTTGTTCACATCACTATTTGTAATTAGGGGCAGCGCTCAAATGGTAGTGAGTTGCAAAGATCAGAACATGATTCAACAAGCACCGTCCTTTGCATTATTTAATAACGTTCCCTTAGGAACTTTTCGTGTTTTAAGTTCTTTTCAAAAATGATCGTGTGGCGCGTGTGTCATTATCAGTTACTTTTTAAGAGTTAATTGGAGTGAAACTTCTGTGATAATAAAGGTTTTGGAGGTTAAATAAAGAACATAAAACCATTATAAAAAAGTTAACGAGTTGACGATATTAGAATCAACTTAAGAAAATCGAAGATAGAGATGTCAGAGAAGTATTCAATCATGATAAAAAGTATGGCGTGTCATAACCAGAAATGTAGGTTATCGAATAGAAAATAATGAAGGAGGAAGCGAGAGTTGAGCTGTGAAGAGAGTGAAGTAAATGAACCGGTGAGACAAAATAGAGTAGAGTGTAATTTTCTTATTTGATAAATTAATTGAGAGTAATAAGAGTATATCAAGCCTAAAGACATGAAACAGATTGTTTCTGGTAGGAAACCACTGAACTGACACATTCAGTTATGACTGCGGTTACCACAAAACAATACTAACAAACAACAACAAATTCCTCGACTGTTTACAAAGAATTTTACTACCAGGAGGCAGTGTAGGAGGTTTCGAAAGCTTGAAAGTAGTAATATTCAAATCTTTTACTTCTAAAACCATGAATCAGGTGTACATTTAAATAAGTTGGCGCAAAAAGTGAGGTTAGATTTGAACAGCTGATCTGCACCCGTGGTGTGTTCACAATCGACTTTTCAACGCCTACTTCGAGGAGAAATTAAATGAACACCTGATATAGTGAAATGGGAGTAACTAATCAAAATTGAAATTCTTTTTTGGAAACTTCTCTATCACTTCTTGTAGTTTTTTTATCTCGTTTTAACTCGACTTCGGTGAAAAGAAAAGACTGTGTCTAAAATATTGAATATAAACTGGGTAAAAATAAAAAACTGTGTCGAAGTAAGCGATTTAAAATAAAACAAAAAGACTATGGCAAATGAGACAGTCAGCTAATCGTCGTTGCACACAATTTATGTACCTACTTCATTTTCCTATCTTATTATCCTGTACTTTAACAACGTAATGAACGCTCTCACACTGCATACATTATGTTACGTTGTGTAGAATCATTTAATTTGTCTGATCGGAAACATATCAGCGCTAGAAGATTGGTAGTAAATACCAAGTGATCATAAAAGGACATTTTTTCAGATGTTAGCGGCGCAAGAAAAAGAACGAAAAGAAATCGAGGAGCAAGTCAGGTGATGGGCTTGGCCACCATCCCACAATCAATCCGCCTGAGAACTCCTCTAAATCATTATTTGTTGCGCGTGTCGCGCGAGCAGTAGCTGAATCTTGTGGGAAATAGTCGTTTGCTACCTAGAAGAGTCTTTGTCAAAGGAAATTGGTACAATAATTAGCATCGGAACCCAAATACCAAATTTAATTGGATGCAGTTTACACTTCTGGGGATTATAAAAGTTGACGAGAGCATAATGGTGAAACCATGCCTCATCAGAAAAAAAATAATATCTTGAATGTTGTTGTACTAATGGCAAAATTGGAAACAATCGGGAGATAAAAGAAAGGAAAAGCTGTGAGGGCATAAATTATTAAAATATGGTCAAAAAAGATGATTGTAGCAGCGCTTGAACGACACCCTCCACGACGGTAAGCGGCTGCTCTTCACCTCCGCAAGCTGCTCCTTGATAGTTAGTATTTATGGATAGAGCTGAAATTCAGATTGTAGTGAGATGTAAGACAGATTACATTAGTTGCAAGGAATTGTCACAAAATCTAAAATTTGTTTTATCTCTGCTAAAAACAACTGTTTTCCAAATGGTTTTATTTAGATTTTTTGTAGTTTATTTCTTACCGCAAATAAGACCCCACACGACAACACACCGTATTTGAGACAACCACAACAGCACGGGTCATATAAGACCCCAACGATAAAAATTAAACAGAAAAAATTACAATCCTGCTGTGTCCAAATAAACCAGGGTCCACACAAAATTGTGTCATTTAACGCACGGGTCAGATATGACCCCATATTTTGGTTTAAAGGTTTACTATTACTGTGTGTGTTTGTACATCCAAGAACACTCGTTAGAGACTCTAATTTTTTTTGTAGACATCTTTCGTATCTGTATTGTACTAAAAATGCCATTAAAATTAGAAAAACGTGTTGAATGGTTGTAGAGAAGTGTACATTTAGATAAAAAATATTGGTCGAACGATTTTCTATGGGCATAATTAAATTATAGCGCGACGTGACCATGAAATTGAAATTTTCCTGTAAAATTCCACCCCTGCAACCAGACTCTCGCGGCGAATTCTTTGCACGTGGGATGGGAATCCTGACACCACATCGACGTCTAAATTCAACTTAACATCCTGCAAGCAGAAGAATTTCGCTTATACCCAGACAGTGAGTGTAGATCGTCGACTTAACGAGTTCCTCCTGATATTTTTGGGGCGATTTGGGCCCGACACGTCCGGTTTATACCATCGCGAGCCGTGTTTACACGGGCCCAAATAATTTATGGGACGTTTAATGCGCGACCAAATAATAAAACGGAATATTCATCCATATAAATCGGCCGTTTAACCCACATATTCCACATTCCCGATTGGGCCGAATTAGTTCGGAAAACTTTCGCTAATTATCCGGCCATCGTAAATTAGCCTTCAGATTAAGAACTATCGCGATCGAGATGTTATCGGCTCGCTTTTTTTCGATCGAAGAATGTCACGAACAATCGAAGTATGCGCTGACGACGACGATGGCGCCGGAGGGAGGACCGAACAAAGGGAGGTGTGGGAGGTGCGAAATTTGCAGAACTAGGACAACTAGGGTCAAGTGTGCACGAGATTTGCAACACCGCGTTTGCTCTTTCTGTCAAGTCGCGTAATCGTTTTGTAACCAAAAAAAATGATATTTTCGGTTTGGGCAACCGGATTTAGGTCAATTTGAGGCCAGAAGGTCAGGTGGCGTCATTTATTATCCCAGACCATTCGATGATTTGATTTGTAAACAGCAAAATACAGAACTCTGCAAGAGACGTCTCACCTAACCTCCAAAATCAAATATTAGTGACGTCGCCATGACAGTGACAGCTTTGCAGTGTACTTTCAGTACAATATATTTGGCGCCATCTATCGACAAACTCGCAAAACATTCACTTTGCTCACTAGTGAGAAAAAAATTTTTCCTCACTAGTGATTCATTTGCCATTTTTGCTCACTATTTTCAGTGAGCAAAGACCACTGAAATTCAAAAAATATTTTTTTTTATATAACACGATTATAATTTTACATTTTAAAAGACCGAATTAGCATTAATTAACAATAAATAAAACTTTCTCAGAATATTTCAACAAGACAATTAACTTTATTTGTCAAGTTTCCCAAAAATGTTTTAAATGTGAAGATCAAGAATACCCATTTAGAAAATAATAATCTTCATTTTATCAATTTATCATCTTTATCAATTAATCTTCCTTTATTTCTCTTTCTCTTCACCACTTTCTTCATTTCTAATTAGTCAAGTTAATTTGACTCCTACACGTTGACTCTTTTTTAGCTCAAAATTCCCAGGAACAGTGGAATAATTTTGTGTCCACCAGGTATAGAGAGGCCACGTCGTGACGCAAGTCAATCAATCAATCAATCATTGCAATGCAACAACTCCAATTTGTTCTTTTATCTGTTAAACAGGTTGCGTAGGCAACAATTTTCTAATTGAATTAATTTTAATTGATCGAACAAAACAATAATTGGCATCGATTACTAGAACCGACGCTCATTAATCCGCCATTAGTGAATTAATCGGTTTAGCAAACATTCCAATTTTTTTCTATTCCTCTCACTGTATTTATAAATAATTCAAGCAAAAAGCGTGATAAATAGAGAAGTATAAATAAAATACGAATAATTCTCTCGAGAAATATTCTTTATGTGACAGTATTATTTAGGTGAAGTATTTGGGAAAAAAGTAGTCGCCAATAAAAAACGTTATAAATTTAATAATAATAATTTTGCATGATTTGCGGACTGGAAATGGTGGGTTGTTGTACATTACTGAATTTTTTGCCCATTTGGAGGAAAGCGTGGGCGTCTGAACTGGATCAGTGGCATTACCCAAATCATTCCGTTTTTATTCAAATTATTATTATTAATGATTTAACCTTTTCGCTATTTTGTTTCGTGCTTGTCCCGTGATAAATGGTCCTTCTCGGCTTACATGTTTTTTCCAAATCCTGATGTCATCGTTGCCTTTTTACAATTATGTCACGGCTTCCGTTGACAACACTCGAAAATTCCACCAGAGGTCATTTCCGATTTTCCCAACGGGTCAGCTGTGACCCGTCCCCAATTAACGACGGAAAATTCTTGAAAAATGTCTAATTAATTGGCGTAGCATGACGCGAATAATTTAATTTATTGGTGGTTGTTCAAGCACCAATTAAAATTTTTCGATGGGACATTTAATCCGGGGGTGCGGGGCTAAACCGCGACTCATAAATCTTCCGGTGTTTAGGAGGTACGGCGATTTTTTGCGCTCTTTCATCATCACCATGAAATTATGACAACATGGCTGATCTTATCTGATGGCCATTATTAACTGTCAAAGAATTAAGGAAAACCGGAGTCGCCATATTTTTACGAATTCCATCTATAGGAAATAAACATTCGATAAAAATACGGTGAAGAAGTTATAAATTAATAATCCTAATTGGTAATCCAGTGACATAATCAAATATGGCGGAGATTCAACAACGAGATAATTAGAAGAGATAGGAAGTGTAGAATGGTGGTGTTGTGGAGGATTTGGGTTGCGTGACCATTAGTCATGCAGATATTATCTGGATTTTCATCAATACGTTGAGGAATTTTTCGAAATTAATTGCCTAATTTTTGGGAGTGAAGTGTGATGAAAATGGGCACATAAATCAAGAAACAACTCATTATTTGGTTGCAAAAAATCCTGTCTTGTGATAAAAACTTCAATGCAAAAGGAATTCAGTCTTTCAGGTAGCTCGGTGGCCGCATGGCTGTCGGAGACAGTGCTCCGAGGTCGCGGTCCCGGCGCTAGTGGGTTCGAATCTCACCGAAGGGGGAGGATTTTTTCCAAGGGAGGAACCTCCGCCGGGCCATGGATGTGTGTGTATGTCTTTCAGGGGCTGACGGTAGGGTGGTGGAAGGAAGAGCGACACTCTTCCGACACCACCGCGAGGTCAGCAGGGTTCGAATCCCAGGCCGGATGGGCCTCCCATGGATGTTTGTGTTTGTATTCGTGTTGTGGCGTCCAGAAAAAGGAGGAAGGAGAAGAGAGGGTGGACGTGGGTAGCCGGGGAAAGTACCCCGGAGCCCCGCCGCACCACATAGGAAAAAAAAAAAGAGAAGAAAAAAAAATCCGACCGCAAGGTACCTGATAGGCCCGTAGTGGTGAAAGGGGAAAGGCTATTTAAAAAAAAAAAAAAAAAAAAGGAATTCAGTCTTTCGTGGCCTCAAATAAGACAGATTTCTTGTTTCTAGAATGGATTCTACAACCAGTAGAAGAGCAAGACCAAAACAATAAGAAATTCTAAAATCTTCTTTATTATATTCCATGGAACTTCTCTGTGATTTTTTATTTATGCCTTCCACCCCTTTCTTTTTCTATTTTTTCCCTCCTCTTCATTCAGTATTTCTCCCCGTTCCTTTCTCTCCATCTCTTGCGCTTTCCTTCCTCTCGTTCCACCCAATACATGTTTTCTCTCTCCTCGTTCCAACATCTATGTCTTGCCATTTCTTGCACTTTCTCTCCCCAGATACTCCGGAATTTCCTCTGTCTCTCATACTTCCTCCTGGATTCTTTAATTCTTTCTCTTCTTTCTTGCTTGTCTTGGGTCTTTGTCCCTTTCAGTCTTTCACTCAGCTCTACAATATTAATCTTTCCACTTCTTCACTGGTACTATTTTCTTCCCCGTGTTTTTCTTCTTTTCTCTGTGCTTTCATTATCATTTCATCCACATTTGCCACATATATCCCATTCGAGATTTCGTAACAGTTAACAATTTGGCAAACAGTTGTGACATAATTACCCCAGACACTATGTAAATTAGAACACCTACTACAACACTCAACCAAATAAATTTGACAAACTGTGAAAACTCCTTAGGTGTCTATATCTTCGTCACTCTTTTTGACGTGTTTACAAGTTCATGATTTTTTTAGCACAAGACTTTGCAAAGCAAACTAATTAACAAGGTTCGAATGAATTCACGCCATTTTAGCAATTTGTCGCTAATTTGTCTGTAATGTTTTGTGCATTTAGGCAAAACCAGTTTTAATCAAGCGAAGATATCATCTCTAGATCATTATTTGAAACTTCTGCTAGAAAAATCTTGAGAGTTGTCCTAAATATGTAAATCATAATTAGCGCCAGAAGGATCATCATAGTATAAATTAGCACCGCCAAGTCTTATTGGATTAAGGTCTATCTATCGCAAAGACATTATAATCATTTTTCCAAAACCAAGATCATCAACTGAAAACATGTTTTGCGAAGGAAAACGAAATAATCCGTTTTCGCACATAATTTTGCCCATGCTGTGACCTTTAAATGGAGTAAGTTCTAGGACGCCATAAGTTATTATTATCTCCTATTATTGTAATATTTATGTCTCCTCAGTTCCTCTTGGGCTTTGAGATGTTGATGGCAATTATTGTTATCTAATGGCCATTAATATTACCTGTCAAATATCATAGAGTTTAACGTTTAATAAATGCGCAATAAAAACGTTGCACAGGTATAAATAAATAGCATGACATAATCAAATATGGCGTCGTTATTGAACAGAAGTCGCACATTTCCGACCCTCCGTCCGTCGGAGTGACCCTATTTGAGTCCACCATATTTTGTGTGGTGTCGCGTAACCCACCCGGCCCGGCCATAAATATAATTTTTATATGTCCCGACATAAAAGATCCGTGTCGTTTATTTGATTAAAACGGGAACGGTGCGATTTTCACGTGTCTAATTAATAAATCGCTGACAAACTAAGTGTCAATTAGAGTATAAAACGGGTGCGTCGGCCACCATATTGTTTAATCTATTAGCGGCGGTCATAATTCATGTATTTTATCGTCGATTAAACACGTCGAACGTGTTTTCATACACATGATATCGGAGTTTTTCGCTTCGGCACATCCATGTTTTTTTCCCAAGTCGTGTCTTTCTTGGAAGTAAAGCTCGACGTTTTACTGCTAATTTAAATATAATAAATATTTTATAGAAATTTATCTATCTGTCGGCTACCGAAAAGTGCAATAGCCTCTGGTTCTAATATGGGCGGTCCCCGAATCAAATGCCAAGGATGGGTTTTTCACGAATTTCTATCGTTTCTTTATTTATTTCGGTTTTACTCGACGGCAATTTGTCAAGAGTTTACTGTCGCTACCCACTAGTCCTAATCGCCGTAAATTACGGATCATATCTACGATCTGCCGAAAATAAATTTTTTCAGTGCTGTTTCTGCCACCGAAAGTTCGCAGTTCACGATTTATCCAACCGGATGTGCCACCATTTTTTTTTTCGTTTTTTAAACCGACTTCGACTATCACTCTATCAACAAAGAACTCACCTCTGGTGCACCGTTCTCGTTGAGGATTTGAGGTGTGACGAGTACACACTAAATCTCTCAAGTGTACTACCAACATTCCAGCCGGTTTGCTGTCACTGTTTATTACTAAAGCCAAATTGTGTGTTTGTTATGTGGATTTTTTGAGTTTTTGTCAGCGCAGACAGATGCTTTCTGTATTGAAAAACTGTTTCCTGAAAGTTGTTATTCTTAATCGCTTCACCTTTTACGTCAATGCGCTCGACAAACCGGTGGAAAGAGATGTTGCAAGTTCATTGATTTCTTCAATAATTCTATTCACCAAGTGCAAATTGGTTGTATCTTAAATCGTTAAAGCACACAAAGCTCTTTCTTGGTCATTTATTTCATTCAACCACCGACTTTTTATCAACGGAATCCACCCGTGGTGTGTCCAACACCTTTGCAAACAATTGCCGATTTATCTTCATTTCCCGATCTTCAAAATCAATTTATTCCAGGATGACACCATCACCATCACCTCACTGTCTTCATTTTTGATGTAAAAACTTATTTAGGCAGTGAATTAGTTTCATGCGACACGCTAAAATCGTCACGCGACACGCTAAAATCGTCACGCTCAAATCATCTAAGTTTGTCATAGAAGTTTTCACTTCTGTCGTTAATCTTCTTCCAGTTATTATTTCTTTTTGCTCATTTCTTATTGTTTTTTACAATCTCTCTTTGACATTTTCTTCATTTTCTTCCTCCTATTGTCTTTGTTCCGTAGAAACGACTAAAGTAACTTTAGATACTTCAACTAACAACTATCATTTAGTGAACGTGTCATTATTTGCATATGAGGATCACCCCCTCGCAAGCCATTTCCACTCCACACCCAGTATAGTAAATTCCGAACATCTGTGAGCATCGCATTCAACGCTTCCTCTGTCTTCCATACATGTTTAGTGCATGTTTAGTGAGCGCAAAATTTAACGATTGAATTTTATTTATATTTAAAGTCTTAAATTATTTCTGTCACACTAATTTGTAAGATATTTCTCGTTTTATTACATTGTAAATTTCAAACATTCTTTTGATTTATGGCCTACAAGGATAAAGATATCATCTACACCAGGTCTGTCCATGTTGAATTAGTTGAATTAGAACCGATAAGATTACGTCAATTTTATTACAAAAAAAATATATAGAAATGCGAGCAACGTGGAACTGATTTTTCTTACGTAGCAAATTGCTAATTAAATTTGCGTTGTTTTTAATTATAACAGTTACAATTATTACGTTCGTTGTGCTGAACTAGATCTAGATGGGAAAGTAACTGATTTCGGCAATATACTGATAATACTACTATAGGTCTTGGATTTTCTCATGGGCTATAAAGTAGTGGACGTTTTTAGTTTTCATTTACAGATTTTTCAATGGTTTATCGCTCCGCCTTCGCGCAGATATTTCCAAGGTCGCAGCCCATGAGAAAATCCAATACCTCTACTACAGAGGCTGCAGAAACTGTTAGAAAATAAATCACAGGAAAAACTACAGTGCATTTTGCTCTCATTTTCAAATGAGTTTTTTTAGCCATTTTTCTTCCTCCTCTGACAGTTTCTTTTCACCTTCTTCTCCCTTTCTTTATTTTTTTTCTATCCATTAATTATTTTTATTTGGTTCTGACCTTAATAATTTTTTATTTTACTCCCCTTTCTCTACTCATCTTTTTATAATTTTTCACTGTTTTGTCAATATTTCCTCAATTTATTCCTTACAGTCTTATATTTCTCCCTCCAGGTCTTTCGACACAACATTCCTTGGAGGTTTCCTACTCCAAAGACCACTTTTGCTATTATACTTCACGTGCATTACCTTCAAGCTTTCTTCAATATTTATTCTTTTCACTCATAGTTCTTTTCTTCAGTTTTCATGTACAGATTTTTCACTGATTTATCGCTCCGCCTTCGTGCAGATATTTCCAAGGTCAGAGTCCATGAGAGAATCCAATACCTCTACTACAGCGGCTGCAGAAACCGTTAGAAAATAAATCGCAAAAAAAACTAGTGCATTTTGCTCTCATTTTCAAATGAGTTTTTTTAGCCATTTTTCTTCCTCCTCTGACAGTTTCTTTACACCTTCTTCTCCCTTTCTTTATTTTTTTTTCTATCCATTAAATTATTTTTATTTGGGTCTGACATTAATAATTTTTTATTTTATTCCCTTTCTCTACTCATCTTTTTATAATTTTGCACTGTTTTGTCAATATTTCCTCAATTTATTCCTTACAGAGTCTTATATTTCTCCCTCCAGGTCTTTCGACACAACATTCCTTGGAGGTTTCCTACTTCAAAGACCACTTTCGCTATAATACTTCACTTGCATTACCTTCAAGCTTTCTTCCTTCATTGCTTTCTTCAATATTTATTCTTTTCACCCATTGTTCTAGTGCATTTTGCTCTCATTTTCAAATGAGTTTTTTTAGCCATTTTTCTTCCTCCTCTGACAGTTTCTTTTCACCTTCTTCTCCCTTTCTTTATTTTTTTTTATCCATTAAATTATTTTTATTTAGTTCTGACCTTAATAATTTTTCATTTTACTCCCTTTCTCTGCTCATCTTTTTATGATTTTGCACTGTTTTGTCAATATTTCCTCAATTTATTCCTTACAGAGTCTTATATTTCTCTCTCCAGGTTCTTTGACACAACATTCCTTGGAGGTTTCCTACTCCAAAGACCACTTTTGCTATTATGCTTCACTTGCATTACTTTCAAGCTTTCTTCTTTTATTGCTTTCTTCAATATTTATTCTTTTCACTCATAGTTCTTTTCTTCAGTTTTCATATACAGATTTTTCACTGATTTATCGCTCCGCCTTCGCGCAGATATTTCCAAGGTCACAGCCCATGAGAGAATCCAATACCTCTACTACAGCGGCTGACAGAAATCGTTACAAAATAAATCGCAGGAAAAACTACAGTGCATTTTGCTCTCGTTTTCAAATGAGTTTTTTTTAGCCATTTTTCTTCCTCCTCTGACAATTTCTTTACACCTTCTCCCTTTCTTTATTTTTTTTTCTATCCATTAAATTATTTTTATTTGGTTCTGACCTTAATAATAATTTTTCATTTTACTCCCTTTCTCTCAAATCTTTTTATAATTTTGCACTGTTTTGTCAATATTTCCTCAATTTATTCCTTAGAGAGTCTTATATTTCTCCCTCCAGATCTTTCGACACAACATTCCTTGGAAGTTTCCTACTCCAAATACCACTTTTGCTATTATACTTCACTTGCATTACCTTCAAGCTTTCTTCTTTCATTGCTTTCTTCAATATTTATTCTTTTCACTCATTGTTTTTTTCTTCAGTTTTCATTTACAGATTTTTCACTGATTTATCGCTCCGCCTTCGCGCAGATATTTCCAAGGTCACAGCCCATGAGAGAATCCAATACCTCTACTACAGCGGCTGCAGAAATCGTTTGAAAATAAATCGCAGGAAAAACTACAGTGCATTTTGCTCTCATTTTCAAATGACTTTTTTTTTAGCCATTTTTCTTCCTCCTCTGACAGTTTCTTGTCACCTTCTTCTCCCTTTCTTTATTTTTTTTCTATCCATTAAATTATTTTTATTTAGTTTTGACCTTAATTTTTCTTTATTTAATTTTTCTCTATTAGGTATATTATTTTCTAAGTTGTTTTTTTTTTACCTTTTCTTTTCTCTTTTATTGTTATTTATGTATACGCCTATGAATATTATGTTTCTATACATTACTTATTATTTGTTACCCTTTGTGGACAGTTTTGTTCTTGGGTTAATAAAAGCTATTATTATTATTATTATTATTATTATTATTATTAATAATTTTTCATTTTATTCCCTTTCTCTACTCATCTTTTAATAATTTTGCACTGTTTTGTCAATATTTCCTCAATTTATTTCTTACAGAGTTTTATATTTCTTCCTCCAGGTCTTTTGACCTTGGAAATTTCCTATTCCAAAGACCACTTTTGCTATTATACTTCACTTGCATTACTTTCAAGCTTTCTTCTTCCATTGTTTTCTTCAATATTTATTTTTTTCACTCATTTCTTCCAAATCTGTCTCTACATCTAATTTTAATTAAACAACAACAATCTTCATATTTACGCCATTTTTATTTTACATTTTCTTTTTACATCTTCTTTTCTGCTCTCGACCAAATTTTCCAAAACAATATTTATTCAATGAAGCGCATACTAAACGTCGCAGCGGTGCAATAACAGAAGTACATCGTAATGCAGATAATGACCAGCGAGAAAACCAGATCTAAGTCCCGTAGAAAATGCATGGGAGACTGTATAATTTGTCACAGTTGAACCAAACGCAAAGAACTCTTCGGTACTCGTTTGAAACACATGATTTATTCCAATCATGGCAGCAACAAACGAGAATTCGCGTTGATTTCTCTTGCAGCAAGACGTGCGGCGGCACTTTCCAGAAATCTCTTGAAATATCTAATTCCAAATGCGCTTTTTTCAACTGTATTAAATAATCGAATGACTTCACTTTGTTTACCTCGATTGAAATTCGGAAAAATTCAGAAAGAGACACAGACTGCATAACAATACTTGGCGCACTCTTTCCGAATTCGAATTATCTCGTTGAAATGCAATATCGACGAGTTTTGTGTAAAACACCTTTATTCATGTAAATTTTGTTTAAACAAAGATCGCACATTTTTCACCGAAGAACACGACGTTTCCTGTATAAAATTATTATTTATGGCGAGATTTATGCACACACAACAATAGAAACACAACAGTTTCCAAACGTATGTACCTGGGCCACCTATAAATATGTATGTGCAACGTTTTCGTTTTGTTTTCTGTTTGGGTGTAGATATTTTAACTATTTCCATTTTTTTTAAATCAATCCTCTTATGAAATATGATCGTTATTATTTTTGGACGCCCACCATACGGATTTTTTTCAAGAGCCGCGCCATATTGTTTTTGCGTCATCGGATAACAAATCGGAATACAATGACATATAAATCTCCAGTCTTGTAAATACCGCATTCGGAAAATCGGTAGGCGGAAAAAATCTCTTTACATAAGCTCGTTGCTGGCTTGCGATTATGACATCGAGGAAACGACCGACAAGTGCAAGGTAATTCGCTGAAGAAATTCGATATTGATTGATCGGCGATGGGAACACGTTATTACGGTGACACAGACGTCTCTCTTCGCGCTAACGCTCTGGAGGGATCATTACCAAAACGCCAAAGCTATTTTTCCCAAATCCAAATCAGACTGACACAATTTCAATCATTACCACACAAGGTTTTTTTAACTGCATTTACAGCCATGCAGCAATATTAATTTAATTAATGCTGAATATGCTAAAACCGGTTCAATGTGTGTTTACATCTAATTACAAGCAACGACTTTATTACCTGTTATCAGAGATAGATAATTATAGTTTTCATCATCACGTTGCTTGCTACACGCCATTCCCCCGTTACCCAACGCATAATGATATTTAAATGTCTACCGATACTTTGTAATCGTTGGAAAGACACAATCGTCGCGCGACACGCTAAAAACGTCACGCGTCACGCTAAAAACATCACGCGACACGCTAAAAACATCACGCGACACGCTAAAATCGTTCGCGACACGTTAAAAACGTCACGCTCAAACAATTTGCCCAAACATTTGTGACGTTGCAAAACGAAGATGTAGGAAACTTGAAGAGCACTTCTTGCGCCAACAGTTTTTTAGAACATCCTTGATTGCGATTATGACATCAACACTTCGCAATCACCGTTCCTCAGCTTCAATTTGTGAACAACATTGATGTTGTTCAATCTGATCGATTTGATCTGCACGTTTGAGAAAAGCTTGAGCTTTGATCTTTGTGATTTTTTCACAGTTTAGTGATCCCGTCTGGGATTAATTCCCGACTTCCTGATCACGTGTCCAGATCCGAAACTAGGCACGATTATGATTTCCAAATGAGAATAATTAAAATCCCGGGGCTCGTGTAGCACAAGCCGCTAACAATCACGTGGCCGGTAAAGTCTTCTATTAGACAATAGATCTATTGTGCCATTGTATTTATGTATCTATTTTAAATATTTAAATATAATCCATCTTGATATGTCGTAAATGCTTGTCTGTGGTATTATTGTGGAGTCGGATCGATTAAAAAAATGCTAATCACGTAGCAAAATCAAGAAATCCCCGAGAGGAGCAAAGTGCTGGTTCTGAGCATACCTCTCGGGGCCCTGAGCTGCAATAATTTAATTAAATAATGTAAATATCTCGTTGCAATCGATTGGATTTCCTGTCGGTGCCAGTTTTTCATCGAAACGGTTTTTGCAGCACCACCTGATATTTTGACACGTCCAGATTTAGACGGCAATAAAAATTATGGCTAATAAACGTTTTTCCTGGCTCGTTAGCGCTCTGATGAGGTCAATGGAAACCTGAAATAATAAAAAATCATAAAGTTAATAAGAACTCAAGCAAGTGTTTTTATGCGGCAATAAGAATCTCGTAAATATCGCCCGGGCCAAAATAGTAGAGTCCCGATCCTGGTAGTTTTTCGAGGAGTGCCCCCTGAATCCGGCCCGTTAACAATGTACTTTACAACAATGTTGAGTAGTACATAAAATCGTTTGTTGTGGCGGATTTACGGCGCTAATAACTCAATAAAACGCCTTGAACTTTACAATAGACCTCATAATGCTGGGGCCGAGATATGCCATAATGGAGAGAAAGTCGATAATTGCGGAACAACAATTAATCCATAAATTATTTCGTCGACAAACTGTTGTCGGTGCTAATGGCGATAAATTGTTTCGGTTAAATAGAGGTTAGAGAGATGCAAGGACGAAATGAGCTTTCGCAACGATCCGGTCTCCGATCTGGATTATTTGCCGCTAAAAAGCTAGTTTACCAATTAAAATTTATACAGTTGAGACAACAAATGGCTTTCATCAGTCTCGCCAATCTTCTACACTGACAGTAATTAACAAGCGTAAATTATACGAACAAATTCTATTATAACACAAGTGTCCAATTAGGACTGGCTCATTATTTTTTGGCGTTTTAATTAATTTAATTTAATTTAATTTCATGAAGATAACAATTGGAGAGACATATCTGCAGACATTTTGAACGAAATAAAAGTCTCAGCTAGAGGTTTTGGATTTTCTCATGGGCTATGAGGCATATCTGCTGCGCAGTTTTCATTTACAGATTTTTCCGCCTTCGCGCAGATATTTCCAAGGTCACAGCCCACGAGAGAATCCAATACCTTTAATCGTACTCATTATGAGCAAATCTGGCACTATACAGGGTGTCGCAAAATTAACGTATTCTAAGTCGGGGGTCTTGTAGGGAAAAATCTCAGGAATCTCGAAAAAATAAAATAAAAAATATAGGGGGGGTCTTTACAAAGATATATGGGTCTAAATGTTCAAACTTTTCATCATGTTTTCTTCAAATAAAAAATATAAATGGTTGACAGTCATTTTGAAATATGGTGAGGATGATTATGTAAAATATTAAAATATAAATGAAGACATTTCTTGAAAAAACAGCTTTATCTCGAAAAAATAAGTTTTATTTTTCCAATTTTTGTTCAAAAAGGAAGTACAACATAGCTAGAAATATTAATCAGGTACTTTTGAACAAATATTGGCAACTTTGATATTTTTTTCAAAGTGACAGCAATTTTTTTTTTAATATTTTTATTTGGTCAACAGCATGTCCCCTACTAAGCTCCTAACTAGGAATACGATAATTTTAAGACACCTGTATATACTATAGCCACAAATCTTTAGAAAATAAATCGCAAGAAAAGCTACAGTGTATTTTGCTCTCATTCAAATTAGATTTTTTTAGCTATTTTTCTTCCTCCTTTTTTTACCTTCTTTTCCCTTTCTTATTTTTTTTTCAATCCACTAAATTGTTTTTACATATTTGCTTCTGAACTTGACAATTATATCATCCACTTTACTCTCCCTGTATTAATCTTTTTATGGTTTTCGACTCTTTTGCTATTATTTCATTTTTGTATTATAAAAAAATTTTTTTTATGTAATTATGTTATTAATATAAGCTCTTTCTAACTTTCATTACCTTATTCCTTACAAAGTCTTATATTTCTCCCGTCATTTCTTTTGACACATTTCTTGGAGTTTTTCCTACTCCAATAACCATTTTTGCTATTATACTTCACTTGCATTACTTTCAAGCTTTCTTTTTTCATTGCTTTCTTCAATATTTATTCTTTTCACTCATAGTTCTTTTCTTCAGTTTTCATTTACAGATTTTTCACTGGTTTATTGCTCCGCCTTCGCGCAGATATTTCCAAGGTCACAGCCCACGAGAGAATCCAATACCTCTAATCGTACCTCCCTTGTACCCTATAGATTTTCGATAAGGTGCAAATCTGGTAAACCTGCTGATGGTAAGTATTGTAGCGACTGACAGAAATCCTATTTTGCTCTCTTTTTCAAATGAGATTTTTTAGCTATTTTTCTTTCTCCTTTTTTTACCTTGTTTTCCCTTTCTTAATTTTTTTTTTCAATCCACTAAACTGTTTTTACATATTTGCTTCTGAACTTGACAATTACAACCACTTATTTAATAATTTTTTATTTTACTCTCCATGTATTCATCTTTTTATGATTTTGCACTCTTTTGCTAATATTTCATCACTTTATTCCTTACAAAGTCTTATATTTCTCCCTTCCGTTCTTTTGACACATTTCTTGGAGTTTTCCTACTCCAATAACCACTTTTGCTATTACACTTGCATTACTTTCAAGCTTTCTTCTTTCGTTGCTTTCTTCAATATTTATTCTTTTCACTCATAGTTCTTTTCTTCAGTTTTCATTTATAGATGTTTCACTGGTTTATCGCTCCGCCTTCGCGCTGATATTTCCAAGGTCACAGCCCATGAGAAAATCCAACACCTCTACTTTATTAGTTTATTTTTTTTTAAATTATTATCACTATTATTATTTGTTTTTTATTCCGGATACAGCAAAAGTCAAGTCGTTTTAATAATTAAATAATGTCTGTCATTATTTTTACGTATTTAAAAAAATTCTTTTAATTTCATTGGTAACATCTTATACGTTTTTCCCAAGAACTAGTCAATAGAAGTCAAATCAGGCAATCTTGCTGACTTTATATTTGACTAGCCCATTCGTGCTAATTGTCTTTCGCCTTCGAAGCAAACAATATTTTTTGAGATTCTTGTCGAAGAAGCAAATCCGAAGAAGAATTAGCGGCCGCGTTGTATGTTAGCAAATTCTTCCGTTTCTTCTATGATAATATCAGTTTTAAAGAAAACTGTGTAAATCTATGCAAATTATGTGCGGAAAAAAGGAAAAATGACGGAGATAAAAAATATAATGGCAGAAAAAGTTGTTATCATTTCCGTCGAAACAAAAGCAGTATGGTACTACCGCTTATTAATTTGTAATTGGTAATAATTTAGCTTTGCAAAAACTGTTAATTGTATCGTTCATATTACCAAGGATAAACAGTTGGCACGCCCAACCTCGATCACTCGGTATAAAAAAAATGGTACTTGTAATTTGTAGCTCTTGTGCTACTGTAATTTCATGTAAAATGTTAAGGATATTGGATTACTAATGGCGGGATTAGAATAAGTCGACAACGACCACACGTAAAGAATAGGTTCAGAAAATGTACATTCTTTAGTCCTTGGGCGACCATTATCCTGTTTCTACAAAGGAAGCAAAAACAAAACAATGTTAAAAGAAGATTTTATTGTCATACTTCCACTTCCACACAATTTTAAAAGTCTCATTGTAGGTATCGGGTGTTCACTTAAATTTCCGGTCAAAGAGTCGATTGTGAACAACTCGTGAAAAACGTAAGATTGACACAGCCGATCCGCGATCCATTGTGCGTTCACAATCGACTCTTCAACGCCAACAAAAGAAACAAATCAGACCAATGCTTGTATGACAAGTAAATGACCATAAAAATGTTTTGAACGCTCTTTACAATCGTGCTAAGTCGAAGCAAGGGCAATTTGAAAATTTGGAGGTTAGGTTTGAGAGATCGAAAGCGATTCGTCCAAATCAGTCACGTGAGGGGGGAAACTTTTTGATCGCAGGTTACAACAGTGTTTTGAGATAAACATAGAAGTATTTCCACCGACAAGTTGTAAAACACGAACAAGGAACAGGTATCGGAATAACATGAACATAAAAGAGTACAAGAGTATGGTAAATATTTTAATTAAAGCGGTGTAATTTTTTTTCATTTGTCGAGGATTTAGTTTTTGCCAGTTCATCACCCACATTGTTTCGGGTTTCGATAATAAATTCAGCATAGAGAATAAAGCAGAGAAGATAAAAAAAAAACAGACACACCGTTGGAATTTATTTAACAGTCCGATCATCGCATTTCGGACAATTTACCTTAATTATAAGCAATAAAATCAGCAGTAAAAGTAATAATTACCGTCAGGACCTCCGACAAAAAACCCGACAATAACGAAGATGACAAGAACCGGAAAGACAAAAGGACGATTTTTTACCAGAACCTTTCGTAACAGCAGTCCCTGTACATCTACCGTGAAGATAACGACATTGTTCGAAGATGGGTCACGAGATAGCCGATATGACAAAGTTAAAATATTGCCCTCGCCCAGTCGGTCCTCGTCTAACGCCCAGGAATTTATAGAAAAACCCACAACGTTTGGGGACCGCCGGAAACGGGACCAGTGATTCTCAGCATGCGGCGCTACGCCACGGATTATATATGGCTACATCTCATTCCTGAATGGGGCCCTGCAACAGACACAGGGGCGGAACCGGCCGAGAGAGGATTCCGGTGGGCCGATCACCGCTCCCGATGGCTCCGGGGTTACAACAAATTGATTAATTCGACCCGAACGTTGTGATTAATTGTTTAAATAAAATGTTACCGGGGGGACAATTAATCATGCAAATTGCTTGACACGTGATACCACCAAAAACAACTGGAACTTTGCAGTAATGACGACTGCTATTAATGATCGGCTGTTGCGTAACAATGCCAAATGGTGAAACGTGGCAGCGCTGTCATAAACGAAACAAAAATGGGAAAAAATTGTATATTATTTAACGAGCGCGTAATGATGGCTATTACGCACGACGGCACGAGTCGCAGGCGAGCACTGTAATTATCCGAGTGCGGAGTAGACACGACACGCGACTGAATTTATCTACGACTACTTTTTCATAAAAAAAGGGTGAACTCACCAATGATAATAATGACATGGATATTGCGCTGGATAATAGCACTTAATGGTCCAATCGACGTGCGGGAAGAGTTATTTACCTAACGTATGCGGGAAGAGAAATTTCCCGCGTGAGCGAAAGTGCGAACGCGGGAAATTTCTTCCCGCAACAGTCAGGTACAATATGAGATGTCCATGTTGTTGAAAATCAATTGACGTTTCCGTCTGTCTGCGTCATTAAATACCAACCGCGTGCGGGAAATCGTTTTTCTCGCACCGGGAAGTACAAATTTTGAAGAAACTCAAATGGTAATAATCCCGTTGTGCTTCTTAGATTCTTTGGGGAATTAGCTGTAGAAAAATAGTTAGTTATTGGAATTAGTCTGTATCTTAATGGATCGTTAGACAACAATTCCATTCACAAACCCAACACAAAGTTAAACATTTCTAAACAAAATTCTTAAATAAATAAACCCGTAAATTCCATAAATCTTAATTGTTAAAATATGTTAAAAATGTAATTCGTTTTTATGTCCCAAAACCGAGAGAATTCCTAAACTCGGACCTCCGCGTCGACATCCAGTATCTTCCTAATTTGAAGCAAATTCAACAATGAAGTAGATGCTTTCGTCATCTTTAATTCGTATTAATTAGAATGAATTAATACCGTGATTGGAAGCGGTTTTTATTGGATTTCATTGAGTGAAAAATATGTTCCTCCATTCAAATAGATATATTTTTTCTCCGTTTCAACATTTCCGATGAAACCGGATTCTTTCTAACGGTTTGTGAACGTTCCTGCAAAAAATCCCAACAAGTAGGTACGCACTGGATATGAAGAATTGCAGGATCGCAAGATCGGAAAGCAGGTTCGAGCAATATCCTGCTGTCGCCGCCTGATAAAATTCCATTTCTTTTTCTAGCTAATTAGCAAGGTTGCACTATCGTCGTGGTTCTGGTCAAATTTCTCTAAATCGGAATCCGAGTGTAGGCACGTCCCAGTGAAAAATGTCCCCTCCCGCCACCAAATTTGGTAGCCTCACTCATATAATAATATAAATTTTTTTATTACGCCCATCAGAGTCGGCCACAGAAGCAACCAAGACGAGGAACAACTCGGCCCGAAATCTCCATGACGCTCACGAGTTATGGCTACATATCCGCTGGAATGCCGCTTTGAATAATGTGATTTTGACATTTCTAAATAGCTTATAGTTATGCTCGATGTCCGCAGCTACCCCCGGAGCGACCAGCGATCCTCAACATGTTCCCATAACGTTAGGACAATTAGGTTAATCGCGGCGGGGGAAGCGAATTGCTCAAGGCCGGCTGACAATCGACGTTCTGGTCGCTTCGAGATTCGAGATCTGCGCCCGTCACATAAATTCATAGATTATCGGATTGTCTGATCGGATTCTTTCTCCATTTTTTTCAAATGATTTCCAGACGATTCCGCCGTTGGACCGAATTCCGACTCGTAATTTAAATTATTACCGTTTTCTTGCTTTAATTGGAATTTAGGAGGTCAACAACGTACAATGCGGATTTATTGCTCGGTACCATTTTTGTGGCACCCCTGGAATGGTACCGATTACATTTTATGGCAACCAAATCCAGAACACACCGAATCTAATGAACCACGTTAACACAAATATCGATATAAATCAGATCGGGAGATAAAACAAGACCAACCAGAAATTCCTTATCAATCGGGACGTATTAATTTTTTCCCCCATTTCTAATGTCTCTTCTTCACAACAGCTTTTTTCAAACCTGTCAAAAATCTCTTCTTTTTGAAATTTGATACCTCGATGATCTCACATATGATGCAATCAGGTGTACGACCATTTCACACGAAATCCTGATCCCGCTAGCACAAATTTATTCGAATATTTTTCAAAAAACCAAACAAACAAACAGTTTTGTGAACCACGATTACTCAGTAAAAAAATACATATCGATAGTAGTGCGATTTTAACCAGCACCCGGTATAGCACATCGAGCACACTTGTCGTAGCCTAGTCCCTAGTCTGCAGCGTTTGTGAATTTACCTTAACGGCGTATAAAATAAACGGTCGGAAACGGCTCATTTCGGAGTATCGACGTCACCATAATATAGTGTTATTTGTACGGCCTTCTTGATCATTACATAATGGTCGCCCCGCCTCCCGCAGTAACTTAGAATTAAAGTCCAGAGCCGTATTCGGTAGTTTCTCATCAAAACGGAAACTCTGCCACATAATTAAACTAATCAAGTAGGTGTTAACTTGTAATTACTCGGCCCCCCCTCCATCCACCATGTTTGTTCTTGTCCCCCACTCCTCGCGCATTAATTCGATTAATTACCATACAGGTATCCGGCTAATTTGGGGTCAGATATATTATCTCCCGTCTGTCATATTCAATTAACCGGATTACGACCTGTTGCGTACCTTCCGGGCCCGTTTTCCGGGCAATGGCCGCGGGAGGGGAGGCCGCGATTCAATTACCCCTCGCAGGCCGTGAATATCTCAATCGGCGGCGGGGTGAGCCTCCGACTATTAATATTAATCAAAGCCGACTAGATCTTGATAACGGATAGAATACGGCCCGAAATATCCTTGGTGTCCTTTGATGGTTTGTTTACGAGCGGGGTGGGTTTATGATAAATGGGCGCGGGCACCTTCAGATGTTTTCCCATGCCTACTTAGACGGCGCGCTGCGTGGTACCGACGCTTTCTTTATTATTATTGGATTTCGTCGATGGCACTTCGGAACACCACGCCAACTTTACGTTCGTTCACGTTTTTCGTTTTTTTTTTTCGTAGTCTTGTCTCTCTCTTTCGGTTTTGGTTTGCTTGTTGTGATACTGTCGCCGGGGCGACGTCATAATTTCGTGAAATGGGCGCCCGAGGGGGAGGTTTTTGATCGAGGGGTGAGAGAGGGCTTGGGAGCCGATACCAGTTGGCTATGCAAAGAATGCACCCGGGACCACCGTCAGGCAAGGCACACTAGATGCTCGTATACCTGAGATGCATTCCCTCTTGTAATTGGAAGCTGCTGCGATACCGGAACCGATCGGACAAACGAATTTATTCCAATTGGGAATCGGTGTAGGCCGAGGACCTTTTTTTCCTTGTATGTTTGTTTTCAGACGCTTTATCTCTTCGACGAATTCTCATTCTCGGAAGCTTCTCTCCGGTTTCTTTCCGTTCCACACTGGGCTCATGCTTTACTGGATCACTTCTTCGACATCCACTCCCACAACATAATTATATTTATTGATTTATGACCTACACATTTATGATTTCTACTTCCTTGTGATGTTTACTTTTAATTAATCATACCAACGTTTATTGTTTGTTTAAAAAATATATTTCACATTCAATTAAACATATACAGCACGATCAAAAATAGTCACGAAGGAAAACCATCTTAATTAAAAAGAACTACAATAAATAATACACGATAACAAAAAAGACTCGAATGAGCCTTTCACCTCGGAGCGTGTGACGTGACGCGTGACGCGGAAACTATTCACTGCCCGGGAATAACGTCGCAGTGCGCCTAAAAAAGTTTTCCCTTCAAAATCACTTCAATTTTTTGTTTTTTACCTTCACTCATCAAAAAATTTCACGTTTTCACTTCAGAAACAAAACACCACTTTGAACGGCTTCTTTTCTTTTAACCCGAAGAACAAAAAGACATCGCAGTTGCGTTCCCGAGACTTCCAAGAAGAGAAGAGGCGTTGCCAAGCTCTTCTTCAAGCTCTTTTGTTCTGATTAGAAAATCTACAGTGCCTTCTAGAATCAGGTCCAATGGATGTTATGATATTATAGATTGCTTTCTTCAGTGTCTTGTTGTTCTTGGGCATCTGTTAAACCCTGTCAGAGCCCCAGGTATTTCTTATAGTTTTCCAAGTGCCTCGGCTATTATCTTCCATCATTCTACTTTCTTCGGCAACAGCAGAAATGATCTTCCCTTCCTGTGAACTGTTGCCAAGTGAACCCATCGACCATGGAGTCATTCCATGGGTTGCAAAGAGTTCTTTGAAGTGTTCTACTATCAAAACCAAAAGAAGTCATTCTATCTGGTTCTCGTTAATTCTTCTGTCGGTACAAAACCAATTTCTTTCTTTTTTTCTTTTGATTGTGCAATCCATTACCAGTGGGTCACCTCGGCGTCTCTGACCCAGTCACGTCAATCCCGCTGACGATGTAATTACACCATTGCCAAGATCGGACGTGAGAACGGGATAAACCATCTGACCCCGGCGCTATAGAGTTGTCATTTTTCGATGGACCAAGAGAAAAACGAGCGACAAGGATTTTTTCGGTGGATAAAGCGATCGTGAGTGAGATCACAGATTCTGTTACGGTTTGTTAAGTTTTGTGATCGCGCCCACGAGCGGATCCTTTACCGGGACCTTCAATCGAGACGGGATTAGGACAAAATACAACAAGTGTAAAACGCCGATCTCGACCGTGATCGCCTCGTGGTTATTGTGTTTGGAAGAATTCCGAACCGGACGGGTTCGGGTATTGTGCTCGCGTTCAAGTCTCCAACAGGAAGTCGCCGTGGAGGCAACAAAGACATAAAAAACTTACGGCAAAAGTAGGTTGGGACTTTAATGTGCCTGATTTAGTGGCAATTGAAATTTCGTGGTCAGGTGCTAGGACGCTTTGGTCTGCTGTGAACGAAAATAAAAACAAAAAGCTCCGCCATGAATGGACCAAAAAAATAATACAATATTTTCATGATTCCAAACTTTCGATGCTCACTGTGTATATTGTTGTTCAACTGAAAAACAAAAGAAGATAAGTTGGTTAAAATATGATAATTTGTAAACTTGACCTACCGACCTTGTGCTGTTTAATTCCTTTGACATTTCCGGTTAAACCGGACTCGGGGTACGGGGAATTCCTCCGGGAATGAGTGCGTCACTCAGCAAGTCAATCTCTTTGAAAGAGATGTCAATTGTAGCGACCATCTGGAGCCGAATCCTTGGGGGTGGCGCAAGTGACAGTCGAGTTCGTTAACACCGCCGCCTCGATTTCCATTCGTCTTTTGTTTGTTTATGAATCCACGAGCCAGGCCCACTAGTAATGTTCTTCGCCTTTATGACTTACTTACGGTTGTTAAATGTGAAAAAATGCCGCAACTGTACCGCGCTTCCCACATGTGAATGACTGGTGATTTCTCAAATTATTTATTTACTTAAGCGCTGAATATTTAAGTTCCTTCACTCCTTCAACATCCGAACACTTTAACACAATATTTACTCAGCTCTTCAGTTTTGATGTTGACTCGAGGAGTCCTCAACAATTAAATACATTGTTACCGGCGATGTATATCGTAATAATATTTATCACTTCAAGGTCCGTCGAAATACCTAGTCATCGTCGATTTCGTGGGGGCCCGGTGAGGCGGCGGCGGCGGCACCCTCTTTGACCTTTGCCGAGGGGTGACTCACCTCTCGAACGGTCGACGCAAATTGATAATTCTAATTGAAAATTCTCACTTAATGAGAAAATAATTGCGATTTGCTTTTGTTGTCACAAACAATTTACGATGGCGCAACGCTATGTTTATTGTCGATTTACTGACACCGATCGCTTGATTTATGACCGCGACTGCCGCTTACTCCGTGGAAATATAGAAAATTAAAGGAGACTTCGATGCATGCTCTCAAATAAATCCGCCAACGAAGCGGTCGTTCTTTGCTAACGCACACGTCTCAAGGACCCAAAGATGGCTGACTGATAAGAAACTGACAGATGGAGATAACCGCGATAATGAGACAGCTGCGGACTGTCGAAACAAAACTAATAGAAAAGGAAAATAATGGAAGACAAATAAGGGGAAGTATTAATGGAAAGAACAAACACTAATAACTGAGGAAATCAGAAGCAAATTAAGTGGGACAATAAAAACGTAGAGGGCTTGGATCGGAAAAATAGTTTGCCACCTTTCGACGATAAGGTCCCGCACTACACTCCGCCAAACATAACCTCCAAGCCGCCGGCAAGTGTCAAATATCATTTCTGTCATTCATTGCCTGTGATAAACCTAACCTCTCTTATATATGTCATTTTGATGGTTCTTAATACATAGTTGGTATCACTTTTCTAGTATGCGTCAAAATTCAGAATAGTCAAACTACATAATCGTTTCCTTCCTCGAGTGAGATCTCCTTCAAGGGAGGAGAAGACGCTTCACCCCAGCAGTATCCATATACTTTTCTTCCTTCTTTTTATGTTTTATTAAGAGTAATAGTAAGCACACTTGCCGTTGCCAAGGTTGCATTTTATACACAGTTTATTTTACGGTTTTGATTCATTTTCTAAGATATCCTTGAAGACGCCAAACAAAAAATCTAAAGAGGAATACAGGGTGTGTTAAAATAATCGTATTCCGAGTTCGGGGCTTAGTAGGGGACATCCTGTTGACCACGTAAAAATGTTTAAAAAAAAATTGCTGTCACTTTGAAAAAAATATCAAAGTTGCCAATATTTGTTCAAAAGTACCTGATTAATATTCTAGCTATGTTTTTTCGAGATAAAGCTGTTTTTTCAAGAAATGTCTTTTAATTTATATTTTAATATTTTACATATTCATCCTCACCATATTTCAAAAAGAATGTCAACCATTTATATTTTTTATTTGGAGAAAACATGATGAAAAGTTTGAATCTTCAGACCCATATATCTTTGTAAAGACGCCCCCCCTCCCCCTATATTTTTTATTTTATTTTTTCGAGATTCCTGAGATTTTTCCCTACAAGACCCCCGACTTGGAATACGATAATTTTGCGACACCCTGTATAATATAAAAATGCTGATTGAAAAATCAATGAGATGAATTTTTTTTTGTGTATCGAGAAACGCATTGATAATAATATTAAGAACAATGATTTATTACTCTTAAAAGTTACTTTAACCCAATAAGTAGAGCACGGTCTTACAAATGTCTTTGATATACATAATACTACAGCAGAAAAGTTACAACACCATAATCGAAACAGCCAGTTGCAACTGCAATAATAAATTTCAGTTATTTTACAAATTACAAGTTGCTTTGTGTAATATACCGATTGGAACAAGACAAGTAGGTCTCGGTACAAATGTAATTCCAGTAATAAGTAATTCTGTTTTAAATCGCATTGTACGGAATTAATTGAATTGTTTGTATTTTGAAAATTCAACAATCTAAAGCCACGAGGATAATGTCTTGTACAGTTAGTTTGCATCATTGGTACCCATTATGTGTCCAGCGAACACTTTTAAAAAGTATTAGGTGGCGTAGTAACCCAACCATGACAATGCTACAGTGTGTTGCAGTTAATGCTCATACCCAGAAGACAAAAAAAAATGAA
This sequence comes from Tenebrio molitor, assembly GCF_963966145.1. Lineage (NCBI taxonomy): Eukaryota > Metazoa > Arthropoda > Insecta > Coleoptera > Tenebrionidae > Tenebrio > Tenebrio molitor. The sequence goes on from NC_091049.1 coordinate 1,720,625, forward strand.
AGGAAGCGGAGGATTGACACGGCCCATGTCTGAACCTTCAATAATCTGAGTTATTTATGGCAGCAACGGGCTGTCCAAAACTTTCCAACCCTCATAAAAGTATTAGTACGTTATAAAGACGTGCCCAATTTTTTACTCCTACTTAGGTATATCTCTTTGAATAGAAAATCTCCGAGCCCAACGAGCTGCAAACCTCGATTGTCCTCCCACACCGCACCGTTTCCCACTATTGCTCAAGATCTACCAATAATTGTTACACAACAACAGAAACACCCTCCTTTGATATTAAGAAATTGAAGTAAAGTGAGAAAACATATGTATTGGAAATTTGCAAATATTCTTCGGTTCAAAAAGTAGAAAGCGTTACAAAAAAGCTTGAGAAATTCTTCAAAGGTTGCAGCAAAAGAAGTGGGAAGAGCAGATGCAGTCATTTGATTGCTCTTCTGAAAAGGAAAGCAGAAGGGTACAGACCTGCGAAATCAAAAATTTTAACACGATATCATCAAGTTCTTGGAAGAAGCTGACGATGGAAAAATTTTGCTGACGAAGCTAAGATGTTAGCATATCATTTTCATACATTTGGAGAAGAACAGATTTTCCATTTGATAATCTATATATGTCTGTTTGTTTGTATATTTTTTATGCAAATCTACAGTTTTACCCCGATCTTGATGAAATTTTGTACACTTGATCTTCAAAACAAGAAGAAAATTACTGTCTACTTTAATTTTACAAAAACCAACCCCTACTACCATTTTCAACCCTGTTAAGAAAAAAAAGACAGTTTTTTCGAGTTGGAAATACCCTCACCTTCGCCGCTTCACCCCTATTTCATCCTCTGAGTATATCGTCACCTTCGCCGCTTAACACCCACAAAAAGCAACCCCTATTATTATTTTAAAGCCTGTTAAGCACAAAAAAAGTTTTTTCGAGTTGGAAATCGCGTTTGCATGATATGTTCAGGTGTCATAGTTACATTTGGTTGTTTATAAAAGTAGCAATTTCGCAAAATGTGTGAAGAGTGCAAAAGGAATAGGCTGAGAGTGAAAGCGAGAAAGAGAGCGGCAAAGTTTGAAGGCAAAATGGATGGAAGAGAAGAGTGCAGGATACTGACGGAATGCTTGAGAGAAAAAAAGAACACGGAGAAGAAGGAGAGAGAGAAACGGGTATGTCAGCGAAGAAGTGGAAAGATTAAGAGCAAAAGGACGATGAATGAATGTAGAGCTGAGTGAAAGGGGTAAATACACAGACAAGCAAGAAAGAAAGGAAAAAATCAAAGAATACAGGTATAACAAAAAGTGGGAGAGGTGTATGACAGAGGAAGTTCCGGAGTACCTGGGGAGAGAGAATGCAAGAGAAAGAAAAGATGTGGGAACGAGGAGGGAGAAAACAGGTATTGGATGGAAGGAGAGGAAAGAAGATACAGAATGTGCAATGAGGAGAGAGAGACAATCGAGCATACGTGGAATGGGAAAGAGGGAGAGAAAGGAACGGGAAGAAATATTGAATGAAGACGGATGAAAGAGATATGGAAGAGGAGGGAAACAATAGAAAAAGAAATGGGTTGGAACTGTTATTTTTATGTTTGTAATTAGGAACCCGAAGGCCCGGAGGGCAAATAACTCATTATTATTCGTTACCTCACTAGTGTGACAATAAGCTTCATCAAATAGTCCACGCAGTCGTAGCTAAAAGCATTGTACCATTCCCCATTTAATGTAAAAAGTGTTGCTTTTAAAGCAGTAATTTTCGTATCGACCACTTAAACAGCGTTATCACAACGATTCGGCAGGAATTTTGAGCACGTTGCATTCCGCGTATGCAGATGCGAGACGTAAAACCGGCAGAGACCCCAACGTGTGCGCAAGCGACCAACCCAAGCCATTTTTCTACCAAATTGACAGTAATCTCCCGTGGAACACCCCTGAACGGTCCCAACACCTGTTCACGTCAATGAATGCGCTGAAAGAACGCAAATCGTTCTTCCTCGCCGTTTAGGTACCTACTCCACATAGTCGCCGAATGAGAAATGTGCGCTTCCTGTCCATTTTGTCGGCACGTATCTCGCCGCTTCTCGGAAACTTCTTTTGTTGCCTTCGAGACTGTTATTTCGTTATTTGTCAGCGGCCGCGACATCTGAACACAACTGGGACTATTGCGGACGCGTCTCTCGGACGAGAATGCCACCCCCTACCCTCGTAATACATCAATTATGACATGTGTCAACCGGGAAAAAGATTAGGGCGCCCGGGGCGGGCCCGACCAGCCGTTTAACAGTAATCTCCGGTTACTATCTTGATCTACGGTTCAAATATTTTAAATATGCCGTAATGCAGTCTCAAGGGGAATATACACGGTGGATTTGGTAATTATTTCTTGGGGAGATAAACTGCGCGGAGGAGGGATTTGACAATCGAAGATGATTCTCCGAGTGAAAAATGTCAGTGTCAGGTTTAAATCCCAAATGAGTTCATAAAAATGTAACTATTTACAGATAAGGATCTACAACCGTGTTCTCCAGGTACGACTTGTCCAAGGATCATAATGCTTCGTTCTCTCTTTCTGGGTTTTATTTTTTTTCAAGCGACTATAAAATAATTTGTATTTTTCACAAATACATTAGAGCTTTATAAACAAATTAAAAACAAAAAATATATATACAGGGTGTCTCAAAATTCGCGAATCCAAATTCAGAGCGTTGTTGAGGATCACTTCAGTAGTCCAAATATCGAAATTAAAACAAAATCGGGACTCCCCCCACAAAGATACATTGGTCTGAAGGTCCACTCTTTGAAGTATATCTTCTTCAGGAAGCGCGATTTTTTTTTCTAAGTATTTTTCGAGCTCCACTGGGTCCTTTCCTACCACGCTCTGAATTCGGAATTTGCGAATTTTGAGACACCCTGTAAGTCGTCCAGTAGATCCCTCTTTTGAAAATCCTTGCCGATAGTGGAATTTTTTTCTGTCAGATGTGTTCGAAAAAAAATTTAAATATTTTTTGTTATAAAGAAAAGTAATGGCTAAAGTGTAGCGCAGGGAAAACATTTATTTTTTAAAAATGGTAGCTGTGAAGAAAATTTTGATTTTACCAAAATTTTGAGTTTAAAAAAATTAATAAAAAATGAACGCGGCGTCCAATCAAAAAAATCATAGGCTACATCCTAGATGATATTATAAAGAATATGTGGTATAAATTTCATCAAAATCACTTGAGTCAATCTCGAGAACTGTCCGATTTTTTGAAAATGTTTTTGAAACAATTGTTTCCACTTGAAAAAATACCTGTCTGTAAATTTCACTTATTAATACCTGTTCAACTCAAGCCAAGCCCACTTTATAATTTACAACCTGCCGAGATTAGTTTTATCAGTATCGAAAAACCTTACTTAAGCTAATGCGACACGGACTTAATCTGTGGAAAACCTTATCTCCCTCGTCACGCCATTATGACCAGTTCTTGTGCCGTTCCCGATGGCCTTTTAATTTCGACCAACATCCACAAATCATTTAACGCGCAGAAAATTGTATGAAACTGTTCCATTTTACCCTGATCGGATTTACCCCCCATTTTGAGGATGGTCGGAGTGACCGTAATCCCAGCTTAAGTCTGCGAACCTGAAAAGTGTATTAGTGTTGAAACCCAAGCTCCGGACACGGCGTCAGCTCCGGATTAGTACCGGAGAGGTGGTGGTGCGTAAATTGGGGTGGGGCGTGTTATCGTCGTAATAATGAATGGCTCGTTGAGTCTGTGATGAACACGTCGAATCTCTTAACAGCAAATTAAATAATAATTTGTCACTTAGCTAAATGGTAGGTTGCTACCTATTTTCATTACCTACTCCGGTATTAAGTGTTTTTTGATTATGGGTTTGACGAGTAGGCCCACCTCTTTCGGAGTTATTAATTTCAGCTTTCACCGGCGACCAAGAACCAACAGGTGTTCCTCGACGTGCACACGCGTTTTTTATTTGAACTATCAAACACAACTGTTAAGTACGTAATTTTTAATACCGGGCATTTGTCAAGCTGACAGATGATTTATGCGGGCATTGTATGGATATTTCTTTTATTTATTCGAAATATCGCGCTGTAAATTTGACGAAATCCGACCAAACGGTTGTTCCGAATTAGGAAACGTCACCGGCGATGATTTATTTCTGGAGGCGAAGGACTCGCCGAAATTCGGCGCGCCACCGCTGCAATTGTCAATGACATGCAATATCAAATTACTGTTCGTGATTTCGGTCCGCTCTCACACTTAGACACAGTCGACCTCGGTCAATACCACTGCGAGCAGACGCCATGATAAATGTAGGTAGACATCTTTAAATTTGTGCGGCGAGAGGAGGACCGGGCCCCGAACTGTTTCTCCCGGGAGACTTCGACGATGGAACGAGGCACGAACGCGGAACGTCGCCGAAAGCCAACTCCTCAACTCCCCAACTCCCATTACGGACTAACGTCCGTGAGGTCGTAAATGCTGTAAAAATGACACGACCCGGTTTGTTTTTCACACACTTTTGGCCGACGCTATCACAAAAACCAATTTCAAGGGCCATCACCTGCGTTTACTATTCGACATGACCAAGGCGTCATGGCGAATTCTTCGGATTCTTTCCGAGATAAAAGGACTCAAAAGCAAGACCTCGATGACCACAGCTGCCACAAGACATTTTTATTTTGATTTCATTTTCTTTGGTACACTTCCGTGTTGCCTAAGCTTGACAGGTCTTTGGGCATCTGGGAAAAATTTTGCTTCCCAAAGTACTTCTTCTATCCTTTTACGGATATCCGTTATGTTTTCTTCAGTAGCAGCAAAAACTGCTCTCCCTTCAATTAATCGTCACCAAATTTTAGACACTTTTTCCACAATGCGCGACGTGTTATCTTCACAACTTATTCAATTCTGCCCCAAGGAAACAATAAATATCGTAAAAATCCTAGAAAATCAAGCCTACGAAGTCATTTTAAGTGGTTAAATTCAATGAATACGTTTGCGGTTTTGCAACGCTGCTCCAAATCAAGACGGATTAACCAAGAATGCTCATAAGCTTCGCATAATCATATCATATGCAATTACACAAAGCTGCAACCAAAGGAACTGGTTTAGTCGCCATTGAGACGTCTCTGCAATATTAGTGACTGTTTTAATTGTCCACTAAGTAATGTGGAAATAACATCTGCTGTAAAAGCAAAGAACGACTAAAAGATCATTTATATCAGAACTGTTATTGACAATAGTTTGGCGTTGATCTGAAAAAAATATATGGTTATTTCTCTTCAAAGTGGGCGTTGAAGAGTCGCTTGTGAACCCACTACTCGTCAGTCTGCAGAATAAAAACACAAACGACGCAAAATGTGAGGTTAGATTTAAACAGCTGATTTGTAATGTGTGGTGCGTTCACAATCGACTCTTCAACGAGAACTTTGAGGAGAAATTTAAATGAACACCCGACAGAACATCTAAGAATCGAGAAGAAGAGTCGAGTGCTGTAATAGACCAATACAATTCAAGGTTGGTAACTTTCAATGTCAAATATCAAATGCCAAACGCCAAATTACGCTCAACAAACGATATAACAATAACTTCAAATTGAAGTGTCAAATGTTCCACTGTAATATTTGTGTTACCAACCACCATAAAATTCCCCAAATTTTAAAACTGCGATTTTTCATTTAAAAAATGGCATAAGAAGGCGCAAAATCGAAAAAACAGTTTATGATAATTATATTGTTTATTACAAGATATTTTGTAGCACTTATTCCTCCATGGCACTCCTCGCAAGCTCGTCGTGCCCTAAACCCATGCGTGCTACAAAATGCTTCTTACAAAACTCCTATCATAACATATACACAGGGTGTCTCAGCTAAGACTTTCGAGCCTAATATCTCGGTTATTTGCCAACGAATTTTTATGAAATTTAAAATGCAAATATTTTAGACCGTGCTTTGAGGACAAAGAGACAATTGGGCATATGAGGAATGGATGTAGCCAAATAAAAGAGAAGGAGAGAAAGGAACGGGGAGAAATACTGAATGAAGACGGAAGGAAGATGAGGTGGATGAAGGAGAAAGAAAGAATGGAAAAAAAAGGAGGCAGGGATAGTAGAAAATGTGAATTTTTGGAATTGTTATTTTTATGTTTGTAATCAGGAATCCGAAAGCCCGGAGGGCAAATAAAACCATCTATTTATCACATTCTCTCTAGGTTTCTTCTTATTTCAGCAATATTAATTGTAGCAGTGCCGCAAAGTTCACTTCTGGGTCCCGTCTTATTCCTATTAATAAAACCAAGAGTTCACGACAGATACAAATCGGTCGTTCATCATTTTTAAACACCACACCCTGTATACTTTACAGTTAATGTTAAAAAACCCACCTTCACTTATCAAGCTATAAATCTTATACATTGGGAGTTAGATAACAGTTTGGAGATCTAATCTGGGAGATAAAAAAAAATAGAGATGGCGCGAATAGCACTATTCGAATGTTAACAAGATCTCGTTTGAAATAGGGAAAATCGCTAAGTTTCCAAGGAAAAAAATTTTAGCTTCTAATTGAAACTCTGTGGAAGGATAAGTTTAAAGACAAAGAAAAAAATATTTTATGGTAACAGGCAATGAAAAGTCGTTGAGCAATTTTTGAAACATTGAACTCTGAGCCAGATCTAGACTAGAGCCATTGCAACAACATATTCATTCTTTTGTTTTATTGCAACTGATGCTTAAATAGTTGAATAATAGTTATTTATGCAACAAGTGAGTAAAGTAATACTTTTTTTACGAGAAGGAAAATTTGCCGCACGAGCGCAGCGAGTGCCCAAATCCGCCGAGTAAAAAAGATACTTTACTAACGAGTTGCATACCAAAAAAATCCCAATTTACTAATTATGAAAGAAAAATTTTATAATTGCGTTAAAAAATGACACGCTACGGCACTTTTTTTAACGCAAAATGCGTGCAAAAATGAACCGCTATGGCACATTTTTAACGCTTCTTGATTGATTCAAAAATCACATATTTTATGAACGCAAACGAATGAAAAAACTTGCACTTTTTTTGACGGACGTTAAAAAAGAAATGTACAATATATCTAGTGTTTTCTCGACTTATCGCCAGACAACTATAAAAGAAATTGCCAGTTATTATTGTTGAAAAAATATGCAAAATTTGAACCTGCGCTGTAGCGTCATTTACATAATCGAATAAATAAATAAATCATCATCCTAACTGCAATTGTTTTTGTCTCATTTTTGTTTGGACCTGTCACGTGTAACGTTTTGATTCGTCTTCGTGTGATGCCGTTATTGTTCTTATTACTATCGATTGTAACGTCTCTGTTAAACATTCTCGCTTAAAAGAAAGAATCAGCCTAGGCAGTCCGTCCCTGATAATAAATAATAATTAAACGTAATAAAACGCAATTTGGAGAGGCGCGGCCCTGCATTAAACAGCATTCAGACAGTCGAAACAGAATACCTCGTGTCCCAGTGAAGTACTTCTAATCCAACTCTGAATAATCCTTTTATAAACGTTTCGTACAGGCGCTTTGGAGTGTTTTATGGCGAGACACTTGAAAAACATCACAATGGGGTGACAGCGGAGCCCGTTCCACCTCGTTGGTCGCCAGTGGCGTGCGATGACGCGGACGAATCGAGGGTGGACTTTCGGAGGTCCAGATGGTCGCGCTTTGTCCCCACAATAGAGCTCTTCCGCCTCGGACGGACAACGACTCAACACCGATATTACGGTGCTTTGTCGTAAAAACTCTTCAACTCTAACCTCTCAACAACAAAGCCAATCGACTGTGCAAAGCTTGCCGAGATAGAGGGCAAAGGTTTGAACGGTTGACTACGCCACTGGCTGCGAATGATGGAACGATATGTGACAGCTAAAATCGAGTTTGTAAATAACAATAATAGCGATAATGGTGGTACACAACAAAAATTAAAGCACAGGTGGGGAGTAACTACAAAATAAAAAAAAAAAACAATTGAGCTGTCCAAATCACTCGTGCCAACCAAATTGATCTATACTGACAGTTTGGGGGGGAAAGACAACGCTGTTGGCACCGTTGCCAGATTTTCTTTGCGCGTCCAAAGCTTTGGCAACATTGTACTGTGATGTCATTGCTTGTAATGACGTAACTGCTCCGACTCCTGAAATACAATACAAGTGCAGATTAACACCAGCATAACGACTAGTGCAAATAAACCCATGACAAAATTTTATACTTGTGTTTAATAAAACGCTGTGAAATATCATATTGTACTTTCGAAGATATACTGATTGTGATTAGTTCTGGTGGATATTTCACACATTTTATAACCTCTAACCGCAAGAAATCCATAAAACTGGTTATAACTTTATTTTATCTCTTATTAAAGCGTGTACATATTTATTAGTTTTGATATGAGGAAGTGATATATTTGAGCTCCAGTTATTTAAAACGAGAACGTTGTTTGTACCCTTTAGCAGCGCTAAATTAATAGTCCAGTTTTGAAAATTATTTAGGTTTGAAAATATCTAAAGCTAAGAATGCGGTGTCTCATTTACGATGATACTATTAGCTGAAGAATTTTAAAAGACTTCTAACCGCAAGTCTCTATGTGATGATACCGCAAAGCAATATTGGGCCTTTATTAAAATACGAACAAATAATGTGATACCACAAGTGAAGCTTTTTGATTTTTTGTGCTTTTATTTTTAGGTTTAGTTGCTTAATAAACAAACGTAATGAGGCAGTGTTATAAAATAAGTAAATACAAGGAAATGATAGATTAAATAAATAGTCGTTATCAAAAGCGGTGAGAGCAAACAATGACAGGCGTACAAAATAGACGGATAAAATATAGATGGAAATAATCAAACGATAACGCAAGATATAAAATTTAAATTGTTTAAGATCAGCTTGTTTAGCGTCAGTACGAGTATGTAATAGTATATTATGATACGTGTGTTATAAGAAGCATTTTATGGCACGCACGGGTTTAGGGAATTTTATGGTGGTTGGTAACACAAATCTGAAAGTTCAATTTGAAGTTAGTTATATCGTTACCAACCTTGAATATGTAAATTGTACTGGTCTATTACAGCACTCAAATCACCTATTAACGCACTCTTTTCAGTGCTGTAATAGCTTTATTACAAACGCAAGATAAAAAAGATTTAATTTGATATCTTCGTCAAAGCCCTTGTTAAATCATCTACGAGAGAAGTCTCTCTAAATTCTTTTTGAATTTTACTCACCGTGCTTTAACTTTTCACTAGTAATTGTTAAACAAAACAAATACCGCTTGTTGTGTTCTTACTCTGCCGCCGGCACCAATCATCATAAGAATTTCCATTCTATTACGTGCCGATAATCGCAGTATTAAGTAGAACAAATTCACAATTAACAAGATGGCGTCATAGTTTTACAACATGAAGCATGAAGAAAATTTGTTCCATGTTTTGCGTAAGTATTGAATAAAAATATCAGTCTTGACGGAATAATAGTATATTATGATACGTGTGTTATAAGAAGCATTTTGTAGCACGCACGGGTTTAGGGAATTTTATGGTGGTTGGTAACACAAATCTGAAAGTTCAATTTGAAGTTAGTTATATCGTTACCAACCTTGAATATGTAAATTGTACTGGTCTATTACAGCACTCAAATCACCTATTAACGCACTGTTTTCAGTGCTGTAATAGCTTTATTACAAACGCAAGACATAAAAAAGATTTAATTTGATATCTTCGTCAAAGCCCTTGTTAAATCATCTACGAGAGAAGTCTCTCTAAATTCTTTTTGAATTTTACTCACCGTGCTTTAACTTTTCACTAGTAATTGTTAAACAAAACAAATACCGCTTGCTGTGTTCTTACTCTGCCGCCAATCATCATAAGAATTTCAATTCTATTACGTGCCGATAATCGCAGTATTAAGTAGAACAAATTCACAATTAACAAGATGGCGTCATAGTTTTATAACATGAAGCATGAAGAAAATTTGTTCCATGTTTTGCGTAAGTATTGAATAAAATATCAGTCTTGACGGAATAATAGTATATTATGATACGTGTGTTATAAGAAGCATTTTGTAGCACGCACGGGTTTAGGGATTTTTATGGTGGTTGGTAACACAAATCTGAAAGTTCAATTTGAAGTTAGTTATATCGTTACCAACCTTGAATATGTAAATTGTACTGGTCTATTACAGCACTCAAATCACCTATTAACGCACTGTTTTCAGTGCTGTAATAGCTTTATTACAAACGCAAGACATAAAAAAGATTTAATTTGATATCTTCGTCAAAGCTCTTGTTAAATCATCTACGAGAGAAGTCTCTCTAAATTCTTTTTGAATTTTACTCACCGTGCTTTAACTTTTCACTAGTAATTGTTAAACAAAACAAATACCGCTTGCTATGTTCTTACTCTGCCGCCAATCATCATAAGAATTTCAATTCTATTACGTGCCGATAATCGCAGTATTAAGTAGAACAAATTCACAATTAACAAGATGGCGTCATAGCTTTACAACATGAAGCATGAAGAAAATTTGTTCCATGTTTTGCGTAAGTATTGAATAAAAATATGAGTCTTGAAGGAATAAAATATTTTATGACAGAATCGACCATCTCCGAGCATTTATTTCTATGATCTCGACAGATCGAAGCCGCCCCTGTCGGTCCGACCGCAGCCTACTAGATTAGATTAGATACAGGTTTTTATTGGCTTCATTAACTTCCACATGTGCCTCCTTCCTTGCGACCTTGGTGCCGCAAGGCTCTCCTCCCGGTCCGTCGTTGTCCAAACAGTCCCCGTGACTTTATAGCCCTCTTAAGACAATACCAGCAGTTTACAAATGGTATTTCTGGGATTTTCTCACTAAACTGACAAATTCAGCGCGCTTTCGTCTGTTTGCCGAACTTGTTGACCGAGATCATTACATGGTTAACGTACATGTTTAATATTTACACAGTTGTCAGCGCTGCTTGTCAAACACCGGGCCCAGTACGATTTACGACCCGATGCATACCATCAAGGGCATAAACTCCCGAAGTGCGCCTTCTTCGGCTGTAATTAGCGGCGATAAATTCGAATTTGGGATGGTCGACGGCGCAAAAACAGGTCCTTTTTCCTTTTGCGACGAACCAAAAAGGAAGAGCGAGAGGAGCGGGGGGCGGTGCCGGGTTAATTGCCAAAATTAAATATGGCCTCTGTCGTAGCGCCGCCCCTCCAGAAACAATCGGCGTAATTGCCACCCCGATCTCGAGAAATTTGACACACGTCAGTCATGGCGAGCGTGCAACGGGAACTGGTTTGCTCCGGAGCTTTCGTAGCTTATGGCGACGATTTCGATCGTCTACGCTTGATCATTCTGTGGACGGCCAACGATGCGAAAGTACCGAAGTGACAACTACAACAAGTAGGATGTGTGTTACAAGAGGAGACGCGCTCCTATTAGAGCCAAATCGGTTGTCATGTTCGTTCAGATGATACAACGCTGAATTCGGAAATTATCCGACCGGAGAGACTTCGCCCCCGGGAGCCCTCTTATTTAACACAATAAACTCCACACGTGTGGTTACACCTTTTATTCAAATGCAGCCCCCACGATCGACGTTTTTCATTTATAAATATTTTGAGTGAAAAGTATGCAACACACAATACACCAATCAGCAATCTGCTACTTCCAGTATTATTTGTTTTATCAGGGGGAATTGCGATCGGCAAAAAATATGTAGCGTTATAAAAGTGCGTAAAAAAGAGTGTTGTGATGATGTTAATGATCCTCATCAGAAAAAATCGTTGAAAAAAAAATGAGTAATTTGGGTGTGATCGGAGTAGGGTTCGTCACAATTGATGCGGGTCCGTTTGAAATAAATTAATTATGTCGGTGAAAAAGAAATAAGCAAATAAAAATTCGTGTATTTAATCATGCAAGTGGGTCCAATCGGACCCCCCCTTGGGTTCGTGTCTCGCTCCAGCGTCGAATTCCCTAACCTAGTGCGGAAATGAGATGTCGTATCTGTTCCATTCGAAGTTTCCGCGCATACATCATATTCTCAAACGGTCTCGGATCGATTTCCTCGACAGAGTTGATTGACCTTGAAACATCTTCGAACTATCGTTTCTAAATAAATTGGCCATTACTTTTGAAAAAGCACCCACCCGCACAGAAACATGCCTCCGCAATAACAAACAGTACTTAGGCGACCCCCAAAGACGCTCCGAACGGTTACAATAATCGTAATTATGCAGACATCTAGCTGGCTAGCCGACCGTGGTCTTCGATCATACGGCGTTCTTAGAAGAAGACCGCGGGCGAATGATGGTCGCGTCGTGACGACATTTTTTCAATGGACAGAGTCGATTTCGATGATGGAAGTGGTGAGAGGTTCGGTAATGGCGGACTCGACGATGAAAAAACTACCCCTGTGAAGAGTTTTCGACAAAAATAACAAATAGAAATTGGAGAAACTTGTCTTTCAAATTTGTAACGTTGAAGAAGCTAGAAATAAACCCACTCGTTGGGACACCCGGTATATACCGGGTGAGTGAAGTTTTACCGCCCGCACAATTAACCCTATTAAAAAATTAGTAAAAATTACGAAACTTTAGGGTTACATTCCCTTGATATAAGACTTCAAATGTGTGTAATCAATTTTCCCTTATCACTTAATTCAGAGTCATAAAATTAAAAAAATCGATTTTGAGTAAAAAATTTTTTTTTTCATACACGCTCATAATTCACAATTAATTCAAACAACACATTTATGAAATTCGCATCAAAAGATAATTATTCGTTTTTGAATTATTCCCATTTTAACATTAAGAGCGAAAAATGACCAAAATTTACAACTGCAGTGTCATAAATAAATATCTCATTGTTGGGAAACATCTGTTGACCACTTTTCTAGTAATTCTTAAGTCCCTAAAGGGTACCATAAACAATCTACGTCAACTTCTTTTGTGGAACTGACCGCTCAATTTAATAATAAATCATAGCTAAATTTTGCACTTTAATATCTATCAAATCCCATTTATTTCAAAAACCAGTGATGTTTTCATGATTTCAATGACACCAAATTTTTCCTAAATGTTTGAAAGAACTCTCACTGAAAAATTATGTAAATTAATGAACGGTCTTTTCTGAGTTTTAATAGCATGCTTTTTGAAATATAGGTTATGTCTGACACAAGAAATGTCATTATGTCTGACGTAAGAAATGAAAAGTTTTGACATTTTGCTTGTCTCGGTACCATCAAAATTGACAACAAGAAGCATGAATTAAACTATACAAAATTTGATGTACAGTTGGTTGCAAAAAAAACGGGAACGGTCAGAATAAAATTGACACATTTTTATAATTTTTTCTTAATGTGAAACCTTTTTACGACAGATAGGTTAGAATTAATGTCAAAATTTAATGACATTTTTAAATATTATTGACAGGCATTGACAAAACCAAATTTACATTATGAAAATTTTCCTTTCCCGTTTTTTTCGCAACCAACTGTATTATCTATTCGTTTTGATTGTGACAGTAACGAAAAAAAATCGTAGGTGCTGTTTAGCAAGACCTTTTTGCCAAAATGGCTCCTCCGAGAGTTGCCAACTGCGGTTTGATTTAGTGTAATCTAAAATTCCCTATCAATAACTATTTAAAAATAAAAACGGTGACAAACATTTTAAAAATAGGGAAAAAGGGGTGTTACGTTTACGGTGTGTGTGAAAAATATGTAGAAACATGAGGATAAAAAAAAACTGTAGCGAAGTAGTCAAAAATGTAAAGCAAATAAAAATAAGGAGAAAAATTACACACATGACTAAACAGTAAAAATAGTAGAGAAAAAAAATTATAATTAAAAGACCACCAAGAACTGCCTAGAAATTGTAAAATACTGTTTTTGATTGGATTATTTTCCTTTGTGTTTTGCTGACAAAAAAAAAAAAACTATTTTATCTGTCAAAATTTAGAACAGAGAAATTCTCCATTGATTTTCACAATTTTCCATAATTCTTATTCTGAGATTCTCAAAAAAGGAATATTTTAAAATTCGTTAAAATTTCAAACGTCATGAAATTTTGATGAAATTTATTTATACTCCATATTCTTTACCTATAAAACCTTCTGGGATGTGACACAGGATTTTTTTGGTTGGATGCAGGGTTCAGTTTTTATTAATTTTTAAAACCGATTATTTCCTTCATGTGTTTAGCAACCAATTGCGTGACAAATATTGACCAATCAAAACGAGAAAACAAAAAAATAACCCGATAAAATTTCTCTAAAATGCACATGTGCAATAATCTGATAAAAAATGTCGGTACCTGATTTTTTTTTAAATAAATTATTTTGAATAAAAAAAATTGGAAATAATGCGTTTGGTTTCATACTATTCAGGAAATAATCAGCCGTATACCCCTCGTGCAAAATTTTAATATAGGAAATTTTTTTGATAATGAACGCAAACATCCACAAATTCCCTCGACTTCGTCTCGTGCTCTTATTTGCTAATAATTGGTCTTCTGACTTCATTTATGAATGTTTTCGTTCATTAGCAAAAAAGTTTCTGATAAAAAATTTTGCACTTGGGATATAATACGTATGTGAAAATTTTGGTAAAACTCAAGAGTTTTTCAGAGTTTCAAGAGTTTTTCAAGCAGTTGTCATTTCTACAAAAAAAAATAATTTTTTCGCTTTGCTGTACTTTAGCCATCACATTTTTTTACAAGAAACATTAAAAAAAAATTTCAGACGATGTCTGAAGGAGAAAAAAATTCCATCACAGGCAAGGATTTTCAAAAAAGGGTCCTACTAGACGACTTACATCTCGGCTATTTTCTAATTTATTTTATTTGTTTGTTTTTTTAATTTGTTCATAAAACGATAATGTATCTGTGAAGAATAATAGTTATTTTTCTTCAAACGTCCGTAAAATATGACATTGCACTGCTGCATTGATAATGCTAAAGTGTCACTTCATTGTCATGGCATCTAACGAACTGACCAGCGTCCGTGAAGTTATTATCTCCGCTGAGGAGCGTCCGTGAAGTTATTATCTCCGCTGAAGGCGTCTGTGAAGTTATTATCTCCGCTGATAAGCGGCTGTAAAGTAAACTAGCTAAATCATGTGAAATTCCTACCTGATTTCTTAACATGTCTTAAATAATTTGTTATGAAGGTTTGAAGAAAAAATAGTATATGTTATACACTAAATTTCTAAAATTCTTCCCTACAAGACCTCTGACTTGGAATACGTTAATTTTGCGACACCCTGTATAATTTAAAATTGAAAATCTCAATCTAAAAGATCTCAAGTTTCACCGGATAGCAAAATATAACTCAATTAAAACACATTACAAAATAACTGTTTCACATAAAAGAAAATAAAACTTAACAGATTAAACGTCAACTGTTAAACCATAATTGCTTGTTCATTTATCAACACTAATTAACCGTGCTAAATTAACCAATAACTTCTGATCATAACTGGTCCACTTATCTACTAACATCAACTAACAGCTAACACATTTTCGCATCGATCATTTTTTCTGCAGACACCAATCAATAATTACAATTTATTAAAAAACAAGTAATACATCTTATACTGATTGCTCTGTTCGTCACTTCTCGAAATTCTTTATTTTCCAGTGAACCTACTCGTGTAGAACTAAATTTCAAATGGTTTGCGGTTTGTTTACAAAGCTTTGAAGATTTTTTATGGTGTAACGGAGATTATATTATTATCTGTATTTACAAAGTGGGCATTAAATTTGTCTGGCGTTAAATATCCATAACTGTCACTTTTGTATGTTAAGTTTCTGTATTATTTGAATATAATTCCTCAACTAGATTTTTCCGGAGCTCGTGGGATTAACACTTTTTCGGTACACAGAGGTGGAGCTCTTCGATTCTTAAGCAAAGAAAATTGTCAATTCAAAAAATCTGTTTTTAAATCATGTCTCGGAGAAAAACTAGACGTGCTCGGATCTTTCGGTAGTTTTAATGAAACTCCACCGTGACTAATCCTTCATTATGGTAATTACGCATCAACAATCGACGGATTCTTAACCGGGCTCCGGACTCAATCGGCTCCAATTTAGCTCAATTAGTTTTTAACCGACGATTAAAGCGGAATCCGTAACAGAGATATTAAACGCGGGGAATGCCATCGCCGGCAAGATAACATTTATTTGAACTTCCTTCGAGAAATTGTAGGCTGTATTACAGTTGATTCCACAGAATTAGCGGTTGTAAATTTTATATCCTCCGCTTTTTATTGTTCCTTATCGCTTCGGATCGAGATAATGCGCCCTAAAACTTTTTCCCGATTTTAGTGATTTCGACGCTGGCGCAAGACGCGAACCCACCACAAAAACGACCAATACCGGAGCCTGAGAAAAAATCCGGAAGACTGAGGCCTCATTAAATATTTACAACATAGCAGCGTTTTATTGCCTCACAATGCGTCATATTGCATAATTTAACTTCGTTTAAATGGCGGTCTCAGCATGGTCATTGTGTACGACGCTCAGACGCATTAATCTAATAATTATGCAGGACGGTGGCCACTGGACAACCACCGACGCTTGGATTGTTTAAACAAATTGAAATTTATTGCTTTCATTTGGTACTTACAATCATGAAAGAATAGACTAAATATTGTAAAATATAGAGTGTCTATAAATGAATGTGGGGTCCTAGTAGGCGTTGAAAGTTTGCCGATTCTTTCACTAGAAATCGAATAGCGTTAGTACGATCTACGATATGCAACCCTCAGAGCCAATTGGTTTTACTGGTTGCCTAGCTTGTCAATTTACAATAAAATTACAAAAGTCCTGGGAGATTATTTTTATGTAAATTGCTTGTATGCTTCAACTTCACATTTCTGTCTAAACATTTTCGACACAATTCGTTGGTAAGAATATGGCAATTAATTGGAAAAAATTCCTGGTGAATCGATGAAAATCGAGATAAGATCTAAATGAGCTATGAATATGACAACTCGAATCTTGCATACCTGTAGTATCCATCAAAATAATTTACTGTTAGTGAGTCGGAATTTGAAATTAGAAAAAAAAGCGCTGCGCAAGGAAATAATCCGATGAAACATTATCTTCGGCAAGAGAGTGTAATGAAGATGTGCGAAGGACAAAATGCCAAGTTTCGAAACGAAATAAGTTTATTAAAACGGGCATAAATCAGGCAAATAACAATCTAATAGGAAGGCATACAATGCATCAAGCTGCAATGAGAAACCGCGAGTTGTAACGAAATAGCAATCTCGTATAACATCACATCTACGTATTTCTAACCTACCTACACAACTAATCACACTGTATAATACGTCCGCTGATTGATTGTGAGACCGTCGATATTCCTTGATAGTTTGTTTCAACGCTACCTACCAACAAAGTCGGATTTAATAGGCAATTAGTATTGTTTGAGTTCTGAAATCGGCCCTGAAATGGCTTTCTTTTCGCTTCGAAACGTTGAAATCGCAACGCAACATTGTCATTTTTATCGACGGCGTAATAAAGCGACGCTTTACGACGGTTGTAATCGGCCTTAATACGGATTTCTTGTAATTCGATTAAAAGTTCATGTGCGAGGCGCAGCGGGAACCCTTACGGTCATCGACTATTACCATTGCGAAGGAATGTCGCCTTAAAACATACGATTTATTCGACGAACAAAAACACTTTATGACGGTTTTGTCTTGTTAAATACCAATCTAAGGCCGGGAATCGATCACTCACTAATCGAAGGCGACGATACAAAATCGAAAACAAATGGTACGTTCGCTGAAAAAATCCACTGTCGTCTCGTCTGTCTTAATCGAGAACTGAAGTGTTTTAAATGGGAATTATGCGCACGGGAGTTGGATTTCAGACGAAGAGGGATCGCGAGAGAAGGAGCGAAGGTGAGTGCACTAAATTACACAAAGAAATCGATATTACGATCAGTTTCTTTGTCTCATTGTTCATTATTTCCCTTATTTGCGTCGACAATAAACCAGAAGCATCCGCGAAGAAAAAACACACACGCACAACTGATACACTACTACTCTGTCTTAGAAAACTTGACTTTGCTTCTTTACCGCCCTGCTGTTTTGTGAAGTTTTAAATTGTAATAGTATATTATGATACGAGTGTTATAAGAAGCATTTTGTAGCACGGACGGGTTTAGAGCTTGCGAGGAGTGCCATGAAAGAGTAAGTGCTACCAAATAAATTAGTCAATTTGGGTAATTTTATGGTGGTTGGTGACAGTGGAACATTTGAAAGTTATTATTTGGCGATTGAAGTGCAGCTTTGTCTTCCACTACTTTTTCTTTTATTTCGGCGTCGAGGGTCAAGTAGGAGAGACCTGTTCCAAGAAAAATTGCATAAGAGTTTTTTTGATGAACTCACTTCAGTCTGAAAAAACTTAAAAAACTAGTAATGAGTAATAAAAAAATCACTTAGGTGTATTGTCAAGAAGTTAGTGTATCTAAAGAAGCATTGTTTTTCTATTTTGCGTCTTTTTATTCCATTTTTAAAAGAAAAATCGCAGTTTTAAAATTTGGGGAATTTTATGGTGGTTGGTAACACAAATACTACAGTGGACCATTTGCAAGTTCAATTTGAAGTTATTGTTGTATCGTTTGTTTAGCCCGATTTGGCGTTTGCATTTGATGTTTGACATTAAAGTTACCAACCTTGAAAATGTAAATTGTACTGGTCTATTACAGCACTCGGAATCAGCTATTAACCGACTCTTTTGAGTGCTGTAATAGCTTTGTTACAAACGCAAAATGGAAAAAAATATAATTAGCTTCAGCGGCCCACTTTCTGACGTCCTGATCTTTGCCCGGATGCAACAAAAACCTCCTGCAAGACTCCGCCAGTTTCAGATTGGACCCTTCAGCGAAGGACTTGACGGCGGCATCGTTGCCCCAACTTGCACAGCCCCAGCAAAGCCCTGACCCTTATCGCATCCTCCTTCGACTTGTACAGCTGCTTCAGGATGTGCACTCCTTGCGATATGATCGCCTTGGCTTTGTCGGCCTTGCTCGCCGCCGCGATCAAACACTCGCAGGCGACTTTCTGCTGCAAGACGTCCTCGCTATTGGCCATCACCAGGATCATCTGTATGATTCCTTCTTTGCCGATGATGGCGTTGCCGACGTCCAACGGTCCTCGGAGGAGCGCGGTGATGGCAACCGTGACTCTCACTTTGGACTCGATTTCGGGACTGAGGAGTTTGTCTTTGATGAAGTCTTGGATTTTCTCCATGAACTTCTCGTAGTACATGTTCTCGTAGACGCGCGACAGGCAAACCGCCGCAATTGTCCGCGTCGAAGGGGTGATGTTCATCGCGCTTTCGTATTTGTACTCTTCTAGTTCGCTGGCGCATTCCATCAGGCGGCCGACGCCTCCGGCGTCGACGAGTTGCTCGGCCCAGCTCAAGGTGGTGTAGTGGATGTTTCTGATCAACAGTTCGATGATGGCGTCTCTGGCCAGACCCGAAATCACACGGTTATTGATCGAATAAACCAAACACGTCAAAATCATATCAATATCCTTCTTGTGCTTTGTACACAACTCTTTATCAGGCTTGGTGTCCGGTTTGTTGCCCATTCCAGAGAATATATTCAAAATCTGTCGGATGCAGTACTGAGCAGCGTTCACTTGATTCAGACAATTCGAATCTAATATCTCCAGGAACCAGGATATTCCCACATCCTTCATAACCGCTCTGGTCTTGTCAACGTCGTGCTTACACAATTCCCCAATTATTCTGACTCCCGTGATGTACAGTTCCCGATTTTTCTCCACTTTCAACAGTTTCCTGATCTGCTGAACTATAGGCGAGTTGATCATCATACTGGACCCGGCGTTTTCCCTCGCCAAGACCAAGAGATTGTTCATCGCAGTTTCCCGTTTCTCCTTGTCAGCTGTCAAGTCGAAGGCGATTTTCGTCATGCTCTCGATCTTGGTACTCGTTTGGGCGTTCTGTCTGCTGCGTTCTTGTACTATTCTGTGCAGTCGCTCCAACACCGGCTGGATCATTTTGTTGTTGGAGTCGTCTTTGAAGATTTGGGTCGCGTCGCGATAGGCTTCTTCGTAGCGTTCGAGACATTCCAGCGCCTGGCAGCGTCGGTACAAGGCTTTGGGGTCGTTGGGGACTATTTCCAAGCTTTTGTCGCAGTCGCTGACGGCCGATTCGTAGTTTTTTAGTTTTAAATAGGCAGCGGCGCGATTTTTCAAAAATGTGGCCAAATCTTTGTCTTCGGTTTTTTGCAAGTTTATGGCTTTGGTGTAGAGCTTGTCGGCTGAGTCCCAGTTACCGTTTTTGAACGCGTCGTTGCCTTCTTCTTTGAATTTCACGGCTTCCGCCTGTTCTGTGGTCATTTTTGAGGTTAGGTCGCACTTCACTGTTCACTTTGTAACTGGGATTACAGAAACGTGGTCAGCATGCTTATTTATACAGGGTGAGTCGGGAGGAACGGCCGAAACTTCATGAGTGAAATTTATGTAAAATAAACTCATATGTTCTTATCCGATTTTCATTTGTTTTCAAGTTATAGCGTAATAAGAAATAAACAAAATTGCAAACATTAACATTGTCTTAACAAGCACGTTCTTTTATTCAATGCTCTGGCTCTGGTTTTGTCAAGTTCCCGATTTTTTCCACTTTCGAGAGAAAAAAGTAACATGAATCTGGTCTTGCTGTTTTGTGAAGTCTTGTAACGTATATTATGATACGAAGGATTTTGTAGCACACGCGGGTTTAGGGCACGACGAGCTTGCGAGGAGTGCCACGAAGGTGTAGTGCTACAAAATGCCTTATAAACGAGCTGTACACTATTCTTTCTATTTTGCACCTTTTTAGGCCCATTTTAAATGAAACATCGCAGTTTTAGAATTTGGGGAATTTTATGGTGGTAACACAAATGTTACAGTGGAACATTTGAAAGTTCAACTTGAAGTTATTGTTTAGCGTGATTTGGCGTTTGACATTTGATGACATTCAAAGTTACCAACCTTGAAAATATAAATTGTACTGGTCTATTTTACAGCATTGAAATCAGTTATTTATTCAATTAAGGACAATTTCAATACAAAATAATCTTAATTCTTCTGACAGACATTGGTTGTTATGAAGCTCCTGAAAATTCACTGTTTTTTCACTTTACTTCAAAGGTGAGGTCCCGTTTTACCAAGAAATCAAAATCTTTTTGCAACATTTGTGAAATACAAAGTATCGACGGCACCAACCTGTAATTTGATGATTTTTACGATGACGAAAGTATTCGTTAATTACCCCACACGTAATTTAGGATTCTTAATTGAATAATATAAATTCGTCGCTGGTCCATTAAAAATTTTATAACCTTAAAAAATTTTAACGAATCGGGAGACACAACACACAAATCATTCGGAATTGGACACTTTCCAATTATTTGTGCAAATTTAAAATATATACTTACACAGATTGCGGTAAACGTGCTTTTTAAGTGATATTTTTTAAAATTTACTTTATGTCAGTGCAGATCTCTCTGTTGCCAACAGGGAGTCAGAGTAGATGCCCCTGCCATCTAGAGGCATATTTTCAAGTAATGACTTGACAAATGTATTGTTCCTGCAGATCGCTGTAAACATTAACTCTTTTCAACGATTGACCAAAAATATTTGTTATTAAAAACAACAATATTATCTTCTGGAGAACTCGATTTATTTCTCCTTGTAAAAAAAATATCCCTCAATCCTCCAAGTTAAGTTGATTCTTGTTTCATTGAAAACAACACCAAGTTTTTTCTTTAAGTAAAGAACACTTTCCATTTTCTTAAATAGTAAACACAAAATAAAATAAAAAATTCAACGAACCAATATGAACCTGATAAAATCAAGGCACATTTTAATTATTTGTTATTATCTTGTTTATTATTTTATGATTCTTGAGCACATTTTACGTCCTTTTCCCAAACGAGCAAAAATTTTTCGTGAGAACATTTTAATGAAATTTAATAAGATTTTTATTCACAGTATCAGAAAATCAACAAACTGTTAAATATCTGATTTAAAATCTCCTTATATCGGAACGAATAAAAAACTAAATTTTTGTTAATTTCATTGCTTTTAAAATTTATGAAGGGTGATAAAAGCGTTTATTTACTTTTTACAATAATTAATAGTGTAGTAAATATTTTCGCAACACTGGCTCATCATAAAAAGGATATAAATCTCTGTAACCCTTCACAGATAACATAATTACATATTTTTAAAAAATTCTTTTGGAATTTGAAAAGCTTCGTCTGCTTCTAGGGATTTGTAGATTTCCCCCTGAAAGCTCGGAGCTTTGCCCGACTCACCAACGCGAGCTTCCAGGCGCGACCTTGTACCCGCAAAGACGAAAAATCCAGTCGACGCGACCCAGGTTTGCATATTTTGTAATTTATAGTCCTGAATATGTTTTTCGGTATTTGTTTATATGTTAACAGCGGGTGGTTGGATTTTATTCGAATTTCGAAACCGATATTTTTACGTGTTTTATTACGAGTTCGCCGCTTCAAGAAGGCCAGCGCCTCCCCGGCCCGTTCCCCGAGATAACGCCATAAATAACGTGGTGCTCGTCAACGTGTAAAAAAATTCATAAAGGAGTCGGCCCCAGTGGGCCCCCGATTTATCTCGGATGTGGAACGAGACGCTCTGCGCCCACCGACATATTTTATCGACAATTAGAGGAGATTTGTAAAACGTGGACGCGCTCGACCAACAATGACCATCGAAAAGTGGTCAGGCATTTTTCAAAAATTATTTCTTTTTGCATTTTATAACTCCTTTTATGGAACGCTGGGATGTACCGATCACTCACTCGCGACGTGCGTAGCCTTCGGGTTTTTTACACACTCCACAAAACACCCACGTAAGTCTAAAAGCAAAAATCAATCATTAATTTTATCTAGAAATAGGTTTTTATAACTTACGACGAAAAAAAAAAATTAATCAAAACAAATCACAAACATCAAAGAAATTACTTGATTTAGTAAAGGGAATATCTGGCAAAACAGGTTAATACAATGTGATCAACAAAGAAGAGATGGCCATGGAAAACAAAATTTGTGAAAACGTGCGGCGTAGCTTAATAAATTGTCACTTGTCAATTTTGACAGTTACATGAATTTTATTTAAACACGAAATATTCGTGACAGACTTCTATTTTCCAAATGAGAGGAAGAAAATGCCGACTGACCGGGTTTATCATACAAATCTTGTTTGTTGGAGTTTTGGGTGAAACCTCTCTTCATCATCGCTGTCAGTGTGGTTGAAGCTACGCCGCACGTTTTTAAAAGTTTTTGTTTCAAAAGAAATAATGATGTAAAATACTTCACAGGTATCTAAAATCCACAATAAATAATTATTTTTGTAATAATGATGTAACATAATAAAAAATTGTCGGTCTTTCAAACATAGTACTTACATCGACAATGAAGTCTAAATAATTAAGGTGTGATAAGAAAAAGACCAAAAAAAGTAACATCATAACACAGTGTCGACAAAGAAACGAAGAAAGAATTCTTTGGTTCTTTTTTATGCTAAATTAAAATGCAAACTATTCGTCTCTTATTGTTGAGTGTGTTATGGTCAATCCCCTCACGCTAAATGGTAACGAATAAAGTTACTTGTTGCAACACGGTTGACTAGGTTTTAACTGTGGTTTATTCATTTAAGTATCAAGTTTAAGGAATTAAAAAAAAAAGAATCAAGTGTCTTTATTTCGAGTCGCTTAATGCTTGCGCTCCAAGAAAAGAAGTTTAAAATTTTTGTCACGTCGGTATTCAGGCAGGGCCAAAGCAATACTGTCCGGCTTGAAAAAATGGCAAGTCCCCGCTGGAACTCCATCATTGTTTGCTTTATTCAAATCCGAATTGGAAACGCCGAAATCGTTCTGGTGTACCTAGTCTAGTTTGTCCTCCCCCGTCCCCGCCCTGCCCCTTTCCGAACTATAACTAACTGGATTCCGTCGTGCTTTCCGATCGGACAAACTGCGACGTCATACCCAACAATGAACCCACTAACAAAGATTAATGTTTTCGGGCCGGAGTTGTCACTGGGCGCCCCCTTCGGATCCCCCCGATCGTGGGAATTAATCCACGAAATCCGTGCCAAAAGCGTCACGTATCCAGTTCCCAGGGACGTACGTGAGGACGTTCGCCGAAGAGGCGTCCTCTTCTCTGAACGGGGGACGTGACGGACAATACGAATTGCGGAGAGCGGCGCGAATACGAAAGAGATAACACACCGGATAAAACCTGTTGTCGTATATCTTAATTTGCTGTCTTATTCAAATGAGATGTCGCCGAGGGAATACAAGAGAGCGAGATTATTCAAGATGTGTGGCAGTCAAGTGACTCATCGGCCATCTTGAACGGGCGCTAAATCGCACAAAAGGACCGGTCCGGTGCTGGATGGAGTCCATAAATCGCGAATTCCTGCTGGGGGCTGGACCCCACCGACGACCTAGGCAACCAACAATGCATTCTCCATCGTCTACCAATACTAACAAAACAAAATTCAATTATTTCATGATCTAAAGAGTAATGTAGCGCTTTTTAACACATCTCATTTAATCCGAGCAGACTGTTTATTGTTATTTTCAATAATAAACAATTTAATGTCGTCTTCTCTCGTAATGTTTGAAGTCAGGCAACCCACAATACGACTTCTTTACTTTGATTCTTGCCACCACAGCCAAACAAAAGGTTTCCTCAATAAAATCTTCAACTGGAACTATCTTAAATGTATTTTATTTTTAAACACTATTTATTAATAAAAATAAAATTAATTCAAAACAAAAATACCAATTACAGATCACGCATTAATTTTGTTTCATGCTGAAACCAGTCCCACTGAACGCCCTAAACTGACTACTGGGTTCATTTTCCTTATCTGGCTTAGTAGATCTTCGAATAAATCTGAGAGTCCCAATTTGATAATCATAATCTGGGATCCCCCTAACATAGACAGGTTTGCTGGGAAGCACATCACTAGATGCTGAATCTTTCCTCTTTTTGCCATCTAGCCTATTTCCAGCGCCCCTAAATGCAACAAAACCTACAGGCTCAGGCATCAGGTCTGCTGGATCCACAGCCATCTCTTCATCTTCTTTCTTGTGCTTGACTGGTTCTTTGTAGCCAACTGGTGGTGCAAACTCTACCTGTAACAGCACCACATAGGAATTCCTGTTATTTATTTGATTAAATGACTGACATTCATATCACACTCAATTATACTAATGGCGTTTCCTGGCTTGGTTTCAAGGACACAGAGCTCATAGATTTTTTGGTTGTATTTTACAGCTATCACATCTCCTGTTGTTAAACATGCAAATGACCTCAAACAATTCTCCAGGACAGCTTTAGGATTTGTTATATCGAGAAAATCAGGGGATAAGGGTTGGAATTTTGAGAATGTTCCAACTGGCAATGAGACACTTTCCATTTGGACCACATCTCCCTCCTCTAAAACCATATTTTGCATCATCTAAAAAAATCTTCCTTAATTTTTCTACTAGCACTAAATTATTTATAAACTCACCCAAAGTGGTAAATATACTTTTCCTTCATCTGCAACAAACTCTAAAACACCACAATGAGTTACTCGATTTGTCTTTTTGTTTGTCAGCTTAAACAACATCGGATAATTGATGTTCAGTCTTGTCAACTGTTCGAGAGCTGATGGTGGCATTATGACTAGAATAAAACAATTAAAAATTAATTCACAAAGTACCGATCGAAGTACTTTTGCCCCCTCTTTCTACATCTTGTCTTTCGTTCCCCGGAAACATCGCTACTGAATGGCATTTGTAAATCATGTTGAAAGGTCTCGGAATTTCCGGAAACATGTTGAACCCGAACTGAAACTGGACACCGGAACATAATTATCAATCAAATTGCTAAAGAATTGATGTTACCATTTTCGTAAGGTCTTGTAACACTTATAAAAAATATACACTTGTCACTCGCAATTCATTACAAAAACTTTCTGCAAGTCAATTTGACAAGTGACAGTTGACGTTTGCGAATTACAGGAATCTGTTTTGACGATTGTACAATTTATTTATCTCATTTTATTAATATAAATAAATAATGATTTAAATAAGAAGCTGATATTCTGCAGTTTTTAATATAGATTATTACTGTCATAGAAATAAAAAATGCAAAACCTATTTATAGTTTCTTTCATTGGTTTCTTTTGATTAGTTTTTTTTTGATAATGGCTCTATCAGCGAACGGACCCAATTTATTTCAGAAGTTTGGTGACCGAAAGTTTCATTGCAGAGATCGGTAAATTACTTGAAACAAAGAAGTGCATCGAGCTAACAATATTCTTTGTTTGTAGAACTACATCAAAAAAACCATGGGACGCGATGGTGTCGACAAAACGAAACACAGAAGAGCAGTTTGGGAAGCCACGAGAGGCTAAAATAGAAGTTTTTGGAGCCAATAGATCCATTGTATTTTCATACAGCTCAGACTCATGGGTTGATCGAATGACCATACATTTTTATGAAATCCAAAATACTGCTACACTTAGTGAGGTAAAAATTGTGTTGAAGGGGGTCAAGGATCAAATTGAAATAACGTTTGGGAGCCCTTGGGGTAAGGATTCGTTCGTCGACGCGATTACGCTTCCAAGGTAAATATATTATTTTTTAAAAAAGAGATTATGTACTAACTTTTTGCAGCAGTGATTCAGGAACAAGTCAAAGTGAGAGAATCGGCGAACCGGAGTAATATTTAATATATTGTTAATTAATTAATTATCTGAAATCTTATTTGTTTGCTGCAAAATGTATTGCAATGTTATTGACTGAAATAAATGATATTTTCTATGCATTATTTTTAACAAAAACCACAGATTCAGTTGTTACGTCTGGCTCACATTTTTAAAAAAGCCATAAAAATAGGGTATTTTCCATAAAAAATCGATGTTTCAATAGATAAAATGGGCTTAAAAATAGGTCATTTTCTCAATGTTTTATGTTTTTGAAAAGACCTCAATCGGCTGTTTTTCAAACTCGACAAACTTCAACGACTAAAACTTGAAAATCGACTCGTTTTTCTAAAAAATTGATGTTTTTGGGAAAATCTGAGTTAGCAAAAAGGGGTTAAAAATCAGGGTGAAAAATCAAACGTTACTTAATGGATTGTGGCAACAATATGTTTCTATGGTAAATGGTGAACTTTAATGTAACTTTAGTAGGCTGATTATGAAATTGGGGGTTAGAAAACTAGGCATAATAATCTGAGTTAAAAAGTTACACATATTAGACTACTTAGTTTTTGTAATATGAGTTTTTGTTATCTGTGAACTGCAATAATATTGAATTTAGCATTAAAAAGGCATAAAGGAATGAGGATGTTGAATTGTTAATTTACCCCGCCCACATCTCTACAATTGACAAACGTCAAATGTGCCAAAAATAACGTTTTAATTTTAGAAATAGCTTTACTCAACTCGAACAACCTAGAAAATTCGACCCAAAAATTTATAAATGAGCATGCTGACCACGTTTCTGTAATCCAAGTTGCAAAGTGAACAGTGTAGTGCGACCTAACCTCAAAAATGACCACAGAACAGGCCGAAGCCGTGAAATTCAAAGAAGAAGGCAACGACGCGTTCAAAAACGGTAATTGGGACTCAGCCGCTAAGCTCTACACCAAAGCCATAAATCTCCAAAAAACCGAAGACAAAGATTTGGCCACATTCTTGAAAAATCGCGCCGCGGCCTATTTAAAACTAAAAAACTACGATGCGGCCGTCAGCGACTGCGACAAGAGCTTGGAAATAGTCCCCCACGACCCCAAAGCCTTGTACCGACGCTGCCAGGCGTTGGAATGTCTCGAACGCTACGAAGAAGCCTATCGCGACGCGACCCAAATCTTCAAAGATGACCCCAACAACAAAATGATCCAGCCGGTGTTGGAGCGACTGCACAGAATAGTACAAGAACGCAGCAGACAGAACGCCCAAACGAGCACCAAGATCGAGAGCATGACGAAAATCGCCTTCGACTTGACAGCTGACAAGGAGAAACGGGAAACTGCGATGAACAATCTCTTGGTCTTGGCGAGGGAAAACGCCGGGTCCAGTATGATGATCAACTCGCCTATAGTTCAGCAGATCAGGAAACTCTTGAAAGTGGAGAAAAATCGGGAACTGTACATCACCGGAGTCAGAATAATTGGGGAATTGTGTAAGCACGACGTCGACAAGACCAGAGCGGTTATGAAGGATGTGGGAATACCTTGGTTCCTGGAGATATTAGATTCGACTTGTCCGAATCAAGTGAACGCTGCTCAGTACTGCATCCAACAGATTTTGAATATATTTTCTGGAATGGACAACAAACCGGACACCAAGCCTGATAAAGAGTTGTGTACAAAGCACAAGAAGGATATCGATATGATTTTGACGTGTTTGGTTTATTCGATCAATAACCGTGTGATTTCGGGTCTAGCCAGAGACGCCATCATCGAACTGTTGATCAGAAACATCCACTACACCACCTTGAGCTGGGCCGAGCAACTCGTCGACGCCGGAGGCGTCGGCCGCCTGATGGAATGCGCCAGCGAACTAGAAGAGTACAAATATGAAAGCGCGATGAACATCACCCCTTCGACGCGGACAATCGCGGCGGTTTGCCTGTCTCGCGTCTACGACAACATGTACTACGACGCCGCTCGCGAGAAGTTCATGGAGAAAATCCAAGACTTCATCAAAGACAAACTCCTCAGTCCCGAAATCGAGTCCAAAGTGAGAGTCACGGTTGCCATCACCGCGCTCCTCCGAGGACCGCTGGACGTCGGCAACGCCATCATCGGCAAAGAAGGAATCATAGAGATGATCCTGGTGATGGCCAATAGCGAGGACGTCTTGCAGCAGAAAGTCGCCTGCGAGTGTTTGATCGCGGCGGCGAGCAAAGCCGACAAAGCCAAGGCGATCATATCGCAAGGGGTGCACATCCTGAAGCAGCTGTACAAATCGAAGGAGGATGCGATAAGGGTGAGGGCTTTGGTGGGGCTGTGCAAGTTGGGCAGCTCCGGGGGCAACGATGCCGCCGTCAAGCCCTTCGCTGAAGGGTCCAATCTGAAGCTGGCGGAGGCTTGCAGGAGGTTTTTGTTGCATCCCGGGAAAGATCAGGACGTCAGAAAGTGGGCCGCTGAAGGTAATTATACTGACTTTTTCCATTTTGCGTTTGTAACAAAGCTATTACAGCACACAAAAAAGTCGGTTAATAGCTGATTCGAGTGCCGTAATAGACCAGTACAATTTACATTTTCAAGGTTGGTAACATTCAATGTCAAACATCAAATGCAAACGCCAAATCAGGCTAAACAAACGATACAACAATAACTTCAAATTGAACTTGCAAATGGTCCACTGTAGTATTTGTGTTACCAACCACCATAAAATTCCCCAAATTTTAAAACTGCGATTTTTCTTTTAAAAATGGAATAAAAAGACGCAAAATAGAAAAACAATGCTTCTTTAGATACACTAACTTCTTGACAATACACCTAAGTGATTTTTTTATTACTCATTACTAGTTTTTTAAGTTTTTTCAGACTGAAGTGAGTTCATCAAAAAAACTCTTATGCAATTTTTCTTGGAACAGGTCTCTCCTACTTGACCCTCGACGCCGAAGTAAAAGAAAAAGTAGTGGAAGACAAAGCTGCACTTCAATCACTAATAGAATTGGCCAAAACGGGAGATCAATCGTGTCTTTTCGGTGTGGTCACAACCCTGGTGAATTTATGCAACGCCTACGAGAAACAAGAAGTCATCCCCGAAATGGTAGAATTGGCAAAATTCGCCAAACAACACATCCCCGAAGAACACGAGCTCGACGACCCCGATTTCATCAGCAAAAGAATCCTGATTCTGGGCAAAGAAGGAGTCACCACAGCTCTGGTAGCCTTGAGCAAAACCGAAAGCCCAAATTCCCAAGAACTGATAGCTCGAGTGTTCAACGCCTTGTGCAGCGAACAAGAACTGAGGGGGACCGTGGTGCAACAAGGAGGCTCCAAAGCCCTGATTCCTCTAGCTCTGAAAGGCACCGACAAGGGTAAAAGACACGCGGCGCAGGCCCTGTCAAGAATCGCCATCACCATGAATCCGGAAGTGGCTTTCCCGGGACAGAGATCGCTGGAAGTGATTCGGCCCATGGTGTCGCTTCTGCACCCGGACTGCAGCGGTTTGGAGAATTTCGAGGCGTTGATGGGGCTGTGCAACATCGCCCAAATGAACGAAACCGCCAGACAAAGAATTCTGAAAGAAGGGGGCTTGGCCAAAATCGAGCATTACATGTTCGAGGATCACCAATACTTGTGCAGGGCTGCTACACAGTGTCTGACCAACATGACGATGTCGCCGGACGTGGTGCAAATCCACGAGGGAGAGAATGACAAGATGAAGTATCTGGCGGCGTTGGCGATGGACGAGGACCCCGATACGGCGATGGCCGCGGCCGGCGCCATCGCTATCTTAACAGGAGCGAGTAAAAAATGTTGTGCCAAGCTGTTTGACTCAAAGAACTGGATGGAAGCAATGCATGTGATGCTGGCAAATCCCACCGCGAGCATGCAGTACCGTGGTGTGTGCGTCGTCAGGAATATAATCGAGCAGTCGAAAGAGCTGGCCGAGAAATTGATGGAGACCGACGTGATGGAGATCCTGATGGCTCTGACCAAACTGCCCCCCGATGAACACAAACAGATCATTCAAGTGGCCGAAGATGCACTCAAACTAGCTGAACAGTGGGGGGTCATAAAGAAGCCCGGCGAACTCGACGACTAGTTTTGACAAGTTTCTTTTTAGTTTTAGGCTCAAATGTACTTAAAATACGTGCCTTTTTTCTATTGATCGTTTTGTAACTGTTGCAGTTGAGATAATAAATGATTGTTAATTGAATTGTCTAACGTACCTGGCGGCGTGACCCCCTTCTCCTAGGCATCGTTAATTTTGGAATCCCACAAGACACAAGTGAAATACACGGAAATTTAAAACTTTTTTACTGTTTTTATGTTTGAAAAGTTTGGAATGGTGGTTAAGGAGTCGAGCCGCCATGTTAGAAAAAGTGTCTAACATTAATCGAAAATTGGCACCCAAAAGCGTAAATAAATTGCAACGGGAAACATTGCAATTGAGTTAATAAAAAATAACCACTGCGAATTTATTTGGGGCGATTTGTTTAAGCAAACTTTCAATCAGTGGCGTGGCTTTAGTCATCAGTGGCGTAGCTTTAGTCGCAGCTCACGAAATTAAGTATAAATATTTAATTACAATGTATAATTAATGTGCAGATTGATTTTTGATGCGTCTGCTTTGGCTTCTTTGTCCCTTGAAAAATAAAATTCAATAATTTGCATTAGGGTGCGTATAAATTTGGCGCCATTTTGACATTTGACAGTTCCCGTTTTCGCACCTGTTCTAGCATCGTTTGCAAAATATTCAGCCGTATCTAGCGAATAATCTATTCAAACAGGGTGTTTTCACAACTAAAGGGTGGTGGCCGTCGATCTCCCCCAAATGCGAAGAGTGGGGCGTGGGTTCGCTATGGACAAGTGATTTTCAGTGAATGTAGGTTAGTATTCAGTCGCGGATGGTGGTTCGGTGTCACCATTTCGTCTAATTGCCTCACAAAATAAGACCGCGTTTCCGAGTCGAGTGCCGTTCACGATGGACACATTCCGTAACGAGATCATCTCCAGGATACGCTCGTGTCTTATCTCCACCAAGGGACAGATCACCCTGAGGCAGCTGGAAGGTGAGTCGTTTTTTGGCTTTTTGGTCGATCGAAACTGGTCCGGTGAAGAGGAAAGTGCAGTTTTGCGGCGAGATAAAGTTTTATTCGCTTTCAAAGCGATCGTTCGCATCAATTAACTGCCGGATCAAGTTGTATCAAATTATGCAACACATGTTTTTTAGTTTGTGGTTTTTAATATCTACGATCAGACCGGACAAGTGGTTCCCAATTATGTTATCGGTGGCTTGGAGGGTTAATTAATCGGGGAACAAGATGAATCGACGATTTTTGGTACAATTGGATTAGTATTACACTGCGGTTATCGTCGATGCAGTGCAATAGAGCGGAAATGACATTCTATTCTGATAACAGTTATTCATTGTTGTTAAATTTGTCGTTCAAGTGAAAGTATCGAGATGCAGTTTTTTGTTCTCCTTTCAAGAACTTTCTTCACACCATCCCTCTAGATCTGTAATCAGCTAGTCGCGTTAAAATGCAACAAATAAAATGGACTAGATTGTTCAGAAATAATTTTCCCTAATATGGAATGAATATCAAAATGTTACTTGTATATCTTGTAATTGGAGAAAACTTGCAGACTCTTGTTGTCCAAT
Source organism: Tenebrio molitor (assembly GCF_963966145.1). Lineage (NCBI taxonomy): Eukaryota > Metazoa > Arthropoda > Insecta > Coleoptera > Tenebrionidae > Tenebrio > Tenebrio molitor. Next base: position 1,753,032 of record NC_091049.1, read on the forward strand.
CCGATCACGTTTTAGCCTTGAATGGATTTTATTCTGCAAGGCCGGGTCGGTATTCAAATTTGTCTTAATTTCTGTCAAAGAGAATAATAAAAACTGGTCAGGCTAAATAAAATCTCGTTTGAATTTAACGAAGATTTTGTTCTATCGGCCAATCTATTCGAGCTAATTAATTATGTATTACGAAGAGGTGGAATGTCGTGTGAAATCCCTATTTATAGCTAGCGACTGTCTATTTTTAGTAACGCTGAATCAGATGTTGATAAAAACAATGATAACAAACCGAACACGAGGTTGGGGAACTGTGTCTGGAGCGGCGTGTAAAGAAAAAGATTGTTACGTTTTCCGTGTTGTTATTTTGATTTGAAAATTTTTGTGTGGATTTGAATACATCGTTAATTGATTGGCTGTTGAAAAAAAACGAGGAAGGTTGTTTTATCGTGTCGGAGAATTTTAATGGGTTGTGTAAATTATGAGGGACATGATGGAAGAGACTTAACAGTGCAATAAATGCCAACAGCATCATTTTTATGATACATTTGCTGTTGAAAGAAGTGCAGCAGAGACCGAGAAAAACCAGGTTTTTCACAACAGCTGTTTATCTGAAGCGTCCAACAATAAAATACTCCCATTTTTAGAATATTTTCGTCCTGAGACGGGTTGATTTTGTAAATGAAACAGCAGTTTTTGCATTTATAAACAAGAGGTCAATGAACCTGCCTGAGATGAAAGTGCTGCCTAAGAAATCAAAAATTAAGATGTTTTTTAAAGAGTTGATTGTGAACGCACTACTCAGTCTAAAAACACAAACAACGATAAAAGTGAGGTTAGATTTGAATATCTGATTCGTGGTGGATTCACAATTGACTCTTCAACGCCATCAACTTTGTGGATAAATTGAAATGAATACCCGATATAAAACCGTAAAGAGTATCGTATATCGCTGCTGACGCTGCTTGGTCTCCAGACCGAGCTTCCAGACAAAACAAGGAAGATGTCTGATTTTCGTACACATCGGTCAAAGAAATTTCTGTTTTTATTCCACAATCATTAGTTCGTAGACGTGGAAAGTTGTGTCTCACTGTCGAGGAAACAGGTAAGTGAATAAATAAGTAGATGAAAGAATCGACAAAGAAATTGACAATTGGTTTAGCTGCAGTAAAAAAATTGTGCTCTCGTGTGAAGCAATAATTTAAAAAGTCTGAAAAAGGCAACGGTTTTGTTGATTCGTAGAAAAGAGTAGAACCAAGCACAGACACTGATTTTTTCTTTATCTAAAGTCATCTTGGGCTTTGTCACCGACGGCAAAAAAATCCAAAGAAGCGCTAGCCAAAACACCCCGAGTTTTGCATCCCGGAGTTTTGTCACGGACCAATCAGGATACTTCACGTACCCTTGACTTTTTGGTTTTTGTTTTTTGTTTCTAAGGTGATTAAAAACAAGTCGATTTTTAGGTCGGTAATATCAAAAAAAAAATGCGAACGGTTCTCGATCCTCGTGTTTTTCGACCATAATTCAAAAAAAAAAAGTTCTTACGAAACAGTGTAAGCGTTTCTGTTCCAACACAAAACGCGGTGGTGACAGCTTAAAAGATGGTTCGTTATTGCTTGTCTCTCATCTTTTAATGACCGACTCGCGGACATGTGTTTTACTTGTCGTCAAACTCTCTTTAGTCTTTTTCCATTTAGCATTTCGTTTTATTATAATTGCACCTGCGTCGACCTCCACTGCCACAGTTGTTGGTAAAGCGGGGAAGTCCCTGCTGTCTCGGCTGATAACATTATCCGACGATGTTGATAAATTGGCATAATTGGAAATGAAGTTATCTATTACAATCAACAAGAACATCACAAATCGCTCGCAAAGAAAAGAGGAGATAATAGCACCGAAATGAAAGAATAAAAAAAAATCTTGCAAATACGTGGTTCGAAAAACAAGACATCACCTGACAGGTTGTAGTGAACTGTGATGAACTTCCGAGTGTGTTGGAGGATTGTTTTCTAACTTTCATTCCAATTAAACAGAAGTTACTCGTACGTTTATAAAAGAAACTAGGACATGGAGAACCATTGACACGGTTATCTGTCAAGAACGGTACGATCAGCTGTTGCAGTTGCAATTCGACGTCTTCGCGGCCATTTGGAGCAGTATTTAATGCAGATATCAATTAGATAACCGATTTTTTTCGTTTTTTATTTACTGCGGTACCGTGAAAGTAAAATAGTGAATTGTAAAAGGTGCCGAAAACGTGGTCTCCGGGTTCGGCAAAAGATGAAAGGATGATTTATTGTTTCCTAATTTCCGCCAGCCATAAATTTGGACTTGGTGCATTGGAGAACACTTCGTTTTACGATCTCACCCAACAAAGCATAAATATGTTTTTGAAGGAAATTTTTGGGACCATTTGGTAGGTGGTAAAGTAATAAAAAACATGTGGTGTTTTTGGGACCCCTGCAAAGCGTGCCCGACAATATGAACTTATGAATTCAAAGGAACCGACGTTCAGATTGAAATTCAAAACTCGAGAGAATTCAAGGATTTGTTTAACCGGTTCAGAAATTATTCAGACGGCAAAAAATAATAAACTAAAGAAAAAATCAATTTTAATTAACGATTAAGGAATTCACTACTTGCTGAATTCCATTGTTCAATAAACGATTTCTGAAAAGCACTCGATTTACAAATTTCCTAATTTCTCGTACTTTTTGCAATATGTAATAGATACGGGGTGCCATTTGAAAAAAATGAGTTTTTGACATTTTTAGTTTGTTTAAAAAATCGCAGTAGGCATACGCGACTGAGCAGGTTTGTTGAGTAAACACTCAGCAGATGAGACAAACATTCAGGAATCAATTATGTGGAACCATTTTGAAGATACGAATTTACGGACCTCTGCAATTCGAAATTCTGGTAAAAAAAAGCGCCACAGATCAAAAACGACCTCTATAGAATCCAAAACTTAAATCAAACTGGGTGGGTTCCATTTAAATAACTTCAGGTTTTTTTTTAATATTGGGACACCTGTATATATACCGCAAAATTTTCCAAATGTGCAGTAGAAACGCAGGTATCATCTAAAAAAAAAGAAAAAGGTGATATCTTCAATAACAAAAAAGTTATGGAGCTTTTTCGCAACTCTGGGACACCTGTATGTATGTAGTCCCCAAAAATTACGTTTAAAAAATTAAAACAAAAAATACGTATCAAGAAAAAACAGTAAATCAAAGGAAGTTTCAACGAAGGTAAAATAACAAGACCTAATTTTTTTTATCGGATAAATTTTTCAATTTTACGAACTTTTTGCTTTGACAATTTTACGAGTTGAATTTGGACATTTTTATTCTGATTAGGCCCGAGAGCTTTAGCTCGAGGGTTAACCTTTGAATAAAAATGCCCAAATATCAACGAGTAAAATTGTCTAAAGCAAAAAAGTTAAGTGAAAATTGGGAATACAAACTTTAACGTAAATTATTTATTTATAATACAGTTATTAAAACACAATTATTAAAAACAATTTGAGATTCTGACAGGAGTAGCATGCAATTTTAATCACTTTTGACATGAGTAGTAGGACGTTTTTATCTCGATAAACATTTTTGATTTGATGAAAGCGAGCGCTATGATTGGCTGAACACGCACGTTTGATGTATGTGGGAATTAATCATCGTTAAAATGCATTCACGTTGTTTTCGCATAATAGAAGGCTATAGAAATGTTGCATTTAATTTGGTAGTAAAGCTATCTGTTGAATTAAAAATCCCTAGACAGGTATTTTAATTTATAAATGCCCATTTTGTCATAAATTTTGTTTTTCATGAACTAAACATCAGCAACTGACAAATTTTACCGACAGTTCACAGAAAATCCTATCCAATTGCGGTATCTACACTACCTGATTCTGGTTTTCCCATAATCCCCTTTCTGCTTTTATCTCATTTTACCTGAAAATGAATGAAAATAATACCCAGTTTCTTTCTGTGATATTCATTCTTTTTCATTTTTAACAACTCAATGACCGACAAATTAAATAAATTAGTGCCGCAGTTTGGCAGCGATATTTTTTCAAATGTCCGTGTCCGTCAAGGAATTTCGAGAAAAAGTATTTTGTTACTCAACACACTGAAGAAGTCTTTCATAAAAGAAACAGTCGAAAAAGAAGTGGCCGCTTCAAAAACTCATTTATTGTCCGATAGGAGACAATTCCTAATAATAGAGAAGAATTTTAAGACGGCGGTGTTTTAAGAGTCTATTAAAGCATTGTTTTCAGTAAAATTTCACCAACAAAGATTGGTATTCAGGATGACAGATTTAAGTCGATAAAATAGATTTCTTTAATTTATTAATATTCGCCGAAGCAAATTCTATCAAATTTCAATTAGTAACAACAATAATAATAAATTACTAACATATTTTATTTGAGAACTGTGTAATTAGAAAACAATTAATACTGAAGGTAGGTAACACTAATCACTAATCAGATAACTTGACATAACCTATAAAAACTATCGTGTTCCCCAAGTATTTTAATTTGTACCAGAACTATGATATTGATCGTAATATTATTGTTGCGGCCAGTATTTATATTTAGAGTTCCGTAGGCTTTTACGTAATTTCATAACGTTGTTTCATTATTGTCCTCAATAGAAAAAAAAAACCGTTTCATAAGACGTCTTGATACACTCGTCCATTGAAAAACTCGTTCACTAAGAATTAAGCTCCTTCGTTTTTCAATCATGAACTGGTACGTTAAGACAATACGTACTGACCTTTGTTTTTTAATATACCTACTATTAAATGCCCATCTTCGAATTTTTTAATGCCTTTTTGCTTGCCTGAGCACCCAGGCCCTAGTAATCAGTCATTTTCCTAAAAGTTCTTGTTGCAATCCATCAAAGTTCGACATAAAGCGAGAAAGTATTCTCCCAAAAAATGTTGGTAGGTATTTGATGATTTTAGCGAGAGTTTTTAATTTCCGAACCACTGTGCCAATCTACTAAAGTAAGCAAGACTCGTTTGTCAAGTGGCACTTTCAATTTTTTTTCTGGAGAATTCCCAAGAAGAAGTTGTTCGATAGTGGCTTCTTTTCAGCCAGAGAATTTCAGAAGTCACAAAAACATAATTATTGCCTAATCTATTTTAAAAAGAAGAAAGTTGGTGGTAGTAAACCTGAATCTTTTCTTGAATCTATTCGATCCACACAAAAAATGTTAAAATAATCGCAAATTAAGATTAGTTAACTATGATGTTTCAACAGAAAAGCAAAATTTAATAGAGTGTGAAGTAAAAAATTAATAAAGAACGTAGATTTTTTTGCAGGTTTAATGTGTTGATTTTTAATCATTCATCCGGTACCAGTATTTACAAAGAAACAATTTAGATAATTATATTATAATATGTCGTTGAGTGGATTGTAAAAATAAATGTATCGATTTTTTTTTCCAGATGACTATCGCACTTTGCTCGGCGAAAGAATCCCCTACGTCAAATTGGGCCACAAGACTTTAGAAAGTTTCATATGTTCGGTACCTACACTGCTAACGTCCCGAACTTCCAATGGCGAACTTTTGGTGGACGCCCAAGTCTCCGAGAAATCGGCTCACATCTCTACCATGGTCCACAAGCAGAAATCCACAGGAGTGAAGAAACAAGTGCGGATAGCACCGAGAGTCAACAGGAGATTCTTCCAACCACCACCGGAGACCAACAAGTGGCGGCCGAAGAAAAACCCAACGCAACAAGAGAAGAAACACTACGAAAGCTCGTCCCGATTAACATCTCACAATCAGTTCGTCAGTCGTTACAATAAACCGACAGTACCGTCGAAGATCGTGGTCCCGGAAAGGAAGAAGGATTCGCCGCCGAGGGAACTGAAGAGGTACAACTCCTCACCGGAAGGCAATAAATATCAGTCGCAACCGAAGGAGTACAAGAGGGTGGACTCGTCCCCGGAAAGTTTTATCGAGAATAACGGAACGTCCCAATGGGACGAAGACTTGTGCTCGCCGCTGTCCAGTACGATGAAGAGGATATCGAGGATCATGTCGGAGATCAGCGTGGAAAGGGACAGTGGGAACAGCAGTCCGACAACGGAATTTGCTACCAGTTACAAGGTTTGTCTTGATCTAGAGGTGAATTAAAACTTACAGAAACGAGAGATGTCATAATTACGAGTATGTTGTAAAGATTAAAAAAAATAGAACAAACTGAGAAATTCGAGGCGTTTGAAAAATTCAAAAAAATTTGTAGGAAGTGTATTAAATGCACTACGAGAGGTGAACGCATGCAATACTTAATGGGAGGCCATGGAAATGTTTGAGGTTATAAATAGCGTCAATGTCTAGTGCATTGTTGTCAGTTTTACTAGTTTCCAATAGAAGAATACTCAGACATCGCGGGAAATTCAACAGCATGTTGTATTCATTTTGATAGGTGCGCATGTCAGGTACTTTAGTGATGCGACTCAAACAGTATGTCCAACGTTAAAAAATAAATCATGGCCTCCCATTATGCCAAAACAACGTGAACGGTCTGTTTTTTAATCAAAAAACCATGATCTGTTGATTTAGGTTTGCAATAATAAAGTTTTACTAAATTTAGGGAATTTAATGATAGCTATTGGTTACATTTGCCAACGCCTGTCATTTATTAAACTCTCAAATTGGTTTTTATCTATTGTTATTACATAATTTTATTAACATGCTGCGCTTCTAATATCTCTACATAACCTCAATTTTTATATTGTGAAATTTTTCACCCTAGATGAAAAATGTGTAATTAATGTTGCCAGCTCTATTTTGGGTGTAAAATGGGGTGTTGGTGGTTCTTTGATAAAAAGCAGCCTATGTCAAGGGACGAAAGTGGGTGTTTTTATCCGCACGTGAAGTTTATTGCTAGAGGGCTCATAGAGGGTCAATAATCACGTAAGGGGTAAAATATCACTTCAGTTCTGAGGCATATACGCTCTTTTTTGCACTTCCCAGTAATAAATTTAAACAATAATTAATCATTTTGATGAGTTTGTTAATTATGAACACGGTGGCATTTGGATGACGCGGTAGGTATCGTCATAGCGACGGTGTCAATAAAATTTTTCAATTTAGTGTCATTTTAAGTTAGTGTTCTTCACAGAGTTTTTTCGATAAGAAAATGAATGAATCTATAAGTTTTGATATTGATACGGCCGCTGACGCGATTACGGAAGAATTAATACCGGAAAAATTGAACAGTGTGTCCAACGTTAGAAAAATAAATCATGGCCTCCATTATGCCTAAACAACGTGAACGGTGTTTATTTGCAAGAAGTCGCCGAACTTATCATAATCTTTAGAAAATCATCGTTAAAAGAAAAAACCTCAGATTTATTTTTTCTCAAATATAATTTAATAATAATTAGCTACAAGTTTTATGTAAGATTTCGCGATTCCGCTCCCAAACCTTTTCATCGATAACTTTTACTTTCCTGTTGTGAAAACGCCAACAATCTTTTATTTATCCAAACAATATTTCGTGACTTACTTGTAAAAATCGTGTCTGTTTTTTTACACGTGTCTGCATGCTTCATACCTTTGTCATAAGACCCACCCAGGAAAGAAAAGAAAATCACGTAGTCTGGTTCACCTACGAGAAGTGATAAAATATGGATGTACATCGGAGTTCGTTAGATCACGAGTTACGTTACTGCAATGTCAACAACCTCCGACACAACTTTTTGTCTACCTAAAATTATTCCGCTCATCGCCGACGCAATTCTACGATTTAAGGCATAATTACAAGCTCGGTAATTTGCGGAAAAAATCGCAACAAAATGTCTCTCGTCAAGAGTCCGATGAAATTTCGGATTCACCCCGAAAAACACGTGTATTTACCCCGTTCTTCCCCGGCACATTTCCACGGTTTGACGTCAACAATGCCCACATCTCGAATGTGGGAATGTGCAACGATGCAACCGTCAACGTAACTCGCGATGTTAGTTTTCGTTGCATCGTGATCAAAACAAATTCGCGAAAAGATGCTTTCGAAGAAAGTGCATTCTACAAGTAAACGCAACAAGAGAAATAGCAAGGTAGGACGGGCTGCCGCCGTCTCTTCTTTTTTTGCCCAATTCAAAATTACAGTGCAGAATTAATTTCGACCATCACGGGAGTTTATTTATACAAAAACACATTTTTGTACAAGGTATTTTGCATAACTGGACCAATAATTGCGCACTCCTACCCGCAACAACTCCAACATAATAATAATAATTATTGTTGGTAGATTGTTTGTTTGGTTTTGTTCGCCCCGAGCCGGTTTGATAAAATCGTGACCGAATATATAAAAAAAAATTCGCATGTAATTATATAAAGCCCGGATTATTTTACAGCTTTCCGGAGATCCCATCTGCGATATCAGGAGTTTCGCCGCACACCACAAGCTGGGAGATGTCGACGTGAAATTTACCGAGACGAAAGCGAAGAAGGCTAAAGTGAAACAATACCACTGCAGGATTACCGTATGTTGACGTTTTTTACAGTTTTTGTTGGCAATGAAAAGTTGAATGCTTGATCCGTTCATCAATTAAGTATTTGTCCGATGTCCAATGTTTTTAATTGCGTTTAGAGATAGTCTTGCCACTGTAAATAACACTTCATATAAGAACATATTAAATTTGTGTTTTTTTTTTTTGATAGGTTGGTAATACTTTCGAAATGTTGCTCTGGCAAAGCCGACGTTTAAATCAAGACAGTGGCGTCCACAAGTCATTTTGACATTTTATGGTTAACGAAATAACCGCGTACGCCTATGTCTACTGTCAAACACAGAATGACCAACATTTGCAACATACAACAAACGTCACAACCTTTATTTATAATCACTTGGTACTAAATGTTACTTTTAGTAAAAAAAAAGGGCCGTATATTAATTTCCTTCATCCAAGGTCGTGGACAGTCGCGGACAAAAAAAGTAGGACAAGTCTTATTAAGAAATTTAGCCAAAATTGAGTTGAGTAAACCGGGATTACTATAATAAATAAATAAATATTTTCATGGTAACCATAGAAAGGGCAAGCAAATTTACATTAGCGAAAAAACATTGTCCTACTTTTTTTGTCCGCGACTGTATTATAATTTCATTACCACCCGTTCATGATTAAATAAAAAGTGAAGTGGTAGCGCTACTCGTAAACCTCATGCACTTTTTGCGTTGTATGGTTGGCAGCTTTGATTCGAGCCGGCCTGTTCATTCAAAAGTGTAGTTTGAGTGATCCTCGCAGAGCGCTAGTGTACGGGCGCTTTTTGGGGATATTATTTATCTTAAGTTTTTGTCGCCCAGAATGTTTCTTGTTCAAATGAATTACATTTCGAATTTGAACTCAAAAAACTCCTTGTTTTTCGCTTCTTTGAAATTAAATTCGTGGATTTTTTCCTTATTGTGCGTTGTTTTTCTGTGATCATTATATTTTTACTGAAGCGCCCGTTTTGTGGCGTCCTTATCGGCGGAAATTGGCTCTTTCGCGGAAACATTTTCATAATGCAAAAAAGCGTCGTGCAAGCAACCAATCTACATGTTTGAGGTTAGGTACCAACTTTAATGTAAAAAATACTGGTGATTTCACGTTTTTGATGTTTGACACAGATTGACATAACGACAATTACGTTTTTGCCCGCTCACAATCGCTTCAATTTTTTTTTTTACACGTAACTTTTGTGTGTGACTCCAGGTTGGCCAACACAAATACTCCAGCTACCCGGAGGACTTCTTCGACAAGAATGCCGCCGAACGACACGCCTCTCAAAAAGCTCTCGACGATCTGATGCAGAAATACAGCCGAAGAAGATCGCTGCTCATCTCGAGCAACGACGACATAATCGAGCGGATCCCGCCCATGTTGGAAAAACACAACAACGCGGTCTGGTGTTGGCAGATCGAAGCCGACTACATTGACAAGTACAACGAACAGTTACCACCGGATTGGCTCCGGGTCATAGACAACAGTTCGCACGTGTCGATCGAGAAGTGCTTGGGGGGTTACGTGTTGAAGCATTGCAACCCGGACGATGTAAGTATCGAGTTTTCCCGTTTAGTTGTGCTCACTAGAGACGTCAAGTTCGTTACGATTGTTTTTCAAATTAATAGATGGTCCTGGTATAAGTGGTGGGTGTTCAGCTTAGTTAATGTGCACTTGTTAGAATTCATCAGTTTTGCACTTAGACAATTTTAAGCACGAAATGAACGAATGGATTGTGGGATAACAAGTGTTTGTGGTACAGTTCATAAAATTCTTATTTTTTTAAACAATTGTCAAAGTCCTGTCATGTTGGTATGAGCGGCTAGTTATTTGGTGGTTATTGGGTTGGCAACGTAAAACTCAGCCATTTTGATGTGAAGGCGCTTGCGCTACCGAAGCCGCAATTACTTTTAAATTTAAAATACAGTGTGAAATGAGTTTCCGAAAGCAAGGATCGGGACGGCTCCAAACAAAGGAGAAAAATTTGCTGTGATTAGAGCATGTGAAGAAATGCAGACGGAACAACCGACAACTGGTAATGAAAGAAAATTGTTGACATAACCTCAAACATGATCGAGGGAGATTTTACGATTCAGTTTTCCGAAACGAAAAGTTTTAAAATGGTACCAGTCTGGTCTCTGAGGGAATTTTGACATTGACAATTGTTTAAAAAAATGACCTTTGATTAATCACGTTGCAATGGAATGGGTAGTCATTCGTTAACCGTTTCATCCATTACAAAATTGTCTGTTCAATGTAAAAAATAGTTCTCGCCCTTTGATTTAGTATTTCGCTCTGGTCCAGTGTGATTTTTTCAGTATCTATTGATCGTCGAACTGGTGGCTGCTGTGTACAAAGCTTTCAGGCGATTTGTTAACAATGTTCTAGATCTGTGCTTGCTTACTAACTGTGCCTAATTACGAACTGTTAAAAACTCCCTAGGTTTTACAGAAAGGTAAAAAACTCGACATCAGTCTGAACGTAGGCGATGTTTCCGTACCCTGCAACACACTCAATTTGGGCGAAAACAACCGCCTCTACGCCGTCATCACGGCAGCTCATTCGGCGAACGAAGTATGGTGTCAGCACTGCGGAACCCCAGAATACGTAAGTGTTGCCAACATGAGTGGTAGGTCTAAAGTGTTACCGATTGTACCGTTTCAGGAAAAATTCGTCGAGATGACAGAACGAATGGAACTCTTCTACCAAGAGCACAAATCCGAACTGGTCCCGAAGAGTATCAATTTCGGCAGCTGTTACGTGATCCTACACGAAGGTAGTTGGATCAGGGTGAGAGCTTCGTCGATTCATCAAGACGGTTTCGTCGATTGTTTCCTGATCGATTACGGCGAAGAAGTGCACGTTCCGACCGGTAACGTGTACGTTTTGAGGAGGGAGTTCGCTTTGGAACAAGCTCAAGCGTTCGTCTGTCGCCTGGATGGGTTGGAGGAGTTGTACGAGGCCTCCGTCGACTCGGAGCATCTGACCAGTCTCGTGGGGAAGGAATTCGTATTGGAAATCGTCGTCGAAGAGACCAGTAAGTGTTCGCACTTTGCGGTGTAGCGAGCTCGCCTCTCACTTGCGATTTTATCAGGTGACGACGACGACATAACAATCCCCGTGGTGATGTACGACGTGATAACGCAGTCGTCGATCAACGAAGAACTCATAAATCTTCTCACGATTGAATCGGCGATGCCGGTCCTGGACAAGGTCAGTAGACACGAAACGGTGAATCAGAAATCTAGCGTTTGTTGCAGAACGCCATCACCGAAGTGTACGTTTCGAACATCGAAGCCAACGGCGATGTCTACGTCCAGGTGCGCACCCCCGGGTACCACAGCCTCGTCGAGATGCTGAACCGACTCGAGACGACCATCTCGAAAGAGCCTCCGATCAACAATCCCGGTGATCGCATCACCAGACAGAACAGCGACAACAAGCTCTACCTGGTCAAGTGCAAAATCACCAACAAGTGGCGCAGAGCGAAGTTCTTGGATTGGTCGCCCCGCGGCGACATGGCCCAGATCTACTTCGTCGATCACGGTGACGCTCACGTGATCAGCGTCGCCAAGGAAACCATGTACCCTCTGGACAAGCTGGACGATGTGCTCAGTCAGTATCCGGCGCAAGCGATCAAGGTCAGGATTATGATCGACAAGATTCCGGTGGATTTCCGCAAGAGGGCGGAGAGGTTGTTGCCCGAGGACCAACCTGTCTTTCTCAAAATCATCAGTTACGACAACGAGGACGTGGCGTGGGTGGAGTTCTTCAAGAGGACGAGTGACGGAGTTTTGGTCTTTATCAACAAGATTATCTCGGTGGAGGCGGAGTTTCAGAGGTATTTAAAATTTAAATAATCTAGAAGTCGGGGCGGAAAGTGCATACCAACCCAACAGCAAAAAAGTTACTAGTGGTAAATTATTTACTTGTCAAATTTTATTTTTAAATATTTTTTCGGGAAGAAATTTCCTGCACGCGTTACGTAAATGACTGTTTCGTTTCAGTTTCGATGTCCCCAGCAATACTGACAACAATCCAAGAAAGAGACTGATGAATCTAGTTCAATTCAACGACAATCCAAGTAAGTCACGTTTGAAAAGAGATTCGATTTAGAATATTCGATGGTGCGTTTCAGAGAATGTCCCATCTGGGGGATCTTTGCGGAAGCCAGATCTTCCCAAGAAGGGCGACTACTTCAATGTCAACATCCCGTTCGCAGTAAATCCGTGGAACTTTTGCGTAAGTGCCTTTTGTTTCTTCCAAAATGTCCACTGAATGCCGTATTCCGTTTTCCAGGTGCAGCCTCTGGACAGCTTCAACCATTTGACCGCCTTGATGCAAGACATGCAGGAAAACTACAAAGAGATGCAGTTCAGCCCGATGCAGATCGACGACATCGTTCCGGGCAAGATCTACGCGTCGAAGCACGAAGACGGGCTGTGGTACAGGTCGGTAAATCCGTTATCTATCTCGGTGGTCGGTAACGATTTCGAAATTGACAGAACCAGCGTTCTGAAGGTCATCCATTCCGGATCCATAAGCGTGTTCTATTGCGATTTCGGTTACTACACCAATCTGGCACTGGATCAGTTGGTACCCCTGGACGCCAAGTACATGACTTTCCCGTACCAAGCGCTCAAAGCGAAGATCGTGGGGATTAAACCGATCAAGAACAAATGGACGATGGAGGATTGCGACACCTTCAGGAACTTGGTTTCCAAAAAGCAATTCGTTTCGGTCCTCGTAGACATCGAAAAAGACGAATTTAACAAGAGTGATATTATTTTGCAACTGCTGCTGATCGATACTTCTAGCGATGAAGACGTACACATTAAGGAGTTGTTGATAGAGAGGGGGATTGCTACGAACGTTTAGAATTTGTTTGAACAATTTCCAACATTTAGACTTAGACCACATATATTTAAAAAGTTATATTTTTATATGTTTTCTTTTTTTTGTTATATCAGTCTAGTTACTCTAGTTAATGTATTTGTTTAATTAAATTTCCTCGGAAGAAGTAAGTCGTGTTATTGGTGTGCTACGTTTTTGAACCAGTATTCGATAGTGTTGCCATAGTTGTCAAAAATCTATCTGTAGTTAGAAAATGTTATTAATTTTTCATTGTGTTCGCCAAAGAGTTTATTGTTATTTTAAATGCCCTGTTGTAAATTTGTTTCCATTAGCAGGACTGAAGACGTTGAGTGAGCTCCAACTTTGTAGGTTTAGTAGGATATCCACTTCTCAATAAATTATTGTTTTTTAATCGATCTCTTATTATCCTCGCAACAAATGAAAAGCATCGTTTGTTACAAAAAGCGTTTATTTACAGAGATCTAAACAATAAATACATCAGGTCATGGGTTTGCACAGTACAGTGTTGCCAACCTGACCCGACTGAAACACGTGCGAGTGAATAAATATTATTCAGTAGTGATTTCGCCCAATTACGTCAAGCCATGCTCTCTACCTTCAAATCCACTTCATCTAATCCATCCCTGTCTAAACTCTTGTTCCTCTTGGCCCTGGGAGGCGGTAAGGGCGCTTGCGTCTCTCCACCCATGCTTTTGTCACCTTTCAACCAACTCTTCACCTGTCTACCAACTTGGTAGAAGTGAATATATAAAAGGGACAAAATCAAAAATACTACTAAAAAAGAAACCAGACTGAGAATGAGAGCGGTGATGGGACTGTGCGACTCTTCAGGCGTGGGCGGCGCCACGACCGTGCTGGTTTCGGGCACTTCGGGCTGCGTCGGTTCCTCTTCGGGCACCATCGTGTCGTCGGTGGCCTTACCCGAGATGGTTATATCGGCGCAGGCGCGGAACTCCTCCTGGGGCCCGCATCCCACCGCCCCCGTCCCGTTGGGACAATTCCCCCAGTTGTTCCCCGCGATGTAACGCCACTGGAGGACGCAGTGCTCGCACGCCTTCTTCGGCAGTCTGTACTTCATCTCGTAGACTTTGTTGCCTTCTTTGGGGTAGTAGCGGGCGCCGCGAGCGTGGTCGACGCCCTCTTGGGGCTTCACCAGTCGGAGGATGTGCTTGTCGAGGCACTTCTGACTGGTCGTCTTGTAATCCGGGCAGACAGCGAAGGTAAAGTAGCCGAAGTGGTTGGCGGTGAGTTCGACGCGGATGTTGACGACGCTGCCCACAGAGTATTTGCGGACGACGAGGCCCTGGCCGTAGGTGCCGCCGTACTCGTGGGCGCGAGGTACTCTGCAAACAATCAAATATGGACGTGGATTGGGTGTTGCCTGCATTCTCAAGCTTGAAAAGCTCGGTTACAGAAAGCTGACTCACTTGGTGTCCCAGGCGTCACCACATACGCCACATTTTCCTTCGTTCTTCACCCATTGTCTTGTGAAGCCTCCGCAGTAGAGCTCGTGGTCGTTGTAGTTGTGAGGGGTGTCGAAACCGTAGCGCCAGGCTGAAGCGCGACTTGGAGGGTCGATGAGGCGGCCGTGGGCGGCGATCCGAGGCAGGAAAACTGTCAGGAGGATCGCATAAAAGCCGGGGGACATCTTGCGCCTGTAAAGACATTCCCGTGAAATATTTAAAACCCTATAACAACCAAATGATTTCTTTCTTCTATTATTTGTGTAATATTTTATGATGAAGGATGCGGCGTAAATGGTGTATTTTACGCATTTTCCCATGAATAAAAGACACAGAAAAGTTTTTTAATAAGAAAATACATAGCTTTGGATATTTATTTGATGAATCAAATGGGTTCGTTACATCATTAAACCCTTTGAAGCGTTACATTTACATTTCTTTTCTACGGTGACCCGTTAAATGACATATGTCACGTGACCGGACCTGAGTTTCTAACTGAATTACTGAAAACTGAAAGTGATTTTATTTTTGTTGTGTTGAATGACTGTAAAATTCAAATTATCTTTTGTTTGTTTTATATTTTGTTTTATGTCGGTGACAAAATCAAATTTACAAAACTTTCGTCAATTCGAGGCCATTTATTTTGAAAACTGCCAGAAAAACTAAAAAACAGTGTATTTTTGATTGTTTTCATAAATTCAGTGTGAAAAATAGACCAAATCTATCAACAACTGTAGAAAAGCTCTTGCAGCGTTAACATAACCTTGCTTTGTTATAGTTGACCTAAAATCATATTGGTAAGATAATTATACTCATTTAAACTGGGGAATATGGGATGCTTGTCTAACAAAGAGAGTTCGCCAGATGTGCGACGGCTTTTTGAACAAAAAAAATCAGGGTGGTTGTCCCGACTGCGTCAATTTTTGACGAACGCTTGACATTCCGGATTCGAATCTTTTTGCCGGAGTTTTTTTATTATTGAAAGAAACAAACACATTACTGTGACCTACCTATATGTTTTTTTTACTCTCAAAAACTCCCCAAGGAACCAGGATCGAGCCTACTTTCTCTTATACAGGGTGATTCACTTAGCCCGTTCGTTAGAAACTTTCTGATTTCCCAAAATCGTGTGAATATTAAAATTGGTAGCCGACTATAATGGACTTCTCCAAGTTCAAATAAAATATTTTCCAGAAATACGTCAAATTTTGGGTTTAGAACATCCTTTTGTCAACACTTATGTATCTGTCATCGTTTTTGACCAATGTCATCTTTTTCGCAAAAAAGCGGGGTTGCAGGGCTTCATTAAAACTTCTGAACCATTGGAAATACAAAACTGATTTTTTTTATTGAATTCTTAAAGGTTTGGCCGATCTTCTACGTCACTAGTGACATTTTTTTTTTATGTTTCATATGCCTACTGCAATTTTTCAAATTTGATAATAAAAAAATGTCGAAAACTTCATTTTTCCAAATGGCAACTACCATTTCTGATACTAGATATCAATGTAAAATTTGATTTTAAGGCCAAAGATCGTGAATGCCTAATATGTAACAACAAAATAATAAAAAATAAGCAAAATAACAAAAAAATACATTGAGCATTTTCGTTAATAGTAGTTTATTTAACGAGTTTGTGTGTAAATTGGGATTTTTTTGGCATGAGTGGGTCAGTTTAAAGGCCCATGAGTGCCAAAAAAACCCAATTTACACAAGAACGAGTTGAATACAAGGTTTTTTTTGATCGAGGAACCCCTCAAAGGCCCCAAATCGCTTAAAATCTTTAAAATTAGCTTGACGTTTCGTTTTGACGAGTTGTGACATTTATCAAAATCCGTTCACACAGGAGAATATTCTCAAATTCTGACAGTGTCGGACAAAAAAATATATTTTTTTAATTTGCTTATTTTTTATTATTTTGTAGTTACATATCTACTGTTTATTGCAATGCGATTATTGAATAAAAATTCGATTGCTTGATAAAAGAAAAGAATATTTTATTCAAAAAATACAAATTACGCCAAAACGGCTAGAAATAGCCATACACAATGTTAATAAATGTGGCCTTAAAATTAAATTTTACATTTATATCTAGTGTCAGAAATGGTAGTTGCCATTTAAAAAAAATAAATTTTCGTCATTTTTTGATTATCAATTTTGAAAAATTGCAGCAGGCGTATGAAACACAAAAAAATGTCACTAGTAGCGCAAAAGATCGGCCAAACCTTTAGGAATTCAGTAAAAAAAAATCAATTATTTATTTCCAATAGTTTAGGAGTTATATTTTTTTTAATGAAGCTCGGCAACCCCGCTTTTTTGCGAAAAAAATGACATTGGTCAATAACGATGACAGATAAGTGTTGACAATAGGACATTCTAAACTTAAAATTTAACGTAGAATCGAAAAAAATAAAATAACAAATATGGAGTCGATTTCCGGTATTTCCGGAAGTGTCACCATTTTGAAAATATTTTATTTGAACTTGGAGCTGTCGATTATAGTCGGCTACCAATTTTCATATTAATAAGGTTTTTATGAAATCAGAAAGTTTCTAACGAACGGGCTACGTGAATCACCCTGTATATGTATTTAGAACCACTTTAACTGAAGTAAGTTAAACGGGTTGGCAACCCTGTGCAATTTGGTAAGCTTCGTCAACTTGTTATTATTTGGATTAGGGTTTTGGAAACTTTGTGTTACTGAGAATAATCCATATTGCAAATATGATTTTACAAAATATGAAAAACGTTAACTAACATTTCAGGTGCCACGTTTGCAACTGGGTGCTGCAGTTCTTGCAAATTGTTTATGGTATTGTCTTTTACTTTGTTTTATTTAACTTTTGGTTTGACATATTTGAATTAGAAAATCAGGTATGTCAACATAAGTAGGTATGTCACCAACCTAACAAAAAAAATATAGTATGAAAAATTAATTTGATTAACTTGAAATTAGCTACAAAGTTGCAAATCAGTATGTGAGAATTTTTAAAGGAAAGTTAAAACTAGGTAAAAGAACAATTGGATTTTTTAATCTCAAACAGAATTAATTTATTTAAAAATATCTTATATCACACAAGCTGTTGAAAAAACTCCTTCATTTGATGTGACAGGAAGTGTATATTCATGCCTATTACTGTACAGCTGTATAATCAAATGATGTAATAATAGTAAATTATGCGACTAGTTTTTTTCGGTTGAAATATTTCACAAACTAGACCACGGAAGTGTCATTGATTCTAGTTAACGAGGTTGCATATTCACTATTAAAAAAAAAAAACTCTAAAAACATGTTCTTTGAAATCAAACAGTTGTTCTTTGACACTTATGGGTTTACTATTTGGTGTGAATCTACCTACTAACACATATTTTCGGCCAATTTGTAGCGGTGTTTCTAAAAGTAATAATTTTACAGTTGAAATATAGCTGTCAGAAATGAATTATGTAGCAACTGTTCATTAATTTATTATGATTGGACCATTTGTCTAACGTATACCGCAATAATAAACGTAACGCAGCGTAGACACCGCCAATTAATTCCGCAACAGTTGAGCAAGCACACTCCAAACGGTGCGACTACCGTTTCTTACATTTTTTTCCACTTCAGGTGCATCACTGTTATGCATTTTCCGTCTGATTTAATATTTACCTTAAACAGCAAGAATTTTTCTGTGAAATAATCCGTCCAAGTACTTATTTAGCGACGGCTTTCCGGTATTTTAACACAATGACATACGGCAGTGAGTGTAGAAAATAAAGTTGTTTGTTGTTGTGAAATAAAATACGTGGGCGAAAAAAATTCTCTTGCATAAATTTAAATGTTGTGTATTATTTTGCATAAGAGAACTATTGAAGTGCAATACGGGAAAGTAAAATTTTGAAATTTTCTCATGGATAGCAACGCATTTCTTTCAAACACGGTCGATTCCCTCATTATCGAACCAGTTTAGATTTTATTCTCGTATAATTACGTAAAACATCAAGAATGGGAGACTGCCACTGCAAAGTGACAGTTGCGAACTGTCAACTGTCAAATTTACAAACGTTGACGTATACCCTAAACGACACAACTCTGCGATGCGCAAAACATGCAACTGCTAACACCACTGTAATAGTTATTTATGCAGCGAGTTTCTGTATAAATTGGGCTTTTCTAATTGCCCGAGGGACAAGATTAAAACACGAGTGAGGGTTTTAAGATCTCGAGGTCGAGGGCAAGGAGGTAGTTCAAGACCCGAGGCGGCAGCCGAGGGCCGTGAAACTTCCGAGGTTAAAGAAGAAACTTAGGCATCGTGTATTGTATAAAATATTTACATTACTGAATGCACCAAGTGCAAAATTTGCCTAATCTTGTTATCTTTCGGCCGTCACTCAAACCCCGCCTTAATCCCCATTGTTTTGCAACAGATTTAAGCCGCCTTATTTTAATCCCTCTATTTGATTTATCGGTGCGACGCAATAAAAAGCGCAATTTCTTTAACTCTTTATTAAGGGTAACCGTAAATCTCCAGAATCATTCTGGTGGCGTTGCCGTCAAGCTTCACGTACGATATCTCAGCGTCTCCACCCCTTTGTGAATTGTAAATAGCGATCGCGCTGGTGGCGGCATGGTGGCGGCCAAAATTCCACAAGTACACTCCTGTGACGTAACTGTTGGGAAAGTGGTAGTAGCTGTCACCTCTCCGGTTGCGCTTCTCGTCAGCCAACACTTTACTCAAGAGTAGTCTGGAGTTGCTGTTGTCGTCCAGTTCGCAGTAACCATCGCCGACGTCACTAACTTCGGGAAAAAAGTCGCAAACGATCGAGTCCGTCTCTGGGATCGCTGGGGTTGTTGCGAAGTCCGCTGTTGTTTCCTCGCTGGTTATCAAAGCAACACACAGACTCACCAGAAGGAACGGACGCAACATGTTGACGCTTGCACTCGTCTCAACAGCGGGACTTTATACGCAACAAGAGCAAACAGGATTAAGAGAACAAATACAAAGACGAGTTTTGTTGTTGTGACAACTACTTTATTAGTCCTAGAACCCGTAGATTTCCAGGATCATCCTGATTCCCTTTCCGGAGAAAATGTCGACGTAGAACTCGACACCTCCGGTGCCTCCTTCGTTGAGGATGTCGATGGCGTTGGTGGCTCCGTGATACCTCCCGAAGTTGAAGAGTTGGACGCGGGTCACGACGGTGTGGGGAAAACTGTAGGCGCCGCTCAAGAACGTCTGTCCCTCGTCGGTGTGAAGAATTCTTGTCAGGATGAGTGCGTCGTTGTAGGTTCCGTCGAGGGAGCACATCGCGTCGCCGTAATTCCCCTCATCGACTTCCGAAGGCTCGGGGAACATGTCGCAGTAGATGCTCGAATACTCTTGAGTGGTGGTAGTGGTGACGGTTGTCGTGTCATCACTTCTCACCAAAAGCCCCAGTGTCAAGAAAAACAAAATTCGAAGCATCGCTCTCGATTTCTATCACGTACTGACACACAAACCAAAGATTTCGCAGATAATCGGGTGATCAATCGTACATAATTTTGGTCCTTCGAGCCGGATATTTAATCCATATCACACGACAGTCGTGTAAAAAGCCTACAAGTGATTAATCGTACAGCGGGATTACGTATCGATTGTTATTTCTTTTTTGAGTTTTTATCACAAAAAATAACAACGAATACCTCATAGACGTGTTCGTATTTACAAAAGAATTAAGTAGGGGAAGGTGCGACAAGACAAGAAGATTTTCTTCGCATGTTGCCCCACCGTTATTTTATGACAATTCGTTTATTTCATTATTACATAGATTCTACAAAGTGATCAAAAAGAAAACAAATCAAAGCAGGCGTTGCAAATGATCGGTCATGTCGTAGCGGAATCCTATGCAAATAAGCGTTCAATGGGTAATTTACGAGATTTATTGGCAAACGCGCCGCCACTGGTAAGTAGATTTTTCCCGAAAATGTCAAAGAAACGTCAACGACCTGCTGTTGTTAACCTAGAAAACATGGAAAGGCCGTAGACAATTTAAATCATATCTCATGAATTTTAGACAAATTTCTTTGAAAAATCTTTGTCCAAAATCTCTTCATTACAGTCCTCAATTCTTGCTTTGCTCCCATTTTCAATTTTCTACACATTTTTTTTTTTTTTGTTAAGCAACGCGCTGGATCAGATAAAACAATTATAAATAAAAAACCTACTACGGATGACAGATATTTCCTTTGCACCGCCTTGCATGGAAACATTTTGTAATTCCTGATGCACATCTTGGTTCGAAACAAGCTTTTCCTTTTAATTTTCCCTCGCACCTTCTCACTTAGATAACAACAATATTATAATTATTTTATTATTTCTGTTGTGCATATCTTGATCTTGATTGGCCAATTTTTTACCGAAAACGGTGAACGGTACAATCTCTTAATCAAATGCCCGCCGAGTGTCCATTAAAAATTTTAATTAACGAAAGGACAAAGCGTTACGAAACTGCAACATACACATACGTTCCAGGGTTTCGAAAAGTACCCGTTACACCGGTTATACGTTTAAAAAATTAATTTGAAAGTTTAAAATGTCAATTAACAATAACGATTTGTCCTGATTGACAACCTAGATACGCTTATTACGGCACATAAGACATATAATTGAGTTATAAAAGAAAACAATTGAAAATGAAAAAAGAGGTTAGAATTATTCAAATGAAAGTCGCACTATTGATCCACTTGTGTGCGTCGCCAAGAAAACGAAAGTTATTATCACTTCCGGCGTAATCGATACCGGTCTATTTATACCACGATTTACATTTTATCTTTGTCTGCAAACATCGTTCTTGTGTGTTTATTTTAGAAACATTTCCATCTGCACTCCATTATTAAATAAAATATTTAAGTGGGACACCGGGTACATTTCTCCGCACACATGCACCTCTTTCATTTCCTCGTATTAATTGCGAAATAAATGGAACGGCAACTAATATGCATACAAGGTCAGTTCAAAAAACGCTAGAGCCAGTGCACTTTTTGTAATTTTTGTTATGAAGCGAGTTAGCAGTTCTTGAAGAAATCGAAGGTTTTCACTCGTTTCCTGTTACTTTGTCTCTGACTTCGATCAATCCTTGCGACTTTGACAATATTCTACGTTTTAATTGAATCGCGTATTTTTTGCACGTCCCACGTGCCACAACTCACGACTGACCTTGTCGCTGCCAAATCGGAAAAAACTTGACCTGAGACTATTGACCTCATCTTGACATTTAGTTTTCACGAACGAACCATAATTGTTCCTTCGTTAAAAACTCCCAGTTCACCGACTTTTCGTTTTCGATTCGATTATTTTTATACACTCTGTACATTTAATATTTAAAATCAGTTAACAGTAACTGGCTTCCATTTTGGAAATTTCAGTGTAGTGGTTTTTTCTCGTTTTTAAATGAAATATTCGTCGTACCTCGTACAGCTTACATCTCACTAACGAGTGACGTACGACGGTCCTAATATAAGCCTCCGCCCGAACCAATTCTTGCGGGTGATCCGCTACTTCTGAGGTAACGAAAACCAATTACAAACAACAACCAATACACAGCAACAACAACAACAAAAAATCAACTCTAGAAGCGATTGTGATCACCTTTTTTGTATGGGTTGTTCTATCTTTTAATGTTTCTTGGACTGGACAATAACGAAGACAGATTTCATCTTATCTTTTTTACGATAAGAACAGGACCGTAGCTGTGAAGTGTAAATTGGGCCTGATGCAGCGACATTTTGTTTCAACAGATGAAATAAATAATTTATGTTTCATAGATTTATACAGATTTGTTTTTGTTTGAATGCGTTTGGCCCAAATTGCCGAAATCCACTATATTTGTTAAAAAATTCCGCTCATTTTATTTATTCTATTGCTACGCTTATCAAACATATCAGTTTATCAAAAAATTAAAATATCTCTCTTTTTCAATGAAACACCCATTGCGAAACGTCAATGAGATAATTAGCAGTTGACACAAATTGAGTACCTAACTTCACTCACGTCAAGTAACTATTTTTTTTATTGCATTTTTGCATTATGTAAATTATCTAAATTACAAAGTACAAAAATAAAATTGTCATAAACGATACTAATAAAAACGTACATGTTTTAATCTGATATTTAAGATAATAACAACGTTGCTAATGTTGACGTAATGTTTTGCGGTGTGTTTTATATCTCACTACAGCTTGCCGACCAGCTGTAATTATATAAGGTGGATAGTGGAACGACACAATCGGTGATCCGATACTTCTGAGGCAAAAAACCCCAATGAAGAACATCGTAAGATGATAAATAATGAACGACAATTTACAGTCAATAAGAAACGATGAAGAAAAGCAAACGAGAAAAAAATATTTATAAAAACTCTAGAAGTAGCTTTGATCACCTTTTTGGTGAACTTTTAAAAGATTTTACAAACCAACAAGGATTCAATGGTTTCAATAATTTTAAACCACGAAGTAAACAATAACACTGTCAAAATGAAGACATGTAAATTCTCTCCTTTTCTTTATTGATTTTTTTTTCGATTTACACTTTTTAATGTAAATAAATGGCAAACTCTATCGCTATCTACTTTGTGCTAAGTGAAATCTACTTTTCACACGGTCCACAAGCCTGAAGTTGTCACAAATTTTCAAGGACACCGACCTTGCAGGTTACTAAATCGGGGAACTGATATATTATCTTGATTTAATTCTGCACACTTGACATTATTTTTATTCAAAACTGATAATTTAATTTTACGTAGGTTCCAAAGTTTTAGTTTCACCTTGGTCATATTTATGTTTCACCCATAGAAAAAGGTGTAAGAAACATATGGTCTTCCATTTTATTATAAACTAAAGAGGAGAGTATGTGTTTTGTACTCGTAGCGTCGTAGCCTGAAAATCAGTATTTCCCGGTTATCCTCGAAATGCAGGAAAACTTTTTCCCGCACCCCGAGAAACTAGAGCAAATTGGTTTGGAAGGTTGGTATTAAATGATGTGAGACAGGCAGAAATGTCAAATCACTTTAAACAAAATAGGAGTCAGAAAACTGATCGACCAAGAATGAACCAAGACCTAATCTAGTAAGCCGCGCGGGCAGTGCTACCAACACCAACCCAATAGTAAAAAAGTTACTAATGTTAAATGATTTACTTTTCTTGTTTTTTAAATATTTTTGAGTCATCGTTACAAAAAATATTATACTTAACTTTTACGGGAAGAAATTTCCCGCGGTCGCACCAACAACAAATTGCGAAAAATTTATCTTCCCGCAAATGTTAGATAAATAACTATTTCTATTGTTTTACTTAAGAAAGATTTCTCTTAATATGATGAGTCAGATACGACAAATAATAGGTATCTAAAGATTATACATAAAACAATACTTTTTAGAGTTTTTAAAAAGCAAAATATGTAAAATAATATGTACAGTCGCGGACAAAAAAAGTAGGACAAGTCTTATTAAGAAATTTAGCCAAAATTGAGTTGAGTAAATCGGGGTTACTATAATAAATAAATAAATATTTTCGTAGTAACCATAGAAAGGGCAAGCAAATTTACATTAGCAAAAAAACATTGTCCTATTTTTTTTTGTCCGCGACTGTATATGGAAAATTATTAAATGAAAAAGTTATGTAATTTACCTGAATACATATCTGCAGGTGTACAATTGTTGCCAAAAAAATAACTATTAAAAAATTTTCATTGCTAAAACAATGAGTATTTACTCTTCACTTTATTAATTTATTTATTAACAATTTAAAATCTATCGATGTATCTACCAGATATTCGATAAGTGGTCTCGAAAAAAGTGGCATTGGTTCCATCTTTACTTTCAATGGTGCCAAAAAATGCACCTAATAAGAAGTAAGACAATGAGTCACATTTAAAATCACTGAGCATACTTTACAGCTGAGTAATCTTACTGTGACTTATTTTTTCATTTTCATCAATTCCGGTCACAGAGTAAATGAAATTTAATCAATATTTTAAATTAATGCAACTTTAGATTAAAGATTTTTTTGTTCGACACTGTCAGAATTTAAGAATTTTCGCCTGTGTGAACGGATTTTGATAAATTTGACAACTTGTCAAAACGAAACGTCAAGCTAATTTTAAAGATTTTTAGCGATTTGGAGCCTTTAAGGGGCTCGTCGAACAAAAAAACGTTGTATTCAACTCGTTCTTGTGTAATTTGGGCTTTTTTGGCACTCGTGGACCTTTAAAACTCTCGTTTCACTCGAGTTTTAAACTGGTCCACTCATGCCAAAAAAAGCCAAAATTACACACGAACTCGTTAAATAAATAACTATTTTGCACCAGATACAAAAAACAAACGGACATCGCGAAACAATTGAATTCGCGGAAATTTCTCCACGTTCGCTGAGACAGTACATAAAAAAATCATTTGGAGGGTGCCATTGTGTCAGTCCATACTGTTTGACCTTTCTTGTAGAAAACCAATCAAAAAAACCATTCATCTTCGAGAAAAAAGGAACTGCACATCGTAAAGTCTTGATTGAATATGTCAGTTGGTCAAGAAACAATAGAACAATATTTTTCTTTCAGGCAAGAGTAATTATTTTCAGTTTGAAATAAAGGTAAAGAACTCTTCTTTTTCTAAACTATTATTGTGTTTCATACATTGTTCTTGTAAAAATCTTGACAGAAGAATTAAACAACTGTGTACCTACTTTTGATAACACATTTTTTCCTATCCAATAATGCGTTTTCCTACGTTTTATCCCGATTCATCACCCATCGAAAGAGTGTTGAAAACTCGAATAATATACCTAGTTTACATTTTAAACAGTTAATAGTTTACTACCGCGAAAGTATCGAAGCAAGCATTTTAAAAATAATTTATTCTGTGTCCTACCTCCAAGTTTTCATCGTTCATTTCTTGACAGAGAAAAAACTCACAATCTCAATTAATTGCATAATTTTCGCATATCGACCACGCACATTTTTTCTTACAAATCTGTAACTACAATCTTGACCTTGTTAATGCTAGAAAATTAATAAAAACTTGACCTGGCGTTGGACGTGACCTCATTATGGACACATTCAATTTTCATCAACTCGCGATAACACTATTCGCGAAACATTATTATTTTTAGATTTTACAGGTTTTTCAGAAACGCGGAACAGATATGAAAATATTTCTTTACCGACTACAAGAAACCGACTTCGTTTTTTGTTGGGAGAGATTAGAAACAATAAAACAGAATAGATTTTTATATTGATCAACAAGTAATATCCCGATGTCTTAAGAAACAACGTTGACACTATTTTAATCTTTTACCAAAAGTAAAGACAGCTTACGCAAATTACTATCTTCGAAAAAATTAATTGAGTGAATAATTTCTGTCACTCTGAACAAGTGGATTAAAGTCATAATTCTGAAGACTGATAATTGGTCAACTTTCTAGCTTCCAAGTAGGACGATCTTTGCGTGCTTTGCCGAGTATGAAAACAACGAAATTGTTGCAACGGCCGAGCGTTTGGCAACACTTTATCGGCATTGTTGCGCCTTTTTCGGTACCTAACTTGTCCAATTAATACTTCAAACAATAGTCGCGCACCTTCTTTAATTATTAATTAAGTTCGTTGCCCCAAACAGGTGAAATTAGATTATGAAACATGAGCCAGGCATTTTATAGATCCAAGAATGGATAAATATTTCTTGGAAGAACTGGCGCAATGATTCACCCCTATTATTCATCGGCAACTCCCCGAAATCTCTACCTTCAAAAACCAACAATTCGTTCCTCGTCGTGTTGAATTTTTTTCCAAAAATTCCGAAATCTCACCTGAGTCTATTCTCTCAAATCCATAAATTTGTGACGGCAATGACCGGCGCGTTCCAGCCGGAAATGTAATGTCTGGTTCTCTGTAATCCGGACACTATGTCACTAAACCGACACCACAACGCAAGAACCTCTCACCACAAGCGACTCCGAGACCATTGAGTCGTCGACTCGTATTTCGTATTCAAACCATTTCCAGCGTAGCCTACATTCGGGGTTTCGTGGGAAGAATGGATTTGTTATGGTAGGCTTCATGCAGGTCCGGATCTAAAACAACACCGTTATTTCAGGCTTTCCAATTTTTTCAAAATCGCTTAATCTACCGGCAACCGTGCAAGAATTATTTAAATGTTTTTTCGATTGTTTATTGTTGCAAAACGGACACACAAATGATTGACATGTAAAGAGAAAAAAAAGAAAAGAAAGGAAATGTAAAGAATGCGAAAAAAGAACAGAAAAAAGTGAGCGACAAGAAAATATGTGTATAATAGTTTTTCGATTAAAAAGAGAAGGTAAATCGAAGAAACGGTTCATCAGAAATGAGGAATACGAGGAAAATTATGCTGTGGGTTGGTTTTCGCCCAAATGATCCATCCATGGGTCAAAGTCATGAACAACCTTGAGCGGTTAAAATGGCGACCAATACAGAAAATCTAGACAAGTATAACGAGAAATCAATTGATTTTGCCACTGTTTGGGTTAAATAAAGGGATAAAACATAAAAATTCCTTTTGAAAATTTTCACACTTACCGCCATCTTTTTCAATTTTGAAGTTGACATTTGACAGATGGCAGACGCCGAAAAATAAATCAATCATGGCGGTTTGAAGATCAAACCAATTTCTCAATTAATAATTATTTTCGTTCGAATTTCACTGAATTTTTGAAAGAAACCGCACAACAATCGCTCCGCATTTTGAAACGTAAATCGCGCGTAAAATAATTCGTTCAGGGGTCATAAAACGAGGGGCAGCGATAAAATGAGTTCCAAAGGACAGCACGTGCAGGATAACTCAGTAGCCGAAAGAAGATTACGTCCAATTTATGGTAAATAGGATTAGATTTAGTTGTTTGACGAAACCCCTAGTCCGCAACAATACGGACACGCGTCGTTTTTCGATTATTGTAATCCAGGCAAGTGAGGTTAGGTTTGGAATCTTTCAGATTGGTTGGATATCGGAAATAACAAGAAAGCGCTGCAAGAATGTGATAAAGTACTGAAAAAAACGCCGAATTTACAGTGCGCGAAGGCACTGAAGGCCCTGACGCTTCACCGAATCGGGAAAGAAGCGGAAGCTGCGAATATTTTAGACGCCCTCACTGCAGAGAGTCCTACTGATGACGCCACTCTACAAGCTATGACTTTATGTTACAGGGAGCTGCAGCAACGTGAGTGATTTTGTTTTGTGAGCAACTCAAACAAGTACTGTTGTTGCAGTTGAAAAGATTTGTAAATTATACGAAACCGCCGTGAAACTAGACCCCACAAATGAAGAACTCTTCACTCACTTGTTCATGTCCTACGCCCGCATTTTTGATTTCAAATCCCAGCAAAAA
Organism: Tenebrio molitor; assembly: GCF_963966145.1. Classification (NCBI taxonomy): domain Eukaryota; kingdom Metazoa; phylum Arthropoda; class Insecta; order Coleoptera; family Tenebrionidae; genus Tenebrio; species Tenebrio molitor. The sequence goes on from NC_091049.1 coordinate 1,781,221, forward strand.
ACCGCGATGACGCTTTACAAGCACAAACCAAAAACTCCCTACTACTGCTGGGCTGTGATGAGTATTATACTGCAGGCGACGCGCGGCGAAGGTAAAGATGATCTGAAGAAACGCAAATTGCTGTTGAGTCTCGCCGAACGGATGATGGAGAAGCTAATAGTGGATGGGAAGCTGGATGCGGAACAAGAGGTGCAGCTGTACATCATGGTTCTTGAGTTGCAGGAGAAGTATGAGGACATAATGGTGATACTAGAAGGACCTTTAGGTACTAAACTAGCGTGTAGTAATCTACCGCAGAATCGGCTTAAATATCTGTTACCTCTGACTAGATGGGATGAAATTAATTTGCTTTGTAAAGGTATTCTTATGGAGAGGTAAGTTTCCAAAAAGTCGGGAAAAGGAGGGCTCACTCGTTCGTCATTTTTTGTAGTGTAGATCGTTGGGATATTTGGAAGGAATACATCAATTCTGTTTTTGAACTGATGGCGGCCAAGCCGTGTGTTGAAACTAATAATCACGACAATCATGATGGGGCAGCGGATGGCGACATGGAGACGGTGGACGACACGCCGGAAAAGTGCCACGAATTCATATGCAGAATCGTGGAAAATGGCGCTGACAATGGTATTATGTTGTTAAAATCTAGTAGGCATATTCTGTCATAAAAAAGTGCTGCCAACATGCGAACTTCCAGACACAAAATTACTAAATGCAGTGACACTTTTCCTCCCATTCCAGGCTTTTTACTTCGAGGTCCTTACCTAGCCCGATTCGAGCTGTGTTCAAAACTCCTAAAACGTAACGTCGACGCTAGCGACGTCCTCGGCGAAACTATCGAACTCTTCATCGAATATTTTCGAAAGTTCGGCCACAAACCCTGTTGCGTGTCAGATTTGCGACTGTACTTGAACTTGTTGGACGGCGAGAAAAAAGCGGAACTGTCGTCAAGACTGATCAAGGACGTCGGAATAAGTTCGACCAGCGTGCCCCAATCGGTAAATACGTTGTCTTGGCCGTCGTCACTTGTGTATCAATTTGTCACTAGGAACAGCAGATGCAGCGCCACCTGTGCGCCCTCCAGTTGTCGCGCTTGTGCGGGGCTCATCGCAATCTCACCTCCGACCATCTCAAAGCCTTGGTCACGGCGTTCTCGTTGCATTACGAACACGGCTACCAGACGTACGGCACGGATTTGTTGTCCACCGATTTGGGACCTTCGGATCCTTACGCTCTGTTGGCGGCGCACGTTTTGTACGATTTGTCCAGAACGGAGCAGAGCTCGGAACCGATAATCGCCGCCTTGGTGCTGCTGGAGAACATGTTGAAGAACAGTCCTAGTAATTTTCACGCCAAGCTGTTAAGTGTCAGACTGTATCATACTGTGGGTACGTATGCCTGTGTCACTGTAAAATCTTGAATGATTTTCTTTGGTTCCAAGGAGGTTGTCTCGGTGCTCAAAATCTGTACAACAGTCTGGACACGAAACATTTACAGTTAGATTCTTTGGGGTTTGTTCACTGCGCAAGACTGTCAACCACCGGTTTGTACTCGTTGTGTTCAAATTTGTTTGATGTCACGTTGAAGTTCTTCTCATCGAATTACAAAGATGTGAGATCTGGTCCTTCGGTCCGGTTGTTTATTTATTTTGTTCCGATTGCAGAGTTCGGATCACATAACTTTTTCCTATAAATACGGCTCATTTATTAAATTGGACGAATTCATGGATTTTAGAGAAAGACTGAACAACAGTATGCATTATACGACTGTAGCAATAGATAGGATAGTGTTGAGTCTAGTGGAGTGTACGAATTTAGATGGGTTATACAATATCGACATATCACCTAAAGATGATAAAATCGATTGGGAGGCTTTGAGGTAGGTAGTCCAATAAGAATTCGTTAGGTAGAGTAGTGGGCGGGGCAGACAAGCCAATGATAGTTGCGTAATGAGAGCAACGGGCGGAGCCAAGTTCTGATTGGTTGCGGTTTTCATCGTATTTCCAGAGACAATCACGACCTCAGCGTTTATATCAGTTGGGACCCGGAACGTATAGATGGCCCCCCTGAAGAATTCGAAGATATCAAGCAATTCTTCACCCAAAACTTGGTCTTCTTGAAGTTGCGCACGTCGGTTTTGTGGTCGCTGTCGGCCGCCGTGGACATCATCAAATCATCAGATGGAGTGAGGACGAAACACGTGGACCAGCTGAAGAATATTCTTCAAAACTGGGAAGCGCTGTGTGCAGAAAGTCGGACCCGCAATTACGTCCCTCTCCGACAGGTAACTCCCGCGTTCCTCCACTTCAACTGTTTTCTTATCGAAAGAGTTGTCCAGAATCAAGTCACTCTGCCGTTGCCTTCGAGGTTACACGTAGCTCTGGACACGCCCCATTTCGCAGTGGTGGGCAACACGTTTCGCGTCTTGCTGGCCGCAGCTTCCGAGTGTGGTGCCGGTGAGGATCTGGTGAAGAAAATCGAAGGATCTTTGAAGACTATGATGGAGATGATCGAGAAACGGACGGAAGACGAGAAAAACTCCAATCTGGTTTATCGTCGCGAAACTATGGAGTACGTTGTAAATACTGTTGAAGTAAGTACTAAGAGGGGTGTCGTGGAGTTGCGACCGTAACACGGCACGTTTTCAGATCTTGTCGCTGTCGTCGTTAGTCTGTTTGCTGTGCAATGACCTGGTGAAACCTACGCAGGGTAAAAAGGGGAAGAAGAAAGTGAACGAATCGACCTCGAAAGAATTAGTGAATCGACTCGCGAACAGTTTAAAAACGCACATTAACGAATTAAATAATATTTTACAATCATGGTCTGATTTTAGTGTTTCGAGTGATCTGCCAAGTATGTTAGAGTCGTTGAATCTTAACAGCGACGGACACAACGTTTGTGAAAATATAGTAAACAGTTACGTATTTGCTTGTCGAGAAATACAGAGTGTTTTGAAAAGTAAGATTAAAATGTTGAATATTGTATCGTAAGATATGAAATGTGCCATTCTAAGCGTGACACATGTTGTATCGTGATTGGTTGAATAAATTGTGGTTTTTAATTCTTCGGACGTGAATAAATACAGACAGCGTTCTCCCCAAATCAATTTAATGTAAAATATATGAAAAAATGGACGAATTATACAGACTTAATCGTTACTTAATATCATTACAGTAAAAAATTGTGTTGTTCAAAATGAAACGTAACGTTAGCTGCCTCGATTGCTACTATTACTATTGCTATATCAATCGTTGGTGTTGTCGACAATAGCTTTCGTTTTCGAGGTACGTCATTTGTTCTTTGTTGCGTTGCGAAATGACTAGAGCTATTCTCGACAACGGGGGTTAGGCCTAAGGATCAGTCGAAACATCTAACGCATTTGTATCTCGTCTACAAAAATAACTTAAGTGCGATAAAATAATCAAGTCTAAATGTAAAACAAACAACATTTACAGCGGTGGTTGTAAAACTTTCAAAAAATATACATAAAGCAAACTATACATAAACGTGGAAATGTATAAAATGGAACGACCATCGTTAACGACACGTCGACTGTCATGTCATTGTTGTAAAAACCTAAAAGTTACGAAATCGAACTCCGGCCAATGTTATTAGATATTGGCGAGTTCCTCCGAACGATCGCGTCTTCGGCTTTGGTCCTCGTCTGATTCACTAAACTCACTACAAACAATTATAAATGCAACAAACTCGTTGTGAGGATCAAAATCATGATGGCGCTGTAAGTCGACACGTTGCTCGAACTCAACCAGAGGAGGCCCGGATAGTTAATGTTGGCCGTTGAAATTTCTGCAAAACGAGAGGCGCGAGTTAGCGTTGGGGCGGTTGCGGGGACGGGCGGGCCACGATGCACACATCTAGCCGAAACTTACCGGAATGCGACGAAGAACAATGTCAACAATAAAGCTGCGGTACTCGTCGATACGGCGGCGGCGTCTCCGTACCTAGCTTGACCACAGGCGGGGGGACAGACGGGGATGATGGATTCTACACAATACGAGGCATGACTACACGAGCACACGCATGCACGTATTTCAATGATTGACAAGCTATGGCCTCCGAATGATGAATAAATGGGCGCAAATGAACTACGTTCTCAAGGCTATCATTTACATTATTCTTTTTTTCAGCAGCTGTCAAAAACTTGTTTATTTAGTAAAGTGGAGCTTCATCACTTTCGAAATGTGCTACGATAATATTTTTGGGGACTTGTTGTTAGGTTGGCACTACCAGGAAAAGTAACTACAGTGACCTTGAGTTTGACAATCCACATCCAAACGTAATTAGAACCGGTATTTTCTTTGTAAGTGCTAGCCTTAAAGTCAAAGCACGACTTAAGCCACATAAACTGACTTCAAAGCCATTACTTATCACGCTTCGCTACTACATTCGTCAAAAACTCCGATCAAAATGTCCAAATCGACAAAACTCCGATCACAACGCCTTAATCGTCAAAATTCTTACCAAACAGCTCCACTCTGCCCTCAGCAGTACCCAGCTTGTTCGCCGCTTTGCAGACATACTGTCCGTATTGCCTCTTCTCAATGGTGATCACCCGCAAAGTCGTATCCGTGAACTCGTCGGCGGTGGCGAAATGCGAAATACTGTAATGCTGGTTGTTGGATAAGGCGACTTCGTCCTTGACCCAGGTCAAAGCCGGGGGTGGGTACGCCTCCACGTGACACTCTAGATCCATGTCGTACTGCAGTGCTTGGCCCAAGCGAGGCCTTGGGACGCTCACAACGGGGGCAAACTCCACCTCCACGGCGATATTTCCTGTAAAAACAAGCTTTTCGTAAAATACATAATCCGGGAATTTTAGTTGACGAATCTTCATCAAAAAAAAGTTTACTTTTGGTCCCGCGTCCGACTCCGTTTTCGGCCACGCAATAGTAAGTGCCCCGGTCCTCCTTCTTGATCTGCTTGATCTTGAGAATATTCCCTCGGTAGATTGATCCACCAGTGGGCAAAATCGCGTTGTTCTCGCGCCGCCAGGAGATCCGTGGGGGCGGGTAGCCCCCAGCGTAACATTCCATCTGGACGGCTGCACCAAACAAATCGTTTTTAAACTGTCCCAACTGTGACAACTCCTTTACCTTCACCCTCGGACACGACAACCGACCGAGTGGAATTGTCCGAAATGAACGGGGGCCTTCGCACTTGCAGTTCCACTTCAGCCGAAACTCGATTACTCGGCGAGATGAGAACCTGACAGTGATAAAATCCGGCGTCCGTCTCTTGGATGTCTTTAATTTGCAAAGTGTACGTCGAGCTCGCCTGAAATTGGTGACAAAGGGTGACAGGTGTCGTTTAAATATTAAAGGGATGGTTGAGGTGACGGCCGCCAGAGGGCGTGTCGTCGACATACTCTACTAACCGTGTCGTAACGCAAAGAGTATCTGGATTCGTGCAAAATCAACGAACTGCCGGTCGAAATCGGCAAACTGTTGGCGTTCGATCTCGGATCGATTTTCATCCAGATGACTGGATAGTCGTTTGTGTACTGGACCGAACATGACAACTCCACTGTCCCTCCAATGTCCTTGATCTGGGTCTGCGTTATGTAGGATATCGTGGGGGACCTCTGGGTCAAGCCTGATAAAAAACAGTTTTGCAATTTAACTGACTAACAAACGAAATCAAGTACGTAAACATGACAGCGTCGGTTGTTTACTTGTTTTATCTTATCTTATCTGAAATCGCAGACGCAACGATATTATCAATTACAAATGTAACCGTGATCAGTGAGCTACTTTTGTAGATGGTAACGATCAAAAGTACTTACTGTTTTTTATAAAAACACTTAAAACTAATAAAAGCACAGTTTGCGTAGCCGCCATCTTAGTTTACCACACCTGCTAGCCCAGTGGCGGCGTCAGTCGTCAGTTTAAAAACAAAACAGTTTATTTTAATTTATTAAAGTATCCAACAGTTTGATCCGAAACTAATCAAACTGTTGTACTGACAATAACGTGATATTTTAAACTGCCCACATATTTCGATATCTATTTTAAAACAGAAATAATTGAAAAGTTAACGGACGTTTATGAAAAAAAGGGTGTAACTCATCTATCATAGGATTAGTCACCATGGAAACCAGTTAATTAATATAACAAAGTCATAGAAATGAAATTATTCAATTAGAATGCATTTGATGATGGGGCCTTGAGTATAATGGGGCAATAAAAATCAATAAAGACAGAATGTAAAATGCGATGATGAAAGGACAGGTTATTTTATTATAAATAACGGTTCAATGTTGTAATTCAATTGTGTGGTTTGCAATTCGAAGTGAATTTTAAAAGTGATTTGGAATTTGGGCAAAGCGCCCTCTGTCGGAGCGCAAATTTCAATCAGAAGAAATAATTTAATATTGACGCAAAGAAAGTGATCAATATTGAAAAGCAATTAACAAGAAGCGATATTTTCGGGTTGTAGTTATTGTTATCAGAACTGAAATAGTATTTTTTATTTATTAAATCAGCTGATAATAAAGGTAAATAGTTGGCTGCGCGCGCGCCATATTGTTTGTAACAGCTGTCAGTTGTCAAATTTTCGAAAGATTTTCTTCGTGATTTTTCCAGGTGAAAAGGCGCGTTTCCGGTCGTGATGAAGAAAAATCACGTGAGAAAGTCTTCAGGGAGCCGCCCCGACCGGTGCTGTCGCTGTTCTTCGCGGCTCAAGTGCCTTCCCCCGCGCGTCAAAAAATCGAATATTACCGCCGAACGACTGACAGTAAGTATCGTCCTTTGAGTTTTGCCGCCTCCAGTATCAAATCGTAACGGTTTCCGTCTTTACCAATAATCGCCCTTTCCGACCGCAGCTTTTGCCGGGCTTTCTCAGTCGTGGGGCGAAATCGGGAACGGTGTGCAAGCCTTCAAGTCCGAGTAAGTCTCTTTGCAAACGCATCGGATTTTTCTTGGAGGGTTAACTTGTAGTCGACGATGAACTCGTGAACGAAAGTCGCCCCCACAACCCTCCGAAACTGCGGCGGTCTTGGAGGTTATCGAAGAAAAATCAACCGGTCACGGTGTCGGGCTACTTTTATAAACTGGCCACGGAGCAGGGCGGCAAGAGTGTCTTCAAAGAGATCAAAACCAAGTACGTGCGCAAATTCGTGGAGGGACCCCTCGATGACGATTTCGGCACCGAGCTGTTCGACCAATTGAAGAATTTTACGCTGAGGGACTCCGCAACTTACAAGAAGAAAATCTCGGAGGAAATCGACGTGATCAACGGGATCTTGACGGGGAAGAACACGAGGAATATGTCGATAAATCCCAAACGGAATTACAAAGAGGATGATAAAGAGAATTGTCCCATGAAGTTTCCGTACATCCCACAGTCAAATTGGGTATTTCAGACGCCCCCAAATCGGAAATTGAACTACCATCATGTGACAGTTGATGAGAACTGCATGAAGCCGGCGGTAATTGAGACGCAAAATGACGGGAAAGTTGTCTACGAGATGAACAACAAGATTAATATTGATTTGTCTCAATATGGCAACAAACAACAGATTGATATTGACAAGAGGTACATGATGGAGGTTTCCAGTTCCAGTTATGAGGATCAGAACGAATCAGAAGCAGAAGAAAAGGTTTGTACAATACCCTGGTCAGAGTTGCAGGTTAAAGTTGCAGTCAATTCCAACAAAACAAATATTTTGTTTTTTAGAAAAAATATTTCTCAATTCAAACAATACCAAATTAAAAAAGGACCGTTTTAGAGTCAGTTTTAATCTAGGTAGTTTTTTACTGGGAGTATTTTCAAACATTTAGGAAAAATTTGGTGTCTTTGAAATCATGAAAATATCACTTGTTTTTTGCAAATAGATTGAATTAAATTGGGCGCTCACTTTCGCAAAAGACGTTGACAGGGGTTAATTATGGTACCCTTTATGGACTAGAAAAGCTCTCAACACATGTTTCTTGGCGGTTTAGCCCAACAACGAGGTATTTATTTACGACACTGCAGTTGTAAATCTTGGTCGTTTTTCGCTGTCAATGTTAAAACTTGAATAATTCAAAAACTAATAATTTTCTTTTGATGCGAATTTCATAAACGTGTTTTTTGAATTAATTGTGAATTATTCGCGTGCACGAAAAAAATTTTTTGTTGCTTTTTTCTTTATCAATTGGAAAAGACTAATATTGTATTACACCCGTTTTGTAAGCCATTTTGTCGCACTTGTTTGTTTTATAACACCCCTCGCTGCGCTCGTCGTGCTCTAAAAAACGCGTGCAACAAAATTGTGTCTTATAAAACTTGTATAATAAATTACTAATTTGCAACACGTTCTTACATGAAGCTTGAAAGAACACCTGTACCCTTGTCGCTTTTGCAGTGTACCTTCCGGCAGAGCGACCCCTTCGAGCTCGAGAACCACTTTTTAAGTCTGACCTGTCGCCCCAAGAAGCTTCCCACGGCCCTGCCCAAGTACACGGCGATGAAGAGAAAACGCGACATCTTCGAACCGCAGCCCGGATGTTCCACCGAGCTGGACGATTTCAAGCCCAAATTCTCCTTCCTGAACTCGCTGCCGGACCTGGAGGAGTCGTTCACTTTCAAGTTCACCAGCAGCGAATGTCGCGGCGGCTCCACCACCGGCCACCTGTTCGACTTCGGCGGCAACAAAAAGGACACTTTTAATTTTTGCTTTGACTGATCAGGCTCTACCAGGGGGTTCTCTTGTGCATTTTTGTAATCAAGTTTTTCGTGCAATCATTCCGAGACCTCGAGAGTTTCATTATTAATTTAGGAATTTATTTACGTTCGCTGCAATATTTCGAGTTGTGTTCTCCAACATATCCATTATTATTTAAATTACTATATTATTAAGCTGAACTGTTGTTAATAGAATGTTCCGAGTTTATTAGACAGATTCTTGTTTCAATTTTTACCTTTGCTGGGATGGGGTGGAGTGTGTCAACTGGAAAGATTTACTCAAACAATTATTTATTTTTTGTAATTTTTTTACACTTTAAATTTATCCCTAACTGCTAAAATACTTTCATTTTGAAACGTCTTTGTCAACCATGTCGTAAGCGTGACGCTTTCATGAATAATAGTCACATTTATATTATAATTCATCTAACAGCTTTTTCTATCCCGCAGTATGAGATGTTCTACAAGAAATAAAAGAGTTACTCTCGTAAGTACAGTCGATTAAAATATCACAATGAATCAATACTTTTTTCGCGTGTGAATTTTAGCAAGAACACCTCATTGTTGTTGTAAAACTAGTGCAGATGCGTAGACGGTTTCATAGCTGCGTAACACTTTATTATTATTCGAAAACGAGATGGTCCTGTCGACTAAAATTTCCTTAACATCTATAGTTTCCTTTTGTACATGAAGAGGTAAAGAAAACGCGTGTGGAAAAGATATGAGACAGTGCAAAAACACTTAGACTTGTTGGCAATATCGGGCCATAAATAATATAAAAATAAATAGTAAAGCGTACTTTCTAGTAAGTAGTAAAAAAAAAGGAAAATCCAGAGCTCTTCGAGCTGTAAATTCTTCGACTAAACAACAACAAGAATCAACAATAAAATCACTTTTCTAAAATCCGCTGACCACTTGTGTTTGTTTCTTTCTCAATTATCTCACTCTTTATATACATTTTTCTAGCAAAATAGATCTTGATCGTTGACGATTTTAGAAAAGTAAGGAATTACAATAGCATCATCTTGTGGCGCGCGGCTGGCTTATTTTATTACTTATAATATTGCTGCGTTATCGATGCTCCGGCTCGGAATCAATGGGCTCAAGGTGCCCGCCACTTTCTGGCCCCTCTCCATCTCGTAATGGGTGTCCAGTTGGATGCCTGCGGGTCACAGTCAATACACTAAATCGAATCGTCTCGGTGATACTCACTTGACTCCGCACTGGTTTTACTAGGGATGAACGAAGCCACTAGGAGTGCGCAAATGACTAGAAAAGCCCCGAAGACGAAGGGGGGCCCCGGTACTAGCTGCAACAAATAAAAACGAAAATCAGTTCAGAGGAAAAATTAATCACGGTAATGGAAACCGGGGGCTAATTAATTAATTGACGCCCCCGCGATGTCAACGTTGGTTCTTTCGCCAATTCTGAAATCGGAACAATGCTGCTTTCGCATCTGTGAGGGCAAGTCGTAAAGGGTAGCGCTTTTCATAACTTAAATCGATACCTCCTCGGGGATCAGTTTGGAATGTTTTCCAAATAACATTAGCTGCGGTGTTTCGTGTTCGGAGTTTATTACGTCAGGTTCAGGTGGGTGTTATTGAAATGCAAAAGCAAAGAAAAAAAATCGAGTACTTTTTTTTACCGGAACGAATATGTCGTTATTGATTAATTATCTACCTTTGAAAACACAAAAGAAAATGTGCTGAAGTCGAATTTTTTCCACTGATCACCATAAAAAGCACATTTTTAAGGTTCGCACAAGATTTTTTTAAACAAATATGGAGACAAATCTCGGCTGAGAGAAATTTACACAAAAACTCGTGAGAAAGTTTTTGATTTACGACGAAACTTTGGCTGATATCGACCCTCAGGACAATCTAGAGGCAAATGTGTACATTCAAAAATCACCAAGAGCTATTATTTGTTTCCTTCTGTACTTAGGCATTACTAGAAACGATTTAAAAAAAAGTTTAAAGATTGAAATCATTTAAAAGCTTTATTTCGCATAATTTAAAAAAATTAGCTAGTAAATTTGTTCGTGTATCTTTCTAAAAATGCAATTGCAGAAACTTTGCGACAAATGTGTGAAGAAAGCATCTCCGGTGCAAATATAATTATTGCATTACGTTACCAAACAGCTTTCAATTTATTTTGTTCGGTCTTTAATAAGACAGACAGAAACGTCAATTCACTTTAAACAAAATGGCCGTCTAATTATTATCAATCGTTTACAAATTAGAGAATCGGCAGATCAAGCAGTATCGAATTTGAGTCCCTAATTTCAGGTGGCGAAGTCGCTCATTTTGACAAAATTACAAAAATCACTGAAAAAATTACGTACCAAGAATGGAACGACACCACCGACGCTTTAAATTTTAATAATCTAGTAACCGGTGCGGAAAGTGCTACCAACCCAACAGTTAAAAAGGTACTAATGTCAAATTATTTACTTTTTTATTTTTGGTTAATTCGTTACGAAGATGAATTTGGAATAAATTGTCAAGAACACAAACGTTTGGGAAAAACGTCATTCGTACTTACAAAATCATCCTCGTACGATAAATTTTTCAAAAAATGATAAATTATAATCAGATATTCCTTTTATAAAAACGATTCGGTCCGTTTCTCTAAAACGATTTAACGATTGAATTTACCTTGTTCGGTCTTTAATAGGACCGATGAAAACGTCAATTCACTTTAAACAAAATGGCCGTCTAATTATTATTTATAAATTAGAGAATCGGCAGATCAAGCAGTACCGAATTTGATTCCCTAATTTCAAGTGCCGGCAAAATACTTTCGTCGGAGTCGCTCATTTTGACAAAATTACAGCAGAAACAGAAAAATGAATACCAAGAATGAACCGACACCATCGACACTTTAAATTTTAATAATCTAGTAATCGGTGCGGAAAGTGCTACCAACCCAACAGTAAAAAAGTTACCAATGTTACGTTATTTACTTTTTTAATTACATTTTTAAATATTTTTTTCTACAACCGTCAAAAAAACGCGATATTTACGATGCATCGTTATCAAGTCGCAAAGAATGTCATTTTTTGATAGATCAAAAATAGTTGTCAAAAAGTTTCCTTGGATGCTTTAATATTTCTTTTTTGTTCGACACTGTCAGATTTTGATAAATGTCACAACTTGTCAAAACAAAACGTCAAGCTAATTTTAAAGATTTTAAGCGATTTGGAACCTTTAGGGGCTCGTCGTGGGCCTTTAAAACGCTCGTTTCACTCGCGTTTTAAACTGGCCCACTCATGCCAAAAAAGGCCCAATTTACACACAAACTCGTTAAATAAACTACTATTATTTCATACTGTCCGGTAGATGTTCGATTACATTATTAATTTAAGTCCGGTAGGTGAATTATAACAGTATCAGAGCCGGAAAGTGTCGCTAAGTAATACCTACCGGACTGTTTTATTTTTATAGATCAAATCTGACATTGAAAAGTGAAAAAGTCAAAAAAAATGCAATGTAAAAAACAACAGCAACGGCCGTTGCCACGGGAAAAAAGGTGATGTGAATAAAATTGTGATAGAGAACAGGCTTCCAGTATGAAATAATAGTTATTTACGAACCAAGTGCGGGAATACGATGTTCTCGCATGGGCACATTTTTAAAGCACGAGCGACGAAGGAGCGAGTGCCTTTAATGAATGCGCGAATGAGCGGAAGATGTATTCACGCAAGTGGGTCGTACAATATTTTTTGTACGAACATTAAATTAAAAAATTTCCACCTATGAGTGATATCAGTGATATTTCTTGTACTCCTCCCGAGATTAGGGAAATCGCAAATGTGGCCATACAAAATTTACTGCCAACAAAATCAAGAAAACGTTATGAGATCGTTTATGAAAAATGTTGAAATTTGTACAGTGGTGTAAAGACAAAAATATCAAAAATTATACTGAAAATTGTTTGCTGGCATATTTTCAAGGCTTTTCTAGCAAAAAGTCATTATGAAAATTCAGGAAAGTGGTATTTTATGAACTAAATTTTATTATTACCAAGACCGATTTTTTGTGCAATTTTTACATTCGAGTCGATCGGGAAAAACTCGTTCCTGATTGAGCGTTGGATGTTGCAAGCGTCAATTCCAAGCCTGTGAGTGCAAAAAATACATTACGATACGCTTCCGGTTGTACTTGTAACCTACCAGACGTAACTAGTTTCATCGTAAAACAGTGAAAAAACGGTCTTGATCAAAAACTCATTCTCATTTTGCGCACTTAATACAAAAATAACTATTATCTACGATCGTGTAAAAAGTAGGCAATTGTTGCACTAAAAATTGTTTTTATTGACGATCAATTTTTCATGTAAATCTTAATTGATTCAACATTTTAAAAAGGCATGCATTAATGGGACTTTATTCTTCACCGTCTAAAATATCTGCATTTTAAATTTCACAAAAATCCGATGGAAAATAACTTAGTTATGAGGCTCGAAAGTCTTAGCTGAGACACCCTGTATTGTACCTAACTTTTGCTGGAAGAAATTTCCACTTTGCCATGCAGATTTTTATTTTATTTTTTTGTAAGGTTAAAGACAAAGAAAAAAAAGCACAAAAAAGGGGAAGAACTTTACCTGCGAGTATGTATCTGCGTCGTGCACCGGCGTCGAGTGCGTCCCCTCTTGGTTCTCCCCCTCGTTCAGGTCCACGTGAAAAACGTAGAAGATCAACCCGAACATGGCCGGCCCCAACCCGTTGCACAACCCCCTCATCCCCGTCACCATCCCCTGCACCACCCCTTGCCTATCCGGCGTGCTGACGATCGAGACGAACGCCGAGATCGCCGGATACGTTATCGAGCTCATGGAAGCGAGCATCCCCGCCGCCCACATCATCCAAGTGGTCGTGCCGAAGCCGTACCACAACAACTGCAACATCTCGAAGAGCAGACCCAGCATGATGGTGTGCTTGCACCCGAGATTCTTCATGAGGGCGCCGAGACAGAGCTGGGTGAGGACGGCGAGCAGGCCGACAAGACCGACGAAGACGGCCACCATCGGCGCACTCCATCCCATCACCAGCTTGAGGTAGACGAAGATGCAGCTGTATTGGCCCGCTTCGGGGAGGTATGACAGGAACACGGTGATGCACAGGAGGAGGATCGTGGGGTCCTGGCCGACGTTACGCAAGGAGGAGAACGGATCGGCTTGTTCCCAGCTGATGGGGGAGACGCGGACCTTCTCGGGGAGACTTTCGGGTACTGCCACCAGGATGAAGAACACGTCCAGGATGGCCACGGCTGTGGCTAGTGCCACCACCAGGGATACCGACCATCTACAAAAAAAATTAAATGTCACACATCTTTTAGAAAAACCTCCAAATACGGTCTCATATGAAGCATTTTGTTGCACGCACGGGTATAGGACACGACGAGCTCGCGAGGAGCACCATGCAGGAGCAAGTGCTACAAAATACCTTATAAACCAGATTTCATACACTATTTTCTAATTTGCACCTTTTAACCCATTTTTAAATGAAAATTAACAATTTACAAATTTGGGGAATTTTGTCGCAGTTGGCAACAAATGTTATATCGTTTGGAAGATTCAAATTTCAATTGTTTATAACAAATTAAAAATGAGCGAATACAATTTTGTATGCACCCGCCAGAAATACGAGATCAGAATTAGTCGTCTATTATTATTATTATTAGACACAAGTCTACGGTAACGATTAATGTTTACATTACAACAATTGTATATTCCACGGAAACAACTGAAATTAAAATTCGTTTTGTTTTGCCGTTTATTTTGACATTTCATTTTCGTCATGTCAAGATCAGGAACGCCAACGTTCAAAAATTGCATAAATTTGTTTCAAAACGCGCGTTTCTGTTACAGCACCCAAAATGGGTTTTGTAATAGCTTTCATAGACGTAAAATAGAAGTAAAGTTGACTCCTTCAAAAATACTGTTATCAGGACTGCGAAATTTGCCTATCAAAATGTATTCGTAATAAAGCAACACAACTAAAATGTCTTGTCTTTCAAAACAATAAACAAAATTTTAAAATAGTTAGGTTAGTTTATTTTTATTTCACTACATTACATTTATATTTTATTATTTTTAAATAGCTGAATTAAAAAAAAAATGGAAATGTCAAATTACAGTTTTTTTTCATTTTTTGACGGTATGTCAGTTTATAAATAAATTCAATGACATTTAAAAAAAAAATTTGACAGGTGCTGTCAAGACAATTAATTAACAAATATTTAAAACCACATCTACATTAGGAAAAGTTTCATTTCCCGTTTTTTTAAATTCAGCTGTATATTACATTTTATATTATACAGGGTGTTTCTGAAATAAGTGCATTAATTTTAACTGGTAATAGAACTCATCAAAAGGAACAACTTTTCTCTCTGCCATTTTGGCGAAAAACGTTGCGTAATGGCTTAAAAAACTAGGAAAGATTTCCCTAAAACGGATTTTTTGCTATACGGGTAGATTTATTTGAATTTCTATTTCGGCGTTAAAACACGTTTTCTGGATGAAAATGGATGTTTTTTCATATTAGCGCTGATCTCAATTAGCCATTACAGTATTTAGTGGCGTAGGGCTATTTTAGTGAAAAATTTCTCCAATTTTTTTTTGGAATTAAACATCGTTTTTCGGCAAAATGATTGATAGAAAAGTTGTTCCTTTTGACGAGTTCTATTACCAGTTAAAATTAATGCACCTATTTCAGAAACACCCTGTATAATTTATTTTTGCAAAAACACCCTGTGTAATTTATTTGTGATTTCACATTTTTGACAATCATTTCAAACAATTATAATCAAGTGTTCTACGGAATCCATCGATGGTAAAATTAATAAAAAATTCCTCGAAAACCTTGTAAAGGATTTAATTTGTATAGAACACGATGCTGGTCTTTTGTCTGTCAAAACTTGCTATTGTTAATTTTTTCAAGTCATCGATCCTCCAATTTGGACTAACAACGGCAAAGATAACCGCGAGCTAATTTGTTTTAATATTTTCCTTTTGATTATTTATTACCAATTCAAAATACAAGGACATTTGCTTTCGATTTAATTTAATTTTTTTACCAATATGTTATCGCAAAACAATGGGCCGTTAATAACCATTTATACAAACTAATGCCATACTTTAAACCGAGCTTATCTGTAACAGCACCGCAAGTAATTGATTGTAAAAACAGAGCAAGAATTATTCTAAATCAGTGGCCCTGTACAAAAAATAACGAGCGTTCAAAAAAATGTGTGGTCAAGCAAGCCACGTTTTTCTTGCTCGTTGACAGCGTAGGTCGATTACGTTTTGACGTTTCTTTCAGATTTTTTTTTAACACTACGTGCTACATGCGCAAAAGATTTCCTCACATCAATTATTGCTTACTCTTGAATAAATATGAATACATAGTTATTTTTTGTGTCAGAAACATTTTGAAACTCCAAAATCGTTCGCAAAAAATTAATTCAGCTACCCATTATTAAAAATATAAATAAAATGTTATGAACAATACAAAATAATTTATGGTTTTGTTACGATGAGAAAGGGGGATAATTGTCATTTATTGTGGTTATATTTCAAAACACGTTAGTGATAGAAACTAGAATAGCAACATTCACGCCGTAACATACTCGTATTTTAACCGAACGTTGTATCTTATCTGAAGTCATAAAACAACAGAATGTCGTACGCAACTGCACCAAGATAAACAATTATGAATGTGATTAAACAATGTATCACCAATAGTTTTCCAGACCGCTTGTAAAAGCCCTTCACGATCTTTTTGGGACCGAGTTGGCTATGATTTTTCTTTTCATGTTGGACCAACTGATTCAGTGATGCAACGGATGCAACTTTTTTTTCTGTTAATTTTGTTAATTGTTATGTACCATTTTTTCGAAATATAATTTTCATTTCAGTATTTTTACTCCCCATTAACGAGCTGTCTATTTACTCGTATTTTCTAGTTATTTAATCCAATGACGGTGACCGTGAAATAATAGTTTTTGTAATTGCGTTTTTAGAATAAGGTTTTTTGTCCCGCGGCCGAGGTAAAGACAAGAGGATTACACGTTTAGTTAGCTTTATGCGTATCATTCAGAACCATAAAATTTAAAATTCGATTTTGCGAAAAAAAAAAAAACGTACACGCTCACAATTCACAATTAATTCAAAGAACACATTTATGACATTCGCATCAAAAGAAAATTATTATTTTTTGAATTATTCCAATTTTAACATTAACAACGAAAAATGAGTAAGATTTACAACTACTGTGTCATAAATAAATACCTCATTGTTGGGTTAAACCGCTAACAAACATCTGTTGAGAACTTTTCTAGTAATTCTTAAGTCCATAAAGGGTACCATAAATAACCCATGTCAACCGCTTTTGTGGAAGTGACAGCCCAATTTAATAATAAATCCTAGCTAAATTTTGCACTTTAATATCAAATTCCATTCATGATTTCAATGACACCAAATTTTTCCTAAGTGTTTGAACGTACTCTTAGGAAAAATTATGTAATAGTTAGGTATTTATGCAACGAGTTTCTGTGTAAATTGGGCTTTTCTAATTGGCCGAGGAACAAGATTAAAACACGAGCGTAGCGAGAGTTTTAAAGCCTCGAGGGCAATTAGAAAAGCCCAATTTACCCAGAAACGATTTGCATACAAAATTTTATTGTTTGAAACGACGTCCCTGAACCTTCCAAATCTTTTAAAAATGGTTTCGCATTTGCTTTTGACAGTTTGGCAAATTTTTCAAGACCTGTCAGAAATGTTATGTTGAATGTGTTGTCTAGGGCAACGGTTCATTATCTGCTCATTTTGCTTTAGGGCAGTTAAGAGGCAGTTTACAAAGGAGAAAAATGGGAATTTATGACAGTTGAAAACAATAAATTAAAGCGGTTATTGAATTAAAACGAAATATTTACGTTTCATCAAAAAATTTTAAATTTTTACAGAATGTTCTACAGCGATACACAATCATCCCTGAATTTTTTGACAATTTTAAATCGATCAAAAGTGGATGTTTTCGATCGGGCAGTAAAACTTGAATCACCCTGTAGAGAAACATTACCGCATTTGTAAAAATTCAAAGTTCCCAACGCACCGACTAATTTATTAATGTCATTGTAATAAAACAATAATTACGATGAATCATCCGTAGCAAATACAATGCTCGCGATTACATAATTTCCACATAATTTGAAACCAGGATAAAATCCGTACGATAATAAAAGTCTGATAAGTGACAACGCGGTTTTCAAAATGCAACCGCTGTGACTCACACAGCAGTGGAAGAACTTCGTTTCGCGAAAATATTATCCGTTTTTTTATCAAAAAACCGTGACCTGTTTAGATGTATTGAGTGATTCAAAACGATTTTGGATAAGAATGGCACCTATGTACGCAAATTTATGTGGCAACTGTGTGGGTGGGGTAGAGTTGACATGTGTTTGACATTTCATAAGCCTGCATTTGATTTTTTTATACCATTGCAGATTGATTTGACAATTTTGAAAATTGCGCGACTATGAACTGTCAAAGAAATGTCAACTCGCTCCTACCCACATAAATCACTCAATATGTACTATTCCGGACACGGAATTTTGGCCACGACTGACAATTAACTGACAAATATGTGTTAACTGGCCTTTATTGAATATAACCCAACTTTTGACTCGATAATGCCATTTCCCTGCTTTTTTGATGTCACAAGAAAAACTTCAAAGTGATTTTTAATAATTGTCATTTATTAATGACACTAATGACTGGTTTACACCATTTTTTTAGAAATGTCTAAAAAATGTTGGCCAAGATTCCGTGTCCGGAATAGTACTATTGGGGACACGGAAAACTGGGCAGATGTGTCATTCAGTTGTCAAAATTTCTAAACCATACCTTAGCTACTCATAACCAAGCTTAAGTTAATTTGACAGTTTTTTTGAAAATATCAATCATAATGACGGTAAAGGTGCATTTACATTGACACTTTTTGAAATGACAATAACAGACTGCCCAGGATTCCATGTTCCTTATTGTAGGTTTGCAATAATAAAATTTTAGTAAATTTAGGGAATTTAATGATATCTATTTGCCACACCTGCCATTTTTAACGTCACTGGAAATACGCAAACTCGCATTAGGCTCGCGTCTCGCATTCAAAATTGTGAGACATTTATTAACTCTCAAATGAAGACTACTAATGTCTCTACATAACCTCAATTTTTATATTATAATGAGATTCTTCAGTTCTTCACCTTAGGTCAAAAGTGTATGTACTATGTTACCCGCTCTATTTTGGGCGTAAATTGCGGTATTGGTGGTTCTTTGATAAAAAAAAAAAACAGATTACATAAATATCTGTGCTCGCCGATTACGCGAAAATGTCATTTTTCATTTAAGAAATTTGCGCAACGCATTTCTTTTGCTACTTGACACATTGTGCATTTAAAGCAGCTCGAGTTTTTTAAAGTGACCTTTGCACTTTTTCACTGATCACGAAGCGTTTGACAAGAAATTTTGTGCTGTGTTTCAATTCTCTTGCGGTTTCCTTTTATTAATCATTGTCCGAGATGGCAATGTTGTTCTGAATAAGAGTAGGTAACTTTTATCGAAGTCGCTCAAAAAACCACGTCTGTGACAAAATTCTGTTCGTGAGTAGATACAAGTTGTAAGTTACTTCTTTAAACGTGCATACGGAAACTTGCTTATCTCTTAGAAGTTTCGTAAGCATCCGGGAGACAGTTCTGACACAAATTTAACGATAATCTAGCTCGTATCTTTCAAGAAATGAATTTAACAGAACAAAACGCGACCGAATAAATATTTACGCCCTATTAATTACTCGATGAAGAACTACAGCAACGTACCGAGTGACAATTAAAACTCCCTCAAACTCACTTTCACATTCACCATTTTTAATTTTTTGAAATGTCAATTTTTCTACTGGTGCAATTTACTTTTTCAATGTTGGCATTCCTGATCTTGGCGTGACGAAAATGAAATATCAAAATAAACGCCAAAACAAAACGAATTTTAATTAAAGTTGTTCCCGTGAAATATACAATAATTGTTGTAAACATTTATCGTTACATTAGACGTGTCTTTTGAATCATCCAAACGATATGACATTTGTTGCCAACCACGACAAAATTCCCCAAATTTGAAAATTATTAATAAATGGCTTAAAAGGTGCAAAGTATAAAAAATAGTGTATGATATCTCGTTTATAAAGCATTTTGTAGCACTTATTCCTTCACAAACGCGTACATGCTGCAAAAGCTTCTTGTATTTTAGCATTTCTCCTTTTAAAATAAAACCTACTGCACGCATGTATTCTTATAATTACGCACATAATTAAAAAATGAAGATTCCACAGCATTAATTAATTCAAATCCCAGTATTTGCTCGATTTCAACATTTCTTACAGACCTCCGATTCTAAAAATAAATTTAAAAAAACTAAGTCAATTGAGATAACAGAAATCGTTCCACTTATTCTTATAATAAGTCTTAAGCTCCTAGAAACATTTTATCACGATCATCGTATGCTTGGATTAAAAATAAATCTGCTAGACACATCTGATGATCAAAAGCGACAACTGTTGTATTTACTCATGTCTCGTTTAAACATTTTTTAAATAATTTAAACAACCAAAAGAATTTAAACAAATTATTACTGACTGAAAGAGAAACAATGACACGTCAGTGAGAAGTGTCTTTGTACTAACTTGATGCAACCTGCAATACACAGTAAGTGACATTTAATTTGGTATTCACTGTACACTCGTGTAGATTCAACGAAAATTACCAATCTACGATAAACTCTTTGCGTTAATCATGATATAAATACCTGCGTATTTATTTGAACATGAATTCCTTTTCCAATATGTTTAATGTGTCGGTATCGATCACTCGAAGTTATGAATCATCAAGATTACATTACTGCTGACTGTCACTTGATTTTGCACTTTTCTTTAATCCTTTTCTATTTTATAATAATATGGATGATTAAATTTGTAACAAATATTTAACAAAAGCCGATTCTGATCAATACTGTCGGTCGTAATAAATGCTCTTATCGGCTCTTCAAAGTAAAATTCTTCTTACAATAATGAGGCACAAATCTGCTGATACGCTCTAAAATCAGTGACAGACTGAGATAAGGCGAGTAAAATTCGATAAAATCAATTTTTGCGCTTAAATGTGGTAGATTATTTGGAAAATTTGGTTGAGATTGAAAACTGTAAAAAACCAGAGACAAGCGGAGTTTTCCGGTGTCCACAAAAACAGTTTAAATTTACAAATAATTAATGTAATACATCTCAAGGTCGTCCATCTCCATCAAACTCGTCAACAACTCGTACGCAAAACGACGAAACCTGTTCCACCGTGTTTGTAAACTTAACCTTGATTCCGTCCGACAAAGAAAGCAAACACTTGCAACTTTCACTGGGACTCACCTCTCCATCAGATAAGCCCCCAGAGCCGGAGAGATGACCAT
Source organism: Tenebrio molitor (assembly GCF_963966145.1). Lineage (NCBI taxonomy): Eukaryota > Metazoa > Arthropoda > Insecta > Coleoptera > Tenebrionidae > Tenebrio > Tenebrio molitor. The sequence goes on from NC_091049.1 coordinate 1,802,412, forward strand.
GCTGGCGGCGAACGTAGCACTGACCAATCCGTAAGCTAACGACCTGTCCTTCTGATCGGTGACGTCGGCGACGTACGCGAAGACGACGCTAAAAGTGACGGCGAACACTCCCGAAATACTGATCATGGCGAAGAACCAGAAGGTGTTGATCGTCATCAACGGTATGGGCAAGCAAGTGAAGAACACGGTGATCAAGAGGAACAACTTCCGGCCGCACACGTCCGACAGCGCCCCCACTAGGGGGGCGCTCAAGAACGACAACAGTCCCTTGATGCCCATGATCAAGCCGTTCATCAGGAACGTGTGGTCCGGGAACGTCGTGTTTAATACTGATATGACGGGCATCGTCAGCAGGCCCCACGCGAAGAACTCGAGGAAGATGACGACCAGCGCGTGGTAGAGACTCGGCATGCCGATGCCCGACGTCTGCAACAGAAAATTGTACAATTCGTGGTGGGTTTGGTTGGTTGGGGTGGTTGGGACACTCACTGGGGGGTACTTGAGATAGAATCGGCGGAATCTGCGGAAATTTAGGACGTATTTCTTACACAAGAAGTAAAAGACCAACATACACATGTTAGCAATCGAGCGATTTTAACGTTATCAGCGAGATAACGTAACCGTGAGGTGATAAAGGTGAATAATTAGTGCCGAAAAAGATAATAGATTTTTATGTGCCGCGGTGAAGCTCTACCGCCGTGACAATCGGCAGAAGATGATGGAACAACCGTCGCAAGGTCGCCGCAAACATCATTCATGCTAATATTGTTAATGCAGCGCTACTGGGGGCCTTGACTTTTAATTCAAATCGTTAAAATTCCGCCTCTTGACATCCTAAATTCCTCAATTCTTTATCTGCAAGATAGCGACAATCGCACCTTGATGAATGACTCAGATTTCGGGGATTAATTGTACAAAACGAGCCCTACTAACGAATTCATTGGAACATTTCCGGAACGAGACAATTAAAGGAACTGTCACAAATGATTATACATACAGTAACAACACCATCTTTCGCGATCGATTTTCGGGACATCATGATGATCCCAGCCATACGTTTCGACGACTTCGCCTTCATTTCTTCCTCTTCTGTCATTGACAGTCTTTCTGGGACTTATTAACAACACTTTAACAGCAGAATCATTTTCTATTTCGTTATCGACTCACTGACATTGACACAACGACCGCCATAACCTTTTCCACTGACAGGCGTTGCCAACCGCGCCACCAAAAGCACTAACGCGAATTTAAAGTGACCACGAACGGGAGATCCCCTGCAGGCGCACTGTCCAAACCATTCGCCCGGGCCCTCCGATATTCTTCTAAACCTGGAATTACCCACTAGAATTTAAACCGGTGTTGGTGTCGTTACTTTTGACACATTTGCTGCACCCACATTCGGTGACAGGTGACAAATATTCGCAGCATTTAACGCAAAATTTAAACTCCACAAAGTAGTCACCAATAGTGGCAATTTTAGTCAAAAAGTAGATGCTACGAAGAGTAAAATTAGTCTGAAGAGGAGTTTTGTACAGAATCTTAATTTTTAAAGAAGTTGGTAGTTCAAATTGACAGAAGCCTACCTACTAGATTTTGTATTGTGAGCGGCCATTTTAAAGCGTGCGTCAAATTAGGGCAAGTGTTGTGTTTTTACAGAACTTTGGGTGAAATACGAAGAATATTTAATCCCGTTGGTTCAAGGAAGAGATCCTGAGACTCCTTGGGGGTAAGTGTTACGTCATTTTACTACTTGGACACAAAGTAACAAAATGAGCAGTAATATGAAACAATGTGAGTGAGACACCTGGTGAAATTTTGTAATTTGTTTACTTTGCTATATGAGAAATATACAATAATTAATAAGTGTAAATAAATTTGCTTATTTATACAGAATGCCAGTTTCAACTGTAATAATAATAACAATTACAATATTTACAAAACGTGCACACGCCATTTACGCCCCAAAGTCCCCCAATACATAACCAAATCATCACAATTCGGATTCGTTCTGGAACAAATCAAGTTAAAACTGTCCGATTTGTGTAAATAACCACCTTGTATCACTCTGTGTTCTCGTTAGCGGGATCGTTCTGCCCGTCACCGGCCTCCCGAGTCATATTTTGTATCTGACTGTCTGGAGGGCTTTCTGTTGGGGACGCGATCCTCTGATCAAACGGATCATTAGAATTCAATTTGTCGTTCGATTGGGAATTGGGGGCTCTCAAGAAGTCCTCCTTCACAGCGGGTTCTTGTTTGTCTTCTTCCTCGAGTGCTGGAAACTGCTGAGCTGTGTTTGTCAAGTTTTGAGTTCCAGCCAAAATCGCGGGACTCTGCAGGTTGGGTTTTCGCATTTTGTCCCCTGTAACAATCATCAAGTATCAAACTGTGGACAATAGAGGTGTGGGTCGTACCTTTCCGCCAGAGGGTGATTTCTTGTTGCTTGAAGTATCGCCTGTCTTCCGTGTCCATCAACACCAGATTGAGAAAGTACCGAACGGAGAACTTCTTGTTGATGTCGCGCATCGTCGGGGTAAGTTCGTACCCGGCTAGGAACACTCGAATGGGGATGCTCTCACCCCGGACCGGGGCTCCGTCCATGATTTCGTATTTGGCGATCGTTTCGTTTTCCGTGAACATGTTAGGCCCTGTACCTGTTGTTTCTTTTTTGATGATTGCTATTTCCATGTGTTTTATCTTGATGCGGACGAGTAAGAAATAGATTTTGCCGACGATCACGTCCTTCAGGTGGTATTTGGATTTGTTGTATTCGAACTCGATGTGCAGACAATCCTCGATTCCCACCTCCATTTTGATGGAGTTGTTCATTTCTGGATAACTGGACAAAGTGTGCACGGCTATGTCGAGTTCTTTGACGATGTCGGCCAGTCGTCTTATTATCGTCACTTTTAAAAAGTACCTCAGTCTCACGTTGGCCCCTGGAAGGTCAAATGAGCTCATTTAGGACTTTTCTAATATTTTTTAACCACTTTAAACGTTTAAAATAGTTCCAACAAAATTCACGAAAAAGGAAAGTCATGTTTTCAACCCCAATGTTAACGAGAGGCGTCTCCACCTGATAATAAAACTTGATAAAAAAAAATTGTATCTCATTCTGGTGACACATGATACATCACAGTAGATTGTTTATTTAATAAAAACTGATTTTACCAGTTTATGTTGGTTATTAATCTACATTATAAAAATAATTCAAGATAATAACGTGCAAAACAAGTAACTGATACAGAAAAAGCGCTCTCGGCGGCAGAGAAAAACACATTTGAAGTAAAAGAAACCAAAACACAAAAATATTGTTATGACAGGTCTCTTAAAATCAAATAAAGAAATTTGTAAGATGTTTGTTCTTTTCTTCGCGCTTCAGCCGTGAACTGCAAGTTCTAGAATTTATTCGAAAACGAATTCTGTAACAAAGTGAGGTTAGGTTTTGTTACTAAAAATTTTGTGATGAAATATTTTTCATTAGATGCTGTCGTTTGACATTTAACAAGGAAAAACGGGATGCAGTCCAGCTGCTGCTTTAAGATTCCTCTCACTTTCACCATGAATACCTACTAAGTATTATGATATGAGTCTTGTAAGAAGCATTTTGTAACAAGCACAGGTTTAGGGCGAAGAGTGCCATGGAGGAGTAAGTGCTACAAAATGCCTTATAAACGAAGTATCATACACTATTTTTGCTATTTTGTCCCTTTTTAATTGAAAAATCGTAGTTTTAAAATTTGGGGAATTTTATGGTGGTTGGTAACACAAATGTTACAGTGGAACATTTGAAAGTTCAATTTGAAATTATTATTATCGTTTGTTTAACGTGATTGGCGTTTGGTATTTGATGTTTGACACTGAAGTTACCAACCTAGAAAACGTAAATCTTTAATAAATGCACTAACTTGTTATCACAGCTTTGTACAATGGATCAAATAAATATTGAATATTATGCAAAAAAAGCGGGATTCTTTATCAGCTAACATTCAACTTCTAAAACACCTTTAACGAGAATAATTGGTACCTGTATAAACTTCAAAAGGCTTCTCAACACAACTGAATTCGAAGGGATAACTTGTATGGGCAATCATGTCCCCAGGTCGCGCCAACTCCTTGACCAGCGAGATGAACTCATGGTGGTTACCTCTGTCATAAAACATCTCGATCTGTCCAATAAACTCGATTTTGATACCCTGATGTTCCAGTTTGCTCCCGGGTTTTTTTAGACTGATGTTCACCTGCAAATGCGGTTATAACGGGGGTCGTGCACGGTACGCGCTCACCTTTCCCGAGACCGTCTCGCCGTCGTAGTACAAGAGGAGTCGCTCTTTTTTGCCATCTTCAGTCTTGACTTCAGCAGTTTTTCTGGATTCCTGTCCGTCTAAATAAATCTCGATCTCGGCGGATTGTCCGAAGCCGAAGAAACTCTAAATTCGGTAATTAGCAAAAACAAGGAATTTAACCTACGATTTTGTCTGGGGGAATTTTGTAGGCGTTTTCTTACCATCGTATCGAAACGTCGCTCGTCGGAGGATGCAAAGGTGGTTCGAGGGGGACTTTTTGTTTTATTTGAGTCTTTGATTTCAACACGGCACAGCCTGGTTCAGTTTAAAATCATATTTTTTAATTAATTTTTATTTTATCGGAACATTAGGAAAGTACTCCTGTAAAATGGCCGACGTTACATCGAATCCGTTGACAGATTTGACGTAAGGCAACGCTACATCGAAAATTGACACTTCGTCGAATCTGGCGGCAATTTTAAATTTTTCAAATCCAGTCCTAGCTTTGAATAGTAAATAAACAACCATATATTCTAATCTCCGGTTGATGACACACAATTTTTCCAAAGCAATTGTCGCAGAAGGAGGTCCTTCGTTCCAATAAATATTATAATGAATGGAATTTCTTGTTTTTTTTTTTTATCAGGATTAGAAAACACCGTAGAATTCCACAACAATCATTATTTATTTAAAGACTTAACCGAAACGTTTCCAAAACAAAATTTCGATTATTTCTCGTGTCCAGACCCGGATCCGGTACATTTCCTTGACATTTCCTAAACGGACGCTCGACTTCACGCGTTCTTTTCCTTATAAAAAATGACAAAACGACCGGAAGTTTTGTTTTGTTGCTATTTTTTTTTGTCGTAAGGTCAAGGCTTCGCTTCCGTGGAGGTAATAACAACGCTGCGGAAGTCTCGCAACATCCTTGTCGGAATTATTTATTTATAAACTGCCTTAAAATTACAGATGCGCGACCATTACTAATTATTACATAATTAGCTAATCGTTTCTCGGACGGTTTGATGAGGTTTATTGTATGAAAATTAAGGCCTGATCACACCGACTGTGTTGTTATCGGATGTCAAGCTTCGCCGGTTATTCCTGCATTGTTCGTAATTCAATAATGAGGTGGTGTTGCCAGACAACATTCTAATAGGGCAGTAATAACCGATGATTTATTGTGGTTACGTGGCGAGGGGCGATTTCGGTAAATCAGGAGTATTGTAGTAATGCGGATTAGATAATAACCGCGTAAATATGAATTATTAATAATAACAGATTGTGCTGTGTGTGGCGATGACGATAAATCACAGAAAATGTTACTGGTTATTGCCAGAATCTGATACAAGGTGACAACGGAAACTTTTGTTATTATTTTATTTTCAGGATTATTTATGGAAATCTTATCACCTATAGTTTTGTTAAATTTATTGGCCACATATGAGAATAACAGTGAATCATTAAACAACTTCATAAAAATTGAGACACATTTCTAGAGTTTGTGACGAAGATAAATAAAAAAACACAAGATATAAATTGAATCATAATTGCAAAATAACACGAATTGGTAGTAGTAATCCATAATTGTAAATATTTGATGGGTCAAGAGTCAAGGGTGTTTCATTAAAATGTAAAAAAAGAGTCATTTTTCGGTGAACTTTTCACAATTGTTCAAATTTTTTAGCAAGTTTTCAGTCTTTTTGTTTTTATTTCAAAATAAAAAAGAACAATGAGTCAACTGAGATAATATTTTATCGACGAAAATTAACATTAACTTTATGTAGAACCGCAAAAAATCACATTTTCTTACATAAAATTGAAACAAGATCTTCTACTTTCTTCTGAGGAGTCCTCAAGTAAGTACTGACGTATCATAAAAACACGCTTTAGCTAACGAACATGCGTTGGGGACCCCTTTTATTGTCCATAAGTCTTCTGGGGAGTCACAATAATAATGAGTTTTATAAGCCGCATTTTGTAGCAAAGGGTTTCGGGCACGACGAGCTTGCGAGGAGTGCCATGAGTAGTAAGTGCTCCATAAACGAGATATCATACACTATACCTTTTAAACCGTTTAACAATTTTCAAATTTGGGGAATTTTGTCGTGGTTGGCAACAAATGTCATATCGTTTGGAAGATTCAAATTTCAATAGTTATTAACAAATTAAAAACGAGCGAAGACAATTTTGTACGATATGAGATTAGGAATGCCCAAGACACGTCTAATGTAACGATTAATGTTTACAACAATTATTGTATGTTCCGCGGAAACAACTGAAATTAAAATTTGTTTTGTTTTGGCAGAGATAACGTTATCTCTGGGTTTTGTCTCAAAACACGAATTTCTATTACAGCACGGAAAATGTGTTTTGTAATAGCTTGCAAAGTAGAAAAGGGGTATTTTCTAAAAGAATAATTAATTAATTAATTGCGAGAAAGTAATTAGGATAGGTATAATTCCGACCGCACTCGAATTAATAAATTTGACACTTAACAAACACACATAATCTTAAAATTACAATTGTGACCAAATTCGAGAAAAATATTGGGCAAATAATTTGTAAAAATTCTAATTTCTTCGTAATTATGCAATAAACTGTGCACACTGGGTAATACCAATTGAAGCTATTTGAGAAAATGACAAAATCAATATTTTTCGCTCTTGATGTAACATAAAAAGTACATTAAACTTTACTTGCATTAAACTTATATCGAGAACGATTCCACCGGTGTCGAAAGTACCTGCGTTCTTCTGAAACCTTGAACTTTCTAGTGGTGAACGACATGTTCCAACGAAGATGGGCGCGTGTAAAATGTGTCGTTTTTTTTTGACTCACTCTATATTTGGCATAAGTGTAAAATGAATGTCACGTGTTGCACTTTTACTGTGGAACGGACATGCTCTTAAAAATATTGTTCTTACAAAAAAGTGTAAAAGTAGATGAAACGCTTGTTATTAAAAATCATGTACCTATTATTATTATTATGAGTGTAGAAAGTTTTGTGTGTTTAGATTTATTTATATTATAAAAATTGAAACATACTGAAACAGACCACAAAGAATAATAATTAATGGTTTTGAAAGGCATATCTGATTAAACGGACAATGGAGAGTTTCTCGACACGCTCTCGAAGACATCGTTTAAGATTCATCAAAATGAAAAATCCAACATGACATGCATGATCAATGTATTTTATCTAGAACGCAATTAATGTTTTTTTTTCGAATTTGCGTCTCAATAGGTTAAAACAAGGGTGCAAATTCGAAAAAATAACATAAAAAAACTCGTTTTATAATAGGGCGTTGGCGCACTCGTCCCATTGAAAACTCCCCTACGGCTCGTTTTCTACACTTGGGACTCGTGCGCCAAATCAACCCTTATAAAACTTGTTCTTTAATATACTATATCATAATACACATTTACTAGTGTTGCTGTTCATATTGCCATAATATTTTTAATTAGTAGTGTTCATTAGGTATTTTTTTTTATGTTTCAGCTCCCGATGCTTCTTAAATGGTCGACTAATGTAAGTACATATTTTTCATGAATATTTTTAAAATAATGTTCTTACTAAATGTGTAGAATAACCCCAGAGTTATGCAAAATAGTTTTTTTTGTTTGTTATTTAATCTTTTGTTTTCCCATACACCTTGCAACAATAAAAACTGGTTCATTTCCTTTCTTTTATCCACACGTTGAAATATTTATTGTTGCAGAATTAATTTTTCGAATTTATTGCGATATCATTGTGATTTATTTTTTTAATTTAGTCGAAAACGAACGAACGAACTTTTAATTTCCGTTATTTTGTTTAATTTTGTGCATTTAAATAATTAAGAAAACAAACGCGGGATGATATCATCTGTTTGACAATTTGATATTTAAAAAATAGTTAGAGGATGTTATTTTATTTTCTGCAAACACACCAAATAAACTTTGGTATGATTCCATTTGAAAAACTTGTTTGATTTATTTAAAAGCATTTTCACAGGTTTGCGGACAAAAATACAACAATAAATAAAATTTATTTCAAAAATAACAATCAAGTTTAAATTAGGGATTTATTTTGTCATAAGAATTTTTTGAATTCTTCGTATGCCACGAAGATAATTTTTTATTTATGCAAATACAGAGAAATATAAAGTTTCCACCTAAAATCTAAACTTTGTTCTGGTTTGTGGCAAAAATAAAAGGATCAGGATCACAACCGTAAACAAATTCTGTGTTGGCACATGTGTAGGTTAGCTTACGTTTCTTTTTGATTTTGGCATTTAGTGACATTTAATAGACACCATTAGTTGCTGGGCTACTTTTTAGTCGCTCGTTACAAAAGTTCAGGTCTTCTTTTGGAGTTTCTTCTCACGTCAAATCGGTTGTTGGTAAAGACCATCACAGAAATGAAGAACTCGTTAGATATTATGTTGTTTTAAAAAATAATATTATGATGTTTTAAATTATATTAAATACTTAAATAGAGGAGGTCGCGATTCATATATTTTGTCTGTTAACGGTTGGTAGACTTTTTAGCACTGACAGTTGTCCTGTGCTGTCAAATGTCACTGCTGTGCGTGTTGCCAACTTCATAATAAAATCACAGCCTACTCTTTGAAGGGACGGAATTCAAGTATCGGGCGTTCAATTAAATTTTCGGTCAATGTTGGCGTTGAAGAGTCGATTGTGAACGCATGAGGTGTTTCAATCTTACCTCAGTTTTTGCGTTGTTTGTGTTTTTACACGAGCGGTGCGTTCACAATCGACTCTTCAACGCCAACTTTGACCGAAAATTTAAATGAACACCCGATATTTATTACAATCGTGCAATTTATTCTGTAATAACTAGAACAGATAACACACATAAGATTTTTTTCTTCGGTTCTTTGTTGTCTTTTTTTGCTCCACCACCATTTGTTGCAAACCTTGTTAATATCCGTAACCCACTTTATTTTTTTTTTCTAAACAACTAGAATCATGAACTAAAAAAAAAGAAGATAAAAATGTCATAATACTGTACTTTAAAGTGTCTCAGTTGTTTTTGGCAGAAATCTGCCACGGTTTAAACAATGTGAAATTCGTACTTTACGCAAACTAATTTTTTTAAATAATGCATGGAATATTGTAAGTAGTTGTACATCTTGTTATTCAATGGCTAACTTAATTCTAATGTAATCACAAAAAAGAAAGAACAATGGAAAATTAGTAAGCGTTGAGAATAAAAATCGACAATCTAATTAAGTTTTTATTTGAATTTTTTCAATGTTTTTCGGTTAAAATACATAGAATGGAAAGAAAAAAACATGGACTCGATAAAAACAATAAAAAGGGTGTTGACAGAATGTTTAGAGATAGAAGAGCAGTCCTCGGAGAAAAGATCTTCAGGTAAAAGTAGAGCATGTAACAGTATTGTCTAATTCACTGAAGATAATTTTTTTTTTTTGAAGATAAGAGCACAAACACTCCTCTATTGTGCAGCAAGCGACACTCATATACGCATATTTATTCATGAGTTGTTATTTTTGCACCAGCAACAGGGTCGGTGTAGTGCAGTAGCGAAATATGCAAATATGTTCATGAGCCTCGTGTTAATAATGTTCTGATCGGAATGATTTTAAGGACGAACATGCTCCTTTAATGTTCGCGGGAGAAGGGGCAAGGTCGCATCAACCCAACAGCCGTGACCGGAAGGGCATGAGTGTAAAGAACCGACTCGTTAAAAGATCAAATCAAGACCGATGCATAATTTATTCTTTCTATTGCACGAAAGCTATTACAAAACCCATTTTGGGTGCTGTAATAGATAATAGAAGTTCGCGTTTTGAAACAAACTAGGGCAAAGTTGAAACGTCAAAATTTAATTTAAGTTGATAAAAACAATTGAAAAAATGTATGTATTTTCATCTAGCAAATCCGAGCCTGACGATTTGAGCGTGACGATTTTAGCGTGTCGCATAATCGAGCCGGACGATTTGAGCGTGTCGATTTTAGCGTATCGCATGGAACTGATTCCGTGTGGTACGCCTAAAGAAGTTTTCACTTGAGGAAAAGTATAGTTGACTTATTGGAAGAGATTTGATTGTTGCGGAGGGATAAATCCAATCGGCGATATTTTTCCCATCGCAAAAATTTGGGGTCGCACACGTGCACCATCGACCGGTTGACATTGACATTATAACAATTCGCACCTCTTCGTACGAAGAAAAATAGTTTTTCTGACGCAAAACACCGAAATTTATGAAAGCCTCTGCATAATTTTACACGATGGAAATGTCGCCCGTAAACAAAAAATCCAACCGATTCAATACTTCAACACAACACCCATCACCAAGATGATGCAACGTTTCGGCGAAACGTCCGTCCCGTCTTCAGGGGAGTGACGCAGATTGGTTGGTGTCGTGACCGGCCGTTGAAATCTCTCAATCAGTCCGATCGATCTGTTACCTAATCGGGCGCCGTGTTTACCGGATGACGTCGTTTCAGCCGCCCACCGTGTGAATCATTGGAGAAAATCCGGGCTTGCATCGATATCGCTCGCTCGATTTGTGGCACATTTACTCACAAGTACGTTGCGACGCTTGAACTGTGACCCGAGCCGGATCAAGAAGGCCGTCAGGCGGCCTTGTCGAGAATCTGGCGCCCAGTTGGCGATGATGCTCTCTTTTGTTTATTTTTCTGTCAAATACCAAGAGGTGTTGTTTTTTACGTCGACGATAAACAATAGAGTTCAGGTGTCGCCAGAAACAAACACAGCAGGCGTGTGACCTAAAAATCCTTTCAGTTTTGCAAATTTATGCAAAACATAAAAATGAATCACGTTTTTGTAATTAGGATCGAAGATGACAACTGCGAGATCGGTGTTTTTTTTTTACATCAGAGAAAGTTCTTTTTATAGGAAATAATTGTTGTAAAAATAAACAATTATTATTATTGTATCTATTAGTGTTAGATACGCACGGTAGAAAGTAGAGTCTCGAGTGGAGCGGCTGAAATTTCTTTCGCGGATTTTCTATTTGTGTTGTTCTCTTGTCCAAGACTTTTCACTTGATGGATATATTGAAACAAGCAGCACTGACAAGTGTTTCACTGAATTTATACAGGGTGGACTACAAGGTGATCAAAAACAAAACAAATCAAGAGTGTTACCTCACCTTTTGTTTTATCGAAACGTCTGTAAACTTTGCCAAAATCGAAAAGTTATTTTCTAGGTTAACAACAGCACATCGAAAAATCTGCTTACCAGTGGCGTCGCGTTCGGCAATAAAGGTGGTAAATTCCTATACCCACTCTTACGAATGTAAAAGGTTGCTTTTGTTTATTTTATAAACTAGCTTTTACCCGCGGCTTTGCCCGCAAATTTCAGAATGTTTTAAAATTATGTTTCTACTTTCATGTATTGCTATAAACGCAGTAATTTCAATATGAAGTTTGTCTTTTTACGAAGAATAATTAAAACTTTACTGTAGACTACTTTTTTCTTCGACCATATAAACAAAAAAATCAATACGATAAGAAACTAACACTATGATCACTTACCAATTCATGAAAATACGCCAACATAACACTTTTATTTTCAGTTGTAACCTTATTTAGATCCTCCTATTGTTTGATTGTCTCGTTTGATTTCAGATACCTGCCTTTTGATTTTTCCGGTATTAAGCTATTTGAAGCTTGTTCTGCTTCATTTAAGACATCTTCCGGTAAAACACAATCATTCAAACACATTTTGCGAAGTTGCTACTTTTATAAACAACCAAATGTAACTATGACACCTGAACATATCATGCAAACGCGATTTCCAACTCGAAAAAAATTTTTTTGTGCTTAACAGGCTTAAAAATGATAATAGGGGTTGCTTTTTGTGGGTGTCAAGCGGCGAAGGTGACGATATACTCAGAGGATGCAATAGGGGTGAAGCGGCGAAGGTGAGGGTATTTCCAACTCGAAAAAACTGTCTTTTTTTCTTAACAGGGTTGAAAATGGTAGTAGGGGTTGGTTTTTGTAAAATTAAAGTAGACAGTAATTTTCTTCTTGTTTTGAAGATCAAGTGTACAAAATTTCATCAAGATCGGAGTAAAACTGTAGATTTGCATACAAAATATACAAACAGACATTCAGTTTTATATACAGTGTGGAAATTACTTATGGAATAAATTCAGTAATTTCAAAACTAATGACATTTGCCGAAAACGCTGAAACAGGTCAATTTTTGTTTTTAATAATGCTTGTTTTAAGTTACTTCACTTGTTCATGACGTCATCCATTTTTGAGCTATGACGTCATCACCAATTTTTTTAAATGACGACCCTCACTTTTTTCTTCTCTTTCTGATAGACCTTCCTTCTACCTAAACGATGAATGAAAAAAATTGGTACTTTACATAACATTTTTTTTTTTTTGAGAAAATAACAAATTTTATTTCAAAAATGTAATTTAATTTTTAATGTACTTATTTTTTTTCTATGTGGTTATTTAAAATCGAGGGTTTACTTTAATAAACCAAACAATTTAGCAGATTTATGACAGAGAATTCGCACTGAAATGGAACAACGGCCCTGACATTATTGAGCGCGGTGTACAGTGCCAAAAGTTGGCGGGGGATAATTTCAACATTTGCGTTACATTTTATTGTTAACCTTAGATGTTTGTTTGTTTCTGTTTAAGGTCAATTAAAATTTTTTTTGTTCGACACTGTCAGAATTTGAGAATTTTCTCCTGTGTGAACGGATTTTTATAAATTTGACAACTTGTCAAAACGAAACGTCAAGCTAATTTTAAAGATTTTTAGCGATTTGGAGCCTTTAAGAGGCTCGTCGAACAAAAAAACCTTGTATTCAACTCGTTCTTGTGTAATTTGGGCTTTTTTTGGCACTCGTGGACCTTTAAAACTCTCGTTTCACTCGAGTTTTAAACTGGTCCACTCATCCCAAAAAAAGCCAAAATTACACACGAACTCCACCATGAGAAATAAAAATCGACCTGTTTCAGCGTTTTTCACAAATGTCATTAGTTTTGAAATTACTGAATTTATTCCATAAGTGGTTTCCACACTGTATATAGATTTTCTCCATTATCAGATAATAATAAAATGCACAATTATAATTACAGAGGTATGAGTTTTATTATAAAGTGGCGTTTGAAACCACAAATTGTCTACGCCCATGCTTTGAAGGTTTATTTGCATAGGATTCCGCTACGACATGATCGATGATTTGCAACGCATGTTCTGATTTGTTTTCTTTTTGATCACGTTGTACATCCGATTATATAATTTCACATTTTTTCCTGTTCATTCAAGAGTGTTACAGTGTTGCTTTTGATTTTACCCAGGAAAAAGTTTCTTTCCCATTCCCATCATTATGTTATAACCGCTTGCGACCTGTCAAAGATAATCGTAGCCATCAGACGATCGTTACATGAGTGGAACGAATATTTTTAAATAATCTGGGTAGAGTTTGCAACAAAATTTTTTTTATGAAAATCCGGATGACGTAAATTGTCAATTCCAAATTACCTACTACGTAATTAAAAATAATAAATCAGCAAATCACTGTAATTTGTTTCATAATTACAGGACAGTTTATTTTTTAGTAGTTTTTCGTGGTCAAGGTTGGTACTTAAGAGGGAACAGGTGGTATGCATATAGCGTGAGTCGTGGTGACGCACGGTACTTCTAATTAAGTAAAATATTAGGTAATCGATTTTTTTAAGTTTTAATGTTTATTATTGTATCGCCCAAATAAAGTCAGATTTAGAGGAAAATAAAATTGAAAAATACGAAGATATTAACAAAGAAAATAAAAAATCTACAAGATAGTTTATTATAACACGAGTGTTATAAGAAGCATTTTGTAGCACGTACGTACGTACGTAGGAGTTAAGTGCTACAAAATGCCCCATAAACCAGATATCATACACTATTTTTTCTATTTTGCGCCTTTTTATGCCCCTTTTAAATGAAAAATTGCAGTTTTAAAATTTGGGGAATTTTATGGTGGTTGGTAACACAAATATTACAGTGGAACATTTGAAAGTTCAATCTGAAGTTATTGTTATATCGTTTTTTTAGCGTGATTTGGCGTTTGACATTGAAAGTTACCAACCTTGAAAATGTAAAAATTGTCTATTACAGCACTTAAATCAGCTATTAACGCACTGTTTTTTAAGTGCTGTAATAGTTTCGTTATGAACGCATATAATTTTTGTAATTTTCAATAAAAATTTCTAAATCGAGAAATCGCCAATTTCATTTAAGTTCTTCTTTCGGCAAACAATAAATGTCAAATACTACAAACTTTGGTGGATTGAAGATTTACGATGCGGACCTCGTTCTGTATTAGTAAGAGAAAAAGAAAGTATGTAGTTTCATCGGCAAGTTATTCTGGAAAGTCTATATTTTTCCTAATTTCAGAAATAATCATCAGGATAATTCTTGTTGAAAAAAAACGATATTAAATAAATTTTGATGAGGAGACAAAGTGTCTTTTAGGAAAAAGCTCTCTTGTTCTTACACTTTTATAAAAAAAAATCTTAATTAAGTGGTTTAAAGGAGTGGCGCCATACTATACGATTTCCATAATTTAGTGTGAATTTGTCGTTTCCAAATTGCCACTAATTAAACAGTTACAAATTTAATGGATATTTTATAATAACTTAATATTTAACTTGTTCGGTAATTAGCACTTTTCTGCAACATTTAGAATTATAATTAACACACATAACAAAACAGAAGGTAAGGAGAACCATACATAATTTCCATTAATTCCATTCAAATTAATTGTTAAAGGTAAAGGTTTTAGCAGACTTGCCAGAAAGCCAATAATATAATAAATAAAGCAATATAAAGACAGCTCGCAGGTGTAAAAGCACTCGCCGCGCTCGTGTTCTAAACTATCTACTCGTTCTAAAAAGTATCACTTTACACACATGTTACGTAAATAACTATTTTTTATTACAAATACAAAGAAGTCTTTGCAACAAAACAGTAATACATGTAAAATAGGTCACTAATTTCATATTTCAGTTACAAATTACATAAAAATACGTCTCCAACTACCATCTGTTTCACTTGAAATGACAGCAACTTTCATTTTTAAATTTCAAGTGGACACACTTGTACAAATCTGGGCCAAATCAAGAAGCTTTCTTGAGGATCCTGACCCAGCACCCGCAGTCCAATACCGTTTTCACATGTACCAACCTTACCAAACGAAAAGTGTTAGTTAACAGGTGGTAACGACGGAAATAACAAAATCCATAATTCACTCGTAATTTCTATTGCATAAAGTGGACCCGCGGCATTTTTTTTTAAATTTTTTCTTCGTCCACGCTCGCCTGGTCTTGCCAATTAACAACAACAACAAATCCATTCACTGTTGGTTGACTTTTACGCATTACGCTTTCGTTCTTGACATTGCCCCAGTAGAAATTTCTCGACACACACACACGGGGGCGTGTCCTCTAGACTCTTATGCTTCTCGTTCACTTTCGTTTCACCCGACCTTTGCATTATCCTCCAAAGTCAACGATCCTTCCCCATCCACTTTCTATTCTTGTGCTATGCAAATAGAGCGTCAATTAATAAATTATCAATCGGACAATTATCCTTGTTGGGACTTTCACGATCGGTCCTTATTCGGTCCAGTCCTGGAGAAAACTCGCACACCTCGCACATTATTTTATCGTGTTTCATCCGGGCAAGATTGGATCTGTTCCTGCCACGGTCAAGGTCTGCAGCGTGATGCGGTCACGACATAATGGCGGTCATTATTGCAAATTAAGATGGTGGGATGTTGCGAGAATGTTATCCTAATGTGATCAGTGTATTAATCACTGAAAAAAGACCAAGGCTGAGGTGGAAGCGTAAAAACTGTACCTACTATTTACACTTTCAATGGTACGGGAATTTATTAATGCAAATGTTGGCCGAGTTCCAAACACAAACGTTATTATCTTGTACTAAATTGGGATTTTGCATAAAGCTGTCGACGCTTTTTTTTGTTTTTTTCTGCCAGGATTTATACAGGGTGTCTTAAAATTATCGTATTCCGAGTTCGGGGCTTAGTAGGGGACATCCTGTTGACCAAGTGAAAATGTTTAAAAAAAAAATTGCTCACTTTAAAAAAAAATATCAAAATTGCCAATATTTGTTCAAAAGTACCTGATTAATATTCTAGCTATGTTGTACTTCCCTTTTGAACAAAAATTGGAAAAATAAAACTTTTATTTTTTCGAGATAAAGCTGTTTTTTATATTTTAATATTTTACATAATCATCCTCACCATATTTCAAAATTTTTTATTTGAAGAAAACATGATGAAAAGTTTGAATCTTCAGACCCATATATCTTTGTAAAGACCCCCCCTATATTTTTTATTTTATTTTTTCGAGATTCCTGAGATTTTTCCCCACAAGACCCCCGGCTTGGAATACGTTAATTTTGCGACACCCTGTATCATTTTACAGAAGTCGAAAACGGCTCTCGCCACCAATTAGTATTAACGTTTATCTCGTATTTCATTGAATTGCATATTTCTGCATAGCTGAGATTCTTACAATTGTAATTAATAAATATGTTGGGTTTTTAGCACAGCGAGATGTCTGTCAGAGCGACCCCATACAGAGACTGTAATAGCGAATTCTTGTCAGTAAATTCAGTTAATTGCAGTCATTTTATCGTGTACATTTTTATTTTGGATTTTTCAAGCATCCTAGTACATTTTTCATTTTGTACAAACAGGATTTGGTTTTTCACAACTTTGTCCAGACATTGTATTTTTATATCTACAACCTCTTCTCTAAATCATCATATTTTTCCTTTCAATAAATTTTTGGAGAAGCTGAAATACCCACTTAGAGTAATGTGAAGGATTTCCCCATATTGTTGATCAAAATACAGCCATGAGGTTTTCCAACAAGTCACCACAAAGTGCTCCACACGATGGAATGATGTTGCACTTGTTGCAAAGAAGATAGTCGTCGTCTTTTCTTTAATAACGTTGCGAGACATTTAAAAACCAGTAGCTCACAAAGTAGACGACAGACAAGAAATAGTACATTTCAAGAACTAGTTTTTCTTTTGTATTAAAAATGCAACGTAATTGCTGCTTCTGAGATTGTCTGTAACTCATACAAAGTGTTCCAAAACGATTGTGGTATCGTAGTAGGTTTTGACAACGACAAAAAGTGATAGCAACTATTGAAAACCATCACAAAATGACAGACATAAAAGAGATTAGGTTTATCACCCAGACAATAATGAATTTGTGAATTTTTGAATATTGACAACAGGCATTGAATGACAGAAAAGATATTTGACACTTGCCCCAGCGACTTGGAGGTTATGTTTGATGTAGTGTAGTCCGGGACCTTATCGTCGAAAGGTGGCAAACTATTTTTTTCCGATACAAGCACTCTACGATACCACAATCATTATACAATATACAGGGTGTCCCAGAACTCGGGGATCAAACTTAGTGTGGGTTTGCCTTGGTGATAAATGGTCAGAGTGTAGTAGATTTTTTGTAATTAACAATTAAAGTTGACCAATCAGAAGATCGCTGTTCAATTTCAGGTAAATTCAACGAACACTTTAAAAATTGTTTAGCGACATAATTCTAGTAGTAATTTTTATTATTCACGCGTATTACACGTTCCTTAGCAACTGAAAGAAAGAACTCAATTTTCTGGTGAAAACTGCTCAAACACTATTGCTCAACTTGAAAAATTCACAGCTAAGAAGTTATTGCACCCTGAATATTTTTCTTAACGTTTTTCACCTCCATTACGACCACGGAATGTGCCCTTTAAATTTGATTCGCCAGTTCTGGGACACCCTGTATGTACATATTTGTGAAAATAATTCACTTTTTGTCGTTTTGAATTGTTTTTTCTACAAAACACTATATTTGTTGTATTTATAAAAACAAATGACAATCATTTTTATTTTCAGTGGCATCGTAATACCAGTCGACCTTATTTCTTTAAATGGTAAAGTGATTTTTCACGCTGCAGTGTTCAATTCAAAAATAACGTCTAGGTAATGGCGCTACGTTGACATATTTGACGAATATGTGGTAAATGAAAAATTAAATTGAGGAAAAAAAACGATTAAAATAGGTAACGATCAAGTTACGAACGCCACTGTTATTTTTTAAGAGCCGTTGAAAAATGGCGGAAAAGTGTAAATCAGCGAAAAATGTTTATTTTAATAAAATAATGGATATTACCTGTGCGAGTTCTTTTCGAAAAACTCCAACGCGAAAGAAAATACATATTTCCATTATTCCGAACCTTTGGTGGTCACTGTGCTCTATTAATATTACTTTATACAGCAACAGTAACAATACATTATTCAACGAGTGTGTAATGATGGCAATTATCCACCAGAATGCAAGAGCCGTATACAAGTACATATTGCAATCATTCGGGTGTGTAGTGGCCATTACACGCGAGTAGAATACGATACTGTATCTATAATATACAGATTTAATTATTTTCACAATTCATTTATTACTTCTTTTTAATGAATATTGTCTACATGATGATTTCCAAATGTTATTTTGCGATTGGTCACAATCCGTGCAGTAATTAGTTATTACTCACGGCAGTAAACGCATGGACACGGAAGGAACGTGTTGGACATTTAATAAGAATAAAAAAAGAATGTTATTAATTGTGTTAAGAAAAATTATTCCAAGGTTGTGAAATCATATTGATAAAATGTATATGATTGATTAAGAATAATTATTATCAACAGCATGGAACAGTCTTTCCCAATATCATGTTTAAAGTGAATTGACGTTTCCTTCTGTCTACGTCATTAAATACTAATCTTACAATGCAATTTCCCCTAGTTTCTGCTGTAAAGTAAAAAACACCGCGTGCGGGAAATCGTTGTTCCCGCACTCCGAGGACAACCACGAAATACCGATTTTGAGTACAAAAAACCATTTATATTTTTTAAAATATTTTGAACATTTGCATTTTGACGCGGTCCTTTTTTTTCTTTTTTCTCGAATCTACTTTTTTCAGACTGACAAACAAAATATCTCGAGATCTACTCAACCAATTTTGATCAAATTTATACCACACATTCTTTATAGCATTATCAAGAATGTAGCGCAGGATTTTTTTGATTAGGTGCCGCGTTCATTTTTTATGATTCTTAAAACTCACGATTTTGGTAAAAATCAGAGGTTTTTTTTGGACGATGTCTGACAAAAAAATCAGGGTCTTGCTAGACGACTTATATGTCCGCAAATGTTTTATTAGTTTTTTTTTTTTAATTTGCTCATTAAACAATATACAGAGTATCCCAGAACTGGCGAATCAGATTTAAAGGGCGTATTCCTTAGTTGTAGTGTTGTAGTCAACTTTAGTTGTTAATTGCAAAAAATTTACCACACTGACAATTTTTTTTAACGCTATTGCTTTCATTTATCACCAAGGAAAACGCACTCTAGGTTTGATCCGCGAGTTCTGGAACAGCCTGTATTTGTGAAAAATATATTTTTCTCCCTACCGGTTAGAAATGTAGGCTGTGGATACCTCATTTGAGGTGAGAAAATTCAACTTTCTCGCTAAGGTAAGAAAGTTAATCATGAAATGTTTATGGTAAAACTGTACCAAAATACAAATGTCAAAAGTGTCAAAAGTGAAATAAGTTATTGATAAATGAAAGCCAATTCAATGAAGTAAGTTGGTAGGTCAATCATATAATCTGGAAAATAAACAGATAAGCTAGGTAGGTAGATTACTTTACCCTGTTTATATCAAATTTTCGAACAAACCTCAAATCTTCAAATGCGATGACAAGTTAATTAAACAAATAACACAGCCTACTATTCAATTCTCAAAATTTTCGTTTTAATCACAAATATAACCATCTTTTCTGACTTTTTTCAAGAAAGTTGTGCCGGTAGGGAAAAAAATTGTATTCAAACCTTGTTAAGAAAGTGTCCTTGCAGACCTTAGGCACTTACAAACCTCGTCTACGACTCGGTTTATAATCTTTGCCTGCGGTCTGCAAGAAACCACTTTCTTACCTTGGTTTGAAATATACTATTTTTTCCATCTCATCTTTGGAGGGAGCAGAAACAAAATTGCTGATCAGGTCGTTGTAATTTAGAAAAAAGAGGAATGTTTGCCTTTTTGTGATTTTAAAAAACGAGTTGTCGGCCAAAAAGATTAAGACATTACTAATGCAGTAGGCATTTTACATCGCTCGGTTTTTATTAAAACACTCCCGCTGCGCGGTCGTGTTTCAATGTAAAAACCTCGCGCTGTAAAATGTAGCCTACCGCATTTGTAATGGTAAATAACTATTCCGTTATGGATGTATTAACAAGAAATAGCATCACCACAAAAATTTCCAGTAGCAAATAGTTTTATGAATTTAAAATAGATCTTCTTTGTCTCAATAGAATAATTAATATTTGTCAAACAATTTTAATTGTCTGAGCCAATTAGCATGTCCGAAATGAAAAATAATAAAGCTAACACCAATGTCACATAATTATTGTTAAATTTTGTTCGACTGCTACGATCACATTTTAGAAACAAACAGAAAAAAAACGAATTGTTTTGGTATTTCGCCAAGACAATAGAATTATGCAGTCTGGATTAAATGTGTTTGTTTATGAATTTTTGAAAATTGAAAAAAACGGCAAGGCCACCAAAACACGAAATATATCACCAAGTCTCGACTTATTAAACAAACCATTAAAGTCACGTCGAGCCATATATTTTGCAACCATTTCCATATTATTACGTAACGTAATGGTAACAACAATGCATCATTCGAATCTCCGTTGTTGCGGCAGTCCCGTCAAAAATGTCACCGTACTCAGCGTAGGTACTATATTTTTAGAAATTCGTAATTAGTCGAATTTTTCCAAAAACGGACGACCAGATAGATCGGAACCGCGACCGTCCAGGATGGGACTCAGATTCCCCGGCGAAGAATGCGGATGATGACGTCATACGTTGCCTATAAAACCGCCGCGCGAAGCGCCGACCCTCACAACAGAGGCGTCCGTAGTGGAACTGTAATCGTGCAAGAACCAGTGCCCCACTTTCCAATCGATCGACCGAAAAAAACATCCGGAAAGATGAAGTTCCGTTTTGTTCTGGTGCTGTGTGTTTGTTACGCCACCCTCGACTCCCCGGCGGAGTCGTCGGCGATTCCGATGTGGGAGTTCCTCAGCAAGGACGAGAAAGTGAGTGCGGCGGAGAGCGCCTGGGCTGAGCGCTGAAAGCGGCGTCACGAACTAATTCTCCTCTATTAATAGATGTCCTACTTGTACTCGATGTTCGCCAATCAAGTCGACGAGTTCTGCGAAAAATCTACCATGGTCAATTGCAACAAGGAGTTGCTCAAGTACGGCCTGGGCAAGCTGAAGGACATGCCGGAGGACCATCTGGACGTGATGGACCCCTACCAGAGGGGCGCCAATGATATCAGTAAGTTGCGAAGACCAGTGGCGGCGCTTTAAAAAGGCGAGGGGGGCTGATTTCTTAAAAAATTATTTTCTCGAAAAGGATTTCAAAAAGTAAGCAACCGCATTTTATACTTTACGACATTCATTTAAATGTTGCAATGACATATTTTACCGCACGAGTACGGTAAAGTGATCAAGTTCGGTAAAAATTCTTTTTTCTCTTTTGAATTATGATATGATTAATTAATTTCTCCGATATTGTAAAATATTCTTTACGGCATTGCGTGCAACCTCGTCCTCTTGAGTAAAAATCGCAACGCGAGTCGCCACTGTCGCCGGTTTCAAAGTCGTCGAAATGTCGATGAGACCTCGAATTGCCCTTTCAGTATGGGACTCGATGATGGAAGGTCACGAGATGATGAAGAGCGCGAACCCGCGTCTCACCACCCACAAACCGAA
This sequence comes from Tenebrio molitor, assembly GCF_963966145.1. Lineage (NCBI taxonomy): Eukaryota > Metazoa > Arthropoda > Insecta > Coleoptera > Tenebrionidae > Tenebrio > Tenebrio molitor. The sequence continues at coordinate 1,824,592 of NC_091049.1, forward strand.
CAGTTACGAGGACGATTCTTTCGGGGATTTCGGAGCGGCCTCGGCCAAGATCGACAACGTGTACAGGGTCCCGCCTCCCAAAGGATTCGTCTACACGATCCAGAGCGGCACCCCCCAGTACACCTACCCGCAGAACGTGCAGAAAACGGGGGCGTACACCAGGTTCCAGCAGTTGTACACCAGCACGACGCCGCCTCCCAGAGAGTACGCGGGGGGCTTGTCGGGACCGGCTGTGGTCAAGGTGTACCCTGATGGAAGACCCGTGAGGGAGGAGGCGAGTCGGGCCCCGCAAGACGACGATCTCCGGCAGTACCAACTGTCGAAAGTGAAAATACCTAATTTGTAAGAGAGGATGAACGAGGACAGTAATTTGTGATATGTATGGCTCTGTATATAATTTATTGTGTGGTGTAGATGATTCGTCTTAATTTATAGCGTGGATTTGTTATTTTTATTTATTTTTTAAACGTTTTAATTGATCACTTTGTGATCGTGATGTTTCCGGAGTTGCCGGAAGTTTGTACGAGTACACTATGTGATGTACGACTCAGCAGTATAACTAGTATTTTAATTCTTTCCGTTTTTTATTACAATCGACCTCGTCATACACTAATACCTACGGTCAATATTTCAATGGTTCGGTGCATTCATAACAATGATGAATCACTGGTGATAGTTTATTAAAAAAATTCAATGTGGAATGATTGATGACATCAGCGAGGCAAGGACAATGTCTGATGATGAACCTCTGTTCAAGAACCTGTCGTGATTGACAAGGCAATGAATGACGCTGCAGAATGTGTTATTGTGAAACTTTCTGAACCAAGCTGTTTTAAGGTGATCCTGCGTTTTTGTAATTAATTATTATCGAACTTTCGAAATGCGACTGCTTCACAATAGTTAATCGAGGTGGAATCGATAACCTCTGACATAATTATAGCAAAACACTGAAATATCTGGTGTGCTAAATACAATGAAACGGAAAATATAGTATATTATATCATAAAGAGTAGAAGTGAGTCTTTTTGTGTCAAGCCCAGAGATTGGGCGAAGCACAAAAAGACCTTCTACTCTGAATGATATAAAGTCCTCGTCTAGAAATAGTCAATTTTGACTTAAATTGTAAATCATTTCACAATAGGACAACAAACCGTCTTATAACTACCATAATACCCTCTAACTTTATGGCCCCTTTGTTGTGCAGTGCCGACTCAAGGAAGAGCAAACATCAGGTAAAGTAACAGCCCCTATTTATTTATGGAATTATTTATGGTAGTTATAAGACGATTTTCTCTCCTATTGTAAAATGATTTACAATTTAAGTCAAAATTGACTATTTTTCGACGAGGACTTTACAAGGTGTCTCAGCTAAGATTTTCGAGCCTAATAACTCAGTTATTTTCCAGCGGATTTTTGTGAAATTTAAAATGCAGATATTTTAGACGGTGAAGAATAAAATCCCATTAATGCAATCACCCAAGTCTTAAGAACGTAATTTTTACATGTCTTTTTAAAATGTTGAATCAATTAAGATTTACATAAAAAATTGATCGTCAATAAAAATGCTGTAGGGAAAAACTCGTCCTTGAAAGACGTCTGGTTTGCAAGAAAAAAGCAAAAAACTGTGTTAAACGTGACTGCAAATGCAAAAACATAGACGCGTATGAAACAAACGCGCAATTTTGCAGAATTTTGGTCATCCCTTTTCGCAGAAGCGCAGGTGATATATTTGACGTTTATCTTGCTAACCTTACAAACACTTACAAAGTTAAAGACAACATTTGGACGTAATTTATTATACTGGATGCTTTAATTCTTCCATAAAGGACTAAAACACGATCGGGATATTTTAGCAAGGTAATTTAGTTCACGTACGCTTCCTGTGTTTTCAAATAAATTGACGACTCTCTTAACCTTACATTTTGTAAAGCCTACATTTGGATAGTGTTCCACGAGAAAACGAATTGTGTCACTCTCCATAGGCAATTTTTTTTTCCTTTTTCAACAATATTGAAATTTCTGCCGCTGTAGTCTATTTTTAGAGTATTGTCAATAAATTTTCACAATTTGACGTTTCTAATAAAGCGCGCCCAATTTTGACAGACTTTAAAGGGTGTACAAAATGTTGCTTGGCAATTAATCATCAATTGTTTCAAAAGGTAACTGCTCAAATACCTTCAAATTTTACATTAAATTTTTAACGACAAAATCTAATCTTTTCGTTGAATCAGACCAGTGATTTACTTAATTGTTTGTGTAGATCCCTATTTTTTAATGTTTAACAATCTAATAATAATCGCGCATAATTTTCGATAAAGGAAACATGTGTTAAAATTACATTTTTTAACTTGAGGCAATTTTATTATTACTAATTGAACCTTCACGGTCTAAAATATCTGCATTTTAAATTTCATAAAAATCCAAATAACCTTAAGTCTTAGCTGAGACACCCTGTATATTATTTTATCTTCAAGCAAATCACAAAAAAAAAAAAAATCGGACATAAACTCTATTTATTCCTTCAATTTATGAAATCGAACCCAAACATGTGTATTGTAATTAAGTAAGGTTTTTTCTGGTTTATCTTGATACCTTGCTATATCAGCTCCAATTTTATTTTACTTGAAGGTAAAATAACAAGACCTAATTTTTTAATCGGATAAATTTTCCAAATTCACGAACATTTATTGCTTTGACAATTTTACGAGTTGAATTTGGGCATTTTTATTCTGGTTAGGTCCGAGAGCTTTAGCTCGAGGGTTTAACCTTTGAATAAAAATCCCCAAATACGAACGAGTAAAATTGTCTAAAGCAAAAATATTTAAGTGAAATTTTGGGAAATGATTCAGATATAAAACATTAGGTCGTGTTGTTTTTGCCAAGATTAATTCCAGAATACAAACTTTAACGTTAATTATTATTTACATATTTACAGGGTGTTTCTGAAATACGTGTGTTAATTTAAATTATATATATAACATTTTTACGAAAAAGCAATACAAATTGATTTAAAATTTGGAATAAATTAACCACCATCAAAGTGTATACCCGCCTATGGGTAAGGGCGAACATTTTCTGTTGTGATAGAAACAGAGCTTTGTTAAAAAGTTCCATTGTTATAGAAAAAAATAAATAATCAAAATTTAGATTCTCATGGTTACAAAAAATAGAAACTACTTAATCACACAAAACGACTCGTTTGGTAAAAATTGTGGGGCAAAAAATCTTACTTTTACGAATTTTACAAAATGTTATAGAGAAAAGTTTCATAAATTGGCAAGTTCTTTCACTGGTTAAAATTAACACACGTATTTCAGAAACACCCTGTATAATACCTACAGTTATTAAAAACAATTTGAGAATCTGAAAGGACTAGCATGCAATTTTAATCACTTCTGAGAGATGACAGAGAAGTAGGACGTTTTTATCGCGGTAAAAATTTTTGATTGGATGAAAGCAAGCGCTCTGATTGGCTGAATACGACGTTTGATGAATGTTGATAACAGGTGCGCTTTCAAAACCAGTGTAGCTGTGTGATCTCCATTAGGACTTTTTTTTTACGTCGGTTCAGGTGGGCAAAAACAAAGAAGACAGAAAAACAGTCGAGTATTTTTTTTACTAGAACGAATATCTAATTAGTCATTTACGAGTACCTTTGAAAACACTAAAAATGCGGTGAAATTGAACTTTTTCAGCTAATCACCAGAAAAACCGCACTTTCAAGGTTCCCAAATGATTTTTTTTTTTTAAACAAATATGGCTTTCGTCAGTTTGGTTATTTTCGTATTTGAAAAATGTAACAATTTCGGCTACCGTTGGGGGCGCTACTGAGCCAAGAGTCATACTCCTGCTCGATCCGGCTTATGTCTGTGCATTGTTTTCTAAAATAAGTTGTTGGTTTTACGTAAATTTGGGGTTTTTTGTGAGGGCTTTTTTAAGGTTACACAATATTTTAATTTAGTTAGAGGCAACAGCAGAGAGCAGATGTGTTGTAGAAGGTGAAAAGGTGTTGTGTGTTGTTAATTTTATAGTGGTGAAAACAAGGTAGGAAATTTTTGGATTGTCTCTACTAACAAGTGCCTTGAGTAGTGCTCCACGTGAAATTAAAAGCGACAGATATCTGTTAAAGATAACTTGCATATTTCGGCATGTTTATTGTATTGATCCAGGTTTTATAAATTTTTTGTTACAAGTGGCAAATCATCAAAGCCCAGCAATTTTAATTGTGATATTTAACACATTTTCTGTGCCTACATAATATACCGTGCCTTCAAATAAATTCGGAATTAGAGTAGGTTGTGATTTGTTTTGTAAATTTACTTTTCTATGGGGATATTTAAAATTGAGGCTTTCTTTTAATAGACCAAACAATTTCGAAGATTTACGACAGAGAATTCGCGCTGAAGTGGAACAAATAAGCCCTGACATTATTGAGCCCAGTGTACAAAGTGTTGATGAGTGCGAAATGGTTGGCGGGAGGGCAATTTCAAAATTTGCATTAAATTTTATTGTTAACCTTAGATGTTTGTTTATTTTTGTTTGAGGTCAATTAAAATTAAATTAAATTTTTGAAGTAAAATTTGTCATTTCCTCAAAAAAAAAAAAAGTTATGTAAGGTATTTTTTTTTTGTTATTAGTCGTTTAGGTAATGGGAAGGTCTATCAGAATTTGAAACGTCAGAATTAAGCCTGAATTTTTTTACAATCATTGTCAAAGATATTGCAAATATTTCGTTATAAAATCTGTTTGTTCATAATAATTCAGGAAATAATTCCGAATACCCCGCTTGCATGAAAATAATCTGATTAAATTTTGACGTTTTTTGTCGCAACGTTTTGCTTAAAGAAATATTTCTCGTAAATTTTCCACCCAAAATCCCTCGTGCTACGCACTCGGGATTTTGTTACGTGGAAAATTTACTCGACATATTTCCAAGCAAAACCTTTTGACAAAACGTCAAAATTTAATCGGTCGCTTTGTTTTAAAATATAAATCAATTGAATAGCCACCGGCTTGAGTGTCTTAAAATAGTTCATATAATTCGCACCAGATGTCTCACTGATAGCTGGAATCGCCGATAGCAGAAACAGAAAAATGACAAAAAATTATGGACCAAGAATGAACCGACACCACCGACGCTTTAAATTTTACTAATCTAGTAATCGGCACGGAAAGTGCTACCAACCCAATAGTAAGAAAGTTGCTAATGTTAATTACATATTTACTTTTTTTATTTGATTTTTAAATATTTTTGATTTATTCGTTACAAAAAATATTGTACTTCATTTCTAAAGCAGCAGCGCGATTATTTTCATATTTTGCTTTAGCTCTCCATTTTTTTTTTTTTAATTCTATCCAACGACCCTTTGGTGCGGATGGAAATACACCACCGACTCGCATTAGAATCGCGTGGTATCACCAAATAATTATGCAACGAGTTGCAAATTGAGCGTCTTTTTTGCACTAGACATGACAACATGTCGTGTGCAAAAAAATAGCCATTTTGCTACGAGTTTCATACAAGATTTTTTTCTAATTTAGTTACGAAAAGCACACATTCTAATTAAAATCCTGTTTAAATCTGCTATTTCAATAATTTTCCGGGATAATAATGTCACTTTTTGTAATTTGCCTCCATTTTGATTCTCTATAATAGACGTATTAACGAACGCGACGTCATCATCTGGGATGTCCTTATAGCCATTATTTCACGGAACATTTTACGAAAATTTTTAGGTTGGCAAAGCTTGATCCGTTATGCGTGTCAGTTTAAATTACAAAATGTGCAAAGAATTATTTATCAGGATTTATCAGGCAACAAATTCGCGACCGTAGTTTTGGCAATTTCACGTATTTTAGCGGGCGTACATGAAAGATTATCTTCCATATTCGTGTTTTGTGACAGAATTAGGATAAAACAAAAGGCGACTTTGAAGACTTGATCAAATTTTCATTTTTAAAATTAAGACATTACCAACCGCCACAAAAATCCCTAAATCGAGGAAAATAAACATTTTCGTTTAAAAACGGCTTAAAAAGGGCAAATTACAAAAAATAGTATAAAAAACTCGTTTCATAAGACCTTGAAGCACTCATTCTTTAAAATAACTCGTGGCTACGCCACTCGTTTTTTAATCTTGAATTCGTGCTTCAAGACTGGTCTTATGAAACTTGTCTTTTAAAATACTATTTTAACACTAGTGATAATATGTCACTTTTTAACACTCGTGATAATATAATGTCACTTTTTTGACTAGTTATTAAATGAAGCACGTCTGACAACTAAAATGACATATCACAATGGTTACTTTTCGTAACTGAATTAGAAAAAGTTCTTTTTCGTGATTGGCTTGTCGGAACCCACGTGGTAAGAAATGGAGCACAGAACCAAAACTAAACTCCGCCATTGATTTGATGAAATTTCGACATTATTTAAAACAATTACTCAAAAATGCGCCAGTTCCTCAACTCTTGTTGTATTGACTTGATTTTTTTTTACTTCACTTTTTCTAAACACTGATTAGAACAAATAAACAATTTTTTTTAAATTTTCATTTTATTGTCACAAATCAAATAAAAACCACAGTTCATTCTTCCTTAAGTGCGTAATACACATCGTCGGGACTGACATTCAGGATAATCCTTTCGTCAAGATCGTGACACTTTTGGTCGACCAGCAGCAACCTGCACGCCCCCAGTCTGGACACGGCCCTCAAGGCCACAGTGCAAGACACCAAATTAAATCCGTTTATTGCACAAATCGACACCAACATCCTGTAAACGTCCGAAAAAATCGTCTCTTCGATGCCGGTCCTCTCAACCTAAAAACGTGTCCTGCATTAGAAAAAACACACATCACACAGTCGAATTGCCCACTTCTGAGATGACCGCTTGCAGCACGTACTGCTCCAAACGTGAACAGTGCTTAATCGCTCTAACTTTCGGCTGCGTGATCATGGCTCTCAGAGCTTCGTTCACGTGAGACATGGTCACTTGCGTATCACCTCCTTCAGTCTCGGCGATTTCCGCTGCTCGTCGGCAGATGTCCAGAGCTCTCCGGGCATCCCCGGACACGGATGCCACTTTTCTGGCGACCAGTTGGACGGCGTCCGGGTTGAAGCTGTTGGTTCCTGCCAGACGTTTCGCGACTATTTCTTGGAGTTGTTTGTGGGTGTAGGCTTGGAAGGTGAGTCTGGTAAGGCCCAGGCGACTGGTCACTCGATTCATTAACAGTCTGCAATTGTCAAACTTAACGAAATCGTTTTATTTTCTCGCGGGTGGTACCTTTCAGGTAGATCCATTGTGTTAGCAATGGTTATCACAATCAGTTGAGTATTTGGTTTGGTCGGCCAGTCTAATATGTTGTACACTACGTCTTGCCTTTTTGTACATACGATGTCCAGCTGAAAATGAAAAGTTGTTTTCTAGGTTAACAACAGCACATCGTTGACGTTTCTTTGACATTTTGGCGGAAAATCTGCTTAGCAGTGGCGTCGCTTTTGGCAATAAAGCTGGTAAATTACGCATTCTTACGAATGCAAAATGGTTATTTTATAATTTTTTCCATTATCAGATAAGAATAAAATGCACAATTATCTAAAATTCATGACCTATGATTTTTTATAAAGTAGAGACCACAAATTGTCTACGCCCATGCATTGAACGCTTATTTGCACAGGATTCCGCTACGACATGATCGATAATTTGCAACGCCTGCTCTGATTTGTTTTTTTTCTTTTAAATCACATTGTATAATTCTGCGTAGGACTCAAACAAAGACAAACGTTTTGGTAAAGTGAATGATGAGGTAGCCTCTTGATTTTTCTTGTAATAAAAAATTGTTATTAAACTTACCTCATCTACTAGTAAAATAATTGGCAACTTCATTTGTTTGGATTTCTTTGTGAATTTTTCCTCTAACGTGGTTTGAGCTTGTTCCCATGTTACAGTTTTCCCTACTAATTGTTTAACAATCTAAAAATTTTAAATATTATTTAAATGATTACTGCTTGATATAAATATCTGTATCCGGCCTTGATGCCGTGCCTATTTTTTTTTTTACCTCAACATACGCTTGTCGCGGTTCCGTTAATTTCATCCCATTAATATTCACATACTGAAACTCCGGTAAATCCCCCGCCTTGGCAATCGTTACCAACTGATTAATCACACTTGTCACAGTTGCAGTTTTGCCAGTCCCTGGCACTCCAGAAATATACATGCACCTAATAACCGACATTTTGGCATTGCAATTCTTAATTTGATTTAAACCTCACCCTCCACATTTATCCAACAATTTTCCCTCCAAGAAGTTAAAAATATCTTTGTACTCCTTTTCCCTGCAGGGCAAATTAGTTGGAACGTAAGACACGTGCAACTGACTCCTGGCCCGCTTCAAGGGGGTACTTTCCAACTCCAAAGTCCTGCTTCTGGACTGAACTTTGGGAGTGATAACCCCCTCCCTGATCAGCTTAATTGTGCTTCTCGGTGTCGCTTTCTTGGCCGAATTCTTGGGCGTTTTCGCCTCACAAAAAATGTCTTTCGCGAGTGCCTTGTTTTTGACTGGGGTCACGTGCGCTTCATCTGTTATTCTCAAAGATTTGAAAGGGGAGATGTACGTCTCGTCGTTGTACTTCACCGGAGTCTTCACTTTCCGTTTTACGTTTATAAATATCTCTTGGGCATCCGAGTCTTCGGATTCGGAACAACTTTCGTAGTAGTAACACTTCCGGCGGCACGTTAGAGACTTCTTATTTATCACCAACGTGAGATCACCCGTTTTTGTCTCCGCGGGGTTATCGCGCTTCGTCTTGCTTTTCGCCACTTTAGGGGGCGACAGGCAGTCTTGTTCGCTCGCCCCGAAAGAACTGTTTAAATTGCGTTTTACTGCGTTTCTCAGTCGTGGGGAATAGGGGGCTGTGCACATCGGACTGGATGGGGTATTTTGACCCGCACGTTGCAAACGCGCCGATTTTCTTACCGACATCGTTCCCACAAAATCCAAGGTAAATTACCCAACTATCTGCCTCAAAAAGACTAAACTTTCTACACGAAATATCACACACGGCACACCACACTTGACAGTTTGTTTTGGCGCGACTTTTGGTAACGTTCTACCAACCTTTGGTGATTTTCTAGTAACATTTTGACGGTTAGATTATGCAACCCAACATACACTATATTATGCAACCCAACATACACGACAGGACCAAATGCACTAAAACCACGAAATTCTTAAACTGAAACCCACTTGTAGTCAACATCATTTTAATATTTTGTAGTACATCAAGACACAACAATGATAACGAAGAAACTTGACAAAAACACTTAATTATTCTTAAAAAAATAGAAAATAAAAACACTTTAAAATAGGTTAGAATTTCTTTGGCGCGATCAATCCGCTCATCATGTCGAACGAATTACCATCTGGCTGGACTGACGTCACGGTACCATCCTCGAAACGAACTGTCAAAAAACCGTACTGGTCTATTCCTGCGACCTTGGCCCTCTTAGTGTCACCCTTTTCGTCCTGTATTGTGACCTCGGCGTTGCTGTAAAATGCATCATTTTTGCAAAAATCTTCATAAATTCTTTCCCTCACCTGTGCAACCAGTGTTTGTAGTACAGATCGGTAAATCCATCGATGCCTTTCTTTTGTACGTCGAAGTATATCCTTTCGATTTCATTGAACACTATAGCGAAATACTTTTCGTAAGGGATGGGTCTCAAAGAAGTGTTGTTCTCTTTGTTGATTCGTTCTATGAGATCGTTTATGCAGACGGTGGGGTTTTGGTTGGACAGATTCACACCGCATCCTGTCAAATACATTAACTGAATCACTTCCGAATATTATTTTGGGATTACTGACCGATATTTACAATAGCTAGATGCGAAAATATGGTGGAACTGACTACGGTTCCTCCTAGTTTGATCGAGGAGTCCGCGTAGAGATCATTAGGCCATTTGATTCCGAGGGTGAGGACTTCGTAACCCTCCATTTTTTTAATGGCGGACACTACCGCCACCATCACCATGTGCTGAATAAGAGAAAGCGACTTCCCCACAGCTGTGTCTAACGGAATGTGCATTTGAAGGGAAAAAGAGGCACTGCCCATGGGACTCAACCATGTGTTGCTGGAACGACCCACACCGTTGGTTTGTTGTCTTGGTATCACCACCAAGCCGTGCCTCAACTTCTTGGCTAGCAGATGTTGCGAGCTGGTCAGAATATCTGAATAAATAACTAAGCGACCTATGTCTTCAGTATCTAGAGTCTGGAAAAGGGTTAAGTCAGTTGTGATGATGCTATTGTGGCTTAGAATTTGCTAATGAACAACTTGATTGTTTCAAAATGTTCCATAACTCACCTCAAAATAGTCGAGAGTGGAAAAATTTGAAGGACACGAATGGATCAGCACCGGCAGCCTAATGCTCGTAGCTGCGCCTGGATCGACGTTGTGACCACAAAAAACAACACTGATTTTATCGCAGGTCAGTTGGTTGTTGGCAACGCTTTCGCAGTCCGACATCATGTTCATTTTCGCCTGAATTGTGAGATTAACACGAAAGCTCGATCAACCCCCGCTGTCTACTTACGTCGTACCGCCCCAAGAAATACCCGGGACTGTACTGCACCTTCCCGAAGCTCTCGTCACAAACCAGATTCAGATGATTCGACAGGATATCCTTCAAGATCTCGAGTCTCGCCTCGTTGCTGCTCAGCAGCGAGCGATACTTGTCCTCGTCGTTGTCGAACTCGTCGGGATCGATCTCCAGGTGGACCTGCGAGAAAATCGCGCGACCCTGCGACGCCTTCACCTTGGCCAGCAACAGACTGGGGGTCTGCCAGGTCTCCTCCGTCCCCAGGACTTGCACTTGGATGTTGTAGTCTTTGTCGTTGTGCCGCAGTTCGACGTTGGAGGGCGTTCGCGGCGCCAAAGGGCTTGAACCGTTGCTGCTGTGGTTCGATTGGTCCGAGTCTTTGCTGAATTGTTTCTTGGCGGGGGACGCTTGGTAGCAGAATATGTGGTGCATCATTTTGACGCGTTCCCATGATCCGTACGAGAATCTGACCAGCTCGTGTTCGCGCACTTCGGCCGTGGTGAAAGTGTACAGGACGCTGTACATCAGGTCGCTGCATATGCAGAGGAGGTGGCCGCCGCTCAGGAAGTACTGGATGAGGCTGGAGGTCAGGTCGGGGGGCACCCCCCCGCATACTACCACCAACACGGTGGATTTGTCCCAACTGGCGTGCTTCGAGGAGGTTGGCAAGTCGTAGATTGTGTACCTGAAAAATAACTGACGTTTCGAAAAAAATAACTCAAAAATATTTAAAAATAAATAAAACCAAAAAGTTCATAATTCAACATCAGTAACTTTGTCACTGTTGGGTTGGTAACAGTTTGCGCACCGATTACTAAAATTTAAAGCGTCGATGGTGTCATTTTTTTTGTTTCTGCTATGATTCTGTCAAAATGAGCCACTCCGACGAAAATATTTTGTTTCGATACTGTTTTTTATTTACCGATTCCCTAATTTGCAAACAATTAATAATAATTAAACACCCATTTTGTTGCCGTCAATTAATACCAACCTTACAAAGCAATTTCCCCTAGTTTCTTACTTTTCTGTCAGAAATTTACCTTTCTTTATTTAAGATGGAAAACAAGACTCTCTTCACGTTATCCTTGGTGATAAGGCTGTCCGCGTAAACTAAGACATTCGGAGGCTTCACTTGACCCAAACCAGCGGACTGAATGTCCTTTTTATCCCTATCATCCATTTTAGCCTCGCTCTCGTTCTCCTTGACAGAACTCTGCTTTACCAACTTGTTCACCGTCCTCTTATGCTCCTTCTTCGCTTTGGGCGCTTCGTTCTTCTCCTCCACGCATTTCGATTTGTGTTTGATTTTGGCAGAGTCCGTCTTGGACTTCGCCCCACCATCTCGACTTTTCTTCTCGATCTTGTTCTGTTTGTGCCTCCTGTGCTCCGCTCCGGATGACACGTCCAGCGTGTTTTTGTCATCCGACGGCTTCTTCGTCTCCTTCTTCACGTCCAAGGTCTTTTCTGCGCTTTTCTTGGCTTCCTTCTTTACCGGCTTCGTGTTTGACGTGTCAAAACATTTAGTAGAACCATTTTCGATTTTAATTTTAGGACTGAAACGAAACAAATTAGTACTTGGGGCAAAAACTAATTCAGAGCACTACTTGGTAATATCACGAATTTTGGCGTACAAGTCTTTCACCTCTGATACAAATTTGTTCCAGTGGACTGGGGCGTATGAATATTTTAACGTTTGCCCCCTTAAATATTTCTTTTCGTATTTTATCACCGTCGTGGTTCCCTCCACGTCCACAGCTACATAAACATTTCAAAATGAATTAAAACCACATCAAATCAATCGATTGTTATTTTTCTAAACGAACTCAGGGTAAAAAATTGATTACTTGCAAACACTCGAGGCAACCGGGTAACAAAATTCTTGAACAAAAAATTCCTCATCTCTCAAACATTGCAAAAAATCCTACAATTCATTCCGAATTCGTCTGGATTCTGTTTTTAAACGTGAAATTTTTTTGAGGTTATGTCACTTTGAGGTTATCACCCTCTGCAAGAAACTCACTTTCGATTTTGAGAAGCTTTAATTCATGATTGATATCGATCTCTGTTTGTGCATATTGATTGATCAACTTAGTCAACCGGTTCAAATCAGTTTTCACAACGACTTCGAACGAATCTGTGGCTTTCCATCCGATCAGCTCCCCAAAGTTTTCGATCTGCAACAAAACTACTAGCCACAGTTGTGACACAAATCGTGCGACTGCATACCTGAATAATCGCGCCTTCATGCCTGGTGTAATTATCTAAAACCGCCTGCAACAGTATAAATATGCATCCGTTGTCAATCTGCAGCTTATTGTCTTTGATGTTGATGGGAAAGTAGCGTAGATTCTTCGGGAACGCGATCCACTGGTTCAGATTCAGCTTTTGCTGCAAAAACCGCCTTAAGCTTTGATCATTCGAGCAAGGGGATGCGTACTTTAGGCACCACCGTGCACGCGATCCGGTTCTCAGTCTTGAAGAGGAGATTTTCCAAGCTCCTGTGCTTTCGGCTGTCGTGGACGGTGCATCCTGAACAGACCAGGAGGGCGTTGTGGTCGTTCAACGTTCCGTTCAGTTTATTCCTCAGGGTGCGTAAACGCCACCACTGGATTATGGTGGCGTAGGCGTAACACAGGGTGAATATCATGACTCCCTACTCGTCCATGGTACGTCCCTGCAAACATGTCTTGTAGTCTGGAATAACGAAAAGTGGTTGCTATGGGACTGCAGAGGAATATTACAAGATGTTGTTGACGAGGGGTCACGAGGAGGCCTTGTAACAGAATTACAATTTTAATTTGCCGATAATTAGATGAAAAAATCGATCGGTTTTATCAATATTGCAGTATAATTACGTTGGCGGGGGTTTATTTAATGCTTAATTACATATTGGAATCAAAATATTATTAAGAATTTTGCGATAACAAGAGATAAAGTTGCTTGGACGCGTTCTTAACACGAGCAATTTACAAATTATTGTTTCCTTCGGTTTTTTTATTATCACGGATTTATTCATTAGAAACATTAGAATCGCAGGTACAGTTTGAGACAACTTAAATGTCACTAGTTGGTGTATTTCTGGTTGCATCTTTTACGCACAAAATTAATTGGTACAAATATTTTTTATCAATTTGTGACTGATTTATCGTTGGAATGCAAAAAAATAGTAATGGATTTAAAAAACCAACAGCTCTCGAGTAATTATGTTGTGATTGAAATTATTTAGCGTTATGATCTGGGTATATTAAGCTAAATTAGTGTTAACCTCTAGCACTTTGTGTCGGAGGTCCGTGTTGACTGTTGACATAATACTGGATGTTATCCAAAACGTTTCACTTCATTATCATTGTTGTTACACATAAACAATTTTATTTTGATTGATGCTAAAGTCGAGCTGTACAATGTGCTCCAGTCTATTGTGATTAATTTCGATCATTTTGTTGGTGTGATTTTTTTTTTATATCACACACTAGGACTTGTTCTATCTGATTTGTGGAATATCTTGGCAAATGAGGGCAAATGTAAATCGCTGACCTGGTTTACTGAAGTGGCGATGCATTGCCACTTCTTTTATCAATTTTTGTCGTAACTATTACGAGCTGGTCGATCTCGTCAATTTTAATAAACTAATCAATGTGTCAGATGTTCCAGAAAAACATACGCAAAAAAAATATGTTTACATTGTGAAAAGTAAATAACAACTATAATCGAGTTTATTAATACATAATAGGATCTTTCAATTTGTAGTGGTTATCTCTAGTTAATGGTGATTTTAAAAATGTATAAGAGATAAAAAAATATTTCAAAGAAATCGTTTAAAAGGAAATTAAATATTTTGGTGCGATCGCTTGCTTTCGTTACGTCACGCTACTGAAATGTTTTTTTTTTAAACTTGGTTCTCATCAAAAATATGGAAATTGAGTTCAATTAAAAATATAAAAACAAATGAAAAGAAAAAAACTCCTAGTACATTATGATACGTGTCTTATAAGAAGCATTTTGTAGCACGCGCGGATTTAGGAAGGAGTAAGTGCTACAAAATGCCTTATGAACAAGATATCATACACCATTTTTTCTACTTTGTACCTTTTTAACCTATTTTTAAGTGAAAATTACCAATTTTCAAATTTAGGGAATTTTGTGGTGATTGGCAATGGCAACAGATGTCATATTGTTTGGAAGATTCAAATTTCAATTGTTATCAACAAATTAAAAATGAGGGAAGACAATTTCGTACGCACCCTGCCAGAAATACGAGATCGGGATTGGTCGAACTGCCCAAGACACGTCTAATGTAACGATTAACGTTTTCAACAAATGCGTATTTCACGGAACAACTTAAAATAAAATTCGTTTTGTTTTGGCGTTTGTTTTGACATTTCATTTTAGTCATGCCAAGATCAGGGATGCCAACCTTGAAAAAAGTAAATTGCACTAGTTTGTTTCAAAACGCGAATACGTATTTGTATTACAGCACCGAAAATGGGTTTCGTAATGGCTTTCATACGGGCGCAAAGTAGAGAATAATACAGGGTTATTATAAATGATTGTAGTCGAAGCAGGCCATGCTCATGTTACGAAATTTTTGCCGCTTTCATGTGAACTGTCAATTTTTGTCGCTGTCACTGTCATTTTTTTTAATGGCTTTTTAACAGCTTTGTTATAAAACAGCAAATTAGTTGTCTACAGAAAGAGGAAGAAGAAAAAAAAATTAAGTGATAAATCTACTAAGTAAGTATTTTACATTAATAATGTCACTATCTCTGAACACTTTCATTAAATTGATAATAAAAATGGTTGTTTTATTTCTCTGTCAAAGCAACATTTCAATGGCGGCGTGTGAAATGCCCACATGTCATAAAGGCATATCTGAGAATTTAAAAACAAAAGAAATTTTTTTTGGTAACAATACTACCGCGTGAGCAACAATTATTATGTTTGAGTTGGCAATAAAAAAATTTACTTGAAATTGTCAAAACTGTGAATTGTACTACCTATTTCCGTCCATCCTGGTTTTTGTGATCTTTTATTGATAATAATTGGAGTCATTTCATTTGGTGCAGCACCTTTAAATTAAATGACTTCTCCTCGCCATAACTCGTTTGTTTTTAAAAATTCCTCATTTTTTAATAAACCGGTGCTTCGCATCACACACCTAATTTTCGGCGATCTATCAAATTCACGTCACTTCCGGTTATATGACAAATTTAGCCAACAGGGACGCAATAAAGTCACCATAGATTTATTACCAACTCCCATCAGTAATTGTTGCTCACGCGGTTTTTAACTTACCTAGTGATTTTTAATATTTTTATCCACGACCATTTAATAATACGTTTATTATTTACGTAACTATAGATACATTATTCTAGTCATAAATTACACCCGTGACTTATTATAAGTCACTTGTGATTTATCATAAGTCACGGATCTTAAAAATTTTGTAAGCTAAGTGCTAAGTGTTTTATGAAAAAAAGTCGTAGGTCGTAGATAAAACGTCGTATTTAACTCGCGAGTAATGCTTATAATCCACTCTGGTGATTAAAAAACTCGCCTGCGGCTCGTTTTTTAACTTTCACACTCGTGGATTATGATAGGCATTATTAGTATTAGCTCGTCAAATAATATATTACACTGACCGGCACAAAAAACGACTCACTTTGAATTTTATTAATATATGTAATTAAGTTATTCATTGTCTTTTTTTTTGATATCATGTTGTATTGATACGTGTTATTTAAGTTATTCTTTGCCAAAGAATATCCGACAAACAAAACATTAAACACAGCAAAAAAATTTTCATGAAAAAAAAAAAAAAGCAATTTTTTAGAAAAAATTGTATGTTATGAAAAATTGCCAAAATTTGAACAGCACTTTGAATGAGTATCTCGTATTGTCAAATTAAATTTTTTAACGCGTAAATCAACCGACAAAAACACAACATGGAAGTAGCGCAAATTTTCTAATAATTTATTTAAACAAAACAATTCGGTTGCCATGGTGACCATAGCACTCCCGATCATTGAAAATATCCCAATTTAACTATAAAGCTTGTTTGACACGATGCTAAATTTTGTAGCAAATTTGTTAGACAATGAGAGAGACCTTCGATCGGGACCAATGAACGATCAGGATCATAGTCTGTCTTTGTCAGATCCTGATCGTTCATTGGTCTTCTCTCATTTTCTAACAAATAATAAAGAAAAATAAGCACAAATATAATTTCAAGATCATTTATTAAAGAAATCATAATGAGTCGTTTTTTGTGTCAGTCAGTGTATTATCTGGTAGATCCATCCGAAGATTTTTCTTGTTGGCAAAATTGTCCAACACTTTGACATTAAAATTTTGAATTATTTTGACAAATTCATTTTCAACCGATAAAACTGCAAGAACTGTTGGACGATGTTGAGTCACTGAATTACACAGAAATGTTTTGATTTTTCTTAATGCGAAAACCTTGGTACAGTTGCTGCTGTTGTCACAATAATTGTATTTTCAGTGGTTTCTTTAAGGGCGTCTTCCAGATCGTTGCTAATTTAAAAAGTTAACAAAGATGTGGCGTCAATAACTAGGTAATTTATTTTTTTTTACAGTATTCATTTCACTGCTACCGCTTTGTAATGGATAATTTTAGTCTGTCGCATTCCCTCGCCAAAATATGTATTGAACACAATTATTTAATAAAAGTGAAATTTTTTGCAGCACGTATTGATTAACCGCCCCTCTGACGGGTTAAAATCAATAAAAATAAGCTCGAAGTGCCAGTATTGAGTACCTACGTTTCATTTTGAATAACAAAGTTAAGATTACATCCTGTTGACCCATAGACCATTAGTGTGTTTTACTTTTTTATGATGTTTCCAACTTCATACTTATTAAAACTGCTTTGCAACATCGAATGTAAAAAACGTTGAAAGCTTTAAGATTTACTACATTTAAGATACCGGGTGACTATTAATGATTGAGACAAATTTAGTGGGTTGGCACTTCCGAATAAATGGGAGTTGTCTGTTGATTCGCTTTCTAGGTTAAGATTCAAGAAACAAACGACAATTTGATTTATTTTGACTTTTGAACTGTCATATTTGAATTTAACAATCAAGTGTACCAACATAAAATCGTAAATGTGTTGCTAACCGAACAAAAACAATTAAAAGTCCACAACTTAGTTGTAGAAATGGAAATCCTCTTCGTAGTACAGTTAGAGACACGGAATTTCGGGCATCATTTTTCTGTCACTTCAAAAATTACTATGTAAATCACTCTTTATTGTCAACGTGACATTCAAAAGTCAAATTTTGAAATTTATTTTCTGTTCACGCCAGTCGCATGTCAATCATTGAGGTGAATAATGTAAAGCCTATTTTACATTTTTTGACAGTATATTGACAATGATGCCCGAAATTCCGTGTCTCTAACTGTACATCTACAATTTTCATTATTCCTACTTTTAATTAATGTAACGTGTAGCTTCCACCTTAATATAACGCAGGAAAGGTAATTAACCCAAGGCACGTTATCGACCCTCATATAAAGTGGGACGTTGGCAGTAAATCAACACCCCAGAAAAGCTACACGTTAAGGAACAAGAGAACAGTGGTGCGTCCTTACCGACCTCAAAAAATAACATATGAAACATCTATTCTTTTTTTTTAACAATCAATGAAGTATGCCTTATGACAGCGACGTAGATTCTAAAAGCAATACTTCACAAAATCAAATATTATTATTGAAGCTGACACTAATGTCGGGTTTGGGCATGCAAAGATTATTGGCGTCAGGAGTGTTCCAGTTTCACAGCGCCAGTATTGATGGCACCAGTATGGGTTTCCACACATTTATGTGTTACAGGGTGAAATCGATTAAAACCCCAGGATCTGCAGACATTTGTGAAAATCACGTGCATTCAGTTTTGCGCAAAAGTTGAGTACGCCACTGATTAGGAAGAATACGTAAGATTAAAAAGTTATCGAGTGCAACGCAAAAAACGAGCTCTATGTATTTAAAGTGTTTTTGGGTTATTTCATTCATAGTAAGGTTTTGTGACTGTTTTTAAAACGTTTCTGCGGCTATTCAGGTTTCGATTTATCAGAGCTTCCAGAAGCGTCTCGTTCGGGGTGGGATCAAGTTAAATTGGACTTTATGAATTGAAAATACTATGGTTTCCATATTATGGTGCATTTCAATTTCACCCTGTATAAATCAAGACTAATACCAAAGTTGAAATAATTGATGCTATTTGGAAAAATGACGAAATAAGAAAAAAACAGATTCGTTTAAATAAATTTAAAAAACATTTAACCAAAGAAGAAATTAAAAGATCCCTTTATTGGCGTGATGATTAGTGATGGTAACTGATTGGCGCCAGATGAATTTTCGTATCTCCACATGCACCCAAATTGGCGCCAGTCAAGTGGCGCCAATAACCTTTACATGTGGAAATCCGGTATAAAGGATATTCATAATGACTTAATGAGATATTGGTCTATTTTTTTTTTATCTGAAAGTTAAAAGAAAAAGCACGTTTACCATTTTTATAAGGACATAAAACTGAAAAAATCGCAAAATAGATATTTATATCATTTAAATGTTTCCAAAATGAAAAAATATGTGATAAAAATTATTCTTCTAATAACCTTTGACCTGAATATCTCTCCAATTGAAAAAGTCTCCAAAAAAAAAAAACAGTTTTTGATACATTTTGAAAGTCTCCAAATCCTGCACATTTGCTTTGTAGATATTTAATTTTTGCAGAAAATAAAATTCTCATTTTGGAAAATCGCGACACCTCCGAATAACACAACATTTTTGAGCTACGACAGAACGTTGGCTCCGAAAAGTTCACCGACTTCGAACTTTGCTGGCGTGGTGCCACCTGATTGGCGCCAGGTGAATTTTCGTATCTGCACTGCACCCAAATTGGCGCCAGTCGAGTGGCGCCAATAATCGTATGGAAACTCAGTATAAACTTATTCATAATGGGATATTGGTCTATTTTTATTTGAAAGTTAAAAGAAAAAGTATATCTACCGTTTTTATAAGAACATAAAACTGAAAAAAATCGCAAAATAGATACACATATCATTTAAACGTTACCAATATGAAAAAATATCTGATAAAAATTATTCTTTTAATAACCTTTGACCCGAATATCTCTCCAATTGAAAAAGTCTCCAAAAAAACTGGTTTGATAAATTTTGAACGTCTCCAAATCCTGCACTCTTTTAATTTTTGTGCAAATCTAAATTCTCATTTTTGAACTTTGCGACACCTCCGAATAACAAACAACATTTTTAAGTCAAGTTTTTCAATTTATTTGCTTTGACAAAATAACGTCTTTACTTTTCTGCTTTCAAAAGGTGAAACAATTAAATATGTAAACGCAAAACGTAACATTTGGAACAGACTAGAACGAATCGCTGTGCTTATCAAAATTTGTCATTCAATAAGTTCCACCAAAGTTATCACCAAAATAAAAATTAAAAATCGAAAAAAAAAAAATCGTAGTAAACCAGTTCCATAGCAACAAGTCTGCGCCGGTCAAATCTGAAAACTTTATCAAAAATTCGTCGTGACGCGTTCCCGATGCAGATACTTCGGACACGTCTCCGAAAACCAAATATTTTTGTCCTTGGACAATTCAATTTTAATATTCCTTTATATCTATTGTAAATAATAATACGAATTATTTTTAACTCGAGTAGCGCTGATTAACGTTTCATAAAGGAAAGAGCAAAAATAATCGAACAATAAAAGATGAACTTTTGACATTCGTAATGGGCCCTGCCCCGATTACCGCCCCTCTCTTCAGATTTAAACATGATATTAATCCATGTTCGGTGCGGAATATCGCAAAAATATGTCCCGTTTGCAAGATTTACATTAAAATGAAAAAATTTAAATGCCGGACCGGTCTAATCTCTCTCAATTGCTTTTCGAGTGAAATTATCACGGCGCTAGAGTTCACAGTTTACTCTAATTAATTTAAACATATCGCTGCTGGGACAGTCGATTCATACATTACATTATTTTATTAACAATATATTCAAAGTACATGGATTAATCTTTATGTACATAAAGTAGTGACATGTTCTAGAACGCTTCTGAAAAAAGAACAACCCACAGGGGGGACCACAATAAAATGCAGAAATATAATTATAAATACATAACGGAATAATTTGCCGAGATAATCTCGTTTTTATCGTCGTCTAAGTTCATTGGCTCTATTGACCACATTGAATTTGTATTATTTGTTTATAATTAAGGATGCGATCGAGCTTTGAAAAAAACGAAAAAACTGTATTGTTAAGTTATCGGAGATGTAATTGTTGTGTGTCTCGTTTGAAACGAAAAATTCAGATGGGGCGAAAATAAGGATAAAGTCAAAAACGCGTCGAGTCTCGAGGAGTGGGTCACACACAATGCCCAGTTTTTATCTTTCGTTACTAAAAATTTTTTCCTTCCTTGTAAATATCGCTCCGCAATAATAAAACAAGCAAAGAAATAATCTCGTTGTGGTGGGGATCACCAAATGAACGATTTTATTTGTGAGCGAAGCCGGTCGAGTGAAGTTCCCACAAAACAGCCCCCTTAAAATCGCAATTTTAATGTATCTGAGCGACAGCAGCGACCAACTGTTCGCTTACAAGTGCGAAAACAACAACAGTTGCCCTTTTAAAGTAATGACGGGGAAGATAACCGATTTCAATTTTAACAGCCATCGCTGCAGGCCCAAAAAAACAGGTCAGTTGAGACTTTTTTCCGCGATTGTTTTTAGTATCTGAAGGTTGTGATTGTGATAGAGGTAAAGATGGACGACAGCGATTCCAGTGGCGAGGTGCGGAGCGAAGAAGTCCTAGCGCTCCGGAACAAGTTCCCCACGAAAATCCCGGTAAGTCGCGGCGGCATGTCCGTCACCCACGCTACTAAATAATGCGCTTCGAACAGATCATAATCAAGAGGTACGCCAAAGAACTGCAGTTGCCCAATCTGGACAAGTGCAAGTTTTTGGTGCCCCAAGAAATCACGATGTCACAGTTCCAGACCATCATCAGGTACAGTACTGGCTGACGCCGCGAATTGCAAGTTTTGAGTGTTTTTGTGCAGGAATAAGCTGCAGCTGGGCCCCAATCACGCTTTGTACCTGTTAGTCAACAACCGATCCATGCTCAGTCTCTCGCTGACTCTGGCCGAAGTCTACAGCGCTCACGCAGGCCCCGATGGATTTTTGTACGTAACCTACGCCTCACAAGAAGTATTTGGTAGTGCCTGAACCGAACCCTTGGGATACCCTTTCGATTTTAATCACGTTAATTGATGTAAATAGTATTAATAATTTGTCGTCTCTTGTGTGTCCAGTAGTGTCCATTTAGTAGTTTTATTGTCGTTATCAATGTATTTGCACTTTTAAATATACGGATCTGAACAGCTGAAGGGGGTACTCACCTAGTCGAAGTCCTGCGAAGATCTCAATGAAACTCGACCTGTTTTAGCTGGAAATAGGTCGCATTACGTTTAAACGGGCGCAGAAGGTGTAAATTACCTGTGCAACGGCAAAAATCGCGAAAGAACTTCACCGCAATTCGGAAAATTCTCAGGTTGTCGCAGCGGTTGGCAACACTTACTGTCAGCTGTCACTGTCAAATTAACGTCAAGTCGGCGGAAACGTGGGGGCTGCAACATGAGTTACTGAACAGTCGTGTGGCCATGAGACTGTCCGTGTTGCGTCTTGTGAGCGTCAACGGGGTCAACCAGACGTTGGGACGCCTGCGCTCGGAAGCCCCCATCTACTGGGAGACCCTCAAGACTGTCAACAGAGACGCATTCCACAAGAAAATCGCCAGTCTGAACACTTGGTACACCAAACTGTTGGGTCTGGACGAGGTGAAGTTGTACCAAGACCGAGTGGTGGCCCTGCAAGAGCGCTTGTTGGAAGCGCAAGATAAACGGCGCGAGGTGGGCCGAGCTCTTGCCGAAATTCGCAAAAAATCCAACCAGCTTCAGGATGAAATCCACAAGGTTAAGCGCCAAGAGGACATCGAGAAGTTTCTCACGTTGATGAAAGAAGAGACGGAAGTTTTGAGGTTAGAACATGAATCTGCAAGGTCATTCCAGGAGTGCGATCAAGCTGAACGGGATATTTTTACGGCGTTTACTAACGCCGTTAGGGATTCGCACGAGAAGCAGAGGGCACAGCTGGAATATACGAAATATTTTGGGATCATTTTAAGTATTGCCGGCTCATTTTTTGCATTTTGTTATACAACACTGAGAAAGAGTGATTTGAAGAGATTTATTGAGGAGAGTCTAACTAGGAATACAGTAGCAGAACCGATACTAGAGACCAATAGAAGTAACGATAATTTTAATAATGACATAATCAGCTTTGTGAAGAGTGAAACAGGGAGATTGACTGAGCTTATTAATTTTAAACAGAACGAGGTTGCTCTCATGATTGAAAAGGAAAACGAAGCAAAAAGGAGACAGATCGTGTATTACATAGGAGCCAGTGCTCTTCTTTTAGTCATTTTCAAGTTAATTTCCACAAATTAGTCAATACTGCTAGAATTATAAGTAATAAAATGTTTTGTTTTTGTTACTGTACAGTAATTTGTTATGTTTCCATGAATACCGAGTCTTATCAGGCTCCAGCAACTCGGGGATTCCCCCGTCAAGTTTTTTTCTTCCCATTCGCAACATCTCTCTGTCAAATTGGCAAAAAGCTGTGCGCGACTTCCGTATGCGACGTCAGCATCGCGACAGTGCTGAAGCCTTTTTGGCAGAGCGAACAGACGTGGGGTTTTTCGGGTCGCGGCGCGTCCACGCTGTGCTGTTTCATGTGTTGGGTCAGGCTGTAGCTCTGGCGACAGGCGTAAGGGCACTGACTGCACTTGAAAGGCTTCTTGCCTGCAACAATTCGTAAAACACTCGCCAGGGGGGGCGCGCGGGACTTACCCAGGTGTATCTGAATGTGAGATTTCAACGAAGAACTTTGCTTGAAACCTTTGTCGCAGTGTGTGCACTTGTAGGGACGTTCGTCACTGTGAGTTTTCAAGTGTTCCGTTAGATGGCTCCGCTGTTTGAAGGCTTGTTCACATTCGGTACACTCGAAAGGTTTTTCCCCTAGAAATAACTGTTGGTGATTTTTTGTTGTTATTTTATTATTGGACAACCTGTGTGTTTGCGCATGTGCAAACGCAACTGGGCAGGTCTGCAGAAACGTTTCGAGCAGATATTGCACACTTCAGGGCGGCCCGTGTGGATTTTCATGTGGGTGTTTAGGACGCTGGATTGGGCAAAGCCCTACGAATATC
Source organism: Tenebrio molitor (assembly GCF_963966145.1). NCBI lineage: Eukaryota > Metazoa > Arthropoda > Insecta > Coleoptera > Tenebrionidae > Tenebrio > Tenebrio molitor. Next base: position 1,848,510 of record NC_091049.1, read on the forward strand.
AATTATCATTTACAAGTCACAAAGCTTCAGAACATTACCTTGCCGCATACGTTACACTTGTGGGGCCTCTCCCCCGTGTGGGTTCTCTCGTGCACGACCATTTGATTCCTAGCAGTCGTCCGTTTATCACAGTAGGAACACTTGTAAGGGGCTTCCCCTGTGTGGGTTCGCATGTGCAGGCGCAATCTTGATCCAGAACTGCCAACATAATCGAGTCAAACGCGAAAATCCCCTAACCAACGTTACCGACTTGAACTTTTTCCCGCAAAGAGTACACAGGACGCCGTCTTTTTTCTTTTTTATTTCATCTTGATTGGAATTCTCGTGATATTTGGCAAAGTGGTCGCCCAAACTTCTCACTCGCTTTTTACAAATTTTGCAGAAATTCTGTGGCAGGTTCAGTCTACAAAAGCACAACTTGAGCTGAAACTACCCAATTGTGACGGCAATAATTACGGTTTGATTTCTGACGCTTCTTCTTCATCATCATCCAGGTTTTTAATTGATTCTAATTTAATTTTACTGTGAAAATGCGCTTTTAAGTGATTGTGGAGGGTCGTTTGTGTGGAAAAATTTCGTGAGCAAAAGGTGCATCTGTAGCGTCTGTTATTCATATGAATCCTCAGGTGTTTTGCTAGATGTCTTCTAGCAATAAAACCTTTGTGACAAACGTGACATTTATGGGGTCTCACGCCTGGAAAATATTGCTTAAACAATGTCACTACATGAAACTGGAAAATAAACACCGTTCGCGTTGTTCTGGCATAATGGGAGGCCATGATTTAATTCTTTAACGTTGGACACACTGTTTGAACATAACTAGACATTGACGCTATTTATAACCTCAAACTTAGAAAACCATAACCTAATTCAACAGACAACTTTACTAGCAAATTAAACGTTAAATTTCCATGGCCTCCCAATATGCCAAAACAACGTGAATGCATTTTACTTGAATGACTTCTCAGGTGTTCAGTAAAGTGGCCTCTAGAATTGAAGTGTTTCCCACAGAATTTGCATTTGAATTCATCTTCAGCATGAGACAACAAATGCTCAGATAAAACTTCTACTTCTGAGTTGCAAATTGAACACCAGTGATCCTTGACATCCCTTCAATAACTCAATTTTAATTAAACAGTTTTAAAATGAGATTGAAACTTACTTGTGTAAATGAGTCATATGCACTGATAGAGCTCTAGTATTGCAACTAACAAAACCACATTTAATGCATTTATTATTACTATAAAATTTTTCCCTACATTTTTTGATAGCTTCTTCTACTTCACTAGCACAAACTTCTGAAAGTTTTCTAGGCAGCTTCAATGGATCATTGTCAGTATTTTCAATTTTGATTGAAATATTTTCACCACTCTCAAATTTCAACTCAATTTGGCTTTCCTCATGACACTCTGAAACCTGCACATGCATTTTAGTTGCTGGTGTTTCAAGAAACACCAATTACCATCTCAGTTCCACTAACACATTCTCGTATAATTTCATTGGACCTTTGTATCAGCAATTGAAACTCATAAGATAACCTTAATTTTTCTTCACAGATGTTACACAAATATGACGGCAAGAACTCGTTTATTTCGATCTAGGATAAATTATGTTTTTGTTGATATTTACATTTGACTGACACCTAACCTCAATGTTTCCTACAGACGACAGCATCGCGATTATGTCCGAAGTGGCGTCATTTTTCGGGAAAAAATTTGTCATATTGTCGGTTTTGATCAGACAACTTCTGCACACATCGCTCAATCTTACTTCTACGGCTTCCGACGACTCCGAATTTTCCATTTTTGGGCTTCTATTATGACAGCTGTCGAAAAAACTGAATAAGTTCAAGATGGCGCTGTTGCTCAATACAAATTCAAAATTTCCAGGAAAGGAGGTTTCGATTTTGAAAATACGGTCTTTTGTTGTGTAAATTTCATGTTTCAGCCGAGTGATAAAATAAAGTGCATAAAATATACAGTGTGGAACAAAATGATTGTCATCTAGTTTGCTACTTTTTTTAGAGTGCCTAACTACCGGGTGATCAAGAAGGACTGTTTAAGTTGGCAGTACAATTAAGAAATTTTTATAATTCGGTTATTTATAACACTGCAACCGGATATGTTTTGTTGGTTTATTTTACAAATATCTGATATAGGTATAGCATTAACAACGACAAGCCACCAACAACCGGAAGTTACTCCTGTTATGCGATTTAAAATACGATCCAGTGTTACCAACTTAAACAGTCCTTCTTGATCACCCCGTACTAATTCTGTCAAAAAATGTCATCAATCGAATTGATGATGATGGGCCTTGAAAACGCTCGTTTCACTCGCGTTTTAAACTGGCCCACTCATGCCAAAAAAGCCAAATTTACACACGAACGAATTGAATACAAGGTTTTTTTGTTCGACGAACCCCTTAAAGGCTCCAAATCCCTTAACATCTTTAAAATTAGCTTGACGTTTCGTTTTGACAAGTTGTGACATTTATCAAAATCCGTTCACACAGGAGAAAATTCTCAAATTCTGACAGTGTCGAACAAAAAACATATTTAGAGAAGAACTAGCTTCGTAAAAGTACGATTTCACAAATATTTGGGACATTTTCATTACCAAAGAGCAGTGTCAAGCGATTCGGACTGTTTTTACACCACCAAATCACAAAAATCAAGATAAAAACGTCTCGAATCGCAATTTTGTGATTGACCTTGATCTTTGGTAATGAAAATGTCTCAATTGCTGCTGAAATTGTGACTTTAAGGCGCTAAATCTGCTTTAAACATGTTTTTACATCGCCAAGTCTTAAATGTCACGTTGAAAACGTTGCTAATTGGATTTTGCAATTGAATATGCAACCCATAATACACATGTATTTGTTACTAGTGTATTGCGGGTTGCATTTTAAATTCAGTGGGGCTCCTTACTTCTTGTGCAATACCCTGTATGATATTATTTATTGATATAAACAATCTTTACAGTGACCTTCAAATTTCAAGTGTAAATATAAAGCGAGCACGTTAAAAATAATTAAAATTACGGAAATTAAAGATTTCTGTTTTGTGTAATGTTGGTTGCATAATAGTCAGCAACATTTTATTATTATCGTGTTTAAATATAGCTCAACTAAAATACCTGTCTAAATTGTCATTTATAATTAGAAAAATTAAATCGTCTGTCCACCATGAAGATCTAATTGTGTCAAATCAAAAACGTGAAGTCAAAATTAATTAAGCAAATAATTCGTCACGACAACGTCACTTATACACATAATTTTAAACTCTTCACGTAACAATTTTACAAAGTTTTATTGGGACAGAAACAAAATGATGACCTGCCAACGAAACTTCCAACAATTTTTATGTAATTCTTTTTATTAAAGTCTACAAAAATTCGTATAATACATGCCAAAAGCCATGTTCTTTAAATATTCTTTTCGTGTCTTATAAAAATAAGAAGATTACGTTCTGTCAGATTCATTTTAATTAATTGCAGACGACAAATGGGAGGCGAGTGTCTATCTAAAAATTAAATAAATAAAAATAAAGTTGTAATGATGTTCAAATGTGTTCGTCAAGTTGGTCTCTTGTGAGGGAAACGTGTTGTCACAAACACGTGAGATTAAGGCACTTGTAATGTTTTTTAAGAATATTTGGAAGATAAGGCGAAAGTCAGAGCTTATCGCAACGTAACGACATGTTTCAAGGGCTGGAGTATCTCCGGGAGGTGCAAAAGACCAGATCTGTTTGGGTATTTATATTACATTTATATTTCGTCGTGTTTCGGTGTTTTGAAGTCGATTTCCAAAGAAAATGTGAAAATCGTAAGCGAAGGGTTAAATCGTGCCATGTTAAGGTCGGACGATGAGGCGTCGCGGCCGAGTCGTGTCGGAAGAACCCGACCGGTTACAAAATAGTGTAAGAAGCGGCGCTCCGGCGCAGAGTGCTTTAGTGGGTATGCAGAGACAATTTAGTCGATAACAAGCGGTTCGAGTTATGTAATATCACTGGTACCGATCATGCTGTAGACCGGATGGGGTAAAAGCGGGTAAAAAGTAGATGGTGATGTGGTGATTTCGGATTGTTAATGTGATACACGCGGGACAAGAATTCGAAACAGGAACAGAACGATCCCGCAAAATTGCCCAGAATTGTGAAATTTGAATTTTCCGGCATCGGAGATCCGGTGTTCCCTAAAACTGTGCGCTTCGTTGAATGCTGGAATAAACCCAACCGGGAGTTTAGGGAAAGATGGGAAAGAAGGGTCGGAAGACCAGGTGGCGCACTTTAACTATCACAGGTAAGACGGAGAGGAGACCCTTTGACCCTTTCGAAATCGAAATGATTCGGATCACAACAGATCCATAATCGCGGCGCACTTTACCCCCAATTAGCACGTCGAAGACGCCCCCTGCCGACGATCGCCCAAGCCGAGACGGGTCGAAAACGTCATTCTCGCTCGATCACCAAAGCCGGCTTTTTTCTTCGCGCTAATTGGGCGTGTCTGGTCCAAATCTCGATCAGGTGAGTTCAAGGACGCCGATTAACAGATTCGCCCATCAAAATAAATTATCCGGGTGCCGCTCCTCCAGACTAGACTATTTCGGGGAGTAATTATCACGTGTTCGCGTCTCAAACAAATGAACGACATCCATCAAAAGTGACAGACGTATGGGACCAACGCTGGGATGTGTCGCAGGGGGACGGGGGGCCGAAGACATTCTTCGCTCGAATTGAGTCCGTGCCAAGTCTCTTGGATCAGACCAGAATATAATATAATAAGTCTTGGATGAGTTATTGCGCGTGTTACGCCACTGTCGTCGTGTTACAATGAAGCTCCTATTTGCTGCGCTCGATTAATTTTCTTTGGACAATTTACGGAAAAGTGGCCAATTCAGTGTGGGACTTTGTACCAGACTGTACCTAGATGTTTTATCGACGGGGGTGGATCGCATGTCGACTCTAAGGGATGAGAACGAGCGGCGCTTGTTTTTTCAAATTAAATTTCGAATTTCTCTATTGACATTCGGGCTTATCCACCCCGAAAGCCACACCCTCGGCAAGGGAGGTTTCCCTTCAAGACCAAAAGAGCGAAGCAATCTTCCGGGATTAAACATTTCCAGATATCGATCTCGATACCTGCTCCGGTGGGTAAACAGCGAAAACCCGACTAATGGAATAATCTACAAGAGTGCAAAATGAACGTTCGTCGACCTTTAGCCGCTCACAATTTATTTTTAAAACCTTCATTCGGACTTTAAAATGTGACGCACGCCACTGGACGCGTGAGCTGTGACTTTGGAAACGAACGTCCGAGCTAGATTCGGACCGTCAAAAATGAAGCGCAACCAACTTCGATGAGCTTAAAATCCAATCTAAAAACAATTATATCTAGTTTTGTAATTCCAGCGATTGCGATAATAAAAATAGTGAGTTTCGCGTTGTTACGCAATCGGATCGAGTGTTTACTCGTCCCGGTTTCCAGTGGCGTAGACTATCGGGGTCGGAGTGGATTAAAAATTGGCGCGGTGTTATCGCGCGGCTCCGTTACGACATCGCGATGTGAAAAATCACAAGATTTTCGTGGCGCTATCGCCCCGGTTCGTTATCAGTTTACCGAAACCGTTGTAAATCACAAGTTTTTTTCGTCGGATAACGCAACAACAAATAATATTTGTACAGTTCACCGGTTAAAGTACAGGCTTCCGCTTGTGTGGCGTGAAGTTGGCGCTCTTTTCAACGAAGCGTGAAAGAAGTTGGCTGCGGAACAGTGCTTCGGTTATAAAAGAGTCGCCGATCATTTAGAATGGATCGAAATAGTTTTGTTTTTGCTATTTTCGTGGCTTGGTCTATTGTCGTCGTCATTAATAGAGATTCATTCTGTGTTTTTTGTCGTGATCAGATTGTTGTTTCAAAACAAATTTACAAGCCAAATTTTTCAAATTGAACCAAATTCAACAAAGCCATCGAAAAGAAAACAAATCGCAAATTATAGGTCATGTCGTAGCGGAATTCTACGCAAATAAGCGTTCAATGCATGGGCGTAGATAATTGGAGCAAATTTATAAAATAAACAAGAGCGCCACTGGTATAAGCAGATTTTTCGCGGAAGTGTTAAAGAAACGTCAACGGTCTGCTGTTGTTAACCTAGAAAACAACTTTTCGATTTCTGCAAGGTTCACAGACGCTTCAAGAACTATAGCGCCAATTTTCTGATTTATTATCTGTTCTTTTTTATCAAAGAATCACGACCTGTTGATTTAGGTTTGCAATAATAAAATTTTACTAAATTTAGGGATTTTAATTGGCTACACCTGTCATTTTTAATGTCCTTGAAAATACGCAAACTCAAATGAAGACTGCAGTATAACACGTTGCCTTTGTTACCACTGGCCCTCTAGAGCGGTCTAACTGTCGCATCCATCTTTGGGGCCGGTGTCGATTTGTATACCGATGCCTCTTCCCGAAGAAGAGCATTGTCTTTGTGTCCAGCTTCTTTTTACGGAGCCCCAGTCTTTTTGTTGAGGGGGAGGAGTGAATGAAACGAACATGTTTAGCGCGTGAACGAAAGTGGGCCCAACTTCGGCCGGCGCCAACTAATTATCGGAAAGTTGGGACCAACGCAGCGCGAACGAAAGCCGCTCATTGGACGACAAGTGAGTGGACAGTGAACAAAACCGGGGCCCCGGTATCACCTTGAATTGATTCGGCAAATGGACCCAAAACTAAGTGATTGATTATATTATGACATTTTTCACCCTTGGTCAAAACTGTACAATGTTGCCAGCTGTAAATTGCGGTGTTGATGGTTCTTTGATGAAAAAACAGATAATACAAGCTACTTTATAAAAGTTTCCACTTTCTCCACAACACAACTATCAGTTTTGGTATTTCATCGGAAGATTCTACTTGGAATGTTTGCACTTCACTGATTTACACTAAAAATAAACATAATAAAAGGCTTATCACTGGTGATAGTTGTTAGCTATTTGAACGGTGAATTAGCCACTCGTGAAGCTTTTTAACTAAAAGATCTCAATTAATGATGATCTCTGATTGTTTTTTTTATCGATTTAATTGTATCTTCCCTGATTTTTACCCTTTTACTCTTAGCCAAATAACTGAAAACTTTTTCTTCTGATGATTTTTATGGCTCTAGAGAAGGCTCAATAAATTTTAAATTTGTCGTATAATTTCTCGTCTGAGACTTTGAACTTACAATATTGACTATTCCATTTTATTTGCTTTATTAGGTAAGTACTAGCGAAGCTTGCAATGAATAAATCCAACAATACTGAATGAAGACAACTATTTTTCTTTTAATGCATGTTGTATTTGGTGAATAAAAAACAGAAGGTGATTTTGAAACGGTTTCAACAAACTGGAGCTTCACCGCATCGTGCATATTTGTGCATTGTGGTTTGGACGGTATATTTTACACAACTTTATATGTATTGGTTTGAATACCAAATTTTATAAAACGGTTTCATTCGATTTTTCCGAGATTGCACAATCTTAAGAAAATAAACTGCGAAGAGGTTTTTGAAAAAATCGTTGATTATATCATTAAGAGTAGAAGTGAGTCTTTTTGTGCTAAGCTCAGAGATTGAACACCGAGACGAAGTCGAGGTGGCAACTGGGCGAAACACAAAAAGACCTTCTGCTCTTAATGATATACATAATCTACTATTTTATCTTCAAGCGGGCCACAAAAAAAATCTGTTTTGCTGCAGTACTTGAAGCTAAAAGTTAGTAAAGTCTACTAACGTCTAAAGTTTACTTTTTAACGTTGCACGGCCATCTTGCTATTTCTGATTTTGACATCTGTCACCCGTGCACACGGGCGTTACACCTTACACCACAGTGGCGGCGATTGAATATTGAGTAATAATTTCGTGATTTCGCTTTTTTAGAGGCTTTTTTTAAGGGATAATTCAATTATTAAATACCGTGCGATCGAAAATTTAAAAAAATCGAGACGGCCACGATTAATACACTTCAGTTGGCAGCACGTAAAAATTTAATTCAAATGTCAATAGTTACTGTCATTCTCGACTTTCAACATCTTGCCTTGATTATTTTGTTTTTCCATACCTGAAACACAACGTGTTCAAAAACAGGCCCGGCACAATTCCCGAATTAATGCAAGTAATTACTGATAACTGCAATTTAATTGATGTCCCGACTTTGCGAAGGTCAGTTGAAACATGAAGCGAAGAGAGTAGCATTATGTTTGGAAGCTGAAGGCAGAAATTTCGAACATTTACTCTAGTTCGTAAGTACGATTGGAGCTCCTCATGATTCTTTTACAACCGACAGGTCACGCATAATGCACACCTTTATGAAAATCAAGATTTCAACGTTCTCAAAATCACTAACCTAACTTTTAAGACTGATATTGAAATTTTAACTGAAATTTTTGGTCACAGCCAACTAATTTTTTTTTCGATCTCACGGTATTTCGTGTAATTATTGATAAATAAATCGTGAGAAATTCTTAAAATGACCTTACATTTGACTCGGTCGAGCCGCCTGTAGACATTTCAACTCCTAGCATCTGAAGTGTTGCAAGTCCGGTTACAAAAAAAGCCTCTTCAACCGTTTTTTAGAGATACACAAAGGCGCGATTTTCGATCGCTTGAAGATAAAGTGTATTTTATCGTTTTTATTATTTAATATTATCATGTAATAAGTTTTGTGACTTTCCCAACATATCCAGAGCTAGAGATAACTATTGCATTGGTTGTTTTTCCAAGAATTCTAGTTTTTTCAAAGGACGCAGTAATGTCAACGGTGATGTCACAGTTATCATGTTCTAATCGTAAAAAGAGCATCTGTATTGATAACAGACTTAAAACATGATACAGGGAATAATCCAAAGAAATTCTGCTTGATCCTTACTTAATCTTGTTTTTCGTTATGCAATGCAGAAAAATTCTCAAAACTTGGCCGTACACAACTAGATACAGTAAGAATTGTGATTCCCAACCACAATAAAACTCCTGAAAAATCCGAGGGGCCCCACTTGCACACGAATACAACTGGCAATTTGTCAGTTAAATTATTGAAACACACTGTCGTAAATGTTTGATTTAATTTTGGGTAAACAGACGGCGGTGGGTCGATTTTCCCGTGCATTTTACCGTGGTTTCCGTTCCTTAAGGACAAAACCATTTTCATTTTATTGATGATCCGTAATTACCGTGATTGTGCGTAATGATATTACAAACAAAGACTTGTGTGGCATGAATGGTTATCGCCATATTTACGACGACCGAACCGTCAAATGGCTCATAAATTATAATTGGCACGAATAAATCACAAGTGACATAAAAAGTCACTTTCGGAATTCCTCCGCTGCAGAAATTGACTACAAAGTAATTTGACATTTGACATCAGAAGAATTGCCCGACGACGTCACAGATACGACCATGTTTTTGTTGCTGAAAGGGAAAAGTTGGGAACCGCTGACCCACTAGACGGTCTTTTCTCAAACACACTACACGTTTATATACCTTGTTGACAAGACAAATTGACTTTTTTATTTCTGGATGTGAATTCGGAAATAGCGCGGAAAAAATGACCACAAAACGCGTGATTAAGAGGGAGATTTGTTAATGTCTTGTTCGCTATTTTATATGTTTATTCGATTTCATAAATGGAAGTGCTTACGCGTGTGCACAACAGTATCACCTACTGTGACCATTAATACCTGTACTGTTTAATGACATTTGACAGATAAAATAAGTGCCACAACCAGCTGTTCCTTTTATTTTTTATGTTTGTTATTTTCATCATTGAGAGTTTTTTAAATACACTTAGATCGGGTGTTCATTTAAATTTCTCCTCAAAGTTGGCGTTGAAGAGTGGATTGTGAACGCACCACTCGTCAGTCTCCAGAGTAAAAACACAAACAACGCAAAAAGTGAGGTTAGATCCCTGATCTGTAATCCGCTCGAACTGATCAAGCACTCGGTTTCGCCTCGTGCCTGAAACCTAGTTTTCGCGCTGTAAAATACCCCTACCATACCCTAATGTAAATGACTATTTGACGAAACTGGTGATTACTGTATTTGTAAAAAACCAGGAAGAGGAAATAACATGCACAATGGTCTGTTCCATCGTTGCATCCAAATTGCTAATTTAGCATGAATTTGGTAAATTTGTGAGAAACACTTCTTCATTGTTCCCTTTTCTATTAGATTGTTCTCGATTGTTCAAAATCAGTTGCAGTCATTTTCGGAGAATACCTACTAGGTTGCAAGAGAAAAACCTACTTCTGGCAGGCCACAGAGGAATCGTTTAAAAGTCTGCTCCAGGCAACAAGCATTTGCTCGTAGTACCTATTCTATTCTATTTCTTCAGGGAAAGCCGCAATTTTGGTACCAACCACGTGCAAAATCACGCGTCCAAGCCTCTAATTCTGGCCACCACGTGAGCACTTATAATTTCTGTTCTGTTTTCGCATTCTCGTGACCGTTATTTCTGTCTCGCATTGCGTCAGCGGTCGTTTATTCGCGTTCTCGCGAAAATACGGCTTACCGGAAGTCCACCGCGGACGCCCTCGAAGCCAAATTCCATCTTTGCACCAATAGATAATTCCACAACAATCCAAGGCCCGCAAAACTTCCACACACACCACATCCGTGTGTGGTGACATTTGGCCTGTCAACTCGGACACATGACAGCTGTCATGTGGGAAGCTCAAGGTTGCGTCGGCGTGTACCTGCTTTTATCTTATTTATAGGCGGGATCACATGTGCTTTCGTACAATTTCTATCTAAAAATACGCACTCGGGTTCATTGAAGCGTCCAGAAAAATCATGCGGTAGGACCGCGATCACGTTTTCCGGGATTTTCCGGGCAGAAAAGTAGGGGGCGCTGCTTATATTTATTAATTGCACCGCGACGCCGCTAGTTCATTCGGGCCCATGGGAATTAGAGATGGCGGGAAGGGCAAGCAAGAGCGGTAAGAAAGATACCGAGATGATAATTATTTAATGTTGCACAAGTTGATGACAATTTTGTCGTCAACTGGTGATGTATTATAAAACAGCACGCATCACGTGTTAATCCTTACGTAAATATAACGTTTTTTTTTTAATGGAATTTTATAAATTTCGCTCTCGTGATGTCAGTTTTTGTACTCTGGCACTCCAAGGTCGCGCCGGTTATCAATTTGTCATTTGACACAGTTTTCATTATTTTAATTTTGTTTATCGTTAGACTTTCGGGCGCCGTGCCATATTTTTAGAACTGTCGCGAATGGGTAGAGTATTTTTGCAGCATTTTACGTAATTATTTCTGACCGGTTTTCCATATGAAAGACTGCTGTCAGTTGTTGACGTCTGTGTGAAGTCTCACAGATGTCAGTAGCACGTATGTCATAATAAAACGGTTATAATAGACACCGAATGGTGGTAATTTTTCTGTCAGCTCTCAAATATGTTTGTTTTTCTTGAATTTATAATCTGTGTAGACTTAGAGTTGAACATGACAGAGAGTTTTCGTCGGCGAAATAAAATTTAGGACCAGATCATACGCGAGATCGATGCGAAGTGCATTTTATTAAAGGGCAAAGATAATAGAAATACATAAATACCTAAATGCTTCTTTTATGACGGAAAATAATCAGGTTGTATAGGGCGAAGGTTATAAAAATAATGAAATGGAAAGTAAAACAAGACATTATCGTATATCTGATGATAACGAATATAAAAGTTCATGAGTAAGGATGAGTCTTTGAACTGAGACTATCAAGATGTTGAACTTATAAAGTATGGATGAATAATTATTGCAAAAATTAATTAAATTATGTAAAATGAACGTCGTTGCAGATTTTGAGAAATAATATCTAGGATGTACAGAGTGATCAACAAGAAAACAAATCAAGAGTGCTACCTTATCTTTTGTTTTATCGAAACAGCTGTCGTAGCTTAATCGTTCACATGCGTATACTTGTTATACACGGTCGTTTTATTGGTTGCCTACCTCTCAAAAAGCTATTATTAATTTGTTAATTATTATTAATAATTAATACTTCAATGGTAATCGTTATTTTCATATGAGTGCACTGTCAGATCACATTTCAGGTATGAGGCCGAAGTTTGAAGCACGAGGCGTTAGCCGAGTGATGCAAAACAGGCCGAATACCTGAAAACTAACAGCGCACGAATATTGAATCATGTTTTTCGTGTTCGTTTGGGCAAAGTCCTAAAAAACATTAATTAATTGTAAATTTTGAGGTTATCTTTGACAGACGTGAAGTTAGGTATGTAAACTGAACAGTTTATATATTTAGTTATACAGAGTGTCTCAGCTAAGACTTTCGAGCCTAATAACTCAGTTATTTTCCAGCGGATTTTTGTGAAATTTAAAATGCAGATATTTTAGACGGTGAAGAATAAAATTCCATTAATACAATTACCCAAGTCTTAAAAACGTAATTTTTACATGCCTTTTTAAAATGTTGAATCAATTAAGATTTACATGAAAAATTGATCGTCAATAAAAAATGCTGTAGGGAAAAACTCGTCCTTGAAAGACGTCTGGTTTGCAAGAAAAAAGCAAAAAACTGTGTTAAACGTGGCTGCAAATGCAAAAACGTAGACGCGTATGAAACAAACGCGCAATTTTGCAGAATTTTGGTCATCCCTTTTCGCAGAAACGCAGGCGACATATTTGACGTTTATCTTGCTAACCTTACAAACACTTACAAAGTTAAAGACAACATTTGGACGTAATTTATTATACTGGATGCTTTAATTCTTCCATAAAGGACTAAAACACGATCGGGATATTTTAGCAAGGTAATTTGGTTCACGTACGCTTCCTGTGTCTTCAAATAAATTGACGATTCTCTTAACCTTACATTTTGTAAAGCCTAGTGGATAGTGTTCCACGAGAAAACGAACTGTGTCATTGAAGTTCTTACGACACTCTCCATAGGCAATTTTTTTTCCTTTTTCAACAATATTGAAATTTCTGCCGCTGTCGTCTATTTTTAGAGTATTTTCAATAAATTTTCACAATTTGACGTTTCTGATAAAGCGCGCCCAATTTTGACAGACTTTTAAGAGTGTACAAAATGTTGCTTGGCAATTAATCATCAATTATTTCAAAAGGTAACTGCCCAAATACCTTCCAATTTTACATTAAATTTTTAACGACAAAATCTAATCTTTTCGTTGAATCAGACCAGTGATTTACTTAATTGTTTGTGTAGACCTCTATTTTTTAATGTTTAACAATCTAATAATAATCGCGTATAATTTTCGATAAAGGAAACAGGTGTTAAAATTACATTTTTTAACTTGAGCTAATTTTATTATTAATAATTGAACCTTCACGGTCTAAAATATCTGGATTTTAAATTTCATAAAAATCCGTTGGCAAATACCCGAGATATTAGGCTCGAAAGTTTTAGTTGAAACACCCTGTATACCACTTTTCACGATCACGAAAAACTCATTTTACCACTCATTCTGTGATCTTTGTTGATTACAGTTGCAGGGAACGTCCGTAAATTTTTTTTCAAGGTTAACATCATCACCGTTGCTTTAAAACGACGTTTTTTTGACATTTCTCCGAAAAATCTGCTTACCAGTGGCGGCGCGTTTGGCAATAAAGCTAGTAAAATACTACTTTATAAAGTAGGGTTTGAGACCACAATTTGTCTACGCCCGTGCATTGAACGCTTATTTGCATAGGATTCCGCTACGACATGATCGATAATTTGCAACGCCTGCTCTGATTTGTTTTCTTGTGTGCTTGCACTGATTAACAAAAAACTCATAAATGTTAAAATTGTTTCGTCCACTCTTTTTAGCTCCAAGAGAAAAATGGCCGAACATTTTTATTTGACAATCCAACTCGAAAATTTTTAACCAATCGAATTGCAGCATTTTTCAAATTTGGACCAATCAAATTGATTTATACAGGGTGATTCAAAACGAACGCACCAACTATTAGCAGTTGTACAGAATATAGGGAGAAGAATATAAAAAAATTGGAAAATTTTTTTTTCCCAGCTTCAATTAAAAGTTACAGCGTGTTAAATTTAGAAAATTTTAATCAAAAATGTTGAAAAAATTTTTTTTTGTTCCAATTAGGTACATTAGACGGAGTATTCGTTCAATTGCAATAACATTCACTAATTAAATTAGTTTTCTTTTAGTCCGTTTGCCTTTTTAAAAACCGAAATTTAAAATTTTTGTTACACAATTTTTGAATAAATCTTAGTCAATTAATCATGTGCTTGTATATGTCAACAAAAAAAATCAAAATTTCGAAAAATAAGAAAAAACAAAAAAGCATCAGGAGAACATTTGTATTATTTTTTTTGACGTTCCTCTCACTACTTTATACGATTACAAGTAGTTGGTGCGGTCGTTTTGATACACACTGTAGTGAAAAAACACCGAGCAGAGTGAAAAAACAACCAGCTGAGTGAAAAAACAACTAGTGTTTTTTCAGCGAAAAAATTTATGTCAAAATGAAACGTCAAATTTATTAGGTCAACTCGATAAAAATTTTCTCGGTGGATTGTCAAGTCGAATACAATTCGTGGTCTAATTTTTTCTGCAAAATTTGTCATTTAAGGCATTCGTAGCTTTTGCTTTTGGAAAATTACACTCGTCTCCTTCGTCGACTCGTGTAATTTTCGTTGCAAAAGCTACTCATGTCTTAAATGACAAATTTTGTCGGAAAAAATTAGACCACTTATTGGTATTATATATGAAAAAAGGTAGGTACACTTTTTTAATCACATCAGAATTACATCTTTTGAAAATTGAAAACGGTTGGACGTTGGACTGATGGATTTGGAAATATGTACGAATATGTTGGAATATGTGTTACGATATTTTTTTGATTTGTACAGGGTGACACATTAATGAATGATTTTTTATCATCATGTTAAAAAAATCAAACCTCCGTAGCATATTTTACAGTGTTTGTCAATGTTTAAACAAGGTCGCATTTACAGCTGGTTTTAATTTATTTTGTAAACAACTCACAAAAACAAAAATAAATGAAAATTTGCTGGTCAAAGCGCTAATTAACTGTCGTAAGGATTAAATTTAACAACAGATGTTTCCCCTTCTTTGTACGTACTGACATTTTGCCAGATTTTTGTATTTATCTCTTTCAAATTAATACAATTACGAGATACGCCACTCCCTAAAGTGCTACGATAAACCACTAAAATGTAGATTTTTCACATAAAAATTTCTAAAACCCAGTGTTTCTCAATAAATTTAATTTAAATTGAAATGGCAGGATTTCAAGAAATTATTCTGAAATTCACACAACATATACCGTTGGCGTTGAAGAATCGATTGTGAACGTACCACTCATCAGTCTGCAGAGTAAAAACACGAAACAATGATCTGGTGCGTTCACAATCGACTTTTCAACGCCTACTTTGATGATGAATTTAAATGAACACCCGATAGGTGCCAGGTCATGACTCCTCACTTCAAAATTTTAAAAGACACCCTATATTTTTGCGTACCTCTGAAAGAAGTGAAAGGGTTGTAAATGAAAATTTTTGAGATATTTGACTTTCGATCTTAAGAAACTGAGTAATTTTATGGATTCGAAAAATTCAATCGATTCGGTTAGAGCAATGAAAACAAATGAATATTTTACTCACAAGCCCAAGTAGGGAAGAACAATGTTTCATTATACGTTTAACAATAACAAAGAACAAAAAAATAATAATGTTATTACAGTTTTTAAGATAATAAGGTAATAAATGTTCTAATTGTGACGAAACTGAATGTTGGAATTGGTGAGCTATTGTTAGTGTTATGTGAAAAATGAAAATTATTTTATACAGCGTGTTCCAAAACTATCGGCACACAGCAATTTCCCATACCAATATTAACGCGAAATCATAATCAAATGTTTTTTTTTGCATATTGTAATGAAAGTGGCACTTTTTTACACGCAAAATCGTAGTGAAAGTAGCACTTTTTTACACGAAAAATCGTAGTGAAAGTAGTACTTTTTTGCATCATTTTATTCGATTTCCTTGGTGATGAGTGTCAAAGCATACCATTTTTTTTTTGTAATTTTTCATCAATCCTTCTGGACCAAATTTCCTAACTTACATCGATATGCAAAAAAATAGTGTGTACAACACGTTATGAAAGTTTCTTTTTTTCATGTATTTGCTTGATTAACTCGGGCTACGCCCTCGTTAATCAATCTGCAAATTCGTGAAAAAAAGTATGACTTTCATTACTAGTTGTACAAATAACTATTATGCATCTGTATTGTTTTACAGAGGTTTAAATTACTAAAAAAGTGGCAACATTGCACGGAAGATGTTCTGAATATGATAATAATAAGCAGCGGTAATCATAGCAAACATTCTATTATAGTGTACAGTCATAGTAACGATCTACACATTACAAACTGTAAGGTAAATCGATGTTGCCAAATGTAAATTGAAAAAAAAATTAAATACAACGAGCGTTTAGAAAGCCTGGTAAAAGAAGGAAAACAGTTTTTTTTTAAATGAACATGTCAGTTATGCCGATACCATAAGCCCATCTTAAAATAAAGAGTGTTTAGATACATGATATCTCTTTGTTTCCAGCCGTTGCAACCCTTTAACTATTTTTTTATGATTTAGTATATAGCATGATCTGTAAAGTTTTGGCGGCAATTTTGAAACACCTGTATATTTAACAGTCGCGTCATTTTTTTTTAATTTTCATACCTCTTTTTCCGAGGGTCAAGGTGGTGTAACCTTTTAAAGTTTGTACATTTTTCATACTTGAAACTAGGACAAATTAATTTTTCTAATCACCAACCCATTGTTTCCCAACGTTTATTTTTCAAAGCACTAATACATTGGTATGTACTCAATTATTTCTGTAATTTACAAGCCAAGTAGCAATTCGTGTCACCATTCAAACAATACAGCGTGAATACTTCGATAAAGTAAGCGGAAGATAATACACAGTGTGTTACATCATAATGAATTTTGCATTATGTGTGCCACCAATAATAATTTTGTGTTGTTTTTTTAATCGCATCGATACTGACGAACTGCAAATCCTACCATATCTGGATGCAATGTCGAAATTCGCAAAAGTCGGACGGGTATTTTTATTTACCCGATAACGTATATAAATATTGAGAGACCATCATGCTTATTTGACACATAGATAGTTAAATTGACAAATTATGTTCAGTGCTATCAATGCTGAAAAATCAAGAGGTAAACACTGTGAGAAGTTAAAATCCAATCGTTTTGTTGAGGGATGTCTCATTGTGCCTAATAGTATCGGGTCTTCAAATAAATATATATTTAGAGTAGGCGTAGGAGACATTCTAATTCTTTTAACAGTGTAAAGTAATTTTTGTAGGTAACCAATTATTCTCCGGAGTTGCATGGTATGCATAGTAAGCTTTTTCCCAATTTCATATTGTCATATTCCGTGGGGGGAGAATAGGGAGAATGCACTACAAATATTAAAAATATTTCCTAACCTAATTTTATTTCGTTAAAATGTCAGACGTTTCTTGTGTCATTTTCTACGCTGGAAAAATGTTGCAAACAATTGAATTTCCATTGGTTGCTCTAAATATAAATTTATTTGAAGGCCCGTTATATTAAGAGTAGAAGTGAGTCTTTTTGTGGTAAGCCCAGAGATTGAACACCGAGACGAAGTTGAGGTCGGCAACTGGGCGAAACACAAAAAGAATTCAAGCGGATCACAAAAAAAAAAAAAAAATCGGACATGAACTCATTTATTTTCTTCACTTCAACCGTTTCTATAGAAATACAGAAAGGCGCGAAGGTAAACGTCGTTCTTTCCCACCTTCTTTATCATTATTGATTCATCTCGATAATCTCTTTTTAAAACCATCTGATAATCGCTTCGCAACAGACACTGTAAAAATTCTTGGCCGTCAGGTCTTCCCCTGCTTGGCTCCCAACAAGCCACAAGTCTTAATCTCGTAAAAACCCGGAAATTATGGGAGCAGGTTCGATAACAATTTGACCTTTCGGCACGATCGCAACAGTTTTTTGCCGACTTGACATTTCCACGTGTCGCATAAAATATTCAAAGCCTCGACAAACATTTGTTTTATGCCCCCGAGGTGCGGGTTCAGTGTTGATTTTGTAAAATGAAAGGGCGAATTGTGTGCACTCTTCAGACAACACGAAAAAAATAAATACCTGTGCGACAGTCATGTTACGTAATATTAAAAAACAAAATTTGATTTGGATTTTGTCCCACTTTAAATATAAAGACTAAACGTCATTGTTCGTGGATTTTTTTGTCGTAAGTTGTTTGAAATAGCACTCGGAGGCGTAAAACCGCAAAAGATCCTGCGTGGGTGGCATATAAATTAAATGTAACGTCACGATTGGAGATGGCGCCAGTGTCCACACGTGACGCTTCTTACTGGCTCACTTCGACTTCGGATTTAGGGATTACCGTGTTGTACTCGGCATCTGAAGGTCTCGGTGGCCAAATGACGTACATTTTTCATTTCGAATTCTCCGAATAGGCGCGTGGATGTTACAATATTGATGTAATTTGCATTTCCGCTTTGTACACATTCTCGCACTAGTATCGATTGAATTGTAAATGCACGTTGCGGAACTTGTAGGTCATAAGGGGCGTGTGTTTTTGTTTCTAGCTTCATTTCGTGATTTATTCTTTTCTGAGAAACGTAAAAACACGGCAAAAACACAAAAATACAACAAATCAAAGACCGGAATGAGACAAGGTGACTCATTAAGTTTCTTGTTATTCAATCCCGTAATGGACCGAATAATCGACGCAGCCGAGTGGAGTCCCAGATTATACGATGGACAAGGAAGAAATTAAGATACTTTGTTACGCCAGCGATGCTGTGATTACATCGGAAAGTGAAAACACAACCTGGATAGGAAAAAATGTCTGCTGTGGCGTATTTTAACGTGATTTCTGTGATCCGATTGCGAAAACTGCGTCCTCTAGTCGACCCGCGTTGCCAAACAGGGCCGTCCTTAGCCTTTACCCTGTCCTAGATCTAAATTTACAATCGATGTTTTTTTTTTTTGTCAACAGATGAGCACAGCGACAGCGAAGAATCCAACACCACCACTTCGGGTCACCGCGTGCCCAAAGGTTACCCCCAAAAGTCCTACTACAGCCGTTTTACGTATTCTAGTCAATCAACGCCCACCAGAAGATATCAGTGCGATGGTACGAAATCGACGAGATCCAGCAGCACTGCCAGTGAAAACAAAATTACGTTCAACGAAGGTGAGTTTATCGCTTCGATGATTCAAAGGTCAAGACGAAATTTTCCGGTCGAAGACACAAACCATGGCCAAGGGAACGATTTATTTGTTCGCTAAAGAGATTTATAGATCTGACGGGCTCGTCGAGAATGCTCCGATGGGGCAAAGCGTCGGCTTATTTTTATCGATTTGATTTCAGAACTTGACACATTTTATGATAATAAAAAATTATAAAAATGAAATGTAAAATAAATATATATCTCGATTATCGCTTGAGATACGACTTTTTTTCTTTAAAATTCGGATTGTCACATTTACCCAAATACTCCCTTTTGTCTCTGGGGGGGCAGTTTTGGGACACCCTGTATATGAAAAAGATCTCCAAGGTCACCAAGGGGCACTTTGTCGAAATGACAGTAAAAAACGGAAGAACATCAGAAGATATGTAAAAAGCAAAAGTTTCTATATTTGGGAGAAGAAAAAAATGAATTTGAAACGTTTAACCACATTTTCCCCTTGTTCACTTATTAGAGATACTACGCTTTACATATTATGATGCATTTCAATTTCACCCTGTATCACATCTGCACATTGTTCGGTTGATTTCTGCTTCTAAAAAAGCTTGCTAATGATTGTAAAATCACCGTAAAACTCGCTGTTGGCATTCCATAACTCGCATTTGACCATCCAATTAAAATATAATCGGTGCCTTGATAAAATTCTTATGACTCGACACATTACCTGAGCGGTGGCATAGCAACAAATCAATTAGTCAAATGTAAGTCACTAATTGTTTTCGAAAAAATCATTTATCAGAGGTAGGCGCTGAACTGTCATTGTCACTGTCATTTTGCAATTTAGTCAAAGAATCGTTACGTGTCCATTTAAGAATCGATGACAACGCATGTGAGGGACAAGAGCGATCCAGTAGTGAAAGGTAGATTTATTTTTTTGTGATTAAATAGAATTCGTGCGATCCACAACTTGTTGCTTTGTTGTTCTACTGTCTGGCGTCTGTCTGAAAGGGTGCTACTGACATCAAAGAGCTTACAACAAACAAGTAAACAACCCTCGGAGGTATTTACATTTGAATAGAGCAAGGGTTACAAGTTCAAGGATTATTTCATTTTATTTTTAAGTTGCATGCGTGCTGTTCTAACCCTATTTAACTCTATTTTGAGTTTTCTTTAAAGTCACTTCAGTCGTGTTAAAAATAAACTCTGGAGGCTTCCATCAGATAGTGTGAAAATGTAAATTATTATTATTATTTTTATAATCATAATTACACTAAATACAATTGCATAATGTTTTGTACATTGTAAAAACAAATTTATTTCTTTAATAGATCAATTGAAAATTAATTGAATTGGCAAAATTTTATTTGAAAATAATTTTTACGATTTTTCTAGTACCGTTGTGGTTCTTTCATTGCTTCTAAAATATGTATTTAATTTTTTATTGTGTACACATTCGCGGAAGCCAAGAAAATAAAAGAGGACTCTGCTTCCAATTATTTTGTTTATCTCTTTTGTAATAATGCTTCAAGTCCGCACCAAATGATTTATTTGCTGACGGTTTACTTCCTCATAAATTATCTTGTGAACCAAATAGCAACTGTTAATAACATTTAATAAAAAACAACTATCGACCGTCTTGGTGATGAAAATCATTGCCAAAATTTTGTGTGTATAGCCGGAACTTTATAGATGTGGATTGGGGACTTGTCGTTAAGTTGGCACTACCAGTAAAAGTAACTAGGCGCGCCAATAAGGTATTTGGAATTTGTGACAGATCTCACTATCGTTCAATCATAAGTTTTGAGCGACCTTGACAATCTACATCCAAAACGTTTTGACGTAAAGTAAATTATTTATTTTTTTTATGAACAATTGTCAGTGTCACAATTAAATAAAAAAGTATACTGTACCACCCTAAAATGTGCGCATGTGGACCAGCTGTATAATAATTTTACTCCAAATCATAGTTGAGGTTATGTTCACTTCACTTCCCATACCTTTCTTCCGTAAATTCATTTTTAAATTTGAAATAAATGACATTAAAAAATGTTGACACTCAGTGTGACCAATCGTATTCTCATGAAAATCACTGTTTGGCTCATACAAACATGACAACTTTTTGACAATTGTTTATAAAAAAATTTCAATAATAGTCAATTTTTGTTTCAGCGTCAGATCATTAGACAATTCGACATTTTTTCAAGATGCAGCACGTGTACCTGTCGTGAAAATAAATTACATTTTATATTTTAATTTTTGTACCATGGGTGTGTTCTCCATATACAGTGTCCCATAAGTGCGCGGCAAAATTTTAACCACGAGCTACTAGCTTCATTTAGAACTCGGAAAAAATATTTAAAAAATTCTATGTCAAAAAATAAAACGACATTTAATTTTTGAGCTACAATTTTTTTTGACAGAATTTTTTAAATATTTTTTCCGAATTCTACATGAAGCCTAGAAGTTCGTGGTTACAATTTTGCCGCGCACTTATGGGACACTTGTATACGCAACTATACAGTATGTTGGGTTAAAAATGAAATACATACATTGTAGGACCGTACAAGAGCAAGAAAACTACACCTTAGAAACGTCCTGAATGTTCGTTGTTAAAGTTTGTCATGGCCACTCCGTTAATAGTGTTAATTAAAGAATCATGTTTCAGTTTTTTTAATTGATAAATAAATTTCCGTTTTTACTAAAGTGACGTACATGAATGAAATTTTTTTGTTATTTGTTGGATTTGTTATAACGGGTGTTTTTTTTTTAAATTTGACGTCGAAGTTGACGTTGGAGAAGAGTCGATTGTGAGCTCACCATCGGACCAGCTGTTTAAATCTAACCTCACTTTTTGCGTTATTTGTGTTTTTAATCTACAATTTGAAAAATCAATGTTTTTAAGACGAGTGGTTCATTCACAATCGACTCTTCAACGCCAACTTCGATGCCAAATTATTTAAAAAAACACTTTTTATTTAAAAAATGGCATATTATTTACAATTAAAAGGACAGGCTGCATTGAACATTTTTAAGCGAAGCTGGGGGTGGCTGATGTGCTGCTAATAAATTGTAATGACACATCGGAACATTTCCTGTCGACGCTCGGTATAAATCTTTGTGTACTCACAGATAAAAAATTGCACCACCCAGAAGGAAGCTACTGGAATGAACATTTGTCGAAATGTTTGCTTTTTGATAACGAGCAAGCAAAATTTAGAGAGAAACATTCAATAATGAGTTAAATTACCACGTTCAGCACAACGTACTCCAGTTCTTCAGGCCACGTTTTCAGTGAGGTGGTTTTTTAAATCTAATCCTATATTGAGAAAGAAAGGAGATAGGATGATATACAGGTGTGCTAAAAAGGGCTCATACTCTTTATGTCACACGAATCTACGTTAAATACCAAACAAAAAATTCAAATTCGAATTTGATCTTAGACGAATAGTTTTAAAATTATTATTATTATTAGCAAAAATGACATTCGACAATCCTTGCTACTTTGAGATTTCAAGGAATATTTATTTTACTTATTGAATGATGTGTTATTGATGCTATTTAAATGTATTTTTCCATTCCAATCGAAGCAAATTTCCACGAGCCGCGAGTTAACAGTAAATTGGTACTAGAGTTTTTTACTTGTATTTCAACATAGAATCACGTGATGTAAATATTATGCGTCATTTTTAATACACCCTGTATAATAAAATATCGATACGAAAACTCATACAGTTGCGGACACGTAATTTTAGACGTCAAATTTATGTCAATTAAATGTAAGCCGCGCTTTATTGTCATTATAATTGACGTTTGCAACTATTTGACATTTGAAAATTTATTTTTGGCATGAAAGTATGTATGATAAAAATTACAAAAATCGAAAGTGAGGTTAGTTTGCACCTAAAGCCAGTTTTACATTTTTATGTCAATCGAATGACAAATCGTCCAAGATTCCGTGTCCGAAATAACGGGCCTTCAAATAAATTTATATTTAGAGCAACCTATGGAAATTCAATTGTTTGCAACATTTTTCCAGCGTAGAAAATGACACAAGAAACGTCTGACATTTAACGAAATAAAATTAGGTTAGAAAATA
Source organism: Tenebrio molitor (assembly GCF_963966145.1). Lineage (NCBI taxonomy): Eukaryota > Metazoa > Arthropoda > Insecta > Coleoptera > Tenebrionidae > Tenebrio > Tenebrio molitor. The sequence continues at coordinate 1,871,879 of NC_091049.1, forward strand.
TTTTTAATTTTTGTAGTGCATTCTCCCTATTCTTCCTCCACGAAATATGACAATATGAAATTGGGAAAAAGCTTACTATGAAACCTGTGTAACTACGAAGAATAATTGGTTACCTACAAAAATTATCTTTACACTGTTAACAGAATTAGAATGTCGCCTACGCCTACTCTAAATATATATTTATTTGAAGGCCTGATAGTACATTACACTTCCTCTTTCCAAAATAAATTATTAATTTTTACTGTATAATCTTTTAGTAGAATTTGCCAAACATTCTTTACGTAATTCTTTGACGATACTGTCGAGGACCAAATTGTTAGGAAATTGGCTCAGCTTTGCAAAACAGCTGTGCCGACTGGCACCAAAATCAATAGACCTCTGAAACCCTCGGTGCGTTTTTATTAAAGTTATCGTGAACAAAAGACAGAACGTAGACAACAGACAAACAAAATCTGCCAAGAAAGTAGGGGTTGCCAGTGACGTCATTGTGCGGACATCGAGAAAAGCTGAAAAATGAGAAATTTTCCGAAAATGTGTCTTTAAAAAAATTAAATTGACATGTTCCACCTTTTTTGAAAAGCTCAAATGGAAAGAAAATATTTCCATTATGCCAAACTTTGCATTCCCAAATTTGTGCTGGGATCTGCAATGAACAAGTTAAAATAGACCCATTTTACGTGCTGTAATAGAAATTCGCCTTTTGAAACAAACTAGTGCAATTTACTTTTTCAAGGTGGGCATTCCTGATCTTGGCATGACGAAAATGAAATGTCAAACAAAATAAAACGAATTTTAAATTGTCTTAAAAGGCGCAAAGTAGAAAAAAATAGTGTATGGTATCTCGTTTATGAGGCATTTTGTAGCACTTACGCCTATTCATGGCACGCCTCGCAAACGCGTCGTGCCCTAAACCCTAAATGCCTAAATGCTTCTTACAACACTCGTATCATAATATACCATTACGCAACAAGCCTTCCAGACAATTTTACTTAGATTTTTCAATTTTTGTCCTTACTTAGAACATTGCCTTTTGTCTGCATCGATTATTTCTCTAATTATCCAAATTGCTCTGCACGAATTCCTCTGTAACACTTTAGAACGTTCTCCCGAAAACAATAGATTTTGACATCCCTTGAACAAATTAAAATCGACGAGATAAGCCACATCACTACTCTGTAAGTACTTAGTAGTAAACAAATATTTATTTTTTTCGGCACCAATTTTCCAGCAATGTCAACCCCGAACGATAATTCCAACAAACATTTGCACAACGACAGTACAGGGTGTTTGAATTTCAACAATTCGACGACACACTTTTTCCCACGGTTGCTCGCTTCACGTGCCCCTAATAATCTAAAATGACATCAGTGCAATTACGGCGGACACGCGATCGAAATTGGACCGTCATGTCCTTTTATTTTGTTTTTTGATGCAGCGCAACACTGGCAACCGTGGAATCTCTTCCTTTATCTTCCCGGCGGCGCTGTCGTCCAATCGTGTCATAAATTTTAACAAGGTTCTGGATGTGTGCTGCGCTAATAAAAATTTCCGTTTCCACCGACGGACTTTATTCGTTTTTGTTCCATTAATTAATTTTAGCTCGCATCACGATTTTCTTATTATTGCAGCACGACTTTAGTTTTTGCGTGTATGCACCTTTGATCTTTCTATTCAACGTACTATAAATAGATGCGCATCATAATTAATGCGATGCACTGGGAAATTCAATAAATAATAACATGGTTGGGTCCAAACTTCCAAAAAAATTGTCTGGTCGATAGTGCTGATGTCGTAAATTTAAATAAATTGCAAATGGATGACGAAGGGAATTTCTTACGGTGTAATAATTCATGATGGTTTGTGTCGTCATTGATGTCACTTGTTTCTTGTGTAAAGTTTAATAATCTCTGTCATTCATGAGAGCGATAATAAGTTGAGAACACGCCGGGTCTTCTCCAGAAACAAATTTGTAGTAAAAGTAAAAGGTTTGGAAAATTGTGGCCTGTTCGCAGTCGTAAGTCATTCTTTATTTTATTTAAATAATAAATGTGTGATTCGTACGGAACATAATTATGCACAATAATTAATTCCTATTTATTTGTCGTTAATAATGATGAAAATGGACGATGTCTAATGAGCATGAAGCAATGAACTGTATTTTTTAATATAGCTCGGTCAGTATACAGGGTGAAGCAAAACGAACGCACCAACTACTAGCAGTTGTACCGAATTCAGTGAGAACATAAAAAAATTGAAAACACAATTTTTCCCTGCTTCAATTAAAAGTTACAGCGTGTTAAAGTTAGAAGATTTTAACAATTTTTTTTTTCAATTATACAGGCTGTCTTAAAATTATCGTATTCCGAGTTGTTGTTTGTTGTTTTTTCAAGAAATATCTTTTTATTTATGTTTTAATATTTTACATAATCATCCTCACCATATTTCAAAATGAATGTCAACCATCTATATTTTTTATTTGAAGAAAACATGATGAAAAGTTTGAACCTTCAGACCCATATATCTTTGTAAAGACTCCCCCTATATTTTTTATTTTATTTTTTCGAGATTACTGAGATTTTTCCCTACAAGACCCCCGGCTTGGAATACGTTAATTTTGCGACACCCTGTATACTTTATACGATTACAAGTAGTTGGTGCGGTCGTTTTGATACACCCTGTGGAGATGAAAAAAAATTAAAGGAATTGCAACACTGCTGATTTTTTCCCACAAATAAAAAGAATTACATAATGAGTTATTGTATGTAACTTGATATCGGGTGTTCATTAAAATTCCCGTAGAGAGTTGACGTTGAACAGTCGATTGTGAACGCGCCGCGGATCTATTTAAATCTAACCTCACTTTTTGCATTATTAGTGTTTTTAATCTGCAGACTGACGCGTGGTGCGTTCACAATCGACTTCTCAAGGCCAACTTCGACGGAAAATTTATTAAATGAACGTCCGATACAAATTCAATTTTATAATTTAGAAGTTGCAAAAAATTCGTATCTGATTTGAGCAAGTACAAAAAGATAGGTGATCGATTATTTTTGTTTTTAAGTACTTGAAAATTGTTTTTTTTTTATTTTTTTTACCTTGATAGATAAAAAAAATTGTTGTATCTTTTTTTGAATATGTATATTACATTGTTTGTGATTGTCCATAAAATGCAACAATATTGTTTTTTCTACCGTAGTTTGGAAATCTTTAACATTTGAATACTAATTTGAGTTAGGAAAAGTTGAATATTTCCTAACAAGGGTGGAAACAATATTTCAATACTAAAAGTTGAATTTTGATATACGTAACGTAAAAAGTGGTATTTAACCTTCATCAAATTGTTTCTCTATGGTAACGAAAGCCGAACAATTATGATCCAGCTTTTTAATTTAGAAAAAATTAATAGAATATTAAAAATATCCAAATTTAATTTATTTTCCAAGTAGTAAAAATCATGTGTACAATACGTCGGAAATTCATTTTTTTGCGTACTCGGCTATCGCCTCGATCAAAAACCCCATGCCTAATCCGAAAAAAAATACATTTCCTAATTTATTGCACAAATGACCAAAAAACCTGCGTTCTAGTGATGAATCGCAAAGAAAATTCCGTACTGAATGAACTCGAGATCTTTTTATTGTCAGCGTTTTTCCCGTTGGTTCGTTATTTTTGTGAGATCCCCCCAGAACCTGTTACGTAACAAAATGTCCGAAGCTCTCCCCCTTTACTAAAAGAATTGCGCCGTTTGAACGTACTCTATTTATAACGGCCTCACAAATAGTTACGGCGTCCAAGTAAATTTCTCAAAGTAATTTTTCCCCTCGTCTCGCGTCGCGTTCTGGAACCGGGAGGAATAAAATTACAATTATTTCCACTCAAGTCGGTAATTGCGTCCCGTGTTGTAAGAGGTTAGTTAGAATAAATGTCACTCGAATTAGCATATTTTCAAACCTCTTGCAGTGGCTCTAACTGAATGTTAAAAAAAAATCGTAACGCAGCAGTGCTGAAATATTCATGGGAACTTCAGAGGTACGTGCCATTTAATTTGATAAACGGCTCAATCGAGTCATTTTGAAATTGGCCGAAAGCAAATGAAAGCGTCACCCGGGGATGTATTTTTGTGTTTTCCCCTCATTTCTATTTTCGAGGCAATGTGTTACATCCGAAGTTTAAAGCAAACATTCGGAGAATTTGACACGGCTCGATGCCTCATTATGATCTTAAACCAACAACGACTCTAAAAAGACAACACCAACACACGAAGAAGAAAACAATAATACGAGATCAATAATGTAGTCTGGATAAAACTGAAACTGAGTTTAGACGAGTAAATCGTTCCGGAACTGGCTTCGAAATTGGGTCCCAAGACTTGAAAGGAGAAACTAAGAGATGAGGGTTTGTTGGTGATTCTGTTTTTGTGGTAGAATCGAAGAATTGTTTACAAGATTGACAAGAACATAAGAAATTCATCACAACAACAAAGTTAATTTCGCTCGGGTTAAATCTACGACCACACATTGTGGGACAACAATTTAATTAATTTGTCAATGCTTGTGTTAAAAGTAAACGATCGATCCGATTTTATCCCGGGTTATTTCAGGGTCTGACGCAATTCATCTAGGTCTAGGTTATTTGGTTCTTGAGATAATAACTACAAAGTTGTCACCATCATGCTCACTGATCAGCCAACAACAGTGATTGATAAGGGATCTCAAAACGATCCTCACAGTTTTTGATTTCTGTTTTTCCAACCAAATCTAGTGCTTTTTTCACTGTTATGATTTTCATTCTGCTCTCCAGCTTCGCAGCAACTTGCTTTATTTATTACGTCAATAACTGGCAGCAAACTGATGTTTAAAAAATGCAAATTTCTTTCAAAAGATGTACACATTCGCAAATTATTATTTTCAAGAGTGAACTAAAAGTAGGTACTATACAGGGTGAAATTGAAATGCATCACAATACCGGGTGACTTTTAATGATTGAAACAAATTTAGTGGGTTGGCACTCCCGAATAATTGGTACGCCTGGTCATTCGTCAAAGAGTTGTCTGTTGATTCGCTTTCTAGATTAAGATTCTAGATGTACCTACCTATAATCTGTTTCAAAATCAAAAATCCACCACCTGTTGAATTATGTTGGCAGAAAAAAAATCCCTAGAATAAACCATCATTTTTTCTAGGTTGGCCCAAACTCCTGCCAAAATTTGACATTGAATTGTTGAGTTTATTTACGTAATACAAAATAATTATGTACAAAAAGGTCGTAACTACCAGATCATACCTTTTGAGTGAAATAATAAAATCAAAATAAAAAACACGATGAACTATCATCAAAACGACTGTCAACAGTTTTTTTTTCATAACCCCACTTTTTTCTAACACTTGCAGATACACTAAAAACAAAAGTTGGCGACGTTGTCGGTTGTATTTTCGAGGTTAGTGGATTTTTGATTTTGAAACTGATTATACAATGATTTATTTTGACTTTTGAACTTGTCATATTTGAATTTGACAGTCAAGTGACCCCAACATTAAATCGTAAATGTGTTGCCAACCGAACAAAAATAATTTCAGTTATTAAAAGCCAACATGCTATCGGGTGTTTATTTATGCTGAAAGTAGGCGTTGAAGAGTAGGTTGTGAACGCACCACGGTGCAACAGTCTTGGTAGAGATGCTGCGCAAATGGAATAAAGAACAAATCCCATTTTGCCAGGTACATTTTCTTCAATCCAGAGGCATTTGCAAGATCGCCAACTTGATATTGTTATTTTCAGAAGAAATCCTACTGTCTGTGTACTCGTTTTAACGAATCACTCGGTATTATAACTACGCGAGGGACATAAAAGACGTTTATAGATTGTTTTGTTTCCCTGGAAAACTAATAAAAAACTTTTCCGTTCGATACGAGGACAGCTAAGCTGAGCTAAGCTTCATTGTATGCAGAAAGTGCAGCAGTGAGAAGTTCCTCGAGTGCCGTAACTGGTATTTTAAGACCTTACGCCCCAAACCAATCAATAGAGATCAAATTGTACCGTTTTCAACCGTAACCCTGTGTCAGTTGAAGTTTTTGTACATTGTTCTTTGGAAGGTTCCTTTAGGGTTGTTTTATTTTTTGTTCCAGACGAATATACGCGCATTACGACACCTAGACAAGATGTACTATTTAAAAAGGGTTACTTGAACAAACCCAAGACCTACCAGACCCAGACGTCCACCGGTAACTCGACCACATCGACTGGTAACTCGACGGGTAACGGGACGCCCGACCACCAATCGACAGGTACGCCGTGTGCCTCCCCCAACGAGCAAACCACTCAAACCGCCACCGTTTCAGATCTAGAATACGAATCCCAGTTCGTCTTCCCGAATGGTTTCGTCGATCAGAACGGAATCTACTACGTCAACAGTGAGTACAAAAATGTATCACCACAATTACGCGTAAAGAAAAAACGACGGCAGCTGACGCCGCTCGGTAGTTTTTTCGCGGCTTGGACCCATTTCAAAGAGTAGTACGGTTGTCGCAACACACATAAAAAATTTAATGTGCCATTATTGTTAACGTCGATATTTCCGGTATTATCCGGACAATGCGGTGTTATTGCTGTGCTGTGGAAAATCGGTTGAGTTTGTTGGGACGGAAAATCAGGTTCCGGCTCGAAGGACCGTGAAAGTTTAATTAAGTTAGCGTTGAGAGTGGCCGATCGGGGAGTTCGTCTAGACTTCAGAGTGATTGCAAGTGATGATGATATAGTAATGATGGATGAGAGGTGCGTGCAACGCAAGTTGGAACAGTGCCAACATTTTAAGATGGGGATAGCTTGGATCAACTGCTGAAAAAGTTCTCAATACCACTTAATAAATTTCGTCTGTTTAACAATGAGTTCAAAACTAATTGTCGACTTAAATACTGTGTTTTGCATTACATATTACATTGTAAGACACAGAGAAAACTACTCCTCTCATTTTTCTTATGTGGAAGTTACACTTTGAACAAATTGTGCCTGTCGCATGAATTGTGACTGCAGCCTAAGTCAACAGAAATTGGCGCCAAATGCCATAATATATGTTGGTGTACCTGACACACCAAAATTATAGGTATTCGTTGCCAACCTAATTATGAAAAATTTATCAAGTTATGTTATTATGAGATTATGGACCTTGCTAGGAGTTTCAAAGTTTCCAAGTTTCAACGAAAAATTTCGCATAGTTATGAAATTACATAAATAAAATTGTTTGGAAGGTAAGGTTGCTCCAGGGCTGTTGACAGCAGAGCAATCAGAACTTGGCTTGATGGAACAACTTTACCTTTAAACAATTGTCAATGTCTAATTTCCCTCAAAGACCATGCTGTACCACCCTAAAACCTTCCGTTTCGGAACACCTGTGTCGTAAAATCTCCCTAGATCAGGTTTGAGGTTATATCAATAATTTTCAAGGCAGAAAAGTTTCAGGTATAAGCAATTTTATACCAAAACACAAGAAATAAAGACGATAATGACACTGGAATAATACAACTGAACATATTCAGTAGCGCAAGCGCCTTTACATCAAAATATCTGACGTACAATTTGACATTTGACGTTCCCAACCTAATAACTATCAAATAACTAGTGGCTCATACCAATATGACAACACTTTGACAATTGTTTTAAAGAAAAAATGGACTATAGTAAATTCAAAAAACTCCTGGACTGTCAAAATTAAATTTTAAATAAAATGCTTGTTTTCACTGTACTTGGATATAAAAAATGTTCGGTAGAGTGTACCGACATCAAAATCTAGTTACAAAATATATTTAGGTTATGTTTTCATTTTTAATCATTGAACTAAAAATGTTTTGAATCATTCATTGCTTCGAACACAAGTGAAATGCAGAAAACTAAATGAATTAGAGCAATTTAATAAAGTTTATAAAAAACACGCGACAAACTGAAAACAGGTAACAAATTAAACAACAACCAAAATCATCCAGACCAAAATAAACTAACCTGTTTCATTTATTCAGAAGAAAATTATTTAACACTTGATTAACACTCTCCAAAATTTTGATTTGTGAGTTACAAGAACGAACACCAATTCTTAGTTAACAATACTGGAGCGGCTTTGGCACAAATTTTTAATTTCTTTCCGTTATTATCACTTTTTTGTTTCTTCCTCAGAATAATTTCTTATGGCCTTCTTCTCTCGCGCCAATAGAACCACCCTAGTTCGTTTTGAACTTTCCATTTGAACCTTTTTACAAAATACACTTAAATAATTTTGCAATTTATTTGACAATGTCAATTTAAACAAATGAATAGTTTGAAAAATTAAAAAACCATAGATAACAACTGGGTAATATGAAAATAACTAGTGATTTAACCAACCTAACAACTGCAATTTTGATTTTGACAGTCTACGTAAACCATAAAGAAGTTCATGGGGCGTACAAAAATCTACATTATACGTTGTAATCGATGTTGTATAATATTTAAATAGCAAATGCCCCAGAGACCTGATTCACATTGTTGTGTATTCATTATTTAGTCCACGTACGGCTGGTTCGCCGTAGACAAAGAAGCGACGTGAGGAAATTGTTTTTTTATCACTTTGCAAATCACTTCCAAGTAAAACGGTCGATTATGGTAAATCTAGCTCGATTTAACACCGATGATACACAAGATGCTAAGAAAGTCGAACACAGAACAGCTTCTTTACAAAATATTAATGTGAACTGTCAAATAATTATGTCGTATAATAATTCGGGAAAAAGATCGTAGCAACAGTATCCCGTTTTCACGAATTCACGAATATTAAATTTGGATCGCTGTATTTATTTCGAATAAACGACCTCCCCATTATTAAAATTCAAGCGTCCTCCATAAATTAACCAGATATTATTTTTAACACGGCAGACATTCGACATTTCGCGTTGCCAACGTAATTCCGAAACTGAAAAATTTTTATTGTCGAGTTATGATTCATTAATAACCCCAAAAATTTATGTTGGCTATGCTGTCAAGTATGTCAGTGCGTACGTATTTCAAATTTGACATTAACCGCTGGCATATGAACACGATTTCAAACCTGGTTCTTGCGTTCTGTGATTTGTTGTAATTTTCAGGTTTCGAACCGTATCCAGTGATGGTGTACAATCCGCCGACGTATTACCCGGAATTCACAAGCGTCAAATCGAAGAGATGCAGCACGGGATCGTTGGTGAGTTATCGCCGAGATAAAATAAATGTGTACACGCGGTTTAGTTACAAAAGGGAGACAAACAAAAGTGTAATATTGTGAAGGCAGTGTCACTGTGTTTGCTGGCGATAAATAAGCCCATCATTAGTGCGTCCAAGATCCAAAAATAGCCATCGGAAAATAGACGCGCGTCTGCCGGCCCCATGTTCAAGAGGGTAATAAGAGAGATAATAACAACAAATTATGTCATTTTGCGTCGTTTGACACTTTTGATGTTTGTCATTATGGCATTTGAAGAGTTTAAGGATCTTATTTGTTCGCAGACTGAATCGACGAGCCCTAACAACGAGGAAACTAGTCAAGATCTGAGTCAGAGCGAGACTCCGAGCAACGTTTCGGACATAAATCACGTGTACAACGTCATTTATCCGGGTTTCTATTACAACGGCGCATGTCAGCCGCAAGGTGAGAGAATAGAACTGTACCAAAGTGTATTGACATGGTGTACATAACTAAATGTCGGCGAGACGATGTGCCAACAATTCGTCCCCCACTAAAATATTTTTAATGCAATTTATAGCTACCACATAAGTGGCTCTTCACATCATTAGCAGCGTCAAAAATAGTATTGTATAAAATACATTTTAAAAATTCACATGTTTTTCTACTAGTAGATGCGGCGAGTCAAGCCGAACCCAGACGAGTGAAGAAACGAAGGCGAAGGAAGGTCTCGCGATCCAAGTCGACGCAAGAGGGCAGCACATCCGAGTCTTCGGACGAGGTGTTCAGCGATGAAGAACCGAAGAGCGAGGCCCCGATAAAAGAGGAAAATCCGGCGACCGAGGCCGAAGAAGAAGAAGAGAACGAGGTGGAAAAACCGGAAGAGAAAGACGAACAAAAAAAGGAAGAATCCAGCGAAGCCACCAAGGCGGAAGATTGTCCCAAATCGAAATATGATCTCAAACCGGACGCCGAAGAGTTCGTGCCTCGCGCTTACAGACACCCAGAAACCATTCCTTTGGAAGCGAACGTCCAGTTTATCAAAATACCGTCGAATTTCGTACCAGTGCCCATACTGAACCCAATGGGCGATTTCAACGCATTTATCCCGCCCGCTATTCCGATCAACTTCATACCTCAAAACTACATCAATTTTATACCTTACAAGACTCAAAACGTGCAAGCCGACGACGAGAGACCGTCGGAGAAATCATCCGAAGGAGAAGTCAAAGAAACGGTGGAAGTTCCTAAAAGTAACCAGATCGACATCGCGAAAATCGTGTCCAAGCTGGAAGAAGCGGCCAAAGAACAAGACGAACCCAAAGTCAAGGAAGAAACAACCAGCAAGAGCGTACCGAGAAAGAGGCATCGTTATCAGAAAGTCGATTTGAAAGCGCCGCCTCCAACGAATTTCAAGCCCGAACTGAAGAAACCGGCTTGGAGAGAGGCCAACACGAGTCCGAAGAAGGAAGCACCGACCACACCGAAACGAAATTATTCCGATACATTGAAGAAATCGATGACAGTGCAGCAGTGCGAACGGCACGAACGCAACATGGAGAAAATGAAGATGCACAGAACACCTGTGAAGGAGGCTGCGGTGAGAAATCACGTTCGTGTCGAGAATACTCCATCGAAAACTTCCGACGAATGGATTTCGGTGTCCAGTCGGAAGAAGAGGAAGAACAAGAACGTGGAAGAAGCAGAAGATGTGGAGGAAAACTCGTTGGAAAACTTGGAACCAACTAGCGAAGATAAAGACAAGATGGCGGATGAAGTAAAAGACGTTTGTCCTGTCCAAGAAGTGGCAGTAGTGAGAGAAGCGTCGCCTGCTAGGGAAGTACTGCTGGTGGAAGAAGTGTTGCCAATGGAAGAAGTGCCGCCAGTTGAAGAAGTGTTGTCAATGAAGGAAGAATCGGAGGTGGAGGAAGTATCGCAAGTGCCAATAGAAGAAGAGGCGTTACTACTGGAAGAAGCATCTCCAGTAAAAGAAATATGTTCTGTGAAGGAAATTGTTCCAGTTGTTTCGCAGTTACTTGAGGCAGTTGAAAACGTTCCTACACCAACCCCGACTGAAACTAGAAGTGAAGAAAGCAAAGAAGAGAAGAAGGTGACCAAGAAGAAGTCCAAGAAGAATCATGCCAAAACTCCAGTGCCGCCGCCTATAATTAAGAGAGTTATGATCAAAGATATTGATCTATCGTTGGAACAAGTCGAGGTGAAAGTTAAAGAATGCAGAAGAGTAGAAGTGGTGAATCAACATGAAGAAGTGATCGAAGAACCGGTGTCCATCGAAGAGGAATCTGTTAAGAGCGTGATGGAACAAAAGAAAGAATCTCCAGAGAAGAAGCCCAAAAAGAAGAAAAAGAAAGTTTCGAAAGTGGCGGTTTTGAGCAGCCAGTCTAGTTCAAATACGACTTTGAACGTGCCTGACGACTCGTACGATTTTCTTCTGGACGAATCTCTGGACAAGACCAACGTGGAGGTAATACCGGTAGCGCGTCCACCTAGAAGTTTTGATTTTGAATTGGTTTTGTTTTTGTTTAAGGTGTCGCAAGAACTCGACAAGATGATCCAACGGGGCATGTACAGCAGCCTCGAGGAGAAGATCAAATCGATGAACATCGAATCAAACGACAACTTCTTCAAAAGCATCATCCACAACATATCAACAAGTAGAGAATCCAGCGTGGAAAAAAACAACTACAAGAATCCCGACTTGAGCAAGATCCTCAACAATTCCAGTTTGCTGAAGACGAAACCGAACTTGGACCGAAAACCGGGCGATTTTTTAGGTGAGCCCACCCCCAAAACGGTTGGGGGTGAGAATTCGAGCGAGCCCCAAAACGACGACAGTCTCTACCCGATCACCAAAGCGGTGAAGGAGTGGATGACGAAAACGCGCGAAACCACCCCCGACGTGGAGATACTGAAAAGTCCCAGCATGATCTTCCGGGAGTTCGGAGAGGACGGTGACGAAGTGACGATTTACTCCTGTTGGGAGGAGAAGGTGCGCAAGACCTCGACCTCTTCGGTGGAAGAGGGCGAAGATGTCCTCGAAGTATACGAGAGCAAGTACGGAAGTAACGAAGACTACTCCAAGATCCAAGCAGAAGTGGAGGAGAGGAAGGGGAACTACCCGAAACACGGAAACCTGCCCTACAGGGCCATCTGTTGCAGCATCATGTGATGGCGACTGGCATCTGTCAAACGCAACTTACTTAATTCTGGTTGTACTTAAGACGTTTTCGACATGTTCCGTTTAGATCTGTATCATGTGTTATTGTCACCGGTGTTGTGACAATTGAAATGTGAAATATTTTTTATCGAGTTGTGTGACGCACAGGCGGTCTTGTGCTGTTATTAATTGAACTGAGACTGTATTCACTGACGAACGACACTGGGTTGTACTTTATTGAAGGTGTCCCCCCCCTATCCCCTAGATGGAACAAGGCCTGCTTAAAAGAGACTGAGATATACGCTTAAGGCAGGACGTTGCCGTGCGTCACATAAGCAACCAAAAAACACAAAAAAAATTTAAGTCTCTTTGTAATAATCTTAAGTCTATTGATTGTTCTGTTTCGTAATGTTGAATCGTTATTGTTATATAGTTGATAGGGGACAAATCCAGGGCCGTGTCGCGGTTTACATTATATGGCGGCCGCCAAATTTTCTGTATGATATGACGATGATCAATTTCATTTTTTAGTCGAATTTTTACGTTGGTTCAAATCACCGTAATCACTAGTGTAAAAATGCCATTTGCTCATTTCAATACCACTTATTGGTTGTCTTAATTATTATTAGAACGTAAAAGTAGCGTGCAATTTATTTTTTAAATTGTGTGGTTGGGAATGCACCCTCGCTGATTTCATTATGTGTAAATTATCGCGTTGACAATATTATCTACTAAAGGGGGTGTACATTTAAAAAAAGACACTGTATGTATGTAAGTCTAGTGGTAAGTTTGTTTTGCGCATGTATGGATTTATTTTTTTCCTTATTATTATTATTATTATGTTTTCTTTTCGTTTGGTTGTTCTATTACAATTATTTTATTGTTACAATGTTTGTTATTTTTGAGAGTTGTGCCTTTGCAAAATTTGTAAAATAAAGAAAATTACTAATAGACTTGTTTTTGTATCCTGAGCTATTAGTTTGATTCCGATTTGCACTATCAAAGGATACCAAGACCATTTTATTAAAAGTTTTACCTTTACTCAAACATTGTCCCGAATTACACCGGACGATATTTACAATTGTAAAAATTTTACAAGGACATTTAAAATCAATTTGTAACAAATATTTCTCATATTTCCTGTAGACCTTTGCGAGTGTTCTCTCTATTTATGAATCTATAAAGAAACGAATTATTTTCGTCCGATTCTCGCTTTTCAATGATAATAAAGAACTTGTTGGGCTTTGAAAAATTTCCTTTGCCAGTTCGATTCATCAATAACAACATTATCGACAGTACAATGTTCACTCGGTCTTGTTTATTTTTCATGCGTTTTTCGTACAACGCCGTGATAATAATTAGCCAGACGCACTACTTACTGTCTTATAACCGGCCTCTTCACTTCATTAAAAATGTTTTCGAGAAAGAGCCAATTTCCGCAGACAAAGGCGCCACAAAAACTGCGCTTCACTAAAAATAGTAATCAATACGCAACAACAACACTAAACACAAAAACAACGAACAATAAGAACAAAATCCACGAATTTAATTTCAAAGCAGCAAAAGACAAGGAATTTTTTGACTTCAAATTTGAAATGTCATTTGAACAAGAAACATTCTCGGTGACAAAAACTTAAGATGAATAATATCCCCAAAAAACACCAGGTTACTAGCGCTCTGTGGGGATCACTCAAACTACACTTTTGAATATACCGGTTGAATGCAACCCACAATACATGTATTGTAAGCAAAAATGTATTGGGCCGAATTCCCGGAAGTTCATGATGGCGCTCTTCAATACCTCCACGATGGGGGTGGTTTCGCGGGTTTTCGTCATCCACTCCTTCACCGCTTTGGTGATCGGGAAATATTCACGAATTAATTTCAAAGCAGCAAAAAACAAGGAGTTTTTTTACTTCAAATTCAAAATGTCATTTGAACAAGAGAAATTCTTGCTGAGAAAAACTTAAGATGAATAAAATCCCCAAAAAGCGATCACTCAAACAACAGTAAATTCAAAAAACTCCTGGACTGTCAAAATTAAATTTTAAATAAAATGCTTGTTTTGACTGTACTTGGATATAAAAAAATTTCGCTAGAGTGTACCGACATCAAAATTTAGTTAAAAACTATATTTAGGTTATGTTTTCATTTTTAATTATTGAACTAAAAATGTTTTGAATCATTCATTGCTTCGAACACTTGAAGTAAAATGCAGCAACTAAATGAATTGGAGCAATTTAATAAAGTTTACAAAAAACACACGACAAACTGAAAACAGGTAACAAATTAAACAACAACCAAAATCGTTCAAAATAAACTAACCTGTTTCATTTATTCAGAAGAAAACTATTTAACACTTGATTAACACTTATCTCTCCAAAATTTTGATTTGTGAATCACAAGAACGAACACAAATTCTTAGTTAACAATACTGGAGCGGCTTTGGCACAAATTTGTAATTTCTTCCCGTTATTATCACTTTTTTGTTTGTTCCTCATAATAATTTCTTATGGTCCTCTTCTCTCGCGCCAATAGAACCACCCTAGTTCGTTTTGGACTTTCCATTTTAACCTTTTTGCAAAATACACTTAAACAATTTTGCAATTCATTTGACAATGTCAATTTAAACAAATGAATAGTTTGAAAAATTAAAAAATCATAGATGACAACTGGGCAATATGAAAATAACTAGTGATTTAACCAACCTGACAACTGCAATTTTGATTTTGACAGTCCAGATATTTTTTGAAAGGACTTTTTTTTAAATACAGCTGTTATAATGCGTATTGATTATTATTTTTTGCGAAGCACCCGTTTTGTGGTCCTCTCATCGGCGAAAATTGCCTCTTTCTCGTAAACATTTTCATAATGCATTTTTAATGAAACGAATGGGCCGGTTATAATACAGCAGGTTATGCTTCTTTTACTGACAACACTTCTTCAACTGGCGGCACCTCATCCACCAGCAATACTTCTCTCGCTGGCGACGCTTTTCTCACCAGTGTCACTTCTTGGACAGGGCAAAGTTCTTTTGCTGGAGACACTTCATCTGCCTCATCTACCATCTTCTCTTTATCTTGGCTAGTTTGTTTCGAAATTTTTCCAACGAGTTTTCTTTGTTTTGGTCCTTTTCCTCGACATCTGTTTCTTCCACGTTCTTGTTCTTCCTCTTCTTTCAATTGGACATCGAAATCCATTCGTCACCGGATTCTTCCTTTTCTTGTTCGTCTTTCTCAGCCGGATTTTCCAACTCTTTCTCTTTTTCATCGGCCACGGCCACGGAAATTTCCTCTTTTATCGGGGTCTCGCTGTTCGATTCTTTAATCGCAGAACATCGCGTCCGAAGCAAAGAATATGTCCGAAGACTTGAATGTGGCGCCCTCTTGTGTTAATTTCGTTACAAATTGAAAATGCAACCCACAATACATATATATTTAGACGCAAGTGTATTATGGGTTGCATTTTCAATTCCACCGGATTAATCACTCACGAAATGCTCGTCGGATTTTCTAATTTATTTCTGTTGTGAGCCATTGCGATTGATTTTGAAATAAATATCAGTATTTTTTATTAGACTTATCTACATAAATATACAACTTTCTATACATGCTGTGATTTATAGAGTATTTAGATGAAAGGACACAATTACAAAACCTGTGTTGCCACACTATTTGTGAAATAAATAAAAGCACCCATCAGGTTCACGAACGTAGCACCCAAAAACACTGTCATCCACTTTCCATCGGAGGCGGTGACCAACGACGCCGTCACCGGTCCACACAAAATTCCCGGAATGGTCGCGATGGTATTGCTGATGGCGAACGTGGTCCCCGCATAGTTGGGCGCCACGTCCACGTGATTACTCAAGTGTCCGGCCGAATTACAAGCGGAGAGGCCCATCGAGATGCTCACTAAGATCACAGCGAACGGCAAGTGGTCCACCACGCAGAAAATCGCCAGGAACAAAGCGGGTCCCACTAGTCCCACGCTCGTCATCAACCTCCTCACGTTCAACACCGACCAGCTCTTATTCAGGAGTAACCCATCGGCCACGTGGCCGCTGATCACCCCGAAGATCGAGTTGACGATGTAGGGGACGGCCGTCAGACTCAAGCTGTGAGCGTTCCCCCCCAAGTACCGCGCCAGGTACGTCGGCAGCCACTGCATTATGATGTACGACGACCAGTTCATGGCGAAGTGGGCGACGTAGATAGCCCAAAGGGGTTTGCTCAGGATGAAGTCGGCCCAACGGATGCTCCTCGAGATGACTTTGGGCATGTGCAACGGGATCGTTTCTTCGGAACTGAAGGCGTCCTCAGGGTAGATGAAGTACCACAGGATCACCCAGACGAACCCGAACGAACCGAACCAATAGAAACACGCCTCCCAAGAGAGGTGGGGGCAGAGAACCGAGGCGACGGTTTGACCGACCGAACCCGAAGCCAGCAAGTAGCTGAAAGCTCGCGAGCGCTCCTCCACGGGAATGCTATGCGCGAACAAGTGGAAAATCGTGGGAAGACCTAGACCTTCGGCGAAACCGAGGACGATGCGGCAGATTACCAGAGCTGTTATGCTGTGGGCCAAGAAGGGGGTTACAAATGTGGCGATGCTCCACAAGAGGACGCTGCAGATTAGGACGTTCTTGGCGCCGAGTTTGCTTGCCCAGAAACTACCTGAAAAGGTAGGACACTATTTGAGGAGGAATCAAAAAATTAAAACCAACGCAAGGGATCAAATGAAGCAACAAAGGAAGCAAAAGGAAATGCGCCAACATATCAAATAAGCATTTTTCGTCAAAAGCTGCGTTTAGATTCAATAAAGGGTGCGTCTTGACTTAATTTTATATGTGAAATAGTGCATTTTAAAATTCTAAATAAAGTTTATTAATTCCATATGCAAAGTTTTGTAGAAAACTGTGCCCACATCAGGTGAGCCATTTTCCTCTTATATGTCAAGGAAGATGCAATATGCTGTAAAATTAAAATCTAAGAAACTTACCCAATATCTGACTAGTGAAGTACCCAAATGCAAAGGCTGAGAGTATCCATCCTTGCGCGTGTAAGGTCCATTGAAACATATCAGTCATTGGTACAATAGCTATGGGCATTATGACCCTGTCAGCACTATTAATAAAATTAGCGGCACTGCATAGTGCCACTATTCGAGAAGTTCTCGTCAACCAGCGTATCCTGGCCATGACTGAGGCCCTAAAACTCCTAATCAGCACAAACAGTCTTTACAACCATCACCGAACTTGCCTTTTTTACAAACTGACTAAAACCGTCTTACATTATAATCAAACATTCTTATTGTAGTTATCACAATTATTTTGTTAAAGCTACGTGTTATTTTTGCTCAGGAAAAATCACCCACAGTAAATAGCCAACATATCAACAGCTCCGCCATTTTTGGCCGAGTTGGGGAATTTCAATTCTTTACGTTGGTGGTTGATAACGCGCCAAATTCAAATCGAATTTTATTTTCTATATTTAACATTTATACAATATTTCAGTCTTCTACATCGTCGATTAGATAAAGAAGAGCGTCATTTTCATATGTTGGGAAGTAGAATCTGGAACAGAAACGATCAAATAACGGATTTACACAAATCTGTGGTGCATACTCTGGTTGATCAAATATTTTTAGCTCAGGAATTTTACAATGTTGTTCTTCGAACAAATGTTCCTGAAGGTTGCTGGAGCTTTTGCAGCTTAAATTGCAAAACAAGCACTTCTTGTTGTGCACCTGGCGGCGCACATAGTTGACAAATTTCACCTTCTGGTAGAAGTCAAAGGTTTTGGTTGATTCAGCAAAGTCAAAATCATGATCTGCTTCCATGTGGAGGCAAAGGGTGTTAATGTTGGTTTCACGTTTATTGCAAAATAGGCAGGTTATTATATCTTCCTTCTCATTCCAGTCATAATATTCTTCATCATCATTTGGATCACTATTCTCAAATAAGCTATGACAGTCATTCTGTTTTTGTATAGCTCTAGATTTTTTATCAGGTTCTAGATAATTGATGATGAAGTATTTATCATATTCAGTATTGTTTCTGTTTAGTCTTTTATGCAGTTTCTTCCTCATATGTTCCTTAAGAATGTTACGTTCTGGAAAAACACGATTGCAAAATATGCAAACTAATTTTGTGAGTGTTTCATCAATTTTCTCGACTAGCTCTTCAATGTACACTAAATTTTGGGGGTTCCCCAGTTGCAAGTTGTGTTGAGAAATCAAATGAGTCACAAAATCAGCCCTAGTACCTGAAATACTCTTAAATTATCTACCTTAAACAATTGATAATTTATACCTTCAAAATTCAGTTTGCAGAAAAGACACTGTCTGTGATAACTTTGGTCAGTACGTTCAAATTCTTGTATTTTTAAGACATGCTCTAATCTCAATCTGTGTCTCAAATCCTTGTCTTCCTTGAGTAGAGTTGACAACAAGAAATATAACTGGTTTGAGGAAGCAATTTTTATTGCAGGAACAATCTCTTCTATTGGTGTCATTTTAAACTTGTCTCTCCAATACAGCAGATATCTAAAAACCAAATTCATATAACCTGTGAAAAAAATCAAATGCAAAAACTTACTCAGGTAAATTATTAATGTTTTGTACTTCTTCTATGACTAGTTGGTGCGCTTCAAATAAATGCTTGACAAATATATCAAAACTTACAACTAAATTAAAAGTATTATCACATAACACGCAAGTGACTTCCGGTTCCGTGTCCAAACAGTTTGCATCCTCAAAAACTAAAGGTCCGAACATTTTGTTGTCGTTTTCTGCAAATTTACGCAATTAAAATGTCGCAATAATTTAAATTGGGTTAGTAGAAATACCACAGGAACCATCACACGCAGCCATTTTATTTTAACACTGTCAAATTCAAATGTCAATCAGTTTAGGGTTTTTGAATTTTTGATTCTACTCCGCCCAGAAAAACATTAATCTATTTTTATTATGTAAATTTATTTTTGAGGTTTTTGTTGATTAAACATGTTAATTACAATAACAGAAAGTTGATCAAACACTTTTAGGAGAGTTTGCGTAATAAAAATGTAATAATAGGGATTTTTGTATTGTTACGTCAAAAAATTTGACACACGAGCTACATAACCTCAACTTTTCACAATGTATCCGATAAGAATTGCATCAAACGGGTTACGATGGCTCCGACTAAAAATAAATTGCCAAAATCCGGGATGAAATCAGAAGAAAGCATTTTTACACTTGAATATTTGAAAAAATTTGTGTATGACCCACACCGTTTGGGGCCAACTTGTGTGTTACTGTTTCTCTTCGAAATAATTTTGAATATTTTTATAATCGAGAGGGTAAATTACACCGAAATTGACTGGAGGGCGTACATGCAAGAAGTTGAAGGTTTTCTGAATGGCACTTGGGATTATAAAGAACTGAAAGGTTTGTGTGTGATCAAAGAAAATCACCAATTAACATTCCAATTTTAGGTGATACAGGGCCCCTAGTGTATCCAGCAGGTTTTGTCTACATTTACTCCTTGTTCTACTATGTCACAACCAGAGGAAGCAATATTTATTTGGCCCAGTATATTTTCCTCATCTTGTATTTGACACAAATAGCCCTAACATATCGAATTTATCTTCATACTGCAAAAATCCCCCCATACGCCCTCATTCTGACCACTTTAACTTCCTACCGCATACATTCTATTTTTGTACTGCGCCTCTTCAACGACCCAATCGCGGTTTTGTTGTTTTACGCTAGTCTAAATCTACTCATCTCAAACCGCTGGTTGTTGGGCAGTTTCTTCTTTTCTTTGGCTGTTTCAGTCAAAATGAACATCCTCTTGTACGCTCCTTGTTTGTTAATCGCCTACATAACAAATCTGACTCTTGGTGAAACCTTCC
The DNA here is from genome assembly GCF_963966145.1 of Tenebrio molitor. Classification (NCBI taxonomy): domain Eukaryota; kingdom Metazoa; phylum Arthropoda; class Insecta; order Coleoptera; family Tenebrionidae; genus Tenebrio; species Tenebrio molitor. The sequence continues at coordinate 1,892,136 of NC_091049.1, forward strand.
TGAATTTATTCATTTGTGGCTTGGTACAGTTAATTCTCGGCGCCCCATTTCTCTACACCAACCCTTATTCCTACATAAAAGGGAGTTTCGATTTGGGGCGGATTTTCGAGCACCAGTGGACGGTGAATTACCGGTTTTTACCGCGCGAAATCTTCGAGAGTAGATCTCTACATTTTTCACTCTTGACCCTCCACATTTTACTTTTGTTGTTGTTTGCACCCACTTTAAAACGGTACTTGAGTAGTTACGCCAAATTGAGGGTAGTTACAGAACAGGTGAAGAATCAGATGAAGAGTGAGCGGCGCAGACGGCAAGAATTGAGAAAGAAAGAGGACGAGAAGTTGAGCAGAAAAGAAAAGGCGTTTTTGGAGAGTTTTGAAAAACAGTTCAAAAGTGACAAGGCTAAAGTGGAAACTGTTGATGACGTTTTTGAAGATAATGCCAAACTAGCGGATAAAATGAGTAAAGTTACGCAGTTGTTTGTTTTGCCGTTTTTTGTGACTAATTTGATTGGGATTGTTTTTGCCAGATCTCTTCATTATCAGTTTTACAGTTGGTATTTTCACAGTTTGTTGTATTTGGTGTTTTGTACAGGTTTTAGAAGACCCGTTATATTTTTGCTGTTGGGTGTTGTGGAATATTGTTGGAATGTTTATCCTAGTACTGAGATATCCAGTGGTTTGTTACATTTGTGCCATTTTGTACTGTTGTACGGAGTTTACAGAACGATGAAAATGTAATTTTAATGAATAAATAATTCTCTCTAAATAAACGTTTCGTTAAAAATATTTACTGATAAAAAATGTTTTTTACTTTGCAATAGGAACTAGGGGAAATAGCTTTGTAAAGTTGGTATTGAATAACGTAAGACAGACGGAAACGTCAAATCACTTGAAACAACATTTTTAACAGAAAAAAATATGAAGCAAGAATAAACCGACACCACCGATGCTTTAAATTTTAATAATCGGCGCGGAAATTGTGCCTGGTCAGGCCTGGGGTCTGGTCCAGTTCATAAGAACCGATCCGCACGGTAAACGTTGCGCAAATCAAATAAAAAATCTTATGAGTATTTACACGACTTACATAACGAATTAACGTTCCCATTCACAACGGTTTGTTTGTGATTTGCGCCCCCAATTATCAAATTAGATGGAATTAGACATTTTGAACGACGGTGGCGGCCTCTACGACAAGATGGACGCCACGACGAGGACCAATGACATAACCCAACATTATCTGAATCAACTTCTTTCCTAAATTGTCTACGAGTTCAAGTAGATGTCTGTCAACAAGGTGTTACAGAAAACATCTCTGTGATCATTGCAAGTGTCTTATTGAATATTACTCGTTAATAAAAGCGTTAGAATTTGCGCGCCATCTTGTTGTTGAAGATCTCGATCCAGTACCCGTCCGGATCGGTGATGAACGCGATATCCTTCATTTTGCCGTCCTGGGGTCGCTTGATGAAATTCACTCCCAGTTTTTCAAAGCGTTCACAGGCTTTGCCGACGTCGGGGACCATCACGCCGATGTGACCTGCACCGATCGTGTCGATCGCAATCTAGCGTTATTACTTAATCATTTACCATATCCTCTGGGGTCAGAATTTCCATTGTGGTATTTACAGTCTGGGTCGTTTTCGGTGCCCCAATTGCTACAATTACCCACAATAAAAAATGCGCGATCGTGAAGTGGATACGCACTGAGTTAGCTCGATGGTGGCTTTGCGGGAGAAAGTCCACTCGCCTCTATCGGGGGTTCCCAGGTCACCTTGGACGTCCTTGGGGTCTTCATAGCCCATGAAGTATAAAGAGAATTTCATCGCGGGAAAGTCCATTTTCTGCAACAGGCGCATCCCGAGGACTTCCGTGTAAAAGGGGAGGCTCTTTCTGGGGTCCTTGATGCGGTACATTGTCTGTTGGAAGATGAAATCCTGAAAAAACGCCGGTCAGATTGGGGTTGTGAGGTTAGGTTTTGGACAACTTTTGTTTCTTGCGGGGGCTCTTTGGACAGTTGTTTGGCTTCGTCGTTGGAAATTGGTGGGGCTGGGGCGTCACCCATGGCTCTTATTGTTGTATTAAACACAAAATTATAACTGAAAATAATTTAACAAAACACAACCGGTCGTATGATCCAGTGTATCAACGTTGAGTATGCAACCAATCATACAAAGCTTGTGTGACGAGATTTTTAGAAAATCTAGGAGATAAGTATTATTCTAAAACAGACAAACTGTATGTTACTATTATAACCTTTCAAACCTCATTTTGAACAATTTTTATTCGATTTTTGTCCAAAATTGAATCTTTTTCACTACTAGTATAGGTATAGGTATAGGTGACCAACCATACGAGTGCAGATTTCGTGATTTCGCCACCAGAGGCGTTGCAAATTGTAATTGCAACGCGCGTGCAACACGCCCTAACCTCAAAGACAGCCCCCCCGCAAGAAACGGAAAGCGCGAAGATAGTCAGATGGTGCTCTCCGGTGGACCACATTTGCCGATCTTCGTTTTCCCTCAGGTACCCCAAACTGTGACAACAGCCACCGAAATGAAAGGCATCGCTGATTTAAATCATTTATTTTTACATTCAATAAACATACCATAACATTAAATTTCAAAGACACCAATAACTCGAAAATGTAATTACTCCTAAACGTGCTGAGAAAAAGTCCTAGTTATTCCTTGTGCAAAGAGAAAACGAAACAACTCTGAACTGAAACAACAACAACAAAAGTTTCGCCGAAACAAAGAGTTGTCAACAATCAAAAATCGAAAATTCGTTGTGTGTTGTTTGTGTTTTTACGTGTGTGTGTTTATTTATTTATTATATCCCATACGAAAAAATCCGAAAAGAGAGCTTTAAGTGGATTTTTTCCCTTTACAACGACGACATTTATCTTACAATTTTTCATATGCAGAAAGAGAGACATTTATTTTTAAGTCAGAACAAATGGTTTAGGTGCTTAACTTTAAGGATCGGAACCTCGACTTTTCACCTTCTTATAGTACCTAGTATTGCGTTTGCCTACACGACTTTTGCTTGATTCTTGTGTTTTTTTACATTCCATAAAAATCTCGTTATTTTTATAGTTTTATGTACAAATTGACTATTTCTTAAGTGTTATTAACCTCTCAGTACGAAAAATTATCACAGTTATATAAACATTACGTGTCGAAATCTTACCGTAAAAAAGGAGAAAACGATAATCGAACCGACGAAAGAAAATGATAAAGTAACTAAATCATAGTAATTTTTATTAATAAAGTATATAACAAAAACCGATAATTTTTTTTAAATATAAATACAACATTATTTCTGTAGATCACAAGCTACTTACAAAGGAAAAGCCTAAAGAGGAGAGATATTACGAAATATCGTACAAAATAAAAACTGAAACAATTTCTATCAACACTTCGCAAGTTAAAGCTTTCTTCACTTAAAACTTAACAGATGTCGCAACGTTAACATAACGTAGAATTGCAATTTATTTACATAAACAACAAAGAAACCGTCCGGCTGTTTCGCATACAAAACGGGGAAGGTGTGCTTGCTAGAACGGATCGTAATAATAATAATAATAATTAAAAAAAAAATTGTTGTAATAAATCTGTTCCCAAACAATTCGCCACCGTCGAAAAATTCATCAAAAATCATCGATCAAATCAATAATTGAGCTTCCAAGAAAAACAAGAACAAAACGAAAAACGATTGCGTTGCTGTTTTTATACCCTTAAAGAACTAATTAAAAAAAAATTAAAATAAATTATATCATTACAAATATATTGAGCTATGGCGCCGGGGGCGGGGGTCCGCCCCGATGCGGACGACAAACACGAAATGATAATTAATAGTAATGACAGTTGAGGAGGGGCCGACCCCCGCCCCCGGCCCGTTTCATCATCATCATCATGAAATTAAACTATTTTTCTGTACAATTTTATTCACAAAAATTGTCTTTTTCGATAATGTTTTTTTTTGTGTTTTTTCTTTTTCAAATTATTATTTTCTACGATTTAATATTTAGTTTTAACGCTACTCTCAACCACCAAAATATTGCCCTAGAGGTGCGCGCGTCCGGCACCCCCGATCACAGTCAATTTCACAAATCTAAGTCCAACTCGGCGTAAGTACGGCCCCGTTCACACTCGCCGCAACAAACAAAACAACGTAACGCAACGTAACGCGAGGGGCGAGGCGACGCGGACGTGTGGGCGGGGCCCCGCGTGACGTTTCCGAGTTGCAGGGGGCGCTCGCGTCTCCGCCGAGCAACGAGATCATTCGCGGCCGTCTCCGGGGGGGAAGTCCCGCGTCCCCCTCGTCTCGTTATTCATTATTATTGTATTAAATGTAATTTTTGTTTTTTGTTAAAAATGTTTTTTGCGCTTATTTATCCTTCAGTCCCAGTATGGAATGTTCCATCAGGCTCGAGTTGGGCTGGTGGGCGTAGTTCCTGATCTGGTGGAGGGAGATCAGCTGGTTGGGGAAGCCGTTCGAGGGCTGGCTCTTGGGGAGGTCGAGGCTGTTCTGCTTCTGGAAGCTGATGGCGTCGTAGATGTAGGGCCTGTTCGGGGCGAGCTGGTGGTGGTTGAGGTTCAGGTGGCCGGACATGGAGTTTATGGGGGTGAAGGCCGAGTTCGCGTTCGACTTCGATATCGACGTGTCGTAGCTGTTGGTCAGGTTGGCGGCGTTCGGGGTGCCCGGGGGCGGCGGCGGGTTCTGGCTCAGCTGCTGCCTTATTATCACCAGGTCCTCGTTCTGCTCGAGGATCTGCCGGGGAATGTCGTTCGGGTAGTCGTGCATGTTCTCGGCGCTGTCCGGACTCACCTTCGGCCAGTAGGGGTGGTCGAGGCCTCGGTGGTTCAGACCTGAAGACACGAAAAATCAACGCATTTGCCGAAACGTAATCAACTATCATCTCTAACTATTTAACTGTTGGCAACAACCCTTGTTTCAGTCGACAATAACTGCCTAACTAATTTTAAATTGTGACAGCTCAAAATCCAACTTAACCAATCAAAATGGCTACTGTTGTGACTGACTTTGCTTATGTGAAACAAACTTGTAACTTACTTCACTATTAGTTATCATAGCTGTGCTTAGACCTAACCAGATTGATTTAGCTAGCTTTAGCTTTTCTAACTGACGTACGGTCATAACTAGTGACAATTCTAACTAACTTGATAATTTTAACTGCGATGTGATTTAAAATAGATCTCGTTAGTGACGTTTAAGTTTGTTTTTTCTTTAATTAATCTCCACTAACAACCCACCATTAAGTTAAATAACTAATTTAATAGATAATAAATTTTCTCGCACTATAATTTTTCCAACTATTTTACATTAATTAATCAACTAGGCCTTGGTCAAAGATTGCTCGATTATGACCGATTTACGGAAAGAGCTGTCAAAATGGAAACAAAAGAACAAGGAAACAAGACAAGAATTTGCCAAATTTAGAGACTTTTAAGTTTCTCACCTAAGCCGGGCCCTATGGGCGGTCTCTTGTCGGTCCTCTCCGCGTGCTTCTGCATGTGCTTGCTGAGGTACGTCTCTTGCGTGTAGCTCTTTCCGCAATACTGACATATGTGCGTCTTGAGGTGTTTGCTCTCCTTGTGTTTGGGAATGTGTTCTAGGAGGGACGGTTCGTCGCTGAAGCACTTGTAGCAAGAGTTGCACTTGTAGGGCTTGTCCGTCTGGTGACACCTCGAGTGCGACTGCAGATTGCTCAACTGGGAGAAGGCCTTCTGGCAACCCGGATGTCGACACCTTCGATTCGAAGAAACGGTAAAACTCCCTCCAACAACTCCCATTATTACTACTCACTTGTACGGCTTGTCGCCCGTGTGGGTACGAATGTGCTGCTGGAGGTGACTGAGCTGGGTGAACTTCCTTTGGCAGATTTCGCAACGGTACGGTTTGATGCCCAGATGGATCCTGGTGTGCTGGGATAGATAGGAACTGTTCGCGAACGCCTTACAACACTGGGAACACTTGTACGGCTTGGCTTCGCGCATGTGAGCCTGGGTGTGCAACTGCAGTTCGGCTTTCGAACCGAAAACCTGCAACAAAAAAAAATCGGCGTGAAATTTTTTGACCCCTCCTCGTAGCTCGCAACTTCACGCGCGGCCCTCGTAGCGCACGAACCGCGTTCATCCGATATCGACGCTCGCCGAAATCATCGCCCAGCGAATACTGTCACGCCGACAAAACCGTTCACCAGATGTCAACCCTCCCCTTTTCGCGGGTTTGTTTCGTGCTTACGCACGTGCGTGTTCGTCGAATGTTTTCACTCTCACGCTTCTCGGGGCTGCGTGTCGGATAACAATAAGCTCGATGATCACGTGACCCGCCCATTAATTATGCGATTATGAAAAACTTTTCGTGATGCATAATTTAAGCGAGTTTCCACGCCACGTCCCGGCGTGGGGAACGGTTTTCGCGAGAGATGGCTCCGCTAGGCGGTCACGTGACTGCCGAAAATAAGTTTTTTCACTTGTTTTTTTTACAGATCCGAAGCATAAGACCAACGGGATGACGCAAAGTGCCGCCGTCTCCGCTCGCGAGTCATGTGACCTTCGGCTGATGGTGCGTTTGGCGTGATTCGAAAAGCGCAATTATTTGCTCATAAAATATAATGGAGATCGAGGATTTAATTGAGGAGTTTTATATTTCCATTGAAAAATTCGAAAAAAAAAGCGAATAAATTATTCGGTACGGACGATAAAATCTCAAAACATTTCAAACGACAAAATTATGTAATTTAATACCGATTTACTGTCAACAGTTGGAAGAGATAAATTGCTAAAATACATATTTCGGTTTGTGGTGGCACAGGATAATATAATATTTAAGTGGAAGGGTTGTCATTTAACTGTCAAATTATAGCAATCACGTGACTCATTTTGTGGTATTCACGAATCAGATACGTTCCAAGAATGTTCAACTTTGAACTGTCACAAAAATTAGGGTTTATAAAATTGACACTTAAATGTCATCCGTATCACGTGACACTGTTCACAATGTGATTTATTACCTGTGCTTAGTGCAGTTGTAATTTTTTTTTTATCGAGAGCTTGTCAAGCACAGCACACATCACGTGATCATTTTCCGATTAGAGGCAATGGACTCGTGATACTTAAAATCTTTTTTTATTTAGTGTTACGAGAAAATAAGTCACACAATAAACCGTCCATGATTCAAATGAAGAGACAATTTTCTTTTAATATAAAAGTTTCAGTTCTGAAATTCTTTAAATGGTTAAGGTTTCACATTAAAATGTGTTTGAAAGTTACAAGATTATGTTACTGTCCACCGGTGCTTAGTTTAGCTAATTAAACAGCGCTAGATTGGTTTTCTGATTTATTCAGCTGAAACTGGTGTGGATATTTAGAATGATTTATTTAAAAGTTACCAAATTGAAGATTTCGAGTTATCAGAGGCTAGTTTAAGAGTTACAAAAGTAAAGAAACTGGGATACTTGTTTTGTTAAACGGCGAAAGATCGCTTTGGGATTTTTAAAAATTTTGAGTTACTGAGAGTGATGAAAAACTTTTAAAAATAAATTCATTTTAAAAGTTATATAAATCTTTAACAGAGATACTTGAAAATGATGTGGTTGTCGTAATAGTAAGCTTGTAGAAAAAGAACAGACTTTTTTTCTTTTCTGCGAAAGTTTTTCTGCCTTAGTTTGAAGGTTATTTTTTGGATTTAAAATGGAGTTTTTTAAGCACAATAAAAACAACGTGAAGTAGAATTCCAGAATGTTTTGAATTAGTTTGCACACAAATTTTCACTCAAAGCCGGCTGAGTTTCACCTTGTTTAAAAGTTACAAAACTCTGTTAATTAATAAATTGGTATTGGTCAGAATGATTTGCAAATTGATCTGACAGCTATCGATTTAAAATGATTTTTTAAAAGTTACCAGGTAGTTCACAATTTCACATTTATATCTTTCAAGGCGAAAATTGCAAAAATTAAGAAACGTAACGAAATGTAAATTCTTTTTAAATTCAACAACCTTGAGAGTTAACGAACAAAAGAGATAATTTGACTTTGGATAAACAGTCCATTTTGAAAGTTACAACAAAGCTATTTTGAGACACCAGTTTGTTCGTCAGATGAACTGCCAAAAAATGAAAGTTTTAAAAAACACTTAAAGTTATTGTTACTACTACTGTGTCTTACTCTGAAGGTTACTTTTTCATTTTTAAAGTTGGCAATCTGTCCGCGTGATGATTTTCTCATTCCAGGAATCAGACTTGTAACATTTCAAATAATTTTTCGTATCGATTCTGCTCAACTCTTTACTTTAAGCGAGCCGAGTTTCAGCGTTTGAAAGTTACAAAAAAACGAAACGCCACCAACTTAAATAATAATAGATTGATATCGCACAGAATTATCTTTAAATCGATCTGACATTTTTGGTTTATCACGGGGCGATATTTAAATTGATCTTTTAAAAGTTACCAGTTCCGATCGGTTTGATAACCAGATTTATTTGAGAGTTAGCGAGCGAAGGAGACAACACAGCCCATTTGCTTGTGACAAAACTAGACAAAAGACGCAAGTTACGGCACCCGAACCCGACAATTCCTCTGTCTCGGTTTGAAGGTTACTCGTCACGTGACCACTCGTGACAGCCAATCTGTCACCGTTGGCGCCCGTCGGACGCGTCCGCGTCGCGTCGCGTTCGCACGCCCGCTTCCCCTAACAGTATTTTCCGCGAAAAAAGCCCAGACAGCGGTGGAAAACCGGCCCGGGGCCCGGTCCCATGGTCAAGTTCCCATCGCTGGGAACGCCTAGTCCAGATAGTGAGTCACTTTTCTTGTGGCATTTCCAAGGCTAGACAAAGACGCAGATCTTGCGGCGATTGCGGCCGAAAAACTGTGAGAAGACCGATCGAGTCGTCTTCTCTCGTGACGCGCGACCTGTCACGTGACGTACGCGTCACGTCCACCGCTGGCTGACATTTCGCCTTCGCCGATCGCCGATTCTTTCTTTCCCGAATCGTGACCCTGAGCGTCGTAATTGCACGGAGAGCTCCGTCGACACTTCCGTAAACAGGCGGTCGCCGTCGCCGTTTTCGATCGGTGGCGGCGCCGGAAGCCGTTCGTCGGAGCTTGGCGCTCGGCGCTGGACGAAAACGGCCGCCAGGGGGAGCGTCGCTCGCCCCAAAAGTCATACAACCACGACGGCAACGATAAATTCCAATTTAATTTGTCGTCACGCTCTCTCGATCGTTAATGACACGAATTTTACGCGGCCAACGTGCAAACTAATTACGCGGTGCGAATGTAAAAATGATTTTCGAGTGGGAAAATTTCGTCGTTATTACCATTATTATTATCATTAGTGTTACGTATTGCGCGGGTCGGTGAACAAAGACTCCACTCGACCAGTCCGCGACCTTCAAAATTCAATAGCATGGTCATGTTCAATGTTTAACACCTACCTATATCACCTATCCCGACTACCTGTCCGTGTCCGCGTGTGTGTGCGTTCGATTGATGAAAAAAATACGAAAACGACCGCAGGAAATGCAACGTTTCGTGCGGACGCGCCGCGAAAAAAAATTATCGCGCTGGTGCGCCTCGGTGGTGCACTGTGCGCCTCGCTGCCGTCGGGATTTCCCCGCGGAAATTTTTTCTTCCGGGCGCGCTTATGTAATAACGCAGCACTCGTACATATATACCCAGTCATCACGGATTAAAGTTCTCCAGCTCGTGTAACCTCGACGCGGACGTTTGATGGACAGCTGAGAGAAATACTTTCGGGTTTTGTGAGTGCGCGTGGCCCGGAGGCAGAAGCCGGACCAAGCACTCTGCGTGATCGCTTCGAGAAGAACGTTGAGATTTTTTTCACGAGAGGGCTACCGAGCGCTTTTCTGGGAGATTTTGAGGGTTACGCCGACGCTGAATGCCATTTCGTAACCGCGAAATGGCTACTTTGAGGGCTGCGGTAGCGTCGAATTATCTCGTTGGGGGAAGTTTGAGGGTTACACAAGTACAGTCACGTTTTTAAATTCAATGTCGTATAAATTGTAGTTGCACACGTGTGTGGAATGTGTCTTATTACAGTTGCACTTTTTCAAAGTAACATTTTTAATTGTAACGTGTAATTGTTTGTAACCAACAAGAGAAACTGAAAGTTAAATGAAATCGTTTGATTACAATTTCATGCGTAAAACGGTATTCTGTACAGATGGTTAGAATAACCCAAGTTTGAGTTTTCCTAGTTTTGAAAGTTCTGAATCTTTTGGGGTTGTTTTGAAAGTTATGAAAAAATAATTAATTCGGTAAACCGTCCGCTGTAGATTTGATCCTGAAATGTATCACAAATTAACACAACTTTGAGAGTTACCACAGTCACCACTACAATATTGAATTCGAAATACCATTTGGTGCGGTTATTATTAAAGTTACAAAATTCTTTCGTACCGAGATAACCCGTCGGGTGTTGCCACACAATTATTGACATGACATTCGTGAATGGGAAGACAATTTTAAAGGTTGTCAAGTTACAACAAAAATTCTAAGATTTTTGAACGTTTTAAGTTACCTGATAACCTTTAAAGATCAACAAGTTTGTTAATGTACAAGTGTTTCTCCGTGCGAGTTTGAAAGTTATTTTCTACTAAAAACTGAAAAGCTTGGGCTCCGTTTCAGGCTTTTTAACGAACAATTGTAAAATGGTAACTTTCAAAATAGGTAATCGCGAAGTTAACGATTTTTTATAAATTACCGCGGACGATTTGGCGAACTTCCTCACAAATATCTTCAGTTTTTACTTAAAAAACATTTGTACAAATGAATTAATTTAATTTTTGGAGCATTTTGAGTCATATTCGATTTTGAAGGTTATTTAAAGTTAATATTACTAAATTTCTTTAGTCTTCTTTAACCAAGAATAATTGTTCATTAAATTAATTCAGAAAAGATGGAAACATGTTATTATTGATTCTATTACACAATCTGCAAATTATATAATTTGAAAGTTATTTAAAAAAAGTAAAAATTCAAAATTGTTTAAAAAATTAACCGACTAGGTGTTTGACTTGCGTCGTAAGTGTAAAAATTTGGTAAAAAAAGATTACGGGTGGTAATTTGAAATATTTGAGAGTTACTCAGAACGACACGTTTAAAAGTTATTTTTCAAATAGCCAATTACCAACCATCATTGAATGTCTTTACGCTCTACTTTGTCCCGTTACGTTTCAGTAAATAGCAAAAACTGCTTTAAAAACTTACAGTAAATAACTTATTGTTTTCAATACCTTCCAATAATTTAAAACCAATTAGATTGGTTATTTAAAGACTTCCCTACGAAAAATGAGTTTGGTAATTTCAAAACAGTAACACTGTTAGATCATTCAAAATTTTGAAAGTTACTCGTTCCGATCGAAACGTTCAATTCCACAGATTGGTCGAGCCAGCTCCGTAACCTTCAAAAAAACCCTCGTCAGCGTCCACCCGAATTTTGAAAGTTACCGAGGTGAAGAGATCGAGATGGCAGCTGTGTCAAAAAAACTCTTGTTTCTTCGATTCGTGCCGCTTCCACAAACTGGTCGGACACGACCATTTAAAACAACCGGTGGTTAACATATCAATCAAATTAATTGTAACGGCGGCCATTTTTCTCCTGCTTTGACAGCGACAAATCCGCTGACTTGCTCTTGACCTTTTTCGGCGCTTTCGAAAATCGAAAATCGAAACGTCACGCGCAGGAAGCGGCGAACCTGGACGGCCCTGAGCGTTTCGGGCGCTCTTTCGGGCGACTTCCGGCAGTGCCCCCTCGATCCGGGCTTCGAGGGGGCCCCATTTTCGGCGAACGGCGAGGAACGCAACGGTAGAGGAGGAGAACAACAAGGAACTAGTTTCGAGCTCTATCTTGGCTAGGTCACCCGTCAGTCCTCTTTCCCGCATCAAGGTCAGATGTTTGCCGAAATCCAAACTAACATAACGAGCGGGCGAAGGAACAAAAAAAAAACAACAAACGAACGAAGAGAGAAACATTCGAGCGTTGCCGCATCGACGCCGACTAGATCGCGAGGGGCTTAGCGTAGGAAAAGAAACCCGAAACCAGTGGCGGAGGCTGCGGCCGATCGAATTATGCAAATGGATTTATTAAAGTCAGACAGGCCCCATTAATTATTATTTATTGAAATAACAAAAATATCGGTTGATTGACGTGCGGCGACTTGATTTATTTCGGATCGAAATTAAAAAGAGACGACCTTGAAATCGATTTTAGACATATCGAAGCAGGCCATGCAGAAAGTCTACAAATCGACTACGAACCGAATTAAATTAAACTCGAATCCAATTAAAATTAAGTCGCCTTTCCGTACAGTGGCGCAGCTCAGCCGAGTCTTAATTTTAATTTAGTGTTAAATCGAGAACGCCGATGCACTAAACTCGAACCTGTTCGACGAAATGCTAATCTAATGTAAATTTTTGCACCGTCAATGTCAGCCGAATTCGTTTATTTCATCAAATTCGAACGACTCCAGACCGAAAACGTTCATTTAATGGAAATCGCTGCATCGACCGAATTTTCGCCACATCGAAAAATCGCACCAATCCGAATTTAACGCCGCGTCGTGATAAATTAACGAGAGAGCTCGACGACAATGCGATTCCATTAGATACATCGCACCAATTAATGTAAACGTGTTCGAACTATCGTTATGAATTAATTTCACCTAAATCAATTTCACTCTCCGACACAATTAAACCGGCCCAGCTCGGTCAAACACGTCAGCGAGTCCGTCCCTGCATTTATTTATCAAGTGCACTAACGACGACGCGATTAAATCGCACAATTAACCGCCTTCACGTGTTAATTTAAATTTTCATTATCGCCGCCTAATGAAACGTTCACGAATTGTTTTGTCTCTCCTAACGCGTTCCTTTAAATTTTCGACAGAAGGACTAAACGTTACGATTTTCCTCATCGGCGGTAATTTATTAAGGGGTCATAAATCAAGACGGCTGTGGGTTAAAAACAAAAGAAAAATCAATCAAAACAACAACAGTGTAATTTTTTGGTTGGTGTAAAATTAGCCGAATTTAAGCCAACTCTAATTAATGCAACGTAAACCGTGCGACCATTTAGTCCACCTTGAGGTTACATAACAAAAAAACAACTTCATTAGCTGGCTGGTGGCGACTTAATTTCGTATTAGTTTATGCAGTAGTGGTGATAAATTAGGAATTAATATTGCGAATTTGGCGTTTTTTCCGACAAATGATCGTCTCGCTTGTAACGACTGATGCGAACCGATTGCGAAATTAATAAATAAACTTCCATTAACGATTTTGTTTTATTATTTAAAGATGAAAGAAACGTCCGACCGATGAAAATTTAAGTCAATACGCATAACGGTCGCTGTGGTTAAATAATAATGTTATTTAATGGTTCTGCGATATCTGGCATACATAAATTAGTGGCAAAAGTAAACTTTCATCGCATTTTGTAAAAAACTCAACTCACAACTAACGCAAATTTGAGCCTCTGCACACTTTTTTCCTAACCTTCACTGGTGGCCAACTGGTTTCAAAATTTTGACGCAAACTATTGAGATTATCGAATGTCGATCGAACGAAATCCGCAGAAAATCAGTTCTAAAATCTCGTTCTCCTTGGAAAGTGCAATTTTTTAATGCAACATTTTATGCTAAAATTTAAATTGGCAAATTAGAGACACGTGTAGAATTTATTTCAATTCATAATGAGATAAGGACAAAAAACTGATATTATTTGAGGGTTATAAAGGTGAAGGAACTCTGAAACTTTGGAGGTAAAAGTTGCCGTTGAGATCCATTTTGAAAGTTAACAGGAATTTTGAGAGTTACAATAGTTTTGAGTTACTCGAAAATTGAAATCTTTTGTGAGTTTGTAACTTTCAAAAAATACTTATTAAATTAAATTAACAACAGAGTCATGATTGAGTCGAGTTACCACTAGCTTTGAAAAAATTTTGAAAGTTATGGCAGTTAGTAAAATTGATTAACTTGGTTGGTCAGTAAAAAGATATTTAAAAAAATGAAATTGGAATTTATGCAAAAGTTATCATTTCCTTAATTTTGAAAGTTATATTAGATAACCTAGAAAACATTTTTGAGTTTTGTTGAGATTGTATATTTTCTTGCATGTGAACGACAAGCCACTTGTAGTGACAATTAAAAGGTTGTAAAACTTGCAAAATAAGTAGCTCGTAAGTTACTCCACGCAAAAGAAATTTTGAAAGTTACTTATTAATTTTTATAGAGTTCAAAAATCAAGAGTCAATTATTCCGGTTACGTATTTAAGTAATTTGAATGTATTTTAAAAGAAAACCATCGAGTAACTTGGATTGTTTGAAAGTTACTGGAGATGAAACACAAAACCTTTATTTCTGGTGAATAATTAAAAAAAAAATGTCATCGTTCCGTTTTAGCGAATTCAGCAAAAATGACTTATCTTTCGTGCGTGTTTGTATCCCGCATCCTTGATCCGAATGTTCCGTGTGCGCAAACGAATGAAAGCACAACAAACGTTGCACTACAACATCAGAATTGTTGTCACTTGGTGCAACCCAAAACAATAGAAAAAAATACGAGATAAAAACGATCAATTTCAACTTAAACTAACGCAAATCATACGCTACATTAACTAAGAATTAATTTAAATCCGCATTGCAATTCAGGTGAGGTCACGTTCGTATTAATTTTTAAATGACATATTGTTTTTTTCCGACGATTTCTATCAGACTTCCGCGATAAGTCGCTGAGAGAATTTAATCGCAAATGTCACGCCTTCACCCAAATGAAAATTGCCACGTTCTCGTTCGGGCCAATCCCGTCAATTTGCCGAAATTTAAATTATCACTGCGTTATTGAAATTAGTTCGAAGCAAACATTCAGGTTTTCGCTCGCGGTAAATTAATCAAGAGGGACACAGTCAATGGGACTTGTTTATTTTTTATTTTGCATCAATTAACGATAGATTTAGGGTAAATTTTCGTGTGGTGAAATTTTCCGATCGGTTTTAATTAATTATCGAAGAGTTGAAACTAGTGTTTGGTGCAATATTTAACTTTCCGTCGAAAGAAGTCTGTTATCTCATAAAATTAATTAAGCTTCACAGAAACCTTTAATTATTACCACAAATTAATAAATTAATTAACCTATCAGAATAGCACTTTTAATTTCTGCAAACTTACATTAAACTTATTTAGATATTTTATGGCGACTCCTTAGACAGCAATTACCTAAGATTTGCATTAACTAAGGCTAATGGTAATGTTAATGGAAACATTTAAACAAAACCCTAAGTTTTTAAATAAGATACATTTTTTGGTATTTCTCAAAATCTCTGTAACATTTATTTTTATTTTACACCGCCTAATTAATTAATAAATTAAAAAATGCAAATCTTGCGTTGCATTGATTTGCGTCAAGGTTCATGACTTTTTTTTACATTAATTGCAACCAGAAATAATGATAAATTTTGTTAAAGAGTTAAATTAACATAAACGATCAGTTACACATTTTTCACTTTTACCTCGCTCATGTGTAATTTAAAAAAAATTAATAAAATTTAGTTTTAATTTACCTTATATGTTTTTCCTGGATTTACCACCAGCGAATGGCATTTTTGCATTAATTAACAAGTAAGTAAATTTTCAGTAAAAATTACCATCAAGAATCGATGGCAAGTGTATTTAAATTACGCGAACATTAAAGTTTTAATTACTGTTAAATTAATTAAGCCCTTTAGAACGTTCCCAGCCCGTCGAAATATTATTTTTAATTTTAAACAATTTCCATTAATTTATTAACTGAAGATAACGCGTCAAGATATTATTTTTAAATTTATGTTAATTGCGAGTTGGTGAGTTAATTATTCAAATTTAATCATTTATTGGTCCTTAGTTGCGTTAATATTCATCTGCGGATCAATTTCTCGTGTTTAATGAAAAGTATTGTTAAATTATAGTAAAATGCAATTTCCAACCTTTCTGCAATAATTCCCAGGCTAATTAGTTTAAATTTTACTTCAATTTAAATTTACATTATTCACCAACTTTTGACTATTCAAATCTTGTTGTTTTTGTTTTGTTAGTTTGCATGACTGCTCTCGCAAACTACTTTTGTTAAAAATATAATCTACCGCAAGAATTGATCAACTATAGTTGAATTAATTAAGCCTCCTACATTTTTTATTGAAATATAATTTTAATTTTTCTTCCTACGATCACCGAAACAAGTTACAAATTGCTCAAACATTTCAGTTTCAACAATATTTCAACCAACGAAACCTGCTACTGCATTCACCCTTTTTGGTAGATAATTGTTACGGTAATTATGTGGTAATTAGAATTTAGCTCCTCAATTATTCAAATTTAATCAAGGATTATTTATTTTTTCCCAACTTGCGTCAATATTCAATTCAATTCAATTCTTCTTCGTTGCGTGAATAAAACTGGTGTTTGACGATAATTTTTGTTAAATTAAATTAGCCAAAAAAATTAATTAAACCAATTACCTGTATAGAAACCGTTGAAGTGGCTTTTTTTTGGAAACACTTCAAATCCTAGGAGTTGAAATGTCCACAGGCGGCATTTGAAGCATTTTTCACGATTTATTCATCAATAATTACACGAAATACATATTTTATAATTAAATTTTCCCTATTAAAAAAAAGCATCTAAAAAGCAAAATAACGAAATTATTACCCAATATTTAACCGGTGCCACTGTGGTGTAACACGAGTCGCTCATGTGCACGGATGATACATGTAAAAAATCAAAAATAGCAAGATGGCCGTTCAACGTTAAAAAGTAAATTTTAGATTTTAGTATACTTTACCAAAATTATTGACACTAATACTACTACTACTACTACTAATAATATTGCTGCAACAAGACACCTAGGAATTACTGGCGCCGTAAGTTTGAAAATTGTCACTTTACTGTAACTGCAGCAAAAGAGTTCATGATTTTTTTTGTGATCCTCTTGAAGGTAAAACGGTATCGACTGTTCTTTTAAATTTCTCCTCAAAGTTGGCGTTGAAGAGTCGATTGTGAACGCACCACGGATCAGCTGTTTAAATCGTTTTTACACGAGTGGTGCGTTCACAATCGATTCTTCAACGCCAACTTCGAGGAGAAATTTAAATGAACACCCGATACATATCATTCAGGGTGTTTTTGTGCTTTTAATGATGTAATCTACTATTTTTAGAGCCACATAATTTCCTCATATTTGCTTCAATTCCTTAAATATTTGGTTTGTTTGTTTAATTTCGATTAAAATTTACATAATTCACCAATCATTAGGATTTTGTTTTCGTTTTATTAATTCGCCTCGACTTTCACCAACAAACAATTTTTGTTAAAACTAATCTCGATGAAAATGTTTCATCAAAACTTAATTTCTCAATTCCATCTTTTCACCTACATTACACGAACATTTAAGTTTTAATTAAAGTTACAAGTGCTTTATTAAAACATAATTTTCATCTCTAAAATTCCCATCAAACTTTTTAATTCTTCAAACCGCTTAGTTTTAGTTTTATAACAATTCCAATTAATAGTTTCTATTTGAGCTTCGACCCCCGAATCAACATATGTATTTTTTTTTTTTAATCAAGCCTTATCCAACATTTTTGTTTACATTTTAAATTATCACTTCAACTACCGGAGATTCAACTTTTAATTAAGGTCGACTTAATTAAACATCCCGTCATCTACACTGTTCCTTTTCATTAAAGTCTGATCTTCAATTTTTTAAAATCGTCACCGCCTAATTATGATTAATGGTAATTCTCAGCGCCATCTGTAATTTTTCCTTCATGAAAATTTCGTCACAAATTATATTCATTACGAGCGTCGATTCCATCTTTTCACTAATCTCACGACAACATTTAAGTTTTAATTACAGTTGCACCACTTGAGACTTACTTCAACGATAATTGTAAAATTTAGAATTCCCACCAAACTTTGTAATTCTTCAAATCGTTTAGTTTTGGTGTAAATTTTCATTGATTCATAATTTTTGGTTGAATTCGAAGTCAAACAATTCCCATTAATTAACCGATCAAGTTAATTAAAGATTCCATCACCTACACCGTTCCTTTTCATTACAACGCGATCTTCAATTATTTCTGATCAGTGTCAATTCTTAGGCTAATTTATAACCTGAAAAAGTCAATTTGTACCACGTTTTCGTAATTTTAGTTGACAATGTATCGTCGATTAAAATGAAAGCGGTAATAAATAATTGTTCATTGAATTTTTAAATGCACGTCGTTAAATTAATTCGATTTTAATTATTAGATTGTTTCAAGCCGGAGCTTACGTTAA
The DNA here is from genome assembly GCF_963966145.1 of Tenebrio molitor. Classification (NCBI taxonomy): domain Eukaryota; kingdom Metazoa; phylum Arthropoda; class Insecta; order Coleoptera; family Tenebrionidae; genus Tenebrio; species Tenebrio molitor. Next base: position 1,910,491 of record NC_091049.1, read on the forward strand.
CGCAAATTTTTGTAGCGAATTTACACTACCTAGCCTAATTAAATTTGTAAGTAGTATTGAATTAAATTTAGCCGAGTTGAGTCAAAATAGGTATTGGTTGTGATCACGTGACGACTTAAAATAATCCCGCGAAGCTCCCCGACGACTTTGATTGCCTTCGATTTGCATGGCGACTCTTAATTAATTAATTAGAATCCCGGTCGGATGAATTAATCAAAAATTCCGCGTAAAAAATCCTCGGTAAACCTGTTGCAGTTGCGGTTTTTTCGCCGACACGTGTGTAGTACAACATCAACAAATATGTAACAGTGTAATTAAAAAATTTTCAAGGGCACCCCTCGGGCCAAATTCCGTCACCCAAAAATTCCCAAATCCTGTCCGCGTCGAAGTATCTCTCTCAATAAGGACCTGTGCCAAGCCGACTGTGAAATAACTCGATTGACCTTCCTCAACAATTATCTTCACGGTTTCGTATTTTTTCGTCGATTTGATTATTGTGCGGTAGGATAATGGCGTAATGATTTTTAAACCGAAACCGTGTCAGAGGCGTACGTGCGAGACGGAGGTCCCCGGCCCCCCCGACCGGAAAAAATACGCACCAAGCAGTGGCGGGGCGTGCACGCCACTGGCGACAGGACGCGATGAATGGGAACGTGTGGGACATAAAACGGCCAAGACAGAGGGTCGTAAAGCGACAGGTCTGGACTTTGCGGGAACGGGGCCCATTAATAGCTCGTAAAGTGGGGACGGACTCATGGGCGCACGGCGACCGGTTTCGGCCAGTTAATGTGCTGTCATCTTCAGACATGTGTATACAAGGCTACCAACAACACTTAAATCTCCACAACAAAAAAATAACTGCGCTGAAAGTTGTCCCACACACCGTCCGTCGGGGCTTACTTCTGTCGGACGCGAAAAATCAACATTCAGTCGTAGATTCATTCGGACAATTGTCCAAAGTGGGGCCAACAATTGAGCGTCTACGCACTTGGATTAATTGAAAGAAATTTTCCAAGTGTTGAGGTTATTTTTTGTTAAACCGCAACAGGTCATTGTGTACCGCTTTGAAAGTGTTTCTTTTGATTCCCGAGAAAGGTCATTCGCGATTTTTTTCACTGCTGGAAAAACACTTCACTGATTTTCGGTTCGGTGAAATATACGAACGCTCTAAACACCCAAACGAAATCGTATCCTTTGACCGTGTTGACAGTTAAAGCTCGTACGAATTAATCTACGAATCGACTCTGACTTCTTACGGCCAAAGAGACTCAATTTTATTTGACCACGGGGTGGTTTCGTTTAATTAAAAATATGTAAATTATACAGCCTTTTCTACGAAAACTCAACGGAAAAAATTCTTCTTTTATCATTTTAAAATTCTATCACTGAACAAAGAAACCAAAAACATAAAATAAACACTCCAGGGTCCAATTTTAAGTTGAGTTGCGACCGTCGCAAATCCCTCGTTACTATGACGACGGCGCAACCTTATGGCCGATAACACAGCGGGTGCAACAATAAAATTTGAAACCATGGAAACAACGACTCCGCCCCTTAAAACAATTGTTTTAACGTGACATTTTTCAAAACCTCCTTGATTTCGGGGCCGTTCAACCGTTCGATTTTTTCCAAATGTGAAAAACTTCACGAGTTCAGTGCTCTGCGACAAAAAGTGTCAAACTGGACCGAACCGGGAGCAAAATTTCGCAGTTGACAGCAAACAGTAGGCTTTGATTGAAACTTTTATTACCCGAAAGGTGACACTACAGTTCAGTTGACAAATGAGTAACAAGTACTTGAGTAGTGTTTGTATTTGAGTGCGAAATTATTACACGGTTTGGTGAATCCTACGTTTTTTTTCAAGACGTTTTCCTAATTTAAATCCAGAAAAAAAACTGTTTCAGATTTCATTGGAAAAAAAGTGGTAAACAGACAAATGAACTGTTCGGATCCAGTAGGCTATAAAAATGTTTGATTTAGTATGTACAAACAGTTGAAAAAATGTACAGTACCTACTTGTTATAACTTGAGAAGTATCGTCACATAAATTGTGAGTTTATTTTATAAGTTTTGTCGGCATTTCAAAATTACTATAGGTACACCAAACGAATGTACATATTTTTTTGACAGTTTTGGTTTCGCCAGAAACGATCTCAACTTGCTACTGTACAACTTCTATCCAATTCCTTTTCCAAACTAAACTCGTCTGATTGAATTTTTTGCACGATCAAGTCCGTTATTGACGGCAAGCTTCCCAGAACTGGGTCCAATCGACCGCGAAAACGTAAATTCAAATCTGCACCGAAAATTCAAATTACGGCCCTGTCGTCCCGGTCCAAGGCCGTCGGGAAAAAACTTCCCATCACAATCAATGAGGAAATTTCTGGAGCCGGTCCAACGTTCTTGTGCTTTTTTTAAATGTGTTTTTGTTTTGTCGGCAGTGGCGTGCAGCGTCCTCCCGCGATCGATTCTCGATTGTCATCGCTATCAAGATAACGAACACTCGACTGTAGTGTCTATATTTTTCCCCCGGTAATCTTATCGCCGGCCGGAAGTGGGTACGACCAGGAGAGTCGCACGTCGCAGCTGGTCGGATTTACGAGGTGGTCCGCGGCGCGGCCCGTAGATGGCGTCCGGATGTCGGTCGACGCCGCCGCCGTCGCCGCCTCCTACGCAATTATCGTAAAAATAAGGCGAGACGATAAGGGGTCCGACCTTCGATCTTTCGGCGATCGCCGGCCTCTCCGTTCCCCGGCGGCGGAGATCGCAACCGCCGAGATTTCCAACAGGTCATTATTGCACAACCCGAATCTAGAATGCGTGGCGCTTCATCTAGAAGGCCGTGACGAACGCGGAGACGCCACTGATTCGTCGCGTTCCAAACGTCGCGATTTTTTGTAAAAATAGCGGAGGCTCGGATTGTCAAAAAGTTTCAATCGACATTTTTCTTCGTTATCTGACGGATCCGAGTCCACGGAATTAATTCGATCGTGGTCCTGACGCAATTTCAACAGGCGTTGCGCTTGTTTTTTGACCAATTATGTCAAAAACTAGTCAAAAAAATATTTGACAATTCACACTGTGACTCGCACAAACAGTAGAACTTGCTACATCCAGGAAACGATCAAATTTGACAAGTTCAAAAGAACAATTCATTTTTACGCTCGCCTGAGATTGTCAAAAACTAGAACTGTCAAAACTAGATTTGAACAAAACCACCACCAGCACCGCGCACTGAAGCTTTTTGTGAAACAATTTACCGCAAGTTTAAGCTCGAAAAACGGAAGTTTCTCTCGGATTACAATTTTTGTTTGTCCTTTGTTGTCGCTTTGATACTTATCGCATTATCCTTTCGCACATTTTCCCTCCCACCTGACGAAGGTGTCAAACGGTTTCGATGACATTTTAGCAAAATTAAATGTACAATTCGCCGGTGCCGCATAAAACGAAATATTTTTTTGTGTAAATGTGTAAAACGCGGTGGTCAGTGTTGCCAACAGTTCCGACATTATTCCATCAAGGACAAGTCCAACCCGTGGTGCAACAATCCGAGAACCAAATCGAACAGTTGAAAATTGTTTGTGTTATAAAATTAATTAAGTGTGAATGATAATTACTTAGCTTTAAATATCGCACGGTGATTTGCCGTTTTAGTCGCACTAAACGTTAGTGGATTATTAATTTTCCAGTTAGAAAAGCAAATGTAATGGATGTTGCTGCGTTTAACAGATTAGCGGTGCATAATGCAACTGCAAGTATTTTCAAACACTGCAAGATCGACTAAACTGCGACGGTTTATCAAATTTAATTGTGATATTTTCGCACTAGTTTTGTAACAAAAAAAGTAACACAATCGATACGTATTTTTAATTAATTTTGGAGGTAGTTTTTCACTTTTCCGTCGTCGACGGTGAATCTAGGGTACCGATAAGTTTCGGTGAGAAGTTTCGGAAAAGTGTCATTGGAGCAGTTGTCATTTTTGGTTGCGGTTCGAGTCCGACCGCGTTCTGAACACTTTCAGAGGCGACTCGACGTAATCGCGTAATTATATTCACCGTCGAAAAATGTGGAAAAAAAGACGGAAACGTCACCTCCGACGAGAGAAACAAGGAAGAAACGGGCAATAATCGAGTTCGGACATGCCGACCGCCGGAAAATCGATTAACTTTCCATCGATTTTTTCGACAATCGTCGATCGACTCTCGTAACGGAACGAATCGATCGGTTCGGTGTTGGAACAAAAAAAAATAGAAATAAAAAAAAATCGGTGCGCATTCCCCATTCGGGCCGCCACTGTGTCCTCGTCGTGCCGTAATTCATTACCGCCAGACAATTAATTTGCCAATTAAAAGTCAACAAGTAAGGTCATCCGCGGAGACGGCCAAATGCGAAACGCGAATCGGGAACGGCGAAGAAGAGAACGAGCGTCGCGGCGGTCCCCGTGGAGAGCGAGTCCGGGGGCGGGCGAAATATACCTTTTCCTCTTGAAAATTCTCCCCGACCGATATCGGCGTGGGCGGCGTCGACGGGGTGGTCCCCCGGTCGTCGTCCGTCCTCCCTTCGATCGACCTTGAACTCTCCGACCTGAGGTTCTCCAGGTGCGCCTTGTACTCCCTGTACTTGAGATCGTTGATGTCGTGCCTCATGTCCGCCGGCGCCGGCGGGTGCGGCCCGCCGCCCTCCACCCTGAGCCGGTCGGCGAGGCGGTCGTGCCCGTAGCCCCTGTCCAGGCTGTTCAGGTTCCTGTCCATGAGCGGCCGCTCCTGGGCCGGGTTCAGCGAGCGCTCCAGGTGGTTCAGGTGTTCCAGGTTCATGCGCTGCTCCTGGCCCATGAGCCGCTCGAGGCCGCGCTCCTGCAGGAGCCGGTCCGGGTTCAGGCTCAGGTTCAGCTCGAGGCCGTTGCCGCGGTCCACGTTCAGGCCCTGGTTCAGCCGCAGGTCGACGTTGCGCTCCCCCAGGCGGTCCCCCAGCGAGCGCAGCGTGTCGATGGAGCGCTGCAGGTGCGAGTAGTTGGCGTTGTTCTCCAGCAGCATCGCAGAAGGTTGGTGGAAGTCCAACCCTCCGCTCCGGTACTCCAGCCGGCCCTCCAGCTTAACTACCCCGGTGACCACCGACGACAACTACCGCTGCAACTACTTAGCACTGACGGGGTGAGATCACTGCTATTTAAACGGCCCGCCCATTCACACGTTCGTGTTTTGTTTATTATTGTCGATCACAGACTGCTCGATTATCCGGAGGATCGACAACACTCTACCGGCGACGTCGTCGACTACGATCTACAACAACTACGGCGGTGCGTACGTTACGGACGACGTGTTCGACGGTCGCTCCTCGCCCGCTCAGTTTCCTGGTCGGTCTAAACGAAACAAAAAAAAAACAACGAAAACAAAAACGTATCGGTTGTGTAAAAAAACGAGCGCTCCGATTGGTAGCAAAAACTATACTAACACACACTACATTAGAAAAAGTCTGGCCGCGTCTCGCAGTCAGCATCCAACATCGCGGTGTGCTGCGAGACTGCGAGTGGTGGGGGAGCGACGGCGGCGTGGTGGGGATAAGTGTTACGTAACAACATAATAAACGAAACAAGTGAGCGTCTGTGCGTCTCGTCTGCACCGCATCTCTCGGCGTAGGAGGCGGCGATTTTTTTCCCTTTCGAGCCGCCGCCGCCGCCGCCACCCCCCCCGACGTCTGGAGGGCCCGTCCGAAATTAATCGCCATCGATCGCGGCGGTGCGTGCGTGTGTGTGTGTATGTGTGTGTGTGTCTTTTCGGCCCGTAAATATTTGATGGCCGGGGGTCCTATTGATTTTCCGGCGGCGGGAGGCGGGGGGTGGCTGCGTTTTTTCCGATATTTTCGTCAAGGTCACGGCTGGGCGCGTTTCTGGGTCACCGGATCGAGTCGATCGTCGATCGATTTTCGGCCTCGCGGGGTAATTAGCGGAAAAATCGCCGCAAAATTGCCCAATTAAGCTGCCGCTCGCTTCGAGCTTCAAGGTCGACTCGCGTTGTGGCGGCGGCGATGCCTTCACCGAACGTCGCCGCCATCCGTCAATGGGACATGAAATATTACGGGCCCGGAGACGTTCCCAATCAATCATCATTCGCATCATCATCGTCACCGTCGTGCGCACAATGTACCCGCGTTTCAATTTCTTTTTTTACATTTAATTGTTGCTTAATGTTTCGTTGGGTAATGGGTCGCGCCCGCCGACGACCCCGTCGCCAAACCCGACACGGATCGAACTATTTTTTTCTGGATTAGGTTAGGTCGCGTTCTTATGGATTTTCGGCTACGACGGTTGCGACAGGACAGGATGACGCAATGACGACACAAATTCTTCTTCCCAAAGCACCACCACCCCTAACAACGAAATGTCATTTTTTATCAGACGGCTGTGCCTGCTCCGCTCGATACACGTCAAAAACTGACACTCCGAATCGTCGAAATGTCAAAAATTCCTGATTTGACACATTTCCGTCAAAGCTGCCTGAACTGCAAATTAAAATGTCAAAATCTAGTAGTATTAAAACAATCCGCTGTTGTGCGCAGCACAAATTGTCAAAAACTAGTACCTATATCGTTGGCCAATTTAAAAAGAAATGGCAAGCTGGACCCGTTGGATTGTTCTCGCAAAGAAGACAACAACGATGCTGTCGCGTTGAATTTCTTTTGGTCGTGATCGATCGGTAACGTACAGCGGGGTATTTTTCATAATCGTAATACGTAAACCACCCCGAAATGTCACACGAGGGTCTTCCAGAGGTGAAGGAACTGTCACAATAGCTGGGACAGCACGTACGATAAAAAGATGTTTTAAAAATTACCACCCTTAACGCCTTAACGAGAATTCTTCCCCTTTTTCTATAGAACTTTTCGTAAAAATTGCAAGTCAACATGCGTGTCCAAACGGTTTTTCCGCATTTCTATGGGGATGATGCAGGACTGATTTTGACGATGATAAACAGTAATAAACAACTATGTAGTAGTATTTATTGGAGGTAGTTTTAAGTAATTTTATAAGTAATGTACGATTTTGGTGTGTTGTGGTGTTCCTTGGCAGAATACTAATTGATACCAAGCGCATTCGGGTTTCCAAAAAAAAATGGTAATTAGGTCAAGTTAGTAAATTCGCTACTCATGCAAACTGTTATAATTAGTAAAAACTTACATTAGTTAAAAAATTTACTACATACGTTATTTTGATTTTAAATTTTTAATTCAATTACTAAGTCAACTCTTAACACTTTTGCTATCCTAATTACTAATTAGGCACAACAATAGATTTAGTTTCGTTTTAAACAGAATTATTTTAAGAATTAGTAAAATTAAGTGATCAGAATCAGAAGAAAATTATTTGAACAATTGTAATTATTCAGAATTGCCAGCAATATTGAATTTACTAGTTCCTGGTTAATTAAAAACAATTAAACATTTTATTAATAAATTGTAGATCTGAATTAGGATAAAACTGACAATTTTTTTATTATTATACTGAATTCCCTGTCAAACTAGTCAAACACAAACCTTGAACTTTTAAGTTGTTATCGCTCTAATCATTCTAGAGTTCATAAAAATTACTAAAACAAATTAGGAGATCAGAATATTATTTTCCTTTTACAAATTTAATTAATTAATTGAAGGAACGAACGAATTAGTGTCAATCTAAATTTGACATTCAATAAAATTATTGTTTTAATTAGTAAAATTAACCGAGAACAAATTTAAGACAAAACGATCAACCGAATTGTTTCATTTAACAGAATATAATTGTTTCAACAATTGTAATTAGTCGAAATTACCATTAAGATTGAAATTACGCATTAAGTAACAGTTAATTAATTAGTCGCAGCTGTGAACCAAAATACAATTGAGAATTTCTAATTAATTGTTAATTTATTTTTTATCTATGTACCACTTGGATTCAACAAATTTATACTAATTATGTGCAATTTTTATTACAATACACTGTTTTTCTTTTGGTTTTCCTCTTTTGTCAATTGTATTTCACTATTTCTCAAAACTATTTCATATTTACGTCACTTTGACATTTAATAGAAATAGGAAATAGTTTTGAGAAATAGTGAAATACAATTGACAAAAGAGGAAAACCAAAACAAAAACACTGTAATCTTATCGGTGACTTAAATTTGCAAAATAAAACTATAACAGAACGTAATTTGAATTTCCAAAATTAATCAAAGCAGTTTCTGCTTTACTTTCTCAGTTTGAGTCGATAAAAATTTGTAATTAATTAAATTAACTCAACGTAAATTAAATTAACCGTTTCGGGTTCACAGAATATTTCAACGATTGAAATAAAAATTATTTCAGCTTCTCAGCTCACACCGATTAGAATTAATGATCAACATTAATCAAAACTAATATCGAGGTTCTCAATTAAGAATCACCCAATTTAATTGATTCAACTTTTATTTTACAATAATTTACAACTGGGTACAATCTCAGGAAATGTAATTTTTTTGCATTAATCTGGAATTAATTCAGTTCGATTAATTCAACATAAATCATAACGAGTATCGAAGTAAATCCTCCAAATTATTTCAATTTTCATAATTAACGAAATTACTATCATTCTGTCACTGTGACAAAAAAATCAGGGGAATTAACGACCGCACTATTGATCGAACACTAACGACCGAATTTCTACTTAATTAGACATTACTTAGTTTACTAATTAATTAGTCACAGGTCCCGACGCAATTTTCAAATAATTAATCGCTCAAATTTTGATCGAAATCAAATCCATTTCGGCATAATCGAGTCAAAGGGGTGTGAGGTGAAGGTTTTTTGTGGAAATTTTTGTGACAACCCCGTAGACGCGAAAACTCTGCCGAAACCGAAATGAATCGGCGTTTCCCACGTGATAATGACGTCGTTTTTCTCCCGTCAAATTATTTCCTCGTCGAACAGAACTAATGTGACAAATTACCGGGTGATCGCAAAAAAAAAACACATACGCACCACCCCAGCCGGAGAAGAGGCGAACATCCCTAATCGATTTTTTATTTTAATTCATCCGACTTGTCTTCATGACTGATTAGACTAATCTAGCCGGGGCCAACTTTGCATAAACCGGCATACGTTTTAATCGGGGGCCGGCACAGCCTGCTTTTTTCTCACGCGTCTATGCAAATTCACCGGCTCCGTTTAAACGTGCTGCCAACCAAACAAACCGAAACCCCGAATCCGGTCATCCGTCTGAGCTAGTCGGCATGGGCCACCCTCCCGGCGATGGTCAATGGGGGGAAATTGATTTGAATTCGAAAAAAATCGCCGTTGAGGGGCGCCAGGACTGTGACCATTCCCCGATCGTCCTCGGCCGCGCGCCTCACAGTCCCGACCGCCCTGACCGGGGGTCAAAAAAGGGACGTTTCTTTTCACCCCCGGACGCGGCTTTGTTGCGAGATTTTTTTCCGTTAAACGTGCGGCAGGTCCGAGGGTGGTTTTTAACGTATTTTTTGCGGCCGTTTTGGCACGCGCACCCGGAGACAATGGGACCGTGATTTGTTTGTCTTTTTGCTCCGGGACCAGAACGGCCCAAGCCTCCGACGTAACAATTACCGACGAACCAAAAAGGCGTAATCGCGCGCGGACACGCGATATCCAAAATAAATATATATCGTAGGGGGAGGGGGCCCAAATTGGCCTAGATACGGACGAGCAGGTGGTCCGACGGCGGCGGTTCTTCCATTATCAATAAAAAAGTCGACGAAAAAATGGCGAATTTTTTCGACGGGGTTGCCATAGAGAACGCTTTTTTTGAGCAGCGCTAAAAACAATAACCTCCCCGAATGGATATAAATATTAATTTTATTATAATAGAAAACGAAGCCGGAGGGTGGTTTCGGTGCGCACTCTTAACAAAAAATTACCACCTCAGATAACATTCGCCGCTGAAAAAAAGTATACATTTCCACGAAAATTTCCACGAACTGGATATGTATTTATATTTACTCCAAACAATTTTACTAACGCATTTAATTCATTTGCAGAAACTGAATTACTTCTCAAAATTGACAATGATAATTAATTTAATTGTGGACAATTTTTTTTGTAATCAGAATTTGCCTTACTGCACTAAATTAGATTCATACTTGCGCGCAAAAATTACCTGTACATGTAATTAATTAATTCGGTCTGTATTCTGTAATTCTATCCGAGTACTAATTACGACTCAAGTGTTGTAATTTCGAAAATTAATTATTCAATTTATTTTTTTGTAATCATACGTTAATTACGACCAACGTAATTAGTACAATTATGTGCAGATATGGAGTCCCGCTTAAGAAAAAAAAAATGACGGCGTATAATAGATACAAATTAGATTACTACTGATTAGATGCTAAAACTGCAATTGTAAATTAGTAATTAATAAACGTCGTACAGTTATTAAATAACTAGTCAGAATTATTAATTAAGAGAGAATTACGAATTTGGGACTAACTATCCATTTTTTTAAATTAGTGAGTAAAAATAATTAGGTACGCCAAATTAGTACAAGAGAAAACTGACTGACAATTTTTAAATACCTGTCTCAATTTATTATATTTTATATAGGTGCTTTAATTGAATTAATTCAATTGATATTTAATTACGATAGTAATTAATTAGTAAATGTGCACTCTGAATAAACGAAAATTAATTAATATTAATTAAAATTAGAATTACTTCTACTCGTAAAATTCCTCAAAAAATACATTTGTTGAAATTAGTAAAATTAAGTTTTAAATCATTCCTTTTCCTATATTTCCGTTAGACACTTTAAATTAAGTGGAGAATATTTAAAAGCTGTATTAGACAAACACAATAGTTGTCTTAATTCAAAATAAAGTTGAATTTAAACTTACAATGTGCTAATTAAATTAGTAACAAAAATTGAGACATTTATATTTTTTCGTAAATGAATCACTTTTTAATTAAGACTTCTTTCAAATTAAGAAAATTAGTAACAATATTGCTCTGTATTTGCATAATTATTAGACACATTACAGTTACCACATTTGTTAATTAGTATTAAATCACCGTACAAATTAATAATTAGTTGAATCATAATGGGAAATCAAGCTAAATTGTTCGAGACAGCAATATTGATTTGTTAATTCGGTGATTTGGTTTACTAAATAATAAAATAATTGTTTTATTATTATTAATAAAATATGTTACTTGTTACTGGTCGTTTGACCAAAATTAAAATAATTGTATTAGTTGAACAGAATTATTTTTTTTGTTTTGTAAATTTATTATTCATATCTTTGCCTTTTCTAGTGTAAATTTTCTAATTAAACTAAAAACTAGTCGTACAATTAGTCTGACTTGGAATTAATTAGTAAAAATATGAATACATGTAATTAGATTTAATATTGAGTTTGTTACAACTGTCTTTTCGAACCTGTATTTTGAGCACCGCTCACGAACCATGCCAGCCCTCCATTTCCACGTGTTTTACCGGAAATGCCATCAACTTATTACCGCAAATAACCGTCGTTGTAATTATCGGTTTCATGAACGGCAAGAAAAACGCCACTTCATGTCACGATTCCTGAAATTTCGTACCGCTACCAATTTTTTTTTCGTCCATCGAGGAAATCCAGTGGCGCACCGCTAAATTAAAAACTGATCCCACCATCTCCCGGTTATCTCGTCGGAGGCCACAATGCGTCATCACGCGTTGGGCACACGCGAAAAATATTTAACCCAGAAATGATTGTCGGCACACAATGCCCCTTCACCCCCTTCCTCTCGTCGAAGAATATAGATCGGATCACGTACGGGGGCTTCATTGTATCGAAAATAATCGAATCGTGCTCCATTGGCATAAAAGAATGGTCGCGCCAAGAAGGAGAGGTACGTGGGGTGATGGCTTGATTTTTCTGTTGCAACCCCATCGGCGCGCCGTACCCTCGAACCACCCCAATCGCCGATGTTGACAGAATTATTAGTGTCGAATTACAACGGATCTAAGCAGATAAAAACGCAGTCGGATTTGTGTGTATTTAGATCTGTATTAAGTGGGTTATTTTATTGACTTGTTGCTCTGCTGGGTCGGAGGGTGAGCGGAAGTCACCCTCGTGGTGGCGCGAGCCGGCGGACAACTTCGACATAGTTTTAATAACTCGGGAATTATCACGCGAGGGTGGGAAAACCCAATTACAGTCTTAGAGTGTTCCGTACAAATTGTCTAAGCTCAGACAAATTTTAAAATTAATTTTAATAACTCTCGGTAACAACTGGAAATTTCTTTGACTGTTCAAAATCCCGTGAACTAATCTGCGACGTGACTTTTGTTTCTTTCAATTTTTTTTTTTGTCTTTCCTCATCATCGGGATCCCAAATAAGCATCGACTTCTCGTCAATTCGTGCCCGAGTCGTTGGTTTCGTGGCCGTAACGGTGAGCCACGGTCCATTCCGCCGCCGCCGCCACACCAACATAAAGCCGTCAAACCCCCCGACCTTGACAAGAAGTCCATAACTTAACCGTGCTTATTCGAAACGGGTCCACATATCAAATTCGTTCCGTCCATTAAAAATCCAAGACGGCCTCCCTTCTCGGAACACCCCATAAACGCGTCCTGTTTACCGTAAACCACCCCACGTGGGTCATTGACTCAGTTTTTTGCGCAATCCGGCCCTCAAATAAAGGGTTGCGTCCGACACGCCAAGCTTGTAACAACTTTTATTGGGGTCTGTGGGCCGTGTCCAGAAGCCGAACGCATCCCTCAAGAAAAAAACTCGAGAAATGCATTTCTTCCGCGTTTATTTGACTTGTAAATGGGACCGGGCGATGAAGGGTTGGTTTTATTGCAGTTTTATGGGGTGCAATGACGGATCGAGGCGGATTCGTTTACGATCTGATGGGGTTATTAGAGGGCGCGGCGCGGTGGTGGAAAAAATGGTAATTTGGGTCGATGGGAATCCGTCTTCTTGGAGTGAGCGACAGGACGACGACGTATCGATTGGTTCGTGTCGATAAACTGGTATGTTTCAAGGATACGAAATTTTAGGGAGCGGTACAGAGAATTAACAATTGCGAAGTGGGGGCGGCCTCTGGGCGGAAATGCGGACGTCAGGTTTTTGGGCGAATTTAGAACGGCGAGAATTAACATCTGATGGACTGTAATTTGATTTTTTACCGTTGGATGGGAGAGGTTCGGGTCGGAGGAATGCAGCGCGGAAGAAGTAGCTCAAAAGATTTGCAACGAGACATTTCGATAGATCATCTCCCAGCAATTAATTCATTTTTGGAGGCTTTTTTGCATTACTTTTTTTCATCAATTTTAACACAGCAATGAAAAATTTCCCAAACGATTTTTTTCGAAATTTTTTTGTACAAGAAATTGTCATCTTAGTCTTTCTGTCAAATGTCACCACTGGCGGTTAGAATTTATAGAATTTAAATTATTTTGATTTTTGACTCTGTTTAGGAACTTGAAAAATCTCTTATCTTAATCTTAAATTCGATAAACCTTGATGCAATTTGGAAAAAATGAAATAAACGTGAACGAAAATTTTATTTTTCAAACTTAGAACATCTAAAAAATGCATAAATTATTTTCTCGTGAAGGTAACGAAGAATTATTTGTTTTTTGATTTTGTTAAAATTTTTATCAATTTTTTTCTATAAATCCTCAAAAACGAAACATCAAAAAAGACTTTCACTTTCTCAAAAAGAAATAATAAACCAAAAAATAAAAAAGAAAATTAAAGAATACACAGGAAAGAAGAATAAAATGCATTCAGGTTGTTTTGGCATAATGGAAGGCCATGGAAATGTTGCATTTAAAGTTTGAGGTTATAAATAGCGTCAATGTCTAGTACATTGTTCAGCAACATGTTATGTTCATTTTGATAAGTCCGCATGTCAGGCACTTTATTGACGGACAGTGTGTCCAACGTTAAAAAAATAAATCATGGCGTCCCATTATGCCAGAACAACGTGACGGGTGTACAATTTTTTTCAAGATTTCAGATGAGAATTTACATCGATCCGATTAAGAAAATCCCTTTTCCCTTTTCTGTTCTCGCAAAAATTCATCTTCAGGTACCAAAAATGACCTCAGATCGATATCTGATTTATTAAAAGACCAATACGAATGAATCTACGACGTGACTTTGGTTTTGACAACTTCCTTAACTTAAAAAAAATATTGTTCGTACAAATTTTCGTCGGGAATGAGCGAAACTTTACAAAATTTCGTTCATGGTTGAAATCCTCATAAAAAAAATAAGTATTTGTTTCTTTCGTTGTTGGATGAAAATGTTTCGTTTTTTGTGTCCCAAAAATTTCAAAATGAATGAAATTCGATGCTCCAAAATTTTGGTAAAATCCAAAAAACGTAGTTCCGTAATCGGAGCTTTTCAGTTGTAGTTGGAATAGAATTTGTGGCTAAAAAGTTGGTTTCTGTGCAACTGTAACCCACATTCGGTGCTAATTAGCAAAATTCGGCAAGACGGTTAGCGTTCGACACGTGAATGCAATTATTGGCACAAATTAAAAATGCAAAAAACTTTTATCAATATTGGTCAGGGTCCGCAACCATCTCCGAGTCGCCCGAAACCGATCAGAATTCTGCCACGTTTCGGCATCTAATTAAATTAATGGATTAATTTCCTAGATTCCGTCTTTGTATCGGCTGCAAAACCTGCAATGCAAATGAGTTTTTTCGATCTAGTCACAGCTGGTTCTCTAAATTTTACGAGAATGTTATACATCACCATAAATGAGAGAAGTGGGGTTGGCAGATAACGCGAACCGACCGAAAATCGAATTTGTCGCGTCCAGTGGCGTCCGTCGGCCAGACCGAAATCGGCTTTTTACGGGCCAGGTGGAAGAGGCGTCCACAAAAAAAACACACACTCGACTACACCCAACGAATGCGGAGAAGAGGAAACGGTCCCAGGACAATTACCATTTTACCATTCCGTACGTCGTAGCATCATCATCCGATCACGCGAGGACGCCCGGACTAAAACAAACCGGAGCCAGTAATGACCGTAATCGCCGCCGACCAAACGACAATTTAATAACACACTCGGAGGGACGGAAAAAATTTCGCCCCCTCGAGGGACCCGCCACTGGACTCGAACGTCACTAATGACACTTCCTCGTCGAAGGTCTTCCACTTGCCGCGCGATCTGCATTCGCCGCCCCCGGGGGCGACGACCACCGCCGCCGGACCGGGTGGTGCTTTCAAGATGATCGGACGAACAGGTGGATGGCGTTCGGAGGGTCCGATCCCTCGCCCCCCTCACTCCCCCGAATCACGGCGATCCGACAGAAATATCCCGTTTCAGGGGAAAATGGGCGAGGGATGGTCGAGAGAAGAAAAAAAAACGCGATTTCGCACCCTCGTGGGGTGCTTGGTTTTTTTATTAAAACAGGAAACACTTACGGCGGCGGAAGCACGCCCCGGAAACCTTGATTTGTGCTGGATGAAACTAGTAGAAACGTGGGGTTTCCCCTCGGCGCGCCATCCGCGATGCGCGATTGTCTGCGAATTCGCGATTGGCGGATGGACGCTTCCCCTCGCGGCGCCATCACACCAGACCGCTTGATCATTCGAATATCTCAGAGTTTCCTAGAAAAATATCTCGTGTTTGACATGTCTTCACAAACGAACAATCATTCACACCGTCTCAATCAAAATCAAAATTCTGTCACGACCTCGGACGGATTCGTCGTTTCCTACTTGTTCGACAAGACGAAACAATTCTTTTGTGTACTCGAGCTCCTCATTATCCACCCCTGTTGGGGAAGGATTGAGACAAATCAAGCCACCTGATGCCCACAAAAAAATCACGTCCAGAGCCCACTTTTACTTTTACTCAGCCAACACATGTTCCATATATTATTCCACCCCCGACACAAAAAAAATCTCGAGAGTGTTTACACGTTGTTTTTTCTCCCCCCTCTCTCTCATTCCGGGATCCCCTCGTGTTCGAATGTAGCCACCACATGGACCAACAGAGTGGCCCAAACAAATCACGACCCTCGTCAGCCGGCAATTACCGGCTCGTTAGGCCGCCGCCCCCGGCCGCTCCGACCGCCAAGCAGCCCGCCACCCCTTTCTCGGTTCGCCGATCCGCTCCCGTGTCGTCGGACCCGATCGCGGCCAAAACCGCACCAAACAAACGACTGGTCCATCACAATTCTTGGGCTCCTAGACCGTGTGAACTCATCTAGCCGAGGGTTGCGTCGACCGGGGTCATGTGTTCCTCTCTATTAAGGGTAGACACACAGGAAATCAGTTTTGATCTCGACGGATCGCGGCCCGTCTCTCATTCAAATAAATCACGCGGGGGAAAAGTGAAATTGTTTTCGGATGGGAGGGGGCGGCGAGTACAGGTGGTTGAGACGGGGATGACGCGGCCGACGGACTTGACCTTGGGGATAAGGGGAGCGAACCACCGCCGGCATCTTGATGAATCGAAACAGATTTCGATCGGGGACCACTTTCGGTTTCGGGGTTGGCATCCGGAGGTGGTGGTGGCTTGTCGTGGTGACGTCACGGCTTCCTTTGATTCTATACATTGTTAATTAACTTGTGGAATTACGAGCTCGCCGCCACATTAATGTCAGCTGAGGCATGTTTACGATTTGTTTCTTTTTGGGCTTTTTCTTTTCAATTCGAAATTTTTACAAATTTATAAATAAAGAAATTGATGTCATTTCTGGCATAACTGAATTAGACCTGTGACATATTTATGAACAAATTTTATTTAAAATATGTATTAAATATTTCGGTAAGTTTTATATCAAAATTTTTAGAAATATACAGCATAGTGACGAACAGGTTTGATGTCATTTCCAGCAAAACTACGAGACTGTGTCATATGTATCTTTTTTTTTCATTTAATCAAAAGTTTTGTTCCTGCGATAAAGTCTCGTTTCTTTTTTCAAAAAACAAGGAACTGATGGCATTTCTGGCAAAACTAGAACAGACATGACGTCCTTATGGCAAAACGTAGTATTGTATCTAGTTTAAAATTTTTGAAATTTCAAAAGGAAATGTGGAGGATTTTTTATTTAAAAAACAAAAATTCAGACATTTTTCAATTTTTTTTCTAGAGAACATGCAGTAAAAAAATGCTTTTAAACATTTTATGATGTCGAAGAAGAAATTGATGTCGTTTCTGGCAGAACTAAAGCAGATCTCTTACATGTTCGACGAATTTCTTTGACCTCAATCCGGACAATCTTTTTCGCCTTTACACTTTTTTTTTGTTTGAAAATGTTCGAAAATCGAAAAATTCCAATAAACTTTTTCGACCTTTGTAAGTTTCGGCTCCCGATCGAAATCGAAAGCTCGTCGTCGAGGTCGAATTTCGGGGAACAAGTGTCCGTCGCTCTTGCGTCACGCGAGTGACATTACTCCCCGTGACGTCACGCGGCAATAAACCAGCCGACTGCGTCCTTCCCGTCCGTCCGTGACCGTGAAAGCGAAAATGTATATTTATCCCCGCGGCCGGCGTTCGTTATGTGCGAAAAAAATTATGGACGATGGCACTCGCCCACGATCCATAAATCTCACGTGTCGCGTCACCCCGCGTAATTTATTCGGCCAATTATCATATTATTGGTGAAAAAAAAAAGAGAAAAACACGACCGACAAGAACAATGTTTTTGTAATAAATGAAACGGGTAAAAAAACAATCCGATTTACATAATTTCCCGATTGATATAATCTCCATTACATCGAACGCCGGCCGAGACAGACAGAGAGAAAGAATTTCACAACGGTACCCCACACACTTAATAAACAATCAAGTAGTCGTGTGCCATTTTTTGTGACATCACTACAACTTATTATTACCTATAGAGAGTGGTTTTTTTCGGGTTTCACGGCCTTCCTCGATCTCTTTTTGCGGCGATCGTCCTCTTTTTTTTCCTCCTTTCCAGTTTTTTGCCCTGACGCGCGCTACTGGAATCATCCGAATATCCGAACGACGATAATCGATTCCAACGGTACCCCCTAATAATGTTTACTTTTCGGGGGCTCCGCTATTTATGGGCTCTTTAACCCCATTCAGGCATTGTGCCAAAAGTTCAACACCTGACATAAAGAGAGCGACCGCACCGATTGATCGCTGCGTTTTTCGAGGGGTCGTAGGGCTCGATCGGCACGAGACGCACACCCCCCGATGCAAATCGACCGGCCGGGGGCGGCGACCGCGACTTTATCGCGGGTGAATCCCGCCGCCTACTTATCTCGCGCGTAATTACAGCGAAAACGTCAACAATTTGCATACATTGTTGCACAACGTGCGTCACGAAAAACAATCGCTTGACGAAAAGTGAGTTTTCGTTTCGGTCGTCGAGGTCCATTCGTTTGTTTTTTTTTTCGAAATTCGACCGAATTTAATTGGCTCCCGTCTCGTCGAAATTTGAATATTCGGAGAATTAGTTTTCAACGCCTACTGTGTGTTTTTTTTGTGTATCTTGATCATAACGGTTGTCGCACTTTGACCCTTATAATTAGTGAAACTGTCAACGAGATCTTCGTCGGACAATAAATACGTCACAAAAAACGGCTACTTGATGGGAATTCTCTTTTTATGGGATGTTAACGTTCTCCGAATTTCTTGCGTAACTATGTGCGAAGAGAAATTCGAAAAATTATGACGTTTCATCACCGCTACAGATCTACAAATTTTTCAAATTGCTTTAAAAAATTTTTTTTGGGGAAAATGTTCAAAATTTTCTCAAAACAATTTACTTTTTAATCTTTTCTACGTTGCATAATCAGCTAAAGTCAATATTTCTTAGTAGATTTGAGTGAGTAAAAATAGTCAAGGCCACCGATTTTTTTTCTTAGAAACGGTTAAGTAATATTATTGATTTCTTTTTTACTTCGTTAAACTGGGAAGAACAGGTGATATGTGTTTGTGCTAGAGAGCGTTGAAATTTACATTTAAAAAAAATGTGTCATGTTTTACAGAACAAAAAAGATTTATTTTTATAACGCATTTGAGAATTTTTGATTTTGAAATTTGACTATTTAATACTTAATCACCCTGTATACAGTGGCCATTTTAAAATGATACAATGTTCCTTCCTTGTTCAATTAAAAAAATGAGAAATGAAAACCATTCATGGCGAATTTTCGTGCATTGGCACTCGCATCTGACCGAAGCGGCACAGTCAATCATTGTTCGACACGATTTTACGAGACTTCGGTGGAAATTCCATAATCTCCTGAATCGAACAAAGAATGGTAGAAACGAACTGTCAGCGCCTAACGTCGATAAATAACGCCGAAACTCGTTCTCGTCTCGATGGTAGCGGAAGTCGTCGAATCGGAGCCTCCGTAATAATTGTCAAAATCGGCGCTACACGCCGTACGTTATGCGTAGCCCCCAAAAACGAAACCTGTTCCAGATCTCTTCGCCGCGATAAACGATTTCGTTTTTCCAAACAGCCGCCAATTCTTCACGCTTCCACGATTCGTCGGAGGAAATTCGCCGCCCCGACGACCTCACCTCTCCAAATATGGCAGGAGATTTTTGTTTTTTTTTCGCCGACGCCACTCGGACACGAGCAAACAATTTTTTTCGCTTCGACACCTGTTAATCGTCATCTCGGATCGCAATTACATAAGGAAATAGTATCAAGATAGCGGACGGGACTAATTAATTATGCAGGACGTGTTGGCACCACCTTACACGTCATGTTAATTTCGAGTTGTTACAAAATTTTTGTAAAAATTCTTTTTTTGGGAGGACCGGTCGGTAGTTTTGTGCGTCACGGGTAATTCGTTTGGCATAAAACAACAGACCTGTCACGTGAGACTTTAATCCGTTGAAATTATGCAAATAAGAGTGAGATATAGAATTTTTTATTGTTTTTTTTTTTAGTTGTTTTGTTTCGGGTTTCTACGACCATTAAACAGCTCATTAGTTTCAAATTACACTAATTACAGGGGGGCAATAAAAAAAACTCTTTGATCCATCATGAACAGACCTCACAATGATCGGTTTCAGGCTTGGAAACTGTCGACAAGGACACAGATTACTACGCTACGAGACTATCTCCTAGACTAGACAATTATTATCGTACACTGGTTTACGTATACATATTTTGACTGGCCACTGTGTATATGTATAATAATAAAAGCACCACAATTTGAAGATTTTTTTAAGCTTCAGTTTACTCTAGACGAATAATCACAAAAAAAAAAATGTTTTGGAAAATTAAAAATTATGCGTGGATGAGTCAAACTGGTTTGGTACCATTTTGTGTTTTCAAATTTTGTAAAATGGTTCCAGATTTTGGAAATAAGCAAAACAGTCAGATGTTCTTTCTTGGAACAAAAGGAACTTAATAACTTTTAATGTTTTGAATGATTTACAAAAAGACAAAACATGTCAAGATCTAAAAAAAAACTACTTTGACTATTTTTGATTTACGATATCGATCAGCAAAAAATTTAAATGACTGGAAATGAAGTAATATCAAACAAAATTTCTCGAAAGGTCGCTTGATTTTCACAATTTTTCTGTTCTTTCACTGTTTCGTTTTTAAAACATGTCTACTTCGGATTTTTTGGAATAATTTTTTAAATTCTATTTTTTTTTACAAAACAAAATTTACTGATTACTCTTGTGCTGTGCTTGTCTTCTTTTCCCGTTTCTTGGAGAAAAAGTAACAAAATAACTTTTTAGCGTGGGATGATTTAAAAAAAAAACAAACGTTTTGACTATTTTTGATTTATGTAGTTGTCCATTCGCTAAAAATTTAATTTAAATAACTCCAAAAGTTAAATCATGTCGAGCAAAACGTTATTGATCGTCGGTTTTTTTTTTGTTGGATTTTTTGCCTTAAAGATATTGATCTATTTTGGATTTTTTTGACAAAATTTTGAAATTTGATTTTTTATACAAAACAACCAAATTAATTTGATTTCTCTACCAATACAATGAAGATTCAGTAACTGCTGCAGAATATTTGGTAAAATTATTTTTCATTAGTATGTACCTACATTATTGTTCTTTTCTCAAAAACCAAATTGTCACAAAATATCATGCCAACATTTTTTTTAATGCGATAAATTTCATGCGGGTCCAAACTAGGCAGTCCAGAATGTTTTTGGAAAATTTCAAAATCATGTAGATTCGAGTAAAAAATTGGTTTGACAAAAATTTGTAAATCAAAATTGTACAAAATGATTCCAAATTTTGCAAATAACTAAAACAAGCAGGTGTTTCTTAAAGAAAAAAAACTGAAGATCTTTCAATCCTGTGCTAATTTAAAAATACTATCAAGGAAATCCAAATTAAAAAAAAAAAAACAGTTTTGACTATTTCTTATTTAGTTGTCCATTCACAAAAATTTTAATATTAATTTTCTGTTTCTTCACGCTTCTGCCTTTGAAACTTCTAAGTAGCTCTGTCGCGGATTTTTTCGAAAAAATTTTGAAATGTGAATTCTTTTACAAAACAAAATTTAATTTGAAAAATAAAACTTCCCCATTTCACATAAATGGGTAGATGGTATAAAAATTATATGCTCGCTCAGGTTTGTATTTTTTTTAGAGCCATGTCGTTTCCTGAATATTTTTTTTCGTTTGGGTGATGAATAGCAAAGTTATAGGGTGGGCCGTTTTTTTTAAGACAGCCTTGTATATGATAAATTGCGGGGCCAAGCTAGCAAGTGGATAAATGTTCTAAAACCGTAAATTAAATCTTTGTGGAAAATTTAAAAACTATCTAGGAAATCTGGAACTATAGTTTGTCAAAAATTTTTGTTTTCAAATTTTGCAAAATGCTTCCTAATTTTGGAAATGACTAACAGAATCAAGTGTTGTTTCTTCAAAAGTAACTGCATAATTTTCAATCTTGTGTTGATTTAAAAAAAGGTTTTGTCAAACGTGTTGAAATTAAAAAACAAAACAACAGTTTTGACTATTTTTGATTTAGTAAAAAATAAAAATAACTCCAAAAGTTAAATCATGTCGAGCAAAACGTTATTGATCGTCGTTTTTTTTTGGTTGGATTTATTGCCTTAAAGACATTGAAATTGATCTATTTTGGATTTTTTTGACAAACTAGGCAGTCCAAAATTTTTGGAAAATTTAAAAATCATCTAGGTTCGAGTCAAAAACTGGTTTAACAAAAATTTGTAAATCAAAATTGTACAAAATGATTCCAAATTTTGCAAATAACTAAAACAAGCAGGTGTTGTTTCTTAAAGAAAAAAAAAATGAATATCTTTCAATCCTGTGCTGATTTAAAAATACTGCCAAGAATATCAAAATTTAAAAAATTTTTTTTGACTATTTCTGATTTAGCTATCCATTCACAAAAATGTTAATAACTGTTGGAGATAAATGTCGAGAACAAAACGTGGCTCGATCATTGTTAATTTTCTGTTTCTTCACACATCTGTTTTTGAAACTTTTAAGTAGCTCTGCCCCGGATTTTTTCGAAAAAATTTTGAAATGTGAATTCTTTTGCAAAACAAAATTTAATTTGAAAAATAAAACTTCCCCATTGCTCATAAATGGGTAGATGGTATAAAAATTATGTGCTCGCTCAGGTTTGTACTGTTTTTAGAGCCATTTCGTTTCCTGTATAATTTTTTTTCATTTTGGTCATCAACAGCAAAGTAATAGCGTGAGCCGTTTTTTTAAGACAGCCTGTATATGATGAATTGCGGGGCCAAGCTAGGAAGTGGAAAAATGTTCATTAAACCGTAAATTAAATCTTTGTGGAAAATTTAAAAACTATCTAGGAAATTCTGGAACTACATAGTTTGGCAACATTTTTTTGTTTTCAAATTTTGCAAAATGGTCCCAAATTTTGGAAATGACTAATAGAATCAAGTGTTGTTTCTTGAAGTAAAAGAAACTGCATAATTTTCAATCTTGTGTTGATTTAAAAAAAGGTTTTGTCAAACGTGTCGAAACTAAAAAAACAAAACAGTTTTGACTATTTTTGATTTAGTAAAAAATTAAAATAATAAATAAGTTCAGTAATATGAAGCAAAACCTCGCTCGCTCATCACAATTTTTCTCGCCTGGATCTTTTTTGTATTTTTTCGAAAAGTTTTTGAAATTTGAGTTTTTAGAAAACAAAGTTTAATTAATTTCTCTGAAGCTATTGGTACCTTGAAGATTCAACAGCAGCTGTCGAGTATTGAGCAAAATTATTTTACCGATAGTAAATTATTCTTCTTCATGTCAAAAACCAAATTGTCACAAAATCTATCTTTTTTTTTTAATACGATTCGTTTCAGAAAGTGGAAAAATGTATCTAAAGTCATGAGTCGAATACGACTTGGAAAACAGTAGTGGGTACATAATAATAGTACATAATAGTAATAATAATAATAATAATAAAGGGGATAATGGAAACCTAACAAAAAGGAAAAGCGACAAAAAACGTGTAAATGAGATGTTTTTTGTTTGGTCCCCATCGTGGACGGGCCCCTAAGAAGACATTGCCGAATTTATTGTCGACGATAATAATAACGTGTAACATTTCTGCGGCTACCGTGGCCTACTTATATCTCCATTAATAAACAATGCTCGCAAAAAAATCCATCCATCCATCCATCCATCCAGCGACGCTCCTCCGTCCATAAACCTCGCATAAAAAATCACTTTCGATCCGTCTCGATCTAGTGTGCCTCGGCCGCGGTCAACTTTTTTAAAATGGACTATTTTTTTACCTGTGTGCGGGGTCACACAAAAGGGTCCGTCTACCTGTGATCTTACCTAATAATCCGACCGCTCGCGTTCCCCCCTCTCTCTCTGACACACGGTAGTAACCCGGAGGGCCCCGTGCGACCGAGAGGGACCGCAACAACGAGATTCCTATCCTGGGGCCCGTCACACGCTGATCGAAGATGAATCAAAGGAAGTAGTTACGCGCGGAGATTCGGCTTTTCGAAGCGATTCCCCCCGCGGCGAGGGGGATCCGACCAGATTTTTCCGACATTTTTATTTCGGTGGTGATCTGACTCACCTGCGGACACATTTTACACTGGTACTTCCTGGGCTGGGGACCGCCGTTCTGCATTCCGCCCATCTTCGTCGCGTTGATGGGTTGCGGCACCACCAGCAGGGCCGGACTCGAACCGGCCACCCCCGGACTCGACGACGACGACGTCGAACGACCGGAAGTGTACAGGCCGGGGGTGCCTCCCATGTGGTGCTCCTCCATGTCTGCAACAAATTAAAAAAAAATCACAAAAGAAGAAAACGATTTACAAATACAATCTTCACTTATTCTTCAGATTCTTCATTTTAACCCGCGCAAAAAAACAAAAAAAAAAAGAATCATACATCATCACAAAAGAAGAAAGCGATTTAGAAATACAATTGTCACTTATTCTTCAGATTCTTCATTTTAACCCGCTCAAAAAAACAAAAAAAAAAAAGAATCAACCATCATCACAAAAGAAGAAAGCGATTTACAAATACAATCTTCACTTATTCTTCAGTTTCTTCATTTTAACCCGCTCTACAAAATACACTTAGATACACAAGTAATGTGTCAATAAATCCAAATTGCGTGGATCTATATTAAAATGAAGATTTTTGATCTTCACTTTTCTTCTTTACAAGTAGGTATGGTAGTTGCAAATTATTGGATAAAAGACAACTTTGAAGAAACGAACCGAGCCTAAAAATAGCTATAGTGACTGGTGGCAGTTAATTATTCACCATTTTCTTCTTCTAGATTTTCCTTTCTTTTATTTCTTTTTATTTCTTCATTATATGTGGCCAAAAATTTTTTTTAACAGTATTTTTGCTTTATTCATCTAAAGGAGCAACCGTGAGACATAGACCCAAGGAATAGTTTACTGAAACCTTGAACTTGGACGCATCTTCCAATTCTTTTTCTCGCAAGGAATATTTTTGTCTGCTGTTTACTTCTGAATTGGCAAAAAAGTGTTTATAGTGTGTTGTGACTTTGGAAAGTAATGTCTTAGCTTTGTTCGAGTAAACGTCAAACGGTAGAACAAAAGAATGACTTGCTGAATCCTTGAACCTCGGTGCACCTTGCTGGAGGTTTGGTAAGGTGGAGAAACGCGCGTTTCTACTAGTGAAGAAAATCTTCGCGTTCTGAAGAAACGAGTTCAGCGCCGTCCGAAAAGTTCGAAACCAGTCTTCGAACACGAACAAAGAGAGCAGGACCGAATTTTTGGCAATTTAAAACTAGAGACTTGAGGCTACCGAAGAACCGATTAAGATTAAATTATACACCGAAAGGAAGATAAGTGCGGACAGTTAGGAGCGATCATCGTAACGGTCACGTGTCGATGTGAGTGCGAAATGGGGAAAGAGGATGAAGCTTGGGAAAAAGGAAGAAAACGAAGATCGTGGCGCTTTCCACCTGCAGCGGTGACTTTCCCGTTCCCATCTAATTGATCCCGTGTTGCGCCATCAAATTAAATCAATCTGGTCGATCGACCAAGTCGCGAACAAGTTTTGCGGAATTTTTCGCCTAACTCTAACGGTACCCCCCCGATCGAAAAAATATGCAAAAACATAAATAAAACAAATAATTAACGACGAAGTCCGAAAAAAAAAGAAGATGCATAGATCAAAAACAAGTCGGCCGTGAAATGTGCAGACCGCCGCTCCTCAATTTTTTTCGGCGCGGCGCTTCCGACCAACGGGCGTCTCCGTCGCCGCCCACGTGACCCCAAAGCAACGGTCGCAGCAGGCGGCCACGCGTTGGGCGCCGAAACAATGCTTTAATTTAGCGGTGATGCATTGTGCGTCACGTGCTGCGATGAATTTCGAAGAAAATGAAGAAAAGGTGACGAAAATCGAACCGCGGCGGAGCCTGGCCTTGGTCGGCATCGCGCCCGCGGCGCGGGGGGCGGCGGGCGAAGAAATCCCACGTGTATTTCGGATGGTGCGCCGAAAAGCGTGCGGTGAAGAACGAGTGAAGAAGGAAGAGGGAGAGGAGGCGGGAAAAAAATTGCAAGTCAAGATTTCCTGCTTGACGGGTTTCGTCGAGTTTAGCTGATTAGAAGAGAGAGGTGGCTTTGGATTGGCGTTCAACTGATCAAAACTGTATTCCGTTTGAAATTTTTAAATATTACATTGAGCTGCTGTGGGATCAATTAAAACGACAAGTCGGGTACACCGTGGGTGGCGAGCGGAGATCGGTGGAGGAGACGAGATAACGGGGCGCGAAAACGAAGAAACGGGACTTGACGGGAGAAAGGTGCTCGGGAGTTGCGAAAAAAGTTGACGGAGAGGAGGGGCGAGCCGAGAAGAAAGTGGTGAAGAAGCCGCGCACAGGTTCCGCAATTATCATTCGCTAATTTGCGAAGAAATCTGAAGAGATGTTGTTTCTGATGCGATTTAAAAACAGACAACCGAAGAACATGACTAAACTAACTTCACTCTTGAGCATTCAAGTAGTAAATGGTAAATGTCAAATGTGTACTTGGATTAAATTTTAACTAAGGTTTAGGCAACGTGAAATATTTTCGGTCGAGTCAATTTAATCTTTGATCGGTTGTTTACACAAAAAGAATTATACTTATGGTGTGCACTTGTTACATTAGTTGTCCAGTCATGGATTAACTGTAAACCAAGGTTATTACATATGGAAATGTCGGATGGTTGTAATTATGTTAAGATAACAAGTTTTGTCTGCCAACTAATCTAGATCAAAAGTGTGGACCGCAAGATTAATTGTCGACAGTTAGTGAACAAATTTACATTAAATTCTTTGCATTTTGCTCTGCGAGTGCATCGCGGTTTGGTCAATTTCTGTTGAAAAATATTGAGCAAGTGGCGGAAAGTGTGTTATGGAAATCGAATTAATTACCATAACACCCGGTATCATTAATATTGGTGCTAAAAGTAAGACAGTGTATGTGGTGGAACATGGATGTGGTCTTTTTTTTTTAATGAAAAATATACGGAGTGATGCGGAAGCAGATTAATTTTAAATCAAAATGTCTTAAAAGATCTTAAAAAATCTAAATGTGACTACTGGGTTGTGTTGGTAGACTTGAATTGCCAAATAAAGAATTTTGAAAATTTTACAGTAAGATACATTTTATGTCAACTTAAAAATATGTTGCATAAATAGTACATATTTTACAAAAAACAAAACTGTACAATTTGGTTCTGAAAAGTTAAAAATATACGGTGTGGTTCTTAAATCATTGTCTTGTTTCTTTTATTTTTTACACCAGAAAATAATATCTGATAGGTTTTTAATTAACTTGATCTTTTATCAGTCGAAAACTAATAAAATAAAAAATAATTTTACACAGTGAATCTGTGCTAGCTCAAAAAATAGTACTCAATGCAAAATAACTAAACGTCAAAATATTTTTTTTCTTTTTCGAAAGATAGCCAGCTCTCTTTTTTGTCGCATGCTTTGTCAAAATGCAATTTAGAATATGTTTAAAAACAGTGATTGACAAAAATATACAGACAATTTAAAAAATATTTGTCACTACATATTTTATTGAACAAATATTTTTGTGTTTTGGCATTTAGGAAGTTAAAAATATAAAATAGGACTCTCAAACGGTGTTAATCCTTTTCATTTTTGTTTATACTGCTGATATGGGACCAGAATAATTTTGAAAATTTTACAGAGTGGTCCACAAAAGGCTACATTGACTGGTGCAAAATTACACTAATTTTGAAATTTCCGATTTATTTTTTTAAATATGTAATAATCCAAAATTAGTAATAAACTGTTACATAACACAAAGAAAGCAAAATTGTTTGATTTTTTTTTTGTTAATTTTCCAGCGTGACAAAAATGTAAATTTATTTAAAACTGAAAAATCCGATATATAGTGTGATTTACAAACTATATATTCATATCCTCTTTTTCCATATTACAAAAATACGACAATTACAAATCGACTTTTTTATAACCTTAAAGTTTTTTTTTAATAACTAACCAAAAAATTATTCTTGTTTTTTGAAAAATGTATGTAGATTATTATACGATTAAGACTAAAAATTTTGAGTAGTTAATTTAAGATTATAAAAAAACTGCATTAAATTAAAATGAAGAAAAGTAGATTAGCTATTTGTGGAAAATGAAGAAACAAGTAGACAAATGTAAAATGTAATAGGTAATACACATTTCTGTAATGAGCAAAACATAATACGGAAGGAGAAGAAACGATACATCGCGCGAAGAAAATCTTCGCGCGCAAAGTGAAGACGAACACCCAGAAATTCAAATTAATTTGGCGCGTCGAACTCGCGAACTTGTGCAAAACGAAGCAAAACCGCCGGAACCGAAGAAATCCACCTTTTCCATCATTTACAGCTTCCCAGAAACGCAACAGCAAATCACAAAACATAAACCACTCCGATCCAATCAATAAAACAAAACCGTGAACGAAAAAAAAAAAAGAATCGGAGAAAAAACCCGTCCAATAAATCTCTCAGATCGTCCGAAGAAATTAACAAAAACAACACACTACCGTCTACTCCTTTGCCGCTCGCGTCGCCTCCTGGTTCCGCATTAAAAATTATATAAGGATGACGTCACGTTCGAATTTTTTTTTGCCGAATTATCTTCCCCACCCATGCCGAGTGCGACGTGTGAGCGTGTATGTGTGTGTGAATGTGTGTGTGTTGAGGTTCTGTTGCCATCTAGAGTGCTCCGTACAGGTGTCTTGAGGTCGTCATTTCGAAGCCGAAGTGTGGGTTTTTGGATCTTGATAAAAATGCGCTATGCATGCGTAATTATCATTCTACACCGACCGGCATAAATAAACATTAGAAAAAAATTCGCGTTCTTCTCCTTTAATTTTTTTTTTGAATATTCATGGTTCTTGACGAATGGCGGTCGAGATAAGTGCCATTGCGGCGACGGCGATGGCCCCCGTTTTCTTCGTCCGCCGATAGAAAGAAAAATCCCTCTTCGTTCTTTCTTCGTTTTCTTCCGAGAATTATACGCTTCACGCTAGAGCGTGTCCGCTGTTTTATTTTGGCGTTTAATTTCATAGTTCAGTAATTTTTACATACTTTGACATATTTAGGAAATTGCATATTTTGTGTATAATGTGAAAGTGCACGTTTAGAATGGGCGAGGAAAAAAAGAAACCAATTTCTATAAAGCAAACGGCAACGGTCTCGCGGCGCGCACAACAAAAAAATCAAAAAAAGAAAAATCCTAATAACCACTGATATGGAAAATTGACAAAGATTAATAAAAGATTGGTTAATAACGATTTAAATGGACAGCGGGACAGTGGCGTGCGGCCCGAAACTACAAAAAGACTAAGTGTGCTGGTACCGCAAGTACGACAGTGACAGTTCTAATTAAATATTATTTTTTTACGCGCGCTGTACTGTTAACGCCCGAAAAACCACAACTTATGGATGGAATTCTTTTTCGTAAAAAAAACACCCACGAGGTGTAGATTATTCCATCATTGCGCTGTCAAATACTCCGATTCGCTGTCAAAATCTTTGCTGCCTTAACAGACATACATAAATATTGCATATCACTATTATTATTATTTTTTATGCTATTCAAAATTCCGACCAATAAAGAGACATTTTCATCTACTTATTTTGTCAGATTTTTATTAAATACATATTTTAAAATAAAAAAAACATTTTGAGTCGACTGGAGGTCGCGTGATAATGTTCAAAAATGTAGATATCAATGTAGTCACACTGTATGGGACCATTTTTTAAACATTTTATATAGTTGTACCTCTATTATAATTTTTTACCGTTTTTGGCAAATTTTCTTTAAATAATATATTTTCACTACATAACTTTTTAAAAAAAATTGTTTTTTCCAAAACTATGTTAAATTACGACAGCCAGATGTGTAACAACGCATGTTGCATTTTTTATTCTTGCAGGCAGAGCCTGCTATAGTACCGCACCACCTTGACTAAAGACGGGACAATTTTGGAAAACATTTTCAAAATAATACAAAATTTTGACGACACCTGGCGCCACATTATTTACAAAAGGTCAAGAACGTTCCTCGAATCTGTAGATCAAGTACACGACGTTCAATTGTTTCCAAGAAAGGTAATCCGACGATGTTTTCTTCGAAAAGGCGATGCTCACTTGTTTTGTAGTTGCGCGTTTCGACTTCACCGAATGTCAGAGACAATATTTTGACCTGAGGCAACGAAAGATCCCAAATTTGTTTGTTTTTCGATAATAGGATCTTCGTTTAGGCAAATGACACAATTTTTGGACAATTTTTCAAAATTTTGAGCACACCATATGGTGCTATATGACGTCCTGTTGTCAAATTTAATTTTTTTTTGGCCCTACAAGCGTTTTGCTGTCATTTGCTACACCTTCGCTTGTCACGATACAATTTTTGACACAATTTTCAAAATAATATCAAATCAAAAAAACATGCTCGCTTGTCTTTACAATGACAATGACTGCGAGAGGCCCAAAACACCACACTCGACTGTTTGTTCAGAATTTTCGAGCACGCGTAGTTTCAGTCAATCACCCTGTATACAATCGATTTCCTGTCGTGCGATTTTGTCCGCGGTGGACTTTTCGACGGCCCTGAGCGTTTGTCGTTCCGCAATCGCAACGTGACAGAGAAATTCGGTGTGATTCGTTACGTTGCGGTACGATTACGAAAATTTATTAACGGCCGCTGTCAGTCAGTCAGTGTCGTGCTGTCGGGTTGAAATTTCGGGAGAGAAAAAAAAAGTGAAACCGTCGGACAATGGCCGAGTGACGGGCGTTGGAAATCGGTGGACGTTTTTGGAAAACGGGGGTTAAAAAAGGCGGCGAATAAGGCAACTAGAAAGTAGTGCTGGACGAATCGAAATTTGCACGTCACGTTTTTTGTTTTTTTCGATTGGCACACCTGATCTACATTTTACGTCCTGCTCTCGTCAACTCGGTTTGGAACAATTTTCGGAAAATATTTTTTCAACAGGAAATAAAAAGTGTTATAGCCCTGATAACATACAGAGTGTACGCTAAGATTCTAAAAAAAACTGAAAAGCAACAATAATAACAAACAAAGTAATATTCTAAAATGATGATGATGATGATAATAACAATAATGCAGGTCAAAACAGAATGTTGTTAATTTCGTTGATATTAAGAGAAAAAAGAAGGTTACGACAGTAGAAACAAGTGAAGTAAAAAGGAGATATTATGGATGAAGATAGTAGAAAAAAAATCTTATAAACAAACAGATAAAAGGAATATTATGTAAGTGAATAAGAAATCAAATGAGAAAAAAAATGAAAGAGTACCTAATTAATAAGTATAAAAAATGTAAAACAAGAGGATACAGTCATGAAGATAAGACATGGAAAAATATTTTCATTAAAAGCATTGAATTGAAATGAGATAAGGAATAAAAAATTGTTAAACTTGAGATATCGGATCTGTGTAAATAGAATAATCGACAAGAAAAAACAAACAAAACTCTACAAAAAAAATAAAATAAAACAAAACAGGATGTAGATGACAACGAAAAACTACTACAGAACGTAGTTCTTTTTGTGGCCACTGCGTGTACATGGTATTAATAACAATCGTCGACATTCCTCTAATCCTCTATGATTTACGACACTGGAGATAAAATTTTACTGCACACTTTTTTTCGGCAACATTAGGATAAAACTGACCCCGGGGTTATCTGTGCGCAAAAAATAACCGAAAACTATTTTCAGTTCTGTGTTCATTCATCCTTTGATTGTTCCTAACGATTTAAATAAAACCGAAAGTGACATGTGTAGGTGTCAGCCATCGAAAATTTACAGCTGTTGCCCGTCTAACAAACTGTTTCGACAAGCTACCGTAATTAAGTTGAATTAAATTAAAGAAAAAACAACAATATCTGCCGTAAAACGGCACCTGTCATTTGGAAATCGCGCGGGTTTTCCGCGGCGCGCTCCAAGGATCCGCGCGTTCTTCGCGCGGACTGGTTCTTGACAAGTGTCCCGGGTCCTTGACGTTTCACGGACAGCTGAGAGCCGAATGTGACAGAAGGATTAGCATCTCGTACGTTATAAATATTATTCTAATGTTCCGGTGCAATTAAATTGACAAAAAATAAACAACTATTTACACATACTTCGGACAAAATTAATGATACGCACCTGGCGATTAATGTTGTTACATTAAAGATTACGTAAAGGTAGGCTGTAATAATTTCCTTGTGCCAGTACTGCGTCCCACTCGGATTTAAATATTTCACGGCAGGACAAAACAACGACTCCAGAATGAAAAATATGAGCGTGTCGGTGGTGTGGACGTTTCCATTTTTGAAATTTTAATGCGGAGAAGGGTCCAGCGGCGGCGCCGTCGCCAGGAGTAACACCCGGAAAGCAGTTCTTGTCCTCGATTAATGGCGTGTTCTTATCGTGCTGCTGATGTTTGGCATGTTTTATGGCTATTTTTATTTCATTTGCTAAGCACCCACTTATGCGAAATAATATGTTATTTAATTGGCTGATGCCGTTTTGTTTTTCAAAGGTCGGTAGCGAAATGTCGTTTGGCCGTGATTTTGTTTTGTTGTTCCACTGTTTTTGTGACAGATCAGATCAGATGTCAACGAGTTCAGAGTGTATTAAAAAACAACGTAGCGCAATTGCAAAAAATAAAATGTACTTGCAAATAAAAGTGACATTTAAAGTCTGTTATTATTATTATATACATATTAATATATCGGCTGTTCATTTAAATTTCTCCTCACAGTTGGCGTTGCAGAGTCGATTGTGAACCCACCACGGCTTACGGATCGCGCATCAGCTGTCTAAAACTAACCTCACTTTTTGCGTTGTTTGTGTTTTTAACCTGACCTGACCAGTGGTGTGTTCACAATCGACTCTTCAACCCCAACTGGTACTAGAATTTCTAATTAATTTGAATTAAAAAAACTTCTGATATCTCTTTCTTAATTTGAAACAATTGTGAATTTGACAGTTATCATTAGCTCCTCTTAATCATATTTTGGCATTGATTTGATTATTTGCGGTGACTGAAAAAGTTTTCATTATTAATATAGAGTGCCATGGCACCTATTTATTTACAAAAGTGCCAACATTTTTGAAAATTTTCGTCTCACATTTTTTTTTAAATTGTACGCTTGAAAATTTCTGCACCGCGTACCTGTAATTAGTGAACGGAAAAATTCTTCGATGCAAATTGTTGGAAAATTTCTGATGACAGTGCATCACTTGTTGGTGTTATGAACAAACAATTGCAACATCAAGTACACTCTGCCCTGAGGCAACTAAGATCTTCGGTGTTTTAGATCGAAGAGCATGAACTTACATCCCCGAAAATACACGTTCCTTTGATAAAAAAAACTGCGTTGAATTTATTTTTAGTAGCAACAAAATTTCGCACGGTCACCGTCTGACGGACGTGCCGGCGAAAATTGCACTCTCTCGCATCTTAGACTGGTCCTATTTCGGAATGACCCTTTTGTACCACTTGTGTCCAGTTCGATTTCCGGCGCCGTTTCTTTTGTCCGATCGAAAAATTTTTGCGTTCCTTTGAAAAAGCATTCGAGGCCCCTTTCTAACCGGTGCCCCACCTTCATTCCGTCCGAATTCTAATTAATAACCCACCATAAAATACCAGGCGAAATTCGGCAGCCTGCTTTGACGTGAACGTTCTAATAAATTATTAATTTATTCAACAAATTCACCTCGGGTCGTTGGCATAATTAATTAATTATCTTTTTAGATCGGTTGCAAGTTGCCATTTTTAAGGCCCCCTTCGATCTCGTATGTGGGACATCGGCGTAACAGGACCGGCTCGCGTGAAAAAAATTAACGGCATCTGATTTAGATTCGCCGGACGCGAGTTCAAAAGTCAAAAATCGCACGAACCTGACGTAAATTTAAAAATGTTGTTTTTTTGGGGAAATTTACTTCTGGGACTGGAAAACCCTGGAAGTGGGCGTAGTCAACATTTTTGACGTATCGCCGACAAATGCGTATTATCACAGAAATAAATTAAACCTTAAAAGGACAAAAACGCCTGCTTCACAAATTACCAGTTGTCGCTTAATTTATTACTTAATTTTATGATTATTGCGCACTTTTAATTGCGTTTGTTTTTTATTTAAAAACGAAACATATGTTTGAGATATTATTTAAATGATGGATATTTTGTCTGGTACAAATTAATTTAATTTTTTTAATTAGTCTTTTATAAAAGTGAAGCTCACTGAGCAATTAAAAATGTCTACATTTTCAAAATTAAAAAGAAGAAATTAGGACTTAAAAGTAGGATATGTACATTATTTAACATTCCCAAGCATAAAAATTCTAGTTTCGAAAATTTTTACGATCTCACTTTATCAAATGGATCATCAATTAAATAATTCAAATGTTTGAAAAAACCAAAATTTACTATCTTTTTTGTTTTCTTTTTTTAATTAATATGTGTGGTGTAAATTTAAAATTAGAGCTGCACACGCTCAAAAAAGAGAAAGCAGGATACAGAGTGTTCTAAACAAATTTTGGAACATCCAATTTTTACCAGGGATTCTTTGTAAATAAAGACGACTGTGTAGAGTTCAGCTTGTCACCCTTTGTGAAGGACAGCGTGAAGATCCTTACAATCCTCTTTGTCACCTCGCTTTACCTCCATTGTTCAGTTTCTACCTTTTTCATTTAAGATGGCTTTGGTGAGAAATGATTTTATTTTCAAATGCGCTTGACCTTTTTTAATATAAAGGGCCTTCAAATAAATTTATATTTAGAGCAACCTATGGAAATTCAATTGTTTGCAACATTTTTCCAGCGTAGAAACTGACATATGAAACGTCTGACATTTAAACGAAATAAAATTAGGTTAGAAAATATTTTTAATTTTTGTAGTGCATTCTCCCTATTCCCCCTCCACGGAATATGACAATATGAAATTGGAAAAAAGCTTACTATGTAACCTATGTAACTCAGGAGAATAATTGGTTACCTACAAAAATTACTTTACACTGTTAAAAGAATTAGAATGTCGCCTACGTCTACTTTAAATATATATTTATTTGAAGGCCCGATACATTTGAGACAACTCTTACGGTTGCTTTAAACAAGAAACATTTGTTATTAGATCTGTTCTGATTAGTTTTGTGTTGCACAACCTGTGAAGATTTTGGCAGTTCCACTGAACAGTCAAAAGTGCTAAAGATTTTTGCTTTTTGATTTTTTTTAACCACTCACCGAAATTTCATTTTTTGTGAGAAGCGAAAGGGATTGAAAACATGCAAAATTTTGCGATTTTCCAACAATAACTAATTAATTTTTTTAGTAAATTTGACATGTACCTAGTTTTAATATTGCATTTACGTTGTGCGAGGTATTTGTGAAATCTAATTAAAAATAAAAAATCCAAGTCATATTCGACCACTCCACACGTTTTCAAGGTCATCTCTTTTATTTCAGGAACATTTTAAAATATGGATGTGACCTTTGTATGCACCAATCAAATTTCCGAATAATCAATTTCAAATTAACAAGAAATCGAGTTCTAGTCACTCCAAAAATATCTAGTAATTAACGTTTACTATTTGATTTACTACATTTTATATCGAACTAGTAGATTTGAACACGTTTTCAAGGTCATATTTTTTAAAGTGCGTCATATGCAAATTTAATTTTTATATTGTAACAATTAATGCAAGCTGACTGATTTGAAGAACATTATCTTAAATCAACTATTTTTTTACTGTAGACTTTTTCAAAATGGTTTTTTCAATTGAATTAAAATTGGGTCACTACTTGAGAATTACCATTTTTAAAGATCTTGACGCACTGTAATAAAAAATTAAATAAAAAAAACTTGCAACATTTTAAAGCTACGTTGTGCATTAAAAAAAACGAATTACGATCTCCCAAAAATATGTATGTAGAAAAATGGTGTGGCAATATTTTCGAAATTTTATTTTTTACAGCGACAGATAAACAACAAAAATGTATTAAGAGTGATCGAGAACTCTGACAACTTTGTTGTTTTTTGGAAATTAATTTTTTGGATTTACTAACAAATTTAGAAATTTTCTGACTGTTGCAGAAAGATTCCACAACATCTACCTAATTTTGCTTTGTTTTATTATTAAATTAAATTGTGTACTAAAAAAATTGTTTTGATTGTGATTCATCTTCTTTTTTTTTGGTAATTATTGTGTAACATTACATACTTAACTTTCGTTTTATATTTTTTTCAAAATTTGCTACACCTATGTAATTGGAATTCCCATAATAGTATATTATGTTATTAGGAGCAAAAATGAACATATCATGCAAACGCGATTTCCAACTCGAAAAAACATTTTTTTTTGCTTAACAGGCTTAAAAATGATAATAGGGGTTGCTTTTTGTGGGTGTCAAGCGGCGAAGGTGACGATATACTCAGAGGATGAAATAGGGGTGAAGCGGCGAAGTGAGGGTATTTCCAACTCGAAAAAACTGTCTTTTTTTCTTAACAGGGTTGAAAATGGTAGTAGGGGTTGGTTTTTGTAAAATTAAAGTAGACAGTAATTTTCTTCTTGTTTTGAAGATCAAGTGTACAAAATTTCATCAAGATCGGAGTAAAACTGTAGATTTGTATACAAAATATACAAACAGACATTCAGTTTTATAAACATATACGAGTATAGATTATTCTGCCAACCAGATTCAATTTGGATAAATTTTGCAAGTACAATTACATATGTACAAGTTTCTTGATTAAATCTTATTTATTCACTGCAGCTTCCAATTTTTCCAAGTTTTTTAAAATTTGAGTTAGGAATTTCAAATGATTTAGCTAGTTTGCTTTATCTCCCGCTCGTCAGCGAAGATAATAACTTTATCTGCCGCTCGTCAACTCATCCGATGCCATGGCAATGAAGTGACACTTTAGAATTATCAATCCAGCAGTCATATTTTACTGACGTTTGAAGAAAAAATACATTTTTATATTTTTGCTTACGTCAAAATACAACAATTCTCTTAGATGATTCTTTATTAGATACCTACTATTTTTTTTATTCTCATTTTAAATTTGATAAGTTGAGGCCAACAGATTCAAAAGCTCCAAAAGGTTTTCAGAACCATCAAGAATTTTATTCACACATTTTTTCCTTTCCATTATCATTTTCGTCCTTTTTCTCAAAATGTCTCTAATTTACCAACTTTTTTAATTAACCTGACTTTTTTCACACCTAAAGAAAACTATCCTATTCTACACATGCGAGTATTCTTTTTTATAAAAATAATTTTAAGAACTTAAAAGCTTAAATATTTTTCTCTTCAAATTTTCTTTTTTTTTTTATTTCCCCTCTTTGAAACTATTTGTTTTTTTAATTTTTCGTGTGAAACATATTTCTTAGCTTTAAATTGAAATTGTTCCTGATGAATCAAATTTAATTTTTTAATATTCCTGAAACCAGTCTATTTAATACCAATAAAATATAAATAATTAGTTTTTCTCTAATTTATTCACGTTCTAATGAAACAAACAAAGCGTAATCAACCCGAGACTAAATAAATTTCTAATTTAATTCGTCTCGTGCTAAATAGATCAACCGTGCTAAATTTAAACAATATTTCTCCCTCCTTAAATTACACAAAAAATACTCGATTATTTTCAGCTCGTTCTTTAATTTTGCATTTTTTAAACGATACCTAAGTAGCTGTTTTAATTTAATTAATGCGCTAAACTGGCAAAACAATAACAAATTTGCACGTAAAAACAGGTAATGCTATGTAAATTGCCATGGTAATTTTTTATTCAATTTTTGTCGCATTACCAGAAAAAATAAGAAGAACGAAGCTTCCAAATGTCTTTGGATCAGTTTGTTTTTTTTTTCTCTGTGAACTAAAGCTTCAGATTATTATGCTTCCGAGCTTTGGACACTTTGGTCCTTGGACAATTTTTTGTGTGTTTGAAAAAATGGTCAGATCTGCAAAAACCACTCACTTTTCTGGTGCATCTGGTTGTGGTCGTTCATCTTGGCCTCGTACCCCTGCTTGTTGATCCCCATCGTGTTCCTCGTCCAGTTGGGGTAGTCGTCCTTGGCGTGTTGGCCGCACTGCAACCCCCAAAAGACAAATCCCATTAGGTACCATGTCCGAGTGTGATTCGGGCATTTCGTTTATAAATATTTTTTCCCGGGGTCGAAAGAAACGCCGGCTGTTGGGGGGCGCAATGTCGAGCGTTGTCTGGTTACCATGCCGACGGCAAGGTCATGTACTCACCCCCGCCAGTTTGATATAACGACCCCTAGACAGTACACGGCCGCCTCCTTGATTATTATTGATAATATGAATTTTTTAAGGGGTGCTGCGCTCTCCCGGCCGCCGACGTTATTACGGGGCCCCCGGGGGGTCAGGGCCGGACTTTAAAATTTGGACACGTACATCGCGCCCATCAATAAGTCATGGGACGGAAACGGACGGCCTTCATCAATTTTTCATCTCGATCCGGTGATGACAGGGTGCGGAAACAAAGACGGACCCGCCCCCATATTTTTTTCGAATAGTTTTCGAACGGTGACGTGGACTTTTGATTTTATGGCCAAGGTCGGCCGTTCAGTTTTTTCCGCTCGACCAATTAAAAAATCATAACGGGTCTTGCCGAGGATCTGGACTTAATTGGACCAAAATCGGCCCAAGAAGATCCATCGTCGGCGAGTTTTTTCGATTTAATTAATTATTCAATTAAAGTGCGACTTCTTCGTGAGTCGGCGACGAATTACGAATTTATGGCCCGGACTGAAGACGATTTTTCACTTGGTCCACGATTAAACTCTTAACGGAGCTGTTTGCCGAGGGACGTCCCATCGAATTATCCGAAATTAATTTACGACTCAATTTAGGGGCACAATCGGAGCTGAAACATTTTTTCAGCGGGGCTGATTTTCAGCTGAAACGCCAACTCGGTGCGTGATTGCGACAATTCCGATCCAAAATTGGACCATTCGTGATTAGGGAGTTCCCCAAGAAAATCTAAATGTGAATTTTTTCTAATTTCGCGATTTGAAATAGTTTATCAAGCTGCCAGATTTACCGGAGGCGGCACGCACCCCTCGAAAAAATTATAAAAACGATAAAAATCGCCGCCTATAAACCTCCACTTCAACTATTTTTTTTTCACGTTGTTTTGGCGTAATAGGAGGCCATGATTTATTTTTTTAACGTTTGATATTTCCGTCACTAAACTGCAGACCTTTAACATGTTGCTGAAATTCCCGCGATGTCATAGTATTCTTCTGTTGCAAACTAGTAAAACTGACAACAATGCACTAGACATTGACGCTATTTATAACCTCAAACTTACAAAAACATAACCTAATCCAACAGACCAAATTAAATGCAAAATTTCCCTGCTTTCCCATTAGGTATGCCAAAACAACGTGAATGCATTTTAGATGTAATTTCTACCGTCATTTGTCTTTAATAATTGGTCGATTTACAATTGATTGTTTGATTGTTAGTGGAAATGTAAATTGAATTGTTGCCTTTAAAGACGGAACTTTTCCGTTCTTTCACCCAATCTGAAACTTTTCTGAAGAGAAAACTCGACAAATTAAGCTCCAAATAAAATTAATATCTCGTTAAAAGTAAACTTTGTGAAACGTAATGGATTCATTTAAACCGCAGGCTATCAGATTGCGAGGGGATCGATTAAAATTGATCGAGCGCTGGTGCGGTAGATTAAAAATTGGTCACGTGACACTTTTGAATTGATAAACGTGGATTAAGAAATGACGTGACAAAGTTATATAGTTTTTTATTTTTTTTTAAACGTTTTTGATTTTAGCGATTTTAAAAAATGTGTTATATTAAATTAATATTTCATTCGAGGGCAATGCAGACTAGTGTGAGGATTTATACAAAAATTAATTAAATTGGTTCAAAGTTGGCGTGGAAATTTCATTTTACGGTTTAAATAAAATCGGTCGCGTTTAAACAGCGTTTGCGTTAATTAAATTAGTTTAAAAAATATACTAATTTTCAGTTGAGGAATATGATAATTAAATTGGGTGTTTACAATATAAAAAAAAAATTAAATAATTGCTACAGGGTATCTATAAATGATTGTTTGGTCCAGCTTGCTATGAAAACTTGTCATATATGTAGAATAAATTCGGCAAATTCTGAATGTCACAAGGTTTATTAACTGTGATAAAACGAATATAAGGGACGAAACTGGATTGAAAAGCGCAAATAAGACGCCATTAATGTCAGATGTGACAGTTAATAATAAATTACAATTGGGTATCTGTTTCAAAAAGGCGGCACAATAATCTTTTTTTCCAAAGCTGGTTTGACCCGACAATCATTTATAGATACCTTGTATTTGCATTATGAAATTGTTGAAAATTTACTTGATTGATCTAATTAATTAAATAAGTTGCGCCCAAGAAATTTTATAAATAAACTGTGGTTTAATAAATTCAATTTACGCCAGAATTAACAGATACAATCTTTTAATTAGTAAATTTTCCGAAGTATTAACAAGGTTTAAGGTTGAAACTTGTCTTCAATATTTAAGTTTTTAATTAGTTAACCTTATACAACTTTATAAATTTTGGAATCATCTGGGAATTTTATTCAAACTTTGACTTAGAAAGTTTTTACCAAAATTAACAAATTAAATGTACCAGTTTTTTAAATTATTACCTTTTTTCTTCTTGTGGCAAAAAATAATGTCTTCAAAAATATGTCTAAGAAATAGGAAATAAAAATTTGCAAAATTGTGACGGTAATGAATTAATTCTTTTTTTTTAATTAAAATTGTTAAATCAGTAATTGTTACATTTTCAAATGTTACATTTTTCTTATTCGTTATTTGTTAAAATAGAAACTTAACCAAAATAATGTCTGGATTGCAATATTATAAAAGATTGATACATTTCTAAAGGAAAAATTGTTGTGTTTTTAACATGTAAATCAATGAAATATTACAGCAAGGATAAATTTAACGAGGCAACTAATTGGATTAGTCCTTTAATTAAATTTGTAAAAATTTGTTTTTAACGTTTTATAACGTACAAGTAATTTTTCTTATTATGAACCAACTAATCCACGACTTGTCAAAAAATTACTTAATTATGAAGAAACTTCTATTAGAATGTACACAAATTCACATTTTGTTAATTTTCTTTTCAAATAATTTTTATTTAAAATTGTATTTAAGAATAATTTGTTTTTCAGAATTTTACCTTTTTATTTCCGCGTTAAATATATGGGGTGTTCATTTAAATTTATCCTCATAGTTGGCGTTGAAGAGTCGATTGTGAACGCACCACTCGTCAGTCTGCAGAATAAAAACACAAACAACGCAAAAAGTGAGGTTAGATCTAAACAGCTGATCCGTGATCCGTGGTGAGTTCACAATCGACTCTTCAACGCCTACTTTGAGGATACATTTAAATGAACACCCGATATATAGGTATTTTTATATTTTACTTCTTAATATTTGATCATTCTTTATAACAAATTGAAATGAGCTGAGTATGTATCTGGTCAATATAAATTATTAGGTTTTCTTTAATTAATTATTTTCAAATCAAACTTTTAGTAAATTTTTTTATTTAATTTTACGATAAATCGTTATAAATTTAACAAATATATTTTTCATCCTCGAATTATAAAAAAAGACAAATTAGTTTTTTCTTTAATGTTGGATTTCCTATATGAATGTTAAATTACTGTTTTCATTTAATTATCTCTTAAACCTATAAAACATTAAGAAATTTGAACGTACCAATAAAAAAAAGTTATATAATTCCGAAGGTGGTTTTTAATTGAATTTTTGGTAAATTAACAGAAAAAAAAAGATTCTCTGAAAGTGTAAATGTGTTTGTATTTAAATTAAAAAAAAAAATAAAGACGATCTTGCTTTCGAAGGGTTGTTTTTTTTTTCTTAGTATTTTATGAAACCTGAAAATTGATAAAGTATGAAATAAATTCAATGTTCTAGCTATCGCATCGCTCTTCGCTTTAATTTTTTATTTTTTCAGCGAGGTTTTTAATTAATTTTTTAACTCCATTCCGAAATCAATAATTCCTATAATATGTTGAAGTTAAAAAGTAAAAAACGTGTAAAGGGTGTTTTTTTAAATTTGGCGTCGAAGTTGGCGTTGAAGAGTCGATTGTGAATGACCCACTCATCTTAAAACACAGATTTTTCAAACTGCAGATTAAAAACACAAACAAGGCAAAAAGTGAGGTTAGATTTAAACAGCTGATCAGAGTTGTGGTGGTGCGTTCACAATCGACTCTTCAACGCCAACTTCGACGCCAAATTTTAAAAAACACCCGTAATACTGAAAACTTTAAAATGAAATTATTACAAAATTATTAATGTCTTATTGTTATTATTGTTGTCACATAATTAATGAATTATTGCTCAAGTTTGTTAAAAATGGGGAACAGTTAAGAACAGATTTTGATTTAAACTTAGGACGTCAACGTTTAATTCGCAACGGAAAATTGACATTAAATTTAATGTAACAATGTAAAATTCACAGATACGTTTAATTAACAGACAATGCTGTTCACGTGACACATATTTTAATAAATTCAGCGAAATGCGAACCGACAAAATTTTCATTCCGCTGATTTATGGACCAATTTACGGCGAATTAAGCGGCAAATGTGTGACAATCGCGAATCGGCCAAAACGGCCATACTTAATTTATTTGTCCGGAATAGTCCCAGCCCCCCTGGAACTTTCATGAGCCGGCGTGTTTCGCCAGGACCGTACCGGCGCCCGTCGCGGCCCGATAATCGGTCCGATCGGGTGGCGCCTCGGCGGAAACGTCCCAGTCCGGTCCTCTTGACGGGACTTGTCCTCCGGGCCGTCGCCGCCGCCCAGGAGGA
The DNA here is from genome assembly GCF_963966145.1 of Tenebrio molitor. Taxonomy (NCBI): domain Eukaryota; kingdom Metazoa; phylum Arthropoda; class Insecta; order Coleoptera; family Tenebrionidae; genus Tenebrio; species Tenebrio molitor. The sequence continues at coordinate 1,953,302 of NC_091049.1, forward strand.
TCCCACACGTCGTGTAAACAACATAAAAAGGACGAAGGACTCCCCTAAATCGATGTCCTGCCGAATAAGGATCGACGTGCCGCAGGTCAGGACTAGACGAACGAACAGAGACGCTTTATGAAAATCAATAACGTTAGACGAGGAGGGGCGGAGGGGGCAGGGGGAGGCTGTACATGTACCCCGGCCCGCCGCCCCCGGCCGTCGCCGCTCTTCGACTTTTTCGGGCTCACGCTTGCGCGCCATTTTTTTTCCGAACGTACCGTCCCCCACCCGCGGCCCGGCCGGCGAAAAAAAAAGAAAAAACTCCACCGACACACGGCGAAGAGGGCGATTTTTTCGAGCGGCGGCGGCAGCCGATCCCACCCCCGGCCCCGCGCCTATTCCAGAACGTTTCGTGCGGTATCGACGCGACCTGCACCTGGCCCGCGTCCGGCCCTGGAAACCGCCCGCCAAGAATGCACAACACCGCAGAATTCGATGTGGGCCTGGGGCGGCTGTCAAAAGTGACACTTGGGCCAAAGCACGCCGCGGTTCGGGGCCTCGACGAAGACGACCGTCCAACGGATAGAAATGAGCAAAGTGGAACGGGAAATTTTTGCTTTCGCATAGTTTGAATTAATCATCAAAGAAATGTCGAAACGCCGAGCTGAAGATCCAGAATTTCTCAAATAAAGTGAACTCTGAAAGTTGAAAGGATGAATTAAAATTATCTGAATAATTTGCCCCACCTACAACTTTCGACGCAACTTCCAAATCCAAATTAAATTTAAAATATTCTCTTACGAAATGGAAAACATTTTTAAAAATCATACACAGGATCCACACAAAAAATACAAATATGATCTTCGTGATTTAATAAAGTCACAAATGTTAATGATAACAAAAAATGTGGAGTTCTCTTTCCATCTCTCTAACGATTGTAGGTATATAAGTATATCCTTGATGACTTTTTTTATAAGAATCACAAAAGGCTTTGATTACAAGTACGGTGACCGGACAAGAGGTTCGTGCAATTTTTTGAACACACTGTATACTCCCGACATACGTAAATAATTCTACGAATTTAGCTGTTTGTTTCCAAAGCAAACTTAATGTCAGGTTCGATATCAGTTTATAAATAAATATATGGAAGGATCATTAGTTTTTCCTTCCATTAACAAATTCAATAAAATCTTGTTTCCAACTGATTTTTTAAAAGATAAATCAGTGTATTTTCAAAATACTTAAAGTCCCTATTGCATCCCCGTATATGTCAAACATCATTTTTTTCAAAAAACATACAAAATCATGTAGCAGAATTGTGTGTTGGTTATATGGGGTGTTCATTTAAATTTATCCTCAAAGTAGGCGTTGAAGAATCGATTGTGAACGCACCACCGATTACAGATCAGGTCTCACCTGTCTAAATCTAACCTCACTTTTTGCGTTGTTTGTGTTTTTGCTCTGAACACTGTGGTGCGTTCACAAACGAGTCTTCAACGCCAACTTTGAGAATAAATTTAAATGAACACCCGACATTATTTTATAGCACGCACATGAAATTTCAATCGAATTTTAGAATAACTTTTGAAATCTATACAGGGTGATTCTTCAACTGGTCACACTTTTTTAATTTTCATAGTAAATGATACACCGTCTTGTAAATGGCACTCTCGGTATAATGTTTTTTGTGGCGATTGTTTTCTGAAATATGTTTGTAATTAAGTGGTCTGCGTGCTAAATCCCTTCTCAGGAATCAGAACATATTTCCAATACAATACTGGGTGTTGTTAAACTGTTCAAATCAGGTATTATATTTTTGAAAACCACCTGGTATATTTTTGTATTTGGTTATTCCCGTTTTCAGTGTAAAAAGTTTGATAAAAGTGTATAGTATGTGGAAGTCCTCCTGAAAGTAGAGAGTTGATGTCTTTTCCGATAAAACTGCATTCTTCTCTTAGAACCAGTATAATACAGGAGAGGTGAATAATTGAAGATCGTCTGCGGTACAAGCTAATAGAACATTGTGCAGTGCGCATTGTGTGCTGTGATAGATCTGAGCTACTCTAAATTTGATAACTGTCAAATTAAAAACGGTATGAACCAATCTACGAATCGAGTTTTGCTCGCACGGGTTCTGAATATAAATTCGAAGTATTAATTTAATCAATTAATTCATTAAGTTTCTTTTCGTGAAAAACAAAAATGAAAGTATTGTTTTCTTATACGAGGAAGTATATTTTTAGAATAATTGTTTTTTTTTACTACTTTGTTTTGACCACAGCATAAATATTAGTAATTAGAATTATGTAACGCGGAAGAACTCAGAAAAATAATTAATTTCTAGTAAATTTGGTTGAATTGATAGTATGTAATTAGTACATTTTGAATGAAGAAATTAACAATCTTGACATCTAGCAGTTCTTCATTTTCTAAATACAGTATACATATGTACTATTAATTTGACAAAAATTTTAAAAAATATTGTACTACACAGTTTTAAAACCATTTTGTATTTCTTTGTGCTTTTCAAAACATGTTTCTCTGAGTTAGCAATTAATTTTCTTAATTTAAGAGTAATTATTTACCAGTCTAATACAGTTTTTAAATTTCAAACTTCAAATATTTGATTTTCAGATGACCCATTTTGAAAAACTGTGATAGCTTTGTTTTTCAAAAACTTTAAAAATCACCGTTGAGCTGTGAAAACAATTAAAAATAACTGTAAAGCTCAATAATAATTCAAATTAATTACGACTAGTTTAATACATAATTCCTTTAGATCAATTTGACTAAGTTATTAATTAGTAAAAACACAAATTTCAACCAATTAACAATTCAAACATCTAGCAGGGCTAAGTTTACCAAACAGAACCACTTTTTGCTAATTTCTCTTAATTCTGAACGGTTCAGAAGCATTATTTTTCAGTCGACTTGTCCGAATTAGTTAGTAACAATTAGTAAAAACTACTCTGCCAACGCTTTTACCGGAAACGACACCAATTATAACATTTAAATGCCACACTATACTTTCGTTGCTTTTGTAATTTGTAATTAAGTAATTAAATTAAATTCTCTTAGGAGCATGGTCTTATCGGATACTCTGCTGATTCCAAGTTTTAAAAACAAAGAAATTTTGACATCAGCTCACCAACCTTTACGTTTTTAAAATCAAATTGCTAAAAAACCCTCAATTGTGAATGTTATCGCGTTACCGAAATGGCTGAATTAGTATTCAGTAATTATAATTAATTACGAGTAGTTCAGAATTTCTGTCGGAAGATGTCGACGTCGCGAGTTCGAGTTCAAGAAGGAGATTTCCATTGCCGCCCCTCGAATCAGCAATTATCGCGTCGTCATCACCCGGTCCGCACCTGGCCCCCAGTCCGGCCCTGGCCGGGGTGTCACCCGGGAACCCTCCCGATGTAATTCAACACCCTCGAGCTCATTAAAAATCCGAAATTAGACGTTTTTTAAGGAGTTTTTTCCATCCCGTATCTCCGTCGTTTAACATTCGAACACATATGGCCACAGTAAGTGTCGTAAAAAACCAGTCGACCAGCGCACTCCTCATCGAACCTAAGGGACACCACCGCAGTGGGCCGCGACGCTCCTCCGCCGACTCAACAAAACAAAATCCGCAAGTCGCCGCCGTCCCGCACGCGAACCCCCGCCCCCTCCCAGCGATGGCGGTCGGAGGGGAGGCGACGGAAATAACGCGAAAAATTCGAACGTCGCCGACTACTTAGACGGCCGACTGTGCCACATGTGGACGCTTTCGTGGAATCAAGAAAGCTGCGGTGCGAACAGACGCGCATCGCATTTAAGTGTATTATATGGGCATTAGATTTGGCGGGAATGGGGGGAAGCGGAAAAAATCTGTTTCGGGTTACGTCAAGACCACTTGATGATGGGATCGATCGCGGTGACCTCTGCGACGACGAATTAAAAACGCATCCTAGGCGACAAAAGACGAACGAACGTACAAACGCAGGGACGTATTGACATTTCTGATTTATTCCGCCCGATAAATCATTTATAGCCCGATGAACTTTTCTCTTTTTTTCTTCCTTCGTTCTTCTACGATGAAAGAGACGCGCTTTTGTCCGGATCCGGGCCAGTCATCGCCTACCTAGATCTCTCTCTCTTGACGATTTGTTTTTGTTTGGTTAATAAATAAAAAAGTGGGCCTTCTAGATTATGCGCGCGAAAAAAATAAATATTATTCGACCAAATTAACGGACCGTACCAGTTTTATTTCGTCTAATAATAGGACAAGGACTACCTGATTTTTCTCGATTGTTATCTATCATCTCCTTCGGCTTCCATTTAATTTTGTCAAATTTATTTTTAATCGGGAACACTCGTCCTCAAGTGGGACGTATTTTTGTTCGACACGATAAATTCATTCAAATTTCCGCGAATTTGTTCCGCAAGGTGATAAATAAATACTCTGTCTGCCATTGTTGACAGATAACGATTCGCAATCGAGGATAACACAAAAAAAATACGAGTACAAATTTCAAGTCAAAATTGCCAAAAAATCGGCACCGATTAAGAAAATGGTCAATTCGAACATCGCCTAAAAATAGAAATAATAATAATAATAGTAATGATAGTAGGAATTCTTGAACGAAGAAAGATTCAAAATGTTAGTCGAAAAGAAGAAGGATAAAACTAGTAAAACTGACAACAATGCACTAGACATTGACGCTATTTATAACCTCAAACTTAGAAAAACATAACCTAATTGAACAGACAGCAAAATTGCAAAATTTTCATGGCCTCCCCTTATGGCAAAACAACGTGCATGCATTTTGGAACCAAATTTTTTACCTTATGTATTTTGAGCATTATAAATAATAAAATAATTTTTTTGAACCTTCTCTAAATGTTACCTAATTTCCAGATTTAAAAATATCTATTTATTAGTTTAAAAAAATTGAATTTTGAGCTTTTTCAATAATTTTTACATCAGACTGTTATTTCTTCATTTGATAAATTTGACGGATTTTCCTAAATGTGAGAAGGTCATTGTAGAATTTACTTGTTTATATTTTAAGCAATAACTATTGAATGAAACAACAATATTTTTGACTAAATTAGACAAACAGAAATAATAATGAGTAAGCGCCAAAACACGGATTAAAAATTAAAAAAGATTATAAACAACTTAATTATGGGAATTTGCATAAATTACATAAAAGAAAAAACGGTGTTAATGGCGGAGTAATAAATAAATTGTTATGTTGTTGTCATATTAGAGGAAAAAAAACCGTTTTGACAGTTGACACAAAAAACAAAAATAAAAGAGTGCGTGCAGTGGCAAGGTACGAAAATCGTTACCCCGTCAAGCAGTTGTTAATGCGTAAAAAACCGGCAACCCCCTGAGATTTTTTATTTAAATTTCCTTCACACCAAATTCAAATCGGGCATTAGGAAAAAAAATCGCCCGTCCTCACGGTCATATGCAAAAAAACCTGCCGCTCCAAGTAGTTAGCCCTTGAGGTATTTAACCCTCTCTTCCTTGTCTTTGCGGCGCTGCCGACCCTCCCGGCGGGGGTTCAACTGAAGGGTTGCCCATCTACATAATCTCCCTATTATCATATCGGATGCGTGTTTTGGTTTTCGACAATGCCGTCCTCCTCATTCGGGTGCAGTCAAGTGACAACTGCTCGGCGTTCGCTCGTTTCCCGTTTTTCCCCCAAATGAAGACCACCAAGCACCAACCCCCGCGTCTGATAGCCCCGCCGAAAATAGACCGCGGCGAGGAAGTGTCGTCGCGCGGAGAGAGCGCCGCCGGGGTAATTACCGGATTTCGTCCCCTTTCGGGGATGAAATAAAGGACGGATTACGTCGAGTGTATTCATTAAAGCCTTTAACGGGTGATGCACCCGATGTATGCAAAAGATGTGTGTGAAAAAAGCGACGAAACCACAGCCCACCGACCCCCTCCGCTACAGGAAACGGACGAGAATATAAATGGTTTAGGAAAAAAAATTAAATCCGTTAATGTTTGTGATGGTACGTAACCCTCTATTATGGGAGTCTGATGGGTGATTTTTTTTTCAAGATGGCGACAAAAAATTAGAGGGGTTCGTTTGCATATTCGTTGCTGGCGGTATTGTTTTTTGGGGGGCACGGCGAAGGGTTTTTGGTGGTTTTTTCACGGGTTTTTTGCTCGTCGGCAGGTACGAAATGGAAATTCAATTAAATCGAACGTTACGGAAAAAAACAAAAGGTCAAGGGGGACAATGACACCATGCAAAAAATATAAACAACGACAAAAAATTATTAATTCAATATTTTTTTAAATTTAAATTCTTGTAGTTTTAGTTTTTAAATTAACACACTTTCAGAGTCTCTCACAATCACTTTGTAGTAAAATTAATGTACGTCGGTAATTAGTGAAAGTTCGGCTTACAGATCAATGAATTGACAATTATGTAAATTCGCCGACATCAATACACTTACAGTGCATGAATAATTTATTTATTAGTGCCAATAGAGGCTTTGCGGTTTGCCCTACCTAGCGTACTTTTAATATAAATTTAATGTAAATTTAATCAAGGAAATTAATTATGATGCCTTAAAAGGTGTACTCCTAGATCTAATTAACGAAACTTGTGCTTCGGAATTTATATATTTATATAATTTATATTTTTTAAAATGAAATAATTTTGCATTCCAGGCTAATTTTTTACAATTTTTTTTAACGGAATAATATTGTAATTTATCAAATTTACATACCTATATGTATCCTTTTTTAAATTACATTGATCTTTTTTTACACAAAATTAGTATTTACCAAATTTATTCAACACATTAGAATTTTTATTTAATTAAACCACATTTCAAACTGTGACAAAATTTTGAATTTAAAGAATTTCTAATTACAAAATAGAGGTACATAATTATTTTAGAATAGTTATATATCACTAGATAATGCTAGTAATTAATTAATATTTATCTATAATGAAGAAGATAAAGAAGAATTAGTGAAAGTTAAAATTAGTATAATTAGATGCTAATTGTTGATTAGTTGTTCAATCAGTACAGTTTCCAGATGTGGAATTAATTAGTTCGTTTAATGATTCTCAAGCTTTTGAACTAATGTGTAAATTAGTAAAATCCAATCAAAATACGCTAAAGCTTTTACATTTGTAAAATTAAATTAGTAAACAATCTAATAATTATAACATTTTGGTCATTCTTTCTCAATTATTACAATAAAATTGTTTTCATAACGAAATTAGTATCAAAATTAGTAGTAATTAAAAATTAAATTGAAATGACAAGGTACTAATTAGGGAGATTTAAAATTTAATGAATTAGTAAAGTAACGTCCTATTAAATTTTAAATGAATAAAATTATTCAATCAAAGAACGTTTTAGAATTGGCACAGTTAGGTCCTTTAATTAATTAGTAAATTTTTTAATTGATTTCTCCCATTCTATAGTTTGAAGAAATATTTAAAAAGTTTCAGTTGTAATTATCGCTGAATTCATCAAAATTAGTAGATAAAGAGATTCTAAATTTACGAAATTAGTGTTATTAACTGAAATGCTTATATTAAATTTATTATTTCAATTAAATGACAGTTAGTCAGACTGTTACATCTGTACGGTATCGCTCAATAATTGAAAATTCAAACAGCCAAAACAAATTAAACTTAAATCAAAAAACATTGTGACACCAGTCATTAATTGTATAAAATTATTGGTAAACACGCCGGTGTTTGTTTTAAATGGTTAGTTTAGTTTCAGATCAATGTTAAATTAGGTGCTTTGTGACAACTTAAATTGCAGTTAAATCCACCCTAATACTAATTTATAAACTAATATATAGTCGAGTGAATCGATACGTGGTTTAAAGTTGCAACAAATGAAGTTTCTCTATCAGTAAAAGTTTCATGAGCGATAGTTAGTTCATTTTTAAAGCTTCAGAATTTATTTTGTAATTAGTAAAAATTAATTATAATGCAATATTAATTACCAAGAAGTTATGTCATAACTTGGTGATTAGCAAAATTGGTAATTGGTCAAAATAAGTAAAATAAATTACAAAAATTAGTATCTATCTAGTCAAGAAGGATAAGATTTTTGGAAATAAATTATTTTCAGGTTTTTTTTTTAAATAAAAAGTCTGTGTCTTTTAGTATTGTTGTGTTGCAAATTGATTAACAAAAAATTGTTTATAATAATGTTTATGTCTCCACCAATTTCTTAATTGCCCCAGCTTACAAAATTTTACGATCAAATAAAATAATCGATAATTACATTATTTACATAGTCGCTAATCACCATCTGGATTGATCAAACAATGCAAAAACTGCAACCGAAAACAATCGACGGTAACGGCAAAAGACACGGCCGATTAGCATACGCGTCCTGCGACGCTTCCTCATCCTTAAACAAAGCCCCTTTTTTTCTCCGCAACCCTTTAATAATTTTTTTCTCGACCAGACACCCCTCTCTTAATTTTTTTTCCTTTCATCCGCCACCTAGCAGTGTTTCTCACGATAAATGAACGAGGTACGGGTCCATCATCTATCTTCCGTTTGTCTAATCGTTAATAGCCATTTTTGTCACGTATGGCCGATTTGCATACGGGGTTGCGGAATGGTAAAAAATAAATTCTTTCACCCTGCTCTCTCAGGTATATGCAGATGAGGCTCATAGTGTTTTTTCCAGTGGTCCGGGGCGCTCTTATAGTTTTTTCTATTATCTCTGCGTACGCGTTTTATTATCTCACGGTGGAGAGCCGGCTTTAATTTTATTTATTTATGCAAGGGTGGGCACCCGGGGCCTTTTTGTCTACGGGTTTTATTAGCGCACTTCGAGAGGATCCCAACCCGCACTTTCGCGTAAATTTTTTATTTCAACAACAAAAAAAAAAGAAGCGCAAACCGGTCCAAAAAGTTCCAAAATTCTTAGCGCTTTTCCAAAAAACTCCAAATTATTTTTGAATTGTATTTGCCCAACCCGCATACATTAATTTTAAGCAAAAAGGCTTTGCAAAATACGGAAACCGGTCCAAAAATTTCCAAAATTTTTAACGCTTTTCAAAAAACTCCAAATTATTTTTGAATTTTTTAGCACTTTTCAAAAAAACTCCATATTCTTTTGAATTTCATTTTCCCAACCCACATACTCATTAGTTTTACACACAAAAGCGCTAATAAAACATGGAAACTGGCCCAAAATGTTCCAAAATTTTTAGCACTTTTTGAAAAACCTTTTTTTTTTTCATTTTAAGACTGTGATCCTCCGGAAGTGCCCCCAACTGTCACATTTTGATGCTCACCTCTTGGTTCCAGGACATGTAGTGCGACATCGCCGGGTCCATGTGCTCGGCCATGACGCTCATCCAGTGGACCAGCCCCTGGGCCCCCTGGCCCCCCACGCCCCCCGATTGCGGCCCCGAGGGGCTGCCGCCCGATTGGGCCCCGTCCCAACCGAATGCTTTCTGTAAAAAAGGAGAAACAAAATCATTACACTTTGAAAAAATTCAATTGAAGTTTTTAAAATGGATGAAAGGAGGGCTGGAACGGAGACACACGAAAAAAAAATTGTTTTGTTTCCATTTTCTTTATTGTTTTATCATTCGCGTTATAACGGCGCATCGGAAATTCCGCAGGGGAGGAGGAGTCGAATTTGTGGCCCTCGGGAATCGATGTACACGGTGTTCGATTTAAGTCGGCCGGTAAATTAACGCAGACTTGCCACGACCCTGGGCCTGATCGATTTGTGCGATAGGTATCGAGTGGTTCCTAGAAAGAGATTTTTGTTTTGATAAAGAAATGATAAAGTTGTCTTAAAAAATGACCTTCTCTTCTAAGTGATAACTTATAGCAATTAAAATGAAACTAGATATATGTAGTTATTAAAAATAAGTAAAGGAATATGTAGGATAAATGTCTTTTAAGGAGGATTGTTTTGTAAGATTTAGACAACTCGAGGTATCCTGAAAAGTCAAAAAACGAGAAAGGGACATCACGTGACACCACGTCTCTAGGATTGTATGTGAATTTTAGCTCCGCCCACACTCTTCTTTCGTAAAGTAAAAAAAAATTTAAAGGAATAAGTACGAAATGGATTAATATGAGGATAATTTGTTTTTGTAAAAATAAAATAACTAGAGATTTCTCGATTTTCTTAGTGCTTCATGATTTTTACTTATATTAATGATTTAATTTGCAACAAAATGTGATTAAAGTAAGGTTACGAATCTGAAGGAAATTAATGTCAAAGCATACCAACCAATGACCCGCGTTTGTAAACCACGCCCCCTTGACCACTATTTTTTTGAACGCTCGTAATTTTCTGCTTTTGATGCAACAAAAGAACCAATAATTAATTATTAGTTATTACCTTCATTCGTCTTTTGTCGATACATAAACTATTTCATTCACACTTTCTTTTGTTTTCGGCTTTTGACGCGCTAGATCTAAGCAATAAAAACGTCGGAAAAACATTAAACTCCAAAAACCAAATTATAATTAAGAAAAAAAATGGGCAACACCTGTCGGTCACACGAATTTACATGTTCCTCCCTTGATTTCCAAAAAAACTACCAGTTTTACCCACAGGTGTAGTCTGTCGTAAAACTTGTTCGACGACTATACAGTGTGTTCCATTACGATCTGCGCCAATCTCGCTGTGGAAGTGTTCTCATGGTCGCGTTCTCATGTTTTTCGTCCAGTCGGTTTGATAAAAAGAAATGGAAACGTCTTATTGTCCGTCGTTCGACTAGGTAGGATCCGTGTATGGGAAACGTCGCATTAAGAGATATTATAAATGACAAATTAAGATAAGGATACTGTTATTAAAGGAATTTGCATACGTCGTTATCTGTGTGGGCAGACGTTGTTGCTGGGCAAATTAAAATTCAAAACCGGCCGATAACAAAGTAACAGTTTACTGTAATTAAAAAATGCGTAATGGTCGTAGAAAAAATTGCGGCAGCATGATATTCGCCCGATTATTTCGTTCCCTGCGTTAATTACGATCTGGTGTGAACACGAACAGACGCTCCAAGAGAATCAGAGTTTCACCAGACTTTTGAGCAAATCGTGTCACCTTGCGAGATAATCGTTGATAAGATTAAGAAAAAAAAAAAAAAAACACGGTGACTTCGTAGAAATCTCTCGTGAGTACACATTGACGATTAGGGATGAGTGGGAGAAAAATAGCCTTTGGGGACAATTATTCCGCAAGAAAAAGACACTCCCTAAAGCTACGTTCACACCTGAACACGGTCGCCAACTGCTAATTAAAACATTAACAAAAGCCGCCTCGCAAAAAACTGTTTGCCAAAACTTTGACCCACTCTCGGACAAAGCCAGGTCCGAGCAGGCTGCCAACCACGCAGCGCCAAAAAACTTGCAACTGTTTAATCCAATTAATCGAAAGATGCGACGCGTGTTAGAGCAAGAATTGAAAGTAACAAACGATTCGGAGAGGTCGATTGTTTGATTGGTGGATCGGCGAGATTCAATTTAAATTGTTTGTTATTGTTGCAAGGTGAAGTGTTTCGACAGTTACAGTGGGTTCATACTTAAATGAGCTTTAAGGCTCTAGACGTAATTATTGATTGGACGTTATGAACGACCGTTAAACTTACATTAAGCTGATGCGATTAGCGACGACTGAAAAATCTAGGTTATTGGACGGTTCGTAATTGAACGACTGACCAAATTTGAAACTGACCTGATCTACCAAAAGCATAGGCACAGTTAAGTAATTAGGGCGAAGGCAATTTCACTTGAATCCTAAATTAAATTAAAGGAGAGGTTTAACTTTAATTCGATTTTAAGCGAAGTTCGTGCTGGTTGCTAGAATGAACAGTGAAAAAGTGTGGTGTAGGAAAGCTAAGTGATAATGCGAAAGTGTCACTTCATTGGTCTTGGCATCTGACGAGCGGCTGATAAAGTTATTATCTTCGTTGACGAGCGGCAGATAAAGTAAACTAGCTAAATCATTGAAATTTCCAACTCAAATTTTAACAAATTCGTTTCTGAATCTGACATATTGGAAGCTGTTGCGAATAAGTAAAATTTAATCAAGAAAATTCTACATAATTGCAAAACAGACTTACAAAATAGGTATATCTAAATTAAAAAAAAACTAGTTGACAGACGAATACCTAATTATTAAAAAAAATTGGATTTTGTTCACAGCGTTGTTTATATTAATCATAGTGATAGTAACGCTTCGCCAAAATACCAGCCTTGGCACATAAAACTTCATTTTTGCTCCTAATAATGTCGCAAAATTTACGTATTCCAAGTCGGGGGTCTTGTAGGGAAAAAATCTCAGGAATCTCGAAAAAATTAAATAAAAAATATAGGAGGGGTCTTTACAAAGATATATGGGTCTGAAGGTTCAAACTTTTCATCATGTTTTCTTCAAATAAAAAATATAAATGGTTGACATTCTTTTTGAAATATGGTGAGGATGATTATGTAAAATATTAAAATATAAATGAAAAGACATTTCTTGAAAAAACAGTTTTATCTCAAAAAAATAAAAGTTTTATTTTTCCAATTTTTGTTCAAAAGGGAAGTACAACATAGCTAGAATATTAATCAGGTACTTTTGAACAAATATTGGCAACTTTGATATTTTTTTCAAAGTAATTTTTTTTTAAACATTTTTATTTGGTCAACAGGATGCCCCCTACTAAGTCCCGAACTCGGAATACGATAATTTTAAGACACCCTATACAATTATTTTTGAAATTTAAAGTTGTTTTTAAATACCCAAAAAATTTTGGCGATAGAGAAGAATTCCTTTCAGTGTGAAACATTTCTTCTTAGTTTAGTGGTAGTTATTACGAAATTACGAGTAAATGCTTCGAAATTTTTGTATTTTGATCAGTTCTGTCACTTTAACAGTTCTTCCAGTTGCAAAAGAAATGCCATTGTTTTTGTCACAAGAATTTTTCCAATAAGAAAATTAGTGTTTTTCAAAATTCTCTGATGGGGATGACCAGGAATTTTTTTTTATTTTTTAACGCCTAAATTTTTGATTTACACTTTTTTATAGTATAGAATTTAATAGGAATTGACATCATCTTCACTTTTTCCACGTTTTGCCTATTTCTCCATAAACTGAAATTTTGAAATTCTAAAAAAGAGTTCATATTTTATTAAATTAGGTACCCAAAAATATTTCAAAACAAAACAATTTTATTTATTTTTTTTAATTATCTAGGTCTGTTATTACAAAAATCTATCTAGCTTTTACATTCTTGAAATCTATCAACGTTTTAAAAATACTTTTACATTATAAAATAATTTCCTTTTTATTTCTCCAAAGTATCCGGTGTTCATTTAAATTTCTCCTCAAAGTTGGCAGAGTCTATTGTGAACGCGCACTCGTCTGCCCGCAGAGTAAAAACACAAACATTTAAATGAACACCCGATACAAGAGGGGAAATTAATTATTTTTTTTTTAATTGGTTAATAAAGCACTAGTTTCTTTTCTTTCAAAATATTCAATGTTTTTGTTTTGGATTTGTATCAATAATGGAGTTACGTTTTCTTATAATTAAAAAGAACATAAAAAAATGTAATTATTGTTATGAAAGTTCTCCGCCTTTATAATTTGATCAAGTCCTCATTTTATTTTGTTTTGCTCTAATTGTCTGTTACGTTGTTCTCAGTAGTCCAAAATAACTTCTTTTTTACATTTCGGAAACTTTTAAGGTTTGCAGAGACCAAAAAAGTTTTGCATTTCAAAGAGAAGAAGAAAAATTAAAAATAAAATTCTAAAATACTTCCATCGATGATTATAACGGAACTTCTACACGTTTTACTCTTTGACTTTTTCTTTCGTCCTTTACCTAGTTATTTTAATTAATGGACCTGTTACACATTCTTTCCTGTTTAACCTGAAATAGCATTACCATCATTATTTTAAATAATCGCAGAATTTTTCATTTATGACATTTATCTAGATTTTCAAAAGTAGCAACTCAATTAACAATTAATGCAAACAATTATTTGTTAAATTTAACCGGAAATGGACCTGGAAAACATTCTGCGGATATTTTTACCACAAGGTCATTTTGGTACTTGGGTACTGCAAAAAATATCTTCATTAAAAGCTTTTTAACGTAATAAATTTTTAATTGTTTTAAAATATTGGCCACGTCAACAAGAAGCTTAATAAACATTTGTACAACAATTAATCACTTTAGAACTCTAGGATGTTATGAGAAACGAGATTTGTTGGTCATAACTCACAACTCCATCGTCGCAATAAATTGGAAAATTTTTTTGGGAGTTAAATTTGAGAAATTGTAAAATCAAGCAGCAAAATTTCTACCAAAAATATTTTTCGAAGGAGGTCTCTCTAAACTCTCTCAGTTAGAAGTTTTATCGAAGAATTAGAAAGTGAAGAAAATCCTGGCTCGTCCTGGCTTAGGATTACCTGTTCAAAATCTCTATCCTTGTGAAACTGCAACATGTTCTTATACACGTTGGTCTTGTCATCGTTGCTGCTCGACAGCACCGCCTTCGCCAGCAGAGTCTTATAGAACTGCGTCGGCAGCAACAACTGATTGTTATTGTAACTGTCCAACTTATTAACGAAATCGTTATACTTCAAGCTCGGCTTGTACAAAGCGCCCGGCGTTGGACTACTGATGATGGTCTCGTTATGGTTCGAAACCGTCGCGCACGAATCACTCGAGTCCGAACTGTCCATCCCCGAATGGTCCTGCACCTGTCTGACTGCCGTCATCTTAAAAAAACCCTAAACCTATCGTGATTTTAGGAACTTTCGGAATATGTCAAGGAACTTTCTGTTTTGGTTAGTTTTCGAAAAAACGTCAGGCCATCTTCGCTACAGTCCCGGTGGCGGCGGCTGCGTCCTCCTCCTCGTCCGTGCACTCCGGCCACGTGCCTCGCGCCGCCGGCGTTCCATGGTGGCGGCGGCGGCGGCAATTAAAACCGTCGTGTTAATGAGCGGTGGTGGGGGGCCCGATTCGACGGTGTTGATGCAGCGACGGCGGACGCCTCCCCACTCTGGCCGCCCCCTCGCGCGCTTAATTCACACCGACACACGTGCCTCGGCCGTATTAAGAACTAATTAAACCGGGGGCGCCTCGAGGCCGGCCCTGTTCCCGTGTCGCATCCGCGAGGACGGCGATGCACTTGTTAGTTCAGGAGTTTTCCGTCGACTGAAGTGCGGCGCCCGCCCGAGAACTGGGTTACAGAAATAAGAAAGAAAAAGAAGTGCAGCGCCGAAGAAAAAATTGTAAAAAAATTGTATGTACATACACGCGGAAGTAAGTATCGAGCGTATATAGAGTTTTAATATTGATTGGTTATATTCTCGGGGTTTTGTTGCGTGCACCAGTGCATAAGGGAAGAACGCGACGCCGATGCACCGGCCCCGGGGGCGGGGAAACGACGCTGAAAAAACGAATGGCCGAGCCGCGACGCCGACGCGTGCATCACAATTAACCGGTTAATGCCGGTTAATTGGCGGCCGAGGGGGCGGGCGGAGGGGCGGGACGCAACCCCGTCGGCAGACGCCTCGGGGCGGGGGCGGCGGGTGCATAAAGTGCACCACAGCGCAAGACGCGCAAAAAAACCACAAAAACTTTATTTCAAGGAAAACACATAAAAATATATAACATCGGATGCGCTTTATTTGGCCATTTTTCCGGGGGCGGACGGCAGACGCGCGGGGGCGGGGGCGCCCGACGCCAACTGCAAAAAGACAACGACACACACGCCGCCAACCAATTTAAGACGACTAATTACGATAATCTCTATTTGTCCCGCTGCTTTTTTCGCTGTTTTCCCGCGAAATGTTTGTCTCTCTAATATTTGCTTTGGCGTTTTTTCTCCTTTATCTCGTCTTTTCATTCATTCCTTATCACCGTAACCCACTCTTCCACGCCCACACCGATAAATAAGATTACGCAAATTAAAAATAAACAAACAAAATCCTTCACTTCGACAATTAAGACCCCAGATAAGCCCTATCAAAATCTTGTCATTGGTGCATTTTCTCAATTTTCTCCGTGTCGGTCACGTGTCGCGTCAGTCGCACCACGTGACGTTAGCCCCACCATCACGTGACCGCCGCCGTTTCCCCATTTTCCGATGAAACGGACGACCTCCGCAGCCCCCTCGTCGACGATCCGGCCAATTTCTTTCACACGGAAGACACCGAGACGCCCCAATTCCGGCGAATATGCACGCCCCGACAAAACACCGCCACAATGAGAATTTATTAGATGTTTACTTAAAAATATTTGAATGTGTTGCGGTGTTCGGTTGGTAGGAAGAGGGTACGATCAAAAGATGCAGAAACGTGTCGTCTTTCACAGCACCACAATGGGACCGTTGTACGGTTTAATGGCCCGGTACGTGCCCATCTTCAGGTACGTCATAATGGATGAAAGGGTGGAAGATATTCAAATTTGTCGACCCCGGGTAGCTCTAATGACTCTTGTGCAAACACTGCAGCACGCTGAATCCCTAATTCGCGATGCTTTCTCACGACGAAAATCCTAGACGGCAGTAAACTGCCACCAAGAGGGAAAAACAACCATCGCGAATGATTAAAAAAATTACAAAACATCCCGTTACCCAACAGGTCCAAAACAGGAAATAATGGTTGGTTAATTATAACAGGTCACTCGAACAATAAGACTTCCTGGCATAACTACATAGTTAACCTTTCGTTCCGAAACTGCAACTGTTCGTAAAATAAGAAGGGAGGAAGACACGTGGGTGGCTTCCAAAGGATGTTAACAATGATAATTGGAATAAAATATTTGACATTTGCTTTCTTGCCTGAAAACGAGTTCGGGAGTGTCAGTTTTCCTTAAAAATTCTTATTTAGAAGCTTCTGAAATCTTCCATTTGTTGTTGAGGTTATGTTTGCAACGGCGACGGCTATTGTAGCAACAACAATAACGACAATAAAATGCCGATCAAATTGGATTGTTGGAAAACGAAAGAAACATTTTCTTTAACATGCTTTGGTTGATTTAAAAATTGGTGTAAATATACTCTGTTTCTGAGCTCGGTGCCGGTAAGCCATAAAACGACCAAAGCGCTGCTGACAGATTCCAGTGCGTCCAAAACATTTCATGAATAATTAATAATAACCAGCCTAGGCCATTCTACTGGTATTAAAATGTTACAATCCATCTTTTTGGATTTCCTGCTCTAAAGTACTATCCCTTACCTGGCAAACCTCCAAACATCATGTTTTCTCACTCTTACGCCCGCACACAGCTTTCAGAACGAAAATGGCCAATTTGTTAACAAAAGAAATTTCCATGTGCGTGTGTTTAGCAGTGATTATTATTGATTTATGACAACCCAGTTTTACGACTTACCGGCATCGAACTCAGAAACGGAGTATTGCAAAGCTTACCTGTTTGGACAGTGCGAAAGAGTAAACGTAGCACAATATTAATTATAAATAAATAAACAAGCAGTTCTGGGATAAATCTAGTGGGTCTTAATTGTTGGTGAGATCTACTACTTATACTAAGATTTCTCTTATCGAAATGTCAATACTTTTCTAAGTATTTGTTATCTGTGTGCTGTAGTTAGAGGACATGTACATAAACCGCGTCCATTTTGTCCTGTTGCAACAAATTTCAAGCGCATTTTGCATTTTGCGTTTTGTGTTTATGTTTTGTGTAAAGTGTTAGTTCGATTGTGCCGGTTCAACTCGCAAACACAAGAGATGGTAATATTACGAAATATTGCCAAACCCCCGACCCCAAACGAACCGCGGCAAGTTCCTAAGATATTATGCGAATTATCTGCAAATGTCAGCGTGATAAAATTGTTTTTGTAGGTGCATCATTGATTTTTCGGAGATGAAGATGTCCAATTTTGAAGTGTAAAGAGACCATCCGATATTTGTCTGGACGTCCAAAAGGGACCACTACTCTTGCAACATTTTTGAGAGGGGTTTTACAGCTAGGAAAATAACTGCTACTTGCAAAACATTGCAAATCTATTGCTAAATTATAACACAAGGAGTATTGCGTCCAAGCATCCATATGAAGATAGCAGTCACTTGGTAATCATTTTTTACTTGGTAAATAGTCACTTAGTCTTAGTTAAGTTGACTTGCGACGGTCGCACTTGTTGTTTTCATGGCAACGGCTCAAGAAAGAAAGATGACGCATTGGTAATTAATGTGTAGAACAAAGATAGCTACAATTTGCGCTGCACCACCTATTTGCCACCATGACTTGAAATCGGGCCCTTAGGCAGCAGTTTCTTGATGTTGTTATCGTTTCTGAGATCAGAACCAATACCAAGACATTTTAGAATGCATCTGAAGATTCTGAATAGTTATTTTCGTTAAAATATAGCGATTTTGTAAAGAAGAAAGTGAAATTTAATTTAAAAACTTTATTGTAGCAGACAGAAAGAAGTTGTAGAGAATTTAAATAAGAACTGCAAACAGTTGAATTAATTTTTCCAATCTTCTTTCCTTGGAAATTAAATTTACATTAAAAAAAAATTGCAAATGCAGTTCTGAATGAATCGGGTTTGATTTTTGGTTTAAGAATGAAAGATGTGTCTTTACCAAAATTTAGTCTGTCGCTGTGACCGAGTTGTTATAAAATATCGTTTTCTTTTTGTTGTGTTTATTTTAAATTAAACTCTCACCAGTGTAAATAGGATAAAATAACAATTCTGATGAGAAATTGCAGACGAGAGAGATATCGTGTTGTCGTTTAAATTTAAGACCTGTCAGTATTTATTATTTAAATAATTGTGAAAATAGGAAAGCATATTATGGAGTTTGCTGCATAATAGGGTACAGTTAGTCAATTAAATATTAATTAGGTAAATGGACTGTAGCCACTCTTCGTTCTTATTGCATACGAGAGAGGATTAAGTGTTAAATCTGACTGCAAAATAATTACACAATTTTTTGTGCTGCTGATAAAAAGTGTTCTATTGGATGGGACAGTTACTATTTTTTTATTTTTTTTTCCTTGCAACCAGTAGTGAAATATTTTTGTAAAAGGGATGAAGTATCGTCTGACACTGAAGATGCACCAGCACTGTTGTTGTGACAGAAGAAAAGATTATTTGGCCCGCGAGATGGCTTCGACATTCGACAACAGGTCAGAAGACTTGCAGAAAAAAGATGTTTGTTCCATTCCTCCGGCTCTCAAGAGCTGCTGTTCAAAATCTGGGAGCAAAATGAAAACACACTCTTCGTGGTGCTGAGTAAGCAAGATAGTGGAAATACACATAGAAGAATTTTTTCTGAGGGTATCAAAGCGCTTCAGCGTCTTCAACCAAATTTATTAGTGGCGTAGGTGATCATGTTACAAAATAAAATTCTTTGAATTTTCCTAGTTTTTTGTTTCCAGGTCAGAGACAAGAAATGATGTTCAAAACTGTAGTTTCACTAACAGGACTTCAGAAGGAAATCAAACCAAGCATTCTTCTCTGATTCAAAAAGTTAATTTAAATTACTATTGGATATCAGCGCAGTCCACTGGGTTTAAATCGGGAAAGTAGCACATCAGAACTATTCTTTCTTTTCAAAATCAATTTCTAACAAGTTCAGATTAATGTTTTGGTCATTTGAATAGCCCAAAAGGACAAACTTAACTGTGATTTGTCAGTTGAAACAATTTTTTCCAAGTCCAAGTTTTTTGCAAGTCTATTTAATATCTTCCCAAGACACTCATCAACAATCAACAATCTACTTCTTGTCCTTGAACTAACTTCAAACCCTTCTAATTTTCCACGAAGTTTTTTGTTATCTTTCTATTTTGCTAGGAGGGACTTCACTAGTCTCCGTTGCTGCTTAATTAGAAAGTTTCTGATTTCACTGGATACTATTCTAGAAGCTCCTGTTGTTAACTTGCACCAAGAGTGTCTCCGCCACCACCAATCAGTTCTATCACTGTGTTGTCACCTCTTGGTCTTGGTCCACGTGAGGAATTGATAAGAATTGATCTGTTAAAACATATTCTACCAAGTAGAACAAAACGCAACTCAACTCCTTTTCGTCTACCACTTAAGAGCAATGGAGTAATTTCTCCAAATTGCTTTCCAGTAGAACTTGGTAGTTTGGAAATGAAACTCGTCCGCAGAAGAGTCCTCCGAAGTAGAAGATATCGAAATCTTGACCACAATAATAAGAAAAAATAGTATTTCTTGCAGACAATTTTCAATATCCGGAGAGATGTGACACAAGCTCACTTTTTGTTGTTCCTCGTCCTCCGTTCATTTGTTTTTTATGTTGTTAGGTCGTCCCGGTCCCGAATAGTCATTTTCCTCCCCGGAAAAGAGACAAAGGAGCCGCGATTAGCGTGCGGAAAATTAGTTGGAAAAGCAACAGCCGCCCTCGCGTGGCTTTAGAGAAAGAGAGTCGTCCGAAGGTAAATCGATAGAGTCGGCTAGACATCGTGCAGACGGATGTAAAAGAGACAAAGAAAACGTTACCTATACGTCACGGATAGATAAAGACGGCGATATGTGTGTTAAGAGACGATTTATGATAGCGTCGCACGTTGATAAAATTTTTACGGGAAACGTTCCGTGTTTTTTTTTTCTGATACGTCATTAGATCACCCAGAGCCTGTTTAATATTTAGTTTCACCCCCATCACGGTTTTTGCCGGGGCCGGTCACGATCTTTGAACTTTCATCGGCTCCGGGTCGCTTCCCGGAATTCCTTTAATTCCTCATGATTTGTGTTCGGCGGATTTGATTTTTTTCGACGGGCGGGCGAGGGGGCGGCGGCGCCGATCGATAATTCCCTAAAATTCCCCAGAGTGTTCGTGTCGGTCTCGGTTGCGGCGCTTTTTGAATTTTTACCGTACCCGTTTGACGTATTTCATTCTGCCAAGTATTTTTCAATTTCGTGACCGATGAGGAATTGTTTGCCCCCCCCGACCTCGGTTCGGATTTTTCGGGGCTCTCTTGGCCGCCGACGTGTCTTGTAATATCCCCTTGCTCGGATTTAAATTTAAAAAACGTTATTAAATTCGGATACAAAACTTTGCGAGTTCTTTATTTTCTCATTTGGTTCTTCCACTCTTCTACAATAATTCGTTCGGCTTTGACGGGCCAAGGAAAACCGACGAAAAATTATTAAACTTTGGGGCTTCTGCGAGACACTTTAGGCAAATTCGCAAAATTAAAAAAACTATTACTGAAAACGCGCCGGATAATGCTGACAACATTTAGGTTATTTCTTTCTTCTTTTTACAACATTCTTAACAACTTTTTCAAGTTACAGTTCAAAATCTTGAAATTCAAAATTTGGCATCTCAAAAAGCTCACTAAATCAGCTATTTTTTTCCAAATACCTATCTTTTATCCTTAAATGGAATATCCAGATACCATCCGATATCTCTGACATAAATTCTTTCACTTCTCAGTGGAACATTGTAAAGGCTGCAGTTTCTACTGTCTTTCCGATGTAATTCCGACGATGGCGCTGTATTTCTCAACTTTGTTGTTAAATATTTAAAATCTCACTAAATATCTTTCTGACTTTAATGTAAAATACCTGGAATATATCGGATATCTAGACTACACTTTGTTCTCTCCAGTAAAAGCGTCGTCAGTTGTAATTCCCAAAATCACTTCGTAATTCCCAAAATCACTTCGTAATTCCACACAAACCTGAGTATTTTGTATTTCCACTTGAGCTTCGTTTTTTAACAATAATTTGATAATGTCAAGCTAAATCTCTTATCTTTATTATATCTAGAATGTGTAGATGTAATTCCCAAAAGGCGTAATTCCCATTAATATTGCATGTTTGAGATTCAACACGTTATTTGACAGAGTAAGAGTGATTTGACAATAATAATTAAAACATAATGATTTTTTTAAATGTCGCAGTTAGATGTATGTATTTCTTAATATAAAATTCTTCATTTCTTCCAATATACATTTTTTAAAGAGATGTAATTCCCAAAGGTGATTCAGAAATTCCAATAAACGTGCCGTTTATTGGAATTTCTTCCTAATTTTTTCCTTGTTCCAGTACAATATTGTGACCATTTCACTTCAAATATCTATTAATGGAAAAAGTTGAGAATTAAAATTGCAATTTGCAAAATTCACGGTAATTCTCAAAAAATCGTGTATGTTTTTTGATTCGTTTCTCGTTTTCTTCTTTTGGGTAGAGTAATATAGAGTTCCTCTTCAAATCGTGACTAATTAGAGTAGGCATTACAATTGAGAAATACAAAAGCAAAGCAAAAGCTTGCTTGTTGAGGTATTTCCAATTTTTCTCGAATTTCTGCGGTCGTTAAACCGCGTCGAATCATTTGACAATAATAACATTAAAATATGTGATAATTAAATGGTTGGTCATGTCTCTTGGTCTCATTAATTTCACATGCAATAACCAGCCCCTCATTATCTTTACATATTAATGTGCCAATTAAAAGCTCGAAGCAGGAAGCGGCGTCCTCGTAAATTCCTTGTTTCGTTTTGCGAGCGATCACCGGCGGCTCTCTCCCCTCGCACCCTCTAATTGCCGCCCCCGACACCTCCGATCGTCCCCATCGATGGGGCCGGGATATTTGCGACCGGCGAAAAAAAAATACACGCCGCCACCGATGTTATTTCACCAAACACGGAGAGAGAACCGGAATTTTTTTGCAATAACCGTGCGTTTGTTATTTTTTCATTTTTTCGTCTGCTTTCAAAGAAAACAAGCCATGATAGAAAAGGGGCGGCAGGGGGCGGCCGGGTGGGGTACCGTCGGCGAAGTGCTCTTTTTTTAGACGTAATATAAGTGTGTGTATATATATATATTTTACGTGAACATCCGACCGCCGTCCGGGGCTTTCCCACGAAATAACAATAATAAAAGTCGATAGGGGCGGCGGTTAATTGGACGCGGTTCCATCACGGCACGGGGTGGAAAAAGAACACGACGCAATGTGATAAAATATCAACAATAAAAACGCACCGACGGGGGCGGCGCGAAAATCTGCCGGGTTGCTATTTTTCCATTTGTGCCTAATTATGTATTGGCGACGGTTGTATTTTTTCACGGGGGTTGCTGAAATTTTCATAAATTTGTGACGGCGCCGGGGGTGTGGTAAAGTTCAAGGCTGCAACCCTTCCATCACAAAAAATTGAATGGTTTAACTTTGGATGTTTCGTATCAGGTTTTTTCGATTGGCGATAATGAACAGGATTAAATTTTCGCACAAGGGGTTGCGCCCCCGGATTTGTAGCGAAGGCCGAATGATGCAAAACATTTCAAAACCCAACCCTCAAACTGACCCGTTTTTCAATTCGAGGTGGCAACAAATGAAAAATTCTGAAAATGAGAAAACTGCTTTTTGAAAAATTTTCAAAAAACCAAATTGCGTCATGGCAAATTTTCAAAAAGTTTCGTAAATCTTTACCACTTCTTTTTCTATTTTCTTTGCAGGAATTTTGAAAAATATCGAACCTCGAGTGCCACACATAAAAAAAATCCAATTTGACGATTTTCCCTTTTTTTTCAAAATTTTTCAAAAATCCAAATTGGGTCATGGGAAGTTTTAAAAGAGTTTCGTAAACTTTTATACCACTTCTTTTTCTATTCCCTTTGTAGCAATTTTGAAAAATATCAAACCCTGAGTGCAACACATTTTCAAAAAAATCCAATTTGACGATTTTCCATTTTTTGCACGGAAATCCCCTCTCTCTCTCTTCGGTCCTTTTCCGGGTCCAAATTCGAAATTTATTAGTAAACAAAAAACCATCAAACATCGATCAGTACAGTGACGTCACCTCTTCAAACTAAATAATTTGACTGTTTTTTTTTCACAGCCGCCCTCTATCAATACCTAATCACTAACGTCATCGACTGTCCCTTTTTTACCGTGGATCGATCGTCATCAATAGCGTCACACATGACCTGTCTCGTTTGCATAGCTAATCCCAAAAAAACTGACTGAAACGCGATAAAAAAAAGAACAACTGTCAGTCTCAATTACGTTTCAGTAGTAAAATACCAACGGATCGATTGCAATTTTTTTCCTCACCATTTACTTATTTATTTCTTCTATTGAATAATAGACGTGGAAAAGAAAAGGTCGATTTTGACATTTTCGAAATAGAAATTGGTGAAAAAAATTCTGAGGTCTTGCGGTTGTTTCATCTTTCACCTTCTCCAAGACATCAATGTTGTTGCACTGATTTTGTTTCTTGTTGTGACCGGTTTGGAAGGTTTAATGCATTTTGGAACACGTGTATACACGCGCTGTTAACACGATTTTGCATCCAATAATCAGATAAAAATTTACGGACTCATGAATAAGAATGATCGATTCGTAGATTGATTCGTCGATTGTCAAAACAAAGTGGGTCATAGTTGATGGCAATATTTAGGAATTTTAAATGGATTACAAGGAATCGCTGTTGGAATCCCGATTCTTAATGTCAGCTGTCCGCTGTGATAAGTGTGAATCACGCTTTAATTCGGTCCGGCGTTTTTGTCTAGTTGGGAAGTTGTCCGTTAGGGGGCGCGGTCTAATTTTGAAAGACGTAACCTTGAAACCGAAAAAATTTACGACTTCATAAATAATACTGCTACTGTCTCATTTGTTCTACTTTTTTGGCAATCCATCGTATGCGTCAATCTACGAGACGATTTGTACTTTTCAAGGCTAACTGGATTTTCAAATTATACAAGATGTTCTCTTATTTTGTCAATTACTGTAATAAGAAGACTTCAGTTTTATAATTTGATCTTAACCTAATCTCTAAGTGAATCTCTATTTATTTATTATTAATTTATTTAAATTCGTCTATTGTAAACTAGTTTTTTTCTAATAATTACGGTCAAGCCTTGCAGTTATATTTTTTTACCGCCACGCCGAATGTTCTACCGTGTGATCAAATAAAAATGAGACACAGTAGGTCGTAGAAGTTCTGAAAGCATGTCTTGATCACATGATACATAACACCACAAAGCAAAATTTTTGAAAAATATCAAATTGAAGACACTCGAAAATCTTCATTTTTTAATTGCTTCATAAAGTAATTTTTGCCTTTATTATCCTCAGAAAGGATCAATAATTTCGCTTTATATTCAACGAAGGTTCTGCTTCTTAACCTTGACACTATCTTTATAGTTCAATCTTTATTTTCTAATGAATCATTCGTTTTTAAAGAAACAAATTTGTAGAACTTGTCCAACAATACTTTTTGATGTACTATGTTCTTTGTGACTCATTAGTTCCCCTTCTTTAGATTCTCTTTGGAATTTTTTTGAAGAGAAATAATTATTAATTCTTTTCACCTTCATCTTCAATTTTGTATCCTGAGTTCTTCAAAGATCTTTTCTTCATGGAAAAGAAAGAAACGTTTTTGAAAATTAAAAACACTCCATCTTTATTTCTTCAATTTTCACGTGGTGGACAATGTTTTTGCTTTTTGATTTCAAAAGACATTTTTCATTTCAGAAGAAACAATTCTCTAGAAAGACTCGATTCTTCATTCTATGGGACCAGTTGTTCAGTTAGTTCTTCATTCTTCTTTGCTCAGTTATCCTAATCAGAATTTTTTCAAAAGATAACAAAAAATAACTGTTGAAAACGTTCGATCTTCAACTTCTTACATAGGTACATAACGGGTGTTCAAATGAAAAGTTCATCAAGTTGGCTATGCTATGACTTTTTGGTGAAAGAAGACAGCGAAGAAGTGATGATGCCTTCTTTGACAGATGTCAAAATGTTTTGGAGAACTTTTCTTCATGTTCAAACTTAGAACTATTTTTGAATTTTTGAATTAAATTTAAAATTTTGAAAAATGTAATAATAAAAAATTTGTGAGCTCTATTGCATAAAATAAAAATTTCCAATTTTAGAAAAGAACTTGAGGAATTTTTAGACTTCGAAGTGCACTTAACAAGCTTACAGTTACACTTGGGTGCTTATAAAGCTTGTTTTACGGTCATTTCTAACGCAGTTGAGATTAAAAAAAAAATGCGATGTAGATATCTATTTTTAATAAAGTTTATGATGTGGGAAGTATCGTGATAACGTGCTTAAGAAGGATGTAATTACTGCAGTGCAATCAATAACAAGTTTATTTTCCCTTTAAATAAGTAATGAAGAAATATCTACAGTGTATGTATTTAAAACATGTATTGCAAAAATTTGCACCTTTCAAAAACCTCCGAGTCCGACCCTGTCCATTCCCAGCGTCAATCTGTAATCAGTCAGCGCCTCCTGCCATAATCCGACAATATTTTCGTCTGACGTGTCGTCGCGGAGACCGTGTGAACCGCGCTTAACGCGACAAAAAAAAAAAAAAAAAAAAAAAACTCGTGTGTGATGGTAGCCGATGAGAGATGAGGTCCGTTTTAGTGTGGTATAAGTGAGACCAACATACGGACTGATGTTAATTACATATAGAAAGAGACTGTGCCCTCAGGTATAAGGAAATGCTTCGAGGACAACGAGTTTATCAAATTACTTAATCAGAACCAGCATCGCTGAAGAGCGGTTCTGGCGTGACTCGGTGGATATTCCGTGAAAAAATTACCAAAGGTGATTAGAAAAAAAAAACGTGTTCGATTTGATGAGTGATGTTTCCTACCGACGACCAGAATAGTGTTGGCGCCAGACCGCTTTGTTTTCAAAAAATAATCATCGACACTTTTGATGACATTTGCCTGGTGGTGGTGTCATTTGACGTCTATTTTTTTCCAAAAACTATTGCTTTTATAAGTTTATTATGTATTTATTTAGTTCTTCGTTTCATATTCTAAGTTGCATTTTTCTGATCACTGTACTTTATCATAAATAATTTTCTTGCAATTATCAGTCTGATTCTGGTCTTTTAAAAAATCTTTTCCATAAAAAGGGGGCACGGCATCGAGGCCGGAGTTATTAATTATTACAGTTCTACTGAATAATGATAATTAATTTAAAAATTAAAATTAAAAATAAAATTTAAATCTCTTTTATCCAGTTTTATATTATTATTTTTTTTAATTGCAATGTTTTTCTCTTATACTTGCCTCGGTATCTAGGATTCTATAATGTCTTAGTCCTTTTAATCACAATTATAATTATGTATCTTTAATTTTTCACTAGTGCCGCCATTTTATTGATACATATATTTTTTTAATTCTCCAAGATATATGTTACTTACCATTCTTTTCCACGATTTTCTTCTTATTCCTTCTCTACATTACTCTTACACTCTATTTTTTTTATCTATTATTTCTTGAGATTTTCTTTTGTGCCTACTTTCTTCGATTTGAAACTCTGTTGTTGCCATTAAAAAAATCTTTTTATATACCTACATTTTTATACGAATTTTCAAAATCAAATAACTGACAAGTAAAAATATACAGGGTGAGAATGATAAGTAGTGAGCCTCAATTTTTCTTTTCTATTCGTCTGTTGCAATTGTCTAGAATGTACGACGCGTTTCCAAAAACGTATTTTTTAATTAAGAAAATTTAATTTAAATAAGAAAAATGTATTAAAAGAAATCATTTTAAAAAAATATATAAAAAATATTTTAACTTTCTAATTGGCTACAATCCGACCGAACGCAAATTAAAACTTAATTTTATTTAGTCCAAAAGATGTTTTTCTTTTTATTAGAATTATCAAAAATTGAAAAAAAAAATTTACAAACCCAAAGTATTCGGTGCATACACCCTGTATAGTATTTTTGAAATGTGTGTAGCGCATCTAATCGTGAGAGTCATCTAGTGCCGAAATCTGGCAGCGTCACCTTTGAGTGAAAAACCCGTCGGACCATCATCATCATCATCATCAATATAAATACCATAAGCGTAGAAGGTGCGGGGTCCGGCAGGGGGGCACGCAGCGTATAATTTAATAACAAGAAATTATCTCCCCAAATAACAAGCTCGGATTGTAATTCCGTCGTTTTCTTCGTTGTCGTGTGTAATTATTAGTGCACATAATAACTATAAATATCACAGTGATGTGTGTGCACGTATGTATGTACAGTAGATATCGGAGTTGGCTGCGACCTTCACTTTTACTCTCTTATGCCACCTGTCCATGGTTAACTCGATTAAAATGTAATAATAATAACGTACTCATTTAGCACCGGATAATCGAGAGACGTGCGGTTTATTTAAATGCGCGCACGATCTAGACACCGGGGCTCCCGGGGGCGGCGTTTGTTTGACGCCCGGGCCGCCCCCGACTTCGGTCGCGACCTTCAAACCGCGTCTGACAGATTAAACAAAAGCAAAAAAAGCAAAACACACCGTAGGTAAAAAAAACCAAACGAAAACAAACAAGTGTGAATAAAGACGACTTGATTGATCGATTACCTTGTATCTGCTGAGAATCTTGCTCGGTAAACTGCCAACCCAAAGAAGAATATTATAACACACAACAAACAAATACGAACAGAGAAAATTTGAAATTTCACATTCGCGTCGACGTCCCAAGATTGGAGGCGGCGCGCCGCCGTCCCCGAAATTAGCCACGCGGGCGGCGCGAACCGTTTTTTTAGCGTTGTTCTTGGCAGACGGTTTCACGTGTTAAGGGTTGAACGCGCGCGCCGCCGCCGGCGGCGGTTAGCACGAACTGCTCGTCGACCGGGTACGGCCGTCTGCCGCCCCCCGAAAAAAATCCGACATGATTTTTTACGAGGCCACCGTGTGTATGTGATGCGGCGTTTCTTCGCCCGGTGTGTTAATGCTGGCAGTAGCGTAGCAACCGGTTAAATGTTAAAATGGATTAGGAGCGATTTAAACGGGGGCGGGGGTGGCGGCGTGCCGGCATTAATCGGTGTTTTTGTCGCGAAGGACGGCGTCGCCGCCCCCCGTAATGGCTCACCTGATGTTTATTTATTATTAAAGCCGGTTTTGGGTCATCAGCTGATGGGGGCGGGGGTCGCCCGAATCAATCGAAAGGCAGGTCATTGATGGCGAGGTGCGTTTGGGGTTGGAGGGGTCGTTAACTTTGCCCGTCTTTTGTTCGGTCTGGCAATCGAAACGACAAATCGACACCCTCTTGCGGACGATCGGGGAATTTGTACACGAGTTGGGGTAGTCAAGTAGGCTTATTTTTAAATGGACGATTAAATCGGCCATTTTCTCTTCAGTTTTTCGCTTTCTTTTTGGGAATCGATGCAGTTCTGTCGAAATTAACTCCAACTCTTGAGCAACACCCTGACGAAACTTAGCGCTTTTACCCTATTTCCCAAAGAAAGTGCTTTTTTAAAAGATAAAAATTTTAAAACTATTCTTAAAAAAGAGAAAAATAACAAAAACGTACACAATAGACTTACAGCTTCTTCTTTATAGCTCGTCAGAATACTTTTTAAACTTTTCTCTAAGAATTTAGAACGATAATGATACGAATGTATTTTTCAAAATCAGTCATAACTTTTCAAAAATTTCTTTTTTTGACATTTTCTCGCGTTCAAACAATGGATTCCACTTGTTTAACATTTATTTTTGATTTTGAAAATTATCAAAATCGCTCCCGAGTAGTAAAAAATTCCGATTAAGATCTGACATATTTTTTTTTATCATTTCCTTTGTCTCAGATGGACTTCAAAAAACCAAAATATTTTTTTTTTTAGGTATGTGATAAGAATGTACCTACGATAAGTGAGAACCAACATTTTTTGATAAAATATCGATATCTTGTTACGCAATGGTAAAAAATGTCTTTTATGTTTTAAAAATATCCACCATTTTATAAATTTGATTTGGTCTATAATTTAGCAGAACACACTATATATTACATTTTCGAAATACTAAGGGCATGTCGTGTTGATCATCCTTAAGAGTTACATGTTGTATATTTTTTTATCAACTGCGTCATAAAATATTAATCTGTCATAGAAATGTTGAAAATTTTCGAAAATAGTCCATCAAAAATTTTTTTGAGGATGTAATGTAAAGCAATTCCTTAGCTGTTTTTACAACAAATTAGGAGGAATTAATCCAAAATTAATTAAGAATTTAGACTGCTAGTACCTACATACTTTTTATTCACAAAATCGGTATGTTGTGGTAAAAAAAATGTCAAAAAACTATTAAATGAAAACTGTAATGTCAGTTTATGTTTGTACATAATAACTATAAAATATTACTTTGGTGTTATGATGCGCAGAAGACAAAAATCCAATGGATAAATGTTTTAGAATCACTCTGTATATTGTTAGCACCACGATATTTTCAACTCAACAAATTTCTTAATTCATAATTGATGAAACTGTGATACTGATACATGATATTTTCATAATTATTTAGTCATAAGTGTGTCATCAATATAAAAAAATCCAAAATTTTCCAAAATATTTTCTTCATATTTTTTTCCAAAATGTAACAGTTGCAAATTTATTGGGAATTGCTTTGAACCACAATTACAAAAATATCAAACAATTCGATTTACGTTCACGTCTCAACAACTGTAGGTATAGATATTTACAAAATTTTAAAGACACTGTGTAGATATATTTCGAAAAATTTGTGTGTCTTCATTGTTACTAATATGTAAATCGAAAAAAATTGTACATTTCAGTGCTGTCAAGTCTCTTTCACAAACTGACGTAAAATTATACAGTGCGAAATTAAAAACAAGTCTTTTTAAATTTTTTCCACTCAAAAACTACTTTATGTACCTTAGTTTTAACGACACCCTCACTCCTATCTTCTCTCCGCTAAGTTTTTTCCTAATCTGAGAGATCAAATTACTGAAGAGCAATCGGAAAAGTTGCGTAAAAAATATTACGGCCATTTTACTTCGACAATGTTTTCCCGTCCAGCAGTTCCGTATAAATCTTGACAAAAATAAACGAAACCGAAACATAAAGCCGAACCATTAAAACTTGAAAGATGCCATAATAGTTGTGAAGTTGTGCGCGGCTCACTTGATTCAATTTAATATTAGAAGTTGGTTTCATAGCCAAAATGGCGGACGAACATAAACCGAGCCAAGGCCTGTGCGAATCGATACGTCAACATTTCGCGTGGACACCCTGTACACAAAATCGGTACGATTCAAAAGAGAGGGATTGTCGTGTGGACACTGTGTATATGCCGCGGACAGCGAGGAGGCAAGGCTTGCTTGATGAATTTTGTGCGGTGCTGGATGGACTGTTAAATGGATTACGTGTCGCTACGACGCCTTCACAATCTAATGACCATCATTAATTATCTTTTTACTATTCTTTTATTGACTAGGAGAGACATCACATGCGATGTCTATTTCAAGTTTAAAAATAAATTGTCTATTGTTAATGACATCATCACGGTGATTGACTGTGTACTCCTAGTTTTAAGAGCGGTTTTACACCCGTCGTAAAAAATCTACGGTATGCACCATGTGACATATGACGTGGACCAGTTAAGGTCATATTTTGCCGAATTAGGCCAGGTACACACCGGACACTTTTTGTCGCGTCGGGTGAGTTGAGTGAATTTTTTTTCTATTAGTTTGCAAAAGTCGACAAAATGGATTTTGCTTATTTAGGACTCGAGTTAGTTTTTAGTGTCTTGTTTCGTGGAATAGCGGGAAAAAGCTCCGCTTGCTTGCTTTTCTCTTAAAGCTTTCGTTTTTCTCTATCAATTTTAAATGGGTTATACAGAAGCTAATTTATTTTTTGGTCTGCAAATTCCAGATTAAATAAAGATATTCAAATATTTACTATTCCAAACGCCGGGGAAATTATTATTTGTTTTCTTTTAAGGTGGTTCCACATGAGTGTACCTGTCTTGTTTAGAACAATCCTTTGAACACCACTCTTAAAGCCGCTTTCGATAATTTTTCATAAGTCACTGTTTACTTCATACTAATTACAAACAATTTTAAAATGATGTGGCCCAAGCTTACTTCTTACTAATACATTTTTTTGGTTCACTAAGTATTACATACAAGTAAATAAAAGTGACAGAACAATGTTATGTAAAGATTCTAAAATCCATTGCTCCAAAAAAAAAAAATTCAAAATTTGAAAATGATGAAAATGGTGCAATTATTGGAAATATTTTTTGACACCCTGTAAAATATTTGTTGATTAAAAAACATCATCAAATATAGCTAACAAATAATTGGAAGTAAAATTTAAAATATTTCATTAAATATCGTAGGATTTTGGACACAATAATATTTTTCTGTTTTCTTTACTTTTTTAATTTATATTCTTATTAAAAATTTTCAACATTTACCTTTTAGCTAGGCTAATAAAAATTCTGACTTCTATTTTTTATTATTTATTTTGTTCAATTAAGCGTTATTTGCTTTTTTATTCATCAAAACATAAAAATAAATTTTGTATAAAATATTATCAGCAACCCCTCACATTTAGCTCCGTTTTTTATTTTAATAAAACATGCCTTAAATGATTAATTATTAAAAAATATTCCAAAAGGGACCTATTTATGTATATATCCATAACTATCAAAGTCCAAAAATCAAATATAAAATATACAGGGTGTTCTTCTTAAAATGTGGCTTATTTTAAAAAATAAAATTTGTAAGAAATTCAATAAAAAATAAGTGAGATTTGACAATCAGGCTTACGGCTGTAGTTTTTTCCTTCATTTTCTTTCTAGCTTTCGCTTTACTTAATTTTCCACTTACATATTTATTTTGAGTTCTCTCTTTCCTGCAGATTTTCTAAATATCCCAGTTGCTTTTACACTTCAAATTTATTTGGTTAACCAAATACAGTGCAATAACCCAGTATGTATGTTAAGTCTTAAAAATTGCATTTGACATGTCAAAAATTTTCAAAAATTTTCAAAATCACTCTCATTTGCACAAAATTAAATTTTGCACATTATTCACTCTTGCTTGTTAGAATCTTATTAAAAAAAAACACTCTACACACAATTTGCAAACCAAGAATTGGGTGATATTTTGTCAAAAAATTTTCAAAATCCCTGTACAATGATATTCGGGATCAGTCAGCGACTCCAGAGCGGAGGAGGCATTGCCCACCTCCCGATAACTTAAAAATAATCGCCGATGTTTTTCGAATACTCACATTAAAGCGTCCGAGTGTCGACAAATGAAACATTTTCTTTGATTACGGTCCCAGGAAAGAGATCACGAACGCCACAAAGACAACATTTTGTCAGCGACGAAATTAACAACGAAAATAATAATTACGGCCGGTACTGACGCGACAGTTAATGCGATTCCGATGACAAAGCCGATGAAATGAATATCATTAACTATTCATAGTTTTAGTGTACTTGTCGACAATGTAACCATTAATTCCACATAATTTTATTTAGGGTTGTTACAGACGATTTGCTAGACGTCTGCCCCAATAGGTCACGTCGAAATGTTAAGCCGGTCGCGGACGGTTGCGTTTTTACACAAATCAATCGCGCCAGACGTCTGTGTGGGCGCTATGTGAATTAAGCTTTACAAAGATACCTTCGTCCATTGCATTTTTCTATAATTACCTATCGGTAACACCAGTTTAAGGGTGATTCATTAACCATTTAAGAACAATTTTATGACGAACCGTAACGATCTCGATTCTACCTGGTTGCTTATTAAATTTTAACTATTTCATTTTCCCACGTAAGGTTGTTTCGGACGATGGCGTTGATCAGCTGTTTACATTAATTTTGCAAGATTTCAATTGAAAGCGTTTAACTGGTCAAGAGAATTAGAAGTGACAGGAATTAGAGGAATTATCTTACATTAGTTATGATCTCTTTTGAATACATTCTTACTACTAACTGGCTACTACTGGCTCTTGAAATAACTGTTTGGAATCACACGGATAAATCTACGAGAAAATATTATTTAACACTAACTAGTGGACAACGAATGATACTTGCAATACACAATCACTACATTAGTTAAAGATTTTTCAAAACGTTTCTTCATACCCATCTATTTTTTCCTTTTAAATTTTGGCATTATCTAGAAAGTGTGTAACATTATCCAAATTATACCTTTACTTATAAAAGTCCTCGATAAAGCTCTGGTAAACTGTCAATAGTTAACACAAGCATGTTATTATAAGTGACACAATGCTTAGGTAAGTATATAAATGTATGTTTTCGAAATTACTATGTATTGGGAATCACAGGAATAGAAACATTGGACAAAGTAGAGACTGCTAACTAGTGGAAAACGAATGTCATTATTGTTACATTTTTGTTAACTTTAAATCTAGTGTACATATTACTTTTTTCTGACGATTTTGATTTGTCGAAACGGATTTTACTTCATTAACTGTTAATTATCGGAGAAAGTAGTCTATTAGCTTTATTATTATTAGGTGTGAAGAATTTTTTAATCCTTTTTTTACTGCAATTCTATAAACTGGTGATTTATTACCACTTTGGAACTATTTAACTTAACGAACACTACAAAAATAAAGATTACTCCACTGCGATAAAAAATAGGTCTCGACTTAATGTAAAAAGTTTTCAAACATATTTACAATTCACTACCATTTTGACATTAGTTAAAAACAACACAAAATAAAATGTAGTGTGTTTAGTGTAAAATTTACTCTTCAAATGCACAACTGCACATTGTGATTCTTAATTCGTCGATTGTTCGAATTTTCGCTAAAACTAACTTTAACTATCTAACTAGTGGAATATGGAAATAACGTAAAGAATCTTGTCAAGCTTGAATATCTAGCAGGATTTTGACATTAGTTTTAACTAATTCTGTTAAAACTCTTACTAAATTTGACCTTCGATTAACTAATGTAAAATACAAACAATATTGTACAGCCCAGCTCACGCAAAAATCGAAATAAAAATATGATATTGTAATGTGTTTTTAATGTTGTGTCTTTTTATTCCAGTTCTAATAACTAATTTGACACTAGTTATTGGAACTATCCGGTTTTATAGTGAAATACATGTGTCAGTCTGTTCTCAGGAGGGATCAAAAGACAAAAAAAGTGTTTTCTCAGTTACATGAATAAATTTCCACATAAGCTACATAAGCTGATGTCAAATGGTATGTGCACGTTAGTTATGAAACTTGTGACATCAGTTAAGCACCATGCTCAGTTAGTGCGTCGTTCAGATGTTTGTAATTTTTTCGCATCCCCAAAATGTGTCCCGAACCATCCCCCAATCTGTCTCCTTCGTTCTTGACCTCCATTCATAAAAATTGATCGACCCCGCCGCCTCTGATTGGGCAATTTCGTTATTATTAGACCATCTCCAGACTAGACACTCGTAATGATCCGTCGATTGCCGTTCCAGTTTCATAACAACAGAGCCCACATGGAGACCGTCGAAAAAAGCCGGGGTGCGTGCAAAGTTGGCCCGTTCGATACGCCGCGACGCCCACCCCCGGCCGGCGTCGTCGCGCGACCGCCGTTTTTTCGGGTAGGCCTACTTTAAAAAAGTTCGCCGCCACATTCCCTTTAAGGCGAGACGGGGGACCCGTCTGGGAACGGCAGCACCGAGTCCTTGAGGGCGCACACGTTCGAAAGCGCACACACACACGAAAATCCACCCCCACGACAGGTGGGATTTTCGAAGGGGGTCGCGATCGATAGGGGCGGCACTTATGATTTATAAAAATGCGATGGCACGTCCGCCGCCGCCGCCGCCGCTGTCCTCCGACCCTTATTCTTAATGTAGGTCAAGACATCGACGGCGGGCCCTATCGATTCCCCGACCCCGTGGGGGGCGACCTAACCTAACCGGATCGGCGAGGACGAGGCGAGGAGTACTTGATTAATCCTAAATAATAGGAGCCGACGGTAATTATCTTGTTCGTCTTGGAACTAATAAACTTCTATTATCTAACAAATGGTTGCGTCTCTGTCTGGCTCGAGGGTGCACAGGGAGGGTGTCTTTGTTGGCAGGTTTTAATAACAGAAGGCCGGGTGTTCCAGGGATGTTACAGGTAACGTCTAAATGGAAACAAGGATTAAATTGAAAAATAAAGCAAATAACCATGTAACAACTTTAACTAAAAATCAAAATTAACTAATCCATTTGCCGCAGCAAAAAGTGACATCAATTATGATTTATGATGTGTAATTTACTAATTTGATTACGACATCCGTTTTTTCTCAGCTGTATTAAACTGCGCTGCAAAATTCATTTACTATTCAGTTATTTAACTAATAAATTTGTCCAAGAACAAAACATAGTTAAACCAAAAATTTTACATTAGTTAATACACTATTTTTTCTACTTAATAATAAAACACATCTCTCGTATCTTTTCCCCACCTTTTTAATTAGAAATAATTAACAATCACCCGGTATATTTCAATTTACGGAAGTCACTGTGTTTGAAGATATTTGTCAAAATGTTAGTCTTATATGATGGAAGCAGATGGCGACAATAAATTATTTTATTAAAATGCTTTCACTTGGACGCTTATCACACATTTTCTAGCTATTTAACTCGTGGAAAATTAATACATTTTCAAAGAAAAACGCTGGATTTTTGGACAGAATGGTTTTTTTACCTTCTCCTTTAAATTATTATAAATGGGCTTTATTTATTAACTAGAAGAAAACATTGACACTAGTTACAATGTAAAATCATTTTGGACATTAATTAATTTTTTGTTTATTTAAAAAATAAAGACAAACTAAGAAAGACTTACTGTAGTTAATTATGGCTAAGACAATTTAATACTTACTGCCACTTTTATAGCTGATTTAGGAATGAAAAGAACTACAATCTAATATTACTTGACATTAGTTAATAAGAAAAATAATATCAAAACCCTGTTATTTAGTCTCCTGACGTACCTACTGCTCATTAGAAGAAAATTGTAACTAGTAGTTAAGTGAATGAGTAATTTTAAATGATCTAAGCACCGTATTGCAGTTAAAATTAATGACTTAATCGTTTAACTAATGTAAAATTTGAATCGCCAAAGCAATAATGAGAAAAAATTGAGATTATCTAGCGTACTTTACTCAGTTAAAGATCTACTCTAGTTAAAACATAACCGATCAAAAATGTATTTTATCGAATGCTGGCAGATGTCAACTGTCAACAGCTACACAATAGCATAGTTAAAAAACTAAAGTGTCCTAGTTCTAATGCTATTTAAAGCAACGTGATATTCGTTATAATTTTTAAATTAGTAAAAGAATTCACATTAATTTTAAATGATTGATGTTATGTTTATTTTTGATTTTGTCACCGACGATGGCGTGTTCTTTTAAACGAGTAGTAAATTTCGGTATTGATTTCTAATACCTAGTAGTCAGGTGGGAAGTTGCAAATGGATTAATAAAAATTGCGTTTTTTTTTTACTTTTAT
Organism: Tenebrio molitor; assembly: GCF_963966145.1. NCBI lineage: Eukaryota > Metazoa > Arthropoda > Insecta > Coleoptera > Tenebrionidae > Tenebrio > Tenebrio molitor. Next base: position 1,990,510 of record NC_091049.1, read on the forward strand.
ACATTACACGGTTAAAATGACACTAGTTAAATAAGTTAAACGGGCAATTAAAATTGTGTCGTTTACATCAGTTGAGAGCATTTGTAAATATTTGTTTGAAAAGTAAATCGGAAACAGTTTAAAACGCGACACGTCACAGTCGGAAGCCTAGTTAAGCCATCACCGTTTCAAATATTCAGCAACGAAACGACAAAAGGCTGACATCAGTTAAGCAAGTTAGTTTAGTTTTTATTATTTAGTGGTGTCATTTCCCGATAACTATCCGTTGTGAGAAGGAAATCACAACGTCCACCCCTCAATTACAACTTCACCGTGAATAAACCACGAGCGAGCGACGTTTCGACCCTCCCATCCTCACCGTAAAAATTATGAATTACTCAACGTCCGAATCGACCAATCGCCGCCGACATAATCACCGTCTGGACAATAAACGAAAAACCATCTCAGCTCTCGGCCATCATAATGTGTGTGCATGCACGGCCTACCGCGACCACTTTTTACGTCCATCGACATCGGTCCGTCAATGTCGTCAGTCCTTCAAAAATTCTTTTGTCGTAGGCCGCCGCCACCGACTCGACGTTTCTTCTGTACGAATTCAATTTTTCCCCTCCCCCCGCGTCCCGCCGCCGAATGTTCCTTTGTTGGTGCACGTTTTCGGGGCGATCGATGGCGGCGACGGCGGCGCCGCCGTCCGGCCGAGGCCCCCACCGAGGGTGGCGACACGGCGCCATCTCGCGGACGGTAGACGAGCGAAATTTCGGGGGTGACTTTTTCGGAGGGCTAATTGCAGGGTGCGGAGCGGCGAGCGGTCGAGGACCGCCGGCAGAGGGCGCACGAGGTGCGCGACGGGAAACAATGAACGTGTGCTAATGGTACCATTAGTACCGTCGACGGTTCACCGATGGGTAATGGGCCACGTAATAAAATAAACAATATGCATAAACACCGGTTATATAATTGAGTTATTACGCTGGGAACAATGGGACCATTATTAATAAACGTCAAAGCGTTTTGTGTTATTTTTGCGTTGGTACTGCTAATACCTATGGTAATTGTGGTGTGAAATTTTTAAGAATTGTCCAGTGTCATTCGTGTCATTTCAAAATGATCATCTTTACTCGTCAGCGTTGAGTAACGGCTGACATATTTGACCTGGATTATGAAACCTGATATTAGCTAACAACGTAACCTGAAAAAGTACCATTCCGTTCGCTGACACTCGTTACTATGTAAGTGCCCACCTACTTCATCTACACTTCCAAAGCATCAATTCTGATGTCACTCGAAACATATCTTCAAAAACGTTACACTAACTTAATTCTGTAACGGTTAGAAGAAACAATTAACTACAACTGTTAAAATGACAGAACCTCCACAACAGATACGGCAGTAACTTCGTGGATTTAGTTACAATATACTGTCGTTAATAAAGTCATTTCCGAGTTAATTAGTTTGTTTCGTTGAATCTTGAAATCTTAAAAAACGTCGAAAATGTTAAACTAACTCAATTTTGTATCAGTTAGAAGAAACAATTAATTACAGTGTACATTAGTTAATTCGATAATTAGAGTTTCTTCATGCGTAATAGACATACAAGTTTTTCTTAATAAATTTAATGTAAGTATCTAGAAGTCAAATATGATATTTTAGTTAACTAACTATGTAGTTAGATTATGTGGCAAGCTTCTGTTACTTGAACCACAGTTTATTTAGTATAACTTCACACCAGGAACACATATTTGGATGTATGAACAGTTAGTTATACATTTTCCTTACCTGGTGTAACTATTTCTTCGTAGATTGTGTAAAAATAGCTTGTGTAAGTAGTTAGTTAAATAAATACCTACGCATTACGTGGTGTGAATTTACTCTTGACGAGTGCAAATGGTCGCGGTATCTGTCAGTCCGTGTAAAAACGAACCCAAGTGACATTAGTTAATTAACTAATGTAATTTCTTATTTTTCTGACATGGCCGGTAGGAATTATGGTGGATGCGCCGGGTGCGTTGCAAAACGCGATTTGAGCCAACAAAAAAACAGCAATCGAAGTGGGGACGAAACAAGGAAAACAACATCGTCCAAGTAGCCAGAGCGTGGCAACGCTTCTTCATTTGGTAGTTAGTGGAGCATGTGACGATAAAACGATATTCAACTGTCGACGCCCCTGTCCATAAATATTCATATTCGGCGAGTTATCGCCGTCATCATCGAGTCACCGGTGCACGAAAGGACGACTCTTCAGAGGAAAAATCCCCAGACCACACCCCCCGCACCAAACGCAATGTCAAATTCAATAGTTCATCTTGGCGAAAAATTTCGTTCCCAACAAGAAGAGCAAATCGTGTCGAGGTGGGCCGGGTGGGCGAAGTGGGCGGCGTCCTTTGTCTCCTGCCACCCACACGACCAATGGTGGTTCAGGCGGCGACACGCCCACATCTTACGTACGTCCCAGTGACGTCATCCAGGTGTGCAGCCGGCCTTTAGGAGCTACCTGTCATTTGACCTGAGCCGACCCCGATGTTACAGAACCAGTCGCGGCGATCGCGGTCGGCCTAGGTCGAGGCTGAGCACCACGCACACCGCGATCCAACGGCACCCACATGATTTATCGCGAAAAACCAAACATTAGACGGTCGCGATCGGCTTTTTTTCCGTATAGAGTTATGCGAGATGTTTTACAATCGCGTTTCTGTGTCAAAGATAAAGTGTGACCCAGAGAGATCGACGTTCTTCTTCTGAGCGGGCCGTGATAAGAACAGATGACTTCTGTTTACGTTATTCGGATGTTTGAGGAAGTCGATAAGGTTTTGGATTCGCTGGTTTTGACGAAAAAAGTGGAATGTTGCGTCACGATTTTTTCTGACACGAATATCGATACAACGCCGTCTGCTGCTACTGTTCCGAGATAATTTTTTCCGATCGATTTGAAAAAAAATGCACGAGTGGTACTCGTGCCGAATATTGGTGAGGTTCGAGAGAAATCGAGAGTGCCGGTTTCGAGGTCTACTACGTCACCCAGACTTCTTTTAGGCAATTTAATTTGTGTTTAGGTCGATCAAATATCAAACTTATTACTCAGTAAATGCTATTTAGTAAAAAACAATAACACAATAAAACCATTGATTATTCATTAACAAAGTGTTGTTAATGAATAAATCGATTACTCAGCTTCTGTCACTGTCCGCAATATTTTATCTATTGGATAAAAAGTACCACACGAGCGGTATTTGTGCCGAGTATAACTTTGGGTTTTAGAAAATTAGAGCACTAGAATCTAAATTTTATCATTTGTACGATTTACTAATGAATCTAATTAATTAATTAATTCAGAAATTGTTACTCGATTAACTTCGCTATAACTTTATCCAATAGAGTAAAAAGCACAGATGGTATTAACGTTGAATATAAGTTTTATGTGCGTCGTCTAAACCTAATTCTTTTAAGTGATTGGTGTAACTATTAGATGCCTAATTAATGTAAGTTGATGAATTAATAGATACTACCTTAGCAAAGAAATTATTAGGTACTTAATGAAATCATTAAACACACTTGTTTTTATTTTTTTGAGTTACCTTCATAGAAACAATGCACGAATGGTATTTATGTCGAATATAACTTTGAATTGGAGCAAATTAAATCAAAAATACCAAAATTGAATTGTGTGATTCGTAGCTTTAAGTTATTATGAAATAGAAATTAATTAGTAATTAATTATCTATATTGTAGGTGTAGTCTCAAATTGGTTAAGAACTAGATATTTTTAAATATGATTATTATTTATGTTTTGGAAGTCTTCATAATATTTTTATAGATACAGGGTGATTCTCAAAATACATTATATGTACCTATCACATTTTTAGTGCATCATTTTTGATTTCAAAATCAAATTCCAAAAATTTTTAAATATGATTTCTATATGTCTAAAAAATGTTTCGAACAGCTGTGGCTAACATAATAAACTACCAATAGAATGACAGAAAAATAAGAGAAAATGAAGCTACAAAAAATAGTTTTGAGAATCACCCTGTATATCATTAGTGTCAAATCAAAACTACATAGAACTGTGACAATTGTGAAAATTTGACTGTTTGACAATTTTTTTTTTGTAACTTCGAAGGGACATTTTTTGGAAAATGGTGGGAAACGATCTAGGAGGACGCCCTGAGGGTGTCTAGCCAGAAAAAACGCGAAAATTCCAGAAGTAGTTAAAGTGAACAATTACCGCAATTTCTTTCCGATAATTTGTAAATATTTTTTCGAAAATTTTTCCAAAAACAACAACAATAATCTTGGACAAACGTGTTTTTTAAATGTAACGACGTCACAGGCACCAGATACAAAATTAATAAACTACAGAATGACATAAAAACATAAATAAAAAACATCAAGTATGTACATATTATCTCGTGAAAGATAACAGTTATCATTTAAAAAATTCCAGAATTGAAAAGGATGCCACGACTTGATTATTACGTCGAAACAAGCGATCATTCGAAAAAAGAAACACTTGTCTTCGAATATTTGAAGAAATCCAGAAGGCTGGAAACAGCGAAGGAAAGGTTAGAAAGTAACGGACCACGTGTGGAGCACTGCGGCAAAAAATTCCTCGATCGATCGGAGGCCAATCTGGGAGATTGGCGGGTTAGAAAACCTCTCTAACTGTAAACCCATCGCTGGTGTCGATTTTGAGCAGTTGTTTGCTTAAGCGAAAATGACAGTAAAAGATGCCGGAAGAGAAGCAACGGCACGCCATGTCTGTCATTACGTTCGGTCCCAGAAAAAAAGTACTCGTTTAAGTAAAAGGTGTCATTGATACAATTACCACCGTGGCAAAAGGCGATCGGTGACGACAGGTCGACCGTTATCCGTCCGCGCTGACGAGAACGCCGCCGCCGATAACGCCGCTGATGACGGGCGTCGGCGGCGTCGCCTCCTTCCCGTCTTTCCCGTAACGCATTTATCGGTTCCTCCCGCTGGCGACGCCGCCGGACGTTAACAAATGACGCGGGGGTGGTGCCCGCCATTATCGTTAGAGCGGCCCCCGGTGGACGCCCGCCAGGGCCGGACTCGTCCTTCGCCGCGTTACTCACCGCGGTCATTAAATGCAAAACAGGTGAATACGGAACGGTTTAATAATGGAATGAGAATGATAATTAACGGCGTAATGAAACGCACTGTTCTATTAATTATGCGACTTAATTAATTAAAATCGGAACGGTAGAGGAGAAAAAAAAATGCTGATTTATAAAACGATTTCATATTATTATAATGACGGAGCGCATTCGACCGGACGAGGAGGTTGGGAGCGAGGCCGGCCCTGTGCGGGGTGGGCTCCAGGCGACCCGCCACAACACTGCGAAAAAGAAAAGTCACAACATCTGCCACGGATGTCGAGATCGCATTTTAATTTTCATAAAATCGCAATTAAAAATCATTTGCATAGGTAATTATACCGGGTGATTCTAAACACATCATCGCTTACAAAAATTTATCTTTGATGGGGAAAACCAGACAAATGCTTTCAAACGCACACACTGTATGTATTTTTGAAAAAAATCTTCGTCCGGAAATTTTATTTTGTTTCTGAATCTAATGGTTGCCCAATTAGAAAAAAAAGAAATTAGGAAGAAGGTACCAAAAGGTAGTTCTTTCAAAATGTCACTATACAGGGAGTCAGTTATGAATTAGAAAATTTGAAAAAGGTTTATGAAGTAATTTCTTTAAACCAAAAATAGTTTCGCTTTGTTTGGATTGTTGTTTGTTGCTATTAACAATAAAAACTGTTAACACGGGCTTATTTAAATAGACTTTATTTTTAGAACTAAACAATTATAAAAAAAATACCTACCAACTAGATAGTATCCACATTTTACCAAAAAAAGGTAATTTTCCTAATAAAAATCAAACTGTTCTTACGAGGGTCCAAATGGTACTTGTAAAGTACTTTCGAAATGAAATAACTACGAATAAGTGATATCATTCTACTTTGAGTACCTGTGGTACCCTTGAACAAACCGCAAATGACTACTCGTTATCTGGAAGTTGAGAGTACCTAGTTATTAACGTAAAGGTGGTACTACTAAAACAGCATTGTTGAAATTGTAGCAATTTTCGAATACTCACGTGCAGACCTCTATTTTTTAGCCTTGGAAAAAATGCAATCAACTGTTTGTCCTGTTTTAGATGAACAAAATCCTTATGAGTACGACTTGAATGACGAAATAAGGATTTAGTTGTTTTTTTGGGGAAGATGCATTTGTTTTAAATGTAATTCCCCAAAAACAAATCTAAATTTATCCTTCCAAGTACCACACTCCTTTTTTATAAAATTCCATTTCGTAGGTACTTTTGATACAAAATTTTTGAAAATGTTTATCACTACATAGTTGTTTTCTAAACAAACAATCTGAAAATCATGATATAGACAATGCATTTTATGACTTACCACCGTATTTGAGCGAAATGCATTTTCAAAGTTTCAGTCAATTTTTTTTTTTTTAATACATATTGTTAAATTTGGGCTAGTCTTGAAGACACAAATTTTTGGAATTAAGACCTTCAAGTGAACGTCATTTCTATAACAATTAACAAGCTAGCTGCTTCTTCTTCCATCAATTTCTGTCTTTTAAAAAAACTATTACATACTTTCAAGTGTAGATTTTTTTAAATTTTCCAACATTTAAAAATATCCCCTTTTCTGTCCTCCAATTTGAAATCTCGTAAAGACAATGCATCAACTCGTTTTATAGGACATTGGCGCACTCGTCCCATAGAAAACTCCGATACGGCTCGTTTTCTACACCTGGGACTCGTGCGTCAAATCATACCTTATAAAACTTGTTCTTTAATATACTATTTTGATATCAGCCCCCTCTATCACAAAACCTCTACCCCCAATGATTTAGAAAGACACAATAAATAATTGTGGCCCCACAACTCAGTTTAATAATAATGATGATGATAATAATAATAATGATGATGATAATAGTACAGTGTTTTTACAATAATGATAACACCGATTTGATATCCGTCTTCTTTTAAAAATAGTAAGTCATATTTTGAAAAAAACTGATAACACGTGGTTCACACAGCAGAATGCATATTGGACGAGTAGCAATTGTCAACAGTTTTATTTACAAAGAGTTTGAGGCGTCCCCTTGGTTAAATCCAGCAATGTCAAAAGTCATCCAAAGCTAATTTGTCTTTATAGGGACGTCAGAAAAAATCGTTTTCTTGCTGTCACAAACAAGCTTGTTTTTGGCAAGGACCACCCCCACTTAGATCCGGCCCTGCCGTTGCCTTTGAATGCGATTCCTCCAGCCCAGTGTCAATTTTTTGTTGACTCGTCCTTATCGTTTCCTTCTTTTTTGCGTAACATTGTGACCATTCACCTTTTTTCTGTTGTCGTCTCTCCAAGTTCAAGGATTCGGCTGTGTATCTTTACGACCATCGTCTTATCAAATTGTTGTTATTTTCCCCGAAACCGTTTTCCTCTCCGCTCCGGGCCGCCGCCGCTTTCCCGCCGCCACCCGGCCCCCTTATCCGCATGACATTGATGTGTAAATTCGCAAGATAGCGATACGCCAGTTGAATGACCCAAATAGATCGGCTCGTACGCGATTTATGACGCCCAATTATCGAATGTGATCATAACATAATCGTTGTTATTATTTTGATGGCGTGGACCGGACGCCACATCTCGACAACGTGACAACAAAAGGACGACGCACCTGATCCTGCGATTAATGCAAATCGACTCGATCAGGGTGGCTTCAAGGACTTAATTGCCTCCTGCCCGCGACGATCTTTTTAATATGTTTTCGATGTAAAACAGGACATGTGCGAAGCTCAAAACCGGCCAGTCCGGCCCACATATAATGGCAATAAGTCATGTGCGAATCGCTAAACGATGTACGCGTTTTGTCGCTTAAGACGGAAAGAAAACGACCAACACGACCTCCGGGTCCACCGCGACAACCTCGCAACAGCACAGGTCCCAAAGTGGGACCCTGAGGAGCGAACAAACTTGTCCTGCAACAATACTACCAACAATGACAAGTTGTGGTGGTTTGTCTCGACAGCAACGGTCCCAAACTAGTGCCCTGAGAAGATTTTTTTTCTTTTTTTCATTCGGTTTTCTCCGTTATTAACAATTGCGCCAGCACCTGCATCCTGCACATGTCAACGTGTCGCCTTTGCGCCGAAACGGGACAGAATGGGCCCCGCGTGAGGGCCTTGCGTAACGCGACTTTTCGCTTTTTTCTTGACGGTTCCTGGTAGGCGCACGTGTCGGTTTGACACTTTAAATAGATTTAGGATTACAAAATTGGGGTCAAAGGGGTTAATCAGAGAAATGAGAGATAAAAAAACCACAATATTTTGGCAATATAGATAAAGTTCACTGCATCGTCAGAGCAGCGATAGTGGTATCGTACGGAAGAGGAGTGGGAGAGCGGGATGGGTGATTGATGAATGAATTGGTTTTTTTTTGGGTGCGAAGCGCAAAAAGGTGACGGATGGGTGAGAGAAAATTGCGAAGTGAGGAAGGCGCTTACAGTTTAAATCCTGTTTTGTTTAGGAGAAAGGAAAATATTTTTTGAGCGTGTAGAACGTATTCAAAAATTTTTGTTAAAATAGGTAATACTCGATAAAATCATCTTGTAGTTCAGCAATACAAGAATGTGAAATTTGTAAAAAGGCAATCAGTAGGTATATGGTTTCCAGAACCAAGAACAAACGTTAGTTTTCTCATTCTAGATTTCTGGAAAAAAAAAGAAAATGGCATCTAAAGGTAAACTGTATGGGATCACTTTGTCAAAACAGATGAAGCAGAAGCGTTCAGTTAAAGTTGTAAAAACTGGATAGATAAGAAAATAATATGCGTTAGATCTCGCAGTGGCCTGACCTAAGTCCAGTAGAAAACATGTGGGACAATATTGATGGTTTAAAGGCTAACATCACAAACCTCTCAACAGTTATAGAGTTTAGATACGTGGGCTGGGGTTATTAAGAGCAAAGATTAATACATCAAACATTTTTAATTTAGTTCGGAAATTGTTTATTGATCTTTTATTTTTATATATTATGTCTTATCATATTAATTCGTATTTAGATATAAAATTGTCGTTTGATAAAGTTGGACCAGTTGTAAAAGTAGAATTTATCACAAAGTACGAATACCTGAAGATCACTACTTTTTCAAGTCATTTTCGAAAACAAACACCAAACTCTTTATCTTGTCTGAAGTGTAATTTTATCAAATCAGAAATGAAAGATATTTTCCCGAAAAAAAGGTTAGGTTAAATAAACAGACGTCAGAAATATTTTTGTTTAGGTTTTTAATATGTATTCGTAATAATATTTTACAATTCTTTTATATTGTTTATTTTGAAACTCAAAAAGTACCCGGATGTATCGAAACCCTTTTGTATTTAAAGAATTCTAGAATTTATTTTTATGGTTTAATTAATACATTTTTGAAACTCGCAAATCGGGATTAATAAAATAATAAAACTCGACATGCTACATAACAAGGGAATATTTCATTTTTTACAAAACACGTGTCAAGAAAATCCAAAAAGTGTCAAATAATGGAACATCATGCTTTTCGTAAACACCAAAAGATGACTCACAAAACAGTATGACTCCTAGATAAATAATAGTTATTTATGTTACAAGTGTTGAAAACGATCCATTACTTTACAAACGGTAATATGGCGCGAGACGCAGTCGAGCGCTGTATGTGAGTGAGTAAAGCAATGGAGTTTTCACAAGAGTAGAGATTTCAACTCCTTGGATTTGAAGTGTTTCAAGTCCGGTTACAAAAAAGAGATACACAAAGACGCAATTTTCGACCACTTGAAGATAAAATTATTTTTTCTTCCATATGTAAAAGTGGAGCAAAAATAAAGAATGACATTAATGACAGAATCAGTTTTATTTTGCTCGGTGTATCAGTCACCTTGAATTATTTCTCACTAAGACGTCCCACCTGGAGCCACATTTATTAAAAAATTGCAGTTGACGGGCAAGCTGTGAGTCTGGAAAGTGATATTTTACTCTGCAAATAAAAGTGTTTCGGAACATCACTCTTCACTATGACAAGTGAAAAAGTTTCTAAGTCATCAAAAAAATTAACAAGGTACAATTTGACATTTCAAATTTGTAAAAACAACATTTAACAATTGTGTACAAAGTAACAGTACAAAGTCCAGTTTGGCTCACCCTGTATATTTTACCAAGTACCTACCGCGATTTTTTTAGTTTTCCCTTAATATGTACAAAACTTAGTTAAAAAAAAGTCCGAAACTAAAAAAAAATTTAATTTGATATTTCTTCCAAGACTAGTCACTATGATTGAAGAAACATTTTTTTTGGGGTTTCCTCTTTGATGTGGTTCTTTAAAGTGATAAATACAGAAATAGATAATGAAAAAATGCCACGAAATCTTGATTTTATTGTAATAATAGAATAATTGTACGTATCCGTTTTCATCAGAAAAGAGTAAAAAATATGTAATAAGTATACAGGTGCGTCCTAAAAAACGCCGCAAACCATATCTCCGTTATTTATGGCTCGATTTAAATAAAACAAAAACTGGAATAAATCATTTTAAAAACACTATAGGCACGATGTAGATAATTTTTTTTCAAAAAGTCATTCAAGGTCAGATGATAGTGAACTTTGTTTTTTTAAACAGCTTGGTATATTTTTTTATTCTGATTTTGAAAGAGATTATTTTTCTGAATCCAACGATATGCCACATGTTAGAATAAATTAATAAATAAAATAGCATTATTGGAAAATTTTTGTTCGAAAAAATCAAGTATACTATGGAAAACAATCCTAAACGCAATATTTATTACACGTTCTGTCATATTATTATTTTCTTAATCTTCAGAATGTATTGTTACTGCGTTTAGGATTGTTTTCCATACTATATCTGATTTTTTTCGAAGAAAAAATTTCCAATAATGCTAATTTATTTATTTATTTTCACGGTTACTGTTAAATGCATTCTAACATGTGGCATATCGTTGGATTGAGAAAAATAATCCTTTCAAAATCGGAATAAAAAAATCTACTAAGTTATTTGAAAAAACAGGTGACATTCATCTGACCTTGAATGACTTTTTGAAAAAAAAATAGTCTATATTGTGCTTATAGTGTTTTTAAATTAATTTATGACAGTTTTTGTTTTACTTAAATCGAGCCATAAATAACAGAGATATTGCTTGTGGCGTTTTTTAGGACGCACCCTGTATGTACTTACAATTTTGAACATTTTTGAAAAACACAGAAATCCTTGAAAAAATAAGTCATCATCAGTTGATAAAATATAGAAAGAAAATGATCTAAATTAGGCAAAAAATTTGCACTTTTGGAATGGAAATGCAAATCTTTAAAAATTGTCATTTCTGGCTAGTTCAGAAAAAACATTTCAGTCCTTTGACAAAGTCTACAATTTTCTATAGCTTTTCAAAAATTTCACACGAAAAGTTATACATATTTTTATTTTATTAATCACCTTGTATATTACGGATATCCACTTTGTACCTGATTCAATTTTCCATAGCTTTTCAAAAATTTCACAAGAAAAGCTAAGTACATACATATATTTTTATTTTATTAATCACCTTGTATATTATGGATATTCACTTTGTACCTGACATGATTTTTTTTTCTTAACATACATAATATGTAGTTATTTATACGATTTCTGTACAACCACTACGTTTTTTTACAAGTTGGAAGATTACACACACGAGCGCAGCCACTGTTGTAACCTCCCGCTCAGTATTATTTTCACCCGAAATTCGTAATTATTTATTTCTGTTGCAAAATGCAAAACTTGTTCTAGTGCAAATGCGCAAACTGTGCAAAGGATAAAATAAAATTGCCCAAATCAGTCAAACAAACTACATACATCTTTTAGGCACTTTTTTAGGTGATGCAAAAATGATATTCTCGTTGTTTTTTTTTAATTTTCTCGTCACTTTTTGCAACAGTACATAAATCTTTGACATTTTTACTGTAATATCGTACAACACCGCAAACTTGACGAAACTGTTGCATGTCATTTCTTTTACGAAAAACAACTGGTCACTTAAAAAAATAAGGTGATGTCACTTTCGAACAACTAACATATTTCAATAAATGAGTTTCCCCGTGCTCGAGTCTAGACAAAATGTCGAGGAATCTTGATTCAACTTTAATGACGGAATCGCTCTAATTTCCACCCGATACACAGGTGTCCTCGAGACGTTCCCCAGACGAGTCGTTCCACCTGAAGCAGCGTTTGCAAAAATCGCGATCTGAAGCCGCGTCCGCACCCTCCTAAAGCCCCGTCCACACAAGGGACACTTCCGTCCGACTGACCATCGTGACACTGAAATGTGAACGTCTTTGAACGCTTTCACGTCAAGATCACGGAGAATTCCGCAACGCAGCTCCGCGATCGAGGTAGCCGCGTCGACTTGACACTATAAACGCCATCAAGGCCGAGCCACCTGTCCCGCGCGCCCCGGAAAAATCCGCTTTTCTTCGAACACTCGGTATCGTTCCCGGAGATTCCCATCTGGAGTGCGAGAACGTCGGGTAGCGTGTGCACGCATCTGTCGAACCAGTTCCAAGGGAAACCAAGTTTCCGTTTCCGTTTTTAATCTTCATAATCGGCCACGGACGGGGAGTTCATCGTTTGCGCGATTGACGGGTTGGTACCGCTGGATTGATTGACGGTCGACGTAATTAACATCGATGTGTGTGCATTGCGAAACTATTGAACCTTGTTCAAGTTCATCAAATTATTTATTAACAATAAACTGGTTTTTCTAGTATGCCGACACGCTAATAACATAACTGACCATGAAGGTACGACACGTACCGTCGGATCGGCCAACGCGACAAAAAACCACCGGTAGGTGGTGCCCTTATCGAACCTGGATAGGGGAAGGTGGGCGACGGACGACCCGCGGACCTGGCTCGCTGCTCGTCTATTGTTCGGAATGCGTGCTCTGTCGTATGAAGAGCACCGGAGCGTGCGGTCACATTATAATTTTAAATGGGCTCTGAAATATTTCCAAGCCGTCACTTAACTAATTAATTGACTAATTTAATTATTGTACGAGGTAATCACCCATCGATAACGCAGGCTCTAATGGCTGGTTGTCAGAATGTGACAGTCTTTTACGATTCGATCGGCCAGAGTGCACGGTCGAGCTCCGTGCGGTTCTTCCGCCACGGTTTCCCGACCGGGACGTCAACACCGCGTTACGCTTGCTTCTGTTTCGCTTTAGGTGCGTTGTAACTACAACGGTTTGTAACAGTGAATTGCCTACAAAGTCGCTCGTTTACAAGAACCACTGAGATTACAACGAGCCGACTGAATTTATAGGCAAATTAACTTGTAAAAGACTCATGTTTCGTTAAAACGAGATGGTTCTGAAATTACAAGGAAATTACCGAGATTACAAGTGAAATTACATTCATTCGGGCGGATGCTGGATTGATTATAGGTTAATCTTTCCGTCGGGAGGAACTTTCGAACATTGATGAGGTTCGCGTAAATAATATCAATGATTTCGTTGTTTGAAATCGCCGTCCTAGAAGATACGCGAGTAGAAAAAGTGAGATTACAAAATTATCATGAACTCTGTTGAAATTACAATTGATCATAACCCGAGAGAGTAAGATGATTTTGAGATTGTTGCAATATTACAAAAGTCAGTTGAGATTAATTTACATCAAAATCGTCAACTCAGAATAATTATGATTGGAGAAAGATTCCACACATGATATTACAAAATGTGAGTTGGGATCATAAACTAACGTGAACGTTACAAGAACTGAGAATTATAGTGATTTAGGTTGTTAAAGATTATTGAAGAAACAATTATTTACGTGAGTAATCTAAGTAAATGTAAGTCCAGCGATTACATTTACATATTATTTTTAAAGTAAAAGCGTGGGCATACGTTTGAAATTACATACTGAGATTGTGTGAAAAAATTGCTAATTGTAATTATTTACATTTTGCAATTTAATAAAAAGAAAACAATTATTAAATGTGAGATTGCTGTTGAAAAGAAATATTTAAAAAGTGATAAATAAAAAGAATGTGCTTTTCTGTAGACACAATATAATATTCGGAGACGATTAAACGTGGAAAAGCAAAAATAGTGAGATTACATAAGGTTACATTAACTGTGTAAATTGTATAAAATCGTAAAATAAACTCGAATTATTGAAAAATTGACTACAGCGAGTGATGTTTTATTCTCACGTTACAAGTACTTGGTGAGATTACAAAAATAATGAAAATTGTAATTTTATCGAGCTAATGATGATACTAGCTCTTCCAACTTTGTCACTCATTCCTTATAAAAACTCCCCAGAGCCTAGTTTTTGTTATTAGGAAAACAAACTATAATTTCTAATTTTAGAAAGACCCCCCGTAAATGTGAGAAAGTGGAATGTAATATAGGTAGATGTTATTTGTAATTTTGCATATCTGAAAACATATTTCAGCAAAAACATATTTTTTAAACGAAGCAGTTATGCGTTAAATTAAAATTAAATATAACTTAAAAAGTGGTATTGGTGCACCAAACCGAATAGAAATAAGTAATTAAGTATGTACTAGTAATTTTTGATATTGCAAATTACAGCGAATTACCTACGAATCTTTTTTGGTTCTAGCGCAGTGTTTAAAGAATGGAAATTAAAATATGTTTTTGAAAAAAATTTAATTGAGAGTCCAATTTCGTAATCACATTACAATTTTTTTGGCGAGACACTGTATACAGGGTGTTTTTGAAATGCGTGCACAAATTTTAACCACGAGCTACTGGCTTCATGTAGAACTCGGAAAAAATATGTAAAAAATTCTATGTCAAAAAAGAGAATGACATTTATTTTTTGAGCTACATTTTTTTTATTGCTTTTAGTCTTCTACGTTGTCAAACAACCTCGTAGGTAAAATTTTGGCATATTTTAAAAATACACCCTGTATATCATATTTTATAAAACGTACACCAATGCGGTTTCCTTGTTTTAAAGCATATTTCCTATAGGTTACTTCGCATTGGCGTACATTTTATAAAACATCATATGCAAGGGTGTATTTTTAAAATGTGCCGAAATTTTACCTACAAGGTTGTAGGACAACGTAGAAAACTAAAAGCAATTTAAAAAAATTGTAGCTCAAAAAATAAATGTCATTTTATTTTTTGACAGAATTTTTTAAATATTTTTTTCGAGTTCTACATGAAGCCAGTAGCTCGTGATTAAAATATTTGCACAACTTTCAAATTCACCCTGTATATCTTTTTTTTACTTTGAAATCAATTTGATTTTTTTCTTGCCAAAATTTTCCTGCAAAACCAATCAAAATGCTACAAAGCGTTTAAATAAAATCTGTAGTTATCGGTAAAATGCGTTCGATATTTTTGTGCGACATTCCACCCGTGCAACTATCTCTCTTACACGTTCAAAAAACAAATGTGCCCATTTCTCTCTATTTTCAGGTCTCTATTTTTCTCCCCTCCGACCCTGTACGCATTAAGCTGGCGACACAACGCATACGTGTGGAACAATCATCATTATCCGTCCTCCTTCGTCGGATTTTGTCCCGGCCAGCGCAGGAAATGTAGATATTTAGAGCTAATGACTTGAAATAAAAATAAAGAGAGGCCGGGAAAAAAAGAGAATGTCTGATGCAGCAACCGTTAAGGCGACCACCGATCATCCGACTCTCTCGCTACCAGCTCCCACAAAAAACATCCGAAAAACAACATCAAAATGCAATAACGATAATCGGAAACGGAACGATCGACGACGCTGCCATCTACGACAGATCCGCTCGCGCAAACTAAAATCGACTCTTTGATTGACCCGCACGGACATCACTCACTTCCAAGATGCCCCGCTTGCCGCGGTGTTTTGTCCGGGGCCCGCAATCGCCCCGTCCCGGTTCTGGATTCGCATTAGTCGACTGGAGCGGCGCCGAGGGGCGCACCGGAAGTGACGGCACTGATGTCATGACAAATGAACCGGCGCCACCGTCGTCTTTTGTCCCCACCAGTCGGATCTTCCGGTTTCTATTTTTATTTTTCCCCCGAAAAGAGGAAAACCGAACGGGTCGAAACAAGTGCGAATCTTTTCGCCGAAACAAAACAAAAGCGAATTTGTCGATTCGCGAAATTTGTTCGGCGTTTTCTGCCGTTTCGCGAAAGATTCCGATGCGAATTCTTGGCTAGTCGATTATTTTTTATCGGCTCGTGTTTTATCGCCGTCCTCTTTCGCGGCCGTTCCATTCAAATGTCAATAATTCAGGTTTGACGGCAGTTAAAAGCCCGGCGGAAGAGTAGGCGCCGGACGGGCCAGGTCGCGACATCTGTGCCGAGATCGCCGAATTAACGCCGAATTTCTGTCAGCGGCGGCAACAAATTGTTGCCGTGGCAACGGTTTTCTTCTATCTTCAAAAACGCCAAACAAAAGCCAAGACTCGCCGCCCCCACCACCTGTCCGCGCCTCACCTCGCGCGTCCATTACGCGTCAATCACCCCCGTTTAATTGTGCAAAAAGAACCACCGGACACGCACAATTGTTTTGTTTTGTGGGCGTGGCCGATCGCTTCCCCACTATTGTCTCGATCGCGATTTTCGTTTGTTATGATAATTTGATTGTTTTTCGGACGAAGCCGGCTGCGATTTTTTCGTGGAAGTTCGCCGCGGCCTACTACGATTCCGAGACGACATCCTGGACAGACGTTTCGAACCACACAAGGAGCCAACGCAGGGAACGTAATTAACGGTAGCGTTGTCCTCCTCGGCCAATTAATTAAAGTTAAGATCGACGCTATCTTTATCTTGGGGATCTTTAAATGTGCCGACTCGATCAGATAATGGGCTCGATTATTTTTTTTCCTACTTGTTTTTTTTTTCTCGTACAACAGCAATTAATGTTAATGCAAACGTCAAAAGTGGACACCATCTGGACGTGTTTACGGGGTGGACCTGCCACTTGTTAATGAACAAATTCTAATCGACGACAGTGGCGCACGCAACCTTTTCCACTCCTGACATATACAAAGAGTGGCCCAAAATCTTTCCATATTTTACAGTTTTCACACACTGCATGCATCAGATTTTGTTCGTTTTTTAATGCGAAATTGTCTGCAGCGCTGGCGAATTCGTGTCGCCGCCGCCGCCGCCGCCGAGATGCGCCGGTGATAAGGCCGTAAATCTGTCCCGCGCCAACTGCGACCGTATTGCTGATCTCATCCGTCAGATAACGCCACAAGACGTAACCACTTTATATTATAATACGCCGCGTTGCGGATTTTAGAGCGTCTCCCCTGTGCAAATAGGTGTATCTGGGCGACAAACGAGGGTTGAGGTCGGCGGCGGCGGCACGCGCCGTCCCCGGATGTGTAAACACCGTCCGCTCCTCTGTCGTACATCTACATTGCTAATTGGGAACGAAAAGGTCCTTATTAAAACGGAAAGGGTGGCTTTTTTAGTCTTGCGGGGGTCGAACGAACGTATGGGGAATTTTAATGGTGTGGACTCACCTTGCTCTGGGTGGCGTAGTCGAGGGCGAGCATGCAGTCGTTGTAGCCGTTTTCGGTTTTGATTGTGGTGGCCATCGGTCCGCATAATTGGCCTAATTGACCGCCGACGCTGTCACGGTACCAAGGATACATCTTCGGATCTGGAAGAGAAGATGGAACAATTGTCACTTGACGGGTTAAACATCATCATCATATTATTTATCCGGTGGAAAGGTGGAATTGTCACCGGCGGGGGTGTCATTAACGTCAACGGACCCACATCCTCTTTCACCTTGTTTGGGTGGTTCGGACCAACACACTAGGTACACACAAAGATTATAAATAATTACTTTCTTTACTATTATTATTATTATTATTATTTTGTGTAGGTCTGCATATTCAAATTTATTAAGTATTGTTCTGTGATTGTTTTCTGTTAGACGATAAACGAATATTATTATGTTCTGACCCACCACGCGCCACCACCGTGATACGGCATTCAGGCCGGATTAATTACCATTACCAAATAATGATAAAATTCGTTATAAAAACTGATTGTAAGCGAAACTATCTTAACAATCATCTCCGAATTATCATTATTATTACATATTTTATTATATTTTGAATGAAGCATCAGAAACAAAAAAAAACGTTTCCTTTTCTCACTCTCAAGCAGGCGTTGAGGAGTCGATTGTGAACGCACCCCGGATTACAGATCACGGATCAGCTGTTTAAAACTAACCCCACTTTTCGCGTTGTTTGTGTTTTTAATATGCAGACTGACGAGTGGTGCGTTCACAATCGACTCTTCAACGCCTACTTTGAAATATCACATTAGAATGCAGATTAACTTGGAAAAAATATTCTATTCTTTTTTTAATTTCACAACATTCATCATGTTACGATTATTATTTATAAAATAAATTTTTTATTATTCTATTGAGTAATCTTATCCGAGGCAATGTTAAATAGGAATGTAATTTATCAAAGTTGGTGGAGGTTGGAAATAAGAAGAGCTGCCCACGGATATTCGATAGGACGCAGATCTGGATTATACGGTCTTGCACCGTTCTGTTGAAATACAAAATCGGGATTCGTTCTGTTCATTTTTTCAAAATTATGTAAAGGAGATTTGTTTATTCTTTCTTTTCTATTCCTTTTTATTGTAATTATTTATCATTGGAAAAAATACAAGAAACTGTATTAAAATTGGCATTTTGCTGAACGACGCAAAAAACTATTGAAAATAGTGTAGCAAAGTCGCAATTACCACACAATTATAAATATTACCTAAGTGTATGTATATCATTTTAATTAGAATAGCTTTTAGTTACCTTACTTTGAAAATATCAGCTGGGCTTATTATGTTGTCAAAAATATTTGTGATAAGATAATAGAAAAGTGTTTTATGGTTTTTTTGTTTAAATATTTAAGAGATTAATAATTGTGAATTGTGCAAAAATTTACATTTTGGAACATTTTGATTGTATTTTTTACCACAGATCGTTCGGTGGATTTCAAATGTTTCAAGTGAGCACAAAATATGTGAAGTCTTTGACTGCTAATTGTGCAAGATAATGCAAAACCTCACACTGGTCCATTATTGTGAACAATTCCTTACCACAACTTGATCGTAAGTGAAGGATCAATTGAAAAAAAAAAAACTGAACAAATAAAAATAATAATTTAAGTTAATGGACAATTAATTTTGCAATAATGCACACTCAAATTAAAATTTATTTTGGCGGTATTAAGAACGTCAAGGCTTGCTTGGGAAACAAACTTTCAACAAAAAAGTTATTCAGTGGTGATTCAAAGTTATTAATTTTATTTAACAAAATCTCTTTGAGCCAAAAAAAATGTTAACATTTTTGAACACTAATATGTAACAGACTACAAAAAAATTACAATATAATGACAGAACAAATAAAAGTGGTGATTACGCCATTAACTATATTCATTATATAATTATAATAAAGACTTATATTTAATTTTTAATTAAGCTTCTCACGTGTAAGTTGATAACATGGAAAAGAAAAGATTTCGTGCTCAGATATTTTGGTTGACTTTTATACAAAATAAGAAAATAAATAAGTAGAAAGAAAAAGGAGAGATAATTGCAAGGTTTTGAAAAAAAAAACCAGCCAGATGTACTTGCAGTAAAATTGCAGAAGCATTGGAAAGAGAAAGTTGAAAAAAAAATTGGTGAATAAATACATAGATAAGATATAAAAAGGAGATGTAAGATGTGTAAGAATAAAGGAACTTGACATAGCTAGGAGATTAAGGTTTGATGAAAGATAAAAACATTAGAGTTGATTATTTCCTTCATGTGTTTAGCAACGAATTGCGTGACAAATATTGACCAATCAAAACGAGAAAACAAAAAATAACCCGATAAAATTTCTCTAAAATGCACATGTCCAATAATCTGATAAAAAATGTCGGTACCTGATTTTTTGTTTTAAATTATTTTGAATAAAAAGGATTGGAAATAATGCGTTTGGTTTCATTCTATTCAGGAAATAATCAGCCGTATACTCCTCGTGCAAAATTTTAATATCGGAAATTTTTTTGCTAATGAACTCAAACATCCATAAATTATTCGGTCAGAAGACCAATTATTATCAAATAAAAGCCCTCGACTTCGTCTCGTGCTCTTATTTGCTAATAATTGGTCTTCTGACCTCATTTATGGATGTTTTCGTTCATTCCGATCAAAAATTTTGCACTTGGGATATAATATGTGATAAATTAAAAGAGTAAGAAAAATACAGACAAGAAGTATGAAATGAAAAGTATAGAATAAAAACAAGATAAAAGGTAAAAAGAAAAATGTGTAAGGAAAATGAAGAGATGAAAATTAAGTCCTGGATTCTGGAAAATAAGATGAGAACAAGAGATGAAAGTAAAAGAAAATGATTTAAAAACTTTTTTATCTTTGAAATTACTTCTCAGCTCTTTTAAGTGTCCAGATTTTAGGTAAAATTATGGCAGAAAGGAATTTATGATTTTAAGTTCCGAAAAACTTATTTAAATCAATTTGCGAAAGTAAAACATGTGTATTTTGGTTAAAAGAAAAACAAAAAAGAATGAATTTGAAATAATACATGCACAAAAAAAGAAAAGAATACAGAAATGATTGTTTTTCAACAAAACGAGCGATAGACAAGAAGACCAAAGTAAAAGCATTTGTATTCAAATGACGATGGAAAGAGAAAAACGAAAAGAAAAATGTAGGGACAAGAAAGATCAAGAATAAGGTCTAGCATGAAGAGAATGAAAGAAGAATGCCAAGAAAGAATTACAGCAAAAGACGTTGAAAACATGAATAAGAACTGCAAATAATGATACCGAAGGATGTAAAGAAAAAAAAATGACACGAAACGAAATCATCACTGCGGAAATTGCAAAGAAAAATGTATACGGTGTGATCAAAGTATTGTAAGTACAATAAAAAGAAAATAACAAAAGAAAAAACGAGTGACTTAAAAAATATATTATGAGAACATTTAATTAATTAAATGGTAACAGTACATAATGTACCAAGTGTCTATAAAAGAACGTAAGTGTGTAAAGAGTCCCGTGGCATTCTAACATTTTTAATTTTGGCCGCTCTGTAGCATATTGCGGTACGTATACCAAATAGAAAAACAGAGGTTATGTAAGCCCATTAGTGACAGGTTTATAATAAAGACTCTTGAAAGATGAAAAGTAATTAGAATATAACGGGCCTTCAAATAAATTTATATTTAGAGCAACCTATGGAAATTCAATTGTTTGCAACATTTTTCCAGTGTAGAAAATGACACAAGAAACGTCTGACATTTTAACGAAATAAAATTAGGTTAGAAAATATTTTTAATTTTTGTAGTGCATTCTCCACGGAATATGACAATATGAAATTGGGAAAAAGCTTACTATGTAACCTGTGTAACTCCGGAGAATAATTGGTTAAAAATTACTTTACGCTGTTAACAGAATGTTGCCTACGCCTACTCTAAATATATATTTATTTGAAGGCCCGATAGAAACACTGAGGAAAATCACAAACGAAACAACTAACAACTGACGCTAAGATTTAATAATTTGACATTTGACTGTTGACATCTGATCTGACAGCTTCAACGGGTCGACATAGTTCAACAGAATAAAATTATCGAGCCGCATAATTCCACAGAATTCTTGATATACCTACGTTCTTTTATAGACACTTTGTACAAACGACAGCGAAAAACACGAATGCGAGAAAGTAAGGTTAGGAAGTCGTATGTGGACGCTTCTCGCAAATATGTACATGTGTGAATAGGACTGTCAAAAAGCAAAGACGGTGGCGTCTGTTTATGGATTTAAATAAATATTCGTCGTTCGTTCATTCATTAAATTGTCTCATCAAATATCGTGATATGATTAATAATCGATGAAATGACTCGTGAAATTGGAGCAGCACATCCAGGACTCGGTTTCACTTATCATCCTCGATGATAATTATACCACTTGGTATATCATGGCTGATAATAAATATAATTAAGATGCAGGTCCATAATGTAAAAAGTACATTGAGTGGGGTATTTAAATAGAAGACAAGACTTGAAAAAGATTGATGAATTAGAAAAATGGATGGGAAATTTTAGCGTAGATTTTCCTTGTTTCGTAGGAGAAAATGAAGATTTCCCATGTTCCGAACAACGGTTTCTATTCGATTTGATCAAGATTTTCCAGCCAAATCTCAGATTAATCCGAGATCTAAAAATAGCATCTCAGGTCGAACGACCTCGACACGAAAACCATTTTTTGGGAAAATTTCGACGGCACGTCGCATATAGAGATAGATTTCGAGAAGGAAGCATCGACTCATCATGCAATCCTCGCCTCCGGCCGGAGCAATTCAACTAATAACAACCTTCGCAAGACGCACAGCTACCGTCTTCACAAGCCCCAAGTCACCTTCCTCGTGGTACCACTTTAGTCCAATTATTAAAATAACAAAAAACGTAGATAATCAGCCGATCGTTTAGCCATCATTCACTCGTTTTTTCTCATCGCCGTTAATAACCAATAAAGCTGTCAAATAAATTCCGCACCCGTTCTCGCCCGTAAAAGTGCAAGGGTGGGCCCGAACCCCTTCTCATGAATGAGCGTCTGCACGGCCGCAACAATGAATGGAATGCTCGGGAGCCGGCGACGGATCCCCTCGCACCTGACGGATGACCGGTCATTACCAAGCCGAAGAACAAAACGGAAAAAAAGAAGAAATGAAATGGATGAACGGATCGAAAAAAAAAACTACGACAAAAGAATAACAACCGGCGCATCGCCGCCGTCTCGGTAATCGTACATACTCGACCGAATTCTACTTGGAAAATAGCGTGCAACCGCATCGTTTCTTGTACGAACCCAGCAATCATCTTCAACGGACTCGTTAACACAATTGGATCGAGTGGTCGAATCTTATTACAGACACTCTATGTATAAAATAGCGCGAACGGTGTAATTGTCGAATTATTATTCGGGGATTGGGTCGCGGTTTCGACGGGTGCAGGGGCGGCGCCAGGGGGATTCAGAAGGATAAACGGGATGATCTACGTTACTATGTTTAACGGAGCTGACGGAAAAAGGTGACAAATATAAATTCTTAAGGGAAATGGAAACTTGTAAAATGTGATACCTGTTTAAAAAAGATCTAAGATGTTTTAACATAACGATGGTTCAAAATGTCTCATTGACCAATTGGAAAAATGCGTAATTCTAAATAAATAGGAATAAAATCTGAAAGATTTCCGCCACTTTAAAAATATTCCCAAAATTGGAAGTCCAAGTTTTCTTTTAAAGTGGCTTGAGAAACGGTTTTTATATTTTTTCAACTGAAAATTGGAAGTTCCAAATAAATAATCTTAAAAAGAAATAAGGCTCTGAAGATTGTTTTATCACTTTGAAAAATAGAAAAAATTCTTTATTTCAAGTGGTTTGGTAAATTATTGTCTCATTGAACAATTAGAAAAATGCGTAATTCTAAATAAATAGGAATAAAATCTGAAAGATAGTTCCGCCACTTTAAAAATATTTCTAAAATTGGAAAAGTCCAAGTTTTCTTTTAAAGTGGCTTGAGAAACGGTTTTTATATTTTTTCTACTGAAAATTGGAAGTTCCAAGTAAATAATCTTAAAAAGAAATAAGGCTCTGAAGATTGTTTTATCACTTTGAAAAATAGAAAAAATTCTTTATTTCAAGTGGTTTGGTAAATTATTGTCTCATTGATCTATTGGAAAAATGCGTAATTCTGAATAAATAGGAATAAGAGTAAATTCTGAAAGATAGTTGCGCCACTTTAAAAATATTTCCAAAATTGGAAAAGTCCAAGTTTTCTTTTAAAGGGGCTTGAGAAACGGTTTTTATATTTTTTCTACTGAAAATTGGAAGTTCCAAATAAATAATCTTAAAAAGAAATAAGGCTCTGAAGATTGTTTTATCACTTTGAAAAATAGAAAAAATTCTTTATTTCAAGTGGTTTGGTAAATTATTGTCTCATTGACCAGTTGGAAAAATGCGTAATTCTAAATAAATAGGAATAAAATCTGAAAGATAGTTCCGCCTCTTTAAAAATATTCCCAAAATTGGAAAAGTCCAAGTTTTCTTTTAAAGTGGCTTGAGAAACGGTTTTTATATTTTTTCTACTGAAAATTGGAAGTTCCAAGTAAATAATCTTAAAAAGAAATAAGGCTCTGAAGATTGTTTGATCACTTTGAAAAATAGAAAAAATTCTTTATTTCAACTGGTTTGGTAAATTATTGTCTCATTGATCTATTGGAAAAATGCGTAATTCTGAATAAATAGGAATACCTACGAGTAAAATCTGAAAGATAGTTCCGCCACTTTAAAAATATTCCCAAATTTTTTTTGGTAAATCATTTTCTTATTCGAACAAGTGTGGTAAAATTCACGGAAGGACTCAACGGTAGGCTGTGATATCTACTAGATCACTAAAAAATTTCTACTTCGTTACTTTCGAATCTACAACTTCAAAGTTATACCTTTGGCCTCATTTATTTCTAGCACTTCAAAGATATTTCCAAAAAATAGAAAAAAATCAAGTGATTCTTTTAAAGTGATTTAAAAAATAAGTTTCATATACAACGTGTGCATGATCTACAGGATGTTCCAAGATAAAAACAGTTCAACGATAATTTGTTAACTGGTGTACTAGAAGAATTACGAAAACATTAAAAAAAAAAAACAATCTTTGTGTCTTTTGAAGCTATAAGAACTAAGTAAGTTATGCTTTTGACCTCATTTATTTCTGACACAAAAACTATTTCCAAAAATAGAAAAATTCAAGTTTTCCTTTTCAAACGAGTTGATAAACAGTTTTTTCTATTCTAAATAAATAGGTAATCTTAGACAGGAGTAAGGTTCAAAAGACTGTTGTATCATTTCGAAAATAATTTCAAAAATAGAAAAAAATTCAACTCTTCCTTATAAGTGGTTCGATAAAGAATATTCTTATTCCAGTATGTGCATGAGCTACAGGTGTTCCAAAATCAATTGAACAACTTATCAGTACACTGTTAATTGGTACGAAATCACCGAAAGAATGTAAAAAAAAATCCAACTCCGTCAGTTTCGAAACTACAAGACTGCAAAAGTATACTTGGAAGTATTCAAAAGCTTTTGAAAGCTAATGGAATAACAATTTTGAATCATTATAATCAATAAATCTGCGCCATTTAAGCATTTCCAATAAATCAGAAACACATGGCAACATTGCATCTGAATTCACAAATAAATTAATCCAACGTAAATGACTCAAAACCAAAATTGCTTTAAAAAATGCGCAATGTCATCGTGACTGTTAAAAAAATCTTGCTGTCAATGTCGTCTTGTTACTCCTCTTCATTTCAAGATTTACCCTAATTTCCACCGCCTCTTGCATTTTGAAAATCCTTTTTTATGATTCGTACTTATTGTTTCTTCTTTTTTTGTTATTTGGTTCACAAGTTTTGTGATTCTGAGTCGCTCTATCTTTGGCTTACGTTAAAATGTTCCAAATAATGACATGCATCTGGTGAAAATGTAAAAGCAATGCTACCGGTGCTGCTAGAGTTCATCGTAACAGGTACCCGTTAAAAAGAGGTCCATGCAGTGATGTTTTTGGAAGACTGAATGGAAGAAAAACAGAAAGCGTTGCACTACCGGAGCATATAGATGTCCTACAAAGACTAATTAATCAACAGGATTTTCGAAATGCCGAGGAGAAGATGAGTACCGCAAACCAAATAAAAGAAAGATTTAATAAAGTATAAGAAGAAACTTTTTCAAAGACCATAAAAAATATTAGTTTTAAATTAACATTAAAATTAATTAGTATAGGTTTCAGTTTCTTTTAACAGCCACAAGAAAAATAAATATTTTGATCTAAAGTAAGCATTTCAAGTAGGAATTCATTTTTATCATTTTTTTTTCTTTCTTTTCTGTTAAATGATAATGAACTGAAACTTGACAGAGTAGACAGGATTTTTATTGTATTAAACAGTATCACAATAACTGAAACCAGTTCTATAATAACGATAGTACAATTTTTTTTTGCCAACCATCACAAAATTCTCCAGAATTTTAAAATTCTTACTTTTGATCTAAAAACAGCTCAAAAGGAGCAAAATATAAAAAATAACATATTACATGTGTTTAATAAGAGGTATTGTCGCACTTGCTTCTTTGGAGCACTCCTCGCTTCGCTCGTCGTTCCACAAACACGCGCGTGCGCCAATACCCTTCTTATTAAATTTATATAATATGTAATATCTTATTTTATCATTTAAAAAAACTGGTCGTTTCCTTTTTTTTGGCAGTTTTCTGATGATGACAGAATGTCGAGCACAAATTTTGAAACATAGCTTCACTCCACTTTACGTCAAAACACCCCTCCAAGAGCGTTAGTGGAAGTGCTCTCCATGCCCACCTTCGGAAAAAAGTGCAAATGGGAATAGAGAAATGGGCTTTCAAGGGTATATCGTGGACAAGAGTTTAACACGAGAAAAAAATCTTCATTCGACTCCTCGCAAGTTTGTGTCTTCTTATCCTGACGACATTCCAAGATACTATTACAAATGCCATGTATTCTTCTTTCGCATTTTTTTTTGACTAATTATCTCGTTCATAAATTAAATTCCGAATTTGAACGTTTCAATTTAAAAATTGTTACTTTTTTGATTTCAAAACTGTAAAATATTCAAAATCAACCAAAAACATACTTTGGATCACACGAGCCTTGCCAGATCTCTTACGAATTAAGAAAAACTGGTTGGAAAATGTTTCTACTTTCTTAATACAAATTTTTGGACTAATTTAAAAAGTTTAAGTGAAAGGTTGAATTATGTATTTTTGTTTCTTTGCCTCTTGTTTCTAAAATGGTACTTATAAATTTCAAAAAAACTCGTGAAAGTGGTGGTTTGACAACTGCTAATCGTTAATAGGAATACCTTATTTGGGACACTCTGTATATATGACAGGATGCAATAGTATAACAAATAACAGTATTCTTGGTCTAATAGCTAGACTAAGCTACAAAGGAAAAGAAAAATTTCCAAGGAGAATGAATATCAATATGTATTAAATTTTTTGTGGGTCAAAAAATATACAAAATATAAAAATAATCAGTAGGTACGTTTTTATACTTTTCCTTTGATGATTGTATAAAAAAAATTGAAAATTTGAAAAGGCGAAAGATCAACACAACTTAAAAAAGACCCTATTTAGGAAATGCCAAGTAAAGTGTTGCCAGCAGGATCTGATAAGATTAGAACAATTGTAAACAGAGACCAATTTCCACTTCCTCCCGCATCAGTTTCGCGCAAAACGCCAGCAACTTCACTTCCACCGATCAAAACACGACCCGATCCTGCAATTAGCGATCCCCTATCCCATCATGCAAATTGCCGCGTTTGATTTAACATCGATCTCCATATTAAGCTCCCGGAAATTGACGGCCGCCGCCACTGTCCCCCACGACACACTTTACGGCGGCCGTTAATGAACCGCATTTACATGCGTAACCAGTCGCGTTTCAGGTTGTTACTCCATATTTCAAAACGAATTACGCAACCGCGTCTTTGAACTTGACCGGTTCCGGGGCCGACTCCGGGTTCCGGTGCGGAGATTTCAACGCTTTTCCAGGACGACAGCTTTTCGCGCTAGCTGGTTGCTGCGAGGAGAATGAAAAAGTCGAGGCGAGCTCCGGATTGGCAAAAAATCGGGGAAAAAGCGGTCGGGGAAAAAGTTATCGGGTGGTGTTATCGGTTTGGTGAAACCGGGGACCGTCCCGGTCGAATAAAGGAAATTATAATGATTTATTTGTATTGCACGGAGGCCTAATAATATTAATTAAAAGTAATTGCATCAACATTAATTATCGCGCCGCGAAAAAACAAGTAATGACCAACAGACCCATTAGGCGAAAGAAGGCGATGAAAAAATTAATAAGTTGATAATGCGGAAAAACGAGAGTTTACCGTGTTCATCTCAGACAAAGCCTAGAAATTTTTTTTTTGGTCTTAAAGTAGGTATTTCTATACCTTGGATAGATCATTTTTTATCTATTTTAGGAAAAAGAAAAAACTTTACGGACTTTTGCGTGAAAAATATTTTACACCATTTTAAAAACAAGAGCTAAAGAAACAAAAATAGTTCAGCTTAAAACCTTTCACTTCAACTTTTTAAATTAGTCCAAAAATTTGTATTAAGAAAGTACAAACTTTTTTTCTGAATTTGTAAGAAATCTGGCAAGCTTCGTGTGGTCCAAAGTTGGTTTTTGTTGATTTTGGATATTTTACAGCTTTGAAATCAAAAAAGGAAAAATTTTGAAATTGAAACATTCCAGTTTAGAATTTAATTTATGAACGAGATGCGAAAAAGAAAATATCTTTTGGTATTGTTGAGAGGAAGATTTCTTACAATAACTAGTTCTAATGATGTTATAAATTTATTAATCATATGTACAGGATGATCCAAATAAGGTGTCAGTGTACGATTAACATTTGGAAATCATCCACTTTCGTGTTTTGTGTCACAATTACAAATTTTGACATGATTGGCTAAATAATTCGCTTTTTTTTAAAGCAAACCAGACGCGTGATTTATGGCAAAATAGTAGGTATAATTTGCCAACAAAAGGATCATTCACTAGTAGCCGACCGTTTTGAAGCCTCTTATTTACAGCTTTGCCATAAAATTGACAGTTCCCATTGTCACCTAAATTTACCACAGCACAATTAAAAAAATCTTCAAAGTTAAAATGTAAAATTGCGTTTAATTCAAAATCTAATAAATTGGTGTTTTTTTCCGCTGATTTCGTAAATAATTAGGTATAGGAAGTGAATCTGGGTAGATCTGTATAAAAATCAGAATTTGACTTTTTGGTTGAAATTCGCTTTTTTTTGGCTTTGTTTGTAAGTAAAAAATTATCAAAAAATTATGAAATGTGCCTTACCAATACCCAGGTAAGTGTGAAAAATTTCGACAATTTTATTTACTTAGAAGTCGCGATTTCTCGCCTGCGCGTAACCTTTGCTCCTCCTGGGAGGCATTTAAGGAACAGGAAGAAAATACAAAATATTTTGAGAAAAATTTACTACAAATACCTTTTTATATATTGAAAATATTTTAAAAGTTTATCTCAACAATACTGGAGAAAGTTTTTTCTTACGTCGCAGAGAAATGAAAAATACTTTGCAAGAAGTTAGATACGACTTACGCCAACAATTTTTTTTTACAATTTTGAGCTCACAAAAAATTCAAAAATTTAATGGATCAAGATTAGAGTTGATATAGACCTACTTGTGAATTAGATAACGTTTAAAAATACAAAGCTCAACGCAAGACACTTTTTCAAAAGACTAAAAAAACAAAATATTTAGATGAGAATTTCTTAATAGTAATTTATATCATTAAGAGTAGAAGTGAGTCTTTTTGTGCTAAGCCCGGAGATTGAAGAACGAGACGAAGTCGAGGTCGCAACTGGGCGAAACACAAAAACACCTTCTTGACACTTGATGTGCTAGTCAGAAAGAAGGAAAAAACATCCACAATAAAAAATTTGGAATTCCATCAATTTTTCTGTTGATTTTGTTTAAAAAAAATATTCATGTTTTTAAATTGGTCAAGAAACAATTTTGCAAAACTAGTAATTCATTAACAAGAAAAGCAAAATCATCTCCGTCAGAAGGTTTTTGCCCCAATTCTGTATTAATCAGAGAACCTGAAAATTGTAAAAATATTTTTTCAAAAAAAATGAACATCACAAAACTTTATTTTTTTGACAAAACAAAACTCCTTAACCATAGATTTTGATAAAATTGTTCACGACCCAAGACATAACAGTCGTAGATTTTTGGTATAAGTAGAATATTAAATGTGACCCAAAAAATATGAATACAGTACAATTAGAAAAAGTTTTTAGACAACAATCAGGAGCAACAATTTTGTTCTAATAAATTTAGCCAAACATTTTGTTTACATTTTTCAAAACCATCTCATATTTTTTGAAACAGCAGTTCCAACCAAATCCAGATTACAGTTGTCCATTGTGATAGGAATACGTAAAAGTGAATTAATATATCTACATGGATGACTATACAAATGAGGATAAAAAAAATGTCAAAGTCAAAATTTTTGTACGCAAGTCAAAAATTTGCAAAATTCTTTCCGACAAGTGTGACAATTCGCTTGTTTTCTCTTGTTGCACAGATCTTCACCATGATCTGCCAAAATCTGGTTTATCAATTTTATTGAAAAATTTTTGTTTGTAAGATCGGTAAGAATCATGTAAAAGCGTGAAAATTTCAATGAAAACTTCGGTGACCACCTGTACGTCGATTTGGATGCGACTTTCATTCATCCGGTCTCGCTTCGATGAAACCGGAAAAAAAATACACGAAAACCACCCTGTAGATAAAAACCCGCCCAAATCGACGTATCAAAGAAACAAATCCGTCAACAAGGTCATTCTCCTATTAATAACGAATAGCTCGCCGCATAAAAAAGCAAATTACCTCTTATCGCACAAAAACCACGAACACTTTTTTCCTGTCGAACTCACCGAACACACACACCGTGCCGTATGGCGCCCGTCGATTCTCTCCTCTCTGTCAGCCAAAAAAAAAAACCAACCGTCGACCTCCCGATCTACCGGGTGTCGAAAAAAATCAACCAAAACAAACTCAACACCGCCGGCACAGTTTCACCACGGGCTATCCCGTCGCAGCAGGCCGAGGATCCTGCGACGATCCTGCAGGACTGGCGCACATAACACACGTCACTGCGCGACACGGGAACCGGCCGAAAAACAAAAACCACAAACAGATTGTTTTTTGGGGGATTTTTTCTGAGAGCGCGCGCGCGCGTTTTTCTTTTTTCTCGTGCTGTTAAATTGGCAAGAGTGGCTGTCACCGGAAAGACGCACTTTTGTCTAGGCTATGTGTGCAGCGAGCGCCGCGATCTTACACTACTCGATGTGTGTTTGAATTCGGTGGCTGCGCGATCGGCACTTTCCGACTCGGATCGCCGCCGAAGCAACGCCCCCCACGTATTAAAACAATGCAACGAGCGAGACCGCCGACTGGATCGCGACACGACGAACAAAGACGCAACGCAAAAAGCGATAAAGAAAGATTTATGCCGGAATTATGTTAGTTCGAAAGGGATAATGGTATGTGCAGAAAAGTAAAGATATAAATTACACAAATTACCGATTTAATTGTTAGTTTCGCGTTCTTCTCGGCACATTTTTTTTTTGGGCACCCGCGCCTACTAGACCAACTCTTTTTTCCGCTAATCGAAAAATGGCGAAACGGACGCTTCCGCTCCCGGAATTGTCGCGCTGAATGCCGTGACCAATTTGAAAAAAAACAAATCAGGTCATCATCCCTCTAATGTCGACAAAATCAAGCGTGAACTCGAGGGTTCGGCGTTTTTTCTTCGGTGACCCCTGTCGGATGCGTTTCGTAAGTGTCCAATGACTTGATGGAATTAGATTAAAATTTCGTCGGGTTTAATCGAAATTTGTGATGGTTTCTTTGATGAAAGTGAAAGTGTAAGAATACGTTCATGTAAATGAATGTAATAATAGAACGCAGGTTGGTATACAGAGTGAGTCACGAACCTGCTGCAACTCTTTTGCACTTTAAATTAAAATTAAGCCGATTTCAACTACATTTACAACTGGATTATTTTAAACTGAAAACTTAAAAATAATGTGCTAGCTCTCGACATATTTTTGTGATAAAATTTAAATATTTCGTGTACGCTTACGTATGTGCGTGATTATTACTTAAAAGACATGTTTAGCTCGTTTAACATGTCGATTCCGCTTCGGTGGACTCATTAATTGAGTGAAAAAATACGTAGAAGAATGAACGTTAATTACGTGGATAAATTTAATGTAATTACAAATAAATAAATAAAAAATAATTAAAAGAGAAAGGAAAAAATAAATGACGGTAATTAAATTTGATTATTAAGTTATATTTGTGTTTTTGACCAAAGGTGACTAGTTATGGCGGAATTTAAAACGCCATTTAATGTTATCGAACGAAATAAAATTAAGAAAAAAAAATTAATTAATTAAGGAAAGATTAAAAAACGGAATTGACGGAATCGTGTTACCTGTACGAGTATAATTGAAAAACATGTCATTGGTCTAGTTATTTCCAAATTATAATTGAATTACCTAGATTATACACTTTTTTGCTTAAATTATACACTTTTGTAAGGTCAACTTTACACTAACAGCTCAAACAAAAAATCGAAAGTCATTCACTTTCACTTAATGTGATCAGTTCGAGAATATAATTCATGTGTCACATGATCCCTTTTCAACGATTTTAATTGGCTGAAATAGGACAGCAAGAGGATATCATAGCGATGATATAAAACAAAAGAATCTGGCATCTTCTGTTGGGCTGTTTCAAACGGCAACGACGCGACGTTTATCAAATTTAACAGTGAAAATGTTTCTTCAAACTCACTGATTATAATATAAATTGAAAAACTATGTAATCGGTGGGGAGATGTCGCTGATATGAAGAAGCAATCAGTAGGTTGGTTCTAAAGGATACAGTTATCGAAAAACAATGCCAGTGGTGTTTATTTATTATATTCTTTTATAATATCGCGCGTTCAAATGAAATCCTGGGCTGGGCAGGCGTTGGAAACCGTCAATTGTTGTGCTTTTTTAAAGCGTAGATTAATTGGAGCATGTTGACAGCTAACCTAAAATTTCAAGCCAAAAATTTTTTCTTTTTTTCTTTCTTTGCAATGTTTTACATCAAAAATAGAATAACGTAACGATTCCTATTCTCGAAGCAAATATCTAAGGGCACCCTTTGCTGAAAACAAACATGTTCAATTATGTCCCGATTAAACATAAACAAATGTCATTCGTGTCAAACGGCGGGAAATTCAAACTTTACACTGTTCTAAACGGTTTAATTTTTCCAACGCCTACTCAGCCCAGGATTTCATTTGAACACGTAATGTGATTAGTAAATAATTATATGACTCGTGAAACCGGAGCAGCATATTCAAGTGATCCTACGGACTTGACGTCTAGGGGAAGGTGGGGTAAGATGACGAAGTTAACAAAAAATTAAGTTTTGGCCAAGAAAACGTTAATATAATTGATTAAAAAGACAGTAACATGTTACGTTGTATATTACTCTTAAATTCCACATGATTTTAAAGTAAACATAAGTTCCAATATTACTAAAAATGAATATAAACAAAAAATTGTATTTTAGTCATCTTACCCCATAGAGCGGGTAAGATGACGAACATAATGGAGTAAAATGGGGCCTTCATACATAAATCAGAAACAAACTCTCCTTTGCCACCATGATTGAAGCAGTCTTCGTGACACCATTTTTTTTCGCTTACTTTGAATAGGACGATTAATAGTTGATAAGGGCTTAATTTCCCAAAGTGAGGTGTTAGATTTTGTCTTGAGGAAAATAGTTTGCACTTTATAGGTAGATGCAAGTGTAGCAACTCTTGAAGATGATGAAGATGCTTCGTCATTATTATTATTAAATAAAATAATGTATTTAGAGATTCGTCATCTTACCCCGGTCATCTTACCCCACCACACGTTATAGAAATTTTTCAAATTTATATAAAAACCATTCAAAGATTTATACAATTTAAACAGAATACGTTATTGTCACTGATATTATGTAACCTACAACAGAAATCAAATTGTTTTTACTTGTGATTTTCCAATTAAAAAAAAATACTAAACACAGAGTAAATTTTATAATGAAACATACAGTTCCAAAGAACGGCTTCTAAATAAATAAATGCGAACTGTCTCAGAATCTTACCGGCTGATATTAAATCACCTACAAACCTCTAGATGGGAGTGTAAAATTTTTTTAAAATTGTAATGGTTTGTCTGTAGTAATCATTCGTCATCTTACCCCGTTCGTCATCTTACCCCAACTTCCCCTACGTGAGTTTTCATTTTTGACGTAAACATTATTTTGTCTTGTCTACGATTAGGTTTCGTTAGGAATTAAAGGTTTGGTTAGGGCTTGTGCTTTAAACTTTCTTAACACGTGATTACGAACGTTTACAAATTCCAAGAAACTATTTAAAAAATTACGTCTCAAGGTTATTTTTAAGAGAAAACAAGATTTTACAGGATTAGTTATTTTTGCAACATGTGATAAAGCATTACGTTTTTTACAAGTGGGAAGGTTTTTTTTCACACAATTCTCCTTTTTATTTTTATTTTATTTTATAATTTTCTCAAACTACATATTAACAAAAAATAATAGTGTGGCCCCGTAGGTATTCTGTTTTGTTGAAAATGATTCTTCCTTCTTTTCTGCATTTTTCATAAAAAGCTTATCTACTCTTCTTCATTTTCGCAACTTTTTTTATCCTTAGATTTTTCATAAAGGGAATTTTACACATCACAAAAGACAAAGTTGCCATTTAGTCATTTCGCACACTTTCGTGATGTCTAGGCACACTCTGTTTGTTACATACCTACTCCTTTTACCGGAAATGACACCAAACTCCCCACTTTACATTTTCCAGATAAAGAAAGTGAATTCCGTAGTCCCACAATTGAAAAATTTAAGTTATTTTTTTTACAAATAAAAAATTTGATTGAAAATAAAGTATGTCTTGACACTATCTATGAAAACGAAACTCTTTGTCTGTAGATGGTGTCTTCATAAAAACTAACTATCCGGTTAGACATTTTTCAAAAATATAAATCTTTAATCTTAATCATAGTACCTAAAGTCCATTCAAAAATCAAAAAACCACCACCTGTTGCTTTAGGTTGGTGAAATTTAAAAAACCCTAGGTAGATATTTTTTCATACTATGTTGGTAACTATAAATTATGACATTTATTTGATTCAAAATAAAATTCAATCGCTTTGAATTTCGGTCATATTGTTTTATTAGCAGCACATTTCATTTATTTATTGATTCTTATTATTTTTTCTTAAACATGCCCAGAAAAACAAGACATTTAATAAACACAACCTCTAAATTACAAGTCGCACCAAATTTTACACTAGACAGCGTTGCCGATAGTAATTATCCAGGAAAATGCGACGTTGGTGGTTTTTTGATTTTTGAATGGACTTTACATATCTATTGAATAAATTTCAATTTTGTCATCACTATCTTCAATTCAAACATTGAAAATTGGATGATGTCTGCTTTGCAAAGAAAAAGAAGACAATTTTCCACTTTTTCATGTTATCCTACATTTATGGACTATTTTTTAATTAATACAAACTTTTATTGTGCACTGGGATGTGCAAAGTTATTGTAATCTTCCAATATAGGTATAAAAGCTTTTGTAGGTCACTCTGTAATATTCTAAATAAAAAAAATATTACATATATGACCGTTTTAGAGCCACATCGTGTATTTTTAACTTTCCAAATGATAGAAAACAATAATGTTGGTATTTTTCTTATTCAATAAAACAGTAATTTATAAATTCATATCTTTTAAATTGTTGCATATTATTTTCAAACACTGTAAAGTTTTTAAAAACATTTTAAATATAAGTTTAAGAGCTACTCTGTATATTTTTATCTTTTCAAATAGAAAACATATAAACAAATATTTAGTTGTTTTGGTATTTTTCATAAAGCAGAGGTTTGTGGTTATTTTTTGAGCTGTTAGAAATTTTTATCAGTCACTTTGTAAAATATTTTAAAATATGTTATCGGCTGATAAAATAATGACAAAATTAATTAATAGGTAACTTACAATTAATTAATGTTTTTTAAGACTTTGCCCAAACAAACACGAATTTCGTTATTCAATATTCGTGCGCTGTCACTTTTCAGGTATTCAGCCTATTTCGCATCACTCGGCTGACGCCTCGTGCTTCAAATTTCGGCCTCATACCTGAAATTTTTTAAGTCGATGTAAAAGTTTACCAACACAATCCAGTAGTCTGATAACCACATGTGGATTTACGAGAAAAGATCTTGTCTATCACATACATTGTAACGGGCCTTCAAATAAATTTATATTTAGAGCAACCTATGGAAATTCAATTGTTTGCAACATTTTTCCAGCGTATAAAATGACACAAGAAACGTCTGACATTTTAACGAAATAAAATTAGGTTAGAAACTATTTTTAATTTTTGTAGTGCATTCTCCCTATTCCCACTCCACGGAATATGACAATATGAAATTGGGAAAAAGCTTACTGTGGAAGCTGTGTACCTCCGAAGAATAATTGGTTACCTATAAAAATTACTTTACACTGTTAACAGAATTAGAATGTCGCCTACACCTACTCTAAATATACATATATTTATTTGAAGGCCCGATAGTAAAGTGAGAGTGAAAAAAGCGGTTTACAACAAAGTTGCATACGTACTTTTTTGCAATAAAATTTATAAAGAAGTAGATTTTTAGTGTAAAATGTAAAAAATCATTAACTGAAATGCAAACTGTCGCTTTCACAAATTTACAGAGCAAATGTCAAGTGAGGATATAATAGCAAATGTGAATTCTGAAATTTGCAGTTCAAAAGGTGACCACTTTTTTCTTTAACATGTTTAATTTCATGATTTTTGCAAATTTTCCAATTAGAAATATTGATATCTATTTAATTGTTCCATCTGAAAAAAATGAAAATTCTATTGATTTGGGAATTCCTCTAATAAATTGACGGTTAAAGCTAAATTCTTGCACTTTTTTTAGATCTGATATTATGAAACATATTTTATTCTTACTTAATGTGTCTATACTCATTAAATATTTTCAAAATTCATTAGGTGGGTTTAGGTTCAAATAAGCAACAAGGTAAGAAGAAAATCCTGTTTAATTTTGTTCTATTGTCGAGAATTGCAAATCAAAATCGCTTTTAGTTACAGATTTTGTGTAAAATTACGAAAACATGATTGCAAAAAGTGTAAACGCATGACCTTGTGGATTTGATTTTTTTAAGGATGTTATGGAATGTTTTACCCATCTTTTAGTATTTGTTTCTTTCAAATAATGTAATCCACAGCTGAATGGTGGTGGCTGCAAAATCATCACATAATACATAAACAACGAATATAGAACGCATAAAAGTTAAATTAATTGAAAATATAGTTAACTTAGTAGTAAAAAGTAGACATTTAATAATTACGGCAGAGAAAAACCAGTTTCGCTTGTAATGAATATGTTAAGTAAGGATCACAGTTGAAATGTGAAACAAACACACACAAAGAAAAAAAATTGATAAAAATAATGTCCGTGGAAGCGGGTACGATCAGTCAATTTGCACTTATAAGGTAAACACAATTAAAAAAATACAATAATTGCAGAGCAATGGCGTTCTGTTTCGAAAAAGTAATTTACATACGGGTAATTATCGAGAACTTGCGGTTCATAAAAGACAACAAATGTAGGCACAGAGGGACATACATTTTCAAACCGAAGGCTAAACACAATTAGAACCGTCCTAAAGTTACTCACTGGAAATAATAAAGAATTATAATTTACACGCCAATGAATTATCAAGTTATTTATAGTATGCCACTATCGCAAAAGTGATAACGCACCCATTGAATACCTTTTCATTTAACTTGACAAACCGCACGCCGATACCAACTCCACAACTGCTAAATAAATAAATGTTATCACTTTTTTACTGCTCATTTGTGCTCGTTAACCGAAAAAAAAATTGAGAAACGGGCCCTCAACTGTTAATTACGACCCGATTAAGAACCGACACTTTGTCGTAGGTGCGCTTCTCGTTTTCCACCAAAAAAAGTAGGTAGGTAACAAAAAAATCCCCAGATTTTCTCGCTTTGAGGTTAGGCTAATAACGATAATGAAATGGCGTCACACGTGATGATGAAGTGTCGTGACAGAAACAATTACTGAATTATGAAGTGTTTCATTCATGGCGAGCTGCTATTTGAAAAATGTTATGAAATATTCTCTCGCCGACTCGATCACCTGTTGCCTATTCCATAATCCATAAGCGCATGCTAAATCGAACGATGAATAATTAATGACGCGCACAAAAAACAAATGAAGTGGCAATCGGGAAAAAATGTTCCGTCAAACGCCGCCGACGGTAATTTATGGCCTACGGGAATTTGTCCAAGCGCTACAGGATTGGTGCTTTTCTGCAAAAAATTAAACAAGTGCGGGAAATTGCTCCGACGGTTTCCAGACGCAGATGTAAATTGCGCCGAAGGTTACTTTCTGCCAGCGAATAAATCACATTTTTAGAACATGCCCTCACAACATGTTGTTGCTAATCTGTAAATAAAATTATAATAATTTTACATTCAAAGGTGTTTTTATTAATTTTTTAATAATAAAAAAAATGATGAGTCAGGAGTTTGGTTGAAAAGTAATCATTAAATAAAAAAATACTTCTTTTAATCATTAAAAGAAGTGTTTTTTTGGTTTCGAGAGTTTATGGTAGGTTTAATTACTTAAACACACCTAGGGAAGTCCAGATCTAAATCCTATCAAATTATTATGGCATGGTGTAAAAAAAAAATCAAAGATTAATATGTGAATATGGATATTTTTTGCAATAGATGAGATTCTCATTACAGCCATGTGTACAGGGTGGAGCGACTATTTCAATTTTAAAGACCCAGATGAAATCTTTTATTAATATTCTTTTTTAGATCCGCTGTGTATATGTCACTTTGAGAAATCAAGAGATCCGCATGGGGGCGTTATCGTTCCGGTGCAAGTAGAACATGTTAAACCGCCTGGATGTTGATTAATTTGGTGTGAAATATGCGGGGGCGGCCGCCGCCCCTCGATCGACGTTCGGAAGTTATGTATAAGTCGCGTCATCGTTCCGTTAACCCCGTTTAAAACAGTCGCCTCTTTTTGCTTGAAGAGCACACCGTCCCCGACCTACGGCAACGGGGAATAAAAAGGTACCCTCCGTCGTTTCCACCGGCGGCGGTGGCGTCATCATCGAGAGGGCCGCGCCCGCCGCCGCCGTCGTTTTCACTGGCACACGCACAAGAACTGAAATATGTCCCTTTTTATAAGTGGCGCTTTTCCAAGGCGCGTTTTTCCATCCACCAGTTAAACAGCGACGACATAAGAAACCAAAATAGACCGTTTTTGTACCCGGAGCACTTCCTCCTCCATAGCTATTTACGACGGTTTCTTATCCGACGTTGGGGCAGGTCTGGATCGACAAGTTGTATAACAAGAAGGCGACGACGGCGACGACGGCCACGGCCGTTAGGGCCGGGGCGGGGGCAGCGGTTTCTTATTAACCGGCCGTAAAGGAACAATAAAGGGGGCGATTGGAGGAAAGGGATGCGAGGGGCTGATCGATAGCTACGACAGCGTCCAAATTAAACGATCATTTACTTATTCAACGATTCCTAAGAATTTTGGAAATTTTCAGAAAATTATTTCAAGGAGAACAATTCCACTGAACTGTTAGGTCTGGTGTTTAATTAAAAGACGTTTTAATTGCGTATAAAACATGAACTTGCGACGAGTATTTATAATACCATAAACATAACACTTTAATGGACTACATCTTTACATATATGGAAATGTTTGTTTGCGTTAAGGAAACAGTTAAAATATCATATAAAAAGTTATCGACAATACAAGAACAAAAAGCAATCTACGTTGAGGAAAAAAAAAGAATATTCGGAGACGAAATCAGCTTGTTTTTGAATAGTTTTTGTACCTTGAGGATTTAATAGAAGAAACATTTTAAATTTGATGAAGTCGAGTATGGGTCGGAAACAGAGTAACGTGCGTTCAAAAATATTTGACTCTAGTGGGCTGGCGCTTAGATGTATGTCGTGGCTTTATCAGTTGTCGAATATTCCGCGAGGCAAGAAGTGTAGGAGTATTGGAACGAAGTAAGTGACAAAGCGTTGGAAAAATAAAATGGAACGAAACTTCAATTCGTCCTTTATTGCAACAAATGATCAAAGTGAGGTTATGTATCTGAACCACGACGACCTGCATGAAAACAAGAGAAAAGCACGATCTTTTTGACTTGACTTTTTTTTGAACGCTCGTTATAGCAATTGTCAGAAACAAAGCAACGGTCAACCTCTCGTTCAGAAACCTACCTCTTTTTTGAGACGGAATAATTTTGAAAGATCACTTGGAACAAGGTAAAACTGTGACAGGCGTATGCTATGGTACTTCATGGTAAAGTGATGGACAAGCGACGTGGTAAAGTCAGTTGCTCACCACACCTGCTCACAAGTCCTGAATTGCGTTGCAAACAATTAATTAGGTGCTTGGGGTTTGAATGACCCAATGCCCATCCTTCGTATTCGCCAGATTTGGTACTTACTTCCAAATTTAAAAAAAATTGAAAGAGAAGTTTTCTTCGAAATTAAATAAATGAGGTATGAGTGTCTTGCAAAGAAAATATTGCTGCTACTACGTTTTAGTTCTTAGCAACGCGGGACAGTTGCAAATAACACTGTGAATAAATCGAAGATCATTAGCGGTTCAAATCTCCACATGGGGGTAATCAAGCGTTTTTCTTGTCCTTCGTTATTAATCTTTCGCGTCTACCCCGCTGACAGACGTTTGTGAAAGCAAAACTAAATATTGTTGACATATTTAGGTATTTTTCTTGTCATCTGGCTGAATTGTAATATTGGTAATTGTTCACTTTAACTACTTCTGGAATTTTCGCGTTTTTTCTGGCTAGACAGCCTCAGGGCGTCCTCCTAGATGGTTTCCTATCATTCAAACCTTGGGCAAATGCCTTTTTTTTCTCTTGTTGTGGTTCAAGGTCGCGTCAATGTCTTAGTATAACTAAAGGGTAAGGAAAATTCATTTGCACAAGGTTTGAATGGCGGGAAACGATCTAGGAGAACGCCCTGAGGCTGTCTAGCCAGAAAAAACGCGAAAATTCCAGAAGTAGTTAAAGTGAACAATTACCGTAACATTTTTCTAAACTTATTCCGTGGTCAATTTCTTCAGTATTTGAAACAATCGGAGTAATAACATTTTGTAGACAAATAAACAAACTTTGCCTAAGAGTACTTGTTCCAGTCCAGCTACTATGTATATTAAAATTACTGTAAGTCCTCAAAGTCAAAATGTTACGACTGACCTTGGTCTCCCTTATGTTAGGGTGCAGAAGCGTCTGGATTTCAAAATAAAAAACCTGCAGACCATAATAGATCTAGAGGCCGTGAGTGATATGAGACAAGCGATTTTTCAAACATTGGGTAATGGGTAATGGATGTTGAAGCAAGGGCAACAGGACAACATCAATTAAAGAAGGAAGGCGAGATATTTCAGCTAAAAATGGAGATTGATTTTAAAGAATCATATATTGCGCTTTATATTTTTTGTGGAGGTTTGGTTCATCGTCGACAGAATATTTCTAGGAAACGCTGAGAAAGACTTAGCTGCTCCTTTCAACAATACAATTGAAATCTGCTTGAAAATAGGTCCTCCAAAGGAAAACCAACTGTCTAATAGAAGAGAAATAATTACAAACATATAAAGTGGTTCATTACATAGACTATATACTTTGTTTTTCTACAGAGTCACCTAGGGCATCTACTGTACCACAGAAAGTGCTCTGATTAAAAAAATGTTTTATATCCTTTCTGTGAGATGGAATTTAACTAAACCTACCAAGATAATAACTCCAAAGCACTTTCTAATTACTTTTTCCAACGTCGCTTATGAAAATGATACTTTCATTACTCAATTTAGTGAGGAAAATAGGCGTTTGCATCACTAGTGCGGAAAATGGAGACAGTAAACTCACTAGTGAGGAAAATTCTTTTAACAATCTACTACATTAACAATCTACTACCTACTTATTAATATAAAAATTTAAAACACTGTTATTTGCATTAATTGAAACTCCAGATCCGGAAGATTAAAAAAATAGGGGAGTAAAATAATTATGTAAGTGCGATTTTTCAACTCGCAATACTTTTCTCACTCGCTGGGCTCGTGAGTATATTATGTATTGCTTGTTGAAAAATCAGGCACTTTCATCACTTATAGTGTATATAGTATACACTATCATTAAATTTGATTCAAGCGTCAGTGGGTACTTTTTTTTAGTTCTCAGGTGCATCTGTGTTCTCTCATCCCTGAGACATAGATGCAAATTTATCTTCACTTTATTAATGTAAGAGACGCTCAATAAATAAGTGGCAGACGTTGGTCTCAATAAATAACACTTTTTCAATTGCTAGTTAACGTCAGCGACGATAAATAATGAACCCTCATATTTTTT
The DNA here is from genome assembly GCF_963966145.1 of Tenebrio molitor. Taxonomy (NCBI): domain Eukaryota; kingdom Metazoa; phylum Arthropoda; class Insecta; order Coleoptera; family Tenebrionidae; genus Tenebrio; species Tenebrio molitor. The sequence goes on from NC_091049.1 coordinate 2,032,822, forward strand.
TCAAATTTTTTATGTACCTACTTACCCAGCTTAATAAAGTTATCTAAAGTCCTTACCTTGTAACTTCAAGTCTTTGGTTTTAGTGTTTTAGTCAACACCTCCTTGAATGTGATACATCACTTAGAAATTAATTTAAGTATCTGTAACTTACTTACAACACTAGTGACGTTTGTGGTGTCATTTTTTCACCCTTCAGTGAATTTTATATGTCAACATAATAACCTAGAAGCAACTTTCTTACCCGCAGCTTGTCCTTTTTACATTTATTTTACTAACGTCTTAGCAAAATGTGTTTACAATTTAAATGACATGCCTACAATTAAAATAAAATACATTGCATGTAATTTGATGCCACAAGAATAATTTATCATAAACTGTTATCATAATTTTCTACACAAAAATGAATAATTTATTATAAACTATTATAGAGCGTTCAGAAAGTTTTGTGGCTACAAAAAGTTAAAAAGTAATTTGAATTAGGTATGTAAAATAAGCACTTTTCAACACAAGTAGGTGAGTGCTTGTTTCTTAACAATTAGGCTGAAGATGGTAGTGTTCTTTGGAGAGCGTCTTCAGATGGTGCAATTAAAGTACCAACAAACAACCCTCGATTTACCGTTAGGTTGTTGACGTTCACATTCTATAATGAAATTTTATGATGTTCAAAGTAAACTAAACCACTAGGTATAAACATTTTCAACGTTGCCAACTCCGCTTTATTTAGGGTTTTTTTGTTAAAAATATTTCCAATAACCTCACACTCGTTACAAATATCTAGTGATCTTTATGTGAATTTTATATCATTATTATTCTTCCTTCTCACGTTTTCCATTTATCTACTTTATCTTTTTACTAAAGATCCTTACTGTAAATGCTGCTTACATTTAAATATGTCATTTAGTATCTCATTTATCTACGATATGTTCCAAATGTACGAATAAAAAAATTCCATAAACATTGCAAGAGCACAGTTTTTAAACTTAAATTTAATTAATTTTATTTAATCAAGTAGGTACCTGTCACTTTTATTTTATATCATTTGTTTGCGGATTTATGCCTTATGCATAAACCACACCGTGCCTTGTTTTTAAATTTTTGTACCTACAATTTGCGGTTTGTACTAAAAAACAAGAAAAACGATTGTACTGGTACATTTAATGCCAACACATGCACCAAAACTACAATTTTCCTGTTTTATGCCTCGACTCTCATTGACTCTCTTAAATCTCTATTTTTGTGTAGCTTCACACCCTTTAGCAATAAAGAAATCATCTCTACCACGTTCACTTTCCATACTTTGCCTTTTTCACTTTGTGAAATCCTTTCACGGAGACTAAACGATCGCTATTTTTCTCAGGTATTTTCAGAATAGGAAATTTTATGCCCTACCTAATTTGTACGGTCATAAAATATTTCATCGTTTAAATTGTCGATGTGTTGTTTCACGCGTTTTATGCCTCGACTTAGCCTAAGCAGATTTAATGCCCACTTTAGACACTTGAGACAGTAGCGGCAACTTCGTGGTACGGGCGCTCAATTTCCATACTTTGCCCTTCCGGGCGACCACGTGCGCCATCGCAAAAAATCGCCGCCCCCTCGACCATTAATTAAGTCCTCGTTCGGTGCCTCGACCTCTCACCCCGGCGCCCACCTCCGTCGCGTCCACGACCCACCGCCAAAACAAAAATGGCGGTCCGGTCGATTTCCGTCGTTACGTATGCACCCATCGTTCATAACGCGATAAACAGCCGACGATCGGATCGGTTCACGTGAGCTTCCCGGCCTCCTATCCATCATCGCCGTCGCCTCCAAAAGGAAAAACAAACGACGGTCGATCGCATCTCGGTGCGTGCGTCTGTCCGTGTGCATTTTGATAGCCGGTACGACTCTGCGTCGCTGATATACGACCGGAGCTGTACACCAGACAAAAGCTCGCTTTTTTGCAACGGTAAATACATTAAACATAACATCGCCGGGAGGCGGAGCCGGGCTTTTTCCAAGGTAGCTAGATGTGGACGAGCCGCGCGGCCGGCCAATCGGAGGCGGGCGCTGCGCCGGTCCGGGCCGCGATTGGCGGCGCTCCGGGCGCGATCGCGAGACGGCAGAAGCGACGGGCGTCATAGCCGGCCGGTCGATCGACCGGATCTGAGTCCCATCGGGCCGCTGGATTTTTAATGGGAGAGGGTGACTGGAGTCACGTTTTGCCGCCGAGAAAACAAATACGAAGGAATAAGAGAGACGTGAAGGATTCTCGACGGCATTCACTGTTACTCATAAAAGGGGAAAAAAGAGATATTGTTTAATTGGAACGATTAGGTGTGATGATGGTGCAAGAAGAGGTGGGATTGGTATTGTGTGGTGCGAATGATACGGACTTCTTATGGTCAAGGAAGTGGCTGAAATTTTCAGGGCGTGATGCCCGTAAAAACGACCAACTATTCATGTTATTGTGTTTGTTATGGATTTCAAAAAATTTAACGGCACTGTCCTCTACATATTTTCAATCGATACTGTTACCGTTGAGAATCAATCAATCATTTTTCGATTTTACACTAATTTATACTTTTTATTCGTCGTGACTAAACAATCAAATCAAATTTACGTACCAAATCCTTACGGAATCACTGAACTAGGTACATGGATTTAATAAGAATACTCAGGTACTTGAGAGAGGTCCACGTAAATCAAAAAATCTTTTGTACATTTAGCGGAATAATCCTTTATTTCGTAATGTTTAAGTAAGTACGACGCAAATTGGTTTTTTCCTAAACTCTTTTCCATCTGTTACTAACGTTTAGACGGAAATGACATCATTTGGTCATATAATTCAAACTTATAATTTTAGTTCTCTGATTTATTATAATTTTAAAAATTCTTTGGGATTGAAACAATGCAGTTTTCAGTTTGGAAATGAAACATCTTTTGAAGAACTCGTGTATTGGGTGCAAGTTTGAAGTAGTTTTAGTTAGCTTAGTGTCATCTGTAGAAAAGTATAACATATCACTGTTTGAAAAATGATGGAAGAATATAGTAACAATGATGCGAATAGTACTGGAAAATTCTAAATAATTAAAGCAAGGTAGATACATCTAAAGAGTCTACACCACTTAGAACAGGATATCTAGGTAGAGTAAGGCCGGCCTGAGATATGACATTTGGTGGGGGAAAAACAATCGGATGAGTCCATCTTTCGCAAAATAGGGGTGCTCAACAGATTAACAATCAGTTGATTGTTACTGTGACCGCTATTCTCTGCTGTGACCGGTTTTTCCACGCCACTGGAATATTTTGTCTGCGCAGATTTCCCCCACCAAATGTCATATCTCAGGCCGGGATTACTCTACCTACATATATCTACATATAGAGCGTTTAAAAAAATTGTGGTCAAGTGACCTGGTGCTCGCTTTTGTTGCTGTCAACATTCGGCCTCCCTCATCAAATGTCAAATTATAGATAACAAACGTCATTTATTCAGCACTGTTATCACTTTTACAAAAAAAAAGACAGACAGACTAACCGGCTATAATTTTTCTGTTTTCCTTGGAGCAACACGATGGTTCACTACTCTACTTTAGAACAGACATTTTTATGATGGAATCGCATTTTCGTAAAAGTAACATCGATGTGCGGACATTTGGGGCAAAAGTGTATGACAATTTGCAGTACCGAAAAGCCTCAAGAGTTTATTAATAAGTACATTTATTTTTATTCGGAATTAATTTAACGCCACTCAACTTTAGAAAGAAATGTTTGTACTTATGGATTACTCTAGCAAGGTTATTTCCAACAAGATGGTGCTTGTGCCACTCCTTGGTAATGCTACGAGAATTTTTTGATAATCGTGTCTTAAAAGTTGTAATTTCTTTTTATGGTTATATGTACCTACCTACTTCAAAAATACAAAAAGTTTCAGCTTAGTTAATAATCTACTTAGATTAAATTTAAACAACGTTTAAGAAATAAGATTGCAGAAAAAAACAATGTTTCTGATCGCACAGAGTTGCAGCATGTTTTGAAATAGATAATGGACATGTTCATCACTTTTATAATAAATGATGATTAATGTGAGGTTATGCGTTGGAAGGAAATGTCAAAGCATATGTTCCACAATTTTGTGAACGCTCGATACATCTGAACCTTAGAAAAAAAAAATTAAAAAGCATTAGCAATTTTCATTATTAACTGGTGTGCACATTGTTATTTTGTTTTCATTGTTGGCATTAACTTGTAACAGTCAAGTAGATAATACTTACGTGCAATATTCATGATATCGTTTTAAGAAGGTCTCTTTAATTGATGTTTTTTCAAGTATTTTTAGTTGCCACATATCGACTTTTTTATCTACTTCGTACACTGTTTTTTTCATTAGTTGTTGTTCGATATTAAATATTTTCAAAGTACATATTAGGTACTTTAACAAGTCTAAACGTTTCGAGGAACTTGCAGCGACAAAAAGAAAATTAAGTTTCCATAAAATGGACCGAAAGCAAAAATAATTTTAGTGTTTTTGATTTTTTGGACAGGTCTTAAATGATAAGCATTTTCGAATATCAAGTCATTTTCGATTTTGCAACAATCAGCGTACATATTTCATATTTATACAGGGTGTCTCAGCTAAGACTTTCGAACTTAATAACTCAGTTATTTTCTAGCGGATTTTTGTGAAATTTAAAATGAAGAGATTTTAGACGGTGAAGAATAAAATCCCATTACCTAATGCAATGACCCAAGTCTTAAAAACGTAATTTTTACATGCCTTTTTAAAATGTTGAATCAATTAAGATTTACATAAAAAATTGATCGTCAAAAAAAAATGCTGTAGGGAAAAACTCGTCCTTGAAAGACGTCTAGTTTGCAAGAAAAAGCAAAAAACTGTGTTAAACGTGGCTGCAAATGCAAAAACGTAGACGCGTATGAAACAAACGCGCAATTTTGCAGAATTTTGGTCACCCCTTTTCGCACAAATGCAGGTGACATATTTGACGTTTATCTTTTTAACCTTACAAACACTTACAAAGTTAAAGACAACATTTGGACGTAATTTATTATACTGGATGCTTTAATTCTTCCATAAAGGACTAAAACACGATCGGGATATTTTAGCAAGGTAATTTAGTTCACGTACGCTTCCTGTGTCTTCAAATAAATTGACGACTCTCTTAACCTTACATTTTGTAAAGCCTACATTTGGATAGTGTTCCACGAGAAAACGAACTGTGTCATTGAAGTTCTTACGACAATCTCCATAGGCAATTTTTTTTCCTTTTTCAACAACATTGAAATTTCTGCCGCTGTAGTCTATTTTTAGAGTATTTTCAATAAATTTTCACAATTTGACGTTTCTAATAAAGCGCGCCCAATTTTGACAGACTTTAAAGGGTGTACAAAATGTTGCTTGGCTATTAATCATCAATTGTTTCAAAAGGTAACTGCTCAAATACCTTGAAATTTTACATTAAATTTTTAACTACAAAATCTAATCTTTTCGTTGAATCAGACAAGTGATTTACTTAATTGTTTGTGTAGAGCCCTATTTTTTAATGTTTAACAATCTAATAATAATCGCGCATAATTTTCGATAAAGGAAACATGTGTTAAAATGATATTTTTTAACTTAAGGTAATTTTCTTATTACTAATTGAACCTACACGATCTAAACTATCTGCATCTTAAATTTCATAAAAATCCGTTGGCAAATAACCGAGATATTAGGCTCGAAAGTCTTAGCTGAAACACCCTGTACCTATGTATATAAAAAATTGAACGTCAAGAATGTTCCGATTATGTATCTTGTAAAATCTTTTGTAAAAATTGAAGGTATTGTCGAGCAGTGTTAACTGTTGAAATTCAGACCTCGTCAATAAAGAAAAACAAACGATGTATTCAGATTATCTCGTGAGAAACACAGACATTGTAAACTCCGAATTCACGGCATTAAGAGGTTAGGATTTTTTTAAGAAATAAGACTAGATAATAGCTATTTATTATACAAGTGTCTTATAAGGCAAATAAATCACGAAAGAGATGTTTAGCCATGAGAGCTTGCTCGAGTGGGCTAATTTTTCTTGAGTGACTTATTTGCTGTTAAAGCACGAGTGTAATACATAGCTTTATCCAACACCGAAAGATGTTGAAGAAGTCACATCGAGTTTGCTACCGAAGAAATCCAGAGATGCTTATTACAAGGAATTAAATGACTTCAATAACTGGAAACAAGAAAATGATGCTTCTGAGGTAAGTAAGTAAAGTTGGGTTACTTTTTTAATACCAGAAAAAGAGTTGTTCTAATTTTAATTCAAATTTTATGTATTACATTTTTTGATGTTCAATATACTTTTCAATTCTCTAAACTGTTCAATTTTATAAAAACAGTTTAATTATGGGTTCATAAGTCCACTAGTGTTTTTAGACCTCATAATATATTCAAAATCGGCATTATTATGATTTTATAATAAACAGGTGTTAGATAAAAGATTAAACAAAATTTATCAAACTAAATTAAAGGAAGCAGTAATAAAATACGTCTGTGAAAGGCTTGAATGAATGTTCAAGTTGTCAAAAAATCTTCTGAATATGCAATAAGTGCGAAAAACGAGTAAAATTTAGGTCAATGAATTTTGTCTTTTCTCGGAACTCGATACTATCAAGGAAAAAAGAAGAAAACAGTTGAGAAAAGTTCTGATTCTGGTTTCCCTTCAAAGCGAATAAATCTTTCACCTTTCACTAAAGACGAAGACGGAAGGGAGATAGGATAGATGAAAGAGATAGGAAAGAGGAGGGAAAGGATAGAGAAGAAGAGGGGTGGAGAATAGGAATTAAGAAGGGTATTTTTTTGGAATTGTTATTTTATGTTTATTTAGGTATGTTTATGTGCATGTTACATCACCGAATTCACAAAAAATTACTCTTTTTTGAAAAATTGAAAAAAATCTCAGATGATAGAATTTAAACAAAAAATACAGTGATCAAAAAGCAAAGCCAGTGGTGTTTACTTACGGATTTAAATGTACCTCATTCAATCATTCATCAAGTATAAACTAGTGAGATGATTAACGTGAGATTAACCGACGAAATGACTCCTGAACCAGAGCAGCACATTCAACTGCGGACTCGTTAAATTTGCATCTCAGTTTCACTCGTAGTTACCTAGATATCATCGATGATAATCATACAACTTGTTATAATACAGCGGAAAATTATCTCCGAAGCCGGTTTCAAAATATTAAAACGACCCCGTAATTGCCACATCTAGCCCCCAGTGGTTCCTGTTCATTCTCAAAATTAAAAGAACACTTTTTTCGTACTCATTTTCCGGACGATGAAGCAATGATGATGGAGGTACAAAAACATTAGCATCGTTACGGAGGTTGGTGTTTTAGGACTAGGTATGTTGAAAAATAGAACTGATGGTTGAATATTCCTAATCTTTTTTTCAGCGTCACAGACAAAAATGACACATAACTCTTGTTTAATTATAATACAGGCTATTGTTCCAAATTCAGTTTCATTCTAAAATGTTTTTAAAGTAAAAAAAAAAGTTTTTCCACGAGTGTTAAAATAATATATTAAAGAACGAGTTTTATAAGGGTTGATTTGGCGCAGAAGTCCCAAGTGTAGAAAATGAGCTTTAGGGGAGTTTTCTATGGGACGAGTGTGCCAATGCCCTTATAAAACGGGTTTTTTATGTTATTTTTTAAAATTTGCACCCTTGTTTTAATTTTTAAATAAAAAAATTAAATTTTCAAATTCTAAGGAATTTTGTATTAGGTACATAATTGGTAATTCAAGGTAACAGATGCAACTACATCTGCAACAGATGTTAAAAAGTAGAGTTTGAACATTAATATTGGAAGTTTTTTGGTGTAAATGACAAGAATACACTGAAATATTGATAACAATTTTATTCGAGATCTATTAAAGCACTTGTGGTTTAACAGATAGCCATAAACGACTCCAAACTGAATACAATAATAAACTTATTAGAGACGCAAATTCTAAAAAGACAGTTTCAGTATTTTTAATGCATTAAATATATTCATAGTTTTGTGAAAAAAAAAGTAAAACAATTCAGATTTGTGTCTTTTCAATCGATATGAAACTTTCCTTTTGTAAAATGTATAATATTGTTAATCTTGTTAAAAAAAATTCATATGTGTCAGTTTTGAATGGCAAATACGGCAAGGAAGTAGAGGTGATGAAGAGAAATTATTTTTAAAATATTTCAGGAAAATAGAAAATAAAGCCGCAAAAATAGTATACTAAAAGACAAGTTTCATAAGACCAGTCTTGAAGCACGAATTCAAGATTAAAAAACGAGTGACGTAGCCACGAGTTATTTTAAAGAATGAGTGCTTCAAGGTCTTGTGAAACGGGTTTTTTATACTATTTTTTGTAATTTGCCCTTTTTAAGCAGTTTTTAAACAATAATGTTTACTTTCCTCGATTTAGGGTTTTTGTGGCTATTGGTAGGTAATATCTTAATTTTAAAAGTGAAAATTTGATCAAGTCTTCAAAGTCGCCTTTTGTTTTATCCAAATTCTGTCACAAAACTGAACTGAACAACGCTGAAATACGTGAAATTGCCAAAAATACGGTCGCGAATTTGTTGTCTGATAAATCCTGATAAATAATTCTTTGCACATTTTGTAATTTAAACTGACACGCATGACAGATCAAGCTTTGCCAACCTAAAAATTTTCGTAAAATGTTCCGTGAAATAATGGCTATAAGGACATCCCAGGTGTCGCGTCGCGTTCGTTAACATGTCTATTAGACAATCAAAATGGAGGCAAATTACAAAAAAAAACAGTTTTGAGAATCAATAGGTAAGTTGAAAATTGATTTTGATATGATATAACACATTTTTTGGATGTAGAACTTACTTAGCTGAATATCACCTTGAAATGCTAATTATGTTATTTATTTGTCAATGTTTTACCTGCTTAGGTAGTTAAATAAATACATATTTAATAATAAAATAAAAAAAGGAAATAATTTAACATTTTCAAGACCCTGTTATTACTCATACCTTTTTGAACTGTATTCTTATTTGTTTTATAATAAAATTACTTATTTATTGTATTGTTGAGGATTAATTTTACAATTGCAAAGGTAATTAAACATCCATTTTGTTTAAAGTGAATTGACGTTTCCGTCTCTATACGTCATTAAACATCAATCTTACAATGCAATTTCCCCTAGATTCTGCTGCAAAGTAAAAAACACCGCGTGCGGGAAATCGTTGTTTCCGCCGAGGACAACCGGGAAATACCGATTTTTAGGCTATGAGTACAAAAATATATTTTTTACGTCGTACGTGTTCTCCGACTGATATGCCCAATGCTGGAATCTAAAGTTACGCCATTTGAAGACTTAATACAACTAATTTTGCTAGCTAAAAATCCAATATACTTAATGCTTGAAACATTCTGAAGAAACTGAAGCATTGTGACGTTAATTTGAATTTTTTGTCAGATTCTAGTGGACATTTCGTCGTAACTAGAACCACGGCTGCACGCAAGTCCACACGAAACATCATCAACCAATTTTCTAACCTCACATTCTCCCATTCGCGTCTTCTGGCTTTAATTTTTATTAAAAAACTCGTACTTCAGAATTATCACTTCCGTCAGTTTTGTTTTTGATTCTTTCATTAAATTTGACAGTTTGACCGCTGATATCTCCAAGGCTAACTAGAAACAAACTTAAAACATTCCAAGAGACATAATACCTACACGACGACGACGATAATGTTTGGTAACTATTTAATATGAGTTTTGTGCGCAGGAATGAGTGTCCAGGATTACGAAATGACAAAATGCAAAGTAACGTCCCGATCAGAATAAGATTCATTTTGTTTGTTGTCCAAGCAATGTTAATTAGATTTCAATTAGAAAGTGAGTCAACAGCCTGGCACGAAAATGCAATTCGTCCAATTATCCTTTTAATAATAATCGTACAAACAACAAAATAATTTTTCAGTCGGACGAAGAACAATCCAATCGTCCAAACGTACCCTCCTACCGCCCGAGGCCCTTCCATAATTATCGTTAACATGAACGGCCGCAACAGCCGTCCATGCAACTCTTCGACGCCGCTTCCCCACGTTCGTCACCACTGCCGACCAGAGCCGCCCGTTGAATTCCAGTAGCCGGAGCGGTTTTTGTCCGACTCCAGTGTTGATATCGGCCGAAGGAGAGAGAGAAGGAGGCGAAGAAGGACACCGATCGTCGTAATTCCTGAAGGCATGCCATGAAAAATCGCCTACGTATATACTTACGTCTTCATGTTTCTCAAATCTAGTGTGTCGTACCGACGGGATCGGACAATGTCGGCTAATTAACCGGACTTTAACGACGCCATCTCCGCCTAATGAGGAGCTTCTGGTATTATTAAAATACAATGTTGTTTTATGCCCGCTGACCATCCCCCACCACCCCCGATTCGGCGGGCAATTAAATCGGATTTTTTCGATTTTTACCCGAGACGCTTCATTTGTTCCACGGCCTACGTCAGATGGCGGATGATTTACAACCCCCGATGCAATATTTATGCAGAAAAGGCCCAAATGAGTGTAATAAAGACCAGTTTTACATTAACGACCGTACTTAAATCTCGTCGTTAAAATTAGCCATTAATTTTTTTCTAGCGTGTGTGCGAGAGGCCTTAAGACAATTGCCGCGTAATATTATTGCCCGGTAGTTGGCTATTACCCGACAAACGAACATCGCTGTAATTAATAGATCGTCCTAATTGGAATTTACCGTCGGTGTGGCGTAATGGCCGCGGGAGGGGAGACGACAACCTTCGGGTAGTCATTCCCCTCCGGTGGCCATTAATTACGGAAAAAATCGACCCAATTCTCACGTTCCGGGGGGATGATGTTCCAGACTGGGGGGCGGGAAAAAGTGAAAGGGTTGATGATTCGGAGGTTTTTTTTGGGGCAATCATGGTGAAATTAAAGCGTGAAGCGGTGGCAAAGGTGACCGGATTTGGCTGTAAACTCTTGCGCCTTTCCCTTTTCTCATATCTGTTCGTCGCTTTATAGCGGCCGTTAAAATCGTTATGGATTTTTGTTTTTGGTTTTTTCGGTGGTAAACGTAATTGCCACACATCTTAGAATGCCGATCTTTATCGTCTTGTTCTTCGACTACTCGGATTGGTTTCGCTTGTGGCGCTTTGTCCGTTTGCAGAAACGACCATTTGCATTACTCCTCGGTAATTGAAACATTTCTTAATTGACGCTTGTAATTGCTAATTTTCGAAAAACACAAGCGTGCTACTCCACGTCTAACAACTCTTTTTCTCCTTAAATGGCGAAACAGATGGAAAGTAAACAAAGGGTACGTTTTCTAACATTTCTTCCACTTACGTAAGTAAAATATAAAATACAAGAAAATGAACAAAAACATTTACAAAACATTTATTTTCAGTTGTTTTATAAACAACCAAATGTAACTATGACACCTGAACATATCATGCAAACGCGATTTCCAACTGGAAAAAACTTTTTTTGTGCTTAACAGGCTTAAAAATGATAATAGGGGTTGCTTTCAAGCGAGGAAGGTGACGATATACTCAGAGGATAAAATAGGGGTGAAGCGGAGAAGGTGAGGGTATTTCCAACTCGAAAAAACTGTATTTTTTTCTTAACAGGGTTGAAAATGGTAGTAGGGGTTGGTTTTTGTACAATTAAATTAGACAGTAATTTTCTTCTTGTTTTGAAGATCAAGTGTACAAAATTTCATCAAGATCGGAGTAAAACTGTAGATTTGCATACAAAATATACAAACAAACAGACATTCAGTTTTATATGTATAGATTAAATTGTCCCTATTAAAAAAAGCCTCTAAAAAAGCGAAATAACGAAATTATGACCCATTATTTAACCTGTGCCACTGTGGTGTACACGAGTCGCCCATGTGCACGGATGACTGATCGAAAAAACCAGGATGGCCCAAATAATCATACTTCCGATTTTTATTTTCTTTTCATCCCTCGTGTAATTATTGCCCTTGCTGCGCTCACATAATATACAATTTTCTATTATTAATTTACGTTCTTATTTAATTATGTTTGTATTACCTGGCGCTGCAGAAACTGTGATATATTCAATTGAAACTTTCTTGTATTTTTCTTACTTACAATAAAAATAACAAAGATCCGTGATGGTTCTCATTTTGCACTTGCAAGAATCTCGCTGTCAACACACTCACACTCCACATTAGCCAGTTTTATTTTTAAAAATGAGTCAGTACAACGTATTACATTCATCAGTCACTTGTTGTAAACGCTTGTTCCAATTTTGGATGAACTTTACGTGTTTAAAACCAACACGTTTTCTGTACAAGCAACCGATCTTCCAGTCTGGATTAATTCCGTGATTGATTTTACAAGGCGTGATTGATTGTTTTTAAATTATGAAAAGCCTATTAATAATTGTGTTTACTCTTTCATAAATCTTTCGTTAATACCAACAAAATAAATCAAACTAAACTGACACGTTTATTTTATGGTTATTTGCTTCCCAAAACGCGACATTTGCGTTATCAGTGGCACGTTTTTTAATTTTTAAACGAGACGACAGAAAAAAACAGAAGAAGGGGAATAGGAGATAAATGGATATTTAGAGAATGTGGTAAAAATGAATGAAGCGCTTTGTAGATAGAAAAAGATGTTAAGCCGAGCTGTTCTCTGAATCCGATCTTATTTCACATTAATAAATGGTGGAGCTGTAACAAACTGACAAGACGGAAGTATTATACATAATTAAAAAAAGATCGGGATTAAAGAGGCGATTATGTATAATGAGAGTACGAAAGAGTTAATTAATACAATTAAAAATAACAATAGATTAATAATAGTAATCGCAATTCATCGTCAAATGAATAAATAATTCAGGTTTCGCCAAATCTGGTCCTTCGAGCCGGATTGTATTGAATCAATATTATTAGTGAGAACTGTCAAGTTTTGAAAATAAAAGAAGAAAGAAAAAGTCTGCTGGGGCTTAAAAGATGAATTAATGCTTTTATGATGATTCTTTTTCCTTCTTACTCTACCATGGAAGAATCTTTCAAGATGTGTTCTTGAGAAATTATCTCCAAAAACCAAATCGTCTAATTTGTACCTTTGGTTTAAAAAAAGATCGATTATGTACAATAAGAGTACGAAAGAGTTAATGAATGAATAGAATAAATTAATGAATACAGTTAAAAATAACAATAATAATAGATTAATACTAATATAATAACTTTAGTAATCGCAATTGATCGTCAAATGTATAAATCATTCAGGTTTCCCCAAAATATTAAATTTAAATCCTCAAAACGAAGTTCTGAACAAATCTGGTCCTTCGAGCCGGATTGTATTGAATCAGCATTATTAGTGAGAACTGTCAAGTTTTGAAAATGGAAGGATAAAGATAAGGTCTACTGGAGCTTAAAAGGCGAATTAATGCTTTTATGATGATTCTTTTTCCTTCTTACTCTACCATGGAAGAATCTTTCAAGATGTGTTGTTGAGAAATTATCTCCAAGAAACCAAATCGTCTAATTTGTAGCTTTGGTTTATTTCCATTATTTACTGAAACAGGATTTTTGAGAGAAATCATTCAAGACTAATGAAGAAACGAAGAAACGCTACTGGCTCTACACGAGATGCGTTGAAATGCATTCCAAATGTAAGAAATAAAAACGGTTATTTCCAGTGCATCAAAGTGTCCAAAAGCTCTGCAATCACGACCTCGCAACCAATTTCAACAAGATTTAATCTTCATCTGTGACTAAATCTGATTCAGAAATTTTCACTTTGTGCTCTCACGTTTTCGCTGACTCACCCCTCACCATCACACCTATTTAAATCCAATTTCCAATTTGGAGAACCCGTTTGTCGATCGATAATTCCCCAAAGCGCCCATTTCAAAATGCCCTTCCAGCCCCAAAAGCCGACCCGACCGCCACCTGTGACGTCACGTCTGAAAAGTACCTCGGGGCCGGTAGGAATGCAGCAATGTTATAAATGCTGTATCATTATTCTTTAATTAAATTACGTTGTTTTATAACAAGTTTTTGAGCCACTTTGAAAATTAATGCTATTAATTTATAAGTCGTTCACTCGCGTGATCCTCAACCGTAATCACCAACACACACATCACATATACGGAGATAATTAAAGAACTAATCAAGAGGGCACGTCCCCGCCGGTGTTAGCGATCACAATTTTATTAAATGGCGGCGCAAATACGCGTAAACAGCGAAAGCCGCCCCTTTGTTCGGGGCGCGGTGAAAGGGACAGATAAATGAAAAATGAAGCAAACACACACAATAACAAAAGGCTTATTATTAAATTATCGGACGGGAAGGAGAAGACGGGGGCTTGGAAGGAGAGGCGAAAAAAGACGGAAACGGGATCGCGAGAATGCCCTTCGATGCATGATGAATTGCCCACCCGATGAATTAGCTTTTAAACAGATTGAGAAAATGGGGTGGAGGGAGGGTTACGTTTTAATATAAACGAATTAGAATCGGGACGAATGCAAAGATTTTACGAATAAACAGTCTTTCTAATATTCTTAACTTAATTTCCGTTTTCATTTGTTGGGGAGTATTGTATGATCAAATCGATCTCGAAATTTTCTTAATCATGGAACAGTAAAGTCACGTCGCAGATTAACTCACACGAGCTCTGACGTTGGCTCTTGGAAATCAAAATGAGACACAAATCGGGGTAGGTGACAGAATGGTATTGTTTCCCTAGAGAGTCGTGGAATATGCTTTTAACCTTTTCAACTGGCTTGAAATAGTATATTACGCCATAAGTGATGAAAGTGCCTGAGTGAGGATAGTATTGCGAGTTGAAAAATCGCACTTTGATCACGAATTGTGTATACTATTTTTTCCAACATCGCTTATGAAAATGAGTCTCAATTTTAAATTTCTTTATAATTACTTTACTCCCCTATTTTTTTAATCTTCCGGATCTGGAGTTTCAATTAATGCAAATAACAGTGTTTTAAATTTTTATATTAATAAGTAGGTAGTAGATTGTTAATGTAGTAGATTGTTAAATAAATTTTCCTCACTAGTGAGTTTACTTTCTTCATTTTCCTCACTAGTGATGCAAACGCCTATTTTCCTCACTAAATTGAGTGATGAAAGTATTATCATTTTCATAATCGATGTTGAAAAAAATAAATAAAAACGCAAATATTCCTTTTATAATTTTTTTTCATATTGCTCCCTAGATTTTTTGGTAATAAATCCAAATACGCCGCTTTAACCTTTTCGAGAATAACGATTTTCTTTTCAAAAATTTATAAATATGCGACACCCAGTGAGAATAAAGTGAATTGTTTGAATTGGTAACGACAACTGTGCTTACTCTGATGCTTTAATTTAGAGAGAGTTCAATAAAAGTTTCAGAGGTTTTTTTTCTAAACATGCATCATTAAAGTGTCACTTCTTCCCCTGGGAGATTACTGAATAAGCTTCGCTCACTGAAGGAAATTATACACTTTCGTTTCTTGTCCTACAAATACATACGTAACTATTTTTTTTGTCTGCAAAATGTATCTATTGTTTTTTATTTTTACACTCTTCTTTACGTCATAATTTACACTGATCACCATTGAAGGTATGCATGGTTGTAGTAAATGTGGCAACAAGTTGTATCGGGTGTTCATTTAAATTTCCCCTCAAAGTTGGCGTTGAAGAGTCGATTGTGAACACACCATGGATTACAGATCACGGATCAGTTGTTTAAATCTAACCTCAGTTTTTGCGTTGTGTGTTTTTACTCTACACATTGACTAGTGGTGCGTTCACAATCGACTCTTGAACGCCAACTTTGAGGAGACATTTAAATGAACACCATATACTTTAATGTATAGTAGTTCTCTGGCATCTCAAGAAATCGATGTTGCTTTCTCCAGAAATTGTTCTTTTGGTGTTATCTTTAGCAACATTGCTCTGTTATTGTTAGATTCATCACATGTCTGTTATGTAGACTTTTGTTTCCTGTGTATAGTAGGTACTGTCTAATGTCATAAATTTTTCAATTACATACTTTGTACTGGCTGATTAAGAAAAATAAAACTGGTAAAGAGACTTACAAAAACTACTCATTCAAATAAACACTGATTTCTTTTATTTCTTCCATCTCGTTTTCCCCGCGATTTTTGTTTCTTTTATTCTATCTTCTTCGATTTGTTACTTTTTTTTTCTTTATTTTAATTCACTGTGTCGCCTGATATTTTCGTTATCTAAAGAAATAAAGATTTGAAATTTTGCAGTCGTAAAACTTCATGAGGTGCATCTTTTGAGGTACTTAATTAAGTCTACTGTAAGTCGTAAGCCTAGCCAACCGCGATCTTGCAATTATATCCAAGTCTGGATATTTTGCTTGGCGTTGGAGATATTAAAAGTAGTTTTGAGAAGAATTTGTTCAGAATCTATAGTTTTGATTTTTAATTTTCAATAAACTGCCACAAAAACAAAACTATTTATTCTTCATTCAACAAAAATTGAAGCAAATATTGAGAATTGAACTATGAACTTCGTTTCTTCTGTTACATCTTTTTAACCATAGTTTTTTGACAGTTTAATGATAGTTCAGTTTAAAAGTTGAGACAAAATTAATTTTTTTTAAATCATATTTCCCTCTGGAATTTTGTTTTTATTATATATTTTTCTATTTCTGCTTTTTATTGATTTTTTTTGTCTTTGTTTCTTCGCGATTATTGCTTTCTTCTTTTGACTGCTGATTAGACCCATTTTTGGTTATCTATGATTTTCCTACCTATGATTAATTATTTTCATTTCATTTTCTTTTTTTCCTATATCCTTTCTCCAATTTAAATAAGTACTTATTTATCTTTACACATTTCCTTCATTAATTTTGTTCTTTAGTTTTTTCTTTCTGTAAATTTGAGAGAAGATTATTTGTACAGTTCTCTTTTATTCCTCTTTTTGTCATTTTGATTTTCATATACAGTCGCGGACAGAAAAAAGTAGGACAAGTCTTATTCAAAAATTTAGATAAAACTGAGTTGAGTAAACCGGGCTCACTATAATAAATAAATAAATAAATAAATATTTTAATAGTAACCATAGAAATTGTAAACAGACTTACATTAGCGAAAAACGTTGTCCTACTTTTTTCTGTCCGCGACTGTATGTAGTGCTTTTTTCGCAAAATTTTTATTTTATTTCCTCCTTTCTATTTCTCCTGCAAAAATTTTATTGTTATCATGTTTGTTCACTTTATTTTCATCATTACTAGCCAATTCTCTTTATTATTACCTGTATTCATGATTTTTACATGATATTTTGTTTACTCCATAATCATTTGTTTTTTCATTCTTTCCTTTATTTGGTATAAATATATAAACATAAAATACTAACAAACTTTTTCTTTACTTTCTATTTTTCGCCTCTTTCCATATTTTCTTTCACCCTGATGACAATTTTAAAATTTTGAACCAACCACTCTACTCGCCAAATCTAACCCCCAATAATAATAATAACACTTTTTACGAAAAATTTAAAACGTTACATACTCGTTTTCCTCGACTCTCCAATATTTACGATTTTATAAAATATCCAATAAACTAATAGGTGCCAATAAACATCTACTTCCAAAAAAAAATACATATAATTTTTGTTACATAATTATTAAACATTCCAAGCAAGTTATGACCCCATCGATTAGTTGTCGTAAATCGTAAATCCGCGTTTTTCATTTCACAGATCTAAAGTCGTAACTCCCGATTTTTGCAGTCATAAAGAAATGAAATTAACCATTCAATTATTGGAAATTCTTTAACAAAATCATAATGCTCTTGACTTTACGACTAAAACTGTGATTTGCTCGCTTATTAAAACGGTTTGTCCGCGTCAAAATAATGCACATTGTAAACCCACGCACGAGTCTCAACAAAAAAATTGTTCACTTTATTGTAATTACCACCGTGATTAAATTAACCCGAAGCTTTTTCATCACTCACTTAAAAGCACACTGCGCACTCGTAATCACGTATAATTAACCGTAATTAATACAATTACAAATTCTCGCGAGCATCATCTTTTGTTCCGTGAGTAAGTTATATATTTTACTCGACACTCCTACAATTAATTTCCACTTAGAAATCTGCATTTTTTCGTGCAATATGTGTCGGGGGATTGGTAAAAACCGCGAGGAAAAAGTGATGATTTACAACCACACCACATTATTTGCTCGTTCCGTTTATTTTTGTTCTCTGAATAGACATCTTTTTTGCGCGTAATATGTGGATCTAGTCGCAAGTCACATACCAGTGCAACGGTTTTAAGCACACTTAGTATTTCCACTGACATTGTTGGCTTGGCCGTTGAAAATGCACTCTCTGCGATAAAAAGTGATGGAATTGCAGACATTTAAAAAATTTGTCCGCGCTTAATTGGTGCATTTTCCTTGTAAGTTAGCTCAAATGGGCAAATAAATGAATAAACAACTTATTTCAAAGTTGTGCTATTCTTAGATTGTTGAAAAGGCGTCACTTTTAAGCCACACCGTACACAACATTGGTCCAAGAGTTGAATCTTGAGGTGTATGAAGAAAACAGGCTGCCAAAAAAATGTGTGGTCGAGAAGGCCGTGGTTTTGACACATCTTTCAATTCCATAACCTCACTTTGATAATTTAAAACTGGCAACCGCGCATCGTTTTGACAACCGAGCCGTCTAATTGGTTAATTGGTCGCGAGCGTAATTTGATTGGGTGCAGGCGACGTTGTCAGTACTTGACAATAGCGCGTCAGGACTTGGTTGTTGCGTTGACGCGTTTGCGGTGCGATTTCTTCTCCGTCGCCGAAGAAAATAAATTCGGTGGATAAGAAGCCGAACTGTTAGGGCATATCTGTCCGTTTGTCCGTCGGTCTGCCGATGATGGTCCCAATCAATCTCGGATTCGTCAAATACGCCGTCGGACCGCTGACTAACAGACATACATTATGTGCATATAATCCGGTCGCCGTCGCCGAAACACACACACCGACAAAAACGACGTTCTTTTGTTCGGACCGCGCACTTCTTTTGTCAAGCCGCCTGGTAACTGGTTAATTCAGATAGTCGAGAATGTTAACTTCTTCCAAAACGTTAATGGGAGGAGGCGGCGAGTCCTCTGTTTTAGGACCGTCCGTACTGATTTAATTTTTCGACGGATGCCTAGATGCGGACCCGTCGGAATTGCAACCGAACCATCGGTGGGCTTTTTGCCATATCGGCATCGCATTCCGGACGGCTAGATGACGATGGGACGCCCATCACAACTAAACGGCTTATAACGGGGGAATTTTTAGAATTGTCTGACGGACAGACGTGAATCGGGCTCTCGGAAATGCATTTCGCGACCGCGACTAGGTGCAGGTACGCAAGGACGACATCTGGGACCTATGCTTTCGAGTTTTTATTCAAATTCAAAAATGAGTTCTTTCGTGAACTGTACCGATGGCATTAATGGGTACGCGCCAATTAAAATAAGTAATAATCTATATATATAAAACTGACTGTTTGTTTGTATATTTTGTATGCAAATCTACAGTTTTACTTCGATCTTGATGAAATTTTGTACACTTGATTTCCAAAATAATAAGAAAATTACTGTCTACTTTAATTTTACAAAAACCAACCCCTACTACCATTTTCAACCCTGTTAAGAAAAAAAGACAGTTTTTTCGATTTGGAAATACCCTCACCTTCGCCGCTTCACCCCTATTTCATCCTCTGAGTATATCGTCACCTTCGCCGCTTGACACCCACAAAAAGCAACCCCTATTATCATTTTTAAGCCTGTTAAGCACAAAAAAAGTTTTTTCGAGTTGGAAATCGCGTTTGCATGATATGCTCAGGTGTCATAGTTACATTTGGTTGTTTATAAAAGTAGCAATTTCGCAAAATGTGTTTGGATGATTGTGTTTTACCGGAAGATGTCTTAAATGAAGCAGAACAAGCTTCACATAGCTTAATACCGGAAAAATCAAAAGGCAGGTATCTGAAATCAATCGAGACAATCAAACAATAGGAGGATCTAAATAAAGTTACAACTGAAAATAAAAGTGTTATGTTGGCGTATTTTCATGAATTGGTAAGTGATCATAGTGTTAGTTTCTTATCGTATTGATCTTTTCGTTTATATAGTCGAAGAAAAAAGTAGTGTACAGTAAAGTTTTAATTATTCTTCGTAAAAAGATAAACTTCATATTGAAATTACTGCGTTTATAGCAATACATGAAAGTAGAAACATAATTTTAAAACATTCTGAAATTTGCGGGCAAAGCCGCGGGTAAAAGCTAGTATCCTATAATCAGGCACTTTCATCACTTATAGTGTAATATACTATTCCCACACCCAAACAAAATAAATACCGATAAATAGAATCAGATTCTTTGGAAACAGAAAATTTGTCTGATAAATATGTATTTTTAAAATTTCCTTTGCTGGAAAGATCAACTTGTTTGATATTTTTGACAATTTTGATTTTAATATAAAAGTTGAAGCGAAAATTCACAAAACCTAATGGAATGTTTTGAAACAAAGACAAAATCGTTTTTGAAAGAATTGAAAGTGTAACATAAGGGCCCACAGGGGGAATGAAAGTAATTAACCGGTAATTATTAATTAATAGAAAAAGTAACTTATTGATAAATGCACTTTAGTCAGGTTGGACCAGAAATCACAGTAATTTTCTTTTTAAGTATTATTCCTATGTTTAAGTACGGTTGTGTTTCTATGTAGGTACTTGGCAAGTTGGTAGGAGTGTTGGATTTTCTCATGGACTGTGACCTTGGAAATATATGTGCAAAGGCGGAACGATAAACCAGTGAAAAATCAGTTTGCGCAGATATGACTCATAGCCCATGAGAAAATCCAAGACCTCTACTCTACTGATAGGGGGGTAAAATGGATGCAGCGATGCTTAAAGGTACCTAAAGAATCCATATTTTAGTACCATTGAGTTTATTTGGATGAGAATGTTTTCGCGTTTTTGGGTGGTGGAAACCCTTATGCATGGATGCTTGTGTAGTGGGAGGATCTCAGCGATAGACCTAAGTCCTGTAATAATTCGTGAAAGGAAATTCTGATTAGTTTGCAAAGCAAGTTATTAGATTTGACTAGAATTTGCTACAGATATGTCACAGCAATTGTAAAGCAATTGTTATTTTTGATTATTATATTCACGGCTAGGTAGATTAAATAATATTCCCTCTTATTTAAGGAATGCCTATTTTTAATTATAAAAATTTATAGCACATTAAAGTAACAACATAATTTATTGCGCCATAAATACAAATTAATATTTATAATGAAAATCATTGTAAAAAAGCACATAAATGAAGGTTTTTTATTCTCTCTTACAAGCGTTTTTTCTCAACACTTTATGTTGCTACAACTCCAGCTAAACTTCTTAAGGTTTTCGTCACTAACCCTAAAAAATGAAGATCTCTGTTTGAAGAATGGGTCTAACTTCATCTCCTTTACAATAAATGCGACCACAAGTTTGTAGAGGTCTTGGATTTTCTCATGGGCTATGAGTTACATTAGTGTCGTCTCTGTCTCGTCTATTTGCATTTAAAGTAGTCGACGTTTTCAGTTTTCATTTACCGATTTTTCACCGGGTTATCGCTCCGCCTTCGCGCAAATATTTCCAAGGTCACAACCCACGAGAGAATCCAACATCTCTAACACTAGAATTTCGTCTATTAACTTATGCTCTTCTGTATCTTTATCTTCGAGGATCTCTTCATCAACATGCACCTATTCGATTGATTAATTCTTCATTAGTTAAGGGTTATTAAACCTGATGACTTGTTAGAACACCAGCTCCACCAGCAGAATTTCTTCAATTTCGGGGCATAAATATTCTTCCAAAAGAGGTAAAGTAATTTTAAAATTTGATATGACACTTTGATCTACAGGTACAACTTTGAACATAGAACTTCAAAGTTATGTCATAACTTGAAGCATTAACCAAGAACGCAAAAATCCAAAGCCACAAATTCTTCTGTTGCTAATATGGTTTTCATTCCACAACAAGATTTTCCACAAACAAGTCACTGTAGGTCTGTCTTGTAATCTTCGCTGTGATTTCTAAATCTTCAATTTGCTTTGAAAATTTTCTTCCATTTCTTTTCTTATTGACATGTATTTCTTCGTGTAGTACCTTTTATTACAAATCTATTTAGGTATTCAAGATCAGAAAATCTATTTTGCTAGTATTAATTACTGTTTCTGGAATTTTGAACAAAAAGAAGAAAATGTTGAAGTGTCATTCCAACCACCTTGTTATGCGGGTGTAGGCGTAACAATTAGTTGTCGACTGTCGACTGTTACGTCTGTTTGCTACAAAGGCACAGTATTTTTGCACAAGTCAGGTTTTAAAAGTGCGAGTCCGCCCTTGCGCACCTCCACCTCAATTAAAATTTAAAACATCGAATTAGCACCGATCCTCCCGCCCGCCCGTTTTAATTGCCGGAAACGCAACATCTACGCTCCGGGCACACCCCGCGTCAATCCTCGCCACTTCCACCGACTGCGCTCGTCATTTCCGCCGGCTTCGATCGTTTGATCACTTTCGATCCCGGACCATAACAACCCAATTTCCCAAATATTCGGATTTATCAAACGTGGCCGTCGAGCGGAGCGCGCAAACCGTACAAAAATGTCGACTTAATTACTTAATTACGGTGAAAAAAAACGGAACCAACTAATTACATAATTAGATCAATAAATCCGCGTCTTTATAGCTTGTTAATGCCCCAATAAAAGCGAAACCGAACGACTGCGGCCCCGCATGTAAATTTCATTAGATCAAGGTCGACCGGGGTGGATCCCCGGGTCCGGAAAAAAACCCTAATTAATTCCCCCGATTTTTGAAGGGTGGTCGCGCGCGGGGGACGGGACTCCTCGGAACGGCAAGTGTTTTCGATATTAATATTGTTAGGAATAGTATCACGAAAGCATGTGTTTTGGATTTTTTGTCGCCTTGAGACATGTGTGATGGGTAGAAAAAAAGGCGTTTTTATAAGGCCAGTGCTCCGTAATTTAGAGAGATGTTCGACTGTTGGTGTATGTGTATGTGACGTGGTGCTACCGTTTCATGAGACTGTGACAGTGCCGGAGTTGGCGGCAGAGGACGGGGGGAACGTGGCATGAAAAAGCTAGAAGGCGGTTTTTGCGCCACATTATTTACTGTTTTTGTGATGGATGCAACTGTTTTTTCTCCCGTTGCTTTTTTCTGGAACGGTGGATTAATTGGGCGGAGGCCAAGTCTACTTCTTTCGCGTGGAAATTGATAAATTGTTACATTAAATTGATAATAATTAGCCGACTTGGACCCCAACAGCGGCAGAAAGTCTTCACAATCTTCATTTTTGTTTATAAAACATGCTCAAATTACAACTGTCAATTTACACTTTAAAAAAGCAAAACAATTGACGCCTTCCCAGCCCAGGATTTCATTTGAACGCCCTATAGTAGATTATATCATTAAGAGTAGAAGTGAGTCTTTTCGTGCTAAGCCCAGAGATTGAAGACCGAGGCGAAGTCGAGGTCGCAACTGGGTCGAAGAAGTGTTTTAACTCCGGTTACAAAAAAAAGCCACTTCAACCGTTTCTACAGAGATACACCAAGGCGCCATTTTCGACCGAGTGATGATAAAGAGTAGTATTAATTAGGTGGAAGACACATAAACATCGTAACGTTGCATACATCGATAAAACCGCTTTCGTTTTTGGAGTTTCTAGTTACCACCAATAAAGCAGCAATATTCAAGAATTAAAGTGTACACTGTGTATAAATACGCACCTAATAAATTTAACGGATGGGTACATTTGAAGCTTCTGCACTCCTTTTGATATAATCCAATACCTTATTTGTTTTACAAATTATGTAATTATAGTGCAAGAATAGTTTGGAATCTGATAATATACCAAGATCGTTAATTACGTTGGTAGAAAAAAGAAGTACCACAAAGGTTAATTAGACATGAAGGTTCTTAGTGAGAACTTTTCCTGCTGAACTTGGCAAATACACATTTGTTTCAATGCAAAGCCACGTAATTAATTTATTTAATAACAATCTATCTGTCATTAGCGTTGTCAATAAGAATTGAAGACAACAATGGTCCGTCTGTGGGTCCTTGTGTCACTGCTAAAATTTGATTAAATGTAGAGTAGTAGTTTTTATATCACACAGCAGAACACCGAATTTTATGTATAATTATAGAACCAGATATTTTTGAACGAAACAAAAATGTGTTTTTTTACTGAACACCTGGTACATATTTGTCAACTCGTCTCGCCCTGTATTTTCGCATTTAATTTTTTTTGTGTCAAGAATGCAACCGAAACCGCGACCTGAGACGACACCGTCTGCGACGAGTTCAAACAACCGTCACCTCCACCGCCGCATGCGTCCTCTTTCCTCTGCCCCCAGGTCCACACTGTTGATCTCTAATGCCGCAATTTTAACGAAAATTAGTCGGTGCACAGGTGACGTAACTGTTATATTCGTATTGTCAAGTGCAACATCCTGTGAGCTTGCTGGTGGCATAGTTGCGGTGCTTAATGTAAATATTTCTCACGGATAGAGCACATGTGGTTTTATGTTATCACTTCTGACTCTTTACACATGTGCATTTGATATGTACCATACTCACTCACCGAAACCTCATTAAAGTTTATTTCGACCGTTGTTAAAAGCCGAAACCGTCTCTTCATCATCGTCGCCGTGGTCGCTGCCACCACCTAGTTTCAAGGACGGCCGTTAATGGACTTCAGACGGATTCTAAGCGGATTGCGACTGTTAATTATTCAAGGGTTTTGACGCTTCTCAAAATTTCACGTTTCCGAGGGGGCGCTCACCCTTCGAAGAATGCGTATTTTCGTGCGAAGAAAACTCTAGAACCGTCAATTTTTCAAACGACTGCGGTGCCGGCGAAGAAAAAAATATCCGGGGATAATCACGCGAACAAATTGGCCCAACAGTCGCACACACGTAATGTCAGAAGTGTTGAACTTTCCCAACCCTAATACACATATCATTATTTCGTAATTGTAATAATAGGCGTATCCTTAGCCTTAATACGTTTCTCCATATGTCGACGCTACGGGGTAGAGTCGAAGTGTCGCCGTGTCGGTGAGACTTGCCGGTGGATGAGTTTTGCGGTGTGCCTCGTACGCGTTTCGATCTGCACTGACAAAGAACAGATCCGTTGCAATTACTTGTCTACGCGACTAAATTTCAAAGAGGTATAATTTTAAAGTCATCAAGATACCATTTTCACACCGTTGGCTTATTGTAATTTGACATTTCCGTTTTTTATTAAATTGCCATTATATGACAGCGACACCGTGGACGATACGCTGATAGATAATGACGTTATCTGATGGTTAGATAAGGGGAGCTTGACGAGGGCGTTGCTAATTTGAAGGGATTTTCTTGACGAGACTGGTATTTTTAATTGCACAAGAATGAGCATTGTGTCAAGAGAAAGCATTCTTATTCAGATCAAAATCGAAAGCTTCAACGCAAATGTAATGTGCAGCGAGTAGGTGCTAATAAGGGCAAGCATTATTTGTACTAAAATAACGAAAAATAATTACCATTTTTGTAATAATTATTAAATTATGATATTTCAGGCATTTATTTATTCTTTCTCAAAGAAAATTTCGATACTGATTTTATATTTTTATTAATTGCGTATTGAAAATTAGTAATCATTACATGACTTATTTAATAATGTTTATCTACGACCATTAAATAATAATGCCTATAATCCACTCTGGTGATTAAAAAACTCGCCTACGGCTCGTTTTTTAACTTTTACCCTCGTGGATTATGATAGGCTCGTCAAATAATATACTATAAAATCAAGTAGGTATTGCTTGAATTCCCTAAAATGTAACAAATGCATATGCATTAATTTAGCAACTGGAGACAGTTTGCATTTTTTTTTTTGTAAAGAAAAGAGAGAAGCTCCAAACAGAAAATGAGATATCATAAAGAATTTTGGTTTCAATGTGGCAAAACAAAACGGAGAAGATTACAAAGAAAACACGGTCCCGGCTAGGCTTCCAATTTTAGGAAACAAACAAAAAATAATATTAATAGTCTGTTAAATAGTCATAGCTTTTGTTTTTTTATGTTTTTAACTCAATAAGGTAGGTATACTACGAGCAGGTACATAAGTTTTGATTAAATATAGTTATTTACAGGAAGAGTGAGGAAGGCAAAGCTTTCGTTCACGCGAATAGCGATGCAATACGAGTGAATGAAAACGGCCGAATGCTGTATTTTGTTTTGTTCGATACCTCCTTAGAAAGTGAGTCTGTGCCGCGAGGTACCAAATGTTGTCTAAAAAATCAAAATTACGTTATCAGAAACAATTGGAAAAATTTACGAGTGAATGAAAACCAGTGAGTGAAAGACAGTGAACGAAAGTGAAGTGAACGAAAGAGAAACCTTTACCCACTGGTAACTATGGATACAGACTCACTTTCTAGGGAGGTATCGAACAAAATACTTTTTTGGAAGGTGCCATTTGTACATATCTAGACATTTTTTTTTTTACAAAAACGGAAATTTGCAGCCATTGGCGGCACTCTAGATTTTAAACAAAAATTAGGTCGAAAGAAATCAAATAAACTGTGAAGGTGCATTCACAATTTTCTCAGAATTCCGGAAGTGTAATAATATACAGGGTATTCCATTTGTAGACGCATAGGAAGTAGGAAAAATGGGAATTTTGTTTTGACAGCTTGAAAAATGAAGGGTAAGAGAGGGGTGGTAGTGGTCTCGTTGACACCCTGTATAATCCGATATTGAGTAAAACAAGGCGGTAATAAAACTCTGGCAGTGAAGAAATCGTTAATCCCAAATGTGGTAAACCCGGATAAATGTCAGTATTTGTTAATTAATTTTTCATTTTAAAAGATATTTATTGAAAACTAAACAAAAGTAAATATATTACTACAAGAAGATTATTTCAACTGGATTTTTCTGAAAATCAAATTACAAAAATAACAAGACGTGATTCATGAAATCGTATTTGCAAATAACTTGGAGACATCATGCATCGATGATAGAGAACAGGAGAAAGATTTTCTGAAATAAATAGTTACAGCTTAACGACTGTGAAAAGGCAAATGCAATTTATAATTGTATTTTAAATTATTATTATTGGAATAATTCAAACTAATAGGAATTGGACGTAATCGAGTAAACTAGTGAGTAATTGGTAAAATAATTTTCAAGAAACATTTAAAATGAAAATCTGTAACTTCGATTACTACTTCTTTTGGCGTCTAGAGTTTAAAAAAACCGGAACTGTAAAGAATGTTTTTTTCAATGTGGGGTCCAAGTTGGCGTTGAAGAGTCGATTGTGAATGAAAACTCCCACTCGTCTAAAAAACACTGATTTTTCAAACTGCATATTAAAAACACGCAAAAAGTGAGGTTAGAATTAGATTTGTAACCCGGTGGTGCGTTCACAATCGACTCTTCAATACGAAATTCGACGCCAAATTAAAAAAAAACACCCTTTATAATTAGCATAAAATATGAACAGTGTTGGATTCCAGATCCGGGAACATAATATGCGAGTGATGCAGAGCAAATTGTGATTAAAATGTATAACCGAAATTGTTGCATGCACCATTGGTAAAATGGCGTTTCTTTATTTCTTGTGCAGTATTAGATTTTAAAGCATTTGGACGTGTTTTGCAAAAACAAAGAGAAAAAGAACAATGTAAAAAGGTAAAAAAGAGTAAACGGTTGTTGTAGCATTAACTGTTCCTTCGTCGGACGCAGCGCCAACAAATCTCCGATCGAAAATGTAACAGGAATCGAAAAAACTGATAGATCACGCTTTCAAAAAACGAATTATTAAATGAAACGAACTGGTCAAGCAGTTCCAAGAATCCCGCTCATTCGAAATTCGCAAATCGCCGTTCCGATTGATGGCGGTGCGACCGCCGCTCACCGTCCGTCTCCGGCACATTACGAGATTAGCGCCGACCCCCTCGCCACCCCCAAACGCACAGGGCCAATTCTCTCGGACATCTCTCAACCGAACGATCCACTCTCTTATGGACAAATGACGCCATTACCGATATAAAAGTTGACAAATGTCAGCACTCGGATCGCACTGTCCTCGCCCCAAACAAGCCGACGTCTTAATCCGATAAGACGTCGCACCATCACCAGATGAAACCGGAGGGAGTCCGCCTGCAACAATGCAAATCTCCCGTTTGTTGCAAACCGTGACCCACATACGCGCCGCTCGAAACTAATTCCGCACCCCCGAAGCAGCCCCCGTGGGGGCGGCCGGCAATACTGCCTTCCTCGCTCGCTCGTTCCTGCTGCAAGTTTTTGCCGGCTAGTTTTTGCCGCACAGTTTTTGCGGGCCTTGTCGGATCCACAGTTAGCTAGTTTGTCATTCGGTTGGCACCACTGTTCTCCCTACTTTCTTTGTAAGCCCTACCGACCCTCCCCCGCTCTTCGCACCCCCGCCCCCTCGTACTCTGTATATTTGCAAAGGACGACCGAAATCGAAAACGCTTCGATCGCGATATACAGGGCGTCGCCGAGAAAGCGCCCGATCACGCTAAGTGCAGGACGGATCTGACGCCTCTAATCCGACGTAATCGATGGTCCTCCACGGATCCGGCAGATCCGTCCTGCAGATAGACAGCGGGTATTAGAACACAGTTAGCGAAGTGTCTCCTTGCAAATCCACCCCCTCGGCCGTCGCCAACCCCCTCCGGTTTTTATCTATGAGGGACGCGACTAATCTACTATTATAAATGATGACGGAAAAAGACACCGCCTACTGCAACCGATCGCACAGTCAATGACTCAGCGCTCCATCCCCCGACCAAGACGAGATTTATTGCGTAAAAAGGGGGTGGCGCATGTAGGTCATACTTCGATCCCGATCAGCTGATCGTCGGGTGGTCATTAACACCGGTTAGGTTATTGTTACGTCACTGACCGAAAAAAAAACAACAACCGACGGAAACAGACGTGATCCAATAATAATAATAAGAGTTTAACGAGTTTTTAAGGTTGAATGGGTCGAAAAATCGCAGTAGCCTTCGACGATGGGTGTTATATACGAGGTGAATTGTGTCAAATGCGGTTTTTCGCGTGGTAATGTTGGGTGGCACGAGAGGAGTGGCGACAGGTCACGTTGTCTTTTTTTTCTAGAGGGTGGTCGCAAGGCCTTGCTTCAAATGGAATTTGCATTTTGATTGATGACGTTTCATTCTGGATTGATTTGAGGCGTGAACAAGTGCCCACAAATGAGTAATCAATAAAAATTAACTGCAACGCACTACCTACTGTGACGATAGAAATTATTATTGTAATTGCATTACCCTCTTACATACAGTATGTCCTCCAGTAAATGACTTTCGACTTGCAGCTCTGTCATTACCAAGTCAGGTTAGGTTGTGACAGTTGAACCAGGACCAGAAAATATTTGGAAAAAAAAATTATTTTGAAAACACCAAAATGACCAAACTGTATTTGCCGCTCTTCTTGGATTGTATTTCGTTAATTACACATCATCTGTCATCTGTCAAACAGTGAGGTTAAATTTTGACAGTTGTACCTCAACCGACATTTGAAAAATATCGCGCGTTCAAATGAAATCCTGGGCTGGGAAGGCGTTGGAAACAGTCAATTGTTGTGTTTTTTTAAAGCATAGATTAATTGGAACTTGTTGACAGCTAACCTAAAAAATCTTACTTTTTTGCGATGTTTTACATTAAAATAGAATAACTTAATGAATTTGCTGAAAACAAACATGTTCAATTATGTCCCGATTAAACATAAACAAATGTCATTTGTGTCAAACGGCGGGAAATTCAAACTTTATATTGTTCTAAAGGGTTTAATTTTTCCGACGCCTACTCAGCCCAGGATCTTATTTGAACGTGCGATATCTTGTGAACGTCCAGATCACAACAAGAAATTAAAAAGAATAATCATTTTTTACTCTTCTTCTTACTGATTTTATGACTTTTTGCATGATTCGTTTATCTCGTTTTTTGTTTCCTCCTTCACTTAATTTTGTTATTGCGGGAACTGAAAGACCAATTAAGTGACTTAATAATTACTTACAGCTAACTCTTCAAATGGAGAAAAGTGGACAAATAGTTGAAATAACTGTATTTACTCGGTTAATTGACAAATAATAAAAGTAAAACAAGTGCGGAAAATTTTGTAAAAATGCATTATGGGAGTTCAATACATAAAATAATTGAGATTAATGGCCGTCGATCTGCTATTTAATTGGATGGATATATTTACACCAGATATCTTGCGTTAATGGCTGATATATTTATCTATGGATTATGGTAATTTAGTCATATTTGAATATTTAATAATTTTGATTTATTAGGTAATTATCAAATTTACATTTTTAATCAATACCTAACGGTAATGAAGAAACAATAACGAAACGTTTTGACTACTTTCAATATGTTTAATACAAGTTATTACTTCATTTTTCATTTATCTGTTTATGCTTTTTTGAAAAATAGTTAAGTAAGTATTTGTTTATCAAGGCCGCGAAATCATTCTTTAACGTACCGAGAGAAAAATTGTCGCCGAGGGCGCTTCCGGCCGAGGCAGAACAATCTCGAGGATGTTAAAGAATTTCGCGGCCAAAGTGTACACAACTTTTTTTGTGCAACCGAATTATTATAAAATTATTACACCTTCATATTTTTATTCATCTTTCGTGTCAGATAAGCAGAAAAGTTGGTGTCACTTCCTCCGCCTTTCCTCTTTTTGCGAGCTTCTCCCGCAACAATCTTCCAATTTGTACCATCATGTCCAGCCACCAGTCGAAAAACTATGTAAATCGTGTGCCAGTCGAAAAAAACATGGCGTCCGCCGGCGACCATTTTGTCGTTGGATCGTGACACCGGTGACAGTCGTCTGGTCCGTATCGATAATACGGGACGGCGGTTAGTAATTTTTTTTCAACTTCTTCTCCTTCCTCTCTTTTCGTTTCAATTGTTCGGCTCAAGCGGCTCGATGGTATGCGCGCTGTTTTTTTCCCGACATTATCATTATTATTATTATTAATGGCACGTTACAAAAAGAACGGTCCGGTTGGCGTTGGCTTTTTAACTTTCGTATGCACGTATGAGCACGGTGATTGGCTACCTTGTATCAAATAAAATTGAAAAATAAAAATAAAACGATTTTCCACGCTTATTTAGGCACTCAACGGGAAAAATTACACAAGAAATCCTATGATGCAATCGGAAAAAAATCCGCGTCGTTCGTGTTCTCCTCGTTTTTTTTTCGACGGACAGGGTACATTAAGTCAAGACGATTACTTGGAAGCTCTGAAAATCGACGCGCTATACAGGGCGGTTCGATGACACAAAATTCGATCGGGATATTTGGTTCGCGGAATTTTTCTAATTGTTCTCCGCAAGTTTTCGACTTTTTCTGTTGTGCTCCAATAAGCAGTGTCATACACTGGCGCAGAGCAAGAACTCCGACACGGACGCAAAATATGACAGTCGACTAAAAATAGATAAATTAATAATAAATCACAGCCAATACACTTTCCATGCACGAGTTATCGCCGATGGAGAACCATCTAGATCCCGTGCTTTCAATTTACTTTCATTGCGCTCGTTTCCTTTGTTTCCTGTTTTTTACCTCGTTTCTAATAAATTCTTAGTTGAATTTTAACTCCACCAACTGAGATTGTGGAGATTCTTTTTATCAATAACACACCACAAGTTGGACGAATTAAATTGTCACCACCCGGGTGTGCTTTTCGATCCACCTGTATGTTTGTGCTAAATTGTTTCATTACTTTGTGATATCTACATTGGCTGTGGCATTTGCACCGGTTCTAGTTAAATATTTAACTGGAGGTTTAATTTATGGGACAACTAGAAATATATTGCTTCCTGCTTCAGTGACAACTCTATTTTCACATTTTCAGTGGTTGTTATGTCTGATTTCAGATGAAATTGTTAAACGCCATCTGCTTTCAAGTGTATCATCTGTCTTACTTTTGTCTTTATTTTATTATCTCCATCCATTTTTTTATTTAAAAAAAAACATTCAACTTAAGTCATACTTTCTCAAAATCAGAGCTACAGAGTAAGCACACTTGCCGTGACCAAAGTTACAATTTATTTAAAAATTTAAGAAAAACATATTGGCACTTCCTCTAACGAGCTCCTCCTTTTCAAAAAGAAATATCATTGGAAGAACTGATGCATGTTGCGCCATCTATAGTCAGCATAATACGCCCTGAAGTTTAACGCATTGCACCATCTACCTCCAGTTGTCACCGATATCATCTGTCAACGTGTGAAATATTTTTAATGCGAAATGTTAATTTTTTTAATGGGTAATGTGAAACAAGATTGATTCGGAAGCTTTGTCAAGTCAACCCAAAGCAACATCCCCCACAAGCCTCGATTTTTCGAAAAATTAACGACGTATTATTTCAACTTCAAGGCGAATTTATTGTGGCGATGGACTGCGCAACTGTAAACGTTTGAAATCAATTTCATGGGTATGCAAGAGCTGGCTGGAATGATTTTTCTTTAAAAACTAAATAGATTTTCAGATTTGCTTTCCGATCAAGTGCAACGAGGGATGTCAGAAAAAGTGCAAATGTAAATTTGAAAACTGGAACGAGTGGGTTACGCGAATCAAAAACAACTAAACATCTTTAATGAGGTTTAAAATTGTTCCACTATTCTTGTTTTTCATACGGCGTGTGATCGAGTCAGCGTTGGACATGTCTTTTCCCATTCATACATTTCATTCTAGCGTCGAAAGTTACGTCATTTTAACACTCAAAAATCAATCATTTTAATTGCTACTGTATGATATACTCAATGGTTTAAACAAATACGCTTTTACTACTCATTTTTTGACGTTAATTAAAATTTTTAGTCAGGCATTTCGTTGTAACTTGAACCACGACCCCACACATGTTCACATGACACGTCACCAAACAACTTCCTAACCTAACATTCTTGCATGTTTTAAAATTATGTTTCTACTTTCATGTATTTTTTTCTTAACAGGGTTGAAAATGGTAGTAGGGGTTGGTTTTTGTAAAATTAAAGTAGACAGTAATTTTCTTCTTGTTTTGAAGATCAAGTGTACAAAATTTCATCAAGATCGGAGTAAAACTGTAGATTTGCATACAAAATATACAAACAAACAGACATTCACATAAGAATGTTTTTTTTACAATATGCATGGCTACGCGGCGACAGTCGTACGAGTTAATCTACGAATCGATTTTGGTGCTTCGTGGCTTGATTTACTTGCTCCACTGTGGTTATCTATCAGCGATCGAAGTAATTGGATAAAATGGTTGATGTATAGTAAAATATTGTCAAAAAGATGAACCGAAATGGTATATCTGAGGCAATCGGGGTAAAAATCGAGCGGAAAATGCTTCGTCGACGTCTGCCAAGTATAACCGTTCCTAATGAGAAAACGATTTGTAGCGCTTGTTCGGGGTGCGCCCAACCCTCGCCCTCCGCCAAAATAGACGAAAGACCACTTCGGAAACTGCAATAGATATCCGCGATAATATCTCCATTAAAACAAACGTCCCGATAGATTGAATTAAACGGGTAAAAGGCCACCGTCCACGTGACTCCCATACGAAACAAACGCAAATTTCCCAGCGACGAATATAATTCTTGCACGTAAATCAGGTGAATTATTAACGTTCGGTTGAGTTTGAAGCGAGGGTGAGCGGGGGCAGTGTGTACAAGTCGACCGAGGGTGGCGAGGTTTAAGAATATTTAAGCTTGCCAAAGGAGCTAGGACCAACCCCAAAGTGAAGTCGGCCACTTCATAATAGCATAAGTAGACGTCCAAGACAGACATCCGGGTGATAAATGATGGATGTACCTACCCCCGAAGTTGGCCAAGTTTACACGTCTGTTTGCATGGTTGACTGCGATAAATAGGACGGGGTTGGTTTTGCTAAATAAACTATTTATTCACCGGAATAAATCAAATAAATTGGATCAAATATGGTCAAAAACATAAATCCGGCGACTGTTTGTTGTGGAGGGGGAGGCACCTGATTCAAAAAAATTTGACAAACGACGTCATTAGCCGAAACTTGTCGACGCTTACTCGGACTAATCCTGATGGAATGTCTGTCGTCCATTGAAAAATCTCCGGATCCCGGATTGCTCCGGAGTGAATTTGGGGGTAATTAGTGGGGGGCGAAAAAACGGACGCGCTGAATAAAATTGACGAGCTCTATCGGATCCTCCCTCGATACAGAAACCGCTCAAGAAAACAACACCAAACTAATAATAATAATAATGAAGTGCAAAAGCTTATTTGAGCTTTTTATCATTACTTGATCAAATATCCGGAATGGTCAATTCATCCGGCCTGAATACCGTGTCAACGAGTGTGTGGCGGGTCAGAACATAGTAATAACACTAATAATAATAATAATAATAAAAAAAAATACATTTTTTTATTTTATAATAGGTATCTCGGCATAGAGCATAATATGTAAGTGCAATAGCGCTTTCAAAAGGAATTATCATTGCTTGATAGAAATACATACAGGTGTCCCAGAACTGCGAAAAAGCTCCATAACTTGTTTGTTATTAAAGATATCAATTTTTTCTTTTTTCTAGATGATAGCTACGCTTCTATTGCATATTCGGAAAATATTGCGGTATATATACAGTGTGTCTCAATATTATAAAAACACTAAAGTTATGTTTTTTTAAATGGAACAATGGACAATGCTATGAACAAAAATACAACAAAATTATTACTGTTGCTTGAAAACCATTTATTTCGAAAACCAAGAGACTTTTATTAGATATTTTTTTGTGTATGAGTTCTACTCATCCTCACCTATTACCAGTATTTTTTGTACTGGCATTTAAAAAACACCCTGTATATCTACAGCCAATTACCTAGAATGTTTTCTACAGTGACAAACTTATCCAAAATAAAAACACATATTTGTAAAAATGGTTGTAAAAAGCAAAAGATTTGAAAACGTATGTCTTAACTTGAATCGTTCAGCCGTACATGTCACTATTACGTTAACTGTCAAGAATGAAAATCAAAATTGGTTTTGGTTTGAAAGCGATTCGTATGTGAATGAGTCACCACTACTACATTTGACCGAATCGCTGTTCCGTAGATGCTTTATTTTTGACAGCTGATTTTGATCTTTTTTTTTTGAAACATTCTGTATAGTAGAAATTGAGAAGGATGGGCTTATCTTTGTATTTATTAATGAATTTAACTCGTAATGCTAATATCTCATAAACTTTGTATCCATTTCCGGGCCCGGAGTGCCCGGACCGCCTCACCGCATCACCCGAAATAATCTCAACCTTCAATCACCTAAAATTCCTGTCGATCTCCGGCTCGACTCGTTCAAACGGTGGTAATAAAGTGTTGTTGACTTATTCCTCGCGCCCGGAGGCGATACCATTGAGATAATCAACGTCTTCCGGAGTTGCGGACACGAGCAAGACCCGGAGCACGAACGCCTCTCGTTATTCGACTCAATGGAGCTGGGGGGCTCTGCGGGGGATACCCTCCATCGGCCAGATTACCGCGGAAGAAGATGCCAACTAAAACCAACATCATGATCGCGGTTGCGGTCGCTCTCTATCCATGAATAACACCAACAGAAGCCATGAGAGAAAAAAAAAAGCGACGAACGAACCAAAACAACAACGAATCTCGCAGCTTCATCAATGAAACAACAACGGACTTTTTCTCGGCCTGCTCGGGCCGATGTTCCGAAATTAAAATCGAAGGAGGCTCGTGAAACAATCGCGTATCGATTCAATATGACAAAAAACGAACGTTATTATTTCAACGGCCGGTACGGTTCAAGCCGCGCCGATAATCAATTAGCGAGACGAGGACGGAAGCGGGTGGGAAACGCGTGACGTAGAAAGAGACGGAGATTGGTCGGCTTGCCGCTGTCGCGGTTTTTCTAAATTCTTACGGGACGTGCGTGCATTTTATATGACGAGTTTTCTGTGACTTTTTAGTTATGTTCAAATTGATTTCACACTTTCTGCTATTTTAATTTCGTTTTTCGGTGTTTGTTCGATGCATAATTTAACGGCTGAGAGAGTCATATTTTAATTGCTTCGCGTGCACGGGTGGGAGGCGGGAAAAACACCGCTGCCGCCGCCGCCGCTGCTCGCTTTTCGAAAAAGCCCCGCGTCAATTATGACGTTTCGAATGGTAACGGACACGTACGCCGCGTCGCCTTTGGATAATTGAAATTAATTAAATTCGATTCGCGACGGCTTCGACTTCTTGCAAATTGAATTAGCGAATTTCGTAGTGAAACCGCTAATCGAAACGATTTGACGGAATGCAATCAACTGGAGCCGAAAATAATTACTTCGGTTCAAAAAATCACAGCGGTGGGATCGTTCATGGGCCCTGGTTCATTTTTAATTCCCTACAATTAATCCAACATTAATTCGACAGAATTCCAATTAGATTATGACTTTATTTTAATATTTAAAAAAGTGTGATTGTTTTCAATTCATAACAAAACATAGCAAAGCAAAACAAAAATAGATTTAGAGCTTTTTTTCAATATTTTGCAAAGCAACAATCTAGGTGTAGCTATACAGGGTGTCAACGAAACTACTAGCGTCCCTCCTTTACCCTCCATGTCTCAAGTTTTGTATTATGTATTTATTATTTTTATGTATTATTTTTCCGATAAATGTTGTTTTTCAATTGTTATTGATTAATAAATAATCATAATGGGGAAAATACAACCTTCGGGTTGGCAGCTCTGTATACCTACATTTGTTATTTCATAAAAATCTGCAAAAATGCAAAATAAAACATTTGGTCAACTAAAAAGTGTAATACAAATGTGGTATGGTAGGTATTTTAATTTTACTCGGCTTCTCCTCGTGCCTGAAACCTAGTTTTCGCGCTGTAAAATACCCCTACCGTACTCTAATGTAAATAATAATTTATTCTAACTTTACCAACATTTTAAAAATAACAATTCTGATCAGCGAGATGTTTTTGCTCTTTACAATTTCGTACTTGTAGCATTTGACATTTATGACTTTACTTCCAGATAATTTACGAATAGAATAGCTGTCGTCTTGATTTATATAATTGCGCTTATAAATTCCTGCAATTAGGCACAAATTGTTGGTAATAATCAATTTTTATTATTCCGTGGGTAATTTAAAACAAGGATCTATCTAATTAAAAAAAATCTGTCTAGGTGTGATGAAAATGAAAATCAAGTCTTAAAAATTATATTTTGAAAACAAATAACAAGGAAGGAAATAACACTTTATCCCAGATATACCCTTGATCTTTTTCTACTACTTTTTAATTTCTCAGAAAAAAAATTTAGAGCATCAGAGTAAGCACACTTGCCGTTACCAAGGCTTTATATTACACTAAATTAGATTAATTTAATGGAAGAATTAATTTCATCAATCTCTAGAGCTTTTTACGAAATAGAATAAACTAGATAATATTAAACAAACACACTATTCAGGTAATACTTATAAACCAGCATAGTTGAAAGGTAAACATGTGGGCAGGAGTAATGGTGCAGTTGATAATTGAACTGTTCTTATTTATTATTTCTGTAAAGTGTTAAACCTTCTAAAATATTCTAATTGTACTACCAGCATGCTCGTTACGAATGGTCAAAATGTATGATTTCAACAAAGTGGTACAATTCCTCACAATGATAACAAACCTAAACAGGTATAATAAATTTTAGCCTCAAGCGATTAAAAATCGCGCCTTTGTGTATCTCTATAAAAATGGCTTCTTTTTTTGAAACTCTTCAAATCCTAGGAGAAGGTCTTCAATCTCTGGGCCTAGCACAAAAAGACTCACTTCTACTCTTAATGATATAATCTACTATTAATTTAAAAAAATCAGTACCGTAACCAAATAAACAATTTTGTAATAAATCTTGGGTGAATTGTCTTCAGTAAACATTTAACTATTTTTGTTCGGTAATGAATACAAAAATTAATTAGTAGAAAGTGTCTTTTAATTAGAATAGGCGTATTAAAAAATATATTTTAATTAATAGTGAAGTTTCAATAAACTGTTACTTTGAGCAAAATATTTGATAAAAACTCGTTATCAAGAATTAATTAATAAAGAAATAATTAAGTTACTCGAGGAGATAATACAAATAATTATTTCGGTTCTTAATCATAATTAATCAGAAAGCAGATGTACAAACAGAATCATTATCGATGAAACGATGTAAGTGAGAATTTAAATTGATAACATTATAATTTGAAATTTAATTTATAGATATGAATTGCTGTAACGCATTCCAATTATCACCATCCAACAAGAACTACTGCAAATAAGGACAAGAAAAAAATACCACCGAGTAAAAGCACGGATTAGTAAGCATAACATAAACGTCTGCTTCACGACTGCTGTGCACGCTAATTAAATTAAGCAAAACACCAAAAACTCGTCGTTAATTAATTATAAAGTGCATACATACATAGGTCGTAAAAATTACTTATTAAGTTAATTTTGACGTAATTTTGTCAGGTTACTTTAAAGCTTTCTAAGCTCCGTTACAAAAAAGTGAGAAGCTCAAGCTCTAACGGTACGATTTGAATTCAGTAAAAAACTTCAAAGTACTTGTTTTAATCCAAAATAACAGTAATTACGCCTGATTTAAAATTATAATTTATTATTTGCTAGAAATTTTAATCGACGCATGATCGGGAAAAACTACACTAAGTGGTAGTTTTTCTCGCCGTTAATCAGCAAATAATGTCATTATCACTGGACGCTTTTCAATTTTTAGCAACTAGCTGACGAGAAGTACCAGTTCTTGTGGAACGGCACCCGATAATTTACTTGTAAACCGCATATGTAGGTAAATTTATTAAGCAACTAGCAATTACACATTCCACATCGATCGCAGCCGGAAACTGAACCTATAATAACTATGAAAAAAAGAACAAACACCAGAAAACGCCGTTAATTACGATAATTGCACGGCTGCCGTGCGGGTTCTTCGGAAAAATCTACACGAAGAAAGTTCAGGTTTCACTCCGGGAAGATGCAACGAGATTTTGACATTTCGATTTTTTGACGTTTCAGCCAGATCGACGAGATTTATTAATCGCTTTATTTAGAACTGCGAATGTGCCTACCGCGTGTCGCAAAAACTAGTTTACCTCCTTATACAATTTTCCTGATTAATGGAACATCGTTTGCAACATTTTACAGTTAGTTTAGTAATTACACTTAAAAGTCCAACTATTAGAATTTTGTTAACAAGTTTAATGCGAGTCCTTCTCGGAAGATCATCTGAGTGTTCTTCCGAACTTAAAGTAGAGTTACATACAATGTAGTACAAAAGAATACGATTTAAATTAGAAGGTCTTTTTGTGCTTCGCCCAGTTGCGACCTCGACTCCGTCTCGGTTGCACAAAAAGACTCACTTCTACTCTTAATGATCTACTATTCTCCCGTCGGTAGATAATTTGTGTGGGTCAGAAAAATGATTTTAATGAAAATTTGTGGCAGACAAAAATGATATTAAAATATTTTAGAAAATACAAAACCTGACACTTTTTTTTTGTTTCTTGTACTTAAATTTTTTTGTAGATTTAAAATATTTTGCGTTTTGATTTCGTATTTTTTGAATATGAACAATTGTCTGGGTGGCCAACTATATATATTTATTTGAAGGCCCGATATTCTCCTGTCGGTAGATCATTTGCGTGGGTCAGAAAAATTATTTTAAAGAAAATTGTGGTAGACAAAAATGATATTAAAATATTTTGGAAAATACAAAAACTGACACTTTTTTTTTCTTGTTTCTTTCTACTTACATTTTTTGTAGATTTAAAATATTTCACCTTTTGATTTATAAATTATCAATTCGAGCATAAGAGAAAATTGCGTATTTTTTGAATAGAACAATTGTCTGGGTGGCCAACTCATATGTACATATTTTTCCACATACCCACCCTCGTCTGAAAAATTGGCCAAACCCCAGCCTCCTTCCATAAATCACGTTGGCAACATTTATTGGGTATGAATGGAAACAGCGGTTATCTAATATTGAAGGCCCTGGTTATGAATTCTCTCCGAGTAGATTATGAAAGTGGGAAGTTTTTGCCCCCTGGTGCGTCCAGTCCGCCTAAAAATCCCCCCGAAATTTTCCTAATTTCGCCGAACTTTCACCTCCTTCATGACCCAAGTGTTTGTAAAATTTCCACCCTTATTACGCTATTTAAAAAACCGCAACACATGTGCCCCGATCCGTGACAATTTTTCCGTGGCGAGCCCAACCCCCGGTTTAATATAAGACAAACCCCAAGTGACCGGAGGCAACATCTGGCCCGTCCGCGACCAGAATATATGACCTATCAAAAACTATTCTAGTCCATTTCCGAATTTGCACCCTCGTCGCCGCGGCCATCAGTGAAATATTTAGTTTTTCCTCCCCCCAGCAGGGAATAAATCCGACTCACCCTCTTAAAAATTAGGCCAACGCGTGCACCACTGGGTCACGACGCTGCCGGGGTTGTATCAACCCCTGTCGGGTGTCTTCTCGATTTTCTCTTCGGAAAACCGCGCGACCGCAGCCCAAAATATATGGTGCAACGTTATTATAACAGCCGTCCCCGAAGAGTCGCACACAAGTCGCGGAGGCGGCGGAATTCCTTGGAGAGATGCCGCCTTGTTTTGATATTTTGATAAATGTACACAATAAAATACGATGGCAACGTGCAACAGTGTGCGATATTAATTAATAGGGGTGGCAATTTATTGCCGCCCCCGGGTGACACCACTCGCCGCAAATACCTCTGATTTTTATCACAACCAACACGTTCAGTTATTGGTTCTGATAAAATAAATTATGTTCAACGTTGTCAAAGTCAAGAGCACGTTAAGTCGGCTTAAGTTGAGTCGATGAAAATGTTTCGTTGACCAAAAAGCGTCCACCGTTGTTCCATTCTTATTTATTTCTCCCGTTTCCGCACCAATTTGTACGTGTGTTCCTTTCCACCCTCTTCGCTCCACCCCCGACCCTCCGCCACCATTATCTTTCCTAATTCATCAAGGAAGATTGCCACGTTAATTTCAGCCGGATCATTAGGTAAGCCCCGGTTGTCATCGAGGGTGGCGTTACAGCCGAAACAATCGACAAGAAAAACAAGACTTTCCCTAAGTCCCGGGCGACTTGATGAAATTATTATTATTATTAAAAGCATCGGAAGGACAAGGCGACTCGACATTAATTAGTTGTTTGCGAGTGGAGCAATTAAAAAATTATTTGCACATCTGCTGTACGCTCTGCCCCTATCAGGCCGTATCCGTTTCCTTTTCGATCGCTCTCTAATTGATGGACGAGTATTATTAATCCCGAGATAAGACGACGAGAGATTGGACGAATGCATTAATTTAGACTTAATTGGCCAAATCGGAGTGGGGGACGGGGCGATTGTTTCAGCGGCGACGCAGCTTCCAAAATAATAACAGCAATCATGATAATAATTGTTTTGCTGGTCTCTAAAAAACTTACAAAATTTTATGATGTGTTAATTAATTGCTTATCTATAGCAAATTTCAATAATACGTAACAGTACCCACCTAAGATAATGCAACTGAGAAAACTATTACGTAAGTGGCTTGACTTTATGATAATAACATAAAACAGGACCTGTATTAAGTTTTCTCTCATTTTAATTATTTCTCGTGTCTTTTTTTTTCTGAGCGGAGTAAAAGTACTTCAAGTCCTAGGAGTAGAAGTGTCCGTAGGCGACTAGACCGAGTCAAATGTAAGGTTATTTGAAGCACTTGTCATGATTTATTTATTAATAAATTACAAGAATTATCAATTACACGAAATATTTAATATCTAATTATCCCCATTAAAATAAAGCCTCTAAAAAAGCGAAATAACGAAATTATTATCCAATATTTCACCGGTTCCACTGTGGTTAAAGACGAGCCGCGCGTTGTGGGCGTGTCCATGGATGTCAGATCAGATGTCAAAAATAGCGCAAGATTGCCCTTCAGTGTTAATAAGTAAACAGTTGTAAGTTGTAATCGTTTGGTATTTACGTTTTAATAATGTTTGTTATATTTAGGGATTATCTGAAGTACGTCTGATGCCATTGAAAACGGTTAGGGCTAGGGAAAAAGTGTATGATTTCTGCATAATTGCTCCTGATCTGGCTGCAGAGGTAAAATTTCTGAGTTCGTTAGAGGAAGAATTATACATAATTATTGTAGGTTAAGCTTGTCACTAGGTGTGACCGCTTTCGATGCAATGAAATCACCAATTTAACAATGGGAGATATACTGGTGCATTAAAATTTGAAAATAATTGTAATATTAATGTAACTACAGGAAAAAAAAATAAATGAGTTCATGTCCGATTTTTTTTTGTGATCCGCTTGAAGATAAAATAGTATACAGGGTGTGTCAAAAGTCGCGGATACGCTCTTGGAACTTGGAAGTATGTATTCACTTTCGAGTATCCACTACGGTTGTTAGTTTTATTTTATCTAAATTCGTTGAGACACAGTGAGCTTTCAAATGTTAATGTTAAATGTTAAATAAGAACCTATCATAACTGAAATTATCTGTGTTATAAACAAAATAGGTGTTCGAAACGAATCAAAGATAAGTTAAGAACAACTCCTAGTGGTTATAGCGATAAGTATGTTAAAATTAGTCTTCTTCTTTGATGTTAAAGTTTGAGGAAAAATGTCCGAAAACCATTTGGAAACATGCTTATATCACTTGGTAGGCATCACTGAACCCGTGTTTAAAAGGCTGTCCGCGACTTACGACACACCCTGTATACCATTCAGAGTAGAAGGTCTTTTTGTGCTTCGCCCAGTGGCTTGCCACAAGAAGACTCACTTCTACTCTTTATGATATCGGGCCTTCAAATAAATATATATTTAGAGTAGGTGTAGGCGACATTCTAATTCTGTTAACAGTGTAAAGTAATTTTTGTAGGTACCAATTATTCCCGGAGTTACACAGGTTACATAGCAAGCTTTTTTCCCATTTCATATTGTCATATTACGTGGAGGGGGAATAGGGAGAATGCACTACAAAAATTAAAAATACTTTCTAACCTAATTTTATTTCGTTAAAATGTCAGACGTTTCTTGTGTCATTTTCTACGCTGGAAAAATGTTGCAAACAATTGAATTTCCATAGGTTGCTCTAAATATAAATTTATTTGAAGGCCCGTTATAATAACTATTAGATGTTGATTAAGACCGTTGTTACAGCGAGTCTTAAAGTAAATGGTGCAAAAGAAAATGGTCCCAGAC
Organism: Tenebrio molitor; assembly: GCF_963966145.1. Lineage (NCBI taxonomy): Eukaryota > Metazoa > Arthropoda > Insecta > Coleoptera > Tenebrionidae > Tenebrio > Tenebrio molitor. The sequence continues at coordinate 2,076,220 of NC_091049.1, forward strand.
AATGTTTCTGAAGTTTATTTAAGTCCACACTTGTCTTAGATCATAAATAATGTGATTTGGAAGAATGATCACTGAATCACTGAAAAATTGTTGTTCTACAGTTATTTTCGGTTGGATGAAGTAATCTTCTATATATTTATTTTTTTTTTTTTTGTAAAGAAGGTTGGTACTTACAAGAGGTACATCAAAAGAAACAGTAAAAAAATATAGAAGAATCTACGAAAACAGACAAATAAACAATAAAGAAAATGTTTTAACCTGGAAGGAATGGAGGTAAGAAAGAAAAGTGAATTGTATTGATTTGTAAAATAATAAAGAATAAAACGAGGCAAAGGTGCAACAAAAAAGGAAAAAATATCCCATATAACTACGATTGACCTTGAAAAAACAAAAAAAAATCACAATCAAACGAACTGAAGCTGAAGCAAAATAATACGGCGTAACAAAAAATAGTCAAAGGCTCAGAGGACGCTATAAATTAAATAATTGTATTTGAGAGAAAGTAAAGAAAGAACGAAATAGATTGTAAAAGTGAAGACCAGGAGAGGATGTGTAATAAAAAATAAAAAGCAGAATGACGTGAAAATATAAATTTTGATAAACTTGACAAGGAGAAATAATGAAGAATGGTGCTTTAGGATGTAAGTTAAAAAGAATTGTTGCAAAAAAATCGAAAGATTGGAGAGAAGATAGAAAAGAAGCAAGAGAAGGATTTAAAGAAAAGGAGGTTATCCAAGGACTGTGTCGAGCAAAATTGATTTGTAACAAAGACAACAACGTAATAGATTAAATAAAATTATTGGGTGGGTACAACGAATAAGAAAATAAGTGATAAAAAAAAATTTAATTAGGCTAAGCAAAAATAATTCAGCAATTTTCCTTTTTTCCTTACATTTTCCTTACACCTCGGTGGTGAAATTCTACATAACAGGCAACAAAGAAAGGACATGCAAACTTTGATCCACAGTTCATTTTGACAAAAAAAATTGATCTCAAGTTATATTATAAATGGAACTAATACGTTGAAAAAGAACGGAGTAAACAACGGCTTGCCAAGGAGATAAATCCAAAAAAGTAAAAACACGTAAATAATAAAGAAATGCAACGAAGTCGTTTTCTACAACATTTATTTTAACAATTTGTTGTGTTTTTTCACCAAAGTATTTCCGATAACATGCCATTCCTTTACTCTTGTTTTTAGCTGCTTTTCTTGGTGCACGTTTTTATAGTTTTTCGTTTTTTGTTTACAGTAGTTTCTTCATCACTTTATTATTACATTTAACTACCTAGAAAGATTACTATCAAGTCGGGTTTTATTACACACTACTAATTCTTTCTTCTATTCCAGTCACATTAGATATTTTTTGTTTCAATGCAATATCTTGTCCTTTGTTTCCCTTTTTTCTATTTTTTTTGTCTAGCGCTAATAATATTATAGTGATTCTAAAGTTCCACTGTTGATCTACGTTCAAGATTCACTTCAACTATTTTCTATTCGTTTTTATTTTTTTCGGTTTTTGTAATTTTTCATTATAACTGTTTCAATTGCATTTTACTTTTTTTCAATTATCACCTCTTGTTATATTTCATCAGAATTACAACAGCTATATACATATTAATAATAGTTATTTGACTTATTTGTATATCAAGGTGGCGAAATCATTCTTGAACGTATCGAGAGAAGAATTGTCGCCGAGGCGCGGCCGAGGCAGCGCAATTTCGAGGATGTTAAAGGATCTCGCGGTCAAGGTGTACACAACAATTTGTAAAATTTGCAAAATTTACTTCACTGTCAATAAAAACATATGAATCCCGCTTACATGTCGCTATAGAAATGACATAAATAAGACAACTCCCCCAGAATTAAAAAGTACCTAATATCAATTCTGCGCTTTCTAATTTCATACCCGAAACATCTAAAAAGGTCAGTTTTACATGGAAACTCTGATTTGTGTTAAATATTAAAATGACGTTTACTTTAACGGCAATCGTTAAAAGCAACGGCCGCGAAATTGGATTTCGCGGCCTGTTTTAGGTACGCCAAGTGCTTGTTTCGCGTACGATGGATTATAAATTATTTGCTAAATTAATTTTTATTTTTCAGTGACATTCTAGTTACACAAGTTCAAATATAATATTGGTGACGCACAGAAAAATGTCTCTAATGTCACTGTTATTATAAAAACACGTTGTAAACAGATAAATGAATGACAGGGTCGACATTGTCAAAGCTGATTAGTGTTTAACAAAGAACGTTGTTGTCTTGAAGCCAAATATTATTTTAGATTAAACTTTGCATTGGATTTGCATAATCTACACCAAGGCTAACGGATCTGATTTGCAATGACCCCAACTTAAAAGTTTACCAAGTCGAGAGAATGTCGTGGAGACCCTCCCTGCTGCACGCGAATAAAATTAATTCTCCCATCCGGAGGAGATAAAAATTGGCGAAACCCGGAAACCGTCAAAAGGCACCGGAATTAGCCCGGACAGCGTGTCGTTGGCCTCCCCGGAGTTAAGACGACATAATCCAGGGGATGATCCCCTTTAAAAGCAAGTGTCCACGCCACGGCGAACAGCAGGATCAAGGACCGCACGCCGAGAGAAGAATTATGGTGTAAACCACCGCGGAAGAAACTCCCCGAGAACCCCCCGCGAACACAATTAAATTTCCACCCCCGGATATGTCGAAGTTTTTCCCGAAGCGTCCCTTCACGTGACCGAAAGATCATCAACGGCAGCCCCTTAATGGTTAGGCGAGAAAAATCATTAGGCCCCGGAAACATTGCATCATCACTGCGAGAAATGTGCGAGGGATGGGGGCGGCGGTAATTAACCGAAAGGGTGTGTTTTTTTTCCGGGGGTGCAATTGCATACAGAGACAATATAAGATGATCGCTCGCTCAAGTGTTGAACAAGATCGAGTTGGTGTAAGTGCACCCCCGGGGGTGTTTATGGTCATATAAAGGCCCTTAAAGCGAACTTTGCCGTGTTTTATATCGTGTTCGGAGTAGCTCTATTGTCCCCGATTCGGGGAATTATCAAAGTCTCATACAAACTGTATTAAATCGGAACTTGGAGAGAAACTATTGTGGCGGCGGCGGTGGCGGCGGCAGTCCCTTCAATCCCTGCAACTTTACTTGTGACTTGTTCTTCGAGGATTTGACAGAGGATCATGCACAACATCCTCACGAGGGTGAATCTCGCACAAATTGTACAATAATGATTTTGCAAAAAATAACGATGACCACCCCACGCCTGAATCAAGCTCAGACGCAACTTACAGCGATCATGGAATAATTTCTACGCAAATAGTCTAATTAAAAATAATGAACGCGCCATTTAATAAATTAAAGAAGGTAAACCATAAATTGCTAGTTAAATCAATCATCGGTCTTTTTTTTATGATTAATCTACATAATAAAAGAAGGTTGGAAAAACTGGTTTAATCACTGCAATGTGCATCTAGTTAACATACATATTTTTTTCTTGTGTGTGGTGCGTAAAAACGCAAAATAAAGGATTTACGTTTATATTTTGTTTCAATGACAGGTTCAGATTAATTTTATCTAAGAAAAAAGCGACGACGCAAAAAATGTTAAAAATAACTAGATAAAAAACGTTAATGATGGGATGTTTGTTGTAAAAGACGTAAAGGATTTGCAGCAGGTGTAGAAAGGAAATAATTGGTTTGATTTATCAAACAGGCAACAGGAGGCAACTTTGTTTAATACAAATTTAAATCAGATACATTAATATTGTATGAAAAAGTTTGAAGTGTCCAAAAAAAGCAGGAGGACCACACTTTAGACCCGTAAATGAGAGTGGTGCAGGTGCGATGTCTACCCAAGGTGTAATCTCAAAAAAATGAAGAAGATGAAATGTTGTATTTTGACAAATTACAAAATAATTAAAAATCTGGAGGATTTTTGGAAAGTGGAAAAAAAAAGAACTAGCGAGGGAGAAACAACGAAGAAGCAGTAAGTGGAATGTTTCATCTGTTGCTAATTACAAAATAATTAAAAATGGATGTAGACAATTATTTCAATAAATGAATAAAATCGACAATAGAAAGAAGAGTAAGGCAGAGGCAGTAAATTTAAATAGAACGGAATATGCAAAATACTGAAGAATAAATCAGAGCTGCGACAGAAAATAATGTTGTGCAATAGGGAAAGATTGACAAAAGATGCGAGAAACTTGCAGAAAAAAAAAATTGAAATGGTAAATTTTCGTTTTTTTAATAAATAACATAATTACATAACATTTTTAATTTACAATGCAAAAATTTCCGATAATAATGTGAAATCTGGAAAGGTACCCCGAATGCTTGCAGCGTTTCCACGTAGAATGGCAAGGGAAATCCTCTCCAAAAAGGAATTTCTTTGATTTTGAATCGCCTGATTTCGCGATAAGTCCGTTTCCGATGACATTAGTTAAATCGATGGTTTCTTTGCATCAAGGGCCTAACATTTCAAAGGCTAAACCTTTAAATACATATGTAGTTTGACGAAATAAAATGGTAAATATTTGGAATTATAAATACAAGAAAAACGACGAAAAAATAGATATAAAAAGTAAAAATGGTACCGAAGCAAGCAAATCAAGAGCTAACAAGATTGTATGGAGATAGATAGAGATAGATGGAGATAGATAAATAGAAAAGACAAATATTGTAGGTTGTCGTCAATATAAGAACAAAAAATGATTACAAACCATATATCCGGTGTTCATTTAAGTTTATCCTCAAAGAAGGCATTGAAGAGTCGATTGTGAATGGACCACGGATTACGGATCAGGGATCAGCTGTTTAAATCCAACCTCACTTTTTGCGTTGTTTGTGCAGACTGACGAGTGGTGCGTTCACAATCGACTCTTCAACGTAAATTTAAATGAACTCTAAATATAATGCTATTTCGATATCAGAAAAGAAAATTTCAAACATCCGATCAGTAAGAAAATTTACAAAAAGATTTTAATGATGTAGGAATATAAAACTGATTAGCCAGAGAAGCTTAGAAAAAGGTGAAAAACTATGGATCTCAAAAGACTAAAGGTAGTAGTGTCAGTTTGGAATAAAATAAATAATGCAAGAAGTCAGAAAAAGTAGTCGAAGGATGAAAATAAATTTAAAAATAAATAAAGGTGATGAGACACATTTTATTAGATGATAAACAATGTTATACAGATGTCCTAAAATTATCAGAACGTAGAAGATCATGAGAAAAATGTCTGTCTTCTTTAGTTTCGAAGATACGAGTAGAGATGTTGGATTTTCTCATGGGCTATGAGTCATATTTGCGCAAACGACGAGTATCGGTCTCAAATACACGCTACAAACCGACCGAAAAACATCGTCATCCGTTACGTTATTGTCGTTTCTCTCTCATCTATTTGCGTGTAAAGTAGTCGACGTTTTCAGTTTTCATTTACAGATTTTTCAGCAGTTTATCGCTCCACCTCCGCGCAGATATTTCCAAGGTCACAGCCCATGACAGAATTCAACACCTCTACTCAAACCTCTCTTTCACAGGAACCAGGTTCAAGGAATAACAATTTTGAAGGATTGTAATACTATTTTCTATTATTATTTACTCTACCATTTTCAGCTTTTCCAAGAAATGACTTTGTGTCGATTTCACCTGACCAATCATGTGGCAACATTGCATCTAAATTCACCTATAAATTATTTTAACGTAAATGAATCAAAATAAAAATTTCTTACAATTTACAAATGTGTGATTTTCAACAAAACTTGCTGTAAACAATGTTCTGTCCATTTTCTTCTAATTCTTTCTTTGTGTATTGATTATACTTTTATTCTTGTTTGTAATTTTCCTCAAGTTCTTTCTTTTTCTTTAGGTATTATTTTACATACAAAATGTTCTCAAAGAATATGAGTATTCGGACATGCTGAGAAAGTAAATAAAAACAATGCTCTACTACTGCTGCTATAGTTTATCGTAACAGATACCCTGCAAGAATATTGAAATGGAGGTCCTGCAAGGATTACTAGGTGAAGAAATGGGTGAAAAAGTATGAACTAATATTGTTAGAAGAGTTCGTGTTTGCGAAGATAAATCTGGAGAAAATTTTGACATTGCCTCTAATTTTGGTTTAATTTATTTCACTTATTTTTTTTTTCAATTTGTAATGAAAGTTGCACTTTTTTACACGCAAAATCGTAGTGAAAGTAGAACATTTTTACACGAAAAATCGTAGTGAAAGTAGTACTTTTTTGCATCATTTTATTCCATTTCCTTGGAGATGCATACCTTTTTTTTAATTTTTCATAAATCCTTTTGGACCAAATTTCTCAACTTACATCGATATGCAAAAAAAACAGTGTGTACAACACTCTTTTTTTCACTTATTTACTTGATTAATTCGGGCTACGCCCTCGTTAATCAATCTGCAAATTCTTGAAAAAAAGTATGACTTTCATAACAAGTTGTGCAATTAACTATTTAAGTTTGACACGTCCGTATCATTACTGACCTTGCCATTGACCTTAAGACAATAATGTTGCTTCATTGTTCTTTCTTATTTCCACAAATATAAAAAAAATCTACTAATTATTGAAATAAATCCAATATGTTACTTTCAGAAAAAGAAAATAAAGCAGGTAGATGTACTTTTACCCAATAACATACTGTGGAGTTTGCGAATTTTGGGACACTCTGTAGACAAATTTGAACTTTCTAATATCACACAGAAAACAATAAAATATTCTTCACACAATTCTCTTTTCGTTTTTTTTTTTTTTTTGAAAATATTCTTCTTCCAGAGAAGGAATTGTAGGCATTGTAGTAAATCAATACCCGTATGTACCAATCTATGAGTACGCTTTCGTTTTTCCGACCAATTGGTCTGTTTCTCTGTTTGACGTTCGATTCCGAACTGCCACCCGTACGAGTCAATCTACGAGTCGATTCTCGTATTTCAGGTTCTTTGGATATTTTACTTGAACCTTTGCGACAAATCTTGAGCCGCGTTAAAAACATAATCGTCTCCTTTTAGGAGAGGCACCCAACAGTAACTTGGTGTATTTCCGGAGCCGTCCTCAAGCTCTCCTAATTAAACAAAGATTAAAACATTAAATTAGCAGCGGATCACTCCCGCCCCCGCTCCCGGCCGTCAGTAGGAGAGTCTGTTTTATGAAAATGCGTATGTTAATGAATGCAAATGGCCCCCCATTTACCAGACAACACGACGGCTGTCGGTTCCCGTTTAACGTTACGAGATATTAATTGTGAACAGCCATTATTATTACGTCATTAGCACTTTACGAACAGCTTTTTATTAGTCTAGATTTTTGCATAAATTTGAATTCGTTCCGACAGATTGCCCTTGCGGAGGGTGCGGCCGCCATCTTTATTTTTGTTTAGCGTACGACGTTTTTTCCAAGCGAACTTTTGATTAGTTTCGAAGGCGGCCGGGGCGCCAAGGTGCGATCGGGTGGTTTCCGGTCGAACGACGTCGACCGATCGACGCCGATCGGTTCCCATCCCGTCGAGAAAATTCGACGAAAACGCCTATTCATCGGCGTCTAATTGACTTTGGTAAGTGTTTAAATTAATTAGTAGGGAAGTTTGTTTCTTTGGGGGCGGCTGCCGTGGGGGGCGAATTTAAATAAATGTCGTACGAGGAGTCGCAAGAAAAAATTCCAGGGTGAAATACGAGCGGGGCGATATTGGACATCGGAGGGACGATAAGAAGCGAAGGGTGAAAGGGTGGACCTGGTCCAGTCGTCCACTTAGAATATGAATATTTGATAAACGGCGGCACTTATCGCTTGTTTAACGCGATTATGTTGCGTCTTGTCTTGTTTATGGGGGTAGTTTGCCGAATACGTGCACACACACGACCGGAAAAACCCCGGACGAATTAAGGGGCGAGATTTATTTTTACCTCCCTTGATCTTTTCGGGATCTCGCTAAAATGCTTAAACCTCTTACGGTTAATTAGGGAATATTCGCAAATACTTGAAGGTTGTTATTTTGGAGATTCCAGGACCGTTCTCGGGGGTTAATTATTTTCAATTTCCTACCCCTCAGACCCAGACAAAGCGAACCGCACGCTAAGCCTCAAAAGGTACCAAATTAAACACAGTGTTGTGCGGATGTCCTTTGCACGGGGCGCAGGATAACGCTGCAGGATTTACATTTTCTTCACTCGTACTAAACCCACAAAAAAAAAACATCAAAGCTAACAAGAAAATTCTCAAAAACAAAAACTTCTTCTCTATTATGTTTAATTTGACAGTTTCTGTTTGATTTATTTTTTTGTTTTTTGTATTTATATTGTACAGGGTGTCTCAAAATTCGCGAATTCCGAATTCAGAGCGTGGTAGGGAAGGACCCAGTGGAGTTCGAAAAATACTTAGAAAAAAAAAATCGCTCTTCCTGAAGAAGAAATAAGCACTTTAATTTTGTTCAATACATAGCAGCCTTCATACCAATGTATCTTTGTGGGGGGAGTCCCGATTTTATTTTTATTTCCATATTTGGACTACTGAAGTGATTCCCTACAACGCTCTGAATTTGGAATTCGCGAATTTTGAGACACCCTGTATATTAATTTTTTATAATAATAAACTGGAAGTTTAGTGTGGAAAGTGGGTATATGGAAAAACAAATAATAATAAAATACATAATATACAGGCTGTCTCAAAATTTTAATGTTTTGATTTTGGAGTGCCTATTTTGGTCCCCCTGTAGTGTCGTGTTCAGTGCAAGATAATTTTTCCCTGTCTGGTTGGTAATTAAATTGTTATCATTAGATTAATGCGTCGCTTGCGGTTCTTATCAGCGTCTCCTTCTTGTCGTAACTCAGCAGGTACTTCAGCCCCAATTATCATTAACAAAAGATGAATAATTAAGGTCCACTCGTCGTGGCATCGCCATCACGGCCCATTATCCCCGCCGATTAATATCAACGTAGAAAATGAAAAGAACCCTTTTTCGCGTTGGTAAATTCCGGCGATATTGCCATCCCATTAATTAATGTCCAAGTGGCGGCGATACGGAGGCCTCCCTCGGGAGCGGCGACGTTTAAGGGACGTCGGTCCTCCTTCGTCCCCCCCTCGCGGACACGGGTCAACCATAATTAACGCCTCTCGTTAATCATATCAAAGTTTATGGCCAGAAAGCCCTTTTGTGTAAGATCGGCCCAGCGGGGGCGGCTGCGTTTTTTCTCGGCCCGCTCCCAGCCCATTTTTCATTCGATTCCTCTATGTGCACTTGAGACGTGGCGACCGGAACACCCGCCGCTTTTAATCCGGGGGACGGAATCAAATCTCAACAATTAGTACACACAAAACCGAGTGGTCAAGCGTGCTGGCGATAAATCTCCGCGTTTCTTACGTACGCTGTACAGATAACGTTATATTAATTAAATGTTCTTGCTTGTTGTGCGCCCTTTCATGCCGTACGCCATAATTTAAGCCCAGGACAAATTTACTACTGTTGCCTTATCGGCGGGGGGTGGACGGCGACGCTGTGCTCGGGGGTGGAAAGTCGTCGAGGAATTACCACCCGTGACAATGGGAATATCGCTGGGTTGTCGGCGCGGGGCGGCGAGGGACTCACACATCATCCAAGCAATACATATACACGGTGGCCGAGGAAATTATCCGTGTCCACACTGTCGATTTTTCTCTCATTACTTTTGAAGCTTCCTACTTGGTAAAAAAACTACAAATAAATTATTTTAGATTTGTATGAGCTGTCAGTTCCTGTTTAGAAACGTTTTATTCCGGAAACGAGCACACTTCAATTTTTTCTAAATTTAGATACGGTAGTTTTGGCATAAAAAGACCTACAAAAGGTTTAAATAAACATTGAGAAATATAAATAGAAAATTTACCGGTTCTAGTTAAATATATAATTAAGTTACAACTTGAAAAAATTAGAATGTATTAAATTTTTTGTCCGAACAAAAAATAATCCTTATATTGTTGTGTCTGTTAAATTCAAGTTAACCGTGTCAAGTTGCTTTATTTGATCAATATTTTCATGCTTCATTTGATCTGTTATTGGTGCCTTTCCTTTTCGTAATTTGCATATTTGTAGTATTTCGTATTGTTGTTACGTTATTCGTTTTCCTTTCTCTTGTTTGGTAAACTGTCAATTCGCAATTGTCTGTTTTTTTGTGTCTCAGACAAAAGGATTCACTTCTACTCTTAATGATATAATCTACTATTTTGCATCTTCTCACCTGTATCATTTATTTTAAGCTATTTGAAGCTTGTTCTGCTTCATTTAAGACATCTTCCGGTAAAACACAATCATTCAAACACATTTTGCTAAATTGCTACTTTTATAAACAACCAAATGTAACTATGACATCTGAACATATCATGCAAACGCGATTTCCAACTCGAAAAAACTTTTTTTGTGTTTAACAGGCTTAAAAATGATAATAGGGGTTGATTTTTGTGGGTGTCAAGCGGCGAAGGTGGCGATATACTCAGAGGATGAAATAGGGGTGAAGCGGCGAAGGTGAGGGTATTTCCAACTCGAAAAAACTGTCTTTTTTTCTTAACAGGGTTGAAAATGGTAGTAGGGGTTGGTTTTTGTAAAATTAATGTAGACAGTAATTTTCTTCTTGTTTTGAAGATCAAGTGTACAAAATTTCATCAAGATCGGAGTAAAACTGTAGATTTGCATACAAAATATACAAACAAACAGACATTCAGTTTTATATATATAGATAATTATACAATGCAAAATACATCAATGATAATATATCAAAGGAATTATCATTACTCGATAGAGATATCCCTAATGATAAATGAGCCCCGGCCTCGATTCCGTGCCCCTTTTTTCCAATAATAATACTGTTTACCACAAAAAACGTTTTCTTACGGAATATGAAATTTCAAGCGATACCATCTCCGCCGGAGCAATTTTTTCCGCCCAGATGTCCCGGGGAATTCCACCATCTCCGATTAGCAATTTTTAATTGCATCTCGATCCCGCCTGATCTATTATTTATCGAACCGTCCGGAATGAAAACAAAGAACCGACCCGCCCCGACTCCTCATGTTTATTTGTGCATTTTCGTACAGTCGGTCGACTCTTAACGATTTAAAGTGCATATATTATCGATATATCTCGGTTGTCAGTGCAATCGCATTAGAAATGCTAAAATATGCCATCTGGCGGATGATTTATAGGGCCCGGAGAGGGACCGGAGCGACATTCGAACGTTCGCCCGGAGCTTCCGGTTAAGCTCCCGGACCCGATACAATGTCGCGGGAGAGTGGAAAAACGCGCCTACAATACCGGGATAATCTACGACGAAAAAAACACACGACTTACAATCGCCGAATTTAATTGAAAGGAGTGCGATCATCCTTTCTGAGGGGAAGATGACGGATTTTTTCGGGCGAAGACGCCGCCAGAACTGATATGTCGGAGGGATGATGTGTTTCGGACTGTCATTAGCACCCCCCATGATACTATCTGTTGGCGTGTGTGTGTGTGTATAAAAAGCCCCGGAGCGGGACGTCACAATGGATATCTCTGCGCGGTCAATGTTATGTTGTGGTGTGATTTTTCCACGTCACTACAAGGCGACTCTTTGTCTGATAAGGAATGTCTTCGGCCAGGGGCGACTCGTTAAATATCAATTCTGGAAATGATACTCAAATATCCACAATGGCAGATCTAGATTTCAGTAGTTATTCACAGGAAGAGAGCTTTCGGTCACGCGAAATCAAGTGAACGAAAGCGGCTGTCTTTGGTTTTGTTCGATACCTCCTTAGAAAATGAGTCTGTAACTTTGTATTAAAAATTTTAAATAAAAACCAATAACATTTTTGAACGGATCTGTTGCTATTGTGAAAATTGTGGAAGTTATATGTTCCTGATGATGTCCTGGAGGAGCCAAGTGCCGTGAAGTACCAAATGTTGCCTAAAAAATCAAAATTACGTTATCAGAAAGAATTGGAAAAACCAGTGAGTGAAAGACTGTGAGCGAAAAACGATGAGCGAAAGTGAAGTGAACGAAAGAGAAACCTTCACCCACTAAAAAATTATAACAATTACCTCTCAAAGCTTAAAATTTACTTAAATAAGCTTCACTGATGTAACATTATTTAGTAAGTAAAAGATATGTCACTTTTGACACATGTTATCGCAGAAACATTTATTTAAGCAGAGACATTACTCTCGCCTGCTCCAGCATCCAAATAGTTTTCGTCGCCCCCATCCTGTCCTAGATTATTACTTCTGAATCGCTACCCCTATTTAAGAAATACATTGACGTGAAGGGTGAAAAAGTACATTTCATCCTTAAGAATCAGTCGAAGTCTTAACCATCGAACCCATTTCGGTTTCCGTCGTGGATGCCGCCCCTTCCGCGCCGCCGATGTCCCCGTATGCATTCGTCAAGGCAAAGGGGGCGCTGCTGGTATGTATAAGAGTGGAGAATGTCACTGACATCGCATTAATCTCACTGAATTAAGATGCTCAGACTGCATCATTACTTACTGGGCCCTTTTGTTCGGGAGGGTGGTCGGCGAGGGGGTCGGAAAATATTTCCAGGAAAAAACAAACGTGTCCCGTTCCGAATTGGAATGGAAGTTCGCGCGGCCCAACTGCTCGCCGGATTATTCTTTTAATTACGGCGAAATGTTTGTTATGTAATATATTTTATAGGGCGGTAATGTCCCTGAACGTCCTCGGCGAACGACCGACGAGGAAAACGGCAAAAAACCGGAGCGTTCCGGAGGAAAAAACCGGGAAGGCGTAGTACTGATGCTTTTTTTCCGCTCACCCTCCCGGGTGAAAAATGAGCCCGGATCTCGCCCGAGTTCCACCGGAGCCGGACTAACACAGGAGCGGATTATCGTCCATTGTCTCATTACTATCTCCAATTTGAAAGTGGGACAGGGCCGGGAAGGGTTGATCGACGACGCGAATCACTTCAGATGACTGCTTAAGACAAATCAAATAAAAAATACAATTCTTGACACTGAGACTTTCAGTGCAGATAATCCTCAGCAAAGCTTGCCCTTCAATTCAGTTTTAACAAATTACGATAATTATCTGGTCTAATTATGGTGATGACTATGAATAAACTAAAGACATCAAAATATATAAACATTTATAGAACTGTTAAAAATTGTATGTTTTTGAATGTTCTGCGAGTGTTTTTACGATAAGCGATGCTACAAATGACCCCGACCTACTTCTGTGAAATAGAAAATTTGTTTAAAGATGCTGAGATTTCCACATCAGTTATGGTAGTAGGCGTTGGTTTTTGTAAAATTAAAGTAGACAGTAATTTTCTTCTTGTTTTGAAGATCAAGTGTACAAAATTTCATCAAGATCGAAGTAAAACTGTAGATTTGCATACAAAATATACAAACAAACAGACATTCAGTTTTATATATATATATAGATTTCTATAAGAAGTGGAAGATAATAAATTTAAAACAAATATTACCCTCATGATTACTGTATTAAGTAAAATACATGTACAAACAATGGCAAGTATACAGGGCGTCACAAAAACAAATATCGGATCGTTATTTCAAATTAAAGTACTCGTACCATTCAGTCACCTCCTTTAATAAGGAACATCATTTTTAATACACTACCTACTATGAAAAAACAACTTTCAGCGCCAACTAGAGCACTGAAAGAAAAGTCTTAACTTGCTGTCCTATATCAGCCAATCAAATTCGTTGAAAAGGGATCACGTGACAGATAAATTATATTCTCCACATATAATTCGGATTATCAGAGCATGTTTCCAACATTTCAGAACTTAAAGAAATCATTTCTGCCTAAAGGTCAAAGTTATGTAAGAATATTCCTCGATTCTGCATCGTTCTCATTGTGAAACACCTGTGTCCATTTTAATAAACATTCTTAAGAGTCACTCGAAACGACATTAGAACTGGAGAAAGCTTTTTGCACAAAATCCACAATATCATTAACTTTTACGTAAATTCCTTAATCGAATAAAAATTATTTTTAGCGACTTTCTAAAGTTTCTTAAAGTTGTGTTTTAATCATTATTGGCGTTTTGCTATTTTTTTTAATTATTGCAAATCAAGCGTGTCGTGGAGATTCCCAGTACCGAACTGAAAATTAAATTATTAGAAAATATTTTTTAATACAATAAACTGCAAGAACATAAAATTTCAACACTCGGTATATCAGAGTGTGCGAAGAAAGGGTGAACATTGCAGAACGAATGCATCATAGATGGTAAATAATCTAATTACGCATGAAAAACGCTGACAATAACCACCGGAAGCCGTATCCAGCCGTCGTAAAACGTACGGTCTAATCAACGACTCGGCGTTAATTTTTCAAATGTTGTGCGTTTTGAGCTGTTAACCGCGTATTATTGCCAATAAATAAATTGGATTTACGAGCCTGCGTAACGTCTCGTTCCACGACGATCTTCCTTACATCAAAACGATATTACATTATCATTATTGTTTGATTGCGTGGCCGCCGACGATAGGTGGCGCTCACGCGACTCTCAATTTTTTTTTCTTTCCTTCGTGCTGCTCTCCTCCATCTCAATTAGATTTATTCCAAGAGATGTCATCCGGTTCTCTATAATTATTGGGCTACCGCGCACGTAAGTCTATTAAGAACGAAGGAAAAGATTGAAGAATAGAAGGTCATTCTGCATCGTTAGCTGAGCAAAGACCTCACGCATTCCTCACCTACCGTGTTGCGTCCGTCATATCATCGTAATATCCATTGGACTAATTTCACGGGACGTTTTACGTTGAAAAACCGTCGAAATTAGTACTCGCATACAACCAGTCCACGGTTGGTAATTCCATCGATAAGACAGTTATTCCGGTGGTTATTAAGGCCGGCGGTTAATTGGTCACAGACCATTGGGTATGGGCATCATCGAGTGGGTGTCGGTGTCGCTTCCAGGAGATACTTTGGTCCGTGAAGATTCTATTGACTGCCAGTGTTATTCTTTTGTGCAGAAATTTTAATCAGAAAAAAATCTTTCATTAAGCACAAACAAGAAGAGAAGTTAATAATGGAATTCTTGGAAGTGAACATAAAAAGGAATTCTTTATTACACACAAAAAATCAGAGTAATAGTAGATTATATCATTAAGAGTAGAAGTGAGTCTTTTTGTGCTGAGCCCCGAGATTGAAGACCGAGGCGAAGTCGAGTGTGCCACTTTTATTAGCAAGAAAATGTTTTGTTTTTCAAATTTTCTAAAATAAATTTACAGAAACAGCTAAGTATTTCTTACAAAAAAAAATCATAGATAGTAACTTTTTGACAATCAAAGCAAAATTTCGCTTCCAAAGCAAAAGCGGGCCAGAAAACGCTAATAACTAATAAGACATAATTTCATTCAAAAGTGAAACTGTGATTTCTGAAAGAAGGAAGTTTAATGTCGTGCTTTTCGAAATTTAAAAATTTCAAAATTTTCCAAATTACCGTAAAATTAAATCGAACTACAACACCGTACAAATATTCAATTTTTTGTACAGTTTAAATGTAATTAAAACAATCAATTCTCTTTATACAGTTGATTTTTAAGACATTTTAACCTTTTGTGTAAGAAACAATTCTTTGATTAAAAAAGGACTCTGGGAATTTTTGGATTCTTCTTGATCAGCGAAAATCAATACATATACAGGGTGTCTTAAAATTATCGTATTCCGAGTTCGGGGCTTAGTAGGGGACATCCTGTTGACCAAGTAAAAATGTTTAAAAAAATTGCTGTCACTTTGAAAAAAATATCAAAGTTGCCAATATTTGTTCAAAAGTACTTACCTGATTAGTATTCTAGCTATGTTGTACTTCCCTTTTGAACAAAAATTTGAAAAATAAAACTTTTATTTTTTCGAGATAAAAATGTTTTTTCAAGAAATGTCTTTTCATTTATATTTTAATATTTTACATAATCATCCTCACCATATTTCAAAATGAATGTCAATCATTTATATTTTTTATTTGAAGAAAACGAAAACATAATGAAAAATTTGAACCTTCAGACCCATATCTTTGTAAAGACCCCCCCCCTATATTTTTTATTTTATTTTTTCGAGATTCCTGAGATTTTTCCCTACCAGACCCCCGACTTGGAATACGTTAATTTTGCGACACCCTGTATATTACCTATTTATTTGGTAATAAAAAGTTAATAAGAAGTTCACTTGGTAATAAATTTTAAAACATTCTTCAGGGTATCCAGGTATAAAGGATTGCCAAGTTTGGAAAAAAATATTATTGTGCCGCCTTTTTGAAATACTTCTGACATTAATTAGCCAACAACCTAACCTAAAAATATGACATCCAGAATTATTTCTCAAAATATTCTACATATGAAGCGGCACATTCAAAATTTGACAAGTTTTCATAGTAAGCTGGACCAGACAATCATTTATAGATAGATACCTACCCTGTACATATTATACAAAAGAAATAAATCTCAAATTACTTTTTCCTATAACTTGGGCAAAATTTATTGTAATGGTTTAGGTATAAATTTCAATAAATTTCATGATTTGCTATAAATTGTAAAAATGGATAAGCACGAAAATTCACATATGATAAATCATCGGTTAAAACCATTCGTAATAACAGAATAAAAGAAAAAACACAATTTTAAATTATATTCAGTAGGTCATGGTTCTAATTCACCTTATTTTTTTGCTTTCCAGTAAAATAAAATTCATATTAATCACAGTAAATCAAAATGTGATGACAAGATTTTAAAATGTCGTTACCGTAGAAACCTGTAAAGCCCACTTATTTTTAAAATGACATGATTTTCCGGGAATTTTCCGATAAGTTTGACCGTTGTATTAAAAGAATGAAACAAAAATACAAAATAATCGTGTTAATTTACAAAATACATCAAATACTTAGGTATGTAGTAATTTTATTTTAATAAATTTTTGGTCAGAAATGTCTCCATATATGTACACAGATCCCCCTCGGAATGGACCCGTCCACCAAGCTCTAGATTTATTAGAAATTAATAATAACAAAAACTTCCTACCTTGTGTCTCAATGATTTTGTTACTTTCCATTGCAAATCTTGACACTGATTAGTTATTGTTCTTCTACTCCAAAGAAATTAACTCCAACAGATCATAACGTCGTAACTTTTCCGCACAAGATTCAAATTCTTCACACCATCGAGGTAGGCGCCGCCGTCTTAAAGCCGAACACCTCTAAAGTGCATCAAAAATCGCAATTAAAACGCGAATTCGTTGCCAAAACCACGACTCATTTTAGTTTTGAATCTTGATAACAAAATTTAAACATTCAAGTAAATACTTTTGAACGGACTCACCCCGCGCGCGTTATAATAGACCGGCCCACTTGATGAATAAATTAAAAATCGCGAGTAAGTTTTGATCGACTGGATTTGCTTAATTGTGGAAACCAAAACAGTCCGAGTTTGCTGTGGTGCAGCAAATTGGTAACAGATCACAAAATTCGTGAGTTTTTCGATTTTAAATTTGAACCGACGCACTCATCGCGACACTTTCGACCGACGACAGCGCCGCGGTTTCGCAGGTTTCACACCGCAGCGAGGCCGCGGGAAGTTTAAAAATATGTTTGTCGCGTAATAATCCCGGTGGTGTTTTAACATTCAAATGAAATCGACCCAGCTTCTGGAAGTTGTGAAGGGTCAGAGAAATCAAACCAAATGCAAAGGTAATAAATGTCCTTGCAATAAAACAGGTGTTCGGTTTTTTTTTTAATTCTATGTATTTGCAATTTCTATGTTTTGTAATTTTGTATTCAATAATTTTGTAATCCTGCTTTTGTGTTTTTCTATGAATTCCTTTTTTTTTGTTGTGTACAATTGATGCCTCTCTGTTGACAAATTCATAGATGGGTAGGTAAATGAGAAAAAAAATCGAATGTCTGGTACGGAAAAACAAAAAACAAAGTGAAGGTGGGAGAGAAAGAAAGTGAATGGATTGAGACGACATTAAAAACATTTTTGGTTATGCCGGTTATGTTTATGCTATCGGGCCTTCAAATAAATATATATTTAGAGTAGGCGTAGGCGACATTCTAATTCTGCTAACAGTGTAAAGTAATTTTTGTAGGTAACAATTATTTTCCGAAGATACACAGGTTACGTAGTAAGCTTTTTCCCAATTTCATATTGTCATATTCCGTGAAGGGGGAATAGGGAGAATGCGCTACAAAAATTAAAAATATTTTCTAACCTAATTTTATTTCGTTAAAATGTCAGACGCGTCTTGTGTCATTTTCTACAGTGGAAAAATGTTGCAAACAATTGAATTTACATAGGTTTTTCTAAATATAAATTTAAAAATGAACCTTTGATGGTAAATTTCAAATTTGCCCAATTTCATTGTTACCAACAGATCAGTCATTCTTGATCATACCGTAGATATGACAAATTTTCTTGTCCTTGCAGATCCTCCTCTGAACCTACAATAGACTAGTCCATCAAATTATAGATTTATTAGAAATTAATAATAATAAAAACTTCCTACCTTGTGTGTTAATGATTTTATTACAATCCATTGACATTTTTGGCACTTATTAGTCGTCGTTTTTCTACTTCAAAGAAAATACCCCCAATACCACTTTCGACCGATGATAGCGCCACAATTTCGCAGTTTTCACACCGAAGCATGGGCGCGGGAAGTTTGAAAATATAAACAATATCGGTTAGATGCGATTGTAAAATTGACACTTTTGAGAACTGTCGTGGCGTCAATTTGTGTTACACGTGTTTAGAGTTTAGTTTGATTTTTCGATGTAAAAAAAAATATCGAGTCGATATATCTACAGGGTGAGTCGTGTACATCGAAAGGGGGAGATACTTATAAATAATTTTTTGTTGCGCAGTTTGAGAGTGTCGTACGTGAGGCAAGTGGGTCGGCGGCGCCCCGTCCCCGGGGGCGGCCGCCGCCGCACGTCGAAATCATGCCCGGATCCCGTCCGCGTTTTTTGCGTTAATTAAGGCCGGGTCTAATACGAGTTTTTGCAGGTCCACATGAGTGAAGAGCAGATTACCCCTCGGTCGACGGATAACCGTCGTGTCATTAGCCACTGCAGCAGCGGCCACCTTAAAGACGGCGGCGGCGGCGTAAATATTTTCGACGGTGGCGGCGCAAAAAGGGGGCGGCCGATATTAATTATCCCGGCGGAATCAACACATCCTTGGAGACACGTCAACAATGACTCGGTAACAATGGTTTATTATAACTAGTATCGCCGTAATTAATGATGCGCAAGTATGGAAATGACTCGCCGGCTTTTGTCTGTAATTATATCGGCCCTAATGAGTCCAAAGTAGCCTTATCGCGGCGCCAGAGGGCGCTCTCGCAACCCCTCACCGACGCGACAAAGCCGCCTAATCGTCATATTTGCGGAAAAAATCGACCGACGATAATTGAGCGATTACCCTGAGGAGCTCCACCGAAGTAGGCATTCCCGCCGCCCAATTGAACGACGATAAACAAGTGAATGACTCGACCGCAGCAGGCTTGATGACTTGTAGGTGCCTAGTAGTTTTATTTCTGTTGGCAGCAATAAACAAGTGACCAGGAGCTGCTACATAGGTAAATTACTTAAAAATCGACGATATAGGCGATAAGCTTGAATAACTTTAGGAGCACGACCGCCTGACCACGTCTACACGGCTCCCAAACACCGCACTCCCAACAAATCAAAGCTGGCCGTGATATCTCTTAAAATACGACAAACCACCCCGAACACACACCCAGCGCCCTCTACAACTCAAGATTTGTTTCGTCTTTGATGCCCCCAAGATTTTCTTGATTTTTGCTTTTCCTGTGGATTTGGCGTCCGTATGAACGGAGGCACTCGTCGCGTTCCAGCGAGCCGCCTCCACTCCTGCCGGCCGCAGCATTGATCCTGCTGCGAAGAGTTGTCCGGTCGGCACCACCACTCCGCAGTCATTCTTACGTGAAATTATCGTCTTATTTTCGTTTATTTATGAGAGATAATCGCTTATTGAAAACTGAGTACACTGAATGGGACGATGCCACCGATATCTCGCTATCTGAGACAAAATTGCCCAGATCTAGTCATCGCCCCAGCAAAAATCGATTGTCAAGCACGTACCATCGCTAAAATGCCAAGTCGATTGGCGGCGGGGCCGGGGGCGGGCGAGGGGCAGGGACGGAAACGGATTTTACGTGTTTGGGACTCTGATCATTTTTAATCGAATTTAGAAAATGAAGAAAATTATTTGAAGAGCTTGTCTTTTAGCAAGGCTTTTTATTTTTTGCTACACATCTATAGTTCGTTCTTTCTCTACTCTCTCAAATAAATTTTTTTTATTCGTTGCGTGCTTTGACTATTTTTTATCGATTGTGCTTGGTTTTCGTATTTTCAAGGTCAATCGTACTTATACAGGGTGTTAGTAAATGGTTGGGAATAAATTTCAGGATGAATTCCTTACGAAAAATGTGGCTTAAAACCTAAATAAAGTTTTTCGTTAAAATTGGTAGTTTTCTAAAAAAAAAATGTAGTCCACTATTCGAGAATTTCTCTAATTAGTTCATTTGTCTGCCTAAAATCGCATTAGTTTTGATTTTTTTTTTTAATTCAACGTTCCACATTAAATTTTTTTCTTTAATAAACCATTATTTCGCAGTATTTCAAAAAAAAATACGGATATGCCACAATACATTTATTTTTATTTTTTTCATTTTTTGAGAAAACTACTCATTTTAACGAAAAACTTTATTTAGGTTTTAAGCCACATTTTTCATAAGGAATTCACCCCGAAATTTATTCCCAACCATTTACTAACACCCTGTATAGAATATTTTTCTCTCTTTTTTTTTTGTAGCACTTTTGCCTCGTTTTACTCTTTATTATTTTACTTTCACATTTCTTTTTATTTTATTCTTGGATAACTCTCTTTTATCTAGCTTCTCTTCTATCTTCCCTTTCAATTGTTTTTGCCACTTCTCCCCTACAAGTTTTTTTAAATTAATTTTTTCTAATCACTCTACCATTCCTTCTTTTATTTCACCTACCTCATTGTTATTCTTCCTCCACTCTCTTTCAAACCCATTGTTTTGTTTTTCCCCCTCCCCCCGTTTTATTTGTTTTCCTTCCTCCCCCAGTTTTATTTGTTTCCTCTTGCTCGGCCAAATCTGGCCGTCCACCGCCTCTAAAAACTTAATCCCCGTGACGCGGTTAATTTTTCCGTCCCGGGGGCGGCTTACGCTCCTCTTCCCTATGACGGACAGCATAATTCCGCCGTCGTTTCTACTTTTGTGACACACGATTAAAACCAGCGTCACGCTCTAATCTGGCATTTGCATGGACCGCCGCCCCCGGCCTTCTTTCCCGCGCAAGAACCTCTGACCGCGGTATTTGTCACCGGAAAGCCACTTTGTCAGCGGCGGCGGCTCTCGTGCGAACCGCAAGATATGGCAACTGGCCTGATTTATCGAAACAAATCCCGGGAGTGGACCCGGGGGACGCCGGTCACCGCCGCCCCCATAACTCACACCCGCCGCCCAGATGACGCGTCTTAAGCAGATTCCGACTCATTCGCATCGGTGCTCCCTCCTGATAACGGACCAACAACCAAAAGTGAAAGTCCAGGAAGCTTCTTTTGTTTCGGGAGGGCCGAAAATTATTTTTCAAAAATCTACAAAAAATTCTTTCAGATCTTTTTATTATCTTTGTATTTGTTTTTTTTTTTAGTTTCTGGTACAGTATTTGAAACAAATGAATGACGAAGCAGGTTGTTAATAATAGGACATGTTCGGCACCACGTGACTAGCGCCCAATTACGCAATAAATCACCGCATCCAGAATTAGAAATGCGTAAATAGGTATACCGGAGGAAACAAAAATGAAGCGGTCAGACGTCATCCATCATGGCGCCACTTAAACTGTCAAAACGTTGTGTTTGAGGTTATGTCAAAGCTGGCCGGTCCGCATTCTAATGACCGGGAGATAATAAAATCAACAGGGCGACGTCAGACAAAAAACTAATTTGAAATAATTGAAAGTATGAGTTGAGTCAATTTGTTTAAATTCGCCATGGTGGCAGGTCCAGCCGCAACCAGTTCGGTTGCGCTCTAAGGTGATGGATGGGCGAGGGACGGTCATTTGTTTTAATGAAATTTGTTGTGGGATCGCGTTACCTGTGAAAGATACACCGTGCGTTATTCAAATGTCGTCGTTTCTTTTGTTTCGCGCGCCCGCTCCGATCCCGAGGCCGAATTTTTCACTTTCCATCGCCGAACAATGGACGGATTCTCAACGGTTTCGGAGCGCTCGCTAAACCGAACGACTCGATCAACACCACCTTCTATCTATATTGAAGCGATACTAATTTCAATATTCATGGGAAATTGGCGGCGGATCGTACAAGGAGCAGGAACAATAACGCGCTACCAACCTATTACGGGTGGTGCTGGCGAGGACGCGTTTGACGACGACGAAGCCACCTCGATGCGAGATTACACTCTTAAACCTGACCCAGACGAACACTCTAAACGTTAGCGAAGACCCATCAAGATCTAGCCACTGGTTCTTTTGTTATAAGCGAACAAGTGCTACAAACATACTAATTTTCCCATTTATCAGGTGTTAACGAAGGAAATTTGGAAATTGTGCAGCTTATCGCGTCACCACGCATGCGCTGGACCTAGACACTACACTTACTCATTATTACTATTATTATTATTATTGACAAACTTCAAAAAAACTTTTCAAACTAAGTAATTATGGCTACACTGTAAATTTGTGAATTGAATTTTATATTCTTTCTCCATCTGTCATATGTCATTTCTCAAAGCACACTGTGAGTTTATTTAGTAAGGATTGAGAATGTTGTTGCAGGTCCGTACCGATGGGTGCAGCCTCACGGCCGCATCTCTAACTCCCGGCCTGCCTCGATGCGTCTATTGGAGCGTGTCGGTTGGCGTTTTTTATGGGTTTGAACGCACGTACCTCATTAAAGGCGGGAAGTGTACAGCTCGTTCACAATACTTGTGGTTCACCGCGCACTAAGACAAAATAAAATTGATTGAATAGGAGAAGAAGAAAGGGGAGGAAAAAAGGAGCGATCGACCTTAGCACTGATACGATACGGTCCGTGACAGCGGTTGGGGGGCGAGGGGAGGCGATCGCCACGCACGCGGCTCTAATCGACGCTATAATGGACCGATGAAGGGTTTAATTAAGCAAAAATTGGTAAAAAACGAGCAAAAAGAGGAGGAAGAAGCGAGAAGGAAGAAATCTTGGCGGAGTGGGTTTGGAAGGAGTGAGATGTCATTGAGAGAGATGGCGGGGGTGGTGTACGTTTCGGCCCTGCGGAAATCATCTTCAGGGAAAGAATGGTTTGAGGAGATTCTGAAAAAAATGAAGTAACCGAAAAAATCTTCTCGCGCCATTTTTTGCAGAATAACTAATTCCATCACATGATTGTTGACAGTTTTGATAGGTAATTAGTTAATTAGGTACATATGTATTATGTATGTGTGTTTTGGAACACTCTGTATACTTATTGGTACACTTCTAAAATAAATCTGAAATCGATAATGACGCAATCTTGACTGCTGAAGCATCTTAGGCTATTTTTCAAAGAAAAATAATTTTTGAAAATTTTTAAAAAATAAATGAGACACTAGGTATACCTATTTATAAATGAGTTGCTGATAGTAATCGGTCATTTGTGTTATCTCTCTCTAATCATCAAATCTCATTTATTGAAGATAATTACTATAATATTGGTTATTGTATCGGGTGTTCATTTAAATTCATCCTCAAAGTAGGTGTTGAAGAGTCGATTGTGAACGCACCACGGATTACAGATCACGGATCAGCTGTTCAAATCTGCCTCACTGACGAGCGGTGCGTTCACAATCGACTCTTCAACGCCAACTTTGAAGAGAATTTTAAATGAACATCCGATACATTTGAGAAGACAAACAGTTCATGAAGTGTTTCCAAAATATTTTCAAAAATCAAATGCATACATTTTGAGGTCTTGTCAGTTTCTTTTCTTTTTTCGGTAATAATAACAATAACACTTTGTATTTTTTTGTATTTTGGACTTCTTATTTGATTTGATGGTTTAACACAATTTTCAAATATTTTGTAAGACTGATGGAGATTACATAATTTGTCATTAAATTTGCATTAGGTCTGCCGCTCCGACCATGGCAGATCACTATTTACTCTTCTGCAAAAAGTGGCAATTCCTGCAGTCCCACTGCATCTGGACCCGTTCCGTCACTTTCACCGACTTCAAGGAGATCCGCGGCCGAAATCGAAAAAATTTTTACTCTTGCGCAACTTTTTTCCCAATTAATTATATGTAATTCTTTTGTAATCGATTTTGCACCGGACTTTTTCCCTTCGCAGTTATTCAACTTTTTCCGCTAATATCGTCACGCTCTGTTTGAAAAAAAACCAAAAACCGCTCACCGAATTCCTTACATATTTACTTATTCACCCGTTAATTATCCTTATTAGTCACTGTCCACTCTACTAACACGCCATCTTCGATGACAATTTGTCCAGGCCCCAGCGCCACCTACCCGCAACTGGGAACACTGACGAGAGGAGGACGGTGCTAAGTGCAGGTTGCGGCAGCGGCAAACTACACCGAGTAGAGGTGGCGCTGGTGTCGGGCCAAGAATTTGACAAGCTCCTTGATATTTTTGTTCCTAGATGGCCCACTGCTTCCAGGACGAGTTCCTGTGGCGTTTTTCGTCTAGACCAGGAGACACGCCTTGAAATCAATATTTTCGTCGTCGTCCTTGCATAATCCTTTCACCTCAGACGGCCCCGCGATTGTCTCTTTTTTCCCAAACCAGTGACGTCTACTTTGACCACACGTCACAAAAAATATCTTCACTAATTGTCAATAATAATTACACAAATTTCAAACATTCCAACTGTCATTCCTGTTAATCAAATTTGTCCAGTTGTTCCCGATTTGCACTAATTAATTTAAATTTTCTTCTATTTGTACTTTGTTAATAACAATATCTTCTCAATTATTGACGAGGGTGTTGAGCTAAGCCGCCGCGTCGCTTGGGTTGGTAATATCTCGCGATCCCACCGCTCATTGGTCGCAACGCGGCCAATTGTAACGTGACTCCGCCTCCATCTTTCCAAGGCACTCGCGTTTCTTGTCCAAAAGTAGCATTTTTTATTTGTTTTCCGTGTGAAAGGTGAGATTAATAAAGCGGCTTTGTGTGAAGGGTCAAGGTCACAGAGAGTGAATCACTGCTGAGACCCTAATCACTTTTTATTATACTTCTTAGTGAACAACAAGCTTTGTAAAATTTACAAGATATTATTACAAAAAAAAATTTAATACACATAATCCTATTGTCCTTCACCTTCCTCCTCTTCACTTGAACTCGCATACCCCTCGTCCCTCTCCCTCATTCTCTCCATCACCCCCGAACAAACAAGCATAACCTCAACACCCTCCATTCTCTCCAGCTCCGGTGCGTATCCTTCCATCACGTGGTCCAATCCACCCTCCAGCAAGCACCAAGGACCATCCCTGCACGCCACCCTGAACACGTGCTGGCACGTGACAAAAGGACCGTCCAGGAAAACGTTGAGCTGGGTGGTGGTGACGTTCTCCGGGTTGGTCAGAAGGATTTCACGGCGGAAGTTGTTGAAACTCCAGTTTTCTTGGCTCGCTGTCAGGCGATAGTCGACTGTCCAGGTGCAAGGGACGACTTCGCGCCCTTTGATTCCTATCACGCTGGCAACTTCGTACTCTGGGGGACAAGTTGCTCGGAGGTGGGACACGACTTCCGAGACGTTGCGCCAAGTTGGACAGCCGATCGACATCTGGAAGAAGAAAATAAAATTATAGGAGATGTGGATGCGAAAGGGGAATTTACTTACGTTGGGGGTGGTGCGGAAGGGATGATTTTGCAGTGCGAGGTTCGGAATTCGAATGCATGACTAGGTCCAGTTGGGTTTGCTATTTATAGGGGTTGGCTGATTTGTCCTATTGTTTTATCCCTTCTAGGGATTGGTTTTTACCTGGGAATAATTATTATTTTACCAGAATTTCGAATTGCAGGGGTTCCTTCGAAAATTCGTACCTTCCAAATCGTTGCACATAAATTAAAACGATTGACGCTGTTTGATTTCTGAAGGTTTGCCGCATCTGCTGAGTGTTTACTCAACAACCTGCTCAGTCGCATATGCCTACTGCGATTTTTTAAACATAACGAACTAAAAATGTCAAAAACTCATTTTTTTCAAATAGCACCCTGTATTTATTATTGCACTGGTCGAAAGCTTTTTTGACAAGCTTTTGAACAATATAAGGTTTGTATAGTCGAATCTGAAAATCTAGGGTGCAATCCAAAAATCGCTAAATTTGGTCCAATTTTTCCGTTAAAAAGACAATGCAAAAATTTAGTAGGCCTAACAAAAGATAATCACACAATATGGTCACTCTATAAAGATGAATCAACCAACAAAATAGTGTTTAACAATTTAACATTTAATAATTTTAGTGATTTTTAGTGATTTTAAGATAGCACCCTAGATTTTCACATTCGACTGTACAAACCCTATACCGTTGGAAAGCTTGTCAAAAAAGCTTTCGACCAGTGCAATAATAAATACGGAGTGCCATTTGAAAAAAATGAGTTTTTGACATTTTTAGTTTGGTATATTTAAAAAATCGTAGTAGGCATATGCGACTAAGCACGTTATTGAGTAAACACTTAACAGATGCGGCAAACATTCAGGAATCAAACAGCGTCAATTATTTTAATTTATGTGGAACGATTTGGAAGGTACGAATTTTCGAAGGGACCCCTGCAATTCGGAATTCTGGTGAAAAAAGCTCCACTCATCAAAAACGATGGCAGATAAATAATAACAACCTGTGTAGATTTGATTCACAATTTATCATAGAATCCAAAAATGAAATCAAACTGGGTAGGTTCCATTTAAAAAAACATAACTGTAGTGTTTTTATAAAATTCGGACACCCTGTATATACACCGCAATATTTTCCGAATATGCAGTAGAAGCGTAGCTATCATCTAGAAAAAAGAAAAAGTTGGTATATTTAATAACAAGCAAGTTATGGAGCTTTTTCGCAACTCTGGGACACCTGTAGGGATGTTCTTTGGTTTGTCGGAAATGCTAGATAATAATTTGAATTTGTCAATTTGCCGCGTCAAGATAAATTGCCAAATTAGGAAATTCAAAATTACTAAATTGAAACACCAAGTACTGTCATACCTATTGACAGCACTGATGGCAAGACTGTGAAATGTACCTTTCCGTTTGTTTTATTGTTATTATTGACAGCTGACATAAATTTCAAATTTAAACTTCTTGGTTTTTGTAATACCTATTTTATTGATAATCGGAGTCATATTTATTGGAGCAACGCTTTTGATTGAAATGCGTTTTCCTAGCTATAACTTGTTTGTTTTTAAAACTCCTCATTTTTCAGTAACAGAGATAACCCAATTTTGGGCGATCTATCAAATTCACGTCACTTCCGGTTATGTGACAAATTTAGGTAACAAAGACGCAAAAAAGTTACCATAGTTTTATTGCCAACTCAAACAGTAATTGTTGCTCACGCGGTATATCGGGAGATACGAAAAGATACGAAAACACGTCGTAATTATTTAAATCATGCTCAGAAAAGTAATACATATTGGGAGATTGATTTCATATCAAAACAATTATAAATCACACAAACAGGAACAACAACAACAAAATTTCTCTTTATAAGCTCTTTATTTTACCCGCATTAAAGCATTTTTAAAAATACAAAAAAAAAAGAAACAGGGGAATGTGTTACAATCAACGAAAATAATAATAAAACAATTGAGAACATTTAAAAATAAAAAAAACCTCTTAACTCCCAAAAAATCCAAACATGACACCTTTACACTTTTACTCTTTTTTCTCTATTAAGCAAAACTTGAAAATCAGTTTATTATCAATTACTTACGTTATCTTTGATAAAATAAACAGGTTTAATAGTTGTTACTTTCATCCGAGCATTAATAAAAAAAAAATTTTTTTTTTAAGATATCAATGACTAAAAGTTGTATCCTACAAAAAGTTAACAGTTTTTTTGGAGGTCCCTGAAAGCTTAAAATTTTCGTGGTATTTTACACTCCGTGCGGTAAAATGACATATATGTAGTTTGACTAGTGTGTAAAAATCAAGATACCGTAGCTGTTCAAAATGTGTAAACATATCATTTAGAGTTGAGGAGGCCAAAAACACATTTGCCATTGTAAACTAAATTACTCAGCATCATTCTTAAGAAAAAAAAGAACATTTTAGAACCCATAATAAATGACCTTGATAGGTTGTCGTTTGACCTTTACAATACTAGCATCTATAATCTATTCATTTTGATTGTGACCACTCCCTAGTAACTTTTCAGTTGCTAGATTATTGATAGGGAATTTTAGATAACACTAAATCCAGTCGCAGTTGGCAACTTTCGGAGGCGCCATTTTGTCAGAAACGTCACGCTCACAGAAGACAGAACGGAGAACGACTTGCGCAAACGTTTTTCGACGTACACTGTGCGCATATCTATAAAATTGAGTTTTGGTACAAAATTTTAGAATTCAAAAAGAAAATATGCCACGTCGTCTTCCCAAAGTTGGGACCAAACGGTTAATATTGACTTGTTTCGAGACATTTATTGAAGCCAACGGGAAAACAACTCGCAAAGACGAACGTCACCAATAAAGGTGGTTTTTTGTTGTACATTTTGGCTAGTAAGTGTTGTAGTTTGATACATTCTGCCTTATCATCCCCTGTAAATCATTTTTTTGAACTTTCTGTCTGATTAGTTTTTATCTGAAAATATTTGTATTAATCAAAATCAATGCTAATTGAAAGTTCTGTCTTATTGCCAAATGACCATTTCCTTCGTTCTTCCTTAATATCGAGAATTGCATGAGGTGATTTCGAAGTTTTTAAGTTAAATAATCTGTACCTGGATATAACCCCACTTTTCAACAGACGTGAATACAGAATCAGACAGACGTTTTTAGTTTCTCCTACTTCAAATATTGATTTCCGTTATTAATATTGATAAATACATTAAAATCATTGCTTTACTACCATGGTCAAGTTTTGACTATTTTTTTTCGTTGTGGTCACAATCAAAGTGAATAGATCTTACATACTTTTTTGGAGAAAATCTATTGTGCAATAATAGTAGTTTATTAATGAGTTCGTGTGAAAATTGGGCTTTTTTTGGCATGAGTGGGTCAGTTTAAAACGCGAGTGAAACGAGTATACAGTATATACGAGTAAATAGTATACAGTCTAGTTTTTAGATATTATGGTAATGGTCCAAATACCTAATTCGGCTAAATTAAGAATTTTTATTTTTCCCATTTATTGCAACAAAACACCCTTACGACTCATTTATTAGGGGTGGACATTTCCTTAGGAATAAATTTTAATGTTTCTCAAAATATTGTTTTGTCGGGATAATAATCCTTAAAATGTTGATTTAAACATTCAAATGAAATTGACCCAGCTTCGTCAAAATTTTAAAGGCTCCGAGAAATTGAACCAGGTACAAGGGTAATAAAAGTCCTTGAGACAAACGGTGCAATTAAACAGGTGTTCCACATTTTTTGGAATTTTACTTAGGTTGAGTTAATGAATTTGATGTTTCAGATTAAGGGAACTATTCAAATTTTTGTTGGATGTGAAAGGGCGACAATTAGAAATAAACAGCTTCATCGTAAAGATGAACAAAAGGGCTTGCAGGTGTTGTTAGACAAGTAACAAGACGAAGTAGAAAGAGAAAACACAAAATGAAAGTGAATGAAGATTTCAATCTCATTAGAAAGGTTTTTGGAAATTCAAACAAAAATAGAACAATTTCAAGATTTTGAATATCAACAAAATTTCATGTGGATGACATTGGAAACGTTAAAAGTGCATTTTAGGATTACATATACTTAAAATTATTTAATATTTCAACGTAATCTTCTCTTTGTATTTTTTTTTATTGCATACCTAATACTTGTATAGTCAAAAAGTTGATTCAAGTTTTTTTATACTAGAGTTTGGAAAACAAATATGGGTATTTGAATACTAAGTATAATTTGAGTTATCTAAGAAAAGTGGAATATTTCCTAACAAGGGCGGAAATAATATTTCAACACTAAAAGTTGAATTTGATCATTTCTGAAATACGTAACTTGAAATCTGTCAAAAATAACCTAAAAATTTAGGACTACATAATTAATGTTTCTTTTTTAAATTATACTGGCTATTATACTGGGTGTCCTTAAAAATCTCGGAACAGCTCAATGGGGTCAACTTATGACAAAAATAATCAATACCTAACATTTTATATCTTTTACATTTGAAGATATGGAGGCTCGAAAGGTGCAGCTTTTATCTCATTTATTTTAAATATTAAAAAAGATTTTGACTACTTATGTATTTGTTTTGTACTAAGCTAGTGGTATTATAATTCTGAATGATTGTGATCAGGTTTGCAATTACATATTTATTTACTTCATTATTTACAACATTTCCAGGAAGTGATTTTATGTCTCAAATTCTAAATGGCAACATGGCCTTTATTGTTCTTTCTAATTTCCATGGATAAAAGAAAGAAATATTTTGATATTATATCGGGCCTTCAAATAAATATATATTTAGAGTAGGCGTAGGCGACATTCTAATTCTGTTAACAGTGTAAAGTAATTTTTGTAGGTAACCAATTATTCTCCGGAGCTACACAGGTTACATAGTAAGCTTTTTCCCAATTTCATATTGTCATATTCCGTGGAGGGGGAATAGGGAGAATGCACTACAAAAATTAAAAATATTTTCTAACCTAATTTTATTTCGTTAAAATGTCAGACGTTTCTTGTGTCATTTTCTACGCTGGAAAAATGTTGCAAACAATTGAATTTCCATAGGTTGCTCTAAATATAAATTTATTTGAAGGCCCGTTATAAATAGAACATTTTAAAATGCTGCCACATTTAGTGTAACCAAAAGGTCCATATCTCCCACATAAAAGACAATAGATTTTTTTAAACATTTTTACCTGATTTTTAATGACTACTTAACAACGTACTGCTAAGCTGTTCCGTGAATTTGGGGCACCCTGTATAAATATATTCAAGCCGAAAAAGAAAAAAAACAAAGTCCTAATTCTCGAAAAGCATAAAATCTTGCATTTTTGCAAAAGGTAAACATCCTACCTGTCAACTTGTCCAGGTCTTCTGTGTCTCTTCATTAAAAATTTCTTTTCTTTGTTATGCGCAGTTAATGCTTCTCTATTGTCTATTGACAAATCCGCAAATTGGTAAATGAGAAATTTCTTTGTTTGTCTAGATCCCCCTCTGAACATACAATAGACTCGTCCATTAGTTACTTATCTTGTTATTGTTTTTCTACTAGGTATAACGAAATTACTTGGAACAGGTCATAAAATTGCAAACTTTTTCTCACAAAAAC
Organism: Tenebrio molitor; assembly: GCF_963966145.1. Lineage (NCBI taxonomy): Eukaryota > Metazoa > Arthropoda > Insecta > Coleoptera > Tenebrionidae > Tenebrio > Tenebrio molitor. The sequence goes on from NC_091049.1 coordinate 2,107,699, forward strand.
AAACCCTTCACCCCATTAAATCCAAGTAGGCGCCGCCTCGTTAATGCCGAACACCTGCAATGAAAACACGAATTAATAAGTAGTTGCCAAAAATAATATGATTAATCTTAATTTTGAATATTGAATAAAAAAAAATGTAAACGTTATACAGATGTCCCAGAACTGCCCCAAAGAAAAAAGGGAATAGATATTTGTATTTGTCATATTTGTCAGTGTCAAAATTAAATTTAAAAAAACATATGGACCAGCTGTACAATTTTATTCCAAATCATAGTTGAGGTTATGTTCACTTCACTTCCGGTACCTTCTTTTCTTCCGTGAATTCATTTTCAAAACAAATTTACCTAATGGAGAATCAAGAGAAATCTTTTTCAAATTTGAAATAAACTCCCGTGCGTCAGGGCGCAGGTTCGATGACATTAATGATGTTGACACTCAGTGTGACCAATCGTATTATGATGAAAATCACCAACATAACGTTTTGACAATTGTTTATAAAAAAAATTCAATATTTTACGTTGCCGCGTTTTCCAATTTTGTTACGATATCAATAATTTTTTTTTTGTTCGACAATGTTACAATTTGAGAATTTTCTCCTGCGTGAACGGATTTTGATAAATGTCACAACTTGTCAAAACGAAACGTCAAGCTAATTTTAAAGATTTTAACTATTTTAAACGATTTGGAGCCTTTAAGGGGTTAGTCGAACAAAAAAACATATCTACCTATTCAACTCGTTCGTGTGTAAATTGGGCTCTTTATGGCATGAGTGGACGTGAATAATATACTGTTTTCTATTTTTGTGTCTCAATGAGCATTTCGTGACACTGAAAACAGTTTCACAATAGATAAAAGATCAATTTTATACTATCATTTCTAGTGATTATTGAATATGGGGTTGGTATTGATAGTAAATGTCAGTGTTAAATGTAATGTCATTTGAACCTGAATCCATGTTGTTTGATCAAAATAAACTACATATTATTATAACATTTGGGAGACAATTTGAAATATAATTTTCAATGAAATGACATTGCTTGATCAATACCAACCCAATTCCATTAAAATAAAAGTCACTAGATAATTATTTTATATATTTTTTTAAATTAAATTAATGAAGCCAAAATAGAAAAAATAGCATGTTGTTTGTTGTGGCGGCCCATATAATTATCCCGACGGAATCAACACATCCTTATTGGCTCCCAAGCAATGGTCTATTATCGTATTATCGCAGTAACTAATGTTGCGCAACTATGGAAATGACTCGCCAGCTTTTGTTTGCAATGATATCGGCCCTCATGACTCCATCTTCAATGAAAATTTTGTCCCCAGCGCCATCTAGTTACAACTGGAGACACCAACGATTCGGGCTCGGCGCAGAATGTGCAGATTGCGGCTGCGTTGCACTAGACCGACTAGAGGTGGCGCTGGTGTCGTGTCAAAAATTTGACAAGCTCCTTGACATTTTTGTTCCTAGATGGCCCACTTTTACCAGGACGAGTTTCTGTGACATTTTTCCTGTGGACACGCCTTGAAATCAATACTTTCGTTTTCATCCTTACACCTCTGACGGCCCGCGATTGTCTCTTGTTCCCTAAATAAGTGACATCAGTGCCTATTTTGATCACACGTCACAAAAAATATCGTCACCATTATGGCCCACTAGGTAATTATCAATACCTGATTAGGAACACAAATTCCAAACATTCCAACTGTCATTCCTATTAATCAAATTTGTCCAATTGTTGTTCCCGATTTGCACAAATTAATTTTCTTCTCTTTGTACTTTGTTAATAACAATATCTTCTCAATTATTGACGAGGGTGTTGAGCTAAGCCGCCGCGTCGCTTGGGTTGGTAATATCTCGCGATCCCACCGCTCATTGGTCGCAACGCGGCCAATTGTGACGCGACTCCGCCTCCATCTTTCCAAGGCACTCTGGACAGAGTCGCGTTTCTTGTCCAAAACTAGCATTTTTTTCCCAACTTGTTCGAAATCTTTTGCAAGTTTGTTTCGCCGCTGCCAAAAATTTGCAAAAAGGGTGGCCCAAATTTGTTTTTTTCGGTCAAGTATCGACAGATTTGGACGTAGAAATAGAGGAAATAGAAGCATTCCTTTGTCTCTCGAAGAGCAGAGGCGACGCCCTACAGGAGAAAGTTTTTCGTTAAATAATTTGTTTTCTGGGTGAAAGGTGAGATTAATAAAGCGGGGTCAAGGTCAAATGGAGTGAATCGCTGCTGAGACCCTAATCACTTCTTTCTTATTAAACAACAAGAATTATTGTTGCTGCTCATTTTTCTTCGAACTCTCAGTGACAAAATGACAATGCGTTTCTTAATTAAAAATCAATTTATTTACAAATATGTACAAAAAAATAAATATCCTCGTATTACACATTCTCGTCTTCGCCCCACGAACTTCCATATCCTTCGTCCTCGTCGTCCACATCCTCGATCGAAGCCGGCCACAGCAGCCGGACAGCAACCCCATCGATATGTTCCAGCTCTGGTGCGTAGCCCTCCAGCATACCCTCCACTGCAGCCTCCATCACGCACCTGGGGCCGCTCGCACAAGCCACCCTCATCATGTGTTGGCACACGACGGAAGCCCCATGCTCGAGAATGTTCACCTGGGTGGTATGCACGTTTCCGGGGTTGTTCGCCACGACGTCCCTCCAGAAGTTGTCAACCGTCCAATTTTGGGGTTTGGTGACGCGGTAGTTTACCGTCCAAGTGCAAGGGAGGATGTGACGACCCTTTATTCCGATGACGCTGATGATTTTGTAGTCCGGGGGACAAGTCTGCCGCAGGCGCGCCACCACTCCTGGGACGTTAGACCAAATTGGGCAGCGGAAGTCCATCTGGAAACGAAGAGGATTTAGAAAATGTATTTTTGTAAAGTTGTGAAATACTCACGTTGTTTGTGACAAAGTGAAGATGTTGCAGCTACGAGATTCACAGTGCAAGTGCATAGCTGGGTCCAATTGACTTGAGTATTTATTGAGGGTTGGGTCCTCCCCCCACTCGGGGTGGGTTCTTACCTGAAAGAAATAATTGTTTTTCCTAATAAGTATGTAAACTTCAAGGTGCAGTTTTGTTGTTCATAATATTTTTTAAATAAAATATGTACTTTTAGTAAATTTACATAATATTTAAATGTAAATTAATGCATTGAATTGTCAATTATACAAAATTTATGCATTTCGAGTTTTAATTAGAACAGGTGAATTTAAAGAATTATAATGGTGACAAATTTCTTTATAACTAAGAGTTTTGTGACATTTGAAACAAAAAAAATGTACATGTTCAAAAATTATGATGGCGCCAACATTTGGATTTTTCAAATCTTACTGTACCTAGCTATAAATCTATACCTATACAGGGTGTTTGAAAATTGCTAGTACAAAAAAATACTGGTAATTGGTGATGGTGAGTTAAAGTTATCGGCAAAAAAAAATTTTAATAAGTCCTCTAGTTTTCGAGATAAAAATTACTAAAATTTGGGTTAAAATTGTTAGTACCATTGTTAGTTGCCAAAATCTTGCAAAAAAATATTTATTTTTCATATTGTTGTGTAGTCCTTCATTATCACGCTTGGTTACCAAGGTTTAAAAAATACTGCCCCGCCTGAGCCGTAAAATATGCTGAGATAGGGTTACTTTATCCCTTTTGTTTAAAAAAAGTAAAAATTGGTTTTTTGGATTTCTTAGGGCTTCTAGATGCCACAGTTTTTTTTTTGTACCTACTAGCAATTTTCAGACACCCTGTATATAAAACTGAATGTCTGTTTGTTTGTATATTTTGTATGCAAATCTACAGTTTTACTCCGATCTTAATGAAATTTTGTACACTTGATCTTCAAAACAAGAAGAAAATTACTGTCTACTTTAATTTTACAAAAACCAACCCCTACTACCATTTTCAACCCTGTTAAGAAAAAAAGACAGTTTTTTAAGAAAAATTACAAAAATTTTAGATTTTTTTTACTCCAAAGTATGTAAACCTATTTTTCAAAAAATTGTCATTTATTTTTATTTTGAAAAATCTTTTTGGTGTCTAGAGTTTCAATTTCGTTTCTCTTGAGGTAACGTTGCAAACGCTCAAATAAAAAAAATCTATGGGAACTAATTAATATACAGGCTGATTCACGTAGCCCGTTCATTAGAAACTTTTTGATTTCCCAAAATCATATTAATATGAAAATTGGTAGTTGACTATAATCGACTACTCCAAGTTCAAATGAAATATTTTCAAAATGGCGGCACTTCCGGAAATACCGGAAATCGATGCCATCTTTGTTTTTTTAAATAGAAAGGCCCCATTTTGATTCCACGTTTCGATTCTACGTTAACTTTTGAGTTTAGTACGTCTTTTTGTCAATACTTATCTGTCATCGTTTTTGACCTATGTCATCTTTTTTGCAAAAAAGTGAGGTTGCAGGGCTTCATTAAAAAATTTATAATTCCTAAACCATCAGAAATAAATAATTTATTTTTACTTTACTGACTTGCCAAAGATTTGGCCGCTTTTTTGCGCTATCAACGACATCTTTTTTATTTTTCATACCCCTACTGCAATTTTTTTAAATTAATAATCAAAAAATGTAAAAACTTCATTTTTTTAAATGGCAACTACCGTTTCTGATACTAGATGTAAATGTAAAATTTAATTCTAAGCCTACTTTTATTAACAATATGTATGCCTATTTGCAGCCGTTTAGACGTAATTTCAATTTTTTTAATAAAATATTCTTTTTTATAAGCAATTGTTTTATTTGAATTTTTATTCAAAAATAGCATTGCAATAAATATTAGATAACAACAAAACAATAAAAAATAAGCAAATTAACAAAAACATATTTTAATGTAGGTACCTACCCTAGGTACCTAAATGATTTCATTGAAAATATTTTTTTGTTAATTTGCTTATTTTTTATTATTTCGTTGTTATCAACTGTTTATTGCATGTGATTTTTGAATAAATATTCAAATAAAACAATTGTTTGATAAAAAAAAGAATATTTTACTCAAAAAATGGAAATTACACCAAAACGGCTGGGAATAGGCATACACAATGTTAATAAAAGTAGGCTTAGAATTAAATTTTACATTTATATCTGGTTGCCATTTAAAAAAATTAAGTTTTTGACATTTTTTGATTAGCAATTTTGAAAAATTTCTGTAGGCGTATGAAACATAAAAAATAATCACTAATGGCGGAAAAGATCGGCCAGGTCTTTAGACCTCCAACTAAAAAAAATGAATTATTTATTTCCAATGGTTCAAGAGTTATAAATTTTTTAATGAAACCCTGCAACCTCGCTTTTTTGCAAAAATGATGACATCTAGGTCAAAAACGATAACAGATAAGTCTGGAAAAAAGACGTTCTATACTCAAAATTTAACGTAGAATCGAAATGTGAAGTCAAATGAGGCCTTTCCATTAAAAAAAATAAAGATGGCGTCGATTTTCGGTATTTGCGGAAGTGCCACCATTTTGGTAATAGGTAAATACATATTTTAATTTCTTTCAAAATTCCAAAAGTGAATTGAAAATAAAATTTGTATACCTAGTAGTTTATTTAACGAGTTTGTGTGTAAATTTGTTGACCTTTGTTCACGTTTAAAAAAATTCAGAAAAATAATTTTTGGTTGTTAATTTCTAATCATGAGTCAAGTAACTTTTCCCAAAATTGTCACTTCCAAGAGAGGATAATTAACCTAAACCAATTAGTGGTCAAGTGATCCTTGTTTGTGTTTTCCTTAAAGTAGCTCCGGACTACCTGGCTACCTTTCTAATTACATTCTTCCGTAAAGAATTAAGATTCGCAGAAAATCGTTCCTCGGATTAAACTCTTCCTAGATTATTTAGCAACGTAATAAAGTAAAGAAAACAAGAAAAACAGGTGAAAGTTGCAACTTGCAGGTGGTGCCAAACACTAGTAGGAATAACAACTGCCTCGTGTCTGATAATCTCAAAATCAAAAACAACTATTTGCTTTTCTAGCCAACATGGCAAAAACGTTTTAAAAAATGTTTAGGTAACACAAAATTTAACAAAAATATATCGCGGAATCAGGCGATTCAAAATCAAAGAAATTCCTTTTCGAGAGGATTTCCCTTGCCATTCAACGTGGAAACGCTGCAAGCATTCGGGGCACTTTTCCAGATTCCGCAATATTATCGGAGATTTTTGTATTATAAAACAAAAATGTTTATGTAATTATGTTATTAATATAGGTATGTTAAAAATATACTTATTTCTTTTACATATTTAAATATACAGTGCGTGTTTTTAACTGTTGCCGTATAGGAAATTGCATGGTAAAAATGATCCACTGCAAATTTGGTGCTAATATTTATTTTAGTAATAAATAAATCATTAATAAGGCTATGTAATGCATTATGTTTGAACAATGACAAGCAGTTATCGGTATAATAGATAACTTTCTGCCGTTTCATTAATTTCAAATTTGAGAAAACAAGTACCTACTTAATGGGTCGTCGGTCAAAAAGATTAATACATTACTAATGCGGTAGGAATTTTACATCGCTCGGATTTTGTTAAAACACTCCCGCTGCGCTGTCGTGTTTCAATCTAAAAACCTTGCGCTGCAAAATGTAGCCTACCGCATATGTACCTAATGTAAATAACTATTACATGTCTACCTTCCAAAAGCTAATTTAATCATAGCCTAGAGGAGGTCTCGCTATTTATTTTTTAAATGAAAGTGACAAGTCAGGTAATATTTCAGCCTGCTAAAAATTATAGTTGCAGGAAAACACTTTAACAAAAATATTTTTTTCACAACTTTTTCGACAGTTTTAGGATATTTAATTGTAATCTATCCGATAGTTTAAAAATGTTTCCAACTTTATTCCAAAAATGGTTTTAATATTTTCATCAGAACAAAAGTTAACAGGGGATATAATTTTTACCATGCAATTTTCTGTGGTGTTGAAAAAAACCCACTGTATATCTACTAAAATCCTCTTAAATCTTGACGCACTATTTTTCAACTTTTAAAAAAATACGTTAGATTCTTAGATCTGTTAAAGTGTATCAGATTGTGATTTTTTCACATCTACAGCGATATAAACAGTTATGTTCGCACGAGTGCGCTATAAAGTCTTTCTTACTAAATCTATATCGAAGAGTGTGATTTTACTTTCGGGAGAGAGAAAAAGTAACTTAATCTACAATTGTTTGTATTTATTACTTTGTTATTTTTTTTTTTTTTTACTATCCCACCTCCACCCGGCGGCACGGCAATTTTGCCGGAGTACATACACTATTACGGATATTACTATCAAGTAATAAGTGCAGTGTTTATCAACATAATTACCGGCGTCTCGCCTCCACATTTTGACTTTTTTGTGTTTTATGTTCTGTGTCAATGTTAAGGAATTTCCTCACGATGTGACATGAGTATAATAATATACCTTTTTGAATTTCAACCACCAATGTGTTCTCTAAGTCCAAAATTTTTAAATTTTTAAAAAGAGATTGCGGTACTATTCCTGTTGCTGAAATTATAAATAAATGGTAAAATCGAAACTTTTTCTAAACACCAAAGATTTCTCATAGCAACGGAGAGTTCTAAATATTTATTAATTTTTGTATTATAGGTGTGTTTGTGTTATATTGTGTGAATTTGGAACAGCCATATCTAAAAGATATGCTTGCTTTTGTTGTTTATTTAAAATTATAATGTCTGGTCTGTTATGCTGAATGTGAATGTCAGTTAAAACTGTGCGATCAAAATATAATTTGTAATTGTCATTTTCTAAACAGCTTTCTGGTTTATAAATGTAATGTGGTTGTGTATCCTTTAATAAATTGAATTTAACTGCTAAATTCATGTGTATAATTTTTGCGAATATATCATGACGTTTTTTATATTCGCTTTGAGCCAAAACGGTGCAAGAAGAAATGATGTGTTCAATGGTTTCCCCTTCAGTTCCGCAAATCCTACATTTATCGATGATCGATTGTAAACCGCATATGTGTTTTTTATAATTTCTTGTATTTATAACACGATCTTGTATTGCAAATATAAAACCCTCAGTCTCAGGATGAATATTTGATTTTTTAAGCCATGCATGAGAAGCTTGAATATTAATTTCTGGCTGTTCTAGCTCTTTAAAATATCTCCCATGTAAAGACTTTTGTTTTATATTTGATATAGTGTCAGGTATATTTGGCTCAACAATATCTGAAATTACATTATCACTTAAATTTAAAGGTGTGTAACCTTTATCCGCTGAAACCAAAGCATTAAAAAAAGTGTTATCACGAGCTCTATTGAGAAAATAATTTTTTAGTGAAGCAATTTGATTGTGTTGTAGAATTTCTAGATTTGAAAAACCCCTACCACCATTTTCGCGTGGTAAATTAAATCTTTCAATAGCAGATTTGGGGTGATGTTTACAAAATTTTGTAAAGAGAACTCTAGTTTGAATATTTATATTCTGTAAATTAGTTTTGGACCATTTTATAACACCAAAAGAATAGGTCAACAATGGAACAGCATATGTATTAACTGCTTTAATTAAATTATTACCGTTTAATTTTGATTTTAAAATAGATTTAATTCTTAAATAAAATTGTTTTTCTAAATTTTCTTTTATAATTGAATGTTGAATATGATTTGATTGATTAATACCTAAATATTTATAAAATTCTCCTTTATTGAAATTTTTAATGATTTCTCCTTCTTTAGTTATATATTCTAAATTTTCGTAATGACCGCGACATATTGATTGCGTTTTACACTTATCAATACCAAAACTCATGCTAATATCATTTGAGAAATTTTCAGTTATTGTTAATAAAGATAAAATGTGATTCTTTTTAGATGCATAAAGTTTTATGTCATCCATATAAAGAAGGTGATTTAATTTGGATAGTGTGGTATTATTAAGTCTAATATTAAAACCGTATCCAGTGCTATTTAATAGATTTGTCAAAGGATTGATGGCTAGACAAAACCATAAAGGACTTAAAGAATCTCCTTGATAAATTCCCCGTTTAATTTGAATAGGCTCGGATTTTAATTTAGTATTGTTTATTGATAAATTTAAAGTAGTTCTCCAAAATGTCATTACATGTGATAAAAAGTTAATCAAATCCAAATTAATTTTATAAATTTTAAGAATTTTAATTAACCATGAATGTGGTACTGAATCATAGGCTTTTTTGTAGTCTATGAATGCGGTATAAATATTTCTATTATTTTTTCTAGCTTGTTCCATTATTACCGTATCTATTATAAGTTGTTCTTTGCAACCAAAACACTCCTTAACACAACCTTTTTGTTCTTCATTAAGTATATTTAATTTTTGACAATGGTCGTAAATTATTATTATTATTATTATTATTATTATTTTGTTGTCATTTACTTTCAATTCTACTTTTGTACGTATGTAGGTACATCTAAGAGCTGAAAAATATTTTGTTTTTTTCAAATTCTTGTTTATCTAAATAAAGTTTTCTTTCAGGTAAAAGCATAGGATGACTCATAATGTTTCCCCCTTTTACCAGCCTGCATGACTTATCACTGGCGCATTGACAAGAAGAAGAGTGTTACGTAAATAAATCTAACAACATCATTTTATTAACAAGCACATAATTATAACATATTGAAAGATATTGAAATATGTTTTATCACTTCACTGATGCTCTATTATTACTATGCAAAAACAAGAAACATTGGGAATTTATTACTAATTTTGACACCCCAAAATGCTACAAGTTTGTCGCTTTGAAAACTGTATTGCCAAGATTGTTTAAAGAAGCATTTTTTTAAATCTTTGTAACGAAAAAATATTCATAAATGCGCATATAGTTCTCCCAGAGCTGCAGCGGTTTTATGGCAGGGCAATAGTAATTATTACGCCTGTTGAGATGCCGATACGCGACATAAACAGACCCCTGTCGATCATCATTTTCGTTCTATACCTGTCAGTTTACAGGGTAGTACTTGGACAAATTTACGATTAGGGGTTGTACTTGCGGTTTAAACCTATTGTTGGTGTTGTTAACGTTTATACAATGGTACCCTGCCATAAAATCGCTGCAGCTCTGGGAGAACTATAACAGATGACAGTCAATATTTTTTCTACTTTGCGTCTTAATTACTCTATTAAAACACCAAAACAGTGGCTATTAAGATACCGTTTTTGGAAAAAAAAAATTTGTCATATTGGCAGTATCGCGCAATTTCTGCTGGCGGACCTTGAATATCCAACGTTTTATAGGTTCAAAAGTGACATCATAACAATAACAATCAGAACAGAAGTACCAATCCAAACATCATCGACAAAAATCCCTCATGTGAAATGAAATTTCGTTCAAACAGAAATTTTCATAAAACTAACAGAACAAACTGGAAAAAATACTGTGTTACACTTGTTTTATAAGACATTTTGTCGCACTTGACACTTTGCTGCGCTCGTCGGGCTTCAAACCGGCATGTGCGACAATATACCGTCTTATAAAACTTGTATAATAATATACTATAAATGCAATCAATATGTCGCGGTCATTACGAACATTTAGAATATACAGACAAATATTGAAAATAATTTTATTATTCATCGAATTATACGTTGCTTGGCAATTGAGGAAAAGGTACTCAATTTTCTCATAAAGGGAAAATTAGATCGAGCTCTATTGGTCAATTTGATTAATTCATAACTAAAAAGCTGTTGCACCCTGAATATTTTTCTAAACGTTTTTTACCTTCATTACCATCAAGGAATATACAGTTTCAATTTGATCCGCGAGTTCTGGGACACCCTGTATAACTCAAGAAGGAGAAATCATTAAAAATTTAAATAAAGGAGAATTTTATAAATATTTAGGTATTAATCAATCAAATTATATTCAACACTCAATTATAAAAGAAAATTTAGAAAAGCAATTTTATTTAAGAATTAAATCTATTTTAAAATCAAAATTAAACGGTAATAATTTAATTAAAGCAGTTAATACATATGCTGTTCCATTACTGACCTATTCTTTCGGTGTTATAAAATGGTCCAAAACTAATTTCTTTTTACCAAATTTAGTAAACACCATCCTAAATCTGCTATTGAAAGATTTAATTTACCACGCGAAAACGGTGGTAGGGGTTTTGCAAATCTAGAAATACTGCTAAAAAATCAAACTGCTTCACTAAAAAATTATTTCCTCAATAGAGCTCGTGATAACACCATTTTCAATGCTTTGGTTTCAGCCGATAAAGGCTACACACCTTTAAATTTAAGTGATAATATAATTTCAGACATTGTTAAGCCAAATATACCTGACACAATAGCAAATATAAAACAGAAATCTTTACATGGGAGATACTTTAAAGAACTGGAACAACCAGAAGTTAATATTCAGGCCTCTCATGCATGGCTTAAGAAATCAAATATTCACCCTGAGACGGAGGGTTTTATATTTGCAATACAAGATCGTGTTATAAATACAAGAAATTATAAAAAACACATATGCGGTTTACAATCGATAATTGATAAATGTAGGATTTGCGGAACTGAAGGGGAAACAATTGAACACATTATTTCTTCTTGCACCGTTTTGGCTCAAAGGGAATATAAAAAACGACACGATATATTCGCTAAAATTATACACATGAATTTAGCTGTTAAATTCAATTTATTAAAGAATACACAACCACATTATAGTTATACACCAGAAAGTTGTTTGGAAAATGACAGTTACAAGTTATATTTTGATAGAACAATTTTAACTGACATTCATATTAAGCATAACAGACCAGACATTATAATTTTAAATAAACAACAAAAGCAAGCATATCTTTTAGATATAGCTGTTCCAAATTCACATAATATAACACAGACATATAACACAAAAATTAATAAATATTTAGAGCTGTCCGTTGCTATGAGAAATCTTTGGTGTTTAGAAAAAAATTCGATTTTACCACTTGTAATTTCAGCAACGGGAATAGTACCGCAATCTCTTTTTAAAAATTTAAAAATTCTGGATTTAGATAACACATTGGTAGTTGAAATTCAAAAAGGTATATTATTATACTCATGTCATGTCACATCGTGAGGAAGTTCCTTAACATTGACACAGAACATAATACACAACAAAGTCAAAATGCGGAGGCGAGACGCCGGTAATTATGTTGATAAGCACTGCACTATTACTTGATAGTAATATCCGTAATAGTGTATGTACTCCGGCAAAATTGCCGTGCCGCCGAGTGGAGGTGGGATACTATTATTGACAAATACGCTAATTTTTTTTAATTATTCGATTATTTTAATCACTGGAAGCTACAAGGTACGATCAAACATATTTTAACAGAGTCTCGTTAAATTAATATTATATTGATCGTTACCCAAAAAGATATTTTTAGTCACAAAATTAATGTTTTCATAAATATCTTACCGCTTAAGTTTTATTTCATACTAGCTTTTACCCGCGGCTTTACCCGCAAATTTCAGAATGTTTTAAAATTATGTTTCTACTTTCATGTATTGCTATAAACGCAGTAATTTCAATATGAAGTTTGTCTTTTTGTGAAGAATAATTAAAACTTTACTGTAGACAGGTAGACTACTTTTTTCTTTGACTATATAAACAAAAAGATCAATACGATAAGAAACTAACACTATGATCACTTACCAATTCATCAAAATACGCCAACATAACACTTTTATTTTCAGTTGTAACCTTATTTAGATCCTCCTATTGTTTGATTGTCTTGTTTGATTTCAGATACCTGCCTTTTGATTTTTCCGGTATTAAGCTATTTGAAGCTTGTTCTGCTTCATTTAACACATCTTCCGGTAAAACACAATCATTCAAACACATTTTGCGAAATTGCTACTTTTATAAACAACCAAATGTAACTATGACACTTGAACATATCATGCAAACGCGATTTCCAACTCGAAAAAACTTTTTTTGTGCTTAACAGGCTTAAAAATGATCATAGGGGTTGCTTTTTGTGGGTGTCAAGCGGCGAAGGTGACGATATACTCAGAGGATGAAATAGGGGTGAAGCGGCGAAGGTGAGGGTATTTCCAACTCGAAAAAACTGTCTTTTTTTCTTAACAGGGTTGAAAATTGTAGTAGGGGTTGGTTTTTGTAAAATTAAAGTAGACAGTAATTTTGTTCTTGTTTTGAAGATCAAGTGTACAAAATTTCATCAAGATCGGAGTAAAACTGTAGATTTGCATACAAAATATACAAACAAACAGACATTCAGTTTTATATAGGTATAGGTATAGATAATAATTTTCACAGATAACATATTTTAACCATCTTTTTTTTTTCAGTCTTTAATAAAATCTAGGTATTTTATTATCCAACAACCAAAATCAAAGCAGTGGAAATAAAAAAAATCGTTTCTGCAATTAAAAATCTTTATTTTGGTAAAATCTTTCATACTCTTGTCATTAAGCAATAAATGAATCAGTGGATTTGAACAGAAGATACTAAATTAGAGCCAATAAGTGTTTTAAAATTAAATGTATTAACAATATTATGTACATATTTATCTTATCAATTATCACATCACTGTTTTAGTCTTCCTTTTGAGATTCCTCCTCGTTTAGCGAATGGTACCCCTTGTCCTCGTTGTTATCGTCATTCACCACCTCCACCACGTTGGGCCAATACATCTCAACCCCAACATCGTCGATTTCGTGAAGCCCTGGATGGTAGTCTTGCATCATGTACGACCACCCGTCCCGTTTGCAATCTTCCCCTTTTTGGCACCGAAGAGAGAAGACATGCTGACAGATAACCTGGCCGCTGATCCGAAGAACCTGCATGTCGCACGTGTCGGCATTTTCCCACTTGATCCTTTCCATGTCCCTGACAAACTCCTCGAACTTCCAGTTTTTCTCTTCGGTCTGGAGGATGTAGTTGACGGTCCAGGAACAGACCACCACCGAGCGCCCTTTCATTCCTACTACAGAGTAAAGTCTGTAGTCGGGAGGACAAGTCATCTTCAAAGCGGAGACCGCTTGTTTGGCGTCTCGCCACACAGGACAAGGGAAGAGCATCTGGAAGAGAAAAATTTGGTGGGTTAGAAAATTTGGAAAAAATACAGAGAGAAGATTCAAAATAATTAGAATCAAGAAGGTACTCACGTTGGACATTTGGACGTCGGAGCTGGTTCCAAAGTGACTTGCGGCAGAAGTCATGACTTGGGTGTCCTTGTGACTGTGGGGGTCATCTTTTATAATCTGAATCGGACGAGTGGAGATTGGCCACCCCTACTTGGGGGTGGGGGTGTCTAATTCGGTGTGCCGTTTACCAACCATACTTCATGATTGAAAAATTCTTCCATCGACGTAATTTTTATTTAATTAATCATGTTCCAAAAGGACATTTAATAAAGTTATGTAATTGTTTTCGGGAGTTTCGGGAAACATGATATTGTATTTAAAAATAAAGAAATAAATAAGAGATTTCTTACCTAAAAATTTATGATGTTTGTAATTTATTCTTTGATGTCTGTTTTTAAGGTAATAAATAAATACTTAATTAATTGATTAATTAATAATTTTAAAATAATTAATACCTAGGTACATACATAATTATGTACTTACTTGCATTTATTAAACAGGGAATTTGTTGCCAAATCTGCTTTGAATTTAAATTTCATTTGGGATGATTAGTTGTAAAAAATAAATTAGTTAACATTTATTTAGAATTAACGTCGTTTTTTTTCTCTCTTTCATTCTTCATAAATTCTCAAAGATAATTGCAAATAAATATGTACCTACTTATATATATTTTTTTTCTACGATCGCACAAAGTGAGTGTTTATTGCATTGTTTTTAGTGGAAAAAGTGCCTCTTAATTGCACTAGTGCAATAAAGTCTTTATTGCACGCATCTGTCAACAGTCTGTCTACGATCGTGCAAAAGTGAGTGTTTATTGCATTTTTCACACACGACACACCGGACTGAACGGTTATTTATCGTTGTTTTTTTCTCGTTTTTTTGTTCGATCGTAGAAAAAATGTTGTATGCAACACGTGCAAAAAGTGTTATTGCACTTGACGTGTTGTCTCACTCGCCTGCGGCTCTTGGGACAATTTTCACGTCGCGTGCAATAAACAATCACTTTTTGCACTTGTTGCATAAATAACTATTATTTCCACCTTCTAAGTAAATGACAGTTTACAGGTATTTGTGGTAACTAAGTAAATGAGTAGTTACGGGGACTCTAGGCTTCAGCTAGGTCGGAATATTTTTGTAATTTTTTGCCGGAAAAATATTTTTATTTTCTAAAATTTTTTTTTATGCTATTTGAATTTTTTACGAAAAATCGTTACAAACTGATTTAAATTTTGAAATAAATTAGTCATTAAAATGTATACCCTATGAGTAGGAGCGGAAATTTTCTGTTGTGATAGATACGGAACCTTGTCAAAAAATAATTAAAATTAAAATTCTCATGGCTCCAAAAAAATAGAGACTAGTTAATCACACAAAACGACTCGTTGGATAAAAATTGGGGGGCAAAAAATCTTGGAAAACTTTTGCGAATTTTGCAAAATGTTATAGAGAAAAGTTTCATAAATTGCCGAGTTGGTCCACTGGGTAAAATAACACACATTTTTCAGATACACCTGTATATTTTAATTTGCCTCAAAATTTCAAAAGTTAATTTACTTAACTAGAATTTGAAATGTATTTTGTTTACAGATCGTATTTTGTTTGTTTAATTAAACATACATAATTATGTAAAGACTTCTCTGATGAGTTTTTTTTTAACGAGCGCTATTTATTAGTTTATGCTATAAACATTTACTGTAACACATTGTTTATGTTTCAAAAACAAATAAACAATTTTTTCTACGACTTTGAACTAAATCGTACTGTTTTCACTATTTTCAGTGCGTAAAAGATTTATTTATGGTGATAGTAAAGTATTAAATTAAAAATTAGAATGTATTTTTAGAACTGAGTAGATACCTACTTTGTTGACCGTTCTTCGTAATTAAAAAAATTCAGAAAAATAATTTTAGTTTGTTGATTTCAGTTTATTTTGAGTTAAGTAACTTTTCCCAAAATTGTCACTTCCAAGAGAAGGTAATTAACCAAAACTAATTAGTGCCAGGTGCTCGTTGTTTTTGTTTTTCTTAAAATCGCACCGCGCTACCTGACGTTTCTTCCTTTGGGACGGTAATAAAGTAAAGAAAACACAAAAAACAGGTGAAAGTTGCAACTTGCCGGTGGTGTCAAAATTTAACAAATTATTGTTTTGCATTTTAAATACTAAAATCCTCTTAAATCTGGCCGCATTATTTTTCAACTTTTACAGGATCATAAAATATTTCTTTGACAAATAATAATTATAAAATTAACACTCTGTGCCTCTACCTAAAAGACTTTAATTTCAATAACAACAGAGAGTCATGATGAGTTCTCCAAATTCTAACAATGACAGCAACAGATTTATTTTTCCACAAAAAACAGAAATTTTGGAAAATAAATTAAGAAAGACACTTTTTCTAAATTAGTACCTATCTAATATTAGCCTAGTAGGTACCGACTTTAAATGTTTATAAATACATATTTTTTAAAATTGAGGCACACCTTAAAATTTTATTATAATTTTCAAAAATTAAAATTTTTAATATCCTTTTTTTCTTTATATCGCGCGTTCAAATGAAATCCTGAGCTGCGAAGGCGTTGGAAACCGTCACTTGTTTCGGTCTTTCAAAGTGTAAATTGACAGTTGTAATCATAGCATGTTGACAGCTAACCTAAAATTTAAACGAAAAATCTTTCTGTTTTTTTCTTTCTTTGCGATATTTTACATTAAAAATACAAAAACTAACGATTCCTATTCGCGAAGCAAATATCTAAGGGCACTCTTTGTTAAAAACAAACATGTTCAATTATCTGCGGATTAAACATAAACAAATGGCGGGAAATTCAAACTTTATACTGTTCCAAGTGGGTTATTTTTTTCAACTCCTCCTCAGCCCAGGTTTTTATTTGAACGCATGATATGTATTATGTTTATGTGATTCTTACTACTTTTCATCAATCTTGCAAAATGGGCGCATATTGTTTTAATTTTTTAATGCTTTGAACTTGAAAAATGCTCAGTAAATGATTTTTTTTTATTAACGTCACTTTAAATTTATTACATTTGTTGAAAAAATGTTACTGTTGTGTAAAATGTCTTTATTAAAATACAAAATTTGGGAATATAAAAAATATGTTCATTTGAAAGTTTAAACAAAACAGAGCCGCGAAATATGTTTAGAAATTAAGAAATCAAAAAAACAGTTGAATTAATTTTGGTGGTTCCAAAACTTGAAGTAGGGGTGTAAAAGTGAGATAGGAGGGTACTTTCCCCACCATCGATATCGGCAACGACCATAGGGTATAAAAGGTAAAACTGCATCTCCTCACTAATGCATTCTGTCACAATTTGTGTTATTAATTAGCAGATCGTACGGCACAAGCTGCAACGTAAGTACTCAACTTATTAATACCTTTTTCTTTTCTAATAAATATACAGTGTGATTCAAAACGAACACACAAACTACTAGCAATTGTACAGGATACAATGAGAAGAACATAAAACAATTGATTTTTTTTCCCCAGCTTCAATTAAAAGTTACAGCGTGTTAAAATTAAAAAATGTAACCAAAAATTCATTCAGTTGAAATAACATTCACTAATTAAATTATTTTTCTTTTAGTTCATTTGCTTTTTTAAAAATCGAAATTTAAAATTAATCATGTGCTTGTACCTGTCACCAAAAAAAAAAATCAAAATTTGGAAAAAAAAAAACAAAATAGCATCAGGAGAACATTTATATTATTTTTTTCACGTTCCTCTCATTCCACTTTATATAATTACAAGCAGTTGGTGCGGTCCTTTTTATACACCCTGTATATTTATTTGTTTGACTTTTTACACATTGATACTTTTTCTCTCTTCATTTTCTCATTTTTACATGATCATTTATTTGTTTGTTTTTTTTTTTCAGATGTCTATCTCATGTCCTGTATGGTCCAACGTGCGCCAAGTCGTCGCCGAACTAAAAACAAATTGCCCACCGGAGTACAAGGTCGTCAACGTATCCGGAGTCAAATCCCGAGATGTCCTTCCGTGCCACTGGACCGTGCACTATTTGTTGGTGAAGGACCGTCGACGATGGCACCCCCAAAACTTCGTTGCCGAAATGATGGAACGAAGGCCCCGAAATCTCTTCGCTCACAAGATGAACGTGATCTTCGACGGTCCCGATATCTTCTGCGAACACATCATGTACTTGCGATGTCGAGACAGGTCCGGTTGCATCAGAGGTGGACTGCAACATCTGATGCAAGGGTACCAACCAGAATTGCATCATGTGGATGACGTCGCCGTGCAGTTATTTTGGCCGGAAGAAATTCGAGTGATAGTGGAGAGTGTTGACGAGGGCTACTGCTCGGGTGGTGAAGATAATTTCAATTAATTTTGTACGGAAATTATGTATGTTTTGTATATTTGTAAATATCTCTGTATATTGAGTTTTAATAAACTGGAATCGAAAATTATTTGACGTTTTGTGATTTTGTTCGCATTGTATCGTTTTGTAAAAAAATGTCTGATATTTTCTTTAGATGTATTGTTTATGTTAGGAGTACCATTCGTTAGAAACATAATTATGAAGAGAGAAACAGTTATACATTTGTTCCACTTTTTTTTAAATTAAAATACAAAAATTAAATACATTCAATCAAAATTAATTAAATCTGTTTTTATTTAGTGCCTCAATTGCCTCCTTGTTGCAATACGTACCTGTCTTACTGAGTAGACGTCAAAAATCAATATTTCAAATCCATTTCTTCCGAACTCGGCGATCGCCTCGATAAAAAATCCCATGCCTAATACGTAAAAAAAAATACATTTCCTAACTTATTGCATAAATAGCTATTATGACAGTTCAGTTTTATAGCATCGTTTAGTATTTCAATAATTAAGGGGGCTTCATCAATACCAACCCAATTTCATTAAAAAATAAAGTCACTAGATAATTAGGTATTTTATATTCAAAAAAATAGAATTAAAGAAGCCGAAATATAAAAATAGCAAAAATAAAGTGTTTCACAAAACATGTGCCCTAAACCCTCTCGTTTGACAATAGATTGTCTTGTGCAACTCGTCTAACAATATACATATAGCGTGATCAAAAAGGACTTTTTAAGTTGGCAGTACTGATTTTTACTTTTAAATGGTATAACTGGAGTACCTACCTAACTTCCGGTTGTTGACGACTTCACACTGACAGTTGACAGTTCAAGTTGTTTCTTTATACCGTTAACCTACAACTTTGTCACTGTCAAATATCTGTCAAAAGACGTATCCGGTTACAGTATTCCAAACAGCCGAATAACAAAATGTTCTAAATTGTATTGCCAACTTAAACAGTCCTTTTTGACCACCCGGTACAATTGTGCATTAATAAACAACGTTGTGACGGTTTTTTTTCGATTATTTTATCAAAATAATGATAGTAATGTAACAGATATCTTATTTTAACAGAAACCTTATAAAAAATTATCGAATTAATAAAATTTTAAAAAATCTAACCTTGAAAATGTCTTTATCTATCGTTTTGCCATCTGTCTTTTGAGCAAAAAATAAATCAAAGGCAATAATAAGTGTAAAAATTAGACATTTAACCAAAACAGAATACATTTTAATAAAAAAATAAAAAATTTAAACGCAAAATACTTAATTTTAACGCTACAAAAGATTTTCAAAATGGCGGCGATGTGGGTGTGTGTTACATCACTGAATTCACAAAAAAATACTCTTTTTAAAAATAGTAAATTTGACCCCTCGTGCCGTTTAAAAAAAATCAAGTTTGTCTTGTATCTTCAGAATAAATAAGGTTAGAAAATTGAAAAAATCTCACATGGATACACTGTTGTTTTCAGAATTAAAATCTCTATCAGAATTACTAAAAAAAGATATGTAATCCCATTTGAAAAAAAATATTTTGACAGTTTACCCTTTAAGCCCATAGGGCTACACTTGAATTTATTAGGCCATTTTATAGCCTATTAACAACCATTTAATTTGGTGTACAGATAATTAAAATTTTCCGATAAATAACGGAGTTATGGACTCGTCTTCTTTTTTGGGGACAGCCTGTATAATCAATGATAATCCTTTGAAATTTGGATCGATAATATGATGATTATAGTCTGTCTCAATTCTAAATTTCCACCAACGCTGCATTCTACGTTAGAAATACAACCGGCAACACTGTTTGGTGAAAAATCCGTCATGTTGTATTTGTGAGGTTATCATTTTCTGTGTCGGTCAATTTCCGTTTTTACAACTCAAGATTTTACTAGGTACCTATAGCATTTTTCATTTTAGCGTAAATTACGTTGTTTTCGAATCAAGTTTATAATAGTTATTTATGTAACGACTTTCTGTGTAAATTGGGCTTTTCTAATTGCCCGAGGCACAAGATTAAAACACGAGCGTAGCGAGGGTTTTAAGGCCTCGAGGGCAATTAGGAAAGCCCAATTTATCCAGAAACGAGTTGCATACAAAATTTTATTGTTTGAAACGACGTCCCTGAGGCTTCCAAATCTTTTAAAAATGGTTTCGCATTTGCTTTTGACAGTTTTGACAAATTTTTCAAGACCTGTCAGAAATGTGACGTTGAATGTGTTGTCTAGGGCAACGGTTCGTTATCTGCTCATTTTGCTTTAGGGCAGTTAAGAGGCAGTTTACAAAGGAGAAAAATGAGAATTTATGACAGTTGAAAACAATAAAATAATTATATTGCCAACTTTGGTTATATATAATAACAATCCCCAGTTTAGAAATATTTTTATTTTGACAACATAATTCAACAAGTGGTGGAAATTTAAAATTGAGAGAGACTATAGGTTTTACGTACAGCCAATTAAAATATTAGGTGGTTAATACTTATGAAATAAACTGAAAAATTTACATTTAAAATTGCCAATGACAGCAAATGTCATCACGGGAGTTTTCTGAATAGCTAGTAGATGCGGCAACCCTGGCTAAAGAGCCAGGGTTGCCAAACTAAAATCAGCTTTCCATAGCCGCCTAAGATGCACATTTAAAACGAATTAAGTATAGGTAGGTATAATTCAGAATAAGTGGCATCGCGGTAGGCGTTGATTCTCTAAAGTGAGCTTTATATTATGTTAAAAAATTTAGTAAACATGTGAAACCGTCATTACTTTATTCTGAGGTTATGCGTTACATAATTTTGACATGGTTTTCACACACAGCAGAGATAACCCCCAGACAAATAATACACTTTTCATAAATGAAACAAGGAAATTCCAAATACTTATAACAAGAAAATAAACACAAAACGATTCCAGTGATAAAATCAAGGCCAAATTAAAAGCGAAGGTTACCAACAGCATCGAAACTAGGGTATTATTAGCAAGGGTCTTGCTGCTAACGTAAATTTGAATTTACAACGCCTACCGCGATGCCACTTATTCTGAATTATATTATATGTATAGTTACGTAGGTATAGTCAGAAAAAAATAACATAGTCATTTTTAATTGCGATTTATTAACACTCGTCTTTACATAATTTATTTTTATATAACAATAGCGTTTGTTGATTCTTCCTGGTAATCTTCTTCTTCATCACTCTTCGTCGTCCATTTTCATACCGTCGACTACCTGGACGTCGTCATCATGACGTTCTACAACTTCTGCAAACAGTAGTTCCAAACAGCCAATTTAGAAACAGTACAAAAGTGATAGAAAATAATATTTGTATTAGATTTTCGTTGGCATAGTGTTTTCTTCTGTCTCACTTTCAGCAAAGACGTCCAAACAATATGTATCGGGTGTTCATTTAAATTTATCCTGAAAGTAGGCGTTGAAGAGTCGATTGTGAACACACAACTGATTGCAGATCATGAATCAGCTGTTTAAATCTAACCTCACTTTTTGCGTTATTTGTGTTTTTACTCTTGAAGACTGTGGTGCGTTCACAATCGACTCTTCAACGCCAAGTTTGAGGATAAATTTAATTGAACGCTGGATACATTTAAGCATTTAAGAAGTAGACTGTGACAATTATTCTAATTTTCATTGGAAGATTTCGCCTCTCCGCCGCCAAAACAAACGAAAATCTCGATTGATTCCCCGACGTCCGCCGCCAACCCACCGCGTGTTTCCAATCTGACGAAATCAAGTCGGCGCCGCTCCTCATTACCGCCCCATTAAGCCACTTTATTGCCAATCAAACCACGATAAAAACGCCAATTAACTCAATCCAATTAGTCCCCCTCCCGCCCCGATTGATCGCAATAGATCCCGAACGGTCACGCTTCGACTCCGAGTTATGGATTTTCCTGTTCCGGGCTACGACGGCGGCTGCGTCCCCCACCCCGCCTCACGCACACAATGAACCAGTCGAAGCTCGCGTTTCCCGCCGCTGAAGAGAAGCGGGCCTGGAGGTGACACCTGCGGGACCCTCGCCCGGCGGAAATCTTCCCTGATCTGCCGCCAGATGCCTAAAGTGGTCCTTGGTTCTTCTTCTCTACGATGCGATATGTCAAAAATATTTCTTTTTCGATTTTTTTTTTTTTTTTGAAAGAGGATTGGTCCCCGAGTTGTGCCTTGGGGGACTGCGGGTAAAAAAATCCACTCGTGGTTCTACATTCATTTATTGGTTTATATACACATCTGTAGTTTATACAGGACACGTAACTCTACAGGCGGGGGTTCGGGGGCTGCCCCCCTGCCCCCCGCTGGGACTAAGCAAGTAGTTCCAATAATCGTGATAATTATACATATTTATAAGGTAATAAGTACAGTCTGGTTGAACGAATCTACCTAGTAACATCGAACAGAGTGGTAAAGTACAAAGGTGGGGGTAATGAAAACTGCAACATTAAACAATGATCACTCCATACACAAACAAAACACTAAATAAACAACAACTCTCGTCAAATAATAAGTAACAAACTGAGTTAGTCTTGATTGCAGGAACTTAACTGTAGGTCGGAGTATTGCGAGCCCCCCAAAGAAACAAATGGAAGACGTAAACGAGACAAACTGAAGGCGCCACCCCCCCATCAGTGTCACACTGAGACTTCTTTGCTTTCGGCCGGTTTGGGCTCCGGCGCCTTCGGGGGCTCCGGCGGCGGCACAGGAGCCGGCGCTTTAACCTCCTCCTTCTCCCCATTGTTGTTCTTCTTGATCGGGTTGAGCGAGTTGAGTCTGTTGTGTTGGTGCACCAGAAGACTGGGATTGGGGATGTTCCTGATGCTCTGGTTCTGGTTAGGCCGCAGATTCCTGATCTGTGGGTTGAGCAGCCGGAACTGGTTCTTGTTGATCAACTTGGGCAGCTTGTCCAAATTGGGGGGAATCCTCTGGTTGGGCGAGGGAATCTTCAGGGTTTGCAGGTTGGGCATCTGGGGCCGGATCTTCGGACTCTTGTTCAGCGTGGGGTGCTCGCTGGCGACCTTCGACAACATCTGCAGATTCGACATGTTGGCGCTCTTGCCGTCTTTAGGGGGCGCCGAGGCGAACCCATTGACCGGCTTCGCCGAAGTGGAGGCGGCTGGAGACTCGCCCTCCTTGGACGGCGTCTTGGACGACAAATCCAGAGCGCCGATGTTGTCGCACTTTTCCGAAACCTTGGGAATTATGCTGATCCCGGATTTGAAGTTGAAGGATTTCTTGATGCGGTCCAGGGGGATGGTGGCGGGGGGCGGCCGCTTGGCGGGAGTGGGGGTCGGGGGTTTCATGGGGGGCTTGGGCTCGGTTGTGGTGGGGTTGATCAGGGTTATTTCGAGACTCGGTCGCTTCTCCTGCCGGGTTTCTTCGTTTTCCATCTTCCGCTTGGCACCACTCTCGATTTTGCTCACCGTAAAACCGGCGGGGTACTGCGTGGGGCTTATTATCACCGACTTGGGGTTCTCCACGATCACCGACTTCTTCTCCGGAGGCTTCGTCTCCACTTTCGGAACGGGATTCTTGGCCTCTATGGTGCAGCGCTGCTGCAGATTCGCGATTTTCTTCTCCAACTGGGAGGGACGACTCACCGAGATGACCGACTTTTGAGGGTTTTTGGCACTTTCGTTTTTGTTGTTCTGTTGGGCGTTCCCTATTTTCTTTTGGTACTTCTCGGCGTAGGCTTGGTACGACTTGAGGAACGTCTTCTTGGCTTGCTGCTCCGTTTGTTCGTTTCTTTCGATCTGTACTGTTGGCACTCTGTTTCCCCACTCCTTGTTAAGAGTGGTCTTGCTGGGGAAGTCACTCCGCAAGGTCTTGCTGTTCACATCACTGGCTTTCTTGATTTCTTCGCACGACTTCACCCCATTCGTAGGCTTCATCTCTTCTCTAGTCTCCACAGATTTATCCTTCTCCTTCTTCTTCTCTTCTTTCTTCTCGTCCCCTCCAGTCTCAGTACTCGTTTCTTTGCTCGCACTCCCACTAGGTACAGTCTGCACGTTCTTATCCTCACTCGAGACATGCTTGTGCCTCACTTGCCTCATCTGCAGCAACTTCTCCTTGCTACTCATCTCCACTTGATTCTGCGAGCTGCTCTTATGATGCTTGTGCTTGTGTCCATTATGCTGCGTCAACTTGACCTTCAACTTCAACTCCTCCTGCGTATTCGTGATCTCCGCGTGCAACTTCCTTTTCTTGTACACGTCATTCTTCGAGTGCTTGTTCTTTTTCCTCTTCTTGCTGAAATGGTGGTAGTCTTCGTCCCGCTCCCTCTCGCAGCTCTCGTCCAGCTTCTTCTGCATGGCCCACTCTCTGTCCCTTGTCTCGGCGAACCTCTTGATCTCCTCTTTGTCTTGTTCTTCGTAGTCAAAGACGCAGTCTTGTACTTGGGGCTGCGCCCCTTTATCAGGTACCTGGGTTTCGTGGTTTTGTACTTTTGTCTTGCTCTGCAACTGCAGGTTGGCCAACAGACGCTCTTTCTCCTCGCTCTCCTTCTCCCCGTTGCATTCGTCCGGTTTCTCGTTTTTGATCTCCGGCTCTACCTTCGGCGGCTCGGGCGGCAGCGGTGGCGGCGCCGGCGGCTCGCCGCTCTTCGCACATACGATCTGCAGCTGCCTGCCCCCGGTGGACAGCGTCGTGTTGACGATTTTGATTGGCTGGATCTTCAACGGAGTGAAGATCCGGTAGAAGAAGCGCAACGGTTTCAACTGCAACAGAAGAAAACATTTCTTCATCTTCTACCACAACAAAAACTACATCTAAACTCAGTCCCACCAACATTTATTTTGACATTTGACACGCAACAGTTCTACCAACATTTCTCCAAACTCAAATACGAAAAAAAAACACTATATTTAACTGTATAATTAGATCTGAGCTGTTGGCAACGCTGTCTTTAAGTCATTTAAGTTTGTAGAAATGTCAAAATGTTCGTTTTCTGTCAGAAACCGTGCCAACCGTTTTTGGCAGTAGTGAAAGTCCCCAGAATTGCAGAATTGGGTCATCGCCACTTAGCGACGGCCAGGACCGTACTGGAAAATTCCGGAACTATGGTTACCGGTTCAACAACCTAGGCGGCGATAATGACAGTGTAGGAGTCGTTGCGATCGCAGTAGGCCGGACCACATTCAGCTGTCAAAGTGACGTGTTTTGTTTGGTGGAGACGTGTCGGCGCCTACCTGATTAATATTAAACAGTTCCCGTCTGGCCGTTAATTAAGCGCTGTTCGAATTTTCGTCGACAAAGCAGCGACAAGTCGCGTGTGGCGTAATCACGGACGTACGGTTTTTTTTTCGACACGGGTTTGCGTCAATCGCACGGTATACGAGCACGAGTCGAGTGACAGCATGGTTCCAGATTTTTCCCGAGGGAAGCGGGAACTCGCAGAATGTGTCCGTTGAAGAAATAAGAATTTGATATCTGGGTCCCGGAGGGGGTCGGCGGGACAGGAGGGAAGGGGAAGGGAAGTGGGCATAAAGGAGTTTGAGGGTTTTGATAATGTTGACGACGGCACCGGTATTGATTGGACAATAAAATGATGTCGGAAGGGGAAAGTTTGAGGAAATGAAATAGTTTGGAGGAAAGGAAAGCGCTCTGGCGTGCGAGCGGAGTCGGCAGTGGAGTGGTATTTTTTAATTTGAAAGAGAAAATTATTTTGATTAAGAGGGTGAAGTTGCGGGGTGCGGTGTCACTACTAGTGGATTTTTTTCGTTGTGTGGATCATAAGAAATGAAAAAAAAAATGTTTGCTATTGGAAAAAAAAACAAAAATTGGAGATTTTGGTACGTGGAATCTCTATTTTTTTGTGATCGCGTATGGTGGATAAAAAAACTGACAATCACAATCTGAAAAAAATGTTCTAAATGTCCGATGATGCGCCAAAAAGAGACAAATAAGACATAATTTTATTTTTGTATATACATATATTTAGGTTGGTATATACAGGGTGTTTAAAAATGTCACACTAAAATTATTGTACGGTGTTCAGAAGCATTTGATAGGTGATGGAAAAATATTTAAAACATTCTAGGTCTTCATTTTTTTACACAATCAGAGTTTTATGTAAGAATCTTTAAACGTTATAATTTCTAAATAACACGCAAAATGCAAGTAAACTATGCAGAATAGAAGGTTGATTAATAATTTTTAACGCAATCTCTGTGGTCTTTAATTTTAAATGCGATTTACCTCTTTCAATTATCGAAAATTATGCAAAAACAAAAAACTATTTCACTTTTTTAAAGGTAGGTACTGGTACAGTTGGTTGCAAAAAAAAACGGCAAACGAAAATGTAAATTTGATTTTGTCCATTTGTCAATTAATTGTCTACTTGACAATACCTATCAAATAATTGAAAAAAATATCATTGAATTTTGACGTTAATTCTAACATATCTCTCGTAAGAAGGTTTCACACTGAAAAAATTGTAAAAATGTGTCAATTTTATTCTGACAGTTCCCATTTTTTTTGCAACCAACTGTAAGTGTACGCAGTTGCCAAATTTACCATAAAAGAAACCTTCATCCACGTGCAAATTTGACACCAAGATTTTTTAAAATATTTTTCCCTCACTTACCAAATGCTTTCAACACTGTACTATAGTTTTATTGCGGCATTTTTAAACACCCTGTATAATTATACCGGGTGTCTGCGTATGTACCTCATGAAGCTCTACGACTGCAAAAATTTAAATATGTATCTGTTTCTACAGATAACGAAAATATCAGACTCTCTTCATCTTAAGTGCGACACACTGTATGTCGAATTGGTCATTATACCGGGTGTCCGCGCGAAAAGTTCGGATGGGTTTATCCCTGGTGTGTTTGACTTTTCAAATATGAAATTTGAAACAAGACAGGACATTTATCTAGGATATCTGTTTAAAAAAAGTGATAAGTTGCAGCGGAAATTTTTTGAGATACCTACCTATTTGACTTTTAATTTACCTAAGAAAATCAATATTTTTATCTATTAGAAAAATCAAGTGCATCTGATTAGGTACAAAATTTAAATTGTACGATTAACAATAAAACAAGATTTTTGTTCAATTTTCAAAACTATTTATTATTAGGGGTAATAATAAATGTTCTAAATTTTGTTTGTTGTTTAAACAGGATGATTCAAGTTTTACCGCCCGAGCAAAAACACACACTTCTAATCGATTTAAAATTCTCAAAAAATTCAGAAATGATTGTGTAACGCTGGTAGACATTCTATAAAAATTTCAAATTTTTTAATAAAACGAGTTTTAATTCAATAACCGCTACATTAATTTACATAATTTTTCACTGAGAGTCCTTTCAAACGTTTATCAAAAATTTGATGTCACTGAAATCATGAAAGCATAAATGGAATTCGATATTAAAGTGCAAAATTTAGCTATGATTTATTATTAAATCGGGACTAAAGAATTACCAGAAAAGTTCTCAACAGATGTTTCCCAACAAAGAGGTATGTATTTATTTATGACACTGCAGTTGTAAATCTTGATCATTTTTCGCTGCTAATGTTGAAATTGGAATAATTCAAAAACTAATCCTTCTCTTTTGATGCGAATTTCATAAATATGTTATTTGAATTGTGAATTATGAGCGTGCACGGAAAAAAAAATGTTTTTTGGTCAAAATCATTTTTTTTAATTTTATGGCTCTGAATAAAGTGATACGGGAAAATTGATTGCACACATTTGAAGCCTTACATGAAGGGAATGTAACACTAAAGTTTAGTAATTTTTACTAATTTTTTAATAGGATTAATCGTCCGGGCGGTAAAACTTGAATCACCCTGTACAGTCGATTCTCGAACTCATTTTGAACATTTTGAAATTTTTCTGGTGTTAATTGGACCAACTCGATTTTTCTAATCGTTAAACTTTTTTAAACTTTACATTTTTTCAAAAACTCTTCCGTATAACTATAATTTTTTTCAGAATCTACTAACAAATGTAGAATGAACTTTAAATTTTAAAGTGGGGGTGGCATCAAAGTAAGCACACTTGCTGTTACCAAAGTTGCGTTTTACAAACTGTTTTTTTTTTTGTAAAGAAAGTGCGAGATATCCTCGAAGAGGCTAAAATGGCATAGTTAGATTTGTTAGTATCTAGGAATCAGTTTTAATATACCTAATGTTGTACAATTAGTACTAACAAATAAATTCTCCATTCTGTATTTGTTTGATGAATCTTGTTATAAACTTTTTAGAATGTTTTTTTTTGACAACTACATATTACGATTATGGATGTTTTGACAATTTACAATTATCCCTAATTTACATACCTACAATACTTTGTGCACACTGAGAAACAAACAAATTTAGTTAGACGAGATTGTCTTTTCATAAATTTCAAACGTGGAAAAACAAACGTTCACATTAAATTTTCCTCATCAAGGTCAAATTATTTAATTTTTTGACAGTGTGTTTTTTACTTCAATAATATTTTAGCTATGTACGTCAATACGGGCTGATAAAGATAAAGTAAACATGTCATGCGTAGACTGTAGAGGTTATGTTATTCACTGTCAACAAGTTAACTTGATATAGGTATTTGTCAGTTCTTGGCTATATTTTTTAATTAACGCAATTTTCAAATTAGCTGTTAATGAAACCATGGGAAAATTACCCAGGAATAGGATAGAAATAGAATTTTTACAAATTCAATTCGAAATTTATGTCAGCTGTCAATAATGACAATGAGACAAATGGAAACAGATACAATTCAGTCTTGCCAATTTCAAGTAAAATTTTTTATTGCCAACTCAAACGTCTTTCACTCACCTTTATAAACGCAAGTCGTCTCATTCTAGCTAGTGTGCTTTGACATTTCATATAATATCTATACAGGGTGTCTCAGCTAAAACTTTCGAGCCTAATAACTCAGTTATTTTCCAGCGGATTTTTGTGAAATTTAAA
The DNA here is from genome assembly GCF_963966145.1 of Tenebrio molitor. Classification (NCBI taxonomy): domain Eukaryota; kingdom Metazoa; phylum Arthropoda; class Insecta; order Coleoptera; family Tenebrionidae; genus Tenebrio; species Tenebrio molitor. The sequence continues at coordinate 2,137,094 of NC_091049.1, forward strand.
ATGCAGTTATTTTAGACGGTGAAGAATAAAATCCCATTAATGCAATCATCCAAGTCTTAAAAACGTTATTTTTACATGCCTTTTTAAAATGTTGAATCAATTAAGATTTACATAAAAAATTGATCGTCAATAAAAAATGATGTAGGGAAAAACTCGTCCTTGAAACACGTCTGGTTTGCAAGAAAAAAGCAAAAAACTGTGTTAAACGTGGCTGCAAATGCAAAAACGTAGACGCGTATGAAACAAATGCGCAATTTTGCAGAATTTTGGTCATTCCTTCTCGCAGAAGCGCAGGTGACATATTTGACGTTTATCTTCCTAACCTTACAAACACTTACAAAGTTAAAGACAACATTTGGACGTAATTTATTATACTGGATGCTTTAATTCTTCCATAAAGGACTAAAACACGATCGAGATATTTTAGCAAGGTAATTTAGTTCACGTACTATTCCGGACACGGAATCTTGGCCAACATTTTTTAGACATTTCTAAAAGTCATTAGTGCCATTAATAAATGACAATTATTAAAAATCACTTTGAAGTTTTTCTTGTGACATCAAAAAAGCAGGAAAATGGCATTATCGAGTCAAAAGTTGGGTTATATTCAATAAAGACCAGTTCACACATATTTGTCACTTAAATGTCAGTCGTGGCCAAGATTCCGTGTCCGGAATAGTACGCTTCCTGTGTCTTCAAATAAATTGACGTCTCTCTTAACCTTACATTTTGTAAAGCCTACATTTGGTAAGTGTTCCACGAGAAAACGAACTGTGTCACTGAAATTCTTACGACACTCTCCATAGGTAATTTTTTTTTCCTCTTTCAACAATATTGAAATTTCTGTCGCTGTAGTCTATTTTTAGCGTATTTTCAATAAATTTTCACAATTTGACGTTTCTAATAAAGCGCGCCCAATTTTGACAGACTTTAAAGGGTGTACAAAATGTTGCTTGGCAATTAATCATCAATTGTTTCAAAAGGTAACTGCTCAAATACCTTCAAATTTTACATTAAATTTTTAACGACAAAATCTAATCTTTTCGTTGAATCAGACAAGTGATTTACTTAATTGTTTGCGTAGACCCCTATTTTTTAATGTTTAACAATCTATATATAATAATAATCGCGCATAATTTTCGATAAAGGAAACATGTGTTAAAATTACATTTTTTAACTTGAGGTAATTTTATTATTACTAATTCAACCTTCACGGTCTAAAATATCTGCATTTTAAATTTCATAAAAATCCGTTGGCAAATAACCGAGATATTAGGCTCGAAAGTCTTAGCTGAGACATGCTGTATAAAACCTCACATTGACCACGCCTTTAATGTATTAATTTAAAGTAAAACACACCAAAGAAACCAAGAAAACTTGTGTAGATCAGTAAAAAAAGAATTACGACGTTTGACGTCTACAATTTGACATCTGATGACGCTACGTCACACGAAAACAAACGCAAACCAGGGCACTTGACCGCACATTTTTTTTAACGCTCTTTACACTCTCATCCGTACCAAAAACGTTTTTTTTTTTGATAAAAACTAGTCAAAAACTTCTGTTTTTGTTAAATATAAAATATAATAAATGAGAATTATAAAAATATGTTTTTTTTTTGACGCGATTACTAAATAGGTGTCTATAAAAAAATCACAAACACATTTATATGTACATACATAGTTTTATTAACATTTTAAGAACATTTATAAACAATTGAAAAAAAAAATAATGATACAAAAAATTACAAATGGCGTATAGTAGAACCCTCTTTTGAAAATCCTTGCCGATGGTGGAATTTTTTTCTGTCAAACATCCGAAAAATTTAAAAAAGTTTTCTTGTAAAGAAAGGTGACGGCTCAAGTGTAGCGTGGGGAAAGGTTTTTAATTTTATTTTTGTAGAAATTACAGGTAAAAAAAAACTCGGATTTTTACCAAAATTTTGAGTTACAAAAATCAATAAAAAATGAACGCGGCATCCAATGAAAAAAAATTCTATGCCAAATCCTAGATCGTATTATCAAGAATATGTGGTACCTATAAATTTCAAGAAAATCATTTGAGTAGATCCTGAGATATTTTGTCCACCAGTTTGAAAACAGTAGTTTCGAGAAAAACGCAAAAGAAAAAAGTATGGCGTCACCGTACATGTATTAATAATATGTATGTATATTTAAAAACGAGTTTCATAAGGAAGTGTTTATTTCATGAGTCCAAGTTTAAAAAACGAGTCGCGAAGCGCGAGTTTTGGAAAGGACGAATGGAATAAACGTCTTATGAAACGAGTTTTTTTATACAATTTTTTCTATTTTGCACCTTTTCAGCCGTTTTTAGATCAAAAGTAAGAATTTTTAAATTCTGGGGAATTTTATGATGGTTGGCAAAAAACAACTTTGGGATGGATATTCGCGCGTATTGGCTCCACACTTTAGAGTAGTCTGGCAGAGAAGTCTGGCAGTACCAACATGATAACCGTAAATTGCACTATCGCTATTATAGAACCGCTTTCAGCTGTTACGATACTGTTTTTGGCATCGTAACAGCTCTGTTACGAACGCAAAATAGAAAATAGTATATTATGCAACAAGATTTATAAACGGCACTTTAGACACGAGCTTTATTAGGCAAGGGCGGAGCGATTGTTTAATAAACGAGTGTCTAGAGAAGTTTATAAACGAGTTGCATACTATACTTTTTCTATTTTGCACCTACAACACAGTCAGTATAACACTCAAACGGGTTTCGAAAAGGAGCTCTTTTCGATCCGCGTCTCAGGAACATCTACATACAGGTGTCCCAGAGTTGCGAAAAAGCTGCATAACTTGTTTGTTATTAAAGATATCAACTGTTACTTTTTTCTAGATAATAGCTACGCTTCTACTGCACATTCGGAAAATATTGCGGTATATATACAGTGTGTCTCAATATTACAAAAACACTAAAGTTATGTTTTTTAAAACGGAACCTGCCCAGTTTGATTTTATTTTTGAATTCTATGCTAAATTATGAATCAAATTTATACAGGTCATTTTTACTTATCTGTCTGTTTTTGATCAGTGACGCTTTTTTTACCAGAATTTCGAATTGCAGGGGTCCCTTCGAAAATTCGTACCTTCCAAATCGTTGCACATAAATTAAAATGATTGACGCTGTTTGATTTCTGAATGTTTGCCGCATCTGCTGAGTGTTTATTCAACAACCTGCTCAGTCGCATATGCCTACTGCGATTTTTTAAACATAACGAACTAAAAATGTCAAAAACTCATTTTTTTCAAATGGCACCCCGTATTTATTATTGCACTGGTCGAAAGCTTTTTTGACAAGCTTTTGAACAATATAAGGTTTGTATAGTCGAATCTGAAAATCTAGGGTGCTAAAATCGCTAAATTTGGTGCAATTTTTCCGTTAAAAAGACAATACAAAAATCTAGTACGCCTAACAAAAGATAATCACACAATATGGTCATTCCATAAAGATGAATCAACCAACAAAACAGTGTTTAACAATTAAACATTTAATTATTTTAGTGACACAAAGTGTCAATTTCCTTTAGGGAATTTAGTTATCACCGAGGTACTGCCAACAAAATCACTAGATGGTCATAGCCAACTCGGTCCCAAAAAGATCGTGAATGCCTTAAATGTTTTGAATTTTTTTTAAACTTAAGGGACAAAATAGAAAAAATATTGTATTATACTCGTTATATAAGCCATTTTGTCGCACTTGTTTGTTTATAGCACTCGTCGCTGCGCTCCTCGTGCTCTAAAAAACGCGTGCGACAAAATAGTGTCTTATAAAATTCGTATAATAAATTACTACATATTTTCTACGACCAAATGAACAATGCAAATATAATATCTACGTAACTTCTTTAATCAACGTTAATTTAAACATAAAATTTCGAACCTGATTAACGTCAATTGACAAGTGACAACTAACTTCATTTTGAGTCACACTGTCACATGATTTTTGCTATTAAAAAAACCAGAGCGTGATTAAAAAGCCCGTTGCTAACTTCACCTCGTTATTAAAACGCATGAAGTCACATCTCGTGAAGGTGTATTTATAAGATCATTTAGCGTCACGGAAACATATGCGATAAATGGCGTTTCAAACATAGATAGGAGTAGAAAAACAATGTTTTAAGAAATGTAAATTGTCTTTTTTTACATGTTTAAATGCCTAAAATATTCTGACAGCTATAAATAATAAATTTAGGGAAGAAAATTGATTTTAAAAATCTCAAGGAGGCGTAACAATAAGTGCGTTTTTTGATCGACATTCTAAGTGAATAATTAAATCGTTATCGCTGCACACCGCAACACGTCGTTAACATACGCGCCCCGTAGATCGCCAATTTTCGTTGGTCAACCCTGTCCACGTGTTTACGTTTGCGAGTACGACCCTAGCGTTGCGTAATCCACCTCGTACGTTTCCGTCCAGCCCCCCTTCAATTGTCACCGAAAGTGCGAAATTAGCATTAGCGCAACGCAAGTCTCGCTGACGCAACGCAAACAGCAATTAGCGAAAAGCAGTGGCGTCACGCGGCGCAATAAACCGAGCGTTCACACCGCTCGGCCGTCGAGGTCGCGCTTTTCCCATGCAACAGGTACGCCACTGCCATCCAAATCTATTTTTAGCCCGTCGACTCCATGATAGATTTTTCCGCGTAATAAAAAAGGAGTTACGAGGCAATTTCAAAGGCGACTGCGAATAACGAGAGAGCGCGCCGCCACCGATAAGCCTGCTGCGATCCGAATCGTCGATAATCCGACGGACGGCAGATGGCGCGCACCGCCGCGATAAGATAACCACTCACCCGTTTCCACTTGAAGGTGTAAGCGACGTCCATCAGGCTGAAGTGCGGGGGCAGCACCTCGCCTTCGTAGATGACATCCACCTGGAAGCAGAAAAAACACATAGAAGTATGGCAAGACGTAATGTAATCGAACGCCGACATCAAAGTTGGCTTTGTTTGTGTGTAACGGCGCGAAAAGCGCTGATTTCGATTTCTAAACGCTCCGTCAGCGCTGCCATAGACAAGAAAATGTTACGTCACCAACCTTGTGGTTCTGGGTGAGCGCGAACTTCATCCGGATGAACTTCTGGAGGTGCTTCATCGACACCGCCGCCGGACACTGCAGGAAGCGCTTCTCGCCTTCACCTTTTTGCTCACTCTCCTTCGCACCGTTCACTTTATGTCTGTCACCCGCTGCGTCACCCGCCACACTTTTGTCCACCAAGTCCGCCCGATTCGACGACACTTCAACCCCCTCCGACGGGGTCGCGTCCAGGTGCGCCTGGTAGTACTCCAGCGACAGCGAGATGGAGTCCTCGGGCCCGAAGAACTGACTCTTCTCACCCACGTACGGCGACACCTGCAACCACCAAAACAACTCTCAAAACTCGCCCAAACTCGAACACCCTGTATATATTTTTTTGAAACATTAACAAACAAACGAGACCAAGATCTGACGTAAATAAATCCAAATTCGAGTGTTATCACTACTATTATTATTTTCATTAAAGTCTGTCACAATCACCCACAATCTATTTTTGCAAATCCATTTTATCTGGCGTGATAAGAGCCATTTGGTGTCAATCATAAAATATAATAACGGCAAAATACGACACGACTGAAACAGTAGCGGTCCCCGAGTTGCCCCTTGTGGTACACCACAGGAACCTTCTCGGTCCCATTTGTTTGGTCAAGTTTTGCGAAAAAAACAAGTATCTTTACCAAAGAGTCCTGGTCGTTGATCATGTCGCGCTCCCTCTCCAGGACGCTGTCGTCGCTGCAGGAGCTGCTGGCTCTCACCCCCGTGCTCCTGTAGAAGTCCTCCCGCCGCTGCATCTCTCGGGAGTACAGCCCCGGGACCATCTTGTACACGATGGATTGTATCTGGGGGTCGGCCCTGAAGATGACCTGGTTCTTCTTCTTGTAGACCGTGTTGCAGGACGGACAGGCCGCCTTGCAGTTCTCGAAGTATCTCAAGATGCAGCCCCGGCAGAAGACGTGGTGGCAGTCCGTGAGGGTGGTGGCGTCGATGAGGTAGCCGCTGCACAACGTGCACGTCAGCACGTCGTTCAACTCCTTGACGAGGATCTTCCTCGTGGCCTTTTTCGTGCTTGCCATCTGGGAACAATTGGAAATGGAGATGTAAAGAAGTGATAACAAAAAAGGAAAAAAATTGTTAAAGACTTTTAAAGGGTGACAACAAGATGGCGGCGGTCGTTACATTGCAAAGCAGTGAGAGAAATAAAACGACAAGAGGTGGTGGTTGGAATGTCTAAAAAAAAAAAAAAGTGAAGAATGAAAAAATGAACATAAAGGAAATAAAATTTGAAAAATAATACAAAAAAGAGAATGATGCAGAAAGAAATGAGAGATTTCCAAGATTATTTAAATGGGGTGTGCTACATTGACAATAGAAGAGACTGAAGAAGATAAAATAAAAAATGTGAAGAAAAGAAAAAATACAGATCAATAAGCATCAATTAAGAAAAAAGAAAAGTTGCTTCATTTTCTCAAAGAGAAAACGAAAAGATCAACGATAGTAAAGTGTACCTAAAGATAGTAAAAGAGGTATCTGCAGAGAAAAAAAACTAATGAAAATAAGAAAACGAATTAAATTGGAACAAAAGTGTGTCAAAAAAAGAAACAGAAGAAAAAAATTGTATAGGTATTTTATTTACATTTTCTAATAGCTATTTATGTAAAAAGTCCATAATGTAATGCTTTATTGGACGAGTCGAGTTTATATAAAAATATATAAATATAAATAGAAGAGTCCAATAAAGCATCATTATGGACGAGTTGCATACAATATTTTATGTTCAACTGCATTATTTGTTCAAATTACAAAAAAATAACAGTGACATCTATGTAGAATGACAGCAGGTTTGCGACTTTATTTATTATAGTAGTATTTATTATTTCGAATAATAAATATCGGACTAGTCCGATAAAGTGGTAGTTCATGGCCTCAAAATAACGTCATAAACCATCTATATTTGTCACAGTCGAACATTAACATTTTTATTCTATATTTATACAGTGCGTCAAGCTATTTCTTTTCTCGTACCCGGTATTTTTGTTCTAGATAAAGAATTATGTAATATCAAGTTATGCTGTAAAAAGAGATCTTTAAAAATAAAAGAAGTTTTTCTCTCAATTTGGTAGAGCTTTGTAGATGAAAGAGAGAGAGAGAGAGAGAGAGAGAGAGAGAGAGAGAGAGAGGGAGGGAGAGAGAGAGAACTCCAAACTCTCCACTCAATGTCAAAAGAAAGCTTGATAAATTCAGATCTCTCCAACAAAAAAATAAAAGGAGTTTTTTTCTCTATCTAGTAGAGCTTTGTAGATAAAAGATAGAGAAAGAGAGAACGCCAAACTGTCAACTCAATGTCAAAAGAAAGCTTGATAAATTCTTCGCTGGTAATATAAATTCTTCCGACGGCTAAATGTGTTGTCAGTTTAGGTCATCCAGAAAGGAGTTGTAAACTCCGGCGATGGTTATTATGTGTCTGACGAAAGTGACTTATTCGGGATTTCGGGGCGGTCGCCATTTTGATTCTTTTTTTAAAATAAAGTTTAGGGGTAGTTTACTTTGTGATTCCAAGTATGTGGTTGGTGTACAACTCCACATAACTTCATAATTCATTTTTTCATTTGTCAAATCTTCCGTTTTGTTAGTTTTCAAAAATATTTGAGCAACCCAGAGCACTAAATTTGTGTATGAGTGCTTTTTACAGAAAGAATACAACAGAGTTATTTTTTATAAATAGTTTATTTGGATTGTTTTTGTACTTTAATAAACATTTTGTTACACGTGGTGTAGTATACCTAGTGACATCACTAATAAAGCACCGGGGCAATTTACAGAGTGAACTAGACACCCCAAGCACTTCTCGTAGAGACTTGGATTATCTCAAGAATTAATTTACAATTTTTAACACATTTTTAAATTTTGAAAACTACAAAACTCGAAAACTCAAAATTTTCCAAAATTTTTAAATTTTTTTTTTACATATCTTTAGATATCAAAAATATTTTTTAAAATAGAAACTCGATAAGCTTCGTCTTGTTCACTTCACATAACATCTGCCATTTCACAATCTGCAAAAACAGTGTTGCCTGATTACTGATTTTTTTGTCCTACAAAAAAATATAATTTTGCTTTTAGTAAACTGTCGACGATCTAATAAAGCCACAAAAGCGACCAACAGGACCTCCACGTGCAAAACCTCCCCCAAGTTCGTCCTGGAGATCCCATTTCCCGATTTTCCACCGTATCCAGCCCTCTCCCGTCCACCTCCTTGTCAGGTGTGCTGCCGGTGTGGTCATATGGAGAGTGACGCCTGATGTCATGCCTGGCATGGGCTTGCACAGGGCCCCTCCCCATCTCTACGCCCACTTCTGGCTGACCCCAGCAACATAATTACGCACACCTGTACGCGGTGATCATCGCCGCGACACCGAAGTGGCCATATTTATTGTACGCGTTCAATTGTCCCGAGACAATCGACGAACGACGTGACACGCGCACGCTACATTTTCACACAAAAGGATCCAACAAAATACCTGTGTGCCGGCTGTTTGCCGCAAATCGATCACAGCTGGGACAAGCGGCAACGTTGCCGATCACTATTTTATTGCCTCTTTCCACTGAAACCGTTGATTATTTTTCTTTCGTCAAACAAATCTGGCGCTCAAATAAAAATAACAAATGAAACACGAATTTACAATTACCAATTTACAATCTCGATTTTACAAACGTGCACGTGTGGGAGTTGTTACAACAATTTTCAACTGAACAATCACGTCGATTGTTTAAATTACAGATTTCTCTCGTATCGACGCCATCTTTTGCGTATTAAATCAACATCACGTGGTACGGTTAATCGATCAAACTTCTACTAGTGTCGCCATAGCAACATCTACGGATCGCCATTTTGAAAAAGTGTAACACTCTGTATATGATACAACACAACACACATCTAACACAACTTCGATTAGCTTTTGTTCCGTTCCGTTTTCACTCTGAATCTAATTGTATACAGGGTCGCCTAATAAAACCTCGTCCTGGCACCAAAAACTCTTTTAACATGATGAAAACCAATCGTTAAACTGGTGCGGCCGATTTTGAAACGAACTTATCCCAGAAAACCTCGGCACATGTGCGATTCGCGTCGACAATTTCGTCCTTATCGCGCAAACAAACAATTAACTTGATCGTTGCGTACCTCACAAAATCACTCGTTAAAACGGTAAGTTTTTGATAAGGCGAGCTAGACACGAAAGTAAATTTATTTATTGTGTCCATCTTATCTTTATGTTCGTATTTATGATGGTGGCCACACTACAAAAGAAAAATTGAATGGCCCATAAAAAATAATACGTTACTGATTAGAGATTGTTTGTGTGTACAACCCGGTCACTTAATTTTTTAGCTGTGCAAGCGATAATACAAACGTCAAACACTAAACGTGACACTAGATTTGTTTTGTTTGCTAGTGTTACCATAGCGATGCGATAAACAAATGACTGGGTGCGCTAGTTTCACGATTCGTCGTGTACAATTTGGGGTTGTGTTTGTTGTCCGGAGTGGCGCGCAACGAACTGTACTGTACAAACAAAATATTGATAAAAAAATGTTTATTGTTCACCCCCCACCCCCGTCGCTCTCGTGTGTAATTCGCACCCCTTTCCTCGATTCGTTTTTCGTCCGAACCTTCAGAGCATCACCGTGACGTGCCAACCCCCGCCTCCTCACCCGGCCTCACCCTATTGGTGGATAGTCACCCCTTGTTAATTGCACCGGAGATCCCTCACACTCGACGCCACGAATGCCGATTAGGGGGAGATTTTAGGGTAGACGAAGGGCCACACCCACCTCTTGGAGCTTTCTGTGATCCTGTTACGCAACCCTTCGAGACCACGTGTCAGGGGTACGCGCCAAGGTCGAGCGAAGGTCCCGCAACCAAAGGGTTTGTTTTATTGCGGAGGAACGGGAAGAGGGCGCGTGTGCGTACAGCAATTCGGCGGTGCGCTTCGCCAAATTACTTGATAAGGGTGGGAAGGGGGCGGCGGAGGGTTCGATCGATCGAAGGGACAGCGACGGCCAGGGCTCGGGGTAGTAGATAATAAGGTTAGCGATAATTTACAGGGTGTGGAGTTCAAGGGTGAAACAAAAGGTGATCAAGGCGTTCGATTGTTTCGGGTTGAATAGGTGGTTAAGGAGATGAATGGCCAATTGTGAGGGATGAAATGAAGAGTTTTCGGGCCAAATTCCATGGCAACCCTTAGAAAACAATCGATTGAAAACAAAGAAATCGAAATGTGAAATAAAATCACTTTCTATTATGTTGATACACCCAGTATATCTAAGTACTGTTTGTTGTTTCTCGAAAAAAAATTAGATCATAATGACAATTTAAAAAATTGTTTAAAAATCAAAAATTGGGGTCGTAACTTAGTTCATCCAATACCTACAGTAGGTATTTCTTAAATTTTTGAAAAAATTCCACTTTCATTTATTATTATCTAATATCTATTAAAAGAAAATTGTAAATAAAATTTCCCTTTGGCATTTCTTAAAAATTGTGCATTTTCTTGGTGTTAATTGAAACACTCGGTATCTATTTATGTTTTTAGTATCTGTACCTAAATTCCAAAATTTTGAAAAAATTTAAACAGGATGGGCCAACAACTTGAATATTTTTTTGAACTGTATTTTTGCCAATAAAGAGTGCTGTGGTTCCAAACAGAAATTTGACATTTTTGAAAAAACTTGCACCTTCCTTTGTTAATTATGGAACAAATGGTTCTGTTGGCTTTTTAGACTTTTTGAAATCAACAAATGAAACTGGTTTGGATGGGTTAATTAAAACACCCTGTATAAATATTTGTAGGCTACCAAAATTAGGAAAAAAGGTTTAAATTTCATAATGCAATTGTAGGATTTCTATGGTTCCAAAAAATACTTGTTTCTGAAACAGTTACTGATCAACAGGGTGTAAAATTGTAAAAATTAATTTTTTGACACATCGTATATTTTTCAAGCTTAAGAAAAGTGGTGAAAAGTCAAGACAGAAAAGCAAAAAAAATTTTTAATTGTAAAAATTATCAAATTAATTATTGAGGAGGAAGATTTTGTGAGAAATGTGTTAAAAAAATAGAAAATAAAATATAACGACTGTTTCTTTTAAAAATAAGTTTTTCTGGCTAGATTTGAACAACAAATTATACATTTCCTTAAAATGCGATTAGGAAATGGCAATAAGAGATCTTAAGTGAAAAGAAAAAGAAAACAAATTAAATTAATTGAAATACCTATGTAATAATAATAATAATAATAATAATAATAATAATAATAATAGTACATAATAGAAGCAAAAACAAAAACTTAGCGAAAAAACCTACATTTTTACCAATAATGCCAAAATCTGTGGCAAAAAATTCACACTATGGTGAATATGTAGAAAAAAGCAAAGAAGAATAAAATACAAAAAGCAAAAGAGTGAATGAAATATGTAATAAAAATTTAATATAGGTATACCTACCCAACATAGATAAGTGAGAAGATTTAAATTTTGTAAATAAGTGAAAATGTAAAAGAAAGAAAGATTTAAAAAAAAAAACAAAAACAAAGTAAAAACTAAATGTGCTAATAAGAGTTTGGAGCAAAGAGATTTTAGAGAGTAGGTACCAACTGTTTTTAATTGACAACAATTCTACACTTCATTTGACATATTAACACAACTAAGTTGTCTAATTGAGTACTGCAGTAAGAAACTGCAACAATCTGACAGCTTGTACGAGAAGCTTATCACAACTGTATAAAAAACAAAATAAAATACTAATAATATTCGCATTAATGATTTGACAGTTGTCTGGTTTAGCGAAACTGGAACAGTACCAACTTATGTAACATTAAATTACCAAATCTCACTTGACAAGCTATCGTAAAGGCATTTTTAACCTCAAAAAATATGTCACGTCGGTACTTCCTTCTTTGCGTGCGTGATAATGACATTTGTGTTGTTCACCGAGCCGCTATGGCAACAGTGGATAACAAACACGACATCCACGAGTCAGAGCCTACTAACAAACTTGTTGACACTTTGTGGAGACCACAGTTAGTAGAGATTTTACGATTTTTTTACTGTTCCACATCAGCTCTTGGTGTTTCTGCACTGTTTACAGTTGTCATTCAGGGCATTGGAAACAGTTGACTGTCATTCGAAAAAATTATAGAGCGGGGGGGTGTCGTCGTGCCATCAGTTACGCCACTGGATTTTCACATAGTTAAATTACGGTCTTATTGTTGATTATAAAATAATAACAAGTTCGTGTAGGTCTAGCTCTCATTCATTTGTTTTCATGCTACGGTCCGTTAGCATAAAAAGTGCCACAACAATAACCGCATACCTACTGTATAAATATTTTTTACAACTACACAAACAAAACAAATATTACCACAGCGATACGTCATATACAGTGCGATCGCACGACGTTGCACAATTTTTGACAGCCGAAGTGAAAAGAAAAAACAAATGAATGGAACAGCATAAATAATAAAGCGAGATATTGACAGGACAGGAAAGTGTGATGGTGACGTCACGTCCCGGGCGCCATATTAACAATAAACTATCGTTCGATGTGACATTTCACCTCGATTGGCCACGCCGCGCCGCCACGTGACCTTCACCTCAACACCTCAAACCCATCCGTCACAAAATGGCGATACGTGGCAACGCCGCACCACGTGACGCGCCGAAAATCGCCAAAAAGTCGTATCACGTGACCGGGATCGACCCCATCGATCCCGCTGTCGCCGCATTAATTTTGGATGGGCCGCTGGGACCGCGACAGCTGGAGAGGAATTTCCCGAAAACCGCCCCCGAAAATTATAAACAAGGAGACGCGAAGGTCGCCCTCGCCACCCCTCGGGGAGAAAGCCGACGACGGATCTACCCCAGCGCGCTGACGAAACAACATCATCCCGGAGCCCTCCAGAAGCGCAACGGAGGAGGACGGAGGATGCGAGTCGGACGGAGAGGGAGACAAAACAAGCCGCGCAGCAAAGGAGAAACGTATAATTTAAGAGGGACGCACTCTGCCATTACAAATGAGTTAAAAAAAGAAAACGGCCACGGCTCCAACATTACCGGCGGGAGAGAGAGCGCGCGATGGGGGGGAGCGCGCGCGCGACAGAGACGCCCGACGGTTGCGAGCGGCTCGCGTGACATGATATATTGTAAATAAAGAATCTTCACTTGTTTCGGAGCCCGCTTTTGTTTATTTGGCGTACGTGAAATTTCGGCCACGCGGGGGGCACTCCAATCACGCCGGGGGAGGGAGAGAGGGGAGGCGGGGGGTCGGAAGCGAGCCCCCCCCAGATCAATTAATTAATTAATCGAATTAGGTAATCAAAGGATGGTGCGGAGGAGCGTACGGTGTTCGATTGTTCCGGTGCCGCACCGGTGCGAGCGCATCATATCGGTGGCGGCACGTCGGCGGCGTGTGTTAAAGAAAGCCCTAACAGATTTATCAAGTTACCTCTGTCTTGCGCATTCAACTGTCACCAGCGGATAGCTCCGGAGCACACTGCGTTAAAAACGGTAAATGGCAACGGCGGTCGGGGCCCGATCCGGCAACGCCGCATCGCCTACATACACAGATACTGTATTGCATGTTAAAATATTCCGGTGTTCGGGTCGGTTTTGTGGGCACTTCCGGTTCCCGGATCGGCACCAAACTCGCACAGACCGTCGGCGGGACCTCGCCCTGGGGATCACCGTTTTCACCGCGCGAAAATCCGGCCGTTGAGAGGTGGAAAACACTAACGAAGCGCCAACATGTTCCCGCAATAAGAAATTACCGTGTACTAGTCGAGCTTCGGTTGTTTCCACAGCCGCTTCGACCCGCCTGACTCCGGCCCCGCCCCTAGCCAATCGGCGCGCGGGATTCGTATCGACGTCACGCGGGGGTTAACGAACACACACGGTACATGACGAAGCTATAAACGTCCTTTGCGACGCATTCCATTTTGTTATGTGGCACATGTGTGCTTTTCGGCTTTTTTTCGGGGGACCTTCGAGGGGGTGGTGGGCTGGGGCGGCGGCCGCCTCCGTTCGACTGGACGCCGGTTTATTGCGTTATTGCCCCGTCGTAAAGCCACTAACGCAAACGTGATGGCTGTGCGATGACAAAAACGCAACGAACATGGGCCCGACGCGGTTGTGACGTCTCCCAAATGGAGGCGAGATTGTGACATGTGTCGCGGACAAGGTCAAACCCGACTTTGACTCGATCACAGATCGATCCCTGCTTCCGGAGATAATGTCTGGAGTCTTAAACTTTGATGCCCCGGAAGTGGATCAATTAGATCACGATGGGGTAGCTCGCCAACTTTCGTCACACAAGATGCTCTCGCAGATGCACCAATTCACATTTTGTGCCCAACGTCCAAAAGCCCAACGCATTTCAACACTCTACTGCTTTCCCGCCTGCTAGATCTCTCCAGTCAAATCAGCGACTCGCGCCATTTTCGCCGTCACTTGTTTTAACATTTGCTTGCTACGATTCTGTCGCACGATGTGGGAAGAATATGTTAAGTCAGCGCTCCGAGAAACCTACATTCCTTGCTTTCTTAGATAACTGTCGCTTTTGATTATTATTTTTTCTGTCAAATGTCAAACGAACTACATATATCCACTTTACAAAAGATATAAATAGGTAGATCTTTTACAAAAAATGTACGTTATGGAACCTACTCTAGATTTTGATCTTACGTCACCTTTTCTCTTTACTCGGGTATACCTAGCTAGCTGACATTCACAGAAATTCTAAACCATTTGGTTTTTTTTTGTCCTCTAGTAGGTAGTAATAATAATAATAGGTACAGTTACTTTTTGTAACAAAGTTCATGGTTAGTTGATAAGAATATCTGTAAAGATAACTTAGCGCGGCCTGAATGCCGCGTCACCGGGTCTGTGGTGGGAAAAACGTGATTACTAGTTTACTTAATTATCTATGTGCTGGTTGTTGTACTTGGAGGCAATACCCTGAGGCAGTTCAACCTGAATGCAGATTAACTGCAGGGTCAGTGGGGTCAAGATAAAATTTAAATGTGTTGTTTATAAATTGAGACTTTTGGATGCAAATTCGAAAAACGGTTTTATAATGTTTTTGGCATGCTTTTTGAAAAGTTTTTAACGTCGGATGTAATAGTTCTATGGAGAGTTTCTGAGGGGTAAATAAATTTATCGTTCTTAATTAATTGATTTGTAAATTAATTAGTCCGGCCTGAATAACGTGTCGCAGGGTGTGCGGTGAGTCAGAACCCATTTCATTTTCTTCTGAAGTCAAAGTAACTTTTAACTTGACCTTGTAAAAAATACAAAAATTTTAGACATTTTAAGTAAGTACATACCTACTTAAGTAGGTATATGTGTATTAAAACTTCACTATTAGGTAGGATACAGCAAAAATAAAATTTTGTGAAGAATTATTTTTGTTTATGAGGTTGATACCTACTCCCTATTAGTACCTACCTGCTACGCGCAAGAATTAGAATCTGTAGCTATCTACTCGATCTAGTAATGTGCAATCCAAAATTTTTTGTTGAAATTACCAACAAAATTAACATCTAGGTAGTACCTTTTTTTTGAAAAACCTTTGCTACTTCAGAAATTTTGAAAACTCTAAAAAACTTATTTAGCAATTTGAACCAATAAGTAAAATACGAAACTCTTTTTTTTAAGAATGTACAAAATTAAATTTCCAAAAATTGTGATTAATTTTTTGTATTTTTTTAGTTTCTTTTTTTAATTTTTTTAAACACAAAAAACTGTAACAGCGACAAAAGTCCCGTCCCTTCGAAACTTTGACAAGCTAACAAGCAAAAACAATAGACATTTGTTTTCACCTCTCATCACAGTTTATTCTGAAACATACAGGGTGTCCCAGAGTTGCGAAAAAGCTCCATAACTTGTTTGTTATTAAAAATATCAACTTTTTCTTTTTTCTAGATGATAGCTACGCTTCTATTGCACATTTGGAAAATGTTGCGGTATATATACAGGGTGTCCCAATATTATATCTAGGGTGCTATCTTAAAATCACTAAAATAATTAAATGTTTAATTGTTAAACACTGTTTTGTTGGTTGATTCATCTTTATGGAGTGACCATATTGTGTGATTATCTTTTGTTAGGCCTACTAAATTTTTGTATTGTCTTTTTAACGGAAAAATTGCACCAAATTTAGCGATTTTAGCATAGCACCCTAGATTTTCAGATTCGACTATGCAAACCTCATATAGTTCAAAAGCCTGTCAAAAAAACTTTCGACCAGTGCAATAATAAATACGGGATGCCATTTGAAAAAAATGAGTTTTTGATATTTTTATTTCGTTATGTTTAAAATATCGCAGTAGGCATATGCGACTGAGCAGGTTGTTGAGTAAACACTCAGCAGATGCGGCAAACATTCAGAAATCAAACAGCGTAAATCATTTTAATTTATATGCAACGATTTGGAAGGTACGAATTTTCGAAGGGACCCCTGCAATTCGAAATTCTTGTAAAAAAAGCGCCACCGATCAAAAACGATGGCAGATATGTAACAACGACCTGTATAAATTTGATTCATAATTTTGCATAGAATTCAAAAATAAAATCAAACTGGGTAGGTTCCGTTTAAAAAAACATAACTTTAGTGTTTTTATAATATTGAGACACACTGTATATACCGCAATATTTTCCGAATGTGCAGTAGAAGCGTAGCTATCATCCAGAAAAAACTAAAAGTTGATATCTTTAATAACAAACAAGTTATGGAGCATTTTCGAAACTCTGGGACACCTGTATGTTAACTGTCACGTGATTTTCATTCATAAATTCGCCGCTTATTCCAAGCTTCACTGGTAATACGTTTCAAATTCTAATAAGTGTACGTTTCTCAGCAGTGGGAGGTTTACAGGCACGAGCGCAGCGAGATTTGTAATCCCGTGCGCAAAAAATACTTTTTTTATTTGTGTAGCAAATTAAGCAAAACTTAGTTATGTGCAAGTGTACTAGAGTGTGAAATAAAGTTCCCAAAGTGTAAAATAAAGTAGGTAGGTACTTCATTTCACGCTTTGGAAGAATGCCAACTTTAGACGCATAATATTCATTACAAAGCAAACAAAAAATTATACCATCTAGGTAATTTTGAGAGTTGTTTCTACCGGTACGAATCAATCTACGACTCGACCTTTATTTTTCACGGCCCACTAGACTCACACAGTTGCTTCGTCACGTGATCTCATTGTGTGTATTTATGAAAATTTAGTTATTATAATTATATTATTATCATTCTTCTTTTTATTTATTAAAATATATTATTGCACAGGACTAACTGTACAAAAAATAATCTTACGATCTGATTGCTTCGACAATCGGTTGTTAAATATCAAATAATAGGAAACAGTTATGAATTTTATTACTGTACTTGTGTTTAAGAATTTACAACTTTCAGAAATACAAAATGTATTGCTGGGCAAGATAAATAAAAACAGTTTGTCAGTTGTAGAGCTTGGAACTGGACGTTGCACAACACCAACCAATGAGATCTTCAGTTTTTTTCTTCACAGTACTGAAGCATTCAAGAAGAAACGAAGATGCGGATTTTGTTACTCACTATTCCACCGAGCTGCCTAAAATTCTGGACTAGTTTAAACAAGTCCAGATAAAATTTTCCTGTCCCTCTCGTTCTAACATTTATTGATGTGCATATTTACGAGTGCAGCTTAATTTCTGACACATCAGTGACATCATAAATCCTAGCTGGGTTTATAAATTACCCTTGATGCGTGCATGCACGTATTTGCGATATTACGTGATGGTGTTATCAAAGATAGTGTAACTTATTTCGCAAATATTTAACTTGCGGTCATGTTCGACTAAATTAGATTTCAAAATTTATTGGATTATGGAAAACGTCAAAACGAGCTACCGGGAAAATAAACAAAACATGTGAAGAACAACAGACAATTGATTGTACTGGGCGCGCAATGTGTACAAAAATATGAATAGGTACCTAATAGTCCAAGTCTTAGTTTTCTCTAAATAATTGTATGGTTTTCTTCCGGCTTGGTAAACGTCGTCATAAAAGTGGTCGGAAACTTGGAAAATATTTCTGGAATTTTTCAGAGCAGAATTACATTGAAAAATAGGAATACATTGCGTTTCACAATAACTGTATAATATACAGGGTGAAATTAAATGCATAATGATATGTAAACCATAGTATCTTTAATAATAAGTGAATAAACCGAAAAATAATTGAAATCTTAACGAATTGCCAACTGAAATTTTTGGTCAGCGCCTACTCTATTTTTTTTTTTTCGATCTCACGGTATATAACTGTGGCTCAAACACGTAGCGGCAATCATATAAAATCATACACGCACCATACCATGATAACACAGGCCTGCAAAACAAAACTTTTTAATCGATGTTTTGATTTTGATAACTGATTTTGTATAACATTGGAGTCCTGATTACAAAAATACAATTCATTTTTTTGTATCACGTCAGGTTTTTTCACAATTAACAAAAAAAAATTATGCAATTTATTTAGGAAAATAAGATGTTTATAATAATTCTTGGTTAATAATCTAACTAATTTTTTTATTCCTTATGAGAATGGCATCTTTAACGCTTTGTGAGGAAACTTCTTTTAATTGATTGCCTGCTGTATATTTTTTTTGGGTACATCGCGCTGTAACATCCAGCAAAAGTCTACCATCATTGATACGCTCCATCTTCCTTGATATGACCTCTCCATTTGTTTTATATCTTGATCAAGACGTTCCCCTTGTTCCTCGCTGACAGCACCAAGATTTTTAGGAAAAAGATTAAGTGCGAAAAGAGGAAATTCACTTTCAAACTCATATTACATCCCAAGATGTGAAAATTTTTAAACATGATTCTTACAATATTTTCGTAGTCTTCATCTTTGTGATTTCCAAGCAATTTTTCTATGACGTTCTTAAATGCCGTCCAGGCATTCCTTTCAACAACATTCATAGAATTTTGAAAATCATTACCTTTGTACAAAGATCTTATTTGAGGTCCTAACCTCTTTTCATTTGGCATTGGAGAGATCTGGTAACTTTGTACATTAATACTTGAAACATTGTCCATTTTTATCAAGAGGCTTTACAAATTGCTTCATCAAACAAAGTTTGATATGCATTGGTGGTACCTAATACTACTTTTTTAGGATACAACTAAATTATTTTTTATTATTGCTTCCCGGTACAAGTCTAGTTCTTAAAGGCCACATCTTTTGAGTCCAATGCTTGTATCGTGCCCGGCAGTCCCACTCGCAAATAAAACAAGGAAATTTCGAATATCCATATTGTTGTCCGATATTACAATATCGAAATTTTGAAATAATTCATTCATTCTAGGTGAACATTTCAATTTTAAGAAAAAACAATTTGTGAAAAAACTAGACGTGATAGCGCAAAACCAAAATCATTTTCGTAATCAGGGGGTCGAAATTGTTCAGAAACTGTCAATTTTATGCAAACATCGAAATCAGTGCAGGCTTGTGTAATCATCAAAATCAATTTATTAGAATGGATGATAGACTCACCACAACACTAACAAAACAGTGATACACTCACATTGTGTAAATTAACAGCACTATCTCTTATGGGAAGTTATTGGGCTTTGCACTGTTCCACAGCTCGTATTGGACTAATTTGGAATTATGAAATGGGTCTCGCGGTCAAAAACAGTTCAGATTTGTTATGGTCTTAGACTCTCACCCCAACGGTAGAATACAAGAAGGTCACAAACATAAATCTTTCTCAAGTTTTCTTTAACTGTCTGACAAAACATATCCATCTACAACAAATAAATCAGCAATTGAAAATTAATTATGAGAAAGTGTTCCTTGAAGACGGCTTAACACCAAGGCAACAGTTGGCAACAAGTAGTAGGTATACTACAGTTTGTGGTAATGTCGTCTCATTCTCCCACGCAGGGGTGGTCGTCTTTCTTTGGGAAAAGGGTGGCTCTACCCCGCAACAAGCACCAAGACTTGTTCACAAAAAACACTCACTTGTCCCGAAAAAATAAACAGAAACATTGGATTTTCTTTACGTTGCACATAATTTAAATTTGTCTAAATAAATCAGGAATACGGGCTAACAAATGTTTACCCAAACCACTTCAGCTTTTTTCGGGGAAGTACCGGCGATAAGGTCATCGCCGTATAATAACCCTTGACAATGACTTCGTTAAAAATGTTTTTAGTTTCAAAAAGAACAAAAACTCTAAATTGAGGAAAAAATGAAAAAACTACCGAAAATTGATAGATACAATTTTAACAAAAAAAAGTGATGTGGCTAGTGTTCAAATTAGTACACGGAGTACACCTGATCCAGAACCGTCTACTTCTGGTATTGGAAAAAGTACAGAATATTTTGATGGTAAGGTTAATTAATTGTTGATTATATCAATAAAATTTCAATATCAGAGAAAAAAATAAACAACTTGCGGATTCAGAATTGGAAATATTATCAACTTTTGAAGAGCAATCTACACAAAAGATCCGTAACATAAAATTAATTTTACTCGTATTTTAACACTATTTTACACTATTTTAACGCAAATTTCAGAATGTTTTAAAATTATGTTTCTACTTTCATGTATTGTGATAAACGCAGTAATTTCAATATCAAGTTTGTCTTTTTACGAAGAATAATTAAAACTTTACTGTAGACTACTTTTTTCTTCGACTATATAAACATAAGATACGATAAGAAACTAACACTATGATCACTTACCAATTCATGAAAATACGCCAACATAACACTTTTATTTTCAGTTGTAACCTTATTTAGATCCTCCTATTGTTTGATTGTCTCGTTTGATTTCAGACACCTGCCTTTTGATTTTTCCGGTATTAAGCTATTTGAAGCTTGTTCTGCTTCATTTAAGACATCTTCCGGTAAAACACAATCATTCAAACACATTTTGAGAAATTGCTAGTTTTATAAACAACCAAATGTAACTATGACACCTGAACATATCATGCAAACGCGATTTCCAACTCGAAAAAACTTTTTTTGTGCTTAACAGGCTTAAAAATGATAATAGGGGTTGATTTTTGTGGGTGTCAAGCGGCGAAGGTGACGATATACTCAGAGGATGAAATAGGGGTGAAGCGGTGAAGGTGAGGGTATTTCCAACTCGAAAAAACTGTCTTTTTTTCTTAACACGGTTGAAAATGGTTGAAATGGTTTTTGTAAAATTAAAGCAGACAGTAATTTTTTTCTTGTTTTGAAGATCAAGTGTACAAAATTTCATCAAGATCGGAGTAAAACTGTAGATTTGCATACAAAATATACAAACAAACAGACATTCAGTTTTATATATATATAGATTAAAAAATAATGTAGGTATGTATATGTTTTTTTTTTTTTAGTTTCTTCGGAAAGTATAGAAATAGATAATGCGCATATTACAGACCGTGGCCGTTTTACCTCAGGTTTGACAGATGCAGATAAGCATTTTATTATTTCAAATGGACTTTGCAGACATCTCGGCCCATACCAAAAAGATAAAACTAATAGAAAATTTTCAGATTTTTATTATACAAAAATTAGTACTTCAAGAATAAAGACTGATAGAATGTGGTTCTGTTATTTCAAATTACTTGATAAATGTTATTGTCAGCCCTGCTAGTTATTTTCGAAGCAACAAAATGCTCTAAGTACAGGGTTTAACGATTGGATACATTTAAACCAAGTAATTAAACGACATGAGGAAAATTATGAACAAACAATTGACTCTGAAAATCAAAAAGTAATTCTTGAAGAAATTTCAGTTTGGAAAAAAAATTCTGAAACGTGTCATTGATGTTTCACTTTTGTTGGCTTCCTGTAACATGCCCTTTCGTGGACATAATGAAAATATTGATTCAAAAAATCCGGGAATGTTTTTATCTGTTATAAATCTTCTCTCTAAATACGACCCTGTTTTACGAAATCTTTTAGAAAATTGAACTAAAAAATCTGTTACTTATCTAAGCCCAAATATACAAAATGAAGTAATACATTTATTAGCTAATTCGATTCAACAAGAACTAGTTAATAAAATTAATGCAAGTTCATTTTATTCCATTATTATTGACAGTACTCAAGATATCTCCAAAGTTGACCAGTTAAGTTTAATAGGTATTTCGTTATGTAGAAATTGTGCACTCAAATAATGTTGTAACAGAGATTATTATAAACGAGTCGTTTTTAGGATTTGTTCCTGTCGAAAACCAATCTGCAGATACAATATCGAATAAAATAATATCTCACTTAATAATTTAAATATTTCTATTAATAAATTACGTGGGCAGGGGTATGATGGAGCAGCAATTATGAGTGATATTTACAATGGCGTTCAAGCCAAAATTTCAAAAAAAGTTGAAAATGCCCCATATGTTCATTGTGCGGCTCATAGTTTAAATTTAATTTTAAACGATGCCGTAAAAAATGTAGACAGTTAGAAATTTTTTTGATTTTGTTGAAAAGATTTATACCTATTTTGGTAATAGTATTTTAAGATGGGGTTTATTAGGTATATTTCGACAAAGATATTAAAAAAATAAAATTAAAAAAACTTGTGCCTACGAGGTGGTCTACACGACACGATGCTCTGCATGCAGAGCGATACAAGTATTCAGATATTTTAAAAACACTAACAAAAATAATTTTAACTTCAAAATTAAAAGCCGAAATTGATGAAGCTAAAGCTTTAAAAAAAACATTGGAAACATATGAAACGGTATTTTTGATTGTTCTAGAAAGTAAAATATTACAAATTATTATAGATGTTGTATCTAAATTATTACAAAGAGAAAATCAAAATATTGGCCAAGCCGCAAAACTTTTCACATATCAACAAATGAAAGAACTTCGCACGCAATTTGTTGAATTAAACAATACAGCTAAAACGTTAGCTGCAAAGTGGGGGACATCAACAAAATTTATACAAAAAAGAGCTTCTCGACCAAAACTTTTTTTTGACGAATCTCGTAATTCTTACCAAATTGAAACAGGCGAAGATTTTTTTAGGATTAATGTTTTTTTAAGGACTGTAGACAAATAGAAACGAAATCAAATAGTATTTCCTATATACCTAAATAAAACATTTCAAATTTTAAATACATACTCAAATTTTATTAAATACATCAGACGATGAACTACATAAAATGTGTCAAGAATTCCACCTCATGTATAAAAATGACATTTCCGAATCAATTTGTTTACAAGTACATACTAACATTTAAACAGTGTTTTAAAAACGATATTTCAGAAATTAGTTCTGTTAAAGATCTGTTAAACTTTATTTTAATAAAAAAAATTTCCTTAAGCAGTAGCTTTTCTGAAATAACAGTGGCCTCTGTAGAACGATTCTTTTCCAAACTGAAATTAATTAAGAATTATTTAAGAAACATAATGACCCAACAAAGACTGTCTAATCTGGCCATTATTTCAATAGAAAACAAAGTGGCAAAAAGTTTAGACGTATCTAATCTAGTTACGTCTTTTGCAACAGCAGAAGCGAGAAAGAAGTTTTAAAAGTAAATACCAATTATAGCGTTTATTATTTTATAGTGTTTATTTTTTTTATATAAAACTGAATGTCTGTTTGTTTGTATATTTTGTATGCAAATCTACACTTTTACTCCGATCTTGATGAAATTTTGTACACTTGATCTTCAAAACAAGAAGAAAATTACTGTCTACTTTAATTTTACAAAAACCAACCCCTACTATCATTTTCAACCCTGTTAAGAAAAAAAGAGAGTTTTTTTCGAGTTGGAAATACCCTCACATTCGCCGCTTCACCCCTATTTCATCCTCTGAGTATATCGTCACCTTCGCCGCTTGACACCCACAAAAAGCAACCCCTATTATCATTTTTAAGCCTGTTAAGCACAAAAAAAGTTTTTTCGAGTTGGAAATCACGTTTGCATGATATGTTCAGGTGTCATAGTTACATTTGCTTGTTTGTAAAAGTAGCAATTTCGCAAAATGTGTTTGAATGATTGTGTTTTACCGGAAGATGTCTTAAATAAAGCAGAACAAGCTTCAAATAGTTTAATACCGGAAAAATCAAAAGGCAGGTATCTGAAATCAAACGAGACAATCAAACAATAGGAAGATCTAAATAAGGTTACAACTGAAAATAAAAGTGTTATGTTGGCGTATTTTCATGAATTGGTAAGTGATCATAGTGTTAGTTTCTTATCGTATTGATCTTCTTGTTTATATAATCGAAGAAAAAAGTAGTCTACAGTAAAGTTTTAATTATTCTTCGTAAAAAGACAAACTTCATTTTGAAATTACTGCGTTTATCACAATACATGAAAGTAGAAACATAATTTTAAAACATTCTGAAATTTGCGGGCAAAGCCACGGGTAAAAGCTAGTCCTCAATAAACATTACTGTTTTTTCATTTGACCATTCAATTTTGCTTACTTTTCCACTTGTTGTGGATAGACGTGCCACAGGCAGCAACAGGCTATTTTTGTGGCACGGTCGCACGCTACAGTGGCAACACTTGTTAACATGTTGCCAATTGTTGCTTTGTTATAAGGCCGCCTTTACAAACATTATCTTTCGGCCTATTATGCAGTGTCGCGGGCAATGAAATTTGTGAAGAAACAAGTGAATATTAATAAGTACAGTCATTTCATGACCATTTTGAAGAGAAAGAAAAAAGTATGCAAACGTAACTAATTAAAAATATAATATTTTTGATTTTCCTTTTACTAACAGCAAATAAGAAAACAAAAATGTCTCGACAATTGTGACTGAAAATATCTTGCACTTTGACCGAACTATACAGATCACGGACGCTTTTTTGTCGAATATAGAAACAGCAAATGTATTAAATATCATGTTAGAATAAATACATTTGGGAAGATGCCAGAGATTATTGCTTCGTTTCTCACATTACCAATTCACAAAGAATGTAGAGGGGATCGTTTGCTGAGGTCTCTACGTCATCACTTGCAGACTCAGGAGCGGACTTTTCAACTGTCATGCTGGTTGGAGGGCGAAGACAGCTGCCAAGGGGTAGATTTACACCTCTCGCGAAAACAAAAACAAAAATAGCTTCTAGAACTCTGGAAGAAAAAGAAAATATGGAAGCTTCAACAAACATTAACAATCAAGCATTAAAAGTTATTTGTTAGCAAAATTTTGTTAGGGGTGACCTCGTCTGGCGTTAATTTGTCTAAATGCAAATCATGCTTAACTGATATTTATAGTTTTGTTGTGTTGTTTAAACAAATTTTGATAACTTTATTTTTTCATTATTTGTGCAAATAAAATGAGTTGGGTAATGAATTCATTACCTCACTAGTGTGACAATGAACTGAATTACCTAACGCCAATGAATCACACAATAAGACGTTACTCAACAATGCGTTGTATAAATTAGAAAAAATGATCAAAATATTTGTTGTTCAATATCTGTTGATGATAAATCGTATAAGGAATCATAGTCGATGTTTTTAAAATACACGTACGAAAAAAACTGGTATAAATCGTTAATAAAAATTTGGTATACATACTTATCTAATAAACATCTTTTAGTTTTCGAGATAAAAATAGATATCTAAAAAATTGTTGGAAATTTCCAGGACACTGCTGAACTAAAGGTGATTAATAATCTAGTCCTAGTAGCTTCGCAACAATAATAAAATGTGAATTGTAAACACTCGCGTTAGATTAAATTTTACAAATTAAAATGGAACATTGTTTTGGTTTTCGGAAGGACCTCATCAGGAGCCGCTCGTGATACGCAACGTCTTTGCCACTTTTTCCTTTTCCATATATTTTTCATTCAACAAAAATAATCAAAGAGGAAAAGGCTAATTTTATCCCATGCATTACACTTAATTAAGAAAGTGTTTGCTGAACGTTTTGGAACCCCCCAACACCCCAAAACCGTTTCGTACGTCCATTTCAAAAACACCTACAATATTGTAACGTGTATTGTGTAACGAGTGGCGTAAAGTGCCAATTTCTCACGAGTGTGAAATACGCCTTGCCGCACGTATTAGGTACACTTTGTACTACTTGTTCTACGATAATGTAAATAACTGATCAAGTAAGTTCATTAATAAATCAACATAACAAACACAAATGACAGTTTAATTTAGTTGTCATTTGACAAGCATGCGCAAAGTGGAAAATTTTACTCGCAACCATTTCTACACGCTGCGAGTAATGTCGTCATTTAAATCATGAGAAAAATGCATCTGTACAAAATGATCACAAAATCAAGAACATTCGAATATATTTTAGCAAATACCTAAAGAAAAATATATTTGGATGTTTTTTTATTGTTTTTTTGCAAATTGTTATCTCGTAGTCTTTTAGGGGCTAGATCTGGTGAATAGAGCGGAAATGTATTCACACCGTAACTAATAATTGCTAAATATTCCTCAAAGTCGACTTGTTGAATGGAGATTAAAAATGGCGGTACCCACCGGGCAGCCATCTTTTTTAAGCCCAAATCATCCAACAAATTCTCTGCTACGTATCCACAGAAAAGGCCTACTATAAATTTTACTGTGATCTGGAATAGCAGAAAGAATGTCAATAAAGAAGATGTAAATCAGTGGCGTACTAAGCCTGGATGGAGGGAGTGACTCCAGCGGCACGTTAAAAAAAATATAATTTAAACAAGATTGTTATTTGTATTGTTTCTAATTCAGTCTTGACAAGATTATAAATCTTCTTTTTGGTTTTTTTTTTATATCACTTTTACGCAACACGCACAAAACAACAAATAACAATCAATCAAAATCGCATCGTCCCGCAATTTAATTGTCACGATAACGAGATAAAATATTTTGATTCGTTTTGCAACACCCACGTTATCACCGAATTTATCGCGTCGGAACGCGATATTTTATTATTACCGTCTCTCCATGCCCTCTTCGTTCGATACGGCACGATGATCCTTCACTTTTATTGAAATCGGTTCCGCTTCGATTTTCGGTCTGTTCCCTTGTTACATCCGCTATTATTGGGTTATTACAGAATGACGTCGACAAAAATGCACTCTCCTCAAATACACCGACGAACGATCGAACGCTATTTGACATTCACATTTTTTATCACAAATTATTTATCGCGGGAATTTCCCAACACGCGGATATACACAGTGATTCATTTAACAAGGCTCCAAAGCGCATCTGATGACGTCGTGGTTGTTGTTTACTCAGCACCGACCCAGATAAGAAAATAAGTTTTCAAAATAAACAAGCGCAAAATTTAATTGACTTGTTTAGGTGTAGGTACATCTCGCGGCGCCAAATTGGCGCCATTTTGCCAACACAAGTCGTCACGTGTTCTGTGAGAGTTCTTGATCTCTTAAAAAGTTTCTGGACAAGCTCTCTGGGTCCTACGAATAACAAGAAAAAACTGATTATAATAAATGCGTGTTTATTAAAATCAGTAGGTATTTATTTAGTTTACAAACGAGAATGTATTAATTCTGGTTCCACCCTGGACATTCCCTTTAAAGGACAACATTAAAAAGCTCACATCAGGGACTTAATAATAAAAGGATCAAAGGCACCAGCGCGAGCGACGATCGATACGAAAGCTCAAATGTGGCGACGAAGAGTAATGAAGCTTCGGAATCGACGAAAGCTTATTAGCACACAAAGGGACAAGATACAATTTTTTTGTTGAGATTAAAAAAAAAAACCAAAAACGTGTTGAGCAAAAAAATTGCAATACTATGAAAATTCTTTGGTGTGGCGTTCGGCAGGGGTCCAGCCTCGCCCCGCAGCTCTTCACCTGTTCGCCCGGCAGTATTTATTGATTTGAATTTGTCGGCTCGATTTAAATATTTGGACGCGTGGTCAAGTGGACGACCACGAAAACAAGTTGTTCAGGTATTAATCATCGTTTATTTGCCAACCTCTCAATTAAGAGTCGGGTGTTATATTTGGATGTGAAATGCAAATAGGAATTGAGGCGGTTAATCTTCTCATCTAGTTTACATTTGCATATTGTATGAATAACGTTTTTTGCGTGCATGTGTCTTTTCGGAAAATTCCTCAAGGTGAACTCGTCCTCGAGTTAATGTATTCGTGAATTGTTCCGACACAAACACTTTTTGTCGTTGTTATCTCTCCGGCAAATATTATCATCATCGTCTGAAGAAAACGAAGAAGAGACGGTTTTACGAAAGCTTCGAAAGCGCAAATTTGGCGAAGAAATCTTCCCTTTTTGCTTTAGAAAACATAGAACAATCCAAAGTAAACGTCGTCAATTGGATTCGGTTCTTCATTGTGACGGTCTGATCTTCACAGTGTTGCCAAAAAGTGTTCTTTTTGAACAAAAAGTGATTTCTTTTTAAACAAAAAGAGATTTCTTTTTGAATAAAAAGAGAATTCTTTTTGGAAAAAGAGAATTCATTTTGGAAAAAGAGAATTGTTTTTGAAAAAAGAGAATTGTTTTTGAAAAAAGAGAATTCTTTTTGGAAAAAGAGAATTGTTTTTGAAAAAAGAGAATTCTTTTTGGAAAAAAAGAGAATTCATTTCTAAAACCGGGACACAACTTTTTGGAAAAAGAGAATTCATTTTGGAAAAAGAGAATTGTTTTTGAAAAAAGAGAATTCTTTTTGGAAAAAGAGAATTCTTTTTGGAAAAAGAGAATTGTTTTTGAAAAAAGAAAATTCTTTTTGGAAAAAAAGAGAATTCATTTCTAAAACCGGGACACAACTTTCTTCTTCTTCTTCGCAGTTGTATGAACTTTTTCTACAGACAAATTTGTACTTTTCATCTGAACATTCTCATTTCAAGCTCCAGAAAAATTAAAAATGGCATCTAAAAGAATTTTTATCTCTCATATCAGGCAAGATATTCCTTAAAACAAATTTCCAATTATATATATTTTTTTATAATGAATCTGATCTGCAGCTTCGAAGTCGTATTCATTGGAGAGAAAATACCAACTGTGTGAGATATTTAAATTTAAAAACGAAAGGTTTAGCAAGTTAGAGTTAAATATGGCTAAATAATAGTGTAAACAACGATCTCTAAGTCTAAATAGATTAACAGAAAAATGTAAACTTTAAAAATAAGATTTTTGAAAGAATATTAAAATGAAAAAATTTACGCGACCTTGAGAGAAGGTGGTTGTTGTTTGATCACCGCTGTGCGCCTAAAAATTGAAGAAATTTAGAATGGGAAATTTTCAAATCAAGACAGGAGACAAATGCAGACAATTTATTGTTAAGTTATAATGAAAAGAAGAAGAAGAAGAAGAAGAAGTTGCAACATTCAAAAATGAAAACTGTTTTGCTGCAAAGATGACAAAAAATATATATAACAAATCTCACGAGAGCTGAAACAGTCATTTATGCAACACCTGTGTAAATCACTACATTTTTACAAGCAGGAAGTCGACACGCACGATCGCAGCTACTTGTAATCCCACGCGTAAACAACGCGCTTTATGCCGTCTACATAATTGATTGCATCATAAAATTGTTATGAAAACAATTATTAATAAAACTTCACAACACGATCTAGGTGGCAGAAATTTTCTGTCGTGAAACCTGTCGCCATGTTGAAACAGGAGAAACGAGAGTCAGGTCGTGGCTTGTTTCGTACAAACCGAAATGTTGTCATTTGTGGAGAGAAAGTCGTCCTGTAATACTTATTAAAAATAAAATTATATCGTTTGCAGTTGTTTTAATTTTCGTAAAACGTCTCGCAATTTGACAGTTTCGAATAAGCGTGTGAGTCAATCTAAGAGTCAATTTTGATTGGTGAATGTTTAGTTAACCTTGTGCGATTTGATTGAAACTTTCTTTTGCTGATTAAATTGTGTTTTTTAATAAACGCGCTCGTTCCGCCTCGAACATAACGTACACGCAAAGTAAACTAACCGCAACGGTGGCTCGGCTGTTCATAATTCGCCAGTCTGCAGCGTAACGTACGCACAAGCGGCGATTTCGTCAATCGTCCATAAACAAACGGCAACGAGACGATTTCCGTGCGAGAACAACGGCAGGATCGTTGAACTGTCGACAATTACTGCGTAAAAATTTGTTTAGCCTCCAACCTTGAGCCGTAGACAATTAACGCAAACCGTCGCGTCCGTGGCCGCGTGAACCGGCCTTAAAACCGGTCGCAACCGCACACGCCGATTGTCTCTCGCCGGAGGTTTCCGGTCCGCCGCCGCCACCGCCGCTCCTCGCCGATTCCTCTTTGCTGCCTTCGTCCGGGTGAACAGACGGATCAGAGTCGGTCCCTTTCGCTGAGCGTAGACGTCCATTACGAATTCTTTACGACCGTCCCCCACATCAACGAACACGTCATCGGACTCACAAAGGCTGATGGTAATGATGGCCTGGGATGATTAAAAGGGCGCCGGGGGGACCGGGAGTGGGCGGGGGATCGACGACGATTTTCACCAAACTTTTCCAGGACGATAGAAAAAAAAATCTCATTAAATAATTACATCTCCTGGAATTTATTTTGTTGCGTTATCTTCGGCTGAATATTATTTATTAATAAATCATTCCCATCAGTTCTTGGCAAAAAAGGAAACGGAAATGTACCTGTCACATTGAAACCTTGTATTACTCCCACGTCCCCCTCCCCCCATGCTTCTTGTAGTCCAGTACTTTTGTTCTACTCTCCCTTACACAGGTGTGGTGCACAAACGACTATTTTGGACGATATCACCTTTACAACTGTTCGTACGAAAAAATTGTTCAAGACAATCTTGTAGCTGACTAAATTTTGAACAAAATCTCTTTTGTGAAAATTTTTCTACGACTAATAGTTTCTGGGATATTGTTGATAATATGTTGGTGTGTTTACGACGCTAGGTGTTGGCCACGTGTCCGTTAAATTCGCGCTATTACTGCATTTGTTAAACAATTTTCGACAATATCAATATTTCTGAATCTAAATCGATGGCTCTTCAGGACAGTGCTTGTGAAATTGCGATTGATCAAAAATTACAAAAGTTGTAGCGTTTTGAATTGATGGCAAAAATGAATTTTAGAAAAATTTCAAAATTTTTTTTGACGTTTAGTTTTAAGAATTTTCTAGGGGAAAGCGAAAAAAATCTGTTAAGAAATCCGTGGGATGTGATATATTGGAAAGAATCGAAGATGGAGCTGCCAGGGTAAAATATTCATCAAAAAATATTCTGTTAGAAAACTTAATTTTCTAGTAAAATGTATATTGGTGAATTAATAATTTTCGAAAAATAAGAACTGAAAATTTATTCGTTACGTCAGACGATTTTTTATTACAAAAATTGTTTTGACATAATGGGAGGCCATGGAAATGTTGCATTTAAAGTCCATTCAAAAATCAAAAAACCACCAACGTCGCATGAGAATCGTAATTTTGTTTTTCTGGGCATTTTTAAGTAAAAATAATAAGAATCAATAAATAAATGAAATGTGCTGCTAATAAAACAATATGAACGGAATTCATAGCAATTGAATTTTATTTTAAATCAAATGTCATAATTTATAGCTACCAACTTAGTGTGAAAAAATATCTACCTAGGGTTTTTTAAATTTTACCAAACTAAAGCAACAGGTGGTGGTTTTTTGATTTTTGAATGGACTTTAATTTGGTAGTAAAAACTATTGAATTAGATGATGTTTTTCTAAGTTTGAGGTTATAAATGGCGTCAATGTCTAGTGCATTGTTGTCAGTTTTACTAGTTTGCAATAGAAGAATACTGAGACATCGCGGGAAATTCAGCAACATGTTATGTTCATTTTGACAGGTCTGCATGCCAAGCACTTTAATGACGAAAATCAAACAGTGCGTCCAACGTTAAAAAAAAATCATGGCCTCCCATTATGCCAAAATAACGTGAACCGTGTTTACAAAAATATTTATTACTGGGACAGTTTTAAAACTACAACAATTTAAATGTCTTTACTCAATAATTCTCTGATGAACAGCATAATTCGTGTGGCCTTTTGAAAACTAATTATGAAGGTTATAGAAAGTGAAAATTTTGTTTTCTTGTTTTTTTTTCTTCGAATCTGCTACCATTTTTTCTTCAGGACTGGAGAATCATGTGGTAACCGGTAAGAAAGTCCGATGAAAATGAAGAAGAGGATAATGCTGAAACGGTGGAAGAAATAGTTATTTATTATACAAGACGATAAAATTGGATTTTATCTTCGAGAGCGTTTACGCTCGAGAAGATAAGTAAATTTTATCGTCGTGTATAATATTCTATTTCAGTATTCTAATCTATTCAATTGCAGTAGAAGTAGTACCAGGCGATTTTAATATTAAAAAAAAATACTTATTGTAAAAGAAAAAATAATTTTCGCGTTTTTTTTATTATTTTGATTTGTTGTTTTTTTCTCTAAAGGTTCGCGACCACACAAAATTCAGATAGTTTATCCAGCGAAATTCATCAAGCGGTT
Organism: Tenebrio molitor; assembly: GCF_963966145.1. NCBI lineage: Eukaryota > Metazoa > Arthropoda > Insecta > Coleoptera > Tenebrionidae > Tenebrio > Tenebrio molitor. The sequence continues at coordinate 2,169,606 of NC_091049.1, forward strand.
CCAGAGATATAAATTGTTTTGGAATTTTTTTTCACTCTGAATTGCTTGCATTTCTAGAGCAAACATTTCTCTTACTACAAAGACGTATCTGTATGTTAAAAAAATATCAAGTTAAATCGTGTACGTGTACAGGGTGATTCAAGTTTTACCGCCCGAGCGAAAACACACACTTCTAATCGATTTACAATTCTCAAAAAATTCAGGAATAATTATGTGACGCTGTAGAACATTTTGTAAAAATTTCAATTTTTTTAATGACACGAGTAAAAATTTCGTTTTAATTCAATAACCGCTACATTAATTTACATAATTTTTCACTGAGAGTCCTTTCAAACATTTAGGAGAAATTGTATGTCATTGAAATCATGAAAGCATCACCGGTTTTTTAAATAAATGGAATTCGATATTAAAGTGCAAAATTTAGCTATGATTTATTATTAAACTGCGCGGTCACTTCAACAGTAGAGGTTTACATGGGTTATTTAATGGTATCCTTAAGGGACTAAAGAATTACTAGAAAAGTTCCCAACAGATGTTTCCCAACAAAGAGGTATTTATTTATGACACTGCAGTTGTAAATCTTGATCATTTTTCGCTGCTAATGTTAAAATTGGAATAATTCAAAAACTAATCCATTTTTTTTTATGTGAATTTCTTCGAATTAATTGTGAATTATGAGCGCGCACGGAAAAATTTTTTTTTTTGGTCAAAATCGATTTTTTAAATTTTATGGCTGTAAATGAAGTAATACGGGAAAATTGATTGCACACGTTTGAAGCCTTACATGAAGGGAATGTAACACTAAAGTTTCGTAATTTTTACTAATTTTTTTAATAGGGAGCGGGCGGCAAAACTTGAATCACCCTGTACTTATCAGATCGTTTGAGAGAAAAACATTAAAACAAAATAATTAAAGAAAAATGGTTTGTTGCTAATATATTTATTTCAAATAATTGCAGCAACCAACACTATTCCTTGAAAGATCAAGAAAAATTCCACAAATTTGCTGTTCTACTTATTAACTAAAAATGAAATCCTGGGCTGGGAAGGCGTTGGAAACCGTCAATTGTTGTACTTTTTTAAAGCGTAGATTAATTGCAACGTGTTGACAGCTAACCTAAAAGTTAGAACCAAAAAATCTTTCTTTTTTTCTCTATCTTTGCAATGTTTTACATTAAAAATAGAATAACTAACAATTCCTATTCTCGAAGCAAATATCTAAAGGCACTCTTTGCTAAAAACAATCATGTTCAATAATGTGCAGATTAAACATAAACAAATGTCATTCATGTCAAATAGCGGGAAATTCAAACTTTACGCTGTTCCCAATGGTTTACTTTTTCAATGCCTACTCAGCCCAGGGTTTCATTTGAACGCATGATATTTACCACACCAAATTTTTTTTTTCACACAGTTAAAACTGTGCGATCAAAATATAATTTTTAATTGTCAGTTTCCAAACAACTTTCTGGTTTATAACTATAACGTGGTTGTGTATTCTTTAATAAATTGAATTTAACAGCTAAATTCATGTGTATAATTTTAGCGAATATATCATGACGTTTCTTATATTCGCTTTGAGCCAAAACGGTGCAAGAAGAAATGATGTGTTCAATTGTTTCCCCTTCAGTTCCGCAAATCCTACATTTATCAATGATCGATTGTAAACCGCATATGTATTTTTGTATTATTATTATTTTTTAATTACTCTAATTGTATATAATTGTACAAATTGAAACAGTCAACTGTCTCACTTGAGAGTTGATTCTTCACGCTCCCACCTCTACCTTCATCATCATCTCTCTCAAATTGTAATTTAATTGTAGCACTTCCAGCAAATTGCTTTGAGCACGCGTTGAGCCTTTATTACGACGTACAGGGCCGAGCAATTAAATTACAACGCGACACGAATCGTTGCTGGTCTAAGCGACCGAAATGTATTTTTCCAAAAATATGTTTCGGAAAGTTTGGATGAAAACGTGTTTAGTTGTGAAGTGTTTTAACGATGTCTAAATTCCGTTTCTCTGGTGCAATTATGCTCGATGGACGACAATAATTGTCCGGAAAAAAGTACTTGATGCGAGTGAATTGGAACAATCAGAAATAACTGGCGGTCATTCGACCATTGTTAACGATGATGGGAGTGAGTGGCCATTTATGGTTTATTGTGTATTGCCGTTTTAATTTTTCAAATAGCGTCCTCCTCTTCTTGCTTTTCCCATAAAATTAACTGCGTTTTATATTCATCAATAACTTCACAGGTCATTAATTCGAAGTGAACTGCACTTGTAAAAAAGAAAAGAAAAGAAGAATTTTATTATTTGCTTTTCTTCTCACGTTGATGCTTGCTGGCTCAGCTTGTCAACAAAACAAACAAATCAATCGGAAATAAATTGTTTCTAGTTTTGTTTTGTGGTCTTTACCTAGATATTTGTTACTGCATCTTCTTCAGTTTTTTTTTTTTTGTATTTAGTATGCTTTTGTTGTATCGTGCGTTCAATAAAAAACCTGAGTAGGCGTTGAAAAAAGTAAACGTAAAATTTGAATTTCCCGCGGTTTGACACAATTGAAAATTTTTGTTTTTAGCAAAGATATTAGATATTTGCTTCGAGAATAAGAATCGTTAGTTGTTCTATTTTTAATGTAAAATATTGCAAAAAAAAAATAAACAGGAAGCTTTTTTGTTTGTAAATTTTAAGTTAGTTGCCAACATGTTCTAATCACAACTGTCAATTTACATATTTAAAAAAGCAAAACAATTGACGGTTTCCAACGCCTCCCTAGCCCCGGATTTCATTTGAACGGCAGATATATTTGTAATTATGCAATATGTTATCTAATCTACCATCAAAAAGATAACAATAACATTTCCAGTAAACTCGTTTTTGTGTCAATATAATTAACTTATAACCACGCTTAAGAATTTTATTCGAAGAATTCATTCTTTTCAAAAGTATGCAAAATGGCTGCGCAACTCTTAACCGTCGACTGTTCAAAGTGCAACGGAATTTCAATTATTCTGGTAGGATTGGGTAAATAACGGAGATAAATTTCGTTTATCAGTGATAAGAGTGCAAAAATAAATATGTATAGTGCAAATTGTGTTTATGTGATATTTTTAGAACGCGCAGTCAAAATAAGTTTATTGTTTGGGAATTTCACATCACAAACTAAATTTAAACTTGGAACTTGTAAATAGAACGCACCATCACTTCTAGACTAATTTTAAACTTTGCCAATTTAAGTTTTGATTCCACTTTTTTATCTACGAATGCTTGAAAAAGGCTTCTTATGTCAATCCGTTGCGGTAGGTAATGAGGCTTATTTCACACCGGCGAAATAACTAATTCATTACCTAACTGATTTTATTTATACAAATAATGGAAAAAAATAGACAAACAAAAGAAAATAATTAATAATTGTTAATATTTTTTTAATATAAGATAAAAGAAAAAATGAACAATAATAAATGAATAATTTATTATTATTATTATTAGGTATGTATTATTAATATAATAATTTAAAAAAAATGGTTAGTAAATTAGAATTAAAATATGTAAAATGTAACGGGTTGCTTCAGCAATACAAAAAGAATTCTTTGCGATAATTATTTAAAACTTCTGATGAGAAAAAGACCCTACCTGATATTCCTTTTCACACCAAAACCCCAAAACAACCCCCAAGACAATTTATTTTAAATTTATGGTTTCTGAAAAAATGCCAAAGAAATGTTTCTGTTATGCTCTTTTTCTAGACAAGATCTTAGAAACTTTATGCTTTAGGGTAGGAAACTCTGTTATCTTGCGAATCTGTTTCCTAGCGATTGTCACTTTTTTAAACACGTGCAGACGTTTCTAACACGAGTAAAAAATATTTAAGTAATTTATTAATTATTATTATCGATTTGAAATAAATATAAATAATTTATCGTCTATTGATTTACGTCGCATATATATATATTTTTTAAATTAAAATTATCTTGTCAGTCTAATTTCAATTAGATCGTTAAGCCTGCATTGTTTTATTGGGGATGTTCTCTTTTAATTTATGAATACCTAGATTTTCACCCCACGCAGTCTCTCCTTCAACATCCAATTCGTTTCAGCGAAAACTTTCCTTCATGAAAACAACGCTACCAACTTACTAATCCCAAGCAAAACTTTCACAAATTTGTCTTATCAAATTGTTTTCATTTTCAAATTGTTTACTTAATGGAAAACCCAATAGATACACTTAAAAAAAATTCGGTACAATATTTTGTTTTTCAGTCTGGAGATCGTATCGTGCAGGTCGTTGCGTCTCTATCCGTAAAAGATAATAAAAAAATATTTTCTTTGTTAAAAAATGACGCACACGCTAGATATTGCTTAAACTTTAATTTTTATTTTAAGCAAATTAATCATCTTTGTAAACCACCTCATCTTGTCCCTCCTGAATCATTGTATTTTATAAAGCTCTTTCACGTGCTTGGAGTTTTTAAATAACCTCGGCTACGCTTACGCTTCGCCTCGGCCATTTAAAAACACCTCGCACATAAAAGTAAACTTTCGCAGCTTGTAATGCAAATAACTATCTTAATCTAAGACACTTTTTGTAGCCATGTATGAGCTTGCCTTGTCACAGTAAATAAAAACTTCGAGAAGCTCATCTGGATTCACTTCCATAACCTCTTCAGCAATTCATTTCAACATTTTTTTTTATATTATTGGAAACCTGAATAACAGATTTCAACTAACAGGAAGTTCTCTTCAGAACTCTTTTACAAAGAAGTTCAAAAGCTTCTAACTTCCATTCATCTAGAATTTTTCGCCACATTTAACAGAACATTTGTCATTTAAAAATAAATTGGCATTTTGGCCTTTCTGTTTGCCATTTTGACACTAAATAAATTAATCATCATGGTATTAAAACTTACCTTTATTCTCTACACGTTCTTAATTTGACAGTAATATTTTTTAAGTGTTTTGTTGGCTTCGTAAATACCTAATTCTGATTGATTGTCTAAAACAGAAAACATCGTTGTCTGGTATGTTATTATTTTTTGACGTGTCAACGCCCGAGTGAGATATAATTTATTGGGAGACAATACGATAATATTGTTTGTATTCTCCGGTATTGATCCCAAATTTGATTCCCGTCGCAGGAATCGTTCGGTTCCTCGTCTGCAGTTCTGCCTCCAGCAACAAACAGCGTTTCTCGCGTTCTGCGTCGCTCGGTATCACCGGTATAACCTGTATTGGTCGATCAATAAAAATACCTGCCGTCATTTCTAGTCCTTGTACCAATTAAATATGGGTACCCAGCGATAGCTTGTATTGCACAATTTCAACACTCGTGCACACATGTCATAGTTAAAAATAATTCTGTGGCCGCGGCCGCTGATAACGCACCTAGATATGCATCTATCACCTGTCCGCTCGGTCATCAACTCATCAATTTGGTAGATTAGGTAGAAGAAACAAAGAACGAAACGGAGGAGTGAAATGCGGGGAAATACGCGATCAGTCGTCTGGAATTTTAATTTGCGAATATTTTTGTAAAAAAAATCTTTGGGAGAATTGTTTCTTTATTTTTTGAGTTTCGAGTTTCTGCGGCGTGTTTCAGCCAATAATGTACATTTTGTTAGCGCTTCGGTTAGTTTCGGATAAGGTCGGCGATGTGGAGGTGGAAAAGGATAAGGAACAGTGAGGAATGATTGGAATGAAATTCTATTTACAATAATACGGAAGAATTCAGAATTTTTTCCGAAGTAAAACAGTTGGAAAGTCGGCTTATGGAGGATGTTTAGAATAGTTTTAAATAATTTGTTGCTGTTGTTGTTTTTATGCTTAGTACAGTAATCAAGCATAAAAAACTGTACACCAGTAATTAGCATTAATTAATAATATTAATTTGTTTTTAATTTTCCTGTGGAAGGCCAAGGACATAGTGCAAAGTTCCAATGGAGAAAAATTCATTTTTTCTTCAAACATCCGTAAAATATGACACTGCACTGCTGCATTGATAATGCTAAAGTGTCACTTCATTGTCATGGCATCTAACGAGCTGACCAGCGTCCGTGAAGTTATTATCTCCGCTGAGGAGCGTCCGTGAAGTTATTATCTCCGCTGAGAGCGTCCGTGAAGTTATTATCTCCGCTGATGAGCGGCTGTAAAGTAAACTAGCTAAATCATTTGAAATTCCTACCTGCTTTCTTAACATGTCTTAAATAATTTGTTATGAAGGTTTGAAGAAAAAATAGTACTTATATGTTATTCGGAGCAAAAATGGTTTTATGTGCTTTGGCTGGTTTGTCGCAGCACATAAAACTTCATTTTTGCTCCTCATAACATAATATATTATTTTTGAAATAAAATTATACCGGCTGAAAGTAAATTTGTCGACAAATCAAATCTGTTTTCATAAATTTTTCTCAATCCTTAAGCTTAAGGGTGATTTTGACACCGGCGGTAAAAGATGAATCACCCTGTATACTGGCCAGGTTTTGCCAAGACTACACAGTTAATTTGCCTCTCTTTTTCAATTGAAATAAAAAATTAATACAAAAAATGAAAAATGAAATAAAGAATGCGTGCTTCGTATTTTTTTTTATTGAAACAAAAAAATCGGGCGATTAAAAAAAATAAATGTCCATTGAACTTAAAATATGTAGTTTGAAAATGAATTTAATGATTCATTAATTCTGCGTAGACGATGTTTTTTTTAAACTCTTTAATCGTTTGCTAAATGCCGTTGACCGTTATATTCGGAAATATAAAATCTCAAACCACTGAATGATCGAACTTTACCTGCTGCGACGTACAATTGACCATGTGTAAAAACTGGCTGCCTCAATAAAATTCCAATTTTTCGAATGATTGTCTTTGAGACTTATTAATTGTCATCGCAAATGCAGGTATAATTGGAAATTGAGTTCTTTGAAAGTTAAATGGTAAAATGGGAATATATATACGTGGAATCAAAATTCCCTTATTGCGTGCGGTTCCAGTTAAAACTTCGCAATCAATAGCATTACGATGCATAAACTTGATGCGCATTCTTGTTCTTCCTTTGTATTTAAGTTTCTTATCGGTAATGCAGGTGTCAAAATCAAAAATCGAAAGATGGCCGTTCAACGTTAAAAAGTAAACTTTAGACTTTAGTAGACTTTACTAATACATATGTAGGTATTATTGAACCTTCAAGTATTTACTAATAACATTGCAACAAGAGAACTAGGAATTACTGGTGCTTTAAAAATGGAAAATTGTAAGTTTAAAAATGGTTATTTTACTGTAACTGCAGCAAAAGAAAATAAATGAGTTTAACTATGTAGGTTTAAAATAATACTAAAATAAATTGTTCCTTCCAAAACGGATATAATATGTTGAAATGAATTGTTGAAGAGGTGATGAAGAGTGTCTCAGATAAAAAATGAATTTTGTAAATAAAATGGTAGACGAACAAGTCTTCAATACTTTTCCGATGATTTCTTTTGTAACTTTTTACAGTTGCGAGGAAGGTCCAATTTTTAACATGTTTCTGGAAAGGTGTATCGTCCAAAATGTAACCGCAATTAGTAAAATTACTTAAGTGCCGTTTGAGAGGTAAGAAATAGGGAAAAACTGGGTAGTTCGGAAAATTTTAGCAAATTGCTGACACCCTGTACTGACAAGAAAATATATAGTAACGTGTAGCGCGCAACGTGTTTCTTCACTTGCTTGGAGTAGGTATAGTGAAGAAGAAGAAGAAGTATTATTGTAAATTAATTTCCAAAAGAAAGAAGAAAGGAAGAACGAAGCTCCTGTTCAAAACAAGTGTGTTTTATTTTGATGTCGGTTTAGAAATATTAAAACAACCACTCTATTTGCCAGATTTATTTCCAGTGACTGTTTATTTCAAAAATTGATGCGCACCTTCGTTTTCTGAACGACAAAGCAGTTATTGTTACGTAAAATGTCTTTTTTCATACATTTTACTGCCAAAAATGGCGTTCACCAAACAGTCTATAACACTTTTCATTTGTTCGTCAACGATTTGTTGATTGTAAAATGGCATCAAACGGGAAAATTTTCCGTATAAGAAGTGTAGATACTCTTTTGTGAAAATAGTAGAATACCTACTTAGTTATGAGTTTTTTGAAAATCCGCCCGACAGATGACAGAAAATAAAAAAAGGAAAATTATTACCACAGTGAAAAAGAACGAGAATAAATATTATTGTTCTTCGAAAGCTCACTTATAAGATTCATTTTGTTCAGAATCAAATATCAAATATAGAATTGCAGAGTTGCCCGTTTTTACTTTCCTACTTCCTCACTGGCGCATTTGTAACAAAATAAATTCCACGCGATTGGATATTTTTCGCCCAGAAAATGTGATTTAGGACTTTTCACTCAAGGAGAGCGAATCAATCTTGGAAATGTTATTTTCCTTCCAGGAGCAATTGTAATTTCCTCATATAAATGCTATGGAAAATAGTAAATTTATAAAGTACCAACACACGTTTCCTACTCTAATTCTAGACGCATGATTTTAGTTTTAATAATTATTACTATAATCTCGATTTTGAAAATAGGTGTGTATCAGTTAAATTCCCACGATTTATGAAAAAAAGAATATGAAAAGTGATGCCGGGATGCGGAAATCCTGGGAAAGTGGGATCCTGGAATAAAAATACTAAACCAGGTAAATGTTGCTAGATTTTCGAAAATAAAAGCTGTAGTCAGCAGTACCTAACATTTATTCTGCGAAAGATTTTTCCATTACACTACAAATTATCTAAAAGCAAAAAGAAGAGTGATATAGGAAAACATAGTGATAATTTTGAACGTAAAAAGAAACACTGGTTTTCAGAGATGATTCATTTATTAAACAGTCTTTGGCAATAAATTTTCCAAATAATTATCAAAAAGAAGAACAGGTAATATATTGGAGAAATTTTAATATACACCATCAGGGGAAAGATTTAAAAATGTTGAAGATCTTAAAATAATTAACTGTGCACGAACGCGAAACAGTAAACACCGTTCACGTTGTTTTGGCATAATAGGAGGCCATGATTTATTTTTTTAACGTTGGACACACTGTTCGATCCGTCACTAAAGTGCCTGACTTGCGAACCTGTCAAAATGAACATAACATGTTGCTGAATTTCCCGCGATGTCTCAGTATTCTTCCATTACAAAGTAGTAAAACTGGCAACAATGCACTAGACATTCTCGCTATTTATAACCTCAAACTTAGAAAAACATAACCTAATTCAACAAACAGCTTTACTACCAAATTAAATGCAAAATTTCCATGGCCTACCATTATGCGAAAACAACGTGAATGCATTTTATGTTAAAAATCAATGCAAAATGCTTAAAATTAATGTTGGCAACATCAAGCGCAAACAATCGTTACGTTGCGTCATATTTTTACCAGATTAAATATTTTTTCTTGTTATCTGAACTCTACAGATACAACGCTCTAGACACTGTGATAAACAAATATTTTTCCATATTTGTAACGCTCATTGTAAACTTGTTTTGGTCTATCTATTGAATTTCGCATCGAATAAACAATTTAAAAATAAAAACAACATCAGTTCATTCGAAAATAAAAAAAATCGAGAGGGGTGATTAATACGCTTCAGTTGGCAACATGTAAAAATTTAATTCAAATGTCATGAGATGTCTTTACAATAGAGAACTGTCATTATTAATTATTGACTATTAAAATTTGCTATTACTTTAGAGCGCGGGAGTTTTAAATCTCATTGTTTCATTGCTCTAGGTAAAGAAATTCGTTTACAACCGACAGGTCACACATAATTCACTCCTTTATGAAAATCACAACGTTCTCAAAATCACATACCTAACTTTTAAGACTGACATCTGATAATTGAAATTTTACGAATTGCCAACTGAAATTTTTGGTCACAGCCAACTCTAAATTTGAAGATTTGGTAGCAAATTAATGGAGACAAAATGGGAATGTCATAATTACAATACTTTTGCATCATTTGTTATCTCCTAAAGCTAAAATAATTATTAATGCAAATCACTGCTTTTTTCCACAAGTGGGAAGTGTACACACACGCTCGCAGCCAGTAAGAAAAGTCGCTTCCATATTCAGTTCGCTTCAACAAATCCTGAACTAATAAACGCAAATTCCAACATTCCGACCAAATAAACAACGCCGCCGGCCAAAACCCGACTACTCTCCGGTCCCATTCCGCCCCGAAAATTACACTTAATGAGACTCCCCGTAGCGTTTATCGTGCCGATAAAATCGCTCTTCCCCTCAGGTATAGAGGGTCGTTTTTTGTTTTGATGCGTCTTTAATGGGGATTTATCGTCCGCCCCTAATGAAAATCGCGGGACCAACCGCCACCGAACCAAATCGTCGAGTCAATTCCGCACGACGAAAACGCATGGATGATGGAGACGGCGATAAAATTGCAGATGCGAGGATGAGGGAATGGGGTGAGTGACGCGGGGTGAGAGCGTGGGGGCGGCGGCGGATCAATAACGTGCAGACGAGGGACAAGAAGCGGGCCCGGCTGAAGTGACACAAACGTTGGATGAATATTAAATGGCGCGGAATGATGGACCGGATGTGGTCATAGGAAGGAATGGGAAAATGAAAGAGATCCACTTCCGTTGGGGACAACAGCTCGTGTACACCTTAATGAGGCACTAATGCGAATGCAAAGAAATAGACGCGACTGGGTAGAAAACGCGACCTTGGTCACGGCAACTGTGCTCACTCTGATCTCCCCAAAAAAAAAATATTATTTGAAATTTTCTTTTTTTTTTCTAAAAATAAAATGACATGTTTAGTTCTGAAAGCACTGACAGTGTGTTGTTGGTAAATGAATGAGCGAGAGATTAATCTGCTTTCAAATAAACAAAACAAAGGGTTTGCGCGATCGATGTGCAGATAATTAATTGGTTCTCGCACTACTGAAAATGACAGTAATTCATATTTGAACAGCACAAAGCGTTGAAATTTCTGGTTTTATTTATTGTGTTGACAAAGTATACCACTTTCTATTTTTAATAACGTTTAATTATTAATTTTACTGACTGCATTTATTTCACAGAACATGTAGCAATATGTATTGAATGAACGAAAACACGAATGCGAGAAAGTAAGGTTAATAAGTTGCTTGTCAACGTATGGATGTGGTTGAAGTTACAACGAAATGCCTGCCAAGAGTGTGACGAAAACTTGAAATTAACCTCAAAAAATAAGTTTCCAAGGTTGTAGTTTTTAAGTATGTGTTTAGCACATCGAAGCTACGACATTGTTAGCAAATAAAATCATATCGAAGTTTGCAAATGACGTAACTTTAGATGCCACAATCTAATTTATCGATGGGAGAAGATATTTTCAAGGCTGACTCGATTACAAATTGTTTCGATCACGCGACATTTTGAAGTTTGGCAGTCACAATTTTACAAAGAATAAAATTCATGTTTTTTTAGACTTGAACAATTTGTTTTAACTTTTCGTATCTCCTAAAAAATTCGAAAGAATTATTATGAAATACAAAATTAAAAAGAAAGGCGTGGGCGGGGCTTGCGTTACACTCATATAAAATTAACATCACGTGACATATTCTTAATACCCATATCTACATATTTTAATTACCTGTTTATTCTGTCAGTTTAATCAATATTTTTTGTTTTGTGTGACATGGCAGACTAATAATAATTTATGGATAGGTTATTTTATCCCGTTGGTAACAATTAAATTTTTACAATACCAATATGTCAACAGTCATTAGTAATTAAACAGTGTCATATAAAAAATTAAATACACGGCCCTATCTGTTTAATTTTTCATTAATAAACTACGTGGACGTGAATAACCTTTCATTGGTTGTTTCATTTCTACCGCCAAGTTATGCAACCCTTTGCAACTCGCGTTCGCACCACAAAATTCAACACGGAGCTTTAGTCGGATTACAGTTTTGAACTTTCACAAGTTCAGGTGAGAAAGTTTTACCAGAACTGTACAACAAAGTTAAGCCAAAGCTTTACAAAATGGCTTTGACGGGATAACAATATTAGAGGCCCGGGTTAAGTAATTAATTTAATGGATTCCAGCCGCAACTCGCACTAAATTTGTAATTCTAATCAACGTTGGTGAATATTTTGTTCCAAATTGCAACAAAGACTTGCTGCCAGTTAAACACTTATTAGAAAGTAGGCTTTGGTTAAAGTGCGCCATGTTGAATTCTTTGTTTTGAAAATGGGAAACGGAAGCAATATCTGCAAGACAGTTTTGAACGTTACTGATGCAACATAAATCACGATTTTTTAAGTGGGAAGTTCACACGCACGAGCGTAGCGCGTTGTGATCCCACGCGCTTGTTGAAACACAAGTCGCGTACATGATTTATTGCTACATCATAGAATTATTTTGGTTTGGTAAATTGTAATATTGTTACGCTTGTTAATTTTTTTTAAATAATTGCAAATGCCTCCTGAGGAGTTATCTGTTAGGTAAACAAAGGAGAGGCGCCACCCTTTTTGGCAAAATGTTTTTGCACGACCTTTGCATAAAGGGTTAGTTAGTTAGTTAAGTGTTACTATTTACAATAGAGTAATAAAAATTTGAAACTGTCGGCACACGTTCGTAGTATTATTATTATTAGTATTTTTGTAAACTTTATTAACTATTATTGTTATTTCGTGACTAAACTCACTGTAAAAATGTACAGTGTGTTCGTAAAGTTCGGAATAAATTCGATAAAATTGTAAGTATGAATTTCTGAGAAAAATCCTCGAAGAGGTCAACTTTGTTTTTAAAAAGTGCATGATGTACATACAGTAGGTTATTTAAGTTGACAGCTTGTCGTCTCCTAATAATGACGTCATTCATATTTTTTTTAAATGACAAGCCTAACTTTTTTCATCTTTTTCTGGTAGACCTTCTTAGTACTTAAACAACTAATGAAAAAAATTGATACCTTACATAACAATTTTTTTGAGAAAATGACAAATTTTACTTAAAAAATTTAACTTAATTTTTAATGTAAAAATTTTAATTGACCTCAAACAAAATCAAACAAACATCTCAGGTTAACAATAAAATTTAACGCAAATGTTGAAATTGCCTCCCGCCAACTCTTTGGCTCTCACCGACACTTTGTACACTGCGCTCAATAATGCCAAGGCTTATTTGTTCCGTTTCAGTGCGAATTCTCTACCGCAAATCGTTCTAAATTGTTTGGTTTATGAAAATAAACCTTCCATTGTAACTAAATCTATTGAAAAAAAAATTAAAGTAAAAAATTAAATTAAATTTTTTGAAGTAAAATGTGTCATTTTCTCAAAAAAATTGTTATGTAAGGTGTCAATTTTTTTCATTTATCGTTTAGCTAGTACGAAGGCGTACCAGAAAAATAAGAAAAAAATGGGGGTTGTCATTTAAAAAATATATTGATGCCGTCACTATTAGGAGATGACAAGCTGTCAATATAAGCAAAGTACTGAACAATATGCACTTTTTAAAAACGAAGTTGATCCGTTCAAGGATTTTTCTCAGAAATTAATACTTACAGTTTTATCGAATTTATTCCAAACTTTACGAACGCACTGTATAATACATTTTCACTATTTAGTGTTTTTATTTTAATCCCATCAAGGTGTTTGCTATAATTCCTTTCTTTGGCGAATCTCCAAACTATTTCCAAGAATTTTAGCAGAGATTAAATGGTAAAGAATTTCAACCTTTGCAGGTCACCAAAATCTACGTTGACAGAATAATAACAAATGGTTTGAAGCGCTAGTTAATGTTTCACTTTAACCTCTGACCTAAAAGGGTGTAATTAACTAATTACCGAAAAGGTGCAGTTGTCATTGGCAGATTTAACACATAAGTATTTAATTTGACACTTATGTACAGTGTTTTTGATGTAACACCATAAAAAATCAATTGGGGTCAGATCTGGAGACGACACAGGCGTTTAAATAAAGCCCCTCGACCAATTTTTTTGGACGTTTTTTAATTTGTTCTTTTAGTTTATTCATATCGCTGTTATTGATATTTCGAAATTCAGTCATCTGATATCACTTTCTTATTAAAAAATATATTGTTTGTGTCAGAAGTACATGGGCATTAATCAGAATGTAATAATCAATCCAAATCTGCAAAGAATAGGAGGTTGCCATTTGAAGAAAATGGCGATGATGTCATTGCGCGAAAACGTAAACAGGAGGAAAAATGAAAATTGTCGCAAAATGTTTCTTCTAAAAGAATTACATAATAAACTGATCTGTCTTGAGTTTTTTTAACAAGTTCAACTGCAAATGAAACATTTCCATTACTTTTGGTATGCACTGTATAGATAATAATAGAACTGTACAAGAATTACATTCGTACGAAGCAATCTACGAACTAACTTTTGTTTGTCACGACATGACCAATTACAACAACAAAAATCTAATTTAATTACGAAAACCAACCATTGTGATATGTCATTTTAGTTGTCAAATGTGCTTCGTTTAATAAATAATGAAAAAAGTGACATTATATTAGGTATCACTAGTGTTAAAAAGTGACATATTATCACTAGTGTTAAAAAATCTGACAGCAAACTATTTTTATTGTTTACGAAACAACCAACAGTATTCCCATAGCAACTCCCCGATAGTAGTATTATTTCGTAAATTATTGAAATAGCAGGTTTAAACGGGATTTTAATCAGAATGTATGCTTTTCGCAACTAAATTAGAAAAAATCTTGTATGAAACACGTAGCAAAATGGCTATTTTTGTGCACACGACATATTGGAGCACTCGTTAATACTCGTGGTCCAATTGTCATGTCTAAGTGCAAAAAAGACGCTCATTTTACAACTCGTTGCATAAATAGCTATTTTGGCGTCCGTTACTAAATGTGCAGGTTTTTTCAATCATGTAGGTACGTTCATAAAATATGTGATTTTTGAATCGGTCCAGAAGCGTTAAAAAAAGTGCCATAGCGGTTCATTTTTTTCACGCATTTGCGTTAAAAAAAGTGCCATTGCGGTTAATTTTTTCACGCATTTGCGTAAAAAAAAGTGCCGTAGCGTGTTATTTTTTAAAGCTTCGCTCGTGTGGCAAATTTTCCTTCTCGTAAAAAAAGTATTACTTTACTCACATGTTACATAAATAACTATTATTCACAATCAGTTAGTAGGTAACGTACAGCTTTTCGGAAAGTGACCGATTCCACGTGTACGCTTCAACCGGTTAGAAATAATTACAAAAGGAGTCAGTAAAGCAGATGTAATCGGTCAGAAATTAAAAACATTTCCGACCTGTGGGGGCGTTACTGTCGCACCAGTCGCCAAAATCTCTTTACGTTTTTTCGTATCGTAATTTGTTTTTCTTAGGTAAGAGATTGAGGTTTTTAAGCGGGTTCCTGCAATTCTGGGGGAGTACACTCAATTTCACTATCGGACATTTTGTTTATTAAAAAGACTAAGCAAATGCAAATTCGAAGAAGAGTAGGTGTAATGACGTGGACCGTCCTTGAGTTTCAAATATCGCGCGTTCAAATGAAATCCTAGGCTGGGAAGGTGTTGGAAACCGTCAAATGTTGTGCTTTTTTAAAGCGTAGATTAATTGGAGCATGTTGATAGCTAACCTATAATTTAGAGCCAAAAAATCTTTCTTTTTTTCTTTTTTTTGCAATGTTTTACATTAACCTAACGATTCCTGTTCTCGAAGCAAATATCTAGGGAAACCCTTTTTTTGAACAAATGAGTGCTTGAAGGACCTTCTGCAACGAATCTTTTATACTGTTTTTTCTATTTTGCCGCTTTATACCATTTTATAAATAAAAAAATAAAAATTTTAAATGTAGGGAATTTTGCGGTGGTTGGTGACATTTTTTATGTGGCATAATTTTAGCAGGCTGTGAAAAAAATTAATTTAAAACGTCAGATTTTATTAATTTTCGCATTTGATGTTTGAAAATGAATGCTGAAGAAAGTTTATCACTAACGCCGCCGCAAATTAGGCAAATTGCACAAAAGACGTTAGAAAATTTACTGCCGGAGAAGTCCAAATCCCAGAATGAAAATGAAACGTTTTGTTCATTGTTATTTATTAATTTGCTTTGTTCTCTGCGAGATTTATTTTTTGACGTTTGTCAGTTGACACTTCACGCTACCAACATCAATACAGTAAATTTTACTAGTCTATTCTAACACGCCAACGACCTATTAAAGCACTCAAATGACGTCATTTTTTAAACGCAAAATAGAAAAACGTTAAAATGCGAACCCCACCAGTTCAGTCAAATTTGTTGTAATTTCGGCAACAATTCGGAAAAATATGAAATCCAAAAATAACAATTCAAATTTTTGACAACAACGTGAAATGTAACTGTCAAAATTTGATTTATAAAAAAATATAGGTACATTGAGCAGTCTTTCCTTGCAGGTCCTTTGCCTGTTCCAAATCTGCTCATTTCCTCACACCATGAACAACCCATTTGTAGAAATCTCGTATCAAAACCGGAAACGGCAAAACCTACATCCGCCGCGCCAAGATCAGATAACAACTTTTATTGGCCACCGCCGCCATCACGAAACTTCCTTATCCAACTTCCCGTCCACACCTGACCCATCCTGTCCACATTTTCGAAAATTTCGACAAAATGGCGCCCGCCACCCTCCACCCCACCAGGTGAAAAACCAAATCCTCCTGGTGGCACCACCCGGAAGCCCCCCAAACCGGTGGTCGTGCCCTTGGGGTTCACCATCTGGAGTTCTTCGCGTTCCGGGTGTTCGGAGCGGCACATCCGACCGTGCCTTGCTTCGCATGGCCTGCTGTGACCCTGTCAGCGTCAGAAGACGCATGCGCATTCTTCTTATCGTATCGATCGACCGTCGCTTGTTTCCGTAGGCGACCTGATGAAGGCTGGATCCGACGTGTAATTATCCCGGACGATGCTTCTTTGTTTTTGACGGTTCGTCGGCAAAATCTGGACATCTGGGACGGTCCAGTGGCACACGGGACACCCGGGAGGCCACGATCGACGGGTGCGAGTCCAGGGGAGGGCGGCAGCGTGCGGGTCGCAGGCCCGGTGGGACCGACACCACGACCAGTGCCCCACTGGGCGACTGCACTTTGCCCCGGTGTATTATCAGTAATGTTATGTTTGTAAATTCTCTCTGCGTCATTTTGTGAAGCAGGCTGTGGATTTGTTGGAAGTTGGAATGCGGTGCGTTCGAGTTGTCTACGCTTTTTCAATTAGTGTCAGGTCTGGCGATACCAGCGACCGATTAATTAATCCCTATCGAATCGCAACAAATCCAATTTGTTTTTGTACCGAGAAGAAAGAATCTGATCTGGGATCTGGATGGATTTTGCAAAGGTTAAAAGGCAAAGATGGCGTAGGTGTGCGAGACGGCGATGACCGATAAAAAGGGTTTTTTGCGCCCGAAGAATGCAAAGTCTCTCGTTATTGCTTCCGCTAGATGTCGCCAGGTCAAAGACGTCGATGGTAGATTTTTCGGGTGCTGGTTGCCGGGGTGAGATTCTTATTTCCATCTAGGTGGCGTTGAAAAGTTGATTGATGACGATCTCGGTGACAATGGACTGTCGGATGACGCCCATCAAAAGGATTTGGGCAAATGGCGGGACCTTTGAATATATTTGGCGGTGTTGACATCACATTCTTACTTTCGCGGGGCAAATAATAAAGAAGAAAATATTGACGACCGAAAAATTTCCTACAAAAATTTACTCAATTTAGGGATCTCTAAGTACTTGATCGAAAAATTGCTTCATCGGTACAATCTGTCGAGAGGAACCATTTTATAGATCGCACTTTCTCCCATCTTTTAAAGAAACGCAATGTTTGATAATATTGCTAAGTACCTAAGCACTTAATAGAAAAGCTTCTCCATAAATTTGACCGTTAAAAATAACTTCAATTTTTTTAAACTATATTCTTAAAGAAAAGTGACATAAAAAAACAATGGAGGCAAGCATTCGCGAAAATACATTTAAATCTTATATAAAATAAAACCGGAAAGTTTCTTTGGTTCTCTGATTTGTATTACATATTTTAATTCTAAAAAAAATCTTAGAAATAAATAATCTCTAGAAAGATTAATGCCTAAGTACTTCCTCCGTTCTCTTTCAGCAAACGAGTCAAAACATTTTTATTATCTAATAATAAAGTGATTTTTTACAACAATACTTTCACAGTATTGGTAATAGTTGTGTATCAAGGTCAAAAAGTGCATCTTTTTCGTCCGGGTCTGAGTTTTTTTGACCGAGGCGCAGCCGAGGCTTGAAAGACGAGGACAAAAGGCACTTTTTGGCAGAGGTGCATTTTAAATTGTTTATGGTGTATCGAACAGTAAAAATTATTTTTAGAAATGTTTATTATAGAAAAAAATTAACAATGAATGTCAAAATGACGCGAGAGTCTCAATTTAAACCTCAGCTTTGCAAAAGCCATGTTTCAAAAATATTACTAACCTATCAAAAGTGTCCTGTACGTCAAGGGTTTGTAATAATTGACACCTATAGTTGGCGCGGCGAACCACTGGAGTAATCACGAGTTGTTCACGTGATAGTTCGTAGCGTCGTCATGAAAAGCCTGAGTTACACCGCCTGAGGTCCGTGCGGGAAATTTAAATCTTACTAGTTTAAGAATGGATGCAAATTTCTACTGCGTGTATTGAGCTACACCGTACTTCTTAACGCGCACCTTTTACCCAATAAGACACCATCCCCCGAAAATCACGTGATGAAGATCACGCCAGTTTATTACTCCAGTGAGTCGCCGCGCTTTAAAGCAATCGAAGAAAGCAAAAGCATTTGTGTATTTTCCGACTTGACTATCTGTTTATCTTAAAAATATTTCTTAATTATCTTCCGTAAATATCACACTCCGCATGACGCAGTTTGACAACCGCTGCCTTAATTCGTACAACAGCAATAACTTCGTTATTTTACGAGATTGAGACATCGGACAAAAACAGAATAAAAGTGTATCAGATTTACTGTTTTACTGTTTTTTATAACATAAAACTGATGCGTGAATCTGCGAAGATGGCGCTGCGTGCGCTGTAGACTTTCAAATAGAAACGGATGTCATGTGACGCCTCATTTGAAACCTCTTTCATTGTCTCTTTATTTGATTTTTCAATTCCCTGTGATTCTAAATATCCCCACAAGAAAAAATCGAGAGGAGTTAAATCTGATGGACAAGGGGGTCACTCGATTGGACCACGTCTACCAATCCGCCTGTTCGAACGTTTGGTCCAGCTTGTCTAAAATAATGCGACGAAGCTCCATCTTGTTGGAACATTATGTTCATTAAAAACATGTTCCTGAATGGCATTTTTGTTCCAAAGTTGCTGTAAATACGAGGGTAAAAAATTGATACGACAAATCACGTGATCGAACGATCGTAACTCCTGAAGGAATTGAAAAAGTCTTTCAAATGATGTATCACGTGACCTCCATTCGCGCTTAATTTTTAGGTTAAGAAGTAGCAAACTTGATATCATTTTATTCCTTTTTGTCTCTGTAGATAGAGACGATCTAGAGATAGAGACAGAGAGATGAAATTAGGAAGATGATTTACCTCCGCACGCCGTACATTCAACGTGGAAACGCTGCAAGCATTCGGGGCACTTTTCCAGATTCCGCATTATTATCGGAAATTTTTGCATTGTAAAAAATGTTATGTAATTATATTTAAAAGTGTTAAAATTAGATTTAATCTTTATCTTACATTCTCTTCATTCTCTAAAACATTCTCTATATCTAATCAATTAACATTTCACTTTCCTTTAATACCCCCGTTTTATTTCACACTCGTTTTAATTTTATTTCATTCTCCTTTCTTTATTTTCTTTTCTTATGTATTTCTTTTATTATTACAGCTTGCTCCATATCTTTTCACGCAGTATGTCACCATAATTTTTTTTTCAATATTTTATTACAGTAAAAGCTCCCATGAGCGGACACCGTCGGTCGCCAATTTTTTGTCCGTTCAACAGAGATGTCCGCTCAAAAGAAATATATCTCGTTCAAAGGAAAAAATATATGTTGGCCATAATATAAAGTAATAGTATGATTCAATGAGCGGATAATGATGACTAATACTCGCGAGGATGATTTTGTGCACGAGCCGCAGCCGAGTGGCGTAATTTATCCAAGCAAGTACATTTTCTACGACTATGAAGAGAAATTGATAAATAAGTTTTATTAGACAAACTGAAACTGACATTTTAAAATTATTGCTTTGTTTTGCGAGTAGTCTTCATAAACTAGTTTATGTTCAAACCTTCTCTCTTAGAAACTTCTTTTTTGGTTGACATTCGTTTTCGATTGCCATTTCGCTGTAAACTCTTCTCTTCTTTATAAGAGAGACGCTTAAGTTTTTCCATATGCCTGTTTTTCGAATTCATTTTAACTTTACCCACTACATATGTATTCGCAAGTTATCACGAGAGCAAATCATACACTAACAAGAGTAAGTCAAAAAATGTTGATGCATGTAAAACGAGGCGACTAGCTCTGGCTGGTGGCGATTGCCTGGAGCCGCGTCCGCCTAAGGGAGCTTTATTTTCAAAGAGGGGGCAAAAACTGCTGTCCGTATCCGTTCAACAGAGTGTCCGTTCAATAGAGATGACTTTCTTTACAAACCTATATGAATTAAAACGGTGCCCAAAGAACTGTCCGTTCATAGGAGCTGTCCGTTAAGGAAGCTTTTACTGTATATCATTCTCTTTTCTTCTCGTCTTCCAATACCTACACCCACCTATTCTAAATTCATTTCTTCGTTTCTATCTTTTCTTTAATACCTACTCTTCATCTAGGTAAAAAAATTGCCATATTATTCTCTATCTCTTCTCTACCCGCTACTGCATTCTTTAACGTCTGATTTCTTCTTTCTTTAGTGTTTTCAATAGTACACTAGTTCTCTTTCCCTATTACATACCTCTACGTTACTGCCACAAATATCTTCTTTCAAAAACAGTATTCAGATTATCTTTTTTTCCATTCTTCTTTTATATATTTTTTTCCTCTCTTGCCCTTGAGTCTTTCGAAAAGATCTACATACCTAATTCTATCCCAAATTATTACTTTTCTCCGTTTCTTCTCAAACATTCCAATTTGTCCTTCTTTTTCACAAATCCTCCCATGTCTTCTTTTTCTCCACCAAAAACACAATTCATCTCTTATTGATCGTAGTAGCAAACAGCGAAAGGCTCAAAGGACAACCTTGTCGCAATCCTCTTGTTGCCGTTCCGTTCTTCCGTTCACTTCTCCTTCAGCTAACGCATCATGTTATCATTTAGATATTTCTCCTCTCCAACCAAACATATGGTTGTCGGTGTCTTCACATCAAAGCGAAACAATCTAGAGAGCTCCGTTATCTTGCAGGGCCCGCTCTGCGGCAAAGCGGCCTCCGATTCGCCGTACCCGAATCCGCTTGAAACTTCTTGGCCGGCGCGACCTTGAGCGTGATAAGCGAAACCCGTTCGGGCGGTCTTCACCTAGCACCGACGTTCTAGATGTGCAGTTTCGATTTCTCGGAAGGCCGTCTGGACGTTTTCCACCGATTTGTCGGATGGCTCGCCATCTTCGACCTTGGACCTCGATCGCGATGCAAATTTCCCCGCAGAAGAGGAAAAAAAAGGCGACCATACCGCCCCACGTCCACGCTAATGACGGCCCACCCAAGGCGTCCGCGGCGAAGGGGGAGGAAAACCTTCGGCGAGTTGAGCGTGACAACGACGACGCGTGACGTGCGAAATTGTACAAGTTATTTAGAAAGTTATTTATATTGGAGTCACGTGAGGCGCTCCGCTCGACTTTTAAATGGAACGGATGGCGGGCGGCTGAGACCGACGACGCCCGAATACGGTCGGGGTCGTTTGTTTTCGCAGCCGCCGCGGTCGCCGGTTATGTAACTTTGAGGGACTGGCTATGTACTTCGCGCGAAGTTGGCAAACTCAGGTTCGGACTTAGGGAATGACGGAAATAATCGAAGAAATTAAAGGAAATATGTAAATGGATTAAAAAATTAAGAAAACTAAAGAAATAAGAAGGAAAGGATGTAAAAGATATTCTAAGAGATGAAAGAAAGAAAAAAAAATGTACCTACATATTTAGGACGACTTATTTACCGCACGACGTGCGTCAATAAATATTTTACCGTACGGCATGCGGTAAAGTAGATAATAAAAAAAAAATGAAAAATTGATATTTGACTTGTGATTTTTGGGGGATGAGAACTGAAATAACGAAGTCACACTTCTAGTGTGAAAGAGAAAATCTGTATTTTACTGTTTATCTGTTGGCACATGTTTCTACTTTGAAATACATACCTACCTAGATTTTTACTCGAATAAAAATCTGTGTTTTGTACTACATTACTATCGCACTTACGCGATAATGATGTCTATATCCTACTTGTTGCGTAAGTACACATTACATGTTTGTGTGTGATTTTATTTCTATTCCGCTTTCAGCTGGCTTCTTGGGGGTCCTACACTTACCAAAAATTTCTGATTAGTGGAGAGGACAAAGTGTCAAAACTAATTTTCTTTCAACACGTTTTTTTTTTTTTTTTTACCGACTTTGAAGGCAGCAAGATTTTTTAAATTTTCAAAAAAGTAACATATCAGCCTTCTTCCATGTCTAAATGGAATAAAATGAAGAATGAGGAACATGACAAAGTAAAATGAAGAAGAAAATAAAATGTGATTATTATCTCGGAACTTTTACAATGGGAAAGATTTGTCGACAGAGGTTTAATGAAATCAGATCTGCTACTGATAAAGTTGTAGGACTTTTGATGGTTCTTTAATTTGGTCATTTAGTGTAAATATGGTAATGGTGTTGATTAACATTAAATCCGGTTCCATTAGCTATCTAGATTTTGTAGTTTTTTATGTGTGCACTGGTACTACAAGATCAGATCTGATCGGCCATAACTCAGAAAATAAAAAGCCCTGTCCGAACATAAAACTAATTTAGTGTTTTACAAATCAGAAATATACAAATTAATTCGACAAGGAAAAAGCGACGAATTAAAAGGTTTTTTCAGACGATCCAAACAATTTGCAAAATTTTGACTTGCAAATTTTTCGGACAAAAAGAGATCAGGGACCCAGCGTTACATTTCTTATCAAAAATAAATTCAAGAGTGAAATCATTTGACACGATTGAAGAGATCAACGAAACGTCATTTGCATGTTGGTATTTATACAAAAAATACCAAATCACGGCAATTAAAAATTGTTTGCGTGACGAATTGCCGCCACATTAGCATTCGCGATACTTTCCTCGTTGGGATTGTTGTTGGGTACTCCATATTTATTTAATTTAACGCTTCAGTACTCGCTTATTAGCAGCTTATTAGAGCGAAGATAAGAATGAAATGTTTATGTTTGCGTTATTTGCATATAATACACATTTACTCGTTTTTGTCGACCGCGAACAGTTTCCCACTTAGTATACCCAGCGATCAAATAAAACTAAAGCGGTAGCTATAGTAGAGCAAACATGGAAGCTTAATTATTGTCAAAGCACCAAAGGCTTTACGGGAAGCATGAAGAGTCGTGGGAAGAAATTCATTGACAATAAGAAGATTAGTGGAGGGTAGATTGCTTGGTGGTCTCTCTACTTAGGTACTGCTGTCAACCAAGCGTAAATGGTTTTGTTGTTGTGGAAATAAGCACGAGTCGCGGACGAAACATGTAGTCCAGTCAGGTTTGAGTGGTGCAAATCAATTTATTAGATTTTCTTATACATTTGCTCTGGGGGAAATGCTCCGGTGATTTTATTTAAACATTTTGTAAAAATTGTTGAAGTTTTTTTTTTCGGATTTTAATTCGTGTCCGTGTCCAAAACGACGGCAAATAGATAAAAATTGAATAGAACCTTTCTTGTAGAGAATAAAATTTCCTACAAAACGGTTGTAACGTCCATTTTGTAGCTATTGTAGTTTAGTCGTGAGACACGTTCAAAACCGCACCTCGAAGTCGCGTGACGTAGATTTGGCGGTTTAGTAACAATTGATTGGAAACAATCTAAATGCTGTCTGAAAATTTTGAAAAAAATTAGATAGCATCTACACACTATAGAGAAATTTTTAATGCCAATTAGAAATCACTTCCTGTCATTTTCGATTTTTAATACTGCAAAACAATATTTCAATTTCCATCTTTTAATAAGCTTTGAAATGCATTCTACAGTGTGCACTATTTATCGCAAAAATTATTATTCATCTTTGAAATTGTAGATTTTGTTGTCTTTTAAAGAATGATGTATTGATTTTTTGTTTATAAAAACAAATGAAAAACGATAAAATGGCACATAATTACTTAATTTAGCGGATGAAAAATAAAAAATATGTAATATGTAATTACGAATTTTATTATCAAATGAGTTTGAAATAGTTATTTATGCAACAAGTGAGTAAAGTAATACTTTTTTTTACGAGAAGGAAAATTTGCCGCACGAGCGAGGCGATTGCGCAAATCCGCCGAGTAAAAAAAAGATACTTTACTAACGAGTTGCATACAAAATATTTTTGGCGCCCGTAAGTTTAGATAACAATTTTTTCGACTCTCAAAATTTGAAAATTTTCTCCTGTGTGAACCCGTGGACGTGGACGTTAAAAAAATATACATATAGATACATATTTTTTTATTTAGGTATTGTTAAAAAATTTATGAACAATTTGTTATAAACTATTTTATTTTTTTTCGAGAGGATTTCCCTTGCTATTCAACGTGGAAACGCTGCAAGCATTCGGGGTACTTTTCCAGATTCCGAATTATTATCGGAAATTTTTGTATTGTAAACCAAAAATGTTATGTAATTTAAAATAAATCATTCTTACAGATCTTACAATATTTTCTATATTTTTAGACATTCAAAGTGTATTTGGGATTTAAGAAACACTAAATTATTTGTATTCATTTCAATTGTTTATAAGCTTGTAAGGCCGAAACGGTTCACATTACGAAAAAACTTAAAGCACAAGAAATACTCGTCTACTAATTTGCTAAGAAAAATGTCTCTCGCATTTTTTCAAAATCTGTATTATTTCTCGAGATACGTATTTAAATTAAGTGTCACAACGCTAGCTATCTTGCCGTTGCCGAATATATCACACCAATGACGTAACAAAAAATGTGTTGATCGACGACATGTACGAAAAAAAACTTCCAGGCGATCTATTGGGTCCTCATCTTTAGCGCCGCACGCCAACTACGATAAAACCAAAAAATAGAAAACTACGAAATTACTCCGAGAGGTTTGGACACAGCAAGAGCGACTTCTTTCAAGGTTTTAAGTTATATTGATTGGTAGTGGATTGAAATTAAACGAACATAGCAACACGTCCGTCGGGAAATAAAAAGTTGACGATTAAAACAATCAAATTGCGCGATAAAGCCGGCGCCACACGTATACCCACTCGCCACAATTAATCTCGGCTTCTTTGAAAAATGATCGAAATGCAATTCATGCTTTTTAGATAATTTCCGTTCCGACACATTCTTGTTCGCAGACCAATTTCGACAGCACGCCCTCCATTTTGTGACGTAATTGTCGCAACTGCATTATCTCATTATCTGCTCATCTCCACATAATTTGGCATTTTTACAGTTTTAAACAAAACGTGATAAGTAAAAACGAATGTGAAATCAACATCCTGTAAAATTACACATGCGATGTAATATGTATCTACATTAATATTTTGATTGTTTTCAACTGTTATAAATTCTCATTTTTCTCGTTTGTAAACTGCCTCTTAACTGCCCTAAAGCAAAATGAGCAGATAACGAACCGTTGCCCTAGACAACACATTCAACGTCACATTTCTGACAGGTCTTGAAAAATTTGTCAAAACTGTCAAAAGCAAATGCAAAACCGTTTTAAAAAGATTTGGAAGCTTCAGGGACGTCATTTCAAACAATAAAATTTTGTATGCAACTCGTTTCTGGGTAAATTGGGCTTTTCTAATTGCCCTCGAGGCCTTAAAACCCTCGCTACGCTCGTGTTTTAATCTTGTCCCTCGGGCAATTAGAAAAGCCCAATTTACACAAAAAGTCGTTGCATAAATAACTAGGTATATACTATTTATTGTCGGTAATGCATGGAAAAATTAGATTCTTCTTTTAAAGACTCTTGGTAACATCACATTGTCGACATTGTAACGGATAGACCTGTGAAAATGCGTTAGGTAATGAATTGTCACACTAGTAAGGTATGAATTCATTACCTAATTCATTTTATTTAGGCAAATAACGGAAACAAATTAAGTTATCAAAATTAGTTGCAACTTAAATTACACAAAAATACAAAATATATTTATCTGCATTATTATACCTAAAGATTAATTACACATTGCTCTGCACTTGATACACCTGAAACACTTGATAGACTGCGGTAGATAATCTCCGGCAACAATGTAAACAACGGAAACAATAAACTCATTGGGTTTTGGTAATTTAATAAACGAGGGAATATTCTCTGGCATCTTCCCAAATCTATTTAGTCCAACAGGTTGTTTAGTACAAAGTGTCTATAAAAGAATGTAGGTATATCAAGAGTCCTGTGGAATAGTGCAGCTCTACAATTTTATTGTGTGAACCGTTGAAGCCGTCAAATCAGATGTCAACAGTCAAATGTCAAATTATTAAATCTTCGCGTCAGTTGTGAGTTCGACATCTTAGTTGCTTTGCTTGGGATTTTCTTCACTTTTTCTATATTCTAAGTAATTACTCTTCATTTTACAACAGTTTTGATTAAAAACCCGTCATTAATGGACTTACATAACCTACGTTTTTCTGCTTGGTACCATGATAGCCTACAGAGCGGCAAAAATAAATATATTCGAATTCCACGGGACTCTTGATATACATATGTACATATATACTTACGTTCTTTTATAGACACTTTGTACATTTGACATTATTTGTTCTACATAGGACAAAAAAACCGTCCGTGATCTGTACAATAATGTGCAGTGCAAGATATTTTCGACTTATTTCAATCACATTTAGTTCGTCAATGCCTCTAGAAGTTACAGAAATCTTTGTTTTGTCTTTTTTTTTTATCAGCACTCGTGTCTCGGTCGTTTTTCACTAACTTCCGTTATTTTTGCTCAATTTTTCATTTTAAGGCGGTCTAAAAAGTGCATCGGATTCAGAAGAATGTACCTTGTCTCAGTTTTTGGAAAAACACATTGGACTGGAAAAAAATAAACAAGAGTTTCAACAAAACGAATAACCGAAATTCTTTTTTCATTTCATTTATTGCGACTTCTTTTGCATCGCAACAATTCCACATAATTTCGGAAAAATAAAAAAAATTAAAACAAAAAACCTTAGTTAAAATGTATCATCTAATTAACCTAATTAGATTACCTTAGAATCAGCACAGTGATCAGCACGAATGTGGCACTAACAATGCAATCACAAAACTGAAAGTATTTATTCCATTAATGCGTTTATACACTTTTATGTTCCCATCCGCGACATAAGCATCTTAAAGTGTCATTTTACGATACGACGTGGGAAAATTGTCACATTAAGTGTCGTAGTATGAAGTTACAACACGATTATCTTACGTTTTATCTACTCTCAGTTACTATCGTAAGAAAGCATTATTAAAGGATGGAGTAGGTATCACAAAAACAAAGTAGGGGCCGTTCAAAAATTATGTAACGCATTTTTTCACCGTTTTGAACCCCCTCCCCCCCCCTTCGTAACTTTCTGTAACACTTTACGTAGTCCCCCTTTAAAATTACGTAATAATTGTGCCATATGAACCCCCCCCCCTCCAAAAAACGCAATTTAATTTAAAATATAAAAATGAATAATGAAAACTGAGAAAAACCCATGACTAAAACCAACTTATTTTTTCCCGGGTTGCCAAAATTGCGTCAGGTTTACGCGCTATGTAACGTAGGAACCCCCCCCCCCCCCTATGTAACAAAAAATAACGCTTTAAGGAGACCCCTCTCCCCCCTTTCAAGCGTTACGTAAATTTGAACGGTCCCGTAGGAGACGGGGGACATTTTTTTTTTATTACGCTTCTGTCACCACTGCTAAAATGCAGACGATATACACAATACCGATAAAAAAAGTACCATATATTTCTTTTTTTTTTATGAAAAACAGGAGCAATAAAAAAGTGTGGCTTAACTTGAATAATTCGGGCGTGAATGTGATTATCACTATGATTGTTTTGAACGAACTGTCATAAAATGACAATTTCGGAAAAAGCTTGAGAACGGTTCTTTTCCTACAATTCTAAGAGAATTGGCGTTGGCGCCAACATTTGATACTGCTGCCGGGGACGGATTGCGCTGTCCTCTCCCGACAGATGTACCATTCGTCTTCCTCTTCGTCGTATACGTAACGGATTAAAGTTAGGTTATGTACCCAGGGCAACAAATAAATCCTCGCAATATGTGTAAACAAGTACATAATGCAATAACAATAAATAAATAAATAAATACATAAATAAATAAATAAATAAATATATAAATAAATAAATAAATGAACAACAATTAACAGTAGTGGGTCGTATCACGATACCCTTATTAAATTTAATGATGACTTTAATTACCATAGTGACGAATTCATCTCTTTCTGGCAGGTAATAATTGCATAAATCTATATCCTTTTTACTTTAATCACGACTTTAGTTAACGGCAACTTAAATAACTGTATCGTGATACGGCCCATCGTGTTTTAAATACTTAGCTCCAGAGTAAGTGTTGAAAATGGTAGCCTTGAGCTCCGATGCACACTATAAGACACATCTTCATGTTCTCAAAAACACACCCCAATGTCGCATTCTTCCCTAATTCTGATTTTAAAATCATCAATTGTGTGGACAGGTTCTTGAAAACGGTGTTTTTTAATGAGGGTACATGTAATAATCAAGCGGCGTAAGATCTGGAGTTCTTGCAGGCCAGAGATCTCGATTGATCAACCTCTATCGTCAAAAAATTGCCGCAAGCAACGAAAAGTCTGCTGCATGGGCTGTAGCGCCGTCTTGTTGAAAATAGTCATGAGCCAATTCATCATCACGGAGTTGATGAAAACATCAAGAATGTTCGGTCTTTTCGGCTGTTACTGAATCTTCAAGATCCTTTCGAACAATTCATTCTGTCACAATTATTATGGCGTTTTTACATTTTTAATGGTTTTATTTTTCGTAACCTACTTGACCAAAAATTGTTTGAAACGGATGGTACTTCAGATATCAAGATTGTATACTTCGTCCAGCGAGAGATAGAGAGATTTTAAATTATATTAAATTAACCCAACACAACAAAATGCAGTAGAATACATTAATTAGCGCATTATTTCAGGGCAAAAATGTTACTGCTTGAAGGATATATTTCAAATTTTATGTGCGCGAGGTACCTACTACTCTCTTTATGTAGAATTTTGTGGTTTTTATGTCAACCAATCTCTCGCTGGACAAACTATAGCAAATACGACTGTTGCAACTGTGTTCTCGCCGAAATCACAACAAAACGACAACATTTCGTGGCACTTTACCACACTAGAGCAGTAAGGTATGTCATTATGGAATTCAATAAAACTCATTAAGTTGGACATTATGTACTGATAGTGTATAAATAATTATTAAAAATGTTGGCTAACGTAGGATAAATTTTATAAATTTCAAAAATTTTAATAAATCATGAATGGGGCACTAACTCCCGTTTTCCTTTTTATACTTCCCTAGCATTTTCCAATTATGTGTTTTACAAATAACATCCGAGAATATTTCTAAATTTATCTCTATGGCATTCATTAGGTACCTCCACGTTCTCTAATTTATTTATTTTGTCTTTGATCCCTGCAGCTTTTTATTAAAATCCCAACTGTCTGACTGACAAAATATTGGACCAAAAACTTTCTATTCCAGTCTTTTTTGGAACGCTCTTGTGTCTTATTTTAATTTGATTTAATTTTTTTTTTGTTGCTCTGAAATTGTTTCTTTTGATATTCTCTCACATCGTACTCTTTGCGCTTTTTGAGCCTCGTGGAATAAATACGCAATTGTTCTAAACCGTCTTCGTTTTCACCAAAACAACTGTTGCATTCATTACATGATTAACAACGTATTTTGTTTATAATTTTCCCAGACGGTTACTTTGAACACCTCTCAAAAACTGTCTTAATTGCCCCGAATCTTTTCTAATACTCTTAATTTTATCACAGTTTTCTCTTCACCCAATTGTCCGTTACTAGTTCGTTCTTACTTTGAATTTTATCAAGTTCTTTTGACTCGTCGCATTTAATTCCTACAACGGCTCCACAGTGTAAAATATTACGCAACCCCTCAAACAATATTTTCTCTTTTAAACAATTCGCTAAAATAAATTTATCTAAAATTTCTGCAACAGCATAATAATCTCCTGGGATTTTTCTCTTGTGCAACCACAGATCTGTCCTTCGACCCCAAATGTGTATTAAACTTTCCCTCAATTTGATTTTTCAGATTTTCACGACAACGGAAATTATCGATAACGCGAAAGTCACTCGAATTTTCACCATTCACATCAACACTTTCCACAATGGAATTCGTCATCAATTTCAATCCGCTCATTAATTTCACAGTTAATTTCGTTTGTATTTTGTCTCATTTTATTACGTCTTTCAGATATCAAAATCGAATTTTCGCAGGTTCGATCTCTGTTGCAACTTGAAATTAATACGTTTCGTGACATTTCACGTCTGCTTTTTCCTATCGCACCTTCAGTCGCATAGTTTTCCCTCAAAACAGCAAACGCATTGAACAACCGTGGCCCCCAATAACTCGTATCAGTTTCATTTTTTGTCATCTCTAAATTCTTGCCCCCGATACGAAAACATTCATCCCTGCGGTCCACTTCCCGCGCTTTCTTTTTCCGTTTCTTGTTCTGACGGTCCGGAGGGTTGTTTCTTCGAAAACGTTACCAACAAAACTTGGTCTTCTTGTGGTAGATCGATCTGGAGAGACGCCACCCGCTCCGTCACCTCCAGACAGAAACAACTCTTCTCTCGACAATTTCTCGCATTCTCTTATCAATTTGTCAAAATTCCTAATTACATATAATTTGTTTCAAAATCAAAAATCCACCAACACTGCATTCTACCTCGAAAATACAACCGACAACGTCGCCAACTTTTGTTTTTGGTGTGTTTGAAAGTGTCAGAAAAACGTGGGGTTATGAAATAAAACCGTTGACAGTCGTTTTGGTCATAGTTCATCGTGTTTTTTAAATTCTTCGAAGCAGTTAATGAACGCTCGTTTTAATTTAGCGGTTAAAAGATTCCATGTTTTTTGAGGCATTTTTATAATTTTATATTTGTGATACACTGAAGGTCAAATTTTGGCGGAAGGTTGGGCCAACCCACAAAAATGAAACTTATTCTAGGGATTTCTTTTTTTCTGCCAACATAATTCAACAGGTAGTGGATTTTTGATTTTGAAACAGA
The DNA here is from genome assembly GCF_963966145.1 of Tenebrio molitor. Classification (NCBI taxonomy): domain Eukaryota; kingdom Metazoa; phylum Arthropoda; class Insecta; order Coleoptera; family Tenebrionidae; genus Tenebrio; species Tenebrio molitor. The sequence continues at coordinate 2,201,070 of NC_091049.1, forward strand.
TTATACCTTTGACACTTCCAAATTAAAATGTCCACACACCTAGCGGACACTTTAGGAACTTCCGCGAGAATAACAGTTTGTAGAGATTTGCCAAATTTATATCACAAAACACCAAACCATCATCATTATTATTATTACCTATTCTTGAAAACGCATTCTTTTTCAACAATTTCTTGCATTCTGTTATAAATTTATCAAAACACACCTATTTTGATTAAAATGCATTCACGGTGTTTTGGCATACCTAATGGAAGGCCATGGAAATTTTGCATTTAATTTGGTAGTAACGCTGTCTGTTGAATTAGGTTATGTTTTTCTAAGTTTGATATTATAAATGGCGTCAATGACTAGTGCATTGTTGTCAGATTTACTAGTTTGCAATAGAAGAATACTCAGACATAGAATACTAGCCAACGTCTGTCATTTTTAATGTCCTTGAAAGAACGCAAACTGACATTTAAAATTTGAACGTGTTATTAAAAATATCTCGAAAAGTGGGACATTTATTAAACTCTCAAATTAGTTGTTATTAATTGTTATTAACTCAATTAACATGCTGGACTACTAACATCTCTAATAACCTCAATTTTTATCTGATGCGATTTTCCACTTCATGTTGCCACTTCTATTTTGGGTGTAAATTGCGGTGTTGGTGGTTCTTTGATAAAAAAACAGACAGTAATTAATTTCAATCACGTGATTAATCATTATTAAATTCATCAGCAAGTCTTTTTCCCAACAAATGTCATTTACTACTTCCTTTTAACTTTGTAATTTACAATATCCTATTGCATTGTTCTTGAAATCTCCGTAATGACACATAAATTTACCTAAAACTTCTTCTCACCACTCGACCAGCTTCAACCCCAAATGCAAATGATCGTGTCACATTTCCTCCTCTCGACAGCCCCCCAAACGCAGCACTGGACCTCCACCTGATTAGTACTTCCAGTTGTTGCGGATAAGCCCACGAGACGATAGTAAAATAGTTGTCGTGCCTCCGATAAGGCTTTTATCGGCTACTGCAACGTTTCAGTCGACACAACCTCGACGTGGGGCCAAAACCCGTCGGAACGGAGCCCCGCCGCGATAAGTACCTCGCCTCCTCGACGACGACGTCCACGTCACGATCACGTGCTCGCCTCTGTCCTCGTCCCGTCCTCGCCGCCGGCCTGGGGTGTGGTCTCCTCGGTCGCCGACGTGGGGACGCTTCCTCCGGGGATGCATTGGCATCGTTAACGAGATAAAATGCTAGGGGTTACATGCTATTCGAGATGGCCACGTTTACACGCCACTCTCCACACGGCGCTGCGAAAACAATCGATCGTCGACACGCACCACGTGATGCGGTTGTGACGTTTCAAATGTCACACCGTTCGGACCTCGCCTGGGATTCTCACGAGCTTGTGGCGAGTTTTGCGCCTCACGGTATACACCGTTCGGGTGAGACCGCGCCGGGGGCGGCGACGAGACTGTTTCGCCGGTCTGCAGCTTGGGTGTAGACGTGGTGGGTGTGAATGTTTTTTGTTCTATATATAGCCGGTCTGAGTGAGTCTCTGTAATTATTTATGTACAAGGTGGGTAGTTAGACTGTATATAAGCCACAGTGGAACGGCTAAATCGCTACTAATGGATTATCATTATTTTTATGGAGGCCTTTCCACCCTAATTGAACCGTTCGATTATTAATAATTCAAAGAGGTAGGTTAAAAGGACTCGGAGGGATTTTCGGGGCGCAGGTGGCGGTGATTAATGCCGCCGCCACACGTTTTGTCGCTTAAATTCCCCAAAAAAAACAACCAACCAATTTATAGTGAATCTACTCCGAACTGGGGTGGGACGCGATAACGACTGTGTAAAGCTCTCTTTACGACTCATTGCGTTTGTGCATCTACGTTGCGTCAAAAACTTACGTCATTGCTTTGGCCACTCAAATCGATTTCATATCTCTACATAACTCACGTTGTGTTAACGGAATCTAAAATGAGCTTTAAAATATTGTTCGTTGTGTAAATCGAACGTAAGATAAATACGGTATCGGCAAACGTAACAGTTAATCCGGAAAAAATGAGAGAGAATGATTTATGTGATGCGGCATTACGCTTTGTAAATAAAATTTTTAAAAACGATCAGATCAAGCGTGAATGGTGCTTTTTAAGTAAACGCAACCGTAGGTTTGTCCGCATTGTTGTGTAAAAGTCCTTAACCAGAAATTAATGCAAATTAATTTACTACGTTACGTTGTACTTACTGTAAATTAGGCTTTAAAACAGCAACATTATACTAAATCTAGAAAATTGTACAAGTTTGTTTGCGGTAAGTCATATACGTTGTTGTTAAGTACGCATTTATACGCAGAGAAACGCTGTCGTAAGAAAACTTTTACTGCAAATAATAAAATGAACATCAGATGAACGTAGACTTTTTGCGTAAAGTACGTTTTACACTTGTATTATATCTGTTAAATCATAAAATGCACAACGTAAGTTTGTTATACATATGTATGTATTTGGTAAACTAAACTTTACTGCATAGATTAATAGTACTTATATTATTTGACGAGCTAATTAATAATGCCTATCATAATCCACGAGGGTGAAAGTTAAAAAACGAGCCGCAGGCGAGTTTTTTAATCACCAGAGTGGATTATAGGAATAATCGCGAGTTAAATACGACGTTTTATCTACGACCTACGACTTTTTTACTTAGTTTACAAAATGTTTAAGACCTGTGACTTATGATAAATCACAAGTGACTTATAATAAGTCACGGGTGTAATTTATGACCAGCATAATGTATCTATAGTTACGTAAATAATAAACGTATTATTTAATGGTCGTACATAAAAAAAAATCGATAGGTTTAAATTAAATCACACCACTACAATTTATTACGTTGTTGCGTTACGTCTACGGCCCCGTTGTTAATTTAAATATATCTCAGATTTCAATGCTCGATTGGTTCTCCGGAAATGAAACAAGTTCCGCCTCATTTAAGTCTTACTTTACGTTCCTTGCGTTACTTACCAAGTAAATGTTTTACGTTTAAAACCTATACATATGTACCTACCGGTTGTAATTTGTACAAATATAAAGTAAACTCTTTAAACAAAGTTACGTTACGTTGCAACGGACGCGTTTTCGATCCGTAACGTTGCGCATTACGTCCATGCCTTAGTTTTACGCTGCCAATACTTTTTGCCCGCAATAATGACCAATTTACGCAACCTGTAACTTTTACTGACGTATCTGTGTTGCGTGTCCCGCCACTCATTTTTAATTAAAATCAAATGTGCAAAAATTATACGTTACGTCTACGAAAGCGTCAAATTAACGGGAGTTATGTGTTTTTTATGCAAATGTAATTCACTTGTACTAGATTTATGGTGACCACTAGCTTTAATAGTCAATAACATTAAGCATAATGCGTCGTTTATCCCGAAGCGGATATGTTATGTAATGATATGTTACGTCGAAAATTTGAACATCGACACTTTATTAGGATCGATATGAACAGTAGGAACATAAAAATTTGTGACGCTTTACTAATCTAAAATAATTTAAGTTGCGTTAAGTTGCCGCATTAATTAACAATAAACTTAACAACTGTCGTTATTGCAATTAAAGTAAGGTAATAAATAGAAATGTTGCGCTTAGTTTAAATTAATGTTTCTAATCTGGATACGTTTAATCTTATCAGCTGGTGATTAGGTTTTATTGTAAATAAATCTTCACCGGAGAAAATTACGGTTATCTTTACTGTTGCGTAATAAATTTGTTAGTTCCCCACGCGGCAACTGACGTTTGTTGCGAACAATTAGCGTAACGTAAAACAATTTAACGTTTAAAGTTATTGTAATTTTACCACAAAAACCAATCTGCAAGTGACGCAGCCGTAACGGTAACGCAAGCATAAAAAAATTTCTCGTTCACCCTGTATAGGCGCAATTAAAACCGGAACGCCGCCCAAGAATTTCATTTTTTTGTGCGGGGGTTGCATCCCTTGTCGGTGTCGCGAGGGGGGGGGCGCTCCCATCTCCAAGAAACAATAAACGAATTGCGGTTTGTTAATTCGCGGCGAGTCCAGAGCCAGGGGGTGGGAGGGGAGGTCGATTACTTTACATTCCCTCCCCATCTTAGTGCTACGTCATCGCCGTTTCCACCCTCGATAGAGCCGTCTGATGCTAGCCAGAAACTAAAATATCCACGAGGGTGGTGAAATTCGTACAAAAATAGATTAAGGGAAATAATGAGGGGTGGGTTATCGCCGTTGATATTGTTTTATTGTAGGTCTTGAGATAATTGTTGTTACGATCGGTGGCGCGAGGGTTGCTGCGAGGTCGTTCTTGGAGGCACATCCGCTCTCACAAACATCGGAAACAGCTGACGGTCGCTTTTCACGGGGCAGGGGCGTGCCTGCGCAAGGGCGCAGGGGTCATATTAATCACGCAAATGGACGAAGACGGTCTATTCTGGCTTACAAAAGATTTTCTTCACCAGCTAGGATTTTTTAATCTCCATTTTTATCGTCCTTATTCTCTTTCTTCTTTGTCTCCTTCATTGAAACCAATTTTTATCTATTTATTTTCATTAAAAAAAAAACAAAACAGTAGATAGTGTACCACAAGGTACTATCTTATGTTAACGAATTGCTCAACTCAACACGTCACAATTTCTTCATCCTTCTATTTTGATTTTCTCATGGGTTATGAGTCATATCTGCGCCACCGACGAATATCGGTTTCAAGATGGTACTACAAACCAATCAGAAAGCATCGTCATCCGTTACGTTAGTCTTGTCTCTCTCTTGTTTATTTTCAGTTTTCATTTACTCATTTTTCACTGGTTTATCGGTCCGCCTTCGGGCAGATGTTTCCAAGGTCACAGCCCACGAGAGAATCCAACATCTCTAACAATATGAAACGTTTCTTCTTCGAAAGTTTTCAATTGTTGGGGAAATGTCGTCGACAGTCTAAATATAGAGTGTAAATTAAACTCTTTCCACAACTTCCAACAAAGTTTTCTACCAAACCAGTTATTAAATTAGAAGATTTATAAATATAAGTGAGTCGTAAGTTGATTAATTCCAACTTTCAGATTTAATTAGAAACTTCCGCTAAACTCCGATCGTTGCAGCGTGTCGCGAAAGGTAACGTAACATTAATTTGTGATAAGTAATTGATCGAAACGGTTTCAAATAATCTAATTATTTCCGATCTACATTTTGCTCTCGAACATGTTTCAAGAAGTTTTTTGAAAACGTTTCAATTTCGTTTTTAGAATATGACCACAAGGTAAGTGATTTATCACTAGAGTCAAAGAAAAAGTAACAACATTGTGTTGTTTATGTGTACCACGTGACGATTTGATCCGGATTTTTCTTAAACAATTGAACAAAAATGGCGTTGGTTGCTTAGTTCAAAATGGCGGATTCGAGAGAGCCATTACGGTTTGAATTGAAACAATGAATCTGTTTTGTGTTCAGTTTTAACAATTGTTTTGGCCACTACCAGTTGTAATAGTTATTTGTACAACTAGTTATGAAAGTCATACTTTTTTTCACGAATTTGCAGATTGATTAACGAGGACGTAGCCCGTAGCAAATAAGCGAAAAAAAGATACCTTTCATAACGTGTTGTACACACAATTTTTTTGCATATCGATGTAAGTTGAGAAATTTGGTCTAAAAGAATTTATAAAAAATTACAAAAAAAAAATAGGTATGCTTTGACAATCATCCAATTTATCCAAAGAAATTACAGAAAAGTTGTTTCTAATGAGTTTTTATACCAATGGGCAAGATTTCAGAAGAAACTTCCAAAAAAAAAAATTGTACTAAAATTGCCCATTTGGGACCATATTTCGAAAATTGTTTCAAAACGATCCTCAGAACGGAAACAATTGCTATCTTAAGATGTTTAATGTTCAGATTCGTACATTCTCTGCTAGATCGAGTTGAAATCTAATTCCGAAATTTTGATTTTTTGCAAAATGGGCTAAATATTTTTTCTCGAATTTTCTTCCGAAAATTGACACCTCGTCAGGGCCAACTTTTTCCTTATAACTTGTTTCAACTGATGCCACACTAACCCCACTTTCGGAATTTTTAAGTGTCAGATTTGACGTAAGTCACGTGATAACATTTTAGTAGTTCACTATGCCTCTGTGATTTAAGAGATCATTTCTTTTGGAAAAATGACATTAAACATGGCTGGTGATTATGACAATCATAAAGAAAACTTGTAACGTCGAGTTAGTTTTACAAAGATGGCCGTCAAAAACCATCTCGAAACGTCTTTTTGATCGAGCCGCCCGTCTCGCTTTAATCTCGACCCCCTCGCGGCGCACGCCTATGCCTCCACCAGACAAAGACGGAGCACCCCGGTCCCCCTCGCTGTGCCTTTAGGGCCGCCGGCCTACTATCCAGAAAATCGAACGGTATACATAGAAATGCACAGCGCACCGTCTTCCTCTTCGTATTTATCTTGTGCACATCGAGAAGGCGACGGCGACCCGCGACCGTCGTTTGTTTGCCTACGTCATTAGACGGGCGCAAGTGTTGAATTTCTTGAACAAATCGTTAATTAGCTTTGAAATTTCCAAGTCGGTCGGAGTTACCTGGGTGCGAACGGCGATTGTTTCTCGTTTCGCTGCGCTCTCTCTATGTATTCGCCGTTGCACTTCGTCGCTCTCCTTCTCTACGAGAGGGTTCTTCGTCTTTGTTATGTACTGTGACGACGTCGGGCCGGAGGACATGTGAAATCTCACCCCGATCGCGATGCGTGGGGGCGCAGTAATTAGATGAAATTCCTCGAGGGGGCGTAATTTAACGATTAAATACCCGTTTTGGGACGTGGAGGAGATTTATGCAGGTTATGGAAAGCTGCTTTGAAGGATGATCGCCGAGGGTCATGTACGGGGGAACTAGAAATTACATACGACGACACTCTGTAAATTTCAGTTGGACGCTCTGTATACTGCACCGTTCAAAAGTGTTTCATTATTTAAATAAATGCCACTTATTATTATTTATGCTGTTTAATGATGTGTTACTTATTTTCAAACTAACCTCAAAATACGACGAACTGTCATTCCAAGAAATGAGCTGTCAAAATTTTTTATTTTTTACTTTGTTTGTTGACGTTTAAACCCACTAGAGCTCATACAGAGTGTCTCATTTACATTAATTTTTATAGAAATTACAAGACTCGAAACAAACTCGAAAAAAATCTTTAATTTAATACAAATAATCTAAGTAGAATTAATCAGGTTGTTATTCATTCAGTTGATTTATACACAGTGTGTTTTAGCAACAACTCAACTTGTAACGTTAAATTAAGATTTTAAGACTTTTTTTTTGTAGATTTAGCCAATTTACCATCATCATCATTATTATTATTATTTGTACTATCCAGTGACGTTTCATTTATATCGGGCGTTCAAATGAAATCCTGGGCTGGGAAGGCGTTGAAAAACGTCGTTTGTTTTGCTTTTTTAAAGTGTAAATTGACAATTGTAATTAGAGCATGTTGACAGCTAACCTAAAATTTGTAAACAAAGAATCTTTGTGTTTTTTTCTTTCTTTGCAATGTTTTACATTAAAAATAATGATCCTATTCTCGAAGCAAATATCTAAGGGCACGTTTTGCTAAAAACAAACCTGTTCAATCATGTGCCGATTAATATAAACACAAATGTCATTCGTGTCAAACGGCAGGAAATTCAAACTTTACACTGTTCCAAATGATTTATTCTTTCAACGCCTACTCAGCCCAGGTTTTTCATTTGAACGCATGATATTTGAGGTCAAAATATGTCGCACGAACTGTCATTCGAAGAAACAATTGGTGACAAAAAACTTCTTTTCAATTGTTTTTCTTGATATGCAAACCCTCCAGAGCTGATACAAATTTGAGTTACAATATATAGGGTGAATCATTTACATTCATTTTTACAGAAATAACAAACCTCGAGACAATAATAACAGACATGTAATAAAACCGGGTGTTGGTCACAATGAAAATTTGAATGGTTTTAGTACCACTGTAATCTAAACGCATTTCCAGTTGTCACCTTTGACAGTATTGACAGGCAAATTTGAAATTTAGCATAGATATAACCTAAAAAATTTTTAATGTCGTGTAAAGTTAAAACAAAATTAAAGTGCTTATATCTTCTTCAAGAAGAGCGAATTTTTTTTTAAGTATTTTTCGAGCTCCACTAGGTCTTTCCCTACCACGCTCTGAATTCCGAATTCGAGAATTTTGAGACACCCTGTACACTCAAAAATAATACTTTTAATACTGATAATACCTAATAATACAAAGTGTCTCGAAGAGAACGTATGTCAAGAGTCTTGTGCGATTGTGCGGCTTTATAATTTTATTGTGTAGAAAACTATGTCGAGCCGTTAAAGCTGTCAAATCAGATGTCAAGAGTCAAATGTCAAATTATTAAATCTTAGCGCCAGCTCTATGAGTTTGACGTGTTAGTTGTTTTGCTTGTGATTTTCTTACAACAGTTTTTATCAAAAACCTCTCATTAATGAACTTACATAACCTCGTTTTTCTATTTGATACCACAATATACTTACGTTCTTTTATAGACACATTGTACTCTTTAATCTAATTTATCTAATTAAATTTGTTGACTTGTTTTTTAGTAACATGAGGTCTAGAAAGGCCAAAGATGTCTGTTACAATAATTGGTAAGTCCATATCAATTTCTTTTTATAGATCGTGTTTACTTCCGGGTCTACGTTTCTCTAATGATCCAAAATCAGAAATTTCTGCGTCAAGATAAGACAAAGGACCAAATAAAGTGTAGAGATCTTGTTAATCTCAGTTCTCAGTTCCAGTCAAATTGTCAAAGTTTTCTAAAATGATTCAAAATCAGAAATTTCTGCGTGAAAATCCAATAGACTGTTGAGGTCTTTTCATCGAAAGCACGCATTTCTCGAGGACTCACAAAATCAATTTACATTTCCATCGACCCAGACCCTGTTGCTTCCCTCTACTCCCACCCCCACACCCACTTTCTCTCGCCCCCCATTTACAATCTTTTAGAGCCGATTCCTCCCCCGCCGCACAAAATCACGGCGTTCATGTGCGAACCCGTAAAATAAAAACCACCACATCTAATCACGGCCCGCTTTGATCTGACTTTCGCAACGTCAAAACAAGGGTGAAAGAGGGTGTAAAGCGGACGAGAGGAATAATCCGACAGGTCGAATCACGGCGGCCTTGAAACTTCGATCAATCCCGACCTGGACATCGCGGCCTGGCGGATCGCCTAGGCCTAGGCTGTCGCGAGTGTTTTGTTTGTCGCCCTTATCGCTTCGCCCTTTGCCCCCGCGGCCCGGCCTTGGCGACCTTGCCGCCAAATCGCAGCTCGCTCGCCTTCGAACGCTCATTTATTCCGATCGAGAGGCCGAGAATAAATTTAAAAGTAACCCGAGAAGTCTGTACTTAAAAACTACCTCTCCTCGATATTTAGGTCTCGCACAACAATCCGTTCACTGTCTTTTTCCAACGCACGCGGGTCTGCTTCTTTCTCTCTCTCGACAACCACTCGTCCGTCCTCGTCTGGCCCGCACCAAATCGCGGAGCGTCTCTCTCGCTCAGTCGCCCCAGGCCCACTCGATCCTTTTATGTTACGAAACAGCTTGCTGCGATGCGGTCTTACACCAATGAATTAATATGGTCCCTTACACTGTCAACAATCGGGGACGGGCGCGCTCGCACTCCCGCCGCCCAACTGCGACTTTCACGATAACAGCGTAGGCCAGAACCAATGATTAGTGGGGTGACTACGCTATTACTTATCGAACGCTGTGACGGGTCCTCCGTGTGACGTCACTGATAATATTTCGTCAGGGGTCATCCGTCAAAACGGCGTTTTTTCTTATGTCGCAGCCACCGCGATGTTAAATGTAAATAGCGCGTCATTCCATGCATTATTCATCGGCCAAGTCTAAGCCCGCTTGATTATTATTTGAACCTGGCGAGTCGATTACCATATTGGCCATTGTGGATGACAAAGTGGATGCGTTACTGTTATTGTGGAGTAATCGCGGTGGGCTTAGCCTCGGTGATCGATCTGGCGGTCGGGAAACGAACCGCTTCCGGTCGCCGGATGACGGGCCGCTGGGGACTTTGTTGTTTGTTGTTGTCGGGTTGGTAGCACCGTCAAACGATCGCTCACGCGCTCCCGAAACAGATTACAAGTTCGTGACGAGGTCCGACGGAGTAGAGGGGCACGTGATCGGCCGGTGCGACGTGCAAACAATTGTACTCTCGAGAGAAAAAAAAATATTGGAAAGTGAGAATGTCACCAGGAGAAGACTGAAGTTAAATATGGTGGGAAAAAAATGACAGAACAGAATTAAATAAGGACAATAAAATATGTAATTGCAAAGTTACCAAATGGACTGGATAAATTATGAAACAGGAATAAGACAGAGACACTCTTTAAGTCCTTTTCTGTTCATAAAGAAAGTAAAAAGAAAAACAAAAAGAGGGTACAGAATGGATAGAAAAGAATTAAAGAGACGCAATAATGATGACCGAAACCGCAGATAACCTGCAAAGAATGTTATGGAAATTTCCATAGAAAAGAAAAAACATCAAAATCATAGAGAAAGTAGCAGAAGTGGAATATCAAGGGATAAAGATCTCCACTGACGGAAAAGAAAAACATCAAATAAACAAAACTAACAGAGCAGCAGGATGCTTAAAAGATATACTGTATGGAAGAGCAAACACTTATCAGTAGATACCAAGAGCATAATTTACAAGAACGTAGATAAACCAACAACGACATGGACAGCAGAAACCAGGCCGGAAACAATGAAGACCTAAAGAATAGTAGAAACAGTAGAAATGAAAATATTAAAGAAGATAACAAATAAGATCTTGAGAGATAGAGTAAGAAGTGAAGAATTAGAAAAACATGCCAGGAAGATAATATAAATGAGCGGGTAAGAGAAAGAAAAAAAGGATGGACCAACAATACAGAAAGAATGACAGACAACAGAGTGGTAAAAATCGCAAGAGACGAAGAAGAAGAGCAACAGGAAGACCAAGAAAGAGGTGGTGTGACGACCACTGAATAAGAGGTTAAGAATCGAAGAAGGAACAGGCAACTTGCCTACTAACAAAAAGAAAGAAGTAGGTGAGAATGTCCAATCTGCGAGCTAAATGACAGATTGGACACTTTTGACATTTGACAGCAGTGCTTGGTGCTACCAATAACTTAAGTTGGCATCTTGAGACAGATGTCATTATAAATTTCAAATTTTTTTTTGAGTTGTGTTCTTTCGTGCTTTCTTGGTTTTTCTGCAAATTAATTCCTCGGTTTTAATTGTTGTCTTGCTCTAATCGCACATGCGAAAGCGAGATGCATAGTGGGACGGGCTTAATACGATACAATAGTTCAATAGCTTGTTTTACATTATGTTGAAAAGAGATGGCGATGTAACAGTTGTTCAACAAAAAGTGAGGTTAGATTTAAACAGCTGATCCGTGAACTGTAAATCCGTGGTGCGTTCACAAACGACTCTTCCAATAGCGATGTAACAGTTGTTCAACAAAAAGTGATTTAAACAGCTAATCCGTGATCTGTAATCCGTGGTGCGTTCACAAACGACTCTTCCACGCCAACTTCGAGGAGAAATTTAAATGAACACTGGATATAAGGCTGTGGCGGGAATGTTCTGTAAAAAATAATGCATGTGTGTCCGATCTGTCAAATAAATGAGATATGTAGGTATTGGGCAGGGATTGTGTGCATCACTCGGTATATCAAGGCTGCGGCTGCAGTGTTTTAATAATGTGTGTAGCGTACAAATGACTCTACACTCGCGAATAAAAAATTACTATATGTGAGAATGTGTTATACAGTGTGGAAATTACTTATGGAATAAATTCAGTAATTTCAAAACTAATGACATTTGCCGAAAACGCTGAAACAGGTCGGTTTTTGTTTTTAATAATGCTTATTTTAAGTTATTTCACTTGTTCATGACGTCATCCATTTTTGAGCTATTACATCATCACCAATTTTTTTAAATGACAACCCCCACTTTTTTCTTCTTTTTTTGATGGACCTTCCTACTACCTAAACGATGAATGAAAAAAATTGGTACCTTACATAACAATTTTTTGAGAAAATAACAAATTTTATTTCAAAAATTTAATTTAATTTTTAATGTACTTGTTTTTTTTTTCTATGTGGTTATTTAAAATCGAGGGTTTACTTTAATAGACCAAACAATTTAGAAGATTTATGACAGAGAATTCGCGCTGAAATGGAACAAATCAGCCCTGACATTATTGAGCGCGGTGTACAGTGCCAAAAGTTGGCAGGGGATAATTTCAACATTTGCGTTACATTTTATTGTTAACCTTAGATGTTTGTTTGTTTCTGTTTAAGGTCAATTAAAATTTTTACATTAAAAATTAAATAAAATTTTTGAAGTAAAATTTGTCATTTTCTCAAAAAAATTGTTATCTAAGGTACCAATTTTTTTCGTTAATCGTTTAGGTAGTAGTAAGGTCTATCAGAAAAAGAAGAATAAAGTCAGTGTTGTAATTTAAAAAAAAAAGTGATGACGTCATAAGTCAAAAATGGATGACGTCATGAACAAGTGAAGCAATTTAAAATAAGCACCATGAGAAATAAAAATCGCCCTGTTTCAGCGTTTTTGACAAATGTCATTAGTTTTGGAATTACTGAATTTATTCCATAAGTGGTTTCCACACTGTATATCAATTAAATGACAGATCGAGCATGCACTGTGGTGTATCACTCGGTATATCTAAGGCTGTAGTGATAACGTCTTGATGCATGTGCGTTAGTATGGATTTGGGACGGGTGCAACTTTGTAAGGATCATAAATAAAGAGTCCCATTCTTTCGAATTTATTGTATGTACCCACAATCAGTGATTGCTGCTTGCGCTAACAACATATTTATTTTTCTAGGAAATGTCATTTCAGTAAACATTAATATCGCATTACACTTTGATGGTTCTGACGGGCTTTATTCCCATATTGCATACTAAGTACCGAACAACGGCAAAAGTCAAATACGGTAATAGATGAAGATAGTTTTTCCATTGTTAGCTACATAATGTTGTATTTGATACAAATGTTCTATAGAGTTGTCCCAAAAGTACCGCCTTTCCTTGAAGGTGCGTCATCTAGAAGTGTTATGGAATACTGACAAATACTTAAAAAAATTGCTACAGTGACTCGTGAAATGCTTGAGCGCGTTCACAGCAACATCGTTAAAAAAACCAACGCATGTTCAAGATGTTAACGGTGTTACCGATATAATTTCAGAGTTGGATACTCGCTTAGAAAAAATTGTCCAGCTTTTGAGAAAATATTCTGGATCAAAAAGAAAAATATAATAATAGATAACTATGAAAAGCAAAATTCTTGGGTTTAAATCTTTTAATTTTTTTATGTGAATGCTTTTTATATGTATTTTTCTGAATAAAATTACATATTATTTATTATTATTATTATTATAAGAGAACTGTTAGTCTATCGCAAAGTAGGATGACAACAATTTACTCGTTTTTTGTTCTTGGTAACTTTCATAGTTTTTTTCATTTTAAAACATTTTTCATTTTTCTCCTATTTTTATTAGCTAGGTATTTTAATACATACCTACTACCTGTTTACTACATGTTTTTCATGCGTAGGTATCTATTTTTTTTTCAGTCTCAGCTTTTTAACGCCCCTCACTTCATTTGTTGTTATCTTTTACTTATCTCTTAATTGGTTTTATTTAATCCACCCATCTATTTGTTTTTATTCTTTTCATCATAAGTATCATTATAAAATATATATCATGCGTTCAAATGAAGAACTCGGTTGAGTAGGTAGGTGTTGAAAAATGTAAACCATTTGGAAAATTGTCAAGTTTGAATTTCCCGCCGTTTGAAACGCGTGACATTTGTTTACGTTTCATCGACACATTATTGAACACGTTTGTTTTCAGCAAAGGGTGCCCTTAGATATTTTTAATGTAAAACATTGCAAAGAAATTAAAAAAAAAGATTTTTTGTTTATAACTTTTAAGTTAGTTGTCAACATACTCCAATTACAACTGTCAATTTACACTTTAAAAAAACAAAACAATTGACGGTTTCCAACGCCTCCCCAGCCCAGGATTTCATTTGAACACCCGATATATTCATTATAGGCAAATACAGCGTTATCAACAATGACTGAGTCTGTTGGAAATGAAACAATTGAAAACTATTGGTGCTTTTGTCTCGTAATTGGCACTGACCGGATGTATTAACTTGCTACAACATTAAAAAATGTTTAGGTTATGTCTGTTATGTGACAAGGAAGACAGCTGGCACGCAATAGCAGCCAATATAGGTACAATAAATGGGAAAATGTAAAGTGTGACAACCATTTTAATAAATAAACTATTACCAAAAATGAACCTTTGATGGTAAATTTCAAATTTGCCTGTCACTGTCAAAGCTGACAACCGGAAATGCATTTAGATTGCAGTGGTACCAAAATCATTCAAATTTTCATTGTCACCAACAGATTCTTGATCACGCCGCATTTACATATTTTGTCTTACTATCGACCCTTTAATTCATCTTTTATTCATTCCTTATCGTGTACATTATCAGCTAACAGATTATTCGTTCCTGTATCTTACAATTAATTTATGTAGCATCCTGTGTTTTTTTCTGTTGAGACGAACAATTTACATTCTTCATTAGTTATATCGTGCGTTCATTTGAATTTATCCTCAAAGTTGGCGTTGAAGAGTCGATTAAGAACGCACCACTCGCGTAAAAGCGTAGGTAGATTTAAACAGCTGATCTGTGATCATTTATCCGTATAGTGCGTTCACAATCAAATCTTCAACGCATACTTTGAGGATAAATTTAAATGAACGCACGATACCAACGAAAATCAACAAACATCTTCAGTTTTCGTACCATCTTAATTAACATTTAATTTACGCACCCTTTACTCACATCCGCAAATTTTTATTCTCAGCATACTAATTTTTTTTCTACTTTGTGTTTGTGACAGAGCTATTACGATACCAAAAACAGTATCGTAACAGCTGAAAGTGGTTCTATAATAAGGATAGTACAATTTACGGTTATCATGTTGGTCTTTCAATCTCTCATGGGTTTTGACCTTGGAAATATCTGCGCGAAGGCGGAGCGATAAACCAACGAAGAATTGGTAAATGAAAACTGAAAATATCGACTATTTTAGCCACGCGTTAAATTTCAAAATTACAATTTCATAAAGACACAAGACGATGTTTTCCGGTCAGTTTGTAGCGCGTACTTACTTGAAAGCGATGTTCGTCGTTTGCGCAGATATTACTCACAACCCATGAGAGCTTCAAAGACCTCTACCTACTGCCAGAATCCTCTACTTAAATCTAGAGGATCAGCCAACACGCGCGAATATCCCAAAGTGTTTCGATTGTTTTTTGCCAACTATCGTAAAATTCCCCAAAACTTTAAAACTCCTACTTTTAATTAAAACACGGATAGAAAGGTGCAAAATAGAAAAAAAAGGAGAACGCACACTTAATATGTAATTCTAAAGAACACTCAAATGAGGAACCGAAAACGGGTTCACAAAGATCAATTTTATAGCATCGTTTCTAGTGATTTATTGAATGTGAAGTTGGTATTGATAGTAAATTTCAGTGTTAAATGTGATGTCATTTGAACCTAAATCCATGTTTTAGATAAAAAAGGGGATATTTGGGAGACAATGTGAAATTTAATTTTCAATGAAATGACATTGCTTCGTCCATACCAACCCAATTCCATTAAAATAAAAGTCACTGGATAATTATTTTATGCTTAAAAAAATAACTGTAAGATGTCTCATGATTCGTATCAATATTTTTTATGTAGACGTTTGTATAATTTCACATTGATAATTCCGGGAAAACTTCTGGGGGCGTACTACGTGTTTATCTCGACAAATCGCGTCAGCACGCTCTTGAAAGATCACGTCCAGAAAATGCCAAACCTTTTAATTGTGTCTTCGGAGATATTTGAGACATGCATGGTCGGCAAAAGTTCGGAGCAGCGCGCTACAATGTAGCGAGC
Source organism: Tenebrio molitor (assembly GCF_963966145.1). Taxonomy (NCBI): domain Eukaryota; kingdom Metazoa; phylum Arthropoda; class Insecta; order Coleoptera; family Tenebrionidae; genus Tenebrio; species Tenebrio molitor. Next base: position 2,217,194 of record NC_091049.1, read on the forward strand.
CGTTTGTAAAACTGCCTAAACCGGAAAAGCATGACTTTTATCATAAATTAGGTCATAGCCACGAGAAAAATATTTTACCAAACAGCGTAGTCCGGACAGGAACGAAAAAAAGGTCAGTTCTTGTGCTCCGGAAGACCGGAAGGTCTTCGGACTGTTCGGCCGCCATCATTTGCGGAACACCTGGTATAATAAATTTAAGCAAATATACTGAATCGCAATTGGACTAAAAGCAACAATATCGAGGAGTATTTACCTAATCATGAAAAATTAAAACGAATCACAAACCATAAAATAGGGTTATGGGACACATAGATAAAAATATGAGGCAGACTACGAGACTGTAAGAATAGTTTAGTCTCTCTGCTCTATGGGGCGTGGTGGCGTCTACGGTTCTTTTTTGCCTAAAACAACTTAAAAAACTTCTTGCAAGACGGGCGTATTTTTTTCACACGTTTATTATAGCGCAACGTTGACGCTATTTGCCCTGATTGAAAAGAAAACTCACAGATTACAATTCTTTGTTTTTATTTGGTAAACAAGTGTATAATTATAATTCAGAATAAGCGACAGCGCTGTAGGAGTTAGAAATTCAAATTTACGTTGGCAAATTCAAAATGGGTTATCTCTGCTGTTGATCAAAACCATGGCAAGATAATGTGACGCATAACCTCAAAATAAAGTAATGACGGTTTCACATGCTTCGAATTTTTTTTGAAATAACATGAAGCTCACTTTAGATAATCCACGCCTACGGCGATGTCACTTATTCTGAATTATGTATACTATAGATGTTTCATTTTATTGTTCAGTTCCATAAAAAGACCCTTTTAGATACTACAAAAACTATAATTTGTATCGGGTGTTCATTCAAATGTATTCTCAAAGTAGGCGTTGACGAGTCGATTGTGAACGCACCACGGATCAGCTGTTTAAATCTAACCTCACTTTTTGCGTTGTTTGTGTTTTTTCTCTGCAAACTGACGAGTGGTGCATTCACAATCGATTGTTCAATGTCAACTTCGACAAAAAATTTAAATGAACATCTTACAACAGTCTGTCATTATTGGACTTACTTAACCAACGTTTTTCTATTTGGTACTAAAGTACCTATGCTACAGAGCGGCAAAAATCAAATAAATATACCTATTCCAATTCCACGGGACTCTTGATATACTTATGTATGTTCTTTTACATATTGTATCGGGTGTTCATTTAAATTTCTCCTCAAAGTTGGCGTTGAAGAGTCGATTGTGAACGCACCATTCGTAAATCTGCAGAGTAAAAACACAAACAACACAAAAAGTGAGGTTAGATTTAAACAGCTGATCCATGATCTGCAATCCGTGGTGCGTTCACAATCGACTCATCACTGCCAACTTTGAGGAAAAATTTAATTGAACACCCGATACAATATGTAAAAGATCACTGCTCCAATTTCACATTCCCCTTTTCGTACTTGTTCTTCCTCTCTTGCTCTTTCACCTTTGTCGTTTTACTTTTAAACAATGTAACTTTTTCACCTTTTTATTACCTTTGATCCTACTTAATTTTCCACAATAATATATTATAATGTCATGCATTATTATTACGTCATAATTTCACGCAATCTTTATAGCACCAATTAGAGTGTCTCAGCTTGGCAAACACAACTTCCACGAATATTCTTTACACTTACTAACCTCGATACGCACTTTATCCATGCCATCACCAGTAAAGCATGTCCCGTGATCTCACATCAACATAACTACAATGTAAATCGTGGCTCCGCCCATGCACTTCTCATCTTTTCACCAAACCTCAGCATTTGAAGTTATCACTTGGAAGTTAGTACTTCCGACTTGTAACGTGCACGCTTTCTACCTCATCCCCACAACAGAGAAGTTGAACCGCTCCACTTATAACTCGTCCCAACTATGCGCAAATGTCAAACTGCAATTTCATTACGAAAGTTACCCAAATCATAATTTAATTGTGCAGTTTACAGTAGACTCTCTTTGAGTGAAAATTTTATTACAAGCGTACCGAAGAGTAATTGGATCGTAACACACAAATTAACCGATAATTAGCCGCCAGTAATGGATATCAGTCCAAAGGACGAGATTAAAGGAGTAATTACGTCACTCAACACGACCAAGTGTCGATTTAAGTACGATTTTGTTTTCATAGCGGAGCAATGACGTCATCGCTACATGTGTTTCACCTGACAACTCCTCCATCAAAATCCAATTAAGAAAATCCCCGCAAAACTTCAACGTTAATTAATATTAAAATTAATTAAAAACCCCGAGTCCATCTCGTCGGACAATCGCGAATACCGACGAATCGCATAAATTAATCGAGCGGTCATTAATTAAACGATTAAATAATTAATTATTTGCCAATTAGAGAGTCGGACAGTCTGTGCGGAAGCAGAGGCCATGGGTATTTGGCATTTAAAATATGCACGAGGCCTTTAAATCCAACGCAACTAGCAGATCAAAGTGCGCTGCGACCGCTGCTGTCAACTTCACAGCCTCCAGATTTTCTTCTGTTCCCAGGTGGAGTCCACTCCGATAATTAGACATTCACATTCTTATGTTAACATGATGGGCGCAGAGCTTGCAAAGAGCAACAGGACGTCTCAGACTGTGACACTAATTGGCCCATAAAAACACTAATTCATTATTGAACACGCTGTATCTGCGCACACGGTATTTACAATGTGATTGCGGAAAACTGGGCCTGTGTGCACAAGACTTCACCGTTGATTGTTGTGTTATTTTTGACAACGGAGCGGGGCCCAAAGAAGTTTTTCTTTGGAGATCTTATTTTGTTTTTGACAGATGAGTCAGCTGTCAGATGTCAAAAAGTCGACTCAGTCATAAATCCACAAAGATGTGTCACGTGGTCATTAAAATAACGTGTTTGACATTTAAAAAAAAATTAGAACGTTTAGAAATGAAAGTGTTTATTTTGGAACACCTTTTTTTCTCCTTTTTTCCATTAGCTTTTGTAACATACACTTAGCTGATCACGGGTCAGCTGTTTTAATCTAACCTCACATTTTGCGTTGTTTGTCTTTTTACTCAGCAGCCTGACGAATGGTGCGTGACTCTTCAATGCCAACTTTGAGGAGAAATTTAAATGAACACCCGATACAATATGTACAAATGTCTATCAAAGAACGTAAGTATGTAGGTACATCAAGAGTCCTGTGGAGTTCGAATGTATTTGATTTTTGCCGCTCTGTAGCATATTGTGGTACCAAATAGAAAAACAGAGGTTATGTAAGGTTAGTGACAAGTTTTTAATGAAGACTGTTGTAAGATGAAAAGTAATTAGAATATAAAAAAAAGTGAAAAAACCCACAAACAAAACAACTAAGACGCCGAATTCACAACTCACGCTAAGATTTAATAATTTGACATTTGACAATTGACATCTGATTTACGGCTTCAACGGCCGCAGAATTCTACAAGATTCTTGTTATATGCTTTTTTATAAACACTTTATATATTCGTTATAAGCCAATATTTATATTTTTCGTTTTACCATAGATTCATTAACTCTTGTTTCATTCGTTCATTACCTTTTACATTATCAGCTATGCACTTTTCCTTATCTAACGATGATTTAGTTTTGTTTTGTCTAAGACTGGATGAATCAGTTGTCAGATATTGTTCAAATCATAGAGATACATAAATCAGTCTTTAAAACACAAACAATAGCTTAAATGACGTTTGTTTGACATTTAAAAAAAACCTGAGCGTTCAGGGGTAAGTTTGTGGTACGCCACTGGCGAACGTCAAACGAAATCGCCATTTCCATTGCGGGTTATTAATTGGTGACGTCAGAACGGCTGTATCAAAAATAAACATGTCACGGCTGAGTTGATGCTAACGAGATTATTAAAAGCTCGCACGGCACTCTAGAATTGTGGTGTGTGCGACCAGATTTGGTAAAAAAGCAGTTCCATATGGTAAAATACGCTGGAAACCGTCCAGAAAGCGAAACAGATAAGAATCTAGTCACGTGATGCGAGCGCCTTCTTTTATTTGTGAGGGTGACAATCTAGGCCTGGTCGAACGTGCGTTCGTAAAAATTTTTACCAGTGTACTCGTTCTCGTTATTCCACAAAAGCTGGGCGAGCGGAGCGACCGTCGGTAGAACGGTTTATGTGTCGGCAGCACATAAGGGGAAAATAAATACATAGCGCAGTACATAGCGCGCCTCTCTCTCTCTCTCGCACACAGCTGTGTACAGAACGCATCAGTCTGTCGAGCGAGATCGTGGAGTGCTGTGAGGTGCAGTTTGTAGTGCGAAAAACCGCCGCCGCCGCCGTCCCCGCCGTCCAAGCGCCCCGTGGACGCGTCACCGCCATCCCGCGAGCCGTCGGGCCCGCTCCCGGTCCAAAAACCGGCGAAAATAGCGAAATGCGTGCGTGAGAGGTTAGGTCGGTCGATAAGGGCGAGAGTCGCTCGAGCCGGCCGTGCGATTGCTTTTGTTTTCTCGTTATTACTTAACGTGGACGATTCAAAGTTTGCCGGGGTGCGCGAATCGAGTGGCCGCGACATGTCCGCTGACACATCGCACGAACAAAAGCGTCGTTCCATCCGGAGTTTATGGGGGATCGAGAGCCGCCACTAGGACCGCAGCGGAGACTTCGAGGTGAGTCTTGCACGCTTCCGACGCCAACCCCACGGCCGCGCTCCGTCGCTCTTCCATTTGGGGATCGATCCGTTAGGTTAGCAGTCGCCGGTTTGACAGGTGGGGCCGCGGGCCTCGCCGGCGATGCCCTCATGGCCCGGTGCCGCGCGGCCACGAGGGCGGCCGCCGCTCGCAGGTACCAACCTGACGGGGCCCGAGGGCGCTCGCCCGACCATCCTGCACCGGAATACACAGTGTCGCGGCTATTTTTAGGTTAGCGCGGCGAAAACGCACCATCGCAGAGTGCCGTACGGCGCTGTCAAATACGACAGTCGAACGTTTACAGTTCCGTTTGATCGTATCGATCGGACGTCTTTCTAGGTATACAGGGTGTAGGTGGATGTCGCTTCCACACGATACAGTGCGAACATGTGCGGCCGCCGTTGCCGCGATCGCCCCCGAAATGACAGTTGTCTGGCAACGTCGAATTTGACAGCAACGGTGCAGGTGCCCTCGATTGTCAAGACTCTTGTACCCAAATTTCGACAGAAACAACTGGAAGAGTAATAAAGTGAGTTATCTGTTGCTAGGTCGGTGTCGGCTCCAGTGACGTCACAATAGTACCACTCTGGTGGGGTGCTTGCACATTTTCGCTGCGGGTCTGACGTTATTATATCTTCTGAACAGTCACCGTCTTAACCTCAATCCACTGTCGTTGGACGGTCTAGACACTCTAGACGCTGCACGAACAGACGCAATCGCCCGATATCAAATGTTACACTACACGTTTAATTATCTTTTTCAATGTTGGTACCGAATATGTCATTACTGGCACGAATGTCGGTTGTAGTATTCGAAAAGAGCGGCAAACTGTGACCGCCGACCAACTGGGGTTTTCAGTTTTTCTTCTGATGTCATCTGCCAAAATCAACCTACGGGACGGTCTGTTGTGGCTTTCATTCGGAAGAAAATCGTGTTTGATCGGAAATGACCGCAACTTCAACTGGAACGTCTACAGAGTGTCCAAATAAAAATCTCATCGCGAGCGCTGCGTTGCAGATTTTGTTTGTTTATGATACTATAAAATGATCCGTTGGAACAAACGAAAGACGTTTATGTTAGAAAGTGATTTTACCATCTGGTGCAAGATCGACGGTGATTGGTTTGTCACTTGGCTAGGTGTAGCATATTATGCTAGACGTGCGTTCTTAGTATTCTTATTTTGACAGTTGACATATAGATTTTGACAGGAATCACGCGATACTTTTGTAGAAAGTTAAGGTCATTTTTGTTTTACAAACTTTTATTACCTTTTGTTCGAAATACAGTGTTTTTATCCTATTATATGTTTCTTCTTTCTTCACCTTCATAGAGATCACGTGTCAGCATGTAGACTATTTTTTCCACAGAAAGAAAGTTGGAGTCGTTTCTGGTGGAAGCAGTCTTATGAATTGGAATTGTGGCTTATAAAATTTTATTGTCGCATTTCAAAGAACTGTCAAACTTGACATTTCAATTTCAAAATTTAAGTACATATTTGATCTTGAAAACGAAACTGTAACGGTTTTTTGAAAATATGTACGGATCCGCCGGTGTCACGTGATCTTAAAATATTGCCCTTTTTATTTTACAATCAGCAAATTTCATTTTTCAGAAATTTTTGTACTTCTTTTTAAAAAGTAACTCAACCCAAAAAACACTTTTTAAAACTGTATAATTTTTTTTTAAATCGACAGTCGGTGCATCACGTTGCGTTTTTCCTTTTCAGAACAATCTGCATATTTCGTAAACATCACTCAATACAAGCTATAGTGAGTGACACGTGACATGAAAACAATAACAGTACTCCCGCTACTCGATGTCATTGTTGCCGCATACTTACAAGTGCTGCCAACTTCGTGAGACTGGAGCGTGCACTTGGTGCAAGAGATCGTTTTAATTCCACACGTATACAGAGTGTTCCACGTAGCTATGCAAAGATTAATTTGCAAATTGCTAAAAATAACTTGGAGAATCTGCGTAACAACTTTCATACGTTTTTACGTCATTTTTTAAAATAATGAGCTGTACCGGTGTTGTCAAGGTTGCTTAGCAACAGCGCACGTCGCGACTAGACTCGATCGCAGCATTGCCAATCGTCGAGAAGAGGAAGTCACTGCTTTTGGTAAACGTGTAAAAGTGTGAACTTTAAATTAATTTTTTTACGACTGTCTTTTTTTATCGCATGGTGTGACGTTCAGTGTTGAAACGCAAAAAGCGAGTCGTTGATTGATTCGTACGTTAATTTTTGTTCGTCCCGGGGTGTACTTTTTACGGTGTGGAATTTGAAAGAGGGGCCTCGGGGAGAGCCGTTATTGTTCTTGTGCGGTGAGCGTTGGGGTTTCACCGAAGAAGCATCCCCCACGTCCCCGGTACGAGGAATCGGGCGTTTTGCGAGTGAATTTCGTGGAGAAGGAAGAAGTACACCGGCGGCGCGCCAACATGGCGGGGTGCGGTAAAACGCAACGGAGAAAGGAAAAGTTTCTTATCCTCGTTTCGCCGTAATTTACTGCGCCATCTGGACCGTCCTGAATGCATAAAAGCGGACACAATTGCATATTTCATACAAAAGGAGCGGGTCACGTGACGACATGCATCACGCATTCTCCAGACCGCTGTCGCCGCACCATCGTACGACGATATTAATTGATTGACAGCGCTGTATATGTGTGCCGAAAGTGTGCACCGGGTGAGTCATCGGATGCGCCAGGGGCTCCCGTGCGTAGGTGAGCATCCCCCGGTTTCCACCCTATCGACGCAGAGAAAATGACGACGCGATCGCGGATTTACACCGATCGATCATCGGTCCACGATCCGGATCGATCGATTCCGATCGGGGTTGCTCTGTCTTCCCGAAGGCGACTTTTAAGGGTCGACGGACGACTCGGAAACGCGGCCTAGGTTTGCCAACAATTTTTAGGATTACGACTGCGACACCTGGTGATTTTTTTTTGTATCAGTTTAAGGCGTTAAAAAAGGCTGTGTTACAATTTATTTTTTTAAATGGCGGTTATTGCTTGCACTGCATGTTCGTTGCCAAGGTGACGACGGTGGTTTTTAAAGTTACGCTTGAAAGTTGAACGTGGAGATGTCAAGTGACCTTCTAACGTCACCCTCGGAAGTGGTTCTGTGGTTCCAACAAATCGTTGTGATCTGGGAAAAGATTTTTTTTAACGTCCGTTAAAAAAAGTGAATATTTTTTCATTCGTTTGCGTTCATAAAATATGTGATTTTTAAAAATCGGTTAAGAAGCGTTAAAAAAAGTGCCATAGCAGTTCATTTTTTAACGCAATTATAACATTTTTCATTCATAATTAGTAGTTTTTTTAACGAGTTCGTATGTAAATTGGGATTTTTTTGGCACGAGTGGGCCAATTTAAAACGCGAGTAAAACGAGCGTTTTGAAGGTCCATGGAGAAAATTTTCAAATTTTGAGGGTGTCCAAAAAATTGTTATCTAAACTTACGGGCGCCAAAAAATTTTTGTATGCAACTCGTTAATAAAGTATCTTTTTTTACTCGGCTGATTTGCGCACTCGCTGCGCTCGTACGGCAAATTTTCCTTCTCGTAAAAAAAGTATTACTTTACTCACTTGTTGCATAAATAACTATTTTGTATTTAATTTGTAAGGACAATAGTTTTTTGTACGACGGAAATCAAAGTTACGACAGAGGTTACGACTCGCAGATGTTACGGGTTACCACCTGGATTTGTTGCCCATTTTTTCAAAAATTTCTGAGTCATATTTTTCGGTGATCTGACGACATACCAAGAGGATTGTTTTGTAATTTGAAATTATTATGATCTCAGAGAATTCAGAAAAGATTCTTTTATTTATTTTAAATAGATTATTTAAAAGGAAATCAAAATTACGACTTGCTGATTTGCTACTCCTTCTTTCAAAAATTTTTGACCAGAATTACACATTTTCGTATACTTGGACTGATCCTGGAAATTAAATTAGACAATGACTGAGCTTGTGATGATTTTTTTGTACATCCGAGTTCTTCCAATCTTTTAGTCTAGCCTACTGAGCTACACCTACTTAGTCGTAGAAGTGTTGGATTCTCTCATGGACTGTGACCTTGGAAATATCTGCGCGAAGGCGTAGCGATAAACCGGTGAAAGATTTGTAAATAAAAACTGAAAACGTCGACTACTGTAGATGCAAATAAACAAGAGAAAGAGACGAGATTAACGTAGCGAATGACAAAGTTTTTCGGTGGGTTTGTAGCGCCTACTTGACCGATATTCGTCGTTTGCGCAGATATGACTCATAGCCCATGAGAAAATCCAACACCTTTACCTGCCTAGACAGATACGACCAGGTTGAAAGGTAAATGTCACCTACGCCACTGACATTGTCGGAAATTAATACGACCTGTAGACTACGACCAGCGGTTGCGACTGTTTTCTCTATCAAGTGCACGTGACCAAATTAAATTAGAACTTCCAGTTAAATTGCATTCATACTTTGTTATGTCGTTGTCTTCTTTTTCTATAGGCTGGTATATTTTGTTTTCACATTTTTGATCAACATTATGTCATGATCGATATTAGGTATGTCGAGACTAGGTACGATTGGAAGTTACGACCGACGTTCGTGACATTTTTTTCATGTAAAATGTAGATACGTAACATCTCTATATTTTAATACATTACAGTCTTGAACCTCGACGAAAATTTTTTGCGCTTTCTTATTTTCGTCCTCAACCAGAGCTTTGCTTTTTTATAAGCCCGACAAATCAAGTTACGACTAGAAGTTGCGACTGCGACTAGTCTTTGCGACTTGTTTTTGTAATAAAAAATGTATAATGAAAATTAGACGGTTTTTGCCGGACATGTTTCGTCTTTAAAAATGAAATTAGAAAATTAAACAGATTTTAGAAGGAGCTGGACCCTTTTAAAACACAGTTTTAATTTATGAATCATAATATCGGGTGTTCATTTAACGTTATCCTCAAAGTAGGCGTCGAAGAGTCGATTGTGAACGCACCACGGATTACGGCTGACTTTTTGCGTTGTTTGTGTTTTTACTCTGCATACTGGTGCGTTCACAATCGACTCTTCAACGCCTACTTTGTGGATAAATTTAAATGAACGCCCGATATTATTATTGCTGTGTTATCTGAACTCAGATGGTTCAGTGTTGAGTTCACGTTTGAAGCTTTTAGTGATCGCTGCAAAGCTGTTCAAGCAATGCAACTTCAAAGTCTAGTACTTTGACACCACGCCAGATTCTTGAAGTAATTTTTTCTTACAAATTAATGGCTTTTTAATGTACGAACTAATTGACAGTTAGAAGCCAAAATTTACGAGTCATGGCTGAGTCACGGTCGCAGTTTATCTGCAATTTTTTTTCCCGTATTGTAAGATCGACACGAGCAACGCGTCGATCATCGAATGTTTCCACGATCGTCCAAAAGACGACTCCGCGTTTGGCATTTTTGATTTTTTGCAACTCCAGCGGAGTTGTGTTAAAACGCGCCCAAGAATCTACGACCGAAGTTTGCGAGCAGAGTTCGCGTGTCTCAAGTGTCGACGGTGCATTCGAGGACGATTTCCCCGCCGGTGGAGAGTTTCTCGAGCCGATCCTTCCGATTTCTCCTGTTACGCCGGCGATTTGAACGGTGGTCGACCGCCGAAAACCGTCACGTCGCAGGACAGATGGCGTTCGAATCGCCGCCTCACGACTCCCTCCTTCCCCGTTTTTACGCACGCCGTTCGATAAATCGCGATTTGACGACGTAAGGACGAAGAGGTGGGTGTCCCGCCGAGGACCATGACGGATCGACACGAACGCGTGGAAAGCGAGAGTCGTGCGTAGATTGATTCGGACGGTTGTGAATGTCAAATCGAGTGGCCAGGTGAAACTAGGCCACCTGTGTCAATAGTGTCAAGTGTGGTGTGTACCGTACTGCGCTGAGTGTGTCAAGAATTTGACAGAATGTCAAGAAATGACAGTCAATTGACACGATTAATGTTAAAGATGTGATCAGATTTGTGGTGAAGGTTGTATTACAGGGTTCAAGGACAAAAATAAAAGGACGCAATAATAAGTTGTATTGGGGTACGCTTGGGAATGCATAAATATACAGTGCGGGTCTAAACAGTTGAGCGTGTTGTTTATTTGCACCGAATAACGTCGTCGATGGTACCACCGATTTGGAACCGCTGCTTCGTGGAAGAACACACGACCTTTTCTGATAAGCGTTATCGCTCGAGGATCCGATGTGGGTGTGAATCAATCAGCGAGTCGAGTTTGGTGGTTCGGCGGCGGCCGGGTTCCCCGATCAGACGGTACCAACGAATGCGTTCGTTCTTCCGCCGTCTGCGTTCGATCCGACCATCGGGTTCGTCACTCCCGGATCACGGTGCGATTGGAAAGTTGTCGAACGAGGAGAGTTCGTTCGAACTTTTACGGAACGGCGAAATTTCGAGCGTGGATGAAAAAAATTCGGACGTGGGGAGGTGCCGGAAAGTAGCAGTGTTGGATCGTGCTGGTTTCGTCGCGGCACCACGTGGAGGACGATCGGGATTTTATTTTATCAACGGAGAGGTTGTTTGGTTTACACGAAATTATCACGTTTTGGGACAGATGAATGTCGACGACGACGCCACGGTTACAAATACTGGGTCTTATCTCCAGACTGTGGAGCAGAGCGAAAAATTTCAACTCCACTATTTTCTAGTAAAAAAATTGTTGATTTTCAAATCGAATGTTTTGATACAGAAATACAGTCGAGAAAAATATTAACGCCTATATCTAATAAAAATTATATGTGTTTGTAGTTGAAAGTGGTTTTTCATCCCTCGTGTAATTATTGGCCTCGATGCAAATGAGAATTGGAGCAAAATGTAAAAATAACCGGATAAAGGGGACACCTAGAAGACAAAAGCAACATGATCTGTTTGTCTCAATTTTGCCAAGACTATTTTTTATTAACAATAAATTATTAGATACCAGATGGTGAAAGAGTGATGAAATATTTTAATTACAGGTCTTAATCACAAATGACAATTATTCACGACACGTTCAAGTGATGGGGTTAGTTTATGACGACAATCAAAGTAGATAAAGTTATTCAGTTCGTTTATTTTGATAATCGCACGGATCAACGCCGTTGTAAATAAATCGATAAAGTCATTGTTAAAATCGTTAATGTTATCTTTAATCTATTTACCCAAGTATCTTGTTAATAAACCGTAGATTGTGTACGTAGGTGTGAAGTTTATAATTCAAATGAAGGTATAATATTTGCATTCAAATTTGTAAAGAAACATTTATTGAAAATCATTTTGGTAAAAATAGTTATTTATGCAACAAGTTAGTAAAGTAATACTTTTTTTTACGAGAAGGAAAATTTGCCGATCGAGCGAGGCGAGTGCGCGAATCCGCCGAGTAAAAAACAGATATTTTACTAACGAGTTGCACACAAAATTTTTTTGGCGTCTACTAATTATGAATGAAATTTTTTATAATTATTGTGTCAAAAAATGACACGCTACGACACTTTTTTTAACGCTTCTTGACCGATTCAAAAATCACATATTTTATGGACGCAAACGAATGAAAAAACTTGCACTTTTGTTGACGGACGTTAAAAACATTTATTTTATTATTCTACGAGCAGTACGTAATATGCAGTTAGTGTGGTGTAGATGTTATTACCGCACTCATGTGAAGTTTGCACAATGAAGCCGTGACTTAGTTTGTGTGATCACACGTGTGCGGGAATAATGTAGTATCCCACGTGATGCTCACAAACTTTTATATGCGACCGTTCAGAATGTTTTAAAATCGGTACATTTCTATTTTGGAAGAGAGAATGTGTTTTTAGAGGAGGATCTGCCTTCAGACATGGAAATGGAAGTTTGTCGTTACACAAATCAAAAGCTTGTTTGGTTTTTCTTTATTTAGTTTAGCGTGCAGTAAAGCGTTTATTATGCACGGCGTGCGGAAGTAGGCCATTACATGTCTGAAATGAGTGAGATAAATAGGATATGTCGTAGATAAGAGAAAATTTAATACACAACAAGGAAAAACAGATTAACTGGTTGCGTTGTCAAGATTTTTTTTTATGTTCACTGAAGCATTAACTGCGTCCACCTAAAAGGTGTTCCAAGAGTTAACAACTCTGCTAATGGGGAAGTTAGATCGGCATCGAGTCCCAGTTTCTCTCTTTAATCAAATTAAAATTGTGTTTTCGTGGTCTCTGATCAAAATGTGTTCAAAATCAATCAAGTAAAAATCTCCACGAAGTTTTCAATTGCTGAAACTGTCTTTTCTAAAAGAAGTCGAAGTTGTCCTTGAAGAGTCGATTGTGAACGCACCACCGGATCAGCTGTTTAAATCTAACCTCACTTTTTGCGTTGTTTGTGTTTTTAATCTGCAATTTGTAAAATCAGTGTTTTAAGCCAAATGGTTCATTCACAATCGACTCATCGACGCCAAATTTTAAAAAACACCCTTTATTGTAGGTACAGTACAGTAATTTTTTTTAAATTTTGTCAACACAGCGGAGATGCAATGCAGTGTCATTTTTTAAGAGAAAATTTTATCCCGGAAAATGAAAATGGCCAAAAAAATTGCGTTGAACGAAAAGTGGCTTGCTACGAAATTTTTAGTCAAGAGAGATGTAAAAAAATTTGCAAAAAAAATCGAACGTGTTGCAATCGCTGTATCAAAAAAATCTTTAATGGAGAATCTCTTTCGGAACAGCACCAGCGGCTCCATCAGACCAGATAATGTCTTTGCAGCTCATTTTCGACTCTTACATTTTTTTTGTTTTGTTATTTTACACACCCAAATCTCGTCGAATGTCAAAATCAAATGTGATAATTCCTCTCCGACTCGTCTCTATCGTCCTATCACCTATCGCCCACTAACGAACAGTTTCCTCTATTTACCAAAATAAGAGAGCACATCCCACCCAACTGATAGAGCGTCATCTATTTATACCGATGAAGTCATACAGCGATGCGTATAATTAGGACCACCCGTGACATTTTATGATGAGCACCACATCACAGAGCACTCTGCTTATTAGAAAAAGTGCAGTCGCCACCCCTCTCAGGGAAGACATAAATTAGATGATTCCGTTCTGAAAGCAGGGATTTGTCCAACCCCTCGAACACATCAAAACGTGATCATTTGTACAGTGTTATGCAAACTAAACGTCAATAATAAACTTGACTGACACACATCCAGCTGAATTATTATTATGTACTTATTATCATTAGTGCAGTGTTGTTAAATAGTTTTATGTACGATCGTGTAAAAAGTAGGCACTTTTTGCACTAAAAATCGTTGTCAAAGTTGACGTTTAGTGAAATGACGGAATCGTGCCATAAAACTTTTAGTGCACGCTTTTATGGCACAGAACTGTCAGAATACAACAATACAATTTGTTGAAAACATTGTTTAGAAGTAGGTTGCTAAACGACGTGGTTCTCAAACAACTTTGATTATTCATAAAATATTGAATCAATGATGATCTCACGATCGTAGATAAAATGTTGTAAGACATACGTGTAAAAAGTTCCTTTGTTGCACTCACATCCTTTAAAATACTCCCTCGTACCTCGGTCATATTTTAAACCCGTTCGTGCAATAAAGAATAACTTTTTACACTTATATCATAATAGTTATTTGTACAACTAGTTATGAAAGTCATACTTTTTTTCACGAATTTGCAGATCGATTAACGAGGGCGTAACCCGAGTTAATCAAGCAAAGAAGTGAAAAAAGGGACTTTCATAACGTGTTGTGCACATTATTTTTTTGCATATCGATGTAAGTTGAGAAATTATGAAAAATTACAAAAAAAATAGGTATGTTTTGATAATCATTTCCAAGGAAATGGAATAAAATGATGCAAAAAAGTACAACTTTCACTACGATTTTTCGTGTACAAAAGTGCTACTTTCACTACGATTTTGCGTGTAAAAAAGTGCCATTTTCTTTACGATATGCAAAAAATAACTACCTCTTTTTGGCTGAAACGTCGACGATAAACGCGAGTCGCCGCTTTATTATCAGTAGTAGTTTTGTGATTTTTTTTTTTCTTTGTTGCAGGGTTGCCACAATGGATTCATCGCAAAAGCACGAAAAGATTAAGCTCGTCGAGATAAACTCTTACTTGACCTGTTATCTGTGCAAGGGGTATCTGATTGACGCCACCACCATATCGGAATGTCTGCACTCGTGTAAGTAACAGTACGCCAGAGGCCCTCAAACAATGGTGCTAACCACCGTGACGACTTCCGATCCCAAAGATGGCTCACACTTGCTCAGAACGTTAAGAAATTTTAATTTATTCTCGAGGAATTTGAAAATTTTCGAAATTATTTGTGCGCCTTTTGAAGTTATTTTTGGGAAATTTTCGTACAAGAGGGACGGTTGCTGGGTTGCATTTTGGTTTTGCAATGGACTAGTGTACAGAGTGGCACTTGAGAAAGACTCGACGGGGCTTAGAAGTTGGAAAAGATTTAGTTTTTTGTTTTTCATATTTTCAAAAATTTTCAAAATTTTATTCACCAAGCCGCAGCAGCTAAATACAGACTTTATAATACCTGCTGATATCGTAAACTAGCGATCAGTACAACCACCTTGCTTCCAAAGCACTTCTACGCCACTGTATGACATACCAAATTTTTTGAATCTTGAGAAAATTTCGTACAATGTATTAACTACATATTTGTATTTTTCGCCGGTGCAGCTATTTCTTAGGCTTTTATTTATAAATCATTAACATACAGAGTGTCCAAATAAATTAACGTGGGGTCCCAAAAAAAAGATACCAAACATCTTGTCAAAAATACGTTGCCTGATATTTTTTGTACACTCAAAATTCTATAAATCCCTGACTCGCAAATCTTTTCCTTCGAAGATTGCGAAAAAAAGACTGAAGGGGGCTTAGGAGTCGGAAAAGTTTTCTTTTTGATTTTTTATATTTTCAAAAATTTTAATTTTTTTCAAAATTTCATTTCCTCAGCGTACGATTTAGATTTGATATAAGATGTACCCGCTAACATTCTAATCTTAGTACAACCACCCCGCTTCCCAAAACACTTCTACGCCACTGTGTGACCTACAAAAATTTTTGATCCTAATAAAATTTCCCTAATGTATTTTAACGACAAAAATGTATTCTTCGCCGGTGCCACTATTTCTTGGGCTCTTGTTTTCAAATCATTAACATACAGAGTGTCCAAATAAATTGACCCATAAGTTTTGGAGGGAGGTCCCAAAAAAGAACCGAAATATTTTGTCAAAAATAAGTTGTTCGATTTTCTTTTGCAAGCACAAAATCGTGCTTGCGTCCCGCGAAGATTTTCATTGTTGAAAAGAAGAAAAAGAAACGGAAGACAAAAAAAAAACAGCAACCGTAGTAACTCGTTTTTCGTGTTTCAGTTTGCCGCAGTTGCATAATCAAGTTCCTCCAGGAGAACTGCTACTGTCCCGTCTGCGAGGTCATCATCAACAAGGCCAAGCCGTGTCTCAAGTGAGTACAACACACATACATATCTCTACACATACACATGCCCTATACCTGGTGGATCTCCGGCGGGCGGCGAACCGTGGGAAAACGGAAACACGCGTCGCGTGTATATTGATGTGGCGTCGCGACGTCGACGCGGCTGCGCCTTCCGCATCCGCACGCGAAATCACGTACGATCGAGAGCCGACGGCAACAACAACAACAACAACACAACAACAACAAAACAATGCCCACTTTCCGTCTTGGCCGCGAGCTTCCGGACGGTTTCCCACGGCGAACGGTTAATTGTATGCAAATGGACGTCACAGAGGTGCGCGACTTTCATTCTAATCGGTCGATTAGGCAAAGAGCGCCACTTGGTCTCTCCAAAAATTACAGCAATTTTCGGTTTGGGGCCTCTCGAGTGAAACCACGCGGTTTCAATGGGGTTCAGCTCTGGAGACCAAATTGGCTCGGGGGGCTTGTTGTATTTCCATCAGAAGTAGTTCTTCTGCAACTGATGGGCAGAAAGGATCGAGAGGAATCCATCTAAAACAAAAAATATTATAATCTCTTATTTTTTGAGAAGACTCGTTTTCTCTTGAGAAAGAGTAAGAATCATTGTCAGTGTTATTATTATTGTTGTTGTCAGGTTGGACAAAACGTTACAAGACATAGTCTACAAGCTCGTGCCCGGTCTCTTCGTTAGGGAGATGCAGAGGAGGAAGGTCTTCTATCAGAGCAGGCCGGGTTTGGCCCCGAAAGTCTCCCCCGAGGAAAGGGGCGAAGATACCGAGAGGACGATCTTCAACCCCCAGGATGCTATTAGCTTGTCGTTGGAGTATATCAGGTGAGGCGAAGTGGATTAAAGGGTTTTTTTCGCTGTCTCGGGTGGCCAATAGGGCGCTGATTTAGCGGAGGGAGGGGTGCACAATTAGGTAATTTCGTCCGGGAACAATAGAGAATCGGGGGGTGGGTGATAGGACTCTGAAACTGATGGCCAGAAAGAATGAAGGCTTTTTGATTACTGTGTATGTTTTAATCAGAAATTGTTCTTCTGGATTTGACGGGCAGAAATAATTAAGAGGAACTGACCTAAAACACAAAATATGATAATTTCGTCTTTTTGAATAAGTTAATCAAGATATTTTCAATTAAGGGATTTTTTTGAGTGCTTTTTATATTGTTACTAGAAAGTCTTCTGATGCAATCAATAGTCAGAACACTCGTATTATTTATTTCTATTTAGGTGTTTAACTTTTTTTTGCAAGAATTGATTCCGTCAACGGTCGTAAATATAGAAACGTCCGTCCGTCCCACCGTGCAAACACTTGTACTTTCCCCTTGCACGTGCGCTCTGACCTCTTTCGCGCATTCGTCCGATTCGAAATATTTTCGGAAACGTTTTATTATAAAATTGGCCGAACGCAATTAATATGCGATCGTAAATCATACAGCGGCAGTGAAAGCAAACTAGATTCAACACACGGAGCTCGGTGAAATTAACATAAAAACTTATCCGTACTCGTCACAAATGAATAAAAAAAAGACTTACTTAATCCCGACGATTTCGTTAATGTCGTTTTTATTTCGAGCAGTGGCGCTTTTATCACAATCAGAGATAAAGATTTAGTGGGTCTGGTAGTTTTCATTACGCTGCAGCTGTCTAATTGGACGACGTAAACGTAACCGTATCGTAGGTTTGGAGCAGTAAGAGTCGTCGATTTGGTTTCATGTGAATTGATATCGGTTGCGGATTGTGACAGTTGCGGATAGTTCGTGCGAAGCAAGCGGTGGATTCTGTAGGAGTTGTGACGTCACAGACGAGATAAATCTTGTCTCTCAGTTAGTTCATTTTGTCGATTGGAGTACCTGTGTATTTTTTTTTATTTTTTTTTTTAATGAAAATATTTTGTGTTGTTTCGAAGCAGAATAGGTTTTTATTAAAAAAAAAAACTCGGGTTATGAGGATTTTTTCAAGCAGCTATAAATTCGTCACTTTTGGGCTGTTTCCGGTAGGGTTGTCGATAAATAAGATATTTTCGTTTATTTACGTAGGAATTCATCTGATAGCTTCCCAGGGAATCACAGAGAAGTCGTAAAGTACATCACAGATGATTTGCTTTGATGTTTGACGTAACGACTTGACGTTTACGACATTCCTATCTGTGACGTCAGCGGCGCGAGAGGGCGCCACGATATGTCGGTGCATCCGAACGTCGTGCCGGTTTCGTTCCTCGAGGACTCGCGGAATCCGGAATTGACCCTCCGAGTGACGGATACCGATGATCCGCGTGGAGATTTCAACCGCCGCCGCCGCCGCCCCGAAGAAAGACCGCTCGAGACAAACCCGAAAACGAAACGGTCGAAAGGGTGTCCGCCCACTCGTTCCCGGTCTTAAATTAAATCGCCATGCCCCCGCGACCGCGTACAATACTCTCTCGCCGGTCGGCTAACGATCGTCCGCCAAGAAGAAGAAGAAGAAGCGAGAAGGAGAACCGGCAGCGGACGAAAGCGGCAACCTGTTGTGAGTGTCACGGCGGCGGTGGCACATTACCCCGTCAGCCCCCGCGCCTCCCCGTCTCGCCCACACGCACACACGCACACCCGAGGGTGGTCCCGTTCGGCGGCGAGCGCCGCTCTCGCCCCCACAACCGGCGGGAAGAGATTTCGGTCGGCGGAAAAAATTCACGCAGACGGAGGAAAGTGCACGCGGCGAAAAATCGATAGGGAGCCGCGCGGAGGAAAGGACGGAGGAAATCCGGATCAGTTTCCGCCGCGACGGCGAGTCCTAGTTGACGCGCGTCATAGCAACAGATGGTGACGTGTGGAGGCGGCGTGCACGGAAAGGAATAATAACAATAATGATGATGATGATGATGAAGATTTGGTACTTTGAAAGTTTCCGCGTCAAGAAGAGTTGTTTCTGTCTGGAGGTGACGGAGCGAAGACCAAGTTTCGTTGGTAACGTTTCCGAAGAAAGAACCCTCCAACCCTCCGCACCGTCAGAACAAGAAACGGAAAAAGAAAGCGCGGGAAGTGGACCGCAGGGATGAATGTTTTCGTATCGGGGCGAGAATTTAGAGATGACAAAAAACGAAACTGATACGAGTTATTGGGGGTCACGGTTGTGCAATGTGTTTGCTGCTTTGAGGAAAAACTATGCGGCTGAAGATGCGATAGGAAAAATTAGTCGTGAAATGTCACGAAACGTGTTAATTTCAAGTTGCAACAGAGATCGAACCTGCGAAAATTCGATTTTGATATCTGAAAGACGTAATAAAATGAGGCAAAATACAAACGAAATTAACTGTGAAATTAATCAGCGGATTGAAATTGGTGACGAATTCCATTGTGGAAAGAGTGTCAATGTGAATGATGAAAATTCGAGTGACTTTCGCGTTATCGATAATTTCCGTTGTCGGACAAATTTGAAAAATCCAATTGAGGGAAAGTTTAATACACATTTGGGGTCGAAGGACAGATCTGTGGTTGCAAAAGAGAAAAATCCCAGGAGATTTTATGCTGTTGCAGAAATTCTAGATAAATTTATTTGAGCGAATTGTTTAAAAGAGAAAATATTGTTTGAGGGGTTGCGTAATATTTTACACTGTGGAGCCGTTGTAGGAATTAGATGCGACGAGTCAAAAGAACTTGATAAAATTCAAAGTAAGAACGAACTAGTAACGGACAATTGGGTGAAGAGAAAACTGTGATAAAATTAAGAGTATTAGAAAAGATTCGGGACAATTAAGACAGTTTTTGAGAGGTGTTCAAAGTAACCATCTGGGAAAATTATAAACAAAATACGTTGTAAATCATGTACCTAATGAATGCAACAGTTGTTTGGGTGAAAAGTGAAAACAAAGACGGTTTAGAACAACAATTGCGTATTTATTTCACGAGGCTCAAAAAGCGCAAAGAGTACGATGTGAGAGAATATCAAAAGAAACAATTTCAGAGCAACGAAAAAAATTTAAATCAAATTAAAATAAGACACAAGAGCGTTCCCGAAAAGACTGGAATTGAAAGTTTTCGGTCCAGTATTTTGTCAGGCAGTTTGGATTTTAATAAAAAGCTGCAGGGATCAAAGATAAAACAAATAGATTAGAGCACGTGGAGGTAATGAATGCCATAAAGATAAATTCTGAATTATTCTCGAATGTTATTAATAAAACACATAATTTTTTTTACAACAAAATGCTTTATTTTGCCCTACGGGCTTTCGGATTCCTGATTACAAAACATACATAAAAATAACAATTTATTCTTCTCCCTCACTTCTCTCGTTCTCCATTCTTTCTCTCCTCTTCCTTACTCTTTCATCCATCTCCCTGCCGTCTTCGCTCCATATTTCTCCCCTTTCCCTTCTCTTTCTCTCTCACATTTCGCCGCATGTGTTCGATCTTCTCACTGTCCTCACGTCACCTCCTGCACCTTCTCTCTCTCTTCTCCTTCCTTCCCATTCCTGTTCTCTCTCTCCTCGTCCCCACCTCTGCAATCCGCTATCATTTTCCTCTCTCACACACACTCTCTCCCCTCCCTATTGTACTTCGATCTCTTAGTCTCTCTCTTCTCTCTTACTTTTCTGTGTCTTTGTCCCTCTACCTTTTTATTCACCTTCTCCTTGTACATTTTCTCGCCGAGTCGTCTTCTTATTCTCTCCTTCTTCTAGCAAATTTTCTCCAGTTTCTCCTGTCTCTTATCCCATCTAAACCAGTCCCCGTTTATCTGTATTTTCCTGTATCCTATTTTCACCCTTTTTCCTCTATCTCTCTCCTCTCTGGCCAACTCTCTTAACTTCTTTTGTGTTTCCCTTTCTTCTTTTGTCAAATCGTCATCTATATACATCCTCTCACCTTTTTTTTCCTTTAACTTACTCTTACTTAGCATTATGTTCTTCTTCTGCTTCCAGTTTTCTATTTTTGCCAGCATCATCTTATCTTTATTTATTTTAAATGCTTCCTTTACATTCACTTTCACCCCTATCTCCCTTTCTAACATTCTTCCACCCCCCTCTCTACATTTCCACTTATTGCTCCTATTCCAGTTATTATAACATTATTCTTCCTCTCCTTCTTTTCTCTTTGTTCCATCTTTTCCTCTATCATTTCCATCCTTTTCATCCAATCTGCCTTCTCCAACTGCCCTTTTTCTTCTCTTCCTCTCATCTCCTCTCTCACTGTCGCTAATTCTTTCCTTAGCTCCCCATTCTCCTCTCTCACAGCCGCTAATTCCTTTCTTAGTGTTTTGATCTCCTCTCTCATCTCTCTTATCATGGTTCTTTTCATTTCCTTATCCATTTCCTTGCTTTGATTTTCTTCTTGGCTTCTATTTGGTGATCTTCTCGTTCTGGAACTATTTCTGAGTGGGTTCTTGCCTTCTTTCGACGTTCTACCCTCTTCTCTTTCTCTCTTGCTGCTTTCTTTCCTTACTTCTGACGATTTCAGCATGTCCTCTCTTTCTTGCTCTCCCTCCTTCTCTCTCGCTGCCGCTAATTCCTTTCTTCGTGCTCTGCTCTCCTCTTCTATTCCCGCCATATCCTCTTTTATCTCTCTGAGCACTGTTTCTATTTTCTCCTCTATTTCTTTGGTTTGATTTAATTCTTCGCCTCTACTTGGGGATCTTTCGGTTCTGGAACTCTTTCTGAATGGGTTCAGACCTTCTTCCGACATCCTACCCTCTTCTCTTTCTCTCTTGCTGCTTTCTTTCCTTGCTTTCGTTGTTTACGTTTGCTATCGCTGCACTTTTTCCACGTCTGCTCACTATCGCTGCCAAACCAGGAATCCATAAAACACATAATTGGACAACTCTTGGGAACAATAAAAACTACAACTTTTCGATAATAGTTAGGTAATTGTGTATCAAGGCCAAAAAGTGCATCTTTTTCGTCCGACTCTGAAAACAGGCGATACATTTATTTTACATCTATCTTTGTCAAATATGTATATAGATAAATTTATTAATACATATTAACAATTTTTTTTTATATGTAGAACAAAATGACATATAATAAAGCAACTTAAGTACATAACATTTTTTTTTACCATACCTACCTACAAAAATTTCCAAAAATAATGTGAAATCTGGAAAAGTGCCCCGAATGCTTGCAGCGTTTCCGCGTCTCGAAAAGGAATTTCTTTGATTTTGAATCCCCAAGAAGTCGGTTTTTTTTAAGATAATAAATAAATCTTAAAAAAGAATGATGAGCTAATATCAGTAGGTAATATCACCAATGCAAAAAATTTATATGTAGTATTTGTTAGCAGCTTGCCAACAAAACTAAAAATTTACTAAGTACATATTTGCAATACAATTACATACTTATTTCGATAATTTATGGTGACAGGACAATTATCGGTTTTGTCGGTTTCGTTGCTAACTTACTAAACATACCAACAGATGGCACCACGGTCAGCGTCCGGAAAGAGTTACTTTTCGTCCGCTTGTGAGTACCTACCTATGTAAAATTACCGTTTTCATTAAGGGTGCCAAAAAAAATTAAGTGTACCTACTGGGAGATATTTTAAGTATCTTGAATAGATTTATAAGGGACGTGTGGTAATCTCCGGATACTTTTTGTTCAGGGAGTAACTTATTTAAAAGTAAAATGTTCTCATACAAAAGAACCGTCCAAATATAGAAGACCAAGTACAGTTTACAAAACAACGACTGACTGTCCGAATGTTTTAGAAAAGTTATTTATAATTACCTATCGTTTGAAAAATAAAATGATTAATTAAGAACAAAAAGGTTGTATCGAGGGTTCTTTTGATCGCGAGGAACAACTTTTATCATCGACTCCGCTGTAACGGAGCGAACGAGAAGGAACAAACGTAATATTTACACAGCCTTTGTAGACGATAAGATTTAGTACCAGGTTCGTGGCTTATTAATTGGCGGCGAATTGTTCTCATTGTCAGTGTTGAAAGTTAAAATTTAAAATAACTCCCGATTCCAATTAGAAGAGGAACGGTTTAAGGTGACTCTATAAGTGTCTTGCAGTTTTGTTTCGCTATTAATCCATTGTGAAATCAAGATTAACAAGAAAGTGGAATTTGAATTATTCTATTTGTTATATCGGGTGTTCATTTAAATGTAGATATCATCAAAGTAGGCGTTGAAGAGTCGATTGTGAACACACCACGAATTACAGATCACCTGAATTTTTGCGTTGTTTGTGTTTTTACTCTGCAGACTGACGTGTGGTGCGTTCACAATCGACTCTTCAACGGCAACTGTGAAAATTTGAAAAATTCCATTTTAAAAAGGAAAAATAAAAATTGTTAAAAAGGAATGATGAGCTAATATCAGTAATATCACCAATACAAAATTAATATGGAAAAAATTGGACAACTACGAGTAAAAAAGAAATCGTTACATGGTCGGTACTTTCTTGCATTTGAACAACCTGAAGGATAAAAAAGAGTTCACAGATTGTGGCTTAAACAAACAAATACATACAGGGTGTCTCAACTAAGATTTTCGAGCCTAATATCTCGGTTATTTCCCAACGAATTTTTATGAAATTTAAAATACAGATATTTTAGACGGTGTAGGTTCAATTAGTAATAATAAAATTACCTCAAGAGCTAAAAAATATAATTTTAACACATTTTTCCTTTATTGAAAATTAAGCGCAATTATTATTAGATTATTAAACATTAAAAAATAGGTGTCTACACAAACAATTAACTAAATCACTCGTCTGATTCAGCGAAAAATGAATTTAAATTTTGAAGGTATTTGAGCAGTTACCTTTTGAAACAATTGATGAAAAGTTGCCAAGCAACATTTTGTACACCCCTTAAAATCTGTCAAAAGTAGACGCGCTTTATTAGAAAGGTCAAATTGTGTAAATTTATCGAAAATACTCTAAAAATAGACTACAATGGCAGAAAAACAATGTTTGCCTACGGAGAGTATCGTAAGAACTTCAATGACACAGTTCGTTTTCTCGTGGAACACTATTCAAATGTAGGCTTTACAAAATTTAAGGTTCAGAGAGTCGTCCAAATGTTGTCTTCAGTTTTGTAAGGTTAGAAAGATAAACGTCAAATATGTCACCTGCTTTTGTGCGAAGAGAGGTGACCAAAATTCGGCGATATAGTGCCCGTTTGTTTCATATGCGTCTACGTTTTTGCATCTGCAGCCACGTTTAAAACACTTTTTTTCTTGCAAACCAGACGTCTTTCAAGGACGAGTTTCTCGTTACAGCATTTTTTATTGACGATCAATTTTTTCACATAAATCTTAAGTGATTCAAAGTAAAAATTACGTTTTTAAGACTTGGGTTATTGCATTAATGGGATTTTACTCTTCACCGTCTAAAATATCTGTATTTTAAATTTCACAAAAATCCGTTGGAAAATAACCGAGATATTAGGCTCGATAATCTTAGCTGAGACACTCTGTATACTTCCCGAAACCCAGAGATTTGTATTTACTGTTCAAGATCAAGTGATGAATACTAAGAAATTATAACAAACAATTATTATTAGAGATTTTAAACACCGTTCACGTTGTTTTGCCATAATGAGAGGCCATGATTTATTTTTTTAACGTTGGAGACATTGATTTCCACCACTAAAGTGCCTGACATGCGGACCTATCAAAATGAACATAACAGTAGTCTTCTATTGCAAACTAGTAAAACTGACAACAATGCACTAGACATTGACGCTATTTATAACCTCAAACTTAGAAAAACATAACCTAATTCAATCGACAGCTTTACTACCAAATTAAATGCAACATTTTTATGGCCTCCCATTATGCCAAAACAATGTGAATGCATTTTAGATGAATAGCAATAGTTGTAGAATTCGTAAAGATGCGAGGGAACAATACAACAGATTATGTATTTTCTCGTATTCCGTTTTAGCACAGGTGATTCCCAATACCGGCGTGATTATTGTGTTGCCGAAATAATTATTCATTTCCATTTACCAATAAATTACAAACTAGTCGAGAATTTGGAATTGTGAACCACAGAGGGTCCTCGAAAATGATAATCATAAATTATATTGGGATTGAACGATTTTTAATAAGCAACGAATCGTAGCAAATATTTACATCCGACATTCAGGTTGTGAACGAAACAAATAATGACGCAATCTTTATTAAAACTGCTGACTCTTACTAGTAATAAAAAATCAGAGGAATTAGATAAGATTACGATTTTGCCACTGGTCATATCAGCGACTGGTATTGTTATACCAAAGAACTTAAAACAAAATTTAAAAGTGTACCTACCTAATAAAAATGTATTACATAATTGAAATAAAAAAGCTGTATGTATTACATATACAGTGCGTTCGTAAAGTTCGGAATAAATTCGATAAAACTGAAAGGATTAATTTCTGAGAAAAATCCTTGAACAGGTCAACTTTGTTTTTAAAAAGTGCATATTGTTCAGTATGTACTTTGATTATATTGACAGCTTGTCATCTCCTAATTGACGTCATCAGTAATTTTTTTAAATGACAACCCCCATTTTTTTCTTATTTTTCTTGTACGCCTTCGTACTAGCTAAACGATCAATGAAAAAAATTGACACCTTACACAACAATTTCTTTGAGAAAATGACAAATTTTATTTCAAAAAATTTAATTTAATTTTTAACTTAATTTTTTTTTTTTCAATAGATTTAGTTACAATATGGAAGATTTATTTTAATAGACCAAACAATTTAAAACGATTTGCGGTAGAGAATTCGCACTGAAACGGAACAAATAAGCCCTGACATTATTGAGCGCAGTGTACAAAGTGTCGGTGATTGCCAAATGGTTGACGGGAAGCAATTTCAACATTTGCGTTAAATTTTATTGTTAACCTGAGATGTTTGTTTGATTTTGTTTGACGTCTATTAAAATTTTTACATTAAAAATTAAGTTAAGTTTTTTAAGTAAAATTTGTCATTTTCTCAAAAAATTGTTATGTAAGGTACGAATTTTTTTCATTAGTCGTTTAAGCACTAAGAAGGTCTACCAGAAAAAGGTGTTACCTTTTATTAAATAACGATCACGCTTCAAGATGAAAATGTCAATTGAAGGAAGTCTAAACTGTCACTGAACGGCCGTTGCTTAGCAACGGCCATAGGTGCTGCCATCGTAATTTGGCAAAATCGTAAAATTCCCTAACAAGTAGTGGGTGGAGTTAATTTACTGTACACGTACTTGTAAGGAAGAGTTTACTAGAGGGGTTGTTGGTGCGATTTTCGCTATTTAGGTACACTAGAAAAACGGTATTTTTCTTTTTGCCAACAAAGAACACCATTTCTTTTTCGGAACGTGGTAAAACTGACTCGGGACAAATCTGGTACGTAAAAAGCCAACGAGGCGTAATCCAGGTGCAGGTAGTTGGTCGCAGAACAGAAAGACAAGACAAATTATTGTGCAAACGCGTCCACCCGGTTTGCGAGCGCACTAAGGGCGGTCGAATTCTTCCCGTAAAACATCTCGTCCCAACAAGATAATGCACGCCCCCACCCCACGACGACGACGACACTCGTTTCCGAACGCGTCTTTGTACTGCCACAGCGCTTCGTCTTGCTCCTCGCGCCTTTGTCTCATGAGAAATCACATTTAACGCCACAACACGCAAGTTTTCTCTCCACCTCATGCTTTCCTAATGTTGCAAGAAAGAAATTCTTCATACATGACCAATAAAGTGGAATATTAATTTAATGGTAGATCAGTACATTACCAAGTTTGATACGAGACATGTGGGAGATGCAGCTGTTACAACTTCGAACGTAATCGCTGACAAAGCGTTTTCTTAGACGATTTACCAGACCATTACGGCAGAAACGATCAAGTTAAAAACATATAAAAGACAATCGAAGAAATTTTCTTTGCCTGGCTGTTTTTTTTCATTCCAACGCGCCGACATTTTTCTTCCGTCTTTACGTCAAGTGGATTCGGATGTGGACAGTTTGGCGGCAGGTGCGAAAAATATCGATTCTGTAAAATTTTCCCTCGAGGACTTTTTCTGTACGGAATTCTTTGTCGAGACCAAGAGATCGTCGCGTCCGGATCCTCGACGGGTCCCGAAGATATTTGAAATTTCGCATCGGAATCCGCCGCCCCTGCACTGTTAATTAATTGGGCGGTTAATTAGCCGACAACTTGTTGGTGCGATCGTTACTCACGCTGGTCCCTTTCGCGTCCTCTCTTTCCGTCTGTTTCCTCTGGTGGTGGATGCGCGCGCCGCAACAATCCCAACCGAGGATCTAACGTGATCCACGCTAGTCCGTATCGTAGACGATATCACATCGTCACAACAGGTGGCCAATTATACACATTACGCTGTGACCCCGCGTTTACGGCGATCGACCGCGAGGGAAACCTGACGCGGAGATGTGAAGAGAATTGTTCTTTTCCAGTGACGATTCTGCCCCCGGTGCCATTCCCTCTTTGCAGAAGGAGTCGAACGTCGCCGAGGAGTCACAGGACAATCCGATGAAGAGGTACCTGCAGTGTCCGGGGATGTGTCGGATCGAAGTGCTGAAGAAATTCGTCAGGAACAAGTACAACGTCGACACGAATCTCTTCCACGTAAGTTATTGTTGGGGAAGGACCCAGGGGGAGCACGTGTCTAGTGTTAATATTCGTTGCAGATCGACATATTGTACAAAAGGGTTCCCCTTCCAGACCACTACACCCTCATAGATATCGGATACATATACTCTTGGAAGAGGGTAGGTTGAGGTGGAGGGTTTCGGGGGGAGAGTGTTCATGATGGATTGTTTGTTGACAGAACGAACCGATGAAGTTCTTCTTTCGGATCACCGATATCAACAAGGTCGCCGAGAGGTTCGACTACTTCGACGGGAAGGTCGCCCCCGAGGTGGTGGCCAAACCGGCGAGGGTGAAGCACAACGGGGAGAAGGCGTCCAGAACGGAGAAGAAGAGGGAGTCGACTAGTCAGAAGAGGGACAAGGTGGAGCAGAGGAACGAGGAAGTGAAGCAGAAGGAAGTTGCGGTCAAGTGCGAGAAAGACGAAGTGACGGGTGTTAATGTTAAAATGGAGGACGAGGTGAGTGTTAAATCGCCAGACGTGAAAAGTGTTAAATCGGGAGAAGTGACGAGCGAAAGCTGTGACAAAGCGGAAAAGAAGGAAGTGTCGTGCGTGAAAGTGGACAAGGACGAGGTGATACTTAAACCGGAAATAACGGAAGAGATCAAGAGCAAGATACAGAACGGAAACGGCGCCATAAAAAATTCGGTGTACACGAACATAACCTTGAACAGAGACGATAACGTGGAGATCATAACGAAAATCCAGAAAGTGTCGAACAAAGAAGGACATCCGATCGGTCTGAACATTATAAATCACACCGTGAAGAAGACCAATAAAGTACAAAACGCGGCGGACAGTAGCGAGTCCAAAGTAGTTCCTAGCGGTAGTAGCGTCGAGAAGAAATCCGAGATCAAGACTGAAGAAGAGAAGAGGGAGGAGCTGGAGAAGTCGAAGTTCCTCAAGTCGATAGAGCTGACGGCGAAGAGTTCGCTGGAGAAAAAGGAGGTGAAGGAGGTGAAAGCCGCGACCCCGGCGTCGTCCTCGAGCTCCTCCCAGAAGAGAAAGAACTCGAGCCCGATGAAGAACGACAAGCTCCAGGAGAAGCGAGCCCGGATCGAGAAGAAACCGGTGAAGATCATAATCCAGCCGAAGAGCATCTCGAACCCGGCGGTGCGCCAGATGGTGACGAACGTCAACCAGAACGCGAACAACATGTCGAAGATCGTGGAGCAGACGACAGCGAAGACGACGGACCTCCAGTCGCTGATCGACAACTGCAAGATCAACATCCCGTCGTCGCTGTCGATCACGCTGAACGAGGGGGGCGACGGAGCGGCGCGGACCCCCCCGTCGATCCCCCCCGTCAAAAACTTCATCGAGATCTTGAAGATCCCTGACAGCAAGATCGACAGCAGCGACAAGAGCGGCGACACGAAGAAGGAGAAGCCGTCGCCGACCAAAGAGAAGAACCGCAACATCCCCACCTTCCAGAAGATCTTCGAAGAGTCGATCATCAAGAAGGCGCCGGACGCCCCCAAGCCGGCGCCGCTCGACCTGACCAGTCCGACCGACGCGGCCACCACCCCCAAGAGAAAGATCCTCGAGATAGCCTCCCAGCTGCACAAGAAGACCAAGATCGAGCAGGAGAAGAAGAAGGAGGGGGCGAGCAAGATCGCGATACCGCGACTGGTCACCCAGCGCACGCTGAAACCGCCGCCCAAGCACGACCGCCCCCAGAGTGCACTGAAGTCGCCGGCGAAGCACGACACAGCACAGACCAGCGCCACGCTGCACTCGTCCAGTCTGGGGTTGAACTACACGGTGTCGGTGGGGCAGGCGGGGGTCAATGGGGAGGCGAAGCGGCAGTCGCCGTCGACGTCCAAGGCAAAGACGAAGACGGCTAAGAATCTCACGCCGAACCAGCTACTGGAGAAGTACAATATACAGAATCTGGCGCAGTTGACTGCCAGTTTTAACTTCAACGGGGGTAACTACGGGGCGGCGTACCAGCAGGCGATGTTCTACAAGCAGCTGGAGCACCACCAGCAGAACTGGCTGAGTCACACGCCGCTCCTCCAGTACGAGAAGTACCTGCAGAGTCTGAACGCGCAGAACAAGTTGATGGGGAATATCAAAGAGAATTGACGGCCGGTTTTGTTGTGTTGACAGAATAAAGTTGTTGAGATGATGCGAGCGAGTTTTGTTTGGAGGGGTTGTTATCCAATCATGTTGATTCGTCGTTTGAATGTATTATTTTCTATTGGTAATTAAGTAATTTTCTCTTTTTGTTAATGTTATGTTGAACCTTTTCGTTGTTACTTTCGACATTTGACAAACGAATTATTATCAACTGAATTTCATTGTATCATACTGTATGTAATTGTAGAATTATAGATTAAGGGAAATGTAAATTATTTTGCAACTTTCATTAAAAAACTACGCAGATTTGGACGTTTTATTGGTGGGGGGAGAGTGGGCGAAATCGACGGAAACGATCGTCAGATCGTTTCTCGACAGGCGAAATCGATACGTAATGGAAGCAACAGAGACGTCGATTGTTATCAACAGAGAGTCAAATAAAAACGTCGACTTGTGGAGAGGTAAGTGAGAAATCGATAATACGGGAGTGACGATTCTCAAAGTAGTCGTTTAAATTTGGAATGCACTTCTCAGTTGATTTAGTGATCATACAAAAATAATTAAGAGACTGTCACGTGCAGTAATTTACCTGCGAGATATTTGATTGTCGGAAGAAGCGAAGTTAGTTGACGGCGAAATCGATCCAGAGAAATTTGACAAAGAATCGATTCTCAATTTTTCAAAACGATGAAATCGACGGAATGATTAAATCCATGAATAATCGCGAAAATTGGATCCAAATTGTCAGTGGCTGGCGAAATCGACACAAGTTGATTTGTCGAGTGAGAATCGATAAACAGCGTGAGAAGCGATTCTGGAAGTTATCTTGTAGTTGAAATACTTCGTGAAGGATTTTGTTAATTGAGAACAAACATCGATTAAATTAATTTAAGAAACAAGTCGGGAAAGATGACGGAATCGACAAGAAATATCGATATCGAAGTCGATTAGAGTTGTGATTTATAATTTGTTGTTTTTTCTTTGGCAAATATTCGAAGCTAAATCGATGAGATGGTGTTTAAAATTCACAACTTTCAAAAAACTACAAGGTTTGTAATGTGATGGGAGAAATCGACAGTGAGTATCGATGAGCAAGATCGATTCGGAAGTGACCAGGAAGGATTGTTGTGTCGTTTCTTGATTGGAATGTGACGGTCGAGTGACATTTAACTGAGAAACAAATCGACAACTTATGGATATTTGCATTTGAGAAATAGGGCGAAAATCGACAAGGAATATTAGGAATTAGAGAAATTATTACAGAACGCGAGAGATCGAGTAGGATTTTCTTTGCTGGCGAAATCGATAAGCCAGCTCTGAAATTATCATTATCGAATTTAAAAAATTACCATGACTGAATAATCGATCAAGGGTAGCTATTCTTAGCTACAAACAGTCAGTTGTTTGTGGAAGACCAATTGTTGGAATTGTTTAATGTCAAAATCGATAAACTTAAATTGTGAATGTGTGCACAACGTTCATTGTTGGAACGCGAAATCGATAAATCATGAAACTTTCATTCATTTATTAATGAATTGATGAATTATGGTTAAATTTGGAACGTCGGCCAGAGCACATTGACAATTTGGCGAAATCGATCATCGAGTAATTAAGTGTTAACGACTGAAAAAGGGGTTGGCTCAAAATGTGCACTGAGAATCGTTACCGTCGGAGATCGAAATCGACAGACAATCAGTTTGTTAGTTGACAAGACTGACGAAATCGATCAATGACAACACTTCATATTTGAAAAATTCTGAGAAGCGACGAAACGTCACAATTTTGGAATAATAAATAGATATCTCTTAGGATCTATTTGTCCTATCTACAGGTGTCTCAGCTAAGACTTTCGAGCCTAATATCTCGGTTATTTGCCAACGGATTTTTATGAAATTTAAAATGCAGATATTTTAGACCGTGAAGGTTCAATTATTAATAATAAAATTACCTCAAGTTAAAAAATGTAATTTTAACATATGTTTCCTTTATCGAAAATTATGCGCGATTATTATTAGATTGTTAAACATTAAAAAATAGGGGTCTACACAAACAATTAAGTAAATCACTTGTCTTATTCAACGAAAAGATTAGATTTTGTCGTTAAAAATTTAAAGTAAAATTTGAAGGTATTTGAGCAGTTACCTTTTGAAACAATTGATGATTAATTGCCAAGCAACATTTTGTACACCCTTTAAAGTCTGTCAAAATTGTGCGCGCTTTATTAGAAACGTCAAATTGTGAAAATTTATTGAAAATACTCTAAAAATAGACTACAGCGGCAGAAATTTCAATATTGTTGAAAAAGGAAAAAAAAATTGCCTCTGGAGAGTGTCGTAAGAACTTCAATGACCCAGTTCGTTTTCTCGTGGAACACTATCCAAATGTAGGCTTTACAAAATGTAAGGTTAAGAGAGTCGTGAATTTATTTGAAGACACAGGAAGCGTACGTGAACTAAATTACCTTGCTAAAATATCCCGATCGTGTTTTAGTCCTTTATGGAAGAATTAAAGCATCCAGTATGTTTCATACGCGTCTACGTTTTTGCATTTGCAGCCACGTTTAACACAGTTTTTTGCTTTTTTCTTGCAAACCAGACGTCTTTCAAGGACGAGTTTTTCCCTACAGCATTTTTTATTGACGATCAATTTTTTATGTAAATCTTAATTGATTCAACATTTTAAAAAGGCATGTAGAAATTACGTTTTTAAGACTTGGGTGATTGCATTAATGGGATTTTATTTTTCACCGTCTAAAATATCTGCATTTTAAATTTCACAAAAATGCGCTGGAAAATCACTGAGTTATTAGGTTCAAAAGTCTTAACTGAGACACCCTGTATATGTACTTCCCGAATAAAATTGAAGTGTGTGTCTGTTATTTCGATCTTTAAACAAATTTTCTTCGAGTTGCTCACCCAGAATACATTCTACAATTTTTTATAATTTTTGTCTGTCTGTTTCTCTGTTTGAACCCACTTCACTCAAAAACTAAGACAGCGATTTTCTTCAAATGAAATTTGTTAGCAAGCGAAAACTCCTGATCGTGTTCTGCACTTGATTTCACCATGATATGACGCCAGGAAGCTGCACACGACCGATAAATCTCTATCGAAAATCCCGCGGTGTAGCGAGCGCGCCTCGTTTATTTCTCAAACGGCGTGAGTGGTGTCATCTCACGTCTTACATTTTCTACAATGCAATTCTAAACGTCAGAAGTTCTTTTTGAATTAATTTTTACTTTAATTTCTTTATGGCGGTTCTTAACCTGTGCCGGGGGACTTCCGGGAGTCGTCGTAGGTCTACGAAAGCTTGAAGACACTTTGGTGTGTTCAATCTTGGGATACCTAAGTTCAGGTGCTTTCTGTCATTTAGATTTTATCTTAAATCTAAGGTTTTTTTTGAAAGGAAATCATAAAATGGGTGAGTAAAAGCGCAGGGGAAAGCTAGCCGAAAATAAAAATTAAGCGGCAGGTGTGTATGATGGATTTGTAATCCGTGGTGCGTTCACAATCGACTCCTCAATGTCTTCTTTGAGGATAAATTTATAAATTTAATTAAACAGCAAAATAATTGCAAAGCTACGAGATGCAGTGACGGATCCGATAAATTATTAAACAGGAGTAACGCAGGAAGACTCTTTAAGTCCTCTTCTCTTCAACGTAATAACGGATGAAATAATAAATAACAGAAAAGTAAAAACAAAAAGAGGAGACAGAACGCGGATTGAAAAAAATTAAATATTCCTATAGTATCTGTTATGCAGGTGTTAGGTATCCTGATTTTAAAAAAGCTCTCCAATACAGTAGGACAATTTCCATCGAAAAGATGAAAACATTAGTGACAGCAATTGATCCTTGCCTACTAACAAGAAGTAAGAAGAACAAGCAATATTTAAGTTTGTTGTAAATTTCTAGATCTTTATGGCGTTTGTACAGGATTACTATAAATGATTGTCCGATCGCAGTTGGCCTTGGTGGCGTAGTTGAATGTGCCGCAAGCCTCATAACATGAGTCAGACTAGTATCACCGGTAGGTGGCGATACTGGCGGTAGTTTTCACCGCCGGAAATCTGTCTACTAGTCTGTCTCATGTTGCGAGGCTGCGGCACAACATTTATATGGTTTTCAGTTCCAACTGCGATGGGACAATTTTTTACTACCTATACTTAACCCAAAGTTTCCATTTTAACTAGAGTTTTTTAATAACTTCACGAGAGAACTGCAGTGGATACTGACGCTTTTTAAAATGTCCGTTTTTAACAGTTTTCAATGAAAAGCCAGCCAGTGTGAAAGAGCAAATCAAATAGGTAACGCGTTATAAAATTGAACGTTCTTAATTTGAGGTTACGTAAATAATTCTCGTTACGTAATTTAGTGACATTTGTTACAAACTGGGATGAGAAACTATTCTCCGAGTAGAAAATGTTAGCAAAGGATATTTTTTAAATTTGTCGTCGAAGTTGGCGTTGAAAGTGGATTGTGAATGAACACTCGTCTTAAAAACACGGATTTTTCAAATTGCAGATTAAAAACACAAACCAACGTAAAAAAGACTGATTCACAATCGACACTTCAAAGCCTATACAGTGAGGTGAAATTTAAAAAAACACCGGATATGTCTCTCATGTGATGTAATTTTCATTCTCTTTGTTATACTTATTATCTATTACATATTCATTCTCCATGTCATGTGTTATTATAAAACAAAATCTAGAAATTATCAGACACTTCAATTACCTAAGTATAACACAGTTTTGTCTTACAATATTATTGTTCTAATTAAATTAGGTTGAGTCACATAAACGTTTTGCTGTACCGTCACGACTAAAAGAAAATTCCATAAACCATATCATTTGTTTTGTTGACGTCACATCGTCTGCAGATAAGACCAGGTCGTTAGCGTTACGTACTGAGTGTAGTGTCGATTGAAATGAGTTAAAATCGACAAAATCTAGTGTAGAGCTTGTTTTGGTGTCCACATCCGGCCATCGACGAGATAACACGTGAACATCGTCGAAATCGACAGCGTCCGTCGCTGCATCTCGCGGCTCGATCGACATCGTGGAAACATCCGAATCGCGCTCGATGACAGAACAATAAACCTCGACGCCACGTCGAGTCACGTGACCAACCCAATTTCACACCAATAAAAAGCAACGGTCGCCCATCAATTAAAACCTCCGTAATTGGGTCCCATTGTATTTTAATGAGGAGGCCAGGAACCCCGGCGGAACGCCGCGAACCTCAACTGTCCGCCGGCGACTTTTCCCCATTCGGCCGTTTTCGATCGTTCCCGAACCTCGAACCCCGAAACAATGACGCCCATCGGCACCTACGTCGCAACGCGAACCTTCGTCCGCGACCTACTTGATCCGTTCGACGACAAACAAAACGAAAACATCATCGCATCGCGTCGCCAGCTTAAAATATTCAACATAAATATTAAACAGTTTAGTTCCACATTGAAGTTCCTATGTGTTCTGTTCCATAAATAGATCCGAAATCGACGATAGCTAGACGGAAACGTCGCTCGCCGCCCGCGAGGGTGCGACAGAGAGGGAAGTAGCGACGTGAGCGCCACGGCCGACTTCAATGATTCACACATAATCACATAAACTCGATTTTAGCCGGGAATTGTCGAAAGTGTATGTGCTAGGAGCCGAGCGGCGTTGCCACGTCGACTCGCCACCTCTCGGGAAAAAAGACGATCGAACGATCACCAATCAAATCGGTCACCACCGAAAAAAACACAAGACAAACGATGATGACACCGAGGGGGAAACAAATGATGCGGACGACGCGGGTCCACGGCCGCCGCGATCACACGAACCTCCGACCCTGCACCACACCCGACACCAAAAACAACTCTATCTGGGAAAATACGCCAAAATCAAAAGCGAAACTCGGCGACTGGTTGGGCCTTTTTGTCCAGATTCCACCCACCGGGTCCAATTTTTCCCAAACCGTCTAATTAACCCGCAAAAAAATGGGTTAATTTGTTTAAAACAGTCCGCCACGCCCCAACTCGCACCAACCAATAGAAACCACCCCAGGCGAGTCTCGATCGTTGTGGCTCCGCCCACCCGCAGCGACCCGCCGTTGAGGCGACGGGGGCCGGCCGGAAGGCACCGCACCGGCCTCTGCCGTCGAGGGGGCGTGTCGGCTTCCAGTTTAGGAGGTTTACTCGTTTTTCCCATACCTCCTGGGAGTAATACCATTGTGACCTTGAATTTGATAGTGGTGTTGTGGTAACAATAAGACGGTAGTTGACCGACGGTAACCTTGGCCCTGATGGTACTCGACGGCGGAAAAAGCAACAATTTCTCAAAGGTGTAACAAAAGTGAAATTACGTCACCGGTGCGATAAGCCGGCCGTGGACCTCGACCCGCCGAACAAAAGACTGACGCTCCGGCAAGGTTCCTTGATGTTTAGGTTTCGGACATGTTCTAAGCTAAAAACGAAACAACTCTAGTGAAGTTAGAGTATTTATATCTACAAATAACAAACGAAAAACAACCACAATAATAATAATAATGTTATAAATAATAATGAAACATTTTTCTTACAAATTGGAAATATTGAAACTTAACTTAAACTTCTAAACAACGATAAATTCATTATTGATGCAATCCTACATTTTATTTATCTAATTGGGAATTTATTGAGCAATCAATATTTCACACACAGCGCCATCTTGCGCAGTTTCTTGACCCCCAACGACCAGTTTAGTAACTTTCGCCTTACTCACGTTGCCTACGAAACAAATTAATACTAATAATACTCATAATAAATACTCAGTTCGAGTAAACGATTTAATTATAAAACCCCCCAATTATTAATTAATTACTGCCATTAGACACCATTTAGTGATTTTTGTATTGTTCGGTTGGTAAGAACCCAAAACAAACTAACCTCTTCGAGAGCAACGTTTATGATCGTTTTATCGTTTACTTTTACTTAACGTAAGCTGCAAAAGTGTTAAAACGAGTTATTTGCAATTGTAGATATTTTCGTGGTCTCGTGCAGGTTTGCCGGTACTTTGAGGTTATGTCAATTCGTGTTTTTGTGTGAAGAAGTAGCAAAAACGAAATGGATGCCGATTTGTACGATGAATTCGGTAATTACATCGGGCCCGAGCTCGACAGCGACGACGACGAGGAGGAGGACCAGGAGACCCGCGAAGATGAAGAGCAGCAGGACTATGATGTAAGTGGTAGCGTAAAATTTCCAAGTCTAGCGGTTTTGTAACAGGACGAGCAAATGGAAGATGCGGAGCCCCAACCCATGGCGATCGTCCTCCACGAGGACAAGCAGTACTATCCTTCAGCCTTGCAAGTGTACGGACCTGATGTAGAAACAATAGTTCAAGAGGAAGACGCGCAACCGCTCGACGTCCCGCTGATCGAACCCGTTAAAAAGAAGAAGTTTCAACTGAAAGAACAAGATCTGCCAGAAACAACATACAGCATGGAGTAATTTGAATCTTTCTGTGTTGACATAACCTCACTTTTGCGTCTAGGTTTCTCGCGGACATGATGGACAACACGTCGTTGATCCGGAATGTGGCTCTCGTGGGGCACCTCCACCACGGCAAAACTACATTCGTGGATTGCCTGATCAGACAGACGCACCCCATTTACCAAGACAATGAAGAGAAGAATTTGAGATACACGGATATTTTGTTCACTGAGCAGGAGAGAGGGTGTTCCATTAAATCAATCCCAATTACTCTACTTTTGCAAGATATCAAAAACAAAAGCTATTTGATGAATATTTTTGATACACCTGGACACGTTAATTTCTCTGACGAGGTCACAGCGGCGATGCGCTTGTGCGACGGTGTCGTCCTCTTCATTGACGCAGCTGAAGGTGTGATGCTCAACACCGAAAGACTGCTCAAACATGCAGTACAAGAACAGATGCAGATTACAATTTGCATAAATAAGATTGACAGGTTGATTCTTGAGTTGAAGTTGCCCCCACAAGACGCGTACTACAAGTTGAGACACATAGTAGAGGAGATCAACGGATTGCTGACGTAATATTTTGAGGTTATGTTTGAAAATGTTGCAAAAATTTTGTTTTGTAGGTTATATTCCGACGACGCCAATCCCCACATTGTCTCACCCGTTTTGGGCAACGTGTGCTTTGCCAGTTCTCAATATGGCGTTTGTTTCACTCTCAAGTCATTCGCCAATTTGTACAACTTGTACTACGGGGAGGTCAACGTCGACGAGTTCTCGAAACGGTTGTGGGGCGACATCTACTTCAACAGCAAGACGTAACATCCACCTCGCTTTTCTCAGAGTGGCAATTTTAATTTTGCATTTCAGGCGCAAGTTCACCAAGAAAGCCCCCCACAATTCGGCGCAACGCAGTTTCGTCGAGTTCATCCTGGAGCCGCTGTACAAGATTTTCGCTCAGGTGGTCGGCGACGTTGACACCACTCTTCCCGACGTTCTCGACGAACTCGGCATTAAACTCACCAAGAACGAGATGAAACTGAACATACGCCCTCTGTTGAGACTCGTTTGCAACAAGTTCTTGGGCGATTTCAACGGGTTCGTCAACATGTGCGTGGAACACATCAGCTCGCCGCTGGACAACGCCAAGAGAAAAGTCGATCACATCTACACCGGGCCCAACACCAGCAAGATCTACGACGACATGATCAACTGCGATCAGGAAGGGTTGCTGATGGTGCACAGTTCCAAGATGTATCCCACTGACGAGTGCACGTTTTTCCAAGTATTGGGTCGGGTCATGAGCGGGACTCTTCACGCTGGGACAGACGTCAGGATTTTGGGGGAGAACTACACGCTGCAAGACGAGGAAGATTCCAGGGTTTTGACCATAGGCAGGCTGTGGATTTACGAGTCGAGGTGAGTAGGGTAGAGGGCGCCACCTCTGCAAGGGAAGAACTCTTGGTTTGGGATTGAACAATGCAAGTTTTGCCGTTTTAAGGCTGCTGGCAAGAGATAATGGGTGATTCAAAATGGTTGTGGATCAATATTATGGCAATTATCCACGAAAATTTATGACATTTTTTATACCATTGCAGATTTACTTGACGATTTTCAAAATTGCGCTCTAAACAAACTGCCCTCGTTCTTAATACTGTACGTTTTTGGAGTGTTTAAATTAGGAAGTTTACAAAAACTCTATGTTGATCCACCAGATCTTCTTGTACCACCTTTTCCGGCTGTGACGAAATAAACTATCACGAAAATATTTCACGAATGGTCTTCAAGATCACGAGTTTGTCTAAAAAATAATTTGCACCAAAGATCCTTTATTTTTATTGCATTTCATTAATCAAGACTGTGTTTTTGTAATCTGGTTGGTGCATTCGCACAATAGTTATTTGTACAACTAGTTATGAAAGTCATACTTTTTTTCACGAATTTGCAGAGTGATTATCGAGGGCGTAGCCCGAGTTAATCAAGCAAATAAGTGAAAAAAAGAGACTTTCATAATTTAGTCTAAAAGGATTTATGAAAAATTACAAAAAAAAGTAGGTATGCTTTGACAATCAACTCCAAGAAGATGGAATAAAATGATGCAAAAAAGTACTACTTAAACTACGATTTTTCGTGTAAAAAAGCGCTACTTTCACTACGAATTTGCGTGTAAAAAAGTGCCACTTTCATTACGATATCCAAAAAATTTATTTTATAGGTCCTAAGTAGCAAAATAATTTTCCAACTTCGTGAATAGGCAACTCACACGGTGCGGTCTAACCCTCAAGGCTCCAGGTCCGTTTGACGATCCCAGGCTGGTTCTTGACACAATTGAAAGAGATCTTTTTTTTTGCACCAATAACAATACGCCCAAACTTTTTACAAGTTTGTGACGGTATTTAATACCGTTTCGTGTACGTCAAAAATGAACGGTGGGTTTTTGAAAATCAACCATTATTAATACTGATCGCAATTCGGTAAGAAATCGACGCCTTCGTTAATTGCATTTTTACATGTTCAGTAAATGTGTGCACAGGTGTGGTCTAAACTCTTAGTACTTATTGCAACATAGGAAATAATTAGAAATTTCATAGAGTAGTAAGTAGTAAGTAAAGGAGTAGGTGGTTAATACATTAACAAAATGAACGGGTGCCGATGTGGGAATTTACGTTAAAAGATTTGTCAATAGTTCAAATTATTGGAAGAAAAAAAAAAGAAAACTCTGATTTCAGAGTGTAGATTCAGATTACGGTGGCAATGTAACAAATTAAATGCGTTTAGCGGATATGCTGCGAAAGACATTTTATATTAAAAACATTTCAAATTCGTTAACAGTTTTAGCGAAACGTTTCGCTTGTGGCACCGAAATTGAAAAGAACGCAATGCAGGGGTGAATGTAAAAAAATGCAGATCGTTTATTGATGCACAAAAGTAGTTTTTAGCAGCTTCGCCTGATGGATCAATTGGTAACGAAGCTGTTGCAGAAGTAAAATGTTCTTATCCAGTCAGAGATGTAGCAATAGAAAATTAAAAATAAAATTATGAACTACTGCACTTTAGATAAATTGAATTGTCACTTAAAACTTACTTATGTATTTCTGAGACACGTATCTATAAATTTAGGTATAAAAATTTTTCTGATTAAATAAGATTATTCGTTTAATATTGACAACCCATAAAAAGTGTTATCACTTGTTGCCATAATTTCCATTTCACTGTTTCAGATTTATTATCTAATTGTCGCAACGATTGGCTGCCGCTTCTATCTCGGAAGCAAAATTTAACAGTTACATTTTAATATCAAACAAATATTTGACTATCAAAGTCTTTGTCACAACAGCAAAGCTTGTAAAGGATTAACGACCACTCTCTATATTTTTAGACACACGCAGTAAAAGAATAACATTTATTACCCAACACCAAAAATTCTATTCCACAGCGTAATTGATAAACAATGACCGTAACGTTCTAATGCCAAATAATTTGTATGCATTTTTTTTTCTGTGTTGTAAAACACATTGAACACCCAAACTGTTTTCATTTACTGCCATCATTTCCATTTCACTCTTCCAGATTTATCGTTTAACGTGATAACAACAAGGGTCGTACCGATTACTTCCGCCTCTGAAGTAACAAAAAACAAGTGATAGTTTTCTTGCATTCGTTCTTTGTTCGTCGCTTATCGACGTCTGCCGAGCAACGTGGCAATCAGAGGCGTCTAACGAAATTTGTGCCAAAACTATCAACAATTTTCAGTCGACAACTGAAGGATTTACGAAGGAAAATATTTCAACGCGTTGTTGGCATCGAAGCGTTCTGTTACCGGTTAAAATCAACGTACTTATTTTCGGGACGCGTTGTATGCACGACGTTAGGTGTAACATTTTGTCTGATCGAAAACGATGATTCGCTTCGGATGGACAAAATGAAAAATCATTTGGGAATTTTTTATCTCAAAACTCCCCTTTCGGAAATTGTCGATTCCAGGTTTAAACGAAATGCGCCATCAAGAAATGTGCTGAAGAAAGGTTTACAAGTGAGGGCATCATTTATTCAGTTTCTTCTTCACGTGATTCTGTACTAGGGCAGGGTAAACTGCTACACTTACTTACATCAACTTGACTGTGTCTTTCGGTGGGTGATCAGTAATAATGATACTTGGATATATCAACATCGATACATCGTTAAATATCATTATCTCGACTACGTCAATGTTTTTTCGACATCGATATTTAATATTAATTTCGACCATCGTTAAATGGATTAGGCCTAATGAGGGAACCACAAAAAAGCGCCTTGTGCTCCACGATTTAGCTCGTTTTGACACAAATAAAAAATCAATTCTTATTGCTCAAACCGTCCATCTTTTATTACATCTGTTACGACATCAAGTTTGATGGGACCGCTTGCAAAAAATACACACATCGAGTTTCGTCATTCGCATGCGTTCATAATGATTAAATAGTTTTTGCAATAATCTTTTATTAAAACTTTTTATTTGTTCCGAATACACTGAAGAACTGTTCCAATATTAAAACTGGAAATGGGTGTCCAAACAATTTCTTTCGTTGTCTAAAAAGACCCGACAGGGTCACCATACATGGCTTAACAGGGGAGCCAAAAATCTAAAGCAGTTTTCTTTAATTATTTGTCCAAGAAATAATAAATCTTGCAAAATCGAGCCAAATCATGTTTTCAAATGTATAATGGGTTGCCTAGTTGCGATAATTGCAACTGCAATGCAGTTAGGTAATATTCTCTTTTGCTTAGCTGTCAGAAATAATAAATGACAAACCACCGTCGTACCTTGATGCAAATGAATGCAACTGCGGCGGAATTAAATTGTCACAATCAATGACTACACTTTACTTGACATTTGACATTTTGAAATTTGTCATAACGAACAACTTTCTCTAAATGTCATTTTTTGACGTTAACGTCTCTCTAACATCCACAACTTCGCTATCATCTAGCGGATCCAATTTCTATTTTTCATAATCAGTTCTCCAACTACCAAAGATCCGTTGCGTAGCTTTACTTTTTGTTCATTTTTGTAGCTTTTTCGGAAAAAACATTTCTTTCAAAAAAAATTCAATAATACTTTTTCTAAAGGGGTCAAAACAATGTATATTACGGCGCGATGTACATAAACATGTTCATATGAAAGAAAATTAATAGGAATGTACCACATTTGTAACACTCTAAGTAGTTGCTGCTCAAACATTGACAGATTGACATAATCTCAATTTCCATTTCAACATCTGTCAAAAGTTGAAACTGGGGCATGTGCCCCTTGATAATTTTCCAAAAGTGATTTTCTAGCACGCCTTAGAAGAATTGTCACACAACAGGCCACAGCTTCGTCGACAAAATTTTGACAACAATTTAAATAAAATTTATTTAATTTTTTTTTTTTAAATAAATTTTATTATTGTTATTATTAAAAAGTTGAAAGTTATGTGTTTAAATCTTGTGTTTTTCTAACACTTTTGCGATACATTTCAGATACAAAGTGGAACTGAATCGCGTTCCAGCAGGTAACTGGGTGCTGATCGAAGGTATCGATCAGTCGATCGTGAAAACAGCAACCATCACAGATATGAGCATCAACGAAGACTTGTACATTTTCAGACCGTTAAAATTCAACACTCAAAGTATTATAAAAATTGCCGGTAAGTACCACAAAACCTTGACCTCCACTCCTTTCAACATCTGAATGTAGCCAGATTTTATCAACTAAAGTAAAATAGGATTTTTAGAGACCCGAGTTGGGTTTTAGATCTTTGTTGAAAAAAAAAATATATATAAGGTTTTGTACGATTACGGCTGATGTGTCGCGTTTTTGTGTTGATTAATTGATTTATTTGCTTTCGTTTCGTTTTTTCAGTGGAACCGGTGAACCCTTCGGAGCTGCCGAAAATGCTGGACGGCCTCCGCAAAGTCAACAAATCGTACCCCCTGTTGACCACCCGGGTGGAAGAGTCCGGCGAACACGTGGTCCTCGGCACCGGCGAGCTCTACCTCGACTGCGTCATGCACGACCTGAGAAAGATGTACTCGGAAATAGACATAAAAGTGGCGGATCCGGTGGTGGCGTTCTGCGAGACGGTCGTCGAGACCTCCAGCTTGAAG
Organism: Tenebrio molitor; assembly: GCF_963966145.1. NCBI lineage: Eukaryota > Metazoa > Arthropoda > Insecta > Coleoptera > Tenebrionidae > Tenebrio > Tenebrio molitor. The sequence continues at coordinate 2,260,596 of NC_091049.1, forward strand.
TGTTTCGCCGAAACTCCCAACAAGAAGAACAAACTGACGATGATAGCCGAACCGTTGGAGAAGGGCCTGGCCGAAGACATCGAAAACGAGAACGTGCAGATCGCTTGGAACAAGAAGAAATTGGGCGAATTCTTCCAGACCAAGTACGATTGGGACTTGTTGGCCGCCAGAAGCATATGGGCGTTCGGTCCCGACGCCACGGGACCCAACATCCTGGTCGACGACACTCTCCCGTCGGAAGTGGACAAAGGACTGTTGAGTTCGGTGAAGGATTCGATAGTGCAAGGGTTCCAGTGGGGCACCAGGGAGGGCCCCCTCTGCGAGGAACCCATCAGAAACACCAAGTTCAAGATTTTGGACGCGGTCATCGCCAACGAGCCCCTGCACAGGGGTGGAGGTTTGTAGTAACTGTCATTTTTGACAGCTGTCAATTCTCCCAACACACTCGATGTATTTTTCCAGGACAAATTATTCCAACAGCAAGGAGAGTAGTCTATTCGGCTTTCCTGATGGCGACTCCGCGTCTCATGGAGCCCTATCTCTTCGTCGAGGTCCAAGCCCCGGCCGACTGCGTTTCCGCCGTCTACACGGTCTTGGCGAAGCGACGCGGTCACGTCACCCAAGACGCCCCAGTCCCGGGCTCTCCTCTGTACACGATCAAAGCGTTCATCCCTGCCATTGACAGTTTCGGTTTTGAGACTGACTTGCGGACCCACACGCAAGGACAGGCGTTTTGTTTGTCAGTTTTCCACCATTGGCAAGTGAGTGATCGTCGCCTGTCAGTTGCGGTAGAATTGTACGAATCACGAATTTTAGATTGTTCCTGGGGATCCCCTGGATAAGAGCATAGTAATCAGACCGCTAGAGCCTCAACCCGCCACGCACTTGGCCAGAGAGTTCATGATCAAAACCAGACGAAGGAAAGGGTTGAGTCAAGACGTTTCCATCAATAAATTCTTCGACGACCCTATGTTGCTCGAGTTGGCGAGACAAGATGTCATGCTTAATTATCCGCTGCTTTAGATTAAAGGTACCAAGAGAAAGTTTTCCAGTCTTTATTTCTCCAACACCCAAAGTGTTGCAAAAAAATATAATACAAAAATACCATGTACAATATCAGCTAAAACTACGTAACAATGTCGAGTTCAATTTAAAATGGATGGATTCGGTACGCAAAATATACAAAAGAAATTAAATTGTTTTAACCTGAGTAACATAACCTCACTTGCGTCATGTAATTTTTGTACCAACGAAACGTTACGGAACTACTTTATGCTACCAAAAATAATACTTTAAACGTGTTTACTGTCAGTATGTGCAAAATGTGTAGATTAATAAGTCGCTAAAAGGCACATATTTTATCCAACAACAACATAACCTCAACTTTACATCATAACCTCACTTTTACACCGTCTCCCGATTTTTGGCTTGGACGAAATAGTCTTGCCAAGCCAAGTTCCACACGATGGCAACGATCATCAGAAAGCAATATGTAAGAATAGAAACCCACCAAACTATCCTCTCAGCCTTGGTCACTTCCAAATTCCTCAAGATATTGATACCGACGAGTAATCCGGCGACACCTCCAGCAAAGTGTGCCGCATAACCGATATTCTCGTCGAGATTCAAGACGTAACGGTTGTAAATTGCCGTCCCTACGTCTGACGCGGTCACGACGACAAATAGAAATAGTTGGACCACAGGGAATGACATTTCTCTCCAATTCATGATTATGCAGGCAATGTGGGCGGTTATGAGAGAGTAGACGCCGCCACTGGCCCCAGCTAATCTCACAGTAGGATCGACTATGCTCGTCGCGAGGGACCCGGCGAGCACGCCTGCAAAATAAATCAACAAAACTCTCCACCACTTGTGCACCATTTCTAGGGGAATCCCGAGGATAATTTGTATCAATAGATTAACAAACAAGTGGAAGGCTCTGTAACAACCTGATCAGTACAATAAACACATTGATTGGTCGCTAATTACCCGACGTGCACAAACATGTACGTTATGAACCTCCAAACTTCAGAGCGCTTGTTAGGATCATAAATAAATACTGAACTGATAGGTCCTGTGGCTGATCTGGTCGAATTCGCTTCGACTGCTTCATCCACGCAAAAAAAAATAATCTCAATCAGTGATAAAATAATCATCCCCACGGCAGGAGGGTAGCAACTGTATTGCTCCTCATAAAGCCCATCTATTTCAGTGGTGGCTGTGGTGGGCCTTCGAGGCACCACCAACTGAACATATCTGGTAACATAGTGGCCAAAAAAATATTGCAAGTCAGGGTTGTTGACCATATCGACGAACTCGTTGAAATCGATGCGATTGTCGCGATTCTGGTCGGCCATTTGATGGATTTTTCTAACAACATGCTTGGGAATATCGTGTTCGTACTCTCGACTCTCGATCAATACGTTGAACTCTTGCACGTTGATAAAGCCGTCGTGGTCTGCATCATACTAAAAACAAATTAATTATCACGGTCACGACGCGTCGTGCGAGTTACCTTGTTAAATATGCTTCGGTAGTATTCGTTTTTGCGCTGCAGTTGCAGGGGTGTCTCGGAGTTCGCTTCTGTTGGAGGCATCTTGACATAACCTCAAATAACAAATATCGAGACGGAGACGCCTTTGTCTAATTGTTTGCTCTTATCACAGCACGCAACAAAACGCTGGTGTTAATCACATTTTATCTCATTAACACACTCGTCAATCGTTTATCGTTGTTTTACGAAACGTAAACATCCACTCCATTTGGTGATTTGTCTGGGGGAATTTCGCGGTTTGGGGGAAAACTTTTAAACGGAGGCGCGCAGCTAACGTCATTGTTGTGATTCACTGGAAAACTACTTCGTCGGTGAAAATGAGTCACGTTGATGAGAGTTTACGCAAATATACGGCAATTTACAGGTGCTCCGATGACATCACCAATTTAAAAATAAGGTAAGTCGACGAATTCATCGCCCTAATCAAGGTTCAAGGCTGTTAGCGCAGGATCAAACTGAAAGAAGTCAACGGTTTGGACCGCGACGATTCGAACGGGTGGGAACAGAAGACTTTCACGTGGCAACAGAAAGCGTTCAGCAAGTCAGAAAGGGAGTTTTACAAAGATGCGAAAAACTGCGTCACGGACTTGGAGAAGAAGTATCACCAGGACGTCACGAACTCGGAGTCTGGCGCAAAACTGGACGTGTTCTCGTACACGAACGAAGATGATTTTGTTCTGAAAGAAAGCGGTAATTATTTTCACAAGAGGAGTGAAGAAGAAGAACGCGATGCGGACGGATTCGACTACAAGAAGTCTCTGATGGCAGCGGTTCGAAATCCCGCCAGTTATAACTACGAGTTCGACGCCATGTTCATCATGGCCGACCTTGGGTGATTCCCCCAATACTGCAGTTCGAATTGATTGTTAAAATGTTTTTACAGCGAGTACGTCGACACGACGTGGATTAAACACGAGAAAGTACTGTGCGCTCTGAAATATGACAAGAATTTGAAAGTAATGTCGATTTATCCCGACTTCACCAACAGCGAGTCTTACCGGTTTAAAGTCGACGGAAACACCACGAGGAATTTTCGATACTTTGTCGAGAACGTTTCGGAAAACATGTCTGAAGACGACCGGTTCAAAGAAAAGGAATTCATCAGAAAAGTTGTTGAGATCTGATGAACGTTCTGTTGTGATAGATTCGTATTTTTTAGATCAACAGTCACAAGTCGGTAATGTTGCGACAGTTTGACGGCAGTTTTGTGCTTCCCCCAAAGAATAAACTCCAAGTGAATTTGTTTTTTGAGATATTATGGGCCAAGCAGTTTGAGTATGACACGATTTATGTTCAGTATTTCATAGATTTGCCGTCGGACTGGTCCTGCGAGGACGATTCGCAACTCCAAGGAATCACTCAAACTTGCCACACAAAAGGAGAGGAGAGTTTGGCTCATTTCGGTCACGTGTTCGATGTCGTTTTAGATTACAATATTGAAGAGTTGGACAGGAGGGGAATCCCAAAATCTCCTTACGTCTATTTCGAGATCATATCGAAGGACAACTGGAGTCGCTACCGGACCGAGGGGCTGACCTACAAGAATTTGCCGGTGGCCAAACCGGGGAATTACCGCTTCGAATTGCAATGTTTTCGGTTAATCCCGGAGAGCATTTCCGGTCAGTTGAGACGCTTCTTCATCGGGGACTGTTCGAGCTACAGCGACATCACTTGGATAGGTCTGCCCAAAGATTACGAGGTAATTGTGTCTCTGTTGTGGCAATCAATTGTGAAGAGCTTCTAGGGCCCCGTTTTGAACAAGTACGGCGCCAATACGGTCGGTACCGGCCAGATAGGAGTCAGGATGAACGTGGTCCACCAAAGTCAGGCGTTCTTGGACAAGTACAAAGAAAATTCGGACGAAAACAGAGAAATTTTCGAAAAGCTAAACTCCTCCAGTCTGGTCAAAAGCGTAGAACAAGTGTTGCAAGCGTTCAAAAGAGCCCGGAAGAACATGATCGCGGCTAGAAAAAATCCATAATCGAATTGTTTGCGTTTTATTTGCCATTCCAACCCAATCGTAAATCTGTCACGTCGACAAATGACAGTTAATGAGAACGAATAGGAGAGACGTGGCAACGGCGCCTCGTTCATAAAACAAAATCGATAGAAAAGTGGGTCTCGCGGGGATCGGACCAGATTCGGACACGTTCGTGCAAATTCGGAGACCTCAACGATCTCTCAAATTGTCGTGTGTCGCAACTGTGCTTGATGTGTGGTCCGACACGACGACGAAATTGGAGTAGTTGATCGGGGTCGGGTGTCTTCGGTGGGGTGGCGCGCGGTACGCTCTTGTCAAGGCTCGAGAGAGCTCGGGATGCGCCGTTGCCACATCAGCCCGGTGAACCTGTCTCAAATTGTAACAAAGTCGCTCATTTTGCAAGTCATTGACACGGCGCTCCCGGGGGTTCAAAATCGATACGATCGATCGAACGCTTCGAGTGCGATCGAAAAGTCCAAGCGGGGTGGAACCTCCCCCGGCCGGTTTATTTTTGCTTCTCGATCGTCGACGATTTTTTATTTGTCTTGTATCGTTCGTCGAGGGGGTGGGACGCACCCTCTCGATGTACATCATTAGCAGGAACGATCCTCGGACGATTATTTTATGGGATTGTAGTATTTCGATACTTGGGGACTAAAGGGGATAGACCGGTGCGACTCGACGTGTTTACAACGTCGCTCGCACTATCCCAACTTCACGACCCGACCAAAACACGCCGACCATTTTTGCGTTTGTCTCCGGCAAGGACGGCGTCCGCGAAAGCCGCGCCAGATTCGGCAACGCCGATTTGCGTGTGACAGCTGAAACAATTGCGAATGACAAACGACACGTCGATGGGAACTGTCAAATCGCACATCTGGCGCCGATCGGGGCGCGATCGATGACGTCGCATCGATCGGGTTTTGTTTTTTGGAAATGTCAGAGCGGTCGCCGCCGCCTTATCGCTTCTTGTTATCGCGCGTGATTGCGAAATGTGTGTTATGCGGCCAATTTGGCGGCCGATGAGGAACGTCACGACACCATCCCCGATCATCACCTGTTCCGCGATCGATCAGGAACTGAATTATTCACGTTTCGCTAATAATTTAAATTTCTAAATGTGAATCCCGTCTATTTCTGTGTGCGACGTCGATCAATAACGGGGAAAATATAAGGCAGCCATGGCAACTCTTTCTTTTGTTTTTCCACATGTGGCGCCTTTTTCTCTCGTTCTAGTTCCGCAAATTTCAGTCGCATTCCGTGGAAATTCGCGATTGCAGTCCGGACCTGGTCGGCGGTGTCGCGAGGCGACGTTGCCGCCGCCGACATTGTTGCTGCTTTGGGACGCCATCGCGAATAAAATTTAACGTTAATAATAACAATTTCGTGGCCGCGCTGGCATATCCCCTTTAATATAACAGTCTAAATCGTGCGTCTCTCTCGCACCCGTTGTCGCCATCGGTAAAAATGAAACCGGAATACGCTGAACCGTATTGCGCGGCCGGGTCTATCTAGGACGTACGTGATTTTGTTGTGTTTGGGGTGGTGCGTCCGTTTTTGGCGGAATTCGGCGCGATTTCGGTTCGATTTGGGACGGGGCGCGGAATTTCGCGCTGTCGGAGGCGGCGCGGGGCGGCGGACCAGGTCGGGGACGGTTCCGCCGTAGCGAGACGGAGAACGGGAGGTCGCAGCTTGGGCCGGCTTCATCTCGCTCGCAGTGTGCGTCCTCCCCTACGTTTGGAAAAGATCGACTCATCCGGACCTGTTTTCGTTTCAGCTTCGAAGTTTAACCAAGATGTCGGGTTATGGCGGTATCTATATTATAGAATTGTGTTTCGAGTGCATAAAATCCTAGTTCGATGACTTTTACAATAAATCGGGGTGCGTTCCGGGCCGTGTTGACGCAAATCGCGAGTGTGTGTGCGTAGTCGTCCAGTCAACAATCGAACGTCGACCACGTTTCACCCCCGAGAAAACACGTTTTTCCGAAATTGGGGGCCGAGGAGCGCGCGTTCATGTCCGTAGGGGGCTCGAGGGGCCCTTTTTCGCTACGTACGTGGCCGACCGCGACCCAGCTGCTTTCTCCGTTGCGTCCTGAACGGATCGAGTTGGCCGGGCACCGACACAATATGTAATCGGGGGTGGTTTCCACGTTATTTTTTAAGTGTGTGGTTTATTTTTTTTAAAGAAATTGTCCGTCTCGCCGACATGGGGGCCAGTGCGAGTCCGTTCGTGCAGTTCGAACAGTCCGATTGTGTGTGCGTTCGTACAGTGTGTTCCTGAATTGAAAACGAAGAAAAATCGTGCGTAAATGTATATGATATGGAAATACATTCCGTGAGAATTGAACATGGGCCTGTACAAACACCGACAATGTCATATCCGCAAAGACAACCCCAAAATCACAGGTGAGTGCCCCACGAAACCGACCCCCCACAGTTACTTCACCACCCTCAGGTTGGCATCTCCGTTAACCATTTTTACCGAAAAATCGCGGCGGCCGCGGTCCGTCGCTAACCGTCTTGCCACGTAAAACCATAAGTACCATAACCTAAAACGCGATTTCTCCCCTCGGGGCTCGGGCCCCCACGAAACCACTCAACTAACGGTCCCCCAAATCCAGGTGCGGTTTTCCATCTGCTGTCAAAATCCGACGTTCCATTGTTTCAACTGTCTCCGCCACGAAAACGCAATTCCATCGACGAAAAATCAACAATACATCGACGATCGATCGCATATCCAGCCCTACGAGGGGCCCCGGTGCCCCCCAGCTCCAACGCCACTCTCACAATTCTTTGTTCGGTCTTAATCGCCGGAATTAGCGGTGTAAAAAATGTTTTCGTTAATGTGGGGGATTTTTTGTCTAAATGCGATGCTTGTCTCGAGTTATAATCGCATGGAACGAGTTCCATTAAGAAGAAAATCGTGTTTGTGAAGAAAAGCCAGTCGGAAAGCAGGGAAATGTAATTTTCCGAGGCGGAGGTCTCGTGAACCGGTGGTGGGGTCCTTTTTGGATAATTTAATGGAAAATGAAAGGGAAGCGCCGTGCGAAACGACGCTTCCCGAATGTTGCTAGTATACAGGGTGGTTGAAGGAAAGTCGAAAGGTTGGAAGTTTCGCCGAGAGGAAAAGCAGATCAGAACGCGCACCTTAAATTTCCCGTTAAATGTTTGCCCAACGAGTGAGGTTAGTTTTTCGATTGTTTGTGACATTTGCAAGATGTGACCGAAGAAAGACTGTGAAATGAAGAAAAGTATGTAGGGAAAAGATGTGTGAGAACACGAAGAAGTACGAATTGTTACAGTTTTGGCAATTACTGTTGAAACAAAGTGTTCGTGTTTTGATTGGATTTGATATTTTTGTTGCACGGCGGAGAAAAGTACTGATGTAAACAGTAAAAGGAGTAAATTGTGTATATTATATGTAAAAATAATAACAGTAATGTTGATGATGATAATAGCGCAACATATTTCAAAATGGGGGTTCTAAAGTAAACAGTAAAGAGAGTAAATTGTGAATATATGTAATAATAATAAGAATATCGATGATGATAATAGTGCAACATGTTTCAAAATGGGGTTTTGGAGTACAGAGTGAAAAGAGTGAATTGTGTATATGATACGTGATAATAATAATAATAACGATGATGATAATAAGCAAAAGACATATTTCAAAATGCCGTGTCGAGCCGAAATGGCGGTTAACGACGTCGACAACCTCGAAACGTTGTTTTCGAATCGTCACGGGAAGAAAAATCTCCAGTTCGATCCGAATGGCCGGCGGCCAAGAACGAAACGGGGAAAAACATCACGTAACGTCCGTCCGAATGTCATTTGTTTTCGTACGAAAGTGGGTCCGACAAAAATAAGAGCCCCGAATTCTTCCTCGGCCGTTCCGTCCTCTCGAATCGAAATTTTTCCTGGGAAAATGCGCCGCTCCGGGCGTACGCGCCCATCGTCCGCCATTTTGTTACGTTCCCATTTACAATATCGTTATTCGCTTTTTTCTCTCCCAAATTCAATTAATTACACCTCCGTAAACGAATCACTCGAACGGATCGAGCGGGGCCGCCAACCCGGAGAATATCAAAATCGCAAACGGAATTATCATAAAGCAAGATGGTGGAGGAAAAAAATGGAACAAGTTCGATACACCGAGTGCCCCAATTACCCGCTCTCCGGGGCCGGGCGACATCGAGAAACACTTGAAAGGCGACCGAATTGCAGTGTTTTGTTTTTTTGGTTTTCGGTGTAACGCCCCGGGCGCGTAGTAATTTTTTGACCTTTCGAGGGTGGTCGATTTTCCTCCTTTGGCTCGTCGGGAAAAACTCGCCGGGACATTCCAGCGTGCGGTGTTGCAGCGGCAGCACCGCTCGAGTATTTCTGTTGGCCGACATTTTGTCGTGTGACTCGACGCCGTGCTACGCTGGCTAGATGAAATTATTTACGGTATGGAGGCGGCGGTGGACGTTCAAAGAGGCGCTGTGGTCACTTTGTTTTTCTGAAAATCGCTTTGTTTTTCGCCAATTCGTCGGTCGGCATTGACATTTTACCTGTTTGTTGGCTTTAGAATGTCGAAACGTTGCGAAAGCGGCTCCAGCGGGTCGTGCTCGAGGTTGGAGCCTCCATTTTCCAAATTTGTATTTTCTTTCATCCCGTGCAGTAGGCGGCGGGTTTTGGGAGCCGTCAGGTTGTCTGGACAACCTGATCGCGTTTTTGATGGGGGTAAAGGTCGAGATTTTTGTTTTGTTTGCGATTTTTTTGCATGTTTGGGACCCGGATTGCATAATTACCGATTCCGTTGGGACGCAATTAATTTTGTACATTTTGTATATTCACCACTTTGGAGCAGGCATAAAACGGTTAATTTCCGGTTTAAATCATTTTTAAACAAATGTTTTTGACAACTTTTCTGTTTTTGTTGCAATCTTGACTTCTGAAATCGCTAAAACTTGAAATAAATCCAATACTGATCTGGCAGAAAAGTGAGGTTAATTCCCCACAAGACAAGTTTTTGTTTGCAGTGATGCCAACTTCAGCTCCCTTTAAAAAAAAAGTTTCAGTTGGGCACATGTTTCACATAAATATGCTAAAAGTGATGATCAGACCAAAACTTGATCGTGGAAGATTAAAAATTCGGGGAAAAGTCTAGAAACACATTTCAATTCTTTGGTTTTTACTGGTTCACTCGGTCTGTGATATCCAAAATGTGTTTTTTTTGGAAGAGTCAAAAATTTTTAAAGCTAGCGACAACGATACATGACGTCTTGTACAAAAGACTTTTTTGGCTCGCACAGTATATTTTAGAATTTTGTACTTAAATTATAAATTTGGCATTTCCAACTTTGAGTTTTTTGCGTAATAATAATTTTCCATTATTACCCAACAGAAAACCAATTACAAGATAAAACTTGATAAATTATCAAGTATGCATGTACAAAATAATTATTTTGTTGCATTATCTACATTATCTTATACCAGGAGTTCAATCAAATTCTATTGTGTACATAATAACGGGTGTTTTTTTTAAATTTGGCGTTGAAGAGTCGATTGTGAACGCACCATCGGATTACAACTCTGATCAGCTGTTTAAATCTAACCTCACTTTTTGCGTTGTCTGTGTTTTTAATCTGCAATTTGTAAAATCAGTGTTTTAAGACAAATGGTTCATTCACAATCGACTCTTCAAAACCAACTTCGACGCCAAATTAAAAAAAAAAACACCCTTATGATTTTATTTTTGGGAACGTTTTATAAAATCTTTTTGGAACAGTCTTTATCTGGAAACAAATGGTCCGCGTAATAAAAAAATACAAATTGGTTTGGTAAATGCAATTCTGTACTTTCGTTTTGTGAAAATTTTGATTTTGATTTTTTTTAAATAATGTTTTACATTTTTAAAGCTCTGCAGATAACGTAAAAATTAGTCCAGATTTTTTAAGATCTACAAAATAGACTAAAAAACAAGTTTGTATTTTAAAAACATGTAAAGTTGATGTTCTTCCGACAAACAATAAATAAAACATCTGTTTATAGAATGTGACATTTTGGAACTAGAAAAGAATGGAAAATCAAAAATTTTTTTTTGATCAGATTGAAAATACATATACATTTTTGAAATCATTCAAATTGCCTAGATGCCGTAAATTAAAAATCAAATAATGGTCCTGCCAATTTATATTTCGTCATAGACAAACAACTTTACAGATCCAAAGTACAAGGTACACATTTTTTATTTCGTTTATCTTTGTTCTTCCCCTGATTACATCTATTTGTCAATCCGATCGATTTTGCCTCCGAGCTTCGCTTTCGCCGGAAGTGACTCACACCCACGTTTCGGACCGAACATCTTGTAACCGTCAGGTGAGATTTGTTCCGCTTCCAAGAACCCGGTAATTCTCCAAATTCCACAGTGCCCACCTTTCAGAATTGTGCAGTTGCATCCGGTGGCAAAACTGCGCCACCCTTTGACCTTCCAATCGAACTCGGTTGGTTGTCTTATCCCTCCTTATCAGTACAAATACACAATCCGGTGTTTCGTAATACGAAAAAGTGTCAGAAATGTTCGCGCCACGGTTCACAAACACGAACATATGTTCAAACAAGTTTTATCTCTTCTGTTGAAGCGCCAAACCGCGAGCGTCATGCGGGCCCGCGGTCGGGCCCCCATGTCTGGACCTGAAAAAAATTTACGATTTCCTCTGGGCAAGCGAAAAATGACAGATTCATGACGGGAGGTTGTAAATTCCACCGGTGGTCACGAATGTAAAATGTAAACTCCTCCGGACGGTTAAATTTGTAAGAAAAAAGTCAAACGTATTTTCGTAGTTCGAAAATGATTTCACATGAAAAAAACAACGCATAAAATGTTGGTCTTGTTTTAGAATTGTCAGTTTTGAGTGATTTTCGCTTTTGGACAGTCATTCGAAATAAGTTGTCACGTCAAAGTGAGCGATGAACTGTCAGACAAGAAATTACAGTCGGCTGCGCTAATTGATATGCATTGCACGTGAACAGGAAGAATAACCGTCGCGGCAATTTACACAACTTTCGGGTCAGCCCGTCGGAGGAGTTTGCCCCGAGTGGAAAACACATTTTTTTTCCCAGCGCGCCCTACCGGCGAAACCGCCGCACCGTCTGCCGTATGAATGCGCCTTAATTGTAATCGCGCCAATAAACAAACCGATTGTGCAACACCACAAGAGCCTTCGTTACGAACTTCGCAACAAAAAAAAATCAAGAGACGAGCAGTGTTGCCAACTGGGAGGGGAAAAATTTACAATTCCACCTACGCACTGTCCGAATGATTCAATGGCTCGATTGTGTTCGTTTTTTTTTCCTTTTCTGCTGTCATTATTCCTTTCAAGGATAGACTTAACGGCGTCCGTTTCCTCGTTTTTAAAGGCGAAAAATGGCGATTTTTGCCAAGGTCGCCTCGTTCATCTCTTGGTTTTTCTCGACGGGGTGCGGAATGGATGCACCTGCTGCCCACATCAATTCCGCAACCATTTTTGAGATGGACGTCGAGGAATTTCTGCAGTCGGAATGGACATTTCAATGGTTTTGGCAAGGTTTGGTGGATTTGTGATTCGTTTTTAACAAGTTTTAATAAACGCGGGAAACGAATCAGTTTCTGGGTAATTATTGCGAACGAGATCCATTACGATAATGAACGTTTGAGGGAGGAAACGAAAGGAAAACATGACGGACGCAGTTGTTTCGTTTGGCGGCAATAGTTATTTTCATATGAGTAGCGCTGTCAGATTACTTTTCAGATATGAGGCCCAAATTTGAAGCACGAGGCGTTAGCCGAGTGATGCAAAACAGGCCGAATACCTGAAAAGTGACTGTTCGTTCGAGCAAAGTCTTAAAAAACATTAATTAATTGTAAATTTTAAGGTTATCTTTGGCAGATGTCAAGTTAGGTATGTAACCGGGAAAGTTTATAATATTTACTATCTCAGGAAACGAACATGAAAAACATGTTCAGCTACTTTAGCAACTTTTTGCATTTTGTCCCGAAAATGAAAATTTTTGTTTCCCACTTTTGGAGCGGCCACAATTTGCATAAATATTATTTACATCCAGAGTGTCGTAAAATACACCAAATGAGTAAGCAGGTCCAATTTAGTAATTACTAATAGTGACCAATTTAGAAACGTTTATGTTCGCAGAATACGGTTTCAGAAAAGTTTTTGTTGAAGATATTTTGAAAATTACTAGCGCGGAATTTTTTTTTATTTTGCGTTAATGTGCCAGAGACATTTTGATAAGGTTTACAAAATTGTTAAACGAACACCAACGGTAAATATTGATACGGGGACATATCTGTTTATCGATTTCCAGAATAATTCACAGTATCACTCGATAAAAATAAAAACTATACATTGTGACAACAATGAGAAATAAATGACTGCTACGAGAGTTCAAAGGCAAATTTACAGGATGGGTACAAAACACAAAAAAAAAAAACAGTTCAGTAGTTCACTAGCAAAAGGTTCACTGTGTATATGTATTAAGTTTGTAGCTGCCTTAAAATGTACAGTGAAACGACTCTTTTTTTTTATAAAAATACATCAGTCGAAATACCTGTTTATTCATTTGCGCTTTTGACTAATACCGCCTCATTAAAGGTGTGAATTAGAGTTAAATTATTTCTCAGGTTGAGTTTATCAGTGCGCTTTTACAATGTCAAGTTAAAATGCTTTTTTTATGATAACAAATCATTTTATTTCATTCAACAAATGATTAAATAATTAAGCACACTATAATAAAACTTTTATTCTCTGTAATGGTGCATTTTTTATTTTTAATACAGTTTACAAAATAATGGCAGTGTGCGTCATTTTGTACAATTACTTTATTTTTTTCAAACTTATTACGTTGCCGGCAATGTGTAAAGTATCTTAGGAGACAAAGTATGAAGAAAATCAAATCGTGAAGAATTGAGGTAGAAAATGTCCAAGCAAAGTATAAAAGAAGTCATACGTTGCCTGAGCAATCCGTAAAATGCCTAGGGGAGTGTAATGTAAAGTGCAAATTTTGCCTGGACAAAATATAAAATATGCTATTTGGCGTTGGATATCCTGGGTGTTTCATAAAATGTCTCAGGATGGCGTAAAACGCCCAGAAGAGTGAATTGTAGAATGTTAATTTTGTCTAGGCATAAGCTGTTGATTCGTACATTCTCTAAAAGTTCCAGGTGTTTAATAAAATGCCTCAGCATTCCATATAGTGCCTAGGAGGGTGTAATGTAAAGTGTTAATTTCGCATAAAATAAACTCTTGGCGTTGTACATTTTTCAAAAATCTTAGGTGTTTCATAAAAAGCCTGAGCATTCCGTAAAGTGCCTAGGAGGGTGTAATATAAAGTGTTTTTGTCTAGGCAAAGTATACAATATACTTTTGGTATTACATTCTCTAAAAGTCTCATAAAATGTCTGGGCATTCACTGCAAAGCCTAGGCAAAACTAAAATAAACCTGGGTGGCATACACTGTCTTAAACCGCCAGGGTTCTAATAAAATGAGCATTACTTAGAGTTTTGGGCATTTAATGTGTAGAACGCCTAAATGTTTGTCGGTCACATCTTCACTTTCTTTATAGTGTCAGATGTCAAATACAACAATGAACCAAGTGATAACAATTTCAAATCATAGTTTGTAACGATTGCGACTCACTACAACACAGCCGCTGTATTTTCTTATCAGATTATTCACGTTACTGCCAAATATTTATCTCATCGTTGCATATTTCGTGATCCACTTTTGGACAAAAACATAGCCCTGTGGAAATTTCCTTCAAATTTATCAGTACCAATTGACATCCACAGGAGCAACGGGTCGTGCCAACAAAAGCGTTTGATGGTGTAAAAAAAATCGCTAGTTCAGAGAGGGACGAATTTTGCATTGGCCGTCAGAATCGCCCGATTTGCGCCCAGTCGAAAAGCTGTGGGACAAACCGACAATCGGTTAAGTCGAAGCATAACAGCAGACTTTTTGCAAGAAAGAATCCACGGAATGAAATGTGTTTTTCTGTTTGTTTCGACAAACGTTTTTTGTGTGGCCGTTCATCCGGCACTAACTTCACAAAAATCGGACGAATATTTGCTGTTTTACTGTCTGCGAGCATCACATATTGCGACTTTTTGGGTAGAGTCGTTGCAAGAAAGCGTGGAGGCCCTGAAAAGAGAAATATGCCGAATTCTACGCCGTAAGTATCTCTTTTAACTTTTTACTGCCTCATGTCATGAGGCAGAGTAAAAAACTGGAATCATCTTGTCAAAGACAGCGTTGCTAAAAATTTTTAAAGCTACCATAAGATTAATGAAAAATGTCTGATCCAATATTTTCATTAGAAGCAGCTGTTATTATTATTATTTCCAAGTGAAAAGCGCAAAAAAATTCAAATGAGTGAATTATAACGATTTTTCTTTGTTTGGGATATTTTCCATCTTAGCAAAGTCGATATCATTAGAAATTAAAAAATGTTATATATACAGAGTGTCTCAGCCAAGACTTTCGAGCCTAATAAGTCAGTTATTTTCGTGCGGATTTTTGTGAAATTTAAAATGCGGATATTTTAGAGGGTGAAGAATAAAATGCCATTAATGCAATCACCCAAGTCTTAAAAACGTAATTTTTACATGCCTTTTTAAAATGTTGAATCAATTCAGATTTACATAAAAAATTGATCGTCAATAAAAAATGCTGTAGGCAAAAACTCGTCCTTGAGAGACGCCTGGTTTGCAAGAAAAAAGCAAAAAACTGTGTTAAACGTGGCTGCAAATGCAAAAACGTAGACGCGTATGAAACAAACGCGCAATTTTGCAGAATTTTGGTCATCCCCTTTCGCTGAAGCGCGGGTGGCATATTTGACGTTTATCTTGCTAACCTTACAAACACTTACAAAGTTAAAGACAACATTTGGACGTATTTATTATACTGGATGCTTTAATTCTTCCATAAAGGACTAAAACGACGATCGGGATATTTTAGCAAGGTAATTTAGTTCACGTACGCTTCCTGTGTCTTCAAATAAATTGACTACTCTCTTAACCTTACATTTTGTAAAGCCTACATTTGGATAGTGTTCCACGAGAAAACGAACTGTGTCATTGAAGTTCTTACGACACTCTCCAGAGGCAATTTTTTTTCCTTTTTCAACAATATTGAAATTTCTGCCGCTGTAGTCTATTTTTAGAGTATTTTCAATAAATTTTCACAATTTGACGTTTCTAATAAAGCGCGCACAATTTTGACAGACTTTAAAGGGTGTACAAAATGTTGCTTGGCAATTAATCATCACTTGTTTCAAAAGGTAACTGCTCAAATACCTTCAAATTTTACATTAAATTTTTAACGACAAAATCTAATCTTTTCGTTAAATCAGACAAGTGATTTACTTAATTGTTTGTGTAGACCCCTATTTTTTAATGTTTAACAATCTAATAATAATCGCGCATAATTTTCGATAAAGGAAACATATGTTAAAATTACATTTTTTAACTTGAGGTAATTTTGTTATTACTAATTGAACCTTCACGGTCTAAAATATCTGCATTTTAAATTTCATAAAAATCCGTTGGCAAATAACCGAGATATTAGGCTCGAAAGTCTTAGCTGAGACAGCCTGTATATTATTATGTATCAATAAAATTTTAAAAATTGGATCTAAAACGGTTTATTTTTGATATTCTTTGAATATTGTTAATTTAGGAATCGTCTAAAAATCAAAAGTAATCAATCGGGGACAAATCGGTACAGTGTCGAGGCTCCCAAAGAGTAGAACGTAAATTTCCTGTGGTCCGTGTAACTTTCCAACACTTGCCCCAGCTGTGAACGTAGCTTTAGGTTAGGAAAAAAACATAACGCAACAGGACAGCACCTATCTGTGCCACGTTGTAAATTCCCAATAATTAATGACCTCTTCACATCTCTCTAACTGTAGTCGTATCCGTAAATCCAAGCTGCCGTTCTTGGCTCCCATCTATTTTATTAAAATAAAATAAATAGACGAATTCCTTAATAACACTTAATCTACATGTTTAATTGAGTCGACGAACCATCATGGTTCGAGGGACGGTCGCTTTAAATAATTACAACTTAACAACGCAATCATTACGAAGAAATGTCCCGACTAATGACGGAGATTACGATCCCACGTTACGTTATTTTCGATTTTTATTAGAACGTATAACATTGTTGTGGAAGCGAAAAAATTGGCTTAATTGTTATCGAGGAATGAGTCAGCTCGCGAACAGATGCCACAATTGGAAGAGAACGTCGCGATTTAGTAATTCGTCAAAATCGCGCTTTTTTCTTAACTGTAAATGTGAACGTCGAAGAAACGCGAAATGAAGGGGTCCGAGGGCGAGCCCTGAGACACACCGGAAACACTGCTCGCCACCGAACCTGTCCGGACCCCCTCGCCGGTGTGTCAACAAAATTGTATTTTCGGATAGCACTTTGCTATCGGTGTTGCACTGCGAGGCCAAACATCATCGGAGATAGCGATGTTTGCGCTGATAACTCCTTAGGAAGTTTGAAGTTGAGGTCACTTCCTCGTGTGCGAAAGCGATCCGGATCAGGTTCGCCTTGCAAGCGCACATTTTCTAAAAATATAAATAGATGTCAAACCGGTCCGTCGCCGAAAACTAATTCCTAGTTGGTTATTTTTTTTTTCTGTTGCGATTTACATTTCCCCCCAGGGGTACCAACAGGATAACGAGCGCCAGAGAAACAAACACGAAAATAACTCATTTTATTGGAATAAAAATAAATAGGATTCGGTGTGTAATTTGGGCGCCATTAAAATCTCCCATCTATTAATTTGGGTGTTATTAAGTGATAATGCTTGCGTTACGTCACGTTAGTTTGCGGACTTGGCACCGATTACTCTAACGTCCAAAACGAAAGCGCGGACCTCACAATAAACCTCACAATAGACCTCACAGTAAACATAATTACGTCCACAACATCTGCACATCAAGGGCTATAAATAGGCGACCGACTGTGTTTTTTTTTTGTGGTGCGTTGTTTTGGGCCCCCTGTACCACTAATTTTTGGCCATTTGCGTGTTTAATTGTGCGGCGGAACGCGCACTAATTGGGTGTAGCCGTTATTTCCATTACGGTCGTTGCGTTGCGTTGCGGTACGTCCGCACGACGTAACCGCGTCGAGAATTTCAAGTTCGGATTTGGGTCATGTGATCTTCCGCTTTAAACTATTGATTCGGCATCGCCGCGTTTAATTGCACTCGGTAATTATATTTCGTTTCAATTCTATTGACTTAAAGCCCGATTCGGACGTAATGTACGTTCGGATGGTGCGGTTATTTATAAATGGGATGAAAAATGCAAGAGCTTTGGAACTGACAATTAGGGGATTTTACGTCATAACTCAATTGTAGGGGAATTTTTTTTCTCGGTTTCTCCGTATTGATTCATCAGCGGAATAATTATTCATGATCGGAGTTTCTCCCCAACCGAAAAAATCTCACAAGCAGTTGTTGTCCCGGAACTTTTCTGAATCTCGTAATGTCCAATATAATTTACTGCTGGATGTTGACTAAAACAGTTGAAAACAAAATATTTTGTACCATCTCGGGCCCCTTGCGCTTCCAAATGTTTTGGTCCTTCGAGCCGGATAATACATTTTACGGAGCAAGTACCACCATTGTGATCTGAATCGATCTGAAGTTGAAAGTTCTTATCGTGGAGGTAAAAGCTTCAAAGAGTTTTAAAATTGCACCGCCAATTGTTTGCACTGGGTCATTAAGGATAAGCGTGAGAACGGTTATGGTTGTTGATATTTAAATCTAACCGTGAACATTTAATATTATATTTAATTTTATTGTTGACCTTGTAGACATTTTTATGAAAATAAATAAATTTATCTGTAGTGGGACAACCAGTTGGGGAATCTCAAGTTGGAACGTTTTCCGGAGTAATTTACTGATTTTTATTTTATTTTTAACTGTTGTTTTTTTGTCTTAAAATAAAGATAGCACTGAAAATATTATCGAGGTTTTTTTTTTATTGAAGTTTCGGAATAAAAAAAGGAAGTCTAGAGGTTCATCTGTTTTTATTTGAAGTTTTGAAAACTTGTTACTTTGGTCTATAAAATAGAAACACGAATAACCTTAAGGCTTGTTTACGTCGGAACAACAAATGATAAAATGTTATGTTGTTGCCAGGACTTATCATTAGTTCCCATTTTTCCAAACTAACATAGAATTTTTGGTTATTTCTGACGCGAATAGTTCGAGGTCGCGTTGCACATTTCCAAACTGATAAAAAAAAGACAATGGATAATTATGCAGCGTTGCCCCAATTTTTCCAATGGAAAAATTATAAGTGTATCCGTTGTAGAGCATAACGTATCAGATGTGTTGCAATCCCTCATGTATACATTGTGAGTCAGTTTTTAGGAGTCCTATTGCTAGGATGAGAAAATTCGAAAATTTAAAATAAAAATATTCTAATTACATATTTCCAAAATTTCTTCCGAGCACACCGAGCTTTTGTTGTGGAAATAAGCACAGATCGCAGACGAGAACTTCATTTCCCAACAACAAGAAAAATGGAAAGCGAGGAAAACCTTGCACAGACTAATTCACATGCACGTGGGAGATTCCACAAGACAATCGTACTGCAACACTAAGTAATCACTCGCGATGTATTTACATATTTTAAATGTCATAGCTAGTGTTAAATAGTGATTGTAAAAAAAAAAAAAATATTTTGGTCCTTCGAACCGGATAATAGATTTTTTTTCTTATTGAAAATTTGGGTGTTAGATATGGAAGGATGGTATCACAAATCAGTACTAACCAATTTAGTGGTAATTAGCATCTCGCGTTCGGTGTAAAATTTCTTTGGCTCACTTATTCACACGCTAATAACTTTATATTCATCAATTTTAACGACGACGCGAGTTCATGATCCTTATAAAAATGCATTAGTCAGTAGAAACGCAAGGAAGGCCGACACGTCTTTCACAAGAATCCGTTGTGTTACGCTGCACAGAAGCAACAACAAGAAAGAAACCGAAGAAGCATCCGACAGAGAACGACACATACACACACACACACACTCGCAATTATCGAACGTTGTGTAACAATAAACAATCGCCTTCCTGGATTTTTTCCGCCGCCCACGCGGATTCCTCGTCTGCGAAAATCGGCGTTTTCGGCGGCGGCGTTCCGGCCGTCGGACGGGACCGGAATAATAATAGATAATTGTGGGGTTATGTTACGCAAGTCGATAATTTAATTCTCCAAGGCGGGCTACTGACCTTGTCTGAGGACGACTCACTTCCAAAAGCTTATCAACGAACATGCACACACAAAGAGAGAGAGAGAGGGTCGCTGCGATTCACTCCGGAACGGGGTTTCGCACGGAAGGGTTGAAGGGGCGGCGGCGTTTTTTGTGACGCAATAATTGGAGCGATGATGTCACGGCACGAGGCGCGAGCCCTTTGACCCGCGAGGAGGCGATGCGTGCGAGGGGCGGAGTGGATTTTTTTCGGGACAAAAGTACATATTTCTACTGTGTCCAGTTGTTCGATTGTTATTTTCAAAACGGTGGATTTTTTTCCAGTTTTGACGAAAATGTTTTTCGGGGGGGTCTTTCAATTTTTTCCGTTTCGAAGCCTCCAGGCGCCTCGTTTTTCTCTGTGGTAATAATGAAAAATGAAGTTCTGCTGATGGGAACAACAGTAATACATAAAAAAATTTGTATCCAGTCAGAAATGATTGTTTAAAATACATACATATTTACTTTCGTGTTGCTTTCATATTTTTTTTCGTCATCGGATTTGATTTTTTTCCTCTTCCTTTTTTTTTTTAACTTGGATCATTCTTGCCTGCAACAGTTATTTTTCCTCCCTTTTAAATCCCGCTCTAAAAGTTGTTTGTTTGTTGCGTGTTTCATTTGTTTCTTTTGATCTGTCTTTTTAATATAAAGGGTGTGTCTGAAATACGTGTGTTAATTTTAACCGGTGGAAGAACTCGTCAATTTACGACACTTTTCTCGATAACATTTTTGCGAAAAATCATAAATTGATTTTAAATTTGGAATAAATTTGACATCAAAGTGTATACCCGCCAATGGGTAAGGGCGAAAAAAATATAGAAAAAAGGAAATAATTAAAATTAAAATTGTCATGGCTACAAAAAAAATAGAGATAAGGTAAACACACAAAACGACTCGTTTGGTAAAAAATAGGGGGGCAAAAATCTTGAAATACTTTTGCGGGTTTTGCAAAATGTTACAGAGAAAAGTTTCATAAATTGGCGAGTTCTTTTACTGGTTAAAATTAATACACGTATTTCAGATACGCTGCATAAAAAAAATCAATAAAAAAAGTCCTTCAATGTGTATTTATTGTTCCTTCGTTTTTTTTTTGCAAGTCGTAACCAACGCTCAGGACAGTAATTCAGGATTAAAATATCCAACTTTCCAGCCGATCAAAAACAATTCAGGGGAATATTTTTTTAAGGAATATTTTCTTTTTTGCTGTTAAATTTGCTCAAACCGGAAAGAGTCTGAAAGGTCTTGTGTTTTCTTAGGTTTAAATTAATTTTTTTTCACCAGTACTTTATTAAAATCGTGCCGTTCGAAAACAACGCCTCAACAATTATTATTTCTAACTTGAAATGTTCAGAAATTATTAAATTTGTTTTTTGTTTATAAATTGCTTCCGTTGTATAAATTAATTTGTTTTTCCTTTGTGATCTTAGTCTGAGAAAAACAAAATTGAATTGTAATATGTATTTGTAATTAGACTTGTACCGGGTGATTGTTTAAATAATCATATTATAGTCATAGCCCGCTAAATGTGGAATTTAAAAAACCACCCGATATAATACAAATTCCATTTGAAGCTTCGATTTGATTTTTTTATCTTTTTCATTTTTTTTTTATTAGCTTTTTCTACTTTTTTTTTTCGCCCACACCTTAAAAAATATGCAATTTAATATTTAATGAAATCTAAGATTAGTTAAATTATATATCTGACCTTCTAAATGTGATGCAAAAAAATATAATGTAATGTAAAAAAATACGAAATTGATTTTTTTTTTTTGGGATTTATCATCTGTAATGGAAACAGTTAATTAAGAATAAGTAATGGTTATTTTAGATATAAGTATCGTACTGTGAAATTACGGTTAGATTACCATATAACCTTCATTTATTATCATCTATTATCGCAAAAAATAATTAGAAAATGTAAAAAAAAAATTACAATCTAAAGTAGCAGCAAATGGGACTGTTGCAATTTTAGTACCAGCACTTTTATTTTACGTTACTGAACTGAACTGTACGGTAAAGTGTCACTTTACCACATTAATAGGGTAAAGTATCTCCTTACAACTTCCAGATGAATCTCGCAGAGCTTGACGTTATGTGCTTATAGCACATAAAAATAATTGGAAAATCAGTTTTGAACAATATTTTTCTTTTTTATACATACATATTTCTGGCACACTTACTATAATGTTTTTCTTTTTGGTAATTGTTCACTTTAACTACTTCTGGAATTTTCGCGTTTTTTCTGGCTAGACATCCTCAGGGCGTCCTCCTAGATTGTTTCCCACCATTCAAACCTTGTGCAAATGCCTTTTTTCTCTCTTGTTGTGTTTCAAGGTCGCGTCAATGTCTTAGTACATATAACTAAAGGGTAAGGAAAATTCATTTGCACAAAGTTTGAATGGTGGGAAACAATCTAGGAGGACGCCTTGAGGCTGTCTAGCCAGAAAAAACGCGAAAATCCCAGAAATAGTTAAAGTGAACAATTACCATGTTTTTTTTTTTGTGCAACCGTACGCAAAACGGGCATTTCGCGTACCTAAAACAGCAACGGCAACGAGTTTGGATTTCGCGGCCGTTGCTATTAACGACGGCCGTTAAAATAAACGTCATTTTAATATTTGATACAAATCAGATTGTGACTTGTGACAGTAGCGGGAAATTTCAAAATGACCTTGACGACTGGTACATACGAGTACTATTCCGGACACGGAATGTTGGCCACAACTGACAGTTAACTGGCAAATATGTGTGAACTGGCCTTTATTGAATATAACCCAACTTTTGACTCGATAATGCTATTTCCCTGCTTTTTTGATGTTTTGGTTTATATCATTTTTTTTAGAAATGTCTAAAAAATGTTAGCCAAGATTCCGTGTCCGGAATAGTACATATGTATTTATTTTTTTGTTATCTTGTTTGTGAATACAGTTAGCCAAGGTACGTCGTCAACAAAAACACTGAAACGGAAAACGTTTCTGAAAACGTGTGGCGTAAAACTGTCAATTGTCAATTTCGACATTTCGACAAATGGTTTCCACTCGAGAATGCAAAATATTCATGACGGAATCATATTTTCGAAATGAGAACCAGTTTTCAGAAGTTTTGATTTCCATAGACGCCGCTTATCTTCTTTTTTTTACTGTTCTGTTCCGAATTTTTCCTTTTCTTTTTTTTCACCTCTGCTTCAAACTTGATGATTTCTTTAACTTTTCTTTTTTTTTTTTTACTTTATTGTATTTACTGTACTTTTGTTACCTTGACCATTTGTACTGCAGAGCAGGTACAAACCCATAGACCATAGACCCACGTCTCTCTTTCCAGCTGGCTCTTAGGTTTTCTTACTGTGAATGTCTTTTTTTTTTCTGTCTTTCTTATTGTTTTTCTTTTTTGCAACGGTACA
Organism: Tenebrio molitor; assembly: GCF_963966145.1. Taxonomy (NCBI): domain Eukaryota; kingdom Metazoa; phylum Arthropoda; class Insecta; order Coleoptera; family Tenebrionidae; genus Tenebrio; species Tenebrio molitor. The sequence goes on from NC_091049.1 coordinate 2,283,844, forward strand.
GTGAATTATTTTTCTTTTAAACCGTCTCATAATGTCAAGGCCACAAATCGTCTTTTTTATTAAACAAAACAAAAAAAATCTTGCCATCTGTCTAGCTTTTTAAATAAAACTACATACATATCATTTTATTTCCGAGCTAACCTAAAATGTTGAAAATCATTACTACTACATATATATCGGGCCTTCAAATAAATATATACATATTTAGAGTAGGCGTAGGCAACATTCTAATTCTGTTCTGTGTAAAGTAATTTTTGTAGGTAACCAATTATTCTCCGGAGTTACACAGGTTACATAGTAAGCTTTTTCCAATTTCATATTGTCATATTTCGTGGAGGGGGAATAGGGAGAATGCACTACAAAAATTAAAAATATTTTCTAACCTAATTTTATTTCGTTTCTTGTGTCATTTTCTACACTGGAAAAATGTTGCAAACAATTGAATTTCTATAGGTTGCTCTAAATATAAATTTATCTGAAGGCCCGTTACTATTGCATATATTCTTTTTTTATAATGTACATATTTCTATCCTCTTTTATTATCTGTTCTTTTCGTTTTGTTCTAGCATGAATTTTTTTTTTTTATTTATGACTCAAACTTGCGTTCTTTCACGTATTTTAATTTTTTAACATATGTATTCCAACTTTTTCTTTTAATTTACCATCGACATATGTTTTGCTACTTCCACTAGTGGTACAAATTTAATGGGTGCAAACAAAACTATCTTTCTTTTCCTCATCGTCATTTTTCCCATTTCTTTTTTTCCCCCGTAGTTACATTTTCTCCTCCTCTGAAGATTGATTCGCGTCTTTATTCCCCTCGACTCTGGTTTTGCCAACTTTATAATTTAGTGATTGTTTTTGAGTCTAAAAGTAGTACACATTCCTAAATTAAGCTACACGGTATCATCATGTTCATGCAAGTAACGAGTACACGCTCTTCTGTTGACAAACCATTCATCCTCCCCTACATTGTGATGTAAAATGTATATCCCGGAGACAGTAGGGCGAATGTTGCCAACCGAGCAAACAGCCTCGCCATAAATTCCCGTCGGCTAGAACAAAAACCCCCTAAACAGTTGTCAAAAGTGTCAAATGGTCCGTCGACGCTCGAAGTGGCGGAGAACCTCGAGCGAGCCCCAGAAAGCGAAAAAAATGCAAGTGACGTCATCGCCGTCGCCCATTCCCGCGTAAAACCCGTCAAATTAGACATTTACGCCTCGACGTCCAAGTTGGCGTCGTCGTCTCGATCCGCTCGCTCTTCAACTGTTCTCGTCCCGGCCGTCCGCGATGCACGCGCCTTCGCCTTTCACTCGTCTCCCGTCTTTATCTGGCGCGTTGTTGCTCCGACGCGCTGTTGCCGTCTCCGTCGGCGGGACCGGGGCCGCACAACAAAATAAAAAACCCACAAGCTCGACTCCTGCCAGCTCATCTCTCCCTCTCTCTCTCCGCCCGTGCACGGTGGACTGCCCTTGTCACGGCCGTCGACCGCGGCAACGTCGCAACTTATCACAACCGGCAACGCCGCGCCCGACTGTATGCACCGGCTGCTGCGATGTGTTGTCGGATTTTTTACGTCTATTGTTATTTCGATGGAATTTTCGACGGGAACGTTCGCATACGTCCGTCTCTCTCCGGCACGTGGAAAACCGCTCAAGGACACGGATTCGATGAATGGTGCGGCGAGCACGGCGGGGTGCGAGGGAGGCGGCGATTTTTCTGGCCGCAGCCGTAAATAGTTCTCCCTTTTTTTCTTCTTTGTATTCTCTTTCCGATCTGAAGAATTAAAACGTACAGCGCGTCGTGTTTTATCACGCTGCGTCTTGTTGATGTTTGAGGAACCGTCGCGGGCGTCGGATCAAGGGTCGTCTCGTGAACTGTCACTTCTGACGTTTGGAGAGGCGGCGGCCATGTTTGTTTTTCGCAGGGCGAGTGGGCCGGGAGCTCTTTTACGATTCGAATTGTGCGTGTTGGACGTGGGCAGACAGCCCTACCTTGGTGTTAAGAGAACCTTGGGATTGTTACTTTCTTTTTAACAAGAAAAGAAATCGGTTACTCAGTCTGTTTTGTAAAAAGAGCCCCGCCTTCCACGGCCGTAAATAAGCGGCGGTCGTGAAAGGACATGTTTTCGAGTCGGCGGGGATGGATTCCTTACTTTTCACTTTTTCTATTTCGACACGAAAGAATCTCAACGCAGAAGGAAAAAAGAAAAACGAAATCTTGATTTGTGCTTTATTCCAAAGAATACACAGTGAGCCCCAAAAGCTTCAACGTAAACGCACATTACGCACCGGCAGTCCTTCGAAAAAATGAGCTCAAGCCCAAGTCCCAAGATAACACACTTGTTCTGTTTTGGGCGGCTCTAAAAAGCGTTCAAAACAATCTGTGCTTGTCGTTTCCATTAACGTACGTCGCAGCTTCATAATCGCAGACGTGAAACGTCATTTATTTAGCGAACAAGCACTGGTGTGAATTGTTTCTGCTGTAAGAGGCACTTCATTTTAGATCCAACCAAGATGGTTTTTGCTTTGAATTAATCTATGATCAGGGTGAGGTTATGTGTCTGGAGTGTCTAAGCGTAGTTACTCCAAGGTGACACACAGCGAGAGAGAGAGAGAGAGGGCGGAAAGCGCGGCCCGCGTGACCACTTTTTTTTTTTTGAACGGTCGTTATAACGGAAGAATTTGTGAAGCTGCAGCGATAGGCGCGATGTTTTTGTGAACGTTTTGCAAAGTGCAATAGGAAATTAATATCGGTGAACGGAGTAATTCGTAATCGAATGCGACATTAACGAGATTAGTTACGTTGTTTAAAATTGAAAAATAAAAGTTATTATATTTTGATGTTTTTCTCATAACATTGTAATGGATTCGTTCGTTCGTTGTTGCGGGTCGAATCTGAAAAACAAAGTATTAACAATTGCGCAAGAGCTACAGCCGTGGGGTATTTAATAAAATGATGTAGAAATTATTTGTGAAATTGCTGTGCAAATTTCGAATAATCACACAAAGGCAGAAGCACACGAGATTTTATGGAAGTTCTTAGTATATGTGTTTTTCTTTGTTTTTAGCGTACTTATCCATTGTTTGTCCAGTAAGTATTTTTTGTACTTTTTATTGTAAAGTTGCCCAAACGCAGCGAATAAAAAAATTGGACAGCTAGATCGTTGCTTTCGCTTTTGACTGAGAGTTCGTTCACTTTTGCATCAAAGAATTTACAAATTTTTAATAGAATATTGGATTTAAGAATCACACTGCGTTATTTAATTTTACTGTCGTGTTGTATTGGATTCCGGAACGATTCCAAACGAGGTTTGTGCAAAAACAGACATTCAAATTTGAAAAAGTGTTATACAGTGTGTCGCATTTAAATTTTGTATTTTTCTCTGTTTTTGCGTACGGTTCTAAATTAAATACTTGGGTCAATCAGGAAACTGATTGGTCTCATTTTTTAATTTAATAATTAAAGCGGTTAAATGTTGCTTATTCGTTAAAATATCAGTTTTAAATGTTCTTTATTCTGCATTCACGTTGTTTTTTGGAAATTTTGCATTTAATTTGGTAGTGAAACTCTGTTGAATTAGGTTATGTTTTTTTTTTTGAGTTTGAGGTTATAAATAGCGTCAATGTCTAGTGCATTGTTTTCGGTTTTAATAGTTTGCAATAGAAGAATACTCAGAAAAATGGTAAAAATAATATGTATTACAAATTATTACCAAACCATTCAGAAGTACACAGATATTATTTTTTTCATCATAAATAAATCCTTTAAGTATTTTCCATTTTTTAAAATATGTATATAATGTGAAGAAGTTACCAAAATATTAAAATCCTAATAATAATTAATTTTTTCCAACATCGCTAATGAAAATGATACTTTCATCACTCAATTTAGTGAGGAAAATAGGCGTTTGCATCACTAGTGAGGAAAATGGAGAAAGTAAACTCACTAGTGACGAAAATTTATTTAACAATCTACTACATTAACAATCTACGATGTACCTACTTATTAATATAAAAATTTAAAACACTGTTATTATTATTAATTGAAACTCCAGATCCGGAAGATTAAAAAAATAGGGGAGTAAAATAATTATAAAGAAATTTAAAATTGAGACTCATTTTCATAAGCGACGTTGGAAAAAATAGTAACGGGCCTTCAAATAAATTTATATTTAGAGCAACCTATGGAAATTCAATTGTTCGCAACATTTTTCCAGCGTAGAAAATGACACAATAAACGCCTCGACATTTTAACGAAATAAAATTAGGTTAGAAAATATTTTTAATTTTTGTAGTGCATTCTCCCTATTCCGCCTCCACGGAATATGAATATGAAATTGGGAAAAAGCTTACTATGTAACCTGTGTAACTCCGGAGAATAATTGGTTACCTACAAAAATTACTTTACACTGTTAAAAGATTTAAAACGTCTCCTACGCCTACTCTAAATGTATATTTATTTGAAGGCCCGATATATGTACACAATTCGTGATCAAAGTGCGATCAGGCACTTAGGGTGTAATATACTATTCCTATCCCCTTTTTCCATAAATATTTTATTGAAAAACATATTTTTTAAATAGCCCCTAAATAATTCTACTTAGGGTATTAGAAACATTCGAAAGTTACCAACGCGTTTCTTGCTTTAACTTTGATCTAATCAATCTATCGTCACTTTCAAATTTCGTAATCATTTCAATGTCAGCGGAAACCGAAAACTATTACGTATTTATAAATAGGATAGATTTTATTTATTTATACGAAAGATTATATTTTTAACTGATGCTACATTAACAGATAACATTTTTTTAATTATAAAATTGGGAAAAAAGTTGTCCAAAATCGCATAACATTTTTAGGCCTTCCTGTATTTTTATTTTTATTTATTTTAATTTGTGGAGGACTCTTTTTTATCAAAAATCTGAAAAACAAGAAACAACAAAATTCTAACATTTGAACTGTCAATAAAGTTCTAAATAAATATGTACAAACAAGTAGTATTTAGGTTTGGCCAATTTATTTGTTATTTTTTATCAGTACATTAAATTATATCTCTGTGACAACACTTAGGAGTGCGAAGCGCGTTCGAAATGAGTTTTCTGAGTGATTTTTCACGTCATCTCCGAAAACTACCCCCAAAGTAAGTTTTTTTATTTCCCAAAATTAAAAAAAAAAACTGGCCAAACCAGCATAAAACAATCAAGACGAAAGAAATCTTGGAAGTTTGCCATTGTTTGTCTTTGCTATTCACTGTTTTAATTAATTTTTCAAAAAGTTTTTGACTGTCAACATGACCCCACTTTCGCAATCCCTCTGTAGATTGTGGATCTCCACGGACGGACACACCTGCCGAAACAGCCGACGTCCAGAACACGCACAAACCTTTTTGTCCTGTCGTGCATCGCCAAAAGTGCAAAACTAGCCAACCGCGAAATTCCCAAAACTGCATCAACACCGCTAATGGTCCGTAACAAATGCATCGGCAGATTTTCGCGATTGCTTCAATCCATGGGAATCGACAGCACCGAAGCGCGTTTTGAAAGCATACAATTATACAGGATAAAACTGAAATTCTCTTATCGGTTATGTTTGTTAATCTAGTCATTCGAAAAATGTACCGTCAAGGTTAGTCGTTTCCGGAGAAACCGAAAACTGTCTGATGTGGTCCCGGCTTAATTTACACTGTCGCCAGTGCGGGGGATGTTTCGTGGCGGGAGTACGCACCCCAAGAATGATCCAAGAATAATCGATTACGAAATCGGTGGCAAAGGCGACCTTGATCCGTGCCCCCCGGCAGTTTTTTTTCTTTTTCTCTTGTTCAATTTAACATTTTGTTGTTCGGCGAGATTAAGCGGCCATATTTTATCCGTCGCCGCGTTCACGACACCAATGTGGTTGTAGACAACGTAATTAATGTTGTCATTAGTATTCGGTCTTTTGTTTATTGTTTCATTCAACTCTCGAATTTTTATTGCACGTTCCACCCGAAACGCGCTTCTTTTACAACAAATTTAATGTCGCCGATGGGGGTGGCGAAACATTGAAAAGTCGGTAAAAATAAAGGGTTTTGCTCCCTCGAGTTGCAGTCGCGGCATCGCGTTCTAAAATTGACTTTTGAACCTGCATCGTGACTTGTCCGGGGGTAAATAATAAATGGACCGTTCGTGGGGGATGATCCAGAAATAACTGACGAAGAGTAAAACCCAACCGGTATTGTTTGAATTTTTAACGTTCTCCTTGCATCGCTCATTTCGGTCTTTGCACAGCGTATACAGTGCGGCCCAAAAAATCCTCCCACTTCCCTGACAGCACCTCGCCCCCGCGAGCAATTTGTTCCAATCGTGTTTTTTCCGTTCTTTTATTCTATTATTTGAATTTTTAACGTTGTCCCTGTATTGCATGTTTCAGTCTTTGCACCGCATACACAGTGCGGCGTAAAAAATCCTCCGAGTCATCTCATCGCACCTCGCCCCCGCGAGTGCTTTCCCGGTATCGGTGGTCCGATCGTTTTTCGTTTTGTTGTTTTTTGTTTTATTTCTTTTGTTTTTTCGTGACCTGGACGCCATTAAAGTTTTACGACGCCGTCCCGAAATGTCAAATTTCGTGTCCGCGATGAGCAATCGATGATGTCAGTCTTCGGTAAAGCGAAAACGCGAACGAAGAGTCGCGAATTTTTTCGATGCTTTCGCGAAGCAAATGAATTTTAAATAGGCGACGGACAAGGTTAACACAGCCTGGAAGCAATTTTCAGACAGGACAATGTTCAATTCAGGACGGAAAAAAGATATGAGTTTTTAATGGACGAAAACAAAATTAGCGATGCGGTTTTTGCGCCGGTACGAAGAGTACAATTGATGGCGGGGCAGGGGTGGCTCTAAAAAAATATTTTCCTTTTCGTTTCGCTTTTCTTACTCCAGGTTTTTCCGTGACGTACTACAACTTGGTGATAAATTAGGTTATGGTTTTATCATTGCGTCATAAAGGGTGTTTTTTTTTAAATGTGGCGTCGAAGTTGGCGTTGAAGAGTCGTCAGTCTCCAGACTAAAAACACAAACAACGCAAAAAGTGAGGTTAGATTTAAACAGCTGATCCGTGGTGCGTTCACAATCGACTCTTCAACGCCTGCTTCGATGAGAAATTTAAATGAACACCCGATATAAATTACGAGGTTTGGAAAATGCGCTGAAGGAAAAGAAGTTTTACAAATGGTACTGTCAAAGCTCTTTTGATAATTAGAAAATTTGATGTACATGCGCTTACTTTTTTGTTACTTTCAAGATACCAACAATAAGTACTGCAGTCATTCTTGTGGATACTTAAAAAGTGGTTTCTGAAATAAGAAAAAATAAAAATAATAAAGAGTAAACAATTTTTTGCGTCTTTTAGCTTTGACTTTTCAAATTCTCATTGTGTGACCCCTGTTTCTTTTCTCTTATTTGTTCCACAAGTCTTTGTTTTTTAACATTATTTCTTCGCATTCAATTTTCCTAACACGTTTCAAACTCCTCGGAGCCATTTCCCACTCATCCTTTTCCTCTTCCATCGACACCCCTTTCTCTACCGACACACCTTTGCTCGCATCTTTCCAAATTTTCCATTTCCATCGGAACCCGCATCCTTTCTCCTTTTTATTCTTCGCCTCATCATGGAGCGTACCAAACACGACCGGATCCTCCGCACGACAAGATTTTTTCTATCAAAACCCGTCAGCGAAATAATCGCCCGACTATCACACGCGCCCGCATTTTTCCCACTTCCGACGCCACTTCTCGGGACCACCTCGCGCCGAAACAAAGACATTTTCACTAATCTGTAAATCCTCATCTGATGTCCATGGGGCGTACTTCCTACAGACGTGTGACGCCGGCTTAACCACGCGACACAAGCGATAATAAAGCGACGTTGCCGGCTCTCCAATTATCGTAATTCGTGCAGTTTTTTTTTGGGCAAGTTTTGAAAGTACGTTTTGTTCTCGACTTCCAATTATTCCCATTTGGGAATTTTAATACTAGATAGAGGTCGACTATTATTATTGTTATTATTCTTGTAAGTGTGCGCTCCTAATGACATTTTAATGATATTCCTCTGCCGCGTCATTTTTAATGTAATTATGAAGGGTCACGTGTTGTCCGTTATTATGCCGTCCAGACAAGATGGCGTTCGGTCGTCCCGTTGCTGCATCAAGTCGGCCGCGCGTTCTTCTTTTTTTTTATCGATAGGAGGCGACGCGATTTACCTCCTTATTTCGGTGTTAACCTCGCTTCCGGTCAAGATATGTGTTATAATTGATGCACTTTCTTCGTCGAGGACGTGCACCTTTACGGTTGCCGTCCCTCTCTCTCACGCCCGCGTAACGGTCTCGCTTTTTTTTTTTGACAGTTATGCACGGCCGCCTCGACCAAGGGGCGACACCCGGTATACCACGGTTCATACGATAAACAAGTGACTGTCGTTCGGCGAACAAAGGTCGGTTTGAGCGTCGGTTCCGAAGGCTGTCCTTGAAAAGTCCAAGTGAGTTTTCCCGATGGCCCCAAGTGCCCGGAAGTATTGATTGTTTCGGCTCCGGGTCCGCAGCGGGCGGTTCCGGAAAGACCGAAATTCGAGCGCCGCCTCTGTTTACGAAAAACATATTTTCCAAAGTTAAAAATAAGAAGCGGGACGAAGGTCGATCGAAAATAGACGGGTTGGCAGATGGGCCGCGAACAAAATAGAAAATATACTCCCAAAAATACATAGTTCCAGTGGCGTCGTAACACGGTGCAGGGGTACTCACGGATTCGGCGGACGCCGCTGGCAAAATTGCGAAAAAGTGAACGTCGGGGGGAGGGGGGTAATAGATCGTGGTGAACGGTCGCAACAGCCAGAAGCAACGATCTGGACCGAATTGCTTCGAGCACCGAACAGCAATGCGATGTCAGCGCAAACGTCTCCACGAAAATCCCAAGCAGACTGGGAAAGACGATCGTCGTTTGTCTCGTTCTAGGCGTGGTGGGGCGGTAACGCCCACCGGAGCCTTCCTGCCCTCCCGAACCAAAACATGGGGCGAGCTTCCTGGTCGGCGGCCAGAGAGGGCGCTCCGAAATCGCGACGGCAATTGTTACGCGGAGACCTCCCGGCCGTTATTTATCGCGTCGATATGAGTAATGATAGTGTTCCGAATTTTTGTTTTGGGCTCCGTCCGGATTCGATTGTCTCCACCGCCCCACCCTCGCAGGGTAGCGATGGCCGCTCGGCTCGTCCAATCGGGAGAGCCGTCGGGTCACGTGGCTCGCCGGGACCGCCCCCATCGCCCGGCCATCCGCGGTCGGGGTCATTGCTTCGTGCGATCTCACACGGAGATTAGCTCCGGCCGCGGCCAAGGAGAATTTCAATTTTTTTTTTCTGCCGGGTTGTCGCGCTGCACGCCACCAGATTCGGGACCGCGCGGTTGGCAGCGCCGGACCTACCTGCTATTTATAGTAAATTGAACGTCACGATCGTAATTTGGCGGATTGTTCACGTGAACGGCGAGTGGATTTATTGTTTGTATGAATCGGGGGGCACGGGGTTATCGAGGCCAGACGCAGATATAATGGACGTGTTTCTTTTTTTCTCTCGCTTCGTTTTTTGTTTTTTCGTTGCGGGTTTGATCGATCGGCGAGGTTCTTCCGCGTGACTCACCTGTCGGAGGTGGCGCGAGATGGCGTCGCCGCTCGACAATAAAAATGTGCACTTAATGGGTAAACAGAGAGTTACGAAACCGGAGACGGTTATCTCAGGCGATGCCGACGTTACAAGGTCAACGGATCTGGGTCGATTTCGGTTCTAGGTGACGTAGGAGGGATCACCGTAGATTTTTTTTACTGTTCGGTACGGTCACAGTCATCTAGGGACTTTTGCGGAAATCCACCATCCTAGGGATTTTTTTTTAATTGACGTACGCATCAAAACAAAAATCTGTCAAAACATTTTTTGACGTCATGTTCGTAATAAAACAATTTGCATTTCCCGACTACCACGATTAAAAACATACGAGTATGTCGGAAATGTTATCGAAATGTCATCACGTGACGTTTCACTTATGAGCGTTTACATTCTGGAATTTCTGGATTCACAGTCGGAAAACTAATACATATCTGTTCCAAGGAATTTCATATATTTTCCAGGAATCTGAACGTAATTTCAATGCTAACACTGCAATTGTTAATTGTGCTCGTCACGAGTACAGTGTGTTCGATAAAAAATATCCCAGAAGTGAATTTGGAAATTACGTGAACAAAAGATGCGAGATGTTTAATCTGAATCTAGTCCTTGGGTACATACTTACGAAAACAACACAATTTATAAATCAAATTTGACAGTTGATCTCGATTTCATTAAAAAAAAATATATCTAATTGAAAATGTCGCCATGAAGTGACGACACTTCGGTGATTCACTTTGAAAATTATCACGATTGTAACCAGCGTTAAAAAAGATTTGTGGTCACGTGTCTCAAGTCGTCATTTTAATGGTATTTTTTGACATTAGCTTAACGCACATAACCTCATTTCGTTTGCCATTTTAATGTCGGTTACTTCTAAAAGGAACTGTTCGTTTTTTCGCCGAATAAGTGACAGTTTGACAGCTACACCGTCAGGTGACGGAGACGAGAGCAGAGTGGTCACTTGACCACAAGCTTTTTTTGAACGCACGTTGCAAATTGAATTTTAAGAGGATCACGGTCAGGTGTGACAGATGGATTGGTTCACGGTTTTGCCGTCGGCGCTGCGCTGTCAAGATGACAGGGGAGTCGCACGGAACGTGTTTCAAAACTGTTTATTAATTGCTTAGGAAAGTGGAGAGCAAGTTGTGTAATTTGTGAAAGGCACCATCTTGTGGGTGGACACGGGAATGGAAAAATGTTCAAAGCGCCAACGGCTAAACCAGGAACTAGTCGAATTTAAGGAATTACGACTGCGACTGTACCGTGCTAGAATCTTATTTTAATTTTAAGTCAAGGCTTTGAATTTATTAAATTTGAATGTAAAAAAAATCAACCTTTTATGATGTTTTTTATACTTTTTATACAAGATGTATAGAGTGTTTCATTTAATTGTGGGGCTAAAATGTTACCAAATGGTGTATATTTATGCTCCTTTAAACAAAAAAATTATCAATCCGAAAGCTTCAAGAACCCTAGTTTTTAATAGTATTGGTGATTCAAAATGATTGTGGCCAAGTATGGCAACTATGTACGAAAATTTATGTGGCAACTGTGTGAATGGGGTAGAGTTGACATTTGTATGACTTTTCATAAGCGTGCATTTGATTTTTTCAATTCCATTTCATATTGATTTGACAACTTACAAAATTGCGCGACTATGAACTGTCAAGGAAATGTCAACTCTACCCTACCCACACAGTTGCCACGTAAATTTTCGTACATAGTTGCCATACTTGGCCACAATCATTTTGAATCACCCAATATGTATTTATTGTTGTCTCTGTTTGTTTTCTGACTTTTTTTTTAATTACAGATAAAAGAAATGTTATCTATTTTTAGTTGAATGTAATTTATAAAACTGATAATATTTGATTTACGAGTAAATTTAATCAATGTATAGTATTGTAAAATAAAAGTAAACAAAGCTGTTGTGTAGTAACTGAAAAGATTATTATTTATAATATACCCAGTGAATGGTGAACTTTGGTTCGAGTTTAGCATCTTTTAAACATTAAAAATTCATATGAAAAATTAACATTTTTTTAAATGCAAATTGTGAACGACCTCGTGACGGTATCAGTATTTTTTATTATTATCATTTTGTTTCTATTATTTTCCAAATTTAGAATAATATTATTATGTATTACTTATTATTAATACCAATGTCGAAAACCTAATAAAGATTTTTTCCATGTGGGTGTATCTTTTTTCAAAATTACTCTTTGATTTTTGGATATCACAATGAACTTAGAAGATAAAGAAGATTCCGTCAAGAACGCTTAATAACATAATAATTGAAATATCGAGTCTTCATTTAAATTTATCCTCAAAGAAGGCGTTGTAGAATCGATTGTGAACGCACCACGGATCATCTGTTTGAATCTAACCTCACTTTTTGCGTTGTTTGTGTTTTTCATATACATAACTATAAACTTTATAATTATATGGTGTTTTTACTCTGCAGACTGACGAGTGGTGCGTTCACAATCGATTCTTCAAGGCCAACTTTAGAGATAAATTTAAATGAACACTCGATACTAATTTCCTCTACAACACTGCAATTGCTAAATTACTCTTTACGTAGAGATTGCTAAATTTTAAATTAGTTTTTTTTTTTTAGGTGTCAATCTTACAATAACGTCTGTAAGCTTTACTAATTTGTGAATTAATTTAGCCGTTTAATTAAATCGCCAAACTTGGCCTCCTTCTAATTAACAATAGTTGCACAAACAGTAAACTTAGATTTTTGTACTAGATACGTCGTTCCAGAATTACAACAAACCGAGTGATTCAGCACCAATTAAAAATCACTGTTCGGTCCATTGTTAAATTACCATAACCGAATCAACTTACAATGAACGTTCTTTTTGCATTTGTTTTGTAAACCGGTGTTAAACCAACTGGACTCATTGAATTTCAAATCTGACGCGTCACACCTGAAATTACCATCAGTTCCTGTCGGAATATTTCTCCATCAGCAGGAATTTTTCGAATCGCCAAGTGCCACCGAATGACAGTTACGGCGGCCATTAAAACTCTAACGGTAATCCCGCCGAGACGTTAAACACCGAACTAATTAGCATTTTTCGCCGACAGCTTATCAGAATCGAGCAGGTTTCTCCATCTTCCGGCGGCGCTCAACGAGAAAAAGAAAAAAAAAACAATTACGAGATGATGCAACACATTTTGTGCTGATTTTAAAGATGGCGCTCTTGGGGGATTTTCAGTTTTGAAAAAATTACAAACGCGAGAAGTCATTTTGGTTGGTACGCTCGTCATTTCTATCAAATGCGAAACTTTTTGGTTATTTTCGTTCTTGGCGTGTATAATTTGACAGCTGACGGAAACAAAAGCATTTGACAGTAGATATTTTGGAACGCACTTGATTTGTTCGGGGTGTTATTTTTTGGACACTCTGTATTGCTGTGTTGGGGGTTTGGAGTGGTTCGAGTGTGAGCATCGATCGGTCGTAAAGGTTCTTTACCTCTTTTCCAGACCGAACCACAGCCAAGCCGCGACGGATATCTACAAGCCCTCGAGGTCGCCACTGTCGACAGCAGCCCGCTATCCGTACCCCGCATCTCCGCAACTGCCCCAAGCCCAGCCGACCATCAGCCAAGTGCAGGTGTCGGCGCAGAGATACCCGCCAGGAACGGCCGTCTACACCGGGAGCTACCGCGATTACCGCCCCCAGAGGATATCCCTGCTGCATCCCGAATATGCGAGCGGGCGGAGAGACGCCCTGCCGGGAGGGGCGGGCGTCGTCCACCTGGACAGCGTCTCGCAGGGCCAACAGCCCATCAAGAAGATCAGGTTGCAAGAGCACAGGGACATCCAGCCCCTGAGGATAGACACGAGAGTAATGCAGCGTGCGACGGTCGAGGCGGAAGCGGATTAAACCGATGTGTTTCAGGAGCAACCCGGCACCTACAACCCCCAAGTGGAGGCGATATCGCCCACCCTTCCCGACCACCTCCAGCAGGAAGAGCAGACGTTCCGCACGACTAAAGACGAGCTGATCCAGCAGATCGGCAAGGTGGACCGCGAGATCGCCAAAGCGGAGTCGCAGATCACCATCCTGAAGAAGAAGGAGAAGGAACTGGAGGAGATTGCAAACAAACCGTCCGTCAAATCCGAAGTCGAAGAGGATGCCCAACCGAAGCACCAGAGTCTGCCGCAGAAGATCTACGCCGAGAACAGGAAGAAGGCGCAGAACGCGCACGCCAAGCTAGACTCGCTGGGGCCCAAGGTGGAGTGGCCGCTCTACAACCAGCCGAGCGACACGGCCGTCTACCACGAGAACAAGAGGAAACATCTCGCCTTCAAGAGCAGGCTGTTGGAGTACTTCAAGAAGAGGCACGCGGAGAAGAGCGCCAGGAACGCCTACCTCACCGAGACCTACAGCAAGCTGATGCAAGAGTGGGTCAGGAAGGTTGACAAGATCGAAAGCAGCACGAAAAGGAAGGCGAAGGAGGCGAAGAACAGGGAGTTCTTCGAAAAGGTGTTCCCGGAGCTGCGGAAACAACGCGAAGATAAAGAGAGGTGAATGGAGTGATTTTTGACAGTTGACATTTCACGTCGACAATTTCTTGACACGAAATAATAATGATTGTCGACTGGAATTTCAACAAATTTGTTATAATTGTCATTGTTTTGTTTGTTGTAAGTTTCAGTGATACTAATTGAGATAAGTTTTAGGTTTAATCGAGTGGGGGCCCGGGTTAAATCGGAGGCCGACATGGAGGAGATCATGGACAACCTCCAGGAACAAGCTTTAGAGGACAAGAAGATGAGGAGTTACGCTGTGATTCCTCCCATTCTCCTCGACGCAAAAGAGAGGAGAATAACCTACCACGACAACAACGGGTTCATCGACGACATGGAACTGGTGTACAAGAGTCGACAGTTCCTCAACATATGGACGCCCAGTGAGAAAGAAATCTTCAAAGAGAAATACCTTCAGCATCCGAAGAATTTCGGTGTAATAGCGTCGTTCATCGAACGAAAATCCGTTTCTGACTGTGTTCAATATTATTATCTAAGCAAAAAGACGGAGAACTACAAACAGCTACTGAGGAAGTCTAGACAGAGGACGAGATCCTCCAGGAACAACACCCAGAAGGTCAACAGCAGCGCCAACACCTCCGTCGTGGACATTCTGACGCCTGGTCAGCATCATTAGCTTTGTCAATAAACGTGTCACGAGCTAATTTAGGTTGTTTTCTAGGGGTGACGACGCGACTCCAGCGGGAGCAGCAGCAGCAACGGACGGTGGTGCAGCAGACGCGCGACACCCCCGCCGAGTCGTCGACGGCGCCCGCCCCCGCCTCCGTCCCGACGTCGACCGCGACGACGACCACCACCTCGGCGGGCTCGACGCCGCCGTCCGCCAGTCCACCGACGGCGAGCGCGACGTCGACGACGACCTCGACGGCGCCGCCGTCGACCGCCACCACCACCACGACGACGACGACGTCGGTCGCGACGACGGTGATCACGAGCAGCGGAGGACCGGTCATGTCGACGGCGGCGTCGGTGGTGACGTCGAGTGCGGGCAGTGTCCAACCGACGTCCCCCAAACCCGCGGACAACGCCACCACGGAAACCAAGACCAGTTTCAGTGATTTTAATTCGTTCGAGGACTACAGGAGTCAAGCGGGAAAGTTTTTTGGGGACGACGCCAAGGGGGACGGTAGCGCGACGGCCGCCGACGCGGCCCACGACGGCGTCGTCGTAACGGTAAAGAAGGAGAACGAGCCGTCTGTCCAAGAAGTCGCCAGGTAAAGGAATCGGCACAATTAAAACGACTAAAACGACCGTTGACAGGTCGTTTGACAGTTAAATGACTGCACGTTTGATGTTTATTCCAATTCGTGGCTTAAATGTTGGTAGAAGATATTTTCATATTTGATGGCGGAAACAAAAGAGTGAGAAATGTCACAAATTTATATTGTCAGTGTCAAATTTCTCAAAGACGTTCGTGATTTCGACAGAAATGCAGCAAATTGGCAATATGAAAGTTATTCATCGTCGAACCAGAGACAACATTTGTAATACGTTTGATTGTATGAGAATAACTTTTCCTTTTGAACCACTACAAAAATTGGTTCCCTTAGAATTTATTTTTTCAATCTATTTAGCGAAAATTTAAATTTACCTAGACATTCCTTTTTACGGCGTTTATGAGAAATTTGACACTGACAATACATTTTTGTGACATTTCTCAGTCTTTTGTTTCCGCCACCAAATATGAAAATACCTCTACTGCTTCAGTATACACCGTGACCTTGACAGCAAGTTACAAGCGAAGCGTTTTCGTGAAGAGCAATTTAATGTTTTTCATTACGCATTACGTATTCATTTAGCATTTACGTTCGAGTAAAATTTCGTAAATACTGATGCAGTGATGCCATCTCGAGAATGTGTCAAAATTGCGAGTTTGCGAGTGGAAACATATTTTATGCTTGTTTTCATTTCTTTTGTGAGTTAATCTAGTGCGTAAGGATGGTAATTTAAATACAAGGACGAAAAGAAAACGGATAGGTTAATTTTCAGTTGCAGTTTCCTGTAATTTCTGCACAATTTAGTGTCGGTAGTCGTTGGTAGATGGCGCGGCGGTGAATTTTCCAAACATTTCCCTTCCATTTTCGCAATTGAATTCCGCCGCCCACGGAAGAACCACGAACAAACAAACATTCAACGTACTCGTCGCAGATATTTTTCCCGATATCGTCGAAATTAGCATTTCATTTGTTCGCGGAGCATCCCCGGCTCGATCCACCCTCACTGTTTTCCGGCATCGCGATTCCGTCCCAAAGTCAATTAAAACTCGTCAATTTACAAAATTGATATGTAAGTTTGTTCGATAATTGTGCAGTCAGCAGTAATACCAACTCCCCGGGGGCAAAGAATCACTCCCCTAGATTGTAATGCAAATCGTGTTTGTCAGAGAAGCAAACCGGATTCCAATCAGAGATATTACTCTCTCTTCCGACAACGAGCGACGAAAATCCAGCAGAATTTATTTTAATATGCATTTTTCACGCCGGAGATGTCATCACCGGTTGTTTGTCTTGTCGGTTGGTAGTGTTGTCTACTTGAAAGATCGCAATGACAGTTTGACAGTTGGTTTTATTATGATTTTGTTTCGCAGCGGAGATCAAAGCATGACGTCTACCACGCCGTCGGCCACCATCGCCGAGACCAAGAAGAAGAAAGAGAGGAGAAAAGACAAAGAGAACGCCAACGTGGAGACGAGCGACGAAGAAGCGGCCGAAATGCCAGGTTGGTACCGCTGACACTCTCAAAGTCTAAACAATTTTTATTACACCGTTGGTAATACATTAAATGATATGTTATCTGATGAATGTGTGCGGGGCCGGAGAGAGAACAATTCCATTTTTGAGCATTTGAGCAATTCACACGTCGCTGTTGACAGCCTCGACGTCTATGGCGCTGCCGCTGTCGCTGTTGTTCTCCGGTACCATCTCGTTGTTCTTGTTGTTGTTGTCGGCCATCTCCTCCGCGTGGCACATCTTCCTGTGCTTGTGGACGAAATAGTAGCTGGGGAATTTCGAGCCGCAAGTCTTGCACGGGTAGTACTGCACGTTCATGTCGAGCAGCTTCACCTCCCTCTTGTTCTCTTTGGGGGCGGCGGTGGCGCTCTTCGCGTCCAGACTGACCGGATTCAGGTGTCTGCGGGCGTGCTTCTGGTAGCAGTACTGCGACTTGAACGTGTGGTTGCAGTACAAACAAGTGAACATCTCGCTGTTGCCCCCCTGGTTCTCGTCGCTCATCTGCTGCCCCCTTATGCTCTCGTTCATCACCTTGTTCATCGCCGCGTTCTTGTTCACCTCCTGCATCTCGTACACGTTCTCGCTGTGCTGCTGCTGTCCGTAGTTCTTGTTGACGACGCGGTGGAACCGCACCGGGCCGTCGCAGCAGGCTATGTCGATGATCACCTTGTCGGCCGTCCCCTCGCCGCTCCTCTTCTTCGTCTTGTTCTTCTCGGGCTTGCTGTGGGGCTTGTCTTGCACCGCCGCCTCGTCCTTCGAAGTCGACGGTCGACTCTTCTCCTTGTCGCCGCCGGCGTTGACCGCCTTGAAGGGGGTCGCTTCGGATTTCTGCAGGTGGGAGAAGGCAGGAGCGTAGATCTGTTGCGTGGGGGGCGCGGCCTTGCGGCTCGCGATCGGCTTGATGATCGAGGGGCGGCTGTCGACGGACGGCTGGCTCTGCAGCAGGAACGAGCGGCAGATCTCGAGGGCGCGGGGCATGTGCAGGATGTGGGTGGCGAGCAAAATGTTGTAGATGTTGGTCAGGTTCAGATCTAGATAGCCGGTGTACATGAACGTCAGCAGGGACGAGAACTCGTCCACATTCACGTTGGGGACGGCGATGGGGGCGGGACCTGAAAACAAACCAGATAAGGTACCACTACACATTCGGTACGGAAATCATCCGAATTCGGACGGAGATTATGACGCATCCGCGAATTTACCGGCCTGAATGCTGTGCATGTTTTTTTCCAAAAAGTACACAGGGCATCCGGCATTTCAAGAAAATCGACGTTGCGTCCTTATCGATTTTGAAAGTCGTAATAGACACCGATGTTGATATAATTTGGCCGTATTTACAGTGATCCTTCCAGGTAAATTGTATTAATTACCAAATTATTTAAATTACGTTCGATTTTACGTTAAGAGTCCATTTATTTTGATTAATTAAATTGCTAAATTAATGCTCCCCCAAATGGAAATAAATTATAATCCACTTTAAGAAAAAGAGACGGAAGAAATAATAATAATAGTGATAAGAAATAATTGAATTTTACGAAGCTTTGGCGATGTAATAGAAAGAGAAATGTTTCACTAGAAAAAACATAATGATATAATAAATTGTAATAAAATAAAAAATAAGTAAATAATAGGACCCCGTTTGCCTAAATTCCAAGTGATGACAAGTTCGATGCTTCTACGCTTTAATTATTTTGGTATATTAATTAGTTAAATTAAAATTATGATTATCACCTAATAAAAAGTTAAAATGCTTTATATTGTAATTATTGAAATTAATTAAACTTATAATAATTAATGATCCTATAATTTTGCATTTAAATTTTGCCTAATTATTAATTTATTAATGTCCGGCCATTTTCTATTTAAAAACGTGACATCTGTCAACGAGAAAAGCGCATTGCAAACCTGTCGCAAGCTGGTCTAGTTACATTGTTTTTTTAATGTTGGTACGAGAGACATTTTAATTAATGGAACACAATTTCAAAATCGCTCTTCCACACACCTTTAGTTATTTCCTAACATAATTTAGGTCATACAAAATAATCCGACAAAATCTTCCTCGCGCAAATATTTTGTTGTATTTTTGAAAATTTGCCCACAGTAGCAGGAACTACAGTGTGAACCATAAAATATAATTCGGTATTTTTGTCGAGCTTAAAAAGTTTATGTGAAATATTTTTTGTAAAGCCACCATCTAGTTAGTGCTTTCGGCTTGATAAAGTTGGCAGCTTCGATTTTTGCCCGTCTGGATTTGTCCTCAAAACACGACTTGCACCGTTGAATTTTGCAAAATATACACCGAGTGGACAGAAGGTAATGACCCCCCTGTATATGAATCAAGAGAATAAGTGGTTGGATTTTGATTTTGGATTAAATCGAAAATATGTATACAGTGTTGTTTTTTTTTTTTTCTTTTTTTGGTGTTGGTGTTTTTTCCCGGGATGGGGGCTTAATTACCTGCGTGGTTGATGAGGGCAGCCTTGAAGAAGCCGCTATGGGCCGAGAGCACGGCCCTGTGCGCCGAGAACTGCGTCATCCCGGGGCCCACCTGGAGGGTGACGTCGGGGGCGCCGGCGGCGTGTGCC
This sequence comes from Tenebrio molitor, assembly GCF_963966145.1. Classification (NCBI taxonomy): domain Eukaryota; kingdom Metazoa; phylum Arthropoda; class Insecta; order Coleoptera; family Tenebrionidae; genus Tenebrio; species Tenebrio molitor. The sequence goes on from NC_091049.1 coordinate 2,303,410, forward strand.
GGTGCGGTCAAGTTGAGGGGCGCCGGTGGCAGGGCCGGGATGGGACAGGGCCCCAGCGAGAGCCAGGCCCGGTAGAGCGAGTACATCTCACGAGGGCCGACGCTCCATCGGTCGAAAACAAGAAGTAGCGATACTCGAAATATCTCTTGCGCGGTGCCCCTCGTGGCGATGTTGTCACAATCGAAGATCACGCAACACTGACAGATATCTTCATCAAATGTCAGTGCTTTATAACCATAATTCAAAATATTACCCTCTCTATTGGCGGCGAGAGGGTGGGGGCCGGCCGCCACACTCGTACTCTCTTCTACCCCTTTTCATTCTTTGCGCATCAACCCGGAGATCGCATCTATAATCGCGTATAATTGTTTCGCTTTGTTTGAGCGGGGTGGTGGGGGGTGATTAGGGTGATAACTTGAGGAATTTTTTCGACGACGTCGCGTGGCGGCGAGGTTTCGCGCCCCGCTCCGCCTCCGGGGGGCGGCCTGCCCCATTGGCGGATCGCTTCAGACGTTATTAATTTATTCGTTAAATACACTTAATTATGAGTGGAACGCACGCGCCCTGCCCGCCATTTTAATCAGAAGAATCGTCGTTAATTGAATGATTACCAATTAATTGGGATCCCGCTAAAAATTGCAAGCTTCGCTGCTTCCTCCGCAAAAGGTGGCCGAAAAAAAACCGGGCGCTTAATTAAGGACAGGGTTGTACCGGTGTCGGTGGCGGTTTTCTTTTGCCCCGTGACGTCACAAATAGGAAAATCGCATGCACGCCGATCGATTAGGAGTCGCGTTTTCTCAATCGTCCAGTCCCCGGCATCAATTATTCAAAGGAAAATAACATTATTGGCCCCCGATACCGATCAACAATTTCATTATTGCTTCTATTACGTTATTACCGCGTATTAATTTCGGTATTTTTCGATTAAAACCAATTAGAACGATGGCCGCACCGCGTACAAACAACACACAACACACGAAAAAACGAAAAACGTTTCGGTTATTAACTTAAAACGTGTACAATTTCGTTTTGAATTATTTATCGTCCGAGGAGCGATCAATTTTCGGTACGGGACATTGTTTAATTAATCACGTTCGACTGTTCCGATTTCGGGGCGATTTCGAGGGGGCCCCACTAATGAAATAAAGTAGTCGGCAAACAGCGCCAGTTCATTTGGAAAAAGTAGCTGTAGGCATTTCATCTCGAAAGATAAACTCGCGACGCGCACATACACAAGCGACGTCTCTGAAATAATGTTGGGGAGGTAGATTAATATTGGAGTTGGACAAATAAAGACGATATCAAAAATTTAATTAGGCGTTCCTGCGGTCGTTTTGGGGCCGCCAGGGAAGGGTTGCGGATTGATCAAGCGGAAGAGGTCGGAGTGCGGCGATTTGAAATTTTTTTTTTTGGGGCGTTGTGCGGAGGCTGATGTTGATTTTTCTCTGGTAATTTATGCAAAACGAGCGGCTGAATGTTATTTTATTTTCTGTTTAGAGACGACGGAGGGTTGGCAGAAGTGAGGTTATGTTCACATTTCTGACTCAATTACCGACGGTTTAATTTGCGTTCGTTAAGATGTTACCACCGCTTTGGGCGCGGAACGGCAATTTTTTACGTTTGTTGCGTCCAGTCTTCGAAAATTTATCGTTTTCCGACATTTTCTTACCGTTACCGACGAGGAAAGTCCGTTGAACATAAAGAATGACCATAGACAAGAAGATGTCACAGAACACAAACCTTGTGATGTGACAGATAAACATTATTCTAATCATATCATAGATGCCGAACAAAAAACGGAATCTGGTTTCTTTGCGTTTGTAACTCGAGTAAAGTGTTTCTTACTCTTTTTTTTGTTCTGATCGTTACGACACGCTTCTACATCATCTGTTTTAGTCGAGTCATCATTTTTGACGGAATATTGTGAATTATGTAAAATATTAATTTTGGAATTTTTTTCTAAATTATTCTACATATAGGGCCCAACTAATAATCTGGCAGCTATTATTGACCTGACCTGACCCACATATCAATATATACGCCGTTCACATTGGATTGAGTATAAAGTCTAAAGTATGCAGTATAGATTAGCGTAGGGACTATTTTCCCGTCGTTGATTGGCCAAAATGAGAGAAAAGTTTACATCAAGGCAATGCTCGATTTTTGATAACTACTGTTAAATTTCGATATTTCATCAATTTTTTGATTATTAGTGTCAAAATTATCGAGTTTTTGTGTCAAAGGCATCATTAAACTACAATTTTGTTATTAGAAAACCACTACCGTAAATTCCTTTATGACTTTTTTTTGTTAATTTTTTAAATTTAAATTTGCCGCGTTTGCCAGTGTGAAACGTTCTCCATTCGAAGCGACATCTACTGCATTCTTAAATGGAAAAAACTGTAGTATAAACTCCTTTTCAATGAAATTGGCATAAGAGTACACCATTAGCTCTTTAAAGTGCTTGGAGTTTTTAAATAACCTCGGCTACGCTTACGCTTCGCCTCGGTCATTTAAAAACACCTCGCACATAAAAGTAAACGTTCGCAGCTTGTAATGTAAATAACTATTAATAAATACTTTAGATATGGTTATGTTTTTTAAACAATTCAGATGGTTTTTGTTGTATTTGTGGCGAATACACCTATATTTACAAAATACAGAAAAATAAATCAAATCGTCATTATTTGTGTCTAGAATCTTAACCTAGAAAGCGAATCAACAGACAACTCTTTGACAAATGTCTAGGCGTACCTACCAAGTATTCGGGCGTGCCAACCCACAAAATTTGTCTCAATCATTAAAAGTCGCCAATTCCTCCGATTTTACTTTTGACACTCTGACAGATGTGTCCATTGTTCTTTCATCGATTTGGACAAATGTATCGTTTTCTTTCTTTATCGTCCCATTTGTGTCAATTTTTCAATTTTTGTTTTTTTTTTTAATCCAAATTTCAAAAAACCGCCCGGTATTAATTGTTCATCACTTCGGTCCACATTTGTTTAATGAAACCGCAACCCCTGTTAAATTGATGCGTCCATCTATCGATTGATTATTATTTATAAATGGACCGTTACGGCCCTGTGCGGGGATTTGCACGTCGTACAATCGCATCACCGCAGTCGCGATTTTAATCAATCGACAACAATCGCCATGTCAAACGATTGTGTATCGGCCGCCTCCACGCCCCTCCGATCGCCGTCCCCGCCATTATTAATCAACGAATTAAAACCGACCCGCCACTTAATTAAATAAAAATATTTTAATACACTTTTCCGGCTCGTTTGGTTTCGTTTTTAAAGTGTACGCACACACGTACACTTCCCTCCTAATTGAATTAAATATTAATATTTCAATTTCGCGCTGAATCGGAGGAGCGGGAGGGGAGGTGGAGGCGGCCCGCCGCCGCCGCCCCGGGCTCACTTTGAGAATATTTTATCACCGTTGTCGGATAAGTGTAATAGGAGAGGGATTAGGCGGACATGTGTCGCGCGTCTCCGGGATTAGCGCCCCGATGCGGGATTTTTTCGTTTTCCGGGGGTCCACCGGGACTCGAAATGTGCATCATCGTTAATCAGTCGGGATAATTTGGGACGATTATCGAATTTGCACAGGCGCGACCATCAATCGTAATATCGCTAATTGTGATCGGCCATCTCGAGGGGGGCTCGTTAAAGTTTCATCCGGAATAATCCGGAAAGTCCGCGCTCCGGACCTGGACGGCTCGGGGGCCCTCTCCGCTTGATTAGATAAAGAACAAACAGATTTTTTCCGTGTAGTGGTACTCGTGATGCAGGCGCGTGTTTGCTTACCTTTTTTCACCAGGGACGGACCGCGGCGGGTCTCCGCGGGGGCCGGGGGGGCGCCCAATTAGCAAGTTATCTCGTGTTGATTTTGCCGACTAATTAAAGCGGATTATGCGAGAGAACATTCGTTTGCCAATTACGGCAGACGCCAGCTTTGCTGTTTAAACTTCGGCGCAAGGAACAGTCTCACTCTTCTGAAATGTTGACTTTACCTGGGAACAGCGGACGGATCTTTCGGGGCGAAATCTCTGTCCTTCTCTCTCGCAGTTTTTTTTATTGTTATCAGAGTTCGTCCGCGGCGGGGGTCGGAGCACGGTGCTCCCGTTGGAGATCTCTGGGGGCGACGACTAAACCAAACATTGTGACGTCTAATCAAAAGATTTTCCGCATGAATTTAGACATTATTATGTACATCTCCTGCGGGACCGTTCTCCGTGATTGCCATTGTTCCAGGACCGGGATTGAGGGAGCGGTGATTGCGGCGGCAATTAGACGGTGGGGGGGCCGCCGATCGAGGAGGCGGATCCATTGAGATTTGTTCGACGTGCAGGTGGTCCGGCGTGCGGGTTTCGTCGACTTGGGCCCCCAACCATTCTTTCCTAAAATCCAAACAAACGTACCGAAACGATGAATTGTAGTAAATTAAAAACCATTTCAAATTCATGGTTGTAGAAATTGACAAATGACATTTGGATGACAATGTCGGACAACTTTAAAATTAAAAACACCAAAGCAGGATCGAGTCCGTTGATTAGTCAGTGAGGGCGCACGGAATTCAATGTTATCAGATTTATGATGAGCGAGCAAAATTAATCAAAACGGTTATATCAGAATCGTACTTGAAACATTTACGACTTAAACTGCAAGAAAATAATTTTTTGAACGAGACAAAAATCTATTCTGATCACTGACACATCGTAGTGGGTTAATGTCACCTGTCAATTTAATATTTATCAAATTCATTCAAAACAAATCGGTAATTATTATTTATAGATGAGTAATGTAACAGTCCAATTTGGTGTTTGAAAGTCGGCGTTATATTAGGCAGCATCTTACAAAGTCTTGCCGTTTGATTTTGATTTTCCAATTTTGAGGTTAGGGTTCCTCAAATTGGATTACTCGACTCGATATTGCAAAATATACAAGACTATGGCCCATTTAGTGCTGAACTGTGTTCTCCCAAGACCTCACAAAATCATCTCCATAACGGGATCACATCGAATTCATTTTCAGTTACAAATCGATTTCTATACATAGTTCCTTTGAACTGGAGACTAGTTTACAACGTTCGAACCAAAACGTCAGCGTTCAGTTCTTTCATTCGAACAGTCTTACATTAAGAGAATTAGTTTCTGCAGTTCGATGAAGAGTATTACATTACTCTGTCCACATTTTAATTTTCAATTAAAAAAAAAACACTTTTTTCGTCTAAAATGCAATTAAAAAGGTGGGTTTTTTCACGTGCAATCCTTCAATACTCGATTCGTTTTAATTCGCAAATGTTGCAGTATTTTTTGGATGGTAGTTCCTGTCAATAACTATTCAATCGACCGCGCTAAAACAAAAATGTGGAATAAACATACGTATTAATTACTGAAATGCAAGGTAATCAAAAACAAATTAAACACGCGCCGATTCAACGTAATTTTCGCTGAATTTACCAAACACCTGGTCCTTATTACAATCGAACCTGGAACGACCAAACAAACGAACTGCGATATCCTGCTTGTACGAATTTTTTTTTTTTTTTTTAAATTGGTGGAACTGATGGAGATGTTTTACGTTTCAGACAAATCCATCCAGGGCAGTTGCATCGTGTGCACCGCCCAGCTGGGCCCCCATCTTCAGTCGCGCCCTCTCGTCCCCAGCCAGGCTTCCCAGTACGGCCTCCGCGAGGACCAGATCCCCGCGAACGGGCGCGTTTGTAACACCTGCCGGTGCAAATGCGTCCGGTCCCGGTACACCCACTGTCCGCTGCCATCCTGTCCCAATTCGAGGGGACGCGTGAAGCGCCTCCGGTCTTTCCCCCAGAGGCTGCAGGACCTGCCGTCGGACGTGCGCGAGCCCCTTCTCGCCGAGTTCCACATACCTAGCGGCGTGACCAAATGCTGCTCCGCTTGCTTCAACCGGATACAGCGGCGTCTGGGCCCCGTCGAGGAGTGGACGGAGGAGGAGATCGGCCAGCTGAAGGGCTGCCTGACGGAGTCGGGGGCCAACTGGCAGCAGGTGGGGGAGAGGCTGAACAAGCCGCCGCAGCAGGTCAGGGCGTTCTACGCGGCCAACAGGAAGCGGCTCAACCTGGAGAGCTGTCTAGGTGAGGATCGAAGGTGCTTGTCGAGAGCGTTCGGTGACCGTTGGTCCGCAGGTGACCGCAAGCCCACGCTCACCGACGAAGAGGAGAGCGGCTCCAGCACCTCCAGCTGCGAGGAGCCGATGAGGGACCGACATTCCAGCGACACGGCGAGCGCGGCCGAGAGTCCCCCGGTCGTCCAGAACCAGACCCAGAACCCGACCAAGAAGGAGGACTACGACTCGTCGGCCACGGAGACGGCCGACGAGGCCCAGACCCCCGACCACTACCAGGGCTCCGCCACCATCACGCCGGTCACCAACGACGGCCAGCTGCGCCAGAACTCGTCGCCCCTCAGCGTCAAGGATCTGGTGCTGAACGTGATCGAGCTGCAGCTGATGAAGAACCCCGGCGGCCAGATCCAGAACCCGCCGACGAGCGGCATGGCTCCCACGATCTCCTCGATACTCAACAACGACTCGAACGAAGTGACGATCGTGAGCGAGTACAGCCTGAACCCGCAGAGACCGCCGCGGAACGATCTCTCCCTGGCCAAACTGGTCACCCCCTTGATCGGGGCCACCATCACGCCGGTCCCCGCGGCGCCCCCGCACCAACAACAGCAGCAACAAGAGCAGATGAACTCGCGCAACGATCTGGTCGTGTTGTCCGTGCAAGACTCCCGCGAACCCGAGACGTTGGACTTGAGCATCAAGAAGCCGCGCGAGCCGCCGCCCCCGGCGCACACGAAACACCCGCCCCAGCAGATCCACCGCGAGTACCTCGGCTACCACCAAGAGAGGAAGAGTCCCGCGTTCCCGATGCGGAGCCAACCGAAATTGCCCAGTCCCAAGCCGGCCAACCCCAAGTCGGGCTCGATCACGCTGGGCACCCCCATCATCAACCAGCAGTCCCGATACGAAGGGCTGCTGCGTCAGATGACGCCCGAGACCAAGATGGGGTCGATCACGCAAGGCACTCCGATCCACATGCCGCACATACAGGAGAAGCGGGTTTACGAGTTTTTCAACAAGAGGGGCGTGCCTCAGAACTCGCCCCAACCTGGAGGGTACCCCCAGTACCGCCAGCCGGCGTACACGGTCGAACAACAGCTCAGTTCCAGGCAAATCATTATGAACGACTACATCACGTCGCAGCAGATGTTGGGGAGGAGGAACGAGAAGTCTCAGTATTATCCGGCCAACAGCCCCCACCGGACCCCACCGCCGCCCCCTCAACAGCAGAACCAGCAGAGACAGGGGGTGATACAGAGACACACCCGTCCGTATCTGCCGCCGGGGCACGAAGCCCTGTCGAGTCTGGTCGACGTGGCCGTCCAGCAACCGAGCCTGCCGGTACCGAACGCCCCTCACGAGGGACTGGGCAAGACTATGGCCGACAACATCATGGAGCAGCCGCACAGGTTGCAGATGATACAACAGCACCAACAGCAGATGCGCCAGCAGAAGCACATGCTGGAAGAACAAAGACGGATCGTCTTTCAACAACATCAGCAGCAGCAGCAGCAACATCAGCAGCAGAACTCGCAGCGACACCAGTCGCGCGGCGCCAACGACTCGTCGACGTCGCTGACGGCGGCCAGCCTGATCGACGCCATAATCACCCACCAGATCAACCAGACCTCGGAGGGGGGCGGCAGGGAGATAATCCAGAACCAGCGCGAGCCCAGAGCCGGCGACTTGCTGTTCCAGGGTTTCCACAGGGACCCCCCGCCGCAGAACCAGAGCGACAACAACGGCGAGCGTCCGCCCTCGGTGATCAGCATCGACCTGGAGTCGGACACGATCAACAAGAACCTGACCGTGAAGGAGCTGACCGATTCGGTGATAAGTCACGACTTCAGCACCAGAGGGCCCACCAATTACTACCACATGCAGGACAACGAACAGTGGAAACGCAGGATGCAACAGCAGAAGGAGGACAAGAGGTCGGCGACGCCGCAACAAGACGAGAGACAGATCATACGCATGGCGCAGCCGCAAAAGTACCACGTGGAACCGGTGTCGCCCCCCGACAACCACTGGAGCGCCGAACAGAACTTCCGCCGTTACCAACAGCAGCCCCAGAACCAGCACATCTCGGCGCTCGACTACGTCAAGAACCGGATAGTGGAGGTGATGAGGACCGAGGATGACAAGAAGGAGGCGCAGGAGAGCCAGGAGAAAGAGAGGAGCGACAGTCCGGGCGACATGGTGATCGACGAGGAGAAGCACGAAGATTTCGGCGGACAGCAACAACAACAACAACAGCAACAACAACAGCAGCAGCAACAACAACAACAGCAGGCCGGGTTCGGGTTTTCGTACGTTCACAAAGAGAGCACTGCCAACGATAGTTCAAGAAATAACGAGCCGAAACCGTTGTTGTCGGCGCAATACGAACCATTATCAGATGAGGATTAATATGTGTGTTAAGAACTCGAGCTTTCTTGTCTGTATATATAAGTGATAAGTGATAACTAGGCTAGGTTAATGTTACTGTACTGTATTAATTGAGCATCAACGGCTCCGTCCGCGCTCTTCGCGTCGTCGACCTCGCTTAGGCCATCGCGCCACGCTCGATGGCGCAAGCGACGCGGCAAAGCGAAGGGGGCGAACCGAACCCAGCAGCGGTTAGCGTCCAATTTAGTTTCTCTTTTTTTAATTAATCGATTCATTTTAATTGTAGATAACAATTTTACTTTAAGTGTAAATAAATCTTGTAAACGATAAGGTTAAAAGTGTAAGGACTTAGGGAATAGTTGTTCGATTCAATTGCATAACCTCAAAATTTGATATTTATGTGACGTTCTGGAAGGAAAGAATTGGCGCGGTCATAATATGCAATGTCCAGTTTTTTGCATTTCCAACTAACTTTATTGAATTTTTACTTTTTAAATGGTAATCCTCGATGTGTTTCGCGTGTTGATTTTGGCTACTTCGTGCAATGGATGTCTTGCGTTTCTCTTCTCTCGGTTCGGGTCCCGTTCGCTTGTTTGCGTTACGTCGTGGAAGTCTCCTCGTTCTCCCGTGCGAACGAGTTGCGTTTTTGGAAATGTAAATAAACCCAAATTCATATAAATATATTGATATAGAGCGTAAGGGATTAAAAATGAAACTTGTAAATACTTGTGAAGTTTTTCCTTTTTTTTTAATCTTCTGTTTCTACGAAGTAATTTAAGTCTTTAACGCTTTCACGTCTGACAGACGAACTGATGATTTTTCTACACACTACGAGAGGACAAAAATATACAAAAAATGCTTCCAAAAGTATGTATGTACACTGTCGATTTTTTAGTTTGTATTTTCAGATAGTAATTTGTTATTTTGTTGAAATAAATTAAATATCAGTTTGAGTTTTGTTCCTTTCGCTGGCCCCCTAGCGGTCCTGGAGGGAAACGCGCGCGATCAATACTCGCCGCCCCACGTGAGAAAATAAAATGGTCGCAGCAACATGGCCGAAGGGACGTACGAGTACGAGTGCATGAGGGCCGAGCTGCTGGGGGTGGAGAAGCCGGACCGCGACGAGTTCATGAAGCAGCAGGCGGCGGCAGCCGCCGCCTCCGAGCAGGACGCCGCGGCGTGCCAGGTGAGTCGCGATCGGTGGGGCTGTCGTTGACGGTGGGCTTTCAGGAGGTGGACGCCGAGGCGGCCGGGTTGACGCACATCTCGGGGGGGCTGGAGGAGCTCAGCAGCATCCTCCAGGTGACCCAGAAGAAGATCCGAGGATTCAAAGTGAGTGGCGAAACGTGAGTGTCCGCGCTACCGAGTCGGTTTCAGGCGTCCTGCGGCTCGCTCACCAACCTGCTCAAGATCAAGATCGGCCACGGCTCGGGAGACGCACCGGACGTCGCCCCCAAGGACGAGGAGGCGCCCGCGCCGCCGGTCACCACCAACGGCAGCTGCAGCGAGGGGCCGCGAGGCGGCAGCGACCTGGCCCGAGCCCTGGACAACCACGTCGACAGGTTCGACGCGCTGATAGAGAAGGCCGAGAACGCGCAGTACTCCATGTCCTACCAGAACAAAGAGATGAAGCGGTTCCTCAACTGAACCGAGCGCGACTTTACACACACTTTTTTTGCCTTAATGTGATCGTTTTCGTGATTATCTAAATGTAGATTTATCGTTTTGGTCGCACCGAAGTGACCGAGATTGTGCGAGGTGATTGGGGAAGTGGCCGAGATGCGATGCGGCTCACTACCTTATTATTTGACTTGTGCTTCCAGCTTCATATCCATATTTTTCAAATCGTTCGGGTCAAGTGTGCCTCTTGAATTGATGTCGTCCGTTAGATCGTTGTTGTTCTCGTAATCTAGGCAAACAAGCTCAAATGTACAGACGTAATCGATCCATGTCGGACCACGACAACTCGACTGATTGTCTCACGATTCTGCAAGAATTGTTATTGTAGCGAGCCAGGCTTTTATCGATTTGTTACGTACTGAGTAGTTTGTTTGGTCAGAATAAAAACGGAATTTTGTTTTTGAGCATTTTGAGTTTCTATCAGTACCTTAATCGCCCGAGAGAGGGCGTCCACACCTGGCACTTCCATGGCCAACTTCATCTAGCTTCCGCTGCGCTCCATACGGCCATCCCAATACGCCAATTTTCATTGTTGAAACCATGGATTTATTAGTACTGGATACGGTGTACAGCCATCATAGTTGAACAAGACGTACCATCTATTTCTGTCGCTCTCAACGCATTATCTGGGTATTAGCACTATCCTTTAGCGAATCCCCCGACTCTGATTGGTTTAAATTCTCAATCTATCAATTATTTATTACTCTCCTGTCATTCGTGTCATCTTTTTTCTAATCTGTTTCTCTGAAGTTTGCATACATAGTTCGAGAGTATTTGAATCGTTAACTCTATAAAGTGTTATTGTTTTAGAACTTGAACATATTAAGAATGACTAATTCGTCTAAACCCAGGTATTTTTCACTCTAATGTGAAACACTGACAATGCTGTTGGTAAAGACTTCACAAAAGGAAATCCAGGTTTGGACTACAAAGGTGAAGAGAGTTGTCTGTCTTCAACAACTATACTTTTGTGAACCACTTAACTTTAATTTGTGCCTAAATTCAAACTCACAAGTATCCATGAAACTTACAAAAAAACTCCAAAATAAATATTAATCGTAACAGATTCTTATATTTATTCATTATTAAATAATACAACTTTGTTAAGTTTACTTCTTATCTTGTTTTTGTTTAGAGCTTTCGCAGTTTTCTTACATTCGTAGTGTATTTCCCTTTGCTCGTCAACATGTTGGATCATATTTACATGTCGTTTTGCTTTTCGAGGGCTACTAAAATGCTCTTCTGTTACATCTGCATTATATTTCGAATCTACTGATTGAGTAGCCGTAGTTTTATTTTCTAACAATTTTTAAAAATAGGTAAGTAAGTTATGAAAGAGAAATTAAATATTTAAGTTTTATACGCTCTACCTTTGTTGCCACTACAATGTTCTTCTGCGAAATTGAGATTAAAGGGGGCATCAGGTGTGGTATGAAAATTCAGGTATTGTGAAGATACCTATATTACAAATCCTTTTTAAAATTTTGCATGGTTTTTTACATTCATCCTAATCAGAATTCCGAAAATGTTTTGAACAAATAACCGCATCGTTTGTAACTTTGATTGTCTCTTCCACACTGATATCCATTTGTTTCTTAAGAAGGTTTCTTTTGGAAAACTGAAATCATTTTTTCACCCAGGTCTTCGGTATTTGTAACGAATCGTGAATCGTCTATTTTAGGTTCATACATACCAGTGAAAAGATAAGTCTTGTCTTGAAGAACTATAAGGAGTAGAACAAATTCTGGAGGTTTTCATGATTCTATTTTACGAATGCAGGAAGTTTTATGACAGTTCAGACCACAGGTTCAAACTTTTGAATTAATTTCAAATTTCAAAATTGACATTTGCGAAACATCAAAACGACATACGTATTGTAATAACACTTAACAGAGAGAAAGATATTTTAATACAGGTTAGAATGAAATGGGGGAAGGTACCGAAGTCTGTGATATGTTTTTTCAAAGTCGACATACGTTTATAGGGTATTGCCGTATCCAGTACTAATAAATCCATGGTTGAAACCAAGGCGATCTACATTTACCAGGCCATGACACTGACCAAAGACAGTGTGCTATGGAATGGCCTACCACAGTCTGACAACATTGCTTCACCAACATTTAGTGAAAAAATTCGAAATCCACTAAACCTGTCATTGTATTTACGTTTGTCAAATATGAGTGATCTAATTTTACGACAGTTCAAAAATGCGTAATCGCATTGTAACATATAGTTTAAAACCACCTTAAGGACAGAAAAATAACGGTGCTCATTACTGATAAAATTTCAGATGCTCTGCTGTGTTCCGGACTATTAAAACTGTTTGGTTATAAACTAACGCGAGGTGGGCATTTCCAACTTAAATATAACAATTTGTTCTCCCCATTGCCTAAATCCAATCCCATTTCTTGTAACTTGCTTCCCAGTCTCATTTCAATATTCGTTTTTAAAACCAGTGATTGTGTCGTCATTACTAATTTTGATTATTTCTTCCCAAAGTGTAATTTCTTCGTAATTAAAAGTTATTGGAACCGCGTTTGGCACAAGTCGCTTCATTTTGTCCCCATTGATAAATAACTGTTCCGCTAAAATCTTTAGCACAAGCATGGCTACTTTTGCGAATTCTTCACCTTCGATTTTTAAAATCTCTTTCCAAATTGGCTTCGTTTCCTCATTTGATGGAAACTTAAATAAAAGTATTTAGCTACCTACGTAATTTGAAGAAGACGCATAATTTGAGTTGCAATTTGGTACGCAACACTTAAATGACATTTTCGGCCTCCCAGTCTGGGAAATATAGCGTTACCTTACACTTTAGGTCAAGGGAGGTGCGATTTCCCGTACAATGTCAAACATTTCTAGTGGAATGTGGGAAAATCTAGTGGAGTACGGGAAAAATGTGCGGACACCGTTGATTTATTCTTTTCACAGTTAATTTAAAATTAAAGTGTCCATACGTTACTTTAATTTGGTGTAAAAAAACACATTTCCCTGTATACTTTTTCCGATAAATGTGTTTGTTTAATTTATATCGACCAATAAATAATAATCATAATCGTAACAGGGAAAATACAACCTATTGGGTTGGCAGCTATATATGTCAAAAAGTTTGACAATTGTCGGGTGTTTCATAAATATCTGCAAAATTGCACAATAAAACTAAATCACAGAAGTTGATATATGGTTTTGTGTACCTACTTTATCCAGTACTAGCTGTTAGTGCTAAAGTGCAACTGGAAAATAAAAATAAACAAACTTCTAACCCCAAAATCTTGTATTCACCTGAAGAAAGATGATTCGTTTTCACCAGGAAGTAGTGGTTAAGTACAAGACATTTTAATAATTTGCAACATTATTAACATAATTTATTTTGTAAAATTACAGTTGTAAACATTATTGTTACAATTCTCCACTTTAGAGAACAATGCAGAAACAATTTGGTAACTGTCAGCTTTATTACTTCTGGGTTGAATGTCAATATGTTGTACTGGTGCTTCTCTTACGGTACTGATGATGGAATTCTCAATGTTGGATGGTTACATTGGAAGCAACTGCTAAAAATTCAAGTAGATTAAAGCACTGTATCGAAGTTTGTGACACAACTCACCATTGTTTGAGCTGTAGCTGTAACACAGTACATTTTGTTTTTGATGTTGAAGGAAGGCCACCATGAGTCATCACGAATCATTTTAGGAACTTCAATCTTGTGTCCATGGGGCAATCAAGGTTCAAATATTTGTCAATTTTATTTGAAATTGTTTTAATTGTATTAATACCAATTTAACCTGACTTCCATATATTTCTTCACAGTTTCAACCCAGTTTGGATTGGTAATGGCAAACGATCTACAAATATTGGTTTTTGTGTCAGTTATCAATATAATTTCTTCTCTTGACATTTTCCATTTTCAGAGTATATAACTCCTTTCGGAGACAGGCACCACAAACACCTATTAATAAAACTGTCTGTAATAAAATATGGTTTATTAAAAATTTGTGAATTAAAGAATGGTTATTACATACTTTCGTGAGAAAAAATTGTCCTATGTAACGTTGTTTCGATTTTTGTGGTAATAATTCAGAATTTAGTCCTGCCACTAGTTGTACTGCCTCTGGTGTCACATTTAACTCACTCTATATTATATACTAGACATTTTTTTCACTCGATTAATACACCAAAATCAAATTTTGAAGCACGACCGTGAAAATTTAGCCGGCAAATAATTTGTTAGGAAAAAAAACAAATGAGCGGTCACGGTCGTCAAGGAATTGATTCCACAGCATTCGATTCTTTATTGACGATGTCAAATTCTACAATAAAATTAGTCTTGATTTTTAAAAGATTTAATATTTTGGTCAGCCGAAAAGTCTAATACAAATGTCGTACGGGACGTATTTTCCGGCCCTCCAACTAATCAGGCACTCGGCTGCGCCATCGTGCCCGAAACCAGTTGTCGTGCCGGAAAATTCACATCCCGTACTCTAATGTAAATAACTATTTTAATTCAGTTTGACGAATTTGACCAAGGACTTGTCAAAATTTATTTTAAACGTCGAATTCGTTTCAAAATTTTTGAAACCTACGAACACCGTAGGTCATGGAATGGCCTACCAGGGAATGTGGCAACACAGCCAGTGTCCAGGCCTGTAACTTAAGACCGCCTTGTTGAAACTGATTCTACTAACCTCAAAAAATCGTTTGGTAACTAGCCCCAACTAGCGGAGAAAAATGTTAATAACAATGATTGACGTTTCCTTCAAAAGTGTGATGAAGTTTCAAAAAGATATGAAAATCAAACGAAAATATGTAATAGTCTTGTAAAACTGGAAAATATATAACTATATTTAATACATCATTTACATAAAACAATGGAAAAGGAACAAAACTCGAAAGTAACGTAATTTTAAACAGCATAAAGGAGTGATAACTAAAGAACATACCTAAATGGGTGGATAGGTAGGTAGGTATGTAGGTACCTCTTTGGTAGATACGTAGTGTTATATTTTAAAACCTTTCCACTTATGGGTTTATTAGCAATTGATTTTCTTTTTATGGAATCAGTTTTTTGTGAACAACTATTCTTTAAAAGTGGTTTCATCAATAATTCTATAATAACTACAAATTTTGTCTTTATGTGTGTTACAGATAAAGAGGGAATTACGAATTAAATGTGGAAGTAAAATTGTTACGAGTTGTTTGCAAATATTTTCTTGGGCCAAATATGATAAAATTTCTGTGGTGGCAATATCTGCCAATTCTTTCAAAAAAACTTACAAACTGATAATTTGGATAAGTCAACAATTTTGAAGATTAATTGAACGTAAAAGAGGACCAGGGGTTGAAAAAGACAATATAGGAAAGAGACAACTGTCGCAGTGAAATATTTAATTTAATTTTTTTACAATATACCCTGCTATGAAAGCAACAGAAGCTGCATATTTGGGGTTACTGCAATTAAAAATAATAATTGGTTTACTTAAATTTCGAATTTTCTCTAACAGTCGAAAGGGTAGTACCAAGTCCGGTTCACATTTTTCCGCCAAACTGACAAAAAAACACGGTTTCCCCATCAACCCATAAAGATTTATGTTAAAAATTTTGCAACAGATGGGGCTAGTTACCAAACGATTTTTTTAGGTTAGCTGAATCAACTTTAGACCCTTATTGGGACGGCCGTATGGAGCGCAGCGGAAGCTAGATGAAGTTGGCCATGGCACTTCAAATCTAGAATAGTAGTATACAGGATGTTTTCGAAGTTGAGGCGTTCCTTGTAGCACGAGGTACTATACATTATTGATAAGAATTTTAGCCTAAATCTTCTTAGTAAAATGTTTGTATTAACGGAGATAATTGATTGTATATTTTTATTGTTTTCTGAAATTTTAAGTCCGGTCCTGTGTATTTCTTTGCTGTACTAAAGTCTGTCTCAATTCTAAATTTCCACCAACACTGCATTCTACGTTGGAAATACAACCGGCAACACTGTTTGGTGAAAAATGCGTCAGATTGTATTTGTTAGGTTATCTGTCAATCTCCGTTTTTACGACTCAAAATTTTAGAATAAAGGAGAAGAATGAAAACCTTTTTTAAAATGCAGCAAGTAAGTAGGTAGAAAATCAAATTCTAAAGGCAAAATAAACTTATGAACTAATTTTAATGTTTTCGAATCATGTTTATAAAATAATTATATTGCCAACTTTGGTTATAAGAATCCCCAATTTAGAAATATTTTTATTTTGCCAACATAATTCAACAGGTGGTGGAAATTTAGAATTGAGACACACTATAGATTAATAACTGACGTGGCCCAGGATGGTGTCTTTCTGGAAATCGCTCGGCGGACTCTCTGGATGCCGCAGCTGCATTCTGATAACGTGATGACATTGCCCATACATTAGCAACATATCTGTGAACTCATTATTTTTGTAATGATAAAGCCATTCAGACTAATTAGATGACAACTCTGACAGTATTTTTGATTAACGTCCATGCTCATTTGATTTTTTTTTGTCAACAAATCAGCGCAAATTTGAGCAGGACCGGTTTCAGAAATTTCAAAAAAATTAACTTATTGTATCTTCATTGCCGTACACATTTTACTAAGGTGATTTTGGCTAAAACTCTTTAGAACAACGCATACTATCACATGTTAAAAGGAACGCCTCAACTTCGAAAACACCCTGTATATACCGGGACATTTTTTAACACTGAACATAGTCCATACTAATTCCCTATATACCATTCACGATTATTTCAAATTCGAATTATCTATGAAAATCTGACATTTTAGTTGGCAGTATCAGTATTGTGATTTGTCATGATAAATCTATTTTAGGTTATAATTCCCAGGTTGGTACATTTTTTACATAATTGAACGCATTAGGAACAATGATCGTAAAATTGTAATTGAAATAAAACATAGATATTTGTAGGGCAGTTCTGGGTAAATTCTTATTTACTAAATTAATGACGGAATTGACAACAATGCGAATATTTAAAAACGAAATGTCATATGACAGGACCTGCACCTGACGCCAATCTAACAAAAAAATATCATGGCCTGCTGCGTGTTTAAAACAATCGTGAACGGCATATAGTATGTAACTTTTTAACTCAGATTATTATGCCTAGTTTTCTTGGTCATTTTCCTATGTTCTATGCATTTTTTTCAACAAAAACCCGTATTTCTACCAACACATCAAAAACAACGTTGAATTGGTATGGTTTAATAAAATGTGCAATTTTACCACCAAAAGGTTTGTATCACCCCGTTTTACCTGTTAAGAATAAAACCAAATCTGGTGATGAAAAACTAACATTTCCATTATGTCAATTGTGCGCAAAATTAAATAATCAAAAAGATAAATGTTCTCATACGGAATCTCAAAGAATTATCAGAGGAACCTGGTGTACCAACGAAGTAAAAAAAGCAATTGAAAAGGGTTACAAAATAATAATTATTGATGAGGTTTGGCATTTTTACGAAAAATCATCAAATTTATTTAAAGGATATGTGAAAGCGTTTATGAAAATTAAATTAGAAACAAGCCCTTGGCAGGATGATTTTGAATCAGAAGAAGAATATAGAAAAGCTGTAAAAGAAAATCTAGGTATTGAATTGGGTAAAATAGAAAATAACCCTGTTGCGAAAATATGCTTAAATTCCTTATGGGGTAAATTTGGGCAAAGACAAAATCTGGGTGCAACAGAATATGTTACAGATGTTAAAAGGTTTTATGAAATTTTATTAGACGAGAAACTTGATAATATAAACGATATAAATGAAAATATGTTACAAATTGATTATAAGTTAAAAGATTGCTATATAGAAAATGATTTCAATACCAATATATTTATAGCTGCTTTTACAACTGCAAATGCTAGACTAAGATTGTACGAAATGTTAGATAAATTAGGAAAAAGCGTAGCATATTATGATACAGATAGTACATATTGTATACAGGATGTCCCAGAGTTGCGAAAAAGCTCCATAACTTGTTTGTTATTAAAGATATCAACTTTTTCTTTATTCTAAATGATAGCTACGCTTCTACTGCATATTCGGAAAATATTGCGGTATATATACAGAGTGTCCAAATATTATAAAAACACTAAAGTTATGTTTTTTTTAAATGGAAACTACCCAGTTTGATTTTATTTTTGAACTCTATGCTAAATTATGAATCAAATTTATACAGGTCGTTTTTACTTATCTGCCATCGTTTTTAATCAGTGGCGCTTTTTTTAGCAAAATTTGGAATTGCAGGGGTCCCTTCGAAAATTCGTACCTTCCAAATCGTTGCACATAAATTAAAATGATTGAAGCTGTTTGATTTCTGAATGTTTGCCGCATCTACTGAGTGTTTACTCAACAACCTGCTTAGTCTCATATGCCTACTGCGATTTTTTAAACATAACGAATTAAAAATGTCAAAAACTCATTTTTTTCAAATGGCACCCCGTATTTATTATTGCACTGGTCGAAAGCTTTTTTGACAAGCTTTTGAACAATATGAGCTTTGTATAGTCGAATCTGAAAATCTAGGGTGCTATCCTAAAATCGCTAAATTTGGTGCAATTTTTCCGTTAAAAAGACAATACGAAAATCTAGTAGGCCTAACAAAAGATAATCACACAATATGGTCACTCCATAAAAATGAATCAATTAACAAAACAATGTTTAACAATTAAACATTTCATTATTTTAGTGATTTTAAGATAGCACCCTAGATAGTGCAGGGGTCCCTTCGAAAATTCGTACCATCCAAATCGTTGCACATAAATTAAAACAATTGACACTGTTTGATTCTTGAATGTTTGAGGCATCTGTTAAGTGTTTACTCAATAACGTGCTTAGTCGCATATGCCTACTGCGATTTTTTAAATATAACAAACTAAAAATGTCAAAATCTCATTTTTTTTTTAAAACGGCACCCTGCATTTATTATTGCACTGGTTGAAAGCTTTTTTGACAAGCTTTCCAGCTGTATAGGGTTTGTATAGCAGAATGTGAAAATCTAGGGTGCTATCTTAAAATCACTAGAAATCACTTCTCTCTGGTGCACGCTTCTTTTCCCAATTTTAATTTTGATTATCGCTGTCACGATGACAAGAATGACAAAAATCGAAAATGGGGTTAGTTGAACATAATGCCAGCTTCACATTTTGATGTCAACTCAATGACAGGCCGGCCTAAATTTATTGTCCGCCATAGTACTATCGCGGCCATCCAAAAGTGAACGTTTTTATTTCATAGTTTGATTTTTACTTGAAATCATAGGCGTTCTAAAATGTCACAGTTTGACACTAGCGTTAAAAAAATGATTCAAACTATTTTTTTTAAATGCCACGACATCTCACTCCGATTCAGACCCCTAGGGCTATTCCAAAGCAAGAATAAAATTGGTCGTTGGCTGCTGTGGCAAAGGAATTACATTGCAGTAAGACTTGCATCTTCCTGCTGCACGAACGCCAATGAACAAAGCCTAATTTAATCTAACGAAAAATACGGAAATTTTCGCAAGCTATCGTTCACTTTTGGATGGCCGCGATTGTACGTAGAATTGCCAATGCCAACATGAGAAATAAAATTGCGTGTAATATTGGTTGCATACCAATCGAGCCAGTAACTTTAATACCTATTTATTATTACGTCTGGCTCACATTTTTTTAGAAATCATAAAAAATAAAAAAGAATACGGTCCCTGGGTATATGTATAAAAATAAAAGAATACTGGGTTGTTTTCTTTATTTTTGGCATAAAAAATCTGGCCCACATTTAACATTTTTTTTCAACAAAAACCACAGATTCAGTTGTTACGTCTGGCTCACATTTTAAACGGGGGTGTTTTCACGATTTTTTCTGCTTTTCTGTTTACCCTTGAAAATCAGGGTGTTTTTCCTTAAAAAGTGGTAGTGTACTGAAGGGGCCTTCTTACTACTGAATTCATTATGAATTAAAGGATATTTGAATATACATATAAAAACTATGTGTATTATTGTCATTGTGTGCTGTTAAAAAAAGTGAGTAATTAATGTAATGTTATATCAAACTCAAATCAATGATGTGGATAAGAGTAACATTGAAAACAAAAAAATCATATGAAAATGATCACAGACAATTAATTAGTTTTATTATTCGATCGATAAGACCACATTTAAATCCGAAAACTGTCAAGTCAAATTTATCAGATTTAACTAATGTATTCGAAATATCATCAAATTCATAATACAGTGTGGAATAAAATGATTTACATCTAGTTACCTTTGCATTACCCTTGTAAAAATACGAAATGCCGCTCTACAAAAAAAAGAAAGCCTAACCTCAAAATATACATCCAAATTCCAAATGTGATTTATTGCGAAGGGATGATATGAATGCAAAGTTGAGATTGAAATTAAAAAGGAGCTAACAAAAGCAAGTCACAGCTAGTGTTGAAAGTGGCCACCAACGTTTGTTAATTCAATTTAGTAAATTGTAACAATTGTCAATTCGATTGATGACATTTATTGACAGAACTAATAGTTCGGCACTTCGAAAAAAAAGTAGAGCGGTAGAGGAAAATTTACATGTACAAAAATTCCAAAGGTAACAAGATATAAATCATTTTATTCCACACTGTACATTTTATCTTTAAAGAAATATAAATTTCTATATCTGAATGCTCTGCTTATATTTGGAGGTATTCCAGCAAATAATTCTGAAATTAGGCCATTTTTCTTTGATCTAAACAAACACGCATCAAACTCAATGTATAAGACTTTATCATAAAATATACAGGGTTATTCTAAATGATTGTAGTCGAAGTAGGCGATGCCCATGTTATTACGTTTTTGCCGCTTTCATGTGAACTGTCAGTTGTGTCGCTGTCACTGTCATTTTTTAGGTGAAAAGTGCGGTGATGAGGATTTTATTTATTTTTGTTAAATGAACGATTGAATCCAGAAATATTGAGTTGTTCTCCAATCAATTTTAAAAATATTGAGTTGTTTTGCACCCAATTCAACACATCATTTTGATGATTTTTTTATGTGAAGCGGCAACCATAAATTTTACATTCAGTTTTCACGCCTACTTCGACTACAATCATTTAGAATAACCCTGTATAATCGTGTCAAAAATACCTAAATTACTCCCTAGGATTTAGGGATATTCGTTACTAGGTTGCCATAAATTACTTAGGTTGGAGGCTATGTAGTTTCTGGTGAGAAACAAAAACACACAAAAACACACCACCAACTCAAACAGTTCTTCTTGATCACCCCGTATCAAGATTGTTTTCACAAAAATCAAAGATGGTAAAAAGTAATACGCATTTCTCTATGGAAGACTTTCGTTCCTAACCTCACTTTATATCACTTCAGTTTTATTTAATGAAGAGAGGTCTAGTATGTCACATACATTTTTAATACACGAATATACGTGTTCGTTTATAAAAAAATAATTGCCGTGGATGTTCAGCGGTGTTAGATCGTGAAGAAATAAATATTTAAAATTCTGCTTTTCGGGAAAAAAACAGTGGCGCCACTTTGTTCAGAAGGTGAAGCTCGAGTAGCCTGATTTTGCAGCGGAGTCGGCGGTGGAAACAGTCAAGGGTGTACTTGTCAAACGTCAAAGTGTGTTCGCACATCTGTCATTCTGTCAAAGTAGCACAAATCCTGTCCCGGAAACAGCAAATTGTGTTAACAAATCGCGAAATTCCGGTGGTGCGCGCGTCTTCGGATGATTTTGTGAACGATCCACTCCGGACGAGGCGGCCCGACTCGGCTTCGGAGCGCAGTGTAACTCTCGGCAGCGAGTGGTGTCTGAGCGTGTCGCGTCTAAATCCCGATCGGCGTTCACAAGTCAAAAATCGAAGGGAATTCGCTCGGATAATCGATCCGTGTGATGGCTTTTTTGCGTTCGGTGTCCAGAAGCAGTGTTCACAAGAAGTACGGTTTGTTATTCGACCAGCTGTCGCGGCTGCAGGACCCCTGCAGGATCGATGTGAGCCGGCTCGCCGCCCTCAAATCCACCGCCGCCGTCGTCCAGGAGGCGTCGGCGGCACTCCCCGGCAAGCGCAAGGACCCGCTCGACATCACCTTCGAAGATGCCAAAGCCGCCTTCAAGAGCAAGACCAACCTGGAGCTGATGCGGGCCTACATCGTCTACACGCTGTGCTCCTTCGAGTTACTCGTCGAGCGCAACATGCAGGTATCTGTCGCCCTTACGTAACCGATCCGCGACGGGGGCGGCACAGGGCCCCCAGAACCGCGACTCGGCGGCTCTCGCGACAGGGGTGACTTTCGCCGCGCCGGGTTGGCAGCACTGCGCGACACGGCCGCCTATCGATTTTTACCGTCTCCTTCGAGACGGCCTTATTATGCAATTTTTTCCGATGACAGATCGACCGGTCCCGTCGACTCTCCCACCGCCGGTGCTGATTTTTTGGTACCGTCGAAAAACTGGAACCGCTTTTTAGACGCTTTTTCTTCACTTTTATCGCCCGAGTTGCGTGGCGGAAAAGACAAACACAAACAAATTCCATACGAACGTCTGTGTCGTCACAATTAGGTAATCTGCTCGTAAAAAATACGATGCGTCATGTGTTTGGTTCGGAACGACGCTGGGATTTTGTTAATCTCGGTGCGAACATGGAAAACGATCGCTTTTCCACACCAGACATTTTACATAAAACACGTGACGTCACGCCGAATCTGACCGAATTCGATGCCATTTCCGTTCCCGACGAAAACGAATTCTTCTTACTGCCACGAGATTCCACACAAATATGATCGTCTTATCTACAGCACGTCCCAAATTAATCCCAAAACTATATGGTCAAAATGACGTTTGCCGATCGACATTTTCCATCACCTTTCTGACGTCACCGCAAACTTATTACTAATGCATTCCGAACAAAATGAATTTGTTGCCGTTTCCGGTCATTCAAACGCTCGATTGATAAGGATTGAGGTCCAATTGCGACGACCACAACTTTGTCAAAAATGATTTCTTGATAATGATAATTTTTTTATAAAATGGCCGACTCCCATTTTTATGTCATTTTTTTGTGGTTACGGCTGCTCCAAAATCCCATGATATTGATTATATTGTGGAGTACGAACGATACAGTGTGATCACCAATAAGTTCGCACCGTGTAGGAATATTTTTTGTTTGTCGATTCGGGAAAAATGTCAGTAGGGCAAGGGGTCGGTGCTCGTTTCGGGTGGCTAAGAATACGACTGACAAGAGGCGTCACGTGATTTTCGAATTTCGATGTACGTCAGATTTGACGTTTAGAAAAATCGAAAATGGCGTTTTTGGTGGATTGGTTTTGATTGATTGATTGATTGATTTATTTAGTCAGAAGTCATCACAAAATTAATTCAACAAAATGTACCAAATTTGACATTTACAGAATCGAATAACGCTTCTGGCAAGTGCTGATTTTATTGTAACACTGAACGTTGCCATATTTTTTCTTGTAATGCAGATCAGTACATCTTGAAGCACAACAAAAAATTATCATTCTTTTTAGTTATGTACAGTTGGTTGCAAAAAAAACGGGAACTTTCAGAATAAAATTAACACAGTTTTACAATTTATTCATAGTGTGAAACCTTCTTAGGAGAGATAGGTTAGAATGAACGTCAAAATTCAATGACATTTTTTAAAATTATTTGATAGGTATTGTCAAGTAGACAATTAATTGACAAATGGACAAAATCAAATTTACATTAGGAAAATTTTCGTTTCCCGTTTTTTTTTGCAACCAAGTGTATGATATTATGTACACAAAAAATGCATTCACGTTGTGAAGTTGTCTGTTGAATTAGTAGGTTATGTTTTTCAAAGTTTGAGGTTATAAATAGCGTCAATGCTAGTGCATTGTTATCAGTTGTACTGGTTTGCAATAGAAGAATACTCAGACATGTTATGTTCATTTTGACAGGTCCGCATGTCAGGCACTTTAGTGACGGAAATCAAACAGTGTGTCCAACGTTAAAAAAATAAATCATGGCCTCCCATTATTCCAAAACAACGTGAACGGTGTTTATCTACTTCAAAAAATGAAATATATATTTTAATTCTCTTTTTTTATTTATTTATTTATTTAAAAATCGCCCACTCCATACCTACTGTATGTCTAACCTATATGTATATACCGGGTGACTTTTAATGATTGAAATTATTTTTGTTCGGTTGGCAACACATATATGATTTTATATTGGTACACTTGACTGTCAAATTCAAATATGATAGTTCAAAAGTCAAAAGAAATCGAATCAACAGACAAATTGACAAATGACAAGGCCTACCAATTATTCGGGAGTGTCAACCTACTAAGTTTGTCTCAATCATTAAGAGTCACCCGGTATAAAGTAAAGAAATACATAAAGTATCTATAGTATGTTTCCAAAAAAAACAAGACCGTTGTATTAAGACCGAATGAGCAATATAATCAAGAGAATTTTGAGTAAAGAATCTTTTCGTATTTTGATTTAAAAAAAAAATTCAGTCGCAGAGATTCGTGAACCATCCTGTATATTTGACATAGATTTCACCAAACAAACTTTGTTCTTTCACGTTTGTTTTTCCACACCTACGTCGACAAACTTATTCCGATTCGTTTGTTGTGACAGTTGCGCTTCGAGCGCCGCCGCCATATTTTTCCACCGTTTTGTGGTTTCTCTAATAACCACGTAATGACATAGAATTACCGTACGTTGTTACACAATTACCCCCCTTCCCGCCGCCCCCTCGCGACCGAAAAAAAATTGTTTTTGCATCGTCGAAAGCGAAAAAATGGCGTGCGCGACCTTGATCCCGCCATTAAAAAAATAATGGCCCACTTGATTCAATTTCGCGTGCGACTTCCCGTCTCGATCGAGGCCCGAGGGGGGCGTGAGTTGGGGCCGAGGGGGGAGGCGTTGCCCCGTCACGTGAAGATAACTCCCGAACGGTGGTCCCGTCTATCGATTGGTTCCGATAAGACGTATCGGACCAATCGAAGCGCGGGTGCGATCGTCTGCGGCGTTGTTGTTTTGTTTTTGGTTGTTTTTTTTCCGGCTGCGGCGGAATTTTGACAGGTGCTGTCACGTGAATCACGGTTTGCGGGAGGGGGTTCATGGTCCGACGGTGATAAGATTCGCTAATTAGCGCCGCGTCATCGCCTGCTGCGATTTCACCTGGTTACCGGAGGAAGGTCGAGCGGTGACCTTGAACTGGTTCAGTCACGCGGGTCGCCATGCACCGTTCGGTCGATTTCCCGGCGCGGTCGCCCCAAATTGGGCCCGATTGGGCGGGCGGAGGGGCCGGTCCGGTCCTGCTGCACCACCGGCAACGGTGTCTTGCGGTTCTCATGGGCGTCATCGTGACGTAGGGTCGCGCCTCCAGCCGGGCAGAGGCCCCCCGCTCCCATCTCGAACAGGTATCTGCGACGTTCCATTGTTTGCTCCTGTTATTAGAGAAAACGGGGAAATTAGCCGGCCCCGGTCCCCCCTGCCAAATATTTGTTTTATTTTTTCACGCCCGGACTTTGCACCGGCTGTCGCGAGTTTTCCTGAGGAATTTTTTTTTTTGGCAACCCGTGAAAATGAATCATTTCGAAGGATCACGAGGGCGTAAAAATAGGGATACGGGTGGAGGAATGTTTTTCGGTTTCGCGGGAGGTGACAGCAACGTCGGGGAAAAATCGCCAAGTCGACGGACCGACGTGATCGCGCGAAGCTTGCATAATTGCGATTGCTGAGGAATTCTTGGGTCGAGAGAATTTTTAGAACCGCAGATTACGGGGAACGATAGGAATACGCGGGAATGGGTGCCAGTAATGAAATGACAAAAACAATAACAAATTTTAATAGTGACGTAATGATGCCTGGATGCCGTGTCACCGGGTGTACAGTCGGTCAAAACTTGATACACTTACTCTGTACACTGATAACATAACGCAAAAAAAAATACATACTAAACTCTCCATCTCAATTATTTCACGTTATTTAAGAAACCGCAGATTAATTCCCGCCAGTTGTAATCCTACACCTATGATGTTGTTTACAGAATTACAGCTGTCAATCTGAATGAAGTTTCAGTACAAATGTTTTCAGTTGTTATAAACTGTCGTTGAAATTATTGATTCTTCGATTATGAATGATATAACAAATCTTTGCGCGCTGTTCTACTTTTTACCGCGTAGACACTTGTCTCTGTGTCTGTCAAAAAACGTGCAATCTATCTGTGTACGGAGTATAGTTACATGTATTTTCTACGTCTTTAATCGTTGTTCATTATGTACTAATTTAATTTTTTTTTCGTTAGTTCTTGTGCTCCTCGCAAAGTAGTGCAACGGTTCGTGTGCCAAAGAAACACACTAACTGTTTGTGAAGATCACATCAAAATCCTTTTGGTAGTTTTGTAATTATAAACGCACAAGTGATACATACATACATACATACAGGTGTCTCAGAATTGCGAAAAACCTCCATAACTTGTTTGTTATTAAAGATATCACCTTTTACTTTTTTCTAGATGATAGCTACGCTTCTACTGCACATTTGGAAAATATTGCGGTATATATACAGTGTGTCTCAATATTATAAAAACACTAAAGTTATGTTTTTTTAAACGGAACCTACCCAATTTGATTTTATTTTTGAATTCTATGCTAAATTATGAATCAAATTTATGCAGGTCGTTTTTACTTATCTGTCATCGTTTTTGATCAGTGGAGCTTTTTTTACCAGAATTTCGAATTGCAGGGGTTCCTTCGAAAATTCGTACCTTCCAAATCGTTGCACATAAATTAAAATGATTGACGCTGTTCGATTTCTGAATGTTTGCCGCATCTGCTGGGTGTTTACTCAACAACCTGCTCAGTCGCATATGCCTACTGCGATTTTTTAAACATGACGAAGTAAAAATGTCAAAAACTCATTTTTTTCAAATGGCACCCCGTATTTATTATTGCACTGGTCGAAAGATTTTTTGATAAGCTTTTGAACAATATAAGGTTTGTATAGTCGAATCTGAAAATCTCTAGGGTGCTGTCCTAAAATATCAAATTGCTTGTTTAATTTATTCGATTATTTAATTTACAGCACGCCGTGCGGTAAAACATTTATTACGTAACAGCGGTAAAATAAATCTTAACCGAAACTAGCGAAACAAATAGGACACTTATCTTATGAGACTGTGTTTCCACGAAGATTTAGTGTGTTGAAGATAATAAATAGCGACGCATGGATATCATGAAAAATTGTAAATTTTAAAAATGTGTTTGACATTTTTCGTGAGCGTCCCAAATTTGGAAAACTGTCTATAAATTGTTTATTTTAAATTTCCATACTAGGTACTCGTAAACACTGGTGGTTGATGCAAGTGAAATTTATTTAAATTTAAGAGTCGCAACCTTCAACGTTGCTAATGGCGCCTACTTTACTTTAAATTGCAAAAAATTGCATGATTCGACTTTAATGACTGTCGGTAAATTTATTGTCTGCCGTCGAAGAACCTATTATGTAGTAGCACCAGTGTTGAGGGTACGTTGTTTGGTGATTAGGTTATGTAAGATCTGGGAGTAAGTTGTCACGCAACAAAAAAACAACACACGTGTGTGTAACGTGTGTTCAAAAAAATATGTGGTCAAGTGCTCTTTTCCTTGCTTTTGTTTCGGCTGTCAAATAACGGGTGACTATTAAAATTTTCACTTAGGGTTGGCTATGGATCATTCTTTGTTTTCCGTTGCACCTTAGACACTGACAAGTTTGACATTTCAATAAATGTTTTTTATAATTTATAGGTTATGTTTCAATTGTACTGACTGACATTTGTCGTTCGTTCTTGCGTGTGTCTAAAGTAACAGAAAAAATAAAAATTCGTTCAAAGCCAACTCCAAGTGAAAATTTTAATAGTCACCCGTTATTTCGCGCAGCAGAAAGTGTAGACCGAAAAAGTGGAAGTGGAAACCGTAGAGAGAGAGAGGGGGGGGGGAGAGAGAGAAATAATATAAAATGAAGTGAAAACTTCAATTTGTCATGACAAATTAATACACGATCAAAATGAGGTTAAGGATTAATAAATAAAAAAAAAACGACCCACGTTTGGAAAAGAGAAAACCACGGCTCTCTCGACCACAAATTTATTTGAACACTCGTTGTATAAAGTGGACGTTTCTGTTTTATTTGGTATTGAGATTTGGTCAAAAAATAGTGCTTTCAAAGAAACTGTCATACTTCCCCGTAATGACAAACAGGTCCGGCCTCGATACCGTGCCCCTGTTTTTATAATAATAATATAGTAGGTAAGCAATTAGTTTCAACATACAGGGTGTAACAGAAATAAGTGCATTAATTTTAACCGGTAATAGAACTCATCAAAAGGAACAACTTTTCTCTCTGCCATTTTGGCGAAAAACGTTGCGTAATGGCTTAAAAAAAGTAGGAAAGATTTTCCTAAAATCGTTCATATCTCCAAAACTAAGCCACCTAAAAACGTGAAACAACCAGATTCTTACGAAGTGGATTTTTTGCTATACGAGTACATATACAGGGTGATTCTGAAATAAGTTTGGAAAAAAAATGTGGAGTATCCTTCACACAAATTAATTCTGCGTAAATGACTTTTGGAGGTGAAATCAAAAGGATGGAAATTACCCTATATTCTTGTATTTTCAACGCCTATGAGTAGGGAAAATTTGTCCGAATTTCTTCACTTCATTAGCAACCATTGTTACATCAACTCCACAATAAAGTTGTAGGTGCAAGCACACTGCTTTGTAAATGTTTCTATGGAAATTATCGTGAGGAATTTGTGACCAACGGGCACCTTTTACCTTTGATTATTATTGTTGCTAAACTACCAAGATAATCAGTTAATCACCTTTAACTCAGCAGCGTACTAGCAATCTTGACCAAATTTTCAATCATTTTTATCTCGAAAACGAAAAAACTTTTACAAGATTTTTTTTTATTTATCACTACTTGTCGTTATCACCAATTACCGGGTTTTTTTTTCCCAAACTTATTTCAGAATCACCCTGTATTTGTTTGAATTTCGATTTTGGCGTTAAAACACGTTTTCTGGATGAAAATGGACGTTTTTTTCATATTAGCGCTGATCTCAATTAGCCATTGCAGTATTTAGTGGCGTAGGGGTATTTTAGTGAAAAATCTCTCCAATTTTTTGTTGGAATTAAACATCGTTTTTCGGCAAAATGGTAGATAGAAAAGTTGTTCCTTTTGACGAGTTCTATTACCAGTTAAAATTAATGCACCTATTTTTGTTACACCCTGTATATGTGACAACAGTTTGAGGATTGTTCCAAACACACACAGCCGATGAGATTTTTTTATTTTATTATATTTACAACGGTTGGTTTACAGTAACATTGACAATTACAATGATTTACCAGATACAAATATAATAAAGATGGAAATGATTAAATGAATGAGATGAGATGAACGTGAACGAATATGAATAGGTATTGATGAGACATTTCTGTAAAAATTAATTACGTATTGAGACTTCGTTGCTGCACACAATAATTAATGCTCATTGTCGTGATGGTAGAAATCTGTTCCGAACAATAATTTTATTTCTGTTGCACATATTGAATCGGACAGGACGTTTCGTTTTCGTTTCAATTATACCAGAGTTGAAAGATGCGAATGAACACTGAAATGACGTTGCGAGATGAACGATGAAATGAGCGAAGGATGAAATGGAAATGAATAAACTTAACCGCCACTCGAACGTATTTATATTAAACGGGAAAAGTAAAAGGCGAACAGTGTAACGAACAGGATTTAAATAAAAATGTAGTCCTTTGAGAAAGCGAAAATAATTGAGACCACGACAGATGTCGGAGGCGGAAAGGAGAATTTTTTGTTCTAATTTGTTGTTTGTGTGTTTTTTTTTTTTGTGAAGAGAGAAAGTGTTTTGGAGTTTCCTTTCCAAGTTTTTCGGACTGTTTTCTCTGAACGGTGAAGCCAAAATCGGTACGATGCGATGAAGTATTCGTAATGATTGGCGAGATTTTTTTCGGACGAGGAAAAAAAGCGAGTTCGTCGTCCTGGCGATTCATTTATTTATTTATCTAGAAATCAGTCTTGGACGTGTACCAAAACGCGAACGTCCCGATTCGATCTGTTCTCAAATAATAAAGATGATAATAAAAACGTGCGGTTTTTTTTATTTAGCATCTTTTTGCGTTCAAATCAACCGTTCCGTGCCAATCCCGGTCGGGTTTTTTTCCGTAAGCAGGGATTATTTTCGTTAAATCTTGTAACGTTTATAGTCGTGTTGTTGTAACACGAACTGATCCTTCTAAATCCCGTCGAGCATGTGATCTAATTATCGAACGGTGACGTGAAGGTCTTCCTTGTCGTCGACGTTCTCTCGTGATCGTTTTCGGTGCCAGGTGGCGGCGCCGCCACCGCTCGACAAGCACCGCGGCGACGGTCGCAGGAGGAGACGTCGGCGACAGACAGTGGCGTGCTCGAAGGGTTCAAATCGCACACTAAATTAAGGTCGTAGATTGATTCGTACCGCAGCTGTCAAGTACAACCACAAAGATGTTGTTTGATGATTTGTGTCATGTGTTGCGCTCAGCTTTCGAAATCTAGACGTTTTCAAGATTTTTAGGTAAGGCTAGTGTGCCACTAACCTGAAAAATTAGCAGGTTTGCCAACTGCGCTTCGAAATTGGATTCGCTTAAACGAGTGCGTCTTGAAATGTTTTTGTTTCTGGAGTAGTAAATTGGCAACACTGAATATCCATAGAATGAAAGAATTGATCCTGTTTTAATTAGAGTCGTTTTGACATGTGACAAACAAGTGATAAAGAACTGAAGAATTAGTAGATTAGATTTAATTTTGACAGAATTGGTCGCAACATGTTAAAACAGTTTTTGTACTTGGAATAACAGAACCTTTAAATTTTGTTTTTTTTTTTAATGTCAGTCAGACAAATTAATCCGTCTGCAGAAGGTTTTTGAAAACGTACGTCTATTCAGGACGCAGTTGACGTTTTTTTCATATTCGTACGTTTAATTTTAGGTTGTGCAGGTTAAGTAACGACAAGCACATTCAAAAGTTTTTGAACACCCGTTACCGTAGACCTTGAATTTCTAGGATTTATCTTTTTATTTAAAAAACAGCAACAATTTTTTTTTGGGTGACCGGAAGTAATACAAAATTCCTGTTTGTAAAAAAAATGTATTGTAAGGATTTTCGAAATTAAAAAAAAAATCTTCGACGTTTCAAAAAATGGTTTTTTCTTCTGAAGAAAAAAAATCAAGACATGTTTCTATAATTTGAAGGTTCTGTATTAAGAATTGCATTCCGAAAATGTCCAATTTATTATTTCTGTCTTTTGGAAGTTAAAAAAAATTACCAAAATAGGTACCAACTCAAACAAGCAAAAGTTTGTTGTTTTTTTTATTTTGCACCTGACTTGTCTAGCTAGTTTTCTTAGTTAATTTACATGTTTAGACCGTCGTCTAAATTAATCGCTCACAATTGACGTATTTTCAAATTTCTTTCCTGGAAACTTACCGCACATTATACATATTTTTTCCGGACGCGCTCCTCCCGCCCCCGCCGCGCGTATTTTTCCGCGACGCGCCCGCGGAAAATCGCGACCAGTGGCGTCCCGGCGCGTCACGTGACCGATTTCTGTGTCGCGTCGCAATTCGGAAAAAATGAAGGAGGAAGAAGAAAAAAAAAGAAGCAACAAAACAACCGCCCGAGCAGCACAAAAATTATCCGTTCGCCGCCGACGGCACGCCAATTACGTACGTTCCAGAATGTGGTGGTCACGTGAGTGCGGCAAGAACCGGTCGACGAGTGCAGCGCACACTTAAAATGTAACTTAACGGCTTGTTGTCGGCCATCTTTTTGTCGGGGTGCGTTCAAGGTCGGTCAAGTTCGCCGAAGGGTCGACGGTACGCCAATGGTCAAGGGAAAATATCGGCGTGCGTCGTGGTTTCCGGTGGTTGCAATTTTGATCGGATGAACCGATTCGTTGGACGAAAGTGCGCAGATTTTTTCCAATTTAGTTGGTCGCCCCAGTTCCAGATTGAACAGGCTTTAAGTGAACTAAATTGACAGACAAATGATGTTCTTCATCTCTAACTGCACGTTGACCTTCGGAATGAATTTATAAACAAGTTGTTGGTTTTTTTTTTGGTCCACGTAATTGACGGAATCTCTCTCCTTTTCCCCCGTCGTCGACGAGTCCTTTTTTTTGTTGGTGGTCATTTGGAAACTAAAAATATCTGAACTTTGTCTTTTTGCACGTTGGCGGTTTAAACGGGAACGGACTGTGGACTTTTCTTTCGCCTTCGTAATTTTTTTTCTCGTTTGAGATTTTTCCGAAATTCGCAGTTATTTTTGGGGCGTGGACAGTGGCGTGCGTCCCCACCGAATCAGACAGAATCGAGTCGCGATGCGCTGCTGGAAGTTCGTCGAAAAGTCGACGACGTTTTTATCTTGGAGTGTGCCGCGATTAAAATAGTTTTCCGATAATGTCGTCGGCTTCGATTAGAAATACACGGCCGACAACCGTTGGAATTCCCACAAGTCAAGAAAAATGCTGTTGACCAGGGTCAGCCCGTCTTATAGATTGTTAATCGAATTTCAGATGACATTTTAAATTTTAATAATCCAGATTTGGATGACCCGGAGAGGATTTGGTTTCTTTTGAAAAAAAAAAAAACAAAGCACAATGTTTTATACAGGTGATTCAAAACGAAAGCACCAACTACTAGCAGGTGTACAGAATACAGAGAGAATAACATAAAAAATTGAAAACATTTTTTTATCAGCTTCAATTAAAAGTTACAGCGTGTTAAAATTTTTTAACCAAAAATGTTTTTGAAAAAAAAAAGATTTTTTTTTTTGTTCCAATTCCTCAAAGGTATGTTGAAAAACGCTGTCCTCATCGGAATTCTTCTTTGGAAAGTTGGTAAAAACGAGACGCATACAGCGGAGATAACTATAATTATTTCAAAACACAACTTGTAACGGCAAGTGTGCTTACTCTGATATAATTTTGAGAAAGTTTTTTTCTATAAAACGAATAGAAAGTAATAGGAAAATCACATATGTATATGTACTTATGTATACTTATAGGGAGTAGATTGTCAGTTTCTCTTGTTTCTCATATCTACAAATATGTATACAGGGTGTCTCAGCTAAGACTTTCGAGCCTAATATCTCGGTTATTTGCCAACGGATTTTTATGAAATTTAAAATGCAGATATTTTAGACCGTGAAGGTTCAATTAGTAGTAATAAAATTACCTCAAATTAAAAAATGTAATTTTAACACATGTTTCCTTTACCTATCGAAAATTATGCGCGATTATTATTAGATTGTTAAACATTAAAAAATAGGGGTCTACACAAACAATTAAGTAAATCACTTGTCTGATTCAACGAAAAGATTAGATTTTGTCGTTAAAAATTTAATGTAAAATTTGAAGATATTTGAGCAGTTACCTTTTGAAACAATTGATGACTAATTGCCAAGCAACATTTTGTACACCCTTTAAAGTCTGTCAAAATTGGGCGCGCTTTATTAGAAACGTCAAATTGTGAAAATTTATTGAAAATACTCTAAAAATAGACTACAGCGGCAGAAATTTCAATATTGTTGAAAAAGAAAAAAAAAATTGCCTGTGGAGAGTGTCGTAAGTACTTCAATGGCAGTTCGTTTTCTCGTGGAACACTATCCAAATGTAGGCTTTATAAAATGTAAGGTTAAGAGAGTCGTCAATTTATTTGAAGACACAGGAAGCGTACGTGATCTAAATTACCTTGCCAAAATATCCCGATCGTGTTTTAGTCCTTTATGGAAGAATTAAAGCATCCAGTATAATAAATTACGTCGAAATGTTGTCTTTAACTTTGTAAGTGTTTGTAAGGTTAGCAAGATAAACGTCAAATATGTCACTTGCGCTTCTGCGAAAAGGGATGACCAAAATTCTGCAAAATTGCGCGTTTGTTTCATAGGCGTCTATGTTTTTACATTTGCAGCCACGTTTAACACAGTTTTTTGCTTTTTTCTTGCAAACCAGACGTCTTTCAAGGACGAGTTTTTCCCTACAGCATTTTTTATTGACGATCAATTTTTTATGTGAATCTTAATTGGTTCAACATTTTAAAAAGGCATGTAAAAATTACGTTTTTAAGACTTGGGTGATTGCATTAATGGGATTTTATTCTTGACCGTCTAAGATATCTGCATTTAAATTTCACAAAAATCCGCTGGAAAATAACTGAGTTATTAGGCTCGAAAGTCTTAGCTGAGACACTGTATATATATTTTTTTGTACATTTAAAATAACACGCCAACATACTCCATTGGTCTAAAATGTTTTTTTGTTCGACACTGTCAGAATTTGAGAATTTTCTCCTATGTGAACGGATTTTGATAAATTTGACAACTTGTCAAAACGAAACGTCAAGCTAATTTTAAAGATTTTCAGCGATTTGGAGCCTTTGGGGGGCTCGTCGAACAAAAAAACGTTGTATTCAATTCGTTCATGTGTAAATTGGGCTTTTTTTGGCACTCGTGGACCTTTAAAACGCTCGTTTCACTCGCGTTTTAAACTGGCCCACTCGTGCCAAAAAACTCCAATTTACACAAGAACTCGTCAAATAAACTACTATTATTGATCGTCTGTGGATTTTTTTTTCCTGCATAATTTTTTTTGGTCACCTTTCGAATTTTTCGGCGCTTTTTTCAACATTTTTTCAATTTCCGACGCAACATTTGATATTTTTTAAATGCGTATTATTATCCAATGACGACCTTGAGAAGCACCAACTTCGTTCCCCACATTTTTTTCAACTTTCTTTTGTTTTTGAGAAGCTTCTTGGCACGCACCTTTGGATTAATCGGTCATATTTTGGTTTTTAAACAGCAAACAACAAATTTT
The DNA here is from genome assembly GCF_963966145.1 of Tenebrio molitor. Lineage (NCBI taxonomy): Eukaryota > Metazoa > Arthropoda > Insecta > Coleoptera > Tenebrionidae > Tenebrio > Tenebrio molitor. The sequence goes on from NC_091049.1 coordinate 2,338,511, forward strand.
CGTTTCGTCTTTTCTTCAAAATAAGCTGCAGCAGGTTCGCTTTAAATTCCTTTGATAACACTGCAGTTAAAATTTATTGAACCACTGGCCTAGAAATAACTATCGAATTTATCCAAACAATACAATATTAATGTATCGTTTCGCAAAATGCTGTTTTTTACTCTCGCATCTATTATTTTCTTATTTTCCTTTTTTTTTAATCGATCATCCAAGATTCTTATTGGTTATTTATTCACTTTCGTGTTTATCTCAATATCTATTATTTTTTCATGCTCTTTTCACCACATAATAGTAGCTTCACTATAATATGCAATGGAAATCTCTTCAAAATTATTTCCGTCCATTTTTATAAATACCTTGTTTAATTTTAGTCTCTGTCTTTTGAAATCGTTTAAGAAGCATCACTCACTCGTTGACAAGTTGAGCCCAAAACCTGTTGTTGCACATTTTTATCATATTTGCTTGGTAAATAAAAAGTCGGTCCAAATACGTTGTACAAAATACAGGACACCGAGAGGATCTCTGTCGAAGACCGTTTCCGTCGTTCCGTCGTACAAAATTATCCTCCGCGTCCTCTTTTCCTCAATAAACGCTCATTCTTGTGCAACTAACGGCCCAGGACAATTTCCATTCTATTTCGGGAGCGTGCAAACTTTGCCAGAATGTGATAGCGTCGTCCGCGGGAGGATTTTATCTCGTCTAGTTCCATACTCTGGTGCTCGCCTAACACCATTGGCACGATTTCAACCGCTACGTAATTCAGCACCCCAAGGCGGAGACCGTTAATGTTGCATAAAGAAAACGCAAACTACACAGTCATTATTTATTATCGAGAATCCGATGCCAGTGGCGTTTCTCCCACGTTTGCAGACAACAAACGACGCAGAACGTATTATCAAAAATGTTACAACACCACAAGTTCTAATTCAAGCGTCGTACTAAATTCTATTCTGAACCGAGTCCAGAAATACACACTGAGCCATCTAATCCCGCAACAATCTCCACCCACGACGTACATTAACAATGCAATTGTGCGTGGTTAATTGCACCGGTCCGAGGACGGATCGATTGAGCGGGGAAAGACGAATCGACGGAAGAAATCTTCTCGGGTGGAGCTTTGCAACGTTTTTAAAGACGCATCCTTCTGTTTCCAGTTGATGAAGTTCACCAAAGGCATCTTGGGCGAGAGACTCTTTACCGCGTTGATGAAGGCCACCTTCTACGGCCACTTCGTAGCCGGCGAGGACCAGTTCAAAATAAGACCGACTCTGGAGAGGCTGAGGTCGTTCGGTGTCAAACCCATCCTGGACTACTCGGTCGAAGAGGATCTGTCCCAAGAGGAGGCCGAGAAGCGTGAAGTCGAGTAAGAAAAGCTGCGCTCACTTTCACCAAGTGAGAATCGTGTCGATTTCGGTCTCTTCCTTGCGAGAATCGACAGCGGACAATTGACAATTGTGTCGATTCCTCGTGAGAATCGACGGCGAAACGCGTCGACATTCTCACGTTTGGAAAGCGAGAAACGTGTCGATTCTCGTGTCTTCCTTGCGAGAATCGACGCTGAAACGCGGCGACATTCTCACTTTCACCAAGTGAGAATCGTGTCGATTTCGGTCTCTTCCTTGCGAGAATCGACGGCGGACAATTGACAATTGTGTCGATTCCTCGTGAGAATCAACGGCGAAACGCGTTGACATTCTCACGTTTGGAAAGCGAGAAACGTGTCGATTCTCATCTCTTCCTTGCGAGAATCGACGCTGAAACGCAGCGACATTCTCACTTTCACCAAGTGAGGACCGTGTCGATTCTGGTCTCTTTCTTGGGAGAATCGACGGCGAAACGCGTCGACATTCTCACGTTTGGAAAACGAGAAACGTGTCGATTCTCATCTCTTCCTTGCGAGAATCGACGCTGAAACCCGGCGACATTCTCACTTTCACCAAGTGAGAATCGTGTCGATTTCGGTCTCTTCCTTGCGAGAATCGACGGCGGACAATTGACAATTGTGTCGATTCCTCGTGAGAATCGACGGCGAAACGCGTCGACATTCTCACGTTTGGAAAGCGAGAAACGTGTCGATTCTCATCTCTTCCTTGCGAGAATCGACGCTGAAACGCGGCGACATTCTCACTTTCACCAAGTGAGGAGCGTGTCGATTCTGGTCTCTTTCTTGGGAGCATCGACGGTGAAACGCGTCGACATTCTCACTTGCACCAAGTGAGAATCGTGTCAATCGTGTCGATTCTCGCATTTGGAAAGTGATAATCGTGTCGATTCTCGCGTTTGGAAAGTGAGAATCGTGTCGATTCTCATCTTTATGTTGTGAGAATCGTGGGCGATTCTCAGTTTTGGTCGTTTTGCGCGCGATCGTCGTCCTTTAGCCGTCTGGTTGCAGGGCTTCGGTCCCCGAGGCCGGCGACAACGTCGACCAGGGTTCGCTGAAGCAGTACCACGTGGACAAGACGTTCGCCGACAGACGTTACAAGGTGCAATCGGCGCGCACCTACTTCTACTTGAACGAGGCGACTTGCGAGAGGAACATGGAGACCTTCATCAGGTGCTTGGAGGCCGTTGCGGGTCAGTGTTTTGAAAGCGACTTTCTTTACCATTCCCGAGATCGTTCGGTACCCCGACGGAGCGTCTCTCGCGAAATTTGGCATCGCACCCGAACAGGTGGCTATTATTGTGTCGAACCTTGATCTGTCTATTTTTAAAGCGGCGCACCATCTTCGCGAGACGACGCTTCGAGGGGTCACCTCTCGTCGTTTTTTCCTTTTAGCTAACTTATATATTTTTTTTCCTAATCGATTTTCTTTTATTCTGTTTTCCTCCCTCATTAACTGTTTATTAAAATGGCTGATGTTTCTCTGTCCCATAGACTTTCAGAAGAATCCATCAGGTAAAGTAACCATTTTTGACACGCAGACGTGTTAAGAGAGAAAGATAGAGAGAGTGCGGGTGGAAAAGTTCTGTTCGATACGATTGAACGGAGCTTTGAGCTGTTTCGTAAGCGCAAATTTTTATTATTATTATTATCATTACCATCACTAGGGGGTTGGATGCCGTAGACGACTGGTCACACTTGTGCTGTTCTAGGGGGTGTAGTGCGATTATTGTTTTGCCTTTAAAGTAGCCTAGACGAGTCGTAGAAATAACTTCTTTATTCTAGTCCAGTAGAAGTAAAATAGTTGCGCTAGATCTCAAAATAATTAGTCTAGTACTAGAGCCATAATCGCACAATATTTTGTGGATTTCTGTATCTATGCGAATTTATTTCAGTTGAATTATTAGAGCTTGGGAAAAACTGGCACTCTGTTGTTTTTTTTTTGCAAAGGAAAAAATAATTTTTTTGTGTAAGCAATGACAACCACCACCGAGTCAGGTAGGTGGTAAGGGTAAGTTGCACCGTTGTGGCCCCTTTCTCTCTACTTGTTGCAGCTACGATTTTAATTTTTACGTAGAACCAGTGTCTGCAAATATGTTATTTTAAAAAAAAATTCTGGCACCTTTGCTCAGAACCGTGGACCCAGTTCAACAATTCCGTCATTTATTAATGTCACATTTACCGTATCTAAATGCGGATTTTGAACGTTCCCGAAAAAGAAAAATCCAAAAATTGTTGTGGATCTCGTGACCGCTCCTTGTCGTATTTGTAAGCACTGTGCGTAGTGATCGTGGTGTTTTTTTTTTTTTTTTTTTGTGGTAACTGTCAGGACGGTCGACGTCGACGAACGCCACTGCGCTAAAACGTCACGTCTCCTTTGCTTGCAGGTGCGACGTACGGCACTGGGATCACCGCCATCAAACTCACGGCCCTCGGCAGGCCCCAGTTGTTGGTGAGTTTCCCCGCCCCCACCTCCCAACTGTCCGATGCACAGGGTGATGCACTTTTACTTTTTTCTTTGTTTCTTATTTTTGACAGCTCCAACTGTCAGAGGTAATCATGCGGGCCCGTAAGTACATGACGGAAATCGTAGGTGGCGAGGGCAACGTCCTGTCCCATCACCTGACCATACAAGATCTCGAACGCAAACTGTCCAAGATCAAGGACCAGGAATCGGTGAAGAAGTTCCTCACGCAGATCACGGCCGACAAGCAAGGGTGAGGCGCGAGAGAGAGAAATCGTCCCCGCGGCACGCGCCGCCCCCACACACACGCTTTCCCTCCCGCGACGCCGCTGGTTTGAGGGTGTGCGAGGGTGCGCGAGTGGCGCCCCCTACGTTTGAGTTGTCGCCGTTTTGTTCCCATCCTTTTCCCGTTTTTTTTTGGAGTGGCCGTTTTAGAGCAGCGCCATCTATTGTTGACAGTTATTGAAATAGACGTTGTTGTTGGTCGCAGTATCCTGCACTTGTTCCCGTGGTCGGGCATCATCGACGAAAACCAAGAGTTGAGCAACACTTTCCGGGTACCGGACCTAACCACGGGGAGGATGTCCAGGCTGATAACCCAGCTGTCGCCCAAAGAGGAGGAGATGTTCAGGAACATGATCAGGAGGATGAACACCATAGTTAAGGTAGTTGAGGATTGTCGTTGGGTGTTTGTCGGTGGTAACGTTTGATTGGTGGTCAGGCCGCCCAAGACATGGACGTCCGCATCATGGTGGACGCCGAACAGACCTATTTCCAACCGGCCATCACCCGCATCACCCTGGAATTCATGAGGAAATACAACAAGGACAAGGCGATCGTCTTCAACACCTACCAGTGCTACCTGAGGAACGCCTTCGACGAGGTCACGACCGACCTGGAGCAGGCGAAGAGGCAGAACTTCTACTTCGGCGCCAAGCTGGTGCGCGGGGCCTACCTCGACCAGGTCTGTGGCGCGCGACGCTCGAACCCGCCCCGCTAACGACGTTGGGTTTGCAGGAGAGGGCCCGCGCGGCGGCGCTGGGCTACCCCGACCCCACCAACCCCAATTTCGAGGCCACCTCCGACCAGTACCACAAGACGCTGACCGAGTGTCTGAGGCGGATCAAGGCGTTCAAGGACCTGGGCGAGGAGAAGAAGATCGCCATAATGGTGGCGTCGCACAACGAGGACACCGTTCGCTTTGCCATCCAGAAGATGAAAGAGTTCGGCATCGAGCCCGAGGACAAGGTCATCTGCTTCGGACAGCTGTTGGCCATGTGCGACTACATCACTTTCCCGCTAGGTGAGGATGACAGGGTTGTCAGTGCGGGGGGTGAAGTCTGTCTTGTCCAGGTCAATCCGGTTATTCGGCGTACAAGTACATCCCCTACGGTCCGGTCAACGAAGTGCTGCCCTACTTGTCCAGGAGGGCCCACGAGAACAAGGGCGTACTCAAGAAGATCAAGAAGGAGAAGAGGCTCCTGGCCAGCGAGATCGCTAGGCGCTTGGTCACCGGCAAGTGGTGGTACACGCCCAAAGGAGACTACACTCCTGTGTAAACGTGAGTGGAGGAGGTGGCGAGCAGGGGCGTGGCACGACGGAGGGAGTGGGGGTTCGAGATTTTTCGTCACTAGTCGCGTGTTAAAAGAATGATGCGAGAATAGTTGGTTGCCTAAAACAAGGGGCAACATTCTGACACATGTCCGACAGCTGACAAATCTATACGTGAGTATAAATCACGGCCAACTACGACTTTCAGAAACATTTATAATGACACTGGAAGTACAAAAAAAAAATTGATTAGTTGAGTTTGTTACCACTTTGAAAGGGAAGTCTTGGATGAGACTTGTTCGGAGTTTGAAAGTTGTTTCGTCGATCGAACATGACCGAATCTTGTTCGTGACTAATTCGTAGTTGAAAAACTTTGAGTCGTTCAAAGTTTTCACTTAACGAAAATTGTCATCTTCGTTATTATTTTTCGGTGGTTTCTCGAAGCTCCACGGCCCGAGCCCTTGTTGCGCCGCTGCTTTCGGGCACGTTTCCAGCGTTGGTGTGTTTCAGGAGAGGGAGACGAGCGAAGTGCCGTTTCGAAAGGAGCCTCCGTGGGGTAACCGAAACTGTTTAGATAAGTAGTTGCAAAAAATAAAATAAAATAAAAAAGACAGTCCAGCGGATATAAAAATCTCGTCTGTGTGGGATCGCTTCGTCCAGAGCCGTAGGTTAAGAGTACGCAAAAGTCTGAATTTTATTAAGGACAATATTAAATAATCTGTAAGGGTAACTGTTCTGATCGGACGAATCTTTTCACACAGATCCGGATTAAGTTAATAGTGCTTAGTAATTAATAAATTTAGGTAGATTATGAAATTATGTACAGATGTTCAGTGTGTGTTTTAAAACAGAATAAAATCAGCAAAAAAACAAAAAAAAAACAATGGGCGTGTCTGTGTCCGACTCGTTCGGAGCGTGACTGTGAGGTTATACTGTTTGATTCGTTTTTGTCGACTCTTGAAAATTTTATTTCGCATCCTGGTCGAGGGTAAGATGGGTCCGGGCGGAGAAGCGCACCGGAACGAGTTGGTGTACGTTGGATAGTATTAACCTGTTGTAAGATATTGACGGCGAATCTTAGTAATTTATTAGTTTGTTGAAATTTGTATCATTTTTATAGCCTGTGATGATAGATTTTTCTGTTCCGTAAAGATGTCAACCGAAAATCTGCCTTTGAGTATTTTTTAAATTGTTTAGTTTGGTGTGATTGAATAAATTTAATTGAAGTAATGTTGTTGTCTGTTATTTTGTAAATGTTCACGCTTTATTGTTGCGACAAGTTCTAATTAGTCATAACGAACAAGTCAATTCTGTGTCCTTAATAAACGTAATGTTCTGACAATAAGTACAAGATAAATAAAAATTATAAGTGTTCGTCCCTATTATTTTACCACCTTCTTCCCATTCTAAAAAAAAAAATTATTAAACTGACTGCAACTTTTAGTGGTCGAGCTGTAGACAAATTTGCACAGTGTCATCGACCTTTAACGAGGGCGAGGCAACTGAACCTTCAAATTATCACAAAAATTAGCAATTTAGACCGAAATTTGTTACTTATACATTATATTTTTGTTATTATTTGGACTTTATTTGCAGAATAATGCACAACGATACAAACGACAGTGTTGTTGTCCAGTGAATCTAGTCAATGCGTAAAATGCTAAAATGTCGTTGACATTTTTGCTACTCTAATAGTATATTTATAAGTGATAGAAATGCATCATTAAACGAAAGTCAAAATTTTGACTTGACACTTCTCACGAGTTTCATAATGGCATTTTTAGAATCTGCGTCTCTAATAGGTCTATTATTGTATTCAATTTGGAGTCGTTTATGGATATCTCTTAAAGCACTCGTGATTTAATCGATCTCTAAGAACATTTTTATCAATATTTCAGTGTATTATTGTCATTTACACCAAAAAACTTCCAATATTAATGTTCAAACTCTACTTTTTAACGTATGTTGCAGATGTAGTTGCATCCGTTACCTTGAATTACCAATTAATACAAAATTCCCTAGAATTTGAAAGTTTAATTTTTTTATTTAAAAATTAAAACAAGGGTGCAAATTCTAAAAAATAACATAAAAAACTTGTTTTATAAGGGCATTGGCGCACTCGTTCCATACAAAACTCCCCTACGGGTCGTTTTCTACACCTGGAACTCGTGCGCCAAATCAACCCTTATAAAACTCGTTCTTTAATATACTATTCGATCACGTGTGATATACGACGTTTTATCTTACAGGTGCAACTATTGCAAAAAATCCGAGAAATTAAGTTTCATTCAAGTAAAATGACAGCTGTCAAATTTAGTCACTCGTAACCTCAGTCACTTTATTTCAGGAATTTGCAGAGGGCGTAGCCCGAGTTAATCAAGCAAATAAGTGGAAAAATAGTTATTTACATTAGAGTACGACAACTGGTTTCGGGCACGATGGCGCAGCTGAGTGCCTGATGAGTTGGAGGGCCGGAAAATACGTCCCGTACGACATTTGTATTAGACTTTTCGGCTGACCAAAATATTAAATCTTTTAAAAATCAAGACTAATTTTATTGTAGAATTTGACATCGTCAATAAAGAATCGAATGCTGTGGAATCAATTACTTGACAACCGTGACCGCTCATTTGTTTTTTTCCTAACAAATTATTTGCCGGCTAAATTTTCACGGTCGTGCTTCAAAATTTGATTTTGGTGTATTAATTGAGTGAAAAAAATGTCTAGTATATAATATAGAGCGAGTTAAATGTAACACCAGAGGCAGTACAACTAGTGGCAGGACTAAATTCTGAATTATTACCACAAAAATAGAAACAACGTTACATAGGACAATTTTTTCTCACGAAAGTATGTAATAACTATTCTTTAATTCACAAATTTTTAATAATCCATATTTTATTACAGACAGTTTTATTAATACGTGTTTCTGGTGCCTGTCTCCGAAAGGAGTTATATACTCTGAAAATGGAAAATGTCAAGAGAAGATATTATATTGATAACTGACACAAAAACCAATATTTGTAGATCGTTTGCCATTACCAATCCAAACTGGGTTGAAACTGTGAAGAAATATATGGAAGTCAGGTTAAATTGGTATTAAAACAATTTCAAATAAAATTGACAAATACTTGAACCTTGATTGCCCTATGGACACAAGATTGAAGTTCCTAAAATGATTCGTGATGACTGATGGCCTTCCTTCAACATCAAAAACAAAATGTACTGTGTTGCAGCTACAGCTCAAACAATGGTGAGTTGTGTCACAAACTTCGATATAGTGCTTTAATCTACTTGAATTTTTAGCAGTTGCTTCCAATGTAACCATCCAACATTGAGAATTCCATCATCAGTACCGTAAGAGAAGCACCAGTACAACATATTGACATTCAACCCAGAAGTAATAAAGCTGACAGTTACCAAATTGTTTCTGCATTGTTCTCTAAAGTGGAGAATTGTAACAATAATGTTTACAACTGTAATTTTACAAAATAAATTATGTTAATAATGTTGCAAATTATTAAAATGTCTTGTACTTAACCACTACTTCCTGGTGAAAACGAATCATCTTTCTTCAGGTGAATACAAGATTTTGGGGTTAGAATGTTTTGTATATTTTTATTTTCCAGTTGCACTTTAGCACTAACAGCTAGTACTGGATAAAGTAGGTACACAAAACCATATATCAACTTCTGTGGTTTAGTTTTATTGTGCAATTTTGCAGATATTTATGAAATACCTGACAATTGTCAAACTTTTTGACATATAAAGTGATATAAAGCATAAAGCTGCCAACCCAATAGGTTGTATTTTTCCTGTTACGATTATTTTCTTTTTCGATCGATATAAATTAAACAAACACATTTATCGGAAAAATTATACAGGGAAATGTGTTTTTTTACACTAAATTAAAGTAACGTATCGACACTTTAATTTTAAAGTAACTGTGAAAAGAATAAATCAACGGTGTCCGCACATTTTTCCCGTACTCCACTAGATTTTTCCCACATTCCACTAGAAATTTTTGACATTGTACGGGAAATCGCACCTCCCTTGACCTAAAGTGTAAGGTAACGCTATATTTCCCAGATTGGGAGGCCGAAAAGAGACTTTCGTAACGTGTTGTACACTATTTTTTTGCCTGTCGTATCAGTAGGCGGTATAAGTCCCCTTGCAATGACAAACGATTTGTATATGAGTTAATTCTTTATTATTATTTTTAACGTATGGAAAATTGATCTAAGCTTGGCTTTTCAAGCATTTCATTCAGAAACATGTAAAAAGATATACTCTGATAGATTGCACGTTTTTTGACAGAAGACAGACACAGAAACTGGTTTGGCGGGAATTAATCAGCAGGGATACAACAGTTTTCTACATAACGTGAAACAATTGAGATGGAGAGTTTAGTATTTTTCACTGCTTTATGTTTTGGAATTAGAATTTTTAAAAACGTGCAATCTATCACCGTACGAAGTATACAAACAAATCTCCAGTATTTTTTCAAAAGCATTCCATTTTTAGAATAGTTGGGATTCGGGAGAAGAAATTTTTATTTGTTTTAGAGCTTGACTTATTAGTTAAAAACCTTTTTATTAGACAACCAAATCTATCATACAAAAGAGCAAAACACTATTTTTACTAGAGATAATGTAGTTCTTTCTTAAGAAAATGCAAATCAATGAAACTTAAATATTTTGGAGATGAACTTAACAAAATGTGACAACGTTGTGACACAAATAGCTTTTTCAACAAATGAGTTGATGCCTTCCTTCTCAGCACAGGCCATTTCAATGCGTATCTCTGTTACAATTTCAGTTCCTGTTGTTCTATCCACCTTTTCAATGTTCAGTTCTTTTAGAACCTCATTGATTTCTGCATCTCACAGACAATGTGCAGTAATCTTTACCTTTGAACCCTTTATCTTCTCAGTGAAATGCAACCCCATTGCCAGATGAAGTTTTATATCACTACCATCACAATGCTTCTCGTTTATGAAGTTTTTGTAGCATCCTCGGGTGAAAAGTTGTGCCAGGGCATCACGTGAACTCTCTTCTTTGTACTTCTTTGTGTGCTATCAGTCTGTTGTGTTTGAAATTATAGACTTGATTGGCACAGGTGTAACCAGCAGCGAGTACTACAGATGACACTACAGTTTCTATTCCTGCCTCATTACATGGATCAATAGATATTGTTTCAATGAGCTCACCCAGTTTGTCAGTAAAGGATTTCAAAGCCTTTATGAACCCTGCTTTGTCTTTATTGGCAAGGTGCATCACATTATTAAGTAGATTTTGACAATCCTTATGTGCAGTATCATTTATGCCACAATGTTGTGTTAAATGCTCTACCATCTTTTCAATAAATACGGGTCGTAGATCATCCGGAATTCCAACAGCAGTTCGGAGACCTTCTCTCCTACGTATATATGATAGATAGCCTTGGCGTAGTAGGAAAAGGCCAACAACACACGTGGAAACACGAGCTCGGGAATCTCTATTTGCAATATGTAATTCTGTTAGGCTCTCCAGATTCATTTGAACGGAAAACTCGGATAAGCAATATCCTTGAAGCATACGTCGAATCATCTCATTGACCTCATCATTTTTGAAAAGATTATCGAGACATTGAACATTACCACTTTCTTGCCAATAATTTTGTAAACTGGCATCTCCCCGCATGTGGTTTTCCAGAAACCTCACAATTGCATATGGATTAAAGATCCCATGATCTCCACGTTTGGTGCAGTAACAATTATACTTGGTGATTGCCTTCTTTCTTAAACCTTTATCTACAGAAAAGGTTTCAAAAAGCTCTTCCACTTCTTCCAAATTGAATCCATAATACTTCAAGCACGGGTCATCGTCTCCAAATCTGACTCGATCCATGTTACACAGCAAGGATAAAGAGAAGGAGTCAAACAAGTCCAATATTCCTGTAATTAAGATTCCAGCAAGGTTGTCTTCATTACCTTTCACAGCCCCGCCAATAGCACCCATAACAACGTCAAGAATGTTCCTTCGCTCATCTTTATCAGCCACAGTGTCAACTGCTTTTGAAACAATTGAATCAAATTTATCAATGAGGAGGAAAACTTTCCTCCCATGGAACTTTTTCAAATATTTAGACAAATTTCTCAAGCCTCTACTTACTCTGGTAGGTTCAAAGTGCTTGTAATTGCGATTTCCATCACTTCCCTCTTCTGTACACCATTTCTCACACGCAGCTCTCTCATAATCTTCCAATTTTGACTCTGAACTTTTATATAGGTAGGGGTGTTTTTTAAATGATCGGATATTTTCCAAAATGAGTTTTCACAAACTCATCATCTGCCATGATCTGTAAATGCATTTCTTCTGAATTTTGGTTTACAGTAAACAATTTGTAATTTGGTGTATCACAAACAGTCTCACTTTCCAGATCAACTGTGGTTATCTGCTTTCCTGTCTCCTCATCCACTTCTAACTCTATAAAGCGGCGGAACATGTCCAAGTTGACACTTTTCCCAAATTTTCGAGGTGCTGTTATCATTACTTTTGGTCCAAGAATTCTAACGAAAACTTCTTTTATAAACAGCGTTTTGTCCACAAACCTAGATGCTTTCAAAATGCTTTCAAATGATGAGCCAGTGCTAACTGTTAATTTCTTCTTTGGCCCCTGTAATCACAGAAAATTCGGTAAGTGACCACCCAGAAATGTCACATTATGACGTGAACGGCGATTTTGGCTCTTTGTACATTGTAGTTTCTCACAGTAGCACAGCTGATGGTGGGCGCTGCGTTCTTCGCAAGGAGCCATCCGGCGAAGGAGCTGTGACCTCCGGTGATGCCACTGACTATCGCTCTGGCCCGACACATTTTCTAAAACACAAACCTAACCTCACTAAATTAAATGAAAAGAATTTAAACATATTCAATGAAGAATATCCAAAATTTCGAAAAAAGTTTTCAAGTCTTATCAACAAGTTAATAAATTACAAATTATTATTATTTTTGTTCTTTTGTTTTATTTCCCTCCATCACCCGGCGGCACGGCAATTTTGCCGGAGTACATACACTATTAGGGATATTACTATCAAGTAATAGTGCAGACTTTGTTGTGCTTTATTATGTTCTGTGTCAATTTTAAGGAACTTCCTCACGATATGACATAAGTATAATAATATACCTTTTTGAATTTCAACTACCAATGTGTTCCCTAAATCCAGAATTTTTAAATTTTTAAAAAGAGATTGCGGTACTATTCCCGTTGCTGAAATTATAAGTGGTAAAATCGATTTTTTTCTAAACACCAAAGATTTCTCATAGCAACGGAGAGCTCTAAATATTTATTAATTTTTGTGTTATACAGAGCGCTCAGAAATGTGGTACCAACTTTTAGACAAAGTGTCACAAGATGGCACTTTCGAAAAGTCAAATTTTTTCAATCATGCAACATTCAATTTTTGAATTTTTTGAAAAGAATATGTTAAGCAGGTTTTCCGAACAATTTTTACCCCCGATTTGTGCACTAAAATTTGTCGAGATGTTGCTCGAAGGGTTCAGTTATGCATTGAGCATAATGGTGGTCAATTTGAACATCTATACCGGGTGATTCAGATTGGTATTCGCGCCCCTATATCTTTTGCATTTTAAGAAAAAAGTATAGCAAACCATATATATTTGTAAATCGCTTATGAAACTACAATAGGTGACGTTGTCAAATCTTCTCTACGATGACATATGTCAAAGTTAAGACAGTCAACTTTTTTTTTTTAAATAGTACATTATACATTTCTTAGCCTATTGTTGTAAAGCTTTTTTTTTCTACATTTGAATGTGTAAAAAAAGTTGACACTTGCAATAGGAAAAAATCGAGAAAAAAATATGATTTAATTTATTCGAAAGTGTTATTTTCTAAAAAAGAGCTAGTTAGCCATGGAGACAATTGAATTTTGACATTAATAGCGTCAATTATTAACGTACCTACATTTAAATAAATAGCTATGTTATAACTGTGATGAACCAAGTGGGTAATTCAAATTTCCCACCAAGCGTCCATCTCATTTTTTTTTTCTACCAACATACACAATGAAAAATAAAACCCGCGAAATTCAAAAAAACTGGCCAAGAGCGCGTGATCGTACTTAGTTAATTTCCCTACGTTGTGTTTTTTTTTAAATACAAATTAAACATTACCAGATTCGTTCCAACAGGGTTTGTGAACCACACAGAAGAGTGCAAATAAAACAACACAATAATTAAAACCAGCTATTTATTCAAAGTTATCATTTTCGTTAACGCCGGGATTCATGAATAATAAAACGTCTCGGGAGAGGGCACCCAAGTCTCCTCAAATGTGAGAAGACTACTCATTTAGAACTCTAGGAAAATGGTGAGCTCTGGCCATCCTCCTAGACCCCCGAATGAGGCTCCGCTAAAAACCTCTCCTAAAAATACGAACAAGTCCGAAGTGACAACGTAGACGGGACAGTTAGTGAAAATTGAGCAAAACTGATTTCATAAACAACACAATTCAAATTCAAAAGAAAACAGGAGGGTCATGTACATTACAAACAAAACAGTTACTTCGGACCGTTCGAGCGGGAGCGAGCACTAGACGAGAACCTTAGCATGTTTTCTCCTTTTCAAGTCAATTTACAATGTGCGGCAGATACGCTATAGAAGGAGCGAGTGGCCTTGGGTGGTCCGGTGGGTTGTGGCACCTATCCTTACGACTTTAACATTTCCCGCGTACCCGTGATTTAGTGCTAAGGGAAAGGTCCTACCTGCTTTACGTAAGTCAACAAATTGAGGTACTCTAAGTTCATCGGTTGAAATGAACATTACTTTTCCACAGCAAAAGAAAACACAACGCGCTTGTCAGGCTACACAGACTCAGGGAAAATAGACCTGATCACATTTCCGGAAGTGTGCCATGGAGCTCGAGTAAAACCCAGCATTCAACAAGTCCTGCCAAGCGTTAGGTTTTTGGGTCTCCCTTGGGGTGCAAATTTTATGAGGGCCGCGAGGCCGTGTTCAACGTTGGGAGGTTAGAGGAAAAACAACACCTCAAACAGAGAGAGACCCTCGCGGTAAGGTCTAGAATTTACAGCTACAGCAAACTGGAAAAAGCAAACAAAAGAAGAAACGCGACAAATATTTGTTGACAGAACTATCTAGAAACACTTTCAATTTGGGATGGAAATGTGGTAACAACCATTAACACATACATAACAATAAAAACAAAAAAACACAGTCCAGTCGACCCTAGCCTATTAGAGCCGGATCATCGACAAGGGGGGGCGCCCTGAATAATATGGAGGGCGCCCCGGGACTAAATGTAGTAGATCCCTAACTAAGGAACAACCCACGGAGACACCTGAAATATAAACATTTGGTTGCTACCGGGATGGAAAGTGGAAACTTTGCAATTTTGATTAAAGTGTTGAACAATAACTAGATGCTTGCCACACCAAAAGCGTCACTCGGAATAATTAGAAGGGGATCAAAAATGAGGGAGTGCGCTTATAAAAAGTAAAAGCCACAGACCCACGCTAAAGCTTGGCGCCCTTTTCTTTTAGGAAAGTTAGTGAATTGTAAAACCAGATTTGACAACAAAAAAACGTGATCCGTGCAATTTTATAAAGTTTACAAACCTAGAACCAGGCGGCCTTACTCTCCTTCACAAGCTTACAAATGTTAAAAGCGTGATACATGGGGATGGTCGAGATAATTGCGGATTTTATACAATATGGTGGGAACATCAACAACCCACGTGCGACCATCATGATAGTTAAAAATACATTTCGCGCGAAACAGACATAATTTTAGTACCGCAAACATACCTAGTTCAAAACAGAAGCTGGACAACAACATTTAGCACAGTTCAATAAAAACAACTAAAATCGCACAATTAGCACACAGAAAAAATACACGGTACTTCTGTACTACTCTGCGGTCAAGAAAAAAGTGTCCTCCAAAAAAAACATGGCCGTTCATCCCCTGTCGACTTTCACCCACGCCCCCAAGCGGTCGCCGACGGTACCGAACGCCGGTAATTCTATAGCTTCATTGGCGGTTAGTTTTGAATTCAAAAGCGGTTATCTCATAACCTACATTTAAATAAATAACTGTGATATAACATCTGGCTTCGAAACCTAACTTCTTCCTGACTATACCGCTTTGAATGCATACACGATGAAAATATGTAGTTGAATTTTGATAGTGCATGAATGACATGATGAGTCTTGGGAATCGCATTCGAATCATTCGAATATTTGAATAGGTGACTATGTAAAATTCGAATAAGTGTAAATTCTAATATTCGAATAAAGTAAATTCAGGATGGATCGGGTATTTCACTGTCAAATAATTTTATTTTTTGGTTATGTAATTCTTAAAATAGTGCGATGCAGGGAACCAACATAACGCGAATTTAGCATAGTAAATTCAGTATGGATTTGGTATTTCGTCCGAGTCTCAGTTTTCTGACCGAGGCGCACCCGAGGCTTGAAAACAAACAAGGTCAAATCATTTTATTTTTTGGTTACGTGGTTGTCTTGTAAATAGTGACATGCAGGGAACCAACATAATGCGAATTTACAAATGTTTGGCTTACTAGCTCTTTTTAGAAAATAACGCTTTCGAATAAATTAAATCATATTTGATTATTTTTCTCGATTTTTTTCTGATGTAAGTGTCAACTTTTTTTACACATTCAAATGTAGAAAAAAAAGCTTTACAAGAATAGGCTAAGAAATGTATAGTGTACTATTAAAAAAAAAAGTTGACTGTCTTCACTTTGACATATGTCATCGTAGAGAAGATTTGACAACATCATCTATTGTAGTTTCACAAGCGATTTACAAATATATATGGTTTGCTATACTTTTTTCTTAAAACAAAAAAGATGTAGGGCCGCGAATACCAAACTGAATCACCCGGTATATATAAAAATGAATCGCCGTTCGTTAGTCTCGCTAAAACTCAAAAACGGCTCGACCGATTTGAATATTTATTTTTTTATTTTGTTCGCTTTACTTCAGGGGTGGTTTAAAAGGAAAAAAAAATCGGTAAAGTTGCCCGAAAAATTGGAAAATTCGGGAAAAACTGAAAGTGCTTTTTTCTGTGGGAACGGTTGGAACGATATGGCTAATTTTTTTTTAATGTTTGTAATAATTCGTATGAGGTTTTTATGTAAAGAAAAAAATTGTAAAAGTTGCCCGGAAAATTGAAAAATTCGGGAAAAACTGAAAGTGCTTTTTTGTGATGGATATGCATAAATTTTTTTTTTGTTTTGTTTGTTATAATCGTGAAAAAGTTTTCAGAAAAAAAAAATCGGGACAATTACAAAGGAAATTCGAAAAATTCGGGCAAACTGCAAAAATTATAATTTTTGTATGCATTCTCGATCATAACTGACGATAGGAACGACATATTTGATTAATTCTTTTTTTTTTTTGTTCGATATGCCCCGGGATGGATATAACTCAGTAGAAAAAAAATCTGGAAGATTTGGAGAAAAACCTGGAAAAACTAAATTAAAATAATTAAAAGTGCTTTTTTGTATATACTCAAGACCATAACTCAAGATTCGAACGATGGCTATGCGTAATACAAAATCAGTCATTCAAATGAGCGAAAATTACATTTTTGAAGACTGTTTTAATTTTGGTTTGTACTCCATTATTTTGACCACTCATGATAACAGCTGCATCATACCTTTAGGCAATTAGTTTGTCTGGTGTTTTGTGAATATTAAGTTTTTTTTATTCTCCTAGAATAACCCCACTTATTTCTTCCGCATTGTGATCAGGAAGTTGTAAAAACCCCATGAAACGTTCGAAAATTTGGATTCGGTTAGCTTGCTTTTTACATAACAGACAAGAAATACAGTGTGGAATAAAATGATTTACATCTAGTTACCTTTGGAATTTTTGCACATGTAAATTTTCCTGTACCGCTCTACTTTTTTTTTAAGTGCCGAACCTGCCGAACTATTAGTTCTGCCAATAAATGTCATCAATCGAATTGACAATTGTTATAATTTACTAAATTAAATTAACAAACGTTGGTGGCCACTTTCAACACTAGCTGTGACTTGCTTTTGTTAGCTCCTTTTTAATTTCAATCTCTACTTTGCATTCATATCATCCCTTCGCAATAAATCACATTTGGAATTTTGGAATATTTTGAGGTTAAGCTTTCTTTTTTTTTTGTAGAGCGACATTTCGTATTTTTACTAGGGTAATGCAAAGGTAACTAGATGTAAATCATTTTATTCCACACTGTACCATCTGAGTAATAGTGGCGTTATCTCTTGTTTCACTAATAAAGTGTTAATCCTTACGCCATATTCTGTAATTTCTGTATGCTTTAAACTATGAACCAACCATTAGGTATTATCAATTTTTACTAATTGCAGTGGCGCAGTGACAACATTCGATGAACGGCTTTCAAGACGACCCCCAACAAATGAATAATTTGAATTTTTTCAAACAGTAATCATACATCGATAATTGTAATTACTCGGTTGGTGAACTTTTACCTACGTGCTCGTTACTGGAATTTTCTTGAAACCCGTATTTCCAGTGACTTTTATGCGAAAAGTGTCAAAACACCGGGTGACATAAAGTCGTTTGGGAACTGTCATTTAGTAGTGCAGTGGCGCCACCTGCCTCCCCAGTTTTGTTGTGTTATTGATTGAATTGTACAAATTGAAAATATCCGGATTTGTTTGGAAAACACTCGAAAACAGTTTTTCACCAACAAAACGCAGGTAGAACAGGCCCAGTTTAATTGATAACCACGAAAATAAATCGTCCCAATGTTGGTCGTTTCGAAAACAAATTTCCTTTGATCGTGCCTTTTTCCACCCAAGTTTCCGCACGAATTTCCCTTAATCGGGCACATTTCCAGGCGAACATGTCGAAGAAAGCGATTGCCGATCAAGAAATCAAAATCAAAGACTCCCTCTTCGAATTCGTGAAAACCCACACCACCAATGCCGACTTGACTCTGATCGACGACATCGTCCTCTCGTACGTGGTGGCCATCCTGGAGGACGTCAGCTCCGACCCGGTCTTCAGCGTCGAAGGTAAGCCTCGGATCGAACGGGGACGCACGCGATTTCTCGCCGTTGTAGATTTTTGCGAGATGATGTCCGCATACTTCCCCGAATTCGAGTCCATCAATCATGCCACCGTCTCCCAGTGGATTTTCGAGTTGGCGGCCAAGCTGCGCGTCGACGAGCCCGAGGAGAAATCCGTCATCGAGATTTCTCTGCCGGAGATTGTGCCCAAGACCAAGCCGCGCCAGCTGGACAACAGGGACAGCTTTGATTTACCCAAAAGGGTGCACAGGCTGTCTGAAATGAGCGACGGCGGCTCGACTGACAGCTCGTGCTGCGACTTTCTCGACGAAATCGACGTCTTGCAAGAGATGTTCCCCCACGTCTGCTCCATTGAGGTTAGTTTGCACTTTTTCTCAAATTCTAACCCTACTTTTTCGTCACGTAACAGTAACAGTCGTGACACCGGAGTTAACTGTCAATGTTGTCAAAATTTTGTCGACAAAGATGTGGCCTGTTGTGTGACAATTCTTCAAACGCGAGCTAGAAAATCACTTTTGGAAAATTATCAAGGGACACATGCCCCAGTTTCAACTTTTGATAGATGTTGAAATGGAAATTGAGATATGTCAATCTGTCAATGTTTGAGCAGCAACTACTTAGAGTGTTACAAATGTGGTACATTCCTTTTAATTTTCTTTCATATGAACATGTTTATGTAAATCGCGCCATAATATACATTGTTTTGACACCTTTAGAAAAAGTATTTTTGAATTTTTTTGAAAGAAATGTTTTTTCTGAAAAAGCTACAAAAATGAACAAAAAGTAAAACTACGCAACGAATCTTTGCTATTTGGAGAACTGATTATGAAAGATACAAATTGGATCCGCTAGATGATAGCGAAGTTGTGGATGTTAGAGAGACGTTAACGTCAAAAAATGACGTTTAGAGAAAGTTGTTCAACATGACAAATTTCAAAATGTCAAATGTCAAGTAAAGTGTAGTCATTGATTGTGACAATTTAATTCCGCCGCAGTTGCATTCATTTGCATCAAGGTACGACGGTGGTTTGTCATTTATTGTTTCTGACAGCGAAGCAAAAGAGAATATTACCTAACTGCATTGCAGTTGCAATTACCGCAACTAGGCAACCCATTATACATTTGAGAACATGATTTGACTCGATTTTGCAAGATTTATTATTTTTTGGACAAATAATTAAAGAAAACTGCTTTAGATTTTTGGCTCCCCTGTTAAGCCACGTATGGTGACCCTGTCGGGTCTTTTTAGACAACGAAAGAAATTGTTTGGACATCCATTTCCAGTTTTAATATTGGAACAGTTCTTCAGTGTATTCGGAACAAATAAAAAGTTTTAATAAAAGATTATTGCAAAAACTATTTAATCATTATGAACGCATGCGAATGACGAAACTCGATGTGTGTATTTTTTGCAAGCGGTCGCATCAAACTTGATGGCGTAACAGATGTAATAAAAGATGGACGGGTTGAGCAATAAGAAGTGATTTTTTATTTGTGTCAAAACGAGCTAAACCGTGGAGCGCAAGGCGTTTTTTTGTGGTTCCCCCATCAGGCCTAATCCATTTAACGATGGCCGAAATTAATATTAAATATCGATGTCGAAAAAACATTGACGTAGTCGAGATAATGATATTTAACGATGTATCGATGTTGATATATCCAAGTATCATTATTACTGATCACCCACAGAAAGACATTGTCAAGTTGATGTAAGTAAGTGTAGCAGTTTACCCTGCCCTAGTACACAATCACGTGAAGAAGAAACTGAATAAATGATGCCCTCACTTGTGAACCATTCTTCAGCACATTTCTTGATGGCGCATTTCGTTTAAACCTGGAATCGACAATTTCCGAAAGGGGAGTTTTGAGATAAAAAATTCCGAAACGATTTTTCATTTTGTCCATCCGAATCGAATCATCACTTTCGATCAGACAAAATGTTACACCTAACGTTGTGGATATAACGCGTTCCGAAAATAAGTACGTTGATTTTGACCGGTAACAGAACGCTTCGATGCCAACAACGCGTTGAAATATTTTCCTTCGTAAATCCTTCAGTTGTCGACTGAAAATTGATAGATTTGGCACAGATTTCGTTAGACGCCTCTGATTGCCACGTTGCTCGGCAGACGTCGATAAGCGACGAACAAAGAACGAATGCAAGAAAACTATCACTTGTTTTTGTTACTTCAGAGGCGGAGGCTAATCGTTACGACCCTTGTTGTTATCACGTACGATAAATCTGGAAGAGTGAAATGGAAATGATGGCAGTAAATGAAAAGAGTTTGGGTGTTCAATGTGTTTTACAACACAGAAAAAAAAAATACATACAAATTATCTGTCATTAGGACGGTTCGATCATTGTTTATCAATTACGCTGTGGAATAGAATTTTTGGTGTTGGGTAATAAATGTTATTCTCTCACTGCGTGTGTCTAAAAAATATAGATAGTGGTCGTTAATCCTTCACAAGCTTTGGTTTTGTGACAAAGACTTTGATAGTCAAATATTTGATTGATATTAAAATGTAACTGTTAAATTTTGCTTCCGAGATAGAAGCGGCAGCCAATCGTTGCGACAATTAGATAATAAATCTGAAACAGTGAAATGGAAATGATGATAACAAGTGATAACAGTTTTGATGGGTTGTCAAAATTAAACAAATAATCTTATTTAATCAAAAAAAAAAATTATACCTAAATTTATAGATACAACGTGTCCCAGAAATAAATAAGTAAGTTTTAAGTGCCAATTCAATCTTTATCTAAAGTGCAGTAGTTCATAATTTTATTTTTAATTTTCTATTGCTACATCTCTGACTGGATAAGAACATTTTACTTCTGCAACAGCTTCGTTACCAGTTGATCCATCAGGCGAAGCTGCTAAAAACTGCTTTTGTGCATCAATAAACGGTCTGCATTTTTTTACATTCATCCCTGCATTGCGTTCTTTTCATTTTCGGTGCCACGAATTTGAAATGTTTTTAATATAAAATGTCTTTCGCAGCATATCCGCTAAACGAATTTCATTTGTTACATTGCCACCGTAACCTGAATCTACAGGGTGTTCTCGAAGTTGACGCGTTCCTTGTAATACGAGGTACTACACATTATTCTCAAGAATTTTAGCCTAAATCTTCTTAGTAAAATGTTTGTATTAACGGAGATAATTGATTGTATATTTTTATTGTTTTCTAAAATTTTAAGTCCGGTCCTGTCCATTTCGCCGCTGTACTAGATTAATAATTAACCAAGCCCAGAATGGTGTCTTTCCGGAAATCGCTTTGCAATACTCTCTGGACGCTGCAGATGCATTCTGATAACGTGATAACATTGCCCATGCATTTGCAACATATCTGTGAGCTCATTATTTTCCTAATAATAAAGCCATTTCGACTAATTAGATGACAACTCTGACAGTAGTTTTGATTAACGTCCATGCTCATTTGATTTTTTTTTGTCAATTCCAATTTCTAACAAATCAGCGCAAATTTGAGCAGGACCGGTTTCAAAAATTTCAAAAAAATTAACTTATTGTATCTTCATTGCCGTACACATTTTACTAAGGTGATTTTGGCTAAAATTCTTTAGAACAACGCATACTATCACATGTTAAAAGGAACGCCTCAACTTCGAAAACACCCTGTATAGTCCAATTTTTTTTTTAAATCAATTGTCAATGTCAAAATTCCCTCAAAGACCAGGCTGTACCACCCTAAAACCTTTCGTTTGGGACACCTCTATCGTAAAATCTCCCTAGATCAGGTTTGAGGTTATATCAGTAATTTTCAAATGTCAAAAAAGTTTCAGGTGTAACCAAATTTTATACCAAAAGACAAGAAATAAAGACGATAATCACACTAAAAAGTGCAACTTAAATTATACAGGAAAATGGGAATTTATTTAATGGGTTATACAGGTTATTCTAAATGATTGTAGTCGAAGTAGGCGTGAAAACTAAATGTAAAATTTATGGTTGCCGCTCCACATAAAAAAAACATCAAAATCATGTGAATAAATGAGTACACACGGGAGTTAAATTGGGTGCAAAACAACTCAATATTTCTGGATTCAATCGTTAATTTACCAAAAATAAATAAAAATCTCATCACCGCACTTTTCACCTAAAAAATGACAGTGACAGCGACAAAACTGACAGTTCACATGAAAGCAGCAAAAATGTAATAACATGGGCATGGCCTACTTCGACTACAATAATTTATAATAACCCTGTATAAGCATTTTACCTATTCATTTTCAGAATCTAACCTCCAATCGTCTTCCGAATATGATTCTGCGGAAGAGGAATGTCCTCAATTGGTAGATTTCCCATCAATTTTTTCCAGTCCTCTCTAATCAGTTCCTCGCAGTGACGAACCCATATATTAAAAGAAAATACCTCGAGTATGATGTGTGCATCTTTACTGCAATTTAGCATGATCGGTTTTTCTGTCTGCATTTCTTCACGTAATCTAATCATTGCCAATTTTTCTCGTTGGGTTAGATCCTTGTTTTCGGAAACTCATTTAACTTTGTATTTTTATTTCAATGTAATTGCGCCTTCAATAGCGCAAGCGCCTTTACATCAAAATGACTGACATACAGCATACAGTTGACATTTTACGTTGCCAATCTAATAACTATCAAATAACCAGTGGCTTATACCAACATGACAACACTTTGACAATTGATTTAAAAAAATTGGAGTATAGGTACACTCTGAAATCAGGGTTTTCTTTTTCTTTCCTTCCAATAATTTGAACTATTGACAAATCTTTTAAAACTTAAATTCCCACATCGGCACCGGTTCATTTTGTTAATGTAGGTATTAACCACCTACTTTACTTACTACCCTATGAAATTACTAATTATTTCCTATTGTCGCAATAAGTACTAAGAGTTTAGTCACACCTGTGCACATATTTACCGAACATGTCAAAATGCAGTTAACGAAGGTGTCGATTCATTATCGTATTGCGATCAGTATTAATATTGGTTGATTTTCAAAAACCCACCGTTCATTTTTGACGTACACGAAATGGTATTAAATATTGCCACAAAGTTGTAAAAAGTTTGGGCGTATTGTTATTGGTGCAAAAAGAATCATCTCTTTCAAATGTGCAAAGCACCAGCCTGGGATCGTCAAATAGACCTGAAGCCTTGAGGGTTAGACCGTGTCGTGTCAGTTGCATATTTACGAAGTTGGAAAATTATTTGGCCATAAAATAAGTTTTGTTCGAGTGCACCAACCAGATTACAAAAACACGATATTGATTAATGAAAAGCAATAAAAATAAAGATAATTTTTTAGACAAACTCGTGATCTTGAAGACCATTCGTCAAATATTTTCGGCGTAGTAGCCGGAAAAGTTGGTAATCTGGTAGATGTGGTGGGTCAACACAGATTTTTTTGTAAACAACTTGTAAATACTTGTAAACTTCTCAATTTAAACACTCCAAGAACGTACAGTATTAAAAACGAGGGCAGTTTGTTTAGTGTAGGTAAACGACGTATAATCGCTTATGTGATAGCCCCAAAAAAGCAAGCCGCGGAAAGTAATTAAAAATTTAGGACGATGACTCAATATTTAGGTTCGTGCAGTTTTGTTTGAACGATTTCGTAATCACGCAAATTTTTTGTCACCCATGTGCGCCTAGTTATCTTTTCACTTCTGGAATGACCAACAATCCCCGTCGACTCGCTCCGATATTTTTCAATTGTCCTCTTTATTCGCATTTTGAAAATTAATTTTGCAGGGTGCTTTAGGTAGGTACTTTGACGTTTCGATTCTGGTTCAAAACGCCACGAAGATTCAAAACTCTTTCCAGTTATCTTCTTAACGAGTCGTTGACGTCCTGCACCACAGACATTAACTGTGAATAATCAATTTTTATTGCCCATCCGACAGGCGCAATTTCTTTTTCTACGCTGCCCACAGAAAATGCACAGGTCTATTGTGAATTTCACTTCGAGTAGTCTACCGTGGAAATCATCCACCGGATCAAATCGATGTTCTCTTGTCTAATTATGACACTCCTAGCATGTCCCGCATTCGATTCATCTTTTTAATCGTTCAACGCGCTTCGTTTGATGTGTCGCTGGTGTCGTTACGGACTTTGGGGTTTTTATTTATTTTTACACGTCGTGTCAAAATCGTCAAAATCTCTGTCCCAACTTTTAACTTCTTCTTTGCCATGTTTAGGGTTTTCCACCACCACACCCTCAGTTTATAAAACAGTATTTGTTACCAAAGTCGTTTTACAGCAATGTTGCCAACATGATTGTGTAGATCGAGTTATTAGACAACCCTGATATTTTACTGCCCATAAATAAATTACCATTTACTGACACATACGTTTTTCATTTGTCAATTTACGTCAAGGACAATACGTGATGAACCACTCTGGTACTATGACGTCTGTTGAGTACTCTAATTTCTTGTTTGTAACTACATGACATTTGTTTGTTTTCTGTAGACAAAATAATTTTCAGTTGTAATCTCACTGGTGCACTAATTGTTTTCCAAAAAATTTCCAAATCTACTGGTTATTGTGTAAACGAGCACGAGTGAAGAAAAGCCATAAAAAATCTGCGGAAATTAATTATTAATTAAAATTTGACAAAAATTATACATACACACACCGAGTAATGTAAAAATAAAATGTTTTGGCACGAAAAAAATATGTGCTTCCTTACTTTTTGTAATAGTTGAATGTTTTGGATTTTTTTTGTTGCCATGACAACCATACAAAATGCAAGCTTTCCATTGGACGGACTCACAGTAGCGTCATTTGTTATTAGTTATAAATCAATATGGCGGCGGCCAAATGTGGAGTATTTTGTGTCCACAAGACTGACTAATGTCTGATCAAGATTCTACAAATAAAGTATTGTTCTGATTTAATACTCACAGAGCTAGTGATGACATCCTTTGAAAATATTTCTATGGAATATTGCTTCCTCTCAGAAAGAATCATTTACTGCAGTTTTATTTGAAGGAAAATTCTCTTTCGAGTGTTGTTTGAAATCCGAAGGTGCCAAATCCGACGAACGTGAGGATCAGTTCAAAGCTGCAAAAGTTAAAAATTAAATTGATCACTGTCAAACTTGGCGTAACTGTCAAACATGCTCGTTTCCATGGTAACTCGTTTGTTTTGTCCACGACAAACGCGTGTCAGATCTTACTGAAGCGACGCATTTTTTAATTTCTTGGAAAACGCTTCAGATAGAATTTAAAGCCAATTTGGGCATCGAAGATCCACCGACACCGCAATTTACCTCGAAAATACGCGTCGCAATGCCTTGGAATTTTGATCTAGGAGTAAAATGAAAAGTTAGGTTGGTACCGCGGGAGCAACAATTCCTGTTTGAGTTGGCAATAAACAATGGTGACTTTTGGTGATTTTTATGTCATGTTCCAACGAGAAAACGATTTTATACTCCGTACGCTGATAGATTGCATGTTTTTGACAGAAGACAGACACAGAGACAAGTGTGGCGGGAATTAATCTTCAAGGCTACAACGGTTTTCTAAATAACGTGAAACAATTGAAATTATGCGTTATGTTTTGGAAATAGAATTTAAAAACGTGTATACTTTACACAAAAGATGACAGTATTTTTTCTGATTCGAAACGTCCAAGTTATGAATACTTGTTTTTGTCGTTGACAGGTTTCAGTTCTTAAAAAAAGTTTGTGTTTTTGTCTTTTGTTTTCCAAATATTCGACGTTACTTTGAATCCTAAAATCTTCAACATCTTCACTGGATCCAGTGGCGGCTCGTCAGGAGCGACTATACGACAGAAATTTATTTGACAAGAACACAATTTAAAACAGTTCGTTTATGTTTTACAACAAATCATTTAATTTTTGTCGATGTCATTGATTAATCAAAAAGTATCATTTTCATTTGGTAATAAAATTCTGGGAAAGTTATATTTATCAAGTTTATTTTCAGTTTCACAAAATGACAGAACTAAAAAACTGTGCGAGGTTTACGTAACTCTTCGATGATGCACCACCTACCTTTTTTTACACATTTCAAGATCAATTTACAGACCATTTAATATTACGTTTAAGATTTATTTTATGTATCTATTATTTTAATGGTCACTTTGATGAAGAAGAGATATTTAATTATTTCCATTAAAATTAAATTTGACACACACAAATGTTTAAAAATAAGTTTTTCGCAACCTTCGATCAATTTCAAATGATCGTAAAATAATGAAATTATTTCTTTTCAAGGAAACATGTTGAAGTTCATTTTTTTAAAGGACGTGCGTCAACAATATTAAGTTGGCGTGGCAGTCGTGCCAACTTATATGGTTTACAGTTACTATACGGGATTATAGGGATATTTATTGTTTGACCAACATAATTCAGCGGGTGGTGGATCTTTGATAATGCCAACAAGTTTTATTTATCCTTGAGAGGTTGTTTTTTATTGAGACGAGGTTAATTTGAGTAAAAGCGCAGCGAAAAAGAACGGAGAAAGATCGTGCGGTCGCTCTAGAAGTAAAAGCAGAAACCTCCCGAAAGCATGACCGTTGTTCCCAGTTCCATTCCAGAGGGCGGTCTGACTTTGGGGCGGGTTTCAGGTGAAGCACTGCTTGGCCATAGCGAGCGGCGACATCGAGCGCGCCACCCAGATCCTGATCGACCGTCAGGAGAACGGCCAATGCCTCAACCAGAACAACTCGCTGACGATACACGTGAGCAAGACGATGATCGACGACGCCGAGCTGAAGAATCGGATAATCGAGCGGTACTCGTACATCGACAAGGACTCCTTCACGAAGGAGCACCGACCGGTGGCGCCGAAAGTCGAGCCCAAGAAGCTGGTGCGCTACCGCGACAACAAGATCGTCAGCTTGAAAGGGGAGCGCTTCACCGAAGTGAAGAAAGGCGAGGACGTCGACGACATATCCTTAAAGAAGAACAAGAAGGGCCACACGCCGTAACCAAGAAACGTGTCGGCGAGGGATGATCGGATGATGACGTTCAGCGGGACCGGATCGCGTTATCGCATTAGCTATAATATTTCAATATCCAGTAGATCGGTAGGTCATATTTATGTAAAGTTTGGCACTCTCAACTAGCTATAAGGAGCAAGTGTTGGGTAGGGGGCGGGGAGGGACGCCCGGAACCCAACAACTTGCTCCTGTTATCGTACACCGTTAGTATTATTAAAGTGTAAGATGCAAGACTAGTCAAAAAATTACATGAGAAATGGGCCACCACGTCGGTGGCCGTCTATTATGTGCGAAGCGTAACTGTATCCTAATTCATTTTTAATACCTGTGATTCTCGTAAAGTAAACGTATTTTCTTACATTATCGCAATCTTATGTCGAAACTGAGTGATATTATCGAGTATTTTTGATTCCTAAAAATGCTTCAAACGTTCTGTTGTGTTGTTTAATCGACTAAGTTCTCGAAATGATCCTCATTACTATTTTTAAGGTTCAAGACCAGTTTTTATTGTGTTATTGTTTCGTGTGTCTTATTTATTAATGATGTAATCCTCTTTTTTACCTATTCTCGGTTAATATAATAAATATGTTAAGTGTACCACTTCTTTCATTACCCTTTCACGTCCCCCGTTTCAAACTGGGGCAATTCCGATCACTTTTTAAATCTGTTTTACGCAGCAGCAAAGCCGGAATCATTTTTATTTTGTCTTTACTGATTTTTTTTCTTATAAGAAATCATCACGTGAAACTGAAGTTGTTAAAATGACAATTTACAGCTTCTTGGGATCGCTTCAAATTTAATTTTTTATTGTCTCATCCTCGATATCACTTTTTTGCATTCTTCCTTTCTGTAGACGGATCTCAATAAGTCAGATAGATTTGTGAACTTCTCCGCCGCGCCGTGCCGGCTCGATCCCCTAACAGATCAATGCGGTTGAGATCTGCCCTTTGAGGAGGCCAAATCCTCTTCCTCACTCTTGCTAAATAGTTGCGAATGTCTCGATATCGGATCTTCTTACGTCGATCAGACTGTGTAGTGTCAAGATGGTCTTCTTTCTTCATAGTGCTGGCAAATCTTCGTGCAGCTTTTCTTCTCTTCTTCTTTTCTTTAGACTTCATCTAAAAAGCGACAAGTGATGTCTGTTTTTCCGAGTCCAACCGTTGCTTATTAAGAGCGTCATATTTGACCACTTGGCACTGTTGCCAACACTTTTTGAAAAATGGTTACGAAACTGTTGTCGCCATCTTGACATTCATTTGTGATTACTAGTGCCACGTGATACTTAATCAGTCATGGAAACAACACTGGCGACACCTGTACTGCGATCTGTTGTAAGTAATGACATTTGCATCCGTTTTTGTTCATCCTTCACTCAGTATATTTTTGGACACTTTTCAAATCTTCACATTCTGTCACATCTTCAAAAATCTTTGTGCTTTCTTCATTCGTGCGCACTCATCCTTGTATTTTTCATCCATTTCTTTATTGACTGCAACACGATTTTTTAAATTTCGATCGATTATAAACTTTTTTTGTTTCAGGACCGCGCAAGACAGTGAAGGTTTGACGCAAACGAGAGGGACGATGAAAAGAAACGGAGTTTTTTTGGTGATCTATAAAAATTGCTCTTCACACTCGGTACCAATAAGGTGAAAATCGCGTTCCACCTTTGATTAAAACTGCTACAATTAGTGGGTATTACGAAATGTCGTCGCTTATACAATGACATTATTTTGTTCCGCGGTAATCTATATTACTTACTTGATAAGAACTGCACGCAGTTATGTCATTTCAATTTTATGCAGTTATGCAAATACTGCTATTGTTATTAGTCCTTCCAAGCGTCAAATGTAAGTAAAGAAATACATATTAATTTTATTTGATGTTGTAGAACTAATATCGAAATTTAAAAAAAAAATCAAAATTGATCGCAACACCGTCGCCCGTCAAATGTCAAACGGCATGTCACGTGGACAGTCGGTAATGGTTTTAATTTTTGTGTTTTGTCACATCTAACGCACAATCAAAATCAGAATGTTTCGAAAATTCACGCGTTTCATTGATCGCTTTAACAAAATCGGTGTCAAAATAATTTGACATTTTCGTTTGACAGGTGTCAAAAGTGTCACATTTCCTTTTTGTACAATGGTGAAATTGTGATTTTAGGCGTCGGCTCCGGGATCGTCGGCTCCCGGATCGTCGGGGGCGTCTCTGTCCCGATCGCAAAGTACCCCTACCAGCTGAGCCTCCGCTACCAGGGCTCGCACATCTGCGGCGCCACCATACTCGCCCCCCAACTCGCCATCTCCGCCGCTCACTGCTTCGAGACGGAAGGCGCTTACTCGGTCAAAGGTGGAGTGAGCGACCTGGCGGAGCGCGGGGTGGTGGTGCACGTGACCAAGGCCCAAATACACCCGTTGCACAACTCCAACAGCAACGACTACGACGTCGCCCTCTTGTTCTTGGCCTCCCCTTTGGCCTTCTCTGACGATGTACGTCCGGTGCATCTGCCCCCGATCGGAGGGCCGTACGTGGTCCTGACGGGGACGCTCGGTAAGACGAGCGGGTGGGGCAAGACGCACCAGCACTCCAAAGAGGCCCACTCGTCGCTGTTGAACATGGTGGAGTTGCCGGTGTGGGACCAGGAGTATTGTGCCGACGTTTACTACGGCCACATCACAGAGAGGATGTTTTGTGCGGGATGGCCTCAAGGGGGCCGAGATTCGTGCCAGGGGGACTCCGGAGGACCCTTCGTCATCGAAGGGGTGCTCTACGGGATAGTGTCGACGGGGATGGGTTGCGCCGAGCCGGGGTATCCGGGGGTTTACACCGACGTCCAAGTCATCAGGTCTTTTATCGCGGAGTATGGGGGCATATAATATGATCAATACACGATAGCCTTGTCAACAAAATGAAAATAAAATAAATATGACAGTTGCATTATTTGATTTTTATTTATGCCAAACTACTAATTGGGGAATTTTGGCGTTTCAAAAAGCGAAGGTGGCAACACTGGAAATGTCAAAATTGACAGCACATCAGTTGGGACTTCTGTTTTTTGCTAAATAATGAATTAAAGATGATTTTTTATTTATCTAGATTATTTATTGAACGTTTCTTTCCGTAAATGCGGTGTTGTTTAAAATGTCTGGTTTATTTTTGTTCCCCGCACCTTTACATTGGATTAAATACAGAAAGAAGATGTGAAGAGAGCAAGAAACGGATGAACGAGCATTTTTTCAGTCTTCAAGAGTATTTATAATAGAGATATTTTCATATTTCATGGCGGAAACAAAGGACTGAGAAATGTCACAAATTTGTTTTGTCAGTGTCAAATTTCTTAAAGACGTTCGTGATTTCGACAGAAATGTAGCAAATTGGCAATAAGAAAGTTATTCATCGTCGAACTAGAGAAATAATTTGTAATACGTTTGATTATATGAGAATAACTTTTCCTTTTGAAGCACTGAGAAAAATTGGTTTCCTTAGAATTTGTTTTTTCAATCTATTTAGCGAAAATTTAAATTTACCTAGACATTCCTTTTTACGGCGTTTATGAGAAATTTGACACTGACAATACATTTTTGTGACATTTCTCAATCTTTTGTTTCCGCCACCAAATATGAAAATACCTCTAACAGCAAAATGAGGTGGAGAGCAAAAAGGATAAAAAGAATCCGAAAATAAGTATGTTGTGCAAAATTTTCTGTCAGTTTTACAAAAATCGGGAGGAAGGTGATAGGGAAGATTTTTCATCGTGATCTTCCGTCAAAGAGAAGATAAATGTTGCACAGTCCCAAAAATAGTTGGTCGTTTTGCATGTGCTGTGGATTATTGAAAAATAAAGCCTAAACCAGTGCTCATGTTGTTATTTTATAATAAGCCAACGCTTTGAAATAATGTTCTCTATTTTACAGATGTGCGTCATGCGTGCAAAAGGACGCATCGTCGTTTATTTATCTTGGATAAATAACGAGCACGACATAAAGATAATTGCGATGAGGATGAAGAAAAAAAGACGGAAGCAAGTTTGGGAGAAACGAAATAAACAGTCTTCACTTTCTAAAAAATGAGAGAGGATTAAAAATAAAGAGCGTTAATTTCTATCTTCGTGCTTTAGATATGAAAGCAGATTTAAAAACATTTTACTCTGAGTTGAAGGATCAATGCTTCAGTAAAGAAAAGTACAAGTTTCGCGGCAGACTCGGTCAGTTTTTGTGAACAATTTGAAGAATAAAACGTTGTTGGTTTGTCGCGGATAACCTGTACAGATGGTATTTCAGTGAAGCTTTGATTGGTGAAGATTTGAAGGTCACCGGAAGTTGTGAAAATGGCAAACAATTATTTAAAAAACGGCTGTTATAAAACACGACATAAAAATCTTTTATATGTGCGATAAAATCAA
This sequence comes from Tenebrio molitor, assembly GCF_963966145.1. Lineage (NCBI taxonomy): Eukaryota > Metazoa > Arthropoda > Insecta > Coleoptera > Tenebrionidae > Tenebrio > Tenebrio molitor. The sequence continues at coordinate 2,370,378 of NC_091049.1, forward strand.
TTCTGATAAAAGAAAACTTCACAGAGAAATATAACGGGTCTTCAAATAAATTTAAATTTAGAGCAACCTATGGAAATTCAATTGTTTGCAACATTTTTCCAGCGTAGAAAATGACACAAGAAACGTCTGACATTTTAACGAAATATAATTAGGTTAGAAAATATTTTTAATTTTTGTAGTGCATTGTCCCTATTCCCCCTCCACGGAATATGACAATATAAAATTGGGAAAAAGCGTACTATGTAACCTGTACTCCAGAGAATAATTAGTTACCTACAAAAATTACTTTACAGTGTTAACAGAATTAGAATGTCGCCTACGCCTACTCTAAATATATATTTATTTGAAGGCCCGATATTTATTAACGAAACGAACTTGTGACCTTGGATATAATTGTTGCAACGTCAGGTGCATTATTTTATTCTCTCATCGTGAAGCGTTCCCAATGAAATGAAACACCGAAATGGCGGTTTAAAATTTATTTATGCAAATTGAATACAGCGCCAGTTTCACGTTTTTACGTTTTACAGCAACGAAAATGGACCAGTGATTCTAGAGTTTTGCAAAAAGTGTGGTGGCAAACCTTGCAATGATTGGTCTGAGCGTACAGTTGGTTGCAAAAAAAAAAAAACGGAAATTGAACATTTTCCTAATGTAAATTTGGTTTTGCCCATTTGTCAATTTAATTGTCTACTTGACAATACTTATCAAATAATTTTTAAAAATGTTGAATTTTGACCATAATTCTAACCTATCTCTCGTAAGGTTTCACACTATGAAAAAAATGTAAAAATGTGTCAATTTTATTCTGACAGTTCCTAGTTTTTTTTTGCAACCAACCGTACACCCACTTGAAGCAACAAAATACCGGGTAATTTTAAATGATTGTGACTTTTTTTCTTAAGTTGGAAACATTTTTCATAAATTATTTTGGCAAACTTGATACCTTAATCAACACATTGGCGTACGTACGTCATTTTGGCATTTTATATATTAATAAATAGGCGAGGACGCCTATGTTTATGTCAACTATCACATTAAAAAGCAGAATAACCAACAATAATATTACCAACCTATGAAAAAAAGTCACAATCATTTAAAATCACCCGGTAGATTAACAACAGCAGTTTCAATCATCGGCAAATGAACAAAGTGGAAGAATGTTATGTTGTACGAGGAAGCAAAAATTGGAGCGCAGAGATCGGTATGAGCTCTGTGGTGCCCGTGTGGCGTGGCGTTAGCTAACATATTTCGGATGAAATCGCCTGTAAGAATCGATGCCTCTTTCGTTTTTCTCTTATACGTATGTCGAAAATTAAAAAACATAAGTTCCAGTAGCATAACATTTCGTTTTTTCACTCTCTACAAGACCCTGCAAATCGAAAATAAAAAAATAAATTTCATAACACATACCTATATCTTTTTCCTTACACATTTTTGCACATTTTTTGTGTGGTTTTACGTATTTTTAAAGTGAATAAAATCTGTACGAAAAGAAACGAGATGCCATCCCAAAAGAGATATGTTTTGGGATAATTATTAAATTTAATTTTTTACTTTCTGTTCTCTAATAAAGGACATTTCTTGCCACTGGAACTTCTTCGCTCTCCTTCAGTTTTCTAGACACAAGCGAAAAATGAAAAAAACACCGATCGCAACCCTTAATATGCTTCTCGACGGTTTTCTTTCCTGTAGCCCACCCTGTATACTTGCGAAGCTTGGTTTACAAGCTGCGAACATTACAAATTATATTCCCTAGTCGTTGGTTTCACAGCACAAACAACTGACACCGACTCTTTATGGAACTCTTAAATTCACCACTTTTCATTTTCACCGACACTACGAAGCTTTCACAATTTCACAAACAGCTTCGACGCGTCAGGATGAACTCGATACTCCAGGAGCGCTGGAGAAGTTGTTGGATCCTTGACCACCGGATTCGACAGGATAATGTGAGTTGTGACAGACCTCGATCAATCTCGTGCAAATAATACCAGTGCGATTATTCTTTTAAATGGTATTTCATTGATTTCACACCTGCCTCCCAAATTCCACCGACATAATAAGTCCCAATGTTTCGGATGGTCCGTCTTTATCCAGATTAATTTCGTGATTGTCTACGAATTTCCGTGGCAATAACGATTTATTACTTGATACCCACTTGGTGAAAACCACCACGATTTAATCATTCGACGGTCTTAGCTCCCGAGCTCGTATTGTGTAAAGTTTTTATGTTTATTTATTGTTATTGTAAAGAGCTTCACAGTAAATAATGTATAAAGTCCATTCAAAAATCAAAAAACCACCAACGTCGCATTTTCCTCGATAATTACTATCGGCAACGCTGTCTAGTGTAAAATTTGGTGACACTTGTAATTTTGAGGTTAAATGTTTATTAAGTGTCTTGTTTTTCTGGGCATGTTTAAGTAAAAATAATAAGAATCAATAAATAAATGAAATGTGCTGCTAATAAAACAATATGAACGAAATTCAAAGATCAAAGCAATTGAATTTTATTTTGAATCAAATAAATGTCATAATTTATAGTTGCCAGCGTAGTATGAAAAAATATCTACCTAGGGTTTTTTAAATTTTACCAACCTAAAGCAACAGGTGGTGGTTTTTTGATTTTTGAATGGACTTGTTTGTCAAATCAGAATTCAGTCGACTGTTCCCTCCCTGAAAAAAAATTGTCGAGGGTGCCATGCCTCGGTGGTCATGACGAATCTGTTTACATGTATTGTTTTGTCATTTTTTTCTAAATAGTATTCCAACATCATTTTCTGTTCAAGATGAAAATCACAGCATTACGCTCAATAGGCAAAATTAATCGCGATGTATTGCAAAATGTAAGTCTGGGCGACTGCGGTACACCCATTTCTAACCCATCCCCCAGTCCCGTAGATTCTTTTCATTCAAATTCGAGATGACACCGGCCAATCGCATCTCAGAACCACAAGAGGAACCCAAGTCCCCCGTTCCGGAGGAGCAGCAGCTCCCCAAGAACCCCAACTTCCGGTACAACGTGTGCCAGCCGCGGACCAGCCCCGTGGAGCGGCCCACGAACGCGGGGGACGTGGTGGCCTCCCAGAAGCAAACGGTGAAGGCGGCAATCGAGGAGCAGCACCTGCAACCCTCCATGCTGCCCGAATACTTCCAGAAGCAGATGGAGAAGAACGTGCTGATCAACCCCGAGCCGGAACCCAACGAGGAGGACCGCATCAACAAGGGCCACAACCCCAACAACCAGAGGTGAGGTTTGAAGGTGTCGAAACAATAGGTTCGATCGCGACTCGTTTCAGAAGGTTCCAGGTGTCGAAGACGTACGCCAATGCGATCCTCCCCCTCAAGAGCGTGAAGCTGGCCAACCCTTTTCCAGAACCTGTCAAAATGATGATGTCCAGGACCGTCTCCGACGACGAGAAGGCCGAGCAGATGCTGGCGGAGTCGCGGAGCCAACGCAACATCTCCGAGTGGGGCAACAAGCCCACCTCGTCCACCTTCAGGACCTTCAGCACCGAGGTGAAACGGTGGTACTCGTCGAAGAGCGTGTCCAGCAGCGACAAGTGCAAGAAGTTTACCAAGAAGAAGACCCAAGGCTGTCCCAAGATGCGGCTGCCCCACTGCCCCCCGCAAGTGCGAACCAGATGCGACCGAATCGCTAAGCATGTACGTACTGGTGAAGTGTTCATGATGAATTTGTAATTGTTTTTGGACCAATAAAGTTTGGCTTATTTGCACTGGTGTCTTTCTTTGTAGATTGACTGCAAAAAACAAGAAGCACCCTATCCTGCGTATAGCGAGTTCTGTCACGAAGACATCGAGGAGAAACCGTCGGAGTGCAAGATCTGTCCGTGGAAGCCCGAGGAGAATCCCAATTTCAAGCCCCAGAAGAAGAAGCTCCACACTTCGATTTATCCCAGGGCGATGAGGCGCAGCGGCCTCGAGATGGACTGGCACCAGTACAGCAACGAAGAGGTAGCCCCCGCCGAAGCCGAAGAACTCCCCGAAGGCATGCAGTGCGATCTGCGTAAAGTATGCGAACGCGTCGGCCGCGACCCGATGCGTACACTTGAGAATGTTGCAGCCCGCGTGCGAGAGGCCGAAAAATCGCCGCTGCCCTCCAACCAAAGAAGAAAAGAAGAAACAAGTGGAGGAGAAGAAGAAGAAGGAGAAGCCGAAGAGCGAGTGCATCAGCGAAATACTCGACGGCAAGATTTTGCCGGCGGAAAGCGCGCGCAATCTCGTATCGCTGCGCGGGGCCAAGAAAGAGAAAGACACAGGACACGGCCACTGCAAAATCAAGAAATTTAAATTCCCCAACTGCAAAGAACCCGTCAGGAAGCAGGAACAGACGAACGTGGAGGGCGTCTGCCCCCCCAAGAAGAAGAGGCCCAAGATCCGCGACTGCCCCCCTGACGAAGAGAGCAAGTGCATCAACGTGGACCAGATCGTCGAGCAGTACGACCTCAGCTCCGACAAGGGTAGGCCGGAGAAGGACAAGAAATGCCCCAAGATTGACATGACCGTGTTGAAAGAAGTAAGTAGGGGAGGGGGACAGGTTGGCGGTTAATCGAGGTGAATTTCAAGGAAGTGGAAGACGACGATCCGTGCGGGCTGAAGAGAAGAGGAACGACGAAAGTGTGTCCGTCTGATCTTCTCAAGAAGAAGAGGAGGAAGCCCAGGAAGAAGACGAGCGCAATCATTACACCCGTCGACTCCAAGAAAGAACCACCGCAACCCACCAGAACGATCTAAATGTTGTGCTCACCAAATAATTGACGACAAAAATAAAAATCAAAAAATAGTTTAAAATGGCGGCGTTTGATTAACTCGACAGGCGTACCAACCGACAGTTGCGATTTTGTACAAAAAAAATTGCAACGAGCGGACAGTTCGAGGTTTGGACGTTCACAATTGTTCAAAAATGTTGCAAGCGTTGGTAATATTTCTAATTTCAAAAGGTTTTGAGTAAGTTTTCAATGTTGAAAATGGTCGAGTGGCGTCGGTTTTTGTTTTGAGCGGTTGGTAGTCGTGTGAAATGTCAACGCTTGAACGCTTGAGAGTTTTGAAAAGTTCGGTGAAATAAAACGTTTATTGGGTTAGATTAACAAATCGAAGCGGTGATGTGGAAGCGTCAAGTGGGGTTACGTTAGACGGGAGGCCTCTTGCCTCTATACGCGTGCACCCAGTCTTTAAGTTGGGACACCATCAAACCGCCCAGGATGATCTGAGTGGGGTGGTAAACCAGCAGCGGTAGACTAATCTGGCTCAGATGGGAGTACCCGTGGAACATGATGCGCAAAATTGGAATGCCTGCAATATCAGGTATGTATGAGTGCGCTCAGTTCTCGGAAAACTACCTAGAGTCAGCGATTTGTGCGTCGAGCAGAAAATTATCGCTACGGTGTCTTGAGCGGTGAAGTAATGGTGCAGATATTGCGCCATGGAGTAACTGACTCCCATCAGTACCATTTGCATGAACAACACTAAAACGAGACGTCGTAAAGTTAGGTTCGTGCGATGCGGACGCGTACCTGAGAAGACCGAGGCGAGAATGTCGGGGGCGCTCAAGCCCGTTTCGGGCGTCTCGAAAGTGTCGCAGAACGTGGTGTAAATGACGAAAAGGAGGGCACACTGACTGATGGAGTTTAAAGGAAGAGTGTGCCCCCTGAATCCGGCGAAGTTGCGAATTATTTGCCCCATGAACAGGGGTATGAGTACTGTGGTGACGAGCTGGATCATGGTCCCCACCAGGGGCACAATAGTGGTGTAGCCCAGCTGGAACTTGATGGTGTAGTAATGATCATTTAAGTGTGTTACTCACGTTAAACAAAAGGGAAAGGGGTGTTATTATGACTCCCAAGAAACTCCCCAAGACTGAGTTGAATATGGCAGCGGTCTCGTTCCCGTGCGCCGCTCGCGTCAGAATCACCGCGCTGGAGACTGGAGGCGGCATGCATGCTACGGTTATGAGACTGAGCAGCATAAATGTTGGTGTTGCAGTTGAGCGCAACTCACCCCTTCAAGACCCACGAGTTGACTCCCAACAGGGTCAACAGTTGAGTGAATAGTTGCGCGAAAATCGGTACGAGGACGAACGTGAACGCTTGAATGAACAAATGCAGTTTGTATTGTTGGAATGTGTACAGGACGCTGTCGGTTTTCAGTGAAATTCCGCTGATGAGGAAGATTAACGAGACGGCCCCATATTTCACGGAGTATTCGGTGCGGAGGGGCCCTGAAACCGCACGATTTTGGCTTGTTCGGGATTTGGAGGTTAGGTTTTTAACCTTGTTTGGAACCCAGTTGGGGGTAGAGTGCGGCCAAAAATATGCACCCCAGGATACCCACCAGGAGCCAGTTTTTACGTAGGTACTCATAAACGGGGATCCGGCGGTTCATTTTGGTCCATTAAAAAAGAAAATTCGGCAGGAACATGTAGAGGTTATGTTTTGGTGTTTGACAGTTCTGACGGTCGCAGGTCGTTCCGGCCAAAGGACGCACGGAAGAAATTGATTTTTTGTTTCTAAGTTTATTTATTGATCAGCTACGCACACGTCAGCTTGGCATTTAATATAAAAAAACTCAAAAACACCAGATATTTGGAAAATCTTTTGCATAAGAATTATTTCAATTGTTGTCTTTTTTGCCAATGTTCTATAAACTCGGTTGACATGACGACTCAATTGCACCAGTTAGAATGGTTAAAAGAAAAAATCCCATTGGTTATCATTTTATTGTTTTGACATTTATATCAGTTCGATTGTACCGGTTTTGCCCGAAAGAACGACATTATCTCCTGTTTTAAACATTTTCGTTGCCCCTTTGGCCCCCACGATGCACGGTAAACCATATTCCCTCGCAATCACGGCACCTAAAAAAATCATAATTTTTTGTATAGGGTGGACCATAAATTGCAAATTACCGTGCGACACCAGTCCTCCCAGTTCGGTCGCAATTCCGCCCAACATAGGAAAGTACGGCGACCAACCTATATCGGTACAGTATGTTATCAGTACGTCACCTAAAACGAGATGGCATTGTAATGCAATGTGGGCGTGTCTTTCTCTCCGGACCGTCTTTCAATTGGTCGATTTCAGCCAAATCGGTGATGACGCAAGCCCTAGCCTGGACCACACCTGCGCACACCGGAGTCCCCTCGCATTTAACTTTTCCGGCGCCGGTCCGGGGAATGAAATCTCTATTTTCCGGCTGCGGAAGTCCGTAGCTTATTTCCGGGAATTTCAGTTTGTCCCACTTGGGATAGAGTTTCTGTCTTTTGGATGCTCTGTAAAAAGACAGTGAGAGGAGTTCGAGGGAGTTTGGGGCGTTACTTGGTGATCAGGACGGGGCTCCGTTCGCTTCTTTGGATCAGTTGTCCCACTTCGTAGTGAGTCAAGTGGAAGATCAGTTCTTGGTCGGGTATGAGACCGGCGAGAGTCATCTTCTCACCCAGAACTCTGTACGCGATGCGCAGTTTGTTCACCAATCGGACGCTCTCGGATTTGGTCTGTTCGCGGATGCCAACAGCGCGCCTGCTCTTCTTCATGAGGAACTTCAAGATCGTGCGAGTGGCGGACCGCTTCGGGGACGCCAGCCCGGCGATGACGTCGTCGAGGGACCCCGCGGTCTTCGTCTGTTTGGGCGTCGTCGTCTTGCAATTCGACTGGATCATTCGGACGACGTCGCCGGGACTGGTGCCCCAGGTGCGGCTGTAGATGTCAAACTGCAACACGAATCGTCATTTTGACGTCGAGCTAGTCGCGGACGTTCACCTCACGCAGCGCTCTGTGACCGTGCTCTCGCAGGAAGCCCTCGAAGACTTCGGCAGCTTTCGGCGCGTTCTCCTCGAGCCACTTTCGTCCTTGCTGGGGCTCCAGCGCGACGAACTGGTCCGCTTGACCGTCCTCGATCAAGATCCTGGCGATGTCGGCGAGAGTCGACGGGATCTCGGCGGAGATGACGTCCTCGCACGACGACAACAACATGGCGACGTCGTTGTAGTGGTCCACGTTGAAGTCTTGCTGGTTCTCGGCCAGGACCGACATCGCGAAGACCTGGTAGCTCACCGAGGTCCTGGTGGTGAGACAGTGCAGTTGCAGAACTTGCAACAACTTCTCCAGGAAGTTGTCGATTTTGACGTAGATGTCCTCGGGAGTGTCTCTTTGTCTGTCGATCCCCACGTCGACGGTTCTCGCGATGGTCTTGCTCAACTTGACGTTCTCTTCGTTCCGCCACGCAATCTGCACCATCTGGACCAACTCCTTGAGATTGTGCAAGGCTCCGGCGGGTCCGAATCGACCCAGAGACAGCGAGTGGATCGTTTCGTTGATGATCGGGTGGCCGAAGATCGCCAAGTCGACGATCTTCGACGTGATGTTGACGGTCTTGGAGACGTTGAAGTGGATGGAAGCTATCACGTCGACGAAGAGGTGGTGTTGGAACGTTGGCAAACACTTGAACACGTAGGGGTCGTTCGCGTTCGCGATGCTCCTCTGTATGGCCGCGTCGATGCATCCAGCCACGGTTGACAATGTCAGGACGGAGATGGCGCCGGGAAGGATCTCTCCAGTGTTGGCAACAGTGTAGACCGTGTCTTCGCTCAGCGTTGCCACGTCGAATTCGTGCAACAGCTCGGAGTCGCTCCAGGCGTGGAGGGTGGTGACGGGTCGCGATTGGAGGAGGAACAGGCGACCTTGACAGTAGGCCCACTCGATGTCGCGTGCACTTCCAAACTCCTCCTCCAGTGACACGCCCACTCGTCCAAGATCCAGGGCTTGGTTGTCCGTAACGCTGAATCCTTCCAGTCCTTCAGTGTCTTCGACGCCCTCGTCGGACATTCTCGTCATCTTGCCCTTCGATCCCAAGGTCTTGGATTTGATGGTGAGGTCGTTGTCGAAGGTTCGTTCGAGGATGACGGTATCGGGTTCGCTCCGCCCCGAGACCACGCTCTCTCCCAGGCCGTGATTGGCCGTGATGACGATGTGGGCGGGGTTCGCGGTGGAGGGGTGGCAAGTGAAGAGGACGCCTGCGCAGTCCGCCGGCACCATCCTCTGGACCACCACCGCCATCTGCGACGCGATCGGAAGGCCGTGCTTGTGCCGGTACTGGACGCTCTGATAGGCGAACAAGGACGCCCAACAGGACGAGATGGCTTTGATGACGTCGTCGGGAGTGGTGCACCCCAGGAAGGTTTCGTTTTGACCGGCGGCCGACAGCTCTTCGGAATCTTCGCCAATCGCGGAGGATCTCACCGCCCATCTCTCCACCGCGACGACATCGTCCTTTTTGACATTACCGAGCGCACGGAGCACCTCCTCCTTGATCTCGGCCAGGACCTCTTCCTCCCGGAACGTCTTGACAGTCCTGGGAGTAGACAAGTGAGCGCCAAGACGACCAGATCGAATCGACTTACTGCGAACACGCCAGTTCGAGGTCGGCACCTCTGGTGCGACCGCAGCAGATGTCGTCCAGGATCGCCACGGCCTTCTTCATGTTGAAGTTGACCTCCAGCTGCCTGTCGAAGGCGTTGACGGTCACGACGAACCCGTCGGGGACGGAGAACTGCCCGGAAAATTACTACACCCGTTCAGAATGTCGAAATGTTTACCTCGGAGGACCTCAAGGACGACAGCATCGCCAGGGAGGACCCTTTCCCGCCGGTCAGCCGCACGATCTTCGATTGTTTGTCGGCGAGGGCGGTCACGTAACAGCCGGGCAGGTCGACGGTTCTGTTTTCGACGAGGAGGGGCGGCGGGGGTTGGTCACGTGACGCGGTTCTCGCGTACTGGCAGAATTCGACCAACGACTTGGCCTGCTGCGTGTTCAGGTCGCAGTCCGCCGGCACGTTTGACAGTTCGGGGGTCACGTGACGACTCGCCGGGACGGTTTTGTTCTTGTTCACGTGAAAGACGGTCCTGTAGACTTTTCCCTGTGCTGAAATATTATTCTCGATTTGTTTTTTTTTACTTGAGGCGAGGTTGTGTACCCAAAACTTGTACGGCAAAACTGGACGGAAGACTACCATGTGGGCCCAGAGATCCGAGTTGGATGTCCGAATCCGTGATGGGCACGATGGTACCGCTGGCCATGATGACGTTTCCATATTTTAGTCTGAAAGAGTTGATTTAGCTCTGTCTTAAGCGGTTGCCATTTTGAAGTGGCAACATCGACCCATAATATTATTGTTATGCGGCGATGTTGCCACTTCAAAATGGCAACTTAAGACATTAATAACGTCTTGGTAAAACTGTTAAGTTAGCTCTCGTGGAACTGATGCCGTTCTAAAGCGGTACCATCTTAAAGTAGCATATTTTTCGGGGGTACCATCCGAGAACCACACATTATTAAAATGACGGAAACAACGGAAGATGCAACTTTTTGGGTTACTTAACGGTACCACCGTTATTTTTTCGTTGGGAGCCCTTACTCTCTGCATCCATGCTTCAGCGCCTTGGCCCAGACGCTGATCAGGGCGCCATCTTTACCGGCGACGAACAAGTGAACGCTCCTCTGCACGGCCAACTTGTCGGCGGTACCCCAGAATCTGGTGCGACACGACGGCAGGTTCAACAAGAGATCTTCGGCGAACGAGTCGCCCCTGACGTGACCCCTCAAAGCTCCGAACTGTTCGTAGCCGCGTTCGTCGCCCCTTGAACGGGAAATTTTAGTTGAGAAACAAAAATCTAGAGGGAGTCTCACAGGAGGGACATCCAATCGCCGTCCCTCCACGTTTCTCGCGCCAGGGCGTCGGCCAGGAGGGAGGTGGAGGCGTCTTGGGGGTAGAACTTGGGGGCGCCGGCGCTGGTCCAGCTGCCACATTTACTATTAGTATCGGTCAGGAACAAAATGTTTGTTTTTTACATGAAGCTGAACTGGACGTGGTGGACGTCGCGGGAGGCGTCGCTCAGGAGACCGTTGTAAGTCACGCGGAGTCTCTTGAACGGTTCCAGGACTTCGATCTGGAGGTCTTTGGTTTTCCACTGCCAACCCGACAGTCTGTAAAGTTTCGTTGGGTTATCACCTGTCAAACGAACGACCGGTTAGTGGGTTGGTGGCACTGCTTGAGGTTTTTACCCGGAAATGTGTAGACAGCGCCCGTTGCCAACCTCAAAGACAGGAAAACTTCACCGACGAGCTCGGACTGGACGATGAACCTCAACGACAAACTGTTGCCTTTCTGGTCCACCCCGTAGATGTAGTGGTTGTCGTTGTGCTGAAATAGACACGAGTAGGCCGTGCGATCACGTCAAAAGTGCTTTGTTTTACAATGTCCGACGTGATCTCCTTGGGATTTTCTAGGGACTTTTTCGTCGCCTCGTCCAATGAATTCCTGCATTTCTTTTGGTACTTTTTGATGGCAGGCCTGGCGAAAATCAATTTGACGAGGTAGAACCAATCTGAAACGGGAAATATTCGATTGGCGATCGACAATCCGCGTTTCTTACCTCGATTTGTGAAAAAACGATTCTCGGTTTTGTGCTTGAAAAGTAGAGAGTAGAAGGCTATGGGTATTAGAAATAGTGTTACGTAATAGCATGCATTGAGTAGAAACTCCATTGCGACACTAGACTGAGACACCGAGATTGTGTCATTTAACAGGTGGGTTTGATAAAATCCCGATAAAAATTATCTCTAAACTTGGAAGTTTGGAAACTTATCTATCGCTGCACTCTAGATTGCGACAAACGCGGAAAAATCCCGTCTCGAATGTAATTTTGCACGATATCAAAGTTCGTGGGTCAGATTTGCGTGGTAGATAAACCCAACAACTAAACTGTTATTTCTCCGTGTGTTACATAATGGTACAATTACTTTGTTGTTATTGTCACATTAAATTAAACCAGTCCAGTGACGACTCGACTTGAGAGGCTGTGAAGCATAAATTAATAAATCTCGAAACTTCAGTTTTTAATGCCGCAATGAAAACGAAAGTTAAATGAAACGTCAGAAGAGTTTGAAAATATCTCTAGATTTTTGGGTCTATGGTGGTGGTGAAACAAATGAAAAGCTTGACATGTTCGCCTATTTTCTTAATCACAATCTGATATCACCATTTGTGATTTCTTATTACTTGTCGCGAGGAGAACAGGCTCCTGGTTACAATTTTTATGTGTTTTGAGCATTTTCCCGTGTTTGTGATGAATTTTAAAGCGCCGCCTCTGAGTATCGTGTAAAAATCGTCAGTTATGCCCACGGATTACTAATACGGATAGGCCACTCTTTGTATAAGAATGAGAACCAGTTTCAGAGCCATCTATCCGCCCTGAGCCAAAACATTTAGCCAGGCAACAGACCAAACCACGGGTCCAAACCTACTACCAAATTTAAATTTTTAATTTCAAAGGTAATATTATCAATAACAATTAATCATTAATAATGTGTTACTTTATGTTGTATTGTTTTTATACAATTTTATAACACATTATTAATGACTAATTGTCAGTGATAATAATTAATTCAAGTCGAAGATAAAACAAAACATTCTGTAATAACTGTTAAAAAAATGTATTATCACAAAAATATTAACTCAAAACGACACTAATCAAGTAATCAACTTAAGACAGATACAATTATTATCTGTTAAATCGTTTTAATAACAATATAGTAATTTACGTTATAAGTCCGGTAGACGGTAGGTTAGGTATTTGTAGAACGTTATGAGTTACACATTATGGATGAGGCGACGTTAAGCATCCTTATTATTACAATTGGGCATACAACACTTTTTTTTTAAACACAAACGACGAAAGCATGGTTTAATTAAATTAAACTGATCTTGAATTTTGAAGTGCTGAACTGCTGACTCTGTGATTTACACGGTTTCTTATATTTGTTTAGTTCAGAGCTAATAGATGGCGCTAACCTATATAAAATAAAATAAAAAATACGAGTTAACATGTACTTTTTCATTAAAATTAAGTTACAACATTGTGTTTTGTACTATAATTTTATTGTTACTAGTTTTTTTTATTATTATATTTGACTTCTGAGAATATAAGTCGTCTCAGGGCGAGCAGATGGCGCTGATGCTCGCGGTTTCAATACGTCCTATGTTGTTTCACCCCCCTGGTTATGCCAACGCCAATGGAACGCGACGTTCGTGCAACGCCCGCGGCCCGCGAGAGGCGCTGTTCGCGTTCTGTCAAGTGTCAAATTTCTAACCTCAGTCAGTTCGGTTTTATGTTTGTTTATGGTGATTTACAGAGTAATTTAGTGTTGTGAAAGATGGATGAAACGGAGAGAAAAGGACCGGTCAGTTTGATCGTTTTAGGAATGGCAGGTTCAGGCAAGACGTCTCTGGTGACCCGACTGACGAATTCCCCCAAGAAGCCCTACGTCGTGAACTTGGACCCCGCGTGCTCGAACCTGCCGTATTTCGCCAACATCGGTGAGCGTTTTAACATCGATCGATGTCGTAATCGTGACACCGTTCTGTAGATATTAGAGACACCGTGAACTACAAAGAGGTAATGAAACAGTACAAGTTGGGGCCGAACGGGGCGATCGTCACTTCGCTCAATCTCTTCTCGACGAAGTTTTCCGAAGTGATCGGTTTCATAGAGAAGGCCCCGCACGAGCTGTGCGTTTTGGACACTCCCGGCCAGATCGAGGTGTTCACCTGGTCGGTCTCGGGGTCGATAATCACCGAGACGTTGGCGTCGACTTTGCCCACGGCGATCTTGTACGTGGTCGACTGCGTGCGAAGCACTTCCCCCGTAACCTTCATGTCGAACATGCTGTACGCGTGTTCCATCCTGTACAAGACCCGGTTGCCGTTCATAGTCGTGATGAACAAAATCGACATCGTCGACCATTCGTACGCCCTCGACTGGATGAACGACTTCGAGTCGTTCCAGCAGGCTCTGGAAGCGGACGACAGCTACATCACCAACCTGACCCGGTCGATGGCGCTGACGCTAGACGAGTTCTACAGGAATTTGAAAGTGTGCGGGGTCAGCGCCGCCACCGGACAAGGCATCGACGACCTGTACAAGCTGATCGAAGAGTCGCGACAGGCCTACGAAACGTAATAGGTTGTGGGGTGTCCTTCCAAAGTTAGAGTTTGTGGTTGCAGGGAGTACCGAGGCGAGTGGAAACGGATCAAGGCGAGGGCGGAAGCGCAGAAGACGGAGAGAGCGGAGAGCGCCAAGAGCGAGCAGTGCGTCGCCGTGCCTCAGGGGGCTGAACTGTCGGATGTGTTCTTGAGGCATCCGGGGAACGACAGCAGTTCCGACTCGGAGGGCGAAGAGGCGCCCTACGAGGGGGGCGTGGAAGAGAAGGACGACGAGGACGTGTTCAAAAGGGTGGTGCAGCAGCAGAGAGAGATGCAGATAAAGAGGGCCAAGGAGGCGGAGAGTAAGAAGCAGAAGACCTAAGTAAGTCTTCCACATCTGAATGTGATGAAAGTTGATCTTATGATAAGTTGTTGATAATAAAAATGGAAAAATACCTTCATTTCCTGTTTTTATCAATTAACCTAACAGATGATTATGCAACAGTAACGCTTTAGGAGTGTGCGGCAATTTCATGAGCGGTGAGGGGACATAAATAAAACTTCGCATCTGTTTAATAGTCTATTATACTGCAGAACACATCCGAATATACACGATATATTTTTAAATGATGCAAATACTAAATGAAATAAAAAAGGCAAGTCTTAGTCGTTATGTATTTGTATCACGCACACTAAACTTAAAAACGATTTCAAAAAAGGGGAAAAATAAAAACAATAAAGAAACTATAAAGAAATAGTGAACATAAAGATCATGGATCGCAATTTAAAAATCTACAATTCATATAAATACACATTTATCTAAATAAAACTATTTTCACAGATTTGTTCAATATTTTTGTATTTTTCATTTTAAACGACGTTTTGCAGCGTGCCTCGCACACTTTTAGAAAATACTTGGGAACTTTTTTTTACTAAAACCTATCGTACAGTCATCGTGAAAACAACACTCTCAGCCGGTCGTCGACGTCTTTTAGGTTTAAAAATGTCACTTTGACGTGCCATCTCTGAATACTACTTGAGGCCCTGTATACGTTACGTTACACTACATCGTCAGACTTGAATGAGAAACTTAATCGAACGTCACTTCCTCCGTCTTCTCCGCATCCGAAGAGAGCGCCTCCACCAGCGCGTCCACGCAATTCTTTGGTATCAACGTACCTTAAACACACAACAGACCCGGTGAGAACACCTCTCTGCCGAACACCACTTCCGCGAGACTTACCGACAATCTTGAGATCGTCCTTGGTGCGCAACCTGATCACCTGCATTTTATTGTTGTGCGTCCCGTTTTTGCTCGCCAACACTCCCTCCACCCGGCTCCAGACGGACAGCACCGAGCCCGAGACGACGTTGTACGTCCTCCTCCTGAGTCCCACCTCGCAGTCGTGCCCCAGGTTGACGTTCCTGCAGTTGCCCCTCCAGTAGGCGTGCGAGCACGTGTTCACGGACGAGTCGTACTGCTGCGTCCAGGCCTCCTCCGCGTCCGCCGACTCCACCTTCTTGTACTTCTTCTCCAGCTCGGCCAGGCTCTCCTGCCTGAACTGCAGTCCCGTGTTCGGTCTGTACACCGAAAACATCTGCTCCTTCTTCGACTCGTTTTTGTTCTTTTTGGAGGGGCCGCTCTCCGCCGCCACCGCCAGGATGGCCGTGTGCTTCCCGTTGCGGATCTGGTGCGATATGTAGAAGCCCTCGTCCTCGCCCGTCAGCTCCGACAGCTTCTCGAGCGCCTCGGGCCAGGACATGCCGCGCTCCACGTGCACGGTGTGCAGCTCGGTGGGGGCGGTGCCGGTCGCGTGCTTCCGCAGGAACGTGATGGTGCGGACGCGCTTCACCATCTCGCCCCCGGCGCCCAGGTCGAGGATCCCGAGGTCGAACCGCCCGGCCCGCTTCGCCTGAGTTATTATGGCCTCCAGGGTGTCCGTGAAATACCTGAATATCACGTCAAAATTGCCAGTCGTTCCGTCTGCGGTCCGCATCTACCGGCCAACCAAACAAACACAAACATTTGCTACTCACCTGAACAGTCTATTTTGTAATTCTACGGGCATTCCTAGTATTCTATTAAGGAACTTGGACATATTGTTATAATCTTTATCCAAAGACAGCACTCCCGGCATCGATTCACTGTTAACGATCAATCCCACACCGACCAACGCCGCTGCCACGTCTTTGAAGAAATCCCCCTTGTAGTCTCTGGGGGGCGGCACCACCGGACTCTCGTAACCCATGATCGCCTTCATCGTCGCCTCCAACGCCGTCCTTCCGTACTTGTTGTCGATGTTGAACTGGCTCAGATCTCTGGTTTCGGTCGCTCGTCGATCACCGTGCGTCAACGCCCCCAAGCTTTCCAACCTCTTCGCCACGATGGAAGCGAACCGCCTCTCGCCGGCCAGGTCCGATATCAGGAATATGTACTCCGGGGCGTTCACCTGTCCGACAAAAACGCAAAAATCATAATAACAAAACAAACTGTCACAAATCCTCCTCCTCCTTACCTGGTTGCTCCTGTGGGTTCTCCCGAACTGCTGTATGGCCCTGTCGGCCGACCACGGCAACTCTAACGTGATGTGCACCCTCCTCCTCTGGTTCTTGACCCTCCTGTCGCTCTGCAACGATATACCGCTGGAGGCGGCCTCGGATATGATCGCTACGTCCTTCTCGCCGTCCATGAAACGTTGCTTCTCGGTCAGATTGAGCGTCTCCAGCGGGACGTCGACCTCCGACCGGCTCTCATACTGTATCCCCCCGTCTTCCGTCTGGACGACGCGCCCCTTCCGCCCCGTCATCTCGGCCACGTTCTCGGGACCGCCGAGCTCGTCGATCAGCTGGTCGAGAGTGTTCGGCGGCAGTCTCTCCCCCAACTGTTCGATCTTCATCAGCAGCTCCTCCTTCATGCTGCAGGCGCGCTCTATCGCGTTCATCGGGGGCGCCGCCGGTTTGACGTCGTTGGTCACACCTCCGTTCACCTTGGCTGAAGGAGAACATGAGAACAGTCGCGGATCAAGGTGGCGCGTCCCCTACCTTTGCCGCTCTTCTGCGTCAGCATCATCTGCAGCTTGTCCTGCGTCGACGGCCTCTTCTTCGACTTCTTCTGCTTCTTGCCCTTCTTCTTGTTGCGACTCCACGGATCGTTGTCCGAGTCGCTGTCCGAATTGAACGGGTTGAAGTCGCTGCTCGCGTTCGAATCGGAATGTTCTTCGGAAATTTCGCTCTCGACGTTCGACATGTGGTACTCCGAGTCCGAACTCTTGACGGAGTCGTTGTCGCTGTCCGACGTCGACCACTTGTTTCGTTTCACAGCTCTGACGGCAGCTTGACGCACTGAAATCATCACATGTTTGCCAAATCTCAAAGCGAATCGGGAGCGTTTTTACTTTTTCGCTTGCCCGACGAGCTGCCTTCGTCGTTGCCGTTGGTCGCCTTCTTCAAGCTGGACGTGTTCGTCGGCATCTCCAGCCCCAGTAGTCGCTGTATCCTGCTTCGGTCCGGCGCCGGAAAATGCTTCTCCACCAGAGTCTGAAACACACCTGGAACAAAACGCGTCAGACCGCGCTCTGGGGCAACCGCTCGACCGCACCTTTAGCCGTCGAGACGAAATCCGTAAGCTCCCCGTCGTCGCGCTCCAGCTGCTCCAAAGTCCGCGCCTCCCCCGTGCTCTGCAACCCTATCACGACGCACTTGCCGCATTTGATGGCCTCGTGGGCCACGGCGACCGCGTGGGGCACCTTCGCCGCTATGCACAGATACTTGAAGAAGCGCTGGTGGGCCGACCAGAACTGGCCCCACATCGTCTTCCTCATGCGATTTTCCGCGTCCACCAGTTCGGCCGCCTCGTGGAACTTCTGCATCGCCTCCACCCACAGCTTCACGCTGGCGTCGTAAGCTTTCTCGAAGTCCTTCGACAGCGGCACCTCCTCGATCTTGAAGGCGACGCCGTGAAAGCTCAACTGACGGGCGATGTACATCCCTGTAAACATTTTGAACGTCAGAAGTGGTGGCGCCACCGTCGAAAACTCGCCTCTCAGCTTCATGTCCATCGCGACGATCTCCATGGCACCCACGCCGCGCTTTTCCACCGCCGAGATAAAATCGGCGAACTCCTTGAACGGTGTGCCCTCCCCCCACATCCCCAGCCGCACCATGTACGCCATGTTGCGGGGTTCGGAGGCCCCCGTGGCGGACGCGTACACCACCCTGGCCTTGGGCAGTTTGTTTTGTAACTCCAAGACGGTCAGACCTGGCGGGCAAAATTCAAATTACCATTTCAACGATGCCTAGTGCTCGAAAACCGTACCGGTCTTGGTAGGTTTCGACGACCCCACCGGGCACAAATTCTTCGCTCTGTGGCACTCATCAAAAATAATCAACCCGTCGAAATCCTGTCCGCACCACTGCAACAACTGCTTCAGCCTCGACTTGTACTTCCCCCCGGCGGAGTTGCTCTCGCCGATCAGCGCCGAGTACGTGCTGAAGATGACTCCCTTCTTGATGTTGCCGTTGATGGCCGACGATATTTTCGCGTATTTGAACTTGTTCAGGGGATGCACCTCGATCCGGCCGGCGCCGATGTCCTTCAGGTCCCTCTCGGCGTCGTACTTGAGATCGTTCGAGACCGATACCCAGATGGCGCGCTTGCGTCCTTTCAGGTAGTTCTCGAAGATGACGCCGGCGATCGTGCGACCTTTGCCGACGCCGGCGCCGTCACCTATCAGAAAACCCGCCCTGGAACCGTCGGGGAGGATGTGCTCGTGCGCCTGCGACGTGTAAGTGATGCTCTCGAGTTGCAGCGCCGACAGCGCCCCCGAACGGATCGTCTCGTCGGGCACCGACAGTTTGTACCAGACGTCGGCCGGCGCCACCGACGACAGCGACGCCGTCTCCACCACCGGGTCCGGGTGTTTCTTACCCAGCTTCAGCTTCGAGGGCATGTAGTCCGAGTAGGTCTCCGCCACTCCCAGCTCTTCGTCGTCCACCTGAACAAACCCGGAATCATTTCAAAACTTATCATTTTATTCTCCCAAAAATGACGTGTCTGTAGAGGGCGCTGTAGTAGTCAAGGTCAACTTGATTGTTCGTCTACTAGACGAGCATCTATGGCCAAACAATTTTAATTTATCACTTACCCGTCGGATCCAAATAAAAAATTATCTCTAGATGCAAAATGTTAAAAAAAGGAAACCTTTTTAACGTGATATTGGTTTTACAAGTGATTATTTTTGTTCGTTATGAAGCGAGATCGTCTTGTAATGACAGATAATGGAAATGGTACAGAGCCCTCTGCTGTTCAATTAGCAAACTACAACTTCTGACATTTTTCATATTTTGCGGTAGATTTTGCTCAAATTAAATCATGATTTACACTGTAGAAGATAATTAGAGTGATAATTTGTTAAGAATTCACGAGAAATCCTGTATATTCCGGTTATATTTTCAAATGTGGTGAAATCGACGATGACATAACCTTACTTTTTGCTTGCCGATTTACGTCACTCTGCGACGATTTTACCGTGATTTAAAATTTTACCTCTTCCTCCTCTTGATGGTGTCGCGGGTTGGCCCCCGAATTCATCCACATCGAGGCTACTGCTTTGTTACTGAGTTGTCCCCCCCACTGCGGGGGTCCCGTCGGATTTGAGTATAATAAAGCTGATAAATTTTGCAAGAAGGGATTTTGCATGTAAGGACTGTTCATTCCCAGTGCCGCCATCTCCACTGTCGAAAGAAAGACCGTTAATGAACCGGCAAAACATGTTGCGCAATCACATCAACAAAGTAAATAAAATTAAATGAATAAAAAGCGCCTCGCATGCTGTCAACCAATTCAGAGTGAAAATCGGTAAGAAAAAAAAAATAAATTTTGGGGTCCTGCGGCTGTGGTTAATGCTACGACTACCTACTCAAAAAAATCGGCAAAAAAATACGAGTCCGGTGGCGCTTTAATTTCTATTGTCTACTGGATGCGCCACCGGCGTTCGACATGCTTGATGTTAATTAGTTCGACAATCCCTTTTGACTATCCACAAATTGAAAAAGGGGCGAAACTCACGGTGTTTAAGCGAGTTGGACTTACTCTGCTGGAGAAATTGGGCAGCGTTGAAACCACCCGGGCCTGAGGGCGGGAACATGGAGCCCACATTCATTGGGCCCCCCAAACTGCTGAGCATGCTGGCCATCGCGGCCATACTGCCCATACTGTATGGGGAACCCACTGGAAAACCAAAACCCGACTCATAACTTTCAAAACATTCTCCGACCCCTCTCGAATCGTAAAAACCAAACAATTAAAGTCAACTTACTTGACGAATTCCTCATCATGTCGTACGGCCCCAGCGACATGTTCCCGCCCATCTTGCTGTTGCCTCCCATGTTCATCGGCGGCGGCTTCATCTCGTTCTTGATCATGTCTTCCTGCTTCATCTTGGACTCGCGGGTCTCCTGGATGGAGGCGGCGGCCGCCAGGTCCTTGCCTCCCCCTTTAGAAAACGCGTCAACAAAATCAACTCAACCTAATTCGCTATACTGACCAGGGACTTCGATCTTGTCTGGATCCTCATCGTCGTCAAAGTCGCTGCCGGACATGTTGTCCAGATCCTCGTCCATTGTGTGGTGCGTCTTCGTGATTTCGTGGCTGATTCGACTCTAATTCTGCAACTTTGGCACGTTTGAGATGATTGAGCGACGTTCGCGATCAACTATTCATAACACAGCATGACTAATGCAAAGGGGCTAAATTTTTATTTTGGAGCAAATATGGCGCAAACCAACGCCCTAAATCCTGAAACCCGACACAAACGGGCCCAATTCGACACGGAGACCAGCGTATCAAGTCATCAGAAGCTCCAAAAGCGACCAACTCTTCGAGTTTTTTTATTTTTTGGTTATGAATTTTTAACAACGCTCCGACCGACTAAAAAAGAAAAAAAACCGACAATTTCACAAAGAAATGAAAAATTACCGCTGCGGCCGCAATATCCGCTTCAAATCGCGACCGATTAACACGAATTTGTGCCCAAAATCAACAAAAATAAACACAAAAGTGAGCGATTCAAGTCATGTAAAAAAATGACATTAACATTTTTTAAAACGCTTTTGGTGGACGATTTACAGCCGATTTTCGCGACTTTTCACAACAAACCTGGTCGCCTTGCCGTGGCGATAGAAATTACTCCTGAAAACTACTTACTTCAAGCCTAGATCGCGGCATTATTTCAATTTAAAGTCGAGGAAACTGTGCACTGGCATACACACAAACGCCATTACCCATCATGCACTGCGGACTACCAACATTGATTTCTAGGGACAAAAGAATACAAAAATCACCAAAAAGTTAGGGACTTTTTACAAAAAATCTGGTTACTAGTCTAGGGACTTTTGGTTTGATTCGATTTCGCGCCAGGTGAGTGTTGCCGAAAAAGCGCAGTTATTGTGCAATGTTGTGTACTTTACAGGTACAAATTAGCCGATCTGTTCTAGTTTTTAATCAGTAAATTTGTCGTGATCGTTTGGTGGTGACTGCCGACCCTAACCTCAAAAATGTGGCCGGAGGTGGAACGGGCCAAGACGGAAAACCGTCACGAGTTGGTTTTGGGGGGCAACGAGATCACCGAACGCCTGAACAAGGAAGGTCTGGACCCCGGCATTTTCGACCTGACAGGCTTGAATTTTTTAGACGTTCACGAAACGAGTTTGGACGCTGTTCCCGATCAAATCTCCAAACTCTCCAACTTGCAGTCTTTGGTTCTGCACACCAATAAACTACAAGACATCAACAAGAACATCACTAAATTGGAGAAACTGAAACTGTTGGATTTGTCAAGAAACCAACTGAACCAAGTGCCAGAAGAAATTGATAACCTTTCAAATATTGTCACATTTAATTTTAACTACAACTGCCTGGAAGTCTTTCCTAAATTGATGAAAACGCAAAAATTGACAGTTCTGGATTTGTCAAACAATAAACTGAAGGCATTTCCAGACATCTGTTGTCAGGAATTATCCAATTTATCGGAGGTGAAACTTGGTGATAATGAAATTGAGGCAATACCTGTTGAGATAAGTAATTTGCCCTTGGTGAAAGTTCTGGAATTGGGAAAAAACAAAATTAAGACAGTCCCAGGAGAACTAGCAGACTGTACAAAATTAAAAGGTCGGTGGTTAATTTTTTTTTTATTTTTTGTAATTTTTTTCTTATAGTACTAGACCTGAAAAACAATCCTATTTCTGACCGTCGCCTTTTAAAATTGATCGATCAATGTCGCACCAAACAAATAATTGATTACGTCAAGGCGCACTGCCCAAAAACAAAAGTAAAAACTCCTGACCAAAAAAGCAAAAACAAAACCGACAACGAATCTGACAGCGATGAGGGCGACTTTAAACACGTAATTCGAGTTCATTACGCCAAAGACAACACCAGAGTCGTCATCAACGAAAGCGTCAAGTCCGTCAGAGAGTTCTTGGTGGCATGTCTTGTCAGTAACGTGACTTTCACAGAGGAGACATTCAAGAAGTTCATACAAATACAAAATAAACTGCACGAAACGGTGTGTTCCAAGCGGAATTTGGCCACAATCGCAACACACGACTTCAACAAACTGGTAATTGAACGTTGTTTGTCATGTAAAAGTCATCGGCGATGTTGTGATTCACAATCTCGCATGTCCGCGATATTGTGATCCACAATCTCGCATGTGCGCGATGTTGTGGTTCACAATCTCGCTCGTTCGTAGTTTGTGATTCACAAACTCGCGCCTCGGCGAAGTTGTGATTCACAATTTCGCCTGATCGCGAAGTGCACCATCACAAACCCGCTTTTTTTGTTGCAGCCACCGGGAAACTTGGAATACACGACTCTGCCGCCGACCGAGCTCCAAATCAAGCCTCTGAACCGCACGAAAGTCATGACGGGGGCGGAGTTGTTCTCGCGTCTCCAAACCGAAGCCAACAATCTACGTAAAGAGAAAAAACGTAACGCCTACTCCGGCATCCACAGATATCTGTACTTGATAGAGGGCCACCCCAAGTACCCTTGTCTGTTGAATTCCGAAGGGGTGGTGATATCGTTCCCTCCGATCACAAACTCGGAAGTGTCGAAAATCGACGTGGGGACCAAGACCATACTCGTAGAAGTGACGAGTTCGGAGTCTTTGCACTCGTGCAAGGTGGCGATGGAGGCGTTGCTGAAGGAGTTGGTTTTGTTGGTGACGCAAGATTTGGAAGTTACCCAAGTCAGAACCACAGACCCGCAGGGCACTTTGAAAGTTGTGTATCCGTCGAAGACCGATCTCAAATTCGAAGGAGGCGTAATTAAAACTGTTATGGTTTAAAACGAATAATTAAGCTCTAAGTACAGGAAGTCCGTATTATTTATTGTTAGAATAAGGATTCTTTTTGTATTGTTCATTACCAATAAATCTGCATTAATATATCTCGGTGTACCGATTAAAAAGGGGCACATTGAAAGGAATGATCTTTGGCTTCTGGTACGACTATGACTCTTACGCGTTACTTCAACTTTTTCCCCACGCCTTTTCTTTCGTTCACGTCAATAATCGCCAGGTTTTTGGAGGCTACAATCAAATGCAATATTGAAATAGCCGACTTTACGAGGGCTATGGGAGTGGACAAGTAAAGAATAATCCGGAACAGAGACAATCCAACTGGAAATCAAGTTAAATTAAGATTGATTAGATCAGTGGGTGGACATTACTTATGATTGGTCCTTCAGTGAAGTGCAGGACATACAAAGCTGCATAGAAGGCTTCATTCCCGGCACACATCCAAAACAGGACTGTTCTGTTAGTGTAGTACAAATTCATGATGGGATTTTCTGACATGTCTATGAACTTGTGACTGGCTTTCCCTTGCAAAATTGATCTAAACAGTAAGCATGATTATCTGATTTCCCATTTGCGCTCTACTCACGTGTGGAGGTAGATCCAATGACAAGCAATGTCAATGCACACGGACAGTATGAACCAGAACATGTAGTCTGGGTAGAAATGCGCCAAAACAACGCACAAACCCATAGTGCCGCACCTGTCAGTCAGCTGGTCCAACATGGCCCCAAACTTGGTGCTTTGATCGAAGTACCTGCACAGCTCGCGTGATATTCAATCTGATCATTACAGAATAAAATTACCTCGCGGCGTGCCCGTCGAAGGCGTCCAAGAGAGCTGAAGTCACGTAACAAATCACAGCTGCCACATAATTTGTTGGCATGTAGTAAAACGAGATCAGGGCCAAAACAACCCTCGCGTACCCTAAAACATGAGCGTGGTGATCGAGTTTGGTTGGGGGTGCAGACTTACCTATTATGTTTGGCACAAAGATAAAAATATTCTCGCCGGTCATTTTGCACTGTTTGCGGCGAAAAATGCGGTTTTGGTGAGTTGCGGCGTATTGCACGATCGGGAATTGACAAGCTTACATTGATTAGTGCGGCTGGTACACATGCGTAGTGTTGGTTGCCTAACTTCACTATAATTATTCTTTTTTTTATGGAGTTGGGTTTATTATTTCAAAAGTTTCATCGATTTCTGATAATTTGCGCAACTAAGGCCCACGGGATTGCTTAAACGCATTGCTGGTTTTCAGAGTTGCGTTGTCGCACTTTTTCGGTGGGAAATAACGGGTTGATTTGCATTTTCCGGCTCATTTAGTCACCAAATGAGGTGTCAAGTGATTTATTTTTGTGGCACAGGTCTCGTGTTGATGGGTTGGGAGTCGTGAGTTGGAGAGAGTTTCGGTTTGGATGGGTTTGCGTGTTGGTGATTTTTTGGGTTGTTCTTTGTGCGGTGGGCAAAGCACCCCTCGACCAGCCTATAGGTAAACCCTGACCTGACGTCAGTTGTTCGTGAAGTTAGGAGCGGTGCGGCGCGTGCGCACAGTCAAGGTCGTTTGAAAATTTTTGGCAGGTTATCTCGTTAGTCGCGTAAAAATCGTTAATCTCTCCTATTATCGAGCCTCGATCGAATCCGGGCGATAATCGGTTACCTAATCGTGGGGTCGCGCTACCGGAAAGACCGGAATCGCGCCCCGTTCCGGGCGAATCGCGCGGTGTTGTGTCACGTGACGTCTTCGCTTGTCATTTTCGCGAAATGTGTTGTAATGGCCGTCGATGAAAATGTGGAACAGTTCGCGTGAGAACGACGTCGCGACGCCCACAAACGCCACCAGAACGACATAGAAGCGTCGGCAGAGCCGTGAGCGAGGACCCTAGGAAAAATCGTACAGATGTGACAGACAGTTCGATGCTGGATCGCGATGTGTCCGTTGCCGTGAACGAGCGGTCGACCGTCGCTACGTCCCGTGCCTGCGGAATGGCCCCCTCGCCAGAGAACGACTCCGCTCCGAAGGCCCCCGACAAGCCGAGGCACGACAAGTGCGCCGCCCCCAAGGAGAAAAACAAAGACGACAAGGTGAGTGTGCGCCCCGCGGGGCCCCCATTTCGGGAAAAAATCGATATTTTGGCCGAATTTCCTCCATTGGTCGCGTTGACAAATGGCTGACCGTCGGCGATGACGTGCGTGAAGTCGCCGTGAAAAGCGCCCCCAGCCGCCGCTTTCGCCCCCCGAGCGCCCGGCGGCCGCCGACGGCCCCACCGGCGTCTCGTCCGCGCCCTCGCGGCCCCCACGCCGACCCGCGCCCCCACCGACCGCTCGCACGACTTTTGACAGGTGACGTAGCAATTTTGGGCGTAAGCACGTCGCTATATTTTACTACCGTTCGAACCGATTCCGCCACGGCACTGTGAAAAATCGATAATCGATTCCAGACGTTGTCCGATCTGAACGACGGCGAGCTGAAGGGCCTGCTCGACGAAGCGCTCAACTACAAGAACCCGAAGGACAGGGAGGGCAAGAGCAAGCTCTTCAATCACCTGTTGAACGAGGCCGAGGAGGACGAGCGGAATGCGAGAGCCGCGCGGGCCGGGGGCTCCGAGCTAGTCCGCTACTGCAATCCGTCGGCCAAGCGCAACTCCAGGCACCGAAAGAAACCCAGCTCCATCTCGGAGAACATGATGCACGGGGGCAGTCTCGACAATCTCGCCAAAGAGGAACTCTTCGAAACGTCCAAGCATCGGACAAAGAAGAGCGTCAGCGCCAGGCAGAGAGAAGGGGGTAAGCATTATCACAGATTCTCTCGAGTCAAGACACTTATCGTTGAAACCACTCTGACCGAAGGAAGCCTGCCGTGCAACGTCAACGCAAGCACCGTCACGAACCACGAGTACCAGTTCCTGGAGGAGGCCAGGAAAAAGAAGGAGATGAACGAGAAGAAGAACGACGACGTCGTCGAGGAGCAGAGATTGCTCGAACACGACTCCCTCGACCAGAACTACCAAGAAAAATCCAACGAGATCCAACAGTGTCAGTATAAATTCACGACGAGGGCGTCGCTCCAAGTCAGTGAGTATCGAATTACCGCACCGCAAACCGTCCATTTTGGATGACAAGTCAAATATGTCAAAGTTGTCATTTCTAAATGTTGGCATCATTGCATAAACTTGACTCAGCTGTGAAAGTGCAGCGTCAAGGAAAAAATTAATCACCTCCAATTAATTCTTCTACTCTAGTTGTTCGACCCAAGGTGAAGTTAATTTTTTTTCTTGTAATAATATCTTGGTGCAGAAGAAAAAATTATTGTTTGCTAGATGTTTCAGAATTCGGCGACATTGATCGAAATCGGACCGTGGAAAAGAAAGGGCTGCAACCGAGAGTACCCGTTTTCCATGTTTTCATGTCTAGGGGTGGCCCTGATAGTAAGTAGTCTTTTCCATTGTGCGATTTTGGCAAAGTTCACCCGTTCACCCCACCGGCCGGTCGTCGTGGTTACTTTTCGTTTGTGCGGTTGGCAACAACTTGACTGACCTTACCCGATCACATTGAAAAATGTTTATCACGGTTTTAATTTTTTTATGTTTTCGCCGATAACGAGATATCGATAAGAGCGGTGTTCTTTTATTTTTGATCGAGTGTAATTAAATACAACAAAAAAAAAAATTAAAAAAATGTGGACGCCGTACAGACAAATCGAGAAACGGAATTGTCGGTATCGCGATTCGGATTCAGATTGTGGATGTTTTTACGAGGGTCCCTTCGACTACGACAGCGACTGGGACTGCTACGGTAAATTTTATTGCTCGTTTCATGCATTTTGTATAAAATTCGTCGGTTCCGATGCGATAATTGTTTCAGCGCATTTGTCGTCAGTGTTGAGATGCGGAGAGAAGTTCGTGAGTGTCTAAGTGTTTTTTTCTTTGTTGGTGCAGACGAGATCGACAGCCCCATCCAGATTCCCAGTTTGGAGGCGCCGATCGACAGGAAGAACTGCCCTTCGAACAAGGCCCCCAGTCAGTATGTCGGAACGGATTGCGCCGGAACGATCAGGATTACGGATTCTAAGGTGTGTATTGTGTTGTTGTTTTTTTTGCGATCGGAGAAAGAGAGGTGATGGGGTTTGGTTGTTAGAAAGTGGACGAGAACGGCAACGCCCTTCACCAGAACTCGCTCAAGACGAAGAAGAAGAAAACGCAGACGGACAAGAACGTGGTGGTCTGCAACGCGGAGAACGTGAAGGGCCACCGGAGCGACATCATCAACGACATGCGGAAGCTGATGGAGTTCATCGGCGACGACCAGACGGAGAAGAACCGTCCGATCAAGTCGAAGCAGCTCAACCGGCACCCGTCTGACGACACGAGCAAGTCGAAAAAGCGGGCGCACTCGTCCAAGAGCAAGGACAACAGGTCGAAGCTGAAGAAGAGCAACTCGCTGGGGGAGATCTCGACGACGAACCTCGACGACTTCGAGTTCAACAAGGACAAGGTGATGATGCGCAACAACAAGAACATGACGGACAAGCCGCGGGAGAGGCGGTCGTGGGGCACCATGGAGCCGCTCCCGCTGCAGAACCTGTACAGCAACGCGTCCGCCGAGAACCTGGAGACGGCCGAGTTCCGCGTCGTCACCAAAAAGAAGAAGAGCAAGAAGCGCCGGAACTCGATCAGCGGCCGGACAAAGAGCTCGTCGAACCAGACGGGGAAGAACAGCGCCCGGGGTCCGTCGCCCGACCTGAGGCGAAAGTCGGCGTGTTCGGTGCCGCACAGCGAGAAATCGAACGACTCCTCGGACGTCGATTCGGTCCACTCGCTGCCCATCGACACCCAGAGACTGGACCTGGCGACGCAGTGCCTCAACATGCCGGTGTCGTACGCGGACATGGCCAAGACCAACGACAAACCCAAAGACAAAAAGTCACCCAACGACAAAGTGCCAAAAGAACAGCAAGCGAGCGAAATCGCAAAGTGCCCCGTCTCGAACCAGATCGCGTGTGATCACAACAAAACAAACAGTCCCGATGCGAGT
Organism: Tenebrio molitor; assembly: GCF_963966145.1. Taxonomy (NCBI): domain Eukaryota; kingdom Metazoa; phylum Arthropoda; class Insecta; order Coleoptera; family Tenebrionidae; genus Tenebrio; species Tenebrio molitor. The sequence continues at coordinate 2,398,767 of NC_091049.1, forward strand.
CCTAGTGTTGTTAAGAATACGCCACCCGATGTTCATAATATTAAGAATTTCCCGGCAATCACCAAGCAAGTCGCCGCCGTTGTGCAAGTGAATGTCGTCGTCGACAAAACGAAAAACAGCAATAAAATTTGTAGGAACACGAACGCCAACAACAAGAACGTTAAAAATAACGTGAACAAAACGGCGGTGTGCGTCGTCGACCACCACAACAACATACACAATGACTACGCGGTGAGTAGAGGCGACCGGGGGGCAAAGTGGGGTTAGGTCGAAGCGGCGGAGAGGTTGCGGTGGGGGCGGGAGCTTTTCCGCACCCGGATCGGTCGGAAAAGCGCCATTTTCTCTGCAAATCGAATTTTCATTTTGACAGGTCACGTGACTCGCGTCACGACATAACCTTATTCGTCGTCGACGTTTGAAATTAATTGAGCGGCGCCCCCCGTGAGGGGGCCACGACTCGAATTACGACGCAATTTATTACTGCGATAATTCGGTCGTAAAACGCCGCACTCCAAGGTAATTAACGTCGGGAAATTGTTGCCGAGTGCAACGTGACATCTTAAAAAGTGAAAAACGAAAATTGTTGGAAATGCAAACAAAGCGGTACAAATCGATTCTTCGGTGCGAACGGATCGATTGCGTTTACGGATGGGGCTGCAATTAAGTAAATTGAAAAAAATTTGTTTTTTTAGTGGTCATCAAGCGAAAATACGTATTTCGAAATGGAATGAGTCAGGATTGTGATTGTTGTCGCTTTGCAATAAAGAGGAAAACGGGTGATTCATTTGAGCGTACGCGGAGAATTGCAAAAGTGTCTGAAGCGGCGTCGGAATGGCAGTTTGACGGATATTTTGCGTTTGCGATGAAAACGTCCAAGGAGGAGGAAAAAATCTCGTCGATTGTTTTATAATTGACACTCCTGACAGTGTTGCAGAACGGTAACGATTTCTGGGGAAATTTAGTTTTTTTTTTTTTGGTGTGGAAGTTCAAACATTTCGGTTATTCGGGAAGAAATAATAGTGACGGGAGGTCAGATCTAAAGTGGACACAATAGGCCACGTACGTCGCAACCGTTCGGTGCACCTAATTCTATTTTTGCAGAGGCGTATTTATGAAATTTGAGAAAAACGTGAGTACCGAGTTTTGCGATTTGTCTGGTGTTTTGTGGGTGTCGTGTCACGCCGATAAAATATTATCTAAGCCGTATTGTAACGCGATAGTTGTTGTAATGAATAATGAGGGCTGTGAGTAATGTAGGAATGTTTTGCAACAAATAGATCCGCATGGGAGATTCGTCGATGGACTGTCGGGTTTCGTATCTCGTTTTTTTTAGGAGATGAAAAAGCGACGCAAGAAGTATTGTTGTGATGCGGCGAACGTGGAAAGTCCCGATCGATGAAACGTGGCTCGTGTCGGTGTGTGTATTTTTAAAATCGAGAAAAAACACGACGAGATCGTCGCACCTACGGTGTGAAAATAGAGTCGGGATTATCTGATTGCGAGGGAAATATTTGCACGTCCAAAGTGCGACCGCAATTAATGCGCGGCACCAGTTAATTGCGTTCCGTTACGGGTGCACAACGGGAAAACGATTACGATTGCAGATTGCACAAGAAGTCGGCGGGAAAAAGCGCGTAATTTTCTTGGGACGTGTGTGAATCTTTGATGTTGATTTCTTTTTGTTTTGTTTGCGAAGAAGAGAAGAATGTGTTGCGGAGTTATTTTCGCAAATTTGGTCGTGCCTCGGGAGGAATTACAGATTTGAAATTGATTCAAGTTCGTCTTTTAAGTTTGGGTTAAATGTTTAGATTTCGTCGGTTTGGCTTCGTATCTTGTATCCAATTGTGTGACAAAATATACCTCAGGGGCGACGGTTACAATCTTTCCCCATTTCTGGTTTTACTCGTCCCCCATTTAAAAGGTCGTTTGCGTTTGTAGCTAAAAAATATACAAGTCGACTAAAGAGAACATCTATACGTAAATTATGTTCAATAATATCTAAATCCAAGTCCAGGGTAATTGAAAAAATCACAAATTCAGAAAATTCCCGACATGTCAAAGTGACATTTGGTTGACTAACACAAAAATCACTAATTAACCGACACTAATTCAAATTTTTGATGTTGGTAACAATTTCAACTGAAGTTTCAAAACTATTCAATTGTCAATATTGCCACAAGTTGTCACTTTGGCATTTACATTTTTTTCAAAATTCAAAAAAATGTTATGGAAAATAAAAATAGTACCGGGTCACCAACAATAACTGTTTCAGTTGGCAATAAAAAAAATTACATGAAATTGGCAAAACTATGAATTGTACCTATATGCCGTTCACGATTATTTTAAACACGCAGGAGGCCGTGATATTTTTTTGTTAGATTGGCGTCAGGTCCTGTCATATGACGTTTCGTTTTTAAATATTCCCATTGTCAATTCCGTCATTAATTTAGTTAATAAGAATTTACCCAGAACTGCCCTACAAATATGTATGTTTCATTTCAATTACAATTTTACGATTATTGTTCCTAATGCGTTCAATTATTTAAAAAATGTAACAACTTGGGAGCAGTGTTCGGTTGAATTATAACCTAAAATAGATTTATTAAGACAAATCACAATACTGCCAACTAAAATGTCAGATTTTCATAGATAAACCGAATTTGAAATAATCGTGAATGGTTTATATAATCTGTTTCAAAACAAAAAAAAAATCCACTAACACTGCATTTTACCTCGAAAATACAACCGACAACGTCGCTAACTTTTGTTTTTAGTGTCTGCATGTGTCAGAAAAAAGTGAGGTTATGAAATAAAACTGTTGACAGTCGTTTTGGTTTTTTATACTCATTTCATTATTTTACTCAAAAGGTATGATATGGTAGGTACCACCTTTTTGCACAAAATAATTATTTTGTGTTAGGTAAATAAACTCAACAGTTCAATGTTAAATTTTGGCGGGAGTTTGGGCCAACCCAAAAAAACGAAACTTATTCTAGGGATTTCTTTTTTTTTCTGCCAACATAATTCAACAGGTGGTGGATTTTTTATTTTGAAACGGATAATATTTCCGTTTGTTTTATTGAAGTTATTGACAGCTGGCATACATTTCAAATTTAAACGTCCCGGTTGTTGTTATCTTTTATTAATAAAATGGTTTTCTCGTTGGAACATGACTTAAACGTCACCAAAAATCACAAGACTGTATTGCCAACTCAAATCGTGGGCCTTTAAAACGCTCGTTTCACTCGTGTTTTAAACTGGCCCAGTCATGCCAAAAAAAGCCCAATTTACACACGAACGAGTTGAATACAACGTTTTTTTGTTCGACGAGCACCTTAAGGCTTTCAAGTTTAAATCGCTGAAAATCGTTAGCTTGGTGTTTCGTTTTGACAAGTCGTGAAACTATATGAATCACGCTGTATAATCTGTTTCAAAATAAAAAATCCGCCCACCTGTTGAATTATGTTGGCAGAAACAAAGAAATCCCTAGAGTAAGTTTCATTTTTTTGGATTGGCCTAGCATTCCGCCAAAATTTGACATCGAACTGTTTATTTACGTAACACAAAATAATTATTATGTACAAAAAGGTGGTAGCTACCATATCACACGTTTCGAGTGAAAAATAAAATGAGAATGAATAAAACACGATGAACTGTTATTGAATTTTTTAAATAAATAATTGTCAAAACGTTGTCATGTTGGTATGAGCCAAACAGTGATTTTCATGATAATACGATTGGTCACACTGACTGTCAACATTTTTTTAATGTAACTGAGCCTGCGCCCTGACGAGCGAGAGTTTATTTCAAATTTGAAAAAGATTTCTCCTGATTTCTCATTAAATTTGTTTTGAAAAGGAATTCACGGAAGACAGGTATGGGAAGTGAAGTGAGCATAACCTCAACTATGATTTGGTGTAAAATTGTTATACAGCAGGTCCATAAGCGCACATTTTAAGGTGGTACAGTGTGGTTTTTTTACTTAATTTTGACACTGACAATTGTTTATTAAAAAAAATTTCACTATACGACCAAAACGACTGTCAACAGTTTTCTTTCATAACCCCACTTTTTCCGATACTTGCAAACACACTAAAAACAAAAGTTGGCGACGTTGTCGGTTGTATTTTCGATGTAGAATGCAGTGTTGGTGGATTTTTCATTTTGAAACAAATTAAAACACCAAAATTCTTGCTTGTGATAAATCACGTACTGTAAGGCGCACTTTAGATTCAATAGTAGGCATTTTGTAGTTTACTAACCACACTCACAAAGTTTCGTATGACGTTATAAATGTCACGGCAGTTTCCTGAATACATTTTACATTTTAGTACTGTAATTTCTCAAGAAATTAATCAAAAACGTTGGGACTAGAGTTCGATTACAAAAACAACTTACTGCTTTGTCAAATTTAATTGTACTCAACACGTTTAATCGGTGTAAATGTTCGTTGGAGTTTTTAATTCGACGCAAAAATAAAACGTGAAGTTAACACATGCAGTTGTCATGACGACGGATGTCCAGCGTAGGAATAAATTTTCGAGTACCAACATAATAATGTATTCATGTTTGAAATGTAATTTATTGGTTTTAGTAGTTTTTGTTACGTGACTTGATTGAAAAAATATTATTCTGTCGGTGGAAATAAATAATGTACCAATTGATCGACTACTCTTATTCTCTGGAAGGTTATGAAATTATTTTTTCTTTGAATTTATGTTGGCAGTAAAAGTGACATCTTACAGTTCCCGATTAATGCCGGTAATGTCATTTTAACAAATTGGGGAATGTTGTGCGAAGTTCTTCAATACGTGGTATACTTATAATAAGAAATACAACTGTATTATCTATTTTCCAATCTTATACCATTTCGAAAGTGACTTCCGTTCAGTATTAAATATTCTGTACCCTTATTCGTCACTCCCAAAATAAATTTAAAATAGTCTAGGCTAGGGGATAAAAGTATTCGATGTTATGGTATGTACTCGTATTTTGTTATTATATTGTTGCGAATTTTAAATTACATTACTGTTCACTATTTTTGTTAATTAACAAAATTGCCTTATCGTTTTGTTTGAATTGTAATGTTTGTAATGACTAATGAGCAACCTTGAGACAAAATTGTGAACTGTGCATATTCAGAATTTTTTTACGTTGATATAATAAAACATTCATGTGAAAGAAACTCCCCGAAAAACTAAATCCTCGTGAATTATTAACCAAAGAACTTCATCATCGAACACGAATTAAGCAACTAATGTAAGTGACGTGCACATTTTCATATAACGCAACCAAAAACAATATTTGGGATTAGAGCGACACGAAAATGAAACGTGTCTTCTGCGTGGTCCCTTCTCGACGTGTCCAGGCACAAAATCGATAAGTTTTTTAAGCGTTTTTTGACTGTAATGAAATTTGAATGTAAATCTGCGATAAAAAGCCGTAATAAAAAAAGCAATATTATTTATTTAATGGTCCTGAAGTGATCGAACGTAATATGCAAGTTTTCAATTGTGAAAAGATTCGTGTAAATCTCTGGTTGAGCTGGTGCTGCAGCGTTGTGAAAGAAAAACAAGTAGCCAAAGTAAATTTGAACAGATTTACTGCAATGCGAATAAATCAAACGTGGAAATTAACACGATTGTAATGTGAAAAACAAGAGATGAAGTAACACTAGATTAAAATCGAAGGAAGCAAATAAGCGCGAGGCGAGTTCACTGCGCCGCCAGAGATCTGTTTAGTGGAAAAACTGCCAAAACGCCTTTGTTGTCGCACAAATAACCGGAACAGTTTGAAAACTTCTTTAAATATTGTTTATCTAGATTTGTACAGGTCGTGCGGCTTTCTCTAGACGTCTTTCTCGCAAAATCAATCAATGAAATCGCTCATTTTATGTGGCGTCGATCTTATTAGATTTTTATTTAAATGGTGATAAATTACGCGTGTGTACGGTGTTATTAGCGTAATTAATTTCAATCAAAAATATACAACATATTTTGAAATAATAGCAATTACGAACTAAGTGGTTTTTGCATTTGAAGTTGCGTGATTTATATCCGGTACTGTTACTGGACGAGTAGCTATTTACAAAGAATTACGCTCAGTCTAATCTAAAAAAGAACTGTTTTTCGCAAAAGAAATAATTTACGTCACTGCTTGTTGCTGAATAAATGACGTTTGACAGCTGACGAAGCTACGCGATACGTTGGCCGAAACAAAAGCAAGCTTGACCAAAAATCTTTTTGAACGCTCGTTGTTGATGCAGGATTCATCACCATCAAGCGTAAAGGAGAGATAACTTTTCCATGGACGAAATTTATCGCAGCGAAGAATACTCTTCCGTTTTTGGAAACTGTGTCACGAACGCTTGTACCGCAGACGCTACCATAAAAGTCTCAAATTCTTGTTAATTCAAGTCGTGATTTCTTTTGTACTCCGAGATTGACGAAACACTAAGCTCGGTCTAAAATCGGAAGTAAAGACACGGACGGAGAGTCTTGAGAGCTTTGAAGGACAAAAGTCGAGTCGTAGATTAATTCGTACAAGTATAAAGTGTCACTCAAGTATTTCACGTGATGAATGAGTCACAGGTGGTTTTTTTAAATCAGTTTTGTTTCGTTGATCGTTCAAGAAGCAACGGAAGTGCATTTTGATCATCGATAAATGTGTGTCTGCACCACTAATCAACGACTCGACTTTGGTTTTTCGCCGTGACGTGTCCAGGGATGTAGATTGTTATCGTTCGCAGATACCGGGAGCCCAGGAGGAGAGCGACGTGAGCTACAGCTGCTCGTTGCCGCCGGACATCCCCGACGTGCAGACCATCGAGAAGATGCAGCTGATCGGCCAGGGCCACCCGTCCAACTGCTACGACACCGGTCCCCTCAAGAACGGCAACGACTGTAGCGCAGACTGTGATATAAGTGAGAGAACTAGCGTGGAGGTCCGGCCCCCCGTCGTCATACTGAGCGGTTTCGGTAACAGCAAAGAGGTGCCCGGTCTGGTGTTCGGTTTCGACATAAACGAGCAACTCCTCTCCGAGGACGACAAGAGCTTCCGGTGCGAGGAGTTCATCTCGAGGTACGTCGCCCCCGAGGTGTACACGACGACGTCGCACAACCACGACAAGATCGTCAGCTTCATCGGGGCAGGTGAGTGGTGGAGAAGTTGGAGTTGCGAACGAGTTTTGACATTTGACGTTTTCAGCTTGGGAGGAGGCCGTGGTGAACGTGTCGAACGGTAAAGTGCAGTACTACTCGGACGTGCTCTAAGGAGTTTTTTTTGTAAATACTAGTCAGATATCGGACGGGGTGGATGTAGCGTGCGTCTGGTGCAATCGAAAAAAAAGGACAAGGGAACAAACAACAAGTTAAGTTAGTTAGTTACAATCTCGAAATCGACGGGGTGAACCAGTTATTTATTTCGTTTAATTTATCGCGGGGGGTATCGAATTTAAGCTGAAATTCTATAAATATGTAAAAATGGAACTGTAACATAGCAGTGTAATATGTACCAAACTGTAGGCTTCTCCTTCAAATGAAGACGCCGTGCATAATTATTAGGTAATTAGCAGAGTTGGACGCGTCGTTTAAACTAATTGCTGTAGCGTTTGTATTATAGCTTATGAAAAATGAAAAACAAATAAAAATGTTTGATGTATATTAGACATAAAGATATGTATAACAGTTTTTAATCGGTGGCGTATTGCAACGTTTCGATATTTTCACTACTTTGGTTGCATTTATTAGCAAAGTATAATAACCTTGAAAAAAGCGCGCGCGGGGTGAGAAAACGTGCCGATACGCCCCAGTTTACGTTAATTTACATAGATATCACGTTAAAGTTGGCTCTTTAACAATGTTTATTTATTATTATTTGATTTTGTGCCTGGTTTTACTATTTGAAATCGCGATTTTCAAACGGTAACAACTGCAACGTCACAGTAATAAATGTAAAATAGTTGTATTAAAGTGAGCTAAGTCATTTCTTTCTTTAGCTGTTGAATAAATTACTTTTCTTTTTTCAACTTGGACAGTCTAGCTAGTGACGCGCTAGATTTTATACCGACGATAATTGATAACCGATCGCCGGCTCGGGCAAATCGCGGGGTCGTCGATTCTCTTTCCTTTCGTTAAAATTGTTTGTGTCGATCGATCGTTGAGTTCTGATCCGCTTTGTACTTACTTATTGTAAGTTGTCATCATCGATAAGTCTCTCTTTTGGGTAATTTTATAGTTTGTATTAATTGATCCATTGAAATTTATTGTTACACTTTTAAATATGTTTACCATGAACAGAATTTAAATAATATGTTCATTGCTTTGATAAAAATATACGATTATTTATTCAAACACCCTGTACACTCATTCGTGATCGGTGGCGCCACCTACACCCGTCAACGATCCCATAACCTCACAAACTGGTCAAAGTCGAGATTTCACCACCGTTACGTCCCATTCGGGATTCTCGGGGTCAATGGGGGCCCTCATGGTGTGCTCCACGAACTCCACGTTGCACTCGTCATCCACCAGGACTACCGAATGTGTCCTGGTCCCGTAGCCCCCGTTTCGCATGCTGACGAAGATGGCGCTCAGAAAGCCGACCCCCCTGGGGGCCCGCCGTTCGAGCTCGGGGTCGGGCAGGTGCAGGTCGCCGCACTTCAACAGGTCGATCAGCCCGGCGACCAGGCCGTCCCGGTCTGGGGCTCGCGCGATGATCTCTTTGAACTTCTCTCGCCCCGCTTTGACTTTGGTGAAGGGCGCGTCGGGTGTGCTGTTGCCGAAGGCCAACACCTGCGCCCCGTGGTACTGCTTAGTGGCTTGGGGCGAGTTGCTGTGGTGGTACCCTGAGGACTTGTCCTTCGTCACCTCCATCATGAACAGGTTGAAGGCGCTGTAAGTCTCGGTGGGCAGGTTGCGCACGTAGTCCAGCGCCGTCTCGTCCGTTTTCAAGTAGTCGTGGACGAGGGGCCCCCGGCCGGACGTCGCTTGCCGTTTCTCTTCGCCCGTGACGTTCAGCAGCGCCCCGAACTTGATCGCGGGGGGCTTGACCGACACCCCCAGCCACATGCCGCCCTCGCGCCCGGGCTCCATGTCCCTACCTGCAACTCCATCAGTGAAACGAATCTCCAGTCACGGTGCGTTTACGTTTACCTCCGATGATTCCGGTTTCCGGGCACAGGAACGCGTCCCTGGCCGGCCTCCGGTAGAACTCGTCCCTGTTGGAGGCGACGATCAGCCGGTAACCCCCGGCTGGGGGGTTGGGGTTGGTGTAGATGAACAAAATACACATCTCCCGGCGACTGACCCAGGTGCGATCACTCCGATTTATTATACCCCAGCGGACATTCTTATCACGTGGACAGACCGCCGAGACAATAACAGATAAGCGAATCTTCGACTATTGTCTCCATTTGCGCCCGAAAAACCTTAAACTCGCCGAATCATGTCAAGGCTCAAGGTTACGTCATAACCTCAAACTTCAGGGTCGCGCGAGCAATGGAGCGCTTTTTATTGCGACCAGTTCGGTGCATTCGTGTTGCTTATTCGAGTAATTTAACGTTTGTGGCACGTGCCAGGCCGTAAACATGACCGAAATCGCCTCACAGGGTGAGTAATCTCTCGTCTTACGGGTTTGGGGAAATGTCTGGGTAAACAGTCAAACATTTACATTTTGCGCTGATAAGGATTCTTATCAGGCACTCTCGAAGTACAAATATTTGCCTAGATTAGCACGATAATGAGCATGACATCAGCTTATTATCCTTATCGGTCGTTATCCAGGATTTTCTCGACAAAAGGAGCCCCCTTTCGAGTAGGTTATGCAACCAGTAATACACCTCTAACGTCACATTGGTTTTGTCTTGTTATCAATATCGATTAATCTTGAACCATAATATCTCGACCTTGAGCAAGATCGAATTTACAACAAAATTGACATCTTGATCTAGATCTTCATATAAATAATAGATCATTTATAAGATTGATAGTGGTGATTTGGCAACAGATGATTCAATAATGTGTAAGTCTGGTTACAATTGGCACTAGTGGAAATAAAAATGTAGCAATAGTTGTCATTATCAACAACAGAGCTACGAAAGTTATGAAGGAATAAAGTAATAAATAATTGCGTAGAAAGGAAAGGGAAATTGCGAGGTAAAATATTCACATTTTTGCGATTTGCAAATATTATACGGAAAGCTGATTTTAGTTTGGTAACCCTGGCTAAAGACCCGCATTTAGTTTTTTGTTTTGTTACGAGTGCCAACCATTCTTTCAAAACTTCATATCGGAAAGTTGTTCTTTGTGAGTTTTCTTGTCGTTTTTTTTTTGGTTTTAAAGTTCCGTTTGCAATGTTTGCATACGTGACAATATAACTAAGAGTATTTTTCATACTAAGGGCTGATTTAACTGTACGAGAATTTGAATTTTGATCATAAAATTCTGTAAAAATGACAACGACAGACTATGATTTTGATCATTTATTGGTCCTGATCAAGGTTCTCTCTCATTTTATAACAAATTTTATACAACATTTATCATCGTGTCATGCAGCATTAACACTTTAACTTCAGTTGTTTTTATCGTTTAAGAAACAGTCTCGATCAAGATCGAGACTGAGATAAGATACGACATGGTTAAAAGTCTTTAACTCATTTGTAATTGGTTAATTGTTTAATATCAAGGTCAGGACTCAGGTATTTTTTGACGAGCAGGAAGAAGGAAAGGCACAAATTTTAAATTGTTGTGATCGATTTGCTCGATGCATAAAATTTTGCAATTCATGAAGAGAGTTATGTTTGTGTTTCAGTGTTGGGTGCTAACGTTTGGACTTGAGGCCTTGAGGGATTATCTTTGAGCGTAAAAGAGATTTGTAATCGTCAGTTAAAGTCAAAATTTAAATTGATTCGAATCAAAGCGGGTACTTCAGAACTTCAAGCTACTAAACTAAAAATATATTTTATCTGGGAATAATTAAAGTGTGGGGATTATCAAATTTGTAATTTTCTCAAGAAATCAACTGTCGAAAATGTGTCATATTTGGCAAATCAGAGTTTGTGAGAATGCTTTGAGAATAAAACTCAACACATGGAGAAACATTGGCATCTTAAAAACTTCCGTCAGGTGACATCCATACAAAACATAAAAAAAGAAAAAAAACAACATTATGCAGCCAGCAGTTATATGTCCCAGACAAAAATTGCGTTATCTAACCTGGGTCAATACACACCTTAATATTGATTTTTTATATTTTGATGCATTCCTGGATAATATGTCATCGTTGTTGTCAGCATAAATCTGATGACGCAATTGAGAAGATATGAGTACCTACTTTCTGATGCACACAGAACTTCCCAGAACGTTGTTATCTGGTGTTGTAAGCGCGGGGGTCTAGGCATGTGCGAGGGGGGCGCAGGATTAAAACTCTTCTGGGGGGGTCAGATGGGTCCCGGGAATTGGATGGAGAAAGTGGTCTTGGATGCCAAGATAATTTTTCCTTCTCCAAATTTTATCAAGTGACGTGGAGCAAGCTTGCAGAAGTCTTTTTTCAAACTTGGACCTTGGCCCCCGAACAACTTTTCATTAGTAATTTTGTTTTATTTATGGTGGATTGATCAGCAATCATATCGCAAGATAACAATCTTAATTTTTATGGCGTCATATTAAGTGCATTAAAAATCAAACAATAGAACTATTAATAGGTTGGTAATGGAGAATGTCACCATAAACCCAAAATAAAAAATACAGACTGGCTCAAAATTCGCGGAAAAGGTGAGAAAAAAATCCATCTTAACCTTTTTCGAGAAATTACATTTGGCAACATGAAATTAGAAAAGAACAATGAAGCAAATTAAAAAGTAATGTCACAGAAGTGTCACATTACAAAAAAAAAAGTAAAAACGAAACCAGAGCAAATGTTCAGAATATCTGTGCTGATTCTGCTAACCCTAACCAGAATTCTTCTAATAAAATACCTACTGTTTTAAAAAAATATAAAAAATTATTCTCTCTCTTTCCACCCATTTTTTTCCATCCACATAACATGTTTAGAAAGTCCTATTTATTAATTAGTACTTTTGCAACCGTTAGTGCAACACTTCCTGTTTCTCTTATTTTTCTAGAAACATCACTGCTACCGTTGTTTGACATTTTAATGTAATGTGAAGAAAAAAAAACCTAGAACTACAAAACTCGGTCAAAATCACAAAAAAGAATAAAGGTAATCAGTATGAATCACAAAAATGATCTCTAAATGCAGAAGGCAACGGAAATTAAAGTAAATCTTGAAATTACGACGATTATGACAGCAAAGTTTTTTGACAATCGCAGTTATGAGCAATAAATTTTGGTGTTCTAGCACAGAATAGAGAACAATTGTTCTGTGGTTCTAGTGTGAAACGGGCAACCTATAAGATGTTTTTTGAAATTAATTGTCAGTTGTCAAATTTTATTGGTGAAATTAAATATATTGGAGGAAAATTACTTAATGCTTACTTAATTCCTTAAATAATCAAATTATTTCTTTTTATTGAAATATACGAGATTGGAGCCACAAAGTTTTCCACACAAAAAAAAAAAACGACAATTCAATATATTGTTGGCATTCCGTTGACACTAGACACAATCAATCAGGGAAAATTTTTAATTTGGGACAACACCCAAAATTTATTGCTCGACACTACATCACTCGCAATTTTAATTTTGACTTTTTCACTTCGAAATAATTTACAGCCGAATTCAAGTGCAATGTTGCCACGTTTTTCGGCTAAAATTAATATACATATATACAGAGTGGCTACGAAAATTGCATTCACTTTTCCACATTTGCCCAAAACATGGAACTATAAGCAAAAATTAAATGAAATTGCTGGCAACATTGTTTTTTTTTTTTACGTAGCTAAATGTTAGTTGTAGCCGATGATCCTGCACTCTTAGAACTGCTGTTCTACCAGAACGACCTTCTTTAGAAGGATAATAATACCATTATAATGTTTATTCGTTGCTCAATATTGAAATTCATGACAGTGACATTGACAATTATTGTTAAGAATAGTGACAATTGCACAATTTAGTGTTGTGAGATACGGTAACTGACTTAGTCAATGACCTATTTGACCGGTCAATAATTGTCAATGACTTGACGTATTTGACCAGTCATTTTTAAAATTTAAACTTCCCGCTTATAATGTTGAAGATTATATACTCAATTTCATATAAATGTGCATCTAAGCAAGCCATGAAAATCTGATTTTCAGTTGGTAGTAAAGCTAAAGCTAGTGACTTTAACTGTCAAAGTTGCTTGCTCTGCGCGAACCCGATTTGATTAATTTTTTAGTTTTTGCCCATTTTAACATTGCTGATTTCAAAAGCAATGTTACGTCTTTTTACTGATTGAATTAAAGTAATTCTTATTTGTTTTTGTCTTTGTATTTTTACCAAGTAAAGATTTATTAGACATGACCTTCATAAATGTGACTTTTGTAATGTAACTAAATTAAAGGTGCTTTTACAAATGCACAGCTCACTTAATGAACATTTATATGAAATCAATTATAGGATATGATGACTGTTTGACTGATGAGATGAGGTTATGTTGGGTTGTTTAATTTCATTTACGTAGCTGCTGACAACGAAGAAATCGATTATGACAATAAATAAGTAAATTATGACATGAAACATCTAAAACTTTAATAAAGATCATTGTGGAAAACGATTACCTAAGCTTTTGTGTCTTCTTAACATGACATACGATATATGTATTTTTATTTTCATAAAATACTTACTTACTTTTTTAAATTATAAACGAAGGTTTAAGTAGGTATTTTAAAAGAAACTAAAAAACTGAAAATACACACACACAGTTGTGTTGAAAGTTTTAAAGCGTGTTAAATTAACAAAAAGTTCAAATTCAAGCAAATATGTTAAAGAAAAGTCAAAGTATAACATCAAACAATTCAAACTTAACCTCACTTACACAATTTTAGAACAATAATTTATCAATCAATAAATCTTATAAAAAATGGAATGAAGAACCATTATTTGGTATTAAAATAATCCTTGACATTGAAAGAATAATTTTGTGATGTTTAACTAGTTCCTACTTTTTGACCAATAATTAACCGCTCAAGGACCGGTCAACTTTGACCAAAAATAAATGACCGGTCATTTATCCATCACTAGCACAATTGTTGCCATTTATTTTTTTCACGCTTAATTTTTTTGTGAAAACAGCGACATCTTTTGGCAAAATGAAGAAAAGTGACTCCAATTTTCGTAGCCACTCTGTATACATACTGGTAGGTAAATAATTGCAAACTGGAATACAATTCCTCATTGTATTGTATTGTATTGTCATTTCACTAATAATAACCACAAATGAAGTCAAGAGTGCAAGTTTGAGCCTTTGCAGAGTCGCCACCAAAAGAGATTTTTTCAACATTTTTCTCGTGGTCTTGCATCAGCTTAAATGTTGCAAATCACGTCAAAACTAACGGAAAACGACGTCGATTTTGGAAGGAATATCGATTTGCAATCATAAATCGTCGGAATTGTTGCCGGCCATTTTGAAAACTCAGCTGTCGAAAAAATTTGGCAGCGAAAATCTTTCAAATATTTATGTCCCGATCATTTCTAATACTCATCCTCGTGCACTTTTATCGTATTATTCTTCTTCGGTATCAAGATAAAACCGTTCAAGTAGTCATTTCTTTTTCAAACACTTTTTACGACTTGACATCAAGGGCCACTCGCGATCATGCAATGTTGCCACATCTGTTTCACGTAAATGTCAACTGTGGTCAAATTATTCATGCATTTTAATTTTCAATAACCTAAATAGTAACCATTTCGTAACATTTGTGCTAGCTGCCATATCGTTAATTAAGTAAATATCCACGTCGTACTAAACACACGCAATTTAAAACAACACTAACGATTATTAAATCGCTCCTCGCAGACCACGTAATTGTGAAATTATTAATTATTATTTGTCGTAACAGAACACACTATTGTGTAGCAATTTTTTACACCTGTCGATCAGATAAATTTTATTAATCAAGTAGGTAACAAAATTGTTAAATAATGGATGTCGAAAAATGTTTGCGTAACCTCAGACACGCGTCAAAGGTAATACATTTTTTACTGTTAATAATCCTCCGGATTAAGTTCCACCTAATTCATTATCGAATGACATAATACAATGCAATTGCACTTTTTCTTTGCAAAGTACTTTACGCGACTTAAACAATTAAGTGATAAACTCTACTGAGAACAACAATTCTTATCCGAAATTAACACTTCCAGCTAATCCCACGAGTCATTGACAGATGGCACTTTTTCTTACCCCCACTCCACCCCCTAAGCTAGTCTCCCCTAATCCCGCCATTGCACAAGCACAATTGACACAATTGTCGTGAAACACTCTAAAAAAAATCTACTGCTTACTCAGTTTTATCATCTGCTAAGATAAAAATATCTCTTATCTGCGAATAATTGAACGCAATGAAAAAAAAATGCGATTTTGTTCTAGCCGTGGAAAAATCAATAAGTTATCTTTGTTCTGCGTTATCGCTGAACCCAATTATCGTCGAATTAAAAATATTAGCCAGTTGAGGTCGAGATGAGGCGAAAATCACAATTCCGACTGAAACCAGGTGGAAGCGATCGTGGAAGCTCCAAGAAGTATTAGTAAAAAAAATGTGTGTGTGTTGCAGGCCACCCCGAGAAGCTCCACATCCAGCTGGCGCACTTCAAGCAGAAGTACAACTGGGACTGCGGCGTGTCGTGCGTGCTGATGGTGCTGCCGAAACGGCACCGGCAGCACCTGCTTCGGCACTTCGGCAAAGTGTGCAAAGAAGAGGGCTTCTACGGCAGCACCTGGACCGTCGATCTGTGCTACCTGCTGAAGCGCTACGACGTCCAGCACGTCTTCTGCACGGTCACGCTGGGGGTGCACCCCGGGTACAAAGGCAACAGCTTCTACAACCACATCCTGACCAAGGTAAGTGTGCCGGCGCGGTGCTCCCCCCGATCAGGTCACGCTCTCCGCAGGACGAGGCCCGCGTGAACCGGCGCTTCGAGGAGGCGCAGCGCAGCGGCGTCGCCATCGAACGGGCCTCCGTGCCGCTCCAACGCATCCTGGACCACCTGGTCGACGGCCCCGCCATCGTGCTGACCAACGCGCGACTCCTCAGCTGCGACGTCTGCAAGCTGAACAAGATCTCGACGGAGCTGCGGAAGTGCATCCCGTGGCCGACGCCCTACCAGGGCCACTACGTCGTCCTCTGCGGGTACGAGCTGGCCGCGCGGAAGGTCTACTACAGGAACCCCTCGTTCGCCGACCGTAAGTGCCCCCCCTGGGTGCGACCGACCTTTCACAACGCTTGTTGCAGGGGTGTGCGTCATGTCCGTGGACGCGCTCGAGGAGGCGCGGAAGAGCTACGGCACCGACGAGGACGTCATCTTGGTCTACTCGTGACAGTCGTGATCTGTTAAGTTAGGTTAAGTGAACGGTCGATCGACGCTCCCTCCGCCGGCCAAAGACTGGACTAATTTAAAACTATAAATTTATTCATTTGCGAAAATAATACATTTCCTTGTTTATCATAAATATAATTTCTTTGTTTCGCCTAAGTTAATTAACACATTTTCTTTTCATTAACATTTGGTAACAAAGGCACAAAATCTGTTTTAGTAGTTTTTCGTCGTGGTCGATACGAAAAAACGATGCGACTGATAAAAAATATAAGTTTGAGGTTATGTCTCCACGATCTGCGACAACAACACGAAACTAAACTTGTGAACACTTTTTTAAAAGAAAATATATATAATTGTATATAAAAAAATCACGTGGTTTCCCAGATGCTTAAGAGATAACGTTAAAATGAAGTATAAACCTAACAGAATTATGATGGCTTAGTTTTTACGTTGCAATCTGCGATTGCGGACTTTTTGCACGTCGCTCCTTTTTGGCATCGTTTTGGGGGGCGATTTCGCTTTCGCTCCTGCAAAGAAACAGCGATTAGGGCGTCGAGGGCTGCTGTTAGAATAATTCAAAATAAATGGCATCGCGATAAGCGTGGATTATCTCAAGTGAGCTTCATGTTATGTCAAAAAATTTCCTAAACATTGAAACCGTCATTACTTTATTTTGAGGTTATGCGTCACACTATTTTTACGTGGTTTTTTCCCACAGCAGAGATAACCCACAGTATTTTTTTACACTTTTCGTAAATGAAACAAAGAAACTCCAAATACTGTAACAAGAAAATAAACACAAAACGATTTCAACGATAATGTCAAGGCTAAAAGGATACCAACAGCGTCGAAACTAGGGTATTATTATCAGGGGTCTTGCTGCCAACGTAAATTTGAATTTCCAACGCCTACCGCGATGGCATTATAATATACTAAGCCACCCACCTTTCGACTTCCGAAGGCTCTTTCGGACGTTCCTCTTTGTACTATCGTCGACGACTTTCTTGATTTTCTTCGGCTTGATCGGGCGCTTCTTGCCCACCCGCCTCACCTTTTTCCTAATCGATATTTTCCTACTCCTAAGTATCCTCTGGGCTAGCGTCAGCTTGGTCGTCGAGGCGGCCTTCGGCAGCTTCTTGGCCTCGCTGGACAGCCGGCTGCTTTTGCGCACCTTGGTGAGGCCGTCGTCGCACTGCTGCCTCCGGTGCGCCGCCCTCGTCTCCATGGGCTGCGCCTTGGTGCCGCTGCGCAGATTGTGCTTGGGTCTCTCGTTCTCGTTTTCGTCGCGGGTGTCGCTGAAGTCGCTCGAGCTCGACGATATCTCGTTGATCTGTATCGAGGTGTCCTCGTCGACGTTCTCCTTGTCCACCTCCTTCGGGTCGAAGCTGGTGCTGTCGCGCGGCTTCGACGCGAAGTTGCGCTCCTTCAGCGGCAGCGAGTTGGAGGTGACCTCGCTGGAGGTGGTGACGGGGCTGGCCTCCGAGTCGTCGGCCTGGGGCGGCGGCGGAGCGGGGGCGGCGCCGCCCTCCTCCTCGTCCTTCAGCTTCGTCGCGATCTCCTCGAAGCGCGTCACGATCTTCAGCCCGCTGTCGGGGTACGCGTTCTTCTTCCGGTTCTTGAGCACTTGGGCCCGCGGCGGCCCCGGCGGGTCCAGCATCAGCGTCACCACCGACGTGTTGTCCGCGCGCATCTTGGTGTTGTGCCACCGCTCCAGCGCCCTCTCCACCAGCAGCTTGCTGGGGTTCAGCCACGTCTTGTTGATGGAGTCGCTCAGGGCGGCGTTCTCGTTGTGGCGCTCCGCCTGCTGCACGATGTGGACGGCGTTCTGGGGGCTCAGCATGTTGAACAGGCCGTCGGTGCCGAAGATGAGGCATCGGTGGATGTTCGGGTCGATCGTGAAGACGGCGCAGTCGGGGTCCGGAGACACGATGAACTGGTTGATCTGCGAGTTGTACGACCAGAGGTCCCCCAGGCTCCGGGCCACGGCCAAGAAGGGGATCTCGTCGATCGGCGTCGACCGACGCACGGGGCCCTGGTGACCCATTTTCGGACGATTCCACACCACTCGAGGCACCCCTGCATCATCCACCCATTATTACACCTTACTTCCCCTCCTGGCGCCATCTTCAAACCCAATTTCCCCTCTTGGCGCCATTTCCAAACGTAACCTCCCCTCCTAACACCATCATCAAACCTCACTTCCCCTCCTAGCGCCATAATCAAACCTAACTTCCCCTCTTGGCGCCATCATCAACCCAACTTCCCCTCCGGGCGCCAGAATCACATTAAACTACATTCTGGGCGCGTAATTATACTTTTCGCGGAATAAAACGTCTTTGAAGGATCTTTATTGGAGCACACTTTGTACTGACCTGATTTAGCGACGACTTTTCCCCCGCACTGATTTATCCTCGTCATCTCGTCCAGATTCTCTGGTTTGTGGTCCCTGGTGAGGGGCCTGGCCCTCCACTCCGTCGATCCGTTCTCCTGATAACCTAAAATGATCCCTGAATCTCCGACGTGTCCGATGTAGATTTTTCCGCGACGAATGAACGCTACGCTGGCCGTGGTGCCGGCAGTGCTGGGCAGGCCTGAGGCCGTCCTGGGCCACTTTTCTGCAAGATTTCGCCGATTAACCTCAAATTTGGTACTTTTTGAGCGAGTGACATTGATGACACAATAACATAACCTCACTTTTTTGAAAACAAAAATGTGAGTGCCTGTACTCGGTTCGGAGAAGAAATTAACCTTGCTCTTTCCACATGGCGTAGTGGGTGGCAATGTAGCCGTCTTTGATGGCCCTCAAGACGTCCTCGTCGTTGTCCGACCAGAAAGTCTTGTGTTTTATTATTGTTTCCATGAGGTGTTCTTTGGCGAAAGCGGCGGCCTCGGCGCCTCCGTGGCCGTCGTAAATCCCAAAGAATGCATACTCCAAGTCTCTTTCGTCTTCTGTTTGTTGATAAGCCACCGAAAAGAAGTCCTCCATGTATTTCCTCCCGCCTTGACGACAGTGGCCCGTCACACGCAAATTCACCCCTATAGAAGCTGGCATTTTCTCGGGAAATACATTAAAACTACAAAACACAATTATAACGACACATTCGGCCAAAATTTATACATTCGAATTTTCGATATTGTTTGTGGCGTAACTGTCATTGTCAATTTTAACTATGTCAAACGCTACGACGTGCGCACGTATCGCGTCTCCGTCGCACACATCATCGCTTTTACGACTTTCACCGGCGCGTACGTCTGTGATTGAACCTAACGCGCAGCGCCAGCTAACCCAATTTCAAATTAAAAAGCGACGTCGGTAATGCAGATCACGTCGTAACCAAACGAGGGTAGCGCCAAATTCAAAATGAACGCTGCATTCGGAAGTGTTCTATGGGATTCCAACAAGCAAGGACACGAGTTTTTTGCAAACAGTTTATTATAAGTTAGTGCTTTGAACAATTTTATAAAGCTTTTCCGAGTACTTCTTCAGGTTTTCATTTTATACAAGTGCTCTCTGATTTTCTATAATTGGTAACGATTTATAAATTCTACTAGACTAAAAAAAGCATTTTAAGGTTCCTGCGTCAGAGGTAGAACAAATCGGTGATCTAACGACATAAAAATAGTTCAAGTGACTCTCTCGGATAATTTACATAATATCAACAATTTTTAATAAATAAGTACATAATAATAGTAAAACTATACTAACAATTTAAACAAAACAAACAAAAAGAAAACTGAAATGCTAAAAATAATGTCTGGAAAATTTGCTAAAACAAAACAAGACTAGATAAATACAACAACCATTGGAAAACTTTTCCCACGCTTTCTTAAATAAATAAAAATCACACAGTAATACATCATTCAATAAAATTAATAAAACAGAACAAAACAAACAAAAAAAAAACAAATTTTATGATATTGTTCTCATCAACAAAGTGTAAAATTAATATAATACAATATATAGTTGGGGTGAGGGGGTAAAATAATTAAAACGGGGGTTAGGGATGGTAATAAATAATTCCAATAAAAACTAATCGCTCGGTCTCATAGATGCGACTTTTGTCCCTCTTGCTCGTAGAAAAGAACGTAAGCTTCGCCGCTCACGATCGATTTCGGAGATATCGACGACACCCTGCGAAAAAAACCATTTCTTTGGCATCTACCCCAGACACGTTGCGCAGGGTACTCACCTCGAATCGTTATACTCGTGCCAGGCCTTGGTGTACGGGTGACGACAGTACGCCGTATAGTGTCCGCTGTAGGTCGTCCCGCTGTGATTGGAGATGGCGTAAAGGTTGTAGCGGCAGGGGGTGATGTTGTCGGCGGCGTAGTGACTCATGTCGAGCCCTTCCAACGGAAAATCGACAGTGACGCTGAGCTTACCGCGAAATCTCTCGGCCAACGAGAACCGTTTCAAATCTAGGGGGGGTTCAGTCAAGGAACGAATCCGAGACAACGATCGCAAACAAAAAAACTTTGATAAAGGATACGTATCACTAGAATCTTGGGAAACTTCTGAATGGTGAAGGACTTGGTGCATTTCCTCCTCTCTTTGCATTTGGAGCACGTCTGAAACGGTTTCGATTTAGAGGCGGCGCCCGGAGCGTCGTCGGTGCTACTCACGGGTTTCTCGTCGCCATCCAAGGTTTCCTCCCGCGTGAAGGAGTCGAGACATTGGGCCAGCCTCACTTGTCCCGCCCTCTGCGGTATCGGCAAAGAGAGATCCCAGAAAGGGTCGAAGGTGACCGAACAGTGGCCGCAGTGTGTGCACTTGAGCGTCGACTTCAACTGCCCCACGAAGTAGTCGACGATCTTCGAGTTGTCCACGCGGAGGTACCGGGACCAGGACTCCGCCGACTTTTCGCTGTCGCTGCAGAAACACAACAGTTACCGGACATTTTTGTAGAGGGCGCCAGTTGACAGTTCAACTGTCACCCGGTAGAGGGCGCGCGACTCACCTCAACTTCTCGTCGATCTCCGTCAGGATCGGTTTCGGTTTCTCCTTCACCCTGTTGACGTCCTCGTGGAGGCCCTCCAGCAGGTACCGCAAAAACTCCTGGGCGTCCTGCTGGGCGTATCCGATGAACCGTGGCGCGAACCTCTGTATCTGGCTCTTGAGGCTCGCCGTGTTCACCACCCTGTCCGAGGCGTCTTGGGACCACACCTTCTTGATCACCTCGGCGAAGGCCTTGATGAGGGCGCCCTTCATCGCGGACGTGGTCGTGTTGATGTCGCTGACGTGGTAGTCCTGGAGGAGGTATTCGAGCAACAGTTTGGTGTTGGACAGGCACTGGATGACGGAATTCATGAAGCACGTGTTGCCTATGTTCTTGAGTCCGTTGAGGCCCAACGTCTTGACCGGACTCGAGTACTTGTCGTAGGTGGCGCTGTTATCATCGTTGTAGGTCCTGTCCCTTTCCGAGGATCTTCTCGACGGGCTGGTCGTCGAACTGTTGGAGTTTAACGTCGAGGTGGAGGGCGAGATCGCCGAACGGGTCGAGGTGGAGCTTAGTTTCGGCGACGTCGAGATCTCCTGTCGGAAGAAAAACACAAGTGAAACACGGAAATCTCGACGGTTTTTCTCCCGGGGTGCATCACATACCGAACCACATAAACTGACCAAAGCTATAAATCCCAAAATGCGACAAAATCAAAACACCGTCATTTTTACATCACGAAAAATTTGACATTTGTATTTCGAAAATTTACAGTCAGGGGGCGCTCGTAAATTCAAAACACTCTGCAACATTGCAAACTTGAACAATATTGGCAGCATTGACAATTTGTTGCTTTTAACTTAGAAATGTCAATTCAAAAACAAATCTACCGTAGTTACTTATTTACCAAAAAATAGAAGAATATAATTAATAGTAAAAATAAGTGTACGACATGTGTCTCTAAGCTATCGCACCATCTCATTAGAATAAACCGGTACGTTGCCAATGACGAATTACATTTTTCAGTTTTTTCACCGTGATTCCTCCAATACCAATATGGCGGTGACGTTTAAAACATTATTCCCAAGATTTGTTGACAAAATATTCGACGAGAATCGATTTCACCGCAATTCATAATGAAGACTCTCGAGAAAAACTCTTTTGACAGCTTACTGAGAAATCTTAGTCCGTTTTGGCCATTCCATGTTGATCCAATTGGATTTAAATCTGGACAGAAATGATCGCTTCATATTTTTAACTTCCACCTTTTCTGAAGAATGCGAAATTTTTACTAATTACTTTGAACTCTTTTTTTCCTTTCTTGCTGTCAAAATGCTGTCTCAAATAAACAAAACTCCATCATCTTGTTCTTTCGCGCTTATAAAAAGAACATGTTTCACGTCCTGGAGTCCAGTATTTCCGAAATATAACCCAGTGAAGTTTCTTATTTTCTTTTTTACTTGTCACCAACAATTTTTTACATTACTGGAGCAGCCGGAACCGGAAGCAATTCCTTAACTGCTCGCTTGCGTTTTTTTAAATCTGTTTTTGCAAAGTGGTTCTTCAACATCTTCCTGTATGATTTCGATTTCGTAAATTTGACGTTTCTAGAAAGCGTTGCAAAGGTTTTCGAAAAAAAAATTCTATTCGATGGACTATATTATCTCTAAAAATCACATTTTTTACTAAACCATTCAACTGTCCACTCTTTTTTTTAAACAATGTCAAAACAAACGAGTAAATCTTGAAGATTTTCTTTCTTTTCACTCTTCAAACCGTGATTTCTAAATTATCTTTCAAACCACAAAAGAAATCCACATCCAGACGTCGTACAAAAAACAAATTGACACCTTCTGCAGAGCTTCACTCCTCTTATTACACAAAAGACATCATTTTAACACAATTCGACAAACTTCCTCTTCCTTTCTTCTTTTCCTTCCATTCACAGACAAGATCGCAGTAAATACCACATTCTAAAATTATAACATTACCTCATTAACAAACACAGACCACAAAAACACTTCGAGATTCATCCCCGAAAAAAAAACATGGATGCACAAAACCTTTCATTAAAAAAAACATTCATAATACCACATCTGCCACGGAGGATTATTAAACGGTGTTTCTTTCGTTCCGAAAACAATTTTCCACTGAAGAAGAAAATTTCTTTCTATGAGCACCAACTTTTCTCTTTGCAACAATTTCCAATTCATGCTTTTGCCGTTCTTCACTTTCTTGTTCCTCAGGACGAAACAACCCTTCCATTTCTCTTTCTCTTCCACTCATCTCCTCAGTTTCTGATGTCGATAACACAACAGGTCACCAAGAGACACACACGACTGTCCTGCTCGCTCAATAACAAACAAACAAACAAACAAAAAAAACAATCGGAGGACACGAGCGTAATGTTTGCGCCATTCGAGACTTCGAAGTTGACGTCATGTCCGCCAAACCCGAGGGGCGACCGAAGCTTCCCTCGCACCTGGTGCACTTGTGCACAGTCGCATCCTCTTTCGGCGCCCACTTTTGAATTTCGACAATACTCACGCCGTCCCTCGTGAAACTTTTCCGTCCACCTTTCCGCTCGCAACTCCACCTCCGGCCGCTTATTTATAGCTTTAGTCAGTCGTCCGCGATTCGGTACGAACCACCACCAACCGTGAGTCCGTAGTAGAGCGTCGCCGAAGTGTCGCACGACATGCCGACCACGAACCCGTACAGCATCATGGACAGCAGCAGGCTCCACAACACTAGGCCCAGAAGTGACAGGTCCATCTGGAGGCGCGCCGCTGTCCACCATGTCGTGCGGCGTCGCGTCGAAAATAACACTTGGCAGGAGGAGTGGGTCTGGCGGCGAGGAGGGCGCCCACGCGACGACGCCCGAACGCCGCGACTCCCGGGGGACCTACCAGGAGATGGCGGCGGTGCGTGCGGTTCAGCAGGATCGAGCTCTTGGAGGACATGGCGCCGGTGCGGTGCGGGAACGCGCGAATCGTCGGTGCATCGCAACTTTGGACAGTTGACGTTTGGGACGTCATCGTAAAAGCGAGGCGGCGGCCTTGACCCCGGCGACGAAAAAAAAAAAAACGAACGCAATGAAAAACCGAAACGTTGCGAGTTCGTCGGCGGTCGTGGCGTGATAAGAAACACTTTGATAAGGAGTCGTGCGACCCACAAAAAGAACAAAACACGAGCTCGAGGGGAAAATGTGACGGTCTGGAGTGAGCTTAAGTCATCACTTAAGTAGGCTCAAATCGATCGATAAAAATGTCTCGCAAGCATTACACACTTATCAGAGCTTTGAATCACTTCGATCCGTTTCCAATCTACAATTTGAAGCTTTAAGTTGTCTTAAGTAATGCGAGATAAAAAATGTTTTTCGACTTTGCTCCAGATCGTCGGAAATGACGTCATCTTCAATAAAACAAATTCGCAAAACCATGTTACGTAACAAAAACAACGCAAAAAAATCAACACAGAAAAAAAAACGTCACGTCGAAAACAATTGGATTCGATAAAAACGTCCTTCCGGTCGTCACGTGGACAAATTGAAAAGAGAAAACAACACCTTTCGCCTCAACCCCTCCCCCCAAAATATACAGAGTGAGTCGCCCAAAGTGAATCAGTTTTTATGCAACGAAAATTTTAATGACAAGACAACAAACACCACCAAGTCTAATAGCTTTCACACACTTTTCTCCTTCTCCAGGTGTCCTCACGGCGATCATCGTGCCTGCTCCAAGTGTCCTCACGGCGATCATCGTGCCTTCTCCAAGTGGCCTCGCGGCGACCAAGCCTCCTCCCGTGCCTCCTCCTCGCCGTCCTTTCTTCCGTCCGTCGCCTCCTCCTGCTGCGCCCCCTCCGCTTGTGCGCGACGTTCTGCTTGTTCGTTTTCGGCACGTTCTTGATCTTCTTCTTGTTCCTCCACTTGTCCCGCAGCTTCCTCCTGAACGGCGACGTCCAGCAGACGCGCTGGTAGAATTTCGCCGTCTTCTCGTCCCACAGTTTGCAACTGCAGCTGGCGCCACCGTCGCCCTCCATTACCGCTACGTCCCATCCGGTTATTAGTGACAGATCAAGAGACAGTTTAAGTTAAGTGATGTGGGGACGCGACTGATTCACCTTTCGTCGACGACTCACATTCATTTATTTTATTTGTGTGGGGGGGGGGGAGGGGGAGCGTCCCCGTGAACGGACTTGGACAAGTTTTGTGACGACGCCCGGAGCGCAACTCTCCTCCGGGGGACCGGAAGCCACATTTTAACTCTAGGTGATCATAAATGTTTCTAACATCGTAGTCGGCAGCGGTTTATGCGCAGCCTCGGATGTGCCGCCTCTCGACTCCTAGACTTGCACTATAATGCAAAATTGACATCCGACGTCTCGCCCTCGTTACTTGGCGGTTTTCGTTGTTTATAAATTGGCAAATTAAGCGAGGCGGCAAAAGAGTTTACTTCGTGTCAAATGTAAATATGTACCGTCTTGCTTTCAATCATGAGTAAAGCTCATGTAATAGAAATCTGAATACGAAAAGTATCCGAAGATGATCTAAACAATCGAAAGTGTATAAAAAAATACGAAAAAACAACACTGCAAAGAACCAGCGCACCACCTTCACCGAGTGACCCTCCACGTGGCCTACAATGATGCAAGAGCTCCAAAAATCACTCAGACGATGACAAACCCTGCCCCTTACATTTTTTACTGACGAAGCCTGGTTTCCCCCGCGTGAATCCCCAAAACTTCACGATCTCATCTTGCGAAAATCGACGTTTTCGGGACTTCTGGTAGGCTGCGGGGAGCACGCGGTGCCATCTTCTCCGACGCCATCAACGGAAAAAGATGCAGACAAGAGTTAGTTGTTCGATTCGACGGCGAAGACGGTTTGGTCATTTGCAGCATGATGGAGCGACCGCGCACGGAGCAACCCGTCCGTGACAAGAAGAAGACCATCACGCTTTGAAAATAACCGCAGAAGAACGATCGACCGTCCTTAGCGTAAATCCCCTTGTTTTAGGCAACCAAACCAGCACGCCGTGCGACATTAGAAACATTACAAGCCTGCGTTTGGTGCGCCCCCCGTCATAAACTGTGTCCAACGGCGTACACGTCGCGGCAAGAAGCCCTTATTCGTGATTAGTCGGTTAGTCCGTGGGTGTTTTGTGACTCCGTCGAAAGAAGAAGAACCGTCAACTTACAGTGAACCTCTTGCCGTTGTTGATAAGATCCGTGCCGCTCTCGTCCCCTTGTTCCGTGTCTCCGTTGGTCGCTTCGTCCCCGTTCTTGACGTTGTCGCCCTTCTGCTGGTAGTCCTTCGACGGTATGTACGAAGCGAAGTTGTTCACCCTGGTGGTCTTCCTCACTTCGGCGCAGTCGTCGTCGTCGCGCGTCCCAACCCCATTCCTGCTAATCGTCGCTGACTCGTTCACGTCCAATTTTGAAACGGCCGACCGGTCAGAATTTGACGTTTGCGACGTCGCGTCCGTCTGCCGCCCGCTCGATTTCGCGTCGCCGCCGTCGTTCGTCTTCGCCTTCTTGGCCGTCTTGGTGTCCTGCACCTTGAAGAGGTTGTCGGCGATCCGCGTCGCCCCCTCGATCTCGATGGGGGGCGTGCGCGCCGCCCGCGCCGTCTTCTCGCCGAACCGCCGCCGCAGGTCGGCCACCGAGGCCCGGTTGCCGTTGTCGTCCTCCTCGCCCGTCTTCATGTTATCGTTAGTAGTGTTAGAGCTCGGCACACCAATGCTGTTATTGTAATTCAAACTGTCATTTACCTTCTTCTTGGCGGTTTTCGGCTCGATCGGCGGCAGGCCGATGTCGTTAATCGATTTCGATCTGGAAATGTTCTCGTTACGCTCGCGGAGGCAGGCGGGGACGTAGTTCGCCGGCGAGTATTTGTTCCTCAGCTCGGCGACCGACTCCAGGACGTTTATGGCGGAGAGGCGGGGGCCGTCCCGCCCGAGGGAGCTCTCGCGACGGGGGAAGTCCGCTATCGAGTTCTCGCGGATCGAGCTTATGCCGGAGTCGCGCGACAACGAGTCACGACGGGAGACGCTGGACTCGCGCCCCTCCTCGCGGAAGCGGCTAGTGATGCCGTCCTCGGTTATGCTGCCCGACCTGCAAACAGACAAAATTATTTGCCACGGCCCCATCAACTCCAACCGAAACGAATCCACACAAAAAAAAACAAACATTTTGGCGACCCACTCGACGAAAAAAAATCATCATGTTATCGTCGTGGAGAAATCCAGGCTTGCAAACCTTTTAATAATCAACAGAGGAGATCTTGATGAATGATTACAAAATTCCCAAGTAATCTAGCGTGCTAAACGTATTTTTATTTTTCGCTATTTTATTATTGCTGCATCATTTTATCGTCGTGAAGAAACAGGCCTGCAATAGTTTCGGGTGTTCATTTAAATTTCTCCTCAACGTTGGCGTTGTCGATTGTGAACCAACCACTCATCAGTCTGGAAAAAGTGAGGTTAGATTTAAACAGCTGGTCCATGATCTGTAATCCGACTCTTCAACGTCTACTTTGAGGATAATTTAAACGAATACCCGATACAGAAGCATTTTGTAGCAAGCACGGGTTTAGGACACGACGAGCTTACGAGGAGTGCCATAAAGGAGTAACTGCCACAAAATGCCCGATAAACGAGATATCATACACTATGTTTTCTACTTTACATCTTTTAAGCCATTTTTAAGAGAAAATTAACAATTTTCAAGTTTGGGGATTTTTGTCGTGGTTGGCAACATATCACGTTTGAAACATTCAAATTTCAATTTTGCTTTGACGTTTATTTTGACATTTCATTTATGTCATGCCAAGATCAGAAATGCCAACCTTGAAAAAGTAAATTGTACTAGTTTTGCTTCAAAACGTCACCCAAAATGGATTTTGTAATAGTTTCGGGACGCAAAGTAGAAAAACTTTTTAAAATATTCAATCATGTATTGTAAAACCCCGCATTGATCTAACGTGCTGAAGATATTACGAAGTTTTAAATGCGGAAAAAATGTGTCATTACCTGCAAGGAAAAACAAGTCGCGATTTTGGGTCGGATCGATTTGAGTAAACGGTTCGGATGATTTTTGTTTTAAATTTTGCTTTTGTTGATTTACAGCTTGCCGATTTTCAATTGTATCGGACATAACAACAGCTGAGTGATTGAATTGTTTGATGTGTACTTTACATGTTAATCCCAACTAATTGGTTTGGTAGAAACGAAAACAATTAAATCATCACGGGCTGAAACAAATTTGATTGAATCTATTGAATTGAACTGAAAAACAATAATTGTGTTGTGTACTTTTTGATTCGCAAAGGAGTGGTAATTTTTTTTTTGTTCGGTACGAAATAGAGAAAATTCAATTACATAATATGTCGTTTACAAAAAAAAGAGAAATTCATAGCTTTTGAGAAAAAATATAAATAGGTTATCAAATTGAAAGCAAAAATACAAAATGTACCGAAATGTTGACAAAAAGTACGATTATTTGCTGGAATAAGAGTGCATGAGGTCTTTCATTATAATCTAAAATTGTACACACTTGAAAATAATTAAAATATAAATACAGTGTGATTTTAAAAGTTGTGCAAATATTTTAACGTGTTGAAAGAAGGCAAAATAACGCATCTTGCCCTATACAAAAATGTTAATAATGGTTCACAAAAGAATCAAAGGAATCACTTTGTTTGGGAACCGCTGAAAATTTTCAAATTTGGCGGGCAATTTAGACATACGACCAACATGTGACCAACCTAAAATTTCAAGTTTTTCTGTCATTTGAGGTTATGAGTGATTTTTATCGTTACATTTTTTGAGTTTCACCACCAATCTTTCATAAAATTTGTAAAATAATGATAAACTAGTGCCTGCAACTTATTCAGAACAACAAAGTAAAAATACTGTAATTGTGAGCCAAAGCATAAAATGAAACATCAGAGCTAAATCCTCTGGTTTTAGTGCCTGACTTTTTAGATGTGGCCTTGAAGCTACAATTTGAGAAACTCCCAGGTGATTTGCAAAATACCGAGTCTTGTTCGTGACTGGTTCTCAATTTTGTGAAGAACTTCTTCTTCTTCTGCAACTAAAATGCGATCTTCTCGTTGGCGACCACGATCGAGCTTATTCATTTCGAAACGCCCGAAATCGCGAAGATGCTGCACAACGTTTACAAAGTTTCGTGCATGGGAAGTATCCTTTGAGGAAAACTTTCACCGTAGATTTGCCGTGCTAGCTCTGAATGTCCACGAGCTTCGCCATGGATCAAAATTATATCGGTTTTCTCCAGGTTGGAGAAAGCCATTTGTGATTTAAATTGAGGTTAAGATTAAGGTTCTTGTCAAAGTGTTGAATTAAATGACAACAAAAAAGTCTATGATTTTTTTTTCACCCATTTTTGTATAAAATTCGGTGGTTCCCAATGTTTTTGAAAAAACTTTTAGTTCCTTTTTCTCGAAAAATAATAAAATATCAACACTTGTATAATGCATTATTGGCTCAATCGTTAGCTATTGTGGAGTTCTACCACTGGTTAAAATATCTGCACAACTTTCAAAGTCACCCTGTATAAATACAAAAAAATAAATAAATTAGCAAAATACAACATTTCATGGTTAAACGGATGTATTTGCAATTTACAATTAGAAAATGTCATAAATCAAAAATATTAATAACAAAAAAATCACTCCTTTTTTAATTTCATTAATTTTTTTTTTAAATTTAAATTAAAAGTAAAATTATTTCGAAAATATGTAAATACATAATAAAGTCCATTCAAAAATCAAAAAAACCACCACCTGTTGCTTTAGGTTGGTAAAATTTAAAAGACCCTAGGTAGATATTTTTTCATACTATGTTGGTAACTATAAATTATGACATTTATTTGACTCAAAATTAAATTCAATTGCTTTGAATTTCGTTCATATTGTTTGCGGAGCAGATCGTGTTAGCAGCACGTTTCATTTATTTATTGATTCTTATTATTTTTACTTAAACATGCCCAGAAAAACAAGACACTTAATAAACATTTAACCTCAAAATTACAAGTCTCACCAAATTTTACACTAGACAGCGTTGCCGATAGTAATTATCGAGGAAAATGCGACGTTGGTGGTTTTTTGATTTTTAAATGGACTTTATGTAGAAAGAACAGCTAAGAATGTACCAGCTAGATTTAACCAGTTGGTATGTGTTGAAAACTTTTGCCTCCGCTTAATAGAGGGCGTTGGTGTACCGCGCACATGTGACTTTAGCGCACATCACGTCGTGGGAAGCCCCCCATGAGGAATTCCCCTCCACACAAAATAACCTTTTCTGTCCTCAGTAAGCTTAAGAGGTTAAAGGCTACGTATTTTTTTTACATAAGAATATTTGCTTCCTTTTAATTTTTCGAAAACCACCATTCGTTCATGATAAATTTATTTTTTATTATTTTAATTGTATAGCTAATACCGCGTGTAGAACAATAACTCTTGGCAATAAAAAAATTTACTTGAAATCGGAAAGGCTGTGAATTGTAACTCCTGTCTCCCTTTGTTTTATTGCCATGATTATCGTGACTGAGTTGGCAGCACTAGTATTGCTGTATTTGACAAATGTCAAATTCCTCTATTAGACGTTATGTTTCTTTGACAACCGCAATATTTAAACCAGAGTTGCCAACCGAATCACGATACTCGATTTTTTTTTCTCCGACCGCACAATATTGTAATGTGATTTAAATCCACGATTAAAACACACAAAAAAAAATCAATTTAATTTTGTTGTTGAAATAATTAAATTATTTCCTTGTACACAACGTAAACGTAAAGGTGAGCAACACGTGTAAAATCTTTTTTGTTTCATCACCCGAAATATTTCTGCACGATCATAAAACGCAACCAAGTGAAAGTTACGTCGCTTTAAACGAAACATCTCATTTATTTTTGTCCGTTCTTGGAGCCCTTTCAAAACTAATTAAAACATTGTAACTACACAAAAAAGTCGTCGGTTTCGTAATTGGTCAAAGAAAATCCTACACCAGAGGCGAACCACGATTTTAAAAATATTTCTACAAATCTGATTACCCCAAATAACCTCGACAATTCTTCGGACCGGTTGACAAATCAATAATTTTCGTTACACGCAATTATAATTTACCTATTCATAATTTGAATGGCAATTCAATTGTCGTTGTCGGCAAAGCGGGAAAGTGTTATCGACGAAAACATTGACTGTCACAAATTACTTAACGTTCTCTTCGTAATTACCACAAATTGCAGTCTGAGGCGTACACTGTCATTTTCTGAAATAATCTATACCGACGAAGCTTTTCACTTTCTATGGAATTGTTTTCAAATTGACATTTTCGGGAACTCCAAATAAAAAAAAAGTATAATCTGGAAAAAAACATTCAATGCTATTTTTTTAATTGTTAGGGATCGTACCCAATATTTGTAATTGCATTGTTCACAATTTTATCAAAAAAAATTTGCAAAAACATTTTGAATGGGTTACAATTACGTCAAGTTACTCCGTGAATAGATAAGACAACAAAACACAATAAAATCAACTTTACGTAAAACAGCTTGAAAACATTTATCAACAAATTTGTTCTTGAACTTTTTTCTCCGAATAAAAGTGATTTGTTCAAGTCATTAAGTCATTCTTAAAAGTGAAATGATTTCGTCCAACAACGAATCACAAAATGCACCAATTTATTTTTGTACATTTAAAGAAATAAAATCATTGGGAGGAGTTGACGCACGGCTGAGGTCATACTTGTTATTGCAGGAGATGATAAAGATCATTAAAAAAATTCAAGTTTGAGTAGTTTTTGATATTTAATCCACGTGTCCTCATGTTTATTGATTCTTGGAAACACTGTTGCGAAACAAAAAAAAAATCGCCAAATTTTCAAGACAAGTTCGTGATAATAAACAATTTAAAAAATATTGTGACCTTAATTTGGAAAAATCTGGACAGATTTTGATATTGAAAAAAAAAATGCAGTAGAAAAGTCAATTCGGCGTTTGTTGTGACGTGAAAAATCCCTAAAATCTTGACTGTCAACTTTGAGGGAAAAGAATCAACTTGGCGCGTGTTGATTGGTTGAGAAAAATCATAAGGTGAAAAATCCCTAGTCTTGATTTTGTCAATCAGAATGACTTATATTGTGTGCACTTTGGAATGAGCGATTTGGATCTTCCGCGATAAGCAAACGTGTTTTTTTTTTGAAATTTCCTAACCTCGAGAAGATGCGCCTGCCATCTGAATCGGAGTAGGTCCTTGTCGTGTACCTCTCGCTGTAACTCGTGATTCTGGGGCTGAAACTGGTGGAGTTGAAGTAGGGTCTGTCGATGGCCGACGAACTGAACGTGGACCTGTATGATCCGGTCAATGCCGAAGCACTGCTTTGGCGAGGAGATAAAACTGGCATTTTCCCCGTTTGTCTTATCACGATCTCGCAATCACCTTATCACCCGATAGCATCCAAAACTTGTGCATTTAGTCGTAATCTGGAAAGAAAGTACGGCGGTCGGTGAATGTGCTCGACTAAAATTAAGCCGTTACAAAAATAACTCAAAATTTCTAAAATATGTCGAGAGTGTAAAATAAAAAGTCATTAACTTATTTTTAGACTTTAGCTACCTAGAGTGTCTCGTTGCGGCGGCTCGAAGGGGCGAAATCCTGGAGTGGTGTGGGGCTCCGTCGAAAAAAACCAACCGAAAAAACGGCAACACGGCACGCCGGGACCGAAAGTGCACTCGCGCGGGAACGTCGACGCCACCACCGGCACTGCTTTTCGAAAGTGATCTCAAATTTGCGTTAAAAAATTAAAAAAGAGGACAATCCGTCCATTTTGGGTGGCGGCCATGTTGCGATGACGTCACCGGCATATGGCTCACGCCGCCCGGCCTTGAACAATTCAATTTTTCACTCCATATTTGCATATTCCGCGTGGTGCGTCGCCGCCCCCGGGGGACACCGCGCTTCAATTAAAATTCACACTCCTATACAGTCGCTTTATTACTACGCTAATCTAGAAGGTATTCAATAAATAAAAACAATCGAGATCACAACCGTCTGTCATCTGTCAAAAATAAAACTATTTATCATCCGGTGGTCCACACGAACGGCTCGAGCCTGTCTTCGATGTCCAGATGATTGTTGAGCGTCTCCATCGACTCGAGCGTCTGATTCAACAGCATATGGCACCGATTCAACTGGTGCGACAGCTCTTGCACCTTAGCCAGCTTCTCCGCGTACTTCGCGAACCTCTTCTGCTTATCAGTGGCGGCGCTAATCATTTTCGCGATTTCCGAATCCGTCTCGCGGACTTTCTGCGTCAACTGGTTTTGCTCGGTCGCAATCAAATTCGCACAAGCCGTCAGGTGCATTTGATACTTGACGCACAATTTGTGCAAGGGCGCCGGATCCAGACGTTCCAAGACTTCCGGGTCTCGCGCGGCTGGCAGATTCAGAGTCGCCCGCATGATCGGCAAAAACATGGGAATGGTTTGCAGTCGCAAAATATCCGGATCTTTGTCCAGATTAGGACCTGTGGTTGCTGGCTTGACAACCACAATACTGTGTGCCGACTTTTTGGCTTGTTTCTGCTGTATCTTGCGCTTGGTCTTGACAATCTGTTTGTTAGTCAGCTTGGGCGAATCTGTAACTGCACTATGAAAAATTGCCTACAGAGAAAGAATTATTACCGCCGATCGGTCGATTCACTGTGTAACTGATGTACGGCAAGTCGGTGTCGCTGCAGACGCTGGGGCCCGGCGATATGGACCCCGGACGCCCGTTCTCGGAGCTCTCGGGGTGCTCCGCTCCGCCGCCCGGATTCGCGATCGTGTGTTGCCGTCGAATATTCGACTGCTTGGAATCATGATTGAGACTGCTTTGGCGGTGGCCGGAATGCAAATGAGTCGAATGTTCGGAACCCATATTGCTAATCGATCAAGTAAATAAACAACACTTTGAGGTTAGATCACTTCATATTTAGTGATTTTCACTTTGTCACCAGACACGTTTTTATCACTACCGAGTTGTGTATTGATAACTGAAATTCTTCCGATAAGCAAAATTCAATCGGTGCAATTGATTGCGGGTTTACGTGACCGTTTACTTGATAAACAAAATAATCGTGTACTCTTTTGTCGTATGTTGGTAACACGACTCCTCAACATATAACATAACCTCACAACTGCGGTTCATGCTAACAAAGTTTTACTAATTTGTGGTCGTTTTCTACTCGCTTCGCCATAAATTTAAACAATGGTGAGCTAATTGTCGACCAAATCGATTGATTCATTGATAATTTTAAATTCTTAGGCACACACAATCTTACTAGTGCAACCTGGAGCCAACCCTGAGACTAGAACTTACTCAGATTATGAATCTGTAAATGAATGTATGGAGGGCGTCTGCAAGATTTATGAAGAGCATCTGAAAAGAAGAAATCCAAATACCCCCACCATCACATATGATATATCACAACTTTTTGATTTTGTTGACCAGGTGCGTATTAACCTTGCACAAATTTACAGGTACTAAATGCAGTTTCAGTTGTCAGATTTGAGTTGTCTTGTCTACCAAAAATCAACCAACACATATGCCCCATACAACAAAGACTGGATAAAAGAGAAAATCTATATTTTGTTGCGGCAAGCAGCTGGACATGCAGATTAAAAAAAACTAAATTAGAATTATTTTTAAGTTTACTTAACACTTTTACAAATTACACCAGTGTAATTGTTTCAGAGAATTGTAATTAAGTTTTATTTAAAATAAATGAATATTATTGCTTTCAATTCCTAAATTCTCAAGTTGGCTTTTAATATATTCACTAAAATTATCGCTTCCGCAAATTATTGCCTGTAATTCCCCTGTTTTCCCATTTACATAGTTTCTAAGATAGGGAGTTGTCAATTTAGTCCCATGTATCACTTCATTATATTTTTGGTTTATGTTGGCAGCACTGCTTAAAAATACTTCGTAACTAAAATTCCAATAACTACTCAGTTTATATAAATGATCCCTTAACAAAATGTCCCCACAGTCGCGGCAACAAAAAAACAATTTTATAAAATTCTCACGGTCCTCATTGTGAACGATTTCGTTAATTATTGCAAACAAAGGAGCTATCCCTGTGCCCTGAGCAATGAAAAACAAATGTTTGTACTTGTAGTTAAGAATAAAATCTCCATAAGGCCCCCTCCATGAAGTTTTTTGACCTATTTGTAATTTTTGCAATAGTTTAGACATTCTTCCATCATTGTAACATCTAACTATAATTGTAAACCCCAAATCACTCTCACTTGTGACAGGAATCGGTGTGTAAGCTCTGGTAAATTCACCAATAGAGTCTTTAGCCCTCAACAAAAGATATTGTCCTGGTGCATACCTAAAACAATTTGGAACTCTCTCCAAGCTGTCATCATAAGTGAATTTAAGCAAATAAACTGTTGGACTCAACTGTTCATGTTCAATTAATTTAAAACTGGTGTAAGAAGTGGGACTGATGGAGTTTACAATTTCAAGCTCACACCCTTGAAGGTTATTGTTATTTTTACAATACTGCTCGTATTTCTTTAATTGAGCTTCGTAAACGTCCAGTATGCACGGGGTGCAGCCTGAATTGCAACAATCTGATGCGTCAGGCGGCACAGGGGGCTCCATCATAACCTACAAAAACCAAAATAATTTTTTAACAGCTCGAGACGAAAAATCCGCACAAATGTACATTTTATTTCGAGAGAGACCGAATTTTCTTTCTAGCGTTATCATGTAAAAAGTGATTACAATGAATTAATTTAAAAAATATAGATAAGGGGAATTGTACAGCGCATGCGCACATGTCGGATTTAGGAAATTTGGTTTTGTAAGATGGTAGACCTTTTTTCTCCTTTCATCTGTCTGTTGTCAATTTTTGCACTTCTCTTTTCGTGTGGCAGTCCAAGATGGCAGTCGGTAAAAACAAGGGACTTTCCAAAGGAGGAAAGAAAGGTGTTAAAAAGAAGATGTAAGTACAAAATTCGAACGATTGGGTGTCGCCTAGGCGATTTACCACAGTTTTGTGTTCAAGTTTGATAAGATAGGCGCAGGATGGGTTGGAAAAATTCGGCTCGTACATCCATGCCGCCACCTTTTAAAGCTGTTTAATTAGAAACTAATTCATTTAAGAAGAGTTGTTTGGTCGGTTTGAATCGTGAGAGCCGTACTCGTTTGGCAGAGATCGATTTTGCGTAGATTTTTTAGTTTATTGTTGGTGTTTGTATTTTGAGGTTATGTTATGTTTTAGTGTGGATCCGTTCACCCGCAAGGACTGGTACGATGTGAAGGCCCCGTCGATGTTTGCCACCAGACAGGTGGGCAAAACACTGGTAAACCGCACGCAAGGTACTCGCATTGCGTCTGAAGGCCTCAAGGCGAGAGTATTTGAAGTGTCTCTGGCTGACTTGCAAAACGACAATGACGCCGAACGGTCTTTCAGGAAGTTCAGGCTCATCGCCGAGGACGTTCAAGGTACTCTATCATCACCGTACTGTGTGATTTTTAGCCAATTGTGATGATCCACCTAGCTCGCTTCGATTTAAACATGATGATAAATACATGTTCCCTAAAACAGCAAACTGATTCACTTTTGATACTGTTTGAGCGCTCAAACGTGGAACAAAATTTGATTGAAAATGTTTGTAGGAAGGAACGTCTTGACGAATTTCCATGGCATGGATTTGACAACTGACAAGCTCAGGTCGATGGTCAAGAAATGGCAGACTCTGATTGAAGCGTCAGCTGACGTTAAGACCACCGACGGTTATTTGTTGAGGGTGTTCTGCATTGGATTCACCAACAAGGACCAGTTGTCTCAAAGAAAAACGTGCTACGCGCAACACACGCAGGTATTTATTGACGAAATTAGAATTAAAAAAGTGAGGTTAGAATGATGATAACCCCAGCTCGCATTGATACCAACATGATGAAAAATTCGTGTTCCCTAAACAATCGAAGTCTGACTTTTTATTGATAATTTGGTTGGGATTGTTGTGAAATGGATGTAAAACTGTTGCGTTTTTAGGTCCGCGGAATCCGCAAGAAGATGGTGGAGATCATCACGCGGGACATCACCGGAAGCGACTTGAAAGAAGTCGTCAACAAGTTACTTCCAGATTCCATCGCGAAAGACATCGAGAAGGCCTGCCAAGGCATCTACCCCCTCCACGACGTGTACATTCGTAAAGTGAAAGTATTGAAAAAGCCCCGTTTCGAACTTTCCAAGTTGCTGGAGTTGCACGGGGACGGCGGCAAAGGAGGAGCGGGTGAGCCAGGTGAAGCCGGCTCCAAAGTGGACAGACCCGAGGGATACGAACCCCCGGTCCAAGAGTCTGTTTAATTTAATTGTTTATAAGAAAACACAAATGAAAATAAACACGTTTTATTACGTCTTATTGCAAAGATTTTTTCAACTGGCTGAGTTTAGTCAGAGCTAGGTCCCTCCAGTTCCTGCGTTCCTGCAGCTTGTCCTTCGGGACCATGTTTTCGAGTTGTTTGGCGATCTCGCCGACTTGGGGGCCCTCCCACTTCTGCAAAGGCTTGAAATCCTTGCTGACCGAGTAGATGGTATTGGCGTACTTGTCGCAGTAGTCGACGAATCCTTCGGCATTCAAGTGGGTGGTTTCCAAGGGTCCCAAGAACGCATAGCGCATGCCCAAACCGTCAGACATGACCTTGTCGATGTCCTTCACGTCCAACACGCCGTCAGCCACCAAGTTCCAGGTCTCGTTGAGGAGGGCGTACTGGAGCCGGTTGACCACGAATCCGGGCACCTCCTTCGACAGCGACACCGGAGTCTGCCCGATTTCCTCCATGATGGCTCTGGTCTTTTTGGCCACGGCGGGGTCGGTCCACGGCGCGGGGATTATCTCCACCAGCGGGACGTAGTAAGGGGGGTTGACGGGGTGCGACACCACGATGTTTTTCCTGAAACGCGAACAATCACACCTGCGGGACCAACACCAAAACGTACTTGTTCTTCAAGTGGTCGGAAAACAGCGACGGCAGGAAGGTGGACGTGGAGCTCGAGAAGATCGTGGAGGGCTCGGCGATGTCGTCGACGCCTTTCCACACCTTCCTCTTCAGCTCCAGATTCTCGGGGACGCATTCCTGCACCAAAACGGCGTCGCGGACCGCCTCCTCCAGCTTGTTTGTGCCTGATAGCGCGATAACACTCGTGTAATCTTGTTTGGCTTGATTTATATAAAAATAGACGTACCTTTGATGCACGCGAACTGTTGGCTCGAATTTAACTTGCCACGTAAGAGGCCGTTCTTCTCCAAGCTTTTCAGTTGTTGCTCGATGTCCACCAACGCGGATTCGATCTGTTTGGCCTCGATGTCGTAGATGACCACTTGGTAGCCGACGCCGGCGAACAGCATCGCCCAAGAGCGCCCGATCAGGCCGCTGCAGACGCACAATTTGAATTTCCCGCCGCACTCCCAACCTCACAATTTCCAAAAAAATTCTCACCTGCCTACGATTCCGATTTTCCTGGACATTGTGCGATCAATCTGGTCCCCACAGCTGCTAAATTTACACTGTACTCGTCGCTATCTCAAGAGTTGTATGTACTTGCGATTAACAAGGTCAGATGTCTGATTGGATTTAACTTTTTTTATCTCCAGGTCCCGTTATCTTCACCATTCCATTATTGTTTTTAATTAACTTGGCGATTTTGTGACCAAAACAGAATATTCCAGTTTGTTTACGGCCAAAGGATTCA
The DNA here is from genome assembly GCF_963966145.1 of Tenebrio molitor. NCBI lineage: Eukaryota > Metazoa > Arthropoda > Insecta > Coleoptera > Tenebrionidae > Tenebrio > Tenebrio molitor. The sequence goes on from NC_091049.1 coordinate 2,437,954, forward strand.
CAACAAAATTAATGCCTGACGGGGCCTAGCGTACGGTCTAAGGTTCGAATGATTTGCATCTCTGAGACATAGTGTATTGAGTATTGCAACAAATTCGACGTAATAAAGTAATTATTGACATAGAATTTGGCTCCAAGTAACAAATTCGAAGTAATAAAGTAATTGTTGACATAAATATTGTTTGAATTTGGCCCCGTTGCCGGAAACGACCGAACCGTGCCGAAGAGTAGGAACGGGAAACAGTAGCTGTAAAAATGTTTGCTTTATTGACGGAAAACTGTCCGATGGACCGTCGTATCGTATAAAAAAAGATGATTTACGCTTTGTCTTTGCGCGTAGATTAAATTAGCTGTGGTTAATAAATTTTTTGTGAGCATCTACGACTTTATAACCTTTTATCGGCGAGGACTGCGCGTTGATAGCCGCTGAACAATCTTGTCCTCTAGTTGACATTTGGAGGGCAAAAGTTGAAAACGGCGATCAAAAGTCGAAGAATTTGTGCATTTGCGAGTGAAACACGGCGAAAATGGCTTTAAATAAACTGGGAATCGACGCGTTGCAGCTGGCGAACAAGCGCGTCCTGATGAGGTAAGTTGTTGCGATAGTTTAATACAAAATTTTGAAAAAAATCGCGCACGATAGGGTGGACTTCAACGTCCCCCTGAAAGACGGCAAGATCACGAACAATCAGCGCATCGTGGCGGCTTTAGACTCGATCAAGTTCGCCCTGGACAAGAAGGCGAAAAGCGTGGTGTTGATGTCGCACTTGGGGCGGCCCGACGGCTCCCCCAACCCCAAATACACCATGAAGCCGGTCGCCGCCGAGCTGAAGACGCTCCTCAACAGGTGAGCCCCGCCCGCTTTCACCCCGCTGTCTCGAGCTTGTGCTAACTCTTCTCGCTTGTGTGTTTTCTTTTGTTTTAGATTGGTTACATCTGATTCTTGTGATAGTGATAGTAACCAAAACTTGTTACCGAAAAGGTTCTATTTTTTTCTGTTTTACTAACCCACCCCCCGTTAGGTAACGATCTAAAGTCGCTTGTCCCCAGGGACATCACATTCCTGGCGGACTGCGTGGGCCCCGACGTGGAGAAGGCCTGCGCCGACCCCAAACCCGGCTCCGTCATCCTTCTGGAGAACCTCCGCTTCCACGTCGAGGAGGAGGGCAAGGGCGTCGACCCCAAAGGCAACAAGATCAAGGCGGACGCGGCCAAGGTGGCCGCCTTCCGCAAGAGTCTGCGCAAATTGGGCGACGTGTACGTGAACGACGCCTTCGGGACGGCGCACCGGGCGCACTCGTCCATGATGGGCGAGGGCTTCGACCAGCGCGCCGCCGGGTTCCTACTCAAAAAGGAACTCCAGTACTTCGCCAAGGCCCTGGACAATCCCGAAAAGCCGTTCCTGGCGATTCTGGGCGGGGCTAAAGTCGCCGATAAGATCCAGTTGATTGAGAATTTATTGGACAAAGTTAATGAGATGATCATCGGGGGCGGGATGAGTTACACGTTTTTGAAAGTGTGCCAAGGAATGAAGGTAACAATTACATTTTATTGGAAATTTTGATTCGGTTAGCGATCAAGAGGTATAGTCGAAGTTTAGGGCGATGAAAATGCTCGAGAAGAAGAGCGTGTAGAAGGCTCGCAGGGTGAACTCGTGTCTTGTGTCTTCGATTCTTCGCTTTTCGACGATCGAGACGACATCTTGCGCTCTCGCAGTCACTTTCACGTCCTCCCTTTCGGTCAGCTCCTCGCTCGTTTCGATAAATTCCGCCTCTTCCACGACCTCCTCCTTCATTTTCTTCGGCTCGTTCTTCACTCGACAGATTCCACTTTCAACCGATACCTCCTCCGGTTCAACAACTTCCTTCTTTGCCTCGACCAACTCTTTTCTCTCATCCACGGACGTCTGCTTCAATTCAGCCGATTCCTTCTTAACCTCGACGACTTCCTCCTTCGCCTCGACAACTTCCTTCTTCACTTCGACAACTTCCATCTTCACCTCGACAACTTCCTTCTTCACCTCGACAACTTCCTTCTTCGCCTCCTCTACAACTTCCTTCTTCGCCTCCTCTACAACTTCCTTCTTCGCCTCCTCTACAACTTCCTTCTTCGCCTCCTCTACAACTTCCTTCTTCGCCTCCTCTACAACTTCCTTCTTCGCCTCCTCGACAACTTCCTTCTTTTCCTCCTTTGCTTCCACGAATTCCCTTTCCTCCTTCGCATCAACGAATTCGTCCGCTTTCTCTTCTTCTTTCGGCGGATGACTTTCCACAAGTGCCGGATGATAAACTGTCGCTTGGCAATAACTGGACGCCGCTTGGAACCGCAAACTGACGTCTTCGTAGTCTTTGTAAAGTATCCGAATCGGTGGAGGCTCCACCATTTGCTTGATGCCGTCGATAAACTCGATGACGTTGCTGTAGTTGCTGTCTTGCTTGGAGGCGGCGCTTTTCGACTTGCTCTCGTCGTAGAACTTGGTGTAGATGCTGTCGATTTTTCTGATCACGCTGTCCACCTGGCCCAGGAGGCGCTCCCCTTCTTCGATGTTGGCCGCTTTTTTCACCTCCTCGTAGTGGAATTTGGACGATCTACTATGTCTGGATCTGTCCGAAAGCGGACATTCCTTCACTTTGATCGTGACCTTCTCGCTCTCCTCTTTCTTCTTCTCTTCTTTGGGCACTTTCTTCGCCTTCTCTTCGATCACGACCCTCTTGACAACCCTCTCGGCGTCATCTTTCCCCGTCTTCTTTCTCTCTCCCTCCTCCTTGTTACCCTTCCTGCTCTCCTCCCTGCTGACTTTCCTGGACACTTTGTTGTCGCTCTCCTCCCTGCAGATCTTCTTCGGGTCATCCTTTTTGACTTCTTCTTTCGTTTTCTGCCCGTCCGTGGATTGGTCCCCCGCTCCCGGTTTGACCTCGACGAACGCCGCCTTCTTCACCGTGGTCAGTCCCCGCTTCAGCGTGGGAGTCGCCGGTTTGTTGTCGTCCTTCTCGGCTTCCACCTTCTGGTTCTTCTCCTTGGCCTCGCTCTCCGACATCATCTTGAGCACGTTGGTGATCTCCTCCTCCATCGCGTTGAAAGCCTCCGAGCTGCCGACGCTGACCGGCGACGACAACAGATCGATCATCTTCGTCTCGATCACGTCGATCGCCTTCTGGATGTTCTTCTGGATGCTGTCGTTGCGCATCTTCAACCCTCTCAGCTGGTCCAGCATCTCTTTCTTCCTCTGGATGGGGAAAGGGTCGCTCTTGCAGTAGTCCGGCGCTCTGAGCGCCGCGTCGGTCCTCAGCAGCTTCCCCTCGGGCTTCTTGGCTTCGATGGTCCTGGTCAGATCGGTGATGAGGACGGCGCCCCTCGGCGACTCCGTCTTGTCCTTGGTGGGGAAGTTGTCGTAGAAGATCTTGACCGGCATCACGATCAGACTCTGCGGGATGTGGTTGAGGAATTTCTGCTGGGGCGCCGTCAAGTACTCGATCAAGTTTCTGACGCTCTTGTTCTTCAGTTTCTTCGATTCGATCGACTGGACTTGCTTCTTCTTCATCTCGACGGCGTGCTTCTTCGCTTCGGTGGAGTGCCTCTTCTTGGCTTCGATCGGCAGGAGCAGCTTCTTCCACACTTTCTCGTTCTCCTGCATCATGCGATGCAGGTAGCTCTTCGCCTCTTGCAGTTTCATCGGGTAGATGTTGTCGCGTCGCGGGTACTCGGACTTGATCGGTTTGACGTCGTTGCCGTCGATGTCGTCGAGGAGGTCGTAGCAGCGCAGCTTGGTGCGGCCCAGACCCTGCTTGATCCTCCTAGTACGTTCCTGATTGGACAGGGAAACGGGTTGCGAGCTCGTTACCAAGAGATTACAACACGTGGAGGCTGTAGGAAAATTTTTATTGTCAATACAGTAGGGATCTACTTTTTGGATTTACCGGAACACGACTGGCCCTTCAGGATTTTGGTGCTCTTCTGCGAGGGAGTCTTGCTGGACACCGAGCCCTTGCTTATTTTCGTCTTGACGCCTTTCGGGAAGAACCACAGACTCCCGGTGTACTTCTGTTCAAGGTCGGCGTTCTTTTTCGCTTTCATTTGCCGTTTAGTCCGCGGTCGTCGCTCCATCAGCTTGATGAAACCCTCGAGACTGTCGGTGGCTTCGAGTTGTTGGATCAACTTCCCGTGGATGTTTTCCTGGGGTTTGCGTCTCTGCACGTCCGGGGACGTCTGGATGTCGGGAAAAAGCTGGAATTTGAGCGGGGGCTCTCCGACGGTGCTGCCCACACTGGTGTCGGAGTAGGCGTCCTTCTGCATGGTGATCTTGTCGAAGGAACCCTTCTGCGAGGTCCGCCTTCTCGGCGGGGAACTCTTCTTCTCGAACGAGATCTTCATTTCCACCTCCTCTTTCGGTTCGAGGCAGTCTTGGAACTCGTCGTCGTCCTCTCTGATTCGGTGGACCTCCTGGACGAGCCCAAGGTCGCGGTCGCTCTCCGGGAGTTTCAGGTCGCGCCCGCCTTCCAGGAGCTTCTGTTCGCGGCCGCCCTCCAGGAGCTTTTGTTCGCGGCCGCCCTCCAGGAGCTTCTGCTCGCGCCCGCCCTTCACCACCAACTCGAACAGCTTCCTGTGGTACCTGTCCACCTCCTCGACCTTGTCCAGGATGCGTCTGGAGTGGTCCTTGAGCGTGATCTTGATTTCGTCGAACTCCAGCAGCGGTTCGCTCTTGACATCGGTCTTGTTGTAGACGAGGCAAGAGAGGAACGACGGGTTCTTCTCGAGGAAGTTGGTCCTGGCGGCGATCTTCACCGCCAGTTCCTCGAGCTCGTTGTAGTGTTTGGCGAGGGCGGCGTCCAGTTGGTGGTTGATGAGTGTCAGGGTGAGCTTGACGCTGTTGTTGTACTCCTCGCAGGCTTTCTCTATCGACAAGTCTTGTAGAGCGTGTCCAGCATCGTCTTGGTTGCCGGTCTTCGCGATATTCCCTACCATATTTTTTTTCTGTTGATTTTTATTGGAACCATCAATTTTGACAGTCGATGAAAAAGTTTTGTTTACAGCGACGTTCCATTTTTCTTTTGTTTCGTAGATCGGCAACTCGTTGTACGACGAGGAGGGGGCCAAGATCGTCAAGCACCTCCTGGAGAAGGCCCAGAAGAACAAAGTCCAGGTGCACCTCCCCGTCGACTTCGTCACCGCCGACAAGTTCGACGAAAAAGCCAAGGTGAGCCGCCCCCCCGTCTAGTGTTTTTTGTTTTAAAATCGGTTCAGGTTGGTAGCGCGACGGTCGAATCTGGGATTCCCGACGGCTGGATGGGTCTGGACATAGGGCCCAAGACCATCGAATGCTTCAAAGCGCCGATTTCCAGAGCTAAAGTCGTAGTCTGGAATGGGTAAGAAGTTTGAGGTTATGTCGGACGCCGAAAAAAATTCGAGTTTCAGGCCTGCAGGAGTGTTCGAATTTGAGAATTTCGCAAAGGGGACCAAAGCGATCATGGACGAGGTGGTCGCAGCCACGAAACGCGGCGCCATCACCATCATCGGTAAATATGAAGTGTCAAAAGGGCACAAGGTTTGACAGGTTGTTTCAGGTGGTGGAGACACCGCGACTTGCGCCGCAAAATGGAAGACCGAGGATAAAGTTTCGCACGTTTCGACCGGAGGTGGCGCCAGTTTGGAGCTGCTCGAGGGCAAAGTCCTGCCAGGCGTCGCTGCCCTTTCCAACGCATAATGTGTATCGTTCCAAAGTTAATGTGTAAATTAATTGTTGTAATAATGAATGAATAGTCACGTTTGTAAATTGTTTGGAATCATTTCGTCGACTTCAGACATACCGACACTAAACATTTCCCATTTTTTATTGAATTATATAAATAACAACGAAAAGTGACAACAAAACTAAGAAAATCCCGCAGCGCCCCTACATTAAAACGCACTGATTCGGGTCGGCGTTATTTTGTACATCTAGAGGCAAAGGCGGCCCCACGTCCCCCACTAGATCCGTAGGCGGCTGTCCATAATCTTGCAACTGTTTTTCCAATTATTATTTGGTCAAAAACAACAACTACTGTACCTTTTGCATTAACCCTAGAACTTTCTCGAACCTCTCCTTCTTCTGTTCGTCGCTGTCGGTCTCCTTCTCGCTCTCCAGCTCCCCACACACCTCCTGCATCAGCTTCTTCTGACTGTCATACCTGTCGGCGTCTTCTTTGCTCAAAGTGTCTTTGTTCTTTTCTAACCAATCGGGAAACTTGTCTAGGATGTCTTTCAAGCTGGGGTACAGCACATCCTTGGACAAGAGACTCTGCATCATCCCCTGCATGAAGGGTAGAAAAGCGTTTTGATCCCCTTGCCCCCCAAAGAGATTCATCACGTCCTGCTCCGAAAACGGGTTCTGGAGGCCCTCCGCCCCTTGATTCAGCCCCTGAATCGTCTGCGTAATTGTCGCGGCAAAGTCGTTCGAAGTTTCGTTGATGTTGGGGGTTTCGAAAATCTGCTGCGCCGCTTCGGCCATCTGCTGAAATTTCTGTTGGACCTGTTCGGGGCTCAGTTGCGACCCGTCCGAGTTCGTCCCCAGGAAATTCGACAGGTTTGATTCGAATTGCGCGGCGGCTTGCCGGATGAAATCTTCAGACCACTCTTCAGCCGGTGCCGTTTCGGCGACTTCGTCTTTGGGGGCTTCAGTCTTGTCGCCTTTCGGCGCCTCCTTGTTGAAGTCCTCCAAGGCACCTAAATTACGCGAGCGAGGTTATGCAATCGGAAAAAGTACAAAGTCTCACTCTCCAACAATTCTGACAACTCGGCGTCGACCTTCTCGTCTTTGGAGGGTCCTCCTTTCGGGGCGTCGCTCATTTTTCGTAGATTATCACAATTAGCAACAGGAAAAGAAAACACGACACAACTATGTACAAAAGTGGGGTTAGAAAATCATCAGCGATTAAAATCAGGTGACACCACCACGCTAAAACCAATGATATAATAATACTCTGATAATACTACGTTCTCTATTGTCCCATATTATTGCATTTAACAGTAACCGCGAAAATAAATCAATAAAATAGCATTATTGGAAATTTTTTTCTTCGAAAAAAATCAGATATACTATGGAAAACAATCCTAAACGCAATAACAATACTTTGTGAAGATTAAAAAAAAAAAAAAATGACAGAACGTGTAATAAATATTGCGTTTAGGATTATTTTCGATAGTAACATGATTGTGTTCAATTGAAAACTTCATCAAATTGGCTTTGATTTTTGTCGCTATCTTTGTCTAACCAACTTAATTTACGATGTTGTTGTCTTTTAAAAAATAACGTCATAGCCAACTTGATGAACAATTCAATTGAACACTCGTTATATTATTACTACTTTTAGTAAGGCCCCTTCAGAACACTTTGTTTTTTTAAGCATTGTGCCGTTTTTTAAATTAGTTTCACAACTCTCGCCCATCTTGTCATCAGTCAAAAAGGTTAAATCACAACAAGAAAGCTGGATAATGACAAATTTATTTTATTAATAACATGTTACGATTTAATCCGGTCCTGCCATTCCAGGTCGTCCCCGACTCACCGGAAGGTCCCGGATCTACCCCCAGCTAATAAACCGCATAGATGTATTAAATTTAATACATCTATGATAAACCGTGAGCATCAGCGCCATCTGTCCGTAGTCCGTACTGAGACGACTTATCACTTATATCCTCAGAAGTTAAACAATGGTTAAACATAATAATAAAAAAACTAGTAACAATAAAGTTATAGCACAAAACACAATGTTGTAACTTAATTTTAATTAAAAAGTACATATTAACTCGTATTTTTATTTTATTTAGGTTAGCGCCATCTATTATCTCTGAACTAAACAAATGCAAATGCAATCTCATCGATTTTTGTAAAAATTGAGAATTCCAAGGGATCGTTAGAATAATGGGGACCGAAATCGACGTCTTTATTAGCAACTACACCCTCGTGGACCCAGAGATATATCAATTGTGGGTCGAGGGCAACACGGGTATGTCACGGTAACATAACCTCAATCTCGTGGGAACCAGGTACATTGCCGTTGAATTTTCAGCGAGTGAAGCCGTCTCAATACTGAATCAGCGCGGTTTGGGCCAGCTGACCGGAGCCTCCCTCGAACTGATCGCCAGCGATGTCTTGGACCACTATCGCACCTACTCCCTTGTGGAGAAGCTACTCAGCAACCCCAACAAACTACAAGAACAACTGGCATTTCAAATTGAACCGCAAACTCGCCAGTTGTTGATCGAAAAGTAGGAACAAAACCTCACGCTGACTTCTTTCTAAAATCTCATTTTTAAGATATTACGAATTTGACGATGAAGTCGTGCGCGAACTGATTGGGAAAAAACTGTCAAGTAAACACAGAAAAGATTTGGATGAGGTTGCGGAAAAAACGGGAATACCGCTCAAGTCCTGCCGCCGTCAATTCGACAACGTCAAGAGAATATACAAGATGGTCGAAGACATGTCTGGACCGGTGGTCCAGAACATACAAAACTGCTTCTACCTGTCGGAACACATCGCTAAAAAGTACGCCTGCATCGTATTCTTGGCGTGTATTCGCTTCGAGACGAAGCGCAAACTCAACCACATCACTTTCAACTGCTGGAAACGCTGTACTGAGGCCATAATGGACCACTGGACCAACAAAGGGGCAGGAGTAGACAACTTTGATACAGAACATGACAAAGACTTTTTTACTGAACTGAAAGACATCAAGATTGTGTTGGAGAAAGAGAGGGAACACAAGCAGTGAGTCTGTCTCGTATCGGGGGAATCCCACAACAATTTTTTTTTTTTTAGTTTGGTATGTCTGTCCGTCAAAGCGACTTTGCTGCAAAAGTGTTACCTAGACTTGGACGCCAACTTCAAAAACTACAATCGCGCTATACTGCAGCCTGTTACTAACATGCATCGACCACGTGACGTGAAGAACATGTTCGTCGAGCTGACGTCGCTGTCCGATGCTTTGAAACAAGCGAACTGGAGCGCGCAAGAACTGGAGATTTTTCTAGCCAGTTACACCCAGGCGGGGGCGGAGCTTGACGTTCTCAGGCAAGTGTACTTTTACTGTTTTACCCCCTCTATGTGTATTTTTTAGGGATTCGGTGCCTCTCAAGAGTCTGTGGGAGAAATACATGAAAGTTATCTCCGAGTGTCTCCTGGCCATGTATTAAGGTGATTTGTTGTTTGTTATTTATTTTTTTATGTATCTTGCGTCTATATCGAAAATCGAGTCTCTGTTAAGCATCTAAAATAAATCATTTATTAACATAACAAACACAAACTGATTTTTCCTGACTAGACTAGCTTAAGCTTGAGTCTGGGGGACCCCCGGTGAATCCACTCGCTTTTGGCAAGCTCCTGGTACCACACCAGTACCAGAGACGTGTCGACCGCGATCACACTACAATTCTCCAGTCCTGTAAAATCCCGGTCAAAACACAGTCAATTCGCACTCTGGGGGATTCCCACCTGCTTCGCCCTTCCGGACCAGAACCGCGTCGCCCCTCTGGTACTCGCCCAGCGGCGAGTACGAACCCTTCAGGTAGTGCTTGACCATCGAACGGGTGATCTGGGGGACACATCGCCAAACACGCTCAGTGGAGTAATAAACGGGCCTGACGAATTTGGGACTTGTGTACCACCAACAGCCGTTGTCAAAAATGATGAGATACCTAGAAAACAAGAGTAGTGTTGGCAAGCTTTGGGCGGTGGCGCCACCTGAAACGGTTCGCCGCGGTGGGATGCTCTGCCACAACCCCCAACTGGTACGCCCCCCGACCTCGCGTGATCTCGCCCGTCTCCGCCGTCCGGTTCAGAATCGCCAAGGCGCGACTGCCGACCCGGAGCAAACAAGGGGGCGGTTCGGGGTGGACGAGGTATTCGGCGCCCACGATGAACGTCTGGGAGTGGCGCGAGGCGACGAGGTGGAAGCTACCCTCCGGCGTGGCCTCCACCAGCTCGGCCTTGATCCACTTTTTCGTTTTGTGGTTGAGGGTGAGGTAAGTCGAGCCCACCTCCGCTTTCGGGGGCTCCCAGAACTTCCCGCAGTCCACGCACACTTTATCCGAGTGGGACGACATCGACTCGATCCCGGAGTCGACCTTGACTTCTTCGCCTCCGTCAGACTTGCCTTCAGCGGTCTCCGACTTGACCTCGACCTCAGGCAGACGAAAAAGGTCCTCGACATTGTCCGTTTGTAAGTCTGCAAAAGTGTGACTGACATGCGTGGTGCGCCTGCGCACAACTCACCACCGCTAGCGATCAGTTTCTTCACGATGTTGAAGTACTCGCTCTGGATGTGCCTCTTGTATTTGATGCTGCGCTGGGGGCCCCACTGCCAACACCGCATCTCCTGTATGTACGTCAACTCCCGTTCCACTATCTCCTGATTCTTGTTGCAGGCGCTGTAATCGACTTCCATGTCGCTGTCGCTGTTACTCATCGGTGGAAAATTTCTTCCAATTCAAATGTTAAAACTTACTCTAACAATCTGAAATAACACTTTTCTAGCCTAAATTCGAACCAACAATAATTCCCAACAAGTAAACGTCGTGGTTGACACATCAACCCACTAGATTTATTCGCAGTCTGGTGACGAATACTTTCGCAACATGATTCCACATCAGAATGCATTGCAAAAGCGCTTTTGAGAGCTTTTGCCAAAGAATTTTAATCTTCCAGTTATTTCTGCAAGTTCTCCAACGTTCCTCACCGACAAGTTGCCAATTTTTAAGGTATTAATGTGTCAAAGTGGAAGTGGTTACGGTGCCGACGAAGACATCGAAAGTCGCAATCAAACTCGAAGAACTTATCTCTGAAAAGACGACACCAGCCCCTTCAACTGATGTCAAGAATAGAATATCCGTCAGCAAGTTTATTAAATTTTTATTGTACAATAATTATTTTCACCAACTGTCAAAGCTTTTTGTATGACGTCATCATGTCGGCACAACGCCGAAGCATATTTTGCGTGAAAAATATTCCAAAACTACGTAAAACATACTTAAAACTAGAAAAAAAAACATCTTCGTGGCCTACTCCGCGAAGTAGAGGTACCACCGACCGTACATGTTGGTCATCACCGAAATAATATCAATTTTAACAAAAATGAACCAGAACAGGGCCAAATCCCACAAGAAATTACACAATTTGGACGCCACCCACATCCTCGAGGAGTGTCTCTTGGCCCGGTCGAGAGTGTCGTCGCCTTCCTTCAAGAGATACCTCCTACCACCTAGAGTGGCTGACAGGAAGAACTGAAAAGGTTCGACGTCTTCTGTGAACGAAAAGGCGTCGACGTCGCTCGGGAGCAGCAGCTTCCTCAATCCCATGGTCTTCTCGTTGATAAATGTCCACCGGTTTAAGCAGAAATACTGGAGGGCCATGTTGGCACCGTAGATGCGCCTCTGAATTCTCAACAGCCTGACAACAATATCGATCAAACAAGAAAATAAGCGATGGTAGAGACTCACATGGGTTTGGTGCCGATGAGTCTGAGAAGTCCGTCGACGACCAACGCGGGTATAAAGTGGAAGAAAATCATTTTGATGAAGTAGTTGTAGTAGCATTTGGTGATTTCACTGTGGGGGTACCACAAGATGTCGTTAAAGGGTACTTTGTCGCACAGGATTTTTCCCATTTCTTGCAATTGTCCGCCCGTCGCCGGTTTGATGTCGTTGTTGCTGCCGTTGTAGAACGAAGGAGTGAGTCTTTGGGAGCGTCTGCAAAGACAGCTTTAAAGAATGGTAAGTGGGGTTGTTGTGTTTTACTTAGTGGCTTGAATCCACGACGCCGTGATCATGCATTTGACGATTATGTCCACCGGGACGTAGTCGGCGGAGATGTCGGGGTCGCTGTACATAGTTCGGACTATCCCTTTGCCCATGGCCACCATGAGCCCCACAGGTCCGTTGAAGTTGTCGATCCATCCGGGGATGGGCTCGGACATCGACGAAACCACTACTCCACACAATAGAAACGCGCAAGGAAAACGCCAAACTACTCACCGACGGACGGCCGGAAGACCACCGCAGGCACTTTCCCTTCGCACAAATCATTGACCACGTGCTCCGCCAGCGACTTGGTGAAAGTGTAGGTGTTGGGCAAGGGCTGGATGTACTTGTGGGTCAACAGATTCAAATCGTGTCGGTCCAACTCTTCGGCGATCCGGATCGTCTTGGCCCAGTCGGCGTGCGGAGGGTACAGCTTCTCCTCGACCACCTTCTGGTCGGTGTGGCAGTACGTGGTGGAGATGTGAACCAACACCTCCAAGTTGCGCATCTCGAGGGCCAGCTCGACCAACTCGCGCGTCCCCCGTGTGTTCAGGAGGACGGCGTCGGTGAGGGCATCGTCGAAGCGCACCGACGCCGCCCCGTGGAACACCACGTGGACCGAGTCCACCAAGAACTGCCGGTCCTCGGGGCTCAAGCCCAACCCTATTTTGGTCACGTCTCCGTTCACCACCTTGATCTTGCTCAGGGCTTCAGGTTGTTGCGATTTCAGAGGCGCGAAGAGCTGGAAACGACCGTCAGACAACGCTTCCCTTCGGTGATAAGTGATAACTTACCGGGGAGTCGGTGATGGAATGGAGCCTCTCGTCGAAGCTCCGCCTCTTCTTGTCTCTCATCAAGAGGATGACGCCTTGGATGTCGGGGCACGAACGCAGCAGCTTCTCTATCAAGACTTTGCCGATGAAGCCGCTTCCTCCAGTTATGAAAACGTTCTTGTTGCGGTAGAATTCCGGGATCGAGGGTAGTTCAGCCATCTTGGAGTCTCCGTGAATACTGCTGGAACTGTTTTTTCGACGCAGATGCTCGCTGACTTTGACCCAGACCTTTATTTTCCATACAATGAAAAGCACTTTTGATTGTTGGTGAATTTAATTAAAAACAATTGTTGTAAAGCCGAAACTTGCCGCACACTGGCCCAAGACGGACGTAGTAATTGTCTTGTCATTACCGACGTAAAATGGGGGCAATAAACAATGAGCATCCATAATGTTGTCGAAGCGAATGCCAAAATAATTGAATGTTGTTACGCCAGGAATAGTTAATAAACATCATTACAATAATTAAATTCTGTTTCCTAATAAGGTAATAACCTTATGACATTGTTTTCGTTTTTTGATTAGTCACATCATGTCGATCATTTTTTTGACAGATGGATTGTGTCAGATAATTTTTTTAGAGAAAATTATTTTTTGTGTAAGAAATGGCTAAATCTAAAGGTAAACACCACAAAGCAGGCAAAAGTGATGCTTCTGGGGTGGCGGAGGTGGAGCAGCCACCGCCGGACCAAGAGGATGAAGTAAACGTCGTGGTTGACACATCAACCCACTAGATTTATTCGCAGTCTGGTGACGAATACTTTCGCAACATGATTCCACATCAGAATGCATTGCAAAAGCGCTTTTGAGAGCTTTTGCCAAAGAATTTTAATCTTCCAGTTATTTCTGCAAGTTCTCCAACGTTCCTCACCGACAAGTTGCCAATTTTTAATGTATTAATGTGTCAAAGTGGAAGTGGTTACGGTGCCGACGAAGACATCGAAGGTCGCAATCAAACTCGAAGAACTTATCTCTTGAAAGACGACACCAGCCGCATCAAGTGATGTTAACAATATAATATCCGTCAGCATGTTTATTAAATTTTTATTGTACAATTATTTTCACCAACTGTCAAAGTTTTTTGTATGACGTCATCATGTCAAAATAATTGAATGTTGCTACGTCAGGAGTCGTTAATAAACATCATTCATTACAATAACTAAATTCTGTTTCCTAATAAGGTAATAACCTTATGACGTTGTTTTCGTTTTTTGATTAGTCACACCACGTCGATCATTTTTTTGACAGATGGATTGTGTCAGATAATTTTTTTAGAGAAAATTATTTTTTGTGTAAGAAATGGCTAAATCTAAAGGTAAACACCACAAAGCAGACAAAAGTGATGCTTCTGGGGAGGCGGAGGTGGAGCAGCCGCCGCCGGACAAAGAGGACGAAGGTCAAGCTGAGGAAGCTGCTGCGGCTGAGCCGGAAGCGGAGCAGGAAGCTCCCGAGAGCCAGGATGTGGATCAAGAGAAGGAGAAAGTTTCTGTTGAGACAAATCAGGATGAGGGTGTAGCCGCACAAGAAGAACCAAAGATTCTTCCACCTTCTGAGGCAGAGCCAGCAGAAGGTGAAGGTCAAGAGGTGAAAGGAGGTGATGCTCTTGAGGCTAATTTGGAGCAGACAGTGTCCGAGGGAAAGTTGAAAGCTAAGAAGAGCGCAACGGAAAAAATGGATGAAGGAGGGGTCGAGAAGAAGATGAAAGGTAAACCGAGTGTGACGATTTCGGAAGCCCATTTGGAAGAAGCGAAGTCCAAGGGTAAGAAAGGGAAGAAGAAAGGTAAAGAGAAGAAGGGGAAGAAAGGTGCTTCTGAGGTTCAAGGAGGGGAGAAAGAAGAAGAAGCGGTTTTGAAGGTGGAGAGATCTGAGAGTAAAGATGTGAAGGTGGCTCGGTCTAAAAGCAGCGACCAGAAGATGGAAGATGAGAAGTTGGAAGGGTCTGAGAGTAAAGGAAAGATGGATAGGTCCGCTAGTAGAGACCAGAGATTGGACAGGTCTCAAAGCAAAGACTTGAAAATGGGAAAGTCCGCGTCTGTGGTTGAGGCTGCCGAGGAGGAGTTGCCACCGAAGAAGAAGAAGAAGAAGAAGGGAAAAGGCAAGAAAACGAAGAAAAGCGCGTCGACTTCCCAAGCTGACTTGGCGCAAGAAGAGGGTGCCGGAGACCAGCCGAAAAAATCACAGAAAGGTAAAAAGAAGCGCAAGGGGAAGAAAGCGAAGAAAAGCGCGTCCACCTCTCAGTCCAGCTTGACGCGAGTCTCCCGCCGCAAGAAAGGCAAAGAGAAGAAGCTGAAAACCGTCTCCATGTCGGAGCCCAGTTTGGAAGAGTTGACCCGGAATAAAAGCAGGTCCAAGACTAAGATGTCGCAGCAGAACCTGTCCGGTTTGATAAGTAAAATGTCGGCGTCGTATACAGCGCTGAAAGCGACCCAGTCTCGAAGCAAATCTGCCGTTGGGCTGGCGAGAAAAGAAGTAAAACAGTTGTTTCGTGTACTTACATTGTTTGGTTAATTTGCAATTCGCAGTCCGAGTGGACGTATGTCGATTCTGACGCGTCCGAAGATTCGGATTACTCGTACGAAGATCTCGTGGAGGAGAGACTAGCCAAGTCGTCGGTGATGTTGAAACCGAAGACGAAAAAGAAGGGGAAGAAGGGCAAAGGTAAGAAGGGAAAGTCGACCGCGTCTGAGACGGAGACAGGCGAAGAGGGCGAGCCGAAGAAGAAAAAGAAGAAGAAGGGGAAAGGGAAGAAGAAGAAGAGGGTGGAAGAAACGTCAGAAGAAGAGGAGGGGATGATCGAGCCGCAGGACGACATTTTGGCCGAGATTGCCCGGATGAAGTACTTGGCTGAGTTGGAGGCGAGCGGAGAAGGTCTCTCAAGTGGCGCCCTCTACGATAGTGTAAAACAGTAGTTGTTGCAGAGACTGAAGGAGAGACGACCGAGACCGAGGGTACGTCCAAGAAGAAAAAAAAGAAGAAGAAGAAGAAGAAGGTGGAGTCGAAGACGATGTGTCCGTTTGGTAAAGTGATTTTGCTTGCAGGGACCCAAGAAGAAGCTGTCCAAAAAGGAGAAGGCGCGGCTGGCGGCGGAACAGGCCGAGAAAGCCCGCATGAGCGCCGAGGAAGAGGCGGCGAAAGCGGCCGAACTCGAACGAATCCGACTGGAAGAGGAGCGAAAGGCCGCGATCGAGAAGGAGAAGCGGGAGTCGTTCGAGCAGCAAATCAGGACCGAGCAGTTGGAGGCGGAGCTTGACCACTTCAACCAACTGGTCGGCTACAACAAGACGCTCAGGGCGGAGGCCAAAGCTCAAGAGGAGTGGGAGTTTTACGTGAACTGCGGCAGACTGCCCAATCCGAGCAAATGCGACCAGATGAACACTTTTCTCCATTTGTGGGAGAACGTGGTGCAGGAGACCACGATGGAGGAGGCGGCCAGGAGGACCGTGGACATGTTGGAGGTGAGTGTCGTGTGTTGAGACGCCTAGTTGTGGAGTTTTTTTTGCAGCTGCTGAACGATCTCGACGACTTGATCGACACCGCGGACAAGAAGAACGACGAAACTGTGGAGAACTGGAAATGGGTGAGTCGAGTCGGCGCTCGATTGTTTCTCTTGAGGCCCACTTGATTTGTCTCAAGGTCAGACTGTTGTTCCGCCAACAACAAGCCAAGAGTCTGGACGTGGCCACCTACAGGCTCTTGCGAGATATCGAGAAGAATCTGCATAGAATTGACATTCCCACGGCCGACTACAAGTACCAAGACGAGAACGTCGCGTTGTGTTTGTGGCTGAGGATCCAGCTGCCCACGCCGCTCCCCAATCCGAGGCGGCCCCCCAAGTAACCACCCCTCGACGCCATTTTGTCTCTCTCAACTGTCGTTTCAGGCCCCGCATCGAAGTCAACTTTAAGGAAATGAAGCTAGAAGTGCAGTTTCCTCCGACAGTCGACGGTGAAAAGACTGCTGTCAGGGCTTTGTACGTCAAGTACGACCACTTGAGCGACCTCAGCGACACCTATCAGAAGCCGGACGTACCGGAACAATACGACATCGGTATAAATAGTTTATTTTTTAATAAAAGAACCACCACACCGCAATTTACACCCAAAATAGAGCTGATAACATTGTACACTTTTGACAGAGGGTGAAAAATCTCATCATATAAAAATTGAGGTTATTAGAGATATTAGTAGCGCAGCATGTTATTAAAGTGAATAACAAATAATAACAACTAATTTGAGAGTTATAAATGTCTTACTTTGCGAGGCTCGGGGCATTTTTAATAACACGTTCAAATTTAAGCTGCGAGTTTGCGTACTTTCAAGGACATTAAAAATGACAGACTGGTATAGCCAATAGATAATTAGATATCATTAAATTCCCTAAATTTAGTAAAATTTTATATTTACAAACTTAAATCATGTTAAAAAATAGACTATAGCTGGGAGGAAAACTGTGACGTTTGCAGATTTGTGGGAGGCCATGAGAACGGAGTGGAGGCAGAAGCTGCTCTACAAGTACGACAACCGAGTGCGCAAGACACCAGTTCCTCCTCCTCCACAAGAGGAGGGACAGGAAGGGGAGAACCCCCCGGAGCCTCCACCCGAAGACGTGATCGGTCCAGAGGATGAAGTCCCAGTCGTGCCCTACCGGAAGCTCGAACCCACAGCGAGCGAATACGTCATAACCAGAGAAGGTACCGTCCAGTACCGCGTCCACACTGTCGTGACGATAATTTCCAGACGACTTGTACAAGACCACCAGAACCCAACTGGACAAGACTGTCCCAGATGACGTCATCAACTTGCGCAAGTACTCCGTCATAGGTGGCGTCTACGAGCTGCACCTGGTCCACCAACCCCCCCAACCCCAAGACTTTGTCACCCTGGAGATGACGCTGACTCCCCGTAAGTGAAATAAGTATTTTTTGTCGCATCCACACTCTTCGACTCTTCGAAGTGTACCTCCCCAAACAGCTCGAACTCGTCGACCTGTACTTGGAGTACTCGCCCCCCGCTCCTGCGCCCCCGGGAGTGAGACGCCTCCCCGAAGAGATCGAGGAAGAGATGAAGAAGCACGAGGAGGAGTTGGAGAAGCTGATTCTGGTCACTTTGACGTAATCGTTTGGTGGTTTGTCTCGCGGGGGTGGTAGTACTGGTGTTTGCAGGTGGCCCGAGCACGTGATCTTCCTCGAGTTGCCCATGGTGTGCTACTGGGACGATGAGCGGCGCGTTTGGAGCAAGAGCGAAGTGCACGACTTGAAGCACAACGAGGAGAAGGGCCAGCTGAGCTTCAGGACCCGCAAGGGTGGGGTTTTCGCGTTGGCGACTTACAGGTACGCCAACCTGCCGTACCAAGCGTGGGAGCTGCGACCCGAAGCCAAGTGAGTGACTGGCGTCTAGGTGCGGGGTTTTTAGTGGTTTTGTAGTGGTACCATCTCGCTCCAGATCACCGCCGCCATTTTGATGGTCGAGTTTAACGTGAAAGACGGCTTGATCGCGCTGTCGCAGCTCCAGAACAGCCCCAACAACGCCCTGCAAGACATCGTGGGGACCTACTACCCCCTGCCGAAGCTCGTCAGGGTAGCCAATTGAAATCTGGTCGGGCACGGTTGGTAGCACTGTTCGGTTGTAGACGATGCAGAGCTGCGGCGTGGACGTTTTCCCCGCGTTCGACGCCTTCTGCTACATCGAGAGCACCTGCGAGAAGCACTGGCCGATGGAGAAACATCTCTACTTCAACATGGCGGAGCTGGGGGTGTGCTTCAACTTCGCCTGGTCGCGTTGGAACCTGGCGGCCGGTCGACGCAACATCGTCCTCCAGATGAGAGAGTACAACTTCGAAAAAACCAAACAGAAGAGTCATCTCATGCTGCACGTGACTCCGCTCAACGCCATCTTTGTCGACTGCACGGAAGTCAGTCAGACTTTCAACGAGGAGGGCATCGAGAACATGAAGGTGACTCGAATTGGGGACGAAACGTTTTGTTCGAATTGTTTCTTGCAGTTTTATCCGGATCTGTTTCATCTGATGAAAGGGACGTCGAGCATGGCCGTCAAGAAGAAGATCGGCAAGGCCCCGCAAGAATTGGTTTTTGCTCTGTACGAACTGTTGATAGCGACGCGAGTGGTCAGTTTTTCGTGAGGCGATTTTGACATTTGACCTAGTTAAATTCGCATGCAAATCATGCACCACGCAAATGATTTGTGTATATTTACGATCAAAATAAACTATTATCGCGTGATGGGTGTTTTTATTTTAGCAACGCAGTAGTTTATGACGGAGGTGATTCGCAGTCACAAGCCAGAAAGTACAGAGCGCGCAGTTTTGTCTCGAGTTTTGTTTTTAGCATGATTGTGAAGTTGGCACTTTTAGTGACTTTTGTGTCGGCAGCGTCAAACCTGGAGCCACCGAAAGAAGTCTGTAAATACAGTCACAGTCACAGGGTAGCCAAAGCGACGTGCTCAAACTTCGACGTTACCCCAAAATGGGAGAAGGACCTTCTTGAGGGACCCACTCTGGACAAATTAATTTTAAAGAACGTGACAGGTTCTTTGGATTTATCTAACATCTCGACATTGGGAAATTTGACGTATTTGTCAGTTTCTCACAGTACGGTTGGTAACATTTCGTTCGGGCCAAACTCAAAATTAGAGTTTTTGGTCATCTTGAGAAACAAAAAGTTGCCAGATGTATCAAGAGATTTTTTTACTCACATTGTCCACATCAACTGGTTGTCCATCGTTTCCAATAATCACACAATAGCGGCGAACACTTTCACACTTTTAAAAAACATGACTTGGTTACATATTCAGAACGAAAAACTGGAACACCTGACTGGAGAATTTTTCAAAGAAAATCCCAAATTACACGAAATCACAATAAGGAACTGTCATCTCAGAGAAATTGACGTTGACACTTTTGACAGCACTACGGAATTGGAGATTTTGAGCTTGAACTTCAACAGAATCAAATATTTCAAAATTGGGACGTTCAAAAATCTTAAAAAACTGAAGATCTTGGAGCTTCATCACAACAGATTTGTCAACTTTAATTTGCAACAGTTCCAAGGGGCAGTCTCGTTGGAAATTTTAGGGCTCCCGTCAAACTTTTGGAAAAATATCAAGACAAGTGACGAATTACAAGCGGTTTTTCCGAAATTGCAGAAACTAGAAGTGAAGAAGAAAGATTTAGTTCCGGGAGATGTCAAAATCAGAGAATTGAGAATCAGAGGGATACATATCATAGGAACGCCTCACGATTGTCATTATTCTCATGTTTTATGTAGCAGTGTGATGTAATATTGACTTGTTAATTTTTTAAATAAAAGTAGTGTTGCGTAGGCAACAGCGTTTTTCATGCATTGGGCCTAAATATTTGTTGGTACGGTCCTGTCGTGGCGCGCGTGCGCACTGCATGTCAAATGTCAAAAAACAAATTTTAAATTTTAAAAAGGTGTTACCAGTGCTGCGGTGCGGTCCTCGTGGCTTATTTTTAATTCGTTTTGGCGTTTCGAATGCGTGTTTGTACGTATGCAATCCCTAATTATCCATTTTTTGAGCGATCAATAATCAATCAATAGGACCGACCCGAAAATTTTGACAGCTGACATACCAACAAAGTTTTGTTTTTGGTAATTAAACGAAAACAGAGTGGTGAAAATGGGATCTGACTAACATAAATGAGCGATATTATTAGTTTTAAGTCAAAATTTGTGATCTGTTAGTTTGTAAGTGTAAGATTTTGTAGTAGGAGTGGGTGTAGTTTTTGAGGTTATGTCGGGGTAAGCTTTTGTTGTGAGTCGCTCAAAAAGTGGATAAAATGGAGGAAGACGACGCCATGGAGATCGACGAGACTATTTCCAGCGCGCAGATAATCGTCCGGGAGTCCTCCGGCATCCAGATAATCGGGGGCCCCACGAACGTCGGCGACGCCGTGAAGATGGAATCGGTCGAGGCAAGCGCCCAGCCCAAGAAGAACCCAGACGTGGTGGTTCTGGACGACGACGAGGACGAGCCGATCCCGTCAAAAAAGTCAAAAAAGAGGCTCGACGAGCGCGTCGAGATCATCGATCTAGTCCAAAAGTCCGTCAACAGCAAGTGCATCAACTACGCCTGCATGAACGGGCAAGAGTTGATGGTGGCCCCGAATTTCTGCCTGTCGTACTTCCGCGTGAAGAACTCGGGGAACGGCAAGAAGGAGGTGTGCACCGAGTGCTATGACATGGCCGTGCGCGAGTACGACATGCTGGCGACGGAGCTCCAAGCCGGCAACATCCTCTGCAACGTGAAGGTGCCGATCCGGAACGACACCGTCGAGATCGACGACTCCGACGAGGAGGAGCAGGAGACGCGGGTCCCCCAGATGGACGAGGACAACTGCAAGTTCGTCGAGGACAACTTCGAGAGGATCCTGAGCGAGACCATGGCCAAGTTGAATTTCGAGAGTCACGCGGTCAAAGAGGCCGACTACCTCAAGTCGATGAAGAACACCATCAAGGACTCCATCGACGAGCTGCAGAGCATGATCAAAGAGACGCGCACCTCGCTCGACAACATCCAGATCAACTTGTACAACGAGTTCAGGAGCGAGACCGTCGAGACCAGCGTCATCTCGATCATCGACGACCACTACACCTCGGGCAACCCCATCGTCAGGACTGGTAAATCGTACACTTTTAGAACGAATCGAAGTGAAGCAGAACTTTCAGAGTCCGTCATGCTGGCGCCGCAGCGCAAGAGCCAAAGGAACGTCTCGAAGAGGGTCTCGTACGTGGAGCTGGACGGCCCCAACAGCCCCAAACCCAAAGAACCGGAGCCCACGGAGCTGCCCAAAGACGTCCCCGCCGTGGGCAAGGTCGAGCCGCCTGCGATCAATCTAGGTGATCCTAACTGATCCGGCCTGAATGCTGCGTCACCCCCGATTGCTTCACTGTATTATTTTTTTGCAGAGGAAATCTACTACATCTCTCGCGAGAACTCAGCGGGCTGCTGGATCAAGGCGCGCTTGAAGGCGGTCCTGCCCCCGGGAACCCTCTACATGGGCCACCCCAGCCTCGCCACCCTCTACAAAGTGTTGGAGCTGAAGCAGCACAAGGAGAGGTTCGTCGACGGGAAGAGCATCGCCTCGATGAAACACTCGAGGGTGCGCCTGGAGACCGGCACCAGAGTGATCGCCGTGTTCAAGGAGATCGGTTCGGCGGGGGAGGTGAGGAAGACGAAGCGGCACGACCCTTACTACCCGGGGATTGTGGCGGAGCCGCCGGTCGCCCAGAACAAGTACCGCTACCTGATATTCTTCGACATCGGCTACTCGCAGTACGTGAACTACAACAGCGTGCACGCCGTCTTCGAGGCGAGCAAGAACGTCTGGGAGGACATGCACATGAATTCGCGTTCGTTCATCAAGAAGTACCTGGAGAGTCCGGACAGGCCGATGGTGAAGCTGTCCAAGGGGCAGACGGTCAGGGTGGAGTATAACGGTGAGAGGGCGCCACGTACGGGTGCAAGGTTTTGAGCGGTCGGTGCGCAGGTAAATGGGTGCTTTGTACCATCATGAACGTCGACTGCTCGCTCGTCCTGGTGTTCTTCGATTCGCTCAATCGGATGGAGTGGATCTATCGGGGGTCGACTAGGTTGAGTCCCATGTTCAAGGAGGAGCAAAACGCCACCAAGAGACACACAGGAGTGAGGACTTCCAACAGGAAGGCGGGACCGGTGAGTTTGAGTTTGTCAAAAAAAATCGATGTGAAGGTCCAAGGTTTGAAAAGGAAAAATTTGATTTTTTCCTCTGTAGGAAAAGATGCCATTTTGAAAATTCACAAAATTGAATTTTTTGCGCACAATTAGTAAGTGTCTCATTCGAAAAATAATTCCTTTACGAACGTACGTTTTAATCACGACCTACCTGTTTAAAAAATGCATTATGAAAATGTTTCCGAGAAAAAGCCAATTTCCGCCACAAAACGCTTCACGCTTTAATAATAAATAATATAACAAAGAACAATCACAACACTAAACACAAAAACAACGAATAATAAGGAAAAGATTTCAAGGCAGCAAAAAATAAAGAGTTTTTGACATCAAATTGAAAATGTCATTTGAACAAGAAAAATTCTCGGTGACAAAAACTTAATATGAATAATATCCCCAAAAAATGCCCGTACACTAGCGCTTTGCGGGGATCACTCAAACTATACTTTTGAACAGGCCGGTTTTGGTTTTGATCATCGCACCTTTATGCCAAGCACGGCTTCCATTTTTACTGTTCCTGAGAGGGCGCCATTATACATTTGTGTATTTGGCTGCTTAACTGCGTACAAATCTCATTTTAAAAAGAATCGTAATTTGTATGTTACATACACTAGAGATATTTTCATATTTGGTGGCGGAAACAAAAGACTGAGAAATGTCACAAATTTGTATTGTCAGTGTCAAATTTCTCAAAGACGTTCGTGATTTCGACAGAAATGCAGCAAATTGGCAATAGAAAAGTTATTCATCGTCGAACTAGAGAAATAATTTGTAATACGTTTGATTATATGAGAATAACTTTTCCTTTTGAAGCACTGACAAAAATTGGTTTCCTTAGAATTTGTTTTTTCAATCTATTATTTAGCGAAAATTTAAAGTTACCTACGTAGACATTCCTTTTTACCACGTTTATGAGAAATTTGACACTGACAAAACATTTTTGTGACATTTCTCAGTCTTTTGTTTCCGCCACCAAATATTGACAGAGAAAAAAACATTAATACGATTTTTCATTAATTTAATTTAAATAATTTTCGTTTTTTGGTAGAGGGCGCTACTATACTTTTGCTTTTGAAGGAACAGACAGTTCAAGGAACTCGACCAGCCGTATCAGAGGCTTCGACTCTTATTAATCTAGGAAGCCGTGATGCCAAGTGAATAAATGTTGGTTATTTTTTTTTTCTAGATTGGCAACGTCTTTTAAGTATTATGTTGGCGTACCCGACAAAGCTATCATTGTCATTCTTCATTTTTTTAAAATTATTTTTACACACAATACATTTATCGTGATTGTTTATTTTCGATTATTTCCATCACTATAGCGACACAGATAATGGTTCAATGAGAATTTGACTTTTGAACCAATAATTTTTTTTTATCTCGGATAAAAATTCGCTTCCTCTTGTCAGTGATTAAACTTTTTCTTTCCTCTTGTCACATTTGACAGTTCATAATTTAATGAAAATGACTTCTTCGTCGATAAATAATAAGATATTGTCGTTATTTTTTTTTTTTTTTGTCCTGGAAATAATCTCAACAAATATAACTTGACCTTGTTTTTTTCGATCGGATAAATTTTTTAATTTATCTACTCAAACTTTTTGTGTTTGATAAATTTACTCATCGAATTGGACATTTTTCTTCAGCTACGGGCTCTAATCAGAACAAAAATGTCCAATTCAAATTCGTAAATTTATCACCAAAAAGTTTTTGTGAAATAAAACAATTTATCCGATTAAAAAACAAGGTCTTGTTATATTATTATCGATTATTTCCTTCATACGTATAAAAAGCCGTAGTTGTTATGGTTTTTCTGGCTTTTATACCGGTTAAATTTGAAACGTCAAAATTTAATCGGATAAATATCTATGTGATAATTCAGGAAATAATCATTCCGAATACCCCGCGTGCATGAAAATAACCTGATTAAATTTTGACGTTTTTTGTCGCAACGTTTTGCCTAAAGAAATATTTCTCGTAAATTTTCCACCCAAAATTTTGTTACGTGGAAAATTTACTCGACATATTTCTAAGCAAAACATTTTGACAAAACGTCAAAATTTAATTGGTTATTTTCATGTACTTGGGATTAATTCACGTTGGTAGAATTTGTTTTCGGCATTATGTCGTAAAATCTCATTTACTACGTGGATTATTCACAACAACACTTAGGGTTTTTGAGAGTTAAATTTGAGTTGGCAGCCTGGTTGCCATAGATTTTGTGAAGTAAATAGTTAACGTAATATTTACATTTGATTTTCACTCTAGAGACATTTTGTTAATGAGCAATTTTATTTAAACGCAGACAATAACAATTTTGACAATAACAGTGCAGCCAATTAACCATCGGACAAACGCCCCTAGGAACCAGGATGGAGCCAACTCTATTTAATATAATGTCCTCAATGGGGAAAACAACATTATCTCAATTAATTATAACTCACTAGCAGTCCTGATCCCCGTCAGCGACCCCCAATTAATGATAAAACATTTAAAGATTCACAATACTTAATTTATTATATTTAATTATGGCCATGATCGTTATCGAAATCAATTATTAAAATAGGTAAACTCACCACAACACCAGCAGAAACAGGTCACTCAGTGATACGCTCACCTTATTGAATACACTTTTCCACAATAACCAATTTTTGCACAAATGATTCACGTAACGTGTAGCGTCTTAAAAACTATCAAAGAAAAAGGGAGCAAAAACGGAAAAATCACGGTCACATATTGCGCCGTCCTACAATTAAATTAACCCAACACTACAAAATGCACTGGAATACATTAATTAGAGCATAATTTCAGGATAAAAATGTTACTGCTTGAAGGATTTACAGAGTGTTTCTGAAATACGTGTGTTAATTTTAACCAGTGAAAGAACTCGCCAGTTTATGAAACTTTTCTCTATAACATTTTGTAAAATTCGTAAAAGTATGCCACATCGTTGGCATGACACACGCAATTTTTAAAATTGAAACAAACGTCAAAAAAATCTAAATCGACAATGTACTTCGTGACTTAACCTAACCTAAATAGAAATGATTGACAGATGATCCACGAGAAGACTTGCACCACCAACTGCATCAGTGTTGCCAATCCACTATTTTCCTTCAATCATTTATAGTCACTCGGTATAAAATTTTACTAAATTTAGGGAATTTAATGATATCTATTGGCTACACTAATCAACGTCTGTCATTTTTAATGTCCTTGAAAGTACGCAAACTCGCAGCTAAAATTTGAACGTGTTAATAAAAATGCCTCGCAAAATAAGACATTTATTAAACTCTCAAATTAGTTGTTATTATTTGTTATTAGCTTTATTAAACTGCTGCGCTACTAATATCTCTAATAACCTCAATTTTTATATGATGAGATTTTTCACCCTATGTCAAAAGTGTACAATGTTGTCAGCTCTATTTTGGGTGCAAATTGCCGTGTTGTGGTTCTTTGATTAAAAAATAGACTATAGGTACTACTTCCTCTACGTAGAATTTAGTGCCTTTTATGTCAACCAATCTCTCGCTGGACAAATTATACCAAAATCATTCAAATTTTCATTGTTACCAACAGATTCAGTAATTCTTGATCACCCGGTATATTTTATGTTTGATTTTGGCGTAATCAACTTGCAACTTGAAATGTGCGAGACAAAATGTCAAATAAAAGAAAGCTGTCATTGTTTTTTTTTTTTCACTGGCTTATTATCGAAACGGATTGCAAAATGACATAAAACTTCCAAAACCTCAATATTGCCAGCTTATAAAAAATAACGTCCCTGCCTTTTACAGTTGCTTGGTTTTATCTTTTGATTCTTCTGTCAGTTCTGTCGCTTCATTTGTCTTTGTTTTTTAAATTAGTACATACAAGTATTATTCTAAATTCTTCTTATTTGTTCTTCAAATGTCGCGTTTCTTTCGTTTTTCACACTTTTTTCAATTTACTTCCTTGTAAAAAATTAACATTTTAACAAGTTGCTGATTTTTCCGGGATGTCTGAATATTCTCCTATTGCAAACTTGTAAAACTGACAACAATGCACTAGACATTGACCCTATTTATAACCTCACACTTAGAAAAACATAACCTAATTCAACAGACAGCTTTACTATCAAATTAAATGCACATTTCATTTTATTTTGCTTTTATAGACGTTTTTCAGCATGTCGTAAACGATTTGTTTCATTCTGGATTTTTATTCTTTTGTGTGTTTTTTTCTTCAGCAATTGTTCTTTTGATGTTTACGTATTTTTTTCAAATCGTTCTTTTGTAACGCATTGCTAAGATTTTTTTATTTACTTTGTTTATTACAGTATTTGTTTCGGTATTAGTATTTCATTACGAGAAAACTTGATGCTATACACTTCATTCTGTTCGTTTCTTTTTTTCTTTTAATTCGTTTGCCCGTAATGATTTCCCACATCATTCAATCTTCTTTTTTCGGTGGATTTATTTTTTCCTCTTATTTTTTTTTACTGTTCGGTCTCCTCAGTTTATCGTATTTTTCATGTGACATTTATTTTTTGAGCTACAAGTCTTTAAGTCTTCTACGTTGTCCCACAACCTCGTAAAATTTCAGCCCATTTTAAAAATACACCCTGTATATCATATTTTATAAAATGTACGCCCCGTCTCACCCTGCGTCCATTTCCAGAGCGAATCGGCCACGATCGTGCAATATACCAAAAACAGCGACTTCGAAAAGCCCACCGAGAACTCGAGGACCGTCCGCGCCGTCGCCAGGAAGAGCACAGCCCGCCCGGAAAACAACTCCCTCGGCGGATTCGTCCCGTTTTTACCACCCGTCAACAACGTCATGTCCATGGAACCCACCAGCAAAATCATGGTCAGATCTGTCAAACAACCCCGCTTTCCCTCTCGAACTCGTCCGCGTTCTTGCAGTATTTCACCCCGCGCGATCAGGTCATCACGCAGCGACTCTACCGCCCCCACAACTGCTCCCCGTCTTGCAAGGACTACGTCAGGCACAATCTGGGCAAGCTGAGGGGACACAACCCCCTGTCCAAGCCGTTGCTCTGCGGCTGGGCCCGCATCACCCAGAAGGTCAAGGGGCGGAAGGAGATCGTCTACAAGGCTCCCTGCAGCCGCATCTTGAGGAACATGCAGGAGGTGCACCGGTACCTGAGGATGACCAAGAGCGAGATGACGGTGGATTTGTTCGATTTCAACCACATGGTCAGGTGCTTGGCGGAGTTCAACGTCGAGTGCATCCCCGATCCGAAGGATCTCTCCAAAGGTACTGCAGCGCTGACGTGGGGGTTATCATTTTTGTTGTCGTGTTTCAAGGCCTAGAGCAAGTCCCAGTGCCGGTGATCAACGGCATCAACAACGAGATGCTCGACTTCTGCAACTACGCCACCAAGCGGGTCCCCATGGAAGATGTGCCCCTCAACACCGACCCCGAGTTTTTGATCGGCTGCGACTGCGAGGACGACTGCGCGGTAACGCTGCGTCGCCCTCCTCGTCGCGCGTTTTCATTCGATTTTCCCCAGGACAAGATGAAGTGCGCCTGCTGGCAGCTGACCCTCGACGGCGCCGCCTACATGGGCAAGAACGTCGACCCCAACTCGATAGGCTACGTCTACCGCAGGCTCCACGAGCAGGTCTTGACCGGCATCTACGAGTGCAACTCCCGGTGCCGGTGCTCGTCGACGTGCTTGAACCGCGTCGTCCAGAATCCGATGTCCATCAAGCTGCAGGTGTTCAGGACGCACAACAGGGGCTGGGGCATCAGGTGCGTCAACGACGTGCCCCAGGGGACCTTCATCTGCATCTACGCGGGGACCATCCACACAGAGCAAATGGCCAACGAGGCGAGTTGTCTTCCACTTCTTAACTCGAATTCAATCGGTAATTTGTGCAGGACGGGATCACCTACGGCGACGAATACTTCGCCGAGCTGGACTACATCGAGAACTGCGAGAAACACAAAGAGGACTACGAGAGCGACGTCAACGAGCCGGACAGCCCCCGCAGCCGCTCCGTCACTCCCGACGACGACGAGGAGGAAGAAAAAGAGAAGAGACCGGACGGGCGACGCAAGCGCAACAAAGAAATGGAAGACAACGATTTCACCCCGAGCTACCCGCTCATCAGCAGGGAGGTGGAGAACTCGATGAGGTTGAGACGGCGCAAAGAGGAAGAACCGAAAGCGGACGCGGAGGTGAGAGTGAAGAAGGAACCCGAGAAGTGGCCGTCAATGGAGGGCATCACCACCGAGATCGAGACGGTCACTATTTCGGACGACGAAGACGGTGAGTGAAAGTGTTCAGACCGCGGTCCGCTCGACCCACTCTTGATCTGTCACAGACCCGAAAGAGGTGCTGAGCTTCAACCCGAAGTCCGGGTCGGACCTGGAGGACAGCAAGCCGGGGCACACATCGGTGAGGAGCTTCTTCGGCGAGGAGGAGCCCTACATCATGGACACGAAGAACGCGGGCAACATCGGACGATTCCTGAACGTAATTGTTTGGCGACTCCCGTCGCGACTTGTCACTGGTTCCGTTTCGTTTCAGCACTCGTGCTCGCCCAACGTGTTCGTGCAGAACGTCTTCGTGGACACGCACGACCTGCGCTTCCCGTGGGTGGCGTTCTTTTGTTCGCAGTTCATCAGGGCCGGGACGGAGCTCACCTGGAATTACAACTACGACATCGGGAGTGTCCCCGGTCGGGTGCTCTACTGCCACTGCGGCTCGCTGGAATGCAAGGGGAGGTTATTGTAGGTGTGTGTGTGTTGTGTCACAATAAAAAGTCAATAAAGATGTTTTTAAATAATTTTATAATAATACATCAATTTCTTTAAATCAATCTACACAGCATGTTTTTTACATCCATACGCACGTTAAAAATGCAGTTAAAAAATTATTAACAGCCAAAAAATTTGTCATAATCTTTGTAAAAACTGGTAAAATCCTGCACCAACTCGACTCTGTAATTTCGGTGGTTGTTCGAATTCCCTCCGCGAGATTCTCTGGCAGTGGTGACGACAACAACGATTTAAGTACGGTCGAACGAGCGAGAAACTTAAAATTTCACCAGTTTTCCGACAGATGATGGAGCAAATGAAATCAGTGATGTAACGATCTAAAAAGAAAAATAAAAACTCCTTCCAAGATAACCTGGATGTCAACCGAAACAACGAAACTACTACACAAAAAAATACAATCTTTTTCAGTTACAAAAAATAATTATTGCTCGCGGAAATTTGACATGCAGATCACCATCACATAAAGTCTACTGTTAAGTACTCAAAAAAAAAGGAAACAAACAAAAGGGCGGTGAAATCGAAAAACGGAATGCCATTTGTACGGAAATATGCGTGTTTTCTGCTTTACAAAACGAAAATACTGTATTTGCCGACCAAATCATAATTTTATACAGACTTAATACTATCAACAGATTTATTATAGATTTTTCAAGTCGTCGAGAAGGCTGCCTGACTTGTCGCGTTGACAAATTTTGCCCGATCAAATTATAAATACTTAAGCGAAAACGAGAAATCCTATCCATCCATTCTCATCCACACCACCGCGCTGCTCTCGTTGGAGACACCATCCGCTTAACGAAATGATTTAAAAAAAAAAAAAAACAAACAAGATGAGGGACGTGGGAGAGGGCGACGGGAGGGGCTAAGCAATATGTTACGCCGAGAGTACGTTGATTTGAATGTTTGATAGAAAAAGATTAACATTGCGCGTGCCGAAGGACGAGGGCCGAGGAGCAGGAAGGAAGAGGAGGAAATCAAGAGTACGATCGCTCGTAGAGAGGCTCTCTCATTCATACCAATTGAGACAAACAGATACAATATAGAGTTACGGCTAAGATAATTATAATAATACAGTATGTACTGGGATCGAGACGGTCACCGTCTCCTGTTCGAATGTCTGGGCCTGGCCCGCACTACTACACAGCACTGTTTAGTTCATGTGGTGTTGACCGTCAAGTTACGACACGTCTTGGTCCTCTACGTCCTGCAGCTGTTCTTTGGGCTCCGCCTCCCCTGCAACACCAAAACAAAATTCGCGTCAGAAGACTCGACCCTCTGATTTAAACTTTTCTTGAAACGCGTTTCTTCCGCTCTAATCGTTTTCTGAAGAAAAACAAACATTAATCATTCGTTTCTGAGCGACTCAACTCTACTACTTTCTTTTTCCTTTTGTGGTCGCGTCTACGAGTGCACTTTTATGCAGACTTTAGGTGCACACCAAGCTTCGACCTCAACAAAAGTGCTGATCGGGAAAACGAACTCGAAAACTAAAACTTTGAACGATAAAACATATATTTTGAATTTAAAAAAGGCTTCCGTTAAATATTCTGAAGATTTGTTTAAAGTTAAATTCTGTTTCATATTTTTCTAAATGATCCTTTTCGGTATGTATTCATTTTTGTAACAAGCAAACTTAAAAAACAAAATATTGATAACACAATTTGTTTTTATTATTTTTTTTTAATTGGGAAAATCTATTCAATGCTTTCTTTTAATGCAATCCCAAGAAAAGATCTTCGAATTATTCGTTTGCAGTTTTAAAATGAAGCTGCAACATTATAAATAATTGTTTAAATTTTTTTATTTGTTGTAATCAAGGGGAAGCTCAACCAATGACAATAAATATCAATTGAATTGCCGGAACGTTATAGATGTGGATCGGGGACTTGTCGTTAAGTTGGCACTACCAGGAAAAGTAACTAGGCACTAGGCGCGCTTATAAGGTGTGTGGAATTTATGACAGA
The DNA here is from genome assembly GCF_963966145.1 of Tenebrio molitor. Classification (NCBI taxonomy): domain Eukaryota; kingdom Metazoa; phylum Arthropoda; class Insecta; order Coleoptera; family Tenebrionidae; genus Tenebrio; species Tenebrio molitor. Next base: position 2,469,060 of record NC_091049.1, read on the forward strand.
TTTCTCACTAATGTATAGGGTGATTTTTTTAAATTTGGCGTTGAAGAGTAGATTGTGAATGAACCACTCGTCTGAAAAACACTTATATATTTTTCAAACTGCAGATTAAAAACAGAAACAACGCAAAAAGTGAGGTTAGATTTAAACAGCTGACGAATCACTCGTTTAAAAAAAAAAAGACTAATTTTATAAACTGCGTATTAAAAAACCTAAAGAGTAAGGTTAGATTTAAACAGCTGTCAGAGTTGTAATCCGATGATGCGTTCATAATCGCCAAATTTAAAAAAACACCCGTTATTGGCCGTTTCGGGGCGCCACCGTTGCCAAATTGCCAAGTCATACTCCCGCTCGATCCGGCTTTTGTCTGTGCATTGTTTTTTAAAATAAGTGCCTTGAGTAGTCACCGAATATAAATCATTTCAAAATATAACCTTAAAATTAAAATTACAAATGTAGTCTTTTTTTTTTAGAAAGTGTTTTCCACAGACCCACATAGGATAATTAGGGGAAGGTTTTCCTATTAATAAAGCACTTTTTTATTCGACACTGTCAAAATTTGAGAATTTTCTCCTATGTGAACGGATTTTGATAAATGTTACCACTTGTCAAAATGAAACGTCAGGCTAATTTTAAAGATTTTAAGCGATTTGGAGCCTTTAAGGGGCTCGTCGAACAAAAAAACGTTGTATTCAATTCGTTCGTGTGTGAATTGAGCTTTTCTGGCACTCGTGGGCCTTTAAAACGCTCGTTTCGACCCACTCGTCCCAAAAAACCCAAATTTACACAAGAACTCGTCAAATAAACTACTATTCCCATGATTTTCTTGGTCTTTAGAACCGAAAACATTTTCGATGAAAACATATTTTGCTTTTACGCTACAACGCAGAAATAAATACAGGGTGGAAAGGACTTATACAGTGTCATTCTCATTATAAATGATTGTCCCATCGCAGTTGGCGTTGAAAACCCACACTACCGCCAGGAGCGCCACCTATTGACGATTCTAGTCTCACTCATTTTATAAGGCTTGCGGCACATTAAACCCTGTCACCAACGCCAACTGCGATGGGACAATAATTTATAATGACCCTGTAGAATAAATTCAGTAATTTTAAAACTCATCATTTGTCGAAAACGCTGAAACAGGTCAATTTTTATTTCTCATAATGCTTATTTTAAGTTGCTTCACTTGTTCCAAACGTCATCCATTTTTGAGCTATGACCTCACACTCATTTTTTTTAAATGCAATGCAACAATTTTTGTTTTAGTTTTGGATACTACTCTTAACATCCTTTGTAACAAATCCTACATGATATCTTTTTGTGTACTATAATTTATATTTATAAATGCCTATGATGTCACAGCTCCGAAGAAGATGACGTCACAAATAGGTGCAGTAATTTAAAACTATAGTCCAATTTTTACCCTTTTGAGGTGACGTCACGATTTCCTTCCTCGTTTTCTCTTTATTCAAACGACAGAAACAGAAAAAAACAAAAAAAAAGCACGTTTATTTATTGATGGTCACTTTGAGGTTATTTTATGCTCCTGTCACTTTGACAAATTTTTAATTTCTTTCACTTATTACATTGATTACAAACATATACTCAATTTCATATAAATGTGCATCTAAGCAAGCCATGAAAATCTGATTTTCTGTTGGTATGAAAGTTACTTCGACTTTCAAAGTTGCTTGCCCTGCGCGAACCTTAATTACAATTTTTTAGTTTTGTTGTCTGTTTCGGCATTGTTGATTTCAAAAGCACTGTTACATTTTTTTACTGATTAAATTAGAGTAATTCACTAATTCTTATTTTGCTTTTGTCTTTGTATTTTCACCAAATAAAGATTTATTGGGGATAACCTATAATGAATCTGTCATAAATGTGACTTTTGTAATGTAACTAAATTAAAGGTGCTTTTACACATGTACAGCTCACTTGATGAACATTTATATGAAATCAACTATAACCCTTCGAAGCAATTGTCAACAAATTTGAACCATTATAATTATTTATGATCAATTTAAATTTGTTTCTGATCCTAGCTCAAACGTACGTGAAGTTACTAGATAATGACGTCATCGCAAAAGGGTAAAAATTGGACTATAGTGCACTTTAAAATAAAAGTTTTGAGATTTGAATATATTCCATATTCCACACTGTAGATTAGAAACATGCTTCTGGTTCGTTTTTTCGACACGTGTTACAGTCAAAAACACAACTTATTTGATCGGTCTTATTTTTACTCATTTTCAAATAATAAATTTTAATTAAACCGTCGTTTTGTTTTAAAAACACAAATAATTTGAATAGCCACCGGCTTGACTGCTTAAAATTTTGCATACAATTCACACCAGATGTCTCACTGATAGCTGGAATCGTCAACAGTTCAATCATAAGTTTTAAGCGACCTTGAGTTTAACAATTCACATCTAAAACGTTTTTACTATAGTTCCGTTGGCACCCCTTACGCACTCTAGTGCTGCTGCATAGCTCATCTAGTATTCTTCAAAATTTCATGCCGATGACTTGATTTTGAATTTTTTCTGCACCATTTTCGTGATCAGAAAGAAATTTATCAATAAACAAACAACCTACCGATAAAACCTCAAAAACGGAAGGAAAATTCTAGCACTGAATTGAAATGTTTCCCACTTCACGGCAACGTAACCTCCGATACCGTTACATTTCAAAGCTCGATTCAACGCATTATTTTTTTGGCGTCAATCCGATTCAGCATAAATTTTAAATCAGTCAGTCAGCCGGAATCGCTCAGAATTAATTGAATAATTTAAACGGCAATTTGTAAAGCGTCAACTCGAGATTACGGCTTTAGAGAAATTTATTGCGAGCCGTCTTAACGTTGACAGCTGTTGAAACAAGAAACTACCAATTAGTCTTTGGGTCTCACGACCCAGAGATGGAGGAAACGACAGAACCTTCCATTCCATTCTACAAATTAGAAAGAGAAAAAATACAAACAATATCTTCTTAGAGCGTCTTCTTTCGTGCCGATTCGCAGAATTATTCTTCCGATGAACGTCACCGATTCGATTCGGTTTTGACGATTGTATTTTGTATTTCAACGAATTTCTTCGTACGCGTCTAAAGTCCATTCAAAAATCAAAAAACCACCACCTATTGATTTAGGTTGGTAAAATTTTAAAAACCCTAAGTAGTTATTTTTTCATACTATGTTGGTAACTATAAATTGACATTTATTTGATTCAAAATAAAATTCAATTGCTTTGAATTTCGTTCAAATTGTTTCATTATTGCTCAGCACGTTTCATTTATTTATCAATTCTTATCATTGTTACTTAAACATGTCCAGAACAGAAATCACACGAACCCCCGATAAATTTCTCACCAAATTTTACACCAGACAGCGTTGCCAATAGTAATTATCGAAGAAAATGCGACTTTGGTGTTTTTTTAAATGGACTTTAGTTTGCTGCATGTTCCACATCGTGGCGGAGGTCTTCGTAAACCGCACCCGCACCTGCACAACCCAAAATCCCAGACGGGCAGATAAAAATAAATGATTCGCCGAAATTACCCTTCGGATACTTCCGTTGCAACGTTCATCACGAACATCGCCAATCGATGATTTTTTTAATCGCAACGTGCACCGTCGACGATTAATCTTGCGAGATGACCCGAGAGTAAAGAGTGTCGCGCAACCCGCCAACAACAAATTCGCAAAAATGCCGAACCATTTTCCGTAATCCATCATCTTTCGGTAGGGATCGGGCGATCTTTGGACCGTCTTTTATCGCAAATCTGACATCCATCTGACAGGCGAATAAATTCGAGATGCGTCTCTTCGAATCTTCGATCGGTCTTAGTAACAACAATCTCAAAACTTATCGCTTCGCCATCGAATCGTGCAACGTCCAATCGAATCGATAATTCGCTATTTCGTCGATTGCAATAACGCTAATGCAACTTTATCCGCGTTACCACCTATCTCCCGTCCATATTTTGTTTTCATCGATAACAAACAAATATTTTTGGCTGTCGCCGCCGGTCGTTCCGTCCGCAAAGAAACTAATGGCGATCGATACTGACCATCTCCTTGCATATCACTGGTCCACAGCGTCAAGTTGTCGCGCAACAGTTGCATTATCAGCGTGCTGTCTTTGTAGCTCTCCTCGGAGAGGGTGTCCAATTCGGCGATGGCGTCGTCGAACGCCGCCTTCGCCAGACGGCAGGCCCTGTCCGGACTGTTCAGTATCTCGTAGTAGAAAACGGAGAAGTTCAGGGCCAGGCCGAGCCTTATTGGATGCGTTGGTGGCAGTTCCGTCATGGCGATGTCGCTCGCCGATTTGTAAGCCACCAGCGAGTGTTCGGCGGCGTCTTTGCGGTCGTTGCCCGTTGCGAATTCGGCCAGATATCGGTGGTAGTCGCCCTGACGAACAAAAAAAAAACGAAGATAAAAAAAAAAACTGATTAACACAACAAACACAAACCGACGACGTCGCATCAACGCCGATCAATAGCGACAGATGGCCGTGAACCGGCTGCCGAGGCTTCACTTTCGATAGTGCAATATCCGGTTCGAGGGGTTGAGAGTATTTATTAATTTTTTTTTTTTAATATAGACTAGAACATCATTTCAGAAGCGAGATGTACTCGCCTGCGTAACATCTCAAAAAAAGTGTTGCTTTTGTTTTGCAGACCCTCACAACACTCAAATTAATTTACCAAGCCGACAAAACAACCTGTTATTATACAACTCGATCAAAAACTGTTGACACAATTTTTTTGGCTCTAAAGAGACGTCGTTTTCTTGCCTCGTCGTTATTATTACAGTTGCGACAAATTTCCGATTGTTCCGTTAAAAGTTGACCGAGCTAATCAATCGCCTTCGAATGCTCATTGTATTTCCTTTTCCCAACTTTTAATCGTCATACACCACACATAACTTTTCTTTGCCGTTCAGGAAGTTCGTAAACTTCTCAAATAAATGGGACTCGACTCTCGTTTATTTTCCCACCAAAAACCAGCTCAACTGTGCGACAAATTACTTGCCCGCCCACTGTGCGAGATGTCTTCTTAATTGAAGCAGATAAGCGCTTTTAGTAGATTAAAACGAATTAGAAAATCCGTTTTAGTCAAAGTAACGTTTTCTATGGATCAAACGTCCGGTCTGGCGTTTTATTTGATGACACAATTACAAAAGAAAACTCCACCCGTTCGCAAACAGTCCCGCCAACAAAAATCGATACCAATAATTTTCTTTCACAATGATTAATACAAATCGTTTGAAAATTTCGTAACGGAGAAAAAGGAAACTTTGTGAGCGTAAGCGAGTTTCGCAGCAGTTGGTCAATTTCCACATAATAATAATACACCCACCCGGTTTATTTAAATCGTTCCGTTCTTTTCATTTTCTCACTTTTCCCCGACGAAATTTCTTCCCGTTTTAAACACAAATAGAATTATTATCAACCGCCATTGTAAATGTGCCAAAGCGACCGTAAATAATTTGTTGTAGCAACAATACGCGTTCTGGACTTTTCTATTTTTAAATCATCGACGAGAAGATTTTTATCGCCGGGAATTAATAAAATCCGAGTTGTCCCTTCCCCCTGGAAAAAATGTAGTGTTCGCGTGTGCAAGATCGAAACTGTAGGCGCGACTTGCGTAAAAGTGCCACTCGAATTTTTTCCCACTCGTCCTCTTTCGATAACCAAAAACGATGACACACCACTTCTGCAAAACCAACTGACGCCACCAAATACCGCAGCGAATGCGTCCGGTGACGCTCCTCGCTGCTTCAAATTTTTGGCTCCGGCTTGTTTCTGACGCCTCCGAAAGACGCCAAACTTGCCAAGACGGTGTTTGTTTTCTTGTGCCGCGACTGCATCTTGACCGTTACCGATTCTGTTTGATTGAAAGAATTACCCAAAAAAATGGGAAAAAAAGCTAAAAGAAAAAAATCACTATTGTCAAAAAATGGCAACTGAAACGAAAAACGACATCACCTGCGCGTATTACTGCATAATCGATTATTATTATCGAATGCACCGCACAAGAATAATTTTCACTTTATTGATGAGTCACTCGTTTTGCATTTTTGGCTAAACGAATGTCGTTCCATTCTGGTACCGTCACGCATACCACACAAGACATCACATAAAACAGTACTTTTCCTTTTATTTTTGGACCGACAACCCATTAAAATGAAATTTATTTTGTAGAAATGCACTAAAAATTTTCGAAAAAATATCTTTTTTAAACCAGCGCAAAACCTCTTTGAATACTTGCCATGTTTATAAATACGAGGTCTCCCACTCGCAACGTACCCACTCGTCATGGTTTGATTTACTGCTGCATTTTTTTAAATCATATTTTGTCTCCACCAGATCCAAAAATAAGCAACTCAGTCTTGTTCGCCTCTTAATTTCGATTATAATCAAAGTGATCGTTCCCGTTTGGGGAGTCCAACCGCCACATTTTCAAATTTAAAAACGAAAATGATTAGATCATGGTTAAGTACACTCCACAGAATTCCCTTTACGGCGGTGACACATGATAATAGACAAACAAGCACACACACACACACACACACACCAGTCATTTGTTTATTCTATCCCGTGTCTTTTCCTTGAATCCATTTTAAAAAGAGACGGATCCAATAAAATTACGTAAATAAATTAAATCAACTATCGCTTGGACAAATTTCTCAAATCCTTCTTGAAAACACCTAAAAGGGCTCCAAACAAACTTGTTACCGTTACTATTACTCTTGTCGAGTGAATTTAACAACAATCGATACCGATTATCCTTTTTTTTTATGAATTCAAGACCAATACTTCTCATTTTTTCAGTGGAAACAGCTTAGCTCGTTCGATTATTGCAGTCATGTTGACAGCTGACAGGTGTCATTACTACCAACATCGATTGTGACCGTACACACATCCGGTTAGCACCGCCCACTGAATTTTTTCTTCACTTCCAAAGAAAATTTTTTGACAATTTACTTGTTAATGAACTGGTCCGCCTTGCGAGGTTTGTTTTTGGGAATTCTCCTGCATAATCATCTGGTCCGTGGTGGATTTTTGTGCGATCGTTAAACGACGCCGTAAAATTTCAACAGGAGCGCTAAGAAAACAACGTAAATTTTTCGGAATCGTCGATAAACTCGTGCAAATTGCAAGCTGTAAGAGCGTTAATTGCTTGGAAATTTGCACTTATTACGTCGCAACTGTGATAATAATAACGTACCGTTAGTGTCAACAAGAGAGAGCGCGATTGATTGCGATTTGGTCGGCGACAAGTCTTTTTTTCTTATAATTTTTTACTACAGACGTTTCCATTGATCTGGCGATGGTCGCAACATCGTGAGTCATGATCGGTGCCCCAGCCAGCCACTGACCTTCATTTTGTAGTAGAACACTTTGGATTCACCGGTGGAGGCGGCCGGGATGAGGTGCTTGTCGAGCACGGTCAAGATGTCGGAACAGATGTCCCTCAGCTCCTTCTCGACCTGTGACCTGTACTGCCTGATCATCTCCAGCTTGTCGTCGGTGCCTTTGCTCTCCTCCTTCTGTTCAATGGAGGAGATGATGCGCCATGAGGCCCTCCTCGCCCCGATCACGTTCTTGTAGGCGACCGAGAGGAGATTCCTCTCCTCGACGGTCAGCTCCAGGTCGAGCTTGGCCACCTTCTTCATGGCATCCACCATTTCTGCAACAGAGCCGAGTCATTCCTCTCGCGTCGTATCGATCGGCGACGCCGCCGCCGCCACCCTGCGCGCCCCGTCGAATCAATCCCGCTTTAAAAATGCACCGGAGCGATTTTTTCACCGGAGCAAGTGGGACAAGGTCGGGGGCCAACCACGCCCTCGCCCTGCGCCCCCGCCGACCTTGGGCCGCCGAAAAGGCGCGTCACGTGACCAACTTTTCCAGCCGGCCACGGGACCAGGGTGACGCACGTGTTAAAGCAAACAGTTCGGGGCGATTCCGGAGGAGCCGGAAGCGGCCGTTACGCAATCGAGGGCGCCCGCCCCGGAGGAATCCGGCCGGTGCGGCGCCGCTCCCGGCGGATCGGCCCGGAGGAGCGACCTTTCGTCGCCCGGCGGGGGTGGCGGCGGCGGCCAGATGCATAACAGGGTGAGGGGGGGCGCGATTATCGATTATGCCGAGTCGCGTAATTCGATGATTCACTACCGAGGAATTCGGACCGCAACGGGCGAGGGCCTGAGGGGCCGCGCCGCCGCCCGGGCCCGACGATAGGGCCCCGGACGGGGGCAAACCGCCCCGACTGTCAAAAAATAAATTGTCAATAATGGTGGAGCGTCCGTCCGACGGACGGCCGTTGTGGCCGGCTTTTCCGCGAAATATACGCACCATCGTAACGCTCGGCCTGTTCTGCCAGCTTCGCCTTGTAGACGTTATCCTCCCTTTCAGACATTTTGCGATGATTACCGATTGAAATTTCACAACAACACTAAAAACACACAAGACACTCTCGCGTACTGCCAATATGGCCGCGCCCGCCACACTAAACGCCCGAAGTCGATCCGTGCGCGCTCGACCAGCTTCGGCTTGCGTCACAGCCGCGCGCCAAATTTGAATCTCGAATGTGACAGGTGACGCCTGGACAGGACACACTAGGATCGACTCAAAACACCCACTGCATTATAAAATTTATTGAACTCTACATCGGCCAAAGCATTATCGATACAATATATACAACAAATCCGGTTCCTGCTAGTCTTGAATGCAGGACCGACCACACTACACAAGGAAACAATGTAACTTTATTATTCACATCATTCTTGTATCACATAATTGCGGAAAAAGGTGACTTTATACAAAAATTGACTCCTTTTTGTAAAACCATCTAAAACGTAAACGTCGCTAAAGTACAACAATTATATACAAGAGGATATATGATTGTTTCTCTCAATTTCAACACTGATTGCAGCGATTAAATTAAAATACCGTACCCAAAACAAATTGCTATTATTTAAAAAAAAACCTCCGACCTCGGTTTAGTGTTAATGTGATTCCTTGAATAAATTAACAGAGCACTGATAATTACTTTTACAAGCTGGATAAATTTTTATTGATTAATTACTAGAATATATCTGGACATCTATCCCACATCTGCTTCTCTTTGCACTCCCAATAGTGGCCTTTGTAGACGTGAACGACGACGTCGTTCTCTTCGTCCGTCATTTGTTCGAACCAGACTGGTCGGTACTGCTCGTACGGTCGCCCTGCAAAAACGAAACCTTCCATTATAATCTATAAATTCTAAATTCAGTTTAACCAACAAGGATGAGCCAAAACGCGACGGAATGATTTGAAATTTCGTCGGTAAAACCACGAAAATATACAAGATGAAGAATTCCTGTTTAAAAATTTAATCACGTTCTATTTTCACGCTGTAAACGGTTTAACGAATGAAAATTTAATAACGTGGGAGTAGTCTATCAGTTCATTAACCTTAAGCTCTGACTCTGACTCCTAATTAAATCCTATTATTCATAACGTTACGCTCCCTTCGCTGATAGCAATATCTAATAATTCATTTCTCCAAACAGGAAACGACAACTTTTCTAATTGACTAAAAAAAAAACAACAACAAAATCCAATCATGAATAAATACTTGTCAAATGCTTCAATCAGTAATTTTACTGTTAACTGTTGTATTTTTACACGTCTTGCAATCGTTTTATGATCGTTGGTAAAAACACAATGGATTATAACCATTTTCATTTTAAACAAGAAGGTACTCATTACTTTACAATCACATTAGTGGAAAACACCGTAAAATATTTATATTTATCGTTCATTTAGTTGTTATAGTGGAAAAAATGTCCGTAAAATATTGTACGTTGAATTTTATGATCGTCCCGCAGAACCAACAAACATTTCCACTAATCCTACATTATCGCTATTTATTTTTTGACGCAAAATGTCTCCGCCTCGACGTTTCATGTTTGGAGAAGCCAAAAGAACGGATGGTATCGTGTTACGTCACCTTCTTGTGCCGCCCCTTCCGCTTCCGATTCACGTCTCCTCCTCGTCGCTCTTTGTTTCTCTTCTAACCTAACTTTTTCGGTGTTGGCCGCTTCCCACTGTCCCTCCTCCATCAGCCTTTGATCGGGTCTGAGGCGCGAATCGGTGGGTGCGACGCCCTCTTCCATTTCGTTCAGTTGGGCTGCCAACAGCGTGAAACCGTAAGATGCGTCGGGGGGCGGCATCCGACGTTTCCACGCCACCACCGACGGACCCGTCTCGTACACTGGATTGCTGGTGGTGCCCGTGTTGCCGATCACCGGGGCTATCTCCACCTGGTCGTCCCACGTGCCTGCCGCCAAAAGAAACAAACCGATCATGTCCCCGCTCTCTAATCGATACTGCAAATCTCTCTTCCGAACGACGTTTTACCGTTTATGATCCACTTGACGTGCCCCGCCACGTCCATCACCACCCCCTTGACCCTGCGCTGCGTGTCCCTGGTGAAGTACGAGTACGGGATGTACTTGAGGTGGCATTTTATCCCGGCAGCCGGTCCCTTGCCGATTATCTCCATGTCACCTGTCAACGAAAACTTGACGATGAAAAATTCCCCAAATGGCGGTGCCAACGTTACCGTGCTGATCGACCCACAGCTTCCCCACGATTATGTTGTGGATGGTTGTGGTGACCTTCCTCCAGGAGAACTTGTTCCCGTTGTCGAACTCCACTTGAGCCGTCCCCAGCGGTATCACCTGGAGATATTTCCCCCGGAATTTCGACGTCATCGTGAACTCTTGCCAGCACTTCCACCCTCTGCCCTCGCAGTACTGCGCCACCATCGGCGGATGGTGGGAGACTTGCTCGCTGAAGGACCTCCACCCCAGGTCTTCCATCCTGTCGCACTCGAACGTCTCCCCCAGGAGCGGGTTGAAGGGCTTGCCCGTCCTCGAACTCGTCGTCGAGTACGAGGATATGGTGAAGGCGGCCACGTACGCCAGCTGCTCGCAAGCGTCCGTGCACTTGGTGGCCGCGTCGAGGATGTCCGCGTACTCGTAGTCTTCAGTCAGTCTCTGCAGCATGGAGAGCGGTTCACTGAAGTTGACGGGCATGGGGATCTTGGACAGGTCTTTGCCTATGCAATTCTTCATGATGCTCCACAAGTTCAGAGGGTAGTTTGGCTTGTCGGGAACACGAGTCCGCCTCTGTCTTTTGCTGGTGGCGATTGTGTTGAGGCGATTCTCGCTTTGTTGAGCTTTTCGGGTGGAACTCGTCGACTTTCCCGTTACTACAACAACCTAACCAAACAAAAAACGAAAACAACCTTGAGTAACCACTCTCCACGGAACTCACTTGGTCAGATCCATTTATTTTATTGACAGACATTACAATGAACTCGACTTTGACCACAATTGGGAGATCTTGGGGCACATAGCGCGATTAAAAGAAAATATGTATTAAAAAATTCGACCCAAAAGCGAAAATTATTTTTCAAATTTTTATTGAAACGAAATTGGTGGTCGCAGCGACTGCACCGGGAACGTGTGATTTAGGATTCGGACTGATATTGTTTATACACACTTGTTTGGTTTCGGTGGCCTCATCCGGCTCGCTGGAACTGTCCGAGCTGTTCCGTCGATGACTCGTACCTGTTGGGATGTTCAATGTAAAATGACTGTCGTTGACACCCGCAGAACTAACCGCACTTTCGGCTACGGCGTCGTAGAACTCGTTCTCGTCCTCTTCCTCACCATCACTCGGATTTACTGGAAATTTTCACAAACCGTCAAAAGTGATTTTTGCGACAATTTAGGTTAAACTGCGGTCGCATAACAACCGGCAATAAAAATTTACGAGCGGAAAATTAGTACACTTGTTGAATTGATATGTCGTGAGAAGTGAGGTTATGTCAGCGGGTGGCCTGCTGCGAAATTCTCGAATCGCGCCGTAAATTCTGCCCCAGTCGATACTTACGTTCCGACGACTTCGTCTTTCTCATAGTAGACCCCGTCTCTAGGGTTTACGCCGAAATAATCACGAAAAAATCACAGCTGACTGATCTGTCAAAATTGACTGATTAAAAGAAAATTAGGTTATGCTGTCAAAATTCGATTATCTTTGACGGCGGCGACCTGGCGGGGCTCACCTGCTGGTCTGTTGGTGTGCGCGTTAGCCGCCTGTTCGAGCTTCGAATGCTGCTGCGCCAGCGTCTCCACCATCTCCTGCAACCGCTGTCTCTGCTCTCTCTCGTGCTGCAACAACCGGATCCACTTGTGTCCGTGTGTCTGCGCGGTTTTCAAGTACTCGGCGCACGCCTGCAACCCGCAAAAATGCACCCCCCGAATCTCAACCGACTCTTTCGCCTCACGTTGATCATCGCGTTCGTGGAGATCCGGAAGAGCGTCGCCCGCTCCCCCACCTCCTTCGACTTGGTCTGGACCCCGTCCGGGTCCAGGTTGGTCTCTATTTCAGAGAGCGGCTTGACCAGCGACTTCCAGTGCTTCTGGATGAGGTCGCTGCAGGTCTGGATGTCGTTCAGCTGCGCCTCCAGCTTGCGCACGACGCTCGACCACTCCTCCGGGCTGCCCGATCCCTCCTCGGCCTCCTCCTCGTCGTCCTCCGACTCCATGCTGCGTCTGGAAACAGCCGTTCAGTAAAAGTCGGACCGCGCGATTAGCGGCGGTTACATGGCCTTGGCCTTGGCGAGTTCGAGGGCGGTGACCCACGACTGGCGCTCCACCTCGGAGGCGGCCCGGATGTGGAAGGTCTGGGTGCCGCCGTTCGTGATGACGAACGTGCACGCGTCCACCGTGTAGATCAAGGCACCGTGCAGGGAAATGCTGCCGCGGCAAGTGTGCGCCATCTCCGCCTGGTTTCTGCAATAGAAGAGCGCGTTTCAGAGAGACAAGTCGCGACTTTAAGCGAGCTGCGCGCGGTGTTGTGCAGGGCCTCTTGCCTCTACTCACCCCTGCTTGAACCTTCTACGCCTTCGAATCGACAGAGTCGGGACACCACCATTATTCTCGGCCCTGCACAACAACACAATCCTGTTTTTATTTGGTACTACCTCGGTGATGTGATGGGACTAACTCAAAAAAAAAAAAAACAACCAACAACAACTACCCGAATGACAATGCACCAAATGTTATTGGACACAATTTTACTCCAACCCAAGTGATGGGACATGCTCGCAGTCTATGGGGGCGCTAAGGGACAAAACCGACTCCTCCTGTCACCACGTTTACGCATGCCAAACCAATTAAAAACAATGACAATTACCTGTAATATGACAGATGTCCATTTTGTAGCACGAACCACCGTCTCTGGTAACCTTTCAGGTAGTTCGTCCACTTGAACAGCCACCCCTTCATCGCCGGCTCGTTTTGAGCCAGGTTCGATTTTACGGTCGCGGCGTCACCCATTTTTCACTATTATCAAATTCTAATTGTTTTTATTTAACTATACTTAGGATGACACGTCTTCCATCTTAACTAGTCTGACGTAACGAAATGTCATTGAAGTGTCAAATTAGCGCCACTACTCAAATTAACACCGGTAAATTGTTGGATAAACACGAAATACCTATTTCTCGCGATCGGTTCGCACCGAACGGGCTCAAACTCGCCACGATACGTCTGTCTCGACTCGCGAATTCATTTAACAGCTCGCTTTTTACAAGTTTCCACTAGGGAATTGCGCAAACTCTATGTTGGTAGCGCTCCTTCGATCGCCGCTTTTTTTTAAACGGTTAAATATAGAATGCACAGGACCGGCTCCGGGGATTCACATTTTAAAGAAATCATCAAATTCTTTGTTTTATTAAAAAATTCACCGACACCGTTCTACACATAAAAAATGGTCGTCAGTAAAAATGAGTCACGCACAACTTAATTGCTACACATTGTGTTAAACAGAAATAATCAGTCATACGAAAAAAAAACTATTGGCAACATTGTCAACTGAACGTCTTTCAAGGGCATCTAAGGTTAAGTTCTAATCAGTGGGACTACTGAAATGTATTCTTTATTTCAACTCCGAAGTAACCTTCCTAACTTTACATGAATTCCAATGAGACATTAGGTTACAGAGATTCATACTATCCAGATAAATATCTAATTTTTAATATCGTACACACAACTTAAAATAATTCTTACATTTACAGGGGCAACCTTTTGGTGATGATACGGAGAGAAACGGAACATTGACAGATGGCACGACGAACGATGGAATGATTAGTTACACATTCGACTTAAATTAGTGTTAACGAAACAGGAAAACGGCGGAACAAAACAAAAAGAAAAATTTATGAAAAGGTCACCTCATTTTGCGCTTATATTATTAAATTTTATTTAGTCGTCGTCTTCTTCGGCGGCGTCATTTTCTTCTCCATCTTCGTCAGCGGAATCTTTGACTTCTTCCTTCTTGGGTCTTCCTCTGCGTCCTGTGGCTTTGGACTTGGGTTTCACGGGGCTCTTCTTTTTCGTGGAGCCCTTGGGTCTGCCGCGTCCCCTCTTCATGGGCGCCGCGCTCTCGTCATTGGAATCGCCTTCGGCGGCTTTCACATCCTTCAAATCAAACAAAACAAAAAAAATTAACAACAAATCATTTTTGATTTGAAAGTGTCTCACTTTTCTCGCGCGCTTCTTGGACTCAACTTTGGCGTCATTTTTCTCGGCCTTTTCAGCGTTCGATTTGCGGCCTCGTTTCGCTGGTGCGGCGTCGTCGGACATTTTGTAGCTTATTCGAACCACCCTGTAACTGCGGGTGTTTAGTGGCGATCGCCGCTCGATCCGAATCGATTGGGACGAGGGGCCGGGACGCGAGGGGAGCCGGATTCGGTCTTGTAAAAATTGACGCGCAATTATTTTTAGATTGGGAAGGCGAGGGCCGGAAGGGCCCCAGGGGCCGACGGGGGGCTCGAGGGCCCCTCTGAGGGGCCCCGAGGGCGGCGGGAGCGCGGCCGAGTTCGAAAGATCGGCGACCCGCGCGCGCCATACTCAAAATAATATAATATTAAAATTGTCGGCTACACCCAAATATTTTCCAACGCGAAGAGCGGCGGGCGGCGGCGAGCAAGGGTGTCAGGTGAAAGGGGCAAAAATTGCCTCCAATTTGGTGCGAGCAGCCCCCGGTCACGCCGCATAACGTCAGAGAAAATAATTTTCAAAGTGCGAAACCGAAGAAGCCAAGCTCCGTTGCAGAAATGGAAGCGGCCATGGCTGCGAATTATTCGATAAAATCCGACTCGGGAATTAATTGCTCTGATACTACGAACCGCACGCCAAAAGCGAGCACACGGTAAATTCACACGAAAAAACTATTATTTTTATATGATTTATCTAATATTGTACAAAAATTCTACGATTTTATATTAATTTTTTCGAGGGGAAATAAAATCGACTTACCTAAACAAGACTTCAGAGAGCTGTGGTCGTAGGTCCAAAGCGTTCCGGTGGTGGCGCTGCAGCTGCCCGCCAAAACCTCTCGACCAATCGCAACGCCTCTTTCACAAAATAAACAAAACACCGTCCTTCCCTCTTTGCCAACGGTTCTCTTTTGAATTTAGATTTTTTCTTAAACAACTACCCCAAATCTGACCCCAAAAATCAAAACGTCACCTAAACCACGCGCCCCTCGCCCGCAAACCTACTCCCGTTCGTCGTAAATCAAAAAAAACACCCCTACCCCCTCCAGCGCTTTGTTTACAATAATTGTTCGGTTGCGGAGCCGGTCAGGTTACTTTTCAATGAAAAATCAGACACGAGTCGTTGCAATTATGATCATTTACACCTCCAGGAGTTAATCTTCCATCACCGAGATGTCATATGATGCTAACCATGCGTCAATTACGTATGTCAAATCAGCGTAGCCTACTTTGTTATGGAGATAGAAAACATAACCTCACAAACTCTGACGTTCAAATTAGACACAATTTTATGAAACACATTTTTATTAAGTTTACAAGTTTAAATTACTCATTTTCTTGGCTGCGCAGCCTGGCGTGTCCATTTGTAACTCTCACTGAGAGCTGCTGGGCCCTTTCTACGATCTCTTTGCGTTTCTTCGACGACACTCCGTGCGCAATTTCAGCGCAGTATTTGCGATTTTGCATCAACAACACTTCCAACTCCTGCAAAACAAACTCTCATTACCAGGTTCAACTCCGCAAAAAATTTATTTGAAGAGATGTAACACTCAGCGAAAGTTATCGACATGTCTTTTCAGTCGCAAATTACCTCAAAAACATCATTGTAATGGAGCAAACACTCACAATGTTGTCATTTTGTAATTACCTTAACGTTATGCACTAAAACTTTGCGGAAACCGGTTGGGAGCATGTGTCTCGTTTTGCTGTTTGAGCCGTAACCGATGTTTGGCATCAAAAATTGACCCTTGAAGCGCCTGCGGACTCTGTTGTCGATACCCTTGGGCTTACGCCAGTTGCGCTAAAAAGTAAGGTTAGCAGAGGCGTAACGAAGAATTATTTGTTTTTTTAGTACTTTGAGTTTGCCATAACGGTCCGACTGATGTCGTATGAACTTCTTTGTTCGCTTTTTGACAATCTGGGGCCTGTAAACTGGGCGAATCGCCATTCTTGCGCTAAAAACAATTAACTTCAAAAACCACGTAAGAGCAAATTACTAATTAAACAATAAACAGGCATGCATATTGATACATTTTAAACATAAACTGTGTTACAATACTTACGGATTGCTTTAAAATTAAAAGATTACAAACGTGTCTGATATTTTTTGACACGTTCCGTAATGTCACTTGAGAGAAAGAATCCAACCAACCTGACAAGTCAAAAGTTACTAGATAGGCCTCGTAAATAACTAACTCCCCTAGCTTATCATTTATATTGAAAATACACCTGTTCAGATTCTATTAATCACTTTCTTCTTCGTCACTAAAATAATTGCTTTTCTTGATCAGCTTCTTGGGTGGTTCGTCAGTTGCTGAACCGTCTTCATAATTGCCAGTTGCCACTTTGTATCGGTAATTTTCCAAATCATATTTTTCCTGCTCATGAGCAATGGCCGCGCTTAACGTTTCTTCATCTTCTTTGTTTTGTTCGTCGTTTTCATTTGAATCAGAACTGTCAAAATACTCTTTCTGCTCCTATATCACAGATTACCCTGGTGAAATAACAACTCCCAAAATATGTATTTCCAACAAATTACCTCTGTTAGAGACATTTGTGTTTTCTTTTTCCTCTTTCTAACTTTCTTGAGAGGTGCCTCTCTCTCACCCAATACATTTCTTGTACACTTATAGCTTAAATGTCCATATTCACCACACTCATAACATTTAGTCTTGTCTGGATAATCTCTGCGCCTTATAAATTCTGTGGTCCTGCCATTATCCTTGGCAATACTTGCTCTCAATGTTCTGCCAAACATCTACAAAGCTATTAGACCTGATAAGCTCTGAAACAACTCTCTTACTTCTTTTAAATTTGTTTCTTCCACACATTTTACTGCGTCCTCGACTTTCAAAAACAGGATAAAAGCAACTCCTCTACTTTTGCGAGTGTCTCTATCCTTCAAAACAGTCACTCTGAAATAAAAAAAAATAAAAACAACAACATAACCTCAATTTAGACGTACTTCACAATTTTGCCGTATTTCTCGAAAAGCTTGTGTAAATCGTTATTTCTCAAATCATACGGTATGTTTGAAATATACACGGTGCTCTTGCTGGGCACTAGACCTCCACTCATTTTCAAAATTCCAACACAATTTCCAAAAACTCAGTCGGTAATTTCCGGTCCTGTTCGATCAAATTTATACAAACTTCAAATTCTTTATTTATCTCCAAAATGCTCGCCCATGCCTTTAACCCAGACATTTCAAGACCCCACAAAACAAATTAAAATGCATTTTACAAAGTTCTGCAACAAATTGAAACTTAGTTGCATTTGCCCTGTCGCCGGTGGCTGGTTTGCGGCCGCCATTTTTAACCAAATCGGGTAGCCTAAGTATTGACAGACATGGCTCGTGGTTCAAATAAAACGCTTTATTACTTAAAATTGAAATATAAAAACTCAAATTTTACGTCTCCATGTCTTCCTTGTCGTTATCCTTGTCCCCGTCGTAAAACTCGTTCTTCGCTTCGACAATTTTGTCTTCCAAGTCTTGACTGATTCGCACGTCTGGATCCTCTTCCTCTTTGATCTTGTCGTCTTCGGGAATGGTGTCTCCGGGGACGTCGTGCATTTGAACGCTAGGCGAGTGCTGACACATTTTCAAGTTGTCGCAGACGAACCTAAAACGCGAACAATTACGACCGAAAATGCGCAAGAAAGTTATAATTTACTTAGTGATGGCTTCGAGGTACTGCCTACTGTTTGCATTCTCCTGTCTCGTGACCACTTCGGGGTGGAGCGTGAAGTCGGGGGCGAAAAATTCTAAATACTCAGTGTAGGGTAATTCGTTTGAGATCTGTTCATCTACCAGTAGTGACGTCTCGTACGTCCAACATCTAGCTACGTTGCGCAGAGTGTATCCGCCTCCCCCCACCACCAAAGTGGGGACGTTGAGACTTTTCACGAACTTGACACATTCTCCGTGACCTTTAGTGCTCAATGAGAAACAACCTAATCTGTCATTGGCTAAAGAGTCCGCTCCGCATTGTAGAACTATAGCTGTGGGTTGGAAGAACTCCATCACACTAGAGATCACCGGCTTGAACACCATCCAGTAGCTCGCATCGTCAATTCCTTCCTTCAGCGGTACATTTACTGAGTAGTACCGACCGCTCTCGGCCCCAATCTCATACATATCCCCTGTACCGGGAAAGAAGTAGTTGCCGTATTTGTGGAAACTAACTGTCATGACCCTATCTGTTAAATAAAAAGCCTCCTGGACGCCATCACCGTGATGGACGTCAATATCAATGTACAAAACCCTAGCGTGATACTTGAGCAACTCCAAAATACCGATTACAATGTCATTGACGTAGCAAAAACCGCTAGCTTCGAATTTCTTGGCGTGGTGCAGCCCCCCCGACCAATTCACGGCGATGTCGCAGTGGTTGTTGTTGAGTTTCATTGCGCCTTCCAGGGAGGCGCCTGTGTACATCGAGCAGAAATCGAAGAGGCCCCAGAAAACGGGACAATCGTCGCCGACGTTGTAGTGGCTCAGGTGCTTGGTGAATGCTTGGATGTTCTGCGGAGTGACTTTCTGCAGAAAATCTGAAAATCGTTTTTGCACAAGCGGGTCTACCTCTTTGCACGCGGCTTACCAATGTACTCGTCCGAGTGAAAGCGGCACATGTCGTGCGCGCTGGCTTTGTAGGGCCGGTAGATCTGCATGTGTTTGTGTAATCCGTAGTTCAGCACCAGACTGTGAATGACTGAGAGTCTGTGGGGTTTCATGGGGTGTCCCGTTCCGTAGTGAAAGTTCCCCACGTCCGGGTTGAAGAAATACGAGACGCGATGCTTCGACATTACCCCGAAAGCTCTTTCCAAACATACAAAAAGTACAAAAAGAGGACCACGACCACTAAGCGTTTGGTCAGCCAAAATCTATCTTCTTGCATGGCTCTTCAATGTTTCCATTTTGACCTCTTCGTTGTTTTATCAATAACAAAGATCAAAACAATACAATATTTTTTTTTATTATTTGTTTGACATGTGTAAATTGATCAAAATGCGTCAAATACCCAATTGGCAACACTGCTCGTCAAAATGACAGTTCAAGGTTCAAGGCTTCAAGGTGTCTCACCCCATCGTTGAAATCCCTAGATTTAAAAAAAAATTCGAAAATGGGGATCAAATATTTGTGGCCAATTCTGTCCCCTTTCTGCGAGAGAAAACCTTTGTACGAGCTCCAGTACAAAAGAGTCGCAGTTGACCTTTCATGTTGGGTGTGCGAGTCTCAAAACATCGCCGAATACACCGTCCAACCCCGAATGTATTTGAGGTTATGTATCTGTCAGCCCGCTTCAACTTTACCTTATATTTCGCTTACAATCACAGGAATCTCTATTTTCGGACATGTTATCTGCTACTGATGGACGTACACGTGGTGTTCGTGTTAGAGGGACGTGCCCCTGAGCTCAAATATAAAACAATCGCGGCACGGAATGCGGTTCAATTCAAAGGGGCGAAACCCAAGACTGACAGAGTAAAAGTCGGCAAAGACCGCTCTAGATTCAACCATACCTTAAAACAATGCGAGGAGATGCTGAAACTGATGGGAATAGCGTGTGTGAAGGGCGAGGGCGAAGCTGAGGCGTTGTGCGCTTATTTGAACGAAGATGGGGTAGGTGAGTGATTTTGAGCGATTGTTTTGTTGCATCTGTGACGGTTTAGCTTGTGGACGGGATTATCAGTCAAGACTCGGACTGTTTCGCGTACGGGGCCCGCGTCGTCTATCGAAATTTCTCGATTTCGCAACAAGGCAACCACGCCGCGAAAGGGGGGTCGGTGGACGTGTACGACATCGCAAAGGCCAATGAAAGTCTAGGTGAGTCGCAGATTAAGTACCAATTGACGTGCAGCAGATTTTGGCAGGAATAAAATTATTGCTCTGGCTCTGCTGTGCGGGAGCGACTATTGCGACGGCGTTCACGGAATCGGGAAGGAGTCAGTCGTGAAGTTGTTTAATGTCGTGAGCGAAGACGAGATTTTGAAGCGACTGCGCTCGTGGAAGGATCGTGCGAGTTATTATGGAAAGCTGGAAGCGAAAATTGGTGACAAAAGTCTTTGCACCTTGTGTGGACATTCTGGTAGGGCTCAAGGTCATACCAAAAAGGGTACAGTTGTTGGTGTAAACGTTTTCAAAAGACTTATTTTTTTCTTGAAGGGTGTCTCGAATGTGGGACGAGTCAGGGGTGTGATTCTGGTAAATTCGAAAATGAGAGATTGGAAATCAAAAATGAATTGAACATGAGAAGTAAAGCTCT
This sequence comes from Tenebrio molitor, assembly GCF_963966145.1. Classification (NCBI taxonomy): domain Eukaryota; kingdom Metazoa; phylum Arthropoda; class Insecta; order Coleoptera; family Tenebrionidae; genus Tenebrio; species Tenebrio molitor. The sequence goes on from NC_091049.1 coordinate 2,489,951, forward strand.
GGCGGATCCGAGTTTTCCTGATGAGGAATTAGTAAATGAATTTCTGGTGAAAAAAAGTAATGTTTCAGAACTGAATCTTGAATGGACCAAACCAGATCTGATTAATTTCGTTGTAAGTTGGGTGAGACGTCTGAAATTAATTTATCTGGAAATGTAGAAATTTACAGTGAAATATCTCACTTGGGAGGAGATTTACAGTTTCGAGAAATTTTTTCCTATCTTGACAAGGTGGCAACTTCTTCACCAGGACCAAATCAAAGATGAGACGCAAGGGATTGTTACCCCCAAATTTATAAAGAAGCGTCGCAATCCTAAAGGTACAAAAAAAAATATATGGAGTGCTGCAGGGGTATGCACTCGGTCCGCAGTTCTTTCCTTTAACATTTAAATTTTAAAGGAATCGCCAGCTACGAAGTTGTTTGGGAGGACAAAAATAATCAATTTAAAGGTTTAATTCCTGAAGAACAGTTGGCAGAATTTGGAGATGTTGAAAAATTGTGGTCAACTGTAGAGCCTCAGAATCTGGTGGAGAATGCTTATCCAGTGTTGGTAGAAGAGTTTGAGGATTCGAAAAAGCCGAAAAATCGGAAGAAAAAGAAGAATCCAGTGGACGAAATTGATAATTTGTTGAAGAACGTTTCGATAACTGGTCCCAGCAAGAGCAAAAAATCCAAAAAACTACACACTTTGGATGATTTCGTTGTGAAAGCGTCGACGCCAAAAAAAGTGGTTCAGAACTGTTCTTTCTGTTTGGATCAGTCAAACTTTGGTGATGAAAATGACTTAGATGTGTCAGATATTGTAGATAAGATAATTGATAAGAAGGTGCCTCCATATGTGCCTGAAAATTTAGGTAAATTGGGACTGAAATTGACAGATGAGGAGTGCAATATTGATTGTAGCTTTTTTGTTGATGAAATGGTTGAAAATGATTTATTTGAAAAAACTTTTAGAGAATACTGTATCAGCAGTGGAGAGTTTGACAGTGATGAAAATACTGCAGTAACAAATAAATAAATTAGTTCTATACAGTGGTGTTATTGATTGTGGTATAGTTGGGGTTGTCAGAACTGTTCAGGGACTCCCACTCGCGTTCATTGGAGTCAAACTCGTACAATACCATGAGGCTGTGTCTCAGGCGATTCATCCGCCGTCTCCGCCGCGCCATCAAGTACACCTGCAAAGTAAAAAATTACGCTTTTCTCCGGTTTTTTACTTGCGCAATTACAAGAGCTGATAACACCAGAATGACAAAGATTGCTACCAAAGGGATGATGAGGAATTTGTAATCACGAGGTGGGGCCGGCTCGGGTGGTGGCGTCGCTGTCGTGGTCGTAAAATTTCCGAAAAAATCCATTGAAAACACTCATCTTCGCACATGAATTTGCCAATTTCCTCTGCTTTTTTTCGAGGTTAGCTGGCAAATCAGGCTTAGGGGAATTTCGATCGAGTGTCAAATGTCAATAAACGAGGGGCGCTACCTGGCGGTCAGATGTGAAGTGTTCTTTCGTTATTGAGGGTGTTGTCAATTTCATTAAAAAATGTAAGTTTTTGCCGAAATTTAGCGTTAATCTAGTGTAATATCGGTAGATGAGGATTGTTGTTACAAAATCGATCAGTTTCATGTGGTTTTTCGAGCGAAATGTCGACTCTTTCATCGAATAATTTGGCGAAATTGGCGTGTGCGTTTCAATGAAATAATCGAAAATACAGTCGAATTTAATCGTCTGTTGCGGCAATCGGGACGGGAATCTCGTCGCAAAGTAAGTGGATCGATTGCTATAATAAAATCAGTTTTCATGGTCAAGAAAAAAGTCTAGAAATTATTTGACATATGTCCTCCATAGGCGTACCGTGAAATGTTTTCCCGAGGGCGCCGCTCACGCACAACACCTAATCCGACTGTTTTTTTTTCTCGTTCCAGATTTATTTTATCGGCAAGACTGAATACTCACTCTAGTTTAATTCGAGGCCGGAATCGCGTACCGCTCGACTTTACAAGAAAACAATCGCTCGCTCCAAGTTCCCGAGGTGTTTGATGGACTTACGGCCGGTTTCTCTCGTACCAAGTGATTTCATCGGCCAGACTGGAATTTGAGGATTATAAACGTTACAAATCGAACTTTTTACGAAATGACATCGGCCAAGGGAGCGCAGCCAACGCACGATCGTTAAGAGCGAGTCGCTGTCAGGCTTGCCATCCGGACAAAAATAGAATCACGGGGCAATCGTGCCCGAAATTCGAGCAAGAACAGTGAGCAGCTCCGCTTCACCCACCAGGCAAATTAGATTTAAACTTTTACAAACAAGGAAAAAGATATACGGCTATGAGCGCGCCATCTTGTAAAAATGGCGACCAAGGTCGTTTATTAGGCCGTTTTTTCTTTACGTAAGTAAGAAACTGGGGCGGTTTTGGCCAGAATGGACACGTTCATTTTTGATCGCCACGTTTACGAAATGGATAAAGGGGAGAAAAGGTGGAGTCCTTTTTATTTTGCCAAAATGATGTCTCGTTCTTGTGTTTTGTATATTTCTGTTGTCTGGGCTTGAATTGTTGTGATCGTTTTAATTTTGATTTATTATTATGGTGAGGTGTATTTTCTCGGAGACGCATAGATTTTTTCTTGTCGTTTAGATATAGTTTGCCTGGTGTGTCGGCGTTGTAGTTTTGTTAACGTTGACATTTGCAGCGCCAATAGTCCGACCATTCCACGCAAGGGCAGCGAGGCAAGCACGACCAGCAAAAGCAGCACGAAAAGCTTCCATGGTTGGACGAAATCGCTGACCAGACACTCGTCGAAGGGGGCCGGCCACAAACGAACACTATCGAACGCATCCGCGAAACCATGCGACGTGGGGGAGGAGGCTGCGCAAGAAGTAGCCGCTTGCGGACCCTCCTCCCCTGCCCGAGCACAGCCCTGCCAGATCAGCACGCCAGTCAAGAACGACGCCCCCGCGCTGGGCAAATTCGACAGCATAGAGTACATCGATCAAACCTCCACGTCCCCCGAAGTGATAACGAACAAGGGCTACCACACCGTGGACGATGAGCGCGTCAAGACCAAGCCCAAACCCAAGGTCAAGTCGAAGCCGCTCGGCGGCAAGAAGAAGAGCAAGAAGGAGAAGGCGAAGAGCTCGTCGTTCAACAGCGAGGACGACGCCAGGAAGGAGGTCGCCGTCAAGACCGCCACCACCTCGGTGGTCACCACCAACGGCGTCACCACCACCACCAGCCTCAACCGCTACACCTTCACCAAGATCGACGATAACGAGTTCAACGCCGAGAAGAAGGAGAGGACGCACAGCTGCTCGTCCATACCGTACGACAACATCATCGAGAATTTGGCACCGTTCAGGAAGCGCTTCTGCAACATACAACTCTTCAACGAGAACGAGGATCGACGCAAATTTGACAAGCCCAAAGGTGAGATCGAGGCTCGCGAACCCGACGAAAGTCGAAAGCTACTTGACGGATTTATTTTTAACGAGAAATTTAAATGCTGGCGTTATCAGAGTCGGCATTGCAGATAAACTACTTCACCGAAGTGATGACACTTTGTACGTTTGTTTTTAGAATAGATCATTACAATCATGATAGTACGGCCGGGCGAAACGGTCCTACTTAATCATGAAAAGTTTGTGCTGTGGACAGTGCTCTGGATCAAATGATTGTAAGAAATCTCTTGTAAAAACATTTTTTTCATTCGATTTGTATCGCCGCATGGTCCTAGTAGTTAGTTATTTATGATGGTTGTTGACTCCGGTGAGATTAGCTTAAGTAAACGTTCGCAAACACTCATTCAAAATCACGAACTGATCCGTGATTCGGTCCAAGTCTCGCACCAAGACGTAATTCATTATTTGTGAATTTTCCTAGAGATTTTCGTCGGTGAAGTCGTTGCGGAAATTGATTTCGACGTAGCACTTCTGGAACGTGACTTGAAAATAAAAATTGTCGCGTCGAGAATCGAGGCAGGATTTGAGATTTCCGAAGAGATGGAATGGAATCAGTTTGTTGACATTTTCCAAAAGCGAGTAATCGCGATTGTCAATATTTGTTTACTCTGCAAGAGTATTGGGACTATCTAGGGTGATTATCGACGGTGGTTAACCCAAGAAAACATTGCCGTAGATACCGCGACGAAAACAGATAAGAGTTCTTGGGTATCGGGTGTCCCAAGAGTAGAAAGGTTTGTTGTCCCCACGCGCGTCCCAAAGAATCTTGTCTAAATTTGGACGAGGAAACAATGGGAAAAGATCTTGCGAGATCGCGAATCAATCATGTCGATGATGGATGTGACACTTGATGCAATTTGGAAACTTGATTTGCAAAGTGCTACAGTAACGAAATCGGGGAGGAGAATGATCTCTGGTTCCGTTGTGACATTTACACGTGTCGCAACATGGAAAATGTGCAATTGCAGCGATTTATTTAGCTGAAAAGGTAAAATGTGAAACGTGTCCACGAGGTGGCATCGTCTTGTGTCGGAATCACTGTCAATGGCAGCTTGTGAAATAATCGCATACTTGAAAATTATCTCTGAGCTGGGCATCCTGTGTTTTTGTTTATTTATTTTTAAAATAGACTGACTATTTCCAGATATCCGGATTTGTTGTTTGGAAAGTGGGAAAGTGTTGACAAGAGACTATACTGGGTCGTATCTGACCCGCCAGATTAATTTGTCCGACTCGATATTGTGACCTCGCTAATTTATTTGGAAAACTTGCAGAAAGAAATTAAATGGAAATGTAAATAATTTCCCGGAACTCGCACCTTGATTGTTGCAGTTTTGTAGAAATCATAACTAAAGAGAATTCTTTTGTTATGTAAAAATACGCCTAAAAATCAAAGTTTTGGTTTACTTCTTTTAAAAAAGACGCGCTGAACAAAGTTCTGTTTAGTTTACGTTTCAAATGTCCTAAAAACATCGTAAAAGATTAAGATTATTTTCTGGTGGTTTGTTGACGAACCGCTACTGGTTCATTCCTTCTAAATATTTTTTGTACGTTATTCTTTACTTTTTTTTTTGTTTTTCCTTTCAGGTCGTTCCATAAATATTATTGATTATATCATCACGGAAAACTTTTATTCCTAGTTTTTTTTATCGGTCGTTTTCCTTTCTCATTTCTCCAGCCTTACATTGATCTTTTTTCTCTTCAATAAAATTGCGAAAACAAGTTACGAATTTCCCCACAAGGTTAGACTTGGAAGTCAGTTAAAAACTATTAAAAAAATTGTTAAAAATGCAACGTTTTAGTGGTGAACAAATTAAACAAAAAAATTAATTTGAACGATCTGCATTACAATGGAAATAAATAAATGATGTGAGTGTTCTACTCACATAGATAAAAGATTTCTAGTAACCACTCGCGAAATTGAAAAAAATACCGTATGAGACACTTTCTTCAAGTTTTGTGAAATTGTATTGATCTCTGTTGGGTTTTTTTCCTTGTACCTTTGCGAAATATGAATGTGTATTTATTGATAATTAATAAATCAATAAACAAATAGTTAACAATCAGTGATTAATTGATTTATATCTGCGTTGCAAGAATATTGCACTTCTTATAATTACGCCACTGCTCCAAAAATTGACAATTATAAAAACAACAAATGTCACTTTTCTTTTGGTTACGCCACTGGTTTTTACCTCCGAAAAAACGATTTTTTTTGTGTTAAATCGTGAACACAAAAGAATGACCAAATTCGGTATAAAATCAATCAAAAAGCAAACATTTCCAATTATTTGATGGGGTTTTTTAAAATTTTTGTTTTGCTTTGTGTTGTTTTGTATTGACACTTTATTAAACAGAATTTAACCTCAGTAATAATGAAGATGTGACGTAATTTGGTAGCAATTTATAATTGAACAACGGTTTCAGTCTTCATCGTTTAAAAAGAAATTTAAATAAACATTAAAATCTGCGTGCAATATTAGGAAAAAAATATCTCAATTGCCATACTGTCAAAAGTGACAGATCAGACAGACAAGCAAAGGTTGCTTTGATATTCGAAAACATTGTAAAATGGTAGAAGCATTAGCGGAAGGTATGAGAGAGACGTGATTTGTTAAATAATAGTTTAGTGTTTTATTTATTTATTTATTTATTTATTTATTAATTATTAATTTATTTATAACGTGTGGTAATGATGCGACTGTTCCGCAGACAAACCAATCAGGATCAGCAGCGAATTCCGTTCGGACATCGAGAAGATAATCGACGGCCTCATCGACATGGCTTTCCAGATAATCCAGAAGAACGGGCTCCAGGTGGAGAAGAGCACGAAGAAAAAGCTGTCGGCCGACCTGACCTACACCAACCGCCTCCGCTGCATCACCGGCGACGTCCTGACGCCTAAAATAGTGACGCACACGCCCTCCGCCGACAACCTTTTGGACGCGCGCAACTTCGTCGAAGAGTACGAGGAGTACCACGACTCGTGTTCGGAGATCCCCGACGCGACGTTGGCCGCAAACCAGGTGATCACCGAGCTGTCGGACAACGTGGACAGGATCATCGCCGAGAAGTTCAGGAACAAAAAGTCGGTGAAGCACGGAGGGGTCACCTGTCTGATACCCGTCGAGACCGACTCGAACGCCGAAGATGAGCCGGAGGCGCAGAACGACAAGAGGTTGTTGGAGGTGGGGACGCGGTACAACATCCCGAAAAACTTGTTCCTCAACACTGAGATGACGGAGATCACCGAGCAAACGATCGACGAGTTGCACAGGAACGACGAGAACGCGGAGAACAGCGGCGACATCGAGAAGCCTCTGGTGGTGGACCTGAACAGGCCGAAGGAGGACGACGACGACGTGTACAGGCCCATAGCGGTGAGTCCGGACGGGAGGTTCTTCAAGTACGAGGAGGAGATTGGGAGGGGGTCGTTCAAGACCGTCTACCGGGGCCTGGACACGCAGACCGGAGTCGCCGTCGCCTGGTGCGAGCTCCAGGAGAAGAAGCTGAACAAGGCCGAGCGGCAGCGGTTCCGAGAGGAAGCGGAGATGCTGAAGAAGCTCCAGCACCCGAACATCGTGCGCTTCTACAACTACTGGGAGACGCCCGGCAACAAAAAGAAGAACATCGTATTGGTCACCGAGCTGATGCTGAGCGGCACCCTCAAGACTTACCTGAGACGCTTCAAGAAGATCAACCCGAGAGTGTTGAAATCCTGGTGCCGCCAGATACTGAAAGGTTTGGCTTTCCTGCACTCGAGGTCGCCCCCCATCATCCACCGCGACCTCAAGTGCGACAACATCTTCATCACGGGCACTACGGGCCTGGTCAAGATCGGCGATCTAGGCCTGGCCACGTTGAAGAATCGCAGCTTCGCCAAATCCGTAAGCATTGCGATGCGCTCCGCAGGTGGTGGGGTTTTTCAAGTGTGTCTTTCAGGTGATCGGCACTCCTGAATTCATGGCGCCGGAAATGTACGAGGAGCACTACGACGAAGGCGTCGACGTCTACGCCTTCGGCATGTGCATGTTGGAGATGGCCACCAGCGAATATCCGTATTCGGAGTGTACGGGGCCCGCTCAGATATACAAGAAGGTCATTTCGGTAAGTGAAGTCGTCTAGCGAGTGGCGCCCTCTACGTCGTGAGATTTTGTAGGGTGTCAAACCGGCGAGTTTCGAGAAGGTGCAGAATCCGGAGGTGAAGGACGTGATCGAGAGCTGCATAAGGCCCCGCAAGGAGGACAGGCCGAAGGTGAAGGATCTTTTGACCCACGCCTTCTTCGAGGAGGATTTCGGTCTGAAAGTGGAGGTGGTGTCTCAGGCTGACAATAAAGTGGTGTTTAGACTTCGAGTGATCGATCCGAAGAAACGCACCCACAAGCACAAGGAGAACGAGGCCATCCAGTTCGAGTTCGACTTGGAGACGGACAGGATCGACACCATTTCCGAAGAGATGGTGAGTGTCGGGTGTTGTTGCCTCGGAAACTGGTATTGACAGTTTGTTTTTTGACGTGTGACAGGCGAAATCGGGAATAATCTTCGAGGAGGACGCCAAGACGGTGGCCCAGCTGTTGAAGGCTCAGATAGCTCTGATAAACAAAGAACGTGAGCAGAGGAACAAGGAGAAGGAAGCTCTGGCACAGCAGCTCCAGTACAGGCAGTACTTGCAGCAGCAAGTCGAACACATCTCCCAGCAACAGACTGCTGCCAATGTGGCCGTCCAACAGCAGCAACAGCAACTGGCCCAGCAGCAGGAGTACGCTCAGCAGCAGAGCATAGAACAGCAGTACCAGCAGGAACAGGTGCAGTATGTGCAGCAGAAGAGCGATCCGGGGATTGTACAGTACGCGATACAACCGGAACCGATGCAACAGCAACAGCAGCAGATATACCAACAGCAGGAGCCGCACCAGCAGAGTCCGCCGATCTTGCAGCGACAACAGTCGATGGAACCGGTACAGCAACAGCCTATAATACATAAACAGCAACCTCCTCAGCAGTTTGTCCAGCAGAATTACGTCGTAGAAGGGTACCCCCAACAGGCGGAGTACCTGCAGGTGCAGCAGAACGACAGCCAGCAGCACAAGCTGTCGAGCATCTCGCAGCCGGAGCTGTTGCACGCGATGCCCTCGCAGACCGAGCACAGATTGAGCGTGGACAGTCAGTTGGAAGCTCACAGTCAGAGCATCATACAGGAACAACAGAACTACCAACAGCAGCCGTACCAACAGAACTACCAGCAGCAGCAGCCCGCGCAGAATTACCAACAACAGCAGCAACAGCCGGCGCAGAATTACCAACAGCAGCAGCCGCAACAACCGGCGCAAAATTATCAGCAGCCGCAGCAACCTGCTCAGAGTTACCAGCCACCGCAGCAACCGGCGCCGCAGAATTACCAGCAGCAGCAGCAACCTGCGCAGAATTACCAGCAACAGCAGCAAACGGCGCCGCAGAGTTATCCGCAACAACAAACAGCGCCTCAGAATTATCAGCAGCAGCAACAACCGGCGCAGAATTTTCAACAGCCACAGCAGCCACAACCCGCGCAGAATTTTCAACAGCAACCCGCTCAGAACTATCAGCAGCAACAGCCCGCGCAGAATTACCAGCAGACTTATCAGACTCAGCAGAGTTACGCGGAACAACCTGTCATTCACGGACAGAGAGTGTCGACGGTGGCGCCGCCCAATATACAGCAGCAGGAGTACACGCAACAGCAGCAGCAGAAGAATATATTGATACAACAACAACAGCAAAATTATCAGCAACCGGCTGCGACTTATCAACAACAACAACCGCCACCGGTCTACCAACAGCAGCAGAGCTACATACAGCCAAAAGTCGAACAGAGTTATCCGGAACCGCAACAGCCGCAGCAGCAACCGCCGCCCCAACAGTTCGTTCAACAGCAATCGGTCGATCACTCCGCGCAGCAGATGTACCAACAACAACAGCAGTTTCACAATTATGTGGACCCGCAACAACAGCAGCAGCAGCAACAGGTGCGTTGTGGAGATTGCGTTTGACGAGTGAAAGAATGTGTTGATCGCAGGTGATGTCGCAGCCGACGCCGCAGCAACAGCCGCCTGCGGAACTCGTCGAGCAGCAGCACCCGGGCGGACACCGCCTCTCCGGCGAAGTGCCGCCCCCCATGAACCTGGTGGAGCTGCAGCAGAAGCTCGCCCAGCAGCATCGCGTCTCGACGGCGTCCCTGCCGCCGATGGCCACGTTCGAGGCGGCGCCGGTCGACAGTCGCCGGTTGTCGACCGTCTCGCAGCCGCCCTCGATGCAGGAATACGTACAACAGCAGCAGATCCCCGAGAAGGATCCGCTCGACGAGTTGCCGAACAAAGACGAAAGCAAAGAGGACGTCTCGACATCGGAACAAGTAAGTGAAGAGACCTCGACCGAGGACAAGCCCAAGCCTCGGAAGCATCGTTCCTCGTCGTCCAGACAACAGTTGGTCGTCCAGAACGTCCATCCGGACGGGACGGTCGAATGTCAGCTGCTTTGCAAACAGAAAACGATTAGTTTTAAGTTTAACAGGTATGACACGTCGCCGGCCGACATCATCGACGGCATGATCAAACAGGAGTTGCTGAAGACGGGACCGCACAAGCACCTCAACGATCACCTCAAGGACGTCATGGAACAACTCAAAAAGAATCCGGACAAGGTGCCAGATACTCAGAAACCCTACGTGCAGAAGGTAAATGGGTAGAGAGAGGCGCCGCGAGTTATTTTTTCAGGTCGTGTGGCCAGATCTCTTGTGAAATTCTGACCGATGACGTTAATTATAATGTAAACGATGAACGACGCCCATTTTGTTTTAAATGACATTTATTTCGGTATAGCAGTTTACGACTTTACCCACAATAGATTTTGACGTATAAGACAATGGCGTTCTTGATTTTTAAGAGTAACCTTCCTTGGGCGTACATTTTCGAAATTGTATTTACGAATGAAATCTTTTGTCTGGCTGAACTAATTAAAAATGATCTTTCTCTCTATTTCTGTATCCTTTAATCCGTCTCTTCTTTACACGCTGCTCATATCAGGTCAGGCATGCCTCGCTGACGAGATATTCTCATAAAAAAACACACAGAAGACACAGATCCGTAAGTACCTTGAGCAGTCTTAACAGTTCTGTTTCTTTTTTTAATGATTATTTTTGTTTTTCCGTTTCTGTTTGCAATGTAGTTCTGACATGTTTTTCAACATGTTGTATTCTTTATTTCTGTATTCGACATCTTGCAGCGCGACGACAGCAGCGGCCAAATGTTGATCAAACCGGGCTACGATACTTACGAAGATACCTTCCAAGGTTTGAAGAGTACTCTGTCGGAGAAGCTCACACAGAATTTACGATGCAGGGAAAGCTTGAATAGTAGCGGAACAGTCTCGAGGAAAACTAGTACCGCAAGCGATTACACCCCGGAAAACACGTACGTTTCCAATAATCGTGTGGATCAATCGACGACGGTGTCGTTCTCTAGTGACACCTGTGTTTCCGCGTTGAAACACCCGGCGGAAGTCGTGGAGGATGCGGTGAAAACGGAACCGGACGGTCATCACGAAATCGTGAAGGACGAGTTGAACGACAGTCTGAAGAGGAAGGACGTGAAGCTGTTGCCCGGCCAGAAGGTCGATTTGAAGGTGATAATATTGAGAACCGAAGCTGAAGCTCACGGAGAGGAGATCGAACAGCCGAAAGAGGAGGTCGAGAAGGTCGAAGAGAAGGTGGAAGTTGCGGTGTTAAAAGTGCCGCAGAGGAAGATCTCTAGATTTTTAGTGAGTCCGGTGCTGTCGGGCGAGTTAGATCTGCCAAAAGACAAGGATTTCGGTAGCGGGACTCCGGAAGTCACTCCCGAAGAAGATTCCGCGACCAAATCTGACGCTTTGAGAAAGACCTCGGCTCCGGTCGAGTCTACCAGCAAAGGTCTGGACGTGGACAAACCCAACGAGCAAAAGGTGAGCGTTTGTTCGTTGAAGGAAGAATCCACGACTAGCAAAGAGGAGCCCGCGATCATGTGCGGCCCCGAAATGATCAACACTCTCGAACAATTGAAGATTAGTTTGGACAATCTCAAGAACAGCATGCACCCGAAGAAAGAGTCATCGGAGACTGATCCCAAGAAAATCATAGTAGGAACAGCCAACCAGCAACAGTTTATCGCAGCAGCCGTCACCACCTTCGGTACGCAACAGCAACCGATGGTGCAAATGCCTCAGATACCTCCGCAACAGCAGAACGTGGCGGTCACTCAACCTCCCGTCGCTGTCGCTCAACAACCGCCACCGCAACAGTACGCGCCACCACCACAACAGAATCTCATCCTACAACAGCAACCGAATTATCAACAACCGGTGTCTCAAGCGTCGCCGCCTCAAATGCTGGTGAACATACAGCAGAAGCCGGTGGAGGCGGCGCCGTCCGGGGGCGTCATGTACCAACAGCCGCAAACCACCGCCATGACAGGATCGGTTTCGGTGCAGAACCTGTCGATGCAAGCCCAACCGCCGCAGCAGCAACAACAACACTTTCAACACTCGATTTCCGTCGACGACAACGCCCTCAGCATGCATCAAGGATTCGCGGTGAAGAAGTTGCCCTTGGAGAATTTGAAACAGATTTCCGAGAGGTACTGCGACGCGCGGCATTTGTTCGAATCGTGATTGATGGGGGATTTTTCCAGCGCATCCGGGAGGGGCAGTCAGGTGTCCACCCCCCAGGTGGACGTCAAGTACGACGCGCAGCTCCAAAATTTGCAACATCAGCTGTATTCGATCCCGCTGACCAGGACCCAGACTACGGTAAATAAAATGTTTTTGACAGTTTCGGGTCGAGAATTCATTCGGGTGTGATTGATTACACAGGCGCCGTCTAGTCCCCAAGCCAACACGACGGCTCTGGAATTTCCGCAACAGCAGCAGAAACCGCCCCAAGAATCTCTCGTCACGAACGCCATCAATAAAGTAAGAAATCGCGGACGAGTCGAGAGTTGTTTTTTAATTTTCGTTGTTCAGCTCCAAGTAGAGTCGAATTCGAGCGCTCCGGGCAGCGGCGCTGCCACCTCGGAAGTGCTCTCGCCTGTCATAGAGGTGGAACCGTTCGCCGACCTCAAATCCAAACAGCTGTCAGACCTCAACAACCAACTGAAACGGATCAACTCGCGTCCCGACGTCATCGTCGAAACAGGTGAGTGCCGCATACCGCCGGAGATCGTGGAGGGAGCAGTTGCGGCGACGGCGGTGGCTGCAGCGGCGGCACCGCCCCAGAAGGAAAGAAGGGTGTCAAGGTTCAAGGTCAGCGTGGTGACGGAACCGGACAGGAGCAAGCTGGTGGTGGCCCAGCCGGACGGTCAGGAGCACAACGGGGAGAGGAAGGACGGGGAGGAGGCGAAGAAAGATTCGGATTACACTTCTGTCATCAACAACACTTTCGACAGTCTTGCCAACATCCTGGTAGGGACTTTGCCGCCGAACACAGGTAAAGTCACCAGATTTTTGACGTGCGCTCGTTTTTATTCTTTGTTTGTTGACAGATTTTGCGCCGGAAGTGAACAAAGTCAAAGTGAGTTTTTTGTTTTTCGTTTTCGATTGAATTTGACTAATTCAGTGTTGTGCAAATCTTTGGTCTAATTTTTTTTGATTGATTTTGATTGGTAACGGCAAATCGAATTATTAGAGAAGCTTGTTTCGAAAATGCTCGAGTCGATTTATATTTTGTGAGACGATCAGTAGTTAGTGATTTTTTTCATTGTAGCAGCATGCAGTTGGCACCACTGCACATCATTCTCATAAACATCATGTTCATAACAAAAAACCGACAAAATCGTTGTCTTATTCCGATTTAAAAAAGGAAATCGAATATCTTCTCCCCATCCGGCGGAGGCCCTCCGACGAGGGCAACCCCAGAAAGAGACTCCCCAACGGCAGGCGCATGTCGAAGACGTTCCGCCTGTACCCCCAGATCGTGGTGCACCCCCCTGACGAATCTTTGACGTCGAGCTTGCCGGACATAAACGCGAGCACGGACGCACACCAGGTCGTCATAAATAACGTGAGCGACAAGAACGTCAGTTGTCCGGATTTGACAGACGAAAATCTGTACAACGAGACCGTGACTGTGTTCACGGTCGGCACTTTGAAAAGGCGAAAGCGCAAAAGCACGCTGACGAGGCGCAACAGCGACGGGGTGCACAACTTCAACAAGGTGAAGTTGGTGAAGAGAAAGAGGAAGAAGAAGGGCGAGACGCCCAAAGAGCTGTTGAAGAAGAACTGGAAGTTCAAACATTCCGCTTCGATGCATAACCTTAAAAGTAACATGGCGACGGACGAGAGCAGTTTCGATAATTATCACACGATACACGGGGGTTTCGGTAATATCGAGATGTTCGCGTTCGACGACAATTTAAACAGTCGCACGGACAGCACCGAGGTCGCTTACAAATGTTGTTGCGGGAGGAAACTGTGCGAAGCAGTGGTGCCAATCCAGCAATATTTGGAAACGTATTTCGTCAACAAGACGGTAAGAGTAACGCATACTGGAGGTTCGAAAATAGGTGCAGGGCGCTTTTTATGTAGTGTTTGGCGAGCTTTACTTCCAAGTAGTTTCTAATACTATAGGTCGCTTTGATAATTTGGTCGGGGTTTGCGCTGCTTTTCGTTTGTTTTTATTTTAATTTTGTGTTTCTGTTGGGTTGGCAGAAAGAGACTTTTGAGGAGATGTTGAATAGACAAAAGGCTGAATTGAATGCTTTGATGGAGGCTCATCGTAAGCAACAATTGGAATTCATGGGTAATTATAAGATTGATAACGAAGTCGGGGATTTTTGTTGACTTTTCGCTTGTTATGTTACAGAGTTTCACAGAAGACAAATTGAAGGTAACCCCTGATCCCACCAGTGTGTCCTGTTTACTACAATTTGTTTATTTCAGAAAATAAGAAAATGTGAACCGGTTTTACTAGTTGGTTATAAGTGAGAAAGAAGGCTGTATATTACTATTTGTTTATTTGTATAATATTAATTCAATTTAAATATTAAACATAATGAATTGAGAGCGGCGCTCTTTATTTTCGGACCCAGATTACACAACGGCATAAAATAAATCAGTGTTGCAAGATGCGGCAATAAAATTGTAGTAAAAAGCAAGCTAACGACTGCAATAATAAGAGTGACTTCATCCGTCGGTCGAAAACAGGTGGTGAGTCACGTGAAATTTATACCATCGCGTAAAGTCCGGCGGATAAATTAAATTATTCAAGAGTAAAAAAAAGATTGCAAGAATTAATATTCAGTGCAGGCCCCTTCTGATCTTGCGCTGCCCACGCCAATGTGTTTCTGACGTCACCAGTTTGCGTCACTGCGCCTGCGCCGTATGCAACCCAATTAACAGCAGTCCAAGTCGAGTGAATCAGAATTGGTTACTTGTGATAAGGAGAAGTTAGTATTCACATGTGCAAATTATACAATTTAACCCAGACAAGATGTTAATTAAAGAATAGTGAGTATCTAGCGTAAAGGCTCCCATTTAAGTTCGGCGCGATTAATTCGCTAACCGTTCGAAAAAAAATCGATGTGATCGGTCGAATCGCCCCAACAGGCGGCCTGCTGGGGCAATTCCTGCCGTCGGACGGAAAGGGGGCGTCGCTCGCGCCGCCCCGACCCCGAAAAGCGGCGGTTTTTCGCGCCCCGACCGGTTTCATCTCGTCAGAACATCCCAACCTAAAAGCGAAATGTCAGTCTCGGATGTCAAAAGACCTTGAGCTGGGCTGTCGTGACATCTGTCATTGTTTTCGACGTCCTCCCGCAATCTCGCCTTGCTAATTACTGTCTTTTCCATTTTAGCCGAGTGACTTTGCCCCTAACAGTCGAAGAGGTGAGTTCTCATGCCAGACTTAATTGCTGTGTTTGTCGATCAACCTGTGTAATTATGTTGAAGGCTGACTTTATTTTTTTGTGCAGTATCAAGTTGCTCAATTGTTTAGCGTCGCCGAGGCTTCCAAAGACAACACCGGCGGCGGCGAGGGCATAGAGGTCCTGAAGAATGAGCCCTTCACCAACTACCCCCTGCTTGGCGGCAAGTACAACTCCGGACAGTACACTTACAAAATCTACCATTTGGCCAGCAAAGTGCCCGCGTTCATACGACTGCTGGCCCCCAGGGGCAGCTTGGAGATACACGAGGAGGCCTGGAACGCCTACCCTTATTGCCGCACCGTAATCACGGTAAAAAATACACTCGCGACAAGAGTGCTGTGGCTGTCATCTCTCCTAATTGTTTAACAACACTCGCAGCACTCTTGTTGATAAGAAACTGTAAGTGTTTGTACGGCGGTTTGCCGTATCTATGGTACGTGGGTTCCGAATTTTAAACAATTTTACGCGATTTGTTTATTTATCTTATCTATTAAAAAACAACACATGCCACGGACGGGTATGGCGTAATCAATCGTTTTTCTTTAATCGACGCTGCGCTCAATGACATGCGACAAGTTTTTTCAATTTATTACATACTAACACCAAACTATACATTCAACAAATACTTTGATTATTTACACATGCCACACGCATGGACCACTATGCTACCATTGATTACACTCCAATGGGACTCACAAACTTGATGGAGTCGTCAGGGACCCCTCTTTTGTACCAAAATATTATTTTCAAATTTTGACAGTTCACGCCGAATTGACAGTATTTTTCACATACTTACATAGTGGGCCATGACTCGTCGAGAACAGTGTGGCACGTTGTCAAAATAAAAACAAAACACATTATATGACACACGTCAAATTCTGACGTTTACTCTCATGATGGACGATTTTTCAGAACCCTACGTATATGAAAGAGAAATTTCGTATTGTAATCGAAACTTTGCATGCACCCGGTATAGGAGAGGACCACAATGTGAGTATTAATAATGTTTTCTTTTTCTTTCATTCCTTTTCCCGGGGGTGGTCGTTGCTGTCGACATAAAAAAAAATAAACGTAAAAACTCTACGTGTATCATACGCTTAACGCTTCGTGTGGTGCTGGGCTTGGTGTGGTGTCGTCAGAATCCCGGATATATGAAAGAGAACTTCGTTATCTGTATCGAAAGTATGCACATTGGCGACACGGGATCGCAAGATAACGTAAGTGATGACAGGAGAAAAAGAAAGTTTCAGTCATTTCGTGCGCAAGATGTGGTGGTTGGATCGTTTTGGGACTGGATGTGTGGGTTGACGATAGATGGCGCTTCGTAGAATTATCATTTGGTCTAGAATTTTACATCATCATCATTGGTAGCAGTAGAATATGGGGGATGCGATGTCGTTTTCTTGTCAGCGTTTGTGTTGTCGCCGCCGCAAGGAAATTTCTAACACCACAATCAGAAATAACTAACTCAACGGGGAGCTGATTTTATTGAATATTTAACGATCTGGCTTGTAATTTTTGTTTTGAAACAGTTTTATCGATTGTTTACTGACGATAATAAACTAGTAGTATGTGTAACACTATTAAAAATGAATTTAGCTGATTGGTGTGTCGAGGGTAGCAACACTACGCGGGTGATTACGGTTACGTACTTTACGATTTGAGTACACCGCCAGTTCAAGGTTGATAAGTTTTGGTTTTTTTTCTCTTCGTGATTAATTATGCAGTTCAATGGAAAATTAGAAACCAGTTTTTTGCAGCGAAACACTGTTCACATTGACGATATTTTCGCGTAATTACGCCAGGATTGCCCCACATTTAGTTTATGCAGGAGTGCAACAAATAAACGCGCCTTTACGTTTTTGCAAAGCGAGTTTATTTTCACGGCTCGGGGAAAAATTTAAAATTTGGTCGACTTTTTACATTCCGTCAAGGTCACGTTCGATATTTACCTCGAGATAAATAAGTTTTTATTATATTTATCCAGATAAACTTAGCAGGTATGCGAAGACCGTTTCACTTTTATCAAAGATTTCGTAATCCCGCATCAAGTTATGTGATTTGATCTGATAATTCAAATTCGTTGCGTACGAGCAGCAAAAATGGATGCGCTAATGCACAATTTATTAGCGGAATAAAATGTACAGTGATTTACTGGGACGTAAAACCGTCCAAAATGCAACTTGATTAAAATTTTATCATGCACTTAACTTGTGACCACACCTGCAAACAATTTGTAAAAAATAACATCTTTGAATTTATTTTATAACGAAAATTGCAAGTCAGTATCGATTAAATACGTCTTCATTTTCACTCATTAATTTAATTAAACGTTATTTTACCTCATTTTATGTAAATATTTTTAAACGAAAAAACTGTTTACATCATGAGGCTGGCACAAAATATTCACACTGGTTCCATTTATTACAAAAAAAAAAAATGTTTGTTTTCGAATGTGAATGTAAATTTTAATTATTGTATTGTTTGTTGTGTTTGTATTTTTTTGTGTCTGTGCTGGTTAATTTTTTAATTGGATTTTCTTAAAGTTGTCCCCAGAGAGAATTCTTGTTTTGGTTGGTTTCGTGACGGTGTCCGTTAATGTTGATTTTTTTGTTAAAATTCTGCAGATTTTGCGGTGTCGGAAGTATAGAGTGGGTGGTGGTCGGTATTTGCGGCGCCATCTGCCGTCGTAGTCCCAAAGCGGCGCCCGTCACCGCGGCGTCCTCGGTAATTTCTGTGGTGATGATCGTGTGTTGGCACAGGTCCACGAGCTTCCGGCCGACAAGCTGAGGCAGCGCGAAGTCGTCCACATCGACATAGCCAACGACCCGATCTCGTCCAGCGACTACAAAGAGAAAGAGGACCCGACCAAGTTCAAGTCGGAGAAGACGGGGCGGGGTCCGCTGGTCGGGCCCAACTGGAAGGCGACCGTCCAGCCGGTGATGACGTGCTACAAGCTGGTGACGGTGGAGTTCAAGTGGTTCGGGCTGCAGAACCGCGTAGAAAGTTTTATACAAAAGTCGGAGCGGCGGCTGTTCACCAACTTCCATAGGTGAGTGGGGGGGCGAGTCGGAGCCAGTGCAGACGAGCTGTTCCAGGCAAGTGTTCTGTTGGATGGACCTCTGGCACGGCCTGACCATGGAGGACATCCGGGCAATAGAGGACAGGACGCAGGAGGAGCTGGAGGCGTTGCGCCAGAAGGGCGAGGTGCGCGGGATGAAGGCAGAAACGGACTAAATAAATTCTTTGCATAATTATGTATAATTCTAGTGAATTTTAATTTAACTTGCGTCACAGGATACACCGTCAATTTGATTATTAGCGAACTGTATCGAAACGGCTGCACTTTTTTATTACTAGTAATTAGTAAATTAAGGTTTTTTTTGTTTCCTTCTACCGATAAGCGAATTAAATGCATTTAATATCGTAATCGATGTGATTTATTTGGTGTTTTAAGTATGGTTAGAGAGTTACCAAGGGTTTAGGTTGAGTCGGTGCAGTTCGTCGGTTATGTTGTGTTCAACAAAGAAAATAATGAAATGATGCTTTGAACAAAAAATCGACGACGATACTTAGACGTTTTGTGTTTTGTTTGTTTAGCTTTTAAAATATTTATTTCTATTTATTTTCATTATTTTCCTTTAATAAACACTCATTCCTCACGCCGTTTCTTTTTTCCCGTGACCGCTTCAAGGACAGGCGCGAAATTTGTTGCAATATGATGAGACGGAAGCCATTTTGACCGAATTTCCGCGTCGTACTTTGCATTATATTGTAAATGTTATCGAGTAGTTGTTAAAATTATTGTTAGAATTTGGGATCATGTTGACAATATATTTAGGACTTGTAAATTGTCTAATCTGTAGTTAGCGAGCCGGCGGGCGGCGCCCCTCCGATGAATTTTTCTATGACAAATTGGGGCCCCCAACCGGTCTCGGTGTCAAAATGGTTTTTCCTAGCGAACATGTCAATTATGATTGTTTTTTAGTCCGGTCCTAACCGCAAGATGGCGCGACAACTACTTAATTTCGACGTAGTATTATAGTTAGGTTTTTTTAACACTGGTTTATTTTATTATTTCTCGTGGATATAATACGTGGCTACAGTTCCAATAATATTACAATTCGTGTTGGCATTTTTAAATGTGTACGTGTAAAACTATTAATTTTAAACTGCATTCTAGTTTCTAGTTCCAAGTATGTATGTAATACTGTGTAAAAAGTTGTACACAAGACGTTAATAAAATTAGGAGTAACCATGTTAACACCAGACACCTTTTAACACCTTTTTAACGTTCTGCTCAATTGAGCGACTAAAATTCGCTTGTCGCGTGGACGATACCTGAACCTGGGGCCCGTTCTTCCTGGGCCACTCCGGCCCTGTCCGTCGAGAACTTCCAAGTGATTTAATATCTCGGAACGTGCCTGGGGCCCGGTATTTCCTCTCTGTCACGTCTAACCTTGGCCCACTATTACGTCATACAAGATAGCACAATGAAACGTTTCCTTTCACTAGATAGACTTTTAGAAAGTCGGCGTAAAGTAAGCGCGCGTAGCGCACCGTTTTTTGATGTCTTGCTCAGTTTCATAACCACAAAAAGACCAACAACGATGGGGTGCTCGACATCCAAAGTTGAAGTTTCCCGCTGTAAGTGTCAAACGCTCGTTTGTTTTTATTGTCAACATAAACATAACCTTCAAACTGCTGTGTCTTCTCCGGAGCTGAGTGGTGGCCGCGGGAATGAGCGTCAGCGGCGGGGCCCGCTGCAGAATCAAGCTGATCGTTCGAGGCAAGCGTTCTGTCGTGTTTACCAAACTTAACCACACTCCCTTACGTCAGTCTTGACAACGGTGCATCGATCAGCGGGGCGCCATGTACACCGCTCTTTCTGTGGCGACCCACGCCTTGAAATACGTACAAATTTATCGGTGGTTTTCAGCAACGGACGCCGCCAGAGATGACGACTACGTCGAGGGGGTCGTCTGCAAAGACTCGGACATCAAAGACAACGAGATGAAGACGTTCGACCTGGGCGAGGGGAAGGTGCTGCTGGTGCGACAGAAGGGCAAGCTGAGCGCTTTGGGCACCAAGTGCACGCACTTGGGGGCGCCGCTGTCGGGGGGCGCGCTCGGGGACGGCAGGGTGCGCTGCCAGTGGCACGGCGCCTGTTTCAACATCCTCAACGGCGACATCGAGGATTATCCAGGTACCCAATTTCGGTTTTATTAACAGCGGATTGTGGTAATTGTCTGCGCGAAGCTTTTATCTCGAGATTTTGAGTGTTCTGATAGCGATCTCTTTATGGGGTCAATTAACGCAATTGCATCATAAAACTTGATGCACGTCGAATGATTGCGAGATATCAATAGGAAAAATTCGACTTAAGTGTGTTGTAAAGCCGCTGTGCTTAGTCGTGCATGTAGCGCCCTCCGGTGGGACAACCCAAACACGTCGACTTACCACAGTTGCAGAGTTGCCCAAGTCGATCATGAGGTAAAGATAAACTTTGGAAAATCGCATTGAAGGAAATGACTTGCGCATTTCAAGGACTGCGTTAATTCTAAGTAGTTTTGCTAACAAAACGACCGCTAATTACTTGTTATTTATTGTCCTTTGGCAGAAACTAATCGCAGGCTACTTAAGTAGTCGCATATTAATTGGTTTTGTATTGTTCTGTGGGAATCGCACTGAAATGCAGCAAAATCCAACGGCGGCGCAGTTTCTTTAGCACAATTAATTGAAACCAGTTGGTGGGGTTGCCAAGTTTACATTTTGAATTATTTTCGCATAAGGCCTTCGGAACATTTATGGAGCGTCCAGATGTATTTGGTGGGGCGTGCGGGAATGCGAATAACATTTCTGAGTGCGACGGAATTTTTATCTTCATTCGAACAATCTAAAAGAAATAGAATCTAGAAGAAACAGGAACTGGTTTTGTTTATTTATTTTTTTGAAGATAGGTAATGGTTGAACCTCGAACGCGGAACCAATTTTATGTTTATCAATAAAAACAGGAAGAGTAAACAAGTTGATAACGTGG
The DNA here is from genome assembly GCF_963966145.1 of Tenebrio molitor. NCBI lineage: Eukaryota > Metazoa > Arthropoda > Insecta > Coleoptera > Tenebrionidae > Tenebrio > Tenebrio molitor. The sequence goes on from NC_091049.1 coordinate 2,511,374, forward strand.
AACAAACAAAAATGAATTTATTGTGAAATATGCAATTTCCAAATATTTGGAGATTATTTGTAATGAAAGGAACGTAACATCAAAGAACAGTATTTTTAGAACGAGTGTAAAATGTATCTATAAATTAAAATGATAATGTCGTCGAAACAATTTCGTCCATTTTGATTTTCTTTCGAACATTTCGTAAAATAATTTAGATCTTCGGCGCCATTTGCGAAAGGTTTTTTTATTGCCTTCTTATCACACTTTATCAGACCCTTTTACGAAAACACCAAAAACTTTTAATCCTTTCGAAATGAGGCCAATCGAATTATTTTATGATTCCCTTATTTGTGACATAAATTGATGATTAATCGAAAATGTAATCAGCTTTTTTATTTTGCTTGAATGAAATCGAATGAATTATGTTTTGGTCGCCGGAAAAAGTAGCGAATATTTTTTATTTCTTTCAACTGTCATAAATTCTCATTTTTCTCCTTTGTAAACTGCCTCCAAACTGCTCTAAAGCAAAAAATAGCAGATAACCAACCGTTGCCCTAGACAACACATTCAAAGTGACATTTCTTGAAAAATTTGTCAAAACTGTCAAAAGCAAATGCGAAATCATTTTTAATAGATTTGGAAGCTTTGGGGACGTCGTTTCAAACAATAAAAGTTTGTATGCAACTCATTTCTGTGCAAATTGGGCTTTTCTAATTGCCCGAGAGGCCAGATTGAAATACGAGCGTAGCGAGGATTTTAAGGCCTCGTTGCATAAATAACTATTATAAAACATTTCGAATTAATATGGGTGACAGTGGTGTTTGTATCTGATTGATGAACGGAAGAAATTATTGATCAGAAGTTAGGTAATTAACCTTTAACCTTAGTAAATTATTATCCAGCATTGGTTTTTTTGCGGTGTAAAATATATTGAAGGTCAGTAGAAAGGGATAATTGGGCAGAAAGTGGGTAAACATGTAAGCAAAGAATCGGTAAATAAATGAAAAACCAGTGGCAGGAAAAAAGTAGGGGTTAATCAAAAGTTAAATCAATTTTAAGAACCAGACGAAGAAGGTTGGATGTGTTAATAAAACGCAAGAGAGTTGAAAAATATAAACAAATAAAAAAAGTAAGTAAAATAAAGAGTTGAATGAGGTTATGTAACGTGAAAATGAAAATACATCTCCTTTGTTCTCAAAGAAGGAAATTATTTTTTGAAAGTAAGTTCGGCAAAAGTATAATAAAGTAAAATTGTTGTCTTAATATCAGTAGTAAAGTAAGTAACTAGTTGTACGGAAGTGTCAAGACTTTTTAAAAATTTATGTTGACATTTTAATACAAATTAAAGGGGAAAAAAGAACAAGAAACTCGAACAAAATCACAAACAAGATTAGAAATAATAAGTAGGAACCCCATGGAAGAACTTAAAATGCAAAAGGGACCGGAAATTAAAGGAAACCTTCAAATGATGAACACATTTTTTGACAATCATGTCGTTTACTTTGAAATCGTTTTAGAGGTGAATTCAGATGCAATGTTGCCACATGTTTATTGAAGTGAAATGTAAAAGAGTTTTTTCGTGGAGATGCTGCACGTGGCACAATAATAATTGTAAACTGGATTATAATAAGCCTACAAAAATGTTATTGCACCAACCTGTAAAAGACACTGTTAAAATATCGATTACAATAATCAAAATAAATGTTGTCAAAAGTGACATATTTTTCGTATTATAGTCCAATTTTTTCCCCTTTGAGGTGACGTCACGATTTCCTTCCTCGTTTTCTCTTTATTGAAACGAAAGAAACAGAAAAAAAAAACAAAAAAAAGCACGTTTATTTATTGATGGTCACTTTGAGGTTATTTTATGCTCCTGTGAATTTGACAATTTTTAATTTCTTTCACTTATTACATTCATTACAAACTTAACCTTTCGAAGCAATTGTCAACAAATTTCACACATTTATAGTTATTTATGATCAATTCAAATTTGTTTCTGATCCTAAGTCAAACATACGTAACATATAGATACTGACGTCATCGCAAAAGAGTAAAAATTGGACTATAGTAGAGAACTTCCAAAGAAAGTTGGCCAAAAAGTGTTGCGTGCACAAGGAAGAATTCATTTTTGCTTTGAAAAAATTAGTAAAAACGTTTTAGGTGTGGATTGTCAAACTCGAGGTTGCTTAAAATTTATGATACCTTGTAAGCCCGCCTAGTTACTTTTCCTGGTAGTGCCAACTTAACGACAAGTCCCCAATATACATCTATAACGTCCGACCATACCAGATCTATGGGAAAAGGTGAAATAAGGGATATTTTTTTTAAATATAGAAAATATTCCTAAATTTACAATTAACGAAAATGTCTCCTTCAATAGATGACTTTTAATAATATCCCATGATCAGAAAGCTTATCTCTTAGAATCTTAGATTATTATAACTCGCGAGCAATAAATTTTGGTCGTCAATGTCATTTCAAAATTTGGTTGGATTGTCACAAATTTAAAAAATTTCCTTAATGTCACAACATGATGATAGGTTATGATATTTACGAACGTTTTACAATGGAGCATTTTCCAATGCGTCAAAGAATGCCATTGACGACCAAAATTTATTGCTCGCGACTGTATATGATACTCGTTTTATAAAAATGAAGGTCCCCTGAAGACATATGAACAGAAAAAATGGCATTTGCTAGATTTGAACATCAACCATTAGAGCTTGTGCCAACTCTCATGATCGATGACCTTGACAAAAGCTGCGCGAAGGCGGAGCCCAATTTTGATAAGTGAAACCTAAAAACGTCTGTCGTTTGGTTAAAATTTTCAGGGTAGCGCCAAATTTGCATTTTGCACTGTCCAACGGTTTGGACTAGAATGCCCGACATTGTCTAGAGACCTGTCGCCAAATAAACAGCAACATAAATTAGCTCACAAATCTGTAAAGTGTGAAAAAATAGTACCAATGTTTTTAGTTCGAATAGTACAGCCGCGTCGGTACGCATTTTGGTTTCTGCGTCATCGATCATGAGAGTTGGCACGAGCTCTACCTACCAAATTCAAATATTAACAGCTACACGCGCATTTCATTCCTACATGGGATTGTGCTAATGGTAATAAAATAAGACAGTGAGTTATTACTTTCACGTAGTTGCAATTACGATTTATTTGTCACGTTATAAATCAAAAATAATTGAGTCACCTGAAACATTGACGAATTTATTTGATGTAATTTGTATACAATTATTGATAAAGATAAAGACAAGAATTAGCTAATAATCTCTATAATTTTTTTCTATCAACTAACTAGACACTCCTCGCTTTTACACATAACAGTTAACAAACAGAGAGTTGCTAACAATGAAATTTGATAAATTTGAAGTTTACCATCGAAGGTTCATTTTTGTAATAGCATAAACATAACCGGCATAACCAAAAATGTTTTTAATGTCGTCTCAAGTTAAAAAATTGAGTGAGTGCGAATTACGAGACAAAAAACACCAGTATTTTTCAATTGTTTCATTGCCCACAGACCCAGTCATTGTTGATCACGCTGTACATTTATTATCGTAAACTTTCTTGTTGACAATCCAACTCGAAAATTTTTCACCAATCAAATTGCAGCATTGTTCAAATTTGGACCAATCAAATTGATTTATAGTGATAAAACGTGCAAAATTCTACTCTCTGCTTACACCAATTTAAAATTTCTTCTCGATATCATAATGTCATGACACAGAAAATCTTGTCACAAATAGAAATGTTTTGTGTGCTCAATGATTTGTTAATAAAGTCTGTTGTCTTTTTTTTTATATATAATCAATTGTCAAAGTGTGTTCAGGTTGGCAGAAAATTCGAAACAGTGAATTTTATAAATCACGTTTGAAACTTTACTTTTGAAATTGTCACCGATTGTCACATTTGAAAATTTAAATTAAACACGTGTCTTTGTCTTACACTCATAATCATAAACATATAACATATGCAACATAACCTCAATAATGATCTAGGGGAAATCTAGGGTGAAATTGAGATAGAACTGGACCAAATGTCAATGATTTTTAACATACAGTTTGGTCTTTTTCTCTGTATTTTGACACTGACAATTGATTATAAAAAAAGCACGGACTATAAGTAGTAGCTGGTAATTAGTTGAGTTAGTGCATTCATTCCGTTATTGAGACAGAAGTAATTAGATACCTCGTATAAATAATAAAACATAAAAATGACATAATAAAAATATGAATAAAAAAATCTCTCACTTATTTTGCCGCAACCTAAACCTACACTTGTTTTCTATCTTTTTCTGCTTTTTTCCACCGAAAGTTCTTGTAATCGCAATTTATTTATGTTAAGTTTTTACTAGCCTTATAAAAATCATTTTTATCTATTACCTCGTACAATGTTGCCACATCTATTTCACGTAAATGTCAAATCTACCCAAATCATTTTCAATTTTCAATAATTAATAAATATTTAAAATTTCAGTCATGAGTCACATACTATAATCTAATGAAATAGAAAAAAAATTTACCTGTTTACATTATGTATATTTTTTGTAACATAAAGATATAAATACAGAGTGTCCACGTAATAAATTTAATCACCAATAGAACCAACTCTTTAAAATGAACATTTTTTTACATATTGATCTTTTTTTAATCAAATATTATTGTGCGTGAAAATGTTTTTGTGCGGTAAAAACAATTTTATGAAGAAAAAACGACCGCTGTTTTACACCAACAGTTTTCACTTCTTTTCATTCGAATATTTTAATCAAGTAATTGATTTCATATAAATGTTCATCAAGTGGGCTGTGCATTTGTAAAAGCACCTTTAATTTAGTTACATTACAAAAGTCACATTTATGAAGATCATGTCCAATAAATCTTTACTTGGTAAAAATACACAGACAAAAACAAATAAGAATTACTTTAATTTAATCAGTAAAAAGACGTAACGTTGCTTTTGAAATCAGCGATGTTAAAATGGACAAAAACTGAAAAATTAGTCAAATCGGGAGAAAATCAGATTTTCATGGCTTGCTTAGATGCACATTTATATGAAAATGAGTATATATTAATTCTTTTTTCGTGCTTCGTTTATCAATGGATGTTAAAACACATGAGTCGGTATGAATTTTAACTCTTTCGACGAATTTGCGGAAAAAGTGATAAATAATTTATTTTTTTTATTTTAACGAGTCGTCTCCTATTTGTGGTTAAATTTATTACGTGGACTTCCATAACACCCGGTATATGTATTTTGATTACCACAGTCCTGGACTAATACCGTGCGATCAACAATTATTTAGATCATGGATGGCTTTGAATTTTGAAACGTATTTCCAAATCTAGACTTTCAGATGCTCTGGATGCACGGAAGTATTTTGGGTTGCATATACTGTCGCGAGCAAAAAATTCTGGTCGTCAATGTCATTTCAAAATTTGGTTAGATTGTCACAAATTAAAAAATGTTCATGTCAACAAATTGTCAAAAAAATGAGAAAAAAATGACAATTAATGTCATACCTACAGCATGATGATAGGTTATAATATTTTTCCACTCTCTACATGGTAAGTACGTTGTTATGACATTGATTTGGTGGATGTAGGTACAACTTTTTTGACCTACCGTTGGTTACTATTAACGACGGGATGTAAGTAACCACTTACCTCCCTCGGGGAAATAAGTGACAAAAATTAAACCAAACAAAACACTAATATGCCTTATGGTAACGTTTATTCAATTTCTGTGGCAGGGGGAAGGAACATGAAGCGTTTGCAGCCTCAGCAACTTCCATTTCTCGTTTAATTTTGTTCAAATTCATTTTACAAACTTTTGACACGACGCTTTTAATATTGACGTTTTGTGTGATGAAAGTCGTAGCAACCGGCAACAGATATACTAATATTTTATTCAAATATTTAAAATAAATTCATCAAAAAGAAAATATGCAGTTCAAAATAACTTTGAGAGTGGAAAAAATATTATAAACAATTCGGGAGGTAACTAATTTAACCAGTCTTGGATTCTATTGCTACCCCTCGCTATCGCTCGGGGGCAAACTTGTCCTCGACAGGTAAATATTAGTTACCTCCCTTAATGTTTAAATAACTATTACTTCCATTTTACAATGGGGCATTTTCCATTGTGTCAAAGCTTGATTTTGACGACCATTTTTTTTTGCTCGCGACAGTACTTGTTTGAATTTAAATTTGAAAATTTTACTGAAACCAAACAGGCAACAGCACTGTCCATTCTCTTTATTGAAAACACCATTACGATTTAATTATGAATCTTTTATGTTCCGAAGAAAAAAACATTTTTGAGTTAAAATTTGATTCATAGTGACAGTTGTTTGACGTTTATTAGCTGAGTTAGCAAAGACGCTGTGAAAGTCATAGCCGCCCCTTATCTACGGTATTATTATTAATTTTGTTTACGTTTGGTTTTGTATTTTTCAATTAATTATGCAAACATGTTTATATTTTTGCTCTATATTGTGTTCTTTGGACTTAATTATTATTTTTGTTGGTATTTATTGCAGCATAACTCGGTAAACATTGTTGTTGTTGTAAATTGTTTATTCACCGTTAATTATTTTAATTATTATTAAAAACTCAATCATTTTATTGTAACGAACGGCTAATAAATCTACCTGCACTGTGAATAATTTGTTTTCTGTTGGAAATTTGCGGTTAGGTTAGATCACGAACCGAAGAGATTTGGAAGACCCCAGCGATAATTTATAAAAAAAATACCAGTTTCATTTCATTTGTGATTGGTCAATAAAATACTTAGAAAACAATCCTCTTGTTCATTATTACTGTGAATTCTTCTTGAGCCTTTTAACCTGTTTTAAGTTTTACTAGAAATGTCGCTACAGCAAGACATTTATGCTAATGAGGAATAAAATTTCTCTTACATGTTATTGTAATTAAGTTATGTATATTGCAAAAAAAATGTGTTCGATTCAGTACCTACATTCTCTTGATTGGATTTTTTCCTCGCAAGCTTTTATGGAGGTTTTTGTGAGGATCTAATATTGTTATTTAACTGTACCTAATAAGAATACTTTTGTATTGTTTTGGTAACTTTTGCAGGGGTGGACTCGCTGCCATGTTACCAAGTCAGCGTGGAAAACGACGAGGTAAAAGTCCGCGCCAAACGCACCCACCTGGAGAGCAACAAGCGCGTCAAAGCCATGACAAAACGCGACAATCGAGAGGCGCAACACATCGTTGTGATAGGTGGAGGCCCCTCGGGAGCGGTGTGCGTCGAGACCCTCCGCCAGGAGGGCTTCTCCGGCGAGATAAGCCTAGTCTGCAAAGAAAACTGTCTCCCCTACGACCGGGTCCTCGTCAGCAAGAGCATGGACTTCAACATCGAAAACGCGCAGTTCCGAAACGACCAGTTCTACAAAGACAACGGCATCGACGTGTTCAAGGGCGTCGAAGCGACAGGCGTGAACACCACCCAGAAGATCGTCAACTTGAGTAACGGAAAAACGCTCAGCTACGACAGACTGTACATCGCGACGGGCCTGAAAGCCAACAAAGCCGACATCCCGGGTGCAGACCTGGAGAACGTGGTGGTCCTGCGCGACTACGAGCACTCCCGCGTCACCAACGCCCTCCTCAACGAGAACCTGCAGGTCGTGGTGCTGGGCGCGAGCTTCGTCGCGCTGGAAGCGGCGAGCTACTGCGTGGACAAAGTGAAGAAGGTCACGGTGGTGGCCAGGGGCAACGTCCCCTTCAAGCCCCTGGTGGGCGAGGAGGTGGGCGCGGCGTTCAAGAAACTCTTCGAGGAGAAAAACGTCCACTTCGTCACCAACTCGGGGATGACCCGCTGCATCGACAACGGCGACGGCAAGGTCGCCAAGGTCGAGCTGGTCGACGGCACGGTTCTCGACGCCGACCTGGTGGTCATGGGGGTGGGCAGCAGCTGCCTCACCGACTTCCTCAAAGGCTCGGGCGTCGAGCTGAGGCCCGACGGCACCGTCGAGGTCAACGAGTACTTGCAGAGCAACGACCCCAGCGTGTACGTCGGCGGCGACATCGCCTACGCCCCCGTCTGGTCGCACCACAACCAGAAGGCGGCGATCGGGCACTACCCTCTGGCGCACTACCACGGCAAAATCGCCGCCTTGAATATCCTAGGCAAGGCGAGGAAACTTGAAGCCGTTCCTTACTTCTGGACCAAGTTGTTCGGGAAAAGTCTCAGATACGCCGGCCACGGCAAGTACGACGATATTGTTTACATCGGGGACGTGGGAAAGCTCAAATTCGTCTCGTTCTATTTGGACGGCGACGAAGTCGTCGGCGCAGCTTCTGTGGGGTGGGACCCCGTCGTCTCGCAGTTCGCCGAAGTCTTGGCGCAAGGGAAAAAATTGTACCGCAAGGACGTACAAGGGGACGATCAGTTCCAATGGACCAAAATGTTGCACAGCGCTTAAGTAACTAACTGTGATGAAGATACAAAAGCCTCAGTATTTTTGTTTATAAATTATTTTTTTAACGTTGCTATTCTTGTAGATATTATTCACATCCACAACTTAGATAATATTTTTTTAGTTGTGTTATTACTGTTAATAAATGTGCCCTTGAGCAAATCCAAATATATAGTTTTATTTGAGTTCTGTTTGAAACAACATAACCTCAATTATTTTTATTCCTAACATTCACAATCCTAAGGTACTAAATTTAACAAATTAACTAGTCCCACGCCTCTTTGTACCTCAAGTGCCCCAACACCGACTCAATGGTGATATTGTCTTTGAAGTCCTTCTTGCGAGTGATCATTTTGAGAAAATTTTCTTCGCGTTTTCCCAGCTCTCGAGCGTGCCCGAACGATTGTTCCTAATCAAATCATTGAATTATTAATGGTAAAGAAAGCAGTACCGTGGACTCACTGGAGTCAAGTACGAATGCCTCAAGTAGAACATGTTCTTTTCTTGAATCTCGAAATCGTTGCGTAATTGTTGGACGTCACTTATAGTGACGGGCTTGCTTAAACGGTCCTTTCCGCGCCAAATGTGCCCATTTGGCATATGTTTCCTCCTACAAAGGGCGCCAAACAGCCTCATCTTCCTCACCTAACCTCACCAACTTAGTTTAGAAAATGACCACCAGAGAACTTTTCAAAACATAACCCAACTTGTCCAACCTAAAAAATGGCAAATTTCTTCCTCAAAATCGGATTCAGTGTAATTAACACGTGCAAAGCTCGCCGAGAAACTGTACAACTCGTGTCTCTCCACCACACCGCGCGTAAAAGTACTTTTTGTGGTAAAATCGGCGTGCCGGTGACGTTTCAACATAACCTCACTTTTAATACTCAAAATCGAGTTTTGTCCGGCTCCAGATCCATCACGACGGATTCGCACGGGATTCAGGACAATATTTCCGCCCTCCAGTTGAAGAAGCGATTGATTCGGAAGAAAAAAATCTTGGAGGACGAGTTAAGCAGACCTCCGGGGTTGTACAGCGTTGCGGCGTTTGCGACTGCAGAGGAGTACGATCTCGAGGCGTTGATTAAGGGGCTAAAAGAACTAGATTTGTACGAACCGAAAGTTATTAAAAACACGTCAGATGTGGTGCACGCGGTTGCGAAATATCAAGTCGAGAGCGAGCCCCGGGAGATTTTTTTCTTCCGCGAGGGGAGTGTCGTGTTGTGGAACGTAACCGACTTGGAGAGCAGTAACGTGTTGAAATTTTTACGGCAATACGAGTCTGACAGTTACTCGGAACGCCTGGTCCAGCAAGAGAATGAACTGATGAATTATAGGCACCAGGCGGAAGGACTGCCAAGCGCCCTCGATAAAGATGGAGATCTGTTAGTTGCCACCGCGGACAGCACCGAAATCACTCTGGATAAGTACACATATTCGAACGCGATGACGCTTTCCGTCAAACTGGCAATCTGGGAGGCCTCCCTTGAGAGATACATCGATACAATCGAATTTGTCACTGAAGACTTGAAAAGAGGCAACAAAATCAAAATGTCACAAGAGGAGGTTCTAAGGAAACACGGCGAACTTTTCGCGCTAAGGCATCTAATAAATTTAAGCTCGGATCTTCTAGACACGCCGGATTTTTACTGGGAAAACGAGCAGCTCGAGTCTTTGTACAATCAAGTGTGTAATTATTTTGCAATTGCCAGGAGGACTAAAGTGAGTTGGAAACGCGACATGTGCATTAAATAAATCTGTTTTGTAGGTTATGAACGAAAAAATTAATCACTGTGTGGAGTTGATAGAGCTTCTGTCGTCGCATCTTAGCGACAAGCACCACATCAGACTGGAGTGGATGATCATTATTCTTATTATGGTAGAAGTCGGTTTTGAAGTGATCCATTATGTTGATAGATATTATAGTTAGTAAGGTCAAACAGATAATTTTTATACACCAAAATGTCAATGGAGATTTTATAAAAAATAAGAAAAGATATGTATGATAATAAAAATGGTTTATTTATTATATATAACGAAGCGTAAGAGTTTATATTTGTGGACAAATAAGGTCTACGCATACGTCCTGACCTGACTTGACTTTCAACATAACCTCAATTTTTCGTTTCATCAACAGATTATTGCGAAAACTAACTAAACTGCGGTAAAACCATATAAAAATGATAATAAAGTGTGTTTGCCATTGTTGGGACATAATAATAAACAATTTATCCTGGGGGCAGGCCACATAACCTCACATCTTGTTGACTTGACTTCGAGCCAAGTTATGTTGTAACATAACCTCAAATTTTCGCCTAATTAGAACAACAGCAACAGATTACAACGTTTGGGACTAAATCACAGTAAAATAAACGACGTGTCCTTCCATCTTTTTCACAGTTCTATGATGGACTTCAAAAAACTAGTCCCGTTGATCAGTTTAGTTGTGGCAATCACGAACTCGACGTTCGAATCCTCCTGTTGCGATAGGAAGCGCAACGCGGAAATCTGCAATGACACATTTCAACCCTCGACTTTGCGCTAAACAACGTAACAACCTCTGCAAAAGTGCACCCGCCGATGAAAAACACCAGAACCACCTGGGGGGCGTCGGAATTATTTTGCGCCAGCGTGTTTGGCACTGCTGGGGTCTCGTCGAGAGTGGGTCCCGGCAGCAACCCTAACACGTCTTGCAACTGTTTCCAGCCACCGTTTTTGGTGACTTGCTCGGCGAGTCGCACGCTCAAGGGGGCGTACACGCTGTGGACGTAGCTGATGTCGGTGGGGGTGATCTCGGAGGTGTCTTCCATCGTCAGTCGGAGGGCTTTGCGCAGGACTGTGTACTGCCTAGTTCCCGACTGGACCTTCAGCAGTCCGACCTTCTCGAGCTTGGTTATGGCCAACAAGGCCTGCATCCCGTACACCTAAGAGAAATCACAAGAGATTGTCGAAATCGGTGGTTCAATGATTGTATTACTTGGATCAGCTCGCGTTTGTAGTGTTCGAGGATTTTGGGCTTGAGCCCCGAGCTGGTGATGCACTGGAGGCAGATGAGCCTCAAGACTTTGACGAGGGGCTTGGCGTTCGCGATCATGTCCTCGATGTACGGACTCGCCTTGTCCACCTCGATGCAGTTGAGGAACTCCTGCTCCGTCTGGAGCGTGTCCAAGAATTCGTAGCTGTCGGTGACTTCTTTGATGCACTCGGCGACGGCCGTGTGGTGCGCGAGCGCCTTCTTCTTGGCCAAGATCTGCGGCAGCTTCTGCACGTAGAGCCTCATCTCCTGGACCGACCTCTCCTGGGTGTTCTCGATCTGCGCGGTGATCGCCTTCGCCTGCTTGGACAGGTACGCCCCGACCGCGTTGAAATTCTTGTCTCTGATGTCGGCGAACAGCTTGTCGGCGGAATTCAAAATGATCTGTTTCTTGTCTTCGGACAGCGACTCCGACGTGCGCTCCTCGCTGCTGAGGAAGTGGTCGATGGGGAAGTTGGCCGTGGAGTTATTAATCCCGAAAATCTCGTCGATCAAGCCTTCGTACGTCAACTGCGTCGCCAAGGGGGTTATCAGATCGACGGAGCGGTCGATCAGCAAGATCTGATCGATCGCCGAGGTCTGATTGGCTCTGGACGGCGCGTTCGTGTTGTTCTTCTCGCGCTGCAGCCGCGTCACCAGTTCCCACACTTGGCGCGCGGCGGCACCTTTGCCCCAAACCCGCGGAATCGGCCCGTACAGCTTTTGTAAGAACACGATGGCTTGCGCGGTTTGGTACAAATAAGTCGGGTCGTTCTCCAGAGTATACTCTCTGCACAAAATACAAACTAACTCTACAATTAACAATCCCACTGGCTTACCTGAAGACTTCTGAAATCTCCATCGACACCACATCCGAGTCAAAAGGGAACAGTTCGCACCGAAACTCCTCCACCAAACTAACACTCCCGAAGACCCCGTTGTGCTTGAGTCTCTCCATGCACAGGAGACTCTTCTTGGGGACGAAGAACACGTGGTACTGCTTCTTCGAGCCGCTTTTGGTCTTGCTGTCCGCGTGGACGTTGTAGCCCACGTAGTCCATCAGGTGGAGTTTGGGGCGCGTGATGAAGATGACGTGAGCGACGTCTGTCTCGGGGAGAGGCGTCGGCCTCAAGGGGAACATCTTCGTGACGGAGTGCTCGCGCAGCACCGCGTACTGGGCGATCAGACCCACGGGGCCCGCCAGGGAATTGTCCCATACGATGGCTTTGGGGCCTTGGCATCTCTCCAACAGGTTGATCAAGTTGGTGCGAGCCGACGTTTGGATGAGGGAGATGTCCACGCGCCCCCCTTGCAGATGGCTCGACATTTTTAGGTTAACTGTCAACGCTGACAGCTCACCAATTGTTTATCAACAAATCGCTTCAGGGGCGGCGCACTCAAGGGGGACAAATATTTCTCTATGATAAATCTAATCCAATGTCATTTACGCAAGCTTATCGTGGGGAAAAAGAAATAATAATCTTGGGAAATTCCTCAGACGTTCTTGTAACCAGCCGATAAAAATCTTTATCTATTTTTATGTAATTAAACGCAATCGATTTTATTGTTTTTACAGAGAATGAAAAAAAAATCAAATTCAAAGAAGATACTATTAGTATTATTTATAGCCCCTCTAATACTTAGTATTAGAGGGGCTATAGTATTATTATTATTAAACTACACCAGTCACCTTTGATGCCACATTTTTTCATTATCTCTTATCAAATTCTGTTTTGTAAGAATTTTTTTACAACACGCCAAACACTACTTTTTAGTTTAAATCGCTATTGCAGAAAATTTGACTAATTTTTATTTTATCACAATCTAAATTGGTGGTTGGGAACGCCTATGCCGCTCCGTCGTGTTTTTAACTGTGATTTGTTGAAAACTCGAGAGATGTCGCTACCGCTTACGACTTCCACGGGGTGACGCCTGCCTGTTGATAAAAGGCAGACGCAACGCTACTATCTTCAGCTTTGCGCAGTGGCAATATCGTAACCGATGAGGTTTATCCGAGGTGCGATTATTGCTAGTTGAAAACTTTAACCAATACCCCGCCATGTGCACGTGAAATATCGTGCGCTACGGCAATTTTTGGAAGCCTCTACGGGGGCTTACTAATTTAATTAAAACAGAAGTTTTTAGTTTACTAATTTAAGATGAAGGAATTAATTTAGTAATCTTGTTGCAATAAAATGTATTAATTATTAAAACTTCTAATTAGTATTTAGTACTAATAAAGCTACTGCGGCACTCACTACTTAATTAGAAGTTTTAATTAATTAATACATCGTAGTGAAATGACTAAAGTATCTAACTATATCGAACCTTCAGAAAGTTTGTAGTCAAGCAGGTATGATCTCCTTGCGTCAAAGCAAGCCACTTGACCACAAATGTTTTTGACGCCTTCAGAATTGTCTTAATGGATGTCAGAGGAGAACTTCACTCTTAATGAAGCACAAAGAAGAATTTCTTAGTCTGCGGTGTATTTATTTTGAAGACTTGATAGATACAAACATTGTTACTCCAAGAACCTTAACAGAATGTTCAAGACCAACCAAATGAACTTGTAAACTAGAACCACCAAAACAACAATAGTGCTATAATGTAGAACTCCTAAGAAGACGTGTCTTCGCTTAGCCTTGGGTAGAGTATGCAAGGGATCCTTGATCGTGTGCACCCTCGCGGCTATCAAGCACTTCTGAACAAAGTTCCTCCACTCCAACTGGTCCATACAGAACGGAAACACCTCTCTGTCCTCGTGGTTCATCTTGTCCCAAAGCCTTTCGGTGCGCGTCTGTTCGAACGTCCAAGAATTGACCGTGAAGGGCGCCACAAGCTCGCACCCCTTATTGACCCTGTTAAACAGTTTGACCATTCTGAAAGAACCCTAAGCACTGTTCGCCCCACTCGTGTGATCTTACTTGGGCTGCTTGCCTAAGCACAACAAGACAAAGTCTGCGAGCTGCGCCGGAACGTTCTGGAACAAGTGCTCGCAAACCTTCCACAGCGTCCTGTTCTCGGTGGTGATGAGGAACGTCCACCAGACGCTCAGCACGCTGGGGCACATCCTGAAGGTGCAGACGCCGAGGTCCAAGAACTCACCTGGCAAAACCTTGCAGGTTTTTCAGCGTGTGCAAGAGAGATATTTACCCCAGGTGATGGTGTTGGTCTTGGAGCCGGCGTAGTTGTAGATCGATTCTTGTGCGGGGTTCGTTCCGATGTCCCAGGCTGCGCTCAGGATGTGGTTGACCACGTAGTCTAGAGGGACAAGGGCGGCGACGCCGTTTCTGCGAGTGAGCATGCAGTGGCAAACGCCGGTGTAGATGCCCATCGCGAGCATCTGGAAGCCTTGGAAGGAGTCCGTCCAGCCTGGTTCTGGCTCGTTGACTGATCCTACAACTAGGCCCAAGATCTCGCGTCCTTTGACGACACCAAGAGACTTACTTATTCCTGGGCGCAGGATACCAACAGGCAAGTCTCCACCTTCTTCTCGTATCACGTGCTCCGCGATGGCTTTGGTGAAGGTGTACGTGTTGGGCCACTCGCCCAATATCCTACAAGAAACTACCATTGCCCACTCCTTCCAAGAGCACTTTTCCACTCACCGGCCCAGATTGGTCTGCACCATCTGGTCATCCATCGCCTCCAAACTGTCGAACAACTGCGCAGCAGTCATTGGAGGTTCGTAGAACTTCTCTTTGATCTCACCCTCTTGGACGCAGTTGGAGTACGCGGTCGAAACGTACAACAGAGCCTTTGCACAAATAAAAATCAACTCTTCACTTTCTGTTCAAATCACCTTCAGATTCTTTGTTGTCCTGGCCATCTCCAGAATACTTTGGACGGATCTGACGTTTGTGTAGCTCGCCAGACGCAGTTCCTCGTCGAATCTTACACAAGCGGAGGTGTGGATGATGCACGTGGTCTCGGCTTGTACCATCTTGTAGTTCTCTGGAGTTAAGCCCAGATTGGGCAAACAACAGTCGCCACTCAAGACACTCACTTTCCCTTTGAACTCCGCTCGGTCTTGGCTCAACGACTGGAAGCACTGCAAACAAGAAATGTCACATTTGACGGGACAGGGGTTGTGACAGGTGTTTACGTAACTGTCCAGTAAAATGTCGAGACGTTCCTCGGCCGTTTTGCCTCTTTTTTCTCGCAGCAGGAGGTATATTTTTTTCGTTTGCCAACACGAGGTCAGCAGTTTTCTGAGGAGGAGTTTGCCCACGACTCCCGTACCACCAGTTATGAAGACCGTTTGGTCTTTGTAAAACTTGTGGACTTCACTGGTTGACATGTTGTCACTAAATGTCTAACAATGCAGAATTTACGTATTTTATACTGAAGTATTAACATGCGTTTTTAGATGTGTATTCATTTTGCTATAATAATTGTTTGCGTTATCGCTCACCTTCATTTTCAAGAACTTCAGACGAGAAAGACTAACAGTTAATTTTCAAATACTACAATTTTCGTAGTTTTTTGCAAAAATAACACCAAGGTGTCTTGAAAGCGTAATGACTCCCTTATTATTACTTATGGCCAATGATTTCGCCAGATTTGATTCCAACAGAAATTAACCTAGCACCTAACATAAAAAAATACAAATTTTTATGTTATTACGTTGTTTATAGCGTGAGCCAGGACTGGATTTTTAAATATTCAACTTATTGGAAATTAAAAAATTGTGAATTGAGTTGACATTTACGTGAAGTAGATATGGCAACGTTGCATTACCGCAAGTGTTCAGTCCTTGACGTAGTAAATTGTGCAGATTTATTTGTAGACGGACAAAATTATTACTTTTTTTAAAAAAATCCAAGAGGGTGAGTCTTAAAGACTGTCGGAGTAGATTCAGGTGTTTGAAAGGTTTTGACGTGTCTAGTTTCTTTACGCGACATTGCCAAATTTCCACATTGTTGACAGCTGACCGAGTAGAATATGGCCGACAATAATTTCGCCGATATTTTTAAATCGATATTAAACCCAATATACTATTCCGGACACGGAATCTTGGCCAACATTTTTTTGACATTTACAAAAAAAAATTATGTAAACCAATCATTAGTGTCATATGAGTGTCATTAAAAAATGACAATTATTAAAAATCACTTTGAAGTTTTTCTTGTGACATCAAAAAGGCAGGGAAATGGCATTATCGAGTCAAAAGTTGGGTTATATTCAATAAAGACCAGTTTACACATATTTGTCAGTTAAATGTCAGTTGTGGCCAATATTCCGTGTCCGGAATAGTAAATAGTACTATTCCGGACATGGAATCTTGGCCAACATTTTTTAGACATTTCTAAAAAAAAAGATGTACCTAAACCAATCATTAGTGTCATTAATATGACATTTATTAAAAATCACTTTGAAGTCTTTCTTGTGACATCAAAAAGGCAGGGAAATGGCATTATCGAGTCAAAAGTTGGGTTATATTCAAAAAAGGCCAGTTCACACATATTTGTCAGTTAAATGGCAGTTGTGGCCAAGATTCCGTGTCCGAAATATAGTCCAATTTTTACCCTTTTGAGGTGACGTCACGATTTTCTTCCTCGCTTTCTCTTTATTGAAACGACAGAAACAGAAAAAAACAAAAAAAAAAGGTATAATCTGTTTCAAAATCAAAAATCCACCAACACTGCATTCTACCTCGAAAATACAACCGACAACGTCGCCAACTTTTGTTTTTAGTGCGTTTGCAATTGTCGCAAAAAGTGGGGTTATGAAAGAAAACTGTTGACAGTCGTTTTGGTCGTAATTCATGGTGTTTTTTTTTATTCTCATTTTATTATTTCCCTCAAAAGGTGTAATATGGTAGCTACCACCTTTTTGTACATAATAATTATTTTGTTACGTAATAAACTCAACAGTTCGATGTCAAATTTTGGTTGAGCCAACTTTGAAATTTATTCCAGGAATTTCTTTGTTTTTGCCAACCTAATTCAACAGGTGGTGGATTTTTGATTTTGAAACAGATTATACGTTTATTTATTGATGGTCACTTTGAGGTTATTTTATGCTCCTGTCAATTTGACAATTTTTAATTTCTTTTACTTATTACATTCACTACAAACATAACCTTTCGAAGCAATTGTCAACAAATTTGAAACATTATAGTTATTTATGATCAATTCAAATTTGTTTCTGATCCTAGCTCAAACATACGTAAAGTTACTAGATAATGACGTCATCGCAAAAGGATAAAAATTGGACTTTACTATTGCGGGCAAAAAAAGTGGGATATCAACGTCATTGTCTTGACTTTTAATGTGAAATAACACTTATTTGATTCTAACTCTACTTTGAATTGATTCACGTTGTCATTAAGTATTGTATCTAGGTTGTAGGGAATGATTGTAAGTAAGCACGTAGTGAATATTTATTTAATGCGAAGTCCCAATCAAAATCTAATCTACCTTTATCAAAAGAATTGGGCCTTTTTTGGAACGAGTGGGCCTTTAAAAAAAATGGCCCACTCGTGCCAAAAAATACAACGTTTTTTTGTTCGACGAGCCCCTTAAAGGCTCCAAATCGCTTAAAACCTTTAAAATTAGCTTGACGTTTCGTTTTGACAAGTTGTGACATTTAGCAAAATCCGTTCACATAGGAGAAAATTCTCAAATTCTGACAGTGTCGAACAAAAAAATACATTTTTAAACTGTCAAGCTAGAGTAGTGTCAAAAAAAAATGACAATAAAGCTTGAACTACATTGAATTTTTCAAACTGACAGACATTTGATGTCCCACTTTTTATGCTCCCAATAGTACATTACTTCCCATTCATTTTTACGTAATTTACAATATAATTTTCACTTTTTGACATTTACATCGTGAGTTTATTGTTGCTAATTTTCGTAAAAATGTACCTAAGATTTCCTCGCGTCTCAGTAACTTTCTCTTCATTAACCGTTTACTAAGAGTCCTAAAAGTTATTGACTCGCAAATTGGACAGATTTTTTTTCTCTTTTACTGCCGCTAGCAAAAAATTCTGGTCGTCAATATCATTTCAAAATTTTGTTATACTAAGGACAACGTAACATTTTATCTGCCCCGCCCATTTCATTTTCTTAGTTACCAATCAAATAGGTTGTTAAGACGATCTGATTTACACAGTAAACATTTCTGACATTCTAATTGTCTTAATGACATTTTATTTTTTAGAACCTAAAACAATAATTGTGGACTTGACAGCAAAATTCTAACCTTAACTTTTTTACGTGGCAAATGTAATGAAAAGTTGTACAGATTAAATCTGGCTTTGATTCTGATTGGTCAATTTTAGTGGGCGGAGCAGATAAAAAGTTATAACGGCAATACTATAGATTGCCACAAATTAAACATTTTCCCTGCCTGATTATGTCTATGTCAACACTGTCAACAAAGTGTCAAAAAAAAATGAGAAAAAAATGACAATTAATGCCATACAACATGATAGGTTATGATATTTACGACCGTTTTACAATGGAGCGTTTTCCGTTGTGTCAAAGCATGATTTTGACGACCAGTTTTTTTTGCTCGTGACGTATAGATTTGCCCGCTCTTTTAAAAGCCCCTTGTATGTAGGCAACCAACTAATCCCATTGATTTTTTTAATGAAATAGGTACACCCAGGATTGTTGGTAGCAAATTTCTGATACTACCATGTCAGAAATATTTCCAA
The DNA here is from genome assembly GCF_963966145.1 of Tenebrio molitor. NCBI lineage: Eukaryota > Metazoa > Arthropoda > Insecta > Coleoptera > Tenebrionidae > Tenebrio > Tenebrio molitor. The sequence goes on from NC_091049.1 coordinate 2,530,488, forward strand.
TCACCCTGTACCTTAATTCTAAACTATGTGGGCCAATGAAGCGACATCGCCTGACAAACACACCGTTGAAATAATGTTTACAGAGGATCAAACGAAAATGAGATCATCAAAACTTTGGAAAATTCAAGTTTTATACATACTTATAGTTTGTTATCTCGTTTGGAAAAACACGAATTGCACATAATTACCTTGCACAACATATTTGTTTTGCAAGTGATAATGAATTCAGGGTACCTGAAGAAAAATGAGTTGTAGCGACCGCATTAGTCAACAACTGACAGAAGCGGACGCTAGGAGGGATTCTAATCCTTTTAAAATTCTGATGAACGTTTGGGGTCGTCATGTTGGCAGTTCTGATCAATGCAATTCTGGGAAACACCGGTCAGGATCTTCCTGTTCCTTTCAGTTCTGCAATGTGTTTAATGTGTCAAGTGTTGGATGTAGAAAAAGGGAGAAACTTCCTTCTGAAGTTCTAACTTCCAAAGAGATCTGGAAAGTAGATTTAAATCTAGCTAGAGGAGATGAGACGATAGTTTAGAACGTAAAAAGATAGTCGTAACTAGTTTTTCTTTTAGCAACAGGTGATCGGAGTTGCCCCAGAGTCGGGAGAATTCCAGTTAGAAGTATATTTTACAAGAATTTTCCGGTTTTTTTATGCGTTAAGAATCGTTGTGTACAAATGTACTTAAATAAAAAGCGCAACAAACGAACGAGAACTCGGTTGGGAATTGAAAAACGCCCGAGCGCAATTCCCTTCGATTATTTAAGGAAAAACCTCCTCCCCGCGCACTTTCCAACGTGACGCCCTACGCCTCCCGCCAGCGAAGCCCCAAAACTCAGGAAAAGCTCTCAATAGAAAAAACAGTCGCCCTGTGGGGCTTCATCCCCACGTAATGCACGACTCTAAGCCCTCGGGTGGCGGAAAACGGCGGAAAACCTCGCCACTCACCGCCAACAATGGAAACATAACGACAGTTTAACAAAAAAATGGACGAGACATGGACGATAAGCAGGACCACCGTCGAGATCTGGACTGCCTGGACGAGCCCGGCCCGTCCTACTCGCTCAACGCCTACCTCGGCAGCCTAGAGAAGGAGGCGGCGGCATCAATCGGCGCCGACGGTGAGTGCACACTCTCAAATCGAATTAGCCCCGCATCTCGCTTAATTAGATTTGCGTTTATTTAATTTGAACGCAGATTATCACGGCGACCCGGGCCAGAGCTACGAAGAGGTGAGCGGCGGCGCGTCCAAGCGGAAGCAGCGCAGATACAGGACGACCTTCTCCAACTACCAGCTGGAGGAGCTCGAGAGGGCCTTCCACAAGACCCACTACCCCGACGTGTTCTTCCGCGAGGAGCTGGCCCTCAGGATCGACCTGACCGAGGCGCGCGTCCAGGTGTGGTTCCAGAACAGGAGGGCCAAGTGGAGGAAGCAGGAGAAGAACTCGAGGGGACTGCAAGGACCCACTTTGACCATTCCAGGTGAGCTGACTGTCACAACTGGCAGGTGACATGTGTCATACCGACCGAGTCAAACTGTCAATACACCAATAAATTGTTTTTCAGGATGTTCCACGCCCTTGGAGAGCCCCTTGCTGAGCTTCGCCCCCGACCAGACCCCCACCAATCTCTTCCTGGGTCTGGAGTGGCCCGCGATCGTGCCCCCCGGTCCCTTCCAGACCAACGTGGAAGCCGTCGACACCGGAATCAACGAGACGGTCCTGATCGGTGACCGAATTTCTGGAATTCATGGAAATCTGATCGGGGACGGCATCCTCCTGGGAGACGAACCCAATCTGGACCTGATCCAGGACTCGCAAAACGAAATCGACATTGATCCAGATTTATTAACCTTGAAACCGGCAAGAAGTCTGCGAACCGACGAATGTTAACCGTGACAAGGCTTTTCGTTAAATCTGGTGCGCTCCAATCAACTGCATTCTCAAGTTTACACGATTGACGCAACTTCAGTGAAGATAATGTCACCGTCTACGCGTCCTAAATCCCCCTTTAATGGTATTGTTACAGAATCACATAGGGTGTTGACACGAAACAGTTTGTCCCCGTTTTTCATTTTTCTACATTTTGTTAAATCCAAGTGCCCCCTCGAGACGTTACTGCAACATCACTTTATAAAACATCTCCACTTTCCCCAAAAAAATTGTTACTTATATTGAAAATTGTAGACAGGTTTGTGTAGAATGTCCTGTTTAAATTATTTGCAATAAATAAAGAGAAATACATTGTGGCTAGTTGTAAATAGTTGTCTGATTTTTATGTGAGCGGGCGTGAATAAAAGACAGTTTCGTGTTGCAATAGTAAACTTTATTGCGAAAAGGGTGCGTCAGCTCATCAAGTAGGAGTGTCGAAAAACGTTAAAAATTCGAATTAAGCGTGTATATGGAAGAGCTGTGCCTCCGGTCCTGATTACCTAATCCCACTTGAAGAAATCATTTTCCGTACCTATGTACCTACGCCTAAGACTCTAAAGTGTCGCCTCTAATAATAAATATCACAACTTTGTTTTATTGTTCGTTAATCTAAATCTACGATAAGCTCAGAGTCGACTCTAGATTGGTCAATTTGGCCTAGATCTATTATTGTACTAAAAGTCGTTGATATTTTTGTTGTATTGCCGTTTGTCAGTTTCACTCGAAGGATCGAGGCATCAGTGGTACGTATTTTTCTGAAGGTCTGTACTTCCACTGGGAGCACAGTTCGTCGCTCTCAGCTTGCGTGTAGCCGTTCCTACAAGAACCGAGGGAGGATGTCAAACAGTTTATTCGATTAATACAAAAGTACAAAAGCTACAGCAGTCTTAGTTTGCGCAAGATTATGTTGAAGAAAAACTCGTGTTTGCTTCTCCAGTCGAAACGAGGGTGGCGGCTGCCCACGTACCGTCCGGACTGAACGAACTCGGCCTTGCAGCCGCCCCCGTCGTCTCCGGCGACGTCGGTGACTCGGAAGCGCACGTCGATGTCAGGAACTGAATTGTTACTAAAATAAAGCGAAAACAAAATAAACAATAACCGAAAGAACGGAAATAATAAATAAAAAGGGAATTAAACCAAAATGAAGTGAGTAAACAATGGTGCCAACTGTGTGACAACTGCCGTTCGAATGTCACCGCAGAAATTAAATTCGAGTGTGAAATAAAACGGAAATAATTGATTTTGGTCGATTTGGTTTAACAATGTTGAGTTTTGAAATTGTGTGGTTGAGATTTTAGAAAAATCTGCTTTTTGTAGGTTAAGGCGCCGCCAACTGTCAAACTTTCAAATGTGACATTTTATCGTTGTTTTGATACCTCTGGAGCTGCGAGCACGGACTCCTCTCCTTGAAGCAGATCACCTGGACCACGTTGAAGAAGATGGCCCCGATCGTGTTCGCCGTCTCAGTGTTGACGTTCTGCAAGCACCTCCTGAAAGTGGCGTCGCAATCGCAGTGCGACCTGGTGAACGGTGAGTCGTTGCAGATGCCCTGTCTGCACTCCCCCATCAGCAGGTTGTTGGGGCAATTGTCGTGGTCTCTGCAGCACATGTCCTCTTTGGTGTGGTACCCCAAGTCGGTGAAGTTCTTCGCGGTGGTGCCGGGGCCGCACCACCTGGTCCCCGGGTAGATGAAGCCCCCTTGGTGCGCCGAGTGCACTTGCTTGTTCCGACAGATGTCCACCAGCTTGGAGATGGACTCGTCGGTCATCTGTCGGATCTTGCGGGGGTCGGAGCTGAGCAGCATGTTCCGGATTTTGCCCCTGTGGGGTCTAAGGGTTAGTGTGGGGCGAAGAAGCGGAACCGACCACCATCAGCAAAAATAAACAATCCGATTTAAATCAACTTCGACATTTTAAATCACCTGAACACAATTTACTACAGTCGAAATATTTGACTCTGATTCTATGAGTATACAGGGTGTTTTTTAAATGCGTGCAGAAATTTTAATCACGAGCTACTGGCTTCATGTAGAACTCGGAAAAAATATTTAAAAAATTCTATGTCAAAAAATAAAATTACAATTTTTTTAAATTGCTTAAAGTTTTCTACGTTGTCCTACAACCTCGTAGGTAAAATTTCGGCACATTTTAAAAATACACCCTGTACATCATGTTTTATAAAATGTACGCCAATGCGAAGTAACCTATAGGAAATATGCTTTAAAACAAGGAAACCGCATTGGTGTACGTTTTATAAAATATGATATACAGGGTGTAATTTTAAAATGTGCCGAAATTTTACCTACGAGGTTGTTTGGCAACGTAGAAGACTAAAAGCAATTAAAAAAAATTGTAGCTCAAAAAATAAATGTCATTTTAATTTTTGACAGACTTTTTTAGATATTTTTTCCGAGTTCTACATGAAGCCAGTAGCTCGTGGTTAAAATATCTGTACAACTTTCAATAACACCCTGTATAGTGTAATCTGAATCACAAATTGAGCGAGCAGTACTTTGACCTGTCCGCTTTTCTTTCACCTGTGAATCTTCCGCTTTAGCAAACCGGTGTGCAAATTAGAAAAACTAATTTCCACCGGAAACGATATCAACTTCAAACCGCGTGTTGTTTTGACGTTGTTAAGGTGGGTCTACACGATAGGAATGTGTTGGATTTGCTGATGGCGCTCGGGATCCTGCCCTTTGACCTAACCTGTCGGTGTGTACGTGGCAGAAAGGGGGCCGCGTCGTCAGCTCTATCATGTTGGACATGGTGTTGTCGGCGATGAGCACCGTCGACGTCACGTGACCGACCAGCAAGAGCACAGCGACCGGGACCTACAAGAAAATTGTGCAAGCAAATGTGCGATAAAACCCGTTCCAGTGAAGCAACTCGGTCTTGGCTAACAACTCGACTTTTGTTAATGTTTTAACTACGCACCTTAGTTATTTACATTGGTTATTAACTATTGCACAAATCGGATAGGTATTTGTTTGTTTGTGGTCGATGAGCACTAGTCGCGGTCCAGCCGGCTAGATTGGTGTATTGTTAAACTTGACACAGTTTGTCGGACCTGGTTACGATTTTTTTGGTAATTTCTCTTTCGAAAAAATCCGTAGGCGATGATGTCCCACAACGCCGAACGATCAATTTGCCCGAACTGCCAAAGTCAAATGTGTGACGAAATAATCGAAGCATTTGTATTCTCCGGTCGCAGTTGGGAAGACAATTATGGATATTATTCGGCAAATGTCAGGTGTGCACAAGGAAGCGCACAAGACCTTGCCAATTTGTTTTTCCCATTCCGCGCGGAAAAATCTACAAGATTTGGCATCTCGAACTTCCGTCTTTGCTTGCTTCACGCGATGAATTATGGATGAATGTCACGTGTGTTATTAATTTTTCCGACGAAAAAGTGAATTACGTGTCAGGGGCTTCTCCAAAAATGTTTGATGATTTCGTCCGAGCAAACAATCTCTCAAAGTCACCGAGAACAGAGATGCAAATAACTGTTATTACCGAAGACTCAAAGGTGAAGCCTTCTCCCGTGTGTCTTTGTAAAAAGAGCCAAGGTGAAGGAAAAATGGTGATGTTATAATGAAGACTGCGTTAAATTTCAACATTTAACTAATAAATATCACAGCGGCAAATGCAACTTCGATTAGGACACAGATTGGGTCAAGTTTAAAAAAATAACGCAAAAGCAACTTACTTTCATGTTGCTTCGATCCAATTAATTCTCCGGACCGGAATCGGTTTCTGGAACAATAACAAAAATTCGTGTGAACAAATCGACGCCAATTGCTATTTTTTTCTAAACTTACACTTTTGGATTGACTCGGACATGATCGACCACTGAAATCACCGATTTTTAAACAACGCTGCAGCACTCTCCGAAATTTGAATAATATTAAACGAACCCCACCACCTGAAACTGAAAAATCATCAATGAAGAAAGTTCATCGATTTTACAGTATGGATAGGCAACCAGTTATACATTCGTGTTGTGTCAGTGCGCAGTACTTTAAAAAATCGCAAATATCGATTTAATTATCACGGATAGGTGAATTAATTTGTAGAAAAGGCGACACGCACAGCCTGTCGGGTCAGAAAACTCATAAAAAATAATTTGAAATGTTTTAGTTTGTGACAGTTCTGGGGTGTTTTTCGGCTGTCTTTTGTTTTGTTGAAACCTGTCCCAAAATACCAAACGGCATCTCGTTTCATTACTTGGGTGGAGAGGACACAACGGGCCATAACATGCCTCAGCCATTTGCAATTTGACGATTAATTAGAGTCAGAAAATTGGAAGTTGAGGGATGGTTCTGGTGCATTTGCGATTGTGCGGTTGGTACCTCTGGTAACTTGTTGCTCGTTGACGTTTACAAATAAACGTCATATTGACACAAACGTCGCGAAAATGCTCCCGTTATTAGTTTAATTTCGCAACGGCGCCGCGTAACGATGCATCCGAAAGCGATCTTCCTCCTGTTGGTGTTGGTGCACTGTGAATCTCACTCGATCCGTTCGAATCTCGTCGACGAGGGTTTCCTGACGGATCCGCGCTACTTGAACTATGACGAGGTGACGAATCTGTTGAAGAAGCTGGAGGCGGAACACCCGGAAATAGCGAAATTGAGGAGCGTCGGGCGTTCGGTGAGGAACCGCGAGTTGTGGGCGCTCGAGATCAATCGTAATGTGGAAAACAGGACGTTGATGACGCCCATGTTCAAGTTCGTCGCCAACATGCACGGGGACGAGAGTGTGGGGCGACAGTTGATGATCTATTTAGCGCAATATTTGATCTACAATTACGGCAAGGACGAGAGGGTGACCAGGCTGGTCAACACGACGGATATTTTCCTGATGCCGTCGATGAATCCAGATGGATATGAGAATTCACAGGTTGGTGGTAATTGATGCTGGAGAGATTAGTTGACCTTGATGGCGGCAACGCATTGATCTTGATCGGCGCTAAAACAATTTCGTTTAGAAAGTTATTGTGTAAAGAAACTGTTGCAGTTTTAGTCTTGATTTTATTAATCTTTATTTTGTCTACAGTCATTTAAATATCTTCTGGTTTTTCCTAAAGTGATAAGTTGAGTAACACCGGAACTCTGACTTTGAAATGTCCAAATGTCGTTTCAGAGTGAATGATGTGATTAGGCGAAGGAGTTGATTGTTTGTGTTATAAGGTCATCACTTATTCAAGATAACGTTATCACATGGAAAATACAAAATTTTGGTGTTACATGTGCTTTTGTGATTTACCAACAAACAGAGAACGCATTTTTTCACGATTATGAATATGTTAAAACCACATTTTGGTAGAATTTAATCAAGTAAAAGCAACAGTTTTGTCGTAAATATATCAAATAATGTTCCCATTCATTTTCTAGCGGTTTGAAATCAGGCAGCCTAACTGGCCATGTCAGAACATTCGCAGTTTGTCTGCGTCAATAATTTAGTTCTCTGCGTCATCAAAAACAAACAACGTGAATTAGGCGACCTTTTTTTTCGGAAAGTTTTTTTCTCCCCAAAAAAATAGAGAGCAGGTGGAGGAACAGACAGTGGACGTTTTGTCGCCACGTCTGAATTGCATCTCCGTGCAAAATTAGCCGATTGCGATGGTAAGGGTCGAATTTCGTGTGGAAGCACCCTCCACTGACCGTCACCGCCTTTGTGTCAACTTGTCTTTTGTGAGGCACCTACACGCCGTGATGAACCAAAATTCATCTGTTACGTCGTTGATGACGATTTGACAACCCGTTGTGCTGAGGCGGTGACGGTCAGGCGAGGTGCTCGCAGATGAAATTCGTTTTTGAAGCATTTGTAAATGGAAAATTAGGAAAAAAACAAGATCGTCACAAGTACACAATGGACATTAAAGTGTTTTTGTCAAGACTCTGATGTCGTCTTTATTTTTGAATAAAAGTTTTTCAACTGTTGTGATTATTGTGTACATTTCCTGAATGTAGGAAGGACTGTGCGAGTCCAAGCCCGGCTACGTGGGTCGCGAGAACGAAAACAGCAAGGACCTGAACCGGGACTTCCCCGACCAATTCGATCCTGTGCGCACCGGTAAGTCCCCTTCGTGCTCGCATCCCACCCTAATCCCGTCGCTTCCAGGAACGATACTGTCGGGCCGCCAACCCGAGACCGTCGCCCTCATGACCTGGATCATCTCCAGGCCGTTCGTCCTCTCCGGCAACCTCCACGGAGGCGCCGTCGTCGCCAGCTACCCTTACGACGACTCCAAGTAAGATGTTGTGCTTCCCCGCGCGCGGTCGCTTTAACCGGAACAATTGCAGCACGAAGCGACAGTGCTGCCGCGAGAGCAGGTCCCCCGACAACGACCTGTTCAAGAAACTCGCCCTCACCTACTCCCAGTCCCACCCGTTGATGAGGGAGGGCAAGGCGTGCAAGAACGACGACTTCGACCAAGGGGTCACGAACGGGGCCTTCTGGTACGAGGTCAGAGGGGGCATGCAGGACTTCAACTACGTCCACTCGAATTGCTTCGAGGTCACTTTCGAGTTGAGCTGTTGCAAGTTCCCCCCGGCCAGCACCCTCCCCAAGGAGTGGACCAACAACAAGGAGTCCATGTTGAGGTTCATGGAGGCGAGCCATTGGGGCGTCAAGGGGCTGGTGACGAACGCCAACGACGAGGCCGTCCTGGACGCGGACGTGGTGGTCGTGGGGATCGCTCACAACGTCACCACCTCCAACAAGGGGGAGTACTGGAGGTTGCTACTTCCCGGGGAGTACGAGATCTACGCCACTGCGTACGGGTAGGTTGCCGATTGATCCGCACCGCCGGAAGCAATCTACGACTCGATTTTTGTTTTTCATTGTTTGAGACGTGCTGGCTGAATTTCAGGTATCGGCCCTCGGATCTAGTCAAGGTGGTGGTGGAGGCGGGCCGCACCGCCGTTCGGAATTTCACGTTGCAACGCACGCCACCGGAGAAAGGTAATGAAAGTTCGTTTGTTGGTGTTGATTCACAATGGTATTGGTCGCACTAGCTTTTATTTTCAAGTAAGGGGTGGTGTTCGTTTGTTTGCGGGGTATGAAGTAGCTTGACTAATGTTTTGTTTTGTTTTGATTTTATCAATTGCAGAAATACATGTGTTTATGATGCTCATATTTTGTTTTTGTAATTTAGTTGTTAAGGGTCACGTGACAATAAATACGTGCTTTGTAAGCATGTGTATTTTTATTAATTTTACTTTGCCTGTACTAACCTCCACCATCACGATCCTCAATAGAGATTTTGTCGAGATTTGGAGTGATTCCAACACGATCCCAGCGTTTCCGTTTCCGATTGTTCAACTTTGAAGTGTAGTTTGCCTTTGAACGTTTTTTCTTCATTTCAAAATTGTTTTCTTTCGAGTTTTAAGTTTTATGCAGGTGTCTCAACCTTCCAGAAACAAGTTTACCTAATTTTTTCGCGGTGACAGTCAGGCTTGCCAACTCGACAACTTTTATGCTCTTTCATCGAATTCTAACAAAGTTTTCTCTTGTTGTTGGACACCTGCATAACGTGTTCGTTGCTTTTTGTTATTGACTTGCCCAAAACAACTCTGTATCAGTAGTGAAGGTAAGCGCATTTTTTAAACAAGAGCACAACTACAGGTGACGATTTTTTTCTAGATTCCAGGAGTACTAGCTCAATATCTTCTTCGTTTTCCCTATTTTATCTAGTCGCGGTGAGTTCAGTATCGATACTCTCTCTCTAGCAAACTGTTTTTGTCATTTTTCTAGATTCTTTCTTCTCTAACTTGACACCACGGTTGGCAACACTGTGGTCGTGTATTTTTATCGAACGATTAGTACATTAGACGTCTTGACAGTGTATCATTGTGTCTCTAATAAACGATTTCTCCACTTTGAGGTTATGTTTCTCCGCCAAAAACTCGCTTAACACCACGACACCGCTTAGCACCCAACTAACCGCCCCAAACAGCACACAAGGAAAACGTGAATTTTTCCAGATGACTATAAAGTAGTGCTTAACCGAACCGAACCGCCTTTCGACCAATACGGTTTCGTCTCGAGCGACTCTCACTTGTTCGAGCACCACCACTACGACAAAATGGTGCAGTTCCTAAAGGACTTCAACGCCTCCTATCCCAACATAACTTATTTGCACTCGATCGGCAAGTCGGTCCAAGGGAGGGACCTGTACGTCATGGTCCTGGGTAGTACCCCTCACAAGCACGTCCCAGGTGGGTACAGCTCTCGTCCGTGGGACCTGTGACGAAAGTGCGTTTCTAGGTGTGCCGGAATTCAAATACATCGCCAACATGCACGGGAACGAAGTGGTGGGGAGGGAGCTGCTTCTCTACCTCGTCAAGTATCTCTGCGAGCGGTACCAGACAGACGAACGGGTCACCAGGATTTTGGACACCACTAGGGTGCATCTGATGCCGAGCATGAACCCTGACGGGTACGAGATCGCCCGCGAAGGTACCACGGTGTGGTCTTGAACCGGAGACAGTTTTTCACGTTGACGTGTTCCAGGGGATGATTCGAGTGCTGTGGGTCGAGGCAACGCCAAGAATATCGATTTGAACCGGAATTTTCCGGATCAGTACGTCGTCAACCAGGTAATGTCATACAGAGTGTTTCAACAAGAGGACACAAAGAAATGAGCAGATATTCACTTGAGCGGACCTCTTGGTAACAGAATTGGCTCACCTTTTTTTTTACGTCTTGGCCAAATAAAATTATTTTGACATTTTTGTCACAGCCAACTAGTCTTCCAAGATGAAATTGTGACAGGTGAGCCAATTTCGATTTTCACCACTTTATTATGTTTTCCTTTGTACGATTTCGCTGATATCCTTTCAGTTTAATCGATTAATAGAACCGGAGACCAAAGCTGTGATGGACTGGATCCTGTCCGAGCCCTTCGTCCTGTCGGCCAACCTGCACAACGGAGCCCTTGTGGCCAACTACCCTTACGATGACAATCCAGTAGGCCAATCCGGCGAGAATCTGTCACCTGACGACGCCATCTTTAAATTTTTGGCGCACACTTATTCCGACGTAATTTCGCAATTAGTTGGTGGTTTTCGTGGTGAAAACGATCTGTTCCAGGCGCACAAGTCGATGCACGAGGGCCAACCGTGCCCCCTGTTCCCCCAGGAGCGTTTCAAGGGGGGCATCACGAACGGGGCCAAGTGGTACTCGGTGAGCGGGGGGATGCAGGACTGGAACTACCTGGTGGCCGGTTGCATGGAGCTCACCCTCGAGATCGGCTGTTACAAGTACCCCTACGCGAAGAGCTTGCCCCAGTACTGGTTGAACAACAGAGACGCTTTGCTCGCGTACGCGGAGCAGGTCCACAGAGGGGTCCACGGGTTCGTCCGGAGCACGATCGGGCGGCCCATCGTGGGGGCCAAAGTGATCGTTGAGGGGGTGTCGCACTACGTCAAGTCGCACAAGGACGGCGACTACTACAGGATCTTGTTGCCAGGCAAGTACAATCTCACGATCGAAGCGCTGGGGTACGAGAGCTACACCAACGAGATCGAGGTGCCCGCCGAAGGCACTCTCGACTACAACGTCAGCTTGATGAAGGACGACCAACTGCACTGGGCCAGCGCTTACGATTTCGGCATCGACGAGAACCAGTACCATCCGAAGTACCACACCAATCAGGAGTTGTACGGGGTGATGGCGCAGCTGGAGAATCGATACCCGGACACTGCTGCCTTCCAGAGCGGCGACGATTACGTATCGATGACGTTGAGGTCGCTCAAAATTACAGATCAGGTGAGTTTTTTCGTTCATTTTAGTCGTAGCAGTTAAAAAAAACAACTTTACTTTAACTATCATTTAATGTAGGGATAAAAAATTGGTACAAAAATATTTTACTCGAGCAGTTCCGAAATCGGCACTTTCGCCAAAAGACCATTGAACAAACCGGTGACAATTTGACCGAAAGCGTCTTCGTAGCTGGATTTGACGTCGCTGAAGACCTCCTCCCAGTTCTCGTTCATCACTTTATTGATGTTGTCCCCTAAAGCTTTGTCCCCGTTGAAGAGATTCTCGAAGTTAAAGTGGACCGATTCGGGTTGCATCTTCAACTTTCCTTCGATGATCTTGAGGTGTTTTTCTCCTTTCTTCTCGTATTCTTCGAAAATGAACGTCAGTTTTCCGTGCATGTTCTCTGAAAAGATATACATTAAGCACGTGAAATGTCCAGCAGAGAAATTTTTTACTCATAATGACTGTGCCCGGTCCTTCACCGTAAACCGGCAACAGGAGAATCTTCCCGTTGACGTCGTATTCGGCCAGGATTTTGATTTCGGGGACGATCATTTCTAGCTTGGCGGTCTTCTTCTCCAAGTCGATTCTGTGAACGGTCGTCAGAAGTTGGTGCCATTTGCGTAGAAAGAGAAAATGTTTTGCTTCGCAAAGATTCTCCACGATACGTTTTTTCTATTGATTTTTGCATGAAGTGAAGCTTCAAGGTCACGCGGCGGCCATTTGTCGGCCAGTCAAAAGGGCGTAAATCTTGGCGAAGCGACCACTCATTCTACTCACTCGAATTTGGTGGACTCCGGCTTGGTGAAACCGTAGATTTTAACATTTTTGAAATTCTGCTGCAAGCCCACGGCGCCGGTCCCGGCCTCGATCGTCACCGCCGGTATCTCGAGAGGTTCCAGCGAGGGTAGACCCACCTGCTTGAAGGGTTTGTCCAGCTGTCGGATGGCGTCGTCGACGGCCGCGGACAGGCACTCGTTCACGTCCGGCTGGTCCTTCTTGCATTTTTTGAAAGTCGACGCTGCAAAATAGAAAATTTTGGAAAACCGTCGGGTCGATTCGCGACGAGAGATTTACGCAATTTGGCACACGTGCAGGCGGCCACCAACAGCGAACAGATGAGGATCGAGTTCTTCATATTCACGAAATCGATAACGACTACGAACGAACCTATTGTCCAGTAGTTCTTTTATAGAGAGGCGTGTTCAGAAAAAACGAGTCATTTTCACAAAACCAGTCGCGCCGAGTTTATCGGTAATGACAATCGAGAAGCAAATTATCGAAACGTCCTCCACAACTTTTTTCCTAATATTTGTTTTGTTGGTTGTCAATCATACTAAATAAATTTACATGTCTGCGATGGGTTCGGGTGTTACATTTCTTGCGCAAGAAGCCGTGAAGAGGTAACCTTGATTTTTGGAGTATTTGTGCCAAAAATTGGAGACCTTGCCGCAAAACGGGGGTAACTTTACTTTCAGGCGAAAATGGTCTTTATGGTATGGCAATAAAATCAGAAGCATTAGGGTTTTTTTGTTTTACTCGCAGTTTTGCAGTTACGTTTTCAATTTGTCGACAATGACATCGCTTTTAAAATTAACAAAGCAAAATTACTAATAGTAATTTACATGTTAATTAGTTTTTTTCGTTTTTTGCAAGATGTTATATAAATTTAATAATCAATCATTTGTTTCGTTCACATGAAATGTATGATGAGATAATGTTAAGGAAGGTTTTTTGTGATTAATAAAAATGGGTTGAATGATAGTACGTATTATACAGGATGTTGCAAAAAATATGAAGTTTCAAGGCTACCCGAGTTTTTAAAAATGGTGTATACAGGGTGTTGTAGAATTGTACGATCCATACAAAGAGGAGAGGTTTCAGTGTAATGAGAATGGAATATGTAAAATGACTGAATGAGGTAAATAAAGAATTTGGTGACAGTCTGTGAAATCTTTTCCTCGTGTCTTTTGAGAAAAATAATTGGACAATTCTCCATTTCCAATTCTAAAAGAAGTAGTTTGTCTTCAATCTGGAACGTTTTTTAACTGACAACTTGTCAAACATTTTTCAATCAAAGACGTACGGACAAAATTCATGGTCTCTGTGTAGATCATGTTCTATAAATAACAATTATTAGAGAGTCGCCTTGTTAGCGTCGTGACATTTTGGGTTTAACGTAAATGACGGCAACTTTGTTTGCTTTAATTAGAAAATTATCCACAAGTCTACAGTCTCGCGAGATATTTTTCTTTCGATATTATCTTAATTAGCACAATCAAAATGCACTGTGGTTAATGTAAACATTACGCTAATGTAAATGTAATGACAATTGAACGGTCGAGGTTTAGGAAAAACCATTCTTGTCTTGTCTATGTATTTAGACTGGTACTTTGGAAAATAAGCAACATTTGACAGGTGTAGGTAGGTTCTTGATTTCAAGGACAATCAACAACAGTTGGCATCTTTTTGGTTCGATCGTAGCCAAAATTAATAAAATATCTGGCAGTCTTCTCGTAGATGATGGAGTGCCTCAGGGAACTGTCTCAGGCCCTACTCTCTTTACACTGTATATTTAGTAGATCAGATTCAACATTCTCAAGTATGTTTATTTGATTTTATAACAGAGACCCACACCGATGAGATGTCGATGAAATTAAATGAGAATTGGCTTCGATTTATGTAGTATGTCTAAAAAAAATCTCATTTTATATTAAAAAAGAGGCGTTAATTCAAAAAGGAATGTATAAGTATGTCAGGAAGAAAAACGGTTTTTTTTGTTCACCACTGTCAGAATTTGAGAATTTTCTCCTGTGTGATCGGATTTTGATAAATTTGACAACTTGTCAAAACGAAACGTCAAGCTAATTTTAAAGATTTTCAACGATTTGGAGCCTTTGGGGGGGTCGTGGAACAAAAAAACGTTGTATTCAACTCGTTCTTGTGTAATTTGGACTTTTTTTTGGCACTCGTGGGTCTTTAAAACTTAGCCCACTCATGCCAAAAAAAGCCCAAATTACACACGAAATCGTTAAAAAAAACTACTATTATAACTACATACGGTAGTTTTTAGTTACCTATTGCATTGCTGTCATTTTCATTTTCACTTTCTGGGAGTTTTTTCTTTAACCGAAAGCTGCAGAACATTTTTTGCTACAAAATCGGGGTTTATGTTATGCCATGCTACTAAAACGCCTGTCCGTTCTTTTTGACACATCCGATATAATATGAATTTTTTTAAGGAAAAATATCGTGACTTCTATCAGATACAACATAGTTATTTAGGTACCTAACGATGCGGGAAGAGAAATTTCTTAGTTAGGTACAATATTTTTTGTAACGAATAACTCAAAAATATTTAAAAACAAAATGAAAAAAGTAAATAATTTGACATTAGTAACTTTTTTACCATTGGGTTGGTAGCACCTTCCGCGCTGATTACTAGATCATTAAAATTTAAAGCGTCCAGTGGCGTACGATCACACAACATATTGAACAAATTCTTCCTTTTCACTTGAAAAACAAGAATAATTATTTTCAGGGGCCTGTTATCCTCTTACCATTTTGAATTGAATTCTTATTTGTTGTATAATAATAGTTATTTACATTACATATGCGGTAGGCTACATTTTACAGCGCGAGGTTTTTAGATTGAAACACGACCGCGCAGCGGGAATGTTTTAACAAAAATCGAGCGATGTAAAATGCCTACCGCATTAGTAAAGTATTAATCTTTTTGGCCGACGACCCATGAAGTACTTGTTTTCTCAAATTTGAAATTTGTTGTAATCAATAATTTTGCAAAACCTGTCAAAGACTGATATTTAATTAATGAAATGGCAGAAAGTTATCTATTATACTGATAACTGACACGTTTACGATTTACACCACAAGATAGCGCCATCAGACTTAGAACAAAACAATTAATTTCTGTTCATTTTTGAAAACTGAGCGGATTAATGGTAGCTGCATCTTGTCTTAGTATAAATGGACTTTACTTGTGATACGCTAAACATTTTTTTGGAGGTTCCAGAAAGCTTAAAATTTTCTTGTTATTTTACACACTCCGTGCGGTAAAATGACAGATAGTTTGATTAGTGTGGAAAAATCAAGATACCCTAGCTGTTCAAAATGTAACATGTCATTTAGAGTTGAGGAGGCCAAAAAATCATTTATTTATCGTGTTGAGAATTAATTTTAATGTGACGAAACGTCCATTTTGTTTAAAGTGAATTGACGTTTTCGTCTGTCTACGTCACCAAATACCAACTTAACAATGCAATTTCCGCTAGTTTCTGCTAGAAAGTAAAAATAAAAAACAACGTGTGCGGGAAATCGTTTTTCCCGCACTCCGAGGACACTGGGAAATATCGATTTTAAGGCTATGAGTACAAAAAGACTTTCTGTTATGCCTTATAAATCCAAAGGCGAGTGTAAAGTAAATGTATGTCGCCGATTTTTGGCAAAATCCCCGGACAGGTCAATTTGTGTTTCTAAATACAAATCATCTTTCTGCATATTTTGGACGTTTCTGTTCCACCCAGTGGCGTTACAAAAGGGGACAACTGGGACCAAATGTTACATTTTAATATTTGGCCTAAAAAATAATTTGTGTTGTCAATATCTAAAGCGGATATGCATAATATGTTATCAATTCAAAAACGCAGTGGATTTTAAAACTGAAATATGACGTAAACATTGCAGATCTAATTAGTTGCTTTTTACTGTATTTACGTCAAGATGTAAAAACGTGCACAAACATTATGCACTTAAAAATTAATTGTTCTCTCCTTGTTGTAGTACTTGGTATTTTTTATGTTTTTATGCAGCAGCATTCCTCTTAATAAAGATTTGTTTATTTGTTTAGTTTATGTAATTTTCTTCTTTCGTCATATAAATGTACACGATTTAAAATATTTTTCCATTATCTAAGAACGTACTATTGCGGGCAAAAAAAGTGGGACATCAAATTTCTGTCAGTTTTGAAAAATTCGATGTAGTTCAAGCTTTATTGTCATTTTTTTTGACACTACCTATTCCAGCTGACAGTTTACAAATTTATTTTATACTCCTATTTTCCTTTTCCAAATGCCATCTTCTTTTGCTAAAGGTAGATTTTGATTGGAACTTTACATTAAATAAATATTCACTACGTGCTTACTTACAATCATTCCCTACAATCTACAATACTTAATGACAACGCCAATCAATTCAAAGTAGGGTTAGAATTAGGTAAGGGTTATTTCACATTAAAAGTCAAGACAATGACGTTGATGTCCCACTTTTTTTGCCCGCAATAGTACAGTGGAAAAATCCACGTTTCTAACTTGCGCGTCATGTATCTTCAGAGACGATAAACCTGTGGCTTTGTCATTTTATTGAATATCTCTAAGGTGCATCATGTGTAAATTTCTTGGATCTTTCAATGTCTCCTCGAAACAATCTAATTCATATTTCTGTCAACTGTACTGAGTGTTTGATAAATAAGAAATGTAAGACAAATAAAATCTCAGTCGGCGAGGAGTTGACAATGACATTTGAAGGGTAATCTTAGGACGCACTTTTACCTACACAAGATGATGAAGCATGTCTAATGTATTATCTTTTTTGTTACGATTATTTTAATTTGATTATTTGATGCGGAAGTGTCCGAAAATTCATTAACTTGTTTATACCACCTGACCTTGACAGTCAAAAGAAACAAAAGAAAAACAAGCATAAAGACTTTAATAGAACTGATAATTATTAATGGTAAATGATGATAGCGCCGTAACAAATGGAGTTTTTCCTTAATTTTTTTAACCGGAGAACGATTTTTTCTCTTCTCGAATCAGATCGACTCTTCGGACGAGACCAAGTTCCACATGGCTGTCATGGGCAATCTGTACGCCACCCAACCAATAGGACGCGAGCTGTCCGTCTACTTGGCCCGCCACCTCCTCAGAGGTCACGCTATCGGCGACCCCCAAACCGTCGCCATCTTGAAAAACACCGTCGTACACGTGATCCCCGTCGTCGACACGGCCTTCGAACAGATCTGGGGGCTGTACGACAAAGAAGTGCCGGGCAACAACAGACCAGATCACTACACCTGCAACAACATCACGGCCGACTTCAAGCAGGTCGGCGATCAGATCACAGGGGGCGCTCGCGTCAACGGCGAGCTCAAGTCCGTCGCCAACGCCTTCAAGCATCTCCTCATGGAGGAGAAGTTCGATCTGGTGTTCAACATCGAAGGTGGCAACGGAGGAGTCGTGTGAGTTGCCAAAGACGGCGACTGCTTTGACCGATTCGATTTGTTTATTGATTGATTGTAGATATCCGAAGACCGGGACGAGACTAGATCTGTACAAAATCTACGCCGACGCTTATTTGGCGGCGTTCAAACGTCGTGAAGTTGTGTGCAACAGAAATGTCAAAGGGACAAGTGGCGCCATCACTGACAGTTTGTACAAGGATTACGGGACTCCCTTGCTGACGGGGAAAGTAACTTGTTGCGAGTATCCCGCAGTAGGGGATGTCCCGTACATCTGGCGCGAATCTCTCGCCCCCATTATGACAGTTCTGGGTTTCACCACCACAGGTTAGTACGAGTGGAAATAAATCAAGGTCAAGTGAACAACTGAGTGTTTGGTAGGGGTGGAAGGCTTCATCCAAGACGAGAGCAGGGCGCCTATGCGCAACGCCACTGTCAGAGTGGTGGGGTTGGAGCGCATCTTCGAGACCACCAAGAGTCTGGCGCACTACAAGATAATGCTACCACCTGGCAACTACACTATTGAAGTGTCGTGTCACAGCTACGTCAACGCTACCGTTGACGTCACAGTTCGCAACGGTAAACTCTCTTACGCACCTGTCACTCTGAAGAGAACGAGCCTGGTGACAGTTGTGACAGATAAGGACTTGAAGGAACCGCTCGTCGTGGACGGAGTTGTGACCTCCGGGATCAAGGGCTACGTGAAGGATAACTTCGACCACCCCATCTCGACCGCGGTGATCACGATCGTCGAGAAAAATACGACGGTCGAGTCCGACCCCAACGGGAAATACAGCGTGGCGGTGGCGCCCGGGAAGTACACTTTGAAGGTTGTCAAATCTGGTTACTACGAAGACGTCAAGTATTTGTCGGTAGATGGGGCGTCAGCGGCACCCCAAATCGTGATGTTCACTCTAGTCAAAAACAGCAGCGTGTGGGGCATGCCCCGGCTGGTCTTCGTCATTTTCATGGGTTTCGTGTGTTTCGGGGTGTTGGGCTTGGGGTTGATGTGTTACGTAGCTTGCAAGAAGAAGAACGAGTACGGTTTGGTGTCGCAGCACGCGTTCTACGAGGACTTCAAGGATTTCGACGACTCCAAAGAGACGGAGTTGTTCGCGAGGCCGCTGCCAGGTTGACCGTTTGTTGATAGTTTGAGAGAAGTTTTGATTGTTTTGTTGCAGAGAAATCGATAACGAGGCCCTATTTCGACGACGACGAGTATTCAGACGCCGACGCCAGTTCGGAGGAGGAGGACGAAATCGTTCTGTTGCAATCGAGACAATAATCAAGCACATTCCGTTGTACCTTTGATTCCATGATAAGTGATAAAACTTTAGGTTAAAAGTTACTGATTCCAATAGTTTTAATGATCTCTCATGTTACATTCGTGACTAGTCTTGGGAAAGAAAAAACGCAGCTTGAAATCTCACTGTGAATTTTGTTACGACGTGTGTTTGGGTACTTTGTAAAAATGGCGCTATACATATTTTTCTATGCAAGATTTTATGTACATATTACACCAGAGGAAAACTATTTAATGATATTTAAATGCGTGAACATCACAAAAACTGATTTTGTTAGTATTTTTTGCTTTGAATTAGACATAGAGCAGTTGTTTTAGTATTTTGTGAATAAAGAATTACCTACTAGATTTTCTTTCATTGATTAACCTAAAACTGTAGGTTAATCTCTTCTCGAATCGAATTTAGCGGACAAATACGTAAAAAATGATTTGTTTGGGGGTTTACGTAACAGCTGTGGAAATGTTTAGGGAAAATTGGTTTTTAAAGGTTGGCTAATAATAATTGCCAGGTTGAGCGGCAAGACGCTTGATATGCAAAAAGCGTAATTTGCCGATTATTATGAAATACAATACAATTGCAACACCTCGCAAGAAGTCTTGGCGTTGAAGGTTAGTGATATTACATATTTAAAATATTTTTTTCTATAATTGATTCAAAAAATTGAAATTCACGCATGCTGTGCCTGAAGTGGGTCATTTTCTGACGTGTATTTTTTTTGCATTGTTTGTAAGATCGAAACCATAGAAACCATACAAAACAGTGTGTGAAATGCAATTTCACGCATACGACTATTTCTGTTTTTCATTTCACGCACTGTGTTTTATTAGTTACCTAGCAACATGGTCACTGCATTGAAACTTCAGAGTTCCTTCAAAAATTTGATTTTTTAATTTCAATTTTTTGAATCAATTATAGAAAAAATATTGTTTATATTTCGTGCGCGAAGATGTTTTTGTGCATTCAAAGGCTTATACTGCCTCGACCTTCGTCTCGGCGTAAAAGACCTTTTCATGCACAAAAAACACTCTCTTCGCGCCCTTAATATAAAAATAACTATTTCAGTTAATTTTTCGTTATGCGGATAAGAAACCATTTACGGGGTGATCAAGAAGGACTGTTTAAGTTGGTAACACTGAATTGTATTTTAAATCGTATAACAGGAGTAACTTTCGCTTCTTGATGGCTTGTCGTTGTTCATGCTTTAGCGTTGTCTCGTGGGCCATTCAATCAATAGAGATGATCCACAATAACAAACATTTATTCAGAAAACAACAGTATTGAATATTTAATTTACGAAGCGTCACACGATTTTTTTCTCAACCCCCGGAACGCCTGCAATATTTATTGTTTCAAAACGCAATTTCTTTAAGTTGTTGTCGGAAGCTGGTTATGCTCATTTTGTTTTTATTAATACTGTTTCATTTTCAATTATTGTAACATGGTTTTGTAACATGGAAAACAGTTATGAGACAGTTACAGTGTCTCAGAAAAATGAAGGCAGCAGGAAGAAACAAAAAAAAGTGCACAAAAAACAGAGAGCTAAAGAATTACGATGAGTGTTGAAAATTAAGGTTAGTTTTTCTACTGTTGAGATTGCATTGATATTGTAGATATGGCGATCATATGAATAATGTTATAGACGACTTTATTAGATATTTATTTTTGCCTATTTTTGGCTCCCACACCAACAAATGGGGTCTATGGCCGGATCTTTCTCTATGCCTGACTTCAGAACCCCCCCCCCCCCCTTCTATAAAATTTTCACTTCGGAAAATCATTTAAACGCCCATAGCTCCCTTATTAAGCAACATATGGCAATGAATTTTGCACTGTTGGATTGCCCCTGTCAAGGCGCTTCTTCTGAGTCGAAAAAAATTTACCTGGATTTTTTCATTTTAGAGAAAATCGCAAAAAACCAAAAAATCCATATTTTTGGCTCCCACAGCAAAAAATGGGTTCAATGGCCGGAACTTTTACTATACCCGAATTCAACTGACCCTATACAATAACTGACAGCAATTTGGTTCGAATCGGCGACAAAAAATTTTTCGAAAAAAACCACGTACCCCCCCCTTCTATATAATTTTCACTTCCGAAAATCATTTAAACGCCCATAGCTCCCTTATTAAGCAACATATGGCAATGAATTTTGCACCGTTGGATTGCCCTTGCCAAGGCGCTTCTTCTGAGTCGAAAAAAATTTACCTGGACTTTTTCATTTTAGAGAAAATCGCAAAAAACCAAAAAATCCATATTTTTGGCTCCCACAGCAAAAAATGGGTTCAATGGCCGGAACTTTTACTATACCCGAATTCAACTGACCCTATACAATAACTGACAGCAATTTGGTTCGAATCGGCGACAAAAAATTTTTCGAAAAAAACCACGTACCCCCCCCTTCTATATAATTTTCACTTCCGAAAATCATTTAAACGCCCATAGCTCCCTTATTAAGCAACATATGGCAATGAATTTTGCACCGTTGGATTGCCCTTGCCAAGGCGCTTCTTCTGAGTCGAAAAAAATTTACCTGGACTTTTTCATTTTAGAGAAAATCGCAAAAAACCAAAAAATCCATATTTTTGGCTCCCACAGCAAAAAATGGGTTCAATGGCCGGAACTTTTACTATACCCGAATTCAACTGACCCTATACAATAACTGACAGCAATTTGGTTCGAATCGGCGACAAAAAATTTTTCGAAAAAAACCACGTACCCCCCTTCTATATAATTTTCACTTCCGAAAATCATTTAAACGCCCATAGCTCCCTTATTAAGCAACATATGGCAATGAATTTTGCACCGTTGGATTGCCCCTGTCAAGGCGCTTCTTCTGAGCCGAAAAAAATTTACCTGGATTTTTTCATTTTAGAGAAAATCGCAAAAAACCAAAAAATCCATATTTTTGGCTCCCACAGCAAAAAATGGGTTCAATGGTCGGAACTTTTACTATACCCGAATTCAACTGACCCTATACAATAACTGACAGCAATTTGGTTCGAATCGGCGACAAAAAATTTTTCGAAAAAAACCACGTACCCCCCCCTTCTATATAATTTTCACTTCCGAAAATCATTTAAACGCCCATAGCTCCCTTATTAAGCAACATATGGCAATGAATTTTGCACCGTTGGATTGCCCTTGCCAAGGCGCTTCTTCTGAGTCGAAAAAAATTTACCTGGACTTTTTCATTTTAGAGAAAATCGCAAAAAACCAAAAAATCCATATTTTTGGCTCCCACAGCAAAAAATGGGTTCAATGGCCGGAACTTTTACTATACCCGAATTCAACTGACCCTATACAATAACTGACAGCAATTTGGTTCGAATCGGCGACAAAAAATTTTTCGAAAAAAACCACGTACCCCCCTTCTATATAATTTTCACTTCCGAAAATCATTTAAACGCCCATAGCTCCCTTATTAAGCAACATATGGCAATGAATTTTGCACCGTTGGATTGCCCCTGTCAAGGCGCTTCTTCTGAGCCGAAAAAAATTTACCTGGATTTTTTCATTTTAGAGAAAATCGCAAAAAACCAAAAAATCCATATTTTTGGCTCCCACAGCAAAAAATGGGTTCAATGGTCGGAACTTTTACTATACCCGAATTCAACTGACCCTATACAATAACTGACAGCAATTTGGTTCGAATCGGCGACAAAAAATTTTTCGAAAAAAACCACGTACCCCCCCCTTCTATATAATTTTCACTTCCGAAAATCATTTAAACGCCCATAGCTCCCTTATTAAGCAACATATGGCAATGAATTTTGCACCGTTGGATTGCCCTTGCCAAGGCGCTTCTTCTGAGTCGAAAAAAATTTACCTGGACTTTTTCATTTTAGAGAAAATCGCAAAAAACCAAAAAATCCATATTTTTGGCTCCCACAGCAAAAAATGGGTTCAATGGCCGGAACTTTTACTATACCCGAATTCAACTGACCCTATACAATAACTGACAGCAATTTGGTTCGAATCGGCGACAAAAAATTTTTCGAAAAAAACCACGTACCCCCCTTCTATATAATTTTCACTTCCGAAAATCATTTAAACGCCCATAGCTCCCTTATTAAGCAACATATGGCAATGAATTTTGCACCGTTGGATTGCCCCTGTCAAGGCGCTTCTTCTGAGCCGAAAAAAATTTACCTGGACTTTTTCATTTTAGAGAAAATCGCAAAAAACCAAAAAATCCATATTTTTGGCTCCCACAGCAAAAAATGGGTTCAATGGCCGGAACTTTTACTATACCCGAATTCAACTGACCCTATACAATAACTGACAGCAATTTGGTTCGAATCGGCGACAAAAAATTTTTCGAAAAAAACCACGTACCCCCCTTCTATATAATTTTCACTTCCGAAAATCATTTAAACGCCCATAGCTCCCTTATTAAGCAACATATGGCAATGAATTTTGCACCGTTGGATTGCCCTTGCCAAGGCGCTTCTTCTGAGTCGAAAAAAATTTACCTGGACTTTTTCATTTTAGAGAAAATCGCAAAAAACCAAAAAATCCATATTTTTGGCTCCCACAGCAAAAAATGGGTTCAATGGCGGAACTTTTACTATACCCGAATTCAACTGACCCTATACAATAACTGACAGCAATTTGGTTCGAATCGGCGACAAAAAATTTTTCGAAAAAAACCACGTACCCCCCCCCCCCTTCTATATAATTTTCACTTCCGAAAATAATTTAAACGCCCATAGCTCCCTTATTAAGCAACATATGGCAATGAATTTTGCACCGTTGGATTGCCCCTGTCAAGGCGCTTCTTCTGAGTCGAAAAAAATTTACCTGGACTTTTTCATTTTAGAGAAAATCGCAAAAAACCAAAAAATCCATATTTTTGGCTCCCACAGCAAAAAATGGGTTCAATGGCCGGAACTTTTACTATACCCGAATTCAACTGACCCTATACAATAACTGACAGCAATTTGGTTCGAATCGGCGACAAAAAATTTTTCGAAAAAAACCACGTACCCCCCCCTTCTATATAATTTTCACTTCCGAAAATCATTTAAACGCCCATAGCTCCCTTATTAAGCAACATATGGCAATGAATTTTGCACCGTTGGATTGCCCTTGCCAAGGCGCTTCTTCTGAGTCGAAAAAAATTTACCTGGACTTTTTCATTTTAGAGAAAAACGCAAAAAAACAAAAAATCCATATTTTTGGCTCCCACAGCAAAAAATGGGTTCAATGGCCGGAACTTTTACTATACCCGAATTCAACTGACCCTATACAATAACTGACAGCAATTTGGTTCGAATCGGCGACAAAAAATTTTTCGAAAAAAACCACGTACCCCCCCCTTCTATATAATTTTCACTTCCGAAAATCATTTAAACGCCCATAGCTCCCTTATTAAGCAACATATGGCAATGAATTTTGCACCGTTGGATTGCCCCTGTCAAGGCGCTTCTTCTGAGCCGAAAAAAATTTACCTGGATTTTTTCATTTTAGAGAAAATCGCAAAAAACCAAAAAATCCATATTTTTGGCTCCCACAGCAAAAAATGGGTTCAATGGCCGGAACTTTTACTATACCCGAATTCAACTGACCCTATACAATAACTGACAGCAATTTGGTTCGAATCGGCGACAAAAAAATTTTCGAAAAAAACCACGTACCCCCCCCTTCTATATAATTTTCACTTCCGAAAATCATTTAAACGCTCATAGCTCCCTTATTAAGCAACATATGGCAATGAATTTTGCACCGTTGGATTGCCCTTGCCAAGGCGCTTCTTCTGAGTCGAAAAAAATTTACCTGGATTTTTTCATTTTAGAGAAAATCGCAAAAAACCAAAAAATCCATATTTTTGGCTCCCACAGCAAAAAATGGGTTCAATGGCCGCAACTTTTACTATACCCGAATTCAACTGACCCTATACAATAACTGACAGCAATTTGGTTCGAATCGGCGACAAAAATTTTTTCGAAAAAAACCACGTACCCCCCCCTTCTATATAATTTTCACTTCCGAAAATCATTTAAACGCCCATAGCTCCCTTATTAAGCAACATATGGCAATGAATTTTGCACTGTTGGATTGCCCCTGTCAAGGCGCTTCTTCTGAGTCGAAAAAAATTTACCTGGATTTTTTCATTTTAGAGAAAATCGCAAAAAACCAAAAAATCCATATTTTTGGCTCCCACAGCAAAAAATGGGTTCAATGGCCGCAACTTTTACTATACCCGAATTCAACTGACCCTATACAATAACTGACAGCAATTTGGTTCGAATCGGCGACAAAAAATTTTTCGAAAAAAACCACGTACCCCCCCCTTCTATATAATTTTCACTTCCGAAAATCATTTAAACGCCCATAGCTCCCTTATTAAACAACATATGGCAATGAATTTTGCACTGTTGGATTGCCCCTGTCAAGGCGCTTCTTCTGAGTCGAAAAAAATTTACCTGGATTTTTTCATTTTAGAGAAAATCGCAAAAAACCAAAAAATCCATATTTTTGGCTCCCACAGCAAAAAATGGGTTCAATGGCCGGAACTTTTACTATACCCGAATTCAACTGACCCTATACAAAAACTGACAGCAATTTGGTTCGAATCGGCGACAAAAAAATTTTCGAAAAAAACCACGTACCCCCCCCTTCTATATAATTTTCACTTCCGAAAATCATTTAAACGCCCATAGCTCCCTTATTAAGCAACATATGGCAATGAATTTTGCACCGTTGGATTGCCCTTGCCAAGGCGCTTCTTCTGAGTCGAAAAAAATTTACCTGGACTTTTTCATTTTAGAGAAAATCGCAAAAAACCAAAAAATCCATATTTTTGGCTCCCACAGCAATTTGGTTCGAATCGGCGACAAAAAATTTTTCGAAAAAAACCACCCTTCTATATAATTTTCACTTCGGAAAATCATTTAAACGCCCATAGCTCCCTTATTAAGCAACATATGGCAATGAATCGGCCACAAAAAATGTTTTCGAAAAAACCATAACCCCCTACCTTTTATCAAATTTGCACCCAGAAAAAACATTTAAACGGCCGTAGCTCCCTTATTAAACATAATATGACAATGAATTATACACCGCTGGATTCCTCTTTTAAATGCGCATCTTTTGAGTCGAAAAATTTTTACCTCGCTTTTTTCGTTTAAGAGAAATTCACAAAAAAACAAAAAACTCATATTTTTGCCTATTTTTGGCTCCCACACCAACAAATGGGGTCTATGGCCGGAACTTTCTCTATGCCTGACTTCAGCTCATCCTATACAATAACTCACCGCAATTTCGTTCGGATCGCCGCATCAGATAAAATAATTTAATTAATAATTATTATCAGAAAAGGTTTTAACGTATCTAATAGTGAAAAAACCACGGTAGAGAACATTTTCTAAGCCCCGCTTACATTATTGCCCTGAAAACGATAAATTTAATTGATATATAATTTTTGGCGTAACAAATTTTATACTATTGTTAAATATAATGAAATTAACAAAACTTTTTCCCACCTTTGTACCTGATATTCTTGTGTGAATATTGCATAAAAATCCATTTAACACTAACAAGTTGCAGTGGTACAACTACTTCCACTTTAAAGCCCCTCTCACGCTCAATCCTTCCCACCAACAGTACACTCACAAACCGCACCGTCCACTCTAAACCGCTCTTCCATTTCACCTTCTTGCTTCTTGTTTACCAGTTTTGCTACGACGACGCGTCGCACCAGACCAAACAATGAATTTCATCTTGTTCCTCTTGATCCTGACAACAGGAGCTTCATCGAAAAGCTTACGTGAGTAGGATAGAATGCGCCCCTTACTAGATGACATTTTGTCCCCAAAGCCTCAAACATCCGAAGGTGCAGCAAATCCGACCCCAACCTGAACAAATGCCTGGACGAGAGCGCCGCAGACGCCGTCCACAAACTATCCCAAGGGAACAAAGACCTGGGGATTGTCCCTTTGGAGCCCTTCGTCATCAAACGAGTCGACCTGGGCAACACCACCTCGGGGGCGGTCTCCATTCACCAGGTCTACGACGACATGAAGATCTTCGGCATGACGAACGCGACTGTGACCAACTCCGAGTAATCTGAGTGTTAGAAAATGTGCCGCACACTCTGTATATGATTTTCCAGTGCCAACTTCACGGGGGACAACTGCTACTGGAACTACCAGTGCTTCTCGCCTTTCGTACGCATGGAGGCCGACTACACCATGAAGGGCCAACTCCTCATCTTCCCCATCAACGGCCACGGCAAGTGCACCAACCAGTTGTGTAAGTTGCGCCCGAGAGTTTTCCCCCAGTCACGGACAAACTTCCAGACGACATCGACGCCAAATACGGCGCCAAATGCGAGCGCTTCACCAAGAAGAACAAGAGTTATCTCCGCGTGACCGACTTCACGTGGGACGTCAAGCCCAAGAGGGTGGTTTTCGATTTTGACAACATCATCGACGGGAACGAACAGCTCAGCAAGGAGGTGGTCAAGACGCTCAACGAGAACTCCGAAGCGGTGTACGCGGACGTGGGGCCCGCCTTCAACGAGGTCATGGGCACGGTCTGGAAGCAAACGCTGAACCAGGTGTTCGCCAGAGTGCCGGAAGACGTGCTCTTCCTCCCGTGAGAGCGTGTGTACGACAGTGACAGTTGGAGAGATACCACGGCATGGTCTTGCGCCAGACTAAGTGAATTCTAACAGAATCACGTAGGCAGATAAAATATTTTTAAACTGATAAAATATATTCCGCATTTCCTAAAGTGTTTTATTTTATTTTAATATCGAGATAACAGACAGCGTGCAATTTTACGGATAGTCCAATTTTTTTTAAAATCAATTGTTAATGTCAAAATTCCTCAAAGACAAGGCTGTACCACCCTAAAACCATTCGTTTCGGGACACCTCTATCGTAAAATCTCCCTAGATCAGGTTTGAGGTTATATCAGTAATTTTCAAATGTCAGAAAAGTTTCAGGTGTAACCAAATTTTATACAAAAGACAAGAAATAAAGACGATAATCACACTAAAAAGTGCAACTTAACATATACAGGAAAATGGGAATTTATTTAATGGGTTATATAAACGGTTTACCTGTTCATTTTCAGAATCTAACCCCCAATCGTCTTCCGAATATGATTCTGCGAAAAAGGAATGTCCTCAATTGGTAGATTTCCCATCAATTTTTTCCAGTCCTCTCCAATCAGTTCCTCGCAGTGACGAACCCATATATTAAAAGAAAATACCTCGAATATGATGTGTGCACCTTTACTGCAATTTAGCGTGGTCGGTTTTTCTGTCTCCATTTCTTCACGTAATCTAATCATAGCCAATTTTTCTCGTTGTTAGATCCTTGTTTTCGGAAACTCATTTAACTTTGTATTTTTATTTAAATGTAATTGCGCCTTCAATAGCGCAAGCGCCTTTACATCAAAATGACTGACATGCAGTTGACATTTTACGTTGCCAATCTAATAACTATCAAATAACCAGTGGCTTATACCAACATGACAACACTTTGACAATTGATTTAAAAAAAAATGGAGTATATGTATAAAATAAACCATAAAGCTATTAAGACAATAATAAATAAATTCAGTCGTATAATACTCGTAGCAGGCCAGACATGTCTTCCTGTAACTTCGTCAAGAATCGGTACCTAATCGGTAACGTCCGCACAACTTAGTCGTTGGAAAGATCGTTGGTTTTCGTGTGGTAGTTCGTCAATTCATCACGAAGAATCTGCGAGAATTAGTAAGAAATAATGGTGATTTGGTTAATTATTTATTGACAAACGCGTTTAATAAATTATCGTACGATGACAAAGTTTTTATTAAACAATTAGACAGGCGAACCCGTTCATTAAATTCCTTTATCGACTACCATAGCGAAAATACAATTTTGGCGTACTGATTCAAGGAGAGAAAGTGTCACTTTGTCTGTCTAGGCAGGTAAAGTACTTTACCTGACTCTGACTAGGCCTACTTACAAATATTTTGAAGCGTACATAATAAATAATTAATGGTACGTGGAAGAGTCGGTTTTGAATAAAACAAAAATTGCAAAAACAATTCTTGGCGGTATTCACCAACAGCCAGCACAGTCAGAAACTTTCGCCGATATAGAAATTTTACAAAAATCTGAAATGGAAAAAAATCCAAATACTTGTTTAATTGGCGAAGATGTGGAAAAGAAAAGTAGTCATATTAACAACATAGTAACAAACACTTCCAAACCTTTTTCAATAGCTGCTCCTTCAACGTCTGGTATCAATTTTAATAATCCATCTGGTTGTACATTCACATTTAATATATATAATAAATAATAATGTTCTAATATTGAAATAGTTATTTACTTTCTAAAATATAAATCTACAGTTGAAGTAAGCAAATAGATTGACTTCCGTAAGTAGCAGTGAGGTGGTAGTCGATAAAATCTTGTATGCAACACGGCAGTAAAGTGTCTTTATCGAACTTGTTTGCTTGCTCGACTCGGCTTCGCCTCGTCTCACAATCTGCAAACTCGTTCGATAAAGTGTCACTTTACTGCCTTGTTACATAAATAGCTATTATCCACGATCGCGTAAAAAGTAGGCACTTTGTGCACTACAAATCGACAAAATCGTTGTCAAAGTTGACGTTTAGAGAAACTGACAGAATCGTTCTCTAAAAGTTTTAGAGCACGATTGTTCGCTTTTATGGCACAGAACTGTCAGAATACAACAATCGATTTTGTTGAAAACATTGTTTAAAGTCCATTTTTTAATTATAGTCCGATATATCAATAAAAAGCAGAACAACTGTCATATTGCTATCTCTTTTCAACATCATGTAAACAAACTATTGAATTCTTGTACGTATTGTATTAAGCGTGCCCCACTATGCATCTCGCTTTAGCATGTGTGATTCGAGCAAGACACGAGTTGTACGTTTATTACATTAGCGATGTCAAATTTTTAGGTTACGTTTTAACCACATTGTATGTGATAATTTTGTTTAATTTTGCTTGAAATGTCCTCCATATGATGCCAACGAAAAGCATGTGGACAGATTCATTTACAGAATTTGTAAATTGCAAAAATAATATTGGAATTGTGCGGAAACTTGCAAGACTGGAAGTTAACAGGTAAGGGGGTAAACTAATTCATAGAGAGTACCTAGTTCTGTGTTCATGGTGTTGCCGAAACAAAATCTAGGAAGAAAGAAAGACAGTCTAAACGTGGTTGTTTAGTGCTGTTTTCAACAATTTTTAATATATCTGACCTATCAGTTGATATGTAAATAGTTATCAAAAGAGTTCTGAAGGGAGCGGTTTTTTGAAAGACAAAATTAAAACGGAGGAATGAATTTGCAGAAAAACCAAGAAAGCACGAAAGAAGACAACTCAAAATCTTAAAAACTGAAATTTGTAATGATATCTGTCTCATGTTGCCTTAATAAATTTTCAAATATTGGTAGAACCGAACCATGCACTGCTGTCAAATGTCGAAAGCAGACTATAGAAGTAGGTTGCTAAACGACGTGGTTCTCAAACGACTTTGGTTATTCATGAAATATTGAACCAATAATAATTATTTTATACAAATTTATGTTGAAACCGGTGTGATGATCTCACGATCGTAGAACTCGCGGAATTCTTGTCTTCTTATGATTCAACACAATAGATCAATATCAGTCAAACTTCGATAGAAAAAGAATTAATAAAATCATTGCGTAAAACGGATACATTTTTTGACCTGGTAATTGATTATTTCGCCGAAGCCAAAGACAGAAAAATCGATTTAATTTATAACAAAATGTAAAGTCCATTCAAAAATCAAAAAACCACCACCTGTTGCTTTAGGTTGGTAAAATAAAAAAAACCCTAGTAGATATTTTTTCATACTATGTTGGTAACTATAAATTATGACATTTATTTGATTCCGTTCATATTGTTTTATTAGCAGCACGTTTCATTTATTTATTGATTCTTATTATTGTTTACTTAAACATCCCCAGAAAAACAAGACATTTAATAAACATTTAACCTCAAAATTACAATTCTCACCAAATTTTACACTAAACAGGGTTGCCGATAGTAATTATCGAGGAAAATGCGACGTTGGTGGTTTTTTGATTTTTGAATGGACTTCAACATCATTTTTTGTTCATATTTATTTTAGTTTAGTTAATAAGAATGTTATATTTTGTTTTTTATTTTATTTAGAATTTATTTTTTGTTTTATATTTATGGAAAATTTGTTATTTTTGTTGACTCTATATTAACACTCATCACTTTCATAATAACAAATGACACTTCCTATTCCTAATTCCTTTCCCGGCAAGATATTTTCTGGACCTTCCCGTAGGTTGTTTTTGGTGGACACTGCAATTAGCAGTGACTAACACAGAAATTCCTTTCCAGCAATTACAACAAACAATAAAAAATGTAATAATAACATAAAAATGTCTGCCCACCCGGCCAAAAATGTTACGAGCCGCCACTGGTGGTTTCATACTCTTACCACAAGAGATGCTCTCTTTTAATTTGGAGAAGAAATCGCCTGGGATTAAATCTGGTGGATACCAAGGGTGCCTCAACATTTTGGAGTGAGCGGCAAATAGTCAAGTGCACATTTTCGAAAAAAAAAAATTCTTTCATGGATGAAACATTTTGAAATCTTTTCCGTCCGATTAAATTGTAAATTTGTCGCAGAAAGGAAGGAAGTTCAATCAAAAGCCAGTCCATCCATCAGCCGACCCTCTTTATTAGCCTAATAAATTAATAACATTTGACTACATAATAACCGTCGCTCCGTCGTGCCCCTAACACGAGTCCGACAAGACCTCGTCCACGTTCTTGATCTCGATGTTGTTCTCCTGGATCCTCTCCACCATCGACTTGGCCCTGTCGCACTCGAAGTGCGTCAGCTTGACCCCGATCCTCTCCAGCTTGGGCAGGTTCTCCAGAATCTTCTCGACGTTGAGCGAATTGATCTTGTTCCCGATCAGCTCCAGCCTCTTGAGACTGGTCAGCCCGTTGAACTCCCCTCCCGTGAAGTTCCTGATGCTGTTCCCCGACAGGTGCAGCTCCTCCAGCTTCTTGAGGTTCTTGAAGGTGCCCGGCTGGATCTTCTCCACCTGGTTGGTGGGCAGCTCCAGCCTGACCAGGCCGACCAGGTCGTCGAACGCGTTCTGGTCGATCCTCTTGATCTGGCAGTGCTGCAGCCGCAGCTTCTTCAGGGCGGACAGGCCGCTGAAGTAGTTGGCCTCGAGCGGCCCCAGCCGCTGCTTCTCGATCCAGAGGAACTCCAGCTTGTTCATCGTCTTGAAGACCTGGTGGTCGAAGTCGGCGAAGTTGTTGTCGTAGACCTTGAAGGTGGTCAGCTTGGGGCAGCAGCCCTTGAACACCCGCGTCGTCACGTTGGGGAAGCCGTGGTTGATCTTGATCGTGAGGCTCTCCAGGTTGGGGAATGAGTTGAAGAACCCCGGCTCGATGTCCGAGATGTTGCTCGATCGGATCGTCATCTGGTGGATCCCCGGGAGGGGGGGAAAGCTGTCGGCGTAGATGGGGCCCCTGATCATCAGCAGGTCCAGCTTGCTGCCGTACCTCTTCAGCTCCACCGACTTGCCCTTCTCGAACTCCATCGAGACGCACTTGGTGTCGTCGTTGTTGGGGTTGTGGACGCAAGAGTGCGCTGCCGCGACCAGCAACAGGGTAACCAAAGACGTCTTCATTCTAGAGGAAGCGAGTTAACCAAGCTTATCTCGACTGGTGGACGTCGTCGACTAAACTGTTCTCCCTGTCCGCCGCTTACTACTTAAGTATATCATTAAATAATACGATTCGCATTTTGCAAGCGGCAATTTGCATAAGTAAGGAGTCCTTAACGAATTCGTCCTTTGTGTCCTATAAAATCAATGGCTTGTTGTTTGTCGACGGCTGACGGATCGACGTCCAAACTTTCCATTCGAAACGCAAACATTTTGCCAAAATCCTCCCAACAAAACACAAACATTTTGCACTTGTTTCGCGAACACCGTCGTTGTCAAACGCGCATAATTACACCGTTTTTATTACACAAAAGTATGACAGTCAGCGTTGAAGACACCCTGTATGAGGTACGAATGTGCTCGAAAGTCGATTAAAACTTGAAAGTGTCAGTGCTTAATGAAATCTGATTGAATTAGAGAATATGCGTTACAAGATGGCCTTGACGTCAATTACAACGCGCTCATGTCACTTTTGACATATTGTAACAACAATGAATTAAGTTCAGACGTACCTTCCGAGAATCGCGCCGTAATGACAGATCTGCGAACGGTCTAACGGACACTTGCGGAAATCGTCCATCTGTCGTGTGTCAATTACTACATTCAATTGTTGACTGCTAATCAAAACGGAGTAAGGGTGGGATGTATGAATGGAGTGTGTGATAAGAGTAGGTACACATAGCATAATTGTGAGCTGGGATGTGAAAAATTCAACTGGTGTCGTAGATTGACCGTTGAGGGCGTAGAGGGTACTGGTAGATAAAGGCAACGTTATGTACTTTCTCAAGAAAAGCTAGAGAAAAAACAATTAAAAACACAAAAAGAATATTGTTGGAAGAATAATTGGATTGTAAAGTCCTTTCGTTTTAATAAACAATTCTCAATGTCAAAAATTCTTAAAAGACCGGACTGTACCACCCCAGATTCCCCAGAATATTGTATTTATGGTTTTTACACTAGATTTTTATTGAGGTTATGTATATGTTGCAATTTGACGTTTTTCTATCGCAATTGCACAAATCACAATAATAATGTCATATCCAGCGACCGGTACGGAAGTACCTACAGAAGAATGATAGGTATCTAAACCAGGGAAACAGATCAATTAACAAACGTATTGGAGTCGTTTACATCCAACTAAAAGACGCGCTCAATTCTAATTAACATCTGGCAACAATGCAGGGTCTATGGGGCTGCGCGTATGAGATGCGCAGTTTGGGCGACGTAAACTACAAGATTAGCCTGTATTTCTTTATCGTTTACAGATATTACAAAAAATGGAAAAAACACGATACGGTGTAAAAACAAGCCTCCTTGAAGAACTAAAATCATTCCAGTTGAGGCTGAAAAAGCGAAGAAGAATGATATTTAATATAACAATACTTGGTAATAATATGCCTTCCTTGCAAACAACACTGATGACAGGGGAGGATAGAGTATCAATTACTAACATGACGTTTCCATCTGTTGTACGGCGAGGAGATTATATCGACCAGGGGGGAAGAGAGATTACGTTAATTCTTCATGGAGTATTGGTATTAAACATTCAATTTGATTCCTTTGAACATAAGATCCGATTCCAACAAGAAATGTAAGTAAAAGCAAACAATAGTTAATTTTTACAGTTTTCTTGTTACAGATCTAGAGAATGGTCCCCCAAGGGAAACCTAAAATAAAATAAAATGTATTTTTCATAAATACTTTTTGTAATTAATTAATAATAATTTTATAAACATTTAAACTAAAATAAAAACCAGAGGTAATGTTGCAGTTATACTCAATTTCATATAAATGTGCATCTAAGCAAGCCATGAAAATCTGATTTTCTGTTGGTACTAAAGCTAAAGCTAGTGACTTTGACTTTCAAAGTTGCTTGCTCTGCGCGAACCCGATTTGATAAATTTTTCAGTTTTTGTCCATTTTAACATTGCTGATTTCAAAAGCAATGTTACGTTGTTTACTGATTAAATTAAAGTAATTCTAATTTGTTTTTGTCTTTGTATTTTTACCAAGTAAAGATTTATTGGACATGACCTTCATAAATGTGACTTTTGTAATGTAATTAAATTAAAAGTGCTTTTACAAATGCACAGCTCACTTGATGAACATTTATATGAAATCGAAACATTTCTCTTACTTTGATCGTACTCAGAATTATAATTACTATACTCCATTCTTTATCTTAGTGAGTGGTCTTTGGGAAATTTTCAGCCGTCAAGTTGAATTTAGGGATTTTTGAAAGTTCCAATGGAACAGTGCGTTGGTAGTTGTTGAAAAATATTCAAATATTACAATAATGTACTTACAGAGACGCCGCAAAGTCTTTCTATTTATTGTTTTCCAGGTTAAATTGCTCATGATTCATTATGCACCGAGGCAACAAAGACATAACCTCAAACGTGTCATCTTCATATCCCATCGTTTTCCAAAATTTTAATAACTTGCTTGGGAATTTCAAAATGTTCTACACCGCCCACACACTTTCCGGTCAAATTTGGTCCGGTTTATGGTTTAAGAATCCGGTTAATTTCTCACACCCAAACTTCTTGGCAATATTGCCCGGCACGGGACGGGAATAATGTTCGTTCGGATTGACCGACGACGGACGCCGATAATTTTCATATCGGGAACGATTAAATTTAAGAATCGATGTGTACGGCTTATATATTTACATTTCGCGACATAAGATCGCGAGATTTGGACATGAATGCTTGACGAAGATTCTGAATCTGAATGATAGCGATGACAGTTAATATTTGATTTACACGACACACAAATTTGGTGGAAAAAGTAAAACTTACAAAGCTACCCATGGCTTGCTTGATCGCATCGACCACTCACCAAGATAAAGAATGGAGTATATATCGGGCGTTCAAATGAAATCCTGGGCTGAGTAGGCGTTGGAAAAATTAAACCGTTTAGAGCAGTGTAAAGTTTGAATTTCCCGCCGTGTGACACGCATGACATTTGTTTATGTTTAATCGAGACATAATTTGATTTCAGCAAAGGGTACCCTTAGATATTTGCTTCGAGAATAGGAATCGTTACGTTATTCTATTTTTGATGTAAAACATTGCAAAGAAAGAAAAAAAAAAGAAAAATGTTTTGGCTCTAAATTTTAGGTTAGCTGTCAACATGCTCCAATTAATCTACGCTTTAAAAAAGCACAACAATTGACGGTTTCCAACGCCTTCCCAGCCCAGAATTTCATTTGAACGCGCGATATTAATTGTCACCGAGAGTTTTTCTCGTTCAAACCATGCGTTCAAATGACATTCAAATTTAAAATCAAAAATATAATTGTATTCAGTATTGTTTTAGAAAGAAAATATGAACTTACTGTACACAATCTTAACTCTGAAATCATGTCTAAACATATTTTTCCGCATTTTTATTCTTTAGAAGCGCCCGTACTGTGGCGCCCTCATCGGCGAAAATTGGCTCTTTCTCGGAAACATTTTCGCAATGCTTTTTTAATGAAATAAACAGGCCGGTTATTATACAGCACGACGTAATGGTAGCGTTTTTAAATTCATCAACTTTTTGCGGTGAATTTCAACATTGGTGGACTGTCAATCATAAGGAAACGGATTTGGTGGAAAACTGATGACTGTGCTGACTGGTGCTGATGTCATGACACCTGAAGTGTAAACATAACCTAAACATTTTTTCATTTTCGGCGACTATTATTATTATATGAATAAATATGTGCGACATTAGTCTTCTTAGGACCATAATATTGGTAAAACGGATTACAATGCCTTTGGAAGATTCATCAGATGATGATTTATTAACTTCCTCTGATGAAGAAAAAGAAATTATTTTAAACAGAAGAAAGACTCATGAAAAAATTAGAGGATACGTGAATAATGTTGCACTTTTCCAGTTTTTCCCTCGCTTTGCTTTGACATTGACACTTTGACTTCGACAAACTATTTTGACATTTCCCCCACTATTCGTCCACCAAACAACCAACTCCGAACTCCCATTGTAGATGGGAAAGGTGAATTTTGGTTGAGCCAATGAAATTTTTGGTGAATAAAGAAACGTGTTTTCTTAAGCTCAACATAAATCTAACAGTAATATAACAACGTTTTGGTAGAAAACTGACTCCACCGATTGATCCATCGATGAATTTAAAAACGCTCTCAATCTACACCGATCCTGCAAAAATGATTGTCCGTTTTGTACTTATGAAAAAGGGTAGATGGCGCTCCAGAATATTAAAGCAGCCTGTAATATTTACTCTTGTGATGTCAGTAGATGCTAGATGACACATGTGAATTTAAATATTTGTTAAATATCAAGACAACGTTATCTCTGCATGGAATATGCTTTTTGTCCGAAAATGCGAAAATATATAATTGATTTCATATAAATGTTCATCAAGTGAGCTGTGCATTTGTAAAAGCACCTTTAATTTAGTTACATTACAAAAGTCACATTTATGAAGGTCATGTCCAATAAATCTTTACTTGGTAAAAATACAAAGACAAAAAGCAAATAAGAATTACTTTAATTTAATCAGTAAAAAGACGTAACATTGCTTTTGAAATCAGCAATGTTAAAATGGACAAAAACTGAAAAATTACAAATCGGGTTCGCGCAGAGCAAGCAACTTTGAAAGTCAAAGTCACTAGCTTTAGCTTTACTACCAACAGAAAATCAGATTTTCATGGCTTGCTTAGATGCACATTTATATGAAATTGAGTATATAGAAAATCGAACGCGAATGACAAGTTGAAGAATGAGTGAATCTGTTGGTATTTTAACAATAAAAATTTGAATGATTTTGGTACCACTGTAATCTAAACGTATTTCCGGTTGTCAGCTTTGACAGGCGAATTTGACGTTTACCATCAATGGGTTATTTTTGTAACAGCATAAACATAACCGACATAACCTAATTTTGGTAATTGTTTACTTTAACTACTTCTGGAATTTTCGCGTTTTTTCTGACTAGACAGCCTCAGGGCATCCTCCTAGATTGTGTCCCACCATTGAAACCTTGTGCAAATGCCTTTTTCTTCTCTCTTGTTGTGTTTCAAGGTTGCGCCAAGTCTTAGTATAACTAAAGGGTAAGGAAAATTTTCATTTGCACAAGGTTTGACTGGTGGGAAACAATGTAGGAGGACGTCGTGAGACTGTCTAGCCAGAAAAAACGCGAAAATTCCAGAAGTAGTTAAAGTGAACAATTACCCTAATTTTTTTTTAATGTGTCAAGTTGAAACACCAATATTTTTCAGTTGTTTCATTGCCAACAGACTCAGTCATTGTTGATCACGCTGTAGTTGTAAACAATTCAGTTTAATTGTGTTAATGTTTGTTGTACCGGGATATCAAAAATTATTTTGGTCAAAGCTGGTCATGGATTCTCAAATAATAGTCCAAGCTTTGTATCAAATCATTTTTTGAATGCCAAAATCAATTTTCGAGAGCACTTTCCTCACTTTGCAGTAATGCCGAAGGATTTTTATGCATGCCTTACAAATCGTGTTGGTGTGTTTCGCGCAATTGGCTTTGTGACTCATAAATTTTTGTAGGTAATTGTTATGCTTTTGGTATTATTATCTAAAGTGCAACGTGTTGTACCTACATTTATTAATGCGTTAATAATTGCTCCTAATCTCTCTAATTAAGCTTCTTACAGTGTTTTTATATTTTGTTTGTTCATGACATTATATTAAATCACCATCATCGTAAAAAAGTTGTTTTTCTATTTTGCACCTTTAACACAGTCAGTATAACTATAACACTCAAACGGGTTTCGAAAAGAAGTTCTTTTCGATACCGGTTTCAGGAACATTTACTTAAATTTTTAATGTTGGCAGTGCCTCACAGTGAGTCGTTGCTAGATGCACTTCACGGAACTTTAAATTCAAAACTGGCAATATTGTTCGTCTAGTTACCAGTGTTACCCACCCTTTATATCTGCCAAATTAATTTTCCTAGTATTATATTTTGAACTTGTTTTTTAATTTAAAATAGGGGCAAAATAGAAAAAAAATTGTATTACACTCGTTTTATAAACCATTTTGTCGCACTTGTTTGCTTTATAGCACTCGTCGCTGCGCTCCTCGTGCTCTAAAAAACGCGTGCGACAAAATGGTGTCTTATAAAACTCGTATAATAAATAACTATTACAAAATTAAAACTGGTAATGGCGGAATCACAAGGCAAAGTCGTTTCGATGGTTTAATATCAGTCGTAAACACACAATAAAATTTTTATTTATTTCGCTGTACAAATTGTACCATTCAAGGCAAGAAGAGCTCATCTTCAGGTACTCTGGAGAACACTCGATTCACATTTTGCATCCAGACGGACGCCATGACCTTCTCTAGAGCCGGTCCAAAATCTGAATAAATTGCCAGAGAATTCTCGTTGAGAGTCTTCCTCACTTCTTCACTCAACTGCTTGTTTCCCACTATGATATTGTCATAATCCAAGACGACTCTCTTGGGCTTGAACTTAAAGACGTGATCGGTGATACGAATGTGAGTCTTGTTCTTCTTCTTGTACTTCTCACACTTGAAACTGTGCTGACCTTGGAGCTCGTCTGAAACATTTCCAAAAAAAAAACAAGTACTTAGAAAAAATGTTTGTTCTGGATGCAGTGGACACCCTTACACAGAGTGTTGTTGTATTTTCCTTGTCCGTCAATGTGGAAAAGCAACAATCTCCCTTTCACCTTGTAGTCCGCCTCCATCCTGGTAGAGGGCGTCACACTCTCATAATCCCAGTGACAGTTCTCGTCGGAAAAGTTGGCACTACAATTTTTCACCCTAGACAAAATCAAAATGGCGCCGTGTACTCACCGCGAATTCAAAATGGTGGCCGAGGTGATCCCGTAAAGCTGCACATTGTTGTACTCTTGCTGCAGCGTGTCGGGATCCCCCAACTGGATTTTATCGATGAGGAGCGGCTCCAGCTGGCTGATCCCCAGGTCCTTGTTCCCGCCGGCGAATTTTCGAACCGCCTCCATGACGTGGACGTCCAGACACCGGTTCAGATTCGGGTCGGACCTGCTGCACCTCACGATGTCTGCGGCTTTTATCGAGATTGTCAAACATTTTCACAAGTCCTCCGGGGCAACTTACGCAGGCTCTTGGCCGCGACGGCCGTCAAGAATAGCGCAACCACCGATACCACGCGCATTTTCGCTCGAGTGACGGAAGTTAGCTCGGACGCTTCTTCTTTTTATTAGTTTGACGCTAATTGCGCCGGAAACTTACTTGGTGCGTGTAAAATTCCGAAGTGTCATTAGGCGGCGCCCGGAGGTACCACGGAGCAGTCTTGGGCCGCATTTCGAAGGAATTTTTTGACGGCAAGTCAAGGTGGACAGATATTTTTTGCACGATCTCTAGAAATTTATGGGCTCTTCAAATCGCACTTGCATTATTCTCCTTATGTTTGACATTGACCTAAGGTCTACATTTACATATTTCAAAAAACCTTGAATTTTAACTAGATCAGCAGAGACTGCAGACGGTTCAAAAAGAGTAAAACACTTTTGTTGAGAAAACAAAATTAGATTTTTTAATTTCGTTTGACAAATACGTTTCCGACAAATATTTACAATGGAAACGTTCGGCGGAGGCGTGAACGAGCGAACACAATTCGTAGATTAATTCGCACGTTTGTCAAAATTGACAACAATGTAGGAAACGTGATCGTAGCGGACGTTCAACCGTCTTAATTTTGACCAATCATCGTAATGAGTGCCAACAAAAAATTTAAATCATTATTCACGACATTAATCTTGAAATCGGCAGTTATGTTGGAAAAAAACCGCAAAAAGCACAAGGTCGTCAGCTCACGCAAGTAAAGACTAAAGAAGTCTTTCCAACGCTCTGACGTTTTGTTATTCTTACACTTGTTCGCAACAAACTCGTCCGACTCTAAAGTGGACTTTATGTGAAAAAAAAATAAGTGGAGATTCGCGATATAAATGCGCTCTTGTACCCATCTCTGCACTAGTTTCGGGACAAACTTAGAAAAATGATCTTTGCGTTTTTGGCTGTCTTGCTCGTTTTTGTTTCTTCCAAGAGCTTACGTAAGTGACAACAAAAATAAATTGTTTGAGAAAATCGGGAATTTTTCGGTTTGTGCTGTCTCAATGTCATTCCTAATTTTTTTCCGTGTGATAAGGTAAATTACAATTGACAGAAAAATAATTCCACTCAAGAATATTTTGTTCACTCATTTTTTTAATAATAATTAGTGATTATCGTCATGGTTTAGTTGGCACCCCTGCTTTAAATATTGCTGTTGTCAAAGCTAAAGTCACTATATGCCGTTCACGATTATTTTAAACACGCAGGAGACCGCGATATTTTTTTGTTAGATTGGCGTCAGGTCCTGTCATATGACGTTTCGTTTTTAAATATTCGCATTGTTGTCAATTCCGTCATTAATTTAGTTAATAAGAATTTAGCCAGAACTGCTCTACAAGTATGTATGTTTCATTTCAATTACAATTTTACGATTATTGTTCCTAATGCGTTCAATTATTTAAAAAATGTAACAATTTGGGAGCAGTGTTCGGTTGAATTATAACCTAAAATAGATTTATTAAGACAAATCACAATACTGCCAACTAAAATGTCAGATTTTCATAGATAGTCCGAATTTGAAATAATCGTGAATGGTTTATATATTTATCTAGGGACTTTAGTCTAAGCAACATATTTAAGCCCTCTAACCTCTAACGTGTAATAGAGAAACTTGACAGTTGTCAAATGCAGCAATATTTAAATCAGCGCTGCCAACTGAACCATGATCACATGACTTTTTTTTTTATCACACGGTATATGTGCATGTCTGGAGT
The DNA here is from genome assembly GCF_963966145.1 of Tenebrio molitor. Classification (NCBI taxonomy): domain Eukaryota; kingdom Metazoa; phylum Arthropoda; class Insecta; order Coleoptera; family Tenebrionidae; genus Tenebrio; species Tenebrio molitor. The sequence continues at coordinate 2,572,305 of NC_091049.1, forward strand.
AAAGTGTCACACAAATAACTGTTCCATCATTTGTTACACATTATCAAATTTATTTTTAATTTGTTTACAAAGAAATCTGCATTATTTGTCACCATAAATGTGTGTCCTGGACTGTCAAAATTAAATTTTAAATAAAATGCTTGTTTTGACTGTACTTGGATATAAACAAATTTCGCTAGAGTGTACTGACATCAAAATCTAGTTACAAAATATATTTAGGTTATGTTTTCATTTTTAACGATTTTTAATCATTGAACTAAAATTTTTTGAATCATTCATTGCTTCGAACACTTGAAGCGAAATGCAGCAACTAAATGAATGAGAGCAATTTAATAAAGTTTATAAAAAACACGCGACAAACTGAAAACAGGTAACAAATTAAACAACAACCAAAATCATCCAGACCAAAATATACTAACCTGTTTCATTTATTCAGAAGAAAATTATTCAACACTTGATTAACACTTATCTCTCAAAAATTTTGATTTGTGAATCACAAGAACGAACACCAATTCTTAGTTAACAATACTGGAGCGGCTTTGGCACAAATTTGTAATTTCTTTCCGTTATTATCACTTTTTTGTTTGTTCCTCATAATAATTTCTTATGGCCCTCTTCTCTCGCGCTAATAGAACCACCCTAGTTCGTTTTGAACTTTCCATTTTAACCCTTTTACAAAAAAACACTTCAATAATTTTGCAATTTATTTGACAATGTCAATTTAAACAAATGAACAGTTTGAAAAATTTAAAAATCATAGATAACAACCGGGCAATATGAAAATAACTAGTGATTTAACCAACCTAACAACTGCAATTTTGATTTTGACAGTCCAGATGTTTATTGAATGAACTTTAGTTTTAATTATTTTGTATCGACAAAAACATTTCCAACAAGAGACCTTCATTATCCTGATGCACTTATCTATTACTACGTGATGGAAAAATAAATCTACACAACATGTAAACAATTATTAAAATTAATAAAACTATTTATCCACTGGAATAACTAGGTAATTTGATATCACACGTCACTAAACTTGCAGTAGCAGCACCGTAATGGTGTTATCCTCTTTATCTTACTTTCCAAATTTCTAATAATACTTAATTAAGAAAAACTTGTTTTGACACATTTTTTTCAAATCTTTTCATCATTGAAGCTCCTGACATCAAAAAATGTAGCAAGTCCGACCCGAATCTGGGCAAGTGCCTCGACACGACTGTCGTCGACGCCGTCCACAAGCTCTCCGCCGGAAGCAAAGACCTGGGCGTCGTCCCCTTGGAGCCCCTCTTCATCGAAAAAGTCGACCTGGGGAATCCCAGCGACGGATCCGTCTCCATCCACCAGGAATACGAAAACTTGAGGTTCTACGGCATTACGAACGCCACCTTGTTCGATTCCGAGTAAGCCAAAACCCTCTTCTGCCAACCTTACAATACGCAACCCCCGTTTCAGTGCGGACTTCACAGGCGACAACTGTCGCTGGAAATTCAAGACCATCACGGGTGCCGTCACCATGGAGGCCGACTACAAGATGACCGGAAAGCTCTTGGTCTTTCCCATAAACGGCCACGGAAAGTGCAAGAACGTGTTGTGTAAGCGTCGATTTGACAGTTGAGGGGTGAGAGCTTAGGCGGTTGTGATTTCAGACGAGGTCTTCAGCGAGTACGACGTCAAATGCGAGAGGTTCACCAAGAAGAACAAGAAGTACTTGCGTATTACCGATTTCGGTTTTAAAGTGAAACCGAAAAGAGTTGTTTTCGGTTTCGACAATATCATCGATGGGAACGAACAGTTGTCCAAGGAAGTGGTGAAGACGCTCAACGAGAACGCGCTGTCGGTTTACGCGGATGTGGGGAAGGCGTTCGATGAGGTCATCGCCAAGATTTGGAAGCAGACGATCAATCAGGTCTTCTCGAGGGTGCCGGAAGACGAGCTCTTCTTGCCGTGAGGCACAGATGTGATAAAAAAAATCTCTTGCGATTAGATTAAAATATGTAACTACGTAGATGTTAGCCGTCAATGACTTATTACAAGGTTTTTGTTCAAAGAAAATATAAACAAAAACAAAATTCGTTTTTGCAAACGTTTCATCAAATCTGACAGTTGCAAGTTGCGTCACTACCAATATCCCAAAGAAGTAAACGTCAGATTTAAAATAAAATTAATAAACATTGTTTATTATTGGGGCTATTTCGCCAAAAGCACAATACAATATGTAGTATATGCAACCAAATATGCACCGCAATTTTTTTAAAGGCACTGCAACTTTTATTTTATATTGTTTGATCGATATCTTCATACAGGGTACAATTTAAAGCTTAGTTGTTGTTAGAATGGCCGTAAGTAATCAATGTATTTAATTTAAAATAAATTCAAAATGATGACCTAACCTCAATATTAGATAATTAGAAATTAATTTAGGCATTTTTGATATGTCAATTATTGAAAAAATAATAAGCTAATTTTGTTCTAGTGATTTTTCTTTTGATTTGTGTATTTAACACATTAATTGTTGCATTTTCAAAATAATTATTTGAAACCGCAACAATTAATACTTCTATTTTTTAGTAACTTTGCTTTTTCAATTTCTTGTGTTGGCATTACTTTGTTTATGATTTCAACTTTTCGAGAAAGCAAAAGCCGACAAAAACACAAATATTATGGCCGTAAGTACTTTAAACAACACAAATTAAACACAACCCCCGAACCCACCCCGTCAGCATGCATAAATCCAGCACCGGACAAACTCCCGCTGCACAACTTGCTGTTTATGTCGACTCGCGTCCCTAACCTAACTTTCTGCAGGCCGCTGCAGCCGCAAAAATCGCCGAAGTTCGCGAAACCACGCGCGTGGAGCGCATCGGGGCCCACTCCCACATCCGCGGCCTCGGCCTCGACGAGAGCCTCGAGGCTAGACATGTGTCGCAGGGCATGGTGGGCCAGACGTCCGCCCGCAGAGCCATCGGCATCGTCCTGAAGATGGTGCGCGAGGGACGCATCGCCGGGCGGGCCGTCCTCCTGGCGGGGCAACCCGGCACCGGCAAGACCGCCATCGCCACGGCTCTAGCCGCCGCTTTGGGGCACGACACCCCCTTCACCAGCATGGCCGGCTCGGAGATCTACTCTTTGGAGATGGGAAAAACCGAGGCGCTCACGCAGGCCATACGCAAGAGCATCGGTGTGCGCATCAAGTGAGTCTCATGCTCACATTCTCTCCGTCATCATAAAATGCTTTTTTTTTGAGGGAGGAGAGCGAGATTATCGAGGGTGAAGTCGTCGAGGTCCAGATCGAGAGGCCGGCGACCGGGGTGGGGACGAAAGTGGGCAAGCTCATCCTGAAGACGACGGAAATGGAGACGGTGTACGATCTGGGGGGCAAGATGATCGACAGTATTTTGAAGGAGAAAGTGCAGTCGGGCGACGTCATCACCATTGACAAAGCCACAGGTTTGGATCGCCTTCCCCTGGATTTTCCCTTTCTTACTTGTGGAGACTTCCAGGAAAAATCACTCGCTTGGGGCGTTCATTTGCTCGAGCACGTGACTACGACGCCACCGGACAACAGACCAGATTCGTCCAGTGTCCAGAAGGTGAACTCCAGAAGCGCAAGGAGGTCGTTCACACTGTCACATTGCACGAGATTGACGTCATCAACAGCCGTACCCATGGCTTCCTGGCACTGTTTTCCGGTAATTTCTTCCAAAGAATGGACGCCAGGACTAGTTTTTTTTTCGTCCTGATCCTGCGATTCATGAGAAAAAAAAGCGACAGTCACAAAGTCGATCGTTTTTTGTTGTCATGGCCCACTATTCTGTCACAAGTCAGTGTATTGTAAAAAATCCAAAGAAAAAAACAAGCATCAATCGCGAGACTGATCGTCTTTTGTCATTGTCCGCACTGCGAGCTCTTGAACAGTGATCGTTTTATCGTAGGGGACACCGGGGAAATAAAGTCCGAAGTGCGGGAGCAGATCAACGGGAAGGTGGCGGAGTGGCGGGAAGAGGGCAAGGCCGAGATGATCCCGGGCGTCCTCTTCATAGACGAGGTGCACATGCTCGACATCGAGTGTTTCTCCTTTTTGAATCGCGCCCTGGAAAACGAGATGGCGCCGATCGTCATAATGGCGACCAACCGGGGAATCACCAGGATCAGGGGGACGAACTACAAGTCGCCCCACGGGATCCCCCTGGACCTGCTGGACAGGATGATCATAGTGCCGACGACCCCCTACGATGAGAAGGAACTGAGGGAGATCCTGAGCATACGGTGCGAGGAGGAGGACTGCCAGATGTCCGACAACGCCCTCACGGTTCTGACGCGAATCTCGAAGGAGACGTCCCTCAGGTACGGCATGCAACTGATCATGACCTCCAGTCTGATAGCGAGGAAGAGGAAGGCGCCGGAAGTCGACGTCGAAGACATCAAGAGGGCGTACCAGCTGTTCTTCGACGAGGGGAGGTCGGTGCAGTTCCTCAAGGAGTACCAACAGGAGTTCATGTTCAATGAAGGTGAGACTGGGGACTTTTGCTTCGTAATGTTGGTACTAATTTGTATTTTTGTTGTGCAGAAGACGCCGCCGAGATGGACACGTCCTAATTATTTTATTTTTTATTTTTGTTGTACAGAACTCGCACAGAATTGTGCTCGAAATGTTTTTACCCTCGCGGTGGCCAAAAACAAACGGGCAAAGGTCGGAAAATGATCGCCCCACCTCGGGATTACCTGAACTTCGGACGCGGTGACGTTTTGACACTTGACCCGACAATGCACAATTGGATTTTCCCAGTCAATTAAACATACATAATTCGATTCGGTGTCGAAACGTTGACCGAAGGGGCGGCGAGAAATTTCCACGACGACGAAACGCGAATTCCGAATAATTGGAGGACGATTTCACGTCAAATTTTCTCGTTCCAGTTTTGGACGTTTCCTTAATCTGCTCGAATCAAAGTGTCACGCTTGAAAAATTTCCATAATTTCGGTTATGCAAGATGCGCCGGTGCGCCAGTGGCGTAGACCGGGGCCGGTCTCGTGGGTAAAAACTTCGACAGCAATTCTGCATGTGCGCCGTCTTATTTTTGAATAAAGCGTTACAAGCTGTCGGTGCGTAATTTTTTTTGGAAGTCTGCGTCATCCACCGCCGATATGGTAAATAAGGTAGCAGTTTGGGGCCATTAAAGAGATGCCAGGACGTTGATGGCATTTTAAATTAGATTATTCTTGTCAGCAGGTGGATTTTAATTTTATTTAATAAATGACTGTCGTTGAGGTAGTGACGTCTGTGTGGCTGGGGGAGTGACGGCACTTGTTTCCACGAAGTGGCTACTTCGGCGGTGCCAGAGGCTCTTATTAAATACTTAATTAGGTGATAGATTAATGTCGAGGCCTTTGTTTGTTTATTTATAATTTTGAATAATAATTTTCGTGGGAAGAAATATGATTTTTTTTAATTAAATACATATTTTTCGATAAAAATACATTACCTTGGGTTTTTTTGGGTTCTTTTAAATAAACCACAGAGATACTGTGACAACTGATAGACAAGAGAAGACGTCATTTAATTTTTTTGTTTACCAACAACTAGATGTGCAACTTCTAATAGTTTTTCTTCGTGCTACATCATCAACGTAGTTAACGAAACACATTAACTGTTGTGCAAAAGTTTACAACAAATAATTAATAAATCATTAGTGTGTATTTCGAAAATAATAATAATTTTTTGAAAAATGGTGTTTCAATTTCCTTCAACAAACAAATATTTTTTTATCCCAATCGTATAGTGTTACTCATTTTGACAATAATTTTAATTGATAAATAAAGAAAAATACTCTAAAGCAATAATTTTATGTTTCTTGACAAAATTCAGTGGCTCCTAAACATTTTTTGAAAAACTTTTTACCCCCTTTTTCTCGAAAAATATCAACATTTGCATAAGGCACTATTGGCTCAATTGTTACCTTTTGTGGAGTTCTATCACAGGGTAAAATATCTGCACAACTTTGAAAATCACCCTGTATACGATATACAGTGTACCAAAAAAATGGTGTATACATATAAAGTCCATTCATTTTGTATTGAACTTTTCAAGGTCAAATAATTTTATTTTTTGGCTTTGTAATTATGTTTTGTAAATAGTGACATGCAGATAAACACCGTAAACGTTGAATTGAGCATTGCTAAATCACATTATGTTGGTTATATGCATGTCACTATTTACAAAACATAATTACAATGCCAAAATTTAAATTATTTGACCTTGAAAAGTTCAATACAAAATGAATGGACTTTAGTAAATTTAAAAAACTCCTGGACTGTCAAAATTAAATTTTAAATAAAATGCTTGTTTTGACTGTACTTGGATATAAAAAATTTTCGCTAGAGTGTACTGACATCAAAATCTAGTTACAAAATATATTTAGGTTATGTTTTCATTTTTAATCTATGATTTTTAATCATTGAACTAAAAATGTTTTCAATCATTCATTGCTTCGAACACAAGTGAAATGCAGAAGACTAAATGAATTAGAGCAATTTAATAAAGTTTATAAAAAACACGACAAACTGAAAACAGGTAACAAATTAAACAACAACCAAAATCATCCAGACCAAAATAAACTAACCTGTTTCATTTATTCAGAAGAAAATTATTCAACACTTGATTATAACACTTATCTCTCCAAAATTTTGATTTGTGAATCACAAGAACGAACACCAATTCTTAGTTAACAATACTGGAGCGGCTTTGGCACAAATTTGTAATTTCTTTCCGTTATTATCACTTTTTTGTTTGTTCCTCATAACAATTTCTTAAGGCCCTCTTCTCTGGCGCCAATAGAACCACCCTAGTTCGTTTTGAACTTTCCATTTGAACCTTTTTACAAAATACACTTAAATAATTTTACAATTTATTTGACAATGTCAATTTAAACAAATGAATAGTTTGAAAAATTAAAAAATCATAGATAACAACTGGGTAATATGAAAATAACTAGTGATTTAACCAACCTAACAACTGCAATTTTGGTTTTGACAGTCCAGATGTTTATTGAATGGACTTTTACATACTCGTATATCTTTTTCTTGTAGATTCCAAATCACAAATGATATTCTTTTAATCAGAATTTCCAATTTATATCACACATTAAAGAGGAGGAATCATGAAATACATTTTTTTTTAACATAACCTACGTCTACCAAGTCTACCATCTTTTTCAAAAAAATGTTGATTGTTTTTGTAGGTGTTACAGAAAACGTACATAATATTTTTGTCGGTAACGGTACCAACTTTCATTTTCAAATTGTAACCTACATTTTGTTGTCCTCTCGTTATCATCCTCTACGTATCACACAGAGGGGATCATAAAAATGTACGAGATCAACTTTCATTTTCCAAACGGCAAAATACACCTTTTCAGACAAAATTTCCACAGAGGGTGGATCGTATCGCGTACGCATTTTTTGCCAGCACGACCACCAACTTTCATTTTTTAAAGAGCAACCTACATTTCCTCCGACAAAGTTTCCGGCGTACCACCCCAGTCAACAATTTTGTGTTAAAATTAGTTTTTCCCATCTCAATTACGTTTCTCACGAGAACCAGTGGCGTCCGTCTCCCCGCACGTTTTTCTCCATTTTGCGCGTTTTGAGCCTGGGATCTGCCCCTTGCAGCAGATTACCTCGTTGCGGTTGTTGGTATTTTTTATGTCGGTGTGCGTGCGTGCACACATGATGTGGACACGGTGTGTTTTTTGTATGTGTGTGTGTGTGCGCAAATATTTCGGTATAAAAGAGTCAAAGTGGAACATATCTCAACGATTTCCCCCTCGACCGGGCTATCCGAAGGTGCCGCGTCCGACGTCAAAACCACGTTCACTTGCACTATTAACTAATAAGATATCCACCGTGTGAACTATGGTCCGTTTTGGTGTCAACGTTTTCCTTTTCTTGGCGGCGGTTGTCGCAAGCTTTACGACACGCGCGGCCAAATTGCGTAAGTACCACTCTGTGTTTTTTACTTTCTTTCGAAAACTGGTGACAATTATGTATATCAAAACAAAAAAAACAAAAATCAGAACAAAATTTAACAGAAACGACCAATTTCGAACGGAGCGGTAAGTAAAAATAACTATTTTATTTGTTTGTGTATTTTTTTTTGTTTTGTTCATATTTTGTCTCATATTATTTTTTTCTATTCATGTTTTTAGCTAGCAGTTTTAAAAGATGCCACAAAAGTGACCCACATTTCGATGATTGTCTCGTTGTGAACATCGAAGGTGCCATCAGGAGTCTGAAAAACGGTAAATTTTTGAATTTTTTTTTTTACATCTTTCATTTGTTTTTTATTTGGACCATCCCAGAGGTATGAAAAAATACGATCAAAATATAATCACATTAAATTTTTTTTTTTAAATTAATTTAATTATTTTGTTAAGTTATGTATTTAATGTCCTAAGAATATTTTCAGTGTTTTTCAAAATTTTTTTGCAAGTTTGTTTCTCGTGTTACGATTACATATTTTCAAATTTCTTTGAGACATTTTTTTCTATATTTTGCTACGAAAAAATAAAATTGGTTATCAAAGAAAATTTCTGGAAGATTTTGAAAATAGAAATTTTTCAAAAATGTTTTTTGGTTGAAAACAATAATTTGAAAATTCACAACATCCAAATCAACAAAAAAATTGTTGCTTAAAGATTTTTGATTTTTTTAATAGAATGAGGATATAATTAATAAAGATAAAATATTGAAAATAATAATATGTAATAAGAATAAATAGTAAAATAAATGATAATACGTATTAAAAATAGTGCTTTTGCATTATCATTAACGATTGAAATATGCTACATATATTATTTAAAATCATTAAATTATTATTATCAAAAAAGGAGACACGGCATCGAGGCCGGATTTATTTATTATTACAAATAATTTTTTAAATTTAGAACTAGAATAACAAAATCAATTGAAGATCCTCTCATGAATATTTAATTTTTCTATTGATATTCTGTACATTTTCTTTGTAATTAATTTTCACCTTTTAATATATAGGGCGTCTCATAAATAAAAATAGTAAGGACACAAATTACATACAGGTGAGTCCAAATTGTGTTTACATTTTGCAGCAAATGACACTGTTGACATCTGGAAGTATTCAATATACACAGTGGACGCTTATTTTTGCCCCAATGATGGTTTTTTTCAAAATTGATTTAAAAATAAAATTTCATTCTAATTTTTTATATCGTCAGAGTTTTCGTCGCAACCAAAACTTTCTTTCAATTTTAAAAACGTAAGAATACACAGAGTGTTTTGTATGAAATAGCAAAGTTCGTGTTAATTTTTGCTGCGGACATTTTAAATTTTTTTTTTTTTTAATTATCCAACTACTTCGCAAAGTTTCTTTATTTTCATTTTATATTGGTCTAGTTCCACAAAATACATTTTTAAATGGAACACATATACAGTGTGAACCAAAATTCTACAATGAATTCTATTTTATAGTTCCATATTATTTATCATTCTTGCTGACATATTTTTCCTATTTATTCTTACAATAAATAATAATGATAGTAAAAAAAGGGTGCGGCATCCAGGCCGGAAAAACAAATTCAATTTTTTCCTTAGAGATTCTAAAAAAATATCAACCAAGGTCACAGTAACACTTGGTTCAACTGAAATTAAAATAAACTTTATTATCATTAAATTAACACTTGCATAATTTTCCATTTTAATAATTTAGCAAACATTACATCATGAACAGATTTTGGTCAAATGTCGTAATTCCAAAAATTTGTTTTTCACTTGTTTCTGTCAAAAGAGCTGATCACAGATTTTTTTCCGCTTAAAAGTTCGTCTTCTGTTTTTTCTTTAAATTTAGTTTACTATATGTTTACATTTTGGAAAACGTTTCAAGTACAAGATTCAAATTAAAAACCACTTTTGATTTAACCCGAAACGGACATCACGTGTTTCTTAATTAATTATTGTTTCTGTTTACTAATGTGTTAATTAATTTACTAATTACCTACACTTGGAAGAAAATCAGAAATGAAATTAAACGAAATCTGTGACACATTAAACTGCAGTAAACCATCAAGCTATGCAACAACAATAAATTATTTCGGTTTATGACCTGGGGGCGCCACAGGCGACAACGAGGACCGAAGTGACGGCGGTGAATTGCGACCGAATTGAGCTGATGTCACGGCATCCAGGCCGCAATTTTTAACGTGCGGTTGTATTTTCAGGCGCCCCCGAGCTCGGCCTGGACTCGTTCGAGCCGCTCCTCATCTCGTCGCTGATAATCGGCGAGGGCTCCGGCCCCGTCAACGTCCAGCAAAACTTCAAGAACGTCAAGCTGCACGGCCTGACCGGCTCGATAGTGTCGAAACACAAGTAACGTAACACGGCCCGGTCGATTTACGAAATGCTAAGAGCGAGTTTGCGTTTGTTAGGGCCCGCCTGGACGAGAACATCTTGTACGCCGAGTCAGTCACGCCCATGTTGCGTCTTGAGGCCGATTACGACATGAAGGGACGAGTGTTGCTGTTGCCGATATACGGCGAGGGACCTTGCAACGTCACTTTGGGTGAGTGTGAAACCGCCATTAGCCGCGACAGCGGCGCTTGCACAATGTAATGTCAAGAACAGTTGCGTAACGGAGCGATTCGCGATTGTCTTGGGTTGTTTTCCGGACGGATCGGGGCTCCGGGGTCGACCTCGGCGATTAGCGACGAAGACGAAGGTTTTGTTTGCGGAGGTGATTAGACCCGAGATGACATTGTCCTTTTGTTTTGCACCTTTTTTTTATCACCGATACAAAATAAACTTCATTATTAATAATTATTATCCGTTCACGTCACGTTGGTACTTTCTGTCTGATGCGGTTGCCAGCACTGATCTAAACCGCAACCAATTTTTTTTGTTTGCCACTCTTTTAGTTGGCAGCTCTGATCTAAACGTATCAGTCACAACCATCCAATTTTGCCAATTACTGCAATTACGTTTGCACGCTGTAAATAAAAAAAATATTGCAATTTCCTGCTTGCGAACAATCTCTTTTGACGTTTTTCATGTTTGACATAACGGCGAGCGAATACAAAAAATCGAGTTACCTGGATTGTGCTATTCTGATGCTTTGATTGGTTCAAACCACCATTTTCGCCGTATTTATTAAGTGATCGATATTTCAAAAATTCCTTAAGATTATTCAATTCAATGTGGTCTGTAAAAAAGCGTCGTAACAAAAATAGAAACTGATATGCTGAATTTTTTGACAGAAGCCAACAAAATGGCTGACTTTGTGATGAAATGAAGTTTGAACTGACCTCTTGTTCACAAGGTATAAAAAAATTGTTTGATGTTTTGTTCAAATTAACGAACAGGACGTCGCAAACTATTCAAAAATCATTTTTTGTACTCATAACCTCAAAATCGGTATTTCCTGGTTGTCCTCGGAGATTGGTATTCGGTGACATGCACTATGTCTATAGTACCATAGACAACGGGAAATGTCAATTAAAAATTTAAACAAAATGGACGTTTCGTCACATTTGCAATTCTTGTAACATTAATTCTCATCAACACAATAAATAAGTAATTTTATTATAAAACAAATAAGAACACAATTCAAAAAGGTAAGAGCACCTACCTAATAACAGGGCACCGAAAATAATTGTTGTTGTTTTTCAAATGAAGAGGAAGAAGTTGTTCAATAAGTTGTGTGATCGTCGAGGACGCCACCGACGCTTTAAATTTTAATAATTTAGTAGGTAATCAGCGCGGATGGTGCTACCAACCCAACAGTAAATAAGTTACCAATAGTAAATTAAATATTTGCTTTTTAAATTTTATTAACAAAGTTTTGCGCGGAGAAATTTATCCTCAACTATTTAGCAATCGTTGGATAAAACCAAGAGGTAATGCGAAACGTCCAGTCCGGTGCAATCAATCCCTCGCCACCTTTACTTGTTTCTTTCTAACGACGAAATTTTCCAGTCAACACCAAAATCAACCACACCCTTTACGGCGAACCTTTCGAGCGCAAGGGCAGAACCTTCCTGAAGTTCGTCAACTACACCGTGACCCTCCGGCCGGACAAGGTGCAGTTCCACTTCGCCAACCTGTTCAACGGCGACGACCGCCTCGGCGACGAGATCAACCGAGTGATGAACGACAACTGGGACGTGGTTTTCACCGACGTCAGAGAGGGCTACGAGAAGAGCTTCGGACTGATCTTCAAGGACCTGGCCAACAGGGTCTTCACCAGGGTACCCCTCAAAGACATCTTCTTGGAGTAGGCGACTGCCCCAGCATCGTAGTACCGAAGATAGACAATCCGAGTAGAGATAGACTGTATATTTTTATAATTTAATCTCTAAGTAGTTATTTATGCCACAAGAAAAAATAAAAATCTAACTCACACGCCGTGTTTTGCGCTGACCCACATATTACCTAACGGATTAAGTGGCAAAGGATTACGCAAGGACCGCCGCAACACACATTTTCAACCGACAGGTTTGCCGGATTTTTTCTTTTATTCGCAACTATATAAGAAAAAACAAAACGGCAGACGAATCACTTTCCACCGAGACATGTACGCCTCCACGGCATTTTTTTTCATCTGCGCGGTGGCCGCCGCGAACTGTGCCAAATTGCGTAAGTCCCGACTCGTCCTGAAAAAAATTATTATCCCGGAGTAGACCGACTCGTCCTGAAAAAAATGATTATCAGCTTCCAGCTTCACGAAATGCCATCGCAAAGAAAGCAACTTTGGGCGCTGCTTGGCCGCCGCCGTCGAGAATGCCGTCGGACAGCTCGACAAGCAAATCAAGGAGGTGGGCCTGCCCAACATGGAACCCCTGGAGGTGCCCGCGTTAAGGATCGGCGCCGGAACAGGACCCGTCGCCTTCGAGCAGAACTACAAGGACGTCCTCGTCTCGGGTTTCACCAAGCTCCGGTGCTCAGCAGCCGCGTGAGTGTACTAATTACGACTAACTGCGATTAATTGGGACTAATTGGACTGATTAATTAGGATGGATTTCGCGGCGAAGACGCTCAACATGACTGTCACGATACCGCAGCTCAAGTTGGAGTTCGCGTACGAGATCAGCGGGAAGATTCTTCTGTTGCCCATCTATGGTAAAGGACCCGGAGTCATCACGTTAGGTGCGTAGTGCTAATTGGATTTTGCTAATTAATTAGTGACCACCTCTTAGACGAATTGGAGCAAGTCCTCACGTTTACGTTTGAAGAGTTCGAAAAGAAGGGCAAAAAACATTTCAGGGTTGTCGACAGTAAGCTTGTGATGAATCCGAAGTTGATCCAGATCAAGTTGGACAACCTCTTCAACGGGGACAAGGCTCTAGGTGACAACATCAACCAAGTGATGAACGATAATTGGGCGGAAGTTTTCGCCGATGTCAAACCCAGCTACGAAGAAGCGTTCGCGAAGATATTTTTTTCTATTTTTAACAATCTGCTGGCGAAGGTACCCATCTCGGAGATTTTCGGGGAGGAGTGAAGACTCACCTTTAGCGTAGGAGGAAAAGTTGCAATTTTTTGTTCGTTATTTGTTGTATTATTTTTATTTATAAGAAATGTTTAGAACAGGTGCGTTTAGTGCTGCATTGAGTTCTGGATGGGAAATAGCTTCAATGATCTTCTTCCAAGTTGCTCTCACAACACTTACCTAATAATAATAATAATGATAGTGGTAATAAAATAATATGTACCTACGATAAAAAATAGATTGATTGTGCAGATGCTGCAGTGAAGATAACGAAAAATATTTTGCATTATTAAAAGAAGTGTGAGCGAAACTGAAACATCTTGATAAGCAGCAGGCAAGAATAAAACAAAATGGAAACCAGTTGAGAAGTCCAATTTGTGTTTCCGGTGTGTTTAGAGAGAACATACGTCGAAGATATTTTGCAAGATCCAAAGTCTTTTTCTATTTTTTGTCAAGTAAATCAGGTTCAGGACTTTTTCTTTTTGGTTAGAGTGAAAGAGAGATTTTAATTTAGTGTTGTTGAACTGTGAACGTAAGGTCCAAATAGAACTGTACCAGTTAAAAACAAATATCTAGAATAAAAAACGAGTTGTGATGAACTGTTGGAAAAATTACGAAGAGCGAACCTTTGAAAGTAGAAAAGTACAGTGGTGGTCAAGTGGTAAAAGGGCGTTTGATGTTAGTTGTTAAAAAAACGAAAAGAAATAATTCACACCAAGGTTTGTTCGCTGAATAAATGACATAGTATATGATTTGACAGCTCCCTACGTTGACAAAAACAAACACCAGGCCACAATTAGTTATTTGTACAACTAGTTATGAAAGTCATACTTTTTTCATGAATTTGCAGATTGATTAACGAGGGCGTAGCCCGAGTTAATCAAGCAAATAAGTGAAAAAATTAGACTTTCATAACGTGTTGTATAGTCCATTTTTTTTATTATAGTCCGATGAGCTTAGTCCGAATCAAGAAGTCGACATGACCTGCGTCTGCTTTCGACATTTGACAGCAGTGTATGGTTCTACCAATATTTGAAAATTTATTTAGGCAACATGAGACAGATATTGTATTCTTTCGTGCTTTCTTGGTATTTCTGCAAATTCACTCCTCCGTTTTAATTTTATCTTTCAAAAAACCGCTCCCTTCAGAACGCTTTTGATAACTATTTACATATCAACTAATAGGTCAGATATGTTAAAAATTGTTGAAAACAGCATTAAACAACCACGTTTAGAGCGTCTTTCTTTCTTCCTAGATTTTGTTTCGGCAACGCCATGAACACAAAGCAACTCTCTACGAATTAGTTTACCCCCTTACCTGTTAACTTCCAGTCTTGCAAGTTTCCGCGCAATTCCAATATTATTTTTGCAATTTACAAATTCTGTAAAAGGATCTGTCCACATGCTTTTCGTTGGCATCATACGGAGGACATTTCAAGCAAAATTAAACAAAATTATCACAAATAACGTGGTTAAAACGTAACCTAAAAATTTGACGTCGCTAGTGGAATAAACGTACAATTCGCGTCTTGCTCTAATCGCACATGCTAAAGCGAGATGCATAGTGGGACACGCTTAATACAATATAATTGATTTCATATAAATGTTCATCAAGTGAGCTGTGCATTTGTAAAAGCACCTTTAATTTAGTTACATTACAAAAGTCACATTTATGAAGGTCATGTCCAATAAATCTTTACTTGGTAAAAATACAAAGACAAAAACAAATAAGAATTACCTTAATTTAATCAGTAAAAAGACGTAACATTGCTTTTGAAATCAGCAATGTTAAAATGGACAAAAACTAAAAAATTAGTCAAATCGGGTTCGCGCAGAGCAAGCAACTTTGAAAGTTAAAGTCACTAGCTTTAGCTTTACTACCAACAGAAAATCAGATTTTCATGGCTTGCTTAGATGCACATTTATATGAAATTGAGTATACGTACAAGAATTCAATAGTTTGTTTACATTATGTTGAAAAGAGATAGCAATATGACAGTTGTTCTGCTTTTTAATTGATACATCGGACTACAATTAAAAAATGGACTATACACATTATTTTTTTGCATATCGAAAAAAGTTGAGAAAAAAAATATTAGGCATTCACGATCTTTTTGGGACCGAGTTGGCTATGATTTTTTCTTTTCATGTTGGACTAACTGACTCAGTGATGCAATTTTTTTTTCTGTCAGTGTCTGTTCGATATTTTCTTGCCACTACATTGCCAGATTTATTATTTTAATATTCGTAAGAAACTAAATGATTTATTAAGTATGTTAAAATAATTTAAATTTCCGTTAAAGGAATAATCAAAATTGCCAAAATAATTTTAATACGATAGAAAATATCTATTAAACGATTTAATTTAATTTAAAAAGGACAGACCAGATTTAAGAGATCCGGCAACAATGTACCTATCCAGAAAATATAACCCTAAACTGAAAACAACCTAACCTAACACAAAAAGTGTCAATTTCCTTTAGGGAATTTACTTATTACCGAGGTACTGCCAAGAAAATCACTAGATGGTCATAGCCAACTCGGTCCCAAAAAGATCGTGAATGGCTAATAGGTATGCTTTGACAATTATCTCCAAGGAGATGGAATAAAATGATGTAAAAAAGTACTACTTTCAGTACGATTTTGCGTGTAAAAAACTGCCACTTTCATTACGATATGCAAAAAATAGATTTAGACAATTTTAGAGTTAAGATTAAGTACTGTATAATAATTAAAGCAGCAAAAAACAAAGAGTTTTTTACTTCAATTTCAAAATCTCATTTGAACAAGAAAAATTGTCGGTGACAAAAACTTAAGATGAATAATATAAGCTCCTAAAGGGCTTGTTTACTAGAGCTCTGCGGAGATCATTGAAACTACACTTTAGAGGGAGCCACCATATGCAGGGTGATTCACGTACGGTTGGCTTCAGAAAAAACGGGAACTCTCAGAAAAAGTTCTGTCAGATTTTATTAAATTTTTATAGTTTGAAACGGGCTTTTATAATTTAGGTTAAAAAACTGCACTCATGTGTCAGAAATACAACTGTCAAACAGACACAAATTGACATAAATTGTCAAAATGTTTCTACAGTGAAGAATAAATTATAAATACATATTATATTAACTACATATTTAGATTTGCTTGCATTTACTTCACAAAGTCTGTGGCAACCAGGCTGCCAATGCAAATTTAACTCTCAAAAACTCCCCTAGGAACCAGGATCGAGCCTACTTTCTCTTTTATATACTCCGTACTCCGATAGATTGTACGTTTTTTGACAGAAAACAGACCCAGAGAGAAGTGTGACGGGAAATAATCTGCAAGGATACAACATTTTTCTACATAACGTGAAACAATTGAAATGGAGAGTTTAGTATTTTTCACTGCTTTGTTTTGGAACTAGAATTTAAAAACGTACAATCTATCACCGTACGGAGTTTACCACTCTATAATATAGCAGGTCGTGCTATACAGAAATAATTTAGACTTCAAAGAACAACCGATAGAGACCACTCGTTACCTTTTGGAATTAATTAAAGTCACTATACAGTATATCTAGTGACTTTATTTGGAATTTGACGTTTAAGTCTAAAATGTAACAATTCAAGTTACAGTGTTGAAGTATTTAAAGTAATACTTGTTACTTTCTTCAATAGAAATAGTTTAAAAAAAAAATTGTACAAGGTGATCAAGAAGGACTAAAAGGATTGTTCGAGTTGGCCATTCTTTTTTAATTCGGCTGTTGGCAACTCTGCAACCGTATATGTTTTGTTGGTTTACCTGACAGCAATCTGACGTAACACGACAAAATGTTAGGTAATGAGAGTAAAAATTAACGGTAAAAAGAAATTATACTGTACTGGCAACCAGTAATTGGATTGTAAATCCCGCTTCGAAAATATGCCATTCTAATTAATGAAAATATCGTCTTCTATAGTTTATTTTTGAATCAAAGAACCACAACACCGCAATTTACACCCAAAATAGAGCTGACAACATTGTACACTTTTGACATAGGGTGAAAAATCTCATCATATAAAAATTGAGGTTATTAGAGATATTAGTAGCGCAGCATGTTAATAAAGTTAATAACAATTAATAACTAATTTGAGAGTTTAATAAATGTCTTACTTCGCGAGGCATTTTTAATAACACGTTCAAATTTTAGCTGCGAGCAAGATAACTCTATAAACTGGTACGCCGTCTCGCCGCCATTTTGTGATTTAATTTTGGAACCAGATGACAGTTCGTATATAATCTACTAGATGGCGAAACCTTTCCGAGGACTGTCATCAAGCTGTCATTTTGTTGCGTCCCGCCAAACTAAAATTAAATATTTTTCGTTGTTGTCTAGTCGTTTTTTAAAAAGAAAACATGAAGAAGTGTTCCATTTGTGGATACATTAAAATCCTGAATACAGACCGCTCAATATTTCAGGTTCCTTCGGTAAATTTTATGCAACATTCATATTTTTCAGATAAAAAAAGATAAATCACAGCTATTATAAACATTCTTTTAAGTCAATTTTATCATTATATACATTTTGTAGACTGCCGATAGACTCCAGGAATGGATTAGAGCTACGGGAATACTGCTAACAACGGCAGATTTTGTGTGCATGAAACATTTTCCTAAAAAATATATTAAAGAATGTTGTTCCTTAACCCAGCCTCTTAAAATTGTCCGAAGATTATTAACACCAGATGCTGTTCCTACTACAAATTTAGAGTCCACATCCAATGATTACTCCTTACAATCATCACCTTCCAGTTTCCAATATACTGTGCCACGGAGGCAGTATATTAATAAAAATAAAAGGTGTGTACATTCCTATTCTATCCAAGTGTCATTTTAAAATCCTTGTTTATTCTAGTTGTAAAAATAATCAAGAAACAACCCAGATTAACCCCTGTATCCCGTCAACTAGCCAGAACATTCCCTGTCATTCCAATTTTGCTAATGCTTTGTCCACATTCTATTATTGTTTAGAAACTCAACTCGATACATTACATTTGTCGCTACCTCTTGAATGGGGTATTCATAAGAAAACGGATTCAATTATCGTGAGTCACATCAGTGGTGAAAACCCAAAAGTGGACAAAGCAATTGTAGTAAAGAAAACACACAACATAAACATTTTTATAAATGGTATCATGCGCACTTCAAATTTTGTGCCTCAAGATTTGAAAGAGTTCATCGAATTTGTGAAAGGCATTGTAGTGACCCAGTTTAAAATTTAAATTTAAATTTCCGGTACCTCCACAACAGCGCGCCAAATGTGAAGGTACTAGCGGCTAGACTAGGCACTACGAGCGGAAAGATAGCGGGGGGTGAAACGGGCTCGCGCGGGTGGTTGACGGGGGTAGCTCACTTTTGTTTGGTTTTTCGAAACGAACAGACCTTGCGAAGAGCGATCCAATATTCCAAAAATCTGTAAGTTACATCTGAACCAATTACACTACCGTTCCGAGTAGCTATTTTGTGTCCCGTGAAGAATCCGGCGTTTTTTTTATTCACCTGGGTAATTTATCCCACTTTCGTTGCCTGTTTTTTTTTTGTGTTTTGTTTTTTTGTTTCGGGACCAGGACCACGTGGTAAGGGTATGTTGTAGATTTCATTTTGTTGCATGCTGTTTCTTTAAGAAGCGCCCATTTGTTAATTTTAAGCGTTATCCCTAAGTTTTCTCCCGGGAGGATCATTTTTTTTGTAATCTTGTAATTTCGGAAATTCGGAGCCGTCGTCCGTACCGCGAGCGTCCATTTTGTTTCTTTCACTAACATTTTATTTTAACGGCACTCGACCCGCCATCTTTTTGTTTAACATTACCAGCGATTATTGTATTCGTGGTTTATGTTGTTTACTGATATTTGAGCCATTTAATGTGGTTCTATTTTATCGTTATTTAACTTCACGTTTTGTTCTCTTTTATTTCCTCATTGTTTAATGTTGTGGTTTGTTGTTTTTGCTTATGTTATCCTTGTTTAATGTTGCGTTTTGTTTTGTTTATTTGATCATTGTTTAATGTTGCGCTTTTTTTGTGTTGAATTTTCGCATCGTTTAATGTTACGCGTTGTTCGATTGAATTAAACTCGGGTTTTCTTTATGTTGTTGTTAAGCACCGCTAGGTTTCGGAAGAGTTAAAGTAAAATGTTGTAAGTGCGCCACAATGGGAGTTAGGTTTCAATCAGGAAGTCGTGGGGTTGTCTAGTAAATTCCTGGGGAGGCCACGGTTAAGTTACGACCGTTAGCGGAGGCGGACCTAAGTCCTGCTCGATGCGGCTCTGGGATGCTGACGTGAAACCTCCGTCGCGGTTCTAGAGATCTTAGGTTTTTGTCGGTAAACGGTTGGTTGGGGAAGGTGGAGCAAGCTCTGCTCGAAGCGGCTTGGGAAGCTCATCGTACAACCCCGAGGCGCTTTGTCACTATGTCTTGGTCGGTGAAATAGCCCGACGTTCATTACTAACCTGAGTATCTAGAAACGTCGCTGGTCTCAAGCCGATTCAGATTATCCTTCTGAGTATCTGAGTCCCCTCGCGGCCGAAAGTTTGTTACCTCCAGCTCTAAGTTCCCGTCGGCGTACCTTGACCGCGTAGTTCCAAATTAAACATTGTTTGTCATTAATCGAATTGTAAAATATGAGTAATACCTGGGATACGGTTTTTGAAGAGGGTTTTTCATCCGTCCCTGTCTGTAATAACTGCACCATAATTTGTTTACTTGTTTTGCAAGCTTTAAACTGTCATTTTGTCTGTCATGTGCCCGTTCTTCTGTTATTTTAAATATTGTTGCATTCATCTTGTCGTTTATCTTTGTGATGTACTCAACTAGTTAATTTCTTGTACTTCGTTAAACTTAATTTCTGTCTTTTGTATTCGTTCCAATTTCTTTTTCATCAAAGTTATTACAGACATTTTTAATAAAAGGTATTTTGCGTCCCTCACATGTGTATTTTATTTGCGGCACTCTTCCAACTGGAACCCTCACCGTTTGCATTCCGAACCTTTTCCGCCAAAAGAAAATCACAACGTAGGGCTCCTCCGATTCGATGACGATCACGACCACATTTGTTACCGTTTTGCGCAGGTTCAAATATTTGGCGGAAAAAGTAATTTATTCAAATCATTACAGCATTGATAATATCAGAATTTGTAATGGACCTGGAGCCGGTAAAAGTGCTAGCCACTTTTGCACAGGAGAAAATGAAAGAAAGAACACAAATAGATGCAGTGCATGTGCCTATTTGAGAAAACATGTGGCTAAAAAAGCTGCAAATTTGGCTAAAAACAAAATGCAATTAAAGGTCAAAAGGAAATTAGCAAACAAGCATTGTGTCTATTTAAAAAGAAAACATCAAAGTCAAGGAAAACAAATTATACAATTACAGAAAAAAATGGCAAATATGAGGAACATGAACGATTTGATCGCAAAATTACCAGAAAACCAGCAACAGGTAGTGAGAATGTGTTTTGAGTCGGTAGGACGACCATTAAAGGGAAGGAGGTACAGCAAAGACTGGATTTACACGTGCATTTTAATGAAAATTAAAAGTCCTAAGTTGTACAGACATTTGAGAAACAGAATGTTACTTCCACTACCATAACCAAGCACATTATCTAAATATGTAAGAAATATAGATAGCAGTTATGGTTTTCAACCTAAATTATTTGAAATGATAAAAGAAAAAACAAATAACATGGCAGAATATGAACGTCACGGCACTTTAATGGTAGATGAATGCAAAATTACACACACCTAGTAAACATTTTGACAAAAATTGCTTGGAAGTAATGGGTTTCGTTGACTTAGGTGAATTTACACCTGAATGCCAAAAAGACCAGTTAGGTGACCATGTGCTCGTTATAATGTTTCAATCTTTTGCTGGAAAGAACATGCAAGCTCTTGGTTGTTTTCTGTCCAAAGGTAACGTTACTGGGAGCATTCAGGCCAAGCTGATATTAGAAGCTACTGTTTTATGTGAGGCAGCAGGATTGTTCATTGATGTGGTCACTTCAGATGGCGCTACCTGGAATAGGGCAATGTGGAAGTTTTTCGATGCAGGAAATCCAGAAGCGCCATGGTGTGTTCATCCCTGTAACAACAAAAGGACTTTAAGAATGTGTTCCGATTATCCACACTTATTAAAATGTTTGAGAAACAGACTGGTTGAGAAAAAACAATTTCATGTGCCTGAAGGCATTGTTAAAATGTCCCATTTTGAAAAGTTGATTGAATTCGATGCAAAAAACGAATTCAAATTAGCACCTAAACTGAGCCGAAAACATGTGAATCCTAAACTTCACGAAAAAATGACAACTCGTTATGCCTTTCAATTATTTAGTGGAACCGCAGCAGATGCCCTATCAAGATTAAAAGACAAAAATTTACCTGGACTTGAAGATTGTGAGCCTACAATACAGTTTTGCATGCGTATAAACAGAGTATCTGATATATTGAATTCAAACAGTCGTTTAAACGCTTTACGACCAAATTCAGAACAACAGCAAGACCTAGAAGATTTTCTTATTTATTTAGATTTGTGGAAGTCATGCTCAGAACCTAATTTTTTCCTAACCAATTCTACTGCAGATGGCCTGAAAGCCACTATTAATACTACTTTAAATCTATTAAAGTACTGCACAGAAGAATTAGGATATAAATACCTTATGACCACAAGAATCAACCAAGATCCTCTTGAGCATTTTTTTGGTTTATTGAGAGCTAGTGGTGGAGCAAATAATAATCCTGAGTCAGTACAAGTAGCTCAAATTTTTCGGCTCATGTCACTCTATTCCCTTATTAAACCACCTAGGGGTAGTAACATAACCGGAGGAAACATGCTTGATGCCCTGGTTCGTGATCCAAGTGAATTATTCACTTACAATTCGCCAGCCCATTATAAACTCACAAAAGTCCAGATTGATTTAAAATTAGATCAAGCCTTGGAACAAGACCTTAGTTATGGTACCATGATTAGGTTTGAAGACAATGAAGAGGCATTTGCATATGTTTGCGGTGCCATTGCTCGAAGGCATAAATCAGTCGATTGTTCCTGTTGTCTTTCAACAATTGTAGGAAATGGGGTGGAATCATTCAACGCCTTCATAATTTTGAGAAGCAGAGGACACCTAACATTTCCTTCTGCCAGTTTAATAAAACTGTTACAGGAAGTGGAATCAATCATCGTCCAAAATCTTAAACAAAAGATAAAAAGAAATACACTTCTAGAAATTTTAGAAAATATAAAACGAACTAAAATTCACAATTTTGTTGGCTGCTCAGAGCACAAGTCGGAACTAACTAAACAATTAATTTTTTCTTTTATAATTACAAGATTGTCTTTTTCTTGTGAGAAAGAAGCAAGGAAAAGAAGTGGAGAAAATACTGATTCTAAAAGATATGCGAAATTGTCAAAATTAGTTAAATAAATAGCCGTTTTTTACTTACCTTAAATTTTAAATGTTTTTTCTTTATTTGAATGATTTTACGTTAATAGCACAACGTCCAACACACATCTCAAACATTATTAATGGTGGAACGGAAATGGAACGGAACTCGCCAGTCGCCATCCCGCTCCCCGCAATCCGCACTGTCACTCGCTGAACTGTCAGTATTGACAGTCCTTCGAAAGCTGGCGACATCTACCGACTTTTTATCTTGCCCCTTAATTTGAAACAAACGTTTCTCTAATAAGTTCGTCTACCAGTCTATAGAGTTATCTTGGCTGCGAGTTTGCGTACTTTCAAGGACATTAAAAATGACAGACGTTGGCTGGTATAGCCAATAGATATCATTAAAAATAGACTACAACGTGAAGACAATTTTAAATTTAAATTAAATATATTGGAAATATTCAGTGAAGGCGCTGAAATGAATGAAATGTCAAATGTTACTTGTCAACGATGCGGCTGTCAGTGTCAAGCTGTCAACAAACGGAAGCTGATCCAGTGTACCTATTACCAACTTTAAAGCTCAATCGAGTAAAATTGGAAATAATTACAACACAAGGAAGGATATCAACATAACGAGAGTAGAAAAGAGGGAACCTTATACAATACATCTTTTGGCCAAGAAACAAATTCAGATGCGAAAAAATATGAGGTTGCAAAATAACAGCAACATCTCTTTTTCGAAGATAAAATAACTAAAGTTAGTATATTAAATAGAGTTGGCTCCATCCTGGCTGCACTTTTATTGTCAAAATTGGCACTATTGGTGTCAATTTTTAACGGCATGGGTATGACCACCCGCTAATACCCGATAATGGGTTGGTGACACTGGTAACTAGACGAACAATTGCAAGTTTTGAATTTAAAGTGTCGTGAAGTGCAGTGATCACCTAGCAACCACTCACTGTGAGTCACTGCCAACATTAAAAATTTAACTAAATGTTCCTGAAACCGGTATCGAAAAGAACTCCTTTTCGAAACCCGTTTGAGTATTATACTGACTGTGTTAAAGTTATAGATCCACCACATTTTTGAATTATTTCCAAAAATCCGTTGTTCATTCAAGAATCCAACGACGCTCTTGCCTACTTTTGGGTTTCCAAAAAATCGTTCTTGTTTTTTGAACGTAACTTTTCCAGACCTACCATCCATGGAACACCCATGTCAGCCATCGTAAGTGTCAAGATATGCAACCCACACCGCTAACCGACAATCTGTTTCTATTAGATTGTTAAGTACAACTTGCAATGAAATAAATTCAATCACATCTGGAGAACCCGATGACTCAACGTGCTAAAAAACCAGGTCGATGGCACTCATTATCGCCTATTTTTTGCTTTGTTCTTTTTTTGATTATGTTTACATCGCGTCGAGCTCGGCCAACTTCGAGAGATCGTACAAAACGGTTCTTCGTTATTTCTTATTGCTCTTTCCACAACTGCATCATTTCTAGCTTCCTCAGCGATGCATTTCAGTACAAATCGTCCTGCACAAACGTGCATGTCAACTGACAATTTGTCCAACGTTGAAACCTGTACCAACAAGTTGGACCAGAATCACAAATCGCGTTGATTTCGTTCCAATTAGTCGAATCGAGAGTGGAAGAGTGAAAGCGTCAACACACTCAAATATTTTTTTCTGCGGTGTTGTCCGAATTTTTTTCCCAACAAAACACCGGAACCATCTCGTGCCAAAACAAGTTGACCCACGACCTGCTTAAAGAGAGCGGCCTCCTCTTCGACCGTTAACCGAATCTCTATGTAAATTTGTAGAACGTGCGACCAGTTCCGCGCGATTTTTTTGTTCCATGCACCGGCGCCGCCTATAAAAGAAAAGAAGATCCGCAGCCGCGCGGGTCTTCGACAGCACAGCCATGAAGAACCTGGTGGTGGCGTGCCTCCTCTCGGCGATCTGCTGCGCCTGCCGCAAGCTCCGTAAGCGCCGCCGTCGCGGTTTGTCGCCCCTAATTGACCCTTCCAGCCCCCAGCTTCACCCGATGCAACGCGAGCGCCGCCGACTTCGACAGCTGCCTCACCGCCGCCGTTCCTGCCGCCATCCGCCAGCTGAAGACGCCCCTGCCGAGGGTGCGCCTGCCCAGCCTGGACCCGCTGGAGATCCCCGCCATGTCCATCGCGCCGGGGCCCGGAGTCCTGCACTACCAGCAGAACTACACCAACATGAAGCTGGCGGGGTTCACGGACATCGCCTGCGAGAGCGTCAAGTGAGTATGGGGGTGCAGGGTGTGCTAAGTAATCGTAGGATGAGTTTCGAGATGGCCCGGATGACGATGCGCTGCTCCACGCCGCAGATCAGGGTGGACACGGAGTATTTTTTCAACGGGACCATCATGGTGCTGCCGCTGTACGGAAACGGAACCGGGTCGATTGTTTTTGGTGGGTCGCGAGGAACCATCGCTTGGGGCGTTGTGCTCATGGTACTTTTTTCCAGACCGGTTGAAGTGTTTTCACCAGTTTGATTTTGAAGAGTACGAGAAGAAGGGCAAGAAGTATCTGAAAGTCGTCAACAGCAGTCTCAGCATCGACCCAGAGTGGATCACGTTCAAGTTTGACAATTTGTACGATGGAGATCAAGTTCTTGGTAATAACGTCAACCTGGTAATGAACGATAATTGGAGGGAGATTTTCGCTGACGCGCAGCCCAGCATTGAAGAAGGTTTCACTTTGGTATTTTCCTACTTATTCAACAATTTGCTGTCAAGAGTACCTCTCTCGGAACTATTTGACAGATAAAAATATGTGTGCGCGATTGTTTTGTTGATTTTTTATTTGTAATTTATTATTTGTTAAAAAAGAAAATTTCCAAAAGATTGTCTTCTTTACTTTGTTTTTTTAATCAGTACCCGTAGGTGCTATTATTAATAAAAAATATAAAACTGTGTACCTTTTTGAGATCCTTAAAACGAAAAACACTATACATGTCCCAACTTTTTGTTTCACTCGAGAGCACTGGATTATTTTTCCAAATAGAGGTTATTGACACATTGTAGGTTATGCAACCACATATACACTGACCGACACTGCATTTTGCAGCGTGACGAGCTTGCCAGGAATGCCACGAAGGAGTAAGCGCTACAAAATGCCTTATCAACGAGATATCATACACTATTTTTTCTATTTTGCACCTTTTAAGCCATTTTTGATTAAAATTGATAATTTTATAATTTGGGGAATTTTGTCGTGGTTGGCAACAAATGTCAAATTGTTATTAACAAATTGAGAATGAGCGAAGACCATACCCCGCCAGAAATACGAGATCAAGACTAGTCTAACTGCCCAAGACACGTCTAATGTAACGATTAATGTTTACAATTGTACCGGGTGATCCAAAAGGACTGTTTAAGTTGGCAGTACAATTAAGAAAATTTTTTAATTCGGTTATTTATAACACTGCAACTGGATATGTTTTATTGGTTTATTTGACAAATATCTGATATAGGTATATTATTAACAATGACAAGCCACCAACAACCGGAAGTTACTCCTGTTATACGATTTAATATACGATCCAGTGTTACCAACTTAAACAGTCCTTCTTGATCATCCCGTATATTCCACGGAAACAATTTAAATTAAAATTCGTTTTGTTTCGGCGTTTATTTTGACATTTCATTTTCGTCATGTCAAGATCAGAAATGCCAACCTTGAAAAACTCAATTGAACAAATTTGTTTCAAAACGCGAATTTCCATAGAAGATATAGAAGAAATAACTCTAGTTCTTCTTCTCTTGGAGGGTGCTTAGCAGTCGAATATTTTGTCACGGTTAACTTCTGAGAGATTTCTTTGCGAAGAAGAATCGTAACACCACCTGCAGTAGGCGCCAGATTCAAATAAATCATCTGGGTTATGAATGAACTGTTGAAAAACGTCTACAAGGGTCCCCCAATTTTCGTTACAGTCCATTCTACTTGTTCAAAGGAGTCACATTTGCACTTTTAATTTCGTTTGGACCAATCCTGACGGTCCTGCGATTCAATGGATCAACCTGACCAACCTGTCTACAGTCTTTCGAGGACACTTTCAATGCCAAGCTCGTGGGGATTATTTAATTTTCATTCAATAGAGATCAGACCACTACCGCTACAAACTCTTTCAATCAAGTCTTCTGATCATAACCAGAATGAAGAAACTTGTTGTACCTTGACAAAACTGGATTGAAATGCAAAAAAAAACACAAAGTTTAGTTTACAAACGTGATCCCAAAGAGTTCTTTTCGTCTATATAAAAATACGAGAATACACACCTATTCTCAGAGTGTGGGAACCTGGGAACTAGTGAAGGTGTTGAGATGAAGACGTTAACTTTTTTGAGTGTATTTTGTTTGGTGAGCTTTAACAACGCCATCAAGTTGCGTAAATTACTTCTTCCTAGAAAATTCTTCACCTAAAGTGGTGATCGCTTCAGCTTCAACATTCATAAAATGTGACACGAGAAAGTCTGATTTCGACGAGTCTTTGTCTGAAGCCATCAAGAACGCCATCATACAATTGGATAGACCAATGGAAGAATACAACCTGCCAAGTTTGGAACCATTCTTCGTGCCTTTCTTCTTCTCCAAAGCTGGAGAGAAACCGGCTTTTGAGAGCAAATTCAAAAACTATAGAATCTTCGGCCACACGAAGATTACTGACTTGAAAGCAACGTAAGCAACGCCAATAAACTAGTATTTGTTTAAAAATCAAAAATTCACCACCTGTTGAATTATGTTGGCAGAAAAAAGAAATCCCTAGAATAAGTTTCATTTTTTTTAACCGTTAAATTCAAACGAGCGCTCATTAACTGCTTCGAAGAAATAATAAAATGAGAATAAGAAGCACGACCAAAACGACTGTCAACAGTTTTCTTTCATAACCCCACTTTCATCACTTCCTTCTGACAATTGCAAACACGCTAAAAATAAAAGTTGGCGATGTTGTCGGTTGTATTTTCGAGATAGAATGCAGTGTTGGTGGATTTTTATTTTGAAACAGATAATAGGTACAGTTGCGGCCGTTGAAAACTCAGACACTTTGACAACGCCAAACTCTTAGCTTTGTAAATGGTATTGAAAGTGACGTTTCTCAAAATGTCACTGAAACATTATCCACATTAATTGCTCTCGCAATGGCTCTTATATTCACAGTACTCACACCGTCCCTCAGTCAAACACATTTTTGCAAATCAGATAATTGCGGCATTTCAAAAGCTACGCGCGATTCTGACCTAATATGTCAAATACTGACACTGATTTTATAAACCTTGATGAAAATCCTGTTTACGCTAATCAAATTTCGGAATTTATACAGAGTGTTTAAATCTTTCCTGTTTGAGATTTCAACGGCGGCAACTGTACGGGTAATCTTGTAGTTTACGTCGCCCAAACTGTGCATCGCTTCGCGCACCGTGCTAAATGTGTACAGCGTTGCCAGACTTATTTATTTGTATCGAATAAGAGAAAATTCACAATTAAGATCACGTGACGGTGATTTAATTATACCGAGCGATCAAGAAGGACTGTTTAAGTTGGTAGTACAATTGAGAAAATTTTTTAATTCGGTTATTTATAACACTGCAACTGGATATGTTTTGTTGGTTTATTTGACAAATATCTGATATAGGTACAGCATTAACAACGACAAGCCACCAACAACCGGAAGTTACTCCTGTTATACGATTTAAAATACGATCCAGTGTTACCAACTTAAACAGTCATTCTTGATCACCCCGTACAATTATACTCTGAGCAGGAGCCCTTCTACCACCCATTGTTTCGAAACAAAGTTAAAAAAAAGCACACTAAACCAAGGAAACATATCAATTAACAAACGTATTGGAGTCTTACACATCCAACTAAAATTCTAATTAACATCTGGCAACAATGCAGAGTCTATGGGGCTGCGCGTATGAGATGCGCAATTTAGGCGACGTAAACTACAAGATTACCCTGTACGTCCTAATAAAAACTACCATTTCTCCCAATAGAATGAATTTCGAAGATAAGACCCTGACTATAACAATCACCAATCCAGAAATTCGCTACGAACTGGACTATGAAACCAAAGGTGTGATGTTTCTTATGCCAATTGACACTTCAGGTTCTGCACTTGTCAAAGCACGTCAGTTCTTTTGACAGCACAAAAATGTACTTTTCAAATGTATTTTTAGGAAATGTGACGTTCACTTTTACTTTCACGTTCGAAGAATACACGAAAGACGGTAAAAATCATTTGCTTGTGGTCGACACCAAACTGGAGATGGCGCCACAATCGATGAGCGCTCATTTTGAAAATTTACTCCGGGACAAGGATCTAAATGACGCATTCAGTCGAGAAATGAGTCTAAACTGGAAGATTTCTTTTGGGTACTTTGCACCAATCTATCTTGACAGTTATGGGCAAAGATGTGGCAATATCTTTAACACTTTCTTGGAAAAAGTACCTGTTGCTGAGATTTTTGATGGTCTATAGTTTGGAGTTGTTGAATTAAGCTGCCTGATTGTTAATTCTTTTTTTAATAAATAATATAATTTCAAGTTCTTTTTTTAAACAATTGTCAAAGTGTTGTCATGTTGGTATGAATCACTAGTTATTTGATGGTTATTAGGTTGGCAACGTAAAGTGTCAATTGTATGTGTCAGCCATTTTGATTGGACGGCAGTTGCATTTGCGCTACTGAAGCCGCAATTAGATACTTTTAAATTTAAATTAAAAAGAGAAATGAGTTTCCGAAAGCAAGGATATGGACGGTCCCTGACACAACTATAAAAATCATGGTCTTTATTTCTTGTTTTTTCGATAAAATTTGCCTGCACCTGAACTTTTGTGACATTTGAAAATTAATGACATAACCTCAAACCTGATTGAGGAAGATTTTACGATACTGTGTTCCGGAACGAAAGGTTTTAGGGTGGTACAGTTGGGTCTTTGAGGGAATTTAGACATTACCTAACAATTGTTAAAAAAAGACTTCATACAACAATGTATTTAATTTGTATTATATATTTTCTCAATAAACTCTAATCTGATTTTCTTCTTCACCCAAGTCCAGAACAAAATTGTAGTTTTTACAAATTGCAGAGATTTTTGAATATCTTCGCTTCTAGCATTAAATGTTACGATGAGATAATCTTTCCGAATGAGTCAGTTTTCTAAATTTAAAAACCAAAACACTTGAGACAGCGTCCAATAAGAATACTGAACGTCTGACAAAATAGAGAAGCTTCTGGTCTTGTCACAAAATGATGAAGCAAGTTTCTCTTCTTGTGGAGGACAATCAGCTGTCAAAATTCTTACCATAACTGTTTCATACAAATCTCTGTCCCAAGGAGTATCATGAGAGCACCCTTACAAGACAGGACACTCCGACACTCGCAATCGCAAGGACACTCCTCACTGTTTAAAAAATGTGTTCCACCCTTCCCCAATGAGTCATCATGTTGTGACTTTCTCAGAACATCTTCAACCTCAAGGTCATCGGAATTATATAAATTCCATTGAATAGACCTCATCAATGAAAGAACTTCTTCAATCACCCAACACAACAAAAATGTGAAGAAACCTGATATAGCGTAAACAGTGACACATCTGGAACACAAACAACGAAAAAACGCCTACAAAGTTCAGTTAGAAGTGTTCGTTTGCAACTTTTTTCGTCGCACAACATAATTAAATCGAAGCAAGGAACGAGTTTGTAAATGTGTTTATGCACAATTTTCCGCATATAAATGCAAGAAAATGCATCGGTTCTCAGAGTGTCACTACTCTGAGTGTCAAGATGAAGGTGCTAACATTTTTGGGTGTCCTGTGCTTGGCGAATTGTCTCAAATTGCGTAAATATTTTTTCATGAAGAAAATCTTCATCTAAATCTGTCATTCCATCAGCTTCCACGTTTACAAAATGCGACAAGAGAAAATTCGATTTCAACAATTGTTTGTCTGAAGCAATCAAGAACGCCATCACGCAATTGGATAGGCCAATGGACGAGTACAGCTTGCCAAGTTTGGAACCATTCTTCGCGCCTTTCCTCTTCGCCAAAGCTGGAGAGAATCCGGCAAATTCAAAAACTACAGAATCTTCGGCCACACGAAGATCACTGACTTGAAAGCAACGTAAGCAACGCCAATACAGTGCGTCCTAGTAAAAACTACCATTTCTCCCAATAGAATGAATTTCGAAGACAAGACATTGACTGTAGCAATCACCAATCCAGAAATTCGTTACGAACTGGACTATGAAGCTAAAGGTGTGATGTTTCTTATGCCAGTTGACACTTCAGGTCCTGCACTTGTCAATGCACGTGAGTTCTTTTGACAGCACAAAAATGTACTTTTCAAATGTATTTTTAGAAAACGTGAAGAGCACGTTTACTTTTACGTTCGAAGAATACCGAGGGAGGGTCAAAATCATTTATTTGTGATCGACAGTAAAGTGGAGATGGCGCCACAATCGATGAGCGCTCATTTTGAAAATTTACTCCGGGACAAGGATCTAAATGATGCCTTCAGTCGAGAAATGAGTCTAAACTGGAAGATTTCTTTTGGGTACTTTGCGCCCATCTATCTTGACAGTTATGCGCAAAGTGTTGGTAATGTCTTTAACAATTTTTTGGAAAAAGTACCTGTTGCTGAGATTTTTGATGGTCTGTAGTTTGGAGTTGTTGAATTAAGCTTTTTTTTTATAAATAATGTTAAATTTGATTTAGGGCCGGTTGCACCAACGCCAGTTAAAGTTAACTCTGGGTTAAAATGCTTCGTTACTTTAGTTACCCATTGTTATAACAATGTTTTCTTACATTTTAATCTGTAGTTAAATTTAACTCACGTTGGTGCAACCGGCCCTTAAAGTTCTTTTTTTAAAACAATTGTCAAGGTGTTGTCATGCTGGTATGAATCACTAGTTATTTGATGGTTATTAGGTTGGCAACGTAAAATGTCAATTGTATGTGTCAGCCATTTTGATTGGACGGCAGTTGCATTTGTGCTACTGAAGCCGCAGTTACGGGTATCAAGAAGAACTGTTTAAGTTGGTTATGCTGAATTTTATTTTTAAATGGTACAACTGGAGTAACTTCCGGTTGTTGATGGCTTCACACTGACAGCCGCATCACTGACAAGTCAAATTTGGCATTTCAAATTAAATTAAACATGCTGGTGAATCGTTCCAGAGAAGAGTTAATTTATGTTTAGAGCAAAATGGGGAGCACTTCGAGAATTTCTTTTAGCTGATTTTTACATGATTATTTTGAATTCTAACTTTGATTACTTTTTGCCGTTAATTTTTACTCTCATAGCCTACCATTTTGTCGTAAAAAATTTGTTACACAGTCTAGGACTGGTTTACAAATCTATGAGGGGCATGATGACCAACTCAATAGACCGGGACCAATGGCTTAACGTGACTTCCGAATCACGAGACAGAATATAGCCCTTTTTTTTTTTCGCCCTGGGTCGGAATTGAACCCGCGACCCTCGCGTCCCTGAGCCGAAACGGACTCCCTTAGGCTATATTCTGCTACGTCAGATATCTGTCAAATAAACCCACAAAACATATCCGGGTGTAGTGTTGTAAATAGCCGAATAAAAAAATGTTCTTAATTGTATTGCCAACTTAAACAGTCCTTCTTGATCACTTTTAAATTTAAAATAAAAAGTAAAATGAGTTTCCGAAAGCAGGGATATGGACGGCCCCTGACACAACTAGAAAAATAATGGTCTTTATTTCTTCTCTTTTGAATAAAATTTGCCTACACCCGAAACTTTTCTGACATTTGAAAATTAATGACATAACCTCAAACCTGATCGAGGAAGATTTTACGATACTGGTGTTCTGAAATGAAAGGTTTTAGGGTGGTACAGTTTGGTCTTTGAGGGAATTTAGACATGACCTAACAATTGTTAAAAAAAAGACTTTATACAACAGTGTATTTATTTAATTTTTATTATTATTTTATCAATAAACTCTAATCTGATTTTCTTCTGTTATTTCACCCAAGTGCAGAACAAAATTGTAGTTTTTACAAATCTGCAGAGATTTTTGAATATCTCTTCTATGTATTGGGTAATTCAAAATGATTGTGGATAAGTATGACAACTATGTACGAAAATTTATGTGGCAACTGTGTGAATTGACATTTTTGTGACAGTTTATAGCCGCGTAATTTGGAAATTGTCAAGTTAATATGCAATGTTATAAAAATTGTGGAATTCTTTTGCGAATTTTGCAAAATGTTATAGAGAAAAGTTTCATAAATTGGTGAGTTCTTCCACTGTTTAAAATTAACACACGTATTTCAGGTATACCCTGTATTAAAAAACAAGTTTCATAAGACCAGTCTTGAAGCACGAATTCAAGTTTAAAAAGCGAGTAGCGTAGCTACGAGTTATTTTAAAGAATGAGTGCTTCAAGGTCTTATGAAACGAGTTTTTTACACTATATTTTGTAATTTGCCCTTTTAATGCCGTTTTTAAACATTTTTTTTACTTTAGTCGATTTAGGGATTTTTGTGGCGGTTGGTAATGTCTTAATTTTAACAGTAAAAATTTGATCTAGTCGCCTTTTGTTTTATCCAAATTCTGTCACAAAACACGAATATGGAAGATAATCAAGATAATCTTGCCCCCTGAAAAATGTGAAATTTCCAAAAACACGGTCAAATTTTTCCGCTGGACACTTCCTATTCTTGACACATTTTCTAATTTAAACTGACATGCATGACAAGATAATTCCGCATCAAGCTTTGCCAACATAAAAATTTTTGTAAAATGTTTCGTGAATTAATGGCTGTAATGACATCGCAGATGATGACGACATGACGTCGCGCTCATTAATATGTCTTAAAGAATCAAAATGGAGGCAAATTACAAAAAATTATCTAAAGTTTGGTCGATCTACCGCGAGATCACTTAAATTTATAATAAAGTAGGCGCGATTGCAGATTCTGATAATTGCGTCGCTGTGCAAATTAGAGGTTATGTAAATATTTTGACGTTTCTCATGTTCCATCGTTTTAATTTAAAAGAAATGATGGACTAGAAAATAATACAGTTTTATTGACAATCATAGAAAATGTTCAAAGTGTTATCCCCCGGCTTTTAACTCATCGTTTCATATTTTGCATTGAATTTTGAAGGGTCACTTTAACAATTCAAATCAAGTTGTCAGCAGTGTTGGTCATGTTAGCCCAGAAGATAAAGGTAACTCTTCTTTTGTTTGGTCGACTCTGTCATTTTCATTTCTTGTGAAAGAAAAATCTTGGCAGAGAGACACTAAAGACAAATCTATTTGTCAAAATTAGGAAACTTGGATCAAAGAATATTTATTTAAAAGAAAATCAATTATTCGAAATGACAAGATACAGATTACAGACCATCAAAAAGCTCAGTAAGAGGTAACTTTTCCAAGAAGTTGTTGAAAACTCTCTCATAACATTGCGCATAACTGTCAAAGTAAATAGGTAAACTGTACTCAAGCACTTTCTTCATGTTCGCACTGAGTTCTCGATTAAACGCTTCGTTTAAAATCTTGTCCTTGAATAAATTCTCAAAATGGAACGTCATCGATTGCATGTTCATGTCCAGTTTGGTGTCGATCACCAAAAAATAATCTCGTTTGTCTCTCGTGTAATCCTCGAATGTAAAAGTAAGCGTGTAAGTAGCATTTTCTGAAATAATCCGTGGAGTCTCTTCATCCTTGATAGGTTATGCAACACTCACGTGCAGTGGCAACTGCAGGACCTGCGGTATCAATTGGCATAAGAAACATCACGCCTTTAGCTTCATAGTCCAGTTCGTAGCGAACTTCTGGATTGGTGATTGCCATGGTCATTGTTTTTTCTTCGAAATTCATTCTGTTTAGAAAAATGACACTTTTTGAGAACGCAATGGTAATGACGCTTACCTACGTTGCTTTCAAGTAGGTGATTTTGGTGTGACCAAAAATCCTGTAGTTCTTCAATTTGTTATCAAAATTTCCGTTCTTGACAGCTTTGGATAAAATGATCGGTACAAAAAACGGTTCGAAACTTGGCAGATTGTACTCTTCCATTGGTTTATCCAGTTGAGAGATGGCGTTCTTGATGGCTTCAGATAAACAGTTGTCGAAATCAATTTTTCTCTTGTCGCATTTTGTAAATGTTGAAGCTAAAACAATCACACTCTTAAGTGAACAATTTCCTCAGAAGAAATCATTTACGCAGTTTTACAGGG
Organism: Tenebrio molitor; assembly: GCF_963966145.1. Classification (NCBI taxonomy): domain Eukaryota; kingdom Metazoa; phylum Arthropoda; class Insecta; order Coleoptera; family Tenebrionidae; genus Tenebrio; species Tenebrio molitor. The sequence goes on from NC_091049.1 coordinate 2,607,467, forward strand.
TTGCAAAAGTTCGCCAAACACAAGACACAAGAAAATAGTAAAGTATTCATTTTGAAATGGTGCGACAGTCTGGGCATAGGTGTGCTTTCGTCTATTTATATGAGAGGAATTGTTTAAAATCCCATTTGTAAACTTGTTGCAGACTCATATTAACAATTCAACTTTCTCGTTTCTTTTTTTTTTTCTTTATCTTCCAGTTTATTCAAGGTTTGCTTCATTATGTTTCTTATTTTTCACGACAAAATTTTTAAAATCGTATTCTGAACTAAGGAAAAATGCTTTTTTCTCCCTTGCATCTGTATCTTCACTTCCGTGGGTCCACTCGTCAGGCATTAAATCCGACTCAGAAGAGTGACATTTTTTGATTGCTATTCATAACAGAACACCGCACCGTTTCAAAATCCGTCTCCGACGCTGCTTGAAAAATACTTAATTAACAACAACAAAATGCTTTATTTTGCCCTACGGGCTTTCGGATTCCTGATTACAAAACATACATAAAAATAACAATTTATTCTTCTCCCTCACTTCTCTCGTTCTCCATTCTTTCTCTCCTCTTCCTTACTCTTTCATCCATCTCCCTGCCGTCTTCGCTCCATTTTTCTCCCCCTTCCCTTCTCTTTCTCTCTCACATTTCGCCGCATGTGTTCGATCTTCTCACTGTCCTCACGTCACCTCCTGCACCTTCTCTCTCTCTTCTCCTTCCTTCCCATTCCTGTTCTCTCTCTCCTCGTCCCCACCTCTGCAATCCGCTATCATTTTCCTCTCTCACACACACTCTCTCCCCTCCCTATTGTACTTCGATTCTCTTAGTCTCTCTCTTCTCTCTTATTTTTCTGTGTCTTTGTCCCTCTACCTTTTTATTCACCTTCTCCTTGTACATTTTCTCGCCGAGCCGTCTTCTTATTCTCTCCTTCTTCTAGCAAATTTTCTTCAGTTTCTCCTGTCTCTTATCCCATCTAAACCAGTCCCCGTTTATCTGTATTTTCCTGTATCCTATTTTCACCCTTTTTCCTCTATCTCTCTCCTCTCTGGCCAACTCTCTTAACTTCTTTTGTGTTTCCCTTTCTTCTTTTGTCAAATCGTCATCTATATACATCCTCTCACCTTTTTTTTCCTTTAACTTACTCTTACTTAGCATTATGTTCTTCTTCTGCTCCCAATTTTCTATTTTTGCCAGCATCATCTTATCTTTATTTATTTTAAATGCTTCCTTTACATTCACTTTCACCCCTATCTCCCTTTCTAACCATTCTTCCACCCCCCTCTCTACATTTCCACTTATTGCTCCTATTCCAGTTATTATAACATTATTCTTCCTCTCCTTCTTTTCTCTTTGTTCCATCTTTTCCTCTATCATTTCCATCCTTTTCATCCAATCTGCCTTCTCCAACTGCCCTTTTTCTTCTCTTCCTCTCATCTCCTCTCTCACTGTCGCTAATTCTTTCCTTAGCTCCCCATTCTCCTCTCTCACTGCCGCTAATTCCTTTCTTAGTGTTTTGATCTCCTCTCTCATCTCTCTTATCATGGTTGTTTTCATTTCCTTATCCATTTCCTTGCTTTGATTTTCTTCTTGGCTTCTATTTGGTGATCTTCTCGTTCTGGAACTATTTCTGAGTGGGTTCTTGCCTTCTTTCGACGTTCTACCCTCTTCTCTTTCTCTCTTGCTGCTTTCTTTCCTTACTTCTGACGATTTCAATATGTCCTCTCTTTCTTGCTCTCCCTCCTTCTCTCTCGCTGCCGCTAATTCCTTTCTTCGTGCTCTGCTCTCCTCTACTATTCCCGCCATATCCTCTTTTATCTCTCTGAGCACTGTTTCTATTTTCTCCTCTATTTCTTTGGTTTGATTTCTTTCTTCGCCTCTACTTGGGGATCTTTCGGTTCTGGAACTCTTTCTGAATGGGTTCAGACCTTCTTCCGACATCCTACCCTCTTCTCTTTCTCTCTTGCTGCTTTCTTTCCTTGCTTTCGGCGATTTCGGCATGCCCTCTCTTTCTTGCCCGCTGTCTTCTCCTTATCACCTCTCACTCACTCGTCGTTGTTTACGTTTGCTATCGCTGCACTTTTTCCACGTCTGCTCGCTATCGCTGCCAAACCAGGAATCCCGAAAAATACTTAATTTTGGTGGCAATAAAAACGATTTCAGTTTTCTTTTCATCTTGAACTGATAACCAGACGACCACAGATGCCAGACACAAAACAACAAATGACAAGTGGCTATTGCGAAGAGTAGAAGATTCCTCTGGTTTAGACTTGTACTTTGACGAAATCAGCTTTTTGACAACAGTTTGGGAATTATTGAACTGACATCAAGATTAGTTCGAGTCGTAAATAATTCATAGATAAAATAATTACAATGCTGAATCTACCATGTAACATTTTCTTGTGAAGAACATCATGATAAGAACGAAGTTCTACTGTTTTAGGGACGAAAACATTCACTTCTGTTGAAAATCTTCAAATATGAATTGACTTTTATTTATTTATACAATTATCAGCCATCATAAAAAAACATTACAAATTAAACACCATCGAACAAGTCAATGAGAGGCACTTTTCCCAAAAAATTGTTCAACACATTCCCATAACCTTGGGCGTAACTGTCAAAATAAATGGCTTTAAATTGTTCAAAAACTGTTTTCCAGTTTTGGTTTATTTCCCGATTGAATCCGTCATTTAGAATCTCATCTTTGAACAAATTTCCAAAATGGAATTTCAAAGACTCTGGATGCGAATCCAGTTTGCTCTCAATCACCAGTAAATAATCTTGATTGTCCTTGGTATACTCTTCGAATGTAAAGTTAAGCGTGTACTGCACATTTTCTAAAATTATTTCTGAAATGTAATTAATTTTTGGTGCGTCAAAAGTACTTACGTCCAATTACAAGTGCAGGACCTGAAGCGTCAATTGGCAGAAGAAACATTACTCCTTTAGCTTCATAGTCCAATTCGTACCGAACTTCAGGATTGGTGATTGTTATGGTCAGTGTCTTATTTTCGAAATTCATTCTATTGGGAGAAATGGTAGTTTTTATAAAGACGTAGTGTATTGTCATTCCTCACGTTGCTTTCAAATCGGTGATTTTGGTGTGGCCAAAGATCCTGTAGTTTTTGAACTTGGCGTGAAAATTATTTATTGTTCCCGTTTTGGGTAAAAACATCGGCAAGAAAAGTGGTTCGAAACTTGGCAAATTATATTCCTTCAGTGGTTTGTCCAGTTGGGTGATGGTTTTCTTGATGGCTCCAGATAAACAGTCGTTGAAATCGATTTTTCGCTTGTCACATTTTGTAACTGTTGGAGCTAAAACAGTCACAGATTTATGTGAAGAATTTTTGCCAAGAAATTATTTACGCGGTGTTGTAGGATTACAAAAGTTCACCAAACACAACACACCGAAACATGCTAATGCCTTCATTTTGAAATGGTCGTTGTTGTCAACACTGCAAGAAAAGATGTGTTGTCTTGTATTTTATACGTGGAGAAGAATTATTCTAAATCACATTTGTAAACTCGTTGCAGACGTTCCAAAGACTGAATTTTTCTGACTGGTTTTTTATTGTTTATTTTCCAGTTTACTCAAGGTTTGCATCATAATATCTTTATTAATTTTATTTCGGATAAGAAGACTTAAAAAACTCGTCTAAACTTAGTCAACTTAATTTCAGTGTCTAATCTGTCGTAGAGAAGTTAAATAATCTCTATGAGTCAATGTGCTGAAGTTTCAAGAGAAGGAGGAACGAATGAAAGAAACTGAAAGCGTGGTGATCTGTGATATCGAAGACGGTTACAGCCTTCAAAAATACTTTCCTTTATAACTTACATTTCTTCTTGTAAATCAAATGGTTCTTCATCTTCTTCATTATGAGTTTCTGCTTTTTCAGCTATTTCGTAGAAAGAACCAACTTTGAATCTTGCTTTTTTAGAACAGATTTTGCATTGTTATTGAGTCACATCAAATCTTGCCTTTCTAAGAAACTTCATTTCTTTCTAGAAGACTTAATTCATGATTGATTTCTTAATTGGAAAAGCTCTATGTCAGCTTTACAATATCTGTACAATAAAAAAATCCAGAAAATATTATTAAGCATCTAGATCTTTGTAAACTTCCAATGAACACAAGAAGAATTCTGTTCATTTTAGTCCAAAAAAGAAAGTTTTTTTTTGCTTGGTTGACTCTGTAATTTTCATTTCTTGTGAAACAGAAATCTTGGCAGAGAGACTAAAGACAAATATATTTAGTAAAATTAAGAAACTTGGATCAAATTGAAGATAAATCGTCTTCATAAGCCAATGTACTCGAGATTCTAGAGAAGGGGAAGGAATGAAAGAAACTAAAAGATGGTAAATTATGATATCGAAGAATTACTTGTAGCTATTGATAACAACAACTAAAAATCTTTACTTTCGTAACGTAAATCTTTTCATGTAAATCAAATGATTCATTCTTCTTCTTCTCCATTCTCAGGTGTTCTAGCTATTCCTTATGAAGAACCGTTTCTGAATCTTGCTTTATCGGAAAAACTTGCATGGTTTGTCAGTCACATCAAATTTTGCCCTTCTAGCAAATCTCATTTCTTTATGAAGGATTATGTCATTATGCCGCTTCGTCCTTCAAACAATTAAGTAACTACGATAAAGTCTCTAGAAGAGGGTTTTAAAGCTTGTAGGTCATTGTAATGTTCCAACCAGAAGAAGAAGAAGTTCTATTTTTTTGTCAGGGGGACAATAAAAATAAATCTACTTGAGCAGATCGTCACAATCAGCAATCTAACAGACATGGGAAGACTTCACCAGAAGAAAACTACCAAAATAAAATCAAATTTTATTTAATAAATCACTACCACGATAAAAATAAATGTCAAAGAATTCTTAGAATACTTAGAATACTGTTTGCGATAATAACATTTTTTTTGCTTGTCCGAATTGATAAACAATCCCGATCTATTTATAACTTTTATCTTTCTTATACATCACACCGATAAAAAAAATTAATGCATGTTTCTAATTTTATAAAATTTCATTTCTCTCCACATGAATCAAACCGGTTTACTTGTTTCAAATTGCAAGTCATTTCTATTAATAGTTTTTAATGGGTTTATTTAATCGTAGTAAAATGTATCTTATCATCTATTTTTGTCTCCTATTATATCGCGTCTTCATTTAAATTTCTCCTCAAACTCGGCGTTGACGAGTCGATTGTGAACGCACCACTCATCAGTCTGCAGTGTAAAAACACAAACAACGCAAAAGTGAGGTTAGATTTAAACAGCTGATCCGTGATCCATCATTCTGGTGCGTTCACAATTGACTCTTCAACGCCTACTTTGCGAATAAATTTAAGACGAAAACTAGACCAGTTTCTTCTATTCTTTCTGGCCAACTAATATACCTTTCAGTGAACTGAAAGTGTCATTTAATACATTGAAGTAGAAGTGGCTGCTTTGTAAACAGATAAATCAGAAAAAAGGAAGCTGTAGCTTCTTCTTCCTTTTGAAGATGAATACTCACAATTTCTTCGTTCCAAGAAAAAACGAGAAGAACAATACCACCAATCGGGAAACGTGGAAACGTCACCGTATGTCTTCACCCACGCATGTCATGTATCAAAAAAATACTCGTTTTTAATCCATCACCTCCACTTTTCTTACAGGCCCCTCCTACCAAAACGACTCGACTCACTCAAGATAAAACTATTTCAACAACATCCTGCAGTACTGAATGCAAGTGTCACCCGAGAGGTCACAAAATGTTTAAACTACTGAGTTACACCTTCCTAACTGTCTTGACTGGTAAGTACTCCCCAAGCAACTCCAAATCGAAGATACTCATCAATACTCTTCCAGTCGATCTCTTGGCGACTTCTGGCGACCTGGCCATAACATGGACATCTCCAGTGCTGGCAAAACTGTATTCCAACGATTCCGCAGTGAATCCCTTTGACCAGCCCATCACAGAAGACGAAGACTCTTGGATTGGATCTCTGATCAACATAGGCGCGATGATTGGTCCCTTCCCTTATGGCTTCCTCGCCGATAAATATGGCCGAAAGATTGGTTTGCTCGCGGTTTCCGTTCCTTACATCGTATCCTATCTCACTCTCGCGTTTTCAAAAACCGTTTACTTGTACTACTTCGCGAGACTTCTTGGGGGTATCGCCATCGGTGGAGGGTACACTCTTCTCCCGATGTACGTCGCCGAGATCGCCGCAGACTCCAACAGAGGGATGCTGTCAGCAAGTCTGAATGTCTTTTGGACATTAGGGAATTTGATACCGTACGCCATAGGCCCATACACTTCCATCGTCTGCTTCAACGCCATTCTAGCCTGCATCCCAGGGGTGTTTTTTGTGTTGTTTTTCACAATAGCACCAGAATCCCCGTACTATCTTGTCGAAAAGAACGATATCATTGGTGCCGAAAAGTCGCTGATGAAGCTGCGATCGCGGAATAAGAAAGTCGTCGAAAACGACATAGCCAGTATAGATTTGGAGCTAAAACTAAACGAGACCAAAGGAAGTTTCTTGGATTTGTTCAGATCAAGAGTCTACATGAAGGGCCTCGTCATATCCTTGGTCTTGGTCATGGCCCAACAGCTCTCCGGCATCAACGCGGTACTGTTTTACACCGAAGAGATCTTCTCGGCATCCGGCGCTCAAGAAACGTCTCCCGAAATGTCGTCGATCATAACAGGACTCGTCGTGTTCTTGTCCAGCTTTGCCACTCCATTTCTCTCCGATAGATTGGGCAGGAGGCTGTTGATGCTGATCTCGCTGATGGGGGTGTTCCTGTCGCTCATGGCCCTCAGCGTGTTCTTCTATCTGCGCAGCTCCACGGATGTCGACGTCACTGGTATCTCTTGGCTGCCGCTGTTGAGTCTGATCATGTTCTTCGTGATGTACAACTTTGGGATTGGACCCTTGCCGTGGACAGTTTCTTCGGAGCTGTTTCCGGTCAGTGTTAAGTCGTACGCAGCGTCGCTGGTGTCTTGCGCTTGCTGGACTACTTCGTTCGTCGTGACGAAGTTCTTCAACGATTTGAACGAAGATATTGGCCAAGGGGAGACGTTTTGGTTGTTCGGAGGGTTCTGCCTCGCGGCCTGGCTCTTCACTATGTTCTTCGTGCCGGAGACGAAGGGGAAGAGTTTCCAAGAAATACAAGAGATTTTGGAGAGGAGGTGATCGGAAGGTTTTAATCACCACCATTTTGAAAAAAACTTCTTATTATCTGATTTCGTTTAATGGAATTACATGGAAAGACAATAAATGTTTGTGATAATAATGTTTTGATTTCATTCAATTATTTATAAGTCGTATCTTTTTGTAGATCACACTGATGGGAAAAAACTTGTGTATCTTTCTAATTTTAGAAATTCCTTCTTGTAAACTTGATTCAAAGCAGATTGTCGTATCGATTAATTATTTATAGTTATCAATGATCAAGTCATGTGTGCAACACTCGCCGCTTTCGTGTGTGTAAACTTCCAACTTGTACAAAAAAGTAGAAAGTGGTTAAAAAAAAACAATCGGCAATCAGAATGATTTAATCCAAAAAGCGTAAATTATACACCACCAAAAAGCTCTGCAACTGGTACTTTTTCCAAGAAATTATTAAATACGTCGCCGTAACCTTGGGCATAACTGTCAAAGTAGATGGACTCAAAGTACTGAGTAGCTTGTTTCCAGTTGAGAGTAATCTCTTGATTGAAGGCGTCCTCGAGATTCTTACTCTTGAACAAATTTTTAAAATGGGCGGTCATCGACTGTGGCGCCATCTCTAGTTTGGTGTCGATCACCTGAAAGTACTTTTGGCCGTCCCTCGTATATTCTTCGAAGGAGAAACTCAACGTGTACGTAACATTCTCTGAAAATGTTTTCCAGTGTCTTTGTTTTTGACAGGTGAGAAAGACTCACGTGCAGTGACAAGTGCAGGACCTGAAGATTCAATTGGTATGACAAACATCACACCTTTGGTTTCATAGTCAAATTCGTAGCGCATTTCAGGATTCTTCATCACTATGGTCAAGGTTTTATCTTCGAAATTCATTCTGTTGTGAGAAATAGAAAAAAGTAGGCGTTGCAGAGTCGATTGTGGACGCACCACGGATACAGATCACGGAGCAGCTGTTTAAATCTAACCTCACTTTTTGCGTTGTTTGTGTTTTTGTTGTGGAGACTGACGAGTGGTGCGTTCACAAACGACTCTTCAACGCCAATTTTGAGGATACATTTAAATGAACACCCGATATTTATTAATTGATTGCTTACGTTGCTTTCAAGTGGGTGATTTTGGTGTGACCGAAGATTTTGAAGTTTCTGAATTTGCTGTCAAAAGGCAGTTTTACTCCAGTTTTGGCGAGGAAGAAAGGCACGAAGAACGGTTCCAAACTTGGCAGGCTGTACTCTTCCATTGGTCTATCCAGTTGTTTGATGGCGGTTTTGATGGCGTCAGACAAACAACTGTTGAAATCGGATTTTCTCTTGTCGCATTTTGTAAACGTGGAAGCTGATGGAATGACAGATTTAGATGAAGATTTTCTTCATGAAAAAATGTTTACGCAATTTGAGACAATTCGCCAAGCACAATACACCCAAAAATGTTAACACCTTCATCTTGACACTCAAAGTAGTTGTCCCGACGCATTTTCTTGTATTTATATGCAGAAAATTGTGCGTAAACACATTTGAAACTCGTTCCTTGCTTCGATTTAATTATGTCGTGCGACGAAAAAAGTTGCAAACCAACACTTCAAACTAAACTTTGTAGGCTTTTTTTCGTTGTTTGTTTTCCAGATTTGTCACTGTTTACGCTATATCAGGTTTCTTCATTTTTGTTGTGTTGGACGATCGAAGACGTTCTTTCATTGGTGAAGTCTGTTCAATGGAAATTATATAACCTCGACGAGCTAGAGATTGAAGATGTTTTGGAAAAGTTACAACATGATGACTCATTGGGGAAGGGTGGGACAAATTTTTTAAATAGTTGGGAATCTTGCTTGCGAGGGTGTTGGACTGTCAAGTTTTGTAAGGGTGCTCTCATGATACTCTTTGGGGGCAGAGTTAAGAATTTTGCGAACTGATTGTCCTCCACAAGAAGAGAAATTTGCTTCATCATTTTGTGACAAGACCAGAAGCTTCTCTATGTATTTTGCTACAGGCTTCTAGAGCGTTTAATATTCTTTTTTCTATAGTAGATGTTAAAGTGTGATTTTATCTATTCAAATCAACAGCTCAAGGAGTATTTTAACCGCAAGGGTAGATAAAGTGTTACTTTAACAACAAGGGTAGATAAAATATATTTTCTTATTACCCTAACAACGATCATACTAACGAGATTTTAAAACCTGACACGATTAAAAAAAATGTTATAGAAAAAAATTGAATATTATACAGGGTGATTCACGTAGCACGTTCGTTAGAAACTTTCTGATTTCCAAAAATTGTATTAAGACGAAAATTGGTATCCGACTACAGTCGACCGCTCCAAGTTCAAATAAAATATTTTCAAAATGGCGACACTTCCGGAAATACCGGAAATCGACGCCATCTTTGTTTTTTTTAACGTAAAGGCCCCATTTTGACCTCATATTTGGATTCTGCGTTAAATTTTGAGTTTGGAACGTGGCTCTTTTAACACTTATCTGTCATGTAATGTTTTTCGCAAAAAAACGGGGTTGCAGGGCTTCATTAAAAAATTTATAACTCCTGAACCATTCAAAATAAATAATTGATTTTTTAAAAATTGAATTCCTAAAGGCCTGGCCGATTCCTTGCGCTATTAGCGACATTTTATTTATGTTTCATACGCCTACTGAAATTTTTCAAAATTGATAATAAAAAAATGTCGAAAACTTCATTTTTTTTAAATAGCAACTACCATTTTTCATAGTAGATATAAATGTAAAATTTAATTTTAAGGCCACTTTTATTAACATTGTGTATGTCTATTTCCAGTCGTTTTGGCGTAATTTCTATTATTTGAATAATAGTAGTTTATTTAACGAGTTTGTGTGTAATTTGGGCTTTTTTTGGCATGAGTGGGCTAGTTTAAAACTCGAGTGAAACTAGAGTTTTAAAGGTCCACGAGTGCCAAAAAAAGCCCAAATTACACAAGAACGAGTTGAATACAACGTTTTTTTGTTCGACGAGCCTCCCAAAGGCTCCAAATCGCTGAAAATCTTTAAAATTAGCTTGACGTTTCGTTTTGACAAGTTGTCAAATTTATCAAAATCCGTTCACACAGGAGAAAATTCTGACAGTGTCGAACAAAAAATTTTTTTTTTTATCAAGCAATTTTTATTTGAATTTTAATGTAAATTAAAATTTTCATGGAAAATATTTTTTAATTAATTTGCTTATTTTTTATTATGTTATTGTTATTTGCTTTTCATTGCATGCGATTTTTGAATAAAAATTCAAATAAAACAATTGCTTGATAAAAAAGAATATTTTTTTATTCAAATAATAGAAATTACGCCAAAACGGCTGGGAATAGGCACACACAAAGTTAATAAAAGTGGTAAAATTAAATTTTACATTTATATCTATCGTTAGAAATGGTAGTTGCCATTTAAAAAAATGAAGTTTTCGACATTTTTTGATTACCAATTTTGAAAAATTGCAGTAGGCATATGAAATATAAAAAACATCCACTAATGACACAACAGATAGGCCAGGTCCTTAGGAATTCAATTTAAAAAAAATCAATGGTTCAGGAGTTATAAATTTTTTAATGAAGCCCTGCAACCCCGCTTTTTTGCGAAAAAGATGACATAGGTCAAGAATGATGACAGATAAGTATTGATAAAAGGACATTGTAATCTCAAAATTTAACGTAGAATCAAAATTTGAAATCAAAATGGGACCTTTCTATTTAAAAAAACAAAGATGGCGTCGATTTCCGGTATTTCCGGAAGTGTCACCATTTTGAAAATATTTCACTTAAACTTGGAGTAGTCGATTATAGTCGGTTACCAATTTTCATATTAATACGATTTTGGGAAATTAGAAAGTTTCTAACGAACGGGCTACGTGAATCACCCTGTACACGATTCTCGAGCTCTCGAAGATAAAATACAATTTTATCGTCTTGCATAATAAATAGCTATTTTCGCTGGTTCAGATTACAATTTTAAAAATTTTGACGTGAAAAATTAAAAAAATTAAGAAATCTAATGGAGCAAACCTTGAATAAACTGGAAGATAAAGAAAAAAAAAACAAGAAAGTTGAATTGTTAATATGAGTCCGCAACAAGTTTACAAATGGGATTTTAGACAATTCTTCTTATATAAATAGACAAAAGCACACCTGTTCTCAGTGTCTCACCATTTCAAAATGAAGACTTTACTATTTTCTTGTGTCTTGTGTTTGGCGAATTTTTGCAACCCTGTAAAGCAGTGTAAATTTTTTCTTCGGAGGAAATTCTTCACTTAAGGCTGTGATTGTTTCAGATTCAACATTGACAAAATGCGACAAGAGAAAAATTGATTTCAACGATTGCTTATCTGGAGCCATCAAGAACGCCATCTCTTCACTGGATAAACCAATGGAAAAGTACAATTTGCCAAGTTTGGAACCATTCTTCGTGCCGTTCTTCTTCCCCAAAGCCGGACTGAAACCTGAATTTGATACCAAACTCAAAAACTGCAAGATTTTTGGACGCACCAAAATCACCGACTTGACAGCAAAGTAAGTATTTAAGTGAGTTGCGTTCCGAAGGAAGTATCACTTTCCCCAATAGAGTGAATTTCGAGGATAAAACTTTGACGATGTCGATCACCAATCCCGAAATGCGCTACGAATTTGACTATGAAACGAAGGGTGTATTGTTTCTTTTGCCAATTGACTCATCAGGATCCGGGTTGATTACTATACGTAAGTTTCTCTTTACTTATCCAGAAAGAAATACTTAAGACAAGATAATTTCAGAAAATGTGACGTACACGTTTAAATTTACATTCGAAGAGTACACCAAGGACAATCAAGATTATCTACTGGTGATTGACAGCAAGTTGATGATAGACCCGCAATCGATGAAAATACATTATGGAAATTTTTTCAAGGACAAGATTTTGGACGACGCATTTAGTCATGAACTAACCGCAAACTGGAAAAAAGTGGTTGCCTATTTTATGCCCATCTACTTTGACAGTTATGGCCAAAGTTATGGAGATTTCTTCAACAGATTCTTGGAGATAGTACCTCTCGCTGAACTTTTTGATGGAGTATAACTTGTATTTTTTATATTAAATGGTTTTAAAATTTTGTTCTTTTTTTGTAAATAAATCTAGAGTAGGTACTCACTCAGTCCTTTGTGTTGGAAATGGACTCACGTGCAGAAAATTCTCTTTATCAAAAAACGAAGATAGAAAAGCTTCAAATTCTTGTAAGATGTGTCCGGTTATTGTGAAGCAATATCGAACCAACCACAACGAGTCATAGAAACTAACAAATTATTTCAATTTTTTTTCGAAAGTGTCCTTTTGTTTTGGTTTTCCGTAGATTGCACTGACAATCGTACACCTGCAATAAACATCTGAAAAATGTACATGTGATGTGGTTGCTACGGCAACAAAATAAATAAACGGAAATTTCTTTCGTACAAAAAGATTTTTAAAATAACTTTTATTGTCAAAACGAGAGTCCAGAAATCTTCTGAAAATATGCAAATGAAGATAAATCTCTTTTCCAAAAGGGAATCACATTTTCAGAGGTTATAGAAGAAAACTCAAGAAACTTGTAGCAACTTTACTTACTGAGGAGCAATTAAGGGGTCATTATAAATGATTGTCTCATCGCAGTAGGCGTTGGTGACGTAGTTGAATGTGCCGCAAGCTTTATAACATGAGTGAGACTAGCATCCCCGACAGGTAGCGCTGCTGGCGGTAGTGTAAATTTGTCTGCTAGTTTGTCTAACGTTGCGAAGCTAGCGGCACATCACAAATTTGTGTGGGTTTTCAACGCCAACTGCGATGGGACAATCATTTCTAATGACCCTGTATTATTGAAAAGTGTTTATAATTCAATAAATAATTTACTTAAAATTTTAGCACAATAAAATATAATTACAAATAATTACGAGTATGTAAATTAATGGACAGAAGGATAAATAATGCACTTCTTCGTTCTTCACTTGTTACAATTAGATAATATCTTCCTAGTAGAGTGATCACTGATCACACCTTAAATCCATTTTCTTCAAATTAAGATTAGAATTAGAATTATGTCGTGTAAAATAAGAAAAATGAAAAGATAATGATAATGGCGTAAACCTTGAATAAACTGGAAGATAAACAAAAAAAAAGGCATGAAAGTTGAGTTGTTGTTATGCGGCTGCAACGAGTTTTCAAATGTGATTTTAATCAATTCTTCTTATATAAATAGAAAAAAGCACACCTATTCCCAGAGTGTCACACCGTTTCAAAATGAAGACACTAGTATTCTTATGTGTCTTGTGTTTGGTGAACTTTTGCAACCCTGTAAAACTGCGTAAATTATTTCTTCGGAGGAAATTCTTCACTTAAGGCTGTGATTGTTTCAGCTTCAACATTTACAAAATGCGACAAGAGAAAAATTGATTTCAACGATTGCTTATCTGAAGCCATCAAGAACGTCATCTCTCAACTGAATAAACCAGTGGAAGAGTACAATCTGCCAAGTTTCGAACCGTTTTTCCTACCTATGATTTTAATCAAAAGAGTCAAGAACGGAAATTTTGACAAGAAATTGAAGAATTACAAGATTTCTGGTCACACCAAAATCACCGACTTGAAAGCAACGTAGGTAAGCGTCATGACCATCGCGTTCTCAAAAAGTGTCATTTTTCTAAACAGAATGAATTTCGAAGACAAAACAATGACCATGGCAATCACAAATCCAGAAGTTCGCTACGAATTCGATTATGCTACTAAAGGTGTGATGTTTCTTATGCCAATTGATACTTCAGGTCCTGCACTTATTACTGCAAGTGAGTGTTGTTACATAACGCATCAAAGATGAAGAAACTTCACAGATTCTTTCAGAAAATACTACTTACATGTTTACTTTGACGTTCGAGGATTACACGAAGGACAAACAAAATTATTTTCTGGTGATCGACACTAAACTGGAGATGGACGTGCAATCGATGACGTTCCATTATGAAAATTTATTCAAGGACAAGATTTTAAACGAAGCGTTTAATCGAGAACTCGATGCCAACACCAAGAAAGTGCTTGAGTACGCTTTTCCTATTTACCTTGACAGTTATGGGCAAGGTTATGAAAGAGTTTTCAACAATTTCTTGGAAAAAGTTCCTCTCACTGAGCTTTTTGATGGTCTATAATCTGTATCTCCTCTTCTTTTAAATAAATATTCTTTGATCCAAGTTTGTTAATTTTACCAAATATATTTGCCTTTAGTGTCTCTGCCAAGATTTCTGTTTCACAAGAAATGAAAATTACAGAGTTGACCAAGCAAAAAAAAACTTTCTTTTTTGGACTAACATGAACAGAATTCTTCTTTTGTTAATTGGAAATTTACAAAGATTTAAATGTTTAAAAATATTTTCTGGATTTTTTATTGTACAGATATTGTAAAGCTGACCTAGAGCTTTTCCAAAAAAGAAATCAATCATGAATTAAGTCTTCTAGAAAGAAATGAAGTTTGTTAGAAAAGCAAGATTTGATGTGACTCAATAAGAATGCAAAATCTGTTCCAAAAAAGCAAGATTCAAAGTTGATTCTTTCTACGAAATAGCTGAAAAAGCAGAAACTCATAATGAAGAAGATGAAGAACCATTTAATTTACAAGAAGAGATGTAAGTTATAAAAAGAAGAGGTATTTGGGACAAGTAAAAAAACCGCAAGGTCATCGGAAGTGGAGAAGAAATTAGGCAGGGAAATGGAAAAGATATTGGAAAAGCTGGAGGAAGTGAAAAGGGAAATTACAGAGGAAATAAAGGAGCTGAGAAAAGAGAATCAAGATGTCAAAAGAGAAATAGAACAACGAAGGGAAGAATTTAAGAATAAAGAAAAGAAATGGGAGGAGGAGAAAAACAGCATGTCGGAGAGAGTAGCATGGCTGGAAACGAAAATGGAGAATGAAGAAAGAAGAAGAAGGAAAAATAACATAGTGATAACGGGATGGAGAAGTGAGGGAAGTAACAAGCAACAGAGCAGAGAGGAAGTAGAAAAGTTTATAAAAGAAAACATAGGGGAAGCGAAAGTTAAAGATTGCTACAACATAAACAAGGACCAAATACTAGTGCAAATGGAAGAGTGGAGTGGGAAAGAGAAGGTAATGAAGCAGAAAGGAAAATTGAGAGGAAATAGGGCAACAGAGAAAATATTTATTGACAACGACCCCACAAAGAAGGAGAGGGAAATACAGAAAAAAATACGAGCCATCGCCAGAGAAGAAAAGAGACAAGGGAAAGATCTAAAAGTTGGGTACATAAAAATAACCATAGAGGGGGTGCAGATGAGATGGAATGAAGAAAAGGGGAGACTGGAGGTTTTTCAGTAGATGTAGGAAGAGGAGATAGAGGAAAGGGAGACAACGGAAATGGACAAAGGATAAAGAAAAGGGTAGATGGACAAAAAAAAAGGGAAAACGGAAGGAAAGCACAAAGGGGAACAAGAGAAACAAGGTACGAAAGGGAGGAAAGGAGCAAAAGTATTATATTGGAACGTAGCGGGATTAAGAAAAAGAGGGGATGAATTTTGGGACTATGTACGACAATTCGAGGTAGTGGGACTGGTGGAGACTTGGGTGGAGAAACAGAGCTGGGAAAAAGTAGAAAGGACGCTACCGAAAGAATACAAATGGGAAGGACAATAGGCAAAAAGAGAAAGAAAAAGAGGAAGAGCTGCAGGGGGAATAATAACAGGGGTGAAGTTGGGAATTGAAGAGAAACAAAAAGAAAAGGGGGAAGAAGAAGGATACATGGAAAGAAACGTTCATATAGATAACGAATGGTGGAAAATAGTAACAGTATATAGCAAGGAGATGAGGAAAACAACAAGACGGGTCGAGAACACAATGAAGATGGACAGGGAAGAATGCATGCTGTTAGGGGGTGATTTTAACGGGAGAATTGGAGAGAGAGGAGCCAGAAATTGGGAAGAAGAGAAAGGGGATGGGAGAAGAAAAACGAAAGACAAAGTGGAAAATGCAGAGGGGAAGAGGCTGATAGAGTGGATAGAAGAAAATGGATGGGAAGTGCTGAACGGGAATAAACGAGGGGATGAGGAAGGGGAAGTGACATACGTAGGCAGCAGGGGGGAAACAGTCATAGACTACGCAATAGTAAATGAGGCAGCATGGGAGAGAGTGAAAGAGTTCAAAGTGGGAGAAAGAGTGGACTCCGACCATCTCCCTCTAGAAATTACCATAGAGGGAACGAACCAAGAAGAAAAGGAAAAGGGAGAAATGAGAGAGGAGGAGAAGAAGGTGATAGTAAAAGTGTGGAGTGAACATGGAGTGAAAGAGTACAGGAGGAGACTGGAGGAAGCAACATTCAAGGAGCAGGAAATAGAGAAGATGGTGACAGAGCTAAAGGAAGTGATCGAGAAAGCGACGAAGAAAAAGGAGGTGATAGTAAGGGGAGCAAAAAGGGTAGGAAAGAAAAATGGATGGTGGGACGGAGAATGTGAGCAAGCAAAGAGGGAAGTGGTAAAGGCGTTGAGAGGATGGAGGAGGAACAAAATTGACAGAAGCAGATTCCTAGAAGCGAAAAGAAGATACAGAGAGAGATGTAGAGAGAAGAAGAAGCAGAAGAGGGAAAGGGAGGAGAAAGAGATAAAAGAAATAAGAACAGAGAGGGAGGTGTGGAAATACATAAACAGAGAGAGGAAGAAAAAGGAACCAGTGAGCGAGAAAATAACAATACAAGAATGGGAAGAGTACTTCATGAAACTGCTGGAAGGGAGGAAAGAAGAAGGAAATGTGGGAACACAAAGGAAAGAGAAGCAGACGGTGATGGAGGAAACAGAAATCACAGCGGAGGAGGTGGGAAAACACATAAGATACTTGAAAAAGAGAAAGGCACCGGGATGGGACGGGGTGCAAAATGAAGCGTGGATGTATGGGACTGAAAGAATGGTAGAGAGAATGGTGGAACTGATGAATGGGGTATGGAGAGGAGAGGGATTCCCGGAGGACTGGAGAGAAGGCGTAATCTGCCCAATTTTTAAAAAAGGCGAGAAAAATAGAGCGGAAAACTACCGAGGAATAACTCTCCTGAACACGGGGTATAAGTTGTATGCGTCTGTTTTGAGCGAAAGGATGAAGAGGGAAATCGAGGAAAAGGGAGTGTTGCCGGATAGTCAGGCAGGGTTAGAAAGGGAAGGGGTACTGTGGACAATGTGAGCGAGTTTAAGTACCTGGGCTACACCTTCAACGAGAGAGCCACAGTCAGGGCGCAAGTGAGAGAGGTAGTGAGGAAGGCGAACAAGGTAGTTGGATGTGTGTGGGGAATAGGAGAGAGAATGTGGGGAGGCGAGTTCGGGAGGAGAATGAGGATGTTCGAGAGCATGGTGGAGAGCGTGCTGATGTACGGAGCAGAGATATGGGGATGGAAGGAACGGGAGGAGGTGGAGAGGGTGCAAGAGAAATATTTGAGATGGGTGCTAGGAGTGGACAGAGAAACACCAGGGTACATAGTGAGGGAAGAGTGCAAGAGGAGCAAGCTGAGAGTAAAAGCGGGAAAGAGAGCGGCAAAGTTCGAGGACAGAATGGGCGGAAGGGAAGAATGCAGAGAGAGAAGTACTGTAGGAGGAACGGGTATGCCAGCGAGGAAGTGGAAAGAATGAGAGAGGAAGGAAGATGGATGTGTGCGGAGCTGAGCGAGAGGGACAGAGATACGGACAAGCAAGAGAGAAGGGAGAGAATCAGAGAAGCGAGGTACAACAGGGAGTATGAAAGGTGCGTGACAGAAGATGTTCCGGTGTATCTGGGGAGAGAGAGCACGAAAGAAAGGAAAATGATGGCGAGATTTAGATGTGGGAACGAAGAGAGAGAAAACAAGTACTGGATGGAGGAGGAGGAAAGAATGTGCAGGATGTGCCGTGAGGAGAGAGAGACGATCGAGCACATGTGGAGAGGATGCGGTGAAATGAGAGAAAGGGAGGAAAAGGAACGGGGAGAAATACTGAACGAAGACGGAAGAGAGATAGGATGGATGAAAGAGGTATGGAAGAGGAGGGAAAGGATAGAGAAGGAGAGGGGTGGGGAATAAAAGAAAATGTAGGTTAATTTAAAAAAAAAGAAAAAAGAATGATTTTTGAATTTGTAAGTTTATTTAGAACTGTATAAAGTATAGGAATCCTTTAAAGCCCGTAGGGTAAAATAAAGTAAAGTAGTAAAGTGTAAGTTATAAAAAAAAGCATTTTTGAAGGCTGTAACCGTTTTTGATATCATAGATCACCACGCTTTCAGTTTCTTTCATTCATTCCTCCTTCTCTTGAAACTCCAGCACATTGGCTCATAGAGATTATTTAACTTTTCTACGACAGATTAGACACTGAAATTAAGTTGACTAAGTTTAGACCAGTTTTTTAAGTCATCTTATCTGTAATAAAATTAATAAAGATATTATGATGCAAACCTTGAGTAAACTGGAAAATAAACAATAAAAAACCAGTCAGAAAAATTCAGTCTTTGGAACGTCTGCAACGAGTTTACAAATGTGATTTTGAATCATTCTTCTCCACGTATAAAATACAAGACAACACATCTTTTCTTGCAGTGTTGACAACAACGACCATTTCAAAATGAAGACATTAGCATGTTTTAGTGTGTTGTGTTTGGTGAACTTTTGTAATTCTACAACACCGCGTAAATAATTTCTTGGCAAAATTTCTTCACATAAATCTGTGACTGTTTTAGCTCCAACACTTACAAAATGTGACAAGAACAAGATGGATTTCAACGACTGTTTATCTGAAGCTATCAAGAAAACCATCACCCAACTGGACAAACCACTGAAGGAATATAATTTGCCAAGTTTCGAACCACTTTTCTTGCCAATGTTTTTACCCAAAACCGGAACAAAAAATAATTTTCACGCCAAGTTCAAAAACTACAGGATCTTCGGCCACACCAAGATCACCGATTTGAAAGCAACGTAAGCAATGACAATACAGCGCGGCCTAATAAAAACTACCATTTCTACAAACAGAATGAATTTCGAAAATAAGACACTGACCATAACAATCACCAATCCTGAAGTTCGCTACGAATTGGACTATGAAGCTAAAGGAGTAATGTTTTTTGTGCCAATTGACACTTCAGGTCCTGCACTTGCAATTGCACGTAAGTACTTTTGACGCACCAAAAATTAATTATATTTCAGAAATTAATAATTTTAGAAAATGCGCAGTACACGCTTAACTTTACATTCGAAGAGTATACCAAGGACAATCAAAATTATTTAGGAGTGATCGAGAGCAAAGTGGATTCGCAACCAGATTCGTGGAAATTCCATTTTGGAAATTTGTTCCAAGATGAGACTCTAAATGACGGATTCAATCGAGAAGTAAACCAAAACTGGAAGACAGTTTCTGAAGAATTTAAAGCCATTTATTTTGACAGTTACGCCCAAGGTTATGGGAATGTGTTTAACAATTTCTTGGAAAAAGTACCTGTCATTGACTTGTTCGATGGTGTTTGATTTGTAATGTTTATTCATGATGAATGATTATTGTATAAATAAATAAAAGTCAATTCATATTTGAATATTTTCAACAGAAATGAATCTTTCCGTCCCTAAAACAGTAGAACTTCGTTACATGGTAGATTCAGCATTGTAATTATTTTGTCTATGAATTATTTACGACTCGAACTAATCTTGATGTCAGTTTAATAATTCCCAAATTGTTGTCAAAAAGCTGATTTCGCCAAAGTACAAGTCTAAACAAGACAAATCTTCTACTCTTCGCAATAACCACTTGTCATTTGTTGTTTTGTGTCTTGCATCTGTGGTCGTCTGGTTATTAGTTCAAGATGAAAAGAAAAGTGAAATTGTTTCTATTGCCACCAAAATTAAGTATTTTTGAAGCAGCATCGGAAACGGATTTTGAGAACCGTGCGGTGTTATGAACAGCAATCATAAAATGTAACTCTTCTGAGTCGGATTTAATGCCTGATGAATGGACCCACCGAGGTGAAGATACAGATGCAAGGGAGAAAAAAATATTTTTCTTTAGTTCAGGATATGATTTTAAAAATTTTGTGGTGAAAAATAAGAAAAATGAAGAAACATATAATGGAGCAAACCTTGAATAAACTGGAACATAAAGAAAAGAAAAAGAAACAAGAATGTTGATTTGTTAATATGAATCCGCAACAAGTTTACAAATGGGGTTTTAAGCAATTCTTCTTATATAAATAGACGAAAGCACACCTATTCCCAGACTGTCTCACCATTTCAAAATGAAGACTTTCCTATTTTTATGTGTCTTGTGTTTGGCGAACGTTTGCAACCTTGTTAAACTGCGTAAATGATTTCTTCGGAGAAAATTCTTCACTTAAGGCTGTGATTGTTTCAGCTTCACCATTTACAAAATGCGACAAAAGAAAAACTGATTTCAACGATTGTTTGTCTGGAGCCATCAAGAACGCCATCACCCAACTGGACAAACCAATGGAAGAGTACAACCTGCCAAGCTTGGAACCGTTCTTCATGCCGTTCTTCTTCCCCAAAGCCGGACTGAAACCTGAGTTTGACACCAAAATCAAAAACAACAGGATTTCGGGTCACACCAAAATCACCGACTTGACAGCAACGTAAGTATTGTAAAAAGAGTTGCGTTCCGAAAGAAGTACACTTTCTTCAATAGAATGAATTTCGAAGATAAGACCTTGAGGATGTCCATTACCAATCCCGAAATTCGTAACGAATTTGACTATGAAACTAAGGGTGTATTGTTTCTTTTGCCAATTGACACCTCAGGATCCGGGTTGACCACTATACGTAAGTTCCTGTTTTCGTATCCAGAAAGAAATTCTTTGACAAGATAATTTCAGAAAATGTGACGTATACGCTTAACTTTACATTCGAAGAGTACACCAAGGACAATCGAGATTATCTACTCGTGATTGACAGCAAGATGGTGATGGACCCACGATCTATAAAATTGTATTTTGGAAATTTTTTCAAGGACAAGATTTTGGATGACGCATTTAGTCATGAACTAACCGCAAACTGGGAAAAAGTTCTCGTCTATTTTATGCCCATCTTCTCTGACAGTTATGCTCAAGCTTACGGAAATTTGTTTAACAGATTCTTGGAGAAAGTACCTCTCGCTGAACTTTTTGATGGAGCATAACTTGTATTTCTTTTGTTAAACGGTTTTATACTTTCGCTGGTTATTTTTTTGTTGTGAATAAAGCTAGAGTAGATACTCACTCAGTCCTTTGTCTTGCAAATGAAGTGAAGAAAATTCTCTTGTTACACAAAACGAAGATAGAAAAGCTCCAAATTTTTGAAAGATAGATCTGGTTATTGTGAAGCAACATTGAACCAACTACAATTAGTCATAAAAACTACCAAATTTTTTTTTTTCGAAAATGTCCTTTTGTTTTGATTTTTTCGTAGATTGCACTTGTTAGCGCCAAAACGTACCGCATTACGTGTCCAAGTGGTGATTCTGCATAATAGTGCTAGTCTTACACATTCTTAAGTGCGAGCCGCACCCCAGCAGATTAACCACGCGCCTCGATCAGTGCGGACGCATTATTATTTAAGCTTTTAAGATTAAAAGCTAACAGCACTGACAATCGTACATCAGCAATAAACATCTGAAAAATGTGGATTTGATATGGTTCCTATGGTAACAAAAATAAATAAACGGCAATTTCTTTCGTGCAAAAGTATTTTAAAAATAAGTGTTATCATCAAAAAATTATCTCCTCAAGTAATTACTTTGTGTCGGTATGCTATGTTCATATAGATTCTCTCACGTGCATGTGATTTAGTTTCATTAAATTTTTTGTCGCTTTTCATGAGTACTTAATAAATTAATACATTCTTGGGCTGGGAAAATTTTCAGAAATAATTTATGCATTCGTACACTGAAAATAACAAATTACAAAAATAGGTAAAAACTCATTGAAGAAAGGGAAGTTTTAAATCGAACATGACTATTTGTTATTTTAAATTTAATATTTAAGGACAGTTAAACTAAAATAGAAAGGCCTAAATTTATGATTTGAAATGGAAATATGCAAATGAAGATAAACCCCGTTTTCAAAAGAGCACATCTTCAGAGGTCATAGAAGAAAACTCAAGAAACTTGTAGCAACTTTAATTACTCAGGATCTATTATAATTGAAAATTGTTTATAATTCAATAAAACAATTTACTTCAATTTTAGCACAATAAATTTAATTACAAATAATTAGGAGTATGTAAATTAATGGACACAAAATATAAATCGTTCACTTCTTCGTTCTTCACTTGTTATAATTATACCTATACAGTGAGCGGCAAAAGTATGTAATAAATTTCCTAAAAATTAAACAAAATTTTTTTCAAAAAAATCTTTGGACAGGTCAATTTTAGTTTATAAAAATACATATTCTAATACAAAATAAAATTCCAAGCAGTCATTTGTTTTCGAGTTATGACGTCATCAATACTTTTTTTAAATGGAAACCCCCTATTTTTTTCTTGATTCTGATAGCCCTTTTAATTGTATAAACGCCAGTATAAAAATTTTGTTACCATACATAGGGAAATTTTTGAGAAAAAATAAATTTTATAACGAACAAAAACAAGTCAAAAACTGTGTTAGTAAGTACTTAAAATTATGGAATTAAATGTTTGAATTGCCATCCCCCAGTTTGTTGACAATAAGCAAGTTTATGAAGAAATTCCCCCTGTTTTAGTTTTATCACAGCACCCAATCAAAATTAAAATTTCTATACGTTGTATTTTTGTTAAATGAGTCATTTTCGAAAACGTTTTGTAAAACAAATAACACAATCGAATCCTTAATGTCACTGTCACAATCTCAAACATGTATTTCCTACGAAAACCTTTTTTCGCTACAAGGGAATAACAGTTCAGTTTGTATAAACTGTAACAAGAAGCTAAAGAATCACAAAGGTTTGAAAATTCATAACAGCAAGTGCCATCCTTAAGTTGAGTCCTCGCCGTCTGCTAATCCAGTAGCACCTTCAACTTCAAGCGGTCTTCCTGGATTTAACAGACTTCTTGGTAGATACTTCAGACCAATTTATAGATATGCTGCAGATGATAGTGATGAAGATAGTTATGAAGATCCTAAAAATACGGATACAGATGTAAAATCTGGTCAAATCATCAAAAAATCACAAATATCTTCTTCAATTCAAGATTTTGATGGTAAAATAGCTTGCCCATTTTCACCTAAACACCTCTTTAAAGATCAGAAACGACTCAAGACACATATTGAAAAATTCCATCAAGAGCAAATAAATGACGTTAGTAATAATGGATTCGCACCAACAAATTCTATTATTGAAAAATTAATGGCGTATAAACAAAAAATTCATACTATAAGAAGAATTCCGAAGGGAGCAAGATATTCCTCAGCTGATAAACTGTCTTCTGTCATCAATTATTGCGTCAAAACGAACTCAGCTGTTGCATGGGAAAATTTGCTTCTTTTTTCTTACAAAGCATTTAATATCAACGAATCTAATACCAAAAACTTAACCTCTAAAATCAAGCTTAACATTTCAAATTTTAATAACCCACCTTCAACAAATTCAAAATCAAGAAAAAATATTTCTAAATCATTATCAACAAGGATCGAAGCAAAAGTCAACGATTTTGACATCAAAGGAGCAATCAAACTATTAAGCTCTGAAGATTCATTGGCCTCATTTGATGATACTGTATTTCAAGCTTTGAAAAAGAAACACCCAAAACCTTCCCGTCATCTTTCGTATCCTGATCCTCCTGAAAATAATAATCATAATCTGTCTTTAAACGAGTCAGAAGTTTTAAAAGGCATCAATTCGTTTCAAAACGGCTCAGCACCTGGAATCGACGGAATGCGACCACAGTTCTTAAAGGACATGATTTCCTTCTCCGCTGGAGAAGCTGGTAAAAGAGCTTTGACTTCATTAACTAGCTTTTGCAATTTTATCCTCGCTGCTAAGATTCCTGAAGAAATTCAGCCAATCTTTTATGGTGCATCTCTTTGTGCATTATCAAAGAAAGATGGAGGTATCAGACCTATAGCTATTGGTTGTGCTTTGAGAAGACTAGTTGCTCGCATAGTTTGTGTTAACCAGAGCAATCAAATTCAATCATACTTAGCTCCTCACCAACTTGGTGTTGCTACAAAAAGAGGCTGCGAAGCAGCAATACATTCAGTTCGTACATTTATCAACATTCCCGAAAATAGAGATAACATTTTACTTAAAATCGATTTTGAAAATGCATTTAATTCTATCGAGAGAGATAGTATGCTTATCCCAATTAAAAATAATTTTCCACTTATATATCCGTTTCTATACCAAAGTTATCGGTTCCCTTCTTTGCTTTTTTTGGTAATAAAACAATATCATCAGAGGTTGGTGTTCAGCAAGGTGATCCTTGTGGTCCAATGTCTTTTAGTATTACAGTTCAACCTTTGGTCAATAATTTACTTTCGAAACTAAACATTTGGTATCTAGATGATGCCACTCTTTCAGATTCGCCCGAAACTGTATTAAACGATTTTCATACTATCATTAAAATGGCTGCTGAAATTGGTCTTAAGGTGAATACAAGCAAATGTGAAATTTTCTTTTGTTCTCAACGTATCGACTCAAGTATTGTTAGTAAATTCGAAAAAATATGTCCAGGTATTCGTATAACTTCAAAAGATGACCTTCAATTATTAGGAGCTCCAATTTTTGAAGAAGCTCATGTCCATCATTTCAAAATCAAACAACATAAATTGAATCTTCTTATTTCTCGACTCGAACAAATTAATCCACATGTGGCTTATTTTCTTTTAAAAAATTGCCTTTTCATTCCAAAAATGTCATATTTTCTGCGTACTTGTGCTCTTTGGAAATTCTCTTCTTTACTAGAAGATATGGACTCTTTACTCAAAGAAAGTCTTGAATCTATTTTAAACATTTGTCTAAATACCAAACAATGGTTACAAGCAACTCTCCCTATTTCTTTTGGTGGATTGGGTATTCGTAGAATTTCTGATATTTGTCTTCCGGCTTTCCTTAGTTCTTCTCATGGTGTTCAAGATCTTATGTCTTCTTTACTCCCCTTTATGGATATTAAGATTCAAGTACACTATTATGAGGAAGCTTTGAATAAGTGGCTATCAGTAAATAACGAAACTCCATCTAGTTTAAAAACTCAGAAATCCTGGGATTTGATAAATATAAAAAGAATCATTGAGAGTGAACTTCAATTTGACTCAGATTTTGACAAAGCACGTTTTAAAGCGATCCAACAACGTGAATCAGGTGCTTGGTTACATGCATTTCCATCTAAGAACATCGGTACTTGTTTAGACAAGCAAGATTTTCAAACTTCTGTTGGCCTTAGACTGGGTTGCCGTCTTTTTGAAAACCATATTTGTAGTCGTTGTTCTATGCCAAACGAAACTGGTTTTCACGGTCTTAGCTGCGTTAAAAGCTTGGGAAGAATTCCAAGACACAATGAACTTAATTCTATTATTCAACGAGCCTTATCATCCGCTCATTTTCATTGCACCCTTGAACCCAATGGTTTATCTCGTGATGATGGCAAGAGACCAGACGGAGCAACCCTTATTCCGTGGTCAAAGGGTCAACGTCTTATATGGGACGTTACTTGTGTTGATACCCTAGCGTCATCATACTTAAACCATACATCAATGTGTTCTGGAGCCGCAGCAGAAATTGCATGTGTTAAAAAACACAATAAATATAAATCTTTAAAATCTGCTAACTTCATCTTCAAAGCTCTTGCTTTCGAAACTTTAGGTCCTTGGTGCAAAGAAGCAAGTTCCTTTATTGATAACGTCGGTTCAAAATTAATAGCTGAAAGCGGTGATTTGAAGGCGAAATATTTCCTTCGCCAACGTATTTCTTTGGCTATCCAACGAGGAAACGCAGCCAGCATTCGTGGTGCCCTACCCGAGACTACCCCACTGGAAGAGATTTATTTTTTATAGTTTATATTTATGTATGTATATATTTATGTTGTGTTAACTTATTATAGTATCTTTTCGAGGAAAAGGTATGAAATAGAAAAAAAAAAAAAAAAAAAAAAAACACAATCGAATGAAATTGACAGTAACATTTGACTCTGTGATTTACCTACTTGATTTTTTGACTTATTTTTGTTCGTCATAAAATTTATTTTGTCTATAATTGATTTAAAAAATTGAAATTCACGCATAGTTATCCGTGCATGAAGTGGGTCATTTTTTACCTGTATTTTTTTTGCATTGTTAGTAAGATCGAAACCATAGAAACCATACAAAACAGTGTGTGAAATGCGATTTCACGCACACGACTATTTCTGTGTTTCACTTCACGCACTGTTTTTATTAGTTACCTAGCAACATGGTCACTGCATTGAAACTTCAGAGTTCCTTCAAAAATTTGAATTTTTAATTTCAATTTTTTGAATCAATTATAGAAAAAATATTGTTTATATTTCGTGCGTGAAGATGTTTTTGTGCATTCAAAGGCTTATACTGCCTCGACCTTCGTCTCGGCGTAAAAGACCTTTTCATGCACAAAAAACACTCTCTTCACGCACTTAATATAAAAATAACTATTTTCCAACTTTATTTTTTTTTTCTCAAAAATTTCCTTATGTGAGATAACAAAATTTTTATACTGTCATTTAGACAATTAAAGAGGCTATCAGAATCATGAAAAAAAATAAGGGGTTTCCATTTAAAAAAAGGATCGATGATGTCATCACTCAAAAACAAATGACTGCTTGGAATTTTCTTTGGTAGGTACTAAAATATGTATTTTTATAAACTCAAATTGACCTGTTCAAAGATTTTTTTAAAACAAATTTTGTTTAATTTTTAAGGAATTTGTTCCATACTTTTGCCGCTCACTGTAATATCTTCGTAGTAGACTGATCACACCTTAAAACCATTTTCCCCAAATTAAGATTAGAATTAGAATTATGTCGTGCAAAATAAGAAAAATGAAAAGATAATGATAATGGCGTAAACCTTGAATAAACTGGAAGATAAACACAAAAAAAGAAACGAAAGTAGAGTTGT
This sequence comes from Tenebrio molitor, assembly GCF_963966145.1. Classification (NCBI taxonomy): domain Eukaryota; kingdom Metazoa; phylum Arthropoda; class Insecta; order Coleoptera; family Tenebrionidae; genus Tenebrio; species Tenebrio molitor. Next base: position 2,634,679 of record NC_091049.1, read on the forward strand.
TGTTATGCAGCCGCAACGAGTTTACAAATGCGATTTTAAACAATTCTTCTTATATAAATAGAAGAAAGCACACCTATTCCCAGAGTGTCCCACCGTTTCAAAATGAAGACATTACTATTTTTATGTGTCTTGTGTTTGGTGAACTTTTGCAACCCTGTTAAACTGCGTAAATTATTTCCTCGGAGGAAATTCTTCACTTAAGGCTGTGATTGTTTCAGCTTCAACATTTACAAAATGCAACAAGAGAAAAATTGATTTCAACGATTGCTTATCTGAAGCGATCAAGAACGCCATCTCTCAACTGGATAAACCAATGGAAGAGTACAATTTGCCAAGTTTCGAACCGTTTTTCCTACCGATGATGTTACCCAAAAGAGTCAAAAACGGAAATTTTGACAACAAATTTAAGAATTACAAGATTTCTGGCAATACCAAAATCACCGACTTGAAAGCAACGTAGGTAAGCGTCATTACCATCGCGTTCTCAAAAAGTGTCATTTTTCTAAACAGAATGAATTTCGAAGAGAAAACAATGACCATGGCAATCACAAATCCAGAAGTTCGCTTCGAATTCGATTATGTTACTGAAGGTGTGATGTTTCTTATGCCAATTGATAGTTCAGGTCCTGCACTTGTCACTGCACGTGAGTGTTTCATAATCATAACGCATCAAAGATGAAGAAACTTCACAGGTTATTTCAGAAAATACTACTTACATGTTGACTTTTACGTTCGAGGATTACACGAAGGACAAACAAAATTATTTTCTGGTGATCGACACCAAACTGGAGATGGACGTGCAGTCGATGACGTTCCATTTTGAAAATTTATTCAAGGACAAGGTTTTAAACGAAGCGTTTAATCGAGAACTCGGTGCCAAGACGAAGAAAGTGCTTGAGTACGCTTTTCCTATTTACCTTGACAGTTATGGGCAAGGTTATGAGAGAGTTTTCAACAATTTCTTGGAAAAAGTTCCTCTCACTGCGATTTTTGATGGTCTATAATCTGTATCTTCTCTTCTTTTAAATAAATAATCTTTGATCCAAGTTTGTTAATTTTACCGAAAATATTTCTCTTTAGTGTGTCTCTGTCAAGATTTCTGTTTCACAAGAAATGAAAATTACAGTCAACTAAGCAAAAAAAACAACTTTCTTTTTTGGACTAACATGAACAGAATTCTTCTTTTGTAAATTGGAAATTTACAAAGATCTAGATACTTAAAAATATGTTCTGGATTTTTTTTATTGTACAGATACTGTAAAGCTGATATAGAGCTTTTCCAAAAAAAGAAATCAATCATGAATTAAGTCTTCTAGAAAGAAATGAAGTTTTTTAGAAAGGCAAGATTTGATGTGACTCAATAACAATGCAAAATCTGTTCTAAAAAAGCAAGATTCAAAGTTGGTTATTTCTACGAAATAGTTGAAAAGAAGATAAAGAACCATTTGATTTATAAGAAGAGATGTAAGTTATAAAAGAAAGCATTTTTGAAGGCTGTAACCGTCTTCGATATCATAGATCATCACGCTTTCAGTTTCTTTCATTCGTTCCTCCTTCTCTTGAAACTCCAGCACATTGGCTCATAGAGATTATTTAACTTCTCTACTACAGATTATACAATGAAATTAAGTTGACTAAGTTTAGCCGAGTTTTTCAAGTCATCTCATCCGAAAAAAAAATAAAGTTACAGGGTGTCCCAGAACTGGCGTACATCCCGTTAACTGTAAATGTAAATATTTATTCTGAAATGGATTCTGCAAGGAAAATTGTTTAAATCCTTTTGTTTTTAAGTTACAACGATTTTAATTTGACCAATCATCGTAGACGAATATGAATTCAATTCATCCGTTTCGTAGGAATCAATAGCTCGTGATAGATTTATCTGTAATCTTTCTGTTGTGATTGGCTAACTTAAAATTGCTGTAGTTTAAAAACTATAAGGTTAAACAAAAACATTCTAGTGAAATCTTTCTCAGCAAAAAGAGCGGAGCACGTGGTTAACGGGATGTACGCCAGTTGCCCGGAAAATTGGAAAATTCGGGAAAAAGTGAAAGTACTTTTTTCTATGTGATTTTTGTGATGGATATGCATAATTCCTATTGTGTTTTGTACCTTACAGTCGTGAAAAAGTTTTCAGGAAAAAAAATCGGGGAAAATTACAAAAGAAAGTCAGAAATTTTGGGCACACTGCAAAAATTGTAATTTTTGTATGCATTCTCGATCATGACTGACGATAGGAACGACATATTTGATTAATTTTTTTTTGTTTGATATGCCCCGGGATGGAAATAATTCAATTGAATGTTTTCAATAGAAAAAAAAATCTGGAATATTTGGAGAAAAATCTGGTAAAACTAAATTAAAATAATTCGAGAAAATCTGAAAGTGCTTTTTTGTATGAAGTCGAGACCATAACTGACAATAGGAGCTACATATTTGCTTGATGCTTTTTTTTGTTTTCAATTGAAAAGAAATCTGGAAGATTTGTAGAAAAATCTGGAAAAACGCAATCCAGTAAATTAAAATAAAATTACATTTGCTTTTACTTTTTTGTTGTTTCGCGATCTGTCCAACAAATGTAGTTGTTTTATTTGCATTCCAATTTATTTGCTTACATGCACAAATGTCATTTGCAGCTGATTGTGAAATTGGGAATCAAACCAATCGGATTGTTTACTTGAACACACATCTTGCAATCGAAATCGAAATGTAAATATTGGGTGATTCAAAATAATTGTGGATAAATCTGGCAACTATGTACGAAAATTTATGTGACAATTGTGTGGGTAGGATACAATTGACATTTCTTTGACAGTTCATAGTCGCGCACTTTTGAAAGTTGTCAAATCAATGTGTAATGGAATTTAAAAAATCAAATGTACGCTTATGAAATGTCATACAAATGTCAACTCGATCCCATTCACACAGTTGCCACATACATTTTCGTACATAGTTGCAATACTTATTCACAATCATTTTGAATCGCCCAATAAAACTGCTTCAGATTCATTGTGATTTCAAATTTAATCGAAGAAAATACATCATTTGTTTGGACATGAAATGCTGACTTATTAAATTGTGATTTAAATTCTGGAACAAAACCGCCTGGTTCGAACTCGATCACATTCCAGGCACATCACACATTTCCAGCATTTCAGCAGTGTAGAATACTGCCGATAGAATTCATCTCCTCATTTTTACTTTGTTTACACATTTCCAATAGCTTTTCACAAATTCACAAAATGATCACAAACAAATTTAGGTATTGAAATTTGAACAAGACGTCTGTCGGGTCAGGTCAGGTCAGGTCAAGTTGCGTATTTCTTTAGTACTCATTGAATGATTTAACGTTTTCTTAATATAGAAGGATCACACCTTAAAATTATATTCCTCAAATACAAATTAGAATTTTTTAAAATGATATTGGTTACAATAAGAAAAATGAAGAGATAAATGGCACAAACCTTGAATAAACTGGAAGATAACAACAAAAAAAAAGTCGAGAAAGTTCAATAATTGATATGCGTCTGCAACGAGTTTTCAAATGTGATTTTAATTCTTCTCGATATATAAATACACGAAGACACACCCAGAGTGTCTACAGCAACGACAGTTTCGAAATGAAAACGCTAACGTTGTTGAGCGTCTTGTTTTTGGTGAACTTGTGCAACCCGATCAAAATGCGTAAAATATTTTTTCAGAGGAAATTCTTCACTTAAAGCTGTGATTGTTTCAGCTTCACTATTTACAAAATGCGACAAAAGAAAAACTGATTTCAACGATTGTTTGTCTGGAGCCATCAAGAACGCCATCACCCAACTGGACAAACCAATGGAAGAGTACAACCTGCCAAGCTTGGAACCGTTCTTCATGCCGTTCTTCTTCCCCAAAGCCGGACTGAAACCTGAGTTTGACACCAAAATCAAAAACAACAGGATTTCGGGTCGTACCAAAATCACCGACTTGACAGCAACGTAAGTATTGTAAAAAAGTTGCGTTCCGAAAGAAGTACATTTTTTTCAATAGAATGAATTTCGAAGATAAGACCTTGACGGTGTCGATTACCAATCCCGAAATACGCTACGAATTTGATTATGAAACTAAGGGTGTATTGTTTCTTTTGCCAATTGACACCTCAGGATCCGGGTTGACCACTATACGTAAGTTTCTGTTTACGCATCCAGAAAGAAATACTTTGACAAGATAATTTCAGAAAATGTGACGTACACGTTTAACTTTACATTCGAAGAGTACACCAAGGACAATCAAGATTATCTACTCGTGATTGACAGCAAGATGGTGATGGAGCCACAATCGATGAAAATCTATTTTGGAAATTTTTTCAAGGACAAGATTTTGAACGACGCATTTAGTCATGAACTAACCGCAAACTGGAAAAAAGTTGTCGCCTATTTTATGTCCATCTACTCTGACAGTTATGCCCAAGCTTATGGAGATTTCTTCAACAGATTCTTGGAGAAAGTACCTCTCGCTGAACTTTTTGATGGAGTATAACTTATATTTCTTGTATTAAATTGTTCTTTTGTTGTAAATAAAGTTAGAGTAGATACTTACTCTGTCTTTTGTATTGCAAATAAAGTGAAGAAAATTATCTTGTTACACAAAACGAAGATAGAAACGCTTCAAGTTCTTGTAAGTTGGGTCGGGTTATTGTGAAGCAATATTGTGAAGATTTATGACTTAAAGATTCATGAAAGCAAGCAGGTGAAGATAGATTTTTTTTCGAGAAGAAAATCAGGAGGATTGTTAAAATGACTTTTATAAATAAGTATAAATATTAATTTATAATTATAATACAATAAATTATCGTGCGTTCATTTAAATTTATCCTCAAAGTAGGCGTTGAAGACTCGATTGTGAACGCACTATATGGATAAAGGATCACAGATCAGCTGTTTAAATCTACGCTTTTACACGAGCGGTGCGTTCTCAATCGACTCTCCAACGCCAACTTGGAGGATAAATTTAAATGAACGCACGATATAATGATATACAGGTGTCCCCCAGAAAAAAAGACGAGTTTATAAGGAGGATTTTAATTATTTATACACCAAACTAAATGATTATGAATAGGCTACAAAAAGGCCTAATAAATTCCCGTATAACCCTAAGGGCATCAAGGTTAAACTGTCAAAAAAAAATTTTTTTAATAGGAACACATATTTTTTTTTTGTAATTCTAATAGAGATTTTTATTATGAAAACAACAATATATCACATGTATACACTTACATACCAAAAATACAAAAATAAGTTAATGTTATTTTTTTTAATGTGAAGTTATACTTGTAATACATTGTTGTTTTCAGAATAAAAATCTCTATCGAAATTATGTACTACAAAAAAATATGTATTCCCATTTGAAAAAAAAAAATAATTTTTTGACAGTTTAGCCTTGAAGCCCTTGGAGTGAATTTAGTAGACCGTTTTGTAGCCTATTCACAATCATTTAATTTGATGTATAGATAATTAAAATCCTCCGATAAATAAGGGAGCTATGGACTCTTCTTTTTTTTGGGGACACCTGTATAGCGCGTTCAAATGAAATCCTAGACTGGCAAGGCGTTGGAAACCGTCAATTGTTGTGCTTTTTTAAAGCGTAGATTAATTGAAACATCTTGACAGGTAATCTAAAATTTGGAGCCAAAAAAATCTTTCTTTTTTTTTCTTTGCAATGTTTTACATTAAAAATCGAATAACTTAACGATTCCTATTCTCGAAACAAATATCTAAGGGCACGCTTTGCTGAAAACAAACATGTTCAATCATGTCCCGATTAAACATAAACAAATATCATTCGTGTCAAACGGCGGGAAATTCAAACTTTACACTGTTCTAAACGGTTTCATTTTTCCAACGCCTACTCAGCCCAGGATTTCATTTGAACGCAAAAATATAAATCTGACTTAGTGAATATGTAGTTATTTTTGTTACAAGTAAGACATTGTTTGTGACCTGATCTAAATAATAAGTTTTTCACTTTTCTACGGATCAGATCCATTTTATTGTATTGCCCCATTTTTAACTCCATTTTAATCCTCACTCCTCAATGGTTGCCATCTTCATCGCGATTATTCAACTTTTTTTTACATTGGAATGTTTTAATATCATCTCAAGTGACTGAATATTAAAGCACAAACCTTGAATAAACTGGAAAACAAACAACCAAAAAGAATAAAAATTCAAATCTTGATAGGCGCCTGCAACGAGTTTACAAATGTGATTCTAAACAATTCTCCACGTATAAATAGACGAAACACACCTATTCTTGCAGTGCTGACGACAACTCACAGTTCCAAGATGAAAACGTTAACGTTTTTGAGCGTCTTGTGTTTGGCGAACATCTGCAACCTTAAAAAAATGCGTGAATGATTAGTTTCGGTAGAAATTCTTCATTTACTCTTTGTTGTTGTTTCAGCGTCCACGTTTACAAAATGCGACAAGAGAAAAATCGATTTCAACGACTGCTTGTCTGAAGCCATCAAGAACGCCATCACCCAACTGGATAAACCCATGGAGCAGTACCACCTTTCAAGTTTGGAACCATTCTTTATGCCGTTAATCTTCCCAAAAATAGACAAGGCACCGTACTTTGTAAACAAATTCAAAAACATCAAGATTTTTGGACACACCAAAATCACCGACTTAAAAGCAACGTAAGCATCACCACCATAACCTGTTCCAAAACAGTACCATTTTCCCGTAGAATGAATTTCGAAGATAAGACACTGACCATAGCGATCACCAATCCTGAAGTGCGCTACGAATTCGACTACGAAACTAAATGTATAATGTTTTTCAAGCTAATTGACACCTCGGGAACTGGATTAATCACGACACGTAAGTCTATGGCATTTTTTTTTTTTCAATTTTGAAGGAACACGTTTTTAGAAAATGTGTCATATACGTTTACGTTTACATTCGAAGAGTATACGAGGGACAATCAAGACTATTTGTTGGTGATTGACAGCAAACTGGTGTGGGAGCCACAATCAATGAAAGTCCATTTTGACAATTTATTCAAGGACAAGATCTTAAATGACGGATTTAGTAGAGAAATGAGTGCAGACTGGAAAAAAAGTTTTGTGCAATTTGCACCTCTTTTCCTTGACCGTTACGCGCAAGCTTATGGCAACTTATTCAACAGATTTTTGGAAATAGTACCTCTCACAGATCTTTTTGATGGTGTATGATTTGTGTTTTGTTCCATTAAATGGTTTGATAAATAAATTGTCTTGTAGTATATTATTTACCTTCCCTCGAGATAAAAGTAACGGTCAGCTCAACGAACAAGTTTTTGGAACATTAAGGCAAACATTTTTGCAAAAGCTTAGGAGGATTCTCCATTTCATAGACCTTCATATTTACAGCTCTTGAAATTATTTATATCAACACTTGCTTCTTCAGACACTTCTTCAATACCAGACTGATTGCGTTTATTCAACTCTTTTGACTGACACTTTAAAACAGATTTATCTCGTTTCAAATTGAAAAATAAAAAAACGTTGCATCGGAAATCTTGAATAAAAAACGATAACAAAAAAGTTCACCCTTTGACCCGTTGGCAACAACTTAACAAACCTGATTCTCTACAATTCTTCACGGATAAATACGAAAAAGAACACTTATCTTCAACGACCGTTTCGAAATGAAGACGTTATCATTTTTCTTTCTCAAAATTAGAACATCAGAACTTGCCGTTACCAATGTTGCGTTTTTACATACAGTTTACTTCATTCTTTCGTTGCGTCTCGTTCCACGAATTTTGTAGAGCGAATCTTAGAGAAAAATTCCATAAGATGTTCTCCAAGAAGCTAAAGTGGCGTAATTCTATTTATTACCAAAAAGATCTAGGGAGAGCTGTCAAGGAAATATGATTTATTCAAAAAATGGATGACGGGGAAAGAAATGTTAAGAAGATTAGTAATGATGTCATTTTAGCTTGTTTTTCAAGCAAGCTGAAAACGTTTTGATCATATTCTACGTCAACAATTCAGTAAAGAAGAGGAAATCAACTTTAATATTTTACGATTCTAGGTATACCGAGTGGAACAAAAGTATCAAATAATGGCTGTAACTTTTTAATTTGAAAAATTATGAAAAAATGTTTAATATAAAAATTGTTTGGTTTATTATCATGCATGACGTTTAACAAAAATTGTCAACATTCTTGATATTGCATTTTATTACTTAGTAAGTTAATTTTATCACTTTTGTTTTTTTTTAAATTTTATTCTTTTTCCCCATAATGGCAAAACTGTATTTATGAATACAGAAAGATACGCTTGTTTGAAAATCACACAAAAAATGTATGGGTGCTACTTAAAAAACCAAAGTTGGTTGCCATAGCAGCGAAACAAAAGAAACTTTTATATTAAACATTTTTTCATAAATTGTCAAATTAAAAAGTTACAGCCAATATTTGATACTTTTGTTCCACTCTGTATGTATAATAAAATGAAATGATGTTCCTTGGTAAGCGCATCACTTGAGAACGGTTGGACCGATTTAGCCAATTCTTTTTTTAAAATGTTCGTGATAGTCTGAATCAGGTTTTTATGGAAAAAAAAATTGGAAAAGTTGCTCGGAAAATTGGAAAATTCGGGAAACCTGAAAGTGCTTTTTTCAATGGGAACGGCTGGAACGATTTGGCATTTTCTTTTTAATGTTCGTAATAATCCGTATGAGGTTTTTATGTAAAGGAAAACTGAAAAAGTTGCCTGGAAATAGGAAAATTCGGGAAAAACTGAAAATGCTTTTTTCTATGGGATTTTTGTGATGGATATATAATTCTTTTTTTGTTTTGTTCGTTATAGTCGTGAAAAAGTTTTCAGGAAAAAAAAAATCGGGACAATTACAAAGGAAAGTCGGAAAATTCGGGCAAACTGCAAAAATTATAATTTTTCGTATGCATTCTCGATCATAACTGACGATAGGAACGACATATTTGATTAGTTCTTTTTTTTTTTTTTCAATTGAAAAAAAATCTGGAAGATTTGAAGAAAAATTTGGAAAAACGCAATCCAGTAAATTAAAATAAAATTACATTTGCTTTTACTTTTTTGTTGTTTCGCGATCTGTCCAACAAAATGTAGTTGTTTTATTTCTATTCCAATTTATTTGCCTACATGCACAAATGTCATTTGACAGCTGATTGTGAAATTGGGAATCAAACCAATCGGATTGTTTGCTTGAACATCGATCTTGCAATCGAAATCGAAATGTAAATATTGGGTGATTCAAAATAATTGTGGATAAATCTGGCAACTATGTACAAAAGTTTATGTGACAATTGTGTGGGTAGGATACAATTGACATTTCTTTGACAGTTCATAGTCGCGCACTTTTGAAAGTTGTCAAATCAATGTGTAATGGAATTTAAAAAATCAAATGCACGCTTATGAAATGTCATACAAATGTCAACTCGATCCCATTCACACAGTTGCCACATACATTTTCGTACATAGTTGCAATACTTATTCACAATCATTTTGAATCGCCCAATAAAACTGCTTCAGATTCATTGTGATTTCAAATTTAATCGAAGAAAATACATCATTTCATTTTTACTTTGTTTACACATTTCGAATAGCTTTTCACAAATTCACAAAATGATCACAAACAAATTTAGGTATTGAAATTTGAAGAAGACGTCTGTCGGGTCAGGTCAGGTCAGGTCAAGTTGCGTATTTCTTTAGTACTCATTGAATGATTTAACGTTTTCTTAATATAGACGGATCACACCTTAAAATTATATTCCTCAAATACAAATTAGAATTTTTTAAAATGATATTGGTTACAATAAGAAAAATGAAGAGATAAATGGCACAAACCTTGAATAAACTGGAAGATAACAACAAAAAAAAAGTCGAGAAAGTTCAATAATTGATATGCGTCTGCAACGAGTTTTCAAATGTGATTTTAATTCTTCTCGATATACAAATACAAGAAGACACACCCAGAGTGTCTACACTTCTACAGCAAAGACCGTTTCGAAATGAAGACCTTAACGTTGTTGAGCATCTTGTTTTTGGTGAACTTGTGCAACCCGATCAAAATGCGTAAAATATTTTTTCAGACGAAATTCTTCACTTAAAACTGTGATTGTTTCAGCTTCACCATTTACAAAATGCGACAAAAGAAAAACTGATTTCAACGATTGTTTGTCTGGAGCCATCAAGAACGCCATCACCCAACTGGACAAACCAATGGAAGAGTACAACCTGCCAAGCTTGGAACCGTTTTTCTTGCCGTTCTTCTTCCCCAAAGCCGGACTGAAACCTGAGTTTGACCTGAGAAATGGATGACGGGGAAAGAAATGTTAATAAAATTAGTAATGATGTGATTTTAGCTTGTTTTTCAAGCAAGCTGAAAGAATTCTGTAAAGAAGAAGGAATCAACTTTAATAATATTATACGTTTTATTAATACATAAATTGTATTTTTTTTTTCATAAATCTTTTTACAAATTAGTGAGACTGTTAAATCTTTCAGAGGTGTCAATCTGATAATAATAGTAATAGGACAGTAATTTACATTTTCAAGGTTGGTAACTTTCGATGTCAAAAACATCAAATGACTCTAAACAAACGATATAACAATAACTTCAAATTGAACTTTCAAATGTACCAATGTGAGATTTGTGTTACCAACTATCATAAAATTCCCCAAATTTAAAAACTGAGATTTTTCATTAAAAAGGTGCAAAATAAAATAAGTAGTGTACGATATCTCTGTTTATAGGGAATTTTATGGCATTTACTCATTCATTAAATCCGTGCGTGCTACTAAATGCTTTATTTTTTGGTTGGCAACATATTTACGATTTCATGTTGGTACATTTGACTGTCAAATTCAAATATGACTGTTCAAAAGTCAAAATAAATCAAATTTTAACTGAATATTTACCTAGGAAGCGAATCAGCAGACAACTCTTTGACAAATGACTAGGCGTATGGACGGGAGTGCCAATCCACTAAATTAGTCTCAATCGTTAAAAGTCACCCGGTATATTTGCTAGAGACTAATATCAAAATCTTAATTTATTTTGTCATCTGATGTACGAGTTTATTTTTGATTATTTGTCCTAGCTCCTCAACAACGAATTATTATTCAATGGTAGCTTCACTTTGATTATTCAACTTCTCTTCAAGAGACCACACTTCAAAATTGAGATCAGAATGTTTTAACATCCTTTCAAGTGAGAAAACCTTGAACAAACTGGAAAACAATCAACCAAAAAGAATAAAAATTCTTGATACACGTCTGCAACGAGTTTACAAATGTGATTCTAAACAATTCTTCAGGTATAAATAGACGAAACACACCTATTCTCGCAGTACTGACGACAACTCACAGTTCCAAAATGAAGACATTAACGTTTTTGAGCGTCTTGTGCTTGGCGAACATCTGCAACCTTAAAACAATGCGTGAATGATTAGTTTTGGAAGGAATTCTTCATTTACTCTTTGTTGTTGTTTCAGCGTCCACGTTTACAAAATGCGACAAGAGAAAAATCGATTTCGACGATTGCTTGTCTGAAGCCATCAAGAACGCCATCACCCAACTGGATAAACCCATGGAGCAGTACCACCTCCCAAGTTTGGAACCATTCTTTATGCCGTTAATCTTCCCAAAAATAGACATGGCACCGTACTTTGTAAGCAAATTCAAAAACTTCCAGATTTTTGGACACACCAAAATCACCGACTTGAAAGCAACGTAAGCATCACCACCATACCATGTTCCAAAACAGTACCATTTTTCCCACAGAATAAATTTCGAAGATAAGACGTTGACCATAGCGATCACCAATCCTGAAGTGCGCTACGAATTCGACTACGAAACTAAAAGTATAATGTTTTTCAAGCTAATTGACACCTCGGGAACTGGATTAATCACCACACGTAAGTCTCTGCCATTTTTTTTTTAATTTTGAAGGAACACGATTTTAGAAAATGTGTCGTATACGTTGACGTTTACATTCGAAGAGTATACGAGGGACAATCAAGACTATTTGTTGGTGATTGACAGCAAATTGGTGTGGGAGCCGCAATCAATGAAAATCCATTTTGACAATTTATTCAAGGACAAGATCTTAAACGACGGATATAGTCGAGAACTCAGTGCAGACTGGAAGAAAACTTTTATGCACTTTGCACCTATTTACTCTGACAGTTACGCGCAAGCTTATGGCAACGTCTTCAATAGATTTTTGGAAATAGTACCTCTTGCAGATCTTTTTGATGGCGCATGAATTGTGTTTTCTTCCATTAAATGGTTTGATAAATAAATTGTCTTGGAGTATCTTATTTACCTTTCCTGGATATAAAATAACGGTCATAACGGTCCTCAAGACAAATATTTTTGCTAAGACCTAGGAAGCTTCTACATTCATTCATAGATCTTCATATTTATAGCTCTTGTCGTTCTTCCTAACTTCTCAACAGGTGCATCTTCTGACACTTCTTCAATACCAGACTGACAGAGTTAATTCAATTTTTTTTTCACTGACACTTCAAAACAGATTTATCTCGCTTCACATTGAAAAATAAAAGAAGGTTGCATTTGAGACCTTGAATAAAAAACGATAACAAAAATGCAAAGTACAACCTTTGACCCGTTGGCCCCAAATTTATAAATCTGATGCTAAACAATTCTTCCCAGATTAATACGAAAAAGCACACTCATCTTCACAGTTTCTACAACGATCTTTTCGAAATGAAGACGTTAACATTTTTTAGTGCGTGGTGGTGTTTGATGAACTTCTGCAACACTACAAAACTCCGTAAATCATTTCTTCGGAGGAAATTTTTAACAACTTAACACTGCGATTGTTTCAGCTTCTTCGTTTACAAAATGTGACAAGAAAGAACCAGATTTCGACAACTGCTTGTCTGCAGCAATCAAGAACGCCATCACTCAACTAGACAAACCACTTAAGGAGCATAATCTACCAAGCTTTGAACCATTTTTTCTGCCGTTCTTCTTACCCAAAGAAGATGGAATAAAACGTGACCTCCACTGCAAGTTCAAAAATTTCAAGATCTTCGGCCACACCACAATCACCGACCTGAAAGCAAAGTAAGCAACGACAATACACCCCGTCCTAATAAAACTACAATTTCTCTCGACAGAATGGATTTGGAAAAAAACACCCTGACCATCTCAATCACCAATCCCGAAGTTCGATACGAACATGATTACGAAGCCAAGGGTGCAGTGTTTTTTTTACCCATTGATTCCGCAGGTCACGCACTTGTCACTGCACGTGAGTATTTTTTGACGAGTCAAAGAAGAAATGCATTTTGAAGGGAGTTTCAGAGAATGTGACGTACAATCTTACTTTTGCGTTCGAAGAGTATACGAGGGACGGTCAAAATTATTTGCTGGTGGTCGATTCTAAGCTGAAGATGGCGCCACAGTCGTTGACAATCCGCTACGAGAATTTCTTTGACGACGAGATCTTGAACGACAGATTTTCTCGCAAGATCAGTGCAAGCTGGAAAGGAGCTCTTGACAATTTTGCAGCTGTATACTTTGACAGTTATGCCCAAGGTTATGGCAATGTGTTTAATAGATTCTTGGAAGAGGTGCCTCTTAGTGAGTTATTTGACAGTTGATTTTTCATGTGACGTTTAGCTTGTAAAACTATGATTAACAGTCATGTAAAAATAAAAGAAATTAAAAAAAAATAAGTAGTCGGAAAATTTATTTTTTTCTCTCAATACAATACAGGGTGTTATTGAAATACGTGGAAAAATTTTAACCACAAGCTACTGGCTTCATGTAGAAAAATATTTAAAAAATCCCGTCAAAAAATAAAATGACATTTAATTTTTCGTAGGTAAAATTTTGGCACATTTTAAAAATACACCCTTGTATATCATATTTTATAAAATGTACGCCAATGCTAAATAACCTCTAGGAAGTATGGTTTAAAACAAGGAAACCGCATTAGTGTACGTTTTAAAAAATATGATATACAGGGTGTACTTTTAAAATGTGCCGAAATTTTACCTACGAGGTTGTGGGACAACGTAGAAGACTAAAAGCAATTAAAAAAAATTGTAGCTTAAAAAATACCTACATGTCATTTCATTTTTTTGACATAGGATTTTTTAAATATTTTTTCCGTGTTCTAGATGAAGCCAGTAGCTCGTGGTTAAAATTTTTCCGCGCATTTCAATAACACCCTGTATGTACGTGATCTCTTCATGTTGTCAAGTCTTCATTGAACTAGGAGAAGGAACCAACAGTGAAATAAATTTTCTACTGGAAATGACATTACTAAGGAGTCATCATGATTTAATGTCACTAAAAAATCTTATCAAATTGATTAGAGAAAGCCGGATTCAGCCTTGAGAAAAATGACACAAGAAGAAAAAGATGAACAACTATTTGTAAGACACAAAAGCAACAATTTCTCAATCTTGAAGTGGAAGAAATTGTGAAGAGTCTTTGGGAAGAAGAAGAAAATAAAGACGAGTCATGTGATGAAAGTCATTTTGCTTTGTAGGATGTCTTTGAGGGTAGCACAGATTTTCATATAGAAGCTTTTGAGGGTTTGGATTATTTAAAAAAAATCATCAATCACTCTAATAAATAACAAAGAGCAATACAATTATTTTTCTATTTTATAACACTAGTTTAGTAACTTTTATATCGACTCAACTAACTTTTCCATCTCGTTTTTTCCTTCTCACATTCCTTCTATCTTTCCAACAGTTGCATCTTCAAACATTTCTTCACCGTCAAGCTCATTGCAACTATTAAAGTACACTTTCATTTTGATTTTGTTAAATTTAGATCAGAATCTTTGCTTTGCTTTCGATTAAAATAAGAACACATCGGAAACCTTGAAGAAACTGGAAAACAAAACAACAAGAAAAAAGTGGAAAAAGTCACTTGTTGATTGCGTCTGCAACAAGTTTACAAATGTGATTCTAAATAATTCTTCACATATAAATACGACCTACCACACCTATCTTCAGACTGTCTCCAACAACAGTTTCAAAATGAAACAGTTAACATTTTTCAGTGTACTGTGTTTGGCGATCTCTTGCAACCCCCTAAAACTGCGTAAATCATTAGTTTCGAAGAAATTCTTCATTCAGACTAGGGATGGGACATCGAACACAAACATCGATGTTCAATATCGGTGTTGACATCGGTAGCGACCATCGATGGGTAGGAAACATCGAACAAAAAACATCGATATTTTGAAACATCGATGGTATTAAAAATTGGGGTGAAAATAGTCATTTGAACATATTACATTAATAAGTTGATAAAAAACATGTTTAAAGTACAAAAAGTAAAATATCAAAAAATTAAAATTAGGTAGCTAGGTATCCAACTAGAATTACGAAAATTATAGGTTCCAAAAACTTTTATCAATAGATTGCAAAAATAATAAAATTGACAACAAGAAGTCTTTCACTTCTGTTCTGTTCACTTTCAACCCTTTCAACTCAGACTCAGAATGAAACGCAAAAGTAAATGTGATGGCAGCGCCGCAGCGGAAACCGATCAACCGATCCCGATCTGCGAAGTGCGAAGTCAGGGCCAAATATACACGTGCACTTCCCAGAAGGGCCGTTCCCGTCATCTCTTGGAAACTATATTCCTGTTTGTTTTTTTTTTTTGTCGATGTTCGATGTTTTATTACGAACATCGATAAAATATTGACGTTTGAAAAAGAATACCATCGATGTCAAAATATTGAAGATTGAAATCAAAACATCGATGTTCGGCTAACATCGATGTATATCGCCCATCCCTAATTCAGACCTGTGATTGTTGCAGCTTCTTCATTTACAAAATGCGACAAGAGAAAAAGTGATTTCAACGCTTGCTTATCTGAAGCGATCAAGAACGCCATCACCCAACTGGACAGACCATTGGAAGACTACGACCTGCCAAGTTTCGAACCATTCTTCGTGCCGTTCTTCTTACCAAAACCTGGAAAGGCACTGGATCTCGACGGCAAGTTCAAAAACTTCAACATTTTCGGCCACACCAAGATCACCGATTTGACAGCAACGTAAGCAACGACAATACAGTGCGTTCCAAAAATCATTTCTCCAAACAGGATGAATTTCGAAGATAAAACCTTGACCATCTCAATCACCAACCCTGAGGTTCGCTACGAACACGATTACGTAGCCAAAGGTGTGATGTTTGTTTTGCCAATCGATGCTTCAGGTCCTGCGCTTGTCACAGCACGTAAGTCTTCTTCACGAAACTGAAGAAATACACTCGGAGGTCGTTTTAGAGAATGTGACGTACACACTCACTTTCACATTCGAAGAGTACACCAGAGACAACCAAAACTATTTACTAGTGGTCGACACTCAACTGAAGATGGCGCCGCGAGCGATGAGCGGCCGTTATGACAATTTGTTCAAGGACAAAGCTTTGAACGACGCTTTTAGTCGAGAAATGAGCGCAGATTGGAAGAAACCGTTTGGGCACTTTTCATCCATATATTTTGACAGTTATGCCCAATGGTACGGCAACGTTTTCAACAGATTTTTGGAAAAAGTACCACTTACTGAGCTTTTTGACGGCAAATAATTTGTATCTCGCGTACACAAATAAAATTTCTCTTTCTTTCTCAACAATTTTTTTTTTCGAAAACCTGCCTCAAGACTACGCCACGACCTCTTTACTATTTAAATGTTTGTAAATTTATGTTAATTTCTTCTTAGGACAGGTCAGTTAAATTCACGGACAAACCACTATTAGCGACGGTTGCGCAACTATTACACAGTCTCGTATATTTTAACAGGACGTTGCTGACCCTCACATAGCTGCGCTTGAATTCTATTGTACGGAATTCGTTTTTTCGGTACAGTTCCTCTGCATCTGTCGCAATTATTTGCAACAACTGCAAATCAAGAAGCTCCGAGATTTGCATTTTTCAGCAAAAGGTCAAATTAAAATACTTAATAACGACAGCAATTTCTTTTATTTTGGTCTGCTCTTATGGAAAAACGAACAAACATTGCAAAATAAACAATGACATCGCTGAAGTTTTTCGAAAAATCTTCCCACTTGACCAAATTCCTCAAATCCTTGATCGCTTCTTGAGGAAAGTTCCTATTACTGAAATATTTGATGGTCTCAGTAAATAATCTTTTGCACATTATGTTTTATAAAATAATCTTCATTTTTGTTTATATGTGTATATGTAGTAATCTAAAAATATATTCCATCAAAGAAGAAAGTAATTTTTTTCATTAGAAGACAAAATAGTAGAGCAGAATTACAGCACATTTTTCAAGCTCAAACGCGTTGACAAACAAAGAAGTTTCATTCGTTTCTTATGAGTTGTGAGATCATGGCTTCTTCAATTTGGCGGTTTTTGATTAATTTGGACAAATTCTGCAAAGACAATACCGAAGACGACATCATAATTGAAGTGCAAAGAGCAGCTCATCATTTATTGGGTGTGACCAAGAGAGACCATTGAAAAGTAACGTCAGCAAGGAAGAACCAGGAGTTCTGCGTCATCTGGGAGAAGACATAGTGGTATTGGAAGATGACAAAGACGATGCAACGGTTGTGGTGAAGAAATAAGACTACAAACAAGAGATCACTCATTGCCAGCCAAGAGGTTGTTCACAGAGGAGACTTTTTATCCCAAGAATGTGAGATCTAGGGGAGATCTGCCGAAGATACTGGAAGATTCAGAATACAGGGAGGTGCGTGGGAGATTTGGGGGAAATAGAGGGGAGTTAGGGGGAGATATGGGGGATCTAGAATGGGCGATAACGGGAGATGTGGGGTGGAAGATGCAGAGAGATTTATGAAAGATTCTAGAGAAGAGTCAGGGAGAGCCGGGAGTACATAGAGATTTGCAGGACATCCAACAAGATCTTGTTGAGGTAGAGGAAGATTTTGGATGGGAGAGGTAGAAAGATTCATGGAAGATATGTAAAGGTTTGGGGGAGCTACAGGGAGACTAGGAGAGATACGGGAGATCCAAAATAGGAGGTGTAGGAAAAGATTTACGGAAGACACTGGAGAACAGTCGAGGAGATCCGGGGAACATATATGAAGATCTGAAGGAGATTTTGAGGAAGTACAGAAAGATGCAAAGAGATTCATGGGAGATATGGAAGATTTGGGGGAGATAAGGGGCAGACAGGGGACATCCAAGAATGGAAGATTATGGAGATTTGGAATGAAAGATGCAGAAAGATTTAGGAAAGATACTGTGAAAGATTCGGGAAGATCTGGGGGACATATTTGGAGATCTGGTGAAAATCTAGAGAGATCTTGAGGAGGTACAGGGAGACTTGGGGAGATAGAGATAGATTAGGGGTAGACAGAGGAGATCCAGAATGGAAGACATATGAAGATTTGGAATGGGAGATGCAGAGTGATTTATGGAAGATGGGACAAGATACGGAGGAAATAGAAGGAGGTTAGGGGGAGATGTGGGAGATTTAAAATAGGAGATTAGAGATTTTTACGGTAGATATTAGAAGAGAGTCAGGGAGTTTCGAAGACATATATGGGTATCTCGAAGAGATACTGAAAGATTCAGAATTTAGGCAAATTCGTGTGAGACATGTGAAGATGAGATGAGAGATACAGAGTGATTTATGGAAGATGAGGCGAGATCCGGGGCAATAGAAAGAGGTTAGGAGTAGATATGGGAGATCCAGAATGGGAGAGATTTACGAAAAATACTAGGGAAAAGTCAGGGAGATTCGGTGATATACATGATATTCTAGAGGACATCCGAAGAAATCTTGAGGACGTACAGGAAAATTGGGAATGGGAGAGGCAGCGAGATTCATGGAAAATACGTGGAGATTTGGGGAAAATACAGGGAGGTTATGGGGAGATCCCGGAGAGTTAAAAAAAGTAGATGCATGGAGATTACAGATTACATACTACGCAGAAGAGAGTCACGGAGATTCGGGGGACATATATGAAGAAGAGATCCAAAGAGATCTTGAGGAAGCACAACAAGATGCAAAGAGATTCATGGAAGATTAGGGAGATTTAGGGGAGATACAGATAGGCAAAGGAGATCCAGAATAGTTGATGTATGCAGAGAGATTTAGGAAAAGAAGAGTCGGGAAGATCTGGGGAACATATGTGGAGATCTGGAGAAGATCTAGAGAGATCTTGAGGAGGTACAGGAAAATCCTGGATGGGAAATCAAGAGAGATTGGTGAAAGATATACAGGGAGATTAGGGGGAGATACTAGAAGAGAGTCAGGAAGGTTTGGGGGGACATATATCGAGATCTGGAAGATCAGGCAGATCCGTGGAAGGTAGATGAAGGATGAGATGAAATAGAGGGAGGTTAGGGGCAGATATGGGAGATTAGGGGGAGTTAAAAAAAGAAGATGTAGGGAGATCAGAGAGTTTTACAGTAGATACTACATAGAAGAGAGTCAAGGGGACAAAAATAGAGATCTAGAAGAAATACAAAGAGATCTTGAGGAAGTACAGCAAGATGCTAAGAGATTCATGATTCATGGAAGATTGGGGAGATTTGGGGAAGATACAGATAGACAAAAGAGATCCAGACGGGGAGATATATGGAGATTTGGAATGGAAGATGTAGAGAGATTTAGGAAAGATACTGGAGAAGAGTCTGGAAGATCTGGAGGACATACATGGAGATCTGGAGAAGATCCAGAGAGATCTTGAGGAGGTACAGGAATGTAAAATACAGAGAGATTCTTGGAAGTTATACGGAGATTTGGGGGAGATACAGTGATACCCGGGGGAAATGTAGGTAGACCCGTGGAAGTAGAGGGAGAAAAGACACGTCGCTTCGGGTTTAAGAAACAGGCGAATCAAACCAGGACAGAAAAGAATACACCGGATGGTTAATGGTCAAGGTGGACTGGATTGTCTTTACTTCAAATAATTATCCATTCACTCGTTATTATTAAGTAATATATTTTAAGTAATTGTCATTGCTTCACATAAGTATTTACCAAATGAAAACATTGCTTACAAAAATTGATGTCAGATTTCCTCGAGTGACATTTTCTGATAGTCTAGAAAATAATTTGTTGATCTACTTAAACAGCGACTTCAATGTCATTGGGTTTAGAAACAAATTAATCGCACTTGTGAAGAAACACCTCATTGAGCAACAACCAATCAAACCTGAAGAGACAAAAAAAGCAGTAAATCAATAAGTGACGTGGTGTCGGATTATTATTTAATAATTGTACAAGTTTCGCTAGCTCGATAAAGGTCTAGCACAAAACAAGTTTGCCAAATCATTTCGAAACAGTTTTTTTTCCTTCCATCACATATAAATGTAACAAACCACTGCGGTTTTTTAGAACGTTATCAACCGTTCCAAAATGAAGACGTTCCTCTTGTTCGGTCTCTTGTTCTTGATAAAATCTTGCAGCTCCTTGACGATGCGTAAGTAGCGACCCTTCGCCACCACCATTCTTAACCACCATTGCAGCTTACACGTTCAAAAGATGCGACAAGAGAACGTCAGACTTCAACGACTGTCTCTCGGACGCCATCCAGGACGCCATCAGCCAGCTGGACAGGCCGATGGAAGAGTACGGCCTTCCAAGCTTGGAACCTCTCCAACTGTCCAACGTATCACCGAGACTCGGACGAAAAGTGGACTTCCAGCACAGCTACAAGAACTTCAAGATCTACGGCCGTACCAAAATCAGCAAAACGAAAGCCAAGTAAGTGTACAAGTTCTTACGGGCTTGATAACGACAAAGTGTGTTGACAGTATGAATTTTTATGACAAGACGTTGGCAATACAACTGACCAATCCGGAGGTCCGGTACGAGTTTGACTACGAGGCCAAGGGGAAGATGTTTCTTCTGCCGATTGACACCTCGGGACATGCAACTGTCATCTTGCGTGAGTCCCCTCTCGACAACCACTTTTAGATCGTGCTTCTTCGCTCATTTTAGACAACGTCACCTACGATGTCACGTACATGTTCGGGGAACACACCAAGGACAACAAAAAATATTTCCAAGTGATTGACTTCAACTTCGAGATGAAACCACAAGACGTGACGTTGCTTTTCCAAAATCTCTTGAAAGACAAAGAACTGAACGATGCGTTTAGCAGAGCGATGAGCAAAGACTGGAAGCAAGTTTTTGGGGGGATCGGGTACCTCTATGCACAGACCTACGGAAAGACCTACAGTGTCATATTTAACAATTTCTTGAGCAAAGTTCCTATCACTGAAATATTTAACGGAGTCAATTGATTTATTTATTATAAATAGTTTTTGTTGGTTGTTTTTGATTAAAGATTTTTACTAGTTTTTGTTTTGGTTTCATCTAATGTCAAAGAATAAAAACAAATCGAGTTGCTAACGAGGCAACGAGGTCGTCGCTTAATTGGTCAATCACTCTGAGCGATGAAGAAATAGAGTCGATGGTTCTGCAGCCAGATATACCACTACTGAAGAGAAAAAAATGGTACCAGTGGAAGAAACGGGTGCAAACTTCGCTGGAACCATCGTCGACAAAGATTTTCTTCATTCTTTCTTCTAGTTTTTGATTTTTTCCTTTTGGCAAACCTGTCCCACCAGTTTGGACGAATTGAAAATGCAAATGACTACTTGAAGGTGACAAATAAAAAGAGAAAAGTGTTGTCAATTTGTTAACAAAGATCAATAAATCAATGTAAAAAAATATTTTAAAATGCAAAATGTTAATTAAGAAGTATCAAAAACAACAGTCTACGTCTTCGTTGTTAAATTAAATTATCCAGGCAGTTGTCCATTTCTGATTGGTTTGTCTTCTTTTTTGGTTCTGTTCAGAAAGCTGTGAGGGTGGAAGGTTAGATCTTCGTTTGAAATGAGCGTCATCAATTAAAATCTCGACCAAGACGTTAAGGAATTAGTATTCATGTCATTAAAATAAAATTGTATAAATTTTAATAAAAACCAGACCGCACCAAATAAAAGAAGCAAAAGAAGAATTATGACATTCTGTACATTACACAACTTCTGCGTCTTAAATAAATTATTTGGAAACAGCTTTGCAACATATAAATACCAACTAAAGTACCAACTCTTCAGAGTACCATCAGCACCCGCGCCAAAATGAAGATCCTGATGTTCCTCAGCGGCTTATCTTTGGCACAACTCAGCTACTCGTTGAGTTTGCGTAAGTCCAACACTCCTGCACTACCATCGTTACCTTGTTGTTTCGCAGCTCCAACATTCCAAAAATGTGACAAGAAGAAATCCGATTTCAACGAGTGCTTGTCGCGAGCAATCCAAAACGCCATCGTCAATTTGGACAAACCTTTGGAGGAATATGGTTTACCCAGTTTCGAGCCCTTCTTGTTGCCCAGCATCCCACCCAGCCTTGGTCGAAAAATCGATTTCGAACACACGTTCAAGAATTGTAAGATTTTTGGGCGCACCAAGATCAGCAGTACCAAAGCGAAGTAAGGTCACGGTCGTGGCATCCGCTTTTGATTGTGTTTCTTGTTCCCAAAGCATGGACTTCCACGACATGACCTTGACCATAGCGATCACCAATCCCGAGATCCAATACGTCCTGGATTACGAAGCTAGAGGTAAAATGTTTCTGCTGCCGGTTGACACCTCGGGGCCAGCAACGCTGCTGTCGTGTGAGGATTTGTGCGTCCAGAACTCACCCCAAATCACTATATTTGTGTCTTTGCAGACAACGTGACCTACACTATCACGTTCACTTTTGAGGAATACATCAAAGATGGAAAAACACATCTGCACGTGATTCACAATAACTTGGTGATGCAGCCGCAAGACGTGATCTTCAATTTTGAAAATGTGTTCCAAGACAAAGAACTGAATGATGGTTTCAATCGAGCTATGAGCAGAAAGTGGAAACAAATCTTGAGTGACATCGGACCGTTATATTTGGCCAATTACGGACAAGCTTATGCCGCCATATTTAACAATCTCTTAAGCAAGGTACCTCTCGAGGAACTCTTTGATGGGGTGTAACAACAAACCTGTTCGAGTCGCTGTATTTTCTTCAATAAACTTGTTGCGTTCCTTTTATTTTTGCTTTTTAAGCGCAGTACCAGCAAAAGTAGTACCTACCAAGTACGCACCACTCGGCAAATAAGTCCAATAGAATTTTTTTAACATTTTTCTGACGTTTACGGTAATCTCTTCTACACCGTTAGTGCGCCATTTTTGGGACACCTGCATAAACAAAAATTGGAATAATACAGGGTGTCGCAAAATTAACGTATTCCAAGTCGGGGGTCTTGAAGGGAAAAATCTCAGGAATCTCGAAAAAATAAAATAAAAAATATAGGGGGGGGGGTTTACAAAAATATATGGGCCTGAAGGTTCAAACTCTTCATTATGTTTTCTTCAAATAAAAAATATAAATGGTTGACATTCATTTTGAAATATGGTGAGGATGATTATGTAAAATATTAAAATATAAATGAAAAGACATTTCTTGAAAAAACAACTTTATCTCGAAAAAATAAGAGTTTTATTTTTCCAGTTTTTGTTCAAAAGGGAAGTACAACATAGCTAGAATATTAATCAGGTACTTTTGAACAAATATTGGCAACTTTGATATTTTTTTCAAAGTGACAGAATTTTTTTTTAAAACATTTTTATTTGGTCAACAGGATGTCCCCTACTAAGCCTCGAACTCGGAATGCAATAATTTTAAGACACCCTGTATAATTGCAAGATCATTTATTAAAGAAATCATAATGAGTCGTTTTTTGTGGTTGAAGTGAGTTCAACGATCAACGAAAAAAGGCGAATTCTTGAACGTATAAATAATTTTGACGTGACAAGTTCATTGTCAATCTCATTCAACACTTGATTACGAATCCGTGAAAAACTAAACAGGTTTAAAATGTAGAGCGAAATTGTGAACAGAAGGAACTTTACGAAATTGTTAACTAAAGGTTTCATTAATTAGAGACAATTGGGAAAATGTTTCTTTTGCGAAATCGTTTACAGATTAAGCCGGAAAACTATTTCAGAAATAAATTGACGAAGATGTGGTTTAATTTTGAAAATCAGTTTGAGGGCAAAGTGCTAAATGATAGATGTAATCTGGCATTGACGAAACGTTGGAAGGAAATACCCAATTGCTAATCTGTTATTTTTTTAGTCTATGACGATTCCTATGCTGAAAAATATCGCGCTGCTTCAATAATTTGTATATTTGTGTTTATTATAAATTTAAAACTGTTTTTATTAATCAGAAATGTTTAAAAGTAAGACGCAGTTTCCGCAAGGCCAGAAAGGTCGCTCAGCACAAATAAAATTTCAAAGTGTTATTTCCGAATAAATTTTTATTTTAGATTTTTAATCTCACTTTTTTGTGTTTACTTAAGCTTATAGGTTATCAATCGAGGGAAAATCTCGAGCATGACCTTATAATCAACGATAAATTTAAAAAAGGCTCAATTATTTGATTAATATATTTATTTGGTTCTATAAAAACCGTGCAGAATTATTCCTTCATTTATTCCTTGACATATTTGGCAAGATTGGAAGTTGTTACAACCGACGTCCACTCTATTTTGTACAAAGTCCTTTTAATCAATCACTCTAAACAGAGAAATTTTGATATTTGTAAAGTGATCGAGACAGTTTCGCAATTACGAATATGTATACAGGAAGTGTCATAAAATTGTTCCTCTTTTGTTTCATTGGTGAGTCTGCAAAAAAATAAAATAATTTCTCTACAGAGACATTTTTTTCAGTTGCCCAAGAAATAATCGATGCTAGGTAAGTCGTGGGATGGATTTTCAAGTGTTGTTTATTGTTGACACTACTTTTAAGTCGGCTTACCATGACTTACCGCCTAATTAGTTAAGTCGTTTAAGGGGCGAATGTCTTCTACCTCCGCATCCTTCCTCCGGTCGGTGGTCAATAGTGAACAACAAATCTGTATTGATGCGAGGAGAGGTGCCGGAATACACAATTTTGAGAATAGAATGTAATGAAACTTATTTACTGGAAGGTTGTAAAATTGTTGTTTGTCTAAATGGAAGCTGGATACCAAACATTGGTCACTGTTCAAGTAAATTCGTTCAATTAACTTGACCAAATAAATTTAAACTTCGCTTCTAGAAACATGTCCTCCAATATACTCCACGGCAATACTGACGGTAAAATGTACAGCGCGAGGTAAAGAGGCGATGAATTGCACCGACGCTCTCGATGGCACCGTAGCAAACTTCAGATGCGCTTCCTTCTATGAGGATTCGCGTCTTGCCAGACCCAAGGCGGTCTGCACGGATGGCAAATGGAGCGAAATCGTTCCCGATTGTCGACCAGGTTAGATGGTACTCGTTAAGTTAGAAATTTGAAAATGTTGCGATTTCTTGTAGTGTGCGGCAAGACCTCCATAACGAGAGATCCCACCTTGATCGTTGGTGGAAGAGTTTCCGAGAAAGGACAATTTCCTTGGCAAGCGGCTCTGTATTCCTCTCTACATCAATCGTTCCTTTGTGGAGGTACTTTGTTAAATGAAAAAGTTGTCTTGACGGGTAAGTTTTCGAAGGTTTGGAAATTGTATATTAAAACATGAGTTTCATAAAAGTTATATTAAGACACGAGTCAGATTTGCAGCACGACTGCTGCAAGCAGGAGTGCCTGTAAATGACGAGTGCTCTTAAGTTTTATAAAACGAATTTTTTATGCTATTTTTTCTAATTTGCATATTAAATACATGTTTTTTAATTTTGGTAATTTAGGGAATTTTGTGACAGTTGGTGACGCATTTATTTCATGGTTAACATTTAAAGTAAAATTCTAAATTTGAATCTAGACTAAACATAATTGTCATTTTTCGCAAGTGAAATTGCAATTAAAGATGAATTATCTAGAAATGCGGCAAATAGCAACTGAAAATAGTTCCTAGATTTCGGATGTGTTAATAGTTTATTAACGCATTCAAAACGAATGCGTTAACAACTTTGTTAAAACAGCAAATTAGAAAAAGAGACTTACCTACCATTTTGAAGCGAAAGTGAAATTTTTTTACTCCTTTCTGAAATAATTATAGAGTTCTCATTCTTCTTTCTTCTATGCCTAAACGTATTGTGTCACACGTCCAAATCTTTTCTGCTTCACAGTGTTCTTCCACTAACAAATTCTTTACAAAATCCTTAATCACACAAGTTTACATTGTACTTTTCGCTTTATGGTCTTATGAATTGTTAACAAAATAATCTTGTCTGAATCAAAGAAATAATCATCACAGGAGTTTTATTTAGTAATTTAATTAAGTCAGAATGTCTTTTCCAAACAAATGATTTATTTTCTTCCATTAAATTTGAAATCACAATGAATCTCAAGCAGTTTTATTGGGTGATTCAAAATGATTGTGAGTAAGTATTGCAACTATGTACGAAAATTTATGTGGCAACTGTGTGGATGGGATAGAGTTGACATTTGTATGACATTTCATAAGCGTGCATTTGATTTTTTAAATTCCATTACACATTGATTTGACAACTTTCAAAATTGCGCGACTATGAACTGTCAAAGAAATGTCACCTCTATCCTACCCACACAGTTGCCACATAAATTTTCGTACATAGGTGCCAGATTTATCCACAATTATTTTGAATCACCCAATATTTACATTTCGATTGCAAGATCGATGTTCAAGAAAACAATCCGATTGGTTTGATTTCCAATTTCACAATCAGCTGTGAAATAACATTTGTGCATGTAGGCAAATAAATTGGAAGAGAAATAAAACAACTACTACATTTGTTGGACAGATCACGAAACAACACAAAAGAAAAAGCAAATATAATTTTATTTTAATTTACTGGATTGCGTTTTTCCAGATTTTTCTTCAAATCTTCCAGATTTTTTTTCAATTGATAACAAAAAAAGAAGCATCAAGCAAGTATGTAGCTCCTATTGTCAGTTATGATCGAGAGTGCATACAAAAATTATAATTTTTGAAATTTGTCCGAATTTTCCGACTTTCCTTTGTAATTGTCACGAATTTTTTTTTCCGAAATTTATCCAAAACCCTAACAAACAAAACCAAAAACGAATTACGCATAGCCATCGTTCGAATCCTGAGTTATGGTCTTGAGTTTATACAAAAAAGCACTCAGTTTTTCCCGAATTATTTTAATTTAGTTTTTCCAGATTTTTCTCCAAATATTCCAATTTTTTTTTCTATTGGAAACATTCAATTGAGTTATTTCCATCCCGGGGCATATCTAACAAAAAAAAAGAATTAATCAAATATATCGTTCCTATCGTCAGTTGTGATCAAGAATGCATACAAAAATTATAATTTTTGTAGCTTGCCCCAATTTTCTGACTTTCCTTTGTAATTGTCCCGATTTTTTTCCTGACAATTTAATTCATACACTAAAAATCCCATAAGCAGCGTTTTTTTTTTGTCATTATGACAGCGAAAAAAGTTTGCCCTAACTTTTCCAGCGACAAAACGGAACCTAACTTTTGAAAGCGTCTGATTCTAGTAGGTCTGCATCATAGTGATTTACTATGGCGGACAATAAATTTAGGCCGGCCTGTCATTGAGTTGACATCAAAATGTGAAGCTGGCATTATGTTCAACCAACCCCATTTTCGATTTTTGTCATTCTTGTCATCGTGACAGCGATAATCAAAATTAAAATTGGGAAAAGAAGCGTGCACCAGAGAGAAGTGCTACTACAAATCAGTTATGCAAGTGCGTCCTGATCTGTAAGTTACGAAAAAGGCGAAGGAAACGCCAAACAGCTTGAAAACCTTCAGTTTGACAAACTGACACATCAGTCATAATGACAATAAATGGTCGCTTGCATTGACTTTTTTGAAATGTCAGAAATTTGCCGGCCTAAATTTATTGTCCGCCATAGTACGTATTAATTAAATTGTCTTACCGAATTACACTCAAGCTTTTTTTTTTGGTCGAAGTGAACTTGACATTTATAATTCGAGTTTTACTGTCTGGCAATTAAACTCAAAAAACTGCCAGAAAAAATTACTCGTCCTACGGACTCGTAATTTTTTCAGAGGCAGTTTTTTTCGTTAAATTGATAGGCAACAAAATTCTCATTGAAATGTCATATTTACTTCGACAAAAAAAAAGCTCTCGTGTAATTATAAGTGAAAACTTTTTCACGACTATAACGAACAAAACAAAAAAAGAATTATGCATATCCATCACAAAATTCCCATAGAAAAAAGCACTTTCAGTTTTTTCCGAATTTTCCAATTTTCCGGGCAACTTTTCCAATTTTTTTTCATAACAATCTGATTCTGACTATCACGAACATTTAAAAAAAAAGAATTAGCCAAATCGGTCCTGCCGTTCTCAAGTGATGAGCTTACCAAGGAACATAATTTCATTTTTGTTATACAGAATGTCTCAGCTAAGATTTTCGAACTTAATAAAATAACTCAGTTATTTTCCAGCGGATTTTTGTAAAATTTAAAATGCAGATATTTTAGAAGGTGAAGAATAAAATTCCATTAATGCAATCACCCAAGCCTTAAAAACGTAATTTTTACATGCCGTTTTAAAATGTTGAATCAATTTGCATAAAAAATTGTTCGTCAATAAAAAATGCTGTAGGGAAAAACTCGTCCTTGAAAGACGTCTGGTTTGCAAGAAAAAAGCAAAAAACTGTGTTAAACGTGGCTGCAAATGCAAAAACGTAGACGCGTATGAAACAAACGCGCAATTTTGCAAAATTTTGGTCATCCCTTTTCATGACATATTTGACGTTTATCTTGCTAACCTTACAAAGTTAAAGACAACATTTGGACGTAATTTATTATACCGGATGGTTTCATTCTTCCATAAAGCTCAAAAACACGATCGGGATATTTTAGCAAGGTAATTTAGTTCACGTACGCTTCCTGTGTCTTCAAATAAATTGACGACTCTCTTAACCTTACATTTTGTAAAGCCAACATTTGGATAGTGTTCCACGAGAAAACGAACTGTGTCATTGAAGTTCTTACGACACTCTCCATAGGCACTTTTTTTTTCCTTTTTCAACAATATTGAAATTTCTGGTGCTGTAGTCTATTTTTAGAGTATTTTCAATAAATTTTCACAATTTGACGTTTCTAATAAAGCGCGCCCAATTTTGACAGAATTTAAAGGGTGTACAAAATGTTGCTTGGCAATTAATCATCAACTGTTTCAAAAAGTAACTGCTCATATACTTTCAAATTTTACATTAAATTTTTAACGACAAAATCTAATCTTTTCGTTGAATCAGACAAGTGATTTATTTAATTGTTTGTGTAGATCCCTATTTTTTAATGTTTAACAATCTAATAATAATCGCGCATAATTTTAAATAAAGGAAACGTGTGTTAAAATTACATTTTTTAACTCTAAAATATCTGCATTTTAAATTTCATAAAAATCCGTTGGCAAATAACCGAGATATTAGGCTCGAAAGTCTTAGCTGAGACACCCTGTATAGATTTCTCTTTGTAATCTATTTCGAGAATTAACACCAACGAATTTCATCCTTTTCTTCGCCAATACGTTATTATCATCATTCATTAAGTTACTTGAATTCACTTGTTTTTATTACTTCTTCCTTAATTTGCTGCTGTCCCATCAAACACATGTTTGTTATTTATTAATGTAATCACACTGTATTTTTTAATTTATTAGCTGCACATTGCATAACCGACGTCTACGGAAAGATGCTTCCCAAGGAAAATTATCTTGTGGCAGTTGGAAAACATTACAGAAAATATGACGATCCTCGCGACTCGAATCATTCTCAAACTTCTGTCGTAAGTTGGATTAACCACGTAGAGTGAACATTAGTTTTATTTAATTTTCTAACAAGATCCAAGACATGTTCGTCCCTGACGAATACGAAGGAGTTGATCAGAATTTATTGGCAGACATTGCTGTAATTGTTACGTTGAGAACTTTCAAACTTTCGGTGAGAGTTCAACCTGTCTGCGTTGACTGGACAAGAAATTATGAAAGCGCCATATTAAAATCCGATCAAAGTAAAAGGGGATTTGTAAGATTTACACCATAAACATTGATGTTTTGTAATGCCACATTACAGGTGAGCGGTTGGGGTAACACTCGAGAAACGGGCGATTTATCTAATGAACTCAGACAACTAAGAGTTCCATCTATCCCTAAGAAAAAGTGTAAAAAAGATGTACCAGAGGAATATAAAAGATACGTAACCTATGATAAATTATGTGCAGGTTACTTGGAAAATGGTAATTAGATCGAATATTTTCTACTCGGTCGTGTACGGTAGGGTTGTATTTCCGTAACTGGTTGCAGGTTCTTCGGTTTGCCACGGAGACAGCGGGGGCGGATTAGTTTTTAAATATTCAAACAGATTTTTTATTGCTGGCGTCGTAAGCTTAGCTCCTTTAGCTGACACGGCGGAAGGAGGATGTAACAGTCACCAGTACGGCCTCTACACTGTGGTCTACAATTACTCTGACAATTTTATTTTAAGAAATATGGTTCGATTCAAACCGTGAGTTGAAATAAATCAGAGAAATGTCTCGATTACCTTTGGGTTTTAGATCGATTGGTGGCGATGACAAGTGTGAAAATTGCACAACAGCTACTCCACCACCGACCATTACTGATGAAACTGGACTCACCGAACCTACAAAATCAACCGAACAACCAGAGTAAGTAAAAACTGCGACTGAAAGAAACCCATTGATAAACATGATTAAGGGATGGTTGTATTTTGCCGGAACATCCGGATTCAGGTCGATGGTCCGTTTTGGGAAACTCCTCTCAACTGTTTTCACCAGGAAAATTTGTCCAGAAAAGTACCACTCTAAGATTACAATGCAACGATAAACATAAACTGGATGGTCATGACCTTCTTGTATGTCGTTCTGGGAGTTGGTCGGCAAAAGTTGGCAAATGTCTAAGTAAATATCGAAACCTTTCCTTTAACCACGACTCACATTCTTGAAAATCTTACTTCAGAGACTTGCTCGTCCATCCAGAACACGGTCAGAACGAAAGTGATTTGTAAGTTTAAAGGCAAAGAGATTGTGAACTGCACGAATCCCATCGATGGTGCAATTGCGAAGTTCAAATGTGCTCAGTTTTATGAAGAAAAAAGTTTAAATCTCGAACCTCTACTGTGCGTGGATGGCACTTGGTCCAGAGCTGCTCCAAAATGTGTTCCAGGTTAGTTAGTCAAAAGAAAATAGGTCCAAGAGAAACACTTTCAGCAACTTTTTAGTGTGCGGTCAAAAATCAAATACCAGCAACGCATTAACCGTCAACGGAAGTTCAGCATTTAAAGGACAATTTCCTTGGCATGTGGCTATTTATCGACGACTCAGAATAGCAAAAATAAACAAATTAAGTTGCAGTGGAACGTTAATAAGTGAAAGAATGATTTTGACAAGTGATTATTCCCTAATCTGCCGATTATTATCAGGTCAATTGTAATATTTTTTAGCTGCATACTGTGTCACACAAATCACAGATTATGAAGCTAAAGTCCTTCCTAAAAGTGCTTACACCCTTGTAGTTGGAAAATATTATAGAAATTATTCCGATCCTCGGGATGCTCATCAAGCGCAGTTCTCTGAGGTTAAATTATGTTAAACAAATTGAAAAAGTTCACTTTTGCATTTTCTGTTTAAGGTGGAAGAAATTTTCGTTCCTGAGCAATACGAGGGTTTATTAGGAAACCATTTGGGAGATATTGCAATAGTGGTGTCGAAAAAAGTTTTCAAGTTTTCACTCACTGTTCAACCGGTCTGTGTTGACTGGACAAAAACTTCGGACGACTTTTCAAACTCCGAAAATAAAATTTTTGGATATGTAGGTTCCATGATGTTGATATTAAAATCGTTTATATTTTATAAATTTGCGTTGTTGTAGATTAACGGCTGGGGTTACATAACTAAAAGATCGTCAGATGAACTAAGAAGTATTGTTGTTCATTTGGTTAGCCGTCAAGATTGCCTTTTGGATATTCATCTATTTGTACAGGACCGTTTAACATCGGACAGGATATGTGCTGAGTACCGAAATGGTAATGAACAAGATGTTGCTCTTTAATAATTGTAGATAATTTTATAGATATATTTTAGAAACTTCTTTCTGCTTAGACGATACTGGAGGAGGACTTGTCTTTAAACATGCAGACAACAGATTCTACATTTTTGGAGTTTTGTCTTATGTTCCATTTCCGTTGGCAGGAACGAAAAAGTGTGTCACCATGTATACTAATATTAAATTTTACGTTGACAACTTTCTGTTAGAAAAAATCGCTCGATATAATAATTTATAGAATAATAATTTGAAACAATTTACAATGATTTTTGTGAATTTTCTAAAACTTCAATAAACGCAACCGAAATGGTAAATTGGTTCCCAAAAGTGATTACACCTTTGCAGTTGGAAAAATACTGCGCTGCAAAAAAATCAGAACACTAAATATTTATTCAAGGATTTTGACAGAATTTACAAAGTTTGATAAACTTAGCGAAACATATCGACGATCAGTAAAATCATCCACAAACGATGGCGCACTGTAATCTTTTCAATCGCTAAAGTTACACAACACGTGACATAAAATTGCACAACAAGACTCAAGATTAGGATATCTAACGGCCTAACTGAATACTGCGCGCGCCATTTACAAAATCCTGCAACGAAATGCGTCATCCCTATTGGCTACTCTATTCCACTAACCAATAGAAAGGTTACTTCTGGACCAGGATATTTGGCGTCTTAAAAAACAAGGCAGAATCCTAAAAATTTAGCTGTTTTTCCAAAAGTAACAACCGAAAAAGACCTAATATCCTTCAAAGAGCACCAATTTTTATGCACCCCAAAAGTACCCAAATATCTGTAGGCCACCAAAAATTGGGCACACGAAAAAACCGTTGACAATCACCTAAAATCATGTAAAATTACATCAAGAGCACCTTAAAAAAACTAACAAAGTACCTTGTTTTAAAGACCGCAAAATGGCTTTTTTTGTTCGACACTGTCAGAATTTGAGAATTTTCTCCTATGTGAACGGATTTTGATAAATGTCACCACTTGTCAAAACGAAACGTCAAGCTAATTTTAAAGGTTTTTATACTGAAAAATGCTTTATTTTGCCCTACGGGCTTTCAGATTCCTGATTACAAAACATAAAAAATAACAATTTATTGTTCTCCCTCACTCCTCTCGTTCTCTATTCTTTCTCTCCTCTTGCTTATTCTTTCATCCATCTCCCTGCCGTCTTCGCTCCCTATTAATCCCCATTCCCTTCTCTTTCTCTCTCTCATTTCGCCGCATATGTTTGATCTTCTCACTATCCTCGCGTCACTTCTTGCACCTTCTCTCTCTCTTCTCCTTCCTTCCCATTCCTGTTCTCTCTCTCCTCGTCCCCACCTCTGCAACCCGCTATCATTTTCCTCTCTCACACATACTCTTTCTCCTCCCTATTGTACTTCGATTCTCTTATTCTCTCTCTTCTCTCTTACTTTTCTGTGTCTTTGTCCCCTACCTTTTTATTCACCTTCTCCTTGTACATTTTCTCGCCGAGTCGTCTTCTTATTCTCTCCTTCTTTTAGCAAATTTTATTCAGTTTCTCCTGTCTCTTATCCCATCTAAACCAGTCCCCGTTTATCTGTATTTTCCTGTATCCTATTTTCACCCTTTTTCCTCTATCTCTCTCCTCTCTGGCCAACTCTCTTAACTTCTTTTGTGTTTCCCTTTCTTCTTTTGTCAAATCGTCATCTATATACATCCTCTCACCTTTTTTTTCCTTTAACTTACTCTTACTTAGCATTATGTTCTTCTTCTGCTCCCAACTTTCTATTTTTGCCAGCATCATTTTATCTTTATTTATTTTAAATGCTTCCTTTACATTCACTTTCACTCCTATCTCCCTTTCTAACCATTCTTCCACCCCCTTCTCTATATTTCCACTTATTGCTCCTATTCCAGTTATTATAACATTATTCTTCCTCTCCTTCTTTTCTCTTTGTTCCATCTTTTCCTCTATCATTTCCATCCTTTTCATCCAATCTGCCTTCTCCAACTGCTCTTTTTCGTCTCTTCCTCTCCTCTCCTCTCTCACTGTCGCTAATTCTTTCCTTAGCTCCCCATTCTCCTCTCTCACTGCCGCTAATTCCTTTCTTAGTGTTTTGATCTCCTCTCTCATCTCTCTTATCATGGTAGTTTTCATTTCCTTATCCATTTCCTTGCTTTTATTTTCTTCTTCGCTTCTATTTGGTGATCTTCTCGTTCTGGAACTATTTCTGAGTGGGTTCTTGCCTTCTTTCGACGTTCTACCCTCTTCTCTTTCTCTCTTGCTGCTTTCTTTCCTTACTTCTGACGATTTCAGCATGTCCTCTCTTTCTTGCTCTCCCTCTTTCTCTCTCGCTGCCGCTAATTCCTTTCTTCGTGCTCTGCTCTCCTCTACTATTCCCGCCATATCCTCTTCTATCTCTCTGAGCACTGTTTTTATTTTCTTCTCTATTTCTTTGCTTTGATTTCTTTCTTCGCCTCTACTTGGGGATATTTCGGTTCTGGAACTCTTTCTGAATGGGTTCAGGCCTTCTTCCGACATCCTACCCTCTTCTCTTTCTCTCTTGCTGCTTTCTTTCCTTGCTTTCGGCGATTTCGGCATGCCCTCTCTTTCTTGCCCGCTGTCTTCTGCTTATCACCTCTCACTCACTCGTCGTTGTTTACGTTTGTTATCTCTGCACTTTTTCCACGTCTGCTCGCTATCGCTGCCAAACCAGGAATCCCTAATTTTAAAGCTTTTAAGCGATTTGGAGCCTTTAAGGGGCTCGTCGAACAAAAAAATGTTGTATTCAACTCGTTCGTGTGTAAATTGGGCCTTTTTTGGCCCACGCGTGCCAAAAAAGACCCAATTTACACACAAACTCGTCAAATAAACTACTATTTATTTCTGGACCAAGCGATTTGGCGCATGCAAAAAAAAGGAAAAAACACCTTAAAAAAACATTACAAATTCGCATGTTTTTATGCACCCCAAAATGTATTTTTATTTCTGGACCAAGCGATTTGGCGCATGCAAAAATCATTGAAAAACGACCAAAAAATCACCCAAAATCACAAACAACTCCCCTCAGAAACAACAAAATGTCCCAACTTTTGCATCTCCAAAAAAATCTTAAAATCAACCAAAAAAGCGCCCATCAATTCACAAGAAGTCTCAAATATGAAAATCTACAAAAAATTTCATCGACACGTCTCGTGGGAGCAAAGTTTTTAGCATATTTTGACACGTAAGAAGAATAATTTTGATAGGCTAAAATACACAAAAAATATGAAAATGAAAAATCAATGAAATAACAAAAATCATTTACACCTTCCTGTCATAAAATAGTTATTTTTCTACTTTGCGTTCGTACTGATGCTATTACGATACTGTTTTGCGTATCGTAATGGGAAAAGGCGTGATATAATAATACTACTAAAAATAGTGAAATTTAATTTTTTAATTTTGACGGATACTGTGAACCCTCTTAAGAAGTCAGTTGCCCCCGTAAATAACTATTTTTATTTATGGAGTCCCAAAACTAACCCGAGAAAGGTATCTACCGCTCTCTTTCACACTCATATAAAGTAAATCGAAGTTTTTGATTTTCAATTATAGATTGCGGCTTTATTTATAGAGTTAGCGTTTTGGCGCAATGGTATCAAATATTTGTCATTTCAAGACGCGTCGATTGATATCAAAATATCCCCATTTGAGTGGTTTTTAGAATTACATATAAAGTGTGCGTTCCGGAAATATTTTATATATCCATGGTAGTAACAATAAACGTAGCTTTCTCATTGGATAGTAAATTCATGAATGCAATTTTCAACAAAAATTACTATTACGGCTAAAAAACGTTTTGTGATACAAATAACTATTATTTGTAATTTCAATTGTCTATGTAACATGGCAAAACTCAGCTTACATGATTCTCACTAAAATGGGGTTGAAATCAAAATTAATTGCGATGACAGGGGACAAACCAAAACGATTTCTTAATAAATTTAGGTAAATTTCCAGGTGGCAGCGGGAAAAATATAATAAGACAGTAGCATCTATAAGCGTGTACATTTTATTTGAAACTTTTTCTTGATTGTGATTCCCAAACGATGGGGTA
Organism: Tenebrio molitor; assembly: GCF_963966145.1. Lineage (NCBI taxonomy): Eukaryota > Metazoa > Arthropoda > Insecta > Coleoptera > Tenebrionidae > Tenebrio > Tenebrio molitor. The sequence continues at coordinate 2,670,807 of NC_091049.1, forward strand.
CCTTTTTTCCGCATTCCATTTTGAATGAAATAAAAAATGGTAGAGGAAAAATCTACCCAATTTAGCCTGATAATGAACTGTTTACATTTTGACAGATCATTTACCTAACACCCTGTATATATATTTGGTCTATTGTTACTAAATTCCACCCTCCAAAGTTATTGAGGATGTTTCAATAAACGGCTGTAATAACATCCAAGCATTATTATTCCTGTCGTTTTAAACAATGCGAAGAGCAAATTTTAATGATCCTTCGAGCCGGACTGCACCCTAGTGGCGCCTCTGAAACGATCTTTTTTGACAGACAAGCTCCACATTATGACGATTTAGATAGATACCGATAAGAACTTTAATGTCTAATTACAATTCGACGAGGTCAAGCCGTAACTATAAACTCCATCAACTTGATGAAATTTTGTCGTTATGTACCAACCCACTCACAAATTCTACTATAAAAGATCTGAACATCCAGCACTCGCAATCAGTCGGTGTGCCTTCATCCAGAACGCTACACAGCTCCAGACTCTTCAGGCAACACTCTTTTGTTCACATTTAATCACCAGTTCTGACAACCATACTTGTAGCCAAAATGTTCGCCAGAAAATTCTTCTTCACCGCTTGTTTGGTACTTTTTGTGAGTCTAGCTCTAGAAACGAGCCACACAGTCCACGCTAGATATCTCCCGACAAGATCCAACGGTGACAGAGTCGACAAACTGAGAGAGCTTCTTAGAGACGTGAGTCTACGCAGCAGCCGTGACATTTCTATCGTTTTGTTTCTTTCAGTTGCTGGAAAAGGAACTGGATGATGGGTATCAAGGTTACGTTTTTTCAAAATGGCACCCAGAAAACAAATTGTCCTACAACAAATAAATTCACTCGCAGCGACCTCTACGTAACAACTCTGTGAACCGTATCTATGGAAATTAAAATATATAAACATCGTTGTGCTTCTTTATTCATATTTTATCATTTTATGTGGTATTCGGTGAATGTTAGGGTCGAAGGTGACATCGCAACAAAACGAGTTCACGAGCCGCCTCTGCTCGTTTGACATTTGCACTGAAGGATGGGACAAAAATGGCGGATGCGCCGGGAACATCCTTGCGCTTATTTATTCATATTTCATGTCGTATTCGGTAAATGTGAAGGTCGAAGGGAAGATCCCAACAAACCGAATTCACGAGCCACCCCTGTTCGTTTGACATTTGGACTGCAGGATCGGACAGAAATGGCGGATGCGCCGGGTACAACCAAAACACCTTTCTGTTCATCAATTGGTGTTATTACAATAAACATTAACAAAAATATTACATTTACAACATGGCAGCACTTATGCAATAAATTAGTTTAAATATATACAAAAAAGGCGCGTAATCTATTAATAAATGTATAAAAAAAGTACGAATGGCAGCATGGCTATAATACAAAAAAAAAAAAACAAACAAGAAATAGATTTCTATCGCCTCAATATGAGGTAGTTCTTAAATCGTACAAGCGTCGATCCGGTTTTGGCAGTTTTTTTGGCAGTACGACCGTACGATATGGCAGTTGCGATTTTTCACCATTACGCTAAAAATACTGATTAGTTTTGTAATACCTGGCTAAGTGATCTCCAATTGCAAACCGATGCCGGGCTCGGGGACGCAATTACCGCAATAGCCCCCGCACAAGCCCACGGTTCGCCTCTCCTGCAACACAAACGTCACTCATCTAGGGACGCACTGCTGCCAACCCAACTCACAAATGTGTCAATTTTAGCAGTGGCGTACTTCCCGATGCTGTGCCACCGCACGTTCCGGGCGAGCCTGAACGACGTCCCCCTCAAGTCCACCGAGAACCTCCCTTGGGCGCACCCCTCCGACGCGCTGTAACAGTCCCCGGCGGTCCCGTACGGCACCTTCGTCCCGCTGTTCTGCCGCGAGAACGTGAAGTCGTCACCTGTCAAACGCACATAACCTCAAATCCTCTCGATTTCTTTAATTACAGCCACATTTTAAATACAAACGACGGTTTACGCACCCATGATGCGGAGCGACGTGATGTTCAAGCGGACCTTCCAGAAGGTGGTGTAGCCCGAGCGGTCCGGGCCGATGGGGAGACAGTCGCAGCCGTCGAAGCGGCGCCCCTCGTACGGACAGGAGTGTGGATTTGTCAGCCTGAAAAAACGCACTGATCATGCCACCCCGATGGGTGTGAATTGTAACCGCACCGTTTGTCGTAGTTCTCCGCGAAATTCATGCTGTCGCCGTTCAAGGTTATGTACTCTTCGGGTTGGTTTGTGTCCATTTTGTAACAGTAGACCCAAGCGGGCCGGTTTCGGATCGTGATCAAGTAGTCTTTGTTCATCCTGGTTTTGGTGTGGTGCTGGATCTCCTTGCAGCTCTTGAACAGACCTGCAAAGTACTCGATCAACACAATGAAGAACTCTACTTTTGCACGCGAGTACATCTCCACTGGTTGCACTTGACACGTCTTCTAGGCTTGGAGTGTCTCGGACACTGTCTCTTCTCCACCTTCTGTCCAGTTTTGACGTTGACGCAGTAGACTTGACGGGTCCTGCGCCCCTTTTTCCCGCACGAGTAGGAACACTGTGGAGATTTGTCCGTCAGTACTACCAACACTGGATTCGTTTCGGGACTCACCTCCTTCCAGGGGTCACTCCTCCAGACGTAGAGCTCGTTGCAGTGGTTCGTGGTGCACATGGCCGACTCCGCCGGCTTCTCGTACAGATTGCAGTAGTCGTTCGGCCGCGCCTTGTCGAAGTCCAACGGGTGCGGGTTCACCGCCCCCCTCTGGTAGACCTTGTGACAGGTGACGTTCCTGTGCTGCATCCCCTTGCCGCAAACCGCCGAGCACTGCGACCACGGCGACGTGATCCAGGCGTAATCGCACGAGTACTTCTCGCACCTGGTGGTCGTCTTCGGCTTGGGCAGGTGGTCGCAGAACTGGTCGACCAGCACCCGTTGGAGTTTGACGTCTTCGCAGACGACCTGCCTGTGCTTCTGGCCTTCGCCGCACGTCGTCGAGCAGCGCTTCCACTTGCCCACCGTCCACTTGTAGCGCCTGGAGTTGAAGTAGTCGCCGGAGAAGCGCGGACATTCGGTGAGCTTGCACTTGGTTATGACCGGAGGCTTGGTCTCTTTGGCGCACTGCGCGTCGCCGACGAAGTGACCCGTGGAGTTGCGGCAGGTCACCTGGCGGCGGCGCTCGCAGTTGCCGTCGCAGTCGCTCCAGCCGCCGTACTCCCACTGGGGACACGGGTGCGTGTTGCACTCGATCGTCACCACCGGCACCACGATCTTGGCGCAGTACCTGTCGCTCTCCTCGCCCAGGTCGTTCCTGCAGGCCACCCTCCTGGAGGTCACGCCCGTCCCGCACGGCTTCGAGCACCGGCTCCACGCGCCCGTCACCCACCTGAACCCGCGCTCGTAGCTGACGATCGTGTTGGCCATGATGTCGTTGCTGTGGTCGAAGCGCCGCTGGTAGGGCAGCGCTTTGGCGCAGTCGCCCACCTTGCACAGCTTCGTCTCGTTGGGTTTGAGGATGCCGGCGCAGAAGGCGTCCGGAATCGGCTGCTTGTCGTCGAGGTCGTGGCACACCACCTGCCTGGTGGCCAGGCCGTCGCCGCAGCTCGTCGAGCACTCGCCCCAGCTGCCGATGGACCAGCCGGCGCACGGCCGCGGGAAGCACCCCTCCTCCTCGACGCGCCGCTGCCGGGAGTCGCACGCCGACGGGTCGAGGATCTTGCCGTCGACGTGGCAGAAGTAGGGCTTGGTGCGGAAGCCGCGACCGCACGTCACCGAGCACGGGGTCCACTCGCGGGACTCCCACACGGGGCACTTCTGGACGTTGCACCGCTGCTCGGTGAACTTCTCGCTGCCGCAGAGGGAGTCGTCGATGATGCGGCTGTTGTTGTCGACGCAGTTGGCCGTGCGGCGCTGGCTGCCGCCCCCGCAGCTCGCAGAGCACTGGACAAAACACCACAATCATCAACGCAACGTCAACACAGCGGAACTGCAGTACCTCGGACCAGTTCGTGTACTCCCACCTGGTGGACTCGCACCGCCCGTGACACATCTCCACCGTGGCCGGCTTGGGAAGGATGTTGCAGTGCTTGTGGTCGACGGCTTCGTGGTAGTGCTCGTAGTTCTCTTTGGTGGTGTCGATCTTGACACACTGGTAGTGGACGCTGCGCACCCTGTCAACACCCAAAGTGGTACCACCTCCAAAACGCACCCGGTACTGCTCACCCGTTGCCGCAATTAACCGAGCAAGGCCCCCGCGACACCACGTTCCACCTCAGCTGACAGTGCACGTTGCACTCCTGCTTCTGCATGTGGTGCTGCTTCTCGTGTTCGGGACAGTACGACTCCGGTTGCTCCTTGTTGGTGGCCAACTCCACGCACACCGGTTTCATGTACTGACTACCGCTGCAGATGGAGTTGCACTTGGACCACTTGTTCCGGTACAACCTCCAGCCGTACCTGTGCAAAAACAAATGAGGAAAAACCGCACCGAGCCCCAGCTGATCTGTTAAGCATTACAAAGCGAGTACGACTAGTACTAGTGATTAAGAACAACATCGAGACGTCTAGATTACCTTGGGGCGAACATCCTGTACGAATTTTTAAAATAACTGAACCTAATTGGACAAAATGAGTAAGAGTGTCGGCGGAAGGAGATCGGTACTCACCTGGGGGCGCTCGCTTTGTTTATTATGTATCGGTAGGTGATGTCCGGGGAGGAGGCGTCTCCTACCGACAGCACGCACAGCACCAGGTCTTTGGTCAACCTGTGATTTTTGGGGATGGTGATTCGCTCGACCGCCGCCGAAGAACCGCTGTAGCTGATGATGACGCCCCCAAAAATCACGTCTTTTTGTTGCGGGGCGATCATCGTCTTGCTGTTCAAGACGTACTCTCCGGTCTCGCCGTCCTCCAGTACTGAAAGCACCACCACCGTGACTCACTCCCCGTCGCTCCCCCGACAACTCACCCAAGTACTTTGTGTCATTATTGGCATTCTGTCTGATGTCTATATTGGAACTACCTTTGGGTATCCGCAGTACCGTCTTGTACCCTGTCATGGAAATGTTGTAATTGCCCGTGATCTCCTCGCACTTGCTGTTGTCGCCTCCGCAGATCCCGCACTCATCTGCAACGTCAACATTACTGGTTGCGGCGATCCAGTACGACCCGTACCTAGAACCATCATCGAGTTGAGCTTGTTGTCGCAGCCGCCGGGTCTGCACACCCCGTTGACGCAGATGTCGAACGAGTTCAGTCCGCATTTGGTACCGTCCGCCACCTTGTCCTTGAGGGGGTAGTACGCGTTGGAGTTCTTCGGCCTGCAGAAGAGCTTGCACAGGTCTTCGCGCTTCGACAGGCCGTACTTGGGCACCCATTGGACGTCTTTCGTCAAGTTGGCCAGGTTTTTGGTTGCGCCGTCGAACTGCGAGCATTGCACCTCCCTGAAATCTGGGACGTCGGTCCCGCAGGACTGGGTGCTGCAGGAGGCGTACTGCAAGCTGCGACCCGTGCAGTACGACCCGCCGTTCCTGGGGACGGGCGAGTCGCAAAAGCGCGTGGTCTGCTTTACGCCGCCCCCGCACGTGCGGCTGCACTCGCTCCACCTGAAGGAAAACGAACAATGTGGAACGACGGACATTTCAACGGTCCAACATACATAACGTAATAATAATAATCATCATAAAAAAATAATCAAGTCCGACGCGAATGTTGTGTAAAATGTGATGTGAGCGTATAGCAAACTACAGGAATATTCTAAATGATTGTAGTCCAAGTAGGCGTAAAAATTGAATGGAAAATTTATGGTTGCCGCTTCGTCAAAGCGATGTGAAAAAGTGAGTCCACACCGTTTACACACAGGAGTTAAATTTGGTGCAAAACAACTCAATATTTTTAGAATTAATTAAAAAAATAAAATAAAACCCTCATCACCGCACTTTTCATCTAAAAAATGACAGTGACAGCGACAAAAATTGACAGTTCACATGAAACCGGCAAAAATTTCATAACATGGGCATGGCCTGCTTCGCCTACAATCATTTAGAATAATCCTGTATAATAAATGATGATACAATATAAAAAATTGTGGTTTCTGAGGAATTATCATTAGGTATACTCCAATTTTTTTTTAAATCAATTGTCAAAGTGTTGTCATGTTGGTATAAACCACTGGTTATTTGATAGTTATTAGATTGGCAACGTAAAATGTCATCTATATGTCAGTCATTTTGATGTAAAGGCGCTTGCGCTATTGAAGGCGCAATTACATTTAAATAAAAATATAAAGTTAAACGAATTTCCGAAAACAAGGATCTAACACAACGGGAAAAATTGGCTATGATTAGATTACGTGAAGAAATGCAGACAGAAAAACCGACCATGCTAAATTGCAGTAAAGATGCACACATCATATTCGAGGTATTTTCTTTTAATATATGGGTTCGTCACTGCGAGGAACTGATTAGAGAGGACTGGAAAAAATTGATGGGAAATCTACCAATTGAGGACATTCCTCTTCCGCAGAATCATATTCGGAAGACGATTGGGGGTTAGATTCTGAAAATGAATAGGTAAACTGCTTATATAACCCATTAAATAAATTCCCATTTTCCTGTATATGTTAAGTTGCACTTTTTAGTATGATTATTATTAGTATTATTATTTCTTGTCTTTTGGTATAAAATTTGGTTACACCTGAAACTTTTCAGACATTTGAAAATTACTGATATAACCTCAAACCTGATCTAGGGAGATTTTACGATAGAGGTGTCCCGAAACGAAAGGTTTTAGGGTGGCCTGGTCTTTGAGTAAATTTTGACATTGACAATTGATTTAAAAAAAGGACTATAATTGATTGATTATTGATTGATATTACAACAATAACCGTAATGATAAATAAATTCGGCCTGAGCGTCATGTCATCTGGTGTATGGTGAGTCAAGTCAGGTCAGAACATAATAACAATAATATATTTTTTATTTATAATATTTATTATAATAATAATTACATGTTATTGTTTTTTTAATGAAAATATTTCATTTAAAATTAGGTAATTATTAATTTTAGTAGTGATGGATAAATGACCGGTCATTTATTTTTGGTCAAAGTTGACCGGTCCTTGATCGGTCAATTACCAGTCATTATTGGTCAAAAAGTAGGAATTAGTTAAACACCACAAAATGATTCTTTCAATGTCAAGGATTATTTTAATACCAAATAATGGTTCTTAATTCCATTTTTTATAAGATTTATTGATCGATAAATTATTGTTCTAACATTGTGTAAGTGAGGTTAAGTTTGAATTGTTTGAAGTTATACTTTGTTTTTTCTTTAACATATTTGCTTGAATTTGAACTTTTTGTTAATTTAAAGCGCTTTAAAATTTTCAACACAACTGTGTGTGTGTATTTTCAGTTTTTTAGTTTCTTTTAAAATACTTAAACATTCGTTTAGAATTTAAAAAAGTAGGTAAGTATTTTATGAAAATAAAAATATATTGTATGTCATGTTAAGAAGACACAAAAACGATTGAAAAACAAAAACCACTTCTTCCTAATAGATAAAAAGCTTAATAATCGTTTTCCACAATGATCTTTATTAAAGTTTTAGATGTGTCATTGTCATAATTTACTTATTTATTGTCATAATCCATTTCTTCATTGTCAGCAGCTACCACAGACAGCTACGTAAATGAAATCAGACAACCCAACATAACCTCATCTCATTAGTCAAACAGTCATCATATCCTATAATCTTCAACATTATAAGCGGGAAATTTAAATTTTAAAAATGACTGGCCAAATTCGTCAAGTCATTGACAATTATTGACCGGTCAAATGGGTCATTGACTAAGTCAATTACCGGACCTCACAACACTAATATAATCTTCAACATTATAAGCGGTAAATTTAAATTTTAAAAATGACTGGTCAAATACGTCAAGTCATTGACAATTATTGACTGGTCAAATGGGTCATTGACTAAGTCAATTACCGGACCTCACAACACTAAATTTTAGCAAACTTATTGAATTGACAAGAGACAAAGATTAGACCCTTTTTCGATCTAGGAGGCCATGGTAATTTGTTTTAGAACCTCGCTCTTAACGTATAGATGTCGCTTGTAATGTTTTCATGGTTACAAATTTTTGTTTGAAAAAATGTCGAAATATTTAAATGTTTTAAAAAAATCCCCACGACACCGCTTTCCAAATCCGATTTGATGAGATTTTATGGGTAAGTGGAAATTATTTTACCAAAGTTCCTAGATATGAGAATTTAAAAGAAAAAATACCTACAACAAATGCCGGATTTGTGGAATTCATTTTGGCAAAATAAAGGGTGTTTTTTTAAATTTGGCATCGAAGATGGGGTTGAAGAGTTGATTGTGAATCAACCACTCGTCTTAAAAACACTGATTTTTCAAACTGCAGATTAAAAACACAAACAAGACAAAAAGTGAGGTTAGATTGAAACCGCTGATGAATCACTCCTGACTCGTCTTAAAAAAGACTGATTTTTCAAACTATACATTAAAAACGCCCCCAAAAAAAAAACCTGTAAGCCGGTGGTGCGCTCACAATCGACTCTTCGACGCCAGATTAATAAATAACCCCCCTGGACTTTAAAGCGCATAAGTAAATTCTTCACGGTTAATTTTATTTTTCTTGTGTGATCGAGTAAAATCGTTTTAATTGAGGCCCCGTCGCGGTCCATCTATGAAACAACAAAGAACAAAAAGCGACAAAGTTACGACGATACGTGAAAAAGGTAAAACGAACAGTCAACGTCAGCAAACAAAAATTAATCCCAAATGGGAAAGCATTACGTCTTGCAAAAACCTTCCAACGTTACTTTGAATCAGGTGTGTCAAGTCGAGAAGCGATTCAGTTTTGTTTGTCACAGTTAAGAAGGTGGAGTATAAGATCAAACGGTAGAAGATACAGCAAGGATGAATAACATTATAGCTTTGTCTATGAATAAATACTATAGGACAGGCTACAAGTTTTTAAGAAAGTTATTTGCATTGCCCAGTCATCAAACCGTAACTACATTATTGGACGCATTGCCCACAACTGCGTGCATGAATAATGAGTCATTTAAATATTTAAAAGAATGCTCTGTCAAGATGAAGAAAAAAGATAAATACTGCGCATTACTTTTCGATGTAACGTCTTTTTCAGCAAGTATTTTGTACGACTAATATTCTGATGGACTTGAAGGAGTTGAGGACGATCTAGAAACGGTAAATTATCTCCTTGCGTTTAAATTACGACGTGTAGTTTTGAAGTGACAGATAGCTTATAATATACAGGGTGTCGCAAAATTAACGTATTCCAAGTCGGGGGTCTTGTAGGGAAATATCTCAGGAATCTCGAAAAAATAAAATAAAAAACATAGGGGGGGTCTTTACAAAAATATATGGGTCTGAAGGTTCAAACTTTTCATCATATTTTCTTCAAATAAAAAATATAAATGGTTGACATTTATTTTGAAATATGGTGAGGATGATTATGCAAAATATTAAAATATAAATGAAAAGAAATTTCTTGAAAAAACAGCTTAATCTCGAAAAAATTAAAGTTTCATTTTTCCAATTTTTGTTCAAAAGGAAAGTACAACATAGCTAGAATATTAATCAGGTACTTTTGAACAAATATTGGCAGCTCTGATATTTTTTTTTTCAAAGTGAGCAATTTTTTTTTAAACATTTTTACTTGGTCAACAGGATGTCCCCTACTTAGCCCCGAACTCGGAACACGATAATTTTAAGACACCCCGTATCTTGACAGATTCTGAAATGGAAAACAAGGATTCAGTTGAAATTAAAAATGTAATCATTGATAAACCTCAATCATCTTAATAAATATCGTTACAACAATTTGTTATCGATGTTTAGCTCTTGAAGGTGCGATTAACTGCTTAGTGAAAGAGTCGAGAAGAAAACTATGAAAACACTATGAAGAAATCGGACCTTTATATGGTCCTCCCCATTTCGTCAAAGGCATCCGTAATAACCTTCTTTGTAAGAGTTTAATGTGGAAAAATGGTCAAGAAATTAGCACCGCAAAATGGCAAGGCACAGAAAATGCATACGTATATGGTAGATGGATGGAGCAGTGAGTTTTCAGCTACGTCAAAGATATGTTATATGTACCAACAAAAATAAATAAAAGTATAGTTTCTTATTCTGTGAAGTTTTTACTTGCAGCTACATGTTTAATAACAAAAAAAAAAAAAAAATCGGCATGAGCACTATGGTGCCCGCGTGGCGTAGCGTTAACTAACCGCTTTCGAATGTTGGCGGCGTGGAAATGTGTCAGTCGTTGACCGTGTTGACAATTTTTTCAACTAGTTACTTGTCCAATTTCGTTGCCTCACCATCTCGCTTCTTTTTTGTGACACAACTCTCGATTTTTACTCTTTAAACGCTTTAAAATTTTTTTGTTCGCTACCTCCCTAGAAAGTGAGTCTGTATCCATAGTTAGCAGTAAGGTTTCTCTTTCGTTCACTTTACTTTCGCTCATCGTTTTTCGCTCACTGTCTTTCACTCACTGATTTTCACTGAATTGCATCGTCTACTCAGGTCCGCTTCCTGGACGAACACGCGATTCGCGTTAATGAAAGCTTTCCCCTCCTTCTCTTACTGTAAATAAGTATTTCTAATCACATCCGAAATCTAGAAACTTTTTTCTGTTGGTAACACACATTGAACGGTAACAGTTTTTTCAGTTGGTAACACTGGTAACAACTGATCTGGTGCTTGTTTTATTTCTGTTAAAGTATGGCGTAGCTCCAGCAGCTGTCAAATGTCATTTATTCAGCGAACGAGCAGCTGTGTGAATTATTTCTTTTGCAAAAAACAATCAATTTTTCATTGTATAATAAAATGATGAAAGAGGCCACAGTACACGTTTGTAAAAAAAAGAGAGAACTCTGCGGTTCTTATTTTTTGACCGCTCGTTACCACAGCATATTATTGTGTCATGTATGGTGACTAGAGGAGGTTGTTTTTGCGCCGCCATTTTCGGCGAATCAGTCTGTTAAAACTAACAAACACGACGATCCAGACGTAAAATACTCGTAGCTTTGATCTGGACGGTCGTAAAATTGAAATGATAAAAATGGAGATCTTCCAGGTACCGCAAAAACCAAAACAAACAACTGGTGGTAACTCACGGTTGCCAAGGTCCCCATCCTCCGGTGACCGGCGTGAGCAGCTTCCTGTCGAGCGGGATGCACTCCCCGTGGTGGCACCAGCGGCCCCTGCCGCACGAGGTGCCGTCGGCCCACGGCAGCAAGTTGGAGCGGCAGCCGTAGACGTCGTTGGAGGTGCACCACAAGGCGGCGCAAGCGGGCTGAAAGCGGGATCCTAGAGAACAACAAAAAGACCCCAACCGAGACGCCTCCTCTCACCTGGTCCTTGTAGGGGCACAGCTTGAACCCGGCGCCGAACTCCAGCTCGCACTGCTTGTCCACCTCGAAGTTCTCCCCCGGGAGCAGGTCCGAGATCTCCGACGAGATGTAGTTGCTGGCGGGCGCCCTCTGCGCGCACTTGGCCTTGTTGGACCTAGAAGACCGACACAGTCACGCAACTCCTTCATCCTTCCTCCACTCACTCGAGGAACTCCGTGACGTAGTGCTTGGAGCACTCGGACCACAGCCACGGCTTGGTGCCGTTGTTCAGCATCCGCGACATGATGTTGCCGTACCTGGGGCCCCGCCGGAAGTACGAACAGCTCTCGGTCTCGTCGTGCAGCATGCTGGAATTCACGACAGTCACGGCTCTGGAGACGCTCTCCGCGTGGACTCACCTCAACACGTGGCCGAGCTCGTGAGCGATCGTGTACGACGAGGACAGCCCGCGCTCCTTCACGATGGCGCAGCTGGAGGACGGATTGCACATGGAGCCCACCTCGGCCACGCCGAGGGTGTCGCAGTTCGACGACGAGTTCTTTTTGCAGATGGGGTCCCTGCAATCTCCCACTTCCTTCAATCTGTCCACGCTTTGGGCAGTTTTCGCTCTCCACGCAAAAATGTGGAGATGCGAGTTTCAATTCAGCAGTTTTTTGCGCGATCGCGAAATCGGTTTTGGACTTTTTTTATCACATTTTAAAACGACGTCGAGTTTTCACTTCGGTTTTCGCAACAGATTGTCTTCGTTTCTCCTCTCGGACGGATTGATACGTGATTTTCATTCTTTATCGCGGGCAGAGACAAAAACCACTGAATAATGCATGCGACGCAACCCACGGAATAATAATGATAAAATTAAAGAGAGTAATAAAAAGCGCAATTCAACGGCACCGCGACCAACTTATGGTTTCAATTGACCACTTTTACTCGACGAAGAATCTTGATGGTGCTCCTTTGACCGTAAACAAGATGGTGCGACTCCGCATCAGAGTCGACAGTTAGATTTCCGCATCTAATACCGCTTGCAAAATACTTTTCCTTTAAAAATTTCTAATTCTATCATCTATTTTAAAATAAAAAAATTTAAAATCTGAGATAGACCTACAGGGTGATACTTTTCGAAAAACATTTTAATTTAAAAAAAAAAAAAAACAAATATAATCTGTTTCAAAATCAAAAATCCACCAACACTACCTCGAAAATACAACCGGCAACGTCGCCAACTTTTGTTTTTTAGTGTGTCTGCAAGTGTCAGAAAAAAGTGGTGTTATGAAAAAAAAAACTGTTGGACAGAGTCGTTTTGGTCGTAGTTCATCATGTTTTTTATTCTCATATTTTTATTATTTCACTCAAAAACTACCACTTTTTGGGCATAATAATTACTCTGTGTTACGTAAAAAAACTCAACAGTTCAATGTCAAATTTTGGCGGGAGGTTGGGCCAACCCAAAAAAAATGAAACTTATTCTAGGGATTTCTTTTTTCTGCCAACATAATTCAACAGGTGATGGATTTTTGATTTTGAAACAGATTATACATGTTTGAATTTTGCAAAGAAAATAACGAGCGTTCAAAAATTTGTGGTTTCTTCACAAAACTTTCAAATAAAAATTCACCTCGACATCGATTATTTCTAACAATTTAGCAGAAAAGAAAAATGACAATCATTCAGCAATAATTTTGGACAACTAAAAAATTGACGTGAGAAACCGCCGTTTCCCACAACCGCCCTGTATCGCTGTCGTGTTGGCCCTCCCACTATCCTGTTGCACCCGATTTGGTCTAATTCGTCGGGCGCCACCCAAACTCTTTCCTTTTACTGCTTAATCCGCAATTAGCGTTGTTTTTTAGTGTGTCTGCAAGTGTCAGAAAAAAGTGGGGTTATGAAAAAAAACTGTTGGACAGTCGTTTTGGTCGTAATTCATCATGTTTTTTATTGTCGTATTTTTATTATTTCACTCAAAAGCTACCACCTTTTTGGGCATAATAATTACTTTGTGTTACGTAAATAAACTCAACAGTTTAATGTCAAATTTTGGCAGGAGTTTGGGCCAACCCAAAAAAAATGAAACTTATTCTAGGGATTTCTTTTTTCTGCCAACATAATTCAACAGGTGGTGGATTTTTGATTTTGAAACAGATTATACATGTTTGAATTTTGCAAAGAAAATAACGAGCGTTCAAAAATTTGTGGTTTCTTCACAAAACTTTCAAATAAAAATTCACCTCGACATCGATTATTTCTAGCAATTTAGCAATCATTCAGCAATAATTTTGGACAACGAAAAAATTTACGTGAGAAACCGCCGTTTCCCACAACCGCCCTGTATCGCTGTCGTGTTGGTCCTCCCACTATCCTGTTGCACCCGATTTGGTCTAATTCGTCGCGCGCCACCCAAACTCTTTCCTTTTACTGCTTAATCCGCAATTAGCGTTGTTTTTTAGTGTGTCTGCAAGTGTCAGAAAAAAGTGGGGTTATGAAAAAAAACTGTTGGACAGTCGTTTTGGTCGTAGTTCATCATGTTTTTTATTCTCGTATTTTTATTATTTCACTCAAAAGCTACCACCTTTTTGGGCATAATAATTACCTTGTGTTACGTAAATAAACTCAACAGTTCAATGTCAAATTTTGGCGGGAGGTTGGGCCAACCCAAAAAAAAATGAAACTTATTCTAGGAATTTCTTTTTTCTGCCAACATAATTCAACAGGTGGTGGATTTTTGATTTTGAAACAGATTACACATGTTTGAATTTTGCAAAGAAAATAACGAGCGTTCAAAAATTTGTGGTTTCTTCACAAAACTTTCAAATAAAAATTCACCTCGACATCGATTATTTCTAACAATTTAGCAGAAAAGAAAAATGACAATCATTCAGCAATAATTTTGGACAACTAAAAAATTGACGTGAGAAACCGCCGTTTCCCACAACCGCCCTGTATCGCTGTCGTGTTGGCCCTCCCACTATCCTGTTGCACCCGATTTGGTCTAATTCGTCGGGCGCCACCCAAACTCTTTCCTTTTACTGCTTAATCCGCAATTAGCGTTGTTTTTTAGTGTGTCTGCAAGTGTCAGAAAAAAGTGGGGTTATGAAAAAAAACTGTTGGACAGTCGTTTTGGTCGTAGTTCATCATGTTTTTTATTCTCATATTTTTATTATTTCACTCAAAAACTACCACTTTTTGGGCATAATAATTACTCTGTGTTACGTAAAAAAACTCAACAGTTCAATGTCAAATTTTGGCGGGAGGTTGGGCCAACCCAAAAAAAATGAAACTTATTCTAGGGATTTCTTTTTTCTGCCAACATAATTCAACAGGTGATGGATTTTTGATTTTGAAACAGATTATACATGTTTGAATTTTGCAAAGAAAATAACGAGCGTTCAAAAATTTGTGGTTTCTTCACAAAACTTTCAAATAAAAATTCACCTCGACATCGATTATTTCTAACAATTTAGCAGAAAAGAAAAATGACAATCATTCAGCAATAATTTTGGACAACTAAAAAATTGACGTGAGAAACCGCCGTTTCCCACAACCGCCCTGTATCGCTGTCGTGTTGGCCCTCCCACTATCCTGTTGCACCCGATTTGGTCTAATTCGTCGGGTGCCACCCAAACTCTTTCCTTTTACTGCTTAATCCGCAATTAGCGTTGTTTTTTAGTGTGTCTGCAAGTGTCAGAAAAAAGTGGGGTTATGAAAAAAAACTGTTGGACAGTCGTTTTGGTCGTAATTCATCATGTTTTTTATTGTCGTATTTTTATTATTTTACTCAAAAGCTACCACCTTTTTGGGCATAATAATTACTTTGTGTTACGTAAATAAACTCAACAGTTTAATGTCAAATTTTGGCAGGAGTTTGGGCCAACCAAAAAAAAAGGAAACTTATTCTAGGAATTTCTTTTTTCTGCCAACATAATTCAACAGGTGGTGGATTTTTGATTTTGAAACAGATTACACATGTTTGAATTTTGCAAAGAAAATAACGAGCGTTCAAAAATTTGTGGTTTCTTCACAAAACTTTCAAATAAAAATTCACCTCGACGTCGATTATTTCTAGCACTTTCGCAGAAAAGAAAAATGACAGAATCATTCAGTAATAATTTTTGACAATTAAAAAATTGACGTGAGAAACCGCCGTTTCCCACAACCGCCCTGTATCGCTGTCGTGTTGGCCCTCCCACTATCCTGTTGCACCCGATTTGGTCTAATTCGTCGCGCGCCACCCAAACTCTTTCCTTTTACTGCTTAATCCGCAATTAGCGTGGGCCGCGCCAGCGAATCTGTTCGTTTTTCGGCAAAAATAGCAAACACTCCATAACGGCGCTCTCTTAAGTTTCCAGATAAAAACTAGTTAGCCGTGAACCTGCGCGAACGTCCTCCGATAATCGTAATTTATCGTGGGCATTTGTAAAAATTAATTAGACGTTGAGAGCGATCAATGGAAGAGGATAAAGATCTGGGCTCGGTGTCTCGGTTTCGAAACCGTCTTGAAAAATACGAGCTAATTTAGGAGACCTTGTCGTCCTTATCTCGAACCGGTCGAAATTAATCGCCGCCAAAACAACATCGATCTCTCGATTCATGAATGAAATGATTGTCAACGGGCGCGCGATAACCAGCAGCGCAAAACCGCGAGAGGCTGCGACCTCTCTTCCGGCTCGAAAAGCAATAACCCCTCGAGCCGGCGATTTTCGTTTTCCTCCACTGTGGTGGCACTCACCGCGTGAAGAGCAACGCCATGTCGTGCTTGCGATCCGGGACGTACTTCTTCTGCCAGTCGCAGAACTTGCGCAGCATTACTGCAAAAGACCAGATCAGTACCGAGAGGACGAGCAACGGGACCAGTACTTTGGGAGTTGTTGCTGGTGAAGACGGTGTTGTTCAGCATCCAGATGTTGACCACAGAGAGCGAGATCGAGTTGCCGATGCTGGCGTCCTTGTAGAGGAGGGCCGCGTGCGACATCAGGATCAGGATGTAGTGCTTCAGGTCCTCGTTGGACTGGTGGTACTGGATCATGCTGCGGTCGGCCACCACCAGGACCTTGACGAAGTACTCGTTGGACTTGCGGTCGGTGTCGTAGTTCACGGGCCAGTCGGCTTCGCGCGGGGTCCTCGACGACTCCTGCACCGGGAACTCCCCCACCTCGTCGAAGATGATCTGCCGCTTGGTGATGCTGTGGCCGGTGGGAAGCGACACCACGGACGAACCGAAATCATCCTCCACGATGCTGTCGCTCTCTGAGAAACAAAATCCCAAAAACTTTACAAAATTCACAAAATTAAATTTGTTATTGTTTATTGCGCGGACCAGAATGCAAAATTTCTACTGCGCCCGTTTGTTTATTTTTGTCGTGTTGGTCTAGTTTGCAGCAACAGATAAATCCTACTTAAGAGATTATAATTTGCCATAAAGTTGTCAAAAATTGTCACATTTGAAATATCAAATGGTCAGATCAGATTAGATAGTTTTTTTAGGTGAAGAATAAAACAGAAAAAAATTGAGGTAAAAGTGGACGGTAATTCAAGAACAACATAATTTCTCAAGTGGACTTATTTAATTGTGCAATAAATAAACGTGTTATTTTAGATAAAATCGGGTAGGTGGGTCGTGAGTGTTCATCTGATACAGGATGACCCAATATGTTGATGGACGAGGAGAACGTGAGGTAAACGTGACCAAAAAAGAAAAAATAAATATGGTAAAAAAAGAACACAAAAAGCAGTTGTATCATGAAAGATTTAGTATTGAAATGTTTCACTAATTTGTTTTATACAGGGTGTCAAATAAAGACGAGTCCAGAGCTCCCTTATTTATTGGAGAATTTTAATTGTCGTGAATAGGCTACAAAGTGGCCTAATAAATTCATTTTTTTGCAACACCCTGTATACAGGGTGTTGCAAAATTAACGTATTCCAAGTCGGGGGTCTTGTAGGGAAAAATCTCAGGAAACTCGAAAAAATAAAATAAAAAATACAGGGGGGGTCTTTACAAAGATATATGGGTCTGAAGGTTCAAACTTTTCATGATGTTTTCTTCAAATAAAAAATATAAATGGTTGACATTCATTTTGAAATATGGTGAGAATGATTATGTAAAATATTAAAATATAAATGAAGACATTTCTTGAAAAAACAGCTTTATCTCGAAAAAATAAAAGTTTTATATTTTGATATTGGATATTTTTTTCAGTGACAGCAATTTTTTTTTACATTTTTACTTGGTCAGCAGGATGTCCCCTACTAAGCCCCGAACCCGGAATACGATAATTTTAAGACACCCTGTATACATAGCTGCCCTAAAATCAACGATTAAAATGATGAAATTTTAAAAATGAATAGTAAAATGTTTATAAAATTGTATTTTCCATGTTAAACACCAATCTAAACCTCTGTCAGCAAATTTGATGTGTAAATAAATGCAGCGATTTTATTTTTGGAAAATTTCTCATTTTCTATTTGTCGGACATCATAACAAATGCTAAAATGGACGGTTTTAGACCTTCGATTTATTTGAATAAGAAAACAGAATGGGAAAAATATTTTCTTTACCCCTGACAGAAAAAAACGAATTGTTTTCTGAAATAATATTCCCTGATATCCAAAAATCTTTGATCAACACCTGGGATACAGACATCATTGTGGCAGTCACGCGACAGTGGGCGGAGTTTGTGTGATTACGTAAGTCATAAAATACGCAAAATACATCGTATAGTAACCGAGCGCCGTAGATGCGTGGCAAGCGCGTCCGGTTTAAATTAGGGAGGTTCGGGGTTCAAATCCCTGGCCGGACTGTAGTTGGAAAAGGTTTTTTTCAAAGGTTTTCCTCATCCAAGTCATACAGAGAAAGACAGGAAAGTGAATGCTGCTACAGCGATCCCATCCCTTAAAAGCACTCGACTTTGACAGTAGTACCCCACACGCGGGAAACTTCTCTATCGACCCTCTGACCGGGGTCAATAAGGATCTCTAGTCCGAAAAACCCTAAAGTCATAACAGAGTCCAGTGTATGTGTATCGCAGGGTTGTAGATAAAAAAAAAAACTAACAAAACTAGTATTTCTGGAATGATAATTTGGATACATATTTATATTTTTTTAGATAAACTTAAAACAAAATGTAATTTTCAGATGTAGATAAAAAAAGAACAAAGAAGAAACGATAAAAAATATTACATAATACCGATGAAATAAATAAGTAATTAAAAACACTGTTGCATTGAGATAATTGCTACCATATAAAAAGTTCAAATGTTAAATGTTAAAATTGCAAAAAATTAGTAGCCCATGTACAGGATGTTTCACGTTTATACGTGAGAAATAAGATGTGAGGAGCTGAATGACAAAACATTTTTGGAAAAAAAATCATCATCAACAACAGAATAAAATAATCGTTAATTACATCGCCAAAGGCAAAGAGAAGCGAACCGCACTGGTGCTTCTTTTGGCAAAAAAAAGCTTCGAACAAGCATCTCCAGCCGCGATATCTTGGTCTTGTCAGTTACCACTTTTTAATTAGTCCAAGTAAACACGAACCGAATTAAAATTTCAGGGTTCTCGGTCGGCAATTTTCCGAAAAGCGTTTTCCACGTGGCACACCCATAAACGAATTTCCACGAAAAGTTTGTTTTGATTATGCGGCCGCAACGCAAACAATTTTCCCAAAATAAAATCGAAATCGATCGAGGAACAGAAACATCTCCATATAGATGCACCGCCGACAGCGATGACTTTCGAAATTTACCTCCGCACCCTGTAGATCCACTAAAAAACTAATCACCTCAGATAGGATCTGGCTGGCGTGATGTCATCCTCGATTAGATCTCCGCTTCGGTGTAATTACGCAAAAACGGTCGCAATCAAATAAATTACACATTTTCCACAAAATCCGTTGTGTAGCGTGTCACTTAAAAAATTGACATTTACAGTGATCTAAACTGACAATTAGAAAAATTACACGTTACGAAATCCGAACCGTACAATAATCATTATCGCCGATTGCCCCATGTCAGAGTAATAAATTTGACAAAACTACAACACCATTACCAGATAAACAAAGATAAGGAAATGTAAACAAGACAGAAGACGCGGAACAAGCTACCAGCGACGACGACTCTTGAATAATTAATTTATTAATTTTGATAAGATTTTATGTTTAATTTGCTCTATTACAGTTTATTATGTTATTTATTTATAGTGTACGAAATGCTTTCAAGGCCAAGGGGTTAAGATCATTCGACGACGACAAACGGGCAGATGTCAGCAGGTCGGGGAAATTTTCGGAGTCATCCCGCTGTCGCGGTTATTTTAGATTCAGTTCTGGCGTCTCTCGATAAATCAATCAACTTTTAACTTAACAGTTTTTAGTGCAATTCCCGGTAGCAGTATCATCGCGAGGGACGGACTGTTTCCTGAAAAAAATAAATCTCGGAAAAATAAATGAACGAATGCGAAAATACATGATCTAATATGTGTTTTTCTTTCAAAACATGTTCTTTGATTAGATCGCCGACAAAGGTGCGCTACTCGGTTACTGCACTAGTGCGTTAATGCTGAAATTAAAATTTGGAGAAGTCTGGTTTTGAAGGAAGAGTCAGATGCAGAAAGCTTCTTATTCATCAATTTTTGTTAGTTAAAGCTGTAATTATAATAATTGCTTTGTACTCAAAATTCCGGCTATCCTCGAAGTTCGGGAACAACAATTTCCCGCACGCGGTGTTTTTTATTTTGCAGCAGACACTAGGGCAAATTGCATTGTAAAGTTGGTATTTAATGACGCAGACAGACGGTGACGTCAATTCGATTGAAATAAAATTGACGTTTCGTTACATTTTTTGCGATTGTAAAATTAATTCTCATCAACACAATCAATACATATTACAAAACAAAAAAGTACAGTTGGTTGCAAAAAAAAAAACGGGAAATGAAAATTTTCCTAATGTAAAGTTGGTTTCTCCATTTGTCAATTGATTGTCTATTTGACAATACCTGTCAATTAATTTCTTAAAATGTCATTGAATTTTTACCATAATTCTAATGTATCTGTCAGTTTTCACACTATGGAAAAATTGTAAAAATGTGTCAATTTTATTCTGACAGTTCCCGTTTTTTTTTTGCAACCAACTGTACCAGGTCAGTGAAGTTTTACCGCCCAAGCGAAAACACCCACTTCTAATCAATTTAAAATTCTCAAAAAATTCAGGAATGATTGTGTATCACTGTAGAACAGTCTGTAAAAATTTCAAAATTTTTAATGAAACAGGTAAAGATTTTGTTTTAATTTAATAACCGCTACATTAATTTACATCATTTTTCAATGAGAGTCTTTTCAAACATTTAGGAAAAATTTGGTGTCATTGAAATCATGAAAACATCACCAGTTTTTGAAATAAATAGGATTTGATATTAAAGTGCAAAATTTAGCTATGATTTATTATTAAATTGGGCGGTCAGTTCCACAAAAGAAGTTGACGTAGGTTGTTTATGGTACCCTTTAGGGACTTAAGAATTACTAGAAAAGTGGACAACAGATGTTTCCCAACAATGAGATATTTATTTATGACACTGCAGTTGTAAATCTTGGTCATTTTTCGCTCTTAATGTTAAAATTGGAATAATTCAAAAACGAATAATTATCTTTTGATGCGAATTTCATAAATGTGTTCTTTGAATTAATTGTGAATTATGAGCGTGTACGAAAAAAAAATTTTTTTTTACTCAAAATCGATTTTTAAAATTGTATGACTCTGAATTAAGTGATAAGGGAAAATTGATTACACACATTTGAAGTCTTATATCAAGGGAATGTAATCCTAAAGTTTCGTAATTTTTACTAATTTTTTAATAGGGTTAATCCTGCGGGCGGTAAAACTTCACTCACCGGGTACTAATGTTAAATTATTTACTTTTTTCATTTTTATTTTTAAATATTTGAGTTATTCGTCCCAAAAAAATATTGTATTTTGCGGGAAGAAATTTCTCGCGTTCGCACTAATCTGGGGAGGGAGCGTTGCAAAAAAGTGCTCGCGCGGGAAATTCCTCTTCCCGCATACGTTAGTTAGAGGTCTTGGATTTTCTCATGGGCTATGAGTCATATCTGCGCAAACAACAACAATATCGGTCTCAAGTAGGCACATATGTATTTGAATTTGAAAGTAGTCGACGTTTTCAGTTTTCATTTACAGATTTCTCACTGGTTTATCGCTCCGCCTTCGCGCAGATATGTATTTCCAAGGTCACAGCCCATGAGAGCATCCAATACCTCTAAATAAGTATTGTCAGTTCTGCTTCCAATGATTTTAAAAAACTTTTAGGCCCAGCAATTCGAGACAGTTAATTTTTGCACGTGTAAGCTTTGAGTTAGATTAATTCTTGCTTCTCGAGAAAAACCTAAAAATCGAATTAATTTTCATCTCATCATTTTTTTTTTCAGTTCTGATCCTTTCTGTAGTTAAGCCAAAAACTTCGTTGCACATTTTTTATGAGTTCAAGTTTCGTTTCTAAGAGTTTCGATCCGTTAAATCTTCAAGTCTGATCACAACTTTTTGCTAGCTCAAAATTTTACTACCTAAAACATCTGCCGAATCTTGCTGCTTAAATTGACCTACTTGGGTTGCTTTTGATTTGTCTCCGGTAATCTATGTTTTTAATTCTCTGGCAACGACTCTGCTCCTGCTACGCCACTGCCACCCCGGGCACGTGTCGTCCACCTGCGGCGCGCACTGGAAGCGATCCAGCGACCGTCTGTTTCTTCTTTTCGAGCGGTGCCTCGCAGTCTGCCGTGATCGGCGAGGCCGTGCCGGTTTATTGTCGCAACTATCGTTTTTATCGGGACCACACATGGCAGAAAAATCAAACGATCTCGCGCCGCGGGCGCCTTACGCGCCCGACCTGGATCCGCTCGACTCGGACTGGACGAAAAAAATCGCAGAGATCGCGATCGGATATGCAACAAAACAGGTGTTAGGCTCGAGGCGGCACCGAAACAATCATTATTATTGGCGGACGGTCTCTCACGATCGCCGAAAAAAAATCGACAAGGTGGCGGCGTTGAAAAAAAGGCGGATTTACCGTTGGTCTCGCACTGCTCCGACTCGCCGCCGACGACGTCGTTGCCCCCGGGGGAGCCGGTGTGGGGCACCTTCTTGATGCGGTGGAGGAAGCTGCTGAGGGGGTAGTCGCCGGAGGACTTCTCGGCGGGCTCGATCAGGTAGTCGTCCTCGGAGGTGCTGATGTGGCCGGTCTGCGGACAAAATCCAGACGGGTTACGCTAGACGTGGAGGACATTATTTGCGCTGGCGGCGTCAATATTTGCGCCAAGGCTGGCAAACACGAGCAGTTGCCTACGACGACAACACGTTATCACTGTTTGCACAACAAATGCAAAGATAAAAAATTAATTAAGAGAAATTAAGTAGTTAATTAGGCGAAATTAAGTGCCACTAAAATTGTTAATGACTATTTGCTGAAGCGGACCCAACACGATAAACGAAAAAGAACACAAACAACTATTTTGGCGAGATTTCGCAAAATTGGCAACGGAAAAAATCAAGACTGATTTTAAAGTGGGAAATTGATGCCCAAAGGTGGCCACGACCTTCACAAAAAATACCTTACTTAAAGTTACACTTTAACAATGTTCTCGATTAGTTAAATCGGGGAGTCTACCTCGCGCGCCGATTGGTCGGTTGACTCTAGGGGCGGTCCTACCGTTACTACTAAACCTTGTCCAATCGCGGTAACAATACCTAGAAAATGTGTTACATTTGTTACCACTAAACACCGAGTACTGTGGCCAAGCG
The DNA here is from genome assembly GCF_963966145.1 of Tenebrio molitor. Classification (NCBI taxonomy): domain Eukaryota; kingdom Metazoa; phylum Arthropoda; class Insecta; order Coleoptera; family Tenebrionidae; genus Tenebrio; species Tenebrio molitor. Next base: position 2,694,051 of record NC_091049.1, read on the forward strand.
CCTAGCGCGCCACTTTACATTCGGGAGGTCCCGGGTTCTAACCCCGGTGCCGCCTGATCAGATGTGGGTTTTTTTCAAAGGTTTCCTCACACTATCACATCGTGGTATGTCTCATATCACAGATAAGGCGAATGCTGGGTCAGTGTCCAACCTCTCAGTACCTACCGTACCCATTCCGTCAGTGTGACTGTGTATCCCCTTTTTTACAACCCAAGGACTTCCAGATCCTTTTTGTGAACTGTCGAACCTCCCGCCCGCCCCAAAAAGCTCTCCGACCTCCCGAACTCACCCAAAAAGCTCCGCAGGACCCCACCGTCCTGGCACGTGTCCCCCGTCCGGGTTTATTACACTCGTGCGTGTTCGATCATCGCGCCAAAAATAATCCGGGAAGGACCGTTCCCAAGGCTGTGCTCATTAACGAAACTGTTCGCATTCGGTGCACGTCGCTACGGAATGAATCACATTTCGTCTCGGCCGCGCCGTGCATTAATTATTGAAATGGTCCGGATGGGTGGCGATTTTGGGCTCGTTCGAGACGGCCCCCATGACAGTTCGTCTGATGACGGGAAACGCCACAAGACCCACGCACGTTTCGTGCATTAACGACACCTAATGCCACGTACAGAGGTGTACGTTCGTCGACGGTGCGGCGCGTCTACCATAAATCACCCAGAAATGAGGGGGCGGCGATTATGGGCCGACGATGGTGCTTACGTAATAATTGGGGCCGTTTGCTTTTCGGCTTTGTCCCGGAAAGCGGCGGAGGCTTCTTTGTGTACGTTTCGGTTCCGAGTTTGTTGCGGCTTCTTTGTATCTTGATTCAATTCCCTTTCGTTGGAAAATTTTGGAACTCACGTCTCTCTCTAGTTATCTCTTTCAATTACCCAATTTCACAGTTTAGTATCTTTTGGTCCTCATTTTCAACTTGTACTTTTTATGGTTATTTCGACAGATTTTCTCTTTCGAAATCCCAGCTTTCTCCTCTACCCGATATTTCCTTCGCATTCTTTTGGAGAGGCGGAGAGACCGATTTTCGGCCCAAAACAACCCAATTAACACCACAAACATCCTCCGCACTCTGATACCTGAACCTCACCCGTCCGTCATTCTGTTGTCCATATTAATTAACGACTTCTCGGAAACCCATCCAGTACCACCCATACCGACCTACTAATTACCAAGTCGAATGTCTTAAGAACCCATAAAACCGCGACGGTTGCCCAACGCGTCGACCCAAACCCCGAGGACCATGGGAACGCGACAGCACCGCGCGCGAAGACTTTCCACCGTCCTCGACACAATTTCCTTTGGGAAACGTGTCGACGGTTCGAAAACAACGCCTCTTGTTTAGCGAACGGGCACACCCGCCGACAATGTAAAATGTAACGATGTTGTTTTCCCGTTTGGCGTGGAAATCGAGCACGTTCGGCGCTCTTGAAATTTCCAATTTCCAGACGATTTGGGATGTTTACGTTACGTCCGATTCGCGGAACCGATCGAGCGCAAAAAATCTCGAGACTAAACAAGTGGACACCTAAAAATACAGATTCCTTTGGGCGATCCCGATCGAAAAAAAAACATCGCCTGGGCTTGGTCCGAAACCGTGCTGCTAAATCGTTAATTCGGAATTTATCGTGGCCGACCTACAACAATGTAACATAATTTAGGTACCCCGACCGGCAATAAACGTTGTTGGATGTGGTTTTTTATTGCGCACGTGGCTACCGGTGCGGCCGATTAAGAATTCAAATCGATTCGGCGAACGGGACCTACTCAGAAAAAGTTAATGTCATTTGTGACGAAACCCCGCATCCGAGACGACTGCCAAGAGTGTCCAATAGAAAAAGACGACGCGTACACCCTCTATGCACAATTTTGCTACGATTGGTCTATGAATAACGGAGTTGTGGTGTTCTCAGCGAAACTGAGATTGTGACGGATGTGTCAAAAAATTCAAATTACGTCGTCTAAACAAAATGTTCTTTCGATTAATCTATGAATAAAGCAGTTGTGGTGTCTCGGCAAAACTGAGAATGTGACGAAAGTTGTGGTGTTCTCAGCAAAACTGAGAATGTGAGGGATGTGCTGAGAGAATGAAAACTACACCGTCCATGCAAAATTTTATTTCGATTGATCCACAAAGAAAGAAGTTGTGTTCTCGTCAAAACTGAGAATGAGACGAATGTGTGAACAGCCTTTACAATCAGTGAGACTCAGAATATTTAAAAATGATGCCTCAATATAGCGTAAATACAAAAATCAAATGTGACACCAAAGAATTGACAAAACAGAATGAAATAAGAATAGTCACAGCATGGACATTCTTATTGTGATGAGATTCGGCGAACGGGACCTACTCAGAAAAAGTTAATGTCATTTGTGGCGAAACCCCGCATCCGAGACGACTGCCAAGAGTGTCGAATAGAAAAGGACGACGCGTACACCGTCTATGCACAATTTTGTTCCGATTGGTCTATGAATAACGGAGTTGTGGTGTTCTCAGCAAAACTGAGATTGTGACGGATGTGTCAAAAAATTCAAATTACGTCGTCTAAACAAAATGTTCTTTCGATTAATCTATGAATAAAGCAGTTGTGGTGTCTCGGCAAAACTGAGAATGTGACGAAAGTTGTGGTGTTCTCAGCAAAACTGAGAATGTGAGGGATGTGCTGAGAGAATGAAAACTACACCGTCCATGCAAAATTTTATTTCGATTGATCCACAAAGAAAGAAGTTGTGTTCTCGTCAAAACTGAGAATGAGACGAATGTGTGAACAGCCTTTACAATCAGTGAGACTCAGAATATTTAAAAATGATGCCTCAATATAGCGTAAATACAAAAATCAAATGTGACACCAAAGAATTGACAAAACAGAATGAAATAAGAATAGTCACAGCATGGACATTCTTATTGTGATGAGATTCGGCGAACGGGACCTACTCAGAAAAAGTTAATGTCATTTGTGGCGAAACCCCGCATCCGAGACGACTGCCAAGAGTGTCGAACAGAAAAGGACGACGCGTACACCGTCTGTGCACAATTTTGTTCCGATTGGTCTATGAATAACGGAGTTGTGGTGTTCTCAGCAAAACTGAGATTGTGACGGATGTGTCAAAAAATTCAAATTACGTCGCCTAAACAAAATGTTCTTTCGATTGATCTATGAATAAAGCAGTTGTGGTGTTCTCAGCAAAACTGAGAATGTGACGAAAGTTGTGGTGTTCTCAGCAAAACTGAGAATGTGAGGGATGTGTAGAAAGAATGAAAACTACACCGTCTATGCAAAATTTTATTTCGATTGATCCTAAAAGAAAGAAGTTGTGTTTTCGTCAAAACTGAGAATGTGACGAATGTGTGAACAGCCTTTACAATCGGTGAAACTGAGAATATTTAAAAATAATGCCTCTATATAGCGTAAATACAAAAATCAAATGTGATACCTAAGAATTGACAAAACAGAATGAAATGAGAATAGTCACAGCATGGACATTCTCATTGTGATGAGATCTGGAAAAGTTTCACTCACCATTCCGTTGCACAACGACACCGAAACGGCTGAATCCTCATCCCCTTTGATCTTTCCCGTGTAGAGACACCCATACATCCCACTACCCTGCTTGATCCGATGAGTGAAGTTATCCCCGACGTGCGTTATCTGCAAAAACGTACACCTTCACGATCTCAGATTTCGTGTGAGAACGGTCACTCACGTGTAAATCCTTCGCCAAAACTTCGTCGTTTTGCTCCAGTTCGAGGAAGAGTTTTCGGCCGAAAGCGTCGATCACATATCTCGGGTGAGGATCCCACACTTCCGCCTCTTTCTGTCTGAAATGACCGCTGTGGTGTCTCAATGGAGGCTCATCTGAGAAATGTGACAGGTGAGACTTGGGAGGGCTAGAAACAAGGCGAGTTTACCGTGATTGTTTCGCATCTGGTCGAAGATGATGTCATGACTGTGGAGAGGTTGGGGGCTGATCTTGAGGGGTTTGACGAACTCCACTTCGTCGAAGTCGTCCAGGTGAGTCTTCTCGATGTATTCTGGAAGGAAGTGCGACAGTGAGAATAAGAGATAAAATCACAACAATCACAAAAAAGTGAGAAAGTGTAGGTGAGTGAGAATATTTTGTAAAACAAACTCAAAACACATTTTTAACTTTCTGAGAATATTTCTGGCAATGCAGTAAAATTAATCTCACATTTTTTGAGAACATTAGCAACACACTGAGATGGAGAATATTTTGTGGGACGAGTTACGATGCACTGACAATGATTTTAATTTTTTTCTGAGATTATTCGTGAGAATATCGAAATAATTTTTTTTATATTCTTTGTTGTTCTCAATATTTTGGAAAATATTCATATTAGATGGTGCATGTTTACGAATTGAATTTATAAATAATCTACTAGGATTTTCCACCAAATTAGAAACGCTTCCTCCAAACCATTACAAAAAAATTCCATTATTGACTGGAACACTTTAAAAATATTTACATTGTAACAGTGTTATTGAATTTCTTCGATAGAATTAATAACACAAACGTTTTCCCTATCAGCTTCCTTCAGAACTATTTTTGTGAGCTTATCAAATCGTGGTCATAAAAATAGAAATTGTAAAACAAAACATATCAACCATAAAAAACAAAAATATTCCATTTACTCCCATTAGATTCCGGCTGAAACGTTACGTATCTCGTTATTACTTCATCAATCATTTTTCCTCTCATGGACGCTATATTTGTGTCTCTACGATAACACATGACATGTAAAATTACTTTTCAATGTCACACTCTCAACACTGACTTCATTAATCCCCGACCAGACACTAAAATGACGCAAATGTGACGGACCGCGACCAAAATCATCCAATTCCCTGACATGACCCCCTAGCACTTTCCATTCATGTTAATTAATGAAAAAAAAAATCGCTACGTCGCGGAAGTTACGAAAATCGGCCGGTGCTGAGTCCCACGGAAAAAGACTGGAGTAAACAAAACACGACGGCAATTTAACGCGGCGTAAGCTATACGATCCATCGATGAGGCGGCCGCCCCCGGTGGCGGCGGCCGTAACCTTCCTCTGATCCGGTTACGAAGCGTCTTTCGAGAATTGGGCGGCGAGAATTTCAATGCCGACTAAGATTGCGGGAAAAACGGTAACACGAGGAGGAGTGGGAGACGAGGGGGAAAATGGCGGACGGAGGGGAGGCAAAATAAGTACTGCATGTACTACAAAAGAAAAAAAAACTGATAATAACTGGTCTGGTTTTGTTTTCGGTGATTCTAGAATGTCAAATTTCATGTTTTCACCAGAAAAAATAATTTGAACTGATTTAGAAATCAATATCATTGGGTGCTGCACCCCACACTGTCGCCATTCATCACGTCGACCCAGATTTCCAATTGATACTCGCAGAAGGAAATGTTTTTGTGTTGTAATTATTGTACCATGACGACCACAAATCGCACGTACGGGATTTATTAAGTCCCGGGAAAAACTGACCAACGCAATGACTTGCACGAGTGGGAGACGACACTTAAATCTTCAAATGGGTGAGGTCGCGAGTTCGTTGCATAAATGATGATTATGGATTTTAAGCACTTCTTTTTTTCCCAGATCCTACCGAGCAGCGGATTTGCATTTTATGGATAATCTGCGACGGCCATAAACAGCATCCATGGCACCTATAAAATTTTAAGAATGATGGAGTAAAGTTGTAAATTAAACTAACAAGGAAACAATACTAAACCAGTTGAATCATTAAAGACGTAATAACAATCGTAAAGTTGACTGTGGAATCTTTATCGAATTAATTTACAACTGCAATATAAGTTTCTCGGGTATGTAAAGTCAGTCAACCTTTCTCGGAATTTAAAAAAATACTATACATTGTTGTCCTCTTGAATGTCGAGTGTTCTTGGTTTTTTTTTTGTACAGATGAATTATAATGGTTAAATAAAAACTCGTAGCAAAAACTTTTTCATTTCTGACTTTAGCCTATTTTTCTTAGAATTTAATTTTGAAAAATTTTCTAGCCGAGGCTTGCAAACAGACGAGGACAAAAGACACTTTTTGGGAGAGGTGCACATTAATTTTTTTAGGCAACCGCACGACTACAAAGCGAAAAATTACAATGGTTTTTTTCAAATGGATAAATTTATTACTACACACCTACATATTATTTTTTTTTATAGTATTTGTTATCAGCTTGCCAACAAAACTAGAAATTTACTATTTTCAATACAATTACATACTTATTTACATAATTTATGGTGATAAGATCCGCCACGGCCAGCGTCCGAAAAAGTGCGTCCGAAAAAGAGTTACTTTTCGTCCGCTTGCGAGTACGTAAAATTACCGTTTTCATTCAGGATGCCTAAAAAAGTTATTGACATCTGGTCGTGTTGTATCAGTTGCATATTAATCTTGTTACCAAGGACCAAGTACAGATTTAAACCAACGACTGTTAAATGCTTCAGTTGAAGCGCAAACAAATCGGGAAAGAATAGAGAACTTATAGCAGTTATAAATTAAAGCAACAACACTTGACTTAAAACACAGACGCGGCGAGAAGGTTTACTGCTTTACAACTTTTGGCAGCTTTTCTTGGAATTTAAAGAACACTGTAGTTAGCGATACTGCCAAATCATGTTTTTCTTTAATTTTTCAAACAAATTTGTGATTTCTTCAGGTGACACAAATAAAATTTGTGAAATCCAAAAAGTACTCATTAAGTTATAAAATATCGTGTTTTTTGGTTATTTTTTGTATGTTTTGGGTTTGAATTGTGATTGCCTTATGATCGTTATTAAAGAAGTGACATTTCATTTTCATTTGAAACAACGAATCAGAGGATTTGTGCTTGAGTTAACTTCTTTTAGTCAACCTTTCCTAGAACTTCAAAATCACTAGATTTTGACGACTCCTCGACTGTCAATTTTTCTTCCAAGTTACCAGATAACACTGCAGGATTTATTTTATGGTGACACTGCCACGGTCTTAAACGTTACACATAGCTTTTATAAAATGCTAAGAAACATTGACCAAGCTGTATTTACTATTTTACTACTTTCGGGAGCTTTTCTTGGAATTTAGGAAGCACTCTAGTCTAGCGATTATGCCTTTTTTTAGTCAACCCTTTCCACAATTTCCAAATCACTATATTTCAACAACAAAATAACCAGATAATGGCGGCTGGAGGGGAATTTGTTTTACGGTCACACTACAACGGCCATAAACGTCACATATAGCGTTATAAAAGCCTGAGAAACACTGACCAAAGCTGTAAATTAAACCAACAAAGAAATGATACTTCTTTTTTTACTTGAAAGACGTAGCGAGAAGGTTCAACTCGGAACTTTAGGAACTTCTTCTTGGAATTTAAGAAACACTACTACAGCCTAGCGATTCTACCAATTTGTGTTTTCTTTTTATTTTTTCTAGACCAATCCCAGAAGCTCGTCCTCAGGTATTGCTCAACTTTGATTGGACGTCGTTTCTTGCTTATCGCTTAAGATAGGACCTTTTTTCATTCAAATTCAGATTATCACATTTACCCAAATACTCCCTTTTTTCTCTGGGGAGGCAATTCTGGGACACCCTGTATATATTGTAATTTTTGTCATTTCTTTTTTGTTCGTTTTGAAGGGTTGACAGAATTTAGTCAACACTTCCCAGAATTTCAGAATCACGTATGTACATATTTTGACAACTTCTCCACTGTCATTTCTTTTTTCCAAAATAACCAGATAATGGTGGCTGGACATAGTGTCTATAAAATCCAGAGAAACACTGACCAAAGCTGTAAATGAAATCAATAAAAAAATGATATTTGAATATTTCTCTTGAAAGACGCAGACTCGGAACTATCGACTGTTCAATTGAAAAGGTCATCAAGTAGCCTTTGAATTTTTCACAACATTGTGAAGATGTAAATTCTTGTATAGTACAATTCCACAGAAAACGATACTCAATTCAAAAAAAGACGTTACACTCGCAAAACACAACTGACATGTGTCAAAGACGGCAACATTCCTTTTTCGCTTTCATAAAAAAGTCATAGCCAAGTGGATGAACTTTTCATTTGAACACCCGTTAGTTTACAAGTTTCGGCAGCTTTTCTTGGAATTTAAGAAACACTATACCTAGTCTGGCAATTCTACCAAGTCCTGTTTTGCTTTAATTTTTTATTCTTCGTAACATCCAAAAAAATACCCAAGAAGTTATAAAATCCAAAAAAACACCCACGAAATTACAAAACTTTTTTTTCATTCTCACTTGCACTTGAATCGACGAGTTGGAGGATTTGTGCTGGAGTTGGCAGCATTTAGTCACCTTTTCCCAGAACATAAAAATGACTATATCGTGCCAGGTTCTCAACTGTCATTTTTTCCAATTTGCCACATAATGGCAACTCGGGGGAATTTACTTTACGGTCGCACCGCGACGGCCATAAACGTCACGTGTAACGTTTGTAAAATCCTGAGAAACACTGACCAAAGCTGTAAATTAAACCAACAAAGAGATGGTACTTAAACCCTTCACTTGAAACACAGACGCGTCGAGACATCTGAATGGGGGCCTCGTGGCAGAGCCCATAAATCCCAATTTTGAATCCTTTGTCGGTTGAATTTACAACTCCGGTCGTCCTTTCTCGGAATTTTAAAAACCCCACAGCCTGTGACCCCGCAATGGCGGCCGGAGGGGAAGCACCGCGCAGCGCCCTCTACACCGCTCCGGTTCCGTTCGGGGAATGCGATGTGGTGGATTTTTACAGACTCGGTGGGGTTTTTGCGGTGCAATAAATCCCGGTACGGCCCACGCCTGGAATGCCACAACTCGCAAGAACCGTAGTGCTCCGCGTTTTACACTGGGTGCATTTTTGCGCGGCAAAAACCCCGCGCGGAACGCGCTGCAGCAACAAACAAGTGACGTTATTTTATTAATAAACACGTGGCCCGGGGCAAGGTTGAGCACGTCTCCACGCTAATTTTTTCCTGCTGCTCGTTGTGCAGCCTCCGCTCGATCGGACGCGATAATTACTATCGACGACTTTGTTTACTACGAAACCGAAAGTTGAGGTCGGTGCCGGCGAAACCAGATCCGTCCGCGGGAGAAGACACCACCGTCGTCGTAAAAATAGCCAACCCGCGCTGACCCCACGGCCGTTTCGCCGTTGATAAGATAAGCCGTCCATTCAGTACAAATTACGATGTAATTAGTCGTGATTAGTCCAATTTGCGTTACTTTAATGTAAATTTATCGAATGACGTGAGCCGGTGGGGGCTTTGATCCGGTGTGTAATTTTAACCGGGAGCGCTCTCGATGCTCGTAAAACCATTTAATATTCATATGGACGAACAGATGTATAAAAAATTTGTGATTCGGAACCGTAAAATCGTTTATTTATAGGTTTTAGTTGGCCGGGTTGCTACATAACCGATTAGTGTCTGGTCGTGCAATAAAAATACCGAAGAGACACGGTACGGATGATCGAAAAAATCCAATAATCATTTTATTTCGATTATTTCGTGGTGGTGATGTCAGGCCCAGATCCAGAAATATTCTGAAATGCGGAAACCACCAACAAAAAACAAACCGAACGAAAATGGGAAAACCATAAAATCCGTATTCTCAAATAATTAAAACGAACTATCAATAGCACAATGACAATATCGTTTCTTGTAAACGCGAGCATATTCTTTTAAAAATATGTAAATCACTTCATAAGATTCTCAGTTTTTGTGAGAAGTCGGATATGAAACACGAGAAAAGTGAGAATACTATGATCACAAGTATTATCCTGTCGTATTGTGTTGTAAAACATTCCTTATATCACATTTATTTGCCCAGGAGATACAGTATTCTCAAGCAAGATAAATGGTGGATGCGCTGACATAGAAGTATTCTCTGCGTCCAGTTAAGTTCCAGTTTTAATAAAAGAAAAATGAGTTAAACATATTGTAAAAAGGAAGTTCCGACAACATCCACAAATTAGAATGGTCCAAACAGTTTTCAAAATTAAAGAATATTTTCGCATACTCTCGATATGTGAGGATATTGTATGATTCTACTATTAAATAAGCATAACCTCTCGTCTTTGGCACAAATTATAAATCGACAAAATTTAAAATGAGAAGGTGAGTATTCCAGCCAAATATGTTTAATACTCGTACAGAACGTGAATATTTTATAAACCTCGTTAAATCGAAAAATATTCTCACATACTTTCATTTAATTAAAATATGCTCCCCTAATAGCATACTGAATATTCTCATACACAATCAATTCTGTAAAGGATTTCGTCTTTCATGAAGAGTAAAAAACATTAAAACATTTCCAACAACATAACGCTCATAAATGCTTTAAACAGCATATTTGTTCTCAATTTTACATGAGCCTCTTTCTGTCTAAAAAAAATTATGAAAATTGTGTCAACGAATATTACAAATCGTCTAATGCTGCCAGCATTCAAGAATATTCTCACATATTTGTTTTAGTTGCAATATTCTCGGAGAATAAGGAGATGAAAATATTTTAAAATTAGGATGGAGACTTAAACATTCTCACTAACAGCAAACTTGAATATTTTCATTTTTCCGAATATCCATAAATGTTTTAAAGGCCATTTATATTTTCAGATCAAAAACTACAACAAATTTTACACGTCAAAAGTGCCCACAAAAATAAAGAAAATACTGAAAAGCTTGCGGTTCAACTAAAATATTCTTTATGGCAATATCGGAGCTGCTCAAACTGTGTTAAGATACATATTTTACAACTTAGAATCTTAGAACTTGAATACTTTCAATAACAACAATACTTGAAGATTGTCATGGTTCCTCCTAACATCACATGTAAAAATAGAACACTGGAAAAACGAACGTTTTTGAATATTTTTGAATATTCTCACATATTTTCACGCTTTTCGAAATTTTCTACATTTCCAAGTGACAAATGTAATATGAATATGTAAGAAAAGACAAAGAATTTGGAAGTGAGAAAGAACATGAGAATATTTCGCGTACAAAAATACCTCAAAATATAATTACATATATTAAAGTAGTTTAAATCTTTAAACAATAATTAAAGAATATCTTCAAGAAGATTGTTATTTTCCATTTTTCTTCAAAAAACTTCTTTAGAAAAATATTTGTTTAAAAACTGAGATAGAAGTGAAATATTCTCATAAATTATCGCCACAATGCTGAAATATTCTCACATTCTGGGACACGGAAAAAATTTAAGGTGCGTAAGTGTGATTGTTAAAGAGTCAAATTCTCAGACGTGTTCGATTTAAAATATGAGTCGCTTTCGATACGCTCAAATCCGATTAAAATATTCCCCCGAATCTATTTAACACATGATGTATTCTTAATTTCCTTCGGCTCGCGTTTAAAATATGTTTCAAATTTTTCACGATCGTTAAAGCTTCGTCACTAACAATAAATAATCTGGAAATATGTTAAACATTAAAGTTGAATAATTAATCAGTTGTCAACTGCAACATTCCCGGAATTGTAACGGGCTAATTTAATACCCTTAGGGTTTACCGACATAATTTCTGGTGTTTAAAATCTTTCAATATTTCAGCCGGGAGATTACTATAAATATTTTTTGAAGCCGTGAAAATTAACACGCGATAATATTTACATAAAATGTTCCGCTGATAAATCCTCGGCAACGTTATGGATTGTGTGCAGCACGAATTGAAGAAATTTCATTTTAATTAGCATAAATTTAGAATATTCTCACGGATAAATCTGGTGCTCGACACACAAACTGTTCTGTTTTAGTTTTTGGGCTAGACGTCGAATAAACAAGAACAGTTTATTTTTCTAAAATGGGGGGCAATGCAACAGACCACCTTGGACCATTTAGATATTTATATTATGAAAACGACGACCCATTTCGTTATTTATACGATGCTCTTACAATTTACTGATATTTGTATTGGCAAAGTGTTTAGAATATTACTTAAAACCCGTTCGAAAATAATCAGCGCGCGCAAAAAAAAATTACATAATCTCATCCGACAAACACGTCTGTAATTTTCAAATTAACTCGATGATGTTGAAGTGCTAAACAGACAAATCGCCGAGAACAAAAGCCACGCGCATGATTTCATCCCGCAAAAAAGCAATCATTTTTATCTCGAAAAACAAAAAAATCCCGAACAAATTAACACGTCACTCAATCCTCAAATGGACACACAATACGTGACTCGTACGGTGAAAAATCGTGAGCCTCATACTGTGTCAGTGGATATTTTATCGAATTGATCGAATTATACGCGTTAAATTGATGCTGTGCTGTCATAACAGGTCTATTCGGCATTGAAAACGACCGCCAATGCTGTTTCCTCATTCAGCACTTTCACGCTAAGGTGAGGCCAATGCCGCATCTTTCCGCCACAAAAAAGGCGAAAAGGCCGCCGCAGGGGAGGCGAGATAAAGGCCCCGGGGGGGGACCCCGCGACGTCTCGCCGCTGTACAATGGCCGCGCGAGGGGAAACCGCGACGTCCCGCCCTCGGATAATGGCCGCACGAGGGGAAACCGCGACGCCCCGCCCACGCCAGGGGTGACTGCGACGTCCCGCCCTCGGACGATGGCCGCGCGAGGGGAAGCGTCCCGGCAGACCCCGTGGAGCACGTGACGGGGCGGTGCGCATTCCTCTGCGTCTGTCAAAGCGAATTTCGCGAATTTATAAATCGCGTTCGGCGCGAGATAAATGCATGAAACATGAGAGAGTAGACGAGAGTATGTTGTGTGTGTGTGTGTGTGTGGTTTTTTTTATGATAGTATGAACGAGCCGCGGCTCGAATACTAACACGGATTAACGGTGTCGAGACGACACGTGGTCGACTGTCGATAAGGTCGATGATCGACATCGATCAATCCTCGTTAATTACCGAAAGACCACCTGTTCGGAGCACTTTCGCGACAGCTTTCTAAACGGCGTCGCGACGGCTAAAAATACGCCGGTTTTACGACCGTCTCGCGATTTATTAATTTGTATTTAACGAGGGACCTTCATCTAGACCGCACCAAATAAACAAATCCATTATGGTTGAGTGCTTTCGGTAATAAAATCATCCCGAGTTGAATAAAACATAAGTCTTGCAGAGACGTAATCCGAGATCCCAACGGTCTCGTCGGGATTTACTAGTCCCGCTGGTATCGAGACCATGACTCGTGTAAATAATAGGCTGTTGATGCTAGACACTGCCATTAGATAGAGCAGGAATTTCGATAGGGAATTCTTCGCGAATTTTGCTCGAGTTGAAAACGCAAAAACGACACAAAAAACAGGTGATCCCACGAAGGTTGCCTTTGTTTCCGCAACCTTCCCCAGCAGGAAGTTCGAATTTTTTCGCCCGCGAAGTTCCTGCTGGCGTGGGCACGGATTATTAAAATTTTATTCAAATTCTTCGTTTGGGCGGCAGCGGTATCGGCTCAGCAGGAATTGCCACATTCGTGCCGACCGTTCGCGATAAATTTCCCACAACACACCCCATCGTTAAAAATTCGAATGGCTCGCAGGAATTCGTCATTTTTACGAAACCGTACCATTAAAAAACCGGTTCGGAATAAATCTCCTGCAGGAGCTTTTGCCGATATGAAATATTCTTTGTAGTCGGCAACAAGTGATTCTGACCTGACCCAAATTCCTGCATTTTGCTCTCGCAAATCGGAATTTTCAATTCCTGCAGCCCCACGAATGCGAGATCTTTCTCAATTTGAACCAGTTACATTATTATTCTGTACATTACGATGACATTGAACGGTGTGCTTTCTCAGAAATCTAAACATTAAAACAATTCCTGCCGACTGATCTTTTTTTTCTAAATCAATTATTGCACTATTATCAACACACCTGCGGCGAAGATTTATTACCGGTTAATTACGTTAGCAATGAAGCAAACTTGTTGCATTTGTTGCTGAATTCGCGCTAATCGAAAACTAATTCGAATTTAACCTCCGCTCATCTCAATTCCTATTTCGCAATTCTTCAACAAAATGTACAGTTAGCAGCCTTCAGATTTGAAAAAAAAACAGGTGATCCATTAAAACTGTGTCGATCACTAATACTAATTGAAGGTTTTCGGAGCAGAATTGAAAACCAACAAATTGAAGATAAAAAATTCCTGCTGCAATTCCTGATGTGAATTAGTCTAACACTATAACACTTGCTAAATAATAATAATGTTTATTCGTGCCGGTAATTAACATTAAAAAAATCTTCGTAAAATCATTGGTCTCGATTCTGAATTCCTGCTGCTGTCATAAAAAATTAAAAATATTCTTCTTTACTTTGGAAAATTTAGTACTAATGAGAAACAATGGTTTCTGAATCAGTTTTACACCAGAACCAATTCCCTTCGCTGTGTGAATTCCTGCTGTTTGCTATATCTGTCAACTATTGGTGAAGCAAAAATTTGGAGTAATTTGAAACGGCAGCTTAAAATTTAATGAACTCGATCGAGTCGCGATAAAATTCCTGGAAGAACGCCACGAATTCCTGCTAACGGAATTTTAAAAAATTCAAATGGGTAAAAAACAAAATCCTAAAATAATTTAAAGGGGAGAATAGAAATCCTGGAGAGTATTAAAATTGTGGTAGAAAATTTCCCGATTTTAAATTCCTGCGGACTAATCTTGAAAAAGTGCCAATCAGGAAAAGTGCAACAAATTTTGAAAATTGAATCTGGATGGAATGTGTTTTTGTCTGTGCGAATTCCTGCTGCTATCAAGTCAATGTAAACTTGTCAATTGGTCCAAATCAGTGTGCATCGCAGGAATTTGGCGCGGTTTCGTGCAACAGGAGCTTAAAGCTTAACGAACGTCCTCTGCTAGCAAGATATCAGCCGCGATAAAATTCCTGCTGAGCGCCACCCGATTCCTGCCGCGACAATTCAAAGCTATCCAACTCCTGCTGTCTAAATTTACGATCAAACGATGCTAAATTGGTCGACCGTCCCCTTAATTGTTGTCATCTAAATTTTACTAACGACTTTTTAATTCACGGAGCGAAAACCTTGGCTCGTCCCATTTCCGAACGAGATCGCGGGCGACATTTTCACGCGGAAACCGAGCGTGGATTCACGCCTAGGCGATCATTAATTACTATAATTGTTGCAAGGTAATTATTCAGCGATTTACGGATCGCCAATAAACGAGCAGAACAGCGAAAAAATCCGGCAATTTCACTTTCTATCCCGCCTATTAGCATGCGAATCATCAACTCCGGCTATGCAAATTAAATCTGTGTACGCAAATTTCGTTGCGCAACGTCTTGAATAACGTAGAAAGCGGTGGTGCGGTGGTGATTTTTACGTCCTCTAGGCTTCACCCATCTCTTGCCAGGAATGAAAATAAATGGCGCCGAAACGGCGCCGATCGGAGACCTTGTCGCCCGATCGAAAATAGTCCCTCGATCGACGAAAAAATCGCAGCGCAAGTTCAAACGCACAGGCAAAGGGCAGTGACTGTCTGTGTGTATTTTTTTTGGGCGAAAAAAAATTATTTTTAGCCTTGGCGCTGTCTCCGCTATTGCACAATCCGTAAACAAATTCCCAACAGTTTACAACAAGTCGGTTCGAGATTTATTCCATAATTAAATGGGATCCGTCGTCGACCGTTCAATGGCGTTTATTTGTGATATTGTCACTAACAGCAATCAATTTCGTCGAACAGATGGCGCTCTTCGATAAAATCCACGGGAGCGGGGGCGGCGCCGGCAACAGACAGCAGCAGGAATCGGGACCGCCGAATGAGTTGCAGAATTTCGGGCGATTATTATTAGCACCGAAATTGTCACCGTCGCGGAGTTTCGGACGAAAATAGAGGAGGCGAGCTTCGGACGCTGCAGGAATTTCGCCGAGACAATGTGCAATTGACAACCGTCCAAACGACCGACTTGTTCGCGTCCGACTGAGAATTCTGCAATTCCTGCAGGTTTGGATTCGGCCGGGAATGCCGCAAAGATTTTTATCGCGGCTAATCTCCGCTAGCAGGAATTTTAATAAGATAATTTCGTCGACGGTGTCCGTGAGAAATTCGCTCTATTCCTGCTATCGAAAATTCACGTTTTGCCGAAATCGAAACCAAACAAAACCACAAAAAGTTCGATCGTATTAACTGAACATAAATTATAATAAAGTCTATTCTGGTTGACACGAATTAATTAAAATTCAGGAATAATTTTGGCGGAATTTTTGTCGCGTTCTATTTTTAATTTATAATTTCCAAATAATTTTTTAAAGCGGCATTATTTGACCTTTTAAAAATCCGAAGCGTTTGATCATCGTTTTATAAAAATATCTGGTTTTAGACGTTGATTGTGGTTAAGTTCAAAGACACTATAAACTTGGTAGAGATCTGTTTGAACGAATTGACATTTCTGTGCGTTATTTCATCAGGAATTCACTATAATCTGAACTTATTAAGAAGTGAATTCGAGAGCTAAAAGCTTCAATGTGAAAATCGTTCACAAATCTATAAAATTTTCTTCTAATTTATTAGATGTGGGAAAAGACAAAGACGGAAAAACTTGACCCCTAATCTCAATGGTTTTACGACAGCAGGAATTCAAAATTCATGTTGCTTTTAGATATTCGTGTCGCTACAAATTCCAGTTAGTTCACAAAAAATACCGACAAAGGTATTCTTCTCCGGCAGATATGTTATAAGAATTTTGAAAATTTATATGAATTCGAATTAGAAATAAAAAAAAAATTAAGTGCTAAATAATTAACTAATTTCAGATTGGCTACAATTCGGAAATCATAATTTGAGCCTTAGTAATGAATTTTAAAATTTATTGTGAATTCAAAACTGGGACAAAAATTTATTCATAACCGCAGGAATTTAAAATTCATGTAAGTCAGGAGTTCGGTAATTCTGTGTACAAATTTATGCCGTGTTATAAAAAATGCCGACAAATGTAGTCTCGTTCAGCAGGAATGTGCAACAAGTGTTTTGACATCGTGGTATGAATTTAAAGTTAAAAAGAATTGAAAGCAAAATTAACCTAATGATAGCAGGAATTCAAAGTTCGTTCATTTTTAGTTCTCCAGCAGGAATCCGAAAATGAAACTGCGAATTTAAACTTAAATTTCAGGTTTAAAAAAATTTGCAAAAAGATTTGCTACGCAAAGACGTTTATCTCTTTATATAAATTTCTGCAGATTAAATTAAAAATGTAACACAGAGTGTTCCAAATTTTTAATTTTTGAGGAAAACATTTTTTTTGCTGCTTTTAGTCTTCTACGTTGTCCCATAACCTCGTAGGTAAAATTTCGGCATATTTTTAAAATACACCCTGTATATCATATTTTGTAAAACATACACCAATGCGGTTTCCATGTTTTAAAGCATATTTCCTATAGGTTATTTCGCATTGGCGTACATTTTATAAAACATGATATACAGGGTGTATTATTTTTTGACATAGAATTTTTTAAATATTTTTTCCGAGTTCTACATGAAGCCAGTAGCTCGCGGTTAAAGTTTGGCCGGACATTTACCTAACACCCTGTATATTTTATTAAATTTACATTTGCCAACATCAATTTACGTTACAATTTGCAATGTCAAAATTTAACAAGTTATAAGGCAAAAATTTTAACCCCTGTAAAATCATACAGAGACATAAAAAAAACGTTTGATTGCGATTTTGCGTCGATGTTGATATGGGAAATTGCTGTGTAACATTTTTTGGCAATAGTTTTGGAACACCTGTATAAATTTCTTGTAAATTCAAATTTAACAAAAGCTGAACGTCGAATTCAAAATTCGAACGAACAATAATTTATTTTGATAGGAATTCCTGGCACTATTATCAAAGCAAAACTTTAAACACAATCAATGTCAAAGTAGTAGGAATTTGGATTTATTTTATCACTTTCAGATGTTCAAATCTTATCATTTTCTTCTTGCAAATTTCTGTTGGTGTAAAATATGACAAACACGTTCTTCTTGGCCAGGAATAAAAAAAAATGAAAGTGGCAATCATAACTTCAGATTAAAAAACATCAAATTAGCTTCGTAATAGCAGGAATTTAAAAGTCATGTTCTATTTTGAACATTCTCGTTTTGGCAGAAAATATTAATTTCTTGTTTAAATTCCTGTTTCTATTGAAAAAAAAAAGCATAAATGCGTTCTTTTTGGCAGAAATATCCAACAAACTTCAAAAATTCTGAACAAAAAAAAACGTAAAGTACTAGATGTTCACAAAATCAGCAAGAATTAGCATTATCTTTGTTTAAGTTTGGTGGTGTAAGAGAATTTTAAAAACGCAACAGAAAAACTACCTCTGCCACCCCAAACACGTGGCTCATAAATTATGTTCTGAAAGGTCCTTGACTCGGGGGTGATTTTTAACAGTTCCACAGGCGAGAGAGTGAGTGTGGGCTTGGCAGCTGAAACCGACAGGCTGTCCAAGGTACGAGTACGAGAGTGACGGCAGGTGAATAATTGTGATCCGGAAGTGGTGTAGTGAATAGAGATACAGTTACCAGGTGTGTTGGTAACTGGGTGATAGCAGGTTTGGGCAACCTGGGCTATAGATCAGTACCTTAATGCGTAAAACCTCCCTATACCATGGTATGATTCCTGAGCACCGGATGTCCGGGTGGGGCACCTTTGGCTCATGACACGGCTAGGCCGTTGACCGGGCGCGTTTCGTAGAGACGGCTGGTGGTGGCAACCAAATGCATCGATCATACGTGCTTGATTAAAAGGTTATGAGGTCATCCCGGTCCCCAGGTACTGAGGGGGCATAGTAACGTATGGAAGTGGGTTGTAGGCTCATACTCTGGCCGTGGCGGTCTTCCTCTGTGGAGACTGCGGGCGGGCTGTGCACCCCAAACTGCACACGGGGCCGTTACAGGTGCTGCCAGACCATCCAACGCAACCCCGGAATGTAGCGCTTTGAAGACGACGCCCGTGGTTCGAGCCCCTCATCATGATCGGGCTAGGGGGAGGAATCCCCCGGGTGAGTCACTGTATGACCTTGATTCGCGACAGATGTGTCAGGTGTTTATCATTTACATGTTTGTACCGTCCCATTGAGCAAACCCGAGTCCGGACCTGTGCTTTACCCTTTGAATGACTGAATGAGGTGGAGGTGAGTCCGATTGTAGATTATCGTATGACTGTAGCTGAGATTGTCTAATTTAATGTGTACCGATGAGTCTGATCGGTTAATTATCAAATATTGAGGGATAACGCCCTTGGGCAAAAATCAAGTCTTACAGTGGGGAATATCTATTATCTTCGAATAAATTCCTGCTGTTGTATTGTATAGGAATTCAAAATTTCATCGCACAGCAGGAATTCGAAATTCCTGCAGTAACGCGGACAAATCCCGACACAATTGTACCTGATGTCCATCTTCATTACTTCATATTTTAGAACCAAACAAAATTGAAATTTTCTCCAGCAGTGAAAATTCTCAATTCTTGGAACACCTGCTACATTTAACAAGCAAGTGCAAATTCTGCGTTAACAAGAAATCTCTCATAACCAATCTGTCAATTACTGAATAACCACACTTTCGAAGAAAAAACTCTTGCATTAACTGGTCAGACGCTTTTTATCGGTCTCGGTAAACGACTCCACAAATGGTCAAATGGATTTAAATCTGGGCCTCTCGCTGGTAATCCTATTTGTACACTCGCGACGGACCGCTTTTCACATAGTTATCCTTATCGAGAGCATTAACCAATCAACTCCACAAACCCCGATTCGAAATGACGATCTTCATTCACATGAGCTAGATTTTTTCCTGTCTTTTCTATTCTCTCAATCTTCACATCAAATCTCCGCCAAGATTCGCCATACCGAAATTGAAATAATTAACAGGCGTGTCCAGACATGCGTCCATCTTTCTTGACACATACCTGCAAAGGTCATCTAGCGGTTCACGGTATCATCTCCATGTACGCTCAATTGGACCCAGCTCGGGGAGTCGTGCCGGCTCTTTCGCTCCTTATCTTGTTTGCATCTGTCAAAATTTTCGCCTGATCTTTCTGCTTCCACTTTTATCACTTCCACCGATGATAATAATAATGGTGATCGGTCTATTTGCACAATGCGGAGCAAACAAAATATAAAAAAGAAACGACCCAGATGCGAGAGAGCCACGATCTGGTGGGATCAAGAGGCGTCCCACAGGGCGCCCCTTGGGTCCCTCTGTTGCGGCTCTAGCCAAGGTGACTCGATCTCGACGACAAATTATTTTCCAATTGCGAGACGAAAAGCCGGCGAACAATGGCCCATTAGGGAGCGAAGACTCATTGTTTCCAGCTGACAATGCGTCCATTAATAAAGAGAGGAGAGACGTTGGCGGACCGTCCGGCATGTGGAATTCCGATTTAGCGCCGCCATCCCTATTAAACTGTTTGTAAGTCATCGATATATTCGAGCCAATTAGGCGAACATCGTCGTTAACACACATCAATTCCGATCGTGATTCACGCGAGGGAAACGATCTCGGAGGAGCGACCATCCTCGGCCCAGACATCTAGATCGTCGCGACCCAGATGGAGCTGGGGCCCACCCTGCGCCGCCCCCGCGTCGCGGGGCAAGGTCGCGAACGGACAACCGCCTCCTTATCGCGGCGTCGCCGCCTTGACCCTCTTTCCGCCGACGAACAAACATCGCTGCCTTCCCGCCGTCTCAGAGAACGCAAAGTCAAGGACGCCGCCCGGAAAATCGCCGCCCATGGCGCGGTGCGTTAGCACCGACGGGGCCAGTGGCGTAACAAACACAAAATCCTCATTCCAATATTAATAACTAATTAGTTAGCAGACATTACGGACGTGGCGGTGCAAATTGATGTTAATGCGGCGGATTTTTAAGGAAACAGAAATGCCAAAACGTGGTTTTTACAGATAAAAGGAGTGATTTACAACGTGTTTGATGATGAGACAGAGCCTACTGTGATGAGCTTTAAAATGAAGCTAAATGAAATGGGTTATGACATTACTTATTCTGATGAAACGCTGCTTACGAAATTACGCTTTTAATTAGGAGGTCTGGGATGGAAGAATTGCGATAATGGAAGACCCACGGAGGAAAAAAAATGAAAATGGAATATATCGCTCATGTTCCAAAATATCGGCAAGGACGGCCAACGATATTTTTAGATAAAATATGGCGTAGTTAAAAGAACACATAGATGGGACAAGATTTTGGTTCTTGAGGTAAATTTAGATTTTATTGGTGGCAAAGACTATTTCAAAATTTTGAGCTTCGACTGCCAAAAATTATTAGGACGGACGCTTTGATTTAAAAGAAAATTGATTCACAGTCAAGTTTTAACTACTTATCCAACTATTTTACTGTTGAAGAACAACAAAGAAAAATTTCAACTAAAAAAAAATAGAACTGAAAACAAAACATCAACCTAGAAAACCTAAACAATAAGTTAAAGCCATGTTTTTTTTTACGTTGGACACACTGTTCGATTTCCGTCAAAATGAACATGTTGCTAAATTTCCCGCGACGTCTGAGTATTCTTTTTTGCAGACTAGTAAAACTGACAACAATGCACTAGACATTAACGCTATTTATAACCTCAAACTTAGAAAAACATAACCTAATTCAACGGACAGCTTTACTACCAAATTAAATGCAAAATTTCCATAATCTCCCATTATGTCAAAACAACGTGAATGCATTTTATAACTGAACTTTCAGATCACAAAAATATTTTTAGAAAGTCGGTTTCAATTCCGGAGTAACGAATAAAAAAAGGACGATGATGGAACCTTCACAGAAAAAAAGTAAAAATTGAATACATTACTCAGATTCAAAAATATCGTACAGAACTGACGTCCAGCAATGTGTTTAGATGAAACATGTAGGATGCCCACGACGTAATTATAAATGGACTCAAAATAAATCACCCATAAAAAATTCTATAAAAACTCGTAGGACAAAGAAAAAAATTTGCAAAAAACATAAAGCTTTGGTCGACTTGATCAGAAACGAAGCGAACAAGCGCGAAAAAAAATTAGGAAAAGTGTTTTCAATATGTGCTTTATTTCATCCGAAGGTGGACAATTTATTACATCATTATGCGTTGCTGACAGTGCCCATTCTGGTGAGCTCGTAGCTTGACAGTGATGAAAAGTAGGAAGGAACAATATCGCACCACGCATTCAGGCAGGATTAATTTATCATTGCGGATATTATTGTCAAATTTGATCATGAATAGTGAGTGCATGTGAGAAGACGCACGCCACTGGAGGCGGTTCTGTCTACATTAAAAATTCCCATACCTGGCCGTGATTTATTTGTGTTGAAAACACTCAGAAAGCTTCAAGTGAGCGGTCATCGTTGCAGTCAGGAGGGGTATTTAGGTACGTTAGCGATACGTCGCTTGGTAAAAAATGTAGAAAAATAAACAGTAGGACAGTTCCCCCCTCGGTCACGTTAGTGCCGGTGGCAAGGCCGCGGTTTGTTTTGTCGAAAAATTAACATCGCCTCGGCGAGTGGGAGGAGATGCGTGTTTTCCCCCCAAAAACCCGCCTAGACAACTCGAGATTCGGTTATCTCTACGGTCGTAAATCCTCACCTTTCTGGCTGACAACGGTGGTCGGCGCTTCGGCGGCGGCCCCCGGCCGCTTCTGTCGGAACGCTCCCTGGCCCAGCATCACCCACACCGTCACTATCACCGCCACGAGGACCAGGATGGCCACGCACACTAGTCCCGTGGTGCACCGGTGCCTCAGCTTGGGGCCCATCTCGTCCGCACGCAACGTCCGCTCGCGATTACCTGTTGGACACTCGCGAAATCGAGGAGGCAATGTTCCTGTGGGCGCCGGCGGTGCAGGATGGCGGAAGGACCATCGCGATCTAGTCAGAGAGCACGCACGCACCAGTACATTTTCTACCCTGAAACAAAAACAAACAGCTGATAACGAGGGCGTTCACCCGGCGCTGACACCGATCCGGCGAGCGTCGCTATCCGGCGCGAAGGACCAGCGCCCGAGCGAGACTGCCTGGCCCCATCATAGACGGCACCCATCGAATTCTAATCTTGAACTTGGCGAGCCGCGCCGATCCGATCAGGAAGAAATAAAAGCGGAAAACGAGATCGAACTAACCTCAATTCCATTGATGGAAACATAAAAAAAATAATAAAATTTCGCAACGGCAGTAAAGCGGCGGTTTTTATTGTGAATTCAACAGTTCGGGCGGCGATCGCGGCCGGGGGGAGTACGCGACACGCGATTTTCCGCAACGCTAGCTTTTATAGTAAATTCAACACTCATTGTACGAACTAAATTTCCTGTTTAATGGCTCGTCCGTTGACCTAATAAATGAAATTATGAAACGTTCGCGAATTAAAATAGCGCCCGAACGAGGCCGCATTCAAATCCGGACCGATAGGAGGAAGCGTTCCGCCGCCCCCCGCCAATTAGCGCGCCCGCTAATTGGAAACGGTACCACATGTGCCGCCGATCGAAATATAATCGCCTTTTATTTACGTTTTACTATACGTTTCCGCAACATGTGCCCGCCGGATTACATCACCCGCCGAAAAAGCTTCCCGCCCCCGGCGCGGTCGCTCCGCCGAGCCGCATCAATGGGCGCGATTTATGAATGGAGCGGCGCGATTGATTTGCTTTTTTGCCACTTACGTGGTCCGGTGTCCCTGGCGTACTATACGGGGTGGCCACACACAGACGGGACGATCGCGCCCCCGCTCGACTTCCACGCGCTGTACTTTCGCAACGAACGCTCGACGAAGACTGCGCCGGTGAGCCGGACTGGACTTCGGTGGACTGACTTCTCCCACAAGCGCTGCTCTTCGCTGGCGCACTCTTTATATGTGAAAGAATAATTAAAAAAAAATTGCAACAGAGGTCACTCCGCCGAGACGGACGACGGATCGGCGTTCGGATTTGTAGCGGTGCGCGATTTTTTGCTAAAACTCCGATTACCGATTCGCGAGTCCCACCGAAAACCACCTCCTCTTCTGTGCTTCACCGGTGGCTCGCCTCGTCTTCCTAACCTACCTTCCGGCGATAAATAGAGCTTGACCCCGCTCCCGTCCCGTTTCAGATGACATCCGCGCAATGTCGAAAAAGATAGTGTTTAATTAATAAAACGACATGATTTCTTTATCGTTTCTTCAATAAACAATAATACAATAACATGATTAATTATAATTTCCAATGATTATAAAATGATTTGTTGGATTATCAACTTATTCTTCTGCACTTTTATAACACAAATTCAAGCTGTTAACATAAGAAAATTAGATTATCGAGAGAGAAGGTCGAGGAGTATTGGATCGCAGCCGGCGCGGAATCACTGAAATTCTTTGCTAGGTGTTGATATTCCTAACGCTTCTTCGTAGCCAGACGTCGGTTTCTTCTTGCTTTTCGTTTTGCCTTCCTTATCTTTCTTCTCCTTTTTGTCTTTTTTCGGTTTTTTTGATTTCTTCGCGTCGCCGTCGCCTTTCTCGCGGTGCTTGCTACTTTTCTCGGACTTCTTCTTTTCCCCTTCCTTGTCCTTGTCCGTCTGAAAGGATACAACACGTCAGACTTCCACTTCGAGGAGGAGGGAATCTCGGATTTCGGGCTTGCGGGATGGGACGGACAGGATGACAAAACCTCGTGACCTTGCAGTTCATTTAACTCTCTTATTATTAAACATCGAATTCATTTCTGCGTCAACGAAACTTCACACCGAATATATTTATTTCTATTTTCTCGCCCGACCTTCGGCTCGACCTAGGCTCGCTCTTTTTGACTCATATTTTCACGTTTTCGCGCTAAATTCAATCTTATCTGACACGTACCTCGCCACAAGTTTACGAATTCATCTATTTATTTAAAAAAAAATCCTAAACAAATTCATTTTTTGACTAATAGTTCGTTAAATTTTGATAAATAATTCCTTCCTTTTCCTTACACGTTTTAAATCTTGGAGATTAAAAAACCCAAACTACTCAATGAACAATGACTTTCCATTCATTATTTTATCGTATTTATATTACTAAATGTTTTGTTTTTAAAATCTATTTTTATATTTAATCTCGGCTGGTTTCTTTGTTATGAACTTTGGTAGTCTTTCGACGATTTCTTGTTTTTCTTTCCCCAATAATTCTGCTCCACACTGTTTACATCTCTTTTCACCGTTTTCTTTCTAGAACTCTTTGCCCACATTCACATATTGATCTGTCTTTCTACTTATTTTCTATTTTCATTACAAAAAGAGAAAAACAATCATTAACTGTTATTAAACATAATCGTGTTGTTTTCGTGTTTAGAATCTACTTTTTTCCTATTTAATTGTCTCCCAATTTTGTCTGTTTTTTCAACCACCACTTTTCAATACAAATATGTATGTATTAATTTTTTTGCTTCTATGATTACATTCTTCTACACGCCAACCCAATCTATTTAAAAAATCAAATTAAGATTGCCGAAAAAGTCAAGTCTGAACTGAAAAAACCAAAAATGTCACCTACAACAGTCGAAAAAACACAAAAATCATAAAACAAGAACAACTATCAGTTTCTTCCCAAATCAACTTTATAATTCACCTCAGCAATACTTTAACCACCCAATATAACACAATAACACCAATTTTCGTCTAATTTGAAATAAATTAGTGAACATTTGCGAATTCTAGTTCGAATTTTGACAAATTGTAGCTGTAAATGTGACATTAATCAGTGTTGCCAACCTGACATGTCTTTCACTGCCACTAATTTTATCACGGCCCACTTTACCTTTTATTTCGAGAAATTTAATTTTGACAGAGGTCTCAAGGTCAAAATAAAACATTTACCACTAGAAATAGAGAGAGGAAAGTTAAATAAACTTTCCGAAAGTGAAGTCCAACGTAAGTTTTACGTAAATTGCACCTATCGAGCTATTCTAATTTGGCGTTTCGCCACATCAAACACATTACGTCATTTTCGCTCCTTTTGATCTAATTATTTATCTATTACAAATTCTTCTAGATTCAAACCCTTTTCTGTCCATTCTAGACCGTTCTCGATCGATATCGCTCAAAAAATTGCCAATCAAATCCATGTGTGTCAATTAGCACACGTGTATTCTGTGTTGCCTACCGCAGTTTCTTTTTACAGTTCTCTACATGCCTCGCTTTCTAAGAAACATTTCACTGCACGGTCTGTTCTATTAATACGAAACGGCCTAAACTGACCAGTAAATTATGACTAAACGATGACTAATCACTCTTCTGGCGGGCTGCCCAACACAAAACAAATGACTAAACCTCGTCTACCAGGTGTGCAAAAGAAAACAAATCAAACCTTCGCACTTGCTTTCGTCGATCGCAGCGCCACCACTCGACTACAACTTACCTTCTTCTTCGACTTCTTCACTTTCTTCTCCTCCTTTGCCTCGGTCGCTTCCGTCACTCCCTCGTAAACGGGAGGTCTGCAACAATGCGGTCAAAATTACGCAAGTGTGAACAATTAAGCGACTAACAACTCCAAGTCGATGTTGAGCGCCCTGTGTGGGTCGTCGACGTGTCCGTGACTGCTGTCCGAGTCCGACAGCGTCGCCCCCTCGGGCAGTTCCAGTTCCCTCTTCACCTCGACGACGGGTCCCTCGTTGACGTTCTCGTCGGACGAACTCTCCGACTTGTGTTTCTTCTTCTTGTTCTTCTTCTTCATCTTCTTCCTGCTGGCGTTCATGTTCAAGTACTTGTCGGAGCGTTTCTGACCGGCGACTTTGAGCGGCACGCTCAGGTCGATCTCGGCGACGGGGATGACGTCCACGTTGGTTCCTTCGTTGATGATTTTGTCGCCGTCGCTGCCTTTCAAGTAGTGCGGGTTGTTTTGCTGTTCGTATTTGCGAGCCTCGCGACTCTTCCGCAGCTCCTCCTCGGTGGGCTCGGGCTGGTAGCGCTCCGACCGGCCGTAATCCAGCTTGTCGGACTTGACGAAGAGGTTGTCCATCACCTCGTGATCACTCTCCGAGTCGGAGTCCTCTGGGGGCTCGTTGATCCACGCGTCCAGGTCCAAACTGAAAGCGAAGGACGCATCCATCAGATTTTACTCTTTCGGAGTGTTGAAAAGCTAATCGCAGGGAAAATATGTCACGGACGATAAGCGAAGTTGTTCTAATCTGTCAACACCCTGGATATTTGTGTCAGGAGCACAAATGATTGATTCATCAATCACAATGGCAACCGTGCTTACGATTAAAATGAATTGTAATTATTCTTGTAATCTAATTAATGTTGATAAGACGCGAACGACGTTATTTATGGCTCAATCCAATGGTGTCAAAAGTGACGCTTGTAAAATATGGTCGTACAATTAATTATAATACGGATTTCAGTGGAAATGTCGCAGATTAAAGCTCCGTCTCTGATCCTTACCCTTCCGGCAGGGGCACCTTCTTCTGCGCCTTGGGAGCCACCGGATTCAGCTCGCCCCCGAACAAAGCCAGAAGATCCGCCGCCACCGTCTCGTCGCCGTCCCTCTTCTCGACCGGATCGTCGCAATCCATAATTTTGTCGGCGTCGCCGCGCTTCACCTTGCCGATCTCCTCCTTGACTATGTTGACGATGACGAGCGACGTGCTCGACCTCTCCTGCACCTCCAGCTCGCCCGACTTCAGGCTCTCGTGCAGCTTGGCCGAGATGTCGTCGCACAAGCCCACCACCTCGTCGTACTTGCCCTCCAGCTCGTACCCCCGCATCACGTGGGCCAGCAGCTTGACGACGTTGTGGATGAAGACCGACTCGATGTGTTGCGGCAGCGATTTGTACTTGAGCATGGAGCGCAGCGTCTGCTCGGGCTGCTTCAGCTCGACGGCGAACTCGCCGCACAGCCAGGCCGCCGCGTACAGCACCTCCTGCATGATGGTGAACTGGGAGGTGGACGAGTAGACGTCGAGCAGCTGCGCCATCTCGCAGACGGCGAACGGCCGGATCGCCTGGACGCGGATGCACACGTCCATCAGCTGGGCCCCGATCACGTGGCCCTGCTTCGACCCGAACTCCATCTGGGCGAGCTCCACCAGAACTGTCACGTACCACTCGAAATTCGTTATGAACTGGTAATTGTTCTGGGAGCAAATTAAAATTATCTTGCTCAGGAGCTCGTCGCGGTAGATCGTCCCTTCGGCTTTGTCCATGTGAACCATCAACTTCTTCACGATCTCCATGAGATTCTTTTTTGACACCTGCACCGAGATTATGACATTTATCGCTGAATCACCGGACCCGAGAATATGACATTTGACGTCATGGCACACTATACTCACCATTCCATACAACAAATCCAAAGCCCTCAAACGTATTGACTCATCTTTATCTTCCAAACACTGCAAAATCAAGTCTTTGTGAGCTTGAACGCTCTTAGGGTGAGTCTTCAGGATCTTTGACATGGCCAACAAGCCCAAATATTTCACTGAAAAAATTACGCTCAGTCAAAAAACAACCGTGATCATTGGGCTTACAATTCTGATCAGAATCTTCGATCAAAATCCTCAGTTTCTGCACGCACAGTTGTATGCTGGCGGCGTGATTTGGCATCCCCGACGAAATACTAATCAGCACGGCTATGACCGTGTTGATGCATTCATACAGCAGACTCATAGCGGAAGTGCTAGAAAATTTGAGGTTATGTCAGATTTATGTCAACGCTAGAGTCAGCAAGCTCTAGCACACCTACCTGTGTATCAGATTGGTCAGAGGTTCAATCAATTTTTTACCTAGCCTAGGTTCTAACGGGGTTAGGGCGCCAAACTAGAAAAACAAAAAGCAGTGAATACCTTGCGACGGTATTGACCAAAGGCAGTGTCAATTTCCTGCCCAATTGGGGCTCAACCATGGTAAAATGTGAAAACTGTTCCATTAAAAAAAAAAAAAAAGATTGAGGGACCGTCGCACTCACCAGTTTGATGATTTTTATCAACATCCAGTTGTTGGTGCTCGTGGTCATCAATTTGAAAAAAACCGGCGCCAGACTTAGGTAGTTTTTCGGGTTTTTCCGCGCCAACTCGCAGACCACGTTCACGGCGGCGGATTGGACCCCCGGATCGGGGTCCTCGAGTTTTTCCTTCAGTTTTGGAAAAGCGGGACGCAACGCTTCTGGATATTTAAGGAACACTTTATACATCATCAGTACAGCTTTTTTCCTAATGTACGGTTTGGTAGAACTCAACTGCAACAACCCCCGGTCGAGACTGTCCGAATTTAATTGACAAAAAAACGTACCAAAGTCAAAATATCGTTTGAAAGATCCCTGGCCAGGTCCATACTGATGTAACAACTCAACGAGGTCAAGGCCAAACCCGCTTCATACTGATTCTGTGAATTCAACTCTTTCCTGATCATGTTGGTGGTCAACATTAGCAACTGCAACCGAGCGGGTCAGTGAAAATGGAGAGAGTGGAGCGCGCCTCACCTCTGAATCACAGTGGAATGACTGACTAGCCGCCAGGTAACCTATCCGCTTCAAAGTAAACTTACTGGAGCTCATCACTTCGATGATGTTGAAGCCGGCCCACGAAATGTCGTAACCTAACATTTGCAACTGCAACAGAACAAATCACTGACGACTTCAGCGAGTTGAGGTGAGACTCACGTAGGTCAGTTTGGCTATTGCGTTGCTCTTGACGGACAAGTTGTCCTGTCGGAGCTCCTGTTTTATGTCTTCCATGCATTGCGATATATATTTGGCCTAAAAACAACGAATCTAGACTGACACAAAACATAACCTCAAAAACTTCACAACCTCATTTTCCTTGTTATTACGTATTCCCCGGACCAAGTCGGTCAGGTTCTTGTCGAACATGCGTTCTATATTACCCTTGACTTTCTTTAAAGCCATTTTAGCACTAGAATTCGGCAAATTTGCATTAATCTGAATCCCGACTGGAAACCGCTTACTACTCTCAAGTCCTACGATTCTAGCGATTTTCTTGTTCCGAAGGACTTGAATTTCACTTTTCTCATATCACAGTATTTTTTTCGAAGAGTACACAAGCATTTTACCCAAATAAAGTTTGTGTACTTATCTCAGCCACGTTACCGATGACAGAATTGACAAGTGACAGGTCACAGTAGCGGCTCGTCTCTGGGGGCGCACTTTCAAAAACTAATTTCAACCGCGACGAGGTACAAAGACGCGCGAGAACGCATCCGCACAATTAACAATTTTTAGATTTACGATTGCGTCAAGTGACGAGCCTCACAAATTGGATTTGTTGTAGATCGAGGCATGACATAACCTCAAAAAATGGCGAATCTGGGGGCGAAAATTAACCAGTTCCTCAACAGGAGGTCCATCAAGTACGGTCTGCCGTTCCTTCTAGTCGTCCTCGGGGGCTCGTTCGGTCTACGAGAGTTTGCCCAGTTAAGGTATCAATTTTCTAAGGTTTCAAGTGTTAAGCCTGAAGAGTTCAAGAAGTTGGGGATACAGATGAAGAAACCGGGCGAAGTGACGCTCGAAACGGAATACGAGAAAATAAAGGATATGGATATTGACAATTGGGAGCAGGTCCGAGGGCCGAGGCCCTGGGAAGAACAGACAAATAAATAAAACTCGTTTTGTTAAATTTTATTTTAATTGAATAACTATTACAAATAAATTTGTTTTTCAACGTATTTAAGTTTTATATATTTTATTCTACATTTTTACTTGTTATTTACGAAATGGTGAACTAGGACCGGTGGTCTTGTTGTAACCTAACCTTACTTTTAAATGTCAAAAAAATGGGGCTTTTTTAAATGTAATTTTTACTTTTATTAATTGCGTTAGGACTCAGTAAGAAGCAATTTGGTTCATTTTTTTAGTTATTTACTCGAAAACGGATGGCACGACAAGTTACGTATCCAATCTGTCTTGTGCTTAACAAAATGCAGAAGAGCAAAAGAATTTGAATTTCGAAAGCATCGTTTACTTAAAGAGCGAAGTATTCTTGAGCGGGACTTAGAGCATGCGACTCCTGCACCATCAGGTCTTTCTTGCCCCCTTTTCCCGTTTGTTCTTATCCCATTTGAATAATTTTTAATTCGTGGAAAAACTCACCGGAACAAACCTTTCCACATAATTAATCAGAAGCGATCACGCACGACATGTCCATCTGTGAATTCCCGAGCGTCGTGGCGCAGGTCGCAGCTTTTGCATGTCCGAATGGTCAGTTCACTTCCATCCGGCGGCGATGCTTGTCGCCTAAGTGTGCCACAGTAAAAACAAGCGCGAATTAGCATTTCGACTCGTTTTGGGGTAAGAAAACTCCTGTACCCTCCGGTCCACCCCCTGTCACTGGTCCACCCCAACCGAGTCGCCTATTAAGTGTCCCAATAGCTTATTAGAGCGCTCGTCCGACATAATTTTGTTGTGATAGTTTATGTTACCCTTAGTGACCGCTCTTTTCAAGTTCAAACCGTTTAATAATAAGTCAATCGATAATTCACAAGGGGTCTACTTATCGCACGGGGGGTGGAGGCGGCGTAACCTTGCCCCACTTCCCAACTCGTGCACTCGCAATTAACCCGAATGTTTTCGATTCCAGTTAAGGAATTTACATGTTCGAACATGCGAGTGCGTTCGGTCGAAATGACTCACTTTCTGCTTAAGTGTGACATGTGTCAACATGTCACGGTTAATTGTCCATCGATTGGATCGTTCCGCTCCAATTATCTAATGAATATTTCAGTTTTGTTGGTATTTGCCTCAAGGGTGAGACGTTGCATGTCGCTCGTGTTAAATTCGAGATTGTTGACCCTCAAGTCACATAAATTATCCCCAAACGAGGGAAGGTTGTTCGATAAGTGGATAGTTTGCAGATGATGCTTTGAAAGCAGCGAGGGTAATGGCGGAGAACGTGAAAGTCATCGTGAGATGTCGTCCCATGAACAAGAAGGAGCAAGACATGAACTGTCAATGCGTGGTGAAGATGAGGAACTGCGTGGTGGAGACGTGGGACCCCAGCGAGGGGCCCTCCTTCCCCAAGCAGTTCACGTTCGACTCCACCTACGACCAGGACTCCACCACCGAAGCGATCTACAACGACATCTGCTACCCTCTAGTCGAGGTACTGACATTCCAGAGTTTACCCCCTTGAGACAATTTCTTCTTGTAGAGCGTCCTGGAGGGCTACAACGCCACCATCTTCGTCTACGGCCAGACGGGTTGCGGCAAGTCGCACACCATGGAGGGCCACAAATCGGACAGCCCCGAGAAGGGCGTCATCTCGCGCGCCTTCGAGCACATCTTCGAGGCCATCTCCGTCACCACCGGTGTCAAATACCTCGCCCTCATCAGCTACCTGGAGATCTACAACGAGCAGATCAGAGACTTGCTTTTGCCCAACGACAAGATCACCGCCTGCGCGCTCAACCTGAAGGAGAGCCCCACCGAAGGGGTCACCGTCCCTGGACTGACCTCCCACCCGGTGCACAACGCCTCCGAATGCGAACACTTCCTCAGCCTGGGCTCGAAGAACCGCATAATCGGGGCCACCCTCATGAACCAGAACAGCTCCAGGTCGCACAGCATCTTCACCATAAGCATCGAGCAGATCACCAACATCAACAACAACGAGAGCCTGAGGAAGGGGAAGTTGAACCTGGTGGACCTGGCGGGGTCGGAGAGGCAGGCGAAGACTGGAGCCACCGGGGACAGGCTGAAGGAGGCGACTAAGATAAATCTGTCTTTGAGTGCTTTGGGCAACGTTATTTCGGCGCTGGTGGACGGGAAAGCGAAGCACATCCCGTACAGAGACTCCAAGTTGACGAGGCTTCTTCAGGACTCTCTTGGAGGCAACACGAGGACGTTGATGATCGCGTGCGTCAGTCCTTCGAGTAGGGATTATGTGGAGACGTTGTCGACGTTGAGGTATGCCAACAGGGCGAAGAATATCCACAACAAGCCCATAGTGAACGAAGATCCGAAGGACACCATGTTGCGTCAGTACCAGGAGGAGATTGAGCGGTTGAAGAATCTCTTGGGGAACCAGCAGTTGAAGATCGAGGAGGTGTCAGTCGTAGAAGAAGAAGAACCTCCAGATCTGGACGCGCGACGCGACCGCTTGATCCAAGAGTACCAACAGGAAATGGAGAAGTTGAAGAACCTTCACGAGAATGAAAAGCACGAAAAGGAAAACGTCCTCAAGCAGATCCAGTCGATCAAAGAAGAATACGAGCAGAACATCCAGAAGCTCAACAGCGACATCCAAGAAAAGACGCAGAAGGAGCTGTGCAGCAAAGAGGAGATTCTGGGGAGGATCGAGGCGCTGAAGAAGGCGATGATCGGCGGGGAGAAAGCCAACGACCAGGAGCTGTCCGAAAGGAGGAAGCGCAAGAAAATGGCGGCGGAGAGGCGCGCCAGCGTGATCGCGCACCTCTTGGCGAAGATCGACATGAACGAAGACAGGGAGATCCTTCACAATCAGTACAAGGACATCAGCCAGGAGTTGAACTTGAAGACGGAGGCTCTCCGGAGGTACAGACACAAAGTGAAGAGCCTGGAGAAGGAGATTTCGGACATCCAGAGCGAGTTCGAGACCGAGAGGCAGGACTACCTGGAGACGATCAGGAAGCAGGACCAGAACATCAAGTTGCTGTCGCAGGTTGCGGAGAAGATGGCGAGTACCATGAAGAAGGAGTGCAACTACAGGTGGGTGCGGTGAATCCAGTCTGTGGTACGGCTGGCAGTACTATGTACCTACTAGTCTGGTGCGGCAAGCCGTACCGCCGGTGTTGTATTTTTATTTAGCATTGTGTTGGCAACAGCGATCTGGAGACCATCAAGGAGGAGGCGGTGTGGCTGGAGGAGTCCCAGAGGTACAAACTCCCCGAAGTGATAACCCCGCGGACCAAACTGCCGCCCCCAGGTGAGTCCCAGACGTGAGAGTAGACGTGCCGCGTCATAACGGTTGTGTTTAGGTCGCTTGCACGACATACAAACGGCTCCGGCCAGGTTGCAAGAGTCGTTCGACGAAGAGCTGTACGATAGAGATTTTTTAGAAAAGGTGATGCTCAAAATTCAATTTTCAATTTGTTTTCAATTGGCTTTTTAACACGACAGTCAGGGGCGTTACCTCGGTCTTTCCTTTGGTTTTTGTTTATTAAAGCACGCCCGTTTTTGTGCATGCCGCACCAGGACAGAACCACAATCGAATGTCGGCGGGAGAGCTCGAGGTAAGGCCTCTGGGGGAGGGCGGAGACGGGGTGTGGCGGTAACCGGTCGATTTGTCTACAGAAACTGGAAAAGTCCGAGAAGGAGGACATCATAGGAAGCTACTTCGCTCCGACGACGAAGAGGGCGGCCGAGCTGTTGAGTCAGTCGTCGAGACTCGACGCCAATCGAGTCTTCAACACCTGGAGAGGTAAGATCGAGGCGCGGTAATCTGGATGCTAAGTCGACGCAGGCTCCGTCACGTTCACAGATTTCGCCAGGAGGAACAAGCCCAAGTCTACGGAAGACCACGAAGGGGGCCGGCCCGGCAGACCCCCGAACCTGAGTGGCAGCTTCAATAACCTGTGGCTGAACGGTAGATAGGTGCGGGGCGATTTCTAACTGTGACGGGTGGATTTTTACAGGGGCAGAGGGAACCTCGAGGAAGCCTCTACGACTTGAAGCGTTGCCAAACATCGATAGTCATCGTAGCAGAAATCAAAGACTAAACTCGTTGGACTTTTTGTAACATATTTAGCGCCTGTGTGAGACATTTAAGCAATCTGTCGATTCAAATTCGATTTTGGAACGTACAAGTCACAGCGTTTTTGAGGTTATGTTGATACGTCAGTCACGAATCAGTACGTTTCGATATTGAACGACCAATACCCTGTCCGTGTGATACGTTTGAGATTTTGAAGATATTTTATTATGTATTTTTATGAGAATAAAGTACATTACAAAACGGTGGGTTAGTTTTGAAAATGGCGGTGCCAGAGACACTTCCTCGTTTTCCCAGTTGATGTATTCCCGTTTTGGTGTTTTAATTGTTGGATCGAGGGACGAATGAGGTGGTTGTTAATTGCGGTGGTGTCGAATACGCTCGAGTTGGTTTGTTCGGATTGAAATGAAGGGGTTTGGGGGTTGTTTGGGGCGTCGGGGTGTGACTTTAGTCACGATCATTTCAAAACCGGCTTTCGCAGCGCCCCCTGCAGCGGAAAAAATTGTAACGTCACGTCTATTTATGGAAGGCCGACGCTTGATGTTCTCGTTGGCGTTCGTGTAAAAAAGTAACGTAAAAATCAGTGTGAAAAGTGTAAAAAGTGTTGGCGGCGATCCCGGACGAGCCCCTGACGTTCGCTGGAGCGAATCGGCGACATTTCGTGCGGACGGAGTCAAGGTCGCCTTTAGCGCGGTTCTTTCACCGCGTCTTTAAATGTAAATTGGCCCGACGAACGCCAAGGTAAGTCGTGCGTTGCCGCCGGAACCGTTCCCGACGCCTTTTTCCAGATGGTGGACGTGGACAATTTAACCGACGCCGAGCTGCGGTCGAAGTTGATTGAGTTTGGCTTCCCAGTAATGCCCATCACGGGCACGACCCGCAAGACCATGACGAAGAAGCTGAAGATGCTGCTGGAGAACAAGAGCAAGATCAGCAAGGAGAATCGGCGCTCACTGGGGCGCTACTCCAGCGAGGACGAGAGCGACTCAGACGCCAAGTCGGCCAAGAGGGACAAGTACAAGCGGGCGACGATGGCGGCGCCGCTGATGCAGCCGCCGCAGGTGCGCAAGCGGCCGAGCAAGGTCGAGCCGACGGTGGTGGAGCCGCCACCCGTCAGAAAAGAGGTGAAAACCACCACCACCACCAGGACCACGAAGATCCTCCAGGCGGCGCACGACGAGTTCGACACGGGGTCGGAGTCCGACGAGGTGGCCGACAAGTACGGCGGCGGGTCGAGCTTCCGCAAGGAGAGCCCCGCGTTGAGCGACGGCTTCAAGAAGACGCCGTCCCCGAGCAGGCTTCCGCCCAGCTTCGCGTCCGCGTCGTCGGCGGCGGACGCGGCGTCGGACAAAATCAACCAGATCAGATCGAGACTGTCACAGTACAACTCAGGGTATGACAAATCGTACTATACGTCACCGACGGAGGATTTGTTGAAGGAGAAGGAGAACACGCCGTTCTTGAGCAACTTCACCAAGAGGCTGTCGCAGCTGTCGGAGAGCCCCAAGTCCGCGGGATTCGAGTACAAGAGCGACATCATCAAGGAGAACGACGTAAACGGAGGTGGCTCCACCAGAGCCTACCTGAACAGGTAACTGGAGATTTTCGTCGCGCACTGTTGGTACTGAATCTGGACGTGTTAGTTACAGGGCCACCAGAGGGCGTCCCACCACCTACGACTACCGAGTGCCCAACCAGAACATCTTCAAGAACAACTTCGTCCCGTTCATGGTGTTGGTCGTCGCGTTTTTGTTTTTCATCATCGTCGCCATTGTTTATTTAGGCATTCGGTCCGATACATCACTGGAAGTTACCGGTAAGGACGATGATAATGATTATATCAAAACCGGGGCTTAGAGTCGAGCGATCAACACTTTTTTTATAGTTTGTATCAGGAGTTTTTTAACCAAGAATAAAGTCTATCACTGCGATAATTTTTTTGTTTTAATCGTTTCCTCTTCCTCGATCCCGGGCGGCGACGATGGGAAAAGTGAAAATTTTCAATTTCTTGTTTGTTTTGCAGCCACCGTGCCTATTTGTGTTAAAACTGACGTCAACTCGAAGAGGTACGTCAACTGCGTCCTGGAGGACGAGGTCAAGCCGGCGATCAACCTCCTCAAGGCCATCAAGCCCGAGCTGAACAGGAGGGCCCTCAAAAACAAGTGCGACAACAATAGAGCCAAGCCCTACATGACCGAGAACGACACGGTGGAGTACGTCACTGCCAACTTCGCCGTTAAGGTGAGCCACAGGCGAGGTTCAGTTGTTTTAATGTCAGTAAAAAATTTCAAATAAAAAAACATTACAAGCAATCTGCAGGTGATTTTTAAAAGAAGCAAATTACGAATGCGTTGAGTGCATTCTAGGATGTTATTATCATTCTCTTATCAGTGACGGTTGTTGCTTTTAGGACAAAGCGCGGGTCACCACCGACCTGAACAACCTGGAGGTGTTGTCGTT
The DNA here is from genome assembly GCF_963966145.1 of Tenebrio molitor. Taxonomy (NCBI): domain Eukaryota; kingdom Metazoa; phylum Arthropoda; class Insecta; order Coleoptera; family Tenebrionidae; genus Tenebrio; species Tenebrio molitor. The sequence continues at coordinate 2,731,147 of NC_091049.1, forward strand.
CTTCAACCCCTCGTGCGGCGTGAGCGTGCTGCAAGTCCAAGAAGACGGCGTCACGTTTATCGAGAGCGCCATCGCAGCCGACATGGTGAGTTAAGTCTGTTTGAAAAGAAAATTAAGTAAAACGTTGAAACGCCAGGAACAAGTGGTTGAGGGTCGGCGCAACAAAGTGACGGCGTTGATCTCGCGCCACCCTTACATCCCCTGGAAGTGCTACTTCTACAACACGATCTGGTCTCTGCTGAGCGTGGTGAGCTCTCTCGTAGGGGGCGTGGCCATACTGTACGCCCTCAACGTCGCCTTCAAATGGTACAAACAGCAGCGCCAGAGAGAGCAAGAAGAGGAGATGGCCTTGGTGGAGAACATCATCGACGTCCTCCAGTCGAACGCCACCGACACCGGCGACAACTACATGGTGGTCAACCACGTCCGCGACATGATCCTGCCAATCAACGAGCGCAAAAGTGAGCGTCCCCGCCCCCCAACCACTCCCTCTCACGCCTTCTGTTCCAGACAAGCAGAAACTGTGGGCGCGCGCGGTCCAATACATCCACGAGAACGAATCGCGCATCCGGACGGAGGAAAGGACGGTGCAAGGGGAATACGCGGAGGTGTGGCGATGGCTCGGGGGCTCCAATCTCAGCACGTATGACGCGCCGTCGGTGTAGAGGGCGTGGCTGAGCGTTTTTGTTGACAGGTCGAGGAACAAGAGCTGGCAGGGCCAGGCGTTCGAGACGCAAGTCGGCTCGGTGAACAGTCTGCCGTGCTCGCCGACGCCATGTCTCAAGGTCAGAGGGATGGTGGAGGAGGGCGACCGCAACACCCACGCCATCAAGAAGGCGGTGCTGGGCAAGTGCGCACATCAATGCAGAATCTTGCACTGCGCGGTCGACACGAATTCGAACTGCGTCTATCTGAAGTGCGCCGATCCGAGCGACGCCGCCGTGGCCTACAGGAATCTCCACGGGTGGTGGTGAGTTGGCGGGGCGGGGCTCAGGAAGGAGTCTGACTGTGGGATTGTAGGTACGCGGGGAACCTGGTCACGGTCAAATATCTGCGACTGGAGAGGTACATGCAGAGGTTCCCGGACTCGCCGGTCAGCGGACCGCCATACCTACAATAAGCTAATTTTTTAATGATTAACGAATTAAAAACTGTTTTTTACTTTGTGACTGATAGTGTGTTATTTGTTTTTAAATATTAGATGAGCGACTAACTAATCGTTAAGTATAATGTTGAGCATAAGACAACTTTAATTTCATTTTAAACAATTGCGTTAGAAAAATTTAATAACTGTATTTTTCAATACGTATTAATACATTGTATTTGTATAAATTTTCTATTTTACAATAAAATTGTACAAAACGAGTCGTTTTGCACCTTTATTTTCAGTCACCTGGTATATGTGGTGCGACGATCACTCTGTATATTGACGAGAGTAGTTCGAACGATACGTCAAATAGTTCTGCTGTCGCGTGAGTAGGTTAAACGTGACCTACTGCACATTTTCGATTTTAATCAAAATTTATCGTCTCTTCAGGCAAGAATGGCCTACAATTTCCAGTCCGAGAGTGAGGTTAAGGAGTTTATCAAAAATTTAGGCATCGAGTACCGATTCGGGTGCTACAGCGAGAAAAAAGCCGAAGGTAAATAATGACATAACCTCACTTTTACCGATTTCGCAACCATGCACAAAACTGGCGAAATAGAGTGTTTGTCTGGGTAAAAACTCGAAATTTGCGCGTTTTTTAGTGTGCCATTTGCTCGCCGATTATTTAGAATCGATCGACAAAAATTACGAGAAGGCCAGTCTCGTTTACAAGACCACTTGCGACGACTACAAATATGCCAAAAGTTGTTCAAAATACGCCACCTACGCCTTATTGGGCAAGGGGGCGAAAAAATCAGACTTCAAAGCGGCGTACAGTTATTTTGACAAGGGGTGTGATCTGGGGGACCCTAAGTCTTGTTTCCACCAGGGATTGCTCCTGATCACCAGAAATGAGCAACAAGGAATTGCGCAGGACCCCATGAAGGTAGGTTCGATCAGTTTGTGTGTTCCCATTGATCATTTGCATCTTAGGGGATGTCACTTTTGGAGAAGTCATGTCTAGCAGAGCACAGCAATGCTTGTTACTACTTGTCAGGGATGTACATTGCAGGGGTGAGGAAACATGACAAGAAGGACAGTGGCAGTTCTGGTAGTGAGAAGGTTGAATATGCAGTACCCTCGGATATGAAGAAGGCATTTCAGTTTGCTTTGAAGGGGTGTGAGTTGGGGAATATGTACAGTTGTGCCAACTTGAGTCAAATGTACAAGAAAGGGGACGGTTGGTAGCGTGAAGTGGGTCAAAAACAGGTGCAGATGTTTTTGTTTGTAGGTGTGGAGAAAAATCCTGAGCTGGCAGCAAAGTACAAAAAGATCGCGATGGAAATGCAGGACGATGTGCAAGGAGGGAAAACCTTGTCGTTCCAGGAGGGGCTCACGTAGCTTAATCTAGTCCAAAAATAGTGATTAGTGTGTTTTGTAATGTAAAATAATAAATTTTACAACTTGTTAGTGCGGGGATTTAATTTGCGCACAGTTGGCAACATCAAACGTCAAAGCTATGAAGTGACAGTAAACAGATAAGAAATGAATCATGGATTTTAACATAAATTCAGTACTTTTTACAATAATTGCATTATTTTACGTAATTACAAGCGGTAAGTACGAGTTTCGTGGCGATCGTTCGAGTTTTGTTGTGTGAAATACGCTGAACTGCTTGAGTGTATAAAAGTGAGGTTAGGTGATTTGTTCAGAATTTTTGAAGTGAAAACTTCTTTAGGCGCGCCACATACATTTTATTCCCGGGCAGTGGATTAGTTTCATGCGACACGGTAAAATCGAGTTTTTTAGCGGAGCGAGCGAAAAACAATCAACTGTGCCTCACTTGTCAATTTTAAATTTTCATTGTACGTTGTGTTGTTACCTGACTGACCTCAGTGCAGAGCTGCGGGAGTAACTATACAGGATATTGCACGAGTGATAATGAGCCTGACGTAATTTAAAATGCAACCCACACTATATTTCCGAAAAAAGCTGGCTACAAAAATTAAAATGTCCGGCGTTTTTTGAAAATGTATTGTGGGTTGAATTTATTATTCCGTCAGGCTCATTATCACTCGTGAAATACTCTGCATGGTTTTACATAATATAAACGATAAAGAGACGACAAATATTGTAAGTTTACAGATGAATGTACGATTTAATACGTAATTGTCAATTATATGGCTTCAACAATTCATCTATTGGAAAAATTTGTGTATCAATATGTGAAGAGGAAAATGGACAAATTATCATAATACAGAGTATTGCTATGAAAACTTGTGTTCTGTTTAATATTATCGTCAAGAAAATAAAACTTAAATCCAAACCTAACCTCACAAATTTTGCTAGAGTGTACCTCTAAAACCGAACGTATTTGCAGTTTCTATTGAAAAATACAGATTTCTGATGTTTATTTAAAAACAGCATTGGATTTAATAGTTATTTATGCAACAAGTGGAAAAAGTGAATGATTATTGCACAACACGTCAAGTGCAATAACACTTTTTGCACGTGTTGCATACAACATTTTTTCTACGATCGAACAAAAAAAAACGAGAAAAAACCAACGATAAACAACAGTTCAGTCCTGTGCGTCGTGTGTGAAAAATGCACTTTTTGCACGATTGTAGACAGACTGTTGACAGATGCGTGTAATAAAGACTTTATTGCACAAGTGTAATTAAGAGGTACTTTTTCCACTAAAAACAATGCAATGAACACTCACTTTTTGCACGATCGTAGTAAAATAATATTAATTATTTATGCCTTGCTCCTTATTCCTCCAAGTAGGTACTATCAATCATAATAATATATTTTTTTTATAGAATAAGTACATATTACTTAAAATCAGTAACGAGCATCATAGAAGTTTTCACTTCTGTCGTGCGGTCTTAAGCACACACTCCTTTTTTTTCAGGAGATGCAATCCGCACGAAGGATAAAATGTACGAAAATATCGACGCCGCCAAGGCATGTTTTCGACGTATGAACGCCACCCACCAGATCGGTTGCACATGTAAGTATTTCCCTCCCCTTGTGACACCCTGCTACGGATAGATTGCAGCTGCTAGAGGGGGCTCCACCGGCGCCATCCACTACTGCACCAGCCAAGCCGACCTGGACTTCATCCTAAAAAACGGAACTGCGCCTCCGTACGTCCCCGTCATCCCCACGAAGCTCTTCAACCTAGCCAACATGAACAAACTGCGCCACTCGAAGAAGATCTCAGGGCTGCTGGTCTACGCCAACGACGACAAACTCGACGACTTCACGCACGAACAGCAGTGTCCTAACGTCGAGTCCGGTCTGAAGGACACGTGCAAAGCGAGCAGAGTGTGGAATCCGAAGGGAAGCGGCTTGCTGCACCAGGACATCCCCTTCCCGGTGTTTTTCGTGGAGAGCGAGGGCAGCATCGAGTTCGCGAAGGGGTGCTTCGAGAAGCACAACAACTACTCGTTCGACACGCAGCGCGACAGGTCCTTGTGCTCTCTGCAGTTGATCTCGTTCATGCACGCCACGACGAGCAGCTCGACGTGCATCAGGCGGTCAAACGCCGTCACCAATTTGAATCCGGTGAAGTTCTGCGACCCTCTCGGCGACCGGAACGCGTGGGCGTCGCTGTTCCCGCTGGTTTCGGGGCCCAACTTCACCGAGCCCATCAGAGACGTCAGCTATGTAATCGTGTCGGCGCGGTTGGACTCGACGTCGATGTTCGAGAAGACCGAGGGGGCGGTCGCGCCGGTCACGGGGCTGGTGGCGCTGCTCGCCACCGCCAAATATCTAAAGTCGATGCTGCCCTCCGACGAGCACTACAGCAAGAACGTGCTGTTCGTCGTGTTCAACGGCGAGACGTACGATTATATAGGGTCGCAGAGGTTCGTGTACGAGCTGCTCAAGGGGAACTTCCCCAGCAAGTCGAAGGAGCACCTTCCGGCTATCACGATCGAAGACATCGACTTGTTCGTGGAGTTGAGCCAGCTGAACAAGACCGAAACCGTCGTGGCCCACTACCTGTCAGGCTCCAAACCGAAAGACTTTGTGTTCAAATTGAGCACGAATGCGCGGGCGAGCGGCCTCAACTTGGACGAGGCCGAAGACAGTTTGCCCCCGGGGTCTCTTCACACCTTCCTCAAAAACCGGACCAATCTCCCCGGCCTGATCTTGGCCGACCACAAGACCCGCTACCTCAACCCGTTTTACAACTCCGTCTACGACAACGCCACCAATTTGAACTACGCTTACTTGAACCTGAGTCAGAGCACGCTCGTCGCGGAGGATTGCATTCAGACGCACGTCCAGAAGGTCGCCACGATGTTGGCGAAGAGTTTGTACACGGAAATCACCAACGCAAGTTATCAGGACGCTACTAATGACGTGGCAGATTTGCAATTTATCGACGAGTTGTTCTACTGTTACCTGCAGAATGCCAACTGTCGGGTCCATCAAGCCATACAACAATTGGTGAGAGCGTTTGTGAGTTGTCAATGCAAGTTTATCTGTTGTGTTTCAGGAGTTGCGAAAACAGCCGCTCAGTTTGTACGTGGGGGTGGAAGTCGTGTCCAATTTTATTACCAAGCTGGTAGGGTTGACCTTGGCGTGGGTTACGGCCGACGTCGTCGACGAGACCGGCAAGAATTGCACCAACGAACCAAAGAACTACGTGAGTTTGACGAAAATGAGGTTATCTCGGTTTTGACATAACCTTACTTTCACAGAAACTAATTTTAACATATAATAATCTCGCTTTTACAAAATTCACCAAAACAAGGTGCCAGAACGCTATAATGCCAATTGTCTCTTGCAAAGATCCTCTGTTTAAAGGTACAAATTGCTTCGAGACAATCATATTCACTGTTCAACTCGCTTAACCGATGCTCAACATAACCTCACTTTTATTATTTGTATTTAAGCGCAACTTAAAATCACTGTAACATGTATTTTACGTGTGCAAGTCTTCGTTTCTATCTTAGATCGTACGATTGAAGGCTTTTAGAATTGATATTCAAATTGATTTGAGAGGGATGTAACATAACCCAACTTTTCGAAAATATTTCGGTAATTGTTCACTTTAACTACTTCTGGAATTTTCGCGTTTTTTCTGGCTAGACAGCCTCAGGGCGTCCTCCTAGATCGTTTCCCATCATTCAATCCAATTAACAAAATCATTATTTAAATTTACAAAATTATTTAGACAATCATACCCAATTTTCAACTTGTTTAGCCGACGCTTAACATAACCTCACTTGTACTAATTGCCTTAAAACAAACCGTATAATCACCGCAATTTTTATATTATCCGTGAAAGTGATGATTTCTAACTCAAATCGTACTTTTGAAGGCAAACAGAACTGATTTTCACGTTAATTTGAGAAAGCTGACATAACCCCACTTTTCCTACTTTTACGAAATCGCTCGCAAATTACGGTCACATTTGACGAAATACCACAATTACCTACCTTCAATTGCGATTCAATCGTTGCGACATCGTGTTGATCGATGATTTTTTTAAAGTCAGGTCCGGACTGGCCCCGAAAACTCGCACGTCTACATTTCTTTTGAACGGTAGGGGCGCCCTCATGTGATGAATTTTTCAGGCCGTGCGCTACTACAACATGTCGCGCAGTCTCGATGATCTCAATACGACCCTGTGCTTCAGGACCACCATGAACTTCACGGAAGCCGTAAGTCCGGCGTTCGTGATCGAGGGTAAGTCGGAGAGATTGGGTAAAAGCGCAAACAAACAAATCTTTCCTAGATTACGATTGGTCGTCCGGCCAGTACAGCAGCTGGACTGAGTCGACCTGGGGCGACATCAAACTCAAGATATTCCTAAAACCTTCCGCCGCCCACGAGAACATGACCATAGCGTTAGGCTCCATGGTTTTTATCTTTTCACTACTATTCGTGTACTTCGTAAAGTCAAGGTCGCACATTTTGTTCGCGCCACAATTACCAACTCTAGCCCCAACCAGTTGTTAACTTGTGATAGTATTGTAATTTATTTAACTCCTTTTTTTAATAAAAACAATTTGTATGAAAGTGTCTCTGTTAGGGTCCTTTTGGCGGGGGCGGCGTGTAGTTCGGGTCGTCGCTCTCGCACTCCTTGTCCCAATCCTCGGGAATTACGTCGCTCGTAAGCTCCACCAGTTTGGACAAGGGGCAGAACTCGTCGCACCCCGGCAGCGTCAATCGGTGGGGGGCGGTGGTCGTCGAGTTGCGCAAAAACACGTCGACGCCGTACTCGTTGGTGATTTTGTCCCTCGACAGCTCCAACAAGACGGTGATTCCGTAGTCGGGCATCTGTGGATCCCACACTTTCAGAGCGCTCAAGATGTTGACAATGGTGGAATCGTGGCCGGCGTAGAGGAAGGCCTTGCGTTGGGCGGGCTCGATCGTCCCGTCCACTTTACTCCGCCAATCGGAGACGAGCTTCTTGAGCAAGACCCCGCCCTTTAGCCTCTTGAGGCGGTCGTTGTAGGCGTTCAACACGAAACTGAAAATAGTGGGGGGGAGGAGCTTGTCAGGGTAGTATTGTTTTGTCCACTCGGGCAACGTCAAATTGTAAGACTCCTACAAACACGACCCAATAAAAACAATAACACCGGTGCCAACAACAGACTTCGGCTTTTAGCGTGGAGTAGATGTCCTGCACGTCGTCGAAATTCTTCACCTTCAGCCCTGTCGCGTCGCTCAACTCCTCGAACAGCTCCTGGTGAGCTTTCAACTTGTCTTGTATCTCTTCCGACTCCATGACTCGCTCCAACTCCAGGTGGTACTGGGGGCAGGGCTTCCGCACTAACAACAACTACAATTGGACGGTTTTGAGTGGGAGGGCGGGGCTTGACTCACGTGGTCTTGCGACAACGGCTCTGAATGGACGGGGATCGGTTGCCACTCTATCGGACCCCATTTTTGTTTGACCTCCGGCGGCCACAAACCCGCGTTGATGGTTTGGACGCTCGCTTTGGTGCGGTCACTGTCCGTGGACTGCGCGTAGTACTCGTCAGGAGTGTAGTGCGGCCCCAGAAACTTTCCGTAGCGCTCCCGGAGGAACTTTCCCAAGTTGTACATCTCGAGTTTGCCCGCCTGGAACGTCTCAAGTTAAATCAGTCTTAAGCCGGACACGTGACCGTCAACTTGTGACGATTTAGGTCAACCTCTTAAATTAAAATGTACTTAAATTTTGAAAATCCTTTGTGTGATCAATTAAGAACCAGATCTGAATTGTTTTTCATACATTTAAAAGTTCGTTGTCACCTATTATGTGTTCATGAATTTTTAATTAGTTGACATTTCGGTGCAGATTAAGCAACAGATGATGCATAAACGGGTCAGTAATGATGTCAATGTCGTTTTTTTCACGTTCACCAGTTTTTTGTGTTCAGTCTGCGGTCCGCGCGGACCGTAATCAATGTCAAGATGACAACCGTTGATAAAAAAAACTCCGGGAGGTTGGTTCAAAGATTATTTTTTCTTACGTTGGTCAGCTGTCCCCATCCCACTGGGTAGAATGTCTCAGTGACGTAAGGGTCCTTGGGATACGTGGTCGCCGGCGTCCTCGCGCCATGTCTGAGTATCTAAAAACCACAATCAAGTGAAAGAATCCTCACCCCTTGTACAGGTGTACCACGTGCAACAATTGAAGATCTTTGGTGTCGTCGTCGGCGCTCGAGTGGACCCCAAAGCCGATGATGGCGAAAAAGACAATTGTGGCGCACACCATGGCCCCAATAACTGTTCGTTTTCTCATCTAAAACCAGTCGTGTTTGTTATTGTGTTTAATTTGATCCCCCACTACGAGAATCAAGAAAATCAAGTTTTTGACGGAGCGACGGTCATTTGTTGCGTGTTATCGTCAGCGTGGCGGTCAAGGTTCGGCCGCGTTCTATTGTTTTCGGATGCTTACTTTGTTTGGACCCACGCACGTTCGATGTCGACTGTCAACTTTCTGTGATGGTCTCGCTGAAAGTGTGACCTTGGAAGTCAGACGGTTAGATTTTCCGCCATAAAAGGATTTAATTGGATCACAATAACCCACGTTAGCTCGATAACAAGTGCGGACGTCACTGTGTGCAGTGTAACGGATTAAAACTTTAAAGCGAAGGACGGAGAGTGGAGGTGTGGCGTTCCGCCGGGGCGACCCCGAGACCTGCACCCTTTATACCAAAATAACTAGTGAGTCGACCATAAAATCATTTATTGCCAAGATCATATCCACACATCATGAATTATGGCACTTCACTGGCTTAAATGCACTTTAAAAAAATGGCAAAGAAAGAGAGACATCAACACTATCAAGAAAAATTGCACTTTTTTTGGGTGTCGTTCACTTTTTGTATAAGAGACAGGTAAAACAGTCAATTTGATCGGTGGAGACTCCGTCTCGGAACGAAATGTCAAGAACGCGGAGCATCTCTCTCACGAAAATTGGAAACTTCTTTAATAAACTTTAAGTTGGTGTCGTTCGTCGAAGCCGGCCGAGTGGCCGGCGTTTCGGACAATGAAGGTGGTCCCGTCGTAGTGCATCCTCCTCTCGCCGCGTCGCACGAACAGGTGGCGCGTCTGACCCATGGAGCCGGTGCAGTGGAGGTATGGCGATGACACTGACGCCGACCCGTTCGTCGGGGACGTGCGCAACGAGAATTTGTTACTGTTGCGGCCCACCCTGCCAACGAAAACAAGCACAATTAAAAAATTAACCTGTCGAGACACTGTAAATAAAAATACAAAAGTTATTGCAGATAAGAAAAATGGAACATAATTAACAACTGAAACAATTCAAAATAACATAATGTTAATTGGGAGGGATAAAACAAGGATTTAGATAAATTAACGTACTCGTTTCGACTTGAAATGAGAGAAACGACTTAAATTGTTACTAATTAGGTACAACTGATTGGTTAATTGCAAATCAATTGTTAATTACCTATTCATTAGATTATTTAGCACGTTTTTGTGTCAGCTACGGCACCTGAGTATATAATTTAATTGAATTTAATACAATGGAGTGTCAAGGCTCGAAGAGGACATCCTTTTCACTAATTTAAAAAGGTTCAACACACATTTGGCCTTGATTATTGTGTTAGAATTCACACAAAAATATTGACTTGTGTAATAGTTAAGTAACATTACTTGAGCATATAATTACTTGATTTATAAAAGAAAAACGGCCAGATTTGAATTGCAACATTTGCGGCTGAACACACAAAAAATATTTAGATTACTTAATGAATGCTTTGAGTTGTTTAGAAAAAACAAACTGTGGCAACAAATTTAGTTATAGGATGTGGTGCCATCTATCATTGAAGGGCGACAACAATTAAAAACAACTTGCTGATAAAATACTTCGTTTTTGGTGTAAAGTCAGGAAGTGGAGTCGTTATGAATAAAAAAATCGTCAAATGTATCCTCCAGTGATGAGTTTATTGTTAAGGTAAAGAGACACAAGTGAATTAGTGTTTCGAAGCCACAAACGAAAGGATTTTGTAATAACGGTCGGGGACGCAAGATTGTGGATCATTTGTCGTAATTAAGAAAGCATGTAGATTATTACGAAGATAAAAAAATCGATTGAAAAACAATTTCGTTTCACCTTGGTTGAAAAATTACACAATAATCTCGTAACATGTGATGTTTTTCAATTTCTGAATCGCTTTTTTGTGCGACCGTTCTCACCTGACCAACCCGTCCGCAGTCTGCGAAATCCTCACGTTATTAATGATCCAGTTGTCGGTGCGGTCCTCCGTCAGCCAATAATTGGCCGACTGCAGAATGCTGACAGCCTCGTTGACCAAGTGGGTGCCGGGAGTCACGCAAGCAAAGTCAAGATTGCAATTGGGACGACTGGAAAACACCAAATTCCCTAAAAGTCGTCACGACGCGTCTCACACTCACTTGTAGAAGACGTCCAGCGTGATGTCGCCGGTCAGGTCGGTGAAGGTGTCGGTGGTGGTCCTGGTTCCTGCCGAGTCCACCAAGTAGACGAGAGCGCACTGGTCGCTGGTGAAGCTCACACCCTTGTACCACATTTTCGCGTATCTACAACGGTCTCCGTGATTTTTATTTTTTACATGCGCTCTGGTCTTGACTCGTATTTGCTATCCCTTGGAAGCTGCATTACTTACGTCGCGCACTCACTTTCTTTCTTAGCTTGACGGGATTATGGGAGTTGGAGAGACGCAAGGATAACGAATACAAATCTGTCTTTTCCTTCCGTTTATTTGCGTTTTAGTCCGGTGTTTCTTACTTACTTGTTGTTGCCTTGGCCGTCGTGGGCTAATATCTCGACCCTGGAGCCGTACTGGAGGACCCTGCCGTTGGGGTGTATCAGCGCCGAGGAGCTGCCGCTCGCGTTGAGAGCCAGCACGATGTAGTTCTTCATGTTGATGATCCTGATGGCCCTGTCGAGGGAGATGTCGACGCGGATCCTGTCGTGCAACCGGAGCGAGATGACCCCGTGGGGAGTGATCGTGGTGCCGCCCATGTACCCCTCGTCGGTCCAGGTCTCGCTCTGGAAGCAGCTCGCAGGTGAACCCTTGCACCCAACCCCGTCACAACTCACACGTTCAGGTCATCCGGGTAGTAGTTCTTCACCACGATGGGTTTGGGCACGTAGGGCGACCATTGCGACGGGCTGTCGTATTTGTTGATGTCGCGCGGTGTTCCCAGGTCGTCGCTGATGTACGAGCTGGTCGTGTAGACGCTGCGGCTGCGGGGGCGCACCTCTCGACGGACATTTTTCGACACTTTAGTTAAACTATCTGAAAATGTTACTGCACGGGGGCGGTCAGGGGCCCGGGGGCACGCGGATAAACGGCTCACCTTTGGGTTTGTACAGTTTGTTCATTATTTTTTTGAAGAGATTTCTCAAAGAAAAACATAAAAAAACTAAACTTGTTTACATGTAACAACTGACTAAACGCGCACACTATGTTTTTTACGGCGACGAAACCACCCGGGAAGTGTTCAAAGCCACGACTTCCTCCAACTTTCCCCGCAACAATTTCGTCTTTTCTTCACTCGAATATTCCATAAACTCGTTCCAAAACACCTGAAACCGACACACTTTTAACACTTTCCCTTACAGATTTAAGAAAATCCGCCGAACGCCATCTTCCGATGTCGACCAATCACAGCGCGACTTTCCACCGCGAAATTTGAATTTATCCCGTACCAACCTAAACATTGCGAGATGGCTTTCAGTCGATGTTACAATTCACTTACAAAAATCGGGACGTAACCAACAGCCTTTAACTGTCGCTTCTTCATGATCATGCTTCCTAGCGGAAGACTTGCGTTTCTTATCGTCTGATTGGGTGACAACACCACTACAGCGTACCACAAGTACTTGTCCAGATCTAAAGGTCTCTTAACATCCCCCAAAATGTAATTCTCGAAGCCAAACGGCGCGACAAACTTCCCACTAGCTTTCTCCCGACACAAGATAATATCTACAACCAATCAAATAGTGCAAAATGGCGACAAGGGGCGGAGCTATCACCTGATTTGCTGAAATGGGGCAACACGTGATCGCTGCGTATCAAACTGTGGTCGCCTACGACCGCTGTCACGTGGTCGACAACGCTCAAGTAAAACTTATCAGCCATTGAGAGCCTTTTCCACTGATTGTGACACGGTGTGTATTCCACCAACCACTTGACTGCTTTGTATCTCTTCAAGGGGGTCAACCGGTTGCCCTCGTAGTCCGGACATTCGATATCGATGCAACAATCAAGAGAAAACAATTCTCTGGGGAGACATTTTGAAGGTTTTCCGTGAATCTCGTGGATGTGCTCTTCACCCAACACTTGATTCGTGAGCTCGTACGAGTAGATTTTGCGTAAACTGAGATAATTGAGAGCGCTGGGGAGGGCTCTGGTGTACCGCACAAACTCCTTGCGCCTGGTGTCTTTGTGGATCTCTTCGAACGCCCCCTCGTAAAAACTGGGACTCGAGTCTACGTCAAACATGGAGCACGCGAGCAACATGCGTTCAATATCTTTGACTCTAATATTTTTTAAATCATTGGAGACTTTCTCGGTGCACTTTTTTAAACTGGATTCGTGCTTCAACTGGAGCCCTGTTCCGACAAGAGCCAAGTGTACACACGAGAGCGTCGAGAGTCGCGGAATTTGTTCAACGAGCCTATCTAACATGAAATTCAACTCGTCTACCGTTTCCAAGTGTTGGGACAAGCGAATCGCCTGGAATAATCGATTAAAATGAGAAATACGAAAAGTGAGGTTAGGTCACCTTCAGCATAGCTGTCAAACTAATTTCGTTGATTGTGCCGCAATTTTCGACAATAGCGTGGATCATAGCGCTCAAAATCGGCTTGAGCTTGACTTTGCTTTTCGTCTTGAAGTACCCCAACGCGATTACGGCCAGTTCGTCTGGGTTGAACTCGCGAATCCGGAGGGCCAGAGCGTGTTCGAATTCGAACGCGACGGGGTGTTTGCGGCCCACGTTAATGTAGAAAAACGTGTAGAGGAGCATGTTTTTGGAGAGTCGGTGCGGCTTGACCGCCGCTTTGTCCACGACTTCGTGCACAAAGTCCGACAGACGCCCCAGATGCAATTTGTACCAAGCATTGGCATACGTGTACATTTTGGGGAAGCTCCAAGCGTCCATTTTCCAGCAGCAGATGTCGTCGAGGCAACTCCACACGTCGTGGAAGTTGTGCGAGTTGAAGTTGTCGCACGGGGGGTACTCGACAAGCAGCAGCAACAGCTTGAGCAGTTCGTCGTCGGTGAGTTTGTCACAGTGGTCCATCAACCCGTCCACCAGCTTGTCAAAGCGGGGGTCGGACAAGGGGATATTGTGCGACACGTCTTTCGCTCGTTCGAACGCCTCGACTATAGCGCTGGCGCTGGAGCGTCGCCAGTTCTGGTCGAGCAACCGGTCGAAGTCTTCGAGTGTTGTCGGAGTCGTGGGGGCCCACGACGGCTTGACCTCCGCGAGTTCCGGTAAGGCTTTAAAAGCGTACTCGTTCTCGATGTTGAGAAACAGCTTGGCGAGGGTTTGACTCGACGAATGGACGTTTCTCCGAGTCGGAGAGAAAGTGAGGTTAGGCGTGACACTGTCATTGCGAGTCTTTGGGACACGTGGGGCACTCGAGTTGAGTCCGGGGCACTGCTTTATGAGATTGAAACACTTGTAATTGCTTACGATATGTCTCATCATTTTATTTTCTACAATAATTAAACTACACTAAAGTAAGGTTAGGTTCGCAGGCGAGCCTACACGATCATTGCCAACCTTATAACAAAAAAGTATCACATTTAAATGAGAAACTTTGGTCTGTTTTGGATTATAACTAGCACTCTATGATAAAAATTCAATTTCCCTTTAGAAGATGACACTTTCTTATAAATTAATTGAGCAATAGGACAATACTGCGATGTCGCTTGAGCTACGGTTTCCCGATGAAGAGTTCTTTTTCGAACACTAGGACCTTATTATCTAGTAGCCGTTGCTTCCTCTTGTACTTTATGTACAGACAGATGAGGATCACGCTTCCGGCGAGTAGGAACGCTGTGAAAAACCGCTGGAAAATGGGGAGAATATTGACTTGGAAGTAGACCAAGGCGACTATGTACCAAGGTAGGCCCTGTTGGTTCTGTAACAAGCGCGTCACCGACAAGGTAGGCCCACTACATCACGTGACTTACATATTCCAACCAGAACATAGGAATGATGGTGTCGCTGAATTGCGTCACCAATTCGTTGAAACCTGTCAGTTTTCTGACGACTAGGTTGCTCTGCGAGCGGGCGTTTGACTCGAGTGGTACTCCGGTCATCTGAAAACAAGTGTCATTAAACGCACCGAACTGGATCGGTCGGTCTAGTACCGGTTCGACGATCAGGTACGATTCATGTTTTGTTCGGTTCGGTTTCATCCCGGTGACGTACGAGTGGATCGCCTCGTCGCCGTACATGAAGTGGGGGAAGCTGGTGGCCAAGGGGAACCCGAAGTGACACTTTGAGATGTCGGAGATGCCGTCGGGGAAGCGCGGCTGGCCCCGGAAGCAATCGTCTTCCGCCGGTTCGGTTCGGTTAAAGATGGAGTCGATCAGGTTGAACCGGTAGGCGTTGATTCCGTACTTGGACTCGTCCTCTGCAAATACCAACTGCTGACAGTTCTCGGGGTATTGTTTACTTACTCTTGTAGTGCAGAGTCGCCATCTTGCAAAATGTCTTCCGCCAGTACTTGATGGTGGTGTTTTTGGTGATGTACTGCTGGTAAGCCACGCCCTCCGACGAACCCACGACTCCAGTACCGCACATTTTCCCGTAATTGGGCAACTGGTCGGTACCATCGTACCTGTCAATCATGAAGAACTTCTTGTCGCCGTGTTTGGTACCGATGTACACGGTCACCGTGTTGGTGAAGTTGCTGTAGATCTGCAAGGAAAGTGGGTGATGACATAAGAATCACACAATTCGGTACCAACCTACCCTAGACAAAATTCCCAGATTTTTGATGGGGACTAGAAAAGGTGCGATCTTGTAGGCCGCTTCGAGCATGGGGTCGGTGTAGTTCCACAAGAACTGGTCGATGGTGAGAGTGCGGAACTGTTGCGGCTTCACCGACCTCGTCAACAGGTTGAAGCCCAGCTTGACGAAGAAGCTCTGGTCGGATAGGTACGAGGCGATGCCCTGAAACGACAACTGTACTATCGTCCTGTCGGGGTATGGGGGTCGTACCAGTAGGGCCCAGTTGGGCACCAC
Organism: Tenebrio molitor; assembly: GCF_963966145.1. Taxonomy (NCBI): domain Eukaryota; kingdom Metazoa; phylum Arthropoda; class Insecta; order Coleoptera; family Tenebrionidae; genus Tenebrio; species Tenebrio molitor. The sequence continues at coordinate 2,746,964 of NC_091049.1, forward strand.
GATGGTGGCGTTCAGGTCTATGGTGTTCAGTTCTGGCAGAAAGATGGCCTTACGCGTTGCCACATAGGTCATGGTGCCGTTTTCGTTGAAGGTCACGTTGGTGTGCGTCAGCTTTTCCCTGGAAAATGCAAGGTCGCAGACGTCAAATTTAGTTGCACAGGTGCGGTCAGAGGGCGCTCACCTGAAAACGATCGGTCCGATCTCCTCCATGTTGAGCTTGGTGTCGGTGTTGTTGAGGAACTCTTCGACGTTGGTCACGTTGAAGACGTACGCCCTGATGAGGACCTCGTCCGGGGGGTTTTTCCACCACTCGTAGGGGGGAAACCCCGGCGTCATTCTCAGCCGCTCGATCATGAACACGTGGAACGGGGTCCAGACCAGCGTGGCCAACCCCCACACGAGAAAAATCACGCTTGTGATGATGTAACACAGAGGAGCTGCAACAGTGTTGCCATAAGTAGAACGACGAACTTTCACGTGCGGTAGATCAAGTTCACGGCCAATTTTGCATAATCGACCTTGGAGCGCTTTCGCTAATCGAACGTCACTTGTCCGTTGGTTTTTCGTCCGATAATAACAATGGAGCATCGCCGATGGCGGCCTTGATTCGTTACTCCGGCAGCGTAATTTCCCCGCCAAGGCGATTTTCGAATGAATTATTTATTTTTACTGTTAGACGTTGTTATTTTCTTTTATAACATAACAATTTATGAACAATGTGAGCCCATCGCCGGTTCTGTGTTAAATGGAAGTGTGTCGTAATGGAATGCAAATTACTTCTTACATGTTGTACGAAACCATGTCAATAACGACGCATTTCCTAATATTTTATAATAAATTAATTATTGTGTGAGTTTTTTTAAACTAATTATTTAATGGAACTGAAACTCAATTAACGATTTGCGCTCGATCACGTCACCTGCGCCCGTTGCGGTTTCGTATTTCGTAAGGTTGCAGGTTCGAATCCGGGAGCGGTCTCCTTTTTTTTTATTAAGTATCGTTTTTGTTTTGTTGGTACGCTCGTTCTTATGTGCGATGTGTACATACGTCGCGTCACGTAGGTGAATGGAAAATGCATCACAATTCACTAATTCAGACGACTTCATGGTTGTTGTTATAATTGGTGAAGTGGATGTCATGGTAATGTTTTTCTCGTTGCGAATATCAATCAGACTCGATTCGGCGGGAATGACCCCAACTTTAATTATAGAAATGAGAGTTGGAGTTTTTCGCTTGAGTAAAACTATCCAAATGACAGACATTACTGGTAACATGACAAAAAGAAAACAACGCGCACTGTATAATCTTAATTTTTTCTATTTTGCGTTTAGAATAAGACGTCATTTGAGTGCTTGAATAGGTCGTTGGCGTGTTAGAATAAACTAGTAAAATTTACTGTATTTATGTTGGTAGCGTGAAGTGTCAACTGACAGACGTCAAAAAATAAATCTCGCAGACAACAAAGCAAATTAATAAATAACAATGAACAAAACGTTTAATTTTCATTCTGGGATTTGGACTTTTCCGGCAATAAATTTTCTAACGTCTTTTGTGCAATTTGCCTAATTTGCGGCGGCGTTAGTGATAAACTTTCTTCAGCATTCATTTTCAATCAAATGCGAAAATAAAAAAAATCTGACGTTTTCAATTAATTTTTTTCACAGCCGGCTAAAATTATGCCACAAAAAAAATGTCACCAACCACCGCAAAATTCCCTACATTTAAAATGTTAATTTTTTTATTTATAAAATGGTATAAAGCGGCAAAATAGAAAAAATAGTATAAAAGATTCATTGCAGAAGGTCCTTCAAGCACTCATTTGTTCCTCAACTCGCCGCTATGCGGCTCGTTGCGAAATTTCAAATTCGTGCTTGAATAGATGCCTTCTGCAACTTATACAGGGTGATTTTGAAAGTTGTGCAAATATTTTAATCACGAGCTGTTGGTTTCATGTAGAACATGTAGAAATATTTAAAAAATTCTATGTCAAAAAATAAAATAACAATAATTTTTTGAGCTACAATTTTTTTAATTGCTTTTAGTTTTCTACGTTGTCCCACAACCTCGTAGGTAAAATTTCGGCACATTTTAAAAATACACCCTTGTACATCATGTTTTATAAAATGTACGCCAATGCGAAGTAATCTACAGGAAATATGCTTTAAAACAAGGAAACCGCATTGGTGTACGTTTTATAAAATATGATATACAGGGTGTATTTTTAAAATGTGCCGAAATTTTACCTACGAGGTTGTTTGACAACGTAGAAGACTAAAAGCAATTAAAAAAAATTGTAGCTCAAAAAATAAATGTCATTTTATTTTTTGACATAGAATTTTTTAAAAATTTTTTCCGAGTTCTACATGAAGCCAGTAGCTCGTGATTAAAATATCGGCACAACTTTTAAAATCACCCTGTATACTATTTTTAACTGGTACAAAATAGAAGATTTTAGAAGAACTCAATTTTTTGATACTCACCTTGAAAAGTGCCTCCAATTTTTTAAAACTTGTTTTAATGCTGTTAATTTCACCCACTGTCAAATTTGTGTTAAGTCTTGATTTGTTGTCAAGATAAAGTCGAAACTTTATTTTGAATTTTTAAAATTTATAATATTCTCTGATTCTTGGAATTGTTTTGACAATTTTTATGACGCCTTTTGAAGTTGATTAGAAACTGTCAGGATCAAAAAATTGTAGATCATTCATTTGCCAACGTATAGATTTGTATTGACATTGTCAATTTACATTTTTGTGTCAGTTTTTGATTTTTCGAGTACTCGTCAAGACAATGGAACAATTAAATCATTAATTTTACACTTTCATTGTCAATAATTGACAATTTTGCTAATTATGATGAAAAAGACAAATAGAAAAAGATAAAGTTCCAGTAGCTATCACCAACTTTTCAAATTGTCCTGTCACTATAACATAATTTTTTGTTTGTTAATTCTCTGGAAAATTTAAATAACGTTTGAATGTCCATCTTTATTGTCAATTTACATTTTCGTGTCAATTGTCAATGAAAAACCCTTCCTTTTTGTCGAAACATAATGGTTTACCTTAATCTAACATCTACCATGTCTATCCACCGATCCTTGACTGCATGAATTTACATTCTTCTAGTCAATTAACGTGTCTAAGTCAATTGTCAATGGAAAACTGTTCTTTTTTTTTTGAAAATGTTGTGGTTTACTTTAGTTGACTGTGTAATTGGACATTTTTCTTGTCAGTTTACATTTCTGTGTCAATTGTCAACGAAAAACTCTTTTTTTTTAAATATGGCCCATTTTAGTCACGTTTTTCTTGTCAGTTTACATTTCTGTGTCAATTGTCAACAAAACTCTTCTTTTTTTGAAAATATGACTTATTTTAGTCAAACATCGACTTCGTATTAAAAAAAAAATCCTTGACTATTCGAATGGACATTTTTTTCATCAATTTACATTTCTGTGTCAAGTGTCAATGGAAAACTCTTCTTTTTATTGAGAACCTTATGGTTTACTTCGGTGCAGCGTCTACCTTGTCTATTTAAAACAATTTCTGATCGTATGAATTTCCATTTTTCTTGACAATTTACATTTCAGTGTCAATTGTCAGCGGAAAACTCAATTTTCGTGAAAATATCAGAGCTTATTGTCTGTCTGTCTGTCTAACAACAACGTGTCCAAGTCAATTGTCAAAGGAAAACTCTTCTTTTTTTTTGAAAACCTTGCGGTTTACTTTAGTTGACTGTGTAATTGGACATTTTTCTTGTCAGTTTACATTTCTGTGTCAATTATCAACCACAGTCATCTTTTTTTTTGAAAATATGGCCTATTTTAGTCTAACATCTAGGTACTTCGTATTGAAAAAGATCCTTGAATATGCAAATAGACATTTTTTTCATCAATTTACATGTCTGTGTCAAGTGTCAATGGGAACTCTTCCTTTTATTGAGAACCTTATAGTTTACTTCGGTGCAGCGTCTACTTTGTCTATTTAAAACAATTTTTGATCGTATGAATTTCCATTTTTCTTGACAATTTACATTTCAGTGTCAGTTGTCAGCGGAAAACTCAATTTTCGTGAAAATATCAGAGCTTACTTGACTTTAAAGTCTACATTGTCTGTCTAACAACCTTTGACTGTGTAAATTTCCATTTTTCTTGTTCATTTACATTTCTGTGTCAATTGTCAATGGAAAACTCTTTCTTTTAATGAAAACATAATGGTTTACTTCACCCTAACGTCTCCACATTCTCTGTGCAATAGACTTTGACTGTATGCATTTCCATTTTCCTTTCTAATTTACATTTTCTTGCCAATTGTCAATGGAATACCTTCCCATAGCTGACTTAAGTCAAAAGTCTACCTTCTCTGTCCATTAATCTTTGACTGTTGTGTGAATTTCCATTCTTCTTGTCAATTTACATTCTGTCAATTGTCAATGGAAACCCCCTCTTTTTATTGAAAGCCTCCTGGCGTACTTTACTCTAACGTCTACCTTATTTTTCCAACAATCTTTCCCTGTGTGAATTTCTACTTTTCTTGTCAATTTACGTTTCTGTGTCAATTGTCAATTTAATTTTTGAAAACCCTATGACTCACTTTAGTTAAATTTTCATCTTGCTTAACCAAACAGTCTTGACCGTCATTCGCTGGAGATTTAAAAAAAAAACATTTTTTGTCATTTATTAAAAACAGAAAAATTAAGTTCTGCCAAGTTTACATTTTTATTGTCAAACACACAGAATGACACTGACAGTCTGATGTCAATTCAAACTTCGATCTGATGTCAAGACAACGGAAAAACAGCTACACTGTTGCATCTTTGCATTTTGTCAGTCTCGACGAGACACTGCCAAAATGTTTTGACACCAAACTTGACAACTTTCAAGTCGCGACAAGTTGTTGTGCATCTCCAACTACACAATCACAACCAGCTGTCACGTAGGATTTAGTTGACACTCTCGTGTCAATCTTGACACCGTAGTGTCAATTTTGATACCGTGGTGTCAATCTTGACACTGTAGTATCAATTTTGATACCGTGGTGACAATCTTGACACTCAACTCGTCCATCGCCCACGACGAAACATCAAGATGTAGCTTGTCGTTGTAAAAACCGTGTCAGTAAGTGTCAGTCTGTTGTCAAGACCCCGGATCCGGCCCCGCCCATGTACGTCCCGTCGAATCCGCTTCGATTTTTCCACCCACATCGTCACGGCCTGCTTTTCCAGCGCCCTTTTGTCCAGCGCACAAACAAGCGACAATCACCGCGAGTGAACGTACCGCATTTCAAGTACGGCGGCGTTTTTTCCGTCGAAATCGAGCAAAGTGGAACACGTGCAAATCGATCGAATTGCTCAACAAGCTCAACAAGAAAGAAGAATAGACGTGGAGAGCACAGACAGAATCTGGACTTACCGCATCTCGCCTTGCGCTTCTTCAACCGGGGGCAGCAGCGCTCCGCGGAGCTGATGGTGGCGGAGCTGCGCCTCGACCCCTTGAGCAGCGCGTCCTCGGTGCCTGCGGTGCTGATCTCGTCCTCGACGGCGGACATCCCTGCGACTGGCTTCAGCTGCGCCTCTGGACCATCTTACGGGTCGACCTGAGATCATTCAGATCACGTTATTGCACCGAGACCTGATTCGCTTTTTTAATAAATCTAACTAACAATGACCCACTTGGGTTAATTCGGAGCTGGTGCGCCGCCCGACTCTTCGCACCCGGACGAAATCGACGGTTTTTTTCTCCTTACGCAACGACCTCACCTTCCATACTTTTCCACGCTAATTTTGCCAAATTACTAGGAGGAAGTACCGACGAGATTTGCGTCGCAGATGAAGTTTACGCAATCACTGACCTTCCTCACACGGAATTTTATATAGCGTGATCTACGAACGAGGCGGGGGAAGGTCCGATTAATTCCTTTTCCACCAACAAAGGAGCCGAACGCTCCTTGGTCCGCCGCGGCTCAATCTCCACCACCTTTCTCCATTTTATTGTTTCTTCCTCTCTTGACGTGAGAAACATTCTCGATGCTGTTTTGTTCAAACTGACACGAGAAAGAAGAAACGTCAAAAATGCAACAGGTTGAATTCGGTAAACGGAGAGAAACGACGAAAGTTTTTTTTTTAAACTAGGCTAATTGTCCACGAAAAGAAGACAGTATGGAAGAACGATGTGAAATGTAGAAGAAGAAGATTAAGCAATCGAAAGACGTGGAAGTTTACGAAACAAGAAAAATGCGGTAGAAAAACGATAGAAGAAAATGTATAAAATGCCATAAATAAGAGAAGAAAGGGAACATAAGAACTTTGGCGGATGCGGAAAAGCCATAAAATAAGAGTTATCAAATAAATAATAAGGATAATGATAATTTGTATATATTTTTTTATTACTTGATAGTATTATCCGTAATAGTGTATGTACTCCGGCAAAATTGCCGTGCCGCCGGGTGGAGGTGGGATACGAGAAAATTTGTATATATTTTTTTATAATAATAATAACGACGATGATGATGTTACTTTCTTTTGAGAAAGTCTGGAGTAAGTAGTTCAACATAGTAAGACACAGTTAAGTTGAGGCAGATCTTCTAGGAGACTTTGAGGGTACTTGAGATGTTCGTTACTTCTAGCAATACCGTTATGTACGAAGTTCACTCTGAACGGCGGTTAATTGTCGGGTCAGTGGTGGGCTTGATAATAATTCATGTGTTTATTTGCAGTAGACATGAGGAAGAACAAAAACGATACTGTATTATCGTATTATTATATCGCATAAATAGTGTATTTATGGTGTTTACAGCAAACAATTGTCTACCAAGATTAGGGAAAAAAACAATGTGAACAACTATAAATGATTGTCGGGTCAAGCATTGTGCCGCCTTGTTGAAACAGATGCCCCATTCTGACATTAATGGTGTTTTATTCGCGCTTTTCAATCCAGTTTTTGTTTTATCACAGCTAATAAACACAAAAAAGGAAAACAATAAAAAAAGAAAAAGAAAAATGAGAACGTAAAAAACATATTTTTCTTAATCCAGCGGACAATCCATGAAACTATCTTTATAACGAGTGTTCAAAAAATGTACAATCAAGCGGGCCGTGGCTTTCTGTCTATTGTATAAACGCGTTTTTCATTTGTTAGGTTTCGACATGTTCTCCAGGTATTTAACCTCGCTGTGATAATTATAGTATTGTAATGAAATGATTCACTTTGAAAAGCAGGAAGAGTTTTTTGGTTAGTTCTAGAGAGAGAGAGAGTTGTCTTTGCAAAGAAATTCATAGCAAAGTTTGTTCGCTGATAAATGACGGCTGACATCTATGATGAAGCTGCGCCTTATCTGAGCACACATTTTTTGAACGCTCTTTATACCTAATAGTTTTCAATTAGACGGAAGTAAAGAAAAAATCGGACAAACTTGAAGAGAAATATTTTCCATGAAATTTAGTAGTTGGCAGGATTTGTTTATTTGATGAAAAGTGAAGAGGACAGGACAGTGAATGAAGTAAAAATAAAAAATATTTGAGTAGTGTGGGAATGAAGACGTACTTATAATATGAAACTAAAATGGAAATTGCAACAGAATTGTATTATCAAGAAGAAATGTCAGTGTTTATACTTTATACACAGTGTTTTATTTAATTCTGCAATTTTTAAAGTAAGTAGCAACAAATTCTTGCACATTACTCAAATTACAGCACTAGACTTACATATTTTAATTAGATACAGTCGGGTTTTGTACAACAATACTTTCGACTTTATATTCACACACATTTAAAATATTTGACACACTTTGACAGCGTCAATTATATTTTCCCCCAAACACAATTTACACCACACACTTTTGTAAGATTCACAGTAGGAAGTGGAGTTCGTTACAGGTGTAACAATTACTTTTACACCACATTGAAGACGCCATTTAAAAATCTGGACAATAGGTATTCATTTTGAAAATGTGAAGTAATACATACGTTTTATTACTTCCTTAGTAAAAGAATCGCAAACATCGTAAATCGTAAGAGTGACCTTCAATCCTGACGTCTAAACGATTTAATTTACTTCCGGACAAGCGACACATTCTCAAATTGAAAAATATAGATTTTGACGGATGACAGACTAACCTGAAAATGTAATTTTTGAAAAACATGCTTTTAAAAACAGCTTAAGACAAATTATCAACGAGTACTGACCAATTTTGACAACAAGGAACAAACACGAGTTGATTTATTGCTTCTTAGGTTTGAATTTAACATTCGAATTTTTTACTGTCAAATCTGACATTACGGTACGTTCACAATCGGGGAAACATCTGTTCCTTAATTTATCAACACAATATCGATTGGCACTTGATTTCGAGCAACGAAACCAAAATTTGCGCCGTGAAAATTCGTCTTCTTCTTTGAGTTTGAAAATGCAAATTTGACAGAATGTCGAACGTCCCCTTCGTTTTGACATTTTGAATGGTTCAATTTAAATTATCAATTAACACGTTACGTTCGACTTTCAGGTAATTCTGGTCCAGTTTCGTGTGAACTATGAGCAATTGGGATTTAATTCAGTTTCTCCACTGTCATCTGCAGCCTTTCACGGATTCAGCGTTGGGCAACAATTGAAACGTCAAATTCGCGAGAGGCAGATCGCGTCCGGTTTAGACACCAATAATCCGTCACACATCACAGTTTTAACAAATAATTACACCGACTGACGAATTTATCAGCATTGACCACCTTAAGAATCTTAAATTACGAAAAGTGTACAAGCCGCGTGGAGGCGCAGTTTATTTACTTATCAGTGGCGCAACCGTCGACCTTCCTCCGCGGATTCATTCCGGGCTCGCTTGCACAGCCCCAGAAGCACACCCTCGCACAAACACCCCGCGCGCTGCCGCAGCGCCACCTACACTCTTATACCACCGGGTATAATTCCCACGGGCCCGAAAGGGTCATTTTCTCGTTATTGTGGCAAATCGGAGTTGCCCAATCCCCCGAACCGGTCGACTTTGAACTCGTAATTAAATAAATCCGACGATATTTCGGCCAATCGAAATTTCGCAACTGGCCCGCGTGGATAAAATCTTTCACAATTCGAACGGACGCGCTTCTTTTGTTCGCCAGGAGGGTACTTACTAGGTTGGTCGTTGGTTAAGCCCAAACTGCACTGCCGCACGCGTCGACACCGCTCGGACGCGACGTTTCGAATGCTAGCGAGCGCCGCCGCTCCGGAGCGCTCCGGTTGACCTTGGGCCGAGGGGTGGGAATCCGGACGGACGTGAGGACCTCGCGACTGATTTTGGCGGTGCGAAGGCAATGAGGGACTTTTGGACATGTTGCGACATTTAAAACGTTAGAAGGGGTGGGGATTCGCACCAACGGGATCGGTTCCGCGATTTCCAGGTCGCGACCTTTTTGCAATAATTATCTCGATATTTGCCCATTTGCATCGACGCTAATTACGCCGCAATTGCGATCATTACTGAACAGTTTTTAATTATTCGACATTCCCAACTCAAAAAAATCATCTGTAGCAGTTACACCAACCCTACAACAGTGACAGTTGCGATTTCGAAATGATAACACAAAGTCGTGATAATACGCAAATGTTTGCAAATGTGCATGATGTGAAAATTCACCGATTCTTCTTTCGCACGCTATTGAAACTCCTTCAAGGATGACTGACGACTCATCGAGTGTTGTGTCATAACCTCACTTCCCATCAACTTGCTTCAAAAGAATCAGCGTCCTCAGTCAGAATGTAACTACATAAGAGTAAGTAAGAGCAGTAAGTAAGACAAGATCTCATTGGAAACATTTCGTAAATTGCTAAATTACAACTTTCGGAATTGTTGTCCAAGGTAAGTACAACAGCCCAGGTGCGTCCATTCAAGATTCAAATCGGACGTGACGTCACATTTGTAACTGTCACCATATACCGTATCATTTGCGATTCAGATTTAGGGAAAATTTTGGCAAGTAAGTGATATTTGCGGAAGCAATTTTGAATCCCCAGGGTCAGGTTTGTTTTCTTCTGCGGTTTTAAATGTTTTCTAGACTACTTAACTTGAACGTGTGAACTTATGTGTTTTATGCGTTGTCTGTCCCGGTTATCAGAGCTTATGTTAATTTCGTGCATTTTTAGAAATCTCTTCGTCCCCCAATTCGATTATCACATTTTCTATTTGTCCAGAGATTTGGTTATCGGTTATTGGAGCCGCTCATTGAATTTCAAATGATTTATTAGAGAATCAAATTCGGGGACACATATCTACGGTTTACTTTCATGTGCATACAGATTTGTTTAAGTATAAATTAGTCCGTGGTTATCACGTAATAACAACCAGTTTCGACGATAATAACATTCTTTTACTATTCTATAGTGTATAACGTTTGTGCGGTATTCTTTTTCGAAATTCAGGTTTTTTTTGGTCATGTTGAAGGTCATGTGTGACGTCAAATAAACCTGATTCACCTGAAAGAGTGGTGCTTTGCATTGGTGATTGCAGTTTATCATGGTGTTTTTTTGTCTTTGCAAGAATTTAAAAAATAAATAAATTTCGAATGAATTCTTAGTAAATGATCATTAAAACGAGTTTTTTTTTTAGGCCTGAATTAGTTACAATAATAATTTGCTTGTGTACAAAAGGACCTGTTTTGTTGATGACGTCTTTGTGTTTTTTTTTTGTTTGTTATGATGCAGATTCTAAGGTCATTGGCAATTCCGAGAAAACATGTTTATTTTTTCTACCGAGCGATCATTTAAAAAATAAATCGAGTTTGCTTTGGCGCCTATGCTATAGCATGGGTTGCTATTGGTAACACGCCGACTCGATTTATTTTTTAATTGATCGCACCGTACTAGCCGCAGAGTCTGAACGAGGTGTAATTGTTAAGAAAAAAATCGATTTTTTTTGGCGCTTCCAAAGGCGGTTCCTTCTTCGTGGTAATCTGACCGAAACACTAATTACTGCGGGAAAGTTGGGAACAAGTAAAATAGAAAATTAGCGAAATAACATATTTTTTACGTAATTGCTGGAATTAAAAATTTAATATTATACAATGTATCACGTTGCGTTAATAATAGAAATGTGAATATGCGTAACAATTGAATTAAGATAAAAGTGAAGGCGAAATTAGTGAAAAAATGTTATTAGACAACCGTAAAATTTAAATTTCACGCGCGCTGCACATCTAGTCGTCGTTGGCCAGTCAAAAAAGTTTCCAAAAAACAAGAGAAGTGTTAAGAAATTGGACCGATTAAGTGCGAGTCCGAATTGGAAGGAATTCAAGAGGAGTGGAATTTTACAAAAATGAAGATGGACGCAGAAGAAGATGCGAAATGTGTCAAGAATCAAAACAGACAAAAAATATAGAAAAGATTATGTGAAAAAATTGTTGTTAAAGCTTTGTAAAACATTTTTTCTTCAAACGTCAGTAAAATATAGCATTATACTGCTGGATTGATAATGCTAAAGCGGCACATTGCCATGGCATCTGACGAGCTGAAGAGCGGCAGATAAAGTTATTATCTCCGTTGACGAGCGGTAGATAAAGTAAATTAGCTAAATCATTTGGAATTCCTAACTAACAACAAATTCGTTTCTGAATCTGCATATTGAAAGCTGAAGTGGATAAATAAGATATCATCAAGAAACGTGTACTATTCCGGACACGGAATCTTGGCCACAACTGACATTAAACTGACAAATATGTGTGAACTGGCCTTTATTGAATATAACCCAACTTTTGACTCGATAATGCCATTTCCCTTCTTTTTTGATGTCACAAGAAAAGCTTCAAAGTGATTTTTAATAATTGTCATTTATTAATGACACTAATGATTGGTTTACATCATTTTTTTTAGAAATATCAAAAAAATGTTGGCCAAAATTCCGTGTCCGGAATAGTACATAATTAAAACGAGTTGACAGAAGAATAATTATTTAAAAAAAAGAATGCACACAATTGGAAAAAAATTAAATAAAGAAAGCTAAACAATTTACCAAAAGTTTTGTGACTAATGTCAAAATAATGTGAAATGAGTTATTTTTCAAAATGTCCTATTCGAGAGCTTTGCAAAAAAATTTAACAGTGGAATCTCTCCAAAAGAAAAATTCAGCGTGGGTAATAAAGTATGAATAATAATAGAATATAAATCTCAATGAGACTTACCAGTAGAAGGTGAATTAGAGTTGTTGAACTTTTCCCAAGCAAAAAATGTTAGAGCTTTGGATCGTCCTCTCGATGTCTGCGATGCCGTCGGATGTCAGCGTCGAAATAAGGATCGAGATGGTTTATGTAAAAGAAGTAGAGCTTCGTTGAACCTTGATCGAGACCTTGAGAGCCGGGCCTTTACGTACATACGCATTGCGTCCACCACGATAAGTCACTGTTTTCTTTGGGTGGAATGTCGAAAACCAAACAAATATCCGTTTCTGCGACGACAAAGTTGCTGTCGTGTCAGGCGGAACAGGAAATCGGCGCCGATCGATGCGAATAATTTTTTTAGGTGTGAACATTTGGACGTTTAGGGTTTCGCAATGGTTATGTTGTTTACAACTGTGTAGGTACTTATTCGCCTTTGAATTAATTATTTAACATTGAAAACTACCGAAATTAATGAATTCCTATCGACAAAGTTGTTCGAGTGTTTTAGGGAACCTTGATAGAGATCTTGAAATTCCTGAAAAAGTCCTCGTCGTTAGATAACCGACTGGAGCGGAGGTGTCCTTCGGATCCTTGCCGTGGATCAGGACTCGAAAACAATATCACAAAGTGTCTGGCGCTACTGTGACGTTTTGTACTCGTACTTCACGGGTGGTTCCCACAGTGATCCCGCCTTCTCACAGGTATCTGAACCAGGTGTAATAACAGTGACAATAATGATGGTCACAGTGATAGAAATATTCAAAACGGTAAATAAATCCGGCCTTGATGCCGTGCCGCCTTCATTTATACTCATAATAATAAATTAAGAAAAAAATAGATTCATTGATATAATGCGTATTTCAGATGTTGTTTTGACTTGGGTCCTGTCCTTCCACTTTAGATAAAAAAGATTGCAGCCATCCCCGACAAAACTGTTAGTTAGGGGTCATCAGAATTATTGATACACGCAGATTATACTATTGCTTACGACTGTAATAAGTAACTGTGAAAAACAAAAACATCATTGGTTTTAAAGGTTTTATTTTGATTTTGAATGTTGCTTTGGATAAAACAAAGTTACTATAAATTTTAGATCAAGAGTGCTTTGGAATGACATATCAAAAAATTTCAGATCAAGAGTGCTTTGGAATGGTGTATCGAATAAATTTCAAATCAAGAGTGCTTTGGAATGGTGGATCAAATAAATTTCAGATCAAGAGTGCTTTGGAATGGCATATCAAATAAATTTCAGATCAAGAGTGCTTTGGAATGGTGTATCAAATAAATTTCAGATTAAGAGTGCTTTGGAATGGTGTATCAAATAAATTTCAGATCAAGAGTGCTTTCCAATGTCTATTAAAAAAGTTGCAGATCAAGAGTGCTGTCCAGTGTTATATCAAATAAATTTCAGACCAAGAGTGCTTTGAAATGTTATTTGATTCGTTTATGAACACGTTTAGTTTGACAGTTCAAAGTTCTGAAATTTATTTGATCAGACAACACGTCATTTTATTCTGCACTGACAAGTACTGTTCTTTATAAATTACCATTTATATTGTTTTGTTTCATTTTCTTAACAGCATTTCCATCTTGAAGACAACTTATTTGTGAAATTGCTCATCACTATTCACAATAATGTTTAGATTTGCTATCTTCATTCATTACGAAAGTGTTATTAAATTTTTAAATATTACCGATAAGAGAACCAGACCCGGAATATAAATCTTCTCAATAGAAAAAAATACCTAGTTGTTATCTAGTGACTTTTTGACATCGGTACTGTCTCTAAATGTGTTTCGAATTATGAATTATGAAGTGATATCACCAATAAGAGAAGAGCACATGTGTAGGGTCAATGTCACGATAATAGACCGTTTTTTTCGATGCACCATTGACAGTTCCGTTACATATCTCACGTCATCGCCGTCTTTTGTCTCAGGTCAACGACGACTCCGGTTCGGTCTGACATGAATCCGAAAATTATGGTGATCAACCCACCAGGAAGGACCTCGGGCGTCGGTACTTCCCGCATCTACGTCTGACTCAGCGTCAGCCAACAGCAGAATATTTGTCTGGTGACCGCGTAACGGCAGCGCCCCCTCTGCCACTTTTCTGGGACGCACGGTGTACGTTGCGTGCCGGACTCGCTTCCCAAATTAATATTTATGACACACCTTGCCGAATTTTTTTTGTGTAATCGCCGATTAGGATCTGGTGTTGCAACGAGCGGAACATCCTGGCCGGGGGAAGCCTCCCCCACTCGAGGTGCGCACGATTTCGTCAAAAAAAATTATTAATTGCACGGAGCGTGTGCTCGTTAAGTCATAAATGCTCGTACGATGGGGTTTTGTAATAGTTGATGGCGTGACGAAACATTTCGGGTTTTTACCGTGGCCTGACCTTTAAGAGTTGGCGCAGACGGGAGGGTCACGGGTGTCGTAGGCAACCAGGCGTGCTGCAGGAGTTGTTGCCTAGCAGGAGAAGGAAAATGTACAAAATGTTTTGAGGTTAGGGGCTGGAATGAATGACAGATCGTCTGGTTCTAGTCGTACGCGGCAATGAAGCCGTCGATCGAGTCAATGTTTCTAGTCCTATGGGGGCAATGAAGCAGTGACGTGTCGATCTATCTCCGAAACGTTGAGAAACTCTTGTATCTAGACTACCAAGATGTCTTTATTACAAATTAATAGAAATGTTTGTGTTGAATTTGAAAAAGTTTTGTCCATTATTGTGAAACATGTGCTTTGCACTGCTGTATTGTTGGTTGCTGATACAACAAAAATGTTCTTCCAAATCTTTTTCAAAAATCATCATTAAATGTTTTAACTACTATTTCTTAGTCTTTTAGCTTTGTTGATTTTGATTGTCGACAAATAAAATCACGTTTGTACTTAAGAGTTTTATTTGACAAGTGACAGATGTTACTATTCCGGACACGGAATCTTGGCCAACATTTTTTAGACATTAGTGTTATTATTAGTAAATGACAATTATTAAAAATTACTTTTAAAACGTTTGTGCGGTATTCTTTTTTCGAAATTCAGGTTTTTTTTGGATGATGTTGAAGGTCATGTGTGACGTCAAATAAACCTGATTCACGCAAAAGAGTGGTGTTTTGAATTCGTGATTGTAGTTTATCATGCTGTTTTTTTGCCTTTGAAAGAATTTAAAAATTAAATTAATTTCGAATACAATTTCAGGTAATGAACATTAAAACGAGTTTTTTTAGTCCCGAATTAGTTAAAATAATAATTTGCTTGTCTACAAAAGGACCTGTTTTGTTGATGACATTTTTGCGAATTTTTTGTTGTGATGCTGATTCTAAGGTCATTGGAAATTCGGAGCAAACATGTTTTTTTTTTGGGTACTAGCTGCAGAGTCTGAGCGATGTAAAATTGTTAAGAAAAAAATGGATGTTTTTTGGCGCTTCTAATGGCGGTTCCTTCTTCGTGGTAATCTGACCCAAAACACTAATTACTGCGGGAAAGTTGAGAACAAGTAAAATAGAAAATTAACGAAATAGCATATTTTTTACGTAATTGCGGGAATTAAAAATTTAATATTATACAATGTATCACGTTTTCTTGTCACATCAAAAAAGCAGGGAAATGGCATTATCGAGTTAAAAGTTGGGTTATATTCAAAGGCCAGTTCACACATATTTGTCAGTTAAATGTCAGTTGTGGCCAAGGTTCCGTGTCCGAAATACAGGGTGAGCAACAATAACTGTTTCAGTTGGCAATAAAAAAATTTACATGAAATTTTCAAGACTGTGAATTGTACCTATTTCGGTTTGTTTTATTGACACTATTGGCAGCTGGTATACCTACATTTCATATTTAAACGTCTTGGTTTTTGTATTCTTTTATTAATTAAATGGTTTTCTCGTTGGAACATGACATAAAAGTCACCAAAAGTCACCAGAATGTATTGCCAACTCAATCAGTAATTGTTGTTCCCACAGTAGTATGTCCAAATCATAGGATTACCTCTTGCTGGCAATCTCTGCAAACGTCACTTTTCCTCAGTACGGTTCTCCGACTGGTTTGATGGTCAACTCGTGGATCTACAAAACACTAATAAATCCAGAAAAAAATCTTTTTTCTGTATACCTGGACGTGTTCGGGGGTCGACAAAGCGTAGACAACGCCATCTGCAATGTCCTCCGGTTTCAGTATTGGTCTAGTTTCCAGATATTTCTTTCTTTCGTCGGAGATATCCTTACACAAGACTGTCATCTCACTGACAACGAGTCCTGGACTAACACTCTGCAACCCACCATTCAGTTCTTACGCAAAATTCCCACCCACTACGTTACCGTAATTTTAATTTTGCTTTGGAGCGTGTTCAACTCTTGCCTCAGCGTCTCGGTGAGCGCCGTCACCGCATACTTGGTCGCGGAATACACATTCAATTTTGGCGCTTTGGGGGCCGCGTGTCCCGCGATACTGTTGATGTGTATGACGTGACCTTGAATATCGTTGGTCCGCATCACTCTGATCGCCTCCCTTGTGGCGATGCACAGCGCCAAGACGTTCACGTCGAACTCTTTCTTCCACTCTTGAGTGTCACCTTCTGTCAACAAACCCTCTTTCATGTAGCCGGCGTTGTTGACTAAGATGTGGACAGGTCCTAAATTGTCTGCGATCCATGTGAAAGCTTTCAAGATGTCTTCTTCTCTGGTGATGTCCGCTTTGACGGCGTGGAGTTTGCCCTTCTTGCCTGAAAGTTGTCGGGAACGTTGCTCGACGAGTTGGACTCGACGGGCAACTCCCGCGACCTAAACAATGGCGAAGCGTTCTCGAGGGGGTACTTACGATCAGACCGTGTTCGACGAGGGCGTCGGCGATGGCGGCGCCGATTCCGGAGCTGGCACCAGTCACCACCGCCACTTTACCCGCCCACCGGTTCATGGACAGCACCATCGTGAACTGAGATGTACTATAGAATGCGCACAGTGTGATGTATTTTTATCGACTCTCTCAAGGTTACTGATAGTCTTCAATTAGCATGGTGAGATAAGCACATTACTGAAGTAAAGTACATTAATAGAGGCAAAACGTCTTAATTGAAGAAGAACCAGACATGGTGTCTATACAGGGTGCGTCCTAAAAAACGCCGCAGGCCATATCTCCGTTATTTATGGCTCGATTTAAATAAAACAAAAACTGAAATAAATCACTTTAAAGACACTATAAACACAACATAGACTAATGTTTTTAAAGAAAGTTGTAATACCCCAGTTTGAATTCAAATTGCCGCCGCCGAAAAAAACGCAAGAGGAACTGTTTGGTTCTTTTGTTGTGCACGGTTGGTAGAATTTGGATTGCGTACGGTGGTTAAGGGTAGACGCGACACTCGATTCTCAGCCCTCGAAATAAACGGTGGTGTTTGTTGCATCGTCGTTTTCATTGTTATTGTTTTAGTTGAAAATGTAGTTATTGCTGTTACGAATGTCGAGTCATGCATTTTTCTTGTGTATTGTCAGTGTAATCAGAGCGTGCGGCGTAACCATTCACCAATCGCGGAGGAGAACGTGTTGATTAATTACAGGGGCGCACCTCGTGTGTCGCCGACAGTTTGCGCGTTGTAATTCAGGTAGGATGATCTCACAGACAACAAGTAGTGTTGAGCAGGTATGTTATTTCGTTTTGTTATTCCGATAAGCTCGGGTGAAGTAGGAATTGGTAGAGTGGGGAAATTTTTGAGGTAACGTCGCAATAAAGTTGTCAGGTAGTTAAAATCCGTGGGACGAGTCCATTTTCACGAGGGAGTAAGGGGTGAACCGTGGAAATGAGTTGTTCGCGTCCAGGCTTTAAAATCGGAGTTATTTAGGGGCGAACGGTTCGAAATACTTTGGGCGAGTCCATTTCTGGCTAGGAATAGAAACAGTTAACCGAACATATTGCGTCAGCGATTTAAATAGGGAAAACGAAAGTCCATTTTGGGAACGGTCTTCATTTACCACAAGGAAAAACGTGGTAGGTACGTGTTTGGCCGAAATTAGGAGTTTAGACGCGGGGCCAGTTTATCCACGTTGTAATGAAAAACGGGAGCCTGCCAAAGGAGCCGGACGTGGAGGGGACCACGCAGTCACTCGTGGCTCCTTTCATGACGTGTGATCCTGGCCGCAGAGTTTCTCGACGCCTTCGGTGGAAGGCCTCTGTTTCATCAGCTGTGGGCACTACAGTGGCGATTCGGAGGACACAAACTGGGGCACTGCACCCATAACGAGTTAGGTGTCGCAGGGACTTGGACTACCCGACGTTACTAGTTTAGAAATTAGGAGACTGGGGGGCGAGAATTAGATTAACTCCGCGATCGTAGTCCGCGTGTTAGCTGGAAGAGCTGAGAGTCAGAGTTGCGTCATTAGAGGAATTAGAGTGTCTGTTATTGTAATCTAGAGTCTTGCTGCGCCATTTTCTGTGACATGTTGTGTAACTTTGTCAATTACGGTGTGCCATCGTTTGTGGATGATTTTTGGGGGTTTTACTCATCCCATTTACAGTGTCTATTCGTGATAATTTAAATTAACTAACATTTGTTTCATGGTGCCGCTTTGTTCTTGTATTGTGAGTTTATTGTTGCTGAGTATCTGTTGTTATTTTATTGATTGTGTCGTTTCGTTCCTCAGAAGGCCGATAGACAAATTTATTGTGTTATGTATTTCTTGTTATGTCATGTTAAGTCGCACCGCTGAATTGTTTAATTTCCCATGTGATCGTGTTAACACTGTAGATGAAAACGAGAATGTATTTATTCATGTGCGTATAAAATAAATACAGGCGTCCGCGTCCTCCCACCGATTTATGCATTTTTATTTCGAAGTTGTCCAACCTGCAGGTCCGCCATTTGCATCCCGAGCTAGGCTACCGCCATTTTGTACAAAACACACAACGTAGGGGTTTTACTGCTTCGATGACGATCACAACATGGCCATTTTGTTCAATTTCGCGGATTTAATTTAAATATTCAAATATTTAAGGAGACTGGCGATATCTGGGTTATTACAGACTGTTTGAAATTTTCAAGTCTATTTTGTGCTGATAGTGTTTTTAAAGTGATTTATTCCAGTCTCTGTTTTATTTAAATCGAGCTATAAATAACGGAGATATGGCTTGCGGCGTTTTTTAGGACGCACCTGTATATTCTCACTAGAAAATCAATTGTTATCTATTTTGACACCGACCCCATCTCTAAATCTGTTTCAAAATAGAGATTATGAAGTGAATCATGTAATGCATACTTGTTTGTAGTTAATAGTTATATAATATGAATGATAACTTATCAAGGTCATGTGATAAGAATTGTGTTTGTTTATTTTTAAGTGATTGCGATTTTTGTTACGTTTATTTTATTTGTAGCTTTTTGTAACAAGTTTTTTATAGAATGTACACACTTTTATTCAGAAATGGTCATTTAAATCTAGTAGGAGCCAAGGCCATTTGAATCAAAAAGCTACGCTTATAATGCCGTTTTATAATAATTGTTTCTGCAGAGTGGCCATAAAACAAAAGAAGACAGAACCTTATTGCGCGCCCTCGGTGGCCGATTAACGAATCAAAGCTACAATATTAGCGGCAATTTAAAATATAATCTGTTTCAAAATCAAAAATCCACCAACACTGCATTCTACCTCGAAAATACAACCGACAACGTCGCCAACTTTTGTTTTTAGTGTGTCTGCAAGTGTCAGAAAAAAATGGGGTTCTGAAAGAAAATTGTTGAGAGTCGTTTCGGGCGTAGTTCATAGTGTTTTTTTTATTCCCATTTTATTATTTACTCAAAAGGTATGATATGGTAGCTACCACCTTTTTGTACAGTCGTTGACCAAAATAAAATAGGACAAAGTGTTACCTTAGACAGTTTCCCAATTCAAAGATTTGTGTAGTGTAACCGTAGCCAACGTTAAATGAACTAGCCGTGCTCAAGTAAATTTGGCAACAATGCCCGCAGACCTAGGACCGAGTCAGTTTGTGCAGATTTGCATGTGTTTACACAGTGATCCTAACGTTTTAACTTCAGAAAACTGTGTTTATTTCCAAAATTTTAAGCTACCAAGTTGTTTAAAAGTTGAAGGGAATTTAGTATAGAGTTTGTGAAATAAATTGTGGCATTTTCTTCTGGAATTAAAGCCGTTAACTTGGTGGAAGTTAAAACGAGACAAACCTAACCTAACTTTTGTGTGTTAAACGAAATATCACTGGTTCTCACTTCTAATTTTAAATATTATTCAAACATGCCTAGTAGGTGTTGTGTAACAGGCTGTAAAAGTAATTAGGACTCGTCTTTAAGAAATGTACAAAACAATCGCAGTGTAAGTGTTTTCAAATTTCCCAAAAATGTAGAGCGCAAACAAGCATGGTTAAAAGCAATCCCTTGAAAAAACTTCAGCTTCAAGTGTGGTCTGTCAATTACATTTTAGTTCTGATGATATGATTTTATATGATAAACATTTGCAACCTGAGGGAAGCTGTAAACAATTGCTTTTAAAAAGCTACAGACTAAAAGATGCGGCTGTTCCTAGCGTGTTTCCAAATTTAGCGTCTTATCTATCAAAGCCAGCAATTAAAGAGAGAACTGATCCAGAGTTTAGGCGTGAAACAATTTCTAAAAGACAAAACGATGAAGTAAGTAGAGAATTTTATGAAGGCAGATATAATAAACAATTTTAATGATTTAATAACAACATTTTCAATCGAACTTAATTTGATTGGCTGGGAACATAAAATTGTTGAATTTGGTACTTATATATTTTTTTACATTGAATTTTATCATCAATTCTTCACTCTATGGGGGTAAGATGGGAATTGTAATACTAATAATCATCTAATAAGCAATGTCAATTTATTGAGAACGTGTAAAAACGGGCCTTTATGTTTATTAGGCGTTCGATGTTCGGCGGTTCACTCGGTCCGCCAGTCTGAACGATTGCGACGTTGCCTTTTTCTCAGCACGGCTAGTTATTTAACGTTGGCTACGGTGTAACTGAGGCGTATGTGTCTCAGATTACAACTTGATTTGACTTGACGATTGATTAATTGATTTACAAAAAGTAAGGTTGTGTTTTTTCACTTGTCATCTCGTCACCGTCACTATGTTCAATTGAATGATTGTGAGTTTTTGAAATATTTTCGAATGATGACACTTATCAGAATTTTTTTTTTATTCTTGACACTTTTGTTTCCTAAGAGATGGATTTCGCAAAAATATCGAATTACACAATCGAAATTTACTTTGTCCTATTTTATTTTGGTCAACGACTGTACATAATAATTATTTTGTGTTACGTAAATAAACTCAACAATTCAATGTCAAATTTTGGCGAGAGGTTGGGCCAACCCAAAATAATGAATCTTATTCTAGGGATTTCATTTTTTTTGCCAAAATAATTCAACAGGTCGTGGATTTTTGATTTTGAAACAGATTATATTGCCCTTCTATTTTACATAAAATGGTAAAAGCGTGTTTCATTTGTGGGGCAAAAGATGTTCGCTTATTTGAAATTCCCAGCAATATGAAACAAAGACAAAAATGGTTCAAAGGTTTTGAAACGTTTTGCGGGAAGCAAATTTATGCAGACAATGATAAGGACAACCTTTTAGTTTGTATTTGTAATACAACGGGATTTTCAACAAGACTATAATTACAACCCCCAAAAGATGACGCTTATGCAAAGATGCTGTTCATTGTCCTTCTATTTTTGTAAGTATCTATAATTAAAAAAGACTTGTGTGTTTATTGATACATGAAATATACATAGAAGCGAAGTCAACCACGAAATATGAGAAAAAAAAGAGCTTCCTTTTCTCATTTTTCGATCAATTACTTATTAGTTTTCACAGTCATAATCAGGGACATCCAGTTATTAATTATGTACTGTCATCTTATTAATGTTTTTGTTTTTTAGACCTTTCCCACTGAAACTCCGGTTGAAATTCCTGTACCCCAAAATCCTGTAGTATTTCGTCATTCCAACCGTTCCAATCACATCCAAATCAATTCAAGTAAATAGTATTTCTGCAGAGTATATGCCACCAAATGGTTGAGATAATGGGCCCTCATTTGCTAGAAAATCCAATACTTTCATCTTGTCTGGAACATAAAAATCAGATTTGTGAGCTGATAATAATAACTGCAACGCTGAAACCAGTTTTAGATAATACATATTTGTCAAGAAAAAAAACAAATTTATTAAAGAAGAAATGTCCAATCCAGAACAAACTACTTTGCAGAAAAATACTAAAGTTATAAATTGTTCTGACCTACCTTGTGTTATGATTTCATGTTTGGTAATTGTTCACTTTAACCACTTCTGGCTAGACAGCCTCACGGCGTCGTCCTAGATCGTGTCCCACCATTCAAACCTTGTGCAAATGCCTTTTTTTCTCTTGTTGTGTTTCAAGGTCGCGCCAAGTCTTAGTATAACTAAAGGGTAAGGAAAATTTTCATTTGCACAAGGTTTGACTGGTGGGAAACGATGTAGGAGGGCGTCCTGGGGCTGTCTAGCCAGAAAAAACGCGAAAATTCCAGAAGTAATTAAAGTGAACAATTACCTCATGTTTTTTTGCAATTGTAATTTATTAGTATTTTGGTAGTCCAGAATGTATCCAAAGTAAGTTCGGATCTTGGATATTTTATTGCATTCATGTTTTAATTGACGTTTTAAGCACTTAACCTCAAAGTAAAAAGTGGAAAAAGTTTCAATCGACTGCGTTCGAAATCGGTAGATGGAGCGCAAAAAGGTTCTGCCGCCCGAAATGTCACAGAAACAAAGTTTATATGGATAAATCGAAAATTGAAACGGCCTTATAAGCGTAGCTTTTTGATTCAGATGGCCTTGGTAGGAGCCATAGACAACACAGTTTACTGTGTTGTCTATGGTAGGAGCTTGGTACTGGCGCCATCTCTGATTGAACAGTCGTTGCTTCTAATTAATTTCTCCAACTGGTTTGATTGTGAACTCGTGGATCTACAAATTCCAAATAAGTCAAGATTTTGCAAACATTTCACTCACCTGAACGTGTTCCGGGGTTGACAGGGCGTAGACAACGCCATCTGCGATGTCTTGGCTCTTCAGAATGGGCATCTTTTCCAAGATAGCCTTCCTCTCAGGACTCTGAGTCTTATTCAGAGTAGTCAACTCGCTCTCAACCAATCCAGGACTGACGCTCTGAAATCTAGATTTAGAGGAGTCCCACCAGAAGACTAAGACTTACCGTGACCTTGATCTTGCTACCCAGATGATTCAGTTCTTGCCTCAGAGTCTCTGTCAAGGCCGTAACAGCGTACTTCGAGGCCGGGTACACGTTCACGTGAGCACCGCTGAATACAGCGTGTCCCATGACACTGTTGATGTGGACGATGTGACCGTTGATGTTGTTGGCTTTCATGACCTTGACGGCTTCCCTGGTGGCAATGCACAAACCCAAGACGTTCAGATCCAGAACGGCCTTCCAGTCTTCGGTTTTACCTTCCGTCAAGTTGGTCTGTTTAACAGTACCGGCATTGTTGACGAGGATGTGAACCGGTCCCAAGTTCTTTGTGGTCCAGGCGAAGGTCTTCAAGATGTCTTCTTCTTTGGTGAAGTCGGCTTTGATCCCGTGGAGCTTCCCTTTCTTTCCGGAGAGTTGCTTGGAATGTTCTTTGACGAGTTCAGAGCGACGGGCAGTACCCACCACCTAGAAAGAGTCGAGTTGGAAAGGGGAAGGGTGGAATCGTAGGGGTGGACTTACAATCAAGCCGTGTTCGACTAGAGAGGTGGCGATGGCTTTGCCGATTCCTGAACTGGCACCTGTCACTATGGCAACTTTGCCTACCCATCTGTCCATCGAGAGAACCATCGTGTGTGTGGGTCGTACCGTGTTTGTAACAGTACTGAGAATAAACTAGATGATGATGAAGCAAAAATTATTGCTGCGTCATAACTACTTGCAAATACTACCAGTACGTTATCTCTGCTACCAGATAATACTACAGGTGGTATTGGCGATTTCGGCTACCGTTGGGGGCGCCACTGAGCGCGCACTGTTGGCAGATTTTAAGTCATATACCGCTCGATTCTGCTTATGTTTGTACATTGTTTTGTTGTTGGTTTTACGTGAATTTGCGGGTTTTGTGGTGGTTTTCTTAAGTTTACACAAAATTTTGACTTATTTAGAGACAACAGCAGAACGTAGATGTGTTGTGGAAGGCGAAGAAGTGTTGTGTGCGAAGATTTTAATTTTATGTGGTGTTATTAAAGTAGTGGAAACAAGGTAGGAAATTTTTGGATTGTGCCTACAAACAAGTGCCTTGAGTAGTGCTCCACATGAAATTATAAGAGACAGTTATCTGTTAACGATAACAACGTCGAAGTAGACTATTTTAGTTGCAGTACTCGCAAAGTGCAAACATATTTCGCCGTGTTTATTGTCCAGGTTGTGTAAAGTTTTTGTTGTGTTTGGCAAAACATCATGGCCCAACAATTTTTATTGTAAGATTTAACACATTTTATGTATATAATAAATGTATGTTGTATATAAATATAAATCATGTAAAAATATAACCTGCAAATGTAGTTTTATTTTCCAGAGACCTTCATATGATTAGATGAACGTTATTGTACAATCATATTAATTAAATGTTTCTCTGTAGGAACTGGGTGAACGATGAAAAAAAAGAGGCAATTATATTGAGTTTAATAGGTGTTTTTAATTGGAAAATACCAACACCACTCTATCCTCGACAGAAAGCTTATGAGTGCATACTGTTGGATAACAGTGTTTAACTAGTGAACAAATATCATTTAACAATTTAAAGTTTGATAACAATAGTGAGTGAATTCAAATGTTTATCATTCTCTATTTTACAAATAAATGTAACTAAATCACCACTTGTTACTTAAACACCTTTATCTTCAACATGATGGTTTTGTTGAAAGTTCACAAAAACTGATCCTAAATTTAATAAACTATCAACAGCATTACATTCATCTTCACACAAATCAGATGTGGTGTAATTTGTGACATCAGATTCTTCCTTTAACATTTTGTCTTTTTCTTCCCCTAAAACTATTCTCATTTGTTTTTTGAGAAAACGTTTTCATAGGTAAATTTACAGAAGGAATGGCATTTTCTTTCAAACGTGGTTTTTTGGTCTCTGCAGGCATAGAAATAATAACCTATGGAACGAGCGTGCTAATATACGCGATACGGAACCGTTGTTGGCATCGTAAGTTAGGCAACCCGCTGTGTCCGTAAGGGCAAGAAACTACGAGTTTGCATTAATGCGGTCTTGAAATATTTATTTAAAATTCAAAAAGGGATGTTTTATAACAAATTTGCACATTAGATTTATACAAAACAAACATTATTGTAAAAATTAAACTTTTATTTAGCAAAAATCAAAACTATGATTTCATAACAATCGATAACGGGTATTAAAATTTATATATTCCTGTAGTTTAAGAAAACTAAGCAACTGCTACCCCTAAAATATACTTATAAAATTTTAAAACTTTTTTAAAAGTAGAATAATTTATTTACAATAAAATTGCCGTTTTAAATTTACGAAATTTGGAATAACGAGGTAGGTAATTCTACTGATTTTTAAATAAAATTAATTTAGAATACATTTGCCTTACGCGCGTTTGGTGTTCATTCCGTTTTTTGTTTATATGGTGAATTCTGATATTAAAAAACACTTCTAAAATAATCTTGATTAACTGAATGACATGATTATTTAAAGGATCCTGATCCAAAATGTGATTACTTAAAGTTTTAAAAAGATCATTGTAATTTAATTGTCTGCCAGCTAACATTAACAATTTATTAATATTTGGAGCAGCAGTATTATGCGAGACAGACCTAAATACTCTCTCAGCATATTTACAAATAGTCACTACATCAACAGCTGCTTTGATTAATCCACCACGGTTTTTTCTATTTAGTAACCGAGAATATGAAGAATTTTCAAAAAGATAATCAGTACATGTAGCGCAGTGAATCATTTTGATCACTTTTCGCGACACAAATCCAGCAATATATTCTACCACGTCATCAATAAATTCTGCATTGGGATATATCATTTGAAAATCTTCTAGTTCGTTTTGAAATTCTCCAGATTCTCTTAATATTAGACTGTCTATTTTTGGCTTCACAGTACTGGGTACTGACAATATTCCGATATGTTCTTGAGGCGCGCAATTGGCTGCTGCCGATGTAGCAATTTCTGCATGAAGGAGTAGCCTCTTGTATGCCCCTCGAAATTGCATAGCTGTGGGATTATTTGTAAAACCACCGCGAGATCTTATTGCAGAAAAAAACATCTCAATATGGTCTTGGCTGAGTTTGTAGGACAAAATATATTCCATATAATTATTTTTTGTAACTACGTCGTCGAAAAGGTTTCCTAAACTTCTCATGCAGATTATTAGGCCAACAAAACCTGTGCTTCTCCTTGTAAATAATATGTTATTACCACTAGGATCTCTTAGAGATTTAATATAACTTTCAGCCTCTTCAAAATATCGTTTAATTTCAACTTCATTTTTTTTTGTTAAAAGGCTTTCGCCACGGACTATGACTTAGTGAATTTCGAGTATTTAAAATATCAAAAATGTCATTAATAATTCTGCAAAAATTGGCTGTTGCTTCACTATTTTTAAAGTTACTCAGTCCTAAGTCTAAATTGCAGAAATCTAAGGCGTCTGCCACACTGTCACTAAACAATTGCACAGCCAACTTAACTTTCATTATTTCCGTTTTAAAACGTAAGTGTCTTTGAGTTATTTTGTTTGCCGCGTGAAGCCCGGTAGAATCTTGCAAATTAACCAGTTGTTCAAAAAAATTCCATCTTATCTGGGTGTCATTATTGTTATCGCATAAACATCCCCATTCACAAAGTGTATTTCTAATCAATTTTACCATATGACACGCATCTAGAAATATGTGGACCCTTTCTTTACTAAACGGATGCAGAAACCAAGGTACTATATCGGGCGGTCTCAATTTTGCTCCTAGTATTCTACCAACGGAGAAATTCGTGACTGTACCGTCAAAAGTGAGGGCCACAATTTTGGCCCCACAGTCATTAACCATTTTCAAGCAACCGTTGACTAAGTTGGCTTTTTCAACTGCAGATAGTCCATCCAATAAAAAATATGCAATTGGGATTTTCCATTGGCTATTAAGTGCTACTAATAAAAATACCAAAGCCTCTTTAGCTTCGGGTAAAGCATCGGTATCTATATTAGTACCAACATCTACAAGACCTATATATTTTCTCCCATCCCATTGCACATGTTTTTTAATGCACATTTCATCCATTATTAACCCGCAAATTAGGTCTTTTTCATTTTGCCTCATTTTATCAACTTGCATCTTAATTGCTGATAAGGACTCTGCGGTGTACCCCGGAGAACCATCAACAGTTGCTAACCATTTTCGTAGGGTACTAGGGTGTGGCAAGCAGTTGCCAAAAGTCTTGCGCACGTAGTTGTAAGCATTTGGTGAATAGAAATGCAATGTAAGGGCAAAACTACGTAATTGAGGGGGAAACTTATTACCTGGCGATTTCTTCAATTGTCTCAGTAACAATTCTTTTTCAGCAAGAGGTATAGTTTCCTGTAAATTTAAACATAGATGTGCACAATTTTCAAATATAAATTTAAATGACCCAAAATTAATTAAAGGAATTCTGAAAAAAATAACATTCCATATCATAAACAACCCACATACAAAAATGAAAAAAGCTCTCGGAATCAGTTAATAACATGCTACATGCTATATATGTATACTGTTTCCACCCATAGAGACTCGACTTCAAAAAGTTACTAAATCGCTACGTTTGAGAAAGTAGATTCTAGCGCGCAAGTACTTAATAACGCAAGTACTTAATAACGCAAGTACTAAATAACCACAAAAACGCAATAAAGAGGCGAAAAAACAAAATGTCAATCAACGTCAATCACCGTGAATCACCTGGTCATCACTTGACCCACTTGGCCCAAATGGCCTAAATCCCAAATCAACTGCAATCCGCCAATTGCAATTGTCTGTGCGCATGAACGACATAGGAAGACAGCGCGCGAGAAAATTGTTGGCTGGTAGCAACATAATTATTCTAAGATTTTACGATTTTCTGCATCATATTTAGTATTTTTTACTATTAGATTTTACAAATAGAATTCAAAAAAGTCGATTCTATCGCTGGAAATACTGTACATACAGCAGTATCTACACGTGCAAGCAAGATAAAAATGCAACTAAGTATTCTCTACATAAACATGCACATTGATACGAAAATGTAATGCATGCAAAATCTAAAATTTCATACATTTAATACCAAACTGCAGTCTTCCGATATCTTTTTTGATTCTTTTAAATGTTCAGCCAAGTTATTTAAAGTTTTGATTTTTTTCGTTAGTCTTTTATTCCTTACTTCCATAATTTTTAATTTATTCCGAAGACGTCGAATTCTTTCTTTGCCAGCTATCCACATTCTTTCCGCTTTAAGCGGACATTTTAAATCTTCTTTTTTGAAATCCCCAAAATTTGAGGGCTCCTTTCTTTTTCTAAAAATAAAACAATAATTTTTATATAAACAGAAAATAACATATGTATTTACCTTTTTATGGATAGTGGTTGAAGAAAATTTTGTGAAGTGGATGGCAAAGGCACTTCTTCAGTTTCCTCAGTAATTATTGGTTTATTAATTATACCAATTTTTCTAAAAGAATATTTCTATATTTTTATAAATAATCTTATCATAGGTACTTGAAAATTTCATTTAGAGAGCATCATTTTTTTTTGTAGGTAAGTAATCACTAATCACATTCAATATTCAACTTACCTATTTTCAATTGGTTTCCGTTTTCTATTTTCCCTATGACTGATTTTTTGTAATAGGTGTGATGGAAAATTGAAAATTGATGGCACAGCATCTTTTTTCAACTTTGAATTTCCTTTTATTTTATATTCAAAATCATTTTCTTTAAAATGATCGCTACATAGTGTGCAACTTTTTGATGGAATAAAATTCTCCCTGCGAGTAGCTATTATCCATTTTTTTCTTAAATTCGAATCTGTTGGAAATCTGGAAATGCGGTCATAATTTGTGTTAATTTTTATTCTTAGTTATAACAATCTTTTTTTTTATTTTGTGTATATTAACCCGTTATTAATCTTGTACACTTTTGCTTACCTGTGAAAAGACACGTTTGAATTTTTTGAGGCACGATTAGTACACTTATAAGCTGCACAAGACTGCACCATATTAAAGAAACAATTTTTAACAGTTTTTATAAATAATAACGCAAATAACACCAAATATAATTATAAAAAATCACAACAACGTCGACTGAAACCGTAACATTCCGTGTAAAGTATATCCACATTGGCGCGCTTTTGCCCTTACGCGTAAGACAAGTTGCCTAACTTACGTTGCCAACAGGCGCAGTTCGCAACGCTCGTTCCATAGGTTATTATTTCTATGTCTGCAGGTGATGCTTAAATAAATAATTTCAAAATATAACCTCAAAATACTATTTAACTTACAAATGTATTCTTCTCATTTAAAGTGTTTTCCACAGACCCTCACATAATTAGATGCAGGTTTTCCCCGTAATAAAGCATTTTCCTATGCTTTCCTTCTCTCTTCCCGGTTTTTAAAACCGAAAACATTTTCGATGTAAACATAATTTGCTTTTACGCGGAAATAAATGAAAACATGCTTCTGGTTCGTTTTTTCGGCACGTGTTACAATACAATAATTTATTTTATTTCCACCTTCTAAGTAAGTGACACTTTATAGGTATTTGTGGTAACTAAGTAAATGGGTAATTACAGGCAGAGCCCTGTAATATTTAACAGGCACGTAGAAGAGACCTGTAATAGTTATTACAAGTCTCATCAAAAAATAAATAATCAAAACTATGTTTATTACAAACACAAACAAATTTAACTATGCAATTACATACAGAGTGTCTATAAATGATTGTGGGATCCAAGTAGGCTTTGATTGTGTGCCGACTCTTTCACCAGAAATCGAATAATATTAGCCTGATCTCCGATGTGCAACCCCAGAACAAACTGGTTTTACTGGTTGCCTATTGCGCAACTTGACAAAATCAATGCTTGCAAAAAAATTAAATAAAAATAAATTAATGAAATGCATTATTGATAAGTTTCAACACTCTCAACAAATTATGTATTTATTAAACACTTAAGAAGGTGAATAACATCAGTGATTCAGTTAAAAAAGTAACAATATAAATTAAAGGAATGGTTCGAAGTGTCCTCCATTTTGCTCTGAATATTTTCTCACTCTCTTGATGTTACAATAGACGGTAATCTCTTCTATTAACTCGTTTAAATTATTAATTTCTCATTTATACACTTCACTTTTCACATAGCTGAACACAGAAAAGTCAGGTGAACAGATTATTCTGAAACCAATTACAATAATTTATGCAGCTTTCAGGATCATTAAGGAACAGCTATTGTACAGTTGTATGGATGTAAAAGCATGTTCTCCTCTAACAACTTTATGGCATGTAAGTACTGCAATTTGATGAGACAGTGTAGTAGGTAAGTTCTCGGATGTGCTTCTAAATGATCTCGTATA
Source organism: Tenebrio molitor (assembly GCF_963966145.1). Classification (NCBI taxonomy): domain Eukaryota; kingdom Metazoa; phylum Arthropoda; class Insecta; order Coleoptera; family Tenebrionidae; genus Tenebrio; species Tenebrio molitor. The sequence goes on from NC_091049.1 coordinate 2,777,699, forward strand.
TTTTCAACTACATTTTCCACCACCTTGGGACGACCTGACGATTTCCCCTTTTCAACACTACCGGTAGTAACAAAACGATTAAAAATTCCATGTATGTGAGCTGTGAGGCACTTTTCTAAAACATTTTGGTGCAGGTACTTAGCTAAAAATTCTTCTTTGCAAGCTTGAACGCTGTATGTCCATTCCTCATCTCTTTTAACACAGTTGCAGTAATAAGACATCATAAGAAACTTATTTTGTTCAAGTGTGAAGACTATTTTAGCAATTACTTCTAAAATATTTGTGAGGTTATAAAATTATTCTGATTTTCAATATAAAAACAGATACCTAAAGACAATACCTTTGTAACACCACCGGAAATTATCTAGCTCCAACACTACCGGTAGTAACAAAATTATTAACAATTCGATGTATGTGAGCTGTGTGGGACTTTTCTAAAACATTTTGGTCCAGGTACTTGGCTAAAAATTCTTCTTTGCAAGCTTGAATGCTGTATGTCCATTCCCTGACTCTCTTTTAACACCGTTGCCCGTTGCGGTAATAAGACATCATAAGGAACTTATTTTGTTCAAGTGTGAACATCATTTTAGCAATTACTTCTAAAATATTTGAGAGGTTGTAAAATTATAAAAACAGATAAAGACAATACCTTTGTAACACCACCGGAAGTTATCTAGCTTTGAAAAAAGTTTTTTTAAACAATAAGCAGACCAGGAACGCAAGAAACAATAAAACAGGGCTTCGAAGCGTAAATGAGGTTAAGTTGATTTGGTGTTGACAGCTTGTGAATATATTTGACAATTTGGCGGTTAGTAGTTGACGAATTTAAAGGGGTTGGCAAATTCAAATTCCAGAGCCCTCTGCGATCCCACATTCTTTTATAGACAGTCTGTACGTTAATAATGCATTTTGATCCGTTTCGGAAGTATTTTCATATCGCTCCTGGGATCGAATCAGTAGAGAGCCGCACTTGCAGCGTTGGTAATTCCGTGATTATTTTCTTGCATTTCAAGAAAATCGCCTTCAAAGTCTTCATCGGGCATTAAAGCCATTCTTTCTTTTCTTTCTTTTTGCAACAAATTTCACAAAACTTCTGACAGTATTTTTGTTGTTTATCTCAACACCATGACGACGTAGGTATAATTGCCCCACCGCCTTTCATTACAAAATTTTTATAAACATAAATAACAATTAAAAAACGAAATTTAAAGGCTGAAGGTGGAAATAAAAGTTTGTATGCAACTCGCTTAGCAATTAATCTTTACTGGGCTTACTGGCTTATGGGACTCGCTCCTTACGTCGCTCGTCCAACAAGTGCCAGCGCGCCCGTAAAGATTAATTTACTAAGCTTGTCACATAAATAACTATTGCCGATCTTGTTTTTAGTCATTTTTATAAATAAACTTCGATTAAACCCTCATTTTGTCTAAAAATCACAAACCACTTTAACAAACAACAGCTTCCATCTGCTCTAACATTTTGCACACAATTCTCACCAGATGCCTCACTGATAGCTGGAATCGCCAATTACCATTTACCTACATTTATTTTTAAAGTAACAGTAACGTAATTGGTAACATTTGACTCCATTATCTCCTTCCAGCTTATTGTTGTTGGTCGACCTTGACCGCTTGTGATCATTCTGTATTTCCGTTTTCTTTATTACTTAGTTGGTCATTCATAATCATAATGGAATGAGTAAAAGTCTCGCAATTTTTTTTTCTCGATACTTATACAGTGTGGAATAAAATGATTAAATTACTAATGCCATAAAAGAGCTGTTGCAAATGGCAAGTGGTTTTTTGCAACTTGAGTCAACTTTAAAGTTGACTCAAGTTGCGAAAAACCAATTTGGATTTGCAACTGCAACACTAGCTGTGACTTGCTTTTGTTAGCTCCTTTTTAATTTCAATCTCTACTTTGCATTCATATCATCCCTTCGCAATAAATCACATTTGGAATTTTGGAATATTTTGAGGTTAGGCTTTCTTTTTTTTGGAGAGCGGCATTTCGTATTTTTACAAGGGTAATGCAAAGGTAACTAGATGTAAATCATTTTATTCCACACTGTACATTAACTAGTCTTGCTCACCCAATAATAACAAAAGAGAGAAGTGATTGATTGTAACAATAACAAATTCCTGAAAATAATGTAATACTTACGTTCCGTGACGAGTCAAAGAAACTCTTAGTTGTGTTTTTATCCACAAATTGAATTGAGAATCTAGTGAGACGTAAGGTTCTCGATGATTGAGACTCCAAATTAAAAGAGAGGACATTATCGACAAATGCCGTGAGTGTAACAAAGACAGAAGTAAACACAACTTTACGGGATGTTTGTATCGTGTCAAACAGATTAACTTGCATAGACTCCAAATTAAGTGAGATGAAAATATTGGCGCAACCGTTGTCGTTACCTTTTATAATCGAGAACTTTAGTGAGACGTTGTCATTGGCGCCATCTCTGAATAGCCGCCGCACCAACTGCGTTTTACCAGATTTAAAAAAAAAAACACTTTCACAAACTCAATTTTGTTATATTAACGGACAAAGAAGCTTGACAAGTAATTAAACAATTGAGAAACTTAAGCTTTTTACACTTTTTCTCCGACTGGTTTGATTGTGAGCTCGTGGATCTACAAATTGAAAATAAATTAAAAAATGACAAACAACGCCCACCTAGACTTACTTGGACATGTTCTGGGGTTGACAAGGCATAGACGACACAATCTGCGACATCTTCACCCTTCAAAATGGGCATCTGTGCTAGCATAGCTTTGACCTCAGGAGTGTGAGTCTTGCGCTGAGTGGTCAACTCGCTTTCCACGAATCCGGGACTGACACTCTGCAATCTAAACTTAGAGAAGTCCCTCCAAATGATTGAGACTTACCGTGACCTTGATTTTGCTACCGAGATGTGTTAGTTCTTGCCTCAGCGTTTCTGTCAAGGCCGTAACAGCGAACTTCGCAGCCGGGTACACGTTCAGATGGCGTACGTTGGGTACTGTGTGTCCCGCAACGCTGTTGATGTGGATGATGTGGCCGTTGATGTTGTTGGCTTTCATGACCTTGACAGCTTCTCTGGTGGCAATGCACAATCCCAAGACGTTCAGATCCAAGGTGGCCTTCCAATCTTCGGTGTTGCCTTCTGTCAAAGTAGTGCGTTTGTGAGTACCGGCGTTGTTGATGAGGATATGGACAAGGCCTAGTTTCTTACTGGTCCACTCGAAGGCCTTCAAGATGTCTTCTTCTTTAGTGACGTCAGCTTTGACCGCGTGGAGTTTCCCCTTCTTTCCAGACAGTTGCTTGGAATGTTCTTCGACGAGCTCAGAACGACGAGCTATGCCCACCACCTGGAATAAAATCAAGATGAAGAAGTTTTAAAGAGTTATGTCGTGGAAGATGTTACTATGAGGCCTTGTTCTACCAGGGAGGCGGCGATGGCTTTACCAATGCCAGAACTTGCACCCGTGACGATGGCTACTTTGCCCACCCATCTGTCCATTGAGAGAACCATCGTGTGTTTAGGTCGTACCGTGTTTTCGAAAGTATTGACATTATATTAGACGAAAGATGCGTTATCAGTGAACCGATAACAGATAATCATGAAATCAGGACGCTTGTTGTGTCACGATCGTTGATTTTTTTATCGATTTTGTTCCTAAAAACTCAAGTCATCGATTTATTTGTCGTACTGCTGTTAGTACTGCAACGGTAGTAAGTAGTGGAAGACATTGGTCTCTCAGGCTAGAGACTGCCTAGAAAAGTATTTAGAACCATAATGAACTCGTTAAAGAATACACAGTTGGAGGTACTGGCGGTACTGATTGAACTCAAAGGGGTGGGTTTTAGTGAATTCTGCGCTGAAGAAAGTAATGAAAAACTAGATTTACTTATAAATAAAAGGACTGAAGAGATTTTATCTAGTACTAGAAGACAAAAAGAGAGAATGAAATACAAAATTGAAGCAAACAATTTGAATGGAAGTGGAACCAAAAGGGGTGTCTAGATTTTTTCAATACAAAATTTGTTGTTATCAATTGATTTTTTTTTACACTCTAAATCTGTTTCTAATTACATACCGGGTGTAGAATTGGTTTACCAGACATACGATTTTACATGTAAAAATAAGGAGATTCAATTATTGGCTCCCCTAATAATTTTATGGCAAAATGGTTAAAATGAAAGTTAGACATACACGTACTTCGGAGTACATACACTATTACCGAAGTACATATACTATTACCGATATTACTATCAAGTAATAGTGCAGTGCTTATCAACATAATTACCTACCGGCGTCTCGCCTCCACATTTTGACTTTGTTGTGTTTTTATACAGGGTGTCCCAGAACTCGCGACCCAGAGAAAACAGACAAATGCCGACGACAATCTCGATTCTAAAAATGCAAACGAAGAACAATTAATGACTTGCATAAGAGAGTTGTGAGACATCTAAGATCCACCAATTCCAGAAAGGGAACTCTGAGGTGTTAATGTGAATAAAATCGGTTGCTAAGTTTATAAATTGTCACAATTAAATAATGTCAGAATGACATGTCCGCTAAAGTGTCAACATCAACATGTTAGGTTAAGGCAAATGTCATTCAAGATGTCACATTCGCCATCGATCACATGAATCTATGTATTTTTATTTTTTTAAATAAAACAACAAATGGCGGTTCTGAAAACACCCTTGTTTATTCTAATGCACGTGAGCTTATCGTACAAAACAGGAAGAAAAGGTATAACACAAGCCAAAAGGGATTATGAAACGAAAAATATATACAATCAGAGGAAGTGCTCAAAGTGGCCACCATTCATTTGTAAGCATAACTGTGCCAGTCGCAAAAGATTCAGTTTAGAATTCGTAACCATTTCGGGAGTAATTGTGGCCAAAGCTTCCTGAACGCAACTCCTGAATTGACTCCTGCAGCAATAAGGCAATAGGACTGCACAGGCCAGTGTCGTGGACCACCACAACTTATCAATCGATGAGGATACTGTTGATTCAAAATTTCTCGAACTTGTCGACTGAAGTGTGGTAGTGCGCCGTCGTGTTGAAACTAGCCGATAGCACAAAAAAGATGTGGAATGTCTTCAAGCAAATTGGAAAGTTCTGCAATCAAAAATTCTCCATTCAAAGTTCTGGGTGAATGTCTCGGGCTTACCGTGCAGGAAATTCAAAAGATCCTACCTAAAGAGGGAAGTTAACTGACATGTAAACTAATTTCTATTGAAGACATACCACACGATTCCCTAATAGACCAACTCACAAATGTATATAAAATCGTTGCTAAAATGCTCTTGAAAATAGAGCATGTGGATTTACTTCATTTCCACATTCTCCGTAAATTATCAACATTTTCACATAATCCGCTGCAGAATACATGATGAAAGAGCACGGTTGACCACGACGGCGGTACTAAAGCGATTTGAAGTGATTTGAATGAAATTTTGACACTGACGTTTCTCAAAAGTTTCATAGCCGGTCAGTTTATTGAAAACGTAATAAAATATGCAACCTAGCAACAATTACGGGAAATAGACCTGGATGGCTTAAAATGCTTTGATTGGTCGAATTAAACTGTTCTTTTCTTGAATACCGTTCAACATAGAAACATTTTTCATTGGGATTATTTATTTGTCCTTTTATGAAGATTTCTCCTTTTTTCTCTGGGGCGCGAGTTCTGGGACACCGTGTATTATGTTCTGTGTTAATGTTAAGGAACTTCCTCACTATATGACATCAGTATAATAATATACTTTTTTGAATTTCAACTACCAATTTGTTCCCTAAATCCAGAATTTTTAAATTTTTAAAAAGAGATTGCGGTACTATTCCCGTTGCTGAAATTATAAGTGGTAAATCGAAATTTTTTCTAAACACCAAAGATTTCTCATAGCAACGGAGAGTTCTAAATATTTATTAATTTTTGTGTTATATGTCTGTGTTATATTGTGTGAATTTGGAACAGCTATATCTAAAAGATACCTATGCTTGCTTTTGTTGTTTATTTAAAATAATAATGTCTGGTCTGTTATGCTGAATATGAATGTCAGTTAAAACTGTACGATCAAAATATAATTTGTAATTGTCATTTTCCAAACAACTTTCGGGTTTATAAATATAATGTGGTTGTGTATCCTTTAATAATTTGAATTTAACTGCTAAATTCATGCGTATAATTTTTGCGAATATATCATGACGTTTCTTATATTCGCTTTGAGCCAAAACGGTGCAAGAAGAAATGATGTGTTCAATGGTTTCCCCTTCAGTTCCGCAAATCCTACATTTATCAATGATCGATTGCAAACTGCATATGTGTTTTTTATAATTTCTTGTATTATTTATAACACGATCTTGTATTGCAAATATAAAACCCTCAGTCTCAGAATGAATATTTGATTTTTTAAGCCATGCAGGAGAAGCTTGAATATTAATTTCTGGTTGTTCTAGTTTTTTAAATATCTCCCATGTAAAGAATTCTGTTTTATACGGTGCGATCAATTAAAAAATAAATCGACTCGGCGTGTTACCTATGGCAACCCATGCTATAGCATAGGCTCCAAAGCAAACTCGATTTATTTTTTAAATGATCGCTAGGTATTTGCTATAGTGTCAGGTATATTTGGCTCAACAATATCTGAAATTATATTATCACTTAAATTTAAAGGTGTGTAACCATTATCGGCTGAAACCGAAGCGTTAAAAAAGGTGTTATCACGAGCTCTATTGAGGAAATAATTTTTTAGTGAAGCAATTTGATTGTGTTGTAGAATTTCTAGATTTGAAAAACCCCTACCACCATTTTCGCGTGGTAAATTAAATCTTTCAATAGCAGATTTGGGGTGATGTTTACAAAATTTTGTAAAGAGAACTCTAGTTTGTAAATTAGTTTTGGATCATTTTAACACCAAAAGAATAGGTCAACAATGGAACAGCATATGTATTAACTGCTTTAATTAAATTATTACCGTTTAATTTTTATTTTAAAATAGATTTAATTCTTAAATAATAGTAGTTTTTCTTCAAACGTCCGTAAATTATGACATTATCCTGCTGCATTGATAATGCTAAAGTGTCACTTCATTGTCATGGCATCTAACGAGTTGACGAGCGGCAGATAAAGTTATTATCTCCGCTGAGAGCGGCAGATAAAATTATTATCTCCGCTGAGGGCGTCCGTGAAGTTATTATCTCCGCTGATGAGCGGCAGTAAAGTAAACTAGCTAAATCATTTGAAATTCCTACCTGGTTTCTTAACATGTCTTAAATAATTTGTTATGAAGGTTTGAAGAAAAAATAGTATATCTTATTCGAAGCAAAAATGGTTTTATGTGCTTTGGCTGGTTTGTCATCCTCACTGCGTTCGGCAGCCAATCTACCAGCTGCAGCACATAAAACTTCATTTTTGCTCCTCATAACATAATATACAGAGTGTCTATAAAAGATTTTTGCCGCTTTGTAGCATATTGTGTTACCAAATCGAAAAACATAGGTTATGTAACTTCATTAATGACAGGTTCTTTGATTTTTACAATAAAAGTAATTAAACGCCTTCATGAAGCAGCAATCCATACTCCAACCTTTGTAGGATGCAATCGGGTTTCTACAAATGCATGTGGATTTTCTGAACTCCATATTCTATAGTTTTGTGCTTCGTCCAAGAAAAAAAAACTGATGTCTAATAATCTGCAAGGAAAGTTAATATGAAAATTATTTAATTCAGTTCATCATTACGAATCTGTCATCATCCAAGTTGTTTAAAAACCAGTTGCAGTATTCTAAGCGCCTCTCAGAATCACCTGGTTGAAGTTCTTGAAGTGTTGTGGTTTTGTATGGGTAGAAGTTCAGGTTTTTCCTAACAAATTTCTGACAAGTGGAGAGTAGTACATCAGCCTAAAGTGATAACTTCCTTAGGGACTTTTCTGAACTTTGTTCCATTCGTTGGCATAAATATTCAACCATTTTTTCATTCACTGGCGATCTTCCTACACTTTTGCCTTTTTCAACATTTCTAGTTGCCACCAATCAATCCACAATCATTCTGACGGGTGCAATTAAATTTGCTTCCATGATGTCATTTCGAAATTTTCCGAAAAATTTTTTCTTGCAAACTCTATTCTGCAGGGTACCATTTCGGTAATACGACATCAGAATGAAGGTGTTTTGCTCTAGCGATAAAACGATAAAACCATTGGGGTTTACTGAAAAGATGCTGATTACTTACTGTAAACGTATGAAAATAAATGTCTTACCTTCGCTACTTCGTGACTTGTTTTTGGTATTCAAATTTCACACTTATGCGGAAAAACGTTTTAGTCTTGATAGACTGTAGAAGAAAATTACTTGTAAAACAACTAAGACACCGAACTCACACCTGATGCGCTATGGTTTAATAAATAATTTGACATTTGTCATTTGACTGACATCTAATTTGCCGGCTTCAACGGGTTGACATAGTTCGGCCAAAAAAAATATAGAGCCGCACAATTCCATAGGACTCTTGATATTATGTTCTTTTATAGATACTTTGTACTATTTTCTAAATTTTCTTTTGATTGATTAATACCTAAATATTTATAAAATTCTCCTTTATTTAAATTTTTAATGATTTCTCCTTGTTTAGTTAGGTATACAGGGTGTTTCTGAAATACGTGTGTTAATTTTAACCATTGAAAGGACTCGCCAATTTATGAAACTTTTCTCTATAACATTTTGTAAAATTCGTAAAAGTATTCCAAGATTTTTCGCCTCACAATTTTTACCAAACGAGTCGTTTTGTGTGATTAACTAGTTTCTATTTTTTGTAACCATGAGAATCTAAATTTTGATTATTAATTTTTTTCTATAACAATGGAACTTTTTAACAAAGCTCTGTTTCTATCACAACAGAAAATTTTCGCCCTTACCCATAGGCCGGTATACGTCAAATTTTAAATCAATTTGTATTGCTTTTTCGTAAAAATGTTACAGAGAGAAGTTCATGATTTGGCGCGTTCTTCCACTGGTTAACATTAACACACGTATTTCAGAAACACACTGTATATTCTAAATTTTCGTAATGACCGCGACATGTTGATTGCGTTTTACACTTATCAATACCAAAAGTCATCCCAATATCATTTGAGAAATTTTCAGTTATTGTTAGTAAAGATAAAATGTGATTCTTTTTAGATGCATAAAGTTTTATGTCATCCATATAAAGAAGGTGATTTAATTTGGATAGTGTTGTATTATAAAGTCTAATATTAAAACCATATCCAATGCTATTTAATAGATTTGTCAAAGGATTAATGGCTAGACAAAGTCATAAAGGACGTAAAGAATCTCCTTGATAAACTTCCCGTTTAATTTGAATAGGTTTGGATTTTAATTTAGTATTGTTTATTGATAAATTTAAAGTAGTTCTCCAAAATGTCATAACATGGGATAAAAAGTTAATTAAATCCAAATTAATTTTATACATTTTAAGAATTTTAAATAACAATGAATGTGGTACTGAATCATAGGCTGTTTTGTAATCTATGAATGCGGTATAAATATTTCTATTATGTTTTCGAGCTTGTTCCATTATTAACGTATCTATTATGAGTTGTTCTTTACAACCAAAACACTCCTTACCCCAACCTTTTTGTTCTTCATTAAGTATATTTAATTTTTGACAATGGTCGTAAATTATTACTTTAACGCAAGATGTCATAATTTTATAAATTATAAGCAGAGATGTGATTGGCCTATATTTTGATGGAAATTTAGTATCGGAATCTTTTGGTTTCAGGTATGTTATACCATGAGCCAAAAACTCTGGAAATGTGTTAGGTTCCCTAATAAATCCGCTAAGCTGATCAAGTAAGCATTTATGAAAACAAGTAAATTTTTTTAACCAAAAGTTATGAATTTGGTCACCTCCAGGGGATTTCTTTATTGTTGTTTATTTATTTCTTTATTTATTTCTTCTTTATTGTTGTTTTGTAAAAATTGTTACACATTTTTATTCACAAGGGACATATAGGAATATAGTGAGGCGTCGTTACTGGCGTCATCTCTTGAATGAACTTCTGATTATATTTTATAATGTTAATAGATGTACAAAAAACGAAAGAAATGACGTGTTTGTACAGAATGTTTCTCAAAGTGGCCTGATTGTGAGCTCGTAGATCTAAAAATTCAAAATAAGTCAAGATTTTACAAAAATTTCACTCACCTGGACGTGTTCCGGGGTTGACAGGGCGTAAGCGACGCCATCTGCTATGTCCTCGCTCTTCAGAATAGGCATCTTTTAAAAGATAGCGTTTATCTCAGGACTCTGAGTCTTATTCTGAGTGGTCAACTCGCTCTCAACCAATCCGGGACTGACGCTCTGAAATCTAGATTTAGAGGAGTCCCACCAGAACACTAGCACTTACCGTGATCTTGATCTTGCTACCCAGATGATTCAGTTCTTGCCTCAGAGTCTCCGTCAGCGCCGTAAGAGCGTACTTCGAGGCCGGTACACGTTCTGGTTGGGTACGTTGAATATACCGTGTCCGAAAACACTGTTGATATGGATGATGTGGCCGTTGATCTTTTTGGCTTTCATGATTTTGACGGCTTCATTATGAAGTGAATCATGTAATGCATACTTGTTTGTAGTTAATAGTTATACAGGGTGTCCCAAAAATTACGTACAAACTATATCTATACTTACTATAGTTCATTTTTTAATGCTGTAGAAAAAGTCAGGCAACCCAATATACAGTCTTCAAGGCTGTCCAGATACCTTAAATTGATTTATAATTGATATGAATCCACGATGCCGCTAAAAATTCTGTTTGTCAAAATCTCCGTCAATCTGACAAGGTTTTGACGTTCCATGAAAAAATTTAATTGAAATGAGAAAACGTGTTTAATAATGTGTTTAATCTAGATTTCATAAATAAAAAACAGTAAGTTAGTAAATAGAAACAATAATTAACGATAACTCAGACATATTATGGATTTAAATCAACTCTCATCTTCGAATTCTTCCGGTTAATCCGAATCGTCGTCAGACTCTCTAAGGTGTATAATAATCAGTGGTTCCACGGTCACTTCAATACGCACATCCAATTCCCACATCTGCTCTTCTTTAGTAGTTTAACCGTATTCCCAAACCCTTAAGTTCCGCATGTTCATCATAGACATGTTTGTAAATGTTCAACATCATGTTTTTTCGAATACGGATAAGGGCGACTTACTCTTTCGTTGAACATAATTTGTTCTGTGCAGCCCATCGATAATTAAGTATAAAAACCCTTGACCAAACTAGCCTTTAAATTAATACCTAATTGACAGTGACACGAACTGACATTAATGCATTTATTGTGGCATATGGCATCATGGATTGAAGTAATTTACAAAATTGAAATAGGAATCTTGTGAACTATTGAAAGTGTATATTTGGCTGCCTGACTTTTTCTACAGCATTAAAAAATGAACTATACCATATCGAGGTTGTTTAAATGTACATGAAAAAAAATATAGAAAAAATGTTTCCGACAAAAAATCAATTATTTTTGTTATTATTATTAACGGTAATATAATGTAAACAAAGATATATTCGTACATCATTACCTTGAAATGTTACCGTAGTGGATTTAAAATAATTTTTTCGATTTCCAAAGCTTCTAAATTCTCTATTATGCAAGATTAGATATTGGTAGTGAGTGATCTTATTCTGTATTTTATGATAATGTGTACGAGGAGAGGTAGCTGCCATGACAATTTCATACATATATTTCAAAATAATTGACCTGTTAAGTGGCACTTTCAAAGACCCCCAAATTAGCTAGTAAGTCCAATAGAATTTTTTTAACATTTTTCTGACGTTTACGGTAATCTCTTCTACCCCGTAGTGCACCGTTAGTACGCCATTTTTGGGACACCCTGTATAATATGAATGATAACTTATCGAGGTCATGTGATAAGAATGAAAGAATTGTGTTTGTTTATTTTTAAGTGATTGCGATTTTTGTTACGTTTATTTGTATAGAATGTACACACTTTTATTTAGAAATGGTCATTTAAATCTAGTAGGAGGTTGGTACTGGCGCCATCTCTGATTGAACAGTCGTTGCTTCTAATTAATTTCTCCAACTGGTTTGATTGTGAGCTCGTGGATCTACAAATTCCAAATAAGCCAAGATTTTGCAAACATTTCACTCACCTGGACGTGTTCCGGGGTTGACAAGGCGTAGACAACGCCATCTGCGATGTCTTCGCTCTTCAGAATGGGCATCTTTTCCAACATAGCCTTCCTCTCAGGACTCTGAGTCTTATTCAGAGTGGTCAACTCGCTCTCAACCAATCCGGGACTGACGCTCTGAAATCTAGATTTAGAGGAGTCCCACCAGAAGACCAAGACTTACCGTGACCTTGATCTTGCTACCCAGATGGTTCAGTTCTTGCCTCAAGGTCTCCGTCAAGGCCGTAACAGCGTACTTCGAGGCTGGGTACACATTCACGTGTGCACCGCTGAATACATTGTGTCCCAGGACACTGTTGATGTGGACGATGTGACCGTTGATGTTGTTGGCTTTCATGACCTTGACGGCTTCTCTGGTGGCAATGCACAAACCCAAGACGTTCAGATCCAGAACGGCCTTCCAGTCTTCGGTTTTACCTTCTGTCAAGTTGGTGGGTTTAGCAGTACCGGCGTTGTTGACGAGGATGTGAACCGGTCCCAAGTTCTTTGTGGTCCAGGCGAAGGTCTTCAAGATGTCTTCTTCTTTAGTGAAGTCGGCTTTGATCCCGTGGAGCTTCCCTTTCTTTCCGGAGAGTTGCTTGGAATGTTCTTCGACGAGTTCAGAGCGACGGGCAGTACCCACCACCTAGAAATAGTCGAAGTTGGAAGGGTGAAGGATGGAATCATAGGGGTGGACTTACGATCAAGCCGTGTTCGACTAGAGAGGCGGCGATGGCTTTGCCGATTCCTGAACTGGCACCTGTCACTATGGCAACTTTGCCTACCCATCTGTCCATCGAGAGAACCATCGTGTGTGTGGGTCGTACCGTGTTTGTAACAGTACTGAGAATAAACTAGATGAGAGATTCGTTTATTGGTGGAGAGATAAATGATGATGATGCAAAAATTATTGCTGCGTCATAACTACTTGCAAATAAATGATATTGTGGTACCTACATTTATTTTTAAAGTAACAGTTTTTCGGCGACGTAATTGGTGACATTTGACTCCATTATCTCGTTCCCGCTTATTGTTGGTCGACCTTGACCGCTTGTGTTCATTTCATTCTGGATTTCCGTTTTCTTTATTACTTAGTTGGTCATTCATAATCATAATGGAATGAGTAAAAGTCTCGCAATTTTTTTTCTCGATATTTATACATTAACCAGCATTGCTCACCCAATAATAACAAAAGAAAAAAGTGATTGGTTGTAACAATAACAAATTCCTGAAAATAATGTAATACTGCCGTTCCGTGACGAGTCAAAGAAACTCTTAGTTAGTGAGACGTTATCATTGGCGCCATCTCTGAATAGCCGCCGCACCAACTGCGTTTTACCAGATTTACCAAAAAAAAATCATTTTCACAGACTCAGTTTTGTTATATTAACGGACAAAGAAGCTTGACAAGTAATTAAACAATTGAGAAACTTAAGCTTTTTACACTTTTTCTCCGACTGGTTTGATTGTGAGCTCGTGGATCTACAAATTGAAAATAGATTAAAAAATGACAAAAAACGTCCACCTTGAGTTACTTGGACATGTTCTGGGGTTGACAACGCATAGACGACACCATCTGCGATATCTTCACCCTTCAAAATGGGCATCTGTGCTAGCATAGCTTTGGCCTCAGGAGTCTGAGTCTTACTCAGAGTGGTCAACTCGCTTTCCACCATTCCGGGACTGACACTCTGTAATTTAAACTTAGAGAAGTCCCTCCAGATGATTGAGACTTACCGTGATCTTGATATTGCTATTTAAATGTGTCAGTTCTTGCCTCAGGGTCTCCGTCAAGGCCGTAACAGCAAACTTCGAAGCTGGGTAAACGTTTATTTGTGGTATGTTCATCACCGTGTGTCCCGCAATGCTGTTGATGTGGACGATGTGGCCGTTGATGTTGTTGGCTTTCATGACCTTGACAGCTTCTCTGGTGGCAATGCACAATCCCAAGACGTTCAGATCTAGAACGGCTTTCCAATCTTCGGTCTTGCCTTCTGTCAAGGTGGTGCGTTTTCCAGTACCGGCGTTGTTGATGAGGATATGGACAGGGCCTAGTTTCTTACTGGTCCACTCGAAGGCTTTCAATATGTCTTCTTCTTTAGTGACGTCAGCTTTGACCGCGTGAAGTTTCCCCTTCTTTCCAGACAGTTGCTTGGAATGTTCTTCGACGAGCTCAGAACGACGAGCTATGCCCACCACCTGGAATAAAATCAAGATGAAGAAGCTTTAAAGAGTTATGTCGTGGAAGATGTTACTATGAGGCCTTGTTCTACCAGGGAGGCGGCGATGGCTTTACCAATGCCAGAACTGGCACCCGTGACGATGGCTACTTTGCCCACCCATCTGTCCATCGAGAGAACCATCGTGTGTGCAGGTCGTACCGTGTTTTCGGAAGTATTGACAATATATTAGATGAAAGATGCGTTATCAGTGAATCGATAACAGATAATCATGAAATCACAACGCTTGTTGTGTCACGATCGTTCATTTTTTGATCGATTTTGTTCCTAAAAATTCCTAGTCATCGATTTATTTGTCGTACTGCTGTTAGTACTGCAGCGGTAGTAAGTAGTGGAAGATATTGGTCTATCAGGCTAGAGACTGCCTAGAAAAGTATTTAAAACCATAATGAACTCGTTAAGGAATACATAGTTGGAGGTACTGGTACTGGCGGTATTGATTGAACTCACAGGGGTGGGTTTTAGTGGATTCTGCGCTGAAGAAAGTAATGGAAAACCAGATTTGGTTATAAATAAAAAGACTGAAGAGATTTTATCTAGTACCAGAAGACAAAAAGAGAGAATGAAATACAAAATTGAAGCAAACAATTTGAATGGGAGTGGAACCAAAAGGGGTGTCTAGATTTTTTCAATAAAAAATTTGTTGTTATCAATTGATTTTTTTTACACTCTAAATCTGTTTCTAATTATAGATTCTGAAATGAAGTAGATCAAACGTACCTGTTTGTTCGTCGTTATACAATAAGAGTGATAACTTATCGAGGTCACTTGAGACGAAATGTTTTTTTTTTTATTTGAGCGAGTCTGCATTTGGTTATTCTTCTTATTTTTCCCTCCACCACCCGGCGGCACGGCAATTTTGCCGGAGTACATACACTATTACGGATATTACTGTCAAGTAATAGTGCAGTGCTAATCAACATAATTACCGGCGTCTCGCCTTCACATTTTGACTTTGTTGTGTTTTTATATTATGTTTTGTGTTAATGTTAAGGAACTTTCTCATGATATAATATGAGTGTAATAATACAGGCTGATTCACGTAGCCCGTTCATTAGAAACTTTCTGATTTCCCCAAATCATATTAATATGAAAATTGGTAGTTGACTATAATCGACTACTCCAAGTTCAAATGAAATATTTTCAAAATGGTGGCACTTCCGGAAATACCGGAAATCGACGCCATCTTTATTTTTTTTAATGGAAAGGCCTCATTTTGACTTTACACTTAGATTCTACGTTAAATTCTGAGTTTAGAACGTCTTTTTGTCAACACTTATTTGTCATCGTTTTTGACCTATGTCATCTTTTTTGCAAAAAAGCGGGGTTGCAGGGCTTCATTAACAAATTTATAACTCTTGAACCATCGGAAATAAATAATTGATTTTTTTTAGTTGAATTCCTAAAGACCTGGCCGATCTTTTCCGCCATTAGTAAATTTTTTTTTTTATGTTTCATACGCCTACTGAAATTTTTCAAAGTTGCTAATCAAAAAATGTCAAAAACTTCATTTTTTTAAATAGCAACCACCATTTGTGACACTAGATATAAATGTAAAATTTAATTCTAAGCCTACTTTTATTAACATTGTGTATGCCTATTCCCAGCCGTTTTGGCGTAATTTCGATTTTTTGAGTAAAATATTCTTTTTTTTTATCAAACAATTGTTTTATTTAAATTTTTATTCAAAAATCACATGCAATAAACAGTAGATAATAACAAAATAATAAAAAATAAGCAAATTAACAAAAAAAATATGTTCAATGAAATCATTTACATTAAAATATTTTTTTGTTAATTTGCTTATTTTTTATTGTTTTGTTGTTATCTAATATTTATT
Organism: Tenebrio molitor; assembly: GCF_963966145.1. Lineage (NCBI taxonomy): Eukaryota > Metazoa > Arthropoda > Insecta > Coleoptera > Tenebrionidae > Tenebrio > Tenebrio molitor. The sequence continues at coordinate 2,793,987 of NC_091049.1, forward strand.
GCAATGCTATTTTTGAATAAAAATTTAAATAAAACAATTGCTTATAAAAAATATTTTAATCAAAAAATTGAAATTACGCCTAAACGGCTGCAAATAGGCATACATAATGTTAATAAAAGTGGCCTTAAAATTTAATTTTACATTTATATCTAGTATCATAAACGGTAGTTGCCATTTAAGAAAATCAAGTTTTCGACATTTTTTAATTATCAATTTTAAAAAATTGCAGTAGGCGTATGAAACATAAAAAAAATGTCGTTGATAGTGCAAAAAAGCGGCCAAATCTTTGGCAAGTTAGTAAGGTAAAAATAAATTATTTATTTGTGATGGTTCAGGAATTATAAATTTTTTAATTTTAACATAGGTCAAAAACGATGACAGATAAGTATTGACAAAAAGAGGTACTAAACTCAAAAGTTAACGTAGAATCGAAATGTGAAGTCAAAATGAGGCCTTTCTATTTAAAAAAACAAAGATGACATCGATTTCCGGTATTTCCGGAAGTGCCGCTATTTTGAAAATATTTCATTTGAACTTGAAGTACCTAGTCGATTATAGTCAACTACCAATTTTCATATTAATATGATTTTGAGAAATTAAAAAGTTTCTAATGAACGGGCTACGTGAATCAGCTTGTATATCTTTTCAACTACCAATGTGTTCCCAGATCCAGAATTTTTAAATTTTTAAAAAGAGTTTGCGGTACTATTCCCGTTGCTGAAACCAAAGATTTCTCATAGCAACGGAGAGCTCTAAATATTTATTAATTTTTGTGTTATTTGTCTGTGTTATATTGTGTGAATTTGGAACAGCTATATCTAAAAGATATGTTTGCTTTTGTTGTTTATTTAAAATAATAATGTCTGGTCTGTTATGCTGAATGTGAATGTCAGTTACGACTGTACGATCAAAATATTATTTGTAACTGTCATTTTCCAAACAACTTTCTGGTTTATAACTATAGTGTGGTTGTGTATTCTTTAATAAATTGAATTTAACAGCTAAATTCATGTGTATAATTTTAGCGACTATATCATTCATTACTTTATAAACCAATAAGAATCTTTGATTTTCTTTAGTTACCATGTATTACAGCGGTTATTGTAGTAACCAGGGCGATTTCGAATATACGAACCTTTGTATATTCGAATTAACTTAACTTACAAAATGTTTTGCGCTAACCGTCACATTAAATCTTTCTGCTACTGAATGCGCCCAGTCGGTTTCGGGAACCTGTTTATTTGTTTATTTATTTATTTTATTCATGATGTAGTCTACCCGTATACAACTCGACGATGGAAAATTCTCGATTACTCGACGTGTTGCCGGAAACACCACTCGATCTACGATCTCGTGGTGTTTCCGGGCAACACGTCTCATATAATTGAGAATTTTCAATCCTCTAGTTGTATAATATCATGACGTTTCTTATATTCGCTTTGAGCCAAAACGGTGCTAGAAGAAATGATATCTTTAATTGTTCCGCAAATCCTACATTTATCAATGGTCGATTGCAAACCGCATATGTGTTTTTTTATAATTTCTTGTATTTATAACACAATCTTGTATTGCAAATATAAAACCCTCCGTCTCAGGGTGAATATTTGATTTCTTAAGCCTGCATATTAATTTCTGGTTGTTCCAGTTCTTTAAAATATCTCCCATGTAAAGACTTCTGTTTTATATTTGCTATTGTGTCAGGTATATTTGGCTTAACAATGTCTGAAATTATATTATCACTTAAATTTAAAGGTGTGTAGCCTTTATCGGCTGAAACCAAAGCATTGAAAAAGGTGTTATCACGAGCTCTATTGAGGAAATAATTTTTTAGTGAAGCAATTTGATTTTTTAGCAGTATTTCTAGATTTGAAAAACCCCTACCACCGTTTTCGCGTGGTAAATTAAATCTTTCAATAGCAGATTTGGGGTGATGTTTACTAAATTTGGTAAAAAGAACTCTGGTTTTAATGTTTATATTCTGTAAATTAGTTTTGGACCATTTTATAACACCAAAAGAAACCAAACTGCTTTAATTAAATTATTACTGTTTAATTTTGATTTTAAAAGAGTTTTAATTCTTAAATAAAATTGCTTTTCTAAATTTTCATTTATAATTGAGTGTTGAATATGATTTGATTGATTAATACCTAAATATTTATAAAATTATCCTTTATTTAAATTTTTAATGATCTCTCCTTCTTGAGTTATACAGTGAGCGGCAAAAGTATGGAATAAATTCATTAAAAATTAAACAAAATTTTTTTCAAAAAAATCTTTCGACAGGTCAATTTTAGTTTATAAAAATACATATTTTAATATAAAATCAAATTCCAAGCAGTCATTTGTTTTCGAGTTATGACGTCAAAGACGGTTTTTTTAAATGGAAACCCCCTATTTTTTTTCTTGATTATGATAGCCCTTTTAATTGTCTAAATGACAGTATAAAAATTTTGTTACCTTACATAAGGAAATTTTTGTGAAAAAAAAATAATAATGTTGGAAAAAATAAATTTTATAACGAACAAAAACAAGTCAAAAACTGTGTTACTGAGTACTTAAAATTATGGAATTAAATGTTCGAATTGCCATCCCCCAGCTTGTTGACAATAAGCAAGTTTATGAAGAAATTCCCCGTTTCAGTTTTATCTATCGCATCCAATTAAAATGAGAATCGCCCTCAAATGTCACATGATTTATATTGACAAATCACAACTCCGAATTATTTGAATAGCAACCAATCACAATTTAATTAAGCGGAAATTTTCCCTAGGGAAAATTTCCGATATAATTGACGTAGGGAAAAAATTTTTCGGGCGATTCTCTTCCGAATATACCTCGAGACAGATATATATCGCCAGAAATTTTTTCTTGCAGTCCAACACTCGTGCTTGTCGCTCAAAATTACCCTCGGGCTGGCGCCCTCGTGTAATTTTCTTGCTACAAACACTCGTGTGTGAGGACTGCTCGAAAAAATTTCCGGCAATATATCTGTCCCTTGGTATATTATATATGAAAATTTCTATACGTTGTGTTTCTGTTAAATGAGTCATTTTCGAAAACGTTTTGTAAAACAAATAACACATACGAATGAAATTGACAGTAACAGTTGACTGTTTGATTTACCTACTTGATTTTTTGACTTGTTTTTGTTCATTATAAAATTTATTTTTTCCAAATTTATTATTTTTTTTCTCAAAAATTTCCTTATGTAAGATAATAAAATTTTTATACTGTCATTTAAACAATTAAAAGGGCTATCAGAATCAAGAAAAAAAATAGGGGGTTTCTATTTAAAAAAACTATCGATGACGTCATAACTCGAAAACAAATGACTGCTTGGAATTTTATTTTCTATCAAAATATGTATTTTTATAAACTAAAATCGACCTGTCCAAAGATTTTTTTGAAAAAAATTTTGTTTAATTTTTAATGAATTTATTCCATACTTTTGCCGCTCACTGTATGTATATTCTAAATTTTCGCAATGACCGCGACATATTGATTGCGTTTTACACTTATCAATACCAAAACTCATCCCAATATCATTTGAGAAATTTCCAGTTATTGTTAGTAAAGATAAAATGTGATTCTTTTTAGGTTAATAAAGTTTTATCTCATCCATATAAAGAAGATGATTTAATTTGGATAGTGTTGTATTATAAAGTCTAATATTAAAACCATATCCAGTGCTATTTAATAGATTTGTCAAAGGATTAATGGCTAGACAAAACCATAAAGGACTTAAAGAATCTCCTTAATAAATTCCCTGTTTAATTTGAATAGGCTCGGATTTTAATTTAGTATTGTTTATTGATAAATTTAAAGTAGTTCTCTAAAATGTCATAACATGGGATAAAAAATTAATTAAATCCAAATTAATTTTATAAATTTTAAGAATGTAAAGTAACCATGAATGTGGTACTGAATCATAGGCTTTTTTGTAATCTATGAATGCGGTATAAATATTTCTATTATGTTTTCGAGCTTGTTCCATTATTACCGTATCTATCACCAGAAGACTCCTTAACACAACCTTTTTGTTCTTCATTAAGTATATTTAATTTTTGACAGTGGTCATAAATTATTACTTTAGTACTTTAGTATCGGAATCTTTTGGTTTCAGATATGTTACACCATGAGCCAAAAACTCTGAAAATGTGTTAGGTTCCCTAATAAATCCGTTAAGCTGATCAAGTAAGTATTTATGAAAACAAGTAAATTTTTTTAACCAAAAGTTATGAATTTGGTCACCTCCAGGGGATTTCTTTATTGTTGTTTTGTAAAAATTGTGACACATTTTTATTCACAAGGGACATTTGAATCTAGTGAGGCGTCGTTACTGGCGTCATCTCTGAATGAACTTCTGATTATATTTAATAATGTTAATAGATGTACAAAAAACGGAAGAAATGACGTGACATGGCTTTGCCGATTCCTGAACTGGCACCTGTTACTATGGCAACTTTGCCTTCCCATCTGTCCATCGAGAGAACCATCGTGTGTGTGGGTCGTACCGTGTTTGTGACAGTACTGAGAGTAATCTAAACGAGAGATTCGTTTATTGGTGGAGAGATAAGAAATGACAATGATAATGAAGGAAAATTATTGCAATGTCATAACCTACTGCAAATAAATGATATTTTGGTACCACCTACATTTTTACAAAGAACAATTTTGTGACGATTCGATCGGTAACATTGGATCCATTCTTATCGTCCCCGTTAATTCTCAGTCGATATTGACTCCTTGTCTTCATTCGGTACTTTCGCTTTCTTTACTACTTTAGTTAATCATCATAACTGCATGAATAAGTGTTTTCCAATTTTTTAAGTGAATAATTATTCTTTAACTCCTAATAGCAACAAAGGACCTGTGATTGGTTGTACGATAACAAATTCCTAAATAATGTAGTATCAACATTCCGTGACGAATCAAGAAAATTCTTAGTTGTTTTTTATCTACAAAGACAATTGATAATCTACTGAGATGTTGTCAATGCGTTCTCCTTGATTTCAATAAAAAATCATTGGAAAACTGAATATAGTTATATTAACAGACAAAGTACTTCAACAAAGAATTGTACAATAGCATGACTTAAGCTTTTTACATTTTCTCTCCGACTGGCTTGATTGTGAGCTCGTTGATCTACAAATCGAAAATAAATAAAATATTTGGAAAAATCGCCCAACTAGACGTACTTGGACATGTTCCGGAGTTGACAACGCATAGATGACGCCATCTGCGATATCTTCACCCTTCAAAATGGGCATCTGTGCTAGCCTAGCTTCGTCCTCAGGAGTCTGACTCTTACTTAGAGTGGTCAACTCGCTTTCCACGAATCCGGGACTGACACTCTGCAATTTAAACTTAGAGAAGTCCCTCCAAATGATTGAGACTTACCGTGACCTTGATTTTGCTACCGAGATGTGTTAGTTCTTGCCTCAGTGTTTCTGTCAAGGCCGTAACAGCGAACTTCGAAGCCGGGTACACGTTTAGTTGGGGTACGTTGGGTACTGTGTGTCCCGCAATGCTGTTGATGTGGACGATGTGGCCGTTGATGTTGTTGGCTTTCATGATCTTGACAGCTTCTCTGGTGGCAATGCACAAGCCCAAGACGTTCAGATCCAAGGTGGCCTTCCAATCTTCGGTTTTGCCTTCTGTCAAAGTAGTGCGTTTGTGAGTACCGGCGTTGTTGATAAGGATATGGACAGGTCCTATATTCGTACTGGTCCACTCGAAGGCCTTCAAGATGTCTTCTTCTTTAGTGACGTCAGCCTTGACTGCGTGGAGTTTCCCTTTCTTTCCAGACAGTTGTTTGGAATGTTCTTCGACGAGCTCAGAACGACGAGCTATGCCCACCACCTGGAAAAAAATCGAGATGAAGAAGCTTTAAAGAGTTATGGCGTGGAAGATGTTACTATGAGGCCTTGTTCTACCAGGGAGGCGGCGATGGCTTTACCAATTCCAGAACTGGCACCCGTGACAATGGCTACTTTGTCCACCCATCTGTCCATCGAGAGAACCATGGTGTGTGCAGGTCGTACCGTGTTTTCGAAAGTACTGACATAACACTAGACGAAAGATACATTATAGGTCATAAGTGAACGGATAACAGATAATGATGAAATCAGAAGACTTGTTATGTCACGATTCAAGTAATCAATTTATTTGTCGTACTGCTTTTAGTACTGCTGCGGTAGTAGTTGAAGACATTGGGTTTCGGTAAAGCACGTCAGGCTAGAGACCGCTTGTAACATATTTAGAGCCACAATGAACTCGTTGAAGTCGTTAAAGATTAGTGGGAGGTACTAGTAGTACTGATTGAATTCACAGGGACGAGTTTTTAGTGAATTCTGCGCTGGAAAAACCAGATTTGCTTGTAAATAAAGAGACTGAGGAAATATTACCTAGAACCAGAAGACAAGAAGAGCAGTTGTGATATGAAATCCAAAATTAGAATTGAATAGGATATATTAATAACATAATTACATAAACATTTTTGTTTTATAATACAAAAATTTCCGATAATATTGCGGAATCTGGAAAAGTGCCCCGAATGCTTGCAGCGTTTCCACGTTGAATGGCAAGGGAAATCCTCTCGAAAAGGAATTTCTTTGATTTTGAATCGCCTGATTCCGCGATAAGTCGGTTTCCGATGACATTAATAAAATCGATGGCTTCTTTGCACCAAGGGCCTAAGGTTTCAAATGCTAAACCTTTAAACACGTAGTTTGACGAAATGATTGAACTATATTTGCTATGTTTGCGTTTGCAAGCCATTTCAGCGGCAGAACCTGAGACTTCAGATGATTTCAATACGTAACTGTCTGCAAGTGTATCTACAACAGTAACGTCCCAAACCAAAGGTTGACCTTTAATCCACGGTACTAAAGTCATCCCATCTGGGCGTTTTCCGTCATCCCGAGACAGTCCGTTTGGTTCTAAAGTTGAATTCACATGAATTGAAGTTAAAGACCGGTTGATAATGGAATTAATTTCAGTGTGTCTTGAAAATCTACCACTGCTTTTGAAACAACTTAGACCGTGGGTGCCAATTTCGTCAACTTTCGCATTGCATTTGCAAATATGAGGTGTACAAAGATTACAACCCAATCTTAAACCAATACAGACTTGGAAGGAAGTGTTATCTAAAAGAGTACCAATATTAGGAGAAGGTATTGCATGTAACCAAGATCCTGATTCTCTGCATTGCAAAGCTTTAAAACGAGCCAAGTCTCTAGGTGAATTAAAGATTAAGTCATTGGCAATTATTCCTTTGATATTAATATTATCCCAATTCTTCTGAAATTGTGGGATTGTTGGTATTTCGTTCTCATTTGCTACACCCCAGACTGCTAAAGCTTCATCATAATGGTGAATATTAAGCTCATTATCCTTTGAGTTTAGTAATAATGAAACAAGCTTTTTAACCCCATTAATTGAAGATAGGAAAGCAGGGAGGCAAATATCGGAAATGCGACGAATTCCCAGACCACCAAATCTAATCGGTAAAGTGGACTGACGCCATTGTAAATCAGTTAAACGTAAATTAAGTATTCTCTCTAAACAAGACTTTAAAGAAGAATCAATTGAATTAACATAATTAGAAAATTTCCATAATGGAGTTGTTCTTAATAAAAAATTAAATTTTGGTATAAAAAGACAGTTTTTGATTAAAGTATAAGCCACGTGTCTGTTAAGGAGTTCAGCTTTGTTTAAAAGATTTTCAACAGTAATTATAGTTTTTTCGACGGTGTTTTTGAAACCTTGGTCAAAGATTGGAGAGCCTAAAAGAGATAAACTTTCTCGGTCACAGATTTTAATGCCTGGTGCTAAATTTTGAAATTCCTTTATGACTTTTAAATCTGTGTCTCCAGAACAGCAAAAGATCTCGCATTTGTTAAAGTTTAATTCAAGGCCAATTTCCTGAGATAAATTGATAACTTTCTTAAAGTCTGATAAAACTACTTCCGGGTAATCAGCTAAGGTTCCATCATCTAAATACCATATATTCATTTGAGAATCCAAAGATAAAATAATTGGTTGAATGGCAAGACTAAAAATCATGGGACCGCAGGGATCTCCTTGCTGGGCTCCAACAGAAGAAGAAATTAAATGATTACCGAAAAATAAAGTTGAAGGATTTCTATAGCATTGATAAAGATAAGGGTACAGAAGTGGGGTATGACATTGGACTTCTTTCAGAATACAATCCCGTTCGACTGAGTTAAAGGCATTTTTGAAATCTAATTTAAGAAGAACTTTGCCACGGTTTTGATCGTTATTAACAAAGGTTCGTGTGGTATGAATTGCTGCTTCACATCCTAGTTTAGTTGCAACTCCGAGTTGGTGTGGAGATAAATACGAATTTACAATATTTCGACTTTGAAAACAGGCTAGCTTTGAGGTCAATCTTCGCAAACAGTTTCCGATAGCGATCGGTCTAAGTCCTCCATCTTTCTTGTTAAGGGCGCATAAAGACGCACCATACAATAAATGGCAGATTTCTGAAGGAAGTTGCCCAGATAATAAAAAATTGCACAGTTTGGTTAAAGCTCTTAGTGCCCTCTGACCTGCTTCACCCGCTGACAAAGATATGATATCTTTCAAGTATTGTGGTCTCATGCCATCTAAACCTGGTGAAGAACCGGCAGGAAATGAATTGATAGCTTCTCGAACGTTTTTTTAGAATTGTTTTTTTTTTAAATTTCTAAATATCTACAAATAAAATCAAGTTCGTATAAAGGAAGAGTCCACTCTGCAACCCACTATTCAGTTCTTATGCAAAATTCCCACCCACTACGTTACCGTAACTTTAATTTTGCTTTGGAGCGTGTTCAACTCTTGCCTCAGCGTCTCAGTGAGCGCCGTCACCGCGTACTTGGTCGCGGAATACACATTCAATTTTGGCGCTTTGGGGGCCGCGTGTCCCGCGGTACTGTTGATGTGTATGACGTGACCTTGAATATCGTTGGTCCGCATCACTCCGATCGCCTCCCTTGTGGCGATGCACAGCGCCAAGACGTTCACGTCGAACTCTTTCTTCCACTTTTGAGTGTCACCTTCTGTCAACAATCCCTCTTTCATGTAGCCGGCGTTGTTGACTAAGACGTGGACAGGTCCTAAATTGTCTGCGATCCATCTGAAGGCTTTCAAGATGTCTTCTTCTCTGGTGATGTCGGCTTTGACGGCGTGGAGTTTGCCCTTCTTGCCTGAAAGTTGTCGGGAACGTTGCTCGATGAGTTCGACTCGACGGGCAACTCCCGCGACCTAAACCATGGCGAAGCGTTCTCGAGGGGGTACTTAGGATCGGACCGTGTTCGACGAGGGTGTCGGCGATGGCGGCGCCGATGCCGGAGCTGGCACCGGTCACCACCGCCACTTTACCCGCCCACCGGTTCATGGACAGCACCATCGTGAACTGAGATGTACTATAGAATGCGCACAGTGTGGTGTATTTTTATCACTCTCTCAAGGTTACTGATAGTCTTCAATTAGTATAGTGAGATAAGCACATTACTGAAGTAAAGTACGTTAATAGAGGCAAAACGTGTTAATTGAAGAAGAACCAGACGTGGTGTCTAAATCTTCTAACTAGAAAATTAATTGTTATCTATTTTGACACCGACCCCATCTCTAAATCTGTTTCAAAATAGAGATTATGAAGTGAATCATGTAATGCATACTTGTTTGTAGTTAATAGTTATATAATATGAATGATAACTTATCAAGGTCATGTGATAAGAATTGTGTTTGTTTATTTTTAAGTGATTGCGATTTTTGTTACGTTTATTTTATTTGTAGCTTTTTGTAACAAGTTTTGTATAGAATGTACACACTTTTATTCAGAAATGGTCATTTAAATCTAGTAGGAGGTTGGTACTGGCGCCATCTCTGATTGAACAGTCGTTGCTTCTAATTAATTTCTCCAACTGGTTTGATTGTGAGCTCGTGGATCTACAAATTCCAAATAAGCCAAGATTTTGCAAACATTTCACTCACCTGGACGTGTTCCGGGGTTGACAGGGCGTAGACAACGCCATCTGCGATGTCTTCACTTTTCAGAATGGGCATCTTTTCCAACATAGCCTTCCTCTCAGGACTCTGAGTCTTATTCAGAGTGGTCAACTCGCTCTCAACCAATCCGGGACTGACGCTCTGAAATCTAGATCTAGAGGAGTCCCATCAGAACACTAGCACTTACCGTGATCTTGATTTTGCTACTCAGATGATTCAGTTCTTGCCTCAGGGTCTCCGTCAAGGCTGTAACAGCGTACTTGGAGGCTGGGTACACATTCACGTGTGCACCGCTGAATACATTGTGTCCCAAGACACTGTTGATGTGGACGATGTGACCCTTGATGTTGTTGGCTTTCATGACCTTGACGGCTTCTCTGGTGGCAATGCACAAACCCAAGACGTTCAGATCCAGAACGGCCTTCCAGTCTTCGGTTTTACCTTCTGTCAAGTTGGTGGGTTTAGTAGTACCGGCGTTGTTGACGAGAATGTGAACCGGTCCCAAGTTCTTTGTGGTCCAGGCGAAGGTCTTCAAGATGTCTTCTTCTTTAGTGAAGTCGGCTTTGATCCCGTGGAGCTTCCCTTTCTTTCCGGATAGTTGCTTGGAATGTTCTTCGACGAGTTCAGAGCGACGGGCAGTACCCACCACCTAGAAAGAGTCGAGTTGGGTGAAGGGTGGAATCGTAGGGGTGGACTTACGATCAAGCCGTGTTCGACTAGAGAGGCGGCGATGGCTTTGCCGATTCCTGAACTGGCACCTGTCACTATGGCAACTTTGCCTACCCATCTGTCCATCGAGAGAACCATCGTGTGTGTGGGTCGTACCGTGTTTGTAACAGTACTGAGAATAAACTAGATGAGAGATTCGTTTATTGGTGGAGAGATAAATGATGACGATGCAAAAATTATTGCTGCGTCATAACTACTTGCAAATAAATGATATTGTGGTACCTACATTTATTTTTAAAGTAACAGTTTTTCGACGACGTAATTGGTGACATTTGACTCCATTATCTCGTTCCAGCTTATTGTTCGTCGACCTTGACCGCTTGTGATCATTCTGTATTTCCGTTTTCTTTATTACTTAGTTGGTCATTCATAATCATAATGGAATGAGTAAAAGTCTCGCAATTTTTTTTTCTCGATACTTATACATTAACTAGTCTTGCTCACCCAATAATAATGTAATACTTACGTTCCGTGACGAGTCAAAGAAACTCTTAGTTGTGTTTTTATCCACAAATTGAATTGAGAATCTAGTGAGACGTAAGGTTCTCGATGATTGAGGCTCCAAATTAAAAGAGAGGACATTATCGACAAATGCCGTGAGTGTGACAAAGACAGAAGTATTCACAATTTTACGGGATGTTTGTATCGTGTCAAACAGATTAACTTGCATAGACTCCAAATTAAGTGAGATGAAAATATTGTCGTTACCTTTTATAATCGAGAACCTTAGTGAGACGTTGTCATTGGCGCCATCTCTGAATAGCCGCCGCACCAACTGCGTTTTATCAGATTTAAAAAAAAATCACTTTCACAAACTCAATTTTGTTATATTAACGGGCAAAGAAGCTTGACAAGTAATTAAACAATTGAGAAACTTAAGCTTTTTACACTTTTTCTCCGACTGGTTTGATTGTGAGCTCGTGGATCTACAAATTGAAAATAAATTAAAAAATGACAAAAAACGCCCACCTAGACTTACTTGGACATGTTCTGGGGTTGACAAGGCATAGACGACACAATCTGCGATATCTTCACCCTTTAAAATGGGCATCTGTGCTAGCATAGCTTTGACCTCAGGAGTATGAGTCTTGCGCTGAGTGGTCAACTCGCTTTCCACGAATCCGGGACTGACACTCTGCAATCTAAACTTAGAGAAGTCCCTCCAAATGATTGAGACTTACCGTGACCTTGATTTTGCTACCGAGATGTGTTAGTTCTTGCCTCAGTGTTTCTGTCAAGGCCGTAACAGCGAACTTCGCAGCCGGGTACACGTTCAGATGGGGTACGTTGGGTACTGTGTGTCCCGCAACGCTGTTGATGTGGATTATGTGGCCGTTGATGTTGTTGGCTTTCATGACCTTGACAGCTTCTCTGGTGGCAATGCATAAACCCAAGACGTTCAGATCCAAGGTGGCCTTCCAATCTTCGGTGCTGCCTTCTGTCAAAGTAGTGCGTTTGTGAGTACCGGCGTTGTTGATGAGGATATGGACAGGTCCTAGTTTCTTACTGGTCCACTCGAAGGCTTTCAATATGTCTTCTTCTTTAGTGACGTCAGCTTTGACCGCGTGGAGTTTCCCCTTCTTTCCAGACAGTTGTTTGGAATGTTCTTCGACGAGCTCAGAACGACGAGCTATGCCCACCACCTGGAATAAAATCAAGATGAAGAAGCTTTAAAGAGTTATGTCGTGGAAGATGTTACTATGAGGCCTTGTTCTACCAGGGAGGCGGCGATGGCTTTACCAATGCCAGAGCTTGCACCCGTGACGATGGCTACTTGGCCCACCCATCTATCCATCGAGAGAACCATCGTGTGTGTAGGTCGTACCGTGTTTTCGAAAGTATTGACATTATAGTAGACGAAAGATGCGTTATCAGTGAACCGATAACAGATAATCATGAAATCAGAACGCTTGTTGTGTCACGATCGTTGATTTTTTGATCGATTTTGTTCCTAAAAACTCAAGTCATCGATTTATTTGTCGTACTGCTGTTAGTACTGCAGCGGTAGTAAGTAGTGGAAGATATTGGTCTATCAGGCTAGAGACTTAGAAAAGTATTTAGAACCATAATGAACTCGTTAAGGAAGACATAGTTGGAGGTACTGGTACTGGCGGTATTGATTGAACTCACAGGGGTGGGTTTTAGTGAATTCTGCGCTGAAAAAAGTAATGAAAAACTAGATTTGCTTATAAATAAAAGGACTGAAGAGATTTTAGCTAGTATTAGAGAACATAAAGAGAGAATGAAATGCAAAATTGAAGCAAACAATTTGAATGGGAGTGGTGTTTAGATTTTTTCAATAAAAAATTTGTTGTTATCAATTGATTTTTTTTACACTCTAAATCTGTTTCTAATTATAAATTTTGAAGTGAAGTAAATAAAATGTACGTGTTTGTTCGTCGTTATTCAATAAGAGTGATAACTTATCGAGGTCACTGAGACGAAATGTTTTTTTTTTATTTGAGCGAGTTTGCATTTGGTTATTCTTCTTATTTTTCTCTCCACCACACAACGGCACGGCAATTTTGCCGGAGTACATACACTATTACCGATATTACTATCAAGTAATAGTGCAGTGCTAATCAACATAATTACCGGCGTCTCCCCTCCACATTTTAACTTTGTTGTGTTTTTATGTTATGTTCTGTCTGTGTCAATGTTAAGGAACTTCCTCACGATATGACATGAGTATACTAATATACCTTTTCAACTACCAATGTGTTCCCTAAATTCAGAATTTTTAAATTTTTAAAAAGAGATTGCGGTACTATTCCTGTTGCTGAAATTATAATAATATAATTCTAAACCAAAGATTTCTCATAGCAACGGAGAGCTCTAAATATGTATTAATTTTTGTATTATATGTCTGTGTTATATTGTGTGAATTTGGAACAGCTATATCTAAAAGATATGCTTGCTTTTGTTGTTTATTTAAAATAATAGTGTCTGGTCTGTTATGCTTAATATGAATGTCAGTTAAAACTGTTCGATCAAAATATAATTTGTAATTGTCATTTTCCAAACAACTTTGTGGTTTATAACTATATTGTGGTTGTGTATCCTTTAATAAATTGAATTTAACAGCTAAATTCATGTGTATAATTTTTGCGAATATATCATGACGTTTCTTATATTCGATTTTAGCCAAAACGGTACAGGAAGAAATGATGTGTTTAATTGTTTCCCCTTCAGTTCCGCAAATCCTACATTTATCAATTATCGATTGCAAACCGCATATGTGTTTTTTTTTCTAATTTTTTGTATTTATAACACGGTCTTTTATTGCAAATATAAAACCCACCGTCTCAGGGTGAACATTTGACTTCTTAAGCCATGCATGAGAAGCCTGAATATTAATTTCTGGTTGTTCCAGTTCTTTAAAGTATCTCCCATGTAAAGACTTCTGTTTTATATTTGCTATATTGTCAGGTACTCGTATATTTGGCTCAACAATATCTGAAATTATATTATCTGTAATAATATCACAAGAGAGTGAGAATAAATTGAAAATAATTCGACAGATTTTCGAAAACTTGTTTCCAGGCAATAGACACGAGAGCCCGGAGGGCTCGAGTGGCTATTGTCATCTGGCAACAAGTTTGAGAAACAATCTGGAGAATTATTTTCAATTGATTCTCACACTCGAGGGGTATTCGTAGGATTATTTTTTCATGAGTACAAAATCAGAAATACAAAAAAGAAATATATTATCGCACTGAATCGTTCTTCGTTCATGTTCAACAATTGATGACACTTACTGTCAAATTGAAAAATACGTTGTCACTAAAGAAAAATTGAAACAAAATACGAACTATAATTATTTTCACTTGGATAATGTACTTAGATTATTCTCACTATAATAATGATACAATTGGACAGATTTGAACATGTGATCCAAAATGCTGATGAACTATTGGAAGTTATAAACATGAAAAAATAATCACTTAAATTTAAAGGTGTGTAACCTTTATCGGCTGTAACCAAAGCATTAAAAAAGGTGTTATCACGAGCTCTATTGAGGAAATAATTTTTAAGTGAAGCAATTTGATTGTGTTGCAGTATTTCTAGATTTGAAAAACAAACCCCTACCACCGTTTTCGCGTGGTAAATTAAATCTTTCCATAGCAGATTTGGGGTGATGTTTACTAAATTTGGTAAAAAGAATTCTGGTTTTAATGTTTATATTCTGTAAATTACTTTTTTGTAATTTGCTTCCATTTTGATTCTCTAATAGACAAATTAACGAACGCGACGTCATCATCTGGGATGTCCTTATAGCCATTATTTCACGGAACATTTTACGAAAATTTTTAGGTTGGCAAAGCTTGATCCGTCATGCGTGTCAGTTTAAATTATAAAATGTGCAAAGAATTATTTATCAGGATTTATCAGGCAACAAATTTGCGACCGTATTTTTGGCAATTTCACGGCAATTTCCATATTATTGTTTTGTGACAGAATTTGCATAAAACAAAAGGCGACTTTGAAGACTTGATCAAATTTTCACTTTTAAAATTAAGACATTACCAACCGCCACAAAAATTCCTAAACCGAGGAAAGTAAACATTTTTGTTTAAAAATGGCTTAAAAACTCGTTTTATAAGACCTCGAAGCACTAATTCTTTAAAATAACTTGTGGCTCCGCCACTCGTTTTTTAATCTTGAATTCGTGCTTCAAGACTGGTCTTATGAAACTTGTCTTTCAATATACTATTGGACCATTTTATAACACCAAAAGAATAGGTCAGCAATGTAACAGCATATGTATTAACTGCTTTAATTAAATTATTACCGTTTAATTTTGATTTTAAAAGAGATTTAATTATTAAATAAGTAAAGTTGCTTTTCTAAATTTTCTTTATAATTGAGTGTTGAATATGATTTGATTGATTAATACCAAAATATTTATAAAATTTTCCTTTATTTCAATTTTTAATGATTTCTCCTTCTTGAGTTATATCGGGCCTTCAAATAAATTTATATTTAGAGTAGGCGTAGGCGACATTCTAATTCTGTTAACAGTGTAAAGATAATTTTTGTAGGTAACCAATTATTCTTCGGAGTTACACAGGCTTCATAGTAAGCTTTTTCCCAATTTCATATTGTCATATTCCGTGGAGGAAGAATAGGGAGAATGCACTATAAAAATTAAAAATATTTTCTAACCTAATTTTATTTCGTTAAATGTCAGAAGTTTCTTGTGTCATTTTCTACGCTGGAAAAATATTGCAAACAATTGAATTTCCATAGGTTGCTCTAAATATAAATTTATTAGAAGGTCCGTTATATTCTAAATTTTCGTAATGACTGCGACATATTGATTGCGTTTTACACTAATCAATACCAAAACTCATCCCAATATCATTTGAAGGGAGGGGCACTTCGTCCACGTTGCGAGAAACTCTTGCTGGTGGAGTTTACAAAAAATCACAATATGTAGGTACAGTTGGTTGCAAAAAAATCGGGAAACGAAAACTTTTCTAATGTAAATTTGATTTTGTACATCTGTCAATTAATTGTCTACTTGACAATACCTATCAAATAATTTTAAAAAATGTCATTGAATTTTGACGTTAATTCTAAGCGGTATCGCGACAAAAGCGCGCCGCAAAAAGAGCGCGCGACAAAAGAGCGTGCGACATAAGAGCGCGGCGACATAAAAGCGCGGCGACATAAAAGCGCGGCGACATAAGAGCGCGACGACATAAGAGCGCGGCGACAAAAGAGCGTGACCACAAAAGAAGGTAAATACAGGGAGCGCGGCGACATAAAAGCGCGGCGACATAAGAGCGCGACGACATAAGAGCGCGGCGACAAAAGAGCGTGACCACAAAAGAAGGTAAATACAGGTTGCCTTTGCCTTTGCCTTTCTTAAGGCAATAATTAATTTCCATATTGAAGGTTTTGAAGAAGTCAAACCTCGTGCAAATGAAGATTTTCCTTACCCTTTAGTTATACTAAGACTTGGCACGACCTTGACGCGACCTTGAAACACAACAAGAGAGAAAAAAAAGGCATTTGCACAAGGTTTAAATGGTGGGACACGAATGAAAATTTTCCTTACCCTTTAGTTATATGTACTAAGACTTGGCGCGACCTTGACGCGACCTTGAAACACAACAAGAGAGAAAAAAAAGGCATTTGCACAAGGTTTGAATGGTGGGACACGATCTAGGAGGACGCCCTGAGGCTGTCTAGCCAGAAAAAACTCGAAAATTCCAGTCTTGTCACAGTGTTTATTTGTCTCACGCTATTTTGTCGCGGCGCTCTTTTGTCGCTGCGCTCTTTTGTCGCTGCGCTCTTTTGTGGCTGCGCTCATATTGCGGCTCTCTTTTGTCGCGCGCTCATTTGTCGCGTGCTCAAATGTCGTAGATTCGTTTGATACAAAAACTCGATAAGTTTGACACTAATAAATCAAAAAATCTATCAAATTTCAAAATTTGACAGTAGTATCAAAAATTGAACATTGCCTAGTGTAAACTTTTCTCTCATTTTGACCAATCAACGACTGAAAAATAGTCCCTATGCTATTCTACACTGCATACTTAAATGGAATGGACTGTAGGTATGGAAACATTGTTAAAACGTGTCAATTTTATTCTGACAGTTTCCGTTTTTCTTGCAACCAACTGTACCTACTTTGGAAACATTTTTGGATTAAAAAAACAGCACCTCTTTCCATAAAAAAAAAATTGAATGAAAACATTGGAAGGATTTTTGGATTTATACAAAAATTTAGCAGAAAGTGGCCAGTGTGAGTTTTTTAGAATTTGTAAAAAATGTTAATAAGATTCATAATATTTTCAAAATTATATTGTGTAACATAACTTCGGCTGATAATATTAAAAGCAAAATTTCAACGGTAATTCAAACATAAGAACCTAATGTTAATTTTTTCGTTCACTTAATTGGTAAAATAATTAATTTAACCACATTTATTTACATAAAGACGTAAAATTTAATTTTAAGTGGTAGGATACAAAGAGCAGTTAGGAATAATATTTATAATTCATTTTAAATAAATTATAAAAATAAAGCAAAACTGTATCAAAAACGGTTGAAAATAAAATATCGAAAGTATTGCTGGCGTTTTAATTTGTTGTGAAAATTTACAATGATAAAAAATCAAAGGAAAGGTACTCATCCAGCAGGCTGTGATTTTGCACCGTCACCAGGATAATAGATGGCGGTAAACGCTTTGTGCCCCAATGTTGGTATAACTGATTAATTTGTATAATAAAAGTAACTCGTGACGTAAAATGAACCCAGAAATTTTGATTGTTCGAATAGAATCCAAGTAACTTTTGCAGGGGAAAAAATTCAAACTATTGTTTTAAATGGCAACGAGGCAACCTACTATACAAATTTTTATATAATTTTTTTTTTTATGTCATGAATACAAAATACTAAAACCTTTATAGGTTAAAAATTGACGCTCATAGTGGGAAATACACTCACCGGCACAAAAAGCGACTCATTATGATTTCTTTAATAAATAATCTTGAAATTATATTTGTGCTTATTTTTTTTTATAATAGTTAAATTGGGATATTTTCAAAGATCGGAAGTGCTATGGTCACCATGGCAACCGAATTGTTTTGTTTAAATAAATTATTGAAAAGTTTGCGCTACTTCCATGTTGTGTTTTTGTCGGTTGTTTTGCGTGTTAAAATTTTTAATTTGACAATATGAGATACTAATTCAAAATAATGTTCAAATTTTGACAATTTTTTATAACATAAATTTTTTTTCTAAAAAATAACTTTTATCATTTTTCATTATAATCTTATTTCCTATGTTTAATGTTTTGTTTGTCGGATATTCTTTGGCAAAGAATAACTTAATTTTTCTAAGACAATGAATTACTTAAAATTCAAACTGAGTAGAACTCTTCAAACGATCATTGTGACGGGTATTGGTAAAAAATATACAAGAGATGCTGAAAGTAAAAATTTATTAAGAGTGTATTATAAAAATTAAATATTTTCCCCGGTTTCATCCTCTTCTATGTCATTTTCATCTAAAATTGTTGATGGTGAGCAATTACAGCGGCCTATTTTTGAACACGTTGTCTTTCAGGAATGGAAAAACAAAATAATCAAGGCAAGTTGTTGGTACAGTTGGGAGTAAAAAAAAACGGACATCAAAATTGTGACATTTTCAAAATTTAATATAACCCATTCTTTATTGTCAATGTGACAGTTTATGACAACTGGAACATTTGAAGAATTGATCAGACGTACCTACTACTTTGTCAAAAATAAATTACTCCCTATATTTCGAACTTTTAGAGAAATAACGTTTTTCATGTTGTGTAACTAGAATTTTCAGAAGTAATTTTGAATGCCTAAGGTTGGTTACTATGAATTGAGAGATTAAGTTCAATTAAATATGCCGACAGAAACCAAAATTGATTGTGAAACGCAAAATCATCTATCACTTAGCGCGGCATTAGTTATTAATTTGCAACTGTGACAAGGAATTAGCCACAGCCTTACATTTTTGAGATATCTTTTGTCTGCCACCAGAAACCACATAGCCCCCAACTTAACCAAATTTATAGCAACCTAGTATCGAATATCCCTAAATCCTAGAGAGTAATTTATTTTTGACACGATTGTAGCACAGTTATTAACTAAACTGTCACAATCAGTCTAAAGGCCAGTTTACAGAAGCGAAATTAAGTTAATCGTAATCAAATGCGAGATTAACTGAACACGTGATCAGATTGAACCAATCGAAGTTTTGAATTCATGGGTTAATCGCGCATTAAAATTTAATTTGAATTAAATTTTTAATTCTCTTTCTATAAACTGGCCCTAAATAAGTTTAAATGTAGGAAGGCCGGTTTCACACTTATGACTGTTATGTCAAAAATTATGTCTGTTTTTTTTTACTCTCCACTGTAAGTGCCTTGAAAGTCCGGAAACTTTTTTGAAATTCCTCGAAAACTAGAGGTGTTGAATAGGACGATTCGCCGTTTCTGAAGTAACACTGCACAATGAAAATTGTTTGCTCTGAAGTGAACATTTTGCTATAGCAATTTTAATAGTCAATAATTAATAATGACAGTTCTCCATTGTAATGACATTTGAATTACATTTTTACGTGTTGCCAACTGAAGCGTATTACTCACGGACCTCTGGATTTTTTTTATTTTCGATCGCATGGTATTACTAAACACTTTTTTGTCAAAAACCATTAAAAATAATTATATATTTTCTTCAAAAAATAGAAGACAAACTAAACGTGTTTCTATCTGAGCCGGTCAACAGCGGGCTACCGAACATTTGCCTATTGTTCTTTTTTTTCCACATACAATTAATTTCAAACAAGTTTCAATATAACAGTATACTGTTCCCAAAGTCATTCTATATTGTTCTCTAGTATTTTTTTTGCGAAAATAACGATTTCTAACTGGAAAATTTCAGTTCTTATAAATAAACAATAAATTAATTAAACAAACAATGAGCGGCAATTTTTAACCTATAAAGGTTTTAATATGTTTTATTTATAACACATTAAAAAAATTTCGTTCAAATCCGAGCTCTTGCTACCGGTTCCGAAATAAAAACCTAACGTTACTCCACTATATGAATGATCTTCTAATTATATTTTATGATTTTTTTCTAACACTAATATCTTATACTGTTTCCATGGTGCATTTGAGCTCACACCTTATGTTTCCCATAAAATACGCTTTTCTCTATAAGACACGTCGTCAATAGCAACGTATCTTACAGAGTCATAAAATACGCTCACACACATCGTTCTAACTAGTAACATTTTATTCATCATTTTTACAGTAATTATCACAAAAGCGAAAAGTACAATTATTGAATTGGAATTGACATATTAGCTTCGTGCTCTTGTTCCTAACATCTTCTTCTTTAACTTCTGCTGTTTCATCCAATGCAAGTGCCCGGCCATCGAAAATGGCAATCTTTACATTTTCTTCAAATTATTCTTGCCGTAGTGTGAATTAACTTTTAATGAAGTTCTACACGCTTACCCCATATCAAGAAAAGCCAAAATGACATCTTATCGTTACCTCCGTGATGCTTTTTTTTATTGTTCCGGCCTTGAAACGAAACATACACCTTTTCGTATGCACTTTTAGACTTCATTGGTAACAAATTGCCCCTTTTTTTCTTATTTCTTCTGGAACGTTTTGGCACATTTCAACGATGAAAATTGTTTTTTTCCAAATTTGTTGATATTATTACCATAGTACCGACGGCAACCTCCGCATTTTGTGTATTGTGACGCGCCTCGAATAATTTCTGAATTTATTAAAATTTCTGATAAGATGTTAGTGTTAGAAAAAATCTTGAAGACAACGCGTGTTTTATAGTTTAAAAATCTCGATCTATTAAATCCTCGCTCCCTGCGGTCGCTCTGATTTAAACTACGATCTCGATTTTTAAATCGTCTATAAAACCCTTGTTGTCTTAATAGCTATAATAGATGTATTGGGCCTTAAAATAAATATATATTTAGAGTAGGCGTAGAAGACATTCTAATTCTTTTAACAGTGTAAAGTAATTTTTGTAAGTATCCAATTATTCTCCGGAGTTGCATAGTATGCATAGTAAGCTTTTTCATATTGTCATATTCCGTGGAGGGAGAATTTTATTTCGTTAAAATGTCAGGCGTTTCTTGTGTCATTTTCTACGCTGGAAAAATGTTGCAAACAATTGAATTTCCATAGGTTGCTCTAAATATAAATTTATTTGAAGCCCCGTTACAAAGAATGAAAGAAACGCCGTGTTGTATATAATGTTTCTCAAACTGGCCTGATTGTGAGCTCGTGGATCTACAAAATTAAAATAAGCCAAGATTTTGCAAACATTTCACTCACCTGGACGTGTTCCGGTGTTGACAAGGCATAGACGACGCTATCTGCGATGTCGTCGCTTTTCAGAATGGGCATCTTTTCCAAGAAGGCCTTCCTCTCAAGACTTTGAGCCTTATTCAGAGTGGTCATCTCGCTTTCGACCAATCCGGGACTGACGCTCTGAAATCTAGTTCTAGAGGAGTCCCACCAGAAGACCAGGACTTACCGTGACCTTGATCTTGCTACCCAGATGATTCAGTTCTTGCCTCAGAGTCTCCGTCAAGGCCGTAACAGCGAACTTCGAAGCCGGGTACACGTTCAGGTTGGGTACGTTGAATACGGTGTGTCCATAAACACTGTTGATATGGATGATGTGCCCGTTAATCTTTTTAGCTTTCATGACCTTGACTGCTTCTCTGGTGGCAATGCACAAACTCAAGACGTTCAGATCCAGAGTGGCCTTCCAATCTTCGGTTTTACCTTCTGTCAAGCTGGTCTCTTTGGTAATACCGGCGTTGTTGACGAGGATATGAACCGGTCCCAGGTTCTTTGTGGTCCACTCGAAGGTCTTCAAGATGTCTTCTTCTTTAGTGAAGTCGGCTGTAAACCCGTGGAGTTTTCCTTTCTTTCCGGAGAGTTGCTTGGAATGTTCTTCGACGAGTTCTGAGCGACGAGCAGTACCCACCACCTAGAAAGAGTCGAGTTGGAAGGGTGAAGGGTGGAATCGTAGAGGTGGACTTACGATCAGGCCTCGTTCTACCAGAGAGGCGGCGATGGCTTTACCAATTCCAGAACTGGCACCCGTGACAATGGCAACTTTGCCCACCCATCTGTCCATCGAGAGAACCATCGTGTGTGCAAATCGTAGCGTGTTTTCGAAAGTACTGACATTGCACTAGACGAAAAATGCGATATTTATAAGGGAACCGATAACAGATAGTATTGAAATGCGAAAACTTGTTCTGTCACGATCGATTTTGTTCCTAAAAATTCAAGTCATTAATTTATTTGTCATACTCATTTTAGTACTGGTGCGGTAGTATTAGAAAACATTAGTCTTGGCGAAGCACGTCACCACAATTTATTTCTCAAGGAGTTGCTGGAAATACTAGCGGTAATAATCGACCCCATAGAGTGAGTTTTTAGCCAAATCTGCGCTGGAGAAAGCAATGAAAAACCAGATTTGCTGCCAAATAAAGGGACCAAAGCGATTTTACCTAGTACCAGATAACAAAGTGAGCAATTATAGAAAGAAATACAAGAAAGAGCATAGTTATTTTTCGTATTTTTGTTTGTTGGTCAACTAGCGGATTTACAAAACACATAGATCCAGAAAAAAATCTTCTTTGTGTTCTGGGGTGAACAAAACGTAGACAACGCCATCTGCAATGTCAGCCGGTTTCAGTATTGGTCTATTGTTACGATATTTTTTTCTTTCGTCGGAGATATCCTTACTAAAGTCCTCATACTCTACTTGTTTCCTCATTAATTTTTTTTATTATTTAATGTTTACACAACAAATGTTTCTAAAAGGTTTCAGTTGGTACGACCGTGCAGATACCAGAAAATTAATAAAAATAAAAAAATGCGCGGCTGATTAGTCACACTCTTTCCCGAATTATCACTGCTTGTTACGTAATCATTAGTCCTTGCTTCAATTATTGTGTTTACTCAGTCAGTTTATTTGTTCCAACCGATCACATCGATGCAGTACTACTACTGCTAAGTCGGTACTAGGTCTATTAAGCCGAGGTGAGTGTCAACATCTGACTACAAACGTCATTTAACACAAAGTAGATGTTCTTTAGCGAATCCGTACTGGTTGCTATATCTTTGGTACTTGTCGCTCTATTCTATCACAAGTGGAACCACTCGTACTGGCGCAGGAAAAATCTTCCATATTTGGAACCCACGATCCTTTTCGGCAATCTTGCCAATCCTTTCACAAGCTCAGAAACAATAGGGGTGACAATTAGACGTTTCTACGAAACAATGAAGACCAAGAAGTGGAAACATGGCGGCGTGTACTTTTTGACCAGTCCTGTATACGTTCCAGTAGATCTAGAGTATGTCAAGAACGTGTTGACCAAAGACTTCCACCATTTTGTAGAGCGTGGGGTCTACTACAACGAAAAGGATGACCCCATCGGGGCTCATTTGTTTGCAATAGGAGGAACAAAATGGAAGAATCTGAGAACGAAGCTAACTCCAACCTTTACCTCAGGAAAATTGAAGAGCATGTTCCAGACGCTCTATGATTGTCAGACAAATCTTCAAGAGAAGATTGAAGCACAGGTGAAGAACGAGAGACCAATCGACATCAAAGAAGTTCTGGGGTGCTTCACTACTGATGTTATCGGTTCTTGTGGGTTTGGTTTGGAGTGCAATAGCTTCAAAGATGATGACTCTCTCTTCAGAAGGCACGGCCGGAAGATCTTCACCTCGACGATCTTCAGGCGAGTGAAAGGGTCCTTCTGTATGAACTATCCAAACCTGGCTCGACTTCTAAGGGTGCGACAATTCCCCAAGGACACTTCAGATTTCTTCGCGAAGGTGGTGAAGGACACAGTAGAGTACCGGGAGAAGAATAATCACACAAGGAAGGATTTTTTGCAGTTGTTGATCGATTTGAAGAATAACAATCGCGACGATGAAACTTTCACAATGGACGAGCTTACGGCCCAAAGCTTCCTCTTCTTCTTCGCCGGTTTTGAAACTGTTTCGATCACCTTGACCTTCACTTTGTACGAACTCGCCAAAAACCAAGAAATACAAGAGAAGGTCAGAGACGAGATTGAGACAGTCTTGGTGAGGTACGACGGCAAACTGACATACGACTCCATCCAGGAGATGAAGTACGTGCACCAAGTACTCAACGGTACTACTAGAACTGCTGTATCTTCAAACCTGTTCAAATCTCGCTGTTGTAGAAGCTTTACGGAAGTACCCTCCGGTTCCCTTTTTACCAAGAGAATGTGTCAAAACCTACAAAGTACCAAACACGCATGTGACAATCGAAAAAGGGGTCAAAATAATGGTACCAACCTTCGGAATTCATCACGACGACCAGTACTACCCCGATCCCGACAGGTTTGATCCCGAGCGTTTCAACGAAGACAATTCGAGATCTAGGCACCAGTACGCGTACTTACCGTTCGGAGGAGGACCAAGAATCTGCATCGGTACCAAAAACTGAACAGTACGAAACGGTACTGATTGGATTGTTTTAGGTTTGCGGTTTGCGCTGATGGAGTCGAAAGTCGGGCTTTGCTCCTTGCTCCGAAAATACAAATTTACAGTGAATGAAAAGACAAAAGAGCCTTTGACGTTTCAAGTGAACTCTGTTACTCTGGCAGCTGTCGGTGAAGTGTGGCTGAACGCCCAAAAATTGTAACAGTTTGAAAATATTTTTAATAAAAAGATTTTTGATTTGTTGCACAATACTACAGGTACTGTACGCTACAATTTCTTATCTGACGAGTTGAATGACGTGACACAATATTGCAATTAGAATTTTTGTTATCTTGAGGAGCTAAGCTTTAACTGGAAGCACTAATTTAAGTCGGTAGTGTTGCGGAGAGATGATTTACAAAACATACAGTGAGTACCACGGTACTGCACCTACAGGTGACAAAGTGGAAAGTCTTACTACCAATTAGGAGTTTTTCGTACGGTTACAGACAAAATTGAGTAAACAGGTATAGGAGGTACTATTGAACAAGTCATCTTCAAGGACTACTTCAGAATAGATAAAAATAAAATATGTATATATCTCTTGTACCGTCGGATTCCTCTCTTCGAGACGCTTCCTTTGAGTTATAAAAGTACTACCTCAACTCTTTCAGTTTTTTAGAAAATAAAAAAAAAACTAGAAAAATAGTTTGAATTTTTTTTATCGACCATGGCTTCTGATTGCTTAGTGATTAGTGATGACTCGACGAAAATTTTAAGTGACTGACATCAGACTTTGCATATTTTGCATACTTTAGTGATTTTCAATTGAATGAAGTACTTTTCTGCATAATTTTGCACATTTAAGCATTTTTCTGTAAGCTTTCAAATACTTGAACACTCAAAAAATTAGTGTCTTACATTGCTCGACGCAGTACTATCTATGATTAGCTAATTATAATATAAATAACAAATGTTTACCATCGATGCAACTGCTAACATCATTGCAAATACATATTTATAATTAACATGTTTGCATAATATGTGAATACCTGATGCAATAAAATACTTTTTAATAAATATCTTTTGAATTTGTACCAAAGCATTTTGAAGATGTTGATTACATATTATTGTAGTACCACCCACTGCTAAATATGATCTGCGCAAGAGATTATCATAATTACATGACCTTGTTGGGTTTTTTGCCAAGAATCCGGTCCACTGGAAGTACCATTCGAGCACTCGTAACGCAATAGACCATTGTGTTATGCAGGAACGAAAAAGTTGTTTTCGTCGCAATTGTATATTATTTAATCAGTTGTTATCGGCAGCACTGACAAAGATAAATACAATGATTATATGATAGAGAACTAGTACTGGATATACCTAATTGACAATAAGTGAATACTGGTCGAAGCAGTGAGGTGTTGGTGTCTATGTAGTACCGAGTCAAGGTGAGTAGAGAGGCAATTGTTATTTCGGTTAACAATGGTGCAGATGTTTACATGCGAATCGGTACTGATCGATCTGGTCGGCGTGGTAATTGCATTGGCCGTTATCTTCATTACGTACTACAAATGGAACCACTCGTATTGGCGCCGGAGAAACTTGCCCTACATCGAGCCCAGCATTCCGTTCGGTAATCTTGTAAATCCTATGAAGACGACTGAAACACTTGGATTGACAGTCAGATGTTTGTATGAGACGATGAAGAAAAAGAAGTGGCAACATGGAGGGTTGTACTTCATGGCCAATCCCATATACGTCCCCGTGGACCTAGAATACGTGAAAAACGTGTTGACAAAAGACTTCCACCATTTCGTAGATCGTGGAATCTACTACAACGAAAAGGTTGACCCCATCGGGGCTCACTTGTTCGCTATAGGAGGCCAAAAATGGAGGAATCTAAGAATGAAGCTGACTCCAACCTTTACCTCAGGAAAATTGAAGGCCATGTTCCAGACGCTCGTAGACTGCGAAGCAAACCTGCAAGAGAAGGTGGAAGCAGAGTATAAGAACAAGAGACCAATCGATATTAAAGAAGTCTTGGGGTGCTACACCACTGACATTATCGGTTCTTGTGCGTTTGGTCTCGAGTGCAACACCTTCAAAGATGACGATTCACTCTTTAGAAAGTACGGCAAGAAGGTCTTCACTGGATCGACATTCAGACGGCTCCAAACTGCCTTCTTCCAGAGCTCTCCCACTCTGGCACGACTTATTGGAATGCGACAAGTACCCAAAGACATCTCGGATTTCTTCACGAAGGTGGTGAAGGACACGGTTGAGTACCGAGAGAAGAACAACTACACCCGCAAGGACTTTATGCAGTTGTTGATCGATCTGAAGAACAACAAACTTGCGGAAGAAGAAGGGTACAAGCACGACGGCAAGACTCTCTCTATGGACGAAATCGCGGCCCAAAGCTTCATCTTTTTCTTGGCCGGCTTCGAAACTTCTTCGACCACCATGACTTTTGCTTTGTACGAACTGGCGAAGAACCAGGAGATACAGAAGAAGGTCAGACACGAGATGGAAACGGTCTTGGCAAGACACGACGGCAAAATCACTTACGACTCCGTCCAAGAGATGAAGTACTTGAACCAGGTGCTCGATGGTACAGTTAAGTTCGTTGCGTTTTAATTCGTTTTTAATCTCAGTTTTACAGAGACTCTGAGGAAGTACCCTCCGGTTCCGTTCATCACACGGGACTGCGTCGAAGATTACAAAGTACCAGATCAGGACATAATCATCGAGAAGGGAACTCGAGTGGTGGTATCGATCTTCGGGATTCATTACGATGAAGAATACTATCCCAATCCTGAGACATTTGATCCTGAGCGCTTCAATGAAGAGAATTCGAGGTCTAGGCACCAGTACGCGCATATACCGTTCGGAGAAGGTCCAAGGATTTGCATTGGTACTGCAGAAGGCAACGAGCGAAAGATCAAATTAACAACTTTGTTACAGGTTTGAGATTCGGTATGATGCAGTCGAAAGTTGGCCTAACTTCTTTGCTGAGAAAGTACAACTTTACGTTGAACCAAAAGACCAAACAACCTCTCACTTTCCAAAGCAATTCCTTCATTTTGGCAGCGGACGGCGATGTGTGGCTAAATGCCGAAAAAATATAATTACAAATGTGGCTGACTTGTACTTTTTAATAAATATTTGTTAATTCTATTTTTTATTTATAAATAGTACTTTATCATCAAACTTGCCAAATTCTCTACATAAGAACACATTGATGATGTATCAGCGACAAACGATTTAAAAAATAAATGAATTAAACTAGAGTTTCTACTTTATGAGCTTCCAACCAGATTCCTCCTTCTGGTGTCAATACCAAAGAGCTTGGTATCATCTTCAACGGTTCTTTCGTCCTTTCGCTGACCTTAAACTTGTAATTTCTTAACAACGAAGTCAGTCCTAGTTTGGATTGAAGCAGCCCGAAACGCATCCCTGGAAAAAGTTTTGCCAATCTTCTATGCCCTTTTCTATTGTACTTCATACCTATACAAATCCTGGGTCCTTCTCCGAACGGTACATGCGCACAACTGTGTCTCTCTCGTTTCTTCTCTTCAACAAACCTCCCAGGATCAAACTTCTCCGGATCAGGATAAATCTCTTCGTCGTAATGTATTCCCAAGACCGGAATTTGTACAGTAGTACCCTTTTCGATAACAACTTCACTGTCAGGGATCTCAAAGTCTTTGACACATTTCCTCGTCAGGTATGCTGCTG
This sequence comes from Tenebrio molitor, assembly GCF_963966145.1. NCBI lineage: Eukaryota > Metazoa > Arthropoda > Insecta > Coleoptera > Tenebrionidae > Tenebrio > Tenebrio molitor. The sequence goes on from NC_091049.1 coordinate 2,822,485, forward strand.
GTGGGTACTTTCTTAAAGTCTCTGAAAGAAAATAACAGTTGACGTTTTTCTTCTGGTGGCAACTCACCATCGACTACTTGGTTCAAGAAAACCAAATCTTGAATGGACTCGAATGTGATTTCTTCATTTCCCAAAACTGTCTCAATCTCATTTCTCACTTTCTCTTGAATCTGTTGGTGTTTGGCGAGTTCGTACAGAACAAAAGTCATGAGGGTTGGAGATGTGGAGAAACCTGCTAGGTAGAAAATGAAGCATTGAGCTGCTATTGCTTCAACAGAGAGAGTCGCATCACAGTTATCATCTTCCACGAGGTTTTTTTTCTGATCGATGAGAACTTGAATAAAATCATTCTTGACAGTGTTGGTTTCTCTTCTGTAACTCACCGTATCTTTGACTAGAGTCATGAAGAAACTAGACACATCTTTTGGTATCAAAGTTACGTCTAGAAATTGTCCCAGTTTTGGAAAATTCTCAACCAAAATTCCCTTAATTCTTCTCGATTTTGATCTAGTGAAGATCTTTTTTCCAAAATTCTTGAAAGTCGAGTCTTCACTTTGTAACTTTTCACAGTCGAGACCAAAGGCGCAACATGCGATAACATCCAAGACAAATCCTTCCACAGTGTTTTTGACATTGATCAGCTTTTTCTTCTCAACTTGTAACTCTACTTTCTTCCTCAGAACTGTCTCGCAGTCCATCAATATCGGGAAGATTTTCTTCATTCTGTTAGGAGTGAAGATTGGGTTCAGCACCGTACGCAAATTTTTCCACTTTTCACCACTTAAATTGAAGATGTGGGCACTGAGAGGGTCACTTTCTTCATTATAGTAGAGTCCGCGATGTGGAAAGTACTGAAAGTCTCTAGTCATGATGTTCTTGACGTAATCCAGATCAGCAATCACATAAACTGGGGATAATTTCATGTAGATTCCTCCGTGCTTCAAGTTCTTCTTCTTCATTAAGTTATAGACCTGTTTCAAGAAGATTCCTGTATGCTCTCTAGATCGTAGGTCGAGATATTCAACATTTTTTCTTTGCCAGTAGGTGGAGTTTCGTCTAAAGTAGACAAATGCAGCAACCAATAAGGTTAGGAAGAGCGCAGTCGAGTCACCAATCAGAGAACCTGAGATCATTTCGTCACTAAAATACACGTAGTGCAAGGAAGAAACTCTTCGAACTGTGTTTGTATGTCAAACACGCTTTATTTATCGCAAAAAGTTACATAAGAAATTGTTGACTCGACTTATCTCATCTTTTAATTATACAGTACATATATTTATTTAGATGATTTTATTAAATTTTATTATAATATCGGTGTCCATTAGATGACTCTTGACACTGAACTTTCGTACTGATTTCCATTACTCGACCTTGATGATGCTCTGCTGGTTTCAGTGGAAGTACCACCAGAACATTCCTAATGATAAAATACATTGTGTTGTACAATAATGAAGATGAACTTTTTGTCGCAATAATAATTTATGAGTTAGTGATTATCATACCAGAACACACTGTGACTGATAAATTGAAATAGATGATGCAGTAGTAATATGCCATATAATTGGCAATAAGTCAGTATCTTAGATGTTTACATGCAAATCGGTACTGACCGAACTGGTCGGCGTGGTAATCGCATTGGCTGTGGTCCTCATTACATACTACAAATGGAACTACTCGTACTGGCGCAGAAGAAACTTGCTCTACATCGAACCCACCATTCCGTTCGGCAATCTTCTCAATCCTCTGAAGAAGATTGAAACAGTTGGAGTGACAGTCAGACGTTTGTATGAAACGATGAAGAAGAAGAAGTGGCAACATGGAGGATTGTACTTCGTGGCCAACCCCGTATACGTCCCTGTAGACCTAGAATACATCAAAAACATGTTGATCAAAGACTTTCAATATTTCATCGATCGTGGGTTTTACTACATCGAGGGGAAGGATCCCATTGGGGCCCACCTGTTCGCCATAGAAGGTGCAAAATGGAGGAATCTAAGAATGAAGCTGACTCCAACCTTCACCTCAGGAAAGTTGAAGTCCATGTTCCAGACGCTCGTAGATTGCGAGACAAACCTGCAAGAGAAGATGGAAGCAGAGTACAAGAACAAGAGCCCAGTCGATATTAAAGAAGTCTTGGGGTGTTACACCACTGACATTATCGGTTCTTGTGCGTTTAGTCTCGAGCGCAACATCTTCAAAGATGATGATTCGCCCTTTAGGAAATACGGCAAGAACCCTAATCTCATCCCCAGATAAAGAAAAATTGTCCATTTTATACTTCCTTTTCGGTTTCATATTTATGCAAATCTTGGGACCATTTCCTAACGAAATTATCTACAACCATACTCGTATGTTTCTCATTATTTTTGTTTTGACTGTGTTTTCATACTGGTGCATATTACCCGCCCTTAATGTTTCTCTGTTAAAATCAGATTTCAATAGGAGCACCATTCGAGCACTCATCATGACGCGACGGTTCATTGTTATGCGATAAAGTAAAAATTGTTTTTGTCCTAATAATCATGAGTCAGTTGTTATCACAGTCTAACACGCCACCACTAATACAGATAAGCAAAGAAGTGAATGATAAAGCATTTAGTCTCGATATAATTGGCGATAAGTCAGTACCAGGCATAGTAGCGAGGTGTGTGGAGTTGACGTAGTACTGGATCAAGGTAAGTACAGAGAAAATTCCTCATTTCGTTTATTCAATTGTGCAGATGTTTACAAGCGAATCGGTACTGACCGATCTGGTCGGGACGGTAATCGCCTTGGCCGTGATCTTCATTACGTACTACAAATGGATCTTCTCGTACTGGCGCAGGAAGAATCTGCCCTACATCGAGCCCAGCATTCCGTTCGGCAATCTTCTAAATCCTCTGAAGAAGATTGAAACAGTTGGAGTGACAGTCAGACGTTTGTATGAAACGATGAAGAAGAACAAGTGGCAACATGGAGGGTTGTACTTCATGGCCAGTCCCGTATACGTCCCCGTGGACCTAGAGTACGTCAAAAACGTGTTGACCAAAGAGTTCCAACATTTCGTAGATCGTGGAGTCTACTACAACGAAAAGGTTGACCCCATTGGGGCTCACTTGTTCGCTATAGGAGGCCAAAAATGGAGGAATCTAAGAATGAAGCTGACTCCAACCTTCACTTCAGGCAAATTGAAGTCAATGTTCCAGACGCTCGTGGACTGCGAGACTAACCTGCAAGACAAGGTGGAAGCAGAGTACAAGAACAAGAGACCAGTTGACATCAAAGAGGTCTTGGGGTGCTACACCACTGATATTATTGGTTCTTGTGCGTTTGGTCTCGATTGCAACACCTTCAAAGAGGACGATTCGCCTTTCAGGAAGTACGGCAAGAAGGTCTTCGCTGCATCGACTTTCAGACGACTCCAGGCAGCCTTCTTTCAGAGCTTCCCCAATGTAGCTCGATTTATAGGAATACGACAGATTCCCAAAGACATCTCGGACTTCTTCACAAAGGTAGTGAAGGACACGGTTGAGTACCGAGAGAAAAACAACTACACCCGCAAGGACTTTATGCAGTTGTTGATCGATCTGAAGAACAACAAACTTGCGGAAGAGGAAGGGTACAAGCACGACGGCAAGACTCTCACCATGGACGAAATCACCGCCCAAAGCTTCATCTTCTTCTTGGCCGGTTTCGAAACTTCTTCGACCACCATGACTTTTGCTTTGTACGAACTGGCGAAGAACCAGGAGATACAGAAGAAGGTCAGACATGAGATGGAAACAGTCTTGGCAAGACACGACGGTAAAATCACTTACGAATCCATGCAAGAGATGAAGTACCTGAACCAGGTGCTCGATGGTACCGTTAAGTTTGTTGCGTTTTAATTCGTTTTTAATCTCGGTTTCCCAGAGACTCTGAGGAAGTACCCTCCTGTTCCGTTCATCACACGGGAGTGTGTCAAAGACTACAAAGTACCAGATCAGGACATAATCATCGAGAAGGGAACTCGAGTTGTGGTGCCGATCTTCGGGATTCATTACGACGAAGAATATTACCCCGATCCTGAGACATTTGATCCTGAGCGCTTCAACGAAGAGAATTCGAGGTCTAGGCACCAGTACGCGCATATACCGTTTGGAGAAGGTCCAAGGATTTGCATTGGTACTACAGAAGGCAACGAGCGAAAGATCAAATTAACAACTTTGTTACAGGTTTGCGATTTGGTATGATGCAATCGAAAGTTGGTCTAACTTCTTTGCTGACAAAGTACAACTTTACGTTGAATCCAAAGACCAAGCAACCTCTCACTTTCCAAAGCAATTCCTCCATTTTGGCAGCGGACGGCGAGGTGTGGCTAAATGCCGAAAAAATATAATCTCAAATGTGGATGACTTGTACTTTTTAATAAAAATATATTTATCTATTGCTAATTTTTTAATGATACCTTATCGGCATTACATGCTAAAATTTTTACTTAAGTAAATATTGATGAGACTGTTTGATTCCTATGTGTGATAACACATTTAAACCAGATTCTTTCTTTTGGTGTCAACACCAAAGAGCTTGGTATCATCCTCAACGGTTCTTTCGTCCTTTCGCTGACCTTAAACTTGTAATTTTATAACAGCGAAGTCAGTCCTGGTTTCGATTGAAGCAGCCCAAAACGTATTCCTGGAAAAAGTCTTGTGGAATCCTCTATGTATTTTCATTTCTATTGTACGTCATATCTAAACAAATCCTGGGTCCTTCTCCGAACGGTATATGCGCACAACTGTCTCTCTCTTTTCTTCTCTTCAACAAACCTTCCAGGATCAAACTTCTCCGGATCAGGATAAATCTCTTCGTCGTAATAAATAAATAAATAAATAAATAAATAAAAAAGACACCATTTACTTTTACTTTTTGAGTTCTATTACTAAGGTACGAAGTTATCATGGAAATGCTACTAGAAGAGAACTTATAGTATCCAAGGTTTTTTAATTAAAATACCGCGCGACACCGTGTCACACGCTTTACTTAACTCCAAAAAATTTTTTTTTTTTCGACCCTGTCAGAATTTGATAATTTTCTCCTGTGTGAACGGATTTTGATAAATGTCACAACTTGTCAAAACGAATCGTCAAGCTAATTTTAAAGATTTTAAGCGATTTGGAGCCTTTAAGGAGCTCGTCGAACAAAAATTTTTTGTATTCAACTCGTTCTTGTGTAAATTGGGCCTTTTTGGCACTCGTGGTCCACTCATGCCAAAAAGGCCCAATTTACACACAAAGTCGTTAAATAAACTACTATTGTACAGGGTGTTTTCGAAGTTGAGGTGTTCCTTGTAACACGAAATACTATACATTATTCTTAAGAATTTTAGCCTAAATCTTCTTAGTAAAATGTTTGTATTAACAGAGATAATTGATTGTATATTTTTATTGTTTTCTAAAATTTAGAGTCCGATCCTGTCTATTTCTCCGCTGTACTAGATTAATAACAGATGTGGCCCAGGATGGTGTCTTTCTGGAAATCGTTCTGCGTACTCTCTGGATGCCGCAGCTGCATTCTGATAACGTGATAACGTTGCCCATCTCGTATCTGTGAGCTCATTATTTTCGTAATGATAAAGCCATTCCGACTAATTAGGTGACAAACTGACAACTCTGACAGTATTTTTGATTAACGTCCATGCTCATTTGATATTTTTTTTGTCAATTCTAATTTCTAACAGATCAGCGCAAATTTGAGCAGGACCGGTTTCAATAGTTCAAAAAATTAACTTATTGTATCTTCATTGTCGTACACATTTTACTAAGGTGATTTTGGCTAAAACTCTTTAGAACAACGCATACTATCACATGTTAAAAGGAACACCTCAACCTCGAAAACACCCTGTATTTATAATGATTGTTATTTTTAAAAGATCTGACAATATTATCAATAAAAGAAAGCAATGCACTGGATTTAGAAAGACCTCTTCTAAAACCAAATTGAGCTTTGGAAAATAAGTTGTTTGTACTGAAACAGTTTAAGATTTATCTATTAATTGATATGCCTTGGGGCCAAACTTGTGGATCCATAACTTTTTCCAATTCGAAAGCGGGGAGTGAGACCCTGAAAGAGTATACTTCTGGTCTTTTAGACTTCAGTTTTTCGCAAGAAAAGATAGATGATACAAAAGGCCGGAGATATTCTTGCTGTTTCTCAAATTCAGTACTGTAGTTTCAATTTGGTTGTAGGTCGTAAAATTTTATGGTACTTTAAGTTAAAGATCTTGCGGGGCTTATAAATCCTAGTTTACCACTAGCAGGTAATATTTTAAGCAGGCTTGTATTGTACATTTGGTATTTTTGTATTGTACGGCAAACGGCACGCGCCGCTTCTCAACCTTTTCAAACCCAACCATTGTGCCCGTTAATCGCTCATAATATCCAATAAAATTTTACGACCTACAACCAAATTGAAACTACAGTATAATATACTCTATAAGGTGCTGGTAGTTGTTGAAGAACCAATTAACGACTCACGACGCATTTTATTTTTTTCGATTTGATTTGAAGAAATGGTTAGAGGTTTTTTTCATTTCTTCCGCTCAACCAATATAAAATCATCATCTTTCAATTCCTTAGGGACTTGCACTTTATCCTGACTGTTACCGCGTGTATTATCTTCTGTAGAAGTTTTTTCGGTAATTAATTGCTTAGTTATATTATTTTTGGGTTTATTGGTCGACAGTGTCGACACTATCTCATTATGTTCTTTGTCACCAGGGTTGGAAATGTCGAGGGAATCCTTGAAAACAACTTTTTCTTGCATTTTATCGATGATGTTTTTTAACTTCATGTTATCTTTTAACAAAACAATTTCTTCTTGTTGTGTACGAATAATAATGTCATTTTGTTGGATTATGATACCTTTATGTTCCATGAGAGATTTTAAATACCTGATCTCACCACGTAATATGTTGATATCATCTTCAGAATCAAGAGATTCGGTATCATTAACTTCGGATGCTGCATCCACAACTTCATCATCTTCACAACAATTGATTTGGTTTTCATTTATGGTTTTTATTCGTTTCATTAATTTAGTTTAGCACAAGCTGGTGGGTACTTTCTTAAAGTCTATGAAAGAAAATAACAGTTGACGTTATTCTTCTGGTGGCAACTCACCATCCACTACTTGGTTTAAGAAAAGCAAATCTTGAATGGACTCGTATGTGATTTCTTCATTCCCCAAAACTGTCTCCATTTCGTTTCTCACTTTCTCTTGAATATGTTGGTGTTTGGCGAGTTTGTACAGAGCAAATGTCATGAGAGTTGGAGATGTGGAGAAACCGGCATGGTAGAAAATGAAGCATTGACTTACTATTGCTTCAACAGAGAGAATCGCATCACAGTTATCATCTTCAACGAGTCTTCTCTTCTGATCGATGAGAACTTGAATAAAATAATTCTTGACAGTGTTGGTTTCTTCTCTATAACTCACCGTATCTTTGACTAGAGTCGTGAATAAATTAGACAGATATTTTGGTATCAAAGTTACATCTCGAAATTGTTCCAGTTTTGGGAAACTCTCAACCAAAATTTCCTTAATTCTTTTCGATTTTGATTTAGTTAAGATCTTTTTTCCAAATTTCTTGAAAGTCGAGTCCTCACTTTGCAACTCCTCACAGTCTAGACCAAAGGCGCAACATGCGATAACATCCAAGACAAAACCTTCCTTCCACAGCGTTTTTGACACTGATTGGTTTTTCCTTCTCAACCTGTAATTCTACATTCTTCCTCAGAACTGTCTCCCAGTCCATCAATATCGGAAATATTTTCTTCATTCTGTTAGGAGTGACGATTGGGTTCAGCATCGTACCCAAATTTCTCCACTTTTCACCATTTAAATTGAAGATGTGGGTACTGAGAGGGTCATTTTCTTCATTATAGTGGAGTCCGCGATGTGGAAAGTATTGAAAGTCTCTACTCATAATGTTCTTGACGTAATCCAGATCAGCAACCACATAAACTGGGGACAGTTGCATGTAGATTCCTCCGTGCTTCAAGTTCTTCTTCTTCATTAAGTCGTAGACCTGCTTCAAGAAGATTTCTGTATGCTCTCTACATCGTAGGTCGACATATTGAACATTCTCTCTTTGCCAGTAGGTGAAGTTTCATCTGAAGTAGACAAATGCAGCAACCAATAAGGTTAGGAAAAGCGCAGTCGAGTCACCAATCAGAGAACCGGAGATCATTTCGTCACTGCAATACACGTAGTGCAAGGAAGAAATACTTCGAACTGGGTTTGTGTATTTATCGCAACAAGTTACATAACAGATTGTTGATTCGACTTATCTCATGTTTTAATTATACAGTACAAATATTTATTTAGATGATTTTATTAAATTTTATTATAATGTTGGTGTCCATTAGATGACTCTTGACACTGAACTCTCGTACTGATTTCCATTACTCGACCTTGATGATGCTCTGCTGGTTTCAGTGGAAGTACCACCAGAGCATTCCTAATGATAAAATATATTGTGTTGTACAATAATGAAGATGGACTTTTTGTCGCAATAATAATTTATAAGTTAGTGATTATTATACCAGAATACATCACTGTCACTGATAAATAGAAATAGATGATGCAGTACTAATATGTCATATAATTGGCAATAAGTCAGTATTAGGTTTAGTTGTGTGGGATCAACGTGGTACCGAGTCAAGGTAAGTCGAGAGACAATTTGCATTTCATTTATTTAATTGTTTAGATGTTTACATGCGAATCGGTACTGACCGAACTGGTCGGCGTGGTAATCGCATTGGCTGTGGTGTTCATTACATACTACAAATGGAACTACTCGTACTGGCGCAGAAGAAACTTGCCCTACATCCAGCCAACTATTCCGTTCGGCAATCTTCTAAATCCTATGAAGAAGATAGAAACAGTTGGAGTTACAGTCAGACGTTTGTATGAAACGATGAAGAAGAAGAAGTGGCAACATGGAGGGTTGTACTTCATGGCCAATCCCGTATACGTCCTTGTGGACCTAGAGTACGTCAAAAACGTGTTGACCAAAGAGTTCCAACATTTCGTAGATCGTGGAATCTACTACAACGAAAAGGTTGATCCCATTGGGGCTCACTTGTTCGCTATAGGAGGTCAAAAATGGAGAAATCTAAGAATGAAGCTGACTCCAACTTTCACCTCAGGGAAATTGAAGTCCATGTTCCAGACGCTGTTAGACTGCGAGACGAACCTGCAAGAGAAGGTGGAAGCAGAGTACAAGAACAAGAGACCAGTCGACATCAAAGAGGTCTTGGGGTGCTACACCACTGATATTATCGGTTCTTGTGCGTATGGTCTCGAGTGCAACACCTTCAAAGATGATGATTCGCCGTTTAGGAAATACGGCAAAAAAGTCTTTTTCACGTCGATCTTCAGACGACTTCAGGTGCTCTTCTTCATGAACTTTCCCAAAATGGCTCGGTTTAGGGGAATGCGACTGATTCCCAAAGACATCTCGGATTTCTTCACGAAGGTGGTGAAGGACACGGTTGAATACCGAGAGAAGAACAACTACAACCGTAAAGACTTTATGCAGTTGTTGATCGATCTGAAGAACAACAAACTTGCGGAAGCAGAAGGGTACAAGCACGACGGCAAGACTCTCACTATGGACGATACACCGCCCAAAGCTTCATCTTCTTCTTGGCCGGCTTCGAAGGTTCTGTGACCACCATGACTTTTGCTTTGTACGAACTGGCGAAGAACCAGGAGATACAGAAGAAGGTCAGACATGAGATGGAAACAGTCCTAGCAAGACACGACGGCAAAGAGATGAAGTACTTGAACCAGGTGCTCGATGGTACCGTTAAGTTCGTTACGTTTTAATTAATTTTTAATCTCGCTTTCCCAGAAACTCTGAGGAAGTACCCTCCTATTTCGTTCATCACACGGGAGTGTGTCAAAGATTAAAAAATACCAGATCAAAACGTAGTCATCGAGAAGGGAACTCGAGTTGTGGTATCGATCTTGGGGATTCACTACGACGATGATTATTACCCCGATCCTGACAAGTTTGATCCTGAGCGTTTCAACGAAGAGAATTCGAGTTCCAGGCACCAGTACGCGCATATATCTTTCGGAGAAGATCCAAGGATTTGCATTGGTACTACAGAAGACAACAAGCGAAAGATCAAATTAACAACTTTGTTACAGGGTTGCGATTCGGACTGAGGCAATCCAAAGTTGGCTAACTTCTTTGCTGAGAAAGTACAACTTTACGTTGAACCAAAAGATCAAACAACCTCTCACTTTTCAAAGGAATTCCTTCATTTTGGCAGCGGACGGCGAGGTGTGGCTGAATGCCGAAAAATTATAATCACAAGTGTCACTGACTTGTACCTTTTAATAAAAATCTGTTTGGATATTTTTAGAGAGTACCTTATCGCTACTAGCTGTCAAAAGCTCTACTTAAAAACAAATGGATAAGAAAGTCTCATTGTTATTAGTGATAAATGTTTTAAAATATAACTAAATCCAACCCTAATTTGTTTTTTTTTGTTTGTGATTCCTCCTTTTATTTTTGGTGTCAACACCAAAGGTCTTGGTACCATCTTCAATGGTTCCTTCCTCTTCACCCCGATCCTACACGTGTAATTCTTTAGCAACAAAGTCACACCAGGTTAAATTTAAACAACCCTAATCTCATCCCCAGATAAAGAAAAATTGTCCATTTTCTACTTCCTTTTCGGTTTCATATTTATGCAAATCTTGGGACCATTTCCTAACGAAATTATCCACAACCATACTCGTATGTTTCTCATTATTCTTGTTTTAACTGTGTTTTCGTACTGGTGCATATTACCCGCCCTTAATGTTTCTCTGTTAAAATCAGATTTCAATAGGAGCACCATTCGAGCACTCATCATGACACGACGGTTCATTGTTATGCGATAAAGTAAAAATTGTTTTTGCCCTAATAATCATGAGTCAGTTGTTATCACAGTCTAACACGCCACCACTAATACAGATAAGCAAAGTGAGTGAATGAAAAAGCATTTAGTCTCGATATAATTGGGGATAAGTCAGTACCAGGCGTAGTAGCGAGGTGTGTGGAGTTGACGTAGTACTGGATCAAGGTAAGAACAGAGACAATTCCTCATTTCGTTTATTCAATTGTGCAGATGTTTACAAGCGAATCGGTACTGACCGATCTGGTCGGGGCGGTAATCGCCTTGGCCGTGATCTTCATTACGTACTACAAATGGATCTTCTCGTACTGGCGCAGAAAGAATCTGCCCTACATCGAGCCCAGCATTCCGTTCGGCAATCTTCTAAATCCTCTGAAGAAGATTGAAACAGTTGGAGTGACAGTCAGACGTTTGTATGAAACGATGAAGAAGAACAAGTGGCAACATGGAGGGTTGTACTTCATGGCCAGTCCCGTATATGTCCCCGTGGACCTAGAGTACGTCAAAAACGTGTTGACCAAAGAGTTCCAACATTTCGTAGATCGTGGAGTCTACTACAACGAAAAGGTTGACCCCATTGGGGCTCACTTGTTCGCTATAGGAGGCCAAAAATGGAGGAATCTAAGAATGAAGCTGACTCCAACCTTCACTTCAGGCAAATTGAAGTCAATGTTCCAGACGCTCGTGGACTGCGAGACTAACCTGCAAGACAAGGTGCAAGCAGAGTACAAGAACAAGAGACCAGTTGACATCAAAGACGTCTTGGGGTGCTACACCACTGATATTATTGGTTCTTGTGCGTTTGGTCTCGATTGCAACACCTTCAAAGAGGACGATTCGCCTTTCAGGAAGTACGGCAAGAAGGTCTTCGCTGCATCGACTTTCAGACGACTCCAGGCAGCCTTCTTCCAGAGCTTCCCCAATGTAGCTCGATTTATAGGAATACGACAGATTCCCAAAGATATCTCGGACTTTTTCACAAAGGTAGTGAAGGACACGGTTGAGTACCGAGAGAAAAACAACTACACCCGCAAGGACTTTATGCAGTTGTTGATCGATCTGAAGAACAACAAACTTGCGGAAGAGGAAGGGTACAAGCACGACGGCAAGACTCTCACTATGGACGAAATCACCGCCCAAAGCTTCATCTTCTTCTTGGCCGGTTTCGAAACTTCTTCGACCACCATGACTTTTGCTTTGTACGAACTGGCGAAGAACCAGGAGATACAGAAGAAGGTTAGACATGAGATGGAAACAGTCTTGGCAAGACACGACGGTAAAATCACTTACGAATCCATGCAAGAGATGAAGTACCTGAACCAGGTGCTCGATGGTACCGTTAAGTTTGTTGCGTTTTAATTCGTTTTTAATCTCGGTTTCCCAGAGACTCTGAGGAAGTACCCTCCTGTTCCGTTCATCACACGGGAGTGTGTCAAAGACTACAAAGTACCAGATCAGGACGTAATCATCGAGAAGGGAACGCGAGTTGTGGTACCGATCTTCGGGATTCATTACGACAAAGAATATTACCCCGATCCTGAGACATTTGATCCTGAGCGCTTCAATGAAGAGAATTCGAGGTCTAGGCACCAGTACGCGCATATACCGTTCGGAGAAGGTCCAAGGATTTGCATTGGTACTACAGAAGGCAACGAGCGAAATATCAAATTAACAACTTTGTTACAGGTTTGCGGTTCGGTATGATGCAGTCGAAAGTTGGTCTAACTTCTCTGCTGAGAAAGTACAACTTTACGTTGAATCAAAAGACCAAACAACCTCTCAGTTTCCAATGCAATTCCTTCATTTTAGCAGCGGACGGCGAGGTGTGGCTAAATGCCGAAAAAATATAAAAACAAATGTGGCTGACTTGTACTTTTAATAAAAATATATTTATCTATTGCTAATTTTTTAATGATACCTTATCGGCAACACAAGCCAAAATCTTCACTTAAGTAATAATGGATGAGACTCTTTGATTCCTATCAGTGATAACACATTTAAACCAGATTCCTCCTTCTGTGTCAATAACAAAGAGCTTGGTATCATCCTTATTAACGGTCCTTTCGTCCTTTCACTGACCTTAAACTTGTAATTTCTTAACAGTGAAGTCAGTCCTAGTTTGGAGTGAAGCAGCCCAAAACGCATTCCTGGAAATTTTGTTGCAAATCTTCTATGTAGTTTCATTTCTATTGTACTTCATACCTTCATCTTGGGTCCCTCCGCGAACGATATATGCGCACGACTGTGTCTCTCTCTTTTCTTCTCTTCAACAAACCTCCCAGGATCAAACTTCTCCGGATCACGATAAATCTCTTCGTCGTAATAAATAAATAAATAAATACTTATTCCTGTACCCGTACAATAGGTAGTTATTTATTATACGAGTTTTATAAGTCACTATTTTGTCGCACGTGTTTTTTAGAGCACGAGGAGCGCAGCGACGAGTGCTATAAAGCAAACAAGTGCGACAAAATGGGTTATAAAACGAGTAAAATACAATATTTTTTCTATTTTGCCCCTTAACTTTAAAAAAAGTTCAAAACATAATGCTAGGAAAATTATATTTGAGAAATATAAGGGTTGGTAACGCTGGTAAATAGACGAACAATTGTAAGTTTTGAATTTAAAGTGTCGTGAAATGCAGTGATCACATAGCAACAACTCACTATGAGTCATTGCCAACATTTAAAATTTAAGTAAATAAAGAGCTCCTTTTCGAAACCCGTTTTAGTGTTATACTGACAGTGTTGGTTTCTTCTCTATAACTGACCGTATCTTTGACTAGAGTCGTGAAGAAATTAGACACATCTTTTGGTATCAAAGCTACATCTAGAAATTGTCCCAGTTTTGGGAAACTCTCAACCAAAATTCCCTTAATTCTTTTCGATTTTGATTTAGTTAAGATCTTTTTTCCAAACTTCTTGAAAGTCGAGTCCTCACTTTGCAAGTTCTCACAGTCGAGACCAAACGCGCAACTTGCGATAACATCCAAGACAAATCCTTACTTCCACAGCGTTTTTGACATTGATCGGCTTTTCCTTCGCAACCTGTAATTCTACATTCTTCCTCAGAACTGTCTCGCAGTCCATCAATATTGGGAACATTTCCTTCATTCTGTTAGGAGGGAAGATTGGGTTCAGCATCGTACGCAAGTTTCTCCACTTTTCACGACTTAAATTGAAGATGTGACAATTGAGAGGATCACCTTCTTCATTATAGTAGAGCCCGCAATGTGGAAAATATTGAAAGTCTCTGGTCATGATGTTCTTGACGTAATCCAAATTAGCAACCACATAAACTGGGAACGGTTTCATATAGATTCCTCCGTGCTTCAAGTTCTTCTTCTTGATTAGGTCGTCGACGTGCTTCAGGAAGATTCCTGTATGCTCTCTAGATCGTAGGTCAAGATGTTGAACATTGTTTCTTTGCCAGTAGGTGAAGTTTCGTCTAAAGTGGACAAATGCAACAACCAATAAGGTTACAAAGAGCGCAATCGAGTCGCCAATCGAACAACTAGATATTATTTTTTCACTAAAACAGACTTAGAGCAAGGAAGAAACTCTTCCAACTGTGTTTTGTGTATCAAACACATATTTATTTACATTTTATTAAATTTTATTATAATATTGGTGTTCTTCAGATGACTCTTGATATTGAACTCTGGGTACTGATTTTCATCACTCGACCTTGAGGATGCTCTGCTGATTTCAGTGGAAGTACCACTGGAGCATTCACAACGTAACTGTTCATTGTTTTATACAAAATCGAAAATGTACTTTTCGTAATAATAATAATTTATGAGTCAGTGATATTATCATATCAGAACACGCCGTCACTGATAAATAGAAATAGATGATGAAGTACTAATATCTTATATAATTGGCGATAAGTCAGTATCAGGTTTAGTTGTAACGTGTGTAGGATCAACGTAGTACCGAGTCAAGGTAAGTCGAGAGACAATTTGCATTTCATTTATTTAATTGTTTAGATGTTTACATGCGAATCGGTACTGACCGATTTGATCGGCGTGGTAATTGCATTGGTCGTGATTTTCATTGCGTACTTCAAATGGAACCACTCGTACTGGCGCAGGAGAAACTTGCCCTACATCGAGCCCAGCATCCCTTTCGGCAATATTTTAAATCCCATGAAAAAGATTGAAACAATTGGAGTGACAGTCAAACGTTTGTATGAGACGATGAAGAGGAAGAAGTGGCAACATGCAGGGTTGTACTTCATGGCCAGTCCTGTATACGTCCCTGTAGACCTAGAATACGTGAAAAACGTGTTGACCAAGGACTTCCACCATTTCGTCGACCGTGGGATCTACTACAACGAGAAGAAGGACCCCATCGGGGCCCACCTATTTGCCATAGGAGGTGCAAAATGGAGGAATCTAAGAACGAAGCTGACTCCAACCTTCACCTCAGGGAAATTGAAGTCCATGTTCCAGACGCTCGTAGATTGCGAGACAAATCTGCAAGCGAAGGTGGAAGCAGATTACAAGAACAAGAGACCAGTCGATATTAAAGAAGTCTTGGGGTGCTACACCACTGACATTATCGGTTCTTGTGCGTTTGGTCTCGATTTCAACACCTTCCAAGAGGACGATTCGCCCTTCAGAAAGTACGGCAAGAAGGTCTTCGCTGCATCGACTTTCAGAAGGCTCCAGACGGCCTTTTTCCAGAGCTTCCCCACCCTGGGTCGACTTCTCGGAATGCGACAAGTTCCCAAAGACATCTCGGATTTCTTCACGAAGGTGGTGACCGAGACGGTGGAGTATCGCGAGAAGAACAACTACACCCGCAAGGACTTCATGCAGTTGTTGATCGATCTGAAGAACAACAAACTTGCGGAAGAAGAAGGGTACAAACACGACGGCAAGACTCTCACTATAGACGAAATCACCGCCCAAAGCTTCATCTTCTTCTTGGCCGGCTTCGAAACTTCTTCGACCACCATGACTTTTGCTTTGTACGAACTGGCGAAGAACCAGGAGATACAGAAGAAGGTCAGACACGAGATGGAAACGGTCTTGGCGAGACACGACGGCAAAATTACTTACGACTCCCTCCAAGAGATGAAGTACCTGAACCAGGTGCTCGATGGTACCGTTAAGTTCGTTGCGTTTTAATTCGTTTTTAGTCTCAGTTTTCCAGAGACTCTGAGGAAGTACCCTCCGGTTCCGTTCATCACACGGGACTGCGTCGAAGATTACAAAGTACCAGATCAGGACATAATAATCGAGAAGGGAACTCGAGTTGTGGTATCGATCTTCGGGATTCATTACGATGAAGAATACTATCCCAATCCTGAGACATTTGATCCTGAGCGTTTCAATGAAGAGAATTCAAGATCGAGGCACCAGTACGCGCATATACCGTTCGGAGAAGGTCCAAGGATTTGCATTGGTACTGCAGAAGGCTACGTGCGAAATATCAAATTAACAACTTTGTTACAGGTTTGAGATTCGGTATGATGCAGTCGAAAGTTGGTCTAACTTCTTTGCTGAGAAAGTACAACTTTACGTTGAACCAAAAGACCAAACAACCTCTCACTTTCCAAAGCAATTCCTTCATTTTGGCAGCGGACGGCGAGGTGTGGCTAAATGCCGAAAAAATATAATCACAAATGTGGACGACTTGTACTTTTTAATAAAAATCTATTTATCTATTGCTAATTTTTTAATGATACCTTATCGGGATTACATGTCAAAATCTTCACTTAAGTAATGATTGATGAGACAGTTTGATTCCTATCAGTGATAACACATTTAAAAGATGAACGAATCATACCTGAGTTGCATTTTTTGTACTTCCAACCAGATTGCTCCGTCTGGGATCAGCACCAAAGATCTTGGTACCATATTCACTAACCTTAAGGTTCTCTCGTCATCTCGCTCACTTTAAATTTCTAATTGAAAAAAACTCTATATTCATGGCCTTCTTGACGTAATCTAGATCCACAACCACATAAATTGCGGAAAATTTTATGTAGATTCCTCTGTGCTTCAAATTCTTCTTCTTCATAAAGTTGTACACTTCTTCGAGAAGATTCCTGTGTATTCTCTAAATCGCAGTGAATTTATTTCTTTGCCAGTAGGTGAAGTTTCGTTTTAAATAAACAAATTGCAGCAGCCAATAATTTTGCAAAGCGCAATCAATTGAGTTACCAATCAGAGAACCCAAAATCATTACTACACAAAAAATACACCTAACCCAAGGAAGAATCTTATCAGACTGTGTTTGTGTATGAAACACGCTTTATTTATCGCACTAGATTACATAAGAAGTTGTTGTTCATTCTTATCTTAAGTTATAATTAGTACAAATATTTATTTAGATAATTTTATGAAATTTTATGCGCATCCAGCCAGATTTCTCCTTGTGCAGAGAGTATCAAAGAAGTCGGATTCATCTGCAGCGGCTCTTTCGTCTTCTCATTGACAGTAAACTTGAAATTCCTGAGTAAAGTAGTCAGACCAACTTTTGTTTGCATCAGACCAAAGCGCATACCTAGATTAATTCTTTTTAACATCTTTGTCACTTTTTGGGCAAACAATCTTACCAATACATATTCTGGGACCTTCTCCGAATGGTATGTGCGCATAAGAGTGTCTTGAAGACTTATTCTCTTCACTGAAGCGCTCAGGATCGAATTTGTCAGGCTCAGGATAGTACTCTTCGTCATGATGAATCGCCAAAATAGGTATCACGAGTGAGGTACCCTTCTCGATGACCACATCAGTACCGGGAATCCTGTAGTCTTCGACGCACTTCCGTGGAATCAGAGCCGCAGGAGGGTACTTCCTCAACGCCTCTGCGAGAAAACAATAATTAACTGGACGATAGATAGAAGGAGAGAGTCGTACCATCAATGACTTGATTCATGTACTTCATCTCCAGGATGGCGTCGTAAGTGACTTGGTCGTGGTGCTTGGCCAAAACTTCCCGAATCTCCTTCCTGAGTCTGTCTTGCATGTCTTGGTGCTTCGCCAGTTCGTACAACGCGAAAGTCATCGTCGTCGAAGACGTCTCGAACCCGGCGATGAAGAAGACGAAGCTCTGCGCCGCGATTTCTTCAATTGTGAAAGTAGTACCGTCGTCGTCGTGTTTGTTCTTCATGTCGATCAACAACTGCATGAAGTCGTTGCGCACCACTTTCTTCTGCTCGCGGTACTCCACCGTGTCTTTGACGATCTTCATGAAGAACTTCGATATGTCTTTGGGGATCAGCACAATATCTAGGACTCGAGCGAGAGTCTCGAAATTGTTGGCGATGAGTCTCTTCACCCTTCTGGACAAGCTCCTGGTGAAGAACTTGCGGCCGTACTCCCTGAACGGCGAGTTCTCCTCTTCGAATGTCTTGCAGTCGAGGCCGAACGCACAAGAACCTATGATGTCTGTGGTGAAGCACCCCAAGACTTCTTTGATATCGATCGGTGCTCTCCTTTCGCTCTCGTGTTCGATCTTCTTGCGCATACCGACTTCGCAACTGACCAGAGTCTGGAACATCATCCTCATCTTCCCCGAGGTGAAGGTGGGGGTGAGCTTGGTGCGCAGATTCCTCCACTTGGTACCGTTCAAATTGAATAGATGTGCGCTGAGAGGGTCGCCTTTCTCGTTGTGGTAAAAGCCTCTATCGGTGAAGTACTGGAAGTCTTTGGTCATGATCTTCTTCAGCAGGTCCAAGTCCACCACCAAGAGAGCCGGCGAGACCAACAAGTAGATTCCTCCGTGTTTCCACCCCCTGGATTTTATCTCGTCGTACAGGCGCTTGACTGTGAGCGATATGTGTTCTCTGGAGGAAGGTCCTCCAACGTTACCGAAAGGAATCCGGGGCTCCAGGTACTGCACGTTCCTTTTTCGCCAGTACTGATAGCGCCATTTGTAGTACCCGATCACTACCACTGACGCAGTTACGAGAAGCGCGATCAGATCGCCAAAGAATGAGCTGCTTATCAACATTTTCACAACACTGTTGCTCCGTGCTCTAGATTCTACATTTATAGAAGAGAATTGTATCTAGTCATTGTCAACTGCTCATTAGAATCACCTTATCATATACATAATTCCAGGTGAGCTATTGCTAGTGACTACAGGGTGATTTACGAGGAATAATGAGCCCGATGCAATAGAAAATGCAACCCGCAATTCATCAGGAGAAAAACCCGGACATTTACCGCTTCGATGTCCGGCTTTTTGTTCCAATGTATTGTGGGTTGCATTTTCTATTCCATCGGGCTCATTATTCCTCGTAAATCACCCTGTATGTAATGATAATGAATGGCATTTTTTGGTAGATTAGATACATGATACTAAAACCAAAGCAAACAACACCTAAAAGGCTTTTGTGTAACAAATTGCAAATCAGACTTCTCCAAACTGATAAGAGGTACCTACCTACCTACTGTCTCAGGGTCAATTCAATTATTGATAAAAATAAAAATAATCACTGATTTAGATCACTGCACGAGATAATTTAATTATCTAAATTAGTAAAACTTTTATTTGGCTTGTTTAATCTGTCAAGGTTAGTATGGTACTTTAGCTGAGTCACTGTGGTAATTATATAGCGGGGAATGTAATTCAATTGCTTAGCAGAGGTGTGCGTTGGATTGATTTCGTAAAAGTAGATTTGGGGTTGGATTTGCGGTTTGCCGCTTGTTTTGTAAGTGATTTTGGTGAGTAAGAAAATGTTTTGGGTGAAATGGTCATTCTGGTTTCTAAATAGTGGTACTAGTGCTGGTGCTAGTACTAATACTGCATAGGACTTTGCTTCAAACTCACAATACAAGTACAAAGCAAAATATAAGGAAGAGTAAAGAATAGAAAGGAAACAGAAGAGAAGAAGATGTAAGGAGGAAAAAGGAAGATGTTAAAGAGTGGATTATATTGTAGTTAAAAAAAGAGAAAAAGAAGTGATTGTAGCAAGGTGTAAAGCAAATAAAAGAGAATGATGCAATGATGGACGATGAGAGAAGTACTAGTACTAGAGAAGAGCTAAGGAGAACAAAGTAACACAAAGTTTTAAGAGTGCGAATAATGATTAAGAAAGAAAGAAACAGAAAAAGGATAAGTTAAAGATGATGTGCAGTAAAAAATATTGCGTTTTAGTGCATACATTTTATTAACAAAACAATCATGCAAAAAACAAATTCAGACAAATGTCAGTTAGTACAATTGAAACATAACCTATAAATTTTGCGCGGGATCAACATAACATTTACGGCGCGAAACGTCAAACTTTTGAAATGTCAAACTTGTCAGTGTCTAAGGTGCAACGGAAAACAAAGAATGATCCATAGCCAACCCTAAGTGAAAATTTTAATAGTCACCCGTTAGAAAAGTATAAATAATGTAGCTTCATGGGAAAAAGAACTTGCAGTGTGGTGCAATTACGAAGGAAAAGAAATATAGTTTGATGGGTCATCAGAGGTACGCGATTCATGTATTCCTGTACATCAGGAGTGGGGTTTGTTGTGCCGCTTGCTAGAATAAAACTCGCAAGACAAGAGGAAACTTTATTTGTGGTGCAATAAGAGATGAACTAGGCTCGCGACCCAACTGGAGCAATCGTCAACTCATGAATCTGCAACCCAGAAGATAATATGAAGAAAAACAACAAGAAGAGATTACCTGGACGTGCGGAGGAGTTGACAAGACATACCCAACCGCTTCTGCTATGTCTTGCGGCTGCAAAATCGGCATACTCTTCAACATCGCTTGCCTCTCTTCACTGAATCCGGTATTCAAAGTCGTACCCTCACTGACGACCAACCCAGGACTCAAACTCTGCAAAACACCATCAAATCTGCAAGTGCACTTGACAAACCTACCGTAATCTTGATCTTCGACCCTAGATGATTGAACTCTTGCCTCAGAGTCTCCGCCAAAGCTGTGACCGCGTGTTTGGAAGCAGCGTAGATGTTGACTCCTGGGAAATTAGGAATCTTGTGTCCCAGCACGCTGTTGATGTGGATGATGTGTCCGTTGATGCTGTTCGCCGTCATGGTCTTGACCGCCTCTCTGGTGGCAACGCACAACCCCAAGACGTTCAGGTATAGGGTGGTCCTCCAGGTGGCGGTGTCTCCATCGCACAAGAAATTCTCTTTGGCTACACCGGCGTTGTTGATCAGGATGTGGACGTGTCCCAGATTGTCCTCCACCCATTTGAACGCCTTCACAACGTCCTCTTCGTTGCTGATGTCGGCTTTGACCGCGTGGAGTTGTCCCTTCTTCCCGGTGAGCTTCTTGGCCAGCTCTTCGACTAGTTCGCACCGACGGGCCAATCCCACCACCTGGAAACTTCCTGTTATTGGAGTTTTGGGAGTTGCGTCACTTACGATTAGTCCTTGGTCGACCAAAAACTCCGCGATGCCCGCGCCGATTCCGGAACTAGCACCGGTCACTACGGCCACTTTGCCCACCCATCTGTCCATGGAGAGTACCATCGTGGTGGTGGTACAGATAAAGAGTAACGAAGAAATTCAGAGGGACTCACAAATTGTCTTCGATTGATCTTCAAGAGGAGTTGGTTTTCAGATCTACTAAGATCTACTAAGTATGATGGTTTATTTGGTTGAGCAAATCGCTGAGTCAAGATAAGATATGTTTTTTGTTTTTGACGTCATAATTGGAGTTTGCTCGACGTATTATACATACAGTGTGTCCAAAAAGTCTGTATACAATAAAATAGAAACGAATGATTTTCGAGAAAAACGCACAAACAGGTGAACTAGCGTTTTCAAAAAGCTTTCTGTTGATGGTATCTGTTTGCTGTTTTTGATGACCTTGAAAGAGTTATGATGTCATCAGGGGTTTTCGTCGCATTTTTACTACCGTTTTTAATAGATCTTTTAATTGTCTACCCGACGGTCAAAAAAATTTTCAATTTACATAAGAAATTTTCTGAAAAAAAAAATTTTTTTTAAATAACTTTTTCAAGGTCATCAGCAGCATTTTTTTTTAAACCCTAATTGACCTGTCTAGATTTTTTTCAAAAATTATGCGTTACCTTTTCATTTGGGTGTTTTCAGAATTTTTAGACACACTGTATAACGGCGAGGGCAAATGTTTCGTAATAAGAGGAACAAACGAAAAAAAAAAAACAAAAAAAAAGGGCGAAAATATTGTACTTTGTATTTTATTTAGACAGTTGTTAAGTGATTCATACTGTTAATTTGCAATACGAAGAAGTGTGTATAATATGTATGCGTATCTGAGGTATGCGCTTGATAAGTTTTCAAGGAATAAAGCAAACACAATGTGCTGAAATAAAATCTTATCGTTAATTAAAAATTCTTGTGAACAATTTTTGTAGGTATTTGGGCAGCAAAAATTAATTGAGTTTAATTTTAGAAGTTAAGAAAATGAAATGGATGTAAAAAGATAGATAGAGCATGTTTGGATGGTTAAGAAGAACGTCAAAAAAAATAGAAAGAGTGATGAAAATAATGGTAATAAGAATTTTTGTAATGTAAATATTTTAACATCCTCGGAATTGTGCGACCTCGGCGACAATTTTTCTCTCGGTACGTTAAAGAATGATTTCGTGGCCTTGATATACAAATAAATATTGAATGATTTGAGCTCGTTGGAAGGAGCTTTAACGTATCATTGATGTAATTAAGAAGGAAAAGAAATGTAGTTTGAATGGTCATCAGCAGTGAGCGTTTTACACGTTTCGATACATCAGATGTGGAACTTGAGTTGCCGCTTATTAGAAAAGAACGAAACAAGCTAAAATAAAATTTTATTTGCATTTAAAACAAATATTTATAATGTCAAGGTCAGTAAATATAGGAGTTAGAATCTCTCCCCGACTGGAGCTATGGTCAACTCATAGATCTGCAACAAACCAGTAGATCATATGAAGAACAAAACAAAGAACAAAATCACCTGGACGTTCTCAGGAGTGGACAAGACATACCCAATCGCTTCCGCAATGTCTTGCGGCTGCAAAATCGGCACACTCTTCAGCATCGCCGTCCTCTCTTCACTGAATTCGGTACTCAGTGTGGTCATCTCACTGACGACCAACCCAGGACTCAAACTCTGCAAAACACCATCAAATCGGCCACTCCACTTGACAAACCTACCGTAATCTTGATCTTGGAGCCCAAATGATTGAACTCTTGCCTCAAAGTCTCCGCCAAAGCTGTGACCGCGTGTTTGGACGCAGTGTAGATGTTGATTCCTGGAAAGTTGGGTATCTTGTGTCCCGCGACGCTGTTGATGTGGATGATGTGTCCGTTGATGTTGTTCGCGGTCATGCTTTTGACCGCCTCTCTGGTGGCAATGCACAACCCCAACACGTTCACGTCTAGGGTGGCCTTCCAGTCGGCGGCGTCTCCGTTGCACAAGAAATTCTCTTTAGCTACACCGGCGTTGTTGATCAGGATGTGGACGTGTCCCAGATTGTCCTCCACCCATTTGAACGCCTTCACAACGTCCTCTTCATTGCTGACGTCGGCTTTGACCGCGTGGAGTTGTCCCTTCTTCCCGGTGAGCTTCTTAGCCAGCTCTTCGACTAGTTCGGACCGACGGGCCAATCCCACCACCTGGAAACTTCCTGTTATTGGAGTTTTGGGAGTTGGGGCGCTTACGATTAGTCCTTGGTCGACCAAAAACTCCGAGATGCCCGCACCGATTCCGGAACTTGCACCGGTCACTACGGCCACTTTGCCCACCCATCTGTCCATGGAGAGTACCATCGTGGTAGTTGTTCAGGAGAAGACTGAAACGCAACTGTGCGACTCGTGAATTATCGTCGATTTAATTTTTAGAGGAGCGGATCTATACTTAACTGCTTTATATAATAATAGACAATCATACAAACAAACTGTTGCGATTGGAGTAGGTGTCTCAAGGTTACATTTTTAGTTTGTTTGTAATCCAAGTGTGTTAGGTTTGTTTGGTAACGATTGGAAAAAACCGAATGGGGTTGTAAATATTTAATAAAAATCTTTACATAAAGGATTATACTGTGCGATCAACAATTACTTAGATAAGAGGAGGCTATGACTTTGACAGTGTCAGATTTTTCGTAGCTTTGCTAACTCAGCTAATAAACGTCAAACAACTGTCATTATTAATTAAATTTTAACGCAAAAGTGGTTTTTACTTCAGAACGTAAAAGATTCATCATTGGATCATAATGGTGTTTTCAATAACGCAGAATGAAGATACATTGCTGTTGCCTCTTTGCCCGATTTCTGCAAAAACTTGCAAATTTAAATTGAAAGAGGTATATTTATGCAACCAAAAATACACTCCAATTTTTTTTAAATCAATTGTCAAAGTGTTGTCATGTTGGTATAAGCCACTGGTTATTTGATAGTTATTAGATTGGCAACGTAAAATGTCAACTGTATGTCAGTCATTTTGATGAAAAGGCGCTTGCGCTATTGAAGCCGCAATTACATTTAAATAAAAATACAAAGTTAAATGAGTTTCCGAAAACAAGGATCTAACACAACGAGAAAAATTGGCTATGATTAGATTACGTGAAGAAATGCAGACAGAAAAACCGACCATGCTAAATTGCAGTAAAGATGCACACATCACATTCGAGGTATTTTCTTTTAATATATGGGTTTGTCACTGCGAGGAACTGATTAGAGAGGACTGGAAAAAATTGATGGGAAATCTACCAATTGAGGACATTCCTCTTCCGCAGAATCATATTCGGAAGACGATTGGGGGTTAGATTCTGAAAATGAATAGGTAAACTGCTTATATAACCCATTAAATAAATTCCCATTTTCCTGTATATGTTAAGTTTCACTTTTTAGTGTGATTATCGTCTTTATTTCTTGTCTTTTGGTATAAAATTTGGTTACACCTGAAACTTTTCTGACATTTGAAAATTACTGATATAACCTCAAACCTGATCTAGGGAGATTTTACGATAGAGGTGTCCCGAAACGAAAGGTTTTAGGGTGGTACAGTCTGGTCTTTGAGGGAATTTTGACATTGACAATTGATTTAAAAAAAAATTGGACTATACTTCCGTGTTGATCGCACGGTATTTGATAGTTACGAAGCAATACACAACTATCAAATGTTGTAAACCGTCTTGGCTAATCTATTAGAGTAGGTAACACCGTTGAAAATTTCACGTTTAAATATCCAGTAGTTAAAAAGTTGTCAGTATGATATGATATTGAACCTGACAGAACTGAAAATGCAACCCACAATACATTGGGAAGGTAAATCTGGATGAATACCGGGTCCATCTCCAGCTTTACATTCTAAATGTATTGTGGGTTGCATTTTTAATTCCGTCAAGCTCATTATCACTCGTGAAATACCTTGTATATGTTAAGGAATGTATCTGGACGTGTGATTTGAGAGTCGAAAATAAATATTGATAGCTCAGGGGTACAATGACTTGGGCAACTGTGGGGGAAGGAGTTTGTAGAGTAGTTAACTGGGGATGTGCAGGAAAAAATTCAATTGAAAATTTTCAATAATAAAAAGATTATCGACGAATTTACCTAAAGACAGGTCTAACATCGTATTATATGAAAGGTAATCTATTTGTAGCTCAATAGTCATATAGGTTAGAGGCAAATTACTTAAATCAAGTTTTAGAGCATATAACTGTACATATTTGTAGAAAAAAATATGTTTAAATATTCTGCGATAAGGGAGTTATCAGGAGGCACACCTGAAGGTTTGATATTAAACATCAAGAAAAATGTATTTAGTGCTCGGAAGATAAAAACGTTAGGATAGAGAGAGTTGGATTGTTTAATATAGCAATTAATACTGTACATGTTGTGAAAATTTCAAGTAAAAATCTTCACTGATTAAGAAATTATCAACGAATATAGTTAGAGACACACAAGAAAGTGAATTAATAAATACGAAAGATAAATAATTTGTATCTCAGGTATCACAAGGGTTGGAGCCAGATGACTTGGCTCATTTTTTAAAGTACGTGACTGTATAAAACTGTAGAAAATTTCATGTGCAAATCTTTGATTGTAGGAGAGTTATCAACAAATATATCAAAAGGAACATCTACAAATGAATGATTAAGAATGGAAAAATATTTGTATATAGTTTAGGGGTTAGAGGGGTCATAGTGGGTTCATTTTATAGCACAGTTAACTAGTCACACGTGAAGAGAATTTGGAATCTATTTCTTTAATTGCAAAGAAAGAAAATTAGAATATAGCCAAAGACGCACAAGAATGTTGATTGGTAAGTATGATTGATAACATACTTCTACTACAGAGATGTCATAAGGGTTAGAGCGAAGTTATTTGATTCATCTACTACACTGTGTGTTTGTCTAAATTTGTAGAAAATTTCATGCCTTAATACTTAGTAGAAACGAAATTATCAACAAGGACCACATCTGACAATGTGATATTAAAAATCGAAAAAAAAAAATCGTAGAGGTAAAACAGATAGGATAAATATGCGGGAGGTATGCCATAGCGTAGTTAATTGTGTGTCCAGAAAAAAAATCAAATGAAAATCTTGAATAATAAAGAAATTATCAACGAATAATTTTAGACACACAAAAAAAAATTGAATTAAGTAATATGAAAGATTACATATTAGTACCTTAGATATCAGAAGAGTCAAAGCGAGACTACTTGTCTCTGATTTTAGAGTATGTAATTGCATAAACTTGTACAAAATTTTATATAAAAATATTGTGTAGTAGAGAAGTTATCAACAAATATATCAAGAGGAGCACCCGAAAGTGATAGCGGAAGGATTGAAACGGTTAGAGTTAGATCAATGGGATTATCTTGTAGGGTACTTTACCCTGTATGTACAGTGAAAATTTTGAACCAAAATATTCCCTAACATTGCTTTGGCATAAAAGCCATGGAAATTTTAATACAGGTGTCTCAGCTAAGACTTTCGAGCCTAATAACTCAGTTATTTTCCAGCAGATTTTTGTGAAATTTAAAATGCAGATATCTTAGACGGTGAAGAATAAAATCCCATTAATGCAATCACCCAAGTCTTAAAAACGTAATTTTTACATGCCTTTTGAAAATGTTGAATCAATTAAAATTTACATAAAAAATTGATCGTCAATAAAAAATGCTGTAGGGAAAAACTCGTCCTTGAAAGACGAATGGTTTGCAAGAAAAAAACAAAAAACCGTGTTAAACGTGGCTGCAAATGCAAAAACGTTCGACGCGTATGAAACAAACGCGATATTTTGCAGAATTTTGGTCATCCCTTTTCGCAGAGCGCAGGTGACATATTTGACGTTTGTCTTGCTAACCTTACAAACATTTACAAAGTTAAAGACAACATTTCGACGTAATTTATTATACTGGATGCTTTAATTCTTCCATAAAGGACTAAAACACGATCGGGATATTTCAGCAAGGTAATTTAGTTCACGTACGCTTCCTGTGTCTTCAAATAAATTGACGACTCTCTTAACCTTACATTTTGTAAAGCCTACATTTGGATAGTGTTCCACGAGAAAACGAACTGTCATTGAAGTTCTTACGACACTCTCCATAGGCATTTTTTTTCCTTTTTCAACAATATTAAAATTTCTGCCGCTGTAGTCTATTTTTAGAGTATTGTCAATAAATTTTCACAATTTGACGTTTCTAATAAAGCGCGCCCAATTTTGACAGACTTTAAAGAGTGTACAAAATATTGCTTGGCAATTAATCATCAATTGTTTCAAAAGGTAACTGCTCAAATACCTTCAAATTTTACATTAAATTTTTAACGACAAAATCTAATCTTTTCGTTGAATCAGACAAGTGATTTACTTAATTGTTTGTGTAGACCCTTATTTTTTAATGTTTAACAATCTAATAATAATCGCGCATAATTTTCGATAAAGGAAACGTGTGTTAAAATTACATTTTTTAACTTGAGGTAATTTTATTACTACAAATTGAACCTTCACAGTCTAAAATATCTGCATTTTAAATTTCATAAAAATCCGTTGACAAATAACCGAGATATTAGGCTCGAAAATCTTAGCTGAGACACCCCGTATAATTTCGTAGTCTGTTGAATTAGGTTACGTTTTTCTAAGTTTGAGGTTATAAATAGCATCAATGTCTAGTGCACTGTTGTCAGTTTTACTAGTTTGCAACAGAAGAAAAAGTGCAATGTTTTTTTTGCAATTGGTGCCAAGAATTAATTCAAGGTTAAAGAGTTTCTTCTAAAAAGAGTCCTTTCGAAAGTTCAGGAGCAACAAATTTAATTCACTGAAGATTCGTTGTGGAGGTGCTTTCGAAAAACAGTTTTTATTTTTTCTATTTGAATTAAATTAACTGTAAAGGTGTTAATTGTTTGAAAGGTGGCAATAGGTGTTTAAAAAAATGAATTCGTTTATTTATATTTCGTAATAATTGTGTTGAGATCTGAAATGAGAGATTTAAGACAAACAACAATAACAATGACAACAGTAAATATCAGTAACAAATAAAAATTAAAATGTCTCTCCAAGTGGAACAATTGTCAACTCCTGAATCTGCAACAAACCCGAAGATCATATGAAGAACAAAACAAAGAACAAAATCACCTGGACGTTCTCAGGAGTGGACAAGACATACCCAATCGCTTCCGCTATGTCTTGCGGTTGCAAGATCGGCATACTCTTCAGCATCGCTTGTCTCTCTTCACTGACTCCGGTATTCAGCGTGGTCATCTCAGTGGCGACCAACCCAGGACTCAAACTCTGCAAAACACCATCAAATCTGCCACTCCACTTGACAAACCTACCGTAATCTTGATCTTTGACCCCAGATGATTCAACTCTTGCCTCAGAGTCTCCGCCAAAGCTGTGACCGCATATTTGGAAGCAGTGTAGATGTTGATTCCCAACCAATTGGGTACCTTGTGTCCTGCAACGCTGTTGATGTGGATGACGTGTCCGTTGATATTGTTCCCCACCATGCTCTTGACCGCCTCTCTGGTGGCAATGCACACCCCCAAGACGTTCACATCTAGAGTGGCCCTCCACTGTGCAGCGTCTCCGTTGTACAAGAAATTCTCTTTAGCTACACCGGCGCTGTTGATCAGGATGTGGACGGGTCCCAGGTTGTCCTCCACCCATTTGAACGCCTCCACGACCTCTTCTTCTTTGCTGACGTCGGCTTTGACCGCGTGGAGTTGTCCCTTCTTCCCGGAGAGCTTCTTGGCCAGCTCTTGGACCAGTTCGCACCGACGGTCCAAACCCACCACCTGCAAACTTCCAGGTATTGGAGTTTTGGGGAGTTGGGTCTCTTACGATTAGTCCTTGGTCGACCAAAAACTCCGCGATGCCCGCACCGATTCCGGAGGCACAACCTGTCACTACGGCTACCTTGCCCACCCATCTATCCAGGGAGAGGACCATCGTGGTGGTTGTAGAGAAGACTGGAACGTAACTGGAGGCTTAGAGGAACTCGTGGACTAGTGTCGATAGTCACTGATAGCTGGGTCAAGGGTCAGATAATTTTGTTTATTTATAATATGGTAATTGGAGTCTGGAAGACTTGTTATTAAAACATAATTTTCTTGGGTAACAACAATAAAAAGAAGAAGCTTTATTGAACACCACGACCTCTCCAACATCATTTTTACTACAAGATATTTAACCAGTTTTACAGCAACTCCCCAACCGGAGCAATGGTCAATTCAGCAACCTGCAACAAACTCCCATGATCCCAACTCCTCCCACCCAATGTCT
The DNA here is from genome assembly GCF_963966145.1 of Tenebrio molitor. Taxonomy (NCBI): domain Eukaryota; kingdom Metazoa; phylum Arthropoda; class Insecta; order Coleoptera; family Tenebrionidae; genus Tenebrio; species Tenebrio molitor. The sequence continues at coordinate 2,852,097 of NC_091049.1, forward strand.
TCATCCTACCTGGACGTGTTCCGGTGTGGACAAGACGTAACACACCGCACCTGCCACATCTGCTGGTTGCAAAATGGGCGCCGCTTCCATCGCGGTTTGCATTTCCTTGGTGTTGTTTCTACTGAGAGTGGTCATCTCGCTGGCCACCATTCCAGGACTCACGCTCTGAAACACCTTCCAATTAGGCCGTCGCAAGAACCCTCAAGATACCTACGCTGATCTTGATCTTAAAGCCACCAGCGTCCAGTTCTTGCTTGAGTGTGGCAGCCAATGCGGTCACTGCGTGCTTGCTGGCTGTATAAATGTTCATCCCTTGCATGTTAGGGATCTTGTGGCCTACCACGCTGTTGATGTGGATGATGTGTCCTTGGGTGTTGTTGGCGGTCATGCTTTTGACCGCCTCTCTGGTGGCAACGCACAACCCCAACACGTTCACGTCTAGGGTTTGCCTCCAGGCTTGGGTGTCTCCGTTGCTCAAGGAAGTCCAGGATATGGCTCCAGCGCTGTTGACGAGGACGTGGACGTGTCCGATGTTTCGTTCCACCCATTTGAACGCCTTCACGATGTCTTCTTCTTTGCTCATGTCGGTTTTGACTCCGTAGAGTTTTCCTTTCTTCCCGACGAGTTTCTTCGCTTTTTCTTCGACGATTTCGGAGCGGCGAGCCAAGCCAACGACCTGAAACAACAGCTCTAGGAGATACTCCTATTTTTTAACCAGTGTAGCTGTACTATTAGGCCTTCTTGGACCAGATGGTCTGCGATGGAAGCCCCAATTCCAGAACTAGCACCTGTTACCACAGCTACTTTTCCAACCCATCTGTCTAATGATAGTACCATGGTGTAGCTGTACCACAAAATGCCAAATCGTCGAATACAGTGTATGTTACTGGGTTTGCAACTATTTATAAGTCTTCCAGATATCTTTTACAGTTTGTTATCGTCTTGTTATCTGCACACTTACAATTTTATTATGTTTTGTAGACGTTTGGCATGTTTAAAACATAAATTTTCTAATTTATTCAGAAAAACAAAATAATTGGAGTGATCTATTGACAAATCGAGAGCTGCAAGGTTATAGATTAGTCTCCATTGTCGCCATTTTGGTTATCATCAGAATTAATTGGAGTAAACTTGCTGTGACTTGCACAAAAATTGCAGCGCACTAGTTTAGTGACGAGAAAATTGGAACACTTGAGATATAGTGTGGTGTAGGCAACCAATTATACATACGATAATGCAGTTTCCTACAAAGCATTAATAAACTAGTTGTGCAAACTGTGAAGACTAAAGTTTTCGTATACTCTTCTTCGTTTTAGAAGTATTTTTAGGTGGGACCAACGAGCAGCTGCCTGAATGACAGGAAACCCAGTAGTATCGAAGAGTAAACAGGTTACAAAAAACAGATTTCTCTTTTACTTTCAACAACATTTATTCAAGACAAAAGAAAAATAAACTAAAAACCCAACGCCCTATTTTCTTGTGGTGATTATGAGTTCGTGTCTTCTCGAAGACATCATCTCCATCGTGGAGAAGCTCTTAAGACGGCTCACCCATTGGTGTAATTGTCAATTCCGGAATCTGCAAAAACCATCGTATTTGTCATTAGAAGAGGAAGATGTTTTGACAGTACTTGGACATTTTCTGCTGTTGACAGAATGTAGCACACGGCCTCGGAAATGTCTTCAGGTTGCAAAATGGGGTGACTGTTCATCAGAGCCTGTCTCTTGGGGCTGCCCTTCTTGTTGAGAGTCGTCATCTCGCTGACCACCAGTCCGGGACTCAAACTCTGTACAAGTACCATCAGTGAGAGTACCATCTCTTGTCAGCACTCACCGTAACTTTGATTTCGTTGCCGATCGCGTCCAGTTCTTGTTTGAGAGTACCAGCCAAAGCGGTGACGGCGTGTTTGGTGGCGCAGTACACGTTAGTACCAGGGAAGTTTGGTACTTTGTGCCCTCCGATACTGTTCACTTGGATGATGTGGCCTTTGATGTTGTTGGCGATCATGATCTGGACCGCCTCTCTGGTGCAGATGCACATCCCCAAGATGTTCACCTCTAGGGTGTTCTTCCACAGGTCGGTGTTTCCGTTGTAGAGCAATGTTTCCTCGAAGACTCCGGCGTTGTTGATCAGGATGTGGACGTGGCCGAGATTGTCCTCCACCCATTTGAAGGCCCTCAAGATTTGGTCTTCTTTGGTGATGTCGGTTTTGATTGCGTAGAGTTTTCCTTTCTTTCCGGACAGTTCTTTGGATCTTTTCTCGATCAGTTCGTACCGACGAGCCAGGCCTACCACCTGCAAGACACAAATTTTAAAAAACATATTTTATTTACGTGGTACTAGGTACAATTAGGCCCCTTTCGACTAGGTGGTCAGCGATGTTCGCTCCGATGCCCACACTGGCCCCGGTCACTATGGCGACTTTGCCCACCCATCTGTCCATGGAGAGTACCATGATGGTAGTTGAGATGTGTTGGCGATGGTTGAGGTGTAATGTGGTGAATGGATGCGAACAAGTCTTTATATACAGAAAGTGGAGTTTTTTGCTTTGCAAATTTAGTATAATTTTGTTCGGTTAATTGTTTTTGAAGTGGTGTTTATCGAAAGCGAGTGTCAGTGTGATGATTATTAAGTGCATATTTAGACGAATAATTATTGTAACTTAGTGTCACAATGTGTCTCTATTTATGGATTAAATTACTTTGGACAGAAAAAATGTTGTGTACATTTTGGCCGCGAAATCCTTTAACGTCCTCGGGATTGGCATGCCTCGGCCGCGAGGGGCCTCAGCGACAATTTCTCTCTCGGTTTGTTAAAAAAAAATTTCGCGGCCTTGACATGCAAATATACAGGGTGTCTCAGCTAAGACTTTCGAGTCTAATATCTCGGTTATTTGCCAAAGGATTTTTATGAAATTTATAATGCAGATATTTTAGACCGTGAAGGTTCAACTAGTGATAATAAAATTACCTCAAGTTAAAAAATGTAATTTAAACACATGTTTCCTTTATCGAAAATTATGCGCGATTATTATTAGATTGTTAAACATTAAAAAATAGGGGTCTACACAAACAATTAAGTAAATCACTTGTCTGCTTCAACGAAAAGATTAGATTTTGTCGTTAAAAATTTAATGTAAAATTTGAAGGTATTTGAGCAGTTACTTTTTGAAACAATTGATGGTTAATTGCCAAGCAACATTTTGTACACCCTTTAAAGTCTGTCAAAATTGGGCGCGCTTTATTAGAAACGTCAAATTGTGAAAATTTATTGAAAATACTCAAAAAATAGACTACAGCGGCAGAAATTTCAATATTGTTGAAAAAGAAAAAAAATTGCCTATGGAGAGTGTCGTAAGAACTTCAATGACACAGTTCGTTTTCTCGTGGAACACTATCCAAATGTAGGCTTTACAAAATGTAAGGTTAAGAGAGTCGTCAATTTATTTGAAGACACAGGAAGCGTACGTGAACTAACTTACCTTTGCTAAAATATCCCGATCGTGTTTTAGTCCTTAATGGAAGAATTAAAGCATCCAGTATAATAAATTACGTCCAAATGTTGTCTTTAACTTTGTAAGGTTAGCAAGATAAACGTCAAATATGTCACCTGCGCTTCTGCGAAAAGAGATGACCAAAATGATGCAAAATTGCGCTTTTGTTTCATACGCGTCTACATTTTTGCATTTGCAGCCACGTTTAACACAGTTTTTTGCTTTTTTCTTGCAAACCAGACGTCTTTCAAGGACGAGTTTTTCCCTACAGCATTTTTTATTGACGATCAATTTTTTATGTAAATCTTCAACATTTTAAAAAGACATGTAAAAATTACGTTTTTAAGACTTGGGTGATTGCATTAATGGGATTTTATTCTTCACCGTCTAAAATATCTGCATTTTAAATTTCACAAAAATCTGCTGGAAAATAACTGAGTTATTAGGCTCGAAACTCTTAGCTGAGACATCCTGTATATTATTTTCTTTATCTAGAGACATTTTTCTCATTTACTTCGTGCATTTTTATCTTTCTTAATCTTCCTATTTTAGTTGAGAACTCCTTTTACATTATTTTTACTTCTTCGTTTTTCTACCCACACGTTTCATCATTTTCCTCTGGTCTCCTAAATTTTTAAGAATCTGAATACTGTTAAGCAAACCTTCCACATTCTGAATCTTACATTCTCTAATTTCCTTTTTCTATTGATTTTTTTGTTGTTATTTTTTTTTTCATAAATTCAATTTGGATTGGTTTTTACTAAAACAATTTCGACCTTCGTGTATGAAGAAAATGAAAGAAAAAAACGTCACATTCTCTTTTTTTGAAAAACTGAGAAACCAAGTGAATTAAAAATAAGAAACCATAAACTACTGCATCATTATTACGTTATCTAATTTATTGTGCAATGGTACCAACACCATTAACTACAAAATTTATTATCATTGATTACAATATTTTTAAAACTAAACACTCATATTTTATGTATGTTCAACCAAATGTCCCCTTTGACATCCAAAATAAGTGAGGACGGTGGAAACTCCAGCGGCTCTTCTGTTTTCTCACTGACAGTAACTTTGTAATTTTTCAACAGCACAGTCAGGGCAACTTTTGTCAGCTTCAGACCAAAACGTAATCCTAGAAACATTTTGTTTTACATTTTAGGCACCACAAAGTCTTATATCCCACCAATGCAGTTCCTGGGAGCTTCACCGAAAGGCAAATAAGAATACTGAGGTCTGGACCTCTTGTTGGCTTGGTTGAAACGCTCCGGATCGAATTCATCAGGATTAGGATAGTACTCCGGGTCGTAATGGATTCCCATGACTGGCACCACAACTCCCATATCCTTCTCGATTGTTACGTCGCTATCTGGAATCTTGTAGTCGGTGGTACACTTCCTGAGAAGGTACGCCTTGGGAGGGTACTTCCTTAAAGATTCTGAAACAAAAAACTACTCCTTGCGCACAAGATACCAAAACTCACCGGCGACCACTTGGTCCATGTATGTCAAGTCTTTGATAGCCTCGTAGGTGAGACGGTCGTCGTGGTGACTCAAAACTGTGCAAATTTCTTCGCGGAGTCTCTCTTGGATGTCTTGGTTTTTGGCAAGTTCGTACAAAGTGAAGGTTTGGGTAGTGGCGGAAGTGTCGAAGCCTGCCAAAAAGAAGACGAAGCATTGAGCGGCGATCTCTTCAACGGTCAAAGCTTCTCCGTTGTTCTTCAAATCGATCAACAACTGGATGAAGTCTGGACGACTGTAGTTGTTTAGTTCTCTGTACTTCACGGTATCTTTGACCACTCCCATGAAGAACTCTGAAACGTCCTTGGGGATCGTGCACACGCCTAGACTCTTCGCCAAATTGGGGAAAATAGTATAGAAGATTCTTTTGACAATTGAGTAAAAGGTAGTGGCAAACATTTTCTTGCCGAAGAATCTAAAAGGCGAATTTTCGTCATTACAGATGTCCAAATCTAAACCAAAGACACAAGAGCCGATGACTTCCATGGTGAAAGAATTCATGGTTTCTTTGATGTTGACAGGTTGGGTCTTCACGCGAATTGCTTCCAAACTGGACAAGAGATGAGGCGAGCACTTGACTAAAGTCTGGAACATATGCTTCATCCGACTGGAGCTAAAAATCGGAGTGAGATTTGCTCTCATCCTCTTCCACTTGTTGGTACCACTCATCAAGAAAATGTGGTTACTGATCGGGTCATCTTTCTCGTTGTGGAAGAACCCACGATCAGTAAAACAGTGTAGATGTAGTTTAGATCCACAAGAACGTACATTGGTGACATGAAGACATAACCTCCACCATGTTTCCAACCGTTGCGTTTCATCTCGCTGTAGACTCGTGCCATGGTCACTCCAAAACATTCTTTAGAGGTTATGGGATTGAGGATGTTACCGAAAGGAATCTTCGGTTGCAGGAACGGCAACTTCTTCTTCCGCCAATATTGGTACTTCCACTTGTAGTACCCAAAAAGTACCACCACAAGGAGTAGGGCAGCAAGTGAGCACTACATTATAAATAATTCGTCTACAACTTTACAGTTTATTATCGCGAGGTGAGATTAAATTGCAAATTATTTTTTGGAATGTACGACAGGTAAACAAGGCGAAAGTGTTCCTGTTTTCTTGGTTATTGCTAACAACAATATTTTTCACATTTTACCAAGGAGAAAACATCGAACTCTTTTGGTCTAGCTATTCCTAGATGCTCAAGAAAAATTTGCTAGAATGCCAAAAAATATAACACAATGTTTAGACAGATGTCATACTTTCCTTTGATGTAATTTTATTTGATAACCCCTCTACAACAATTCAATAGGGTTTAAATCGGAGTTGTGTAGTGACCAAATCCTTATCAACATCAATTACTCTTCCGGAAGAGTTAAGAACGAATGTTTTATGAAAGCGTCGATTTCATTGTTGTAAATATTTTGTTAGAGATAATCAAAATGTTATTGTTCCGACAGAAATGTATTTTTATATTAAATTATCTAATAAATTATGTCATACAAATTATCTTCCACAGCCTTGACCGTGAAATTCAGTGTCATCTACAGCGTTATCACAAAGTGATAATACACGACAATGTCAATAACCACACTAAATGCGTACTGATAACAAGTTTATCAAAAGACAATAAATTTACAACGGTGATATGATACGCGAAAATTATAATTTATTGTTGTTAGCTTTAATAATAATCATATTTTGAATTTATTCCTACAGATATGCAAGTGAATATAAAAGAAATCTATACAGGGTGATTCACGTAGCCCGTTCGTTAGAAACTTTCTGATTTCCAAAAATCGTATTAATACGAAAATTGTATCCGACTATAGTCGACCAAGTTCAAATAAAATATTTTCAAAATGGCGACACTTTCGGAAATACCGGAAATCGACGCCATCTTTGTTTTTTTAAATATAAAGGCCCCATTTTGACCTCATATTTGGATTCTGCGTTAAATTTTGAGTTTGGAACGTTCCTCTTTTAACACTTATCTGTCATCGTTTTTGACCTATGTTATGTTTTTCGCAAAAAAACGGGGCTGCAGGGCTTCATTTCTAACTCCTGAACCATTGAAAATAAATAATTAATTTTTTAAAAATTGAATTTCTAAAGGCCTGGCCGATCTTCTGCGCTATTAGCGATATTTTATTTATGTTTCATACGCCTACTGCAATTGTTAAAAATTGGTAATCAAAAAATGTCGAAAACTTCATTTTTTTAAATAGCAACTAACATTTCTCATAGTAGATATAAATGTAAAATTTAATTTTAAGGCCACTTTTATCAACATTGTGTATGTCTATTTCCAGCCGTTTTAGCATAATTTAAATTTTTGAATAAAATGTTTTTTTTTAAGCAAGTTTTATTTCAATTTTAATTTAAAAGTAGCATTGCAACAAATAATATAGTCCATTCAAAAATCAAAAAACCACCAACGTCCCATTTTCCTCGATAATTACTATCGGCAACGCTGTCTAGTGTAAAATTTGGTGAGAATTGTAATTTTGAGGTTAAGTATATTTATTAAGTGTCTTGTTTTTCTGGGCATGTTTAAGTGAAAATAATAAGAATTAATAAATAAATGAAACGCGCTGAGCAATAATAAAACAATTTGAACGTAATTCAAAGCAATTGAATTTTATTTTGAATCAAATAAATGTCATAATTTATAGGTACCATTTACCAACGTAGTATGATAAAATAACTACCTAGTGTTTTTTAAATTTTACCAACTTAAAGCAACAGGTGGTGGTTTTTCGATTTTTTAATGGACTTTAGATAACAACTTAACAACATAATAAAAAATAAGCAAATTAACAAAAAAATATTTTAATGTAAATGTGTGTAACGTTTTCATTGTTATTTGCTGTCCGTTGCATGCGATTTTTGAATAAAAATTCAAATAAAACAATTGCTTGATGATAAAAAAGAATATTTTATTCAAATAATAGAAATTACGCCGAAACGGCTAGAAATAGGCATACATAATGTTAATAAAAGTGGACTTAAAATTTAATTTTACATTTATATCTATTGTTAGAAATGGTAGTTGCCATTTAAAAAAATGAAATTTTCGTCATTTTTTTATTACCAATTTTGAAAAATTGCAGTAGGCGTATGAAATATAAAAAATATCCACTAATGACACAACAGATAGGCCAGGCTCTTAGGAATTCAATTTAAAAAAATCAATTATTTATTTCCAATGGTTCAGGAGTTATACATTTTTTAACGAAGCCCTGCAACCCCGCTTTTTTCCGAAAAAGATGACATAGGTCAAGAACGATGACAGATAAGTGTTGACAAAAGGACGTCCTAACTCAAAATTTAACGTAGAATCGAAAATTTGAAGTCAAAATGGGACCTTTCTATTTAAAAAAACAAAGATGGCGTCGATTTCCGGAATGTGTCACCATTTTGAAAATATTTCCTTTGAACTTGGAGCAGTCGATTAGAGTCGGCTACCAATTTTCATATTAATAGGATTTTGGGAAATTAGAAAGTTTCTAACAAACGGGCTATGTGAATCACCCTGTATAATAAAAATGAAATGATGTTCCTTGGTAAGCACATCACTTGAGAACGGCTGAACCGATTTGGATAATTCTTTTTTTTTTAATGTTCGTGACAGTCCGAATCAGGTTTTCATGGAAAAAAAAATTGGAAAAGTTGCCCGGAAAATTGGAAAATTCGGGAAAAACCGAAAGTGCTTTTTTCTATGGGAACGGCTGGAACGATTTGGCAAATTTTTTTTTTAATATTCGTAATAACCCTTATGAGCTTTTTATGCAAAGAAAAACTGGAAAAGTTACCCGGAAAATAGGAAAATTCGGGAAAAACTGAAAGTGCTTTTTTCTATGGGATTTCTTTGTGATGGATATGCATAATTCTTTTTTTGTTTTGTTTGTTATAGTCGTGAAAAAGTTTTCAGGAAAAAAAATCGGGACAATTACAAAGGAAAGTCGGAAAATTCGGGCAAACTGCAAAAATTATAATTTTTGTATGCATTCTCGATCACAACTGACGATAGGAACGACATATTTGATTAATTCTTTTTTTTTTGTTCGATATGCCCCGGGATGGAAATAACTCGATTGAATGTTTTTAATAGAAAAAAAATCTGGAAGATTTGGAGAAAAATCTGGAAAAACTAAATTATAATTCGGAAAAAACTGTTTTTTTTTTATAAACTCAAGACCATAACTCAGGATTCGAACGATGGCTATGCGTAATTCTTTTTTGGTTTTATTTGTTAGGGTTTTGGATAATTTTTCGGGAAAAAAAATTCGGGACTATTACAAAGGAAAGTCGGAAAATTCGGACAAATTTCAAAAATTATAATTTTTTATGCACTCCCGGTCATAACTGACAATACGAGCTACATATTTGCTTGATGCTTTTCTTTTGTTTTCAATTGAAAAAAAAATCTGGAAGATTTGAAGAAAAATCTGGAAAAACGCAATCCAGTAAATTAAAATAAAATTACATTTGCTTTTACTTTTGTGTTGTTTCGCGATCTGTCCAACAAAAATGTAGTTGTTTTATTTCTATTCCAATTTATTTGCCTACACGCACAAATGTCATTTGACAGCTGATTGTGAAATTGGAAATCAAACTAATCGGATTGTTTACTTGAACATCGATCTTGCAATCAAAATCGAAATGAAAATATTGGGTGATTCAAAATAATTGTGGAAAAATCTGGCAACTGTGTACGAAAATTTATGTGGCAACTGTCTGGGTAGGATAGACTTGACATTTCTTTGACAATTAATAGTCGCGCAATTTTGAAACTTGTCAAATCAATGTGTAATGGAATTAAAAAATCAAATGCACGCTTATGAAATGTCATACAAATGTCAAATCTATCTCATTCACACTGTTGGCTTTTGTAAATAGTTAATTTTAGTTCTTTTCATTTTTGTTTGGTTTTGTTCGGTTTAGTTTTAGCGCGTAGTTTAAGTTAGCTTTAAAATTCAATTCGAAAATAGTTGCACCCTCTGTCATTGGTGATTGCGCGTTAACCGATTCACAATTTCGTGCAAAATCGGGGTTGACGAAACCTCCCCCGCGAGTGAGGGACATTTTTGGAAGAAACAGAGACTTCGAATTTGACCGTCCTTGTGAACACACCTAGTTTTCGTACTCATCGTCTCGTGTCGTGAAACCCACTTAATTGAAGTGGCACCGAAGTCCAAAATTATCGTTGAATTCCACCCATGCCAATCGGTCCATGGTCTCTTCGCAGTCCGCAAAAAAAGGTAAGTCAATTTTGATTTAACGAATTGTGGATCACGGAGAAAATCGAACAAAGCTCTTCGTTTAGGTAGGCTTAAGTCAACTAAAACTGACTTAAGTGCCCTGGAGACAAACACACACAGTTGCCACATAAATTTTCGTACATAGTTGCAATACTTATTCACAATCATTTTGAATCACCCAATAAAACTGCTTGAGATTCATTGTGATTTCAAATTTAATGGAAGAAAATAAATTATTTGTTTGGACATGAAATTCTGACTTAATTAAATTACTAAATAAAACTCCTGTGATGATTATTTCTCTGACTCAGACAAGATTATTTTGTTAACAATGGTAACACCTGATTCATAAGACCATAAAGCGAAAAGTACAATGTAAACTTGTTTGATTGAGGATTTTGTAAAGAATTTTCAAATTTCAAAATGGCGCGGTTGATGCTGCAACTGTTCTACAGTTTTCTTGACGACAGTAATTCTGCAACACAGTCGAAGAAACAAAACAAAATGGCAACAAAACCTTCACATGATTTCCCAAACATCAAACGATTTTCAATTATATTATAATTCAGAATAAGTGGCATCGCGGTAGGTGTTGGAAATTCAAATTTACGTTGGCAGCAAGACCCTTGCTAATAATACCCTAGTTTTGATGCTGTTGGTAACCTACGCTTTTAATTTGGCCTTGATATTATCATTGGAGTCGTTTTGTGTTTATTTTCTTGTTATAAGTATTTGGAATTTCCTTGTTTCATTTATGAAAAGTGTATTATTTGTCTGGGGGTTATCTCTGCTGTGGGTGAAAACCATGTCAAAATTATGTAACGCATAACCTCAGAATAAAGTAATGACGGTTTCACATGTTTACTAAATTTTTTGACATAACATAGAGCTCCCTTTAGAGAATCAACGCCTACCGCGATGCCACTTATTCTGAATTATACTATATCTGTTATGACTGTTGAGGTGGTGAAGAATTGTCATCCAAAATACTTTGTTTATTCTTTGATAAAGTTCTTAGAGTGACGTAAATAATCCAGATGACAATGTAACTCTGTTACTCTTATAAAACACATCAGTTAGACTGGATCCACTCGAATAAAGCGTCAACAACACCATGTTTGCTCTTGGTTTCCTACTTGGTGGTAAATTGGTCAGTGTGGTGGTGGCCTTACTGGTCGCAACCATCGCCTTCTGGAAATGGAAGTACCAATATTGGAAGAGACGGAACGTGCCCTACCTCGAGCCTCGAATCCCTTTCGGCAACATGGAAGAGGTGATCAGAGGGAAGAAATTCGCCGGGATCAGACTCAAAGAGATTTACAACGAGATGAAGAGCAAAGGATGGAGACATGGAGGGATTTACACTTTCACCAAGCCGAGCTACGTGATTCTGGATCTGGATTACGTAAGAAACATAATGACCAAAGACTTCAAGTACTTCATGGACAGAGATGTTTACGTGAACGAGAACGACCCTCTTCAAGCTCACCTTGTGAATGTGTCTGGTGCAAGATGGAGGAATCTGCGAGCGAAGCTCACTCCCACTTTTACGTCTGGTAAGATGAAGGGGATGTTCCAGGTGATGGCGGAGAGTCAGAAAGACTTGCAGACGAGGATGTACGAAGAGTACAAGAAGAATCGACCGATTAATATCAAAGAGATTTTGGCTTGTTTCACCACCAACATCATTGGAAGTTGTGCTTTTGGATTGGAGTGTAAAGCACTAGAAGATGACAATTCGGAGTTTAGATTGTTTGGGAGGAAAATGTTCGCGATGACAAGACTGCAAAGCTTCAAACGTTTGTTCGCTGTGACCTTTCCAAAACTAGCAAAGTTTGTGAATTTGAGTTTCAAGAGACAAGAAATTGTTGATTTTATAATGAACTTGGTACAAGACACAATCGAGTACAGAGAGAAAAACAACTACACTCGAAACGACTTCATGCAGTTGCTCATCAATCTCAAGAACGACAAAGATGTTGATGGTCACGACGCACAGTCTTTGTCTATCGACGAAGTGGCTTCGCAGGCGATCGTCTTCTTTGCGGCAGGTTTCGAAACGTCTTCAACTCTGATGACTTTCGCACTGTACGAGCTTGCCAAGAACGAAGACATCCAGAAGAAACTAAGACAAGAGATTGACTCAGTTCTGGACAAACACAACGGACAGATGACCTACGACTCGATCCAGGACATGAAGTACTTGAATCAGGTCATCGATGGTGAGACTCTCATCCTGTCAGGTTTCTACCATTTGACAAATCTGTTTCAGAAACGTTAAGACTGCATCCTCCGGGATCGCTCACCGACCGGAAGTGCATCGAAGACTACAAGATTCCTGACCAGGATGTCGTCATCGAGAAGGGTACTACTGTGTTGATTCCGATCATGGGGATCCACTACGACGAAGAGTATTATCCTGAACCGGAAAAATTCGATCCTGAGCGCTTCTCCGATGAGAACAAGAAGACGAGACACAATTTTGCCTTCATGCCATTCGGGGAAGGACCGAGGAACTGTATTGGTACTGTCGAGGAGTTGTGAAAGCTTGGATTTGTCAAATGGTTGTTTCTAGGTATGCGTTTTGGTCTGTTGCAGTCCAAAATGGGTCTAGTGTCGTTGCTGAAGAATTACAAGTTTACTGTCAACAAGAAAACTGTGGAACCGTTGCAGTACCAACCGCGCCATTTTGTTCTGGCTGCTCAAGGGGAAATCTGGTTGAACGCTGAAAAAGTATAAGCAAGCTACGTCAATGTTATATTGAACTTTACAATAATATCATTATAATTATTATTTTTCTTTGCTTAATTAAATAATACCAGAAAAAAATTCTAAAGAGGAGTGTAGGGTGTATAGGTGAAAAACAGAAATAAACACATCACAAAGAATTATTTGGCATGGTTCCTTTTTATATTTACGTAAATATCTATAGGAAGGCATGATAACAATGCTGACGACGTTAAATCATTTCTTTCGCTTATCGCATTTTCATTAGGTACCAATTTAACACTGTTTCGCGATTAAGTAAGAAGTGGATTAGAAGAGTTCAGTGGCCTTCTCATGCTAAAGTGAGCAGTAAGCCCGTTGTCAATTTTGGGAAGATGAGGGTCTTTTCCTATTTGAGGGTCCGGGTCGGCTCCGGGTCGAATCGGGTCAGGTCGGATCGGATCGGGAATTATCTTTACATGAATAAACAGGAGTATTAAAAACTGAAGAATCTGATTTGATATCACATTTTGCTCGTTATTGGAAATTATGATTTTACACAGAAATTTTGTTAATAAAGCGTAGGAAAAAATATCAAGTCATTTAAAGAAACAAAGGAAGAATACAAATCAGCAAAAAAAGAGTGTGTGCTCAAGATCGCACGACAGAAGTGAAATAGTTATTTACGAACCAAGTGCGGGAAGACGATGTTCCCGCATGAGCGCATTTTTTAAAGCACGAGCGACGAAGGAGCGAGTGCCTTTAATTAATGCGCGAATGAACGGAAGATGTGTTCACGCAAGTGGTTCGTACAATATTTTTTGTACGAAAATTAAATTAAAATATTTTGTTTTAATACATTAAACATAAACGAACATAAAACCAAGTAGGCAGTGATCTTTGGTTATTGGAAACAATTGCTTCACTTGATATTTCAATTTTTGCAATAATTTGTGAATTTTGTAGGACCAATTTTCAACGATTATAAATCTTTCCGTAATTTTTTAATGGAGGAAAACCCAGGGAAGTTGTATTTTATGAACTAAATTTTATTATTATCAAGACAGATTTTTTTTTGAATGCCTCAAAGGGCCAGTGTTTTTTGCAATTTTTACATTCGAGTCGACCGGGAAGCACTCGTTTCGAAGCGAGCGTTGGATGTTGGAAGCGTTGCTTTCAAGGCTATGAGTACAAAAACTTCTATGATGCATTGATGCTCGTTACTGATTTTAAGTAATATGTATCTATTCTATAAAAAATATATCATTATGGATGACTTGGAGGAATAAGGAGCAAGGCATAAATTATTAATATTATTTATTGCTTTCAACTGTCATAAATTCTTATTTTTCTCCTTTGTAAACTGCCTCCTAAATGCTCTAAAGCGAAAAATAGCAGATAACGAACCGTTGCCCTAGACAACACATTCAAAGTGACATTTCTTGAAAAATTTGTCAAAACTGTCAAAAGCAAATGCGAAATCATTTTTAATAGATTTGGAAGCTCTGGGGACGTCGTTTCAAACAATAAAAGTTTGTATGCAACTCGTTTCTGGGCAAATTGGGCTTTTCTAATTGTCCGAGAGGCCAGATTGAAATACGAGCGTAGCGAGGATTTTAAGGCCTCGAGGAATAGCTAGACCAAAAGAGTTCGATGTTCTCTCCTTGGTAAAATGTGAGAAATATTGTTGTTAGCAAAAAACAATAAAACAAAAACACCTTCACTTTGTTTACGTGTCGTACATTCCAAAACATACTTTTCAATGTAACCTCGCCTCGCGATGATAAACTGAAAAGTTGTAGACGAATTATTAATACCGTAGACCATATATGTATTATAATGGTGCTGATAAAAAAATCGGCAACAGTTTCGTTGTGAATCTAGTCGAAATGGGTGCGTTCTCAATTGCTGCACTACTCCTTTTGGTGGTCCTTTTTGGGTACTACAAGTGGAAGTATCAATATTGGCGAAAGAAGAAGTTGCCGTTCCTGCAACCGCAGATACCTTTCGGCAACCTCCTTAATCCCGCAAGCACTGAAGAATGTCTTGGAGCAGCGATGGCACGAATTTACAGCGCGATGAAACGCAATGGTTGGAAACATGGCGGAGGTTATTTCTTCATGTCACCAATGTACGTCCTTGTGGATCTGAACTACATCAAAAACATCCTAACTAAAGATTTTCACTGTTTTACTGATCGTGGGTTCTTCCACAACGAGAAAGATGACCCGATCAGTAACCACATTTTCTTGATGAGTGGTACCAACAAGTGGAAGAGAATGAGAGCAAAACTCACTCCGATTTTTAGCTCCAGTCGGATGAAGCATATGTTCCAGACTTTAGTCGAGTGGGAGGAGACTGCGTGAAGGACCAACCCACCAACATCAAAGACACCATGAGTTCTTTCACCATGGACGTCATCGGTTCTTGTGTCTTTGGTTTGAATTTGGACATCTTCAATTACGAAAATTCTCCTTTCAGATTCTTTGGCAAAAAAATGTTTACCAGTACCCCTTTCACAATTGGCAAAAGAATCTTCTGTACTATTTTCCCCGATTTGGCGATAAGTCTAGGCATGTGCGCGATCCCCAAGGACGTATCAGAGTTCTTCATGGGAGTAGTCAAAGATACCATGAAGTACAGAGAACTAAACAACTACAGTCGTCCAGACTTCATCCAGTTGTTGATCGATTTGAAGAACAGCGGAGATGCTTTGACCATTGAAGAGATCGCCGCTCAATGCTTCGTCTTCTTTTTGGCAGGCTTCGACACTTCCGCCACTACCCAAACCTTCACTTTGTACGAACTTGCCAAAAACCAAGACATCCAAGAGAGTCTCCGCGAAGAAATTTGCATAGTTTTGAGTCACCACGACGACCGCCTCACCTACGAGGCCATCAAAGACTTGACGTACATGGACCAAGTGGTCGCTGGTGAGTTTTGGTATCTTGTGCGCAAGGAGTAGTTTCTTGTTTCAGAATCTTTAAGAAAGTACCCTCCCAAAGCGTACCTTCTCAGGAAGTGTACCACCGACTACAAGATTCCAGATAGCGACATAACAATCGAGAAGGATGTCGGAGTTGTAGTGCCAGTCTTGGGAATCCATCACGATCGGGAGTACTACCCTAAGATATAAGATTCTGTGATGTCTAAAAATATAAAAAAATGTTTTTAGGATTACGTTTTGGTCTGGTGGAGACAAAAGTTGCCCTAACTGTGTTTTTGAAAAATTACAAAGTTACAGTCAATGAGAAGACTAAAGAGCCTTTGGAATTGTTGCCAAACACTTTTATTCTGGCAGTCAAAGGGGACATTTGTTTTGTGGTGATGGAGTTCTAATTAATGACAAATTCTAAGCAAAAAATTTGGGAGTGAATTTAGGAACATTAATCAATTTACTGGACAATATATATGTAATAAACAAAGAAATCAATGCGTTTATTTAATTTTCATTACATTTACATGAATAACTGGACAGTCACAGTGCTAATTAATTTTTTCAGCGTTCAGCCAGATTTCTCCTTGAGCAGCTAGAACAAAATGGCGCGGTTGGTACTGCAACGGTTCCACAGTTTTCTTGTTGACAGTAAACTTGTAATTCTTCAGCAACGACACTAGACCCATTTTGGACTGCAACAGACCAAAACGCATACCTAGAAACCACCATTTGAAAAATCTAACTCTTCACTATTTTCTAGTCATACCAATGCAGTTCCTCGGTCCTTCTCCGAATGGCATGAAGGCATAATTGTGTCTCGTCTTCTTGTACTCATCGGAGAAGCGCTCAGGATCGAATTTTTTCGGCTCAGGGTAATACTCTTCGTCGTAGTGGATCCCCATGATCGGAATCAGGACAGTAGTACCCTTCTCGATGACGGCATCTTGGTCAGGAATCTTGTAGTCTTCGATGCACTTCCGGTCGGTGAACGATCCCGGAGGATGCAGTCTTAACGTTTCTGAAACAGATTTGTCAAATGGTAAAAACCTGACAGGATGAGAGTCTCGCCATCGATGACTTGATTGAGGTACTTCATGTCCTGGATCGAGTCGTAGGTCATCTGTCCGTTGTGTTTGTCCAGAACTGAGTCAATCTGTCTTCGGAGCGTCTCTTGGACGTCTTCGTTTCTGGCCAGCTCGTACAGCGCGAAAGTCATCAGAGTTGAGGATGTTTCGAAACCTGCCGCGAAAAAAACGAGAGCTTGTGATGCTAGCTCGTCCATAGATAAAGACTTTCCATCGTGACCATCACCATCTATGTCTTTGTTGTTCTTCAGATTGATGAGCAACTGCATGAAGTCGTTTCGGGTGTAGTTGTTCTTCTCTCTGTGGTCAATTGTGTCTTGTACCATGTTCATGGTAAAATCCACAATCTCTTTTCTGGAGAAGCTCAAATCCAAGAACTTTGCTACTTCTGGGAAGGTCACAGCAAACAAACGTTTGAAACTTTGCAGTCGTGTCATTGTGAAGAGTTTTCTTCCGAACACTCTAAACTCCGAATCCTCTTCTTCTAGTGTGTGACAGTCGAGACCAAAAGCACAAGACCCGATGATGTTAGTAGTGAAACGAGCTAAAATCTCTTTGATGTTGACCGGCTCGTTCTTTTTGTACCCTTCATGCATCATCTTCTGCAGCCCTTCTTGGCTCTCCGCCATCACCTGGAACATCGCCTTCATCTTACCGGAGGTAAACGTCGGAGTCAGCTTCGCTCTCAAATTCCTCCACCTCGTTCCAGACAGATTAAGAAGGTGGGCTTGAAGAGGGTCCTTCTCGTTCACGTAATTGTCCCTGTCCATGAAGTACTTGAAGTCTTTGGTCATGATGTTTCTCACATAATCCAGATCCATGGGGATGTAGGTCGGCTTGGTGAAAGTGTAAATCCCTCCATGCTTCCATCCTCTTCTCTTCATCTCCTCGTAAATGTTCTTAAGCGTGATTCCGATGAACTTCTTTCCTCTGATCACGTCCGTCAAGTTACCGAAAGGTATGCGCGGCTCTAGGTACGGTACGTTCCGTCTCTTCCAGTATTGGTACTTCCATTTCCAGAAGGCGATGGTCACAACAAGCACAGTTACAACCAGGCTGATGAAATTGCTACCCAGCAAGAAACCCAAACCAAACATGATGATGAGATGTTTGTACTGAGCAAACAAATCTTTGATACTTCATGTCTTATAGTTGCGTTATCACCTGATTATGAGATTACTTGCGTCAAATAGATTACAAGAAAACAAATATTTTGGACAAGTAATCTTCACTACAAAAGTGCTTTGCTCCTAATTTCGCAAACATAGAAAACAACGATGAGCTAGAATTGTATTGGTGGTGGTTTCAAAATTACAAACTGAAACGCAGTACTATTTTATTTTTGCAGCGTCCAACCAGATTTTTCCTTGAGCAGCTAGTACCACATGATTCCGTTAATAATGCGGCGGTTCTCTAGTTTTTTTGTTGACAGTAAATTTGTGTTCTTCAGCAACGAAACAAGACCCATCTTGGACTGCAACAGACCGAAACGCATACCTGGAAAGCACCATTGCCCAAATCTGTGTCTTCACATGTTTTCAATCATACCACTGCAGTTCCTGGGTCTTTCTCCGAATAGCATAAACGCATAATTGTGTCTTGCTTTCTTGTTCTCATCAGTAAAGCGCTCAGGATCGAATTTCTCAGGGTCAGGGTAGTACTCTTCGTCGTAGTGGATTCCTATGATGGCAATTATGACAGTAGTACCTTTCTCGATGATAACGTCTTGGTCTGGAAGCTTGTAGTCTTCGATGCATCTCCAATTGGTTACTGCTGCTGGAGGATAGTAGAGGGAGTTGGAGAGGGCACGCACTCCCCATCACTTTTTTTTACCTTGACCTCAAAGCCCCCTTCCCCTTGACCTTGATATCCCCATCACTTGACCTTGATATCCCCACTACTTGACCTCGATATCCCCACCACTTGACCTCGATACCCCTACCACTTGACCTTGATCTTTTCCCCCCAGCAGTTGATCTCGATATCACCACCACTTGATTTTGGAGTTCTCCCGCCACTTGACCTCGATATCCCCACCACTTGACCTTGGAGTTCCCCCCACCAGTTGACCTCGATATCCCCACCACTTGAAAATATGTATAAATGTTGGCAGAGCGTATTGGGTAGTAGTGGTAAATGATGATTTTCCGATACATATCTCACGGTCGTGTGGTGTTTAGAGACGTACAATATCAAAATCAGTTGGGTAATTACGATTTTGATGGGAATACCTAAATTAACGGTTATTTATAAAAGGTGTATGTGTCGAGAGTGTTTTGAAAGAGAGTTAAAAAGTCAGCAAATTGATGGTTTGGAAAAGGATCTGAAAATTGCCGCTCCACATGAAATCGATGTTATATGTACTCAAGAGGAATTAAATGTTTTAGTGAAAAACTACGGTCGTGAGTGTTGCAAGTGTAATAAAACATTTTATAAAGTTGTGGAATTTAATCCTGTTTATTCGTATTTGATGAAAATTAAGTATCTTTAAATTCACCATCATCTAGATGGTGTCGGAATTGTGAGTGTTCCCAATTATGTATGTTTCGATAAACGGTTATTAACTTTTACCGGGTGGTCAATTGAAAGACCTTCTCCAGTGGATCTTGCAAAGGTCGATTTTTACTATATTGGATTTGGAAATAGTGTGGAATGTTTTTATTGTAAAGTGAGAACATGTGCGTGGGAAATCAGTGACATTCCGATTAAAGAACATTTAAAATTCTCAACAAGGTGTTTATATGTGAATTTTAAGAATCAGTTTAAAAATATTAGAAGAATAGATAATAAAAAAGAAATTAATAATAAATCGTACATGATAATAGTTTGTGTACTTTTTGTTTATATAGGGGGTCCCAGAACTCGCGGATCAAATTGAAACTGTATATTCCTTGATGGTAATGAAGGTAAAATACGTTTAGAAAAATATTCAGGGTGCAACAGCTTTTTAGTTATAAATTAATCAAATTGACCAATAGAGCTCGATCTAATTTTCCCTTTATGAGAAAATTGAGTACCTTCCCTCAATTGCCAAGCAACGTATAATTCGATGAATAATAAAATTATTTTCAATATTTATTTGGTCAACTTGTCGAAACAGACGTCAAAAGTGACAGCTACTTTTGAAATAACCAAAAATGGGATAATTTCGCCAAAGGCAGATGAACAAATGTATAGAATCTAAATCAGGGAACGCAAGAAGTTTCTTCTTCCGGCAATGAATCAAATATGGTTTGTTATGAGTGAAAACTTCCAGAGCAATTGTAACCTTGAGGGGTATGGGCAATTGACGGGAGGGATATGATAAATTGAACGATTGAACCTTTGTTGATGGAAGATAAAATGGCGACGTAGCGTCAAGTGAGTAATACATATTACTACCTTAAAAATCTTAGTAAAAAGTGAAATATGCAGGGCCTGTGAAGTGAATTGGAATCACAAGAAATTTATCCTGACTCCTGTGCATACACTCTGCATCTGCAACGTATTAGCGCAGCTACACGAGCGGACCGAGTCATCGTCGATATGAAAGAAAAGACTTTTAGGAACATTCTTGACATTGCAAAAAAAAGCTGGAGTTACACGTAGGTTTTGAACAACAGACCAAGCATAGAAAGAAAGAAGACAAAACTGGATTGAACTAACCTATTTATTTTAGCATCATTATTAGTAAAAATTTAAGATCAAATTTTATAACTAAACGATGTAGAATGCAACAAATGAAATAAGAAACATGCAAAATAAAAAGAATAATTTATAACAAGTGTTCAAAATGACCACCTTTCATCTGAAGGAATAGACGAGCTCGTTTTATTAAATTTTCCCTGCCAGTCTAAGCATATTAGGAATAACAGTGTTTCGTGAATTTGGTCATTTAGTTCTTCTAAAATATTGATAGGTTTGCGGTAAATATAGTTCTTCAAATATACTTCTTCTACCGTCGTCATCAAAGGACTGAAGAACAGCATCTTCAGTCTCTGGCGTTCTAACTTCTCGCGGGGGACCACCAATTTCTTGTCAGGTAGGCACCAAGGACCCAGTGTCTCGAGCACGGTAAACCAACCGTAGAAATACGTTATAATTTGGATGTGGCAAACGTCGTGGAAAACGTATTGCATATTCCCTTGCATCCTCACGTGCATTGCTCCGGCACTCTCCATAAATTATGAGCATTTCGGCAAACTCTGCAGCTGTATACATGATTTCAATACGAAGTTTGACAATTTCGAATCAAATTATAACTTGACGTTGTCAAAATTTTCACAGTTGCCCAAACATTTACTTGAAATTCCATACCATTCTTACTAGAATTATGTTGCTAGGCAATTCAAACCTTTGGTTAAATTTACGTGAAATTCAAATTAACAGCGTCCTTCTGATTGGTCAACTTTAATTATTCATTACAAAAAATCGATTATACCCTGTCCTTTTTTTTTAAAGCTATTGCTTTCAGTTATCACCAAGGAAAACGCACTGTAAGTTTGATCCGCGAGTTCTGGGACACCCGTATATTATATGTGAGTGGTGGATTTTACTTTTAGTGTAAACTGAATCGTCAGATTAAGATGGCTTCACAATTAAGCGCTTTAAACGAACAATTGCATATTAATAATAATTATATAACTTTAAAGAGTTTAGAAGTAAATAAAAAGTTTAAAATTAAATCATTTTCGAAATGTAGTACTGCTTATGGTGAAAAGGTGTTTGTGAATCTCGGGGAGAGTAAGACTACCTATATTACCGCAAAGATTTTCAATCAAGTTTACGAATGAAATGATTGAAAATTTAAATGACAAAATTCGTAATGGAAAAATTATCTATTTAATAAGTGGAGATATTGTTGGTAAAACAGTAAATGTTAAGTTTGTAGATGAATAAGAATATATTTTGTATTTTTTTTTATTTAATAAAAACAATGCAATATTTATTATAAATTGTATTGTTGAATATTAAAAAATGTGTAAAAAAAATATGTGTAAGCAAGTGAGGTTTAACTTGGAGAAAAACCGTTTTCATTTAATGTGTGTGTATCTAAAGTCCATTTTTTTATTATAGTCCGATGAGCTTAGTCCGAATCAAGAAGTCGACATTACCTGCGTCTGCTTTCGACATTTGACAGCAGTGCATGGTTCTACCAATATTTGAAAATTTATTTAGGCAACATGAGACAGATATCATTACAAATTTCAATTTTTAAGATTTTGAGTTGTGTTCTTTCGTGCTTTCTTGGTATTTCTGTAAATTCATTCCTCCGTTTTAATTTTGTCTTTCAAAAAACCGTTCCCTTCAGAACTCTTTTGATAACTTTTTACATATCAACTAATAGGTCAGATATATTAAAAATTGTTGAAAACAGCACTAAAGAACCACGTTTAGACTGTCTTTCTTTCTTCCTAGATTTTGTTTCGGCAACGCCATGAATTAGTTTACCCCCTTACCTGTTAACTTCCAGTCTTGCAAGTTTCTGCGCAATTCCAATATTATTTTTACAATTTACAAATTCTGTAAATGAATCTGTCCCCATGCTTTTCGTTGGCATCATACGGAGGACATTTCAAGCAAAATTAATAGTATATTATGTTATGAGGAGCAAAAATGAAGTTTTATGTGCTGCGGCTGGTAGATTGGCTGCCAAACCAGCCAAAGCACATAAAACCATTTTTGCTCCGAATAACATATACTATTTTTTCTTCAAACCTTCATAACAAATTATTTAAGACATGTTAAGAAACCAGGTAGGAATTTCAAATGATTTACCTAGTTTACTTTACTGCCGCTCATCAGCGGAGATAATAACTTCACGGACGCCCTCAGCGGAGATAATAACTTTTTCTGCCGCTCTCAGCGGAGATAATAACTTTATCTGCCGCTCGTCAGCTCGTTAGATGCCATGACAATGAAGTGACACTTTAGCATTATCAACGCAGCAGGATAATGTCATAATTTACGGACGTTTGAAGAAAAACAAAATTATCACAAATAATGTGGTTAAAACGTAACCTAAAAATTTGACGTCGCTAATGTAATAAACGTACAACTCGTGTCTTGCTCGAATCACACATGCCAAAGCGAGATGCATAGTGGGACACGCTTAATACAATACGTACAAGAATTCAATAGTTTGTTTACATTATGTTGAAAAGAGATAGCAATATGACAGTTGTTCTGCTTTTTAATTGATACATCGGACTATAATTAAAAAATGGACAATAGTTCCTGCGAGAATGACCCGTCAAGGATATCAACTAGAGTTTGCAAATAGATTTCATTTTTTACGTCGCACTGAAAATGTGGAATGTATTTTATCCAAAGTATTACAAATGGATCATCGTCGAAAAATTTATGAAACTAGATTTAAGAATGTGTAATTGTTAATTTTAGTTAATTTATTATTTATGTTTACATAAATTGTAATGATTTTTTAAACTAAACTAAACTTTGTAATATTCATAATGTGGTGAATAAATAATAAAACAATCGAATTATAAAAAATGATTTTTAATTTTGAATTTAAAAAAGTAAAATAATTGATACAGAATACGACATGTTATACCGGGTGTCCACTCTCAAAGTCGAACATAGGCAATTAACACTGTGCATTCAGTTTATAGATATTATTCCATTATTTCGATTCATCAATACATCAATCAAGAATTAAATTATGATAATAAAGTAATTAACAGTTTAAGCAGTTTTTATTATAAATTCTTTAAAAAAATTACAATCCAGTTCCTGCCTTAGTTAATAATAAATCTAAATAATTTGGTGAATTTAAATTTCCCCTTATTTCAAATGTTATTAAAAATCCCAGCCCAGAAATAAATTTTTTGAGGATACCGAGTTCTAGTAGGAATATTTACTCGAGGGTTTTCTTGAGCCCAATATCGCGTGTTTTGAACATTTGGTTCGTTATTTAGTGTAAAAGTACATTCGTCTGTGAAGCAAATTGTCGACAGAAAGCGACGATCATTAGCACGCTCCTGTATTTCATAACAGGTTTCACTCTTACTTTCTTCATCAACAGCAAAAATCTGTTGATGACACTGTGTCTTGTAGGGATGATATTTGTACTTCCTGAGGATATTCAGTATCCGCGATTTACATAAAATTACTTCAAGAGAAATTTGTCTTAATCTGTATGGAGTAACTATTCATTTTTCCGTAAATAATTTTGACAGTAATTTACCGAAATTCGCTGACTTAACCCAACAAATGACTAAATTTTATGACAAATGCTGTCCAATTTGAAAATCATGGCATGTCATATTTAAAAATCGCCAAGTTTTAAATTAGTATTTTAAAATAAAAATAGCACCTTTAATCTTATTTCGTATCCCACATCCACCCGGCGGCACGGCAATTTTGCCGGAGTACATACACTATTACGGATAATACTATCAAGTAATAGTGCAGTGCTTATCAACATAATTACCGGCGTCTCGCCTCCACATTTTGACTTTTTTGTGTTTTATGTTCTGTGTCAATGTTAAGGAATTTCCTCACAATATGACATGAGTATAATAATATGTATACCTTTTTGAATTTCAACCACCAATGTGTTCTCTAAGTCCAAAATTTTTAAATTTTTAAAAAGAGTTTGCGGTACTATTCCTGTTGCTGAAATTATAAATGGTAAAATCGAAATCTTTTCTAAACACCAAAGATTTCTCATAGCAATGGAGAGTTCTAAATATTTATTAATTTTTGTATTACATGTCTGTGTTATATTGTGTGAATTTGGAAACGCTATATCTAAAAAATATGCTTGCTTTTGTTGTTTATTTAAAATAATAATGTCTGGTCTGTTATGCTGAATATGTGTCTGTTAAAACTGTACGATCAAAATATAATTTGTAATTGTCATTTTCCAAACAACTTTCTGGTTTATAAATATAATGTGGTTGGGTATCCTTTAATAAGTTGAATTTAACTGCTAAATTCATGTGTATAATTTTTGTGAATATATCATGACGTTTTTTATATTCGCTTTGAGCTAAAACGGTGCAAGAAGAAATGATGTGTTCAATGGTTTCCCCTTCAGTTCCGCAAATCCTACATTTATCAATGATCGATTGTAAACCGCATATGTGTTTTTTATAATTTCTTGTATTTATAACACGATCTTGTATTGCAAATATAAAACCCTCAGTCTTAGGATGAATATTTGATTTTTTAAGCCATGCATGAGAAGCTTGAATATTAATTTCTGGTTGTTCCAGTTCTTTAAAATATCTCCCATGTAAAGACTTCTGTTTTATATTTGCTATAGTGTCAGGTATATTTGGCTCAACAATATCTGAAATTATATTATCACTTAAATTTAAAGGTGTGTAACCTTTATCCGTTGAAACCAAAGCATTAAAAAAAGTGTTATCACGAGCTCTATTGAGAAAATAATTTTTTAGTGAAGCAATTTGATTGTGTTGTAGAATTTCTAGATTTGAAAAACCCCTACCACCATTTTCGCGTGGTAAATTAAATCTTTCAATAGCAGATTTGGGGTGATGTTTACAAAATTTTGTAAAGAGAACTCTAGTTTGAATGTTTATATTCTGTAAATTAGTTTTGGACCATTTTATAACACCAAAAGAATAGGTCAACAATGGAACAGCATATGTATTAACTGCTTTAATTAAATTATTACCGTTTAATTTTGATTTTAAAATAGATTTAATTTTTAAATAAAATTGTTTTTCTAAAACGTATTAATCAGCCCGAGTGAAACACGAGTTCCACTCGGCTAATTAATACGTTTTAGAAATGCATTCGAAAAAATTTTCGGATATTAATCAATGCACGAGGGCATATTCGGTAAGAAAATCGCAGCGACACGGACATTATGCTTCTTAAATTATAAATTTTTAAATCGTACGACACTCATTAAGGACCAATAGAAAAATTAGTTCACGAGCCATAACCAAGACAACAACAAAATAAATGATTTTGATTCGCTGAAAAAATTTCCACTTATTAATCACAGTTAGGTTGGTTTACCTACAAAAAATTTCCAAGAAATTTTTTTGCTGCCATGGTTATGACTCGTGAACTAATTTTTCTATTGGTCATTAATGACTAATGAGTGTCGTACGATTTTCTTTTATAATTGAATGTTGAATATGATTTGATTGATTAATACCTAAATATTTATAAAATTCTCCTTTATTTAAATTTTTAATGATTTCTCCTTCTTTAGTTATATATTCTAAATTTTCGTAATGACCGCGACATATTGATTGCGTTTTACACTTATCAATACCAAAACTCATCCCAATATCATTTAAAAAATGTTCAGTTATTGTTAGTAAAGATAAAATGTGATTCTTTTTTGATGCATAAAGTTTTATGTCATCCATATAAAGAAGGTGATTTAATTTGGATAGTGTGGTATTATTAAGTCTAATATTGAAACCATATCCAGTGCTATTTAATAGATTTGTCAAAGGATTAATGGCTAGACAAAACCATAAAGGACTTAAAGATTCTCCTTGATAAATTCCCCGTTTAATTTGAATAGACTCGGATTTTAATTTAGTATTGTTTATTGATAAATTTAAAGTAGTTCTCCAAAATGTCATTATATGGGATAAAGAGTTAATCAAATCCAAATTAATTTTATAAATTTTAAGAATTTTAATTAACCATGAATGTGGTACTGAATCATAAGCTTTTTTGTAGTCTATAAATGCGGCATAAATATTTCTATTATTTTTTCTACCGAGCGATCATTTAAAAAATAAATCGAGTGTGCTTTAGAGCCTATGCTATAGCATGGGTTGCCATAGGTAACACGCCGACTCGATTTATTTTTTAATTGATCGCACCGTAGCTTGTTCCATTATTACCGTATCTATTATGAGTTGTTCTTTACAACCAAAACACTCCTTAACACAACCTTTTTGTTCTTCATTAAGTATATTTAATTTTTATTATTAATGAATTGAGAGAAGCAAAAATTATTATTTAGACTATAAATTAGTTTTCATTGTTTCATTTATTAACAGTTCTTTCGTGTACAGCAACAATATGACACTCGATAAATTCGGTCACCACATATCACAACATAATTTTAAGACAAGTCTTCAAAAATTGAAATCTTTTACGTATACTCCTTTAGTATTGAATGGAAAATTTGATCCCGATAAAAATGGTTATTTAATTCACGATTTAGGGATGCATTATATATTTCCCTTAAAAGAAGCTACTGTTACATCTATTCAATCATATCCAACTGTAGGATGGACGGCTTTAGTAAATAATACTCCGCGAAACTTGTCGGGATACATTTTACGTGACGGTGATAAATTAAGTTTTCAAAAAAGTAAAAAAAACTGCAGAAACCAGATTACTGATCGAGTTTATTTTAAAAGTACCAGTTTATTCATGACACAGAGTGATGTGTCGATGAAGCGCGATGTCGTAGTGGAATTACACGCACCGGCGAGAGTAAATTTTAAACGACGACTAGTGGAATAACGATAGACAAAAATACGGCGTTATTTCGGAACCGGTAGTAAAAGTTCCGATTGTAATAATTTATTTTTTTTATGTCATGAATACAAAATACTAAAACCTTTATAGGTTAAAAATTGACGCTCATAGTGGGAAATACACTCACCGGCACAAAAACGACTCATTATGATTTCTTTAATAAATAATCTTGAAATTATATTTGTGCTTTTTTTTTATAATAGTTAAATTGGGATATTTTTAAGGATGAACTGGAGTAACATTGAAAAATGGCGAAAACTGCTTAAAATTGGTACAATAGTCCTTTCATCCATTCTGAAGTACTGTGCCAAATTTAAAAAAAATTGTTCGAGGAATTTTAAAGTTATTACATTCTAAAGTTTCGGGATATTTTACACGTGTTCTTATGAGAAATCGAGCAATGGTCACATAAAAAGTGATAAAAACCATATTTCAAAATGGCCAATTTTTCTTAAATTTTTCACACATAAAGTATCGATATCGTAGAATTTTCTAATGAATTTACAAAAAAAGTTGGTCGACGATTTTCCATGTAATCGCTAATTATACAGGGTGATTTACGAGGAATAATGAGCCGGATGAAATAGAAAATGCAACCCACAATACATTGGAACAAAAAGCCGGACATCAAAGCGGTAAATGTCCGGGTTTTTCTTCTGATGAATTGCGGGTTGCATTTTCTATTCAATCGGGCTCATTATTCCTCGTAAATCACCCTGTATGTGGGAAAACACGGTTTTTGAGGTTATGTATCTGTTTTAATTTCAATAAAAGTGAACAAAATGCATATAATTGACGTCGGTATGCAACATTACACTCATATCGCACGTTTTACTACAGTTACGTTAAGAACTTTAAAGCTCGATTTATAGATTGACGTCCGTACGTACGACGCAACCGCTTACGCTACCACCGGGACATGAACCAGCGGAAACGAATTGGACCGTTTATAAATCGACGTATACGTTTTCCGTAAACGTCGTCCCGTAAGCGTACGCGAGAAAGTTGGTCATGTTTCAACTTTGGCGTCAACGTCTTGCGTCAGCAGTTCAATTCGACCAATCACAAGCCAGAAAATGCACACAACCGGACCTGCGTACTCACAAACAGAAGTTGACAGAAGACAGAAGTGTTTTTTTTTGGTCGTTGGTCGTGTTCTAGGCGTTTTCCACCGTCTTGTCCTTCTTATGTTTGTTCCAGCAAAATGAGCTGCACCTAATACAGTGCAATCGACAATTATTCAGATCAAAGAAGGGGTTGAAATCTTGACCGTGTGTCGACAGGGATGGAAGTATTTCTGGTTGCGTATACCCGTTACAATTCGAATTTTTTTCCGAATCTCGGCCAAACAGGCAATAGCGCTGTATGTCTATTCTTCGTTATTGAAAATACCATTACGAAAGTAAAATTAATCTTTTAAGTCCTGAATTAGTGACAGTTATTTGACGTTTATTAGCTGAGTTAGCAAAGATACGAAAAATCTGACACTGTCAAAGTCATAGCCGCCCGTTATCTAAGTAATTGTTGATTGCACCGTATGAGCAAACTTGTAGCTACTACGAGTAATAATAATTAATAAACAATAAATAACAAATTTGTGTCTTGGTCGGCCATCACTGATTTTTTGACTTTTACTTTTGCGCTTGCGTACCGAATGCGACAGGCCAATTTATAAAATGGTCTGTCGTCGACTACGGCACGTCAGCGTCAGCGGCACCGTCAACGTTTGCGTCATACGTACGGACGTCAATCTATAAATCGAGCTTAACAGAAATCAATGAAAATTGAAATTCAGTGTGCTTTTGTTTACTTTCACGTACAGTCTTAGTCAAAAGATTGTAAAATCACATTTAAGTAATAATCTAAATATTAAGAAAATAAACACAAAATTTACTTGCAACTCATTACAATTCGTTTCCAAAAATTAAAAACTGTTTTTTTTAAATATTGATTTTTCGTAATAAACGTTTCATAGCATTATAATATAAGAATTCCGCAACTTTTTGCTGAGATTGTTACTACAGTTCATCCTTAAAGATCGGGAGTGCTATGGTCACCATGGCAACCGAATTGTTTTGTTTAAATAAATTTTTGAAAAGTTTGCGCTACTTCCATGTTGTGTTTTTGTCGGTTGTTTTAGGTGTTAAAATTTTTAATTTGACAATACGAGATACTAATTCAAAATACTGTTCAAATTTTGACAATTTTTTATAATATAAAATTTTTTTGTAAAAAATAACTTTTATCATTTTTCATTAAAATCTTATTTCTTGTGTTTAATGTTTTTCAGACGACCACTGTGAAATATGGCACATTTCACACGGTTTTTCCTTAGTGAAAATTTAAAATTGCAAACGATTTCAACACGAACACGAACGAACAGCCTAACCGTGTACAATGAAAATTTTGAGAAATCCGATTGGCCGACAGCTGTGTGTTTTTATATTGTACACGGGCCGATGATTAACGATATCTATCTCCGCGCAACGGCATAATTATTTTGTCCGCAGCTCTGCCGAATGATATTTGAAGTTTGAAGGGATGCCGAATATTAGCGGTTTTTTTTTGTGGTCGTCGGAAAAATATCGTGTTTACCACGTGTTGAAAATTCGATTTCACACTCGTTTGCTTAAGCCACGCGCCTACGGCTTGTGGCTCAATTCTGCAAACTCGTATGAAATCTTTCATTTTCAACTCTTGATATACAATATACTATTATTTGTCGGATATTCTTTGGCAAAGAATAACTTAAATAGCACCTACCAATACAACATGATACCAAAAAAAAATTCTAAGACAATGAATTACTTAAAATTCAAACTGAGTAGAACTCTTCAAACGATCATTGTGACGGGTATTGGTAAAAAATATACAAGAGATGCTGAAAGTAAAAATTTATTAAGAGTGTATTATAAAAATTAAATATTTTCCCCGGTTTCATCCTCTTCTATGTCATTTTCATCTAAAATTGTTGATGGTGGCAATTACAGTGGCTTATTTTTGAACACGTTGTTTTTCAGGAATGGAAAAACAAAATAATCAAGGCAAGTTGTTGGTACAGTTGGGAGTAAAAAAAAACGGACATCAAAATTGTGACATTTTCAAAAATTCAATATAACCCATTCATTCTTTATCGTCAATGTGACAGTTTATGACAATTGAAACATTTGAAGAATTGATCAGACGTACCTACTACCTTGTCAAAAATAAATTACTCCCTATATTTCGAACTTTTAGAGCAATAACGTTTTTCATGTTGTGTAACTAGAATTTTCAGAAGTAATTTTGAATGCCTAAGGTTGGTTACTAGGAATTGAGGGATTAAGTTCAATTAAATATGCCGACAGAAACCAAAATTGACTGTGAAACGAAAAATCATCTATCACTTAGCGAGGCATTAGTCATTAATTTGCAACTGTGACAAGGAATTAGCCACAGCCTTACATTTTTGAGATATCTTTTGTCTGCCACCAGAAACCACATAGCCCCCAACCTAACCAAATTTATGGCAACCTAGTATCGAATATCCCTAAATCCTAGAAAGTAATTTATTTTTGACACGATTGTAGCACAGTTATTAACTAAACTGTCACAATCAGTCTAAATAAGTTTAAATGTAGGAAGGGCGGTTTCACACTTATGACTGTTGTGTCAAAAATTATGTCTGGTTTTTTTTACTCTCCACTGTAAGTGCCTTGAAAGTCCGAAAATTTTTGTTGAAATTCCTCGAAAACTAGAGGTGTTGAATAGGACGATTCACCGTTTCTGAAGTAACACTGCACAATGAAATTTTTTTTGCTCTGAAGTGAACATATTCAATAGCAATTTTAATAGTCAATAATGAATAATGACAGTTCTCCATTGTAATGACATCTGATGACATTTGAATTACATTTTTACGTGTTACTAACTGAAGCGTATTACTCACGGACCTCTTTTTTATTTTCGATCGCATGGTATTACTAAATACTTTTTTGTCAAAAATCATTAAAAATAATTATATATTTTCTTCAAAAAATGCTAACTATGCGACTCTAGAAGGCAAACTGAACGTGTTTCTATCTGAGCCTGTCAACACCGGGCTACCGAACATCTGCCTATTGTTCTTATTTTTCCACATACAATTAATTCCAAACAAGTTTCTATATAACAATATACTCTTCCCAAAGTCATTCTATATTGTTCTCTAGTATTTTTCTTGCGAAAATAACGATTTCTAACTGAAAAATTTCAGTTCTTATAAATAAACAATAAATTAATGAAACAAACAATGAGCGGCAATTTTTAACCTATAAAGGTTTTAATATGTTTTATTTATAAAACATTAAAAAAATTTCGTTCAAATCCGAGCTGTTGCTACCGGTTTCGAAATAAAAACCTAACGTTACTCCACCATTAACTGCATCGCCTCAAGCTAGTTCAGTCCAGTAATCAGCGAACTCATCAAAACAGGTTTTCGTAAAGAATGCATGCATGCATGCATGCATTTCACCAACTATTTTTATTATACAGCCTGTGCATTCTCAAACTCGAACATAGGCAATTAACATTGTATTGAACGTTTTTGCTGATTCCTGCTCGCCAATTGAACTTACAGGTAAGGTAATGGTATCAACAGAAAAATAAAATTATTGCGCTTGAAATCATACTAATAATAAGGCAAAACGACATAAATAATTTAGACTTGAGTTATAATGATATACATGTTATTAATCAAAATTTTTACTACCATCAAAATTTAAAGAACAAATTGAAGATGAATTTAATAGAACTCTGAACGAATTTGAACATATAGAACCATTTAATAGACCACTATTACCTAAACAACAAAGCTCCAAAAAATTCTTTGCAAAGATTGAAATTTTAAATCAATTCATTTTACCTAAATTTGTAAATAACACGACAAGTTTTAAAAAATTACACAGTATTAATTAACAATTATCAGAATAAATGGTTCAAAAGAAATTGACCAGACAAATAATATAAAAGCTAAAGAATGACCAAAATGGGAACGAAGACTAAATAAACGCATTAATAATATCAGACAAGATTTAGGTAGAATAACTCAATATTTAAAGGGTATAAATTCTAATCATCCAAATAACTGTATTCAATCGATTTTAAATAAAAACAGAATACATTGTTTAAAATATAACGAATATAATGAAACATTAATAGAAATTAAAGACACTTTATTATAAAAATTGAATATTTATTCTAAACGATTAAAAAGATATAAAAATAATAAACAACGGAAATTTGAAAACAAACTATTTAGAAATAATGAGAAGTTGTTTTACAAAAATTTAGCAGATAATAAAACTCAAATTAATAATGGTATACCAAATATAAATGAAATTAAAGAATTCTGGTCAAACATATGGTCAAATGAAGTTCAATTTAATAATCAGGCAGAATGGATTCCTAATTTAGAAAATGAGATACCAGATAGTAATAATCCACATCATATTCAAATTAGTCTTGAAATTTTAGTTAAAAATATTAATAGTTCACATAATTGGAAATCCCCTGGAGGCGACCAAATTCATAACTTTAGGTTAAAAAAATTTACTTGTATTCATAAATGCTTACTTGATCACTTTAACGGATTTATTAGGGAACCTAACACATTTCTAGAGTTTTTGGCCCATGGTATAACATATCTGAAACCAAAAGATTCCGATACTAAAAATCCATCAAAATATAGGCCAATCACATGTCTACCTACAATTTATAATATTATGACATCTTGCATTAAAGTAATAATTTACGACCATTGTCAAAAATTAAATATACTTAATCAAGAACAAAAAGGTTGTGTTAAGGAGTCTTTTGGTTGTAAAGAACAACTCATAATAGATACGGTAATAATGGAACAAGCTAGAAAAAATAATATAAATATTTATACCGCATTCATAGACTACAAAAAAGCCTATGATTCAGTACCACATTCATGGTTAATTAAAATTCTTAAAATTTATAAAATTAATTTGG
Organism: Tenebrio molitor; assembly: GCF_963966145.1. Classification (NCBI taxonomy): domain Eukaryota; kingdom Metazoa; phylum Arthropoda; class Insecta; order Coleoptera; family Tenebrionidae; genus Tenebrio; species Tenebrio molitor. The sequence goes on from NC_091049.1 coordinate 2,885,588, forward strand.
AATTAGTTTAGAAAATTTAGAAAAACAATTTTATTTAAGAAGTAAATCTATTTTAAAATCAAAATTAAACGGTAATAATTTAATTAAAGCAGTTAATACATATGCTGTTCCATTGTTGACCTATTCTTTTGGTTTATAAAATGGTCCAAAACTAATTTACATAATATAAATATTCAAACTAGAGTTCTCTTTACAAAATTTTGTAAACATCACCTCAAATCTGCTATTGAAAGATTTAATTTACCACGCGAAAATGGTGATAGGGGTTTTTCAAATCTAGAAATTCTACAACACAATCAAATTGCTTCACTAAAAAATTATTTTCTCAATAGAGCTCGTGATAACATTTTTTAATGCTTTGGTTTCAGCGGATAAAAGTTACACATCTTTAAATTTAAGTGATAATATAATTTCAGATATTCTTGAGCCAAATTTACCTGACACTATAGCAAATATAAAACAGAAGTCTTTACATGGGAGATATTTTAACGAACTGGAACAAACAGAAATTAATATTCAAGCTTCTCATGCATGGCTTAAAAAATCAAATATTCATTCTGAGACTGAGAGTTTTATATTTGCAATACAAGATCGTGTTATCAATACAAGAAATTATAAAAAACACATATGCGGTTTACAATCGATCATCGATAAATGTAGGATTTGCGGAACTGAAGGGGAAACCATTGAACACATCATTTCTTCTTGCACTGTTTTGGCTCAAAGCGAATATAAGAAACGTCATGATATATTCGCAAAAATTATACACATGAATTTAGCAGTTAAATTCAACTTATTAAAGGATACACAACCACATTATATTTATAAACCAGAAAGTTGTTTGGAAAATGACAATTACAAATTATATTTTGATCGTACAATTTTTACTGACATTCATATTCAGCATAACAGACCAGACATTATTAAACTAGGCAAAAATGAATAGGGAATTCCACAATTTTTCTTAGAAAGCAATATAATTGCGCCAATCCTCCCCCGTATTCTTAAACACTAGATAAATTTAAAATGTTACAGGAACTTGAAACATTACATTTAATGTGTATATGTATATTTTTCTAACACATTTCATTACAAGTTTTAAACTGTAGTTATAAAAAATTCAAAAAAGGAAAAATTCCCTATTCATTTTGCCTAGTTTATTTTAAATAAACAACAAAAACAAGCATATCTTTTAGATATAGCTGTTCCAAATTCACACAATATTACACAGACATATAATACAAAAATTAATAAATATTTAGAAAACTCCGTTGGTATGAGAAATCTTTGGTGTTTAGAAAAAATTTCGATTTTACCATTTATAATTTCAGCAACAGGAATAGTACCGGAATCTCTTTTTAAAAATTCATAAAGGTATATTATTATACTCATGTCATATCGTGAGGAAATTCCTTAACATTGACACAGAACATAAAACACAACAAAGTCAAAATGTGGAGGCGAGACGCCGATAATTAAGTTGATAAGCACTGCACTATTACTTGATAGTATTATCCGTAATAGTGTATGTACTCCGGCAAAATTGCCGTGCCGCCGGGTGGAGGTGGGATAGTTGAAGATTAATTTCATTTGAGTGACTCGTATTACCGGCAAATTGTGATGAAATCAAAAGACGTAAACGATCGACTAATTTATTGGGATTATTCCACGGAACATATTCAATATTTTTATTCGTAACTTCTAACGTCCTTAATCCTTTACCACCTTTCGATTTTGCAGGTGATGATGATGATTAAAGACCGGATAAAAAAGCATTAAAATTTAAGAAATAAGCCCTTTAAATGGCTCATCATTTTGTCAAAAAAAGCATAGAAAAAGCCTCAAAAGACATAAAAAAGCATATAAACCCAAAAATAAAGCTTAAAAAACTGAAAAATGTATAAAATTTTATTAAAAAATACTTTTATTATGAGCATACCAAACTGCATTTGAACATAACTACAAAAATAAAATTATATCTTATTCTTATGCTATGGTAACAATCTTCCTATACTTAAGTAGGTACATTTTAAACATATTTTGTGTACCTAATATAAAAGTAACCAACGAAAACCATATAAGATTTAAAAGTCAGATTCTTGTTCCTGCTTGAAACAGCTGATAATAAGATGTTGTTCTATATTGGCCATTGTGAAATTATGCCTCCTATCACTTAAGATGTTTTTGTACGCTGAAAAACTTCTTTCTACATCGACAGTAGTGATAGGTGCGTATTTCAATTTACCAATTATGTCAGAATCCACATCGATATCAGCTTCTCCATTTAAGAAAACCTTCGTTTTTTGAAAATGTTACCTCTGTTTTTTTTTAACGATTTCTCCTATTTTCCGGGACAGAAAGAATCCTCTCTTTAAATTTCTCAATAATTTTTATCGATTCAATTAACAACAACTGCGGTTTTTCAAGATGTTCTACAGTTTTGCTCACAAAATTGTAGTTGGCTTTAATAAACACCAAGCTGTTTTGTAACTCTTGACGTTGCATAACATCTTTGCAGTCTGTTATGGCTTTTGTAGTTGTATCAGTAAAATCCAAAACAATTTTCTTAAAATCTTGAAAATTAATTGCATAATAAACTGCGGCGTCCAACCAAGTGTCCCATCTTGTGAGTACTGGTTCCGGAGGCAGCGAGACATTAGGTAATGCCGTTTAGAAGTGCTGTACTCGTAAAGGTGCTTTCACGAAAATTTTCTTACCACTTTTTACCAACTAGTTAACTAATGGAAATTGTGAGCGAATTGTATTAATGCCATGCGCCAAGCAGGTACAATGGATTAATTTCTCATACAAAAATTTAATATTAGATGCCGCTTTAACCATGTATGGCGCCGCATTTAAAAGCATTAACAAAATCTTGTTTTTTAGTACATTTGGTAGGAAAAATCTTGCCAATTTTTCAGTAATAAATTGTGAAATTGTTACAGCATTGGTTTTATTCAACTGTTCCCATGCATTGTAGCTGTGCCGGCATATCATAAAAAATTGAAAAATTAAAATTAAGTTTTAAATAAGCATAAAAGTCAAAAAAAAGCATAAAGATAAAAAATAAGCGTAAAATTACCAAAAAAAGCAAAAAAAGCGCAAAAAACATAGTGTCAAATAGTTTGTTTTTATACGATTCATAAAGAAACGAATTGATTTTGTTGCTGCTTTTAATTTTTGTTGTAAGCATAAAACTTATAAATCCGGTCTTTAATGATGATGATGATGATGATGATGATGACGATGCTTTCGTTTTAATTGATGCTTTACTTTTTTCGCCAGATGTCGTGGGTAAAGTTCCACTCCTATATACCATTCACGATTATTTCAAATTCGGACTATCTATGAAAATCTGACATTTTAGTTGGCAGTATTGTGATTTGTCATGATAAATATATTTTAGGTTATAATTCAACCGAACACTGCTCCCAAGTTGTTACATTTTTTAAATAATTGAACGCATTAGGAACAATGATCGTAAAATTGTAATTGAAATGAAACATACATATTTGTAGGGCAGTTCTGGGTAAATTTTTATTAACTAAATTAATGACGGAATTGACAACAATGCGAATATTTAAAAACGAAACGTCATATGACAGGACCTGACGCCAATCTAACAAAAAAATATCATGGCCTGCTGCGTGTTTAAAATAATCGTGAACGGCATATAGCTCTACTCGCTATACTCTGATAGATTGCACGTTTTTTGACAGAAGACAGACACAGAAACTGGTTTGGCGGGAATTAATCTGCAGGGATACAACGGTTTTCTACATAACGTGAAACAATCGAGATGGAGAGTTTAGTATTTTTCACTGCTTTATGTTTTGGAACTAGAATTTAAAAACGTGCAATCTGTCACCGTACGGAGTATATCTATACTTCCACTCCTTGTTCTACTAGATGATGTTGCAGGTGGTGGTGATGGTTTATTAAACTTGTTTTGAACTGGATTCGATAACGGTTTTATTATACTTTTATACTTAATCCCAACATTTCCAGCAACTTGTTCATTAGCTTGAGAATCGCCCTCAAATGTCACTTGATTTATATTGACAAATCACAACTCCGAATTGTTTGAATAGCAACCAATCACAATTTAATTAAGCGGAAATTTTCCCTAGGGAAAATTTCCGATATAATTGCCCTAGGGAAAAATTTTTTCGGGCGATTCTCTCCCGAATATACCTCGGGACAGATATATATCGCCGGAAATTTTTTCTTGCAGTCCAACACTCGTGTTTGTCGCTCAAAATTACCCTCGGGCTGAAGCCCTCGTGTAATTTTCTTGCGGCAAACACTCGTCTGTCAGGACTGCTCGAAAAAATTTCCGGCAATATATCTGTCCCTTGGTATATTATATATGATAATTTTTACGATTTGCATTGGTTCTTTCAACAATTTCTTTATACATTAATCGATCAGTGTCCTTAAAACCGATTGGTTCTTTTTTAAACAATAATTCCATTAAACCGGGCTATTTATGTAACCAGTTAGGAAATGCGTTATTTTGTGTAACGAGTGGAATATTTGCGGGACGAGCGCAGCGAGATCCCGCAAAATCACACGAGTTACACAAAATTGCATTTCCTAACGTGTTACATACAAGATTTTTTCTAATTTTGACAAAAAAAAAGTTTCTTCAAACGTTAAACGAAGTACATAATGAATTTCATTAATAATAAATTATTATTGTGTTAAAATATCAAGTAGGTAAGTAGGCACGGTTATCTTGCTTAAAAACAAAAAATATGACAGTGTCAACTGGTGATACAATACATTTTTCCTAACCAGTTAGGAAACATTTTACTTTTCGTAACCAGTTACGAAAAGTGTGACGTTTTCAAACGTCAATTAATTTTGAAAAGTGTCACTTTATATGTCAAAATTAGAAAAAATCTATTAGTTTTATCACACAGATTTGGAATTAATTTTGCATGTTTTCCATGGGGGGGTATTATATTTTCTGGGCAAAATGGCATATCATTATGCAGTGAGTGTAATGTTTCGGGATAAATCAAATCCACTTCGAGAACGTATCCAAAATATGATGTGTCAGAAAGTTCATTTAAATTAAAATTTTCAATTTCATTTCTAGTTAACCATTCGAAAGATCCCGTAGGTAAATATTGCTTCATAGCATAACCGTATAAGTTTGTTGCATCCAAATAAAGAATAAATGAAGATGGTTCCAATAGATTATGTTCAGGTAAAAACTTGTCATTGGCGTGACACCATCTTTTAACACATGTACTGACACCACCTCGACTTCCTTTTTTAAAAAAGTGAAGTATATCAATTTCCGTCAAGAGTTCCAATTGTACTTTTGTATATTTTAACATTGCATCCCAGCTGAATGATGGAGCTGTAATATACTGAGCACTATCTAAACCGTAATGTTTAAAACAAGTGTTGCGGAAATTTTCAAAAATGTCAGCCAACAGTAAAATGTGTATCTAATTTGAGGTAAATACCGAATAATCACCTAAAGTATTACAATCGAATACATCCCATACTTTTTGAGCTCGCTCATAATTTGCATCTGAAATATGTTCTTCTTTTAATTTATCAAAAAAAATCATCTTTATCTGGAAGATCTAATTTTGACCAGTCATCTATAAATGAATAGGGAAATACACCTTTTGGTCTAATTAAATCAAATTCTTCATCATACATATAATATTTTCTAATTTCGGTACATTCACTTGATGATAATGTTTTTGCCAATTTTTCTAGGGAAGTAGGAAGAAAGCGAAGAGAATCTACAAACTGCAGTTTTATATATGTTCTTCAAGAGCAAGTTCTTCAGCAGCGTCAACTGCTCGACTAAGATGCTCCTCTTGGTCAATAACATCAATCAAGCTATTGTCAATATTATCTCGTAATCTATCAGAAGCTATACTTGGTGCTTCTGAAACACCATCATCGACATCCATATTGATATCATCCATCTCGACGGCTTGTATCAAAGGGTGATGCAGTTCACCATCACCACCCCTCTGATTTTCACCGTCAGTGACAGATTGAATCTCTAATATGTTATCGATGATTGATGCTGGTGAATTTGAAAATCCAAATCTTCACCAACCTCCACCAAACGTTGATAACCTTGGTCGTTATCACGCATCTGGCTTCTCTTATTTTCCACATCCACCAAACGTTGACAATCGTAGTTATTGTCACGCATCTGGTGTCTGTCGATTAATTGGTGAGAATTTAAAAGATTTTCATCGAAAGTAGGGATCAAATCGCCATAATCATTATCGTGAACACCCTGATCATTACAATCGAGTTGACATTGATTGTAAAGATCATTGATGACAACTTCGGAATAATGATCGAGATGATCATTCACATCTACATCAACATTCTCACTTTCTCCACTTTTATTATCGAAAAAATTGAGTAAAGCTTTTAGGGATGTATCCCCAAATTCATTATCCATTCCAAAATCGTTTTCTAACACCGAATCTAAAATTTGTTGTGTATCCGGAATTTTGATAGTTTTTATCGGCTGCGTATCCAGAATTTCAATTATTTGGGGCTGCGTATCAGGAATTTCAATTATTTGGGGCTGCGTATCAGGAATTATAATGGTAGGGGGTTGTGAATCGGGAATTATAATGGTAGGGGGCTGTGTATCCGGAATTTCAATAATTTCCGGTTGAGTGTGTTCAATAACAATTGTTTCAATTGGCGGTTTCTTAATGGGTTTGTAAGAATGGACAAATAGGCGTAAAAGACTTCTTAAAAGTGGAGAATCATTCAACTATTACACTCCTGGTCACCACTGCACCCACAGAAATCAGCAAACGCACGTTTCATTTCACTAACTCGAAGAAGCACACCACACGAATGAAGCTCCCCACGAATGCTCATGATTTTTAAGGGAATTGGGTCATTTTGGGTGGGGGGTGGAGTGGGGAGGAGGTCAAGGCCAGGTCAAAGGTCAAAGGTCAAGGCCAGGTCAGGTCGGGTCAGGTTGAGTAAAGTTTTGTTTTACATGTTTCCCCATACTTTAAACATTTTCTTACATCAAGCATTTCCGAGATATGAATTTAGATTTTTTGTTTTGTTTTACATGTTTAATCATACAGGGTTATTCTAAATGATTGTAGTCGAAGTAGGCCATGTCTATGTTATTACGTTTTTGCCGCTTTCATGTGAACTGTCAGTTGTGTCGCTGTCACTGTCATTTTTTAGGTGAAAAGTGCGGTGATGAGGATTTTATTTATTTTTGTTAAATTAACGATGGAATCCAGAAATATTGAGTTGTTCTACAATCAATTTTAAAAATATTGAATTGTTTTGCATCCAATTTAACACATCATTTTCATAATTTTTTTATGTGGAGCGGCAACCATTACATTCAGTTTTCACGCCTACTTCGACTACAATCATTTTTAGAATAACCCTGTACTTTAAACATTTTCTCACATCAAGCATTTCCGAGATATGTATTTAGATTTTTTGTGGTTACGTTTTTTTTTAACTTGTAACTTTTTCGTGAATCTTGAGAAAATCAGTCGAAAAGTCTATTGGTTACTGATCTGAAATTACATTTCTGAAATTTTAAATATATCATGGTATATTATTTTCTAACTCTCTAGCGCTTTTATAATTTTTTATAATTTCATTATTTCAGCATACTTACCTTGTTTGTTTGTACATTTTTTTATGATACATTACTATGTTATTCTAAAATGTGTTAGTGTTCATTAATGAACATGATTAAAACACATGAAGTAATAATTGTTTTTTACTTTTAACTATGCGTTTGAACACTACGATCAAATTAACCAGCCACGTGTATTCGCCGGAAATAAATTCACCTATGCATTGTCGGGTTAATTAAAAAAAATTAAAACATATAATTATAATAATTTATTTTTAGTATACTGTGCTGGTAGTAGGTGTCTACCTGCTTGACGACGAGTCCGGTAGACACATGTTTATGGTCTAGTCCGATTTACTTTCCACCGCGGCCGGTAGCAAATGTCAAATAATTTGTCAGATTTATTGGTTTTTATTTATATAAAAATTAAATGTACAATTACTTACATCATTGAGATGGTTTTCTAAAGCCAAGCATTACCCTTTGATCAATCCAAACAACTTTATTTCGTATTCTCCAATTGTAGAACAACTTGTACTCTGTGAAATATCTTCCCGATGATTTTTGGAGCAATAAGTTTGATCGCGCACTATCTACCTTCTCCAAAAGGTGGTCTGGGAAGAAAACTTGACTTCTGCTTCGGTTCGGTTGTGAGAATTTATTTTATTAAAGGAAGTTAGCGCAAATGAAAGAAATCACATGAAAAACTTTGACAGACTGAATTTTGATGAATCGTTTGTTATCATAGTAACAAGGCATAGCAATCTTTTTCAAAGCCAAATTTTTTTATTTAAATTTATTTTCTTTTAAATAATTGTCTCAGTATACTAAAAAATCTTGTACGTCACACGACCGGTAGACGCATTATGGCCTCGCTAGTTTACAAGTCTCGCCCTATCGGGCTCGACCTGTAATTCACTAGCTCGTCCATAAAAACGTTACTACCGGTCTTGTAACGTAAATAGCTATTATAAATCTACATTTGCAGGGTGGTATGTTATGTAGATAATTTAAATTATCCCAAGATTCCTCCTCTTCTTGGAGTTGCAACTGCTGCAGTTGTTGTATTACCTGCTGAAATTCTTCTTCTTGCTGCTGCTGCTGTTGTTGTTGTTCTTGGATGAGGGGGTTGTAACCCTTGCTCCTGAATTTGCTGGGGTTGCTGCGATTGTTGTGGGAGTTGCTGCGGTTGTTGTGGTAGTTGCTGCGGTTGTTGGGGGAGTTGCTGCACCGGACGAAGTTGTTGGGATCGTTGTTGCTCGATTTTATGCTTCAATTCGAAATATCGAATATTCCGATCCCTTTCGTACTCCCTTCGATGGCATTTCCACATATGTTTCGTCATTCTATGACTTAAACAACGGTGGAACTTATCGTAGGGACACTGCACAACATCACCACCGTCAATATCGTCATATTCTTGTTGAAAATACATTTTAACAGCTGCAACCAAGATTACACCAACAACTGACCGTCACTCGAGTTTGTTCACATATATTTCATTTTCCCCACCACAATCATTCAAGTCAAGGTAAATTTTTTTATTATTTAAAAAAAATAATATAGAGCAAAAAACAACTTTTTTTTTCAAAAAAAAAAAACATTTTTTATATATTTTTTTTAAAATAATAAAAAAAATTTTACCTTGCAATGCGGAATGAATGTGGTGGGGATAATCAAATATAGGTCAACGAAGTCGAACGGTCAGTTGTTGTGTTGGTTGCATAATCATCGTTATATTATTGCAACTACGCCCGTACTGGTGATAATTGAATAATTGAAAAATGAAAATAACAAACATTTTTTATATTATTGTTTCAATTTATTATATAACATTGTAACAATTTGCATGCTGTAGTAACAATTCTCGCTTATATGAAATAAACACATTGGTTCTGATGATTCTAATCGAGGAGTTTCTGGTAATTCTATTACCGGCATCTTAATACACTTTTCGATAAATTTTGCTTTTTCTTTACCCTTGACATGAACTGAATCACCATCGCTTATTACTTTCTTTAAGATTTGTTGAAATTTCCAATGCGGTACAAATAATCCAGTATCCCATTTTATACAATGATGATTTTTTGATAACCACTTTATTTGATATTGAACATCATCTGGTAGTAATGTAGATGGGAATGGAGGAGCAAAAACGTAATGAGCCATTTTATAATTTTTTTTAAATTGCCAATTCTTTCGGTATAAATTTATTAGGATTGGTAATTTTAAATCCTTGAATATAATCCATTTTTTTATTATAGTCCGATGAGCTTAGTCCGAATCAAGAAGTCGACATGACCTGCGTCTGCTTTCGACATTTGACAGCAGTGCATGGTTCTACCAATATTTGAAAATTTATTTAGGCAACATGAGAGAGATATCATTACAAATTTCAATTTTTAAAATTTTGAGTTGTGTTCTTTCGTGCTTTCTTGGTTTTTCTGTAAATTCATTCCTCCGTTTTAATTTTGTCTTTCAAAAAACCGTTCCCCTCAGAACTCTTTTGATAACTTTTTACATATCAACTAATAGGTCAGATATATTAAAAATTGTTGAAAACAGCACTAAACAACCACGTTTAGACTATCTTTCTTTCTTCCTAGATTTTGTTTCGGCAACGCCATGAATTAGTTTACCCCCTTACCTGTTAACTTCCAGTCTTGCAAGTTTCCGCGCAATTCCAATATTATTTTTGCAATTTACAAATTCTGTAAATGAATCTGTTCACATGCTTTTCGTTTCAAGCAAAATTAAACAAAATTATCCCAAATAATGTGGTTAAAACGTAACCTAAAAATTTGACGTCGCTAATGTAATAAACGTACAACTCGTGTCTTGCTCGAATCACACATGCTAAAGCGAGATGCATAGTGGGACACGCTTAATACAATACGTACAAGAATTCAATAGTTTGTTTACATTATGTTGAATCAAGATAGCAATATGACAGTTGTTCTGCTTTTTAATGGGTGGTATTTAACTGTTTACCAAATTTACCAAATTTATTCATACAAAAAAATACTTCCGTTTCCCAAAAATACTAAATGGTCACCAAAATTAAAACCATAGGTACATAATCCTAGAGCGATAACCAGATATTGACATCCTGCTAGTTTCTTATATTATTTGCTACTAAAAATAACTTTTGTTGCCTAAAAATACTATATGTTCACCAAATTGTATTCCATATTTAATTCTGAAATGATAACCAGATAATTTTAATTTTTGTTAGTGTCTTATATTTATGCAGTAAAAAAAACTCTTTTTTTTTACTATATTTTATATTTATACTATATTCAATTTCAAATGGATTCCCAGATTTAGACTTCTTATTACCCTCTCATACAGAGTGTCTCATAATTAAAGCATTCCGACTCCAAAGCGTTGCAGAGAGTATGCCGTGAAGCAAGTAAGAACTTGAAAAAAGTTTTGAATAATTCTTAAGATGATACAGAGTGTCTCAGCTAAGACTTTCGAGCTTAATATCTTGGTTATTTGCCAACGGATTTTTATGAAATTTAAAATACAGATATTTTAGACGGCGAATGTTCAACTAGTAATAATACAATAACCTCAAGTTAAAAAATGTAATTTTAACACATGCTTCCTTTATTGAAAATTAGTCGCGATTATTATTAGATTGTTAAACATTAAAAAATAGGGGTCTACACAAACAATTAAGTAAATCACTTGTCTGATTCAACGAAAAGATTAGATTTTGTCGTTAAAAATTTAATATAAAATTTGACGGTATTTGAGCAGTTACCTTTTGAAACAATTGATGAAAGATTGCCAAGAAACATTTTGTACACCCTTTAAAATCTGTCAAAATTGGGCGCGCTTTATTAGAAACGTCAAATTGTGTAAATTTATTGAAAATACTCTAAAAATAGACTACAATAGCAGAAATTTCAATATTGTTGAAAAAGGAAACAATTTTTGCCTAGGAAGAGTGTCGTAAGAACTTCAATGACACAGTTCGTTTTCTCGTGGAACACTTATCCAAATGTAGCCTTTACAAAATGTAAGGTTAAGAGAGTCGTCAATTAATTTGAAGACACAGGAAGCGTGCGTGAACTAAATTAACAATGAGGGACATGGAATCCTGGGCAGTCTGTTATTGTCATTTCAAAAAGTGTCAATATAAATGCACCTTTACTGTCATTATGATTGATATTTTCAAAAAAAATGTCAAATTAACTTAAGCTTGGTTATGAGTAGCTAAGGTATGGTTTAGAAATTTTGACAACTGAATGACACATCTGCCCAGTTTTCCGTGTCCCCAATAGTACCTTGCTAAAATATCCCGATCGTGTTTTAGTCCTTTATGGAAGAATTAAAGCATCCAGTAAGGTTCGCAAAATAAACGTCAAATATGTCACCTGCGTTTGTGCGAAAAGGGCTTACCAAAATTCCGCGATAGTGCGCGTTTGTTTCAAACGCGTCTACGCTTTTGCATCTGCAGCCACATTTAACACAGTTTTCTCTTTTTTCTTGCAAACCAGACGTCTTTCGAGGACGAGTTTCTCCCTATAGCATTTTTTATTGACGATCAATTTTTTGATGTAAATCTTAAGTGATTCAACATTTTAAAAAGGCATGTAAAAATTACGTTTTTACGACTTGGGTGATTGCATTAATGGGATTTTATTCTTTACCGTCTAAAATAAGTCTTAGCTGAGACATCCTGTATAACCCTTTTAACTTTGTTCAATACAGCAACCGCATTGCTTACCTTATAATTTTCAGATCAAAGCGTTGCTAAGATATGTACAAAAATATCCCTAGGTTGATACCAGTTCGAATTTTCCGTATCCAAGGTGACAAAACAATAATCCAGTCGTCTCTTTTTGAACAAAAATTGCAAAAATTAAATATTTTTTTACTCCGCGATAACGTTACTTTTCTAAGACAATTTTTTGCATCATTATTTTCTCACCATAAATAAAATAAACGGCAAACATTCCTAATTTCTATTTGAAGAAAATTTGATGCAAACTCGACACCTTCAGTATCTTTGTACAAAGGGGTCGCCCGAATTTTATATTGTATATCAATTGTAAGAAAAATCTATGTTTTATTAGGTCTCCTCTCAATAAGGGCATAGAATGCAAAAGAATTTCGCAATCGAGTATCAGCCAACGTTTTTTCGAAAACTGCACAGCTCCACATTAGCGGAAAGTCAAAAATTTTTTTGTCTACAATTATCTTGATGTTTTAAATTTGGAATGCTCTGACCAACTAATAATGATAGCAACCGTCAAACAAACGATGTAACTTCTAATTTTGTAAGGTTTGGTTGCAATTTTGGGAGAATTACTGGTGTTTAATAAAAGAAAGAAGAAAAAACAAAAATAAGTTTCGAAATTGATGAAGATGATCTGCCTTTGGATGTATTAGAAACGGCACGAAATACAGTTTCTAGTCTTATCCCAGAAAAGCCTTCTAGACAATATGAATCTGCTTAGAAGGATTTCATGAATTGGTGTGGCTCTAAGAAATTAAAGAGTGTCTGAAAGAGTGATACTGGCCTATTTGGAATATAAAGCTAAGAAATTGCGAAATAGTGACCTTTTCTTTAATCAAAAATTGCTGAACGTAAAAGTCTTTTTTGTTCTAGATTGTATAGTCCGGACAAAATAAATGTGAATCCTGACTTTATTAAGTCAAATTATTTAACATGTTCAAATCAAAATGTAAAGAAAATAATAACAAAGATTTATGATGGGAAACAGATGGTTATCCACCACAAAGTTGCAAGTAGAATTTCGAAAACTCGCTGTATTTATATACCTGTCCCTTTTCGAGAACGACCTACCATAAATCTTTATTATCATGTTATTAAATAATTTGACTTAATAAAGTCAGGATTCACATTTATTTTGTCCGGACTATAAATCCAGTGAACAAAAAACAGTCCCCTTGACAACCGATTTAGGTCATAAAATGTCAACATTTTTTATCAGTTTTCGAAAAAGTAGTTTTTTTGAGCAAGTGCTTAATATAAATGGATAGCGTGAATATTTATATTTGCAGTAAAGGCGCGTAACGTGAGCGTTCCACATTTGGTGAACATTTAGTAAAATCGGTGAACAAGCAACAGTAAAACAGTACGAAACATTGCTATTTTGGTGACGCTGTTCTCATTTTCCAAAATATCATTATTTGGTGTCCACTAAGAATTTTTGATGTTAATTTAATTTTTTGGAGGACAGCGCTAGGGGTGTATAATTTAATTTGGTGCACATTATATTAATACCCCTTTTTAATTGATACACCGGACTATAATTAAAAAATGGACTTTATCTATTTTTCTAACACTAATATCTTATACTGTTTCCATGGTGCATTTGAGCTCACACCTTATGTTTCCCATAAAATACGCTTCTCTCTATAAGACACGTCGTCAATAGCAACGTATCTTATAGTTATAGAGTCATAAAATACGCTCACACACATCATTCAAGTAACATTTTATTCATCATTTTTACAGTAATTATCACAAAATTGAAAAGTACAATTATTGAATTGGAACTGCCACATTAGCTTCGTGCTCTTGTTCCTAACATCTTCTTCTTTAACTTCTGCTGTTTCATCCAATGCACGTGCCCGGCCATCGAAAACTGGCAATCTTTACATTTTCTTCAAATGATTCTTGCCGTAGTGTGAATTAACTTTTAATGAAGTTCTACACGCTTACCCCATATCAAGAAAAGCCAAAATGACATCTTCCGTTACCTCCGTGATGCTTTTTTTATTGTTCCGGCCTTGAAACGAAACGTACACCTTTTCGTATGCACTTTTAGACTTCATTGGTAACAAATTGCCCCTTTTTTCTTATTTCTTCTGGAACGTTTTGGCACATTTCAACGACGAAAATTGTTTTTTTCCAAATTTGTTGATATTATTACCATAGTACCCACGGCAACCTCTGCATTTTGTGTATTGTGACGCGCCTCGAATAATTTTTGAATTTATTAAATTATTTCTAATAAGATGTTAGTGTTAGAAAAAATCTTGAAGACAACGCGTGTTTTATAGTTTAAAAATCTCGATCTATTAAATCCTCGCTCCCTGCGGTCGCTCTGATTTAAACTACGATCTCGATTTTTAAATCGTCTATAAAACTCTTGTTGTGTTAATAGCTATACCATATTTCTTTGATCCATAATACAACTTTTTTCGCACTCTATCACAAGTCGTAGTCTATAGTCGACTCAAGTTGCAAAAAACCACTTGTCATTTGCAACAGCATTTTTTCAATATTTTTGAACCAAATAAAGGCACAAAGGTACCAGAAAATCATAGTTTGGATTAAATATTTTCCATATAAGTACAGTTTTAAAGTAATTTCAAACGACTAATGCCATAAAATTGCTGTTGCAAATCCAAATTGGTTTTTTGCAACTTGAGTCAAATTTAGATGAACGCACTACACTGAATATTGGTTTGGTAACAAATGTTTTTAAATTATCCAGCTTTATGTCTTTATATTCTTATAATTTCCTCCTCTCTCTTTTCTACTCTTTACAACATTAAATTTTATTATTAATTATGTTTAAATGAAACATTCTTAATTTTTTATAATAGTTTTATTTCTTTATTCTATACATAAGAAAAAATTAATCATTACATACATTGTTTTACTACATTGATATTATATTTTTAAAAAAATTCTTCTGCTTGATCCCGTTAGGGTCCCATTTCCCGAATGTGACAGCTCTGATGATTGTTGCGGTGTTGATGATTGTTGGAGTGGTGGTTGTGGTGTTGACTGTTGTGGTAAATGATCATTTGAGGAATGTAATGAATCACAAAATTCATTATAATCATGATGATTATATGATAAATTTTGATAAGTTTCCTCTCCTCTACACCGCCATAAATGTCTTTTCAAATGTTTCAGTTTTAAACGGTGTCCTTCATTCTTAGGACAAGTCACTCAACGTTCTTCTTCAAGCATCTTGATAAGACTGCTCTGCAGATTCTTCTTTCGAATTATTTATTTCATTTGTACATTATTCGCTTAACCTACACAAGTATTTTGGTTTTACGTCTGTCTTACTGCTTTTGTTGCCGGATTATATGTAAAAATTCGGTCATTAATCAACAAAGCATGTGTCATAGTGTTGGCAGGCATTGGAGTACCAGTATCAAATTCTACTCGTACTGTTACTGCTTGCGTTTGAAAACCTAATTTTTGTTTTGAGCAATCGACAATAATTAAAGGATATCTACATCTTCTGTTGCTTTAATGTGACAATGTAAAGTATTATTATTTGCCTTAATGTCCAGGAAACTTTTTGGAAACAATTTCCCTGTAGCATTTTGTAAATATTTATTTATATCTTGTAGTTGATAACGTCCTGTTGGTATTTTCAACTCTTTATATCCAAAATAAAATTTATTACATCCATCTTGAATATTAGGTATTGGATTATAAACTTCAAAGTTCGTTAAACCCAAAGTGCACTTTTCATTACTCGCATTAAAATCAGACGATAAAATAGATGAACGACCTGTTAATACGAAGAACAGTTTTTCTCGCCACTTTAACTTCAAATGATTATATTATTTATATTGCATGAGTATATAAAAATTTTAAACATAGATGTCCACAGTTATTTGTATCATAATTTTGAAATCTATCATAATTATACGGTGCGATCAATTAAAAAATAAATCGAGTCGGCGTCGGCGTATTACCTTTTTCGCAGATCATGTATAGGTTTTGTTGCCATTTTGTTTTATCCTTTCGTCTCTGTTGTAGAATTACAAATTTTCTGTCGACAAGAAAACTGTAGAAAATTCAAAATTCTTTTTGTACTCATAGCCTTGAAAGCAACGCTTCCAACATCCAACGCTCGCTCCGAAACGAGTGCTTCCCGGTCGACTCGAATGTAAAAATTGCAAAAAACACTGGCCCTTTGAGGCATTCAAAAAAAAATCTGTCTTGATAATAATAAAATTTAGTTCATAAAATACAACTTCCCTGCGTTTTCCTCCATTAAAAAATGACGGAAAAATTTATAATCGTTGAAAATTGTTCCTACAAAATTCACAAATTATTGCAAAAATTGAAATATCAAGTGAAGCAATTGTTTCCAATAACCAAAGATCACTGCCTACTTGGTTTTATGTTCATTTATGTTTAATGTATTAAAACAAAAAAATTTTATTTAATTTTCGTGCAAAAAATATTGTACGAACCACTTGCGTGAAGACATCTTCCGTTCATTCGCGCATTAATTAAAGGCACTCGCTCCTTCGTCGCTCGTGCTTTAAAAAATGCGCTCATGCGGGAACATCGTCTTCCCGCACTTGGTTCGTAAATAACTATTCTGTCGGAACAATAACATTTTGATTGTCTCTAACAAAATATTTACAATAATTAAATCGACGCTTTCATAAAACATTCGTTCTTAACTCTTCTCGAAGAGTAATTGATATTGATAAGGATTTGGTCACTACACAACTCCGATTTAAACCCTATTGAACTGTTGCAGAGGTTTTATCAAATGTCGCGACCGACTGTTTTATTAAATAAAATTATATCTAAAAATTTATATTTTTTGGTGTTCAAGCAGATTCTGCTTGAAAATTGGACACAATATCGTTGGAAGTCACCCAAAAAATCAAGCCAAATTACCTCAAAAGCACCCTAAAAACCTTACAAAATCCCTTGTTTTTATACACCCCAAAATGACTTTCTACTTTTGGACCAGGGTGCTTGGCACATGGAAAAATAGTTTAAAATCACCCAAAATGAAACAAAATTACCCCGAAAGCACTCAAAAATCCTTACAAAACCTCTTGTTTTTAGATACCCCAAATTGGGTTTTTACTTCTGGACCAGGCGAATTGGGCACATAAAAAATCGTTAAAAATCACTGAACATACAGGGTATAATCGAAATACACGGAATATTTTTAACCACGAGGTACTGGCTTCATGTAGAATTCGAAAAAAATATTTAAAAAAATCTATGTCAAAAAATAAACTGACATTTAATTTTTGAGGTACAATTTTTTATAGTTGCTTTTAGTCTTCTACGTTGTCCCACAACTTGGTAGGTAAAATTTCGGCACATTTTTAAAATACACCTTTGTATTTTATAAAATGTACGCCAATGCGACGTAACCTCTAGGAAATATGCTGTAAAACAAGGAAACCGCATTGCTGTACGTTTTATAAAACATGATATACAAGGGTGTATTTTAAATGTTAATTTATTTTTTGACATAGAATTTTTTAAATATTTTTTCCAAGTTCTACATGAAGTCAGTAGCCCGTGGTTAAAATTATTCCGTGTATTTCTATTACACCCTGTATAATTAAAATTTGACATGAGATGAAAAGTATTCAAATTATACCTGATTTTCACTTTTATGATGGATAAATGTCAATATATCAATAGTTATTAATACATCTTTCTTGTAGGATCCAAAATAAATTAGTATTTCTAGACCAATATGTAATTTGAGTAATTACAAAATGATTAAAAATTACTGACAAAGGGGCTAAAATCGTATTAAAATACCTGATTTTGTAGACATCCTAAAATATCATTTCATTTTTGGACCAATCTGAAACCATCAAAAAACATTCAAAACCTGTTAAAATCTATCCATTTTAAAAAAGTACCCCAAAATCACCATAAACGACCCTTGGAGTTTAACACCTCCGGTGTAATCGCATAAAAACTGAGACAAAATCTCCCAATCGCAATATTTCGTGACAAAAAAAAAAAGTTTGATTTTTTCTATTAAACCCAAAAACCAGAACCTAACAACTGAATAAATCGATTCCAAAATGAGAGGATACTTCTAAAAAACGGTCAAAAATAGAAGATTATATCATTAAGAGTAGAAGTGAGTCTTTTGGTGATAATCCCGGAGATTGAAGACTGGGCGAAGTACAAAATAACAGCGCTTGGTACAACTTCACACCTCGTTTTATGTTCTTAGATCTCATGGACTATTGTACAGAGTGTCTATAAATGATTGTGGCATCCAAGTAGGCTTTGATTGTGTGCCGACTCTTTCACCAGAAATCGAATAATATTAGCCTGATCTCCGATGTGCAACCCCAGAACAAACTGGTTTTACTGGTTGCCTATTGCGTAGCTTGACAAAATTAATGCTTGCAAAAAAATTTAAAAAAAATAAATTAATGAAATGCATTATTGATAAGTCTCAACACTCTCAACAAATTATGTATTTATTAAACACTTAAGAAGGTGAATAACATCAGTGATTCAGTTAAAAAAGTAACAATATAAATTAAAGGAATGGTTCGAAGTGTCCTCCATTTTGCTTTGAATATTTTCTCAATCTCTTGATGTTACAACAGACGGTAATTTCTTCCATTAACTCGTTTAAATTATTAATTTCTCATTTATACACTTCACTTTTCACATAGCTGAACACAGAAAAGTCAGGTGAACAGATTATTCTGAAACCAATTACAATAATTTATGCAGCTTTCAAGATCATTAAGGAGCAGCTATTGTACAGTTGTATGGATGTAAATGCATGTTCTCCTCTAACAACTTTATAGCATGTAAGTACTGCAATTTGATGAGCCAGTCTAGTAGGTAAGTTCTCGGATGTGCTTCTAAATGATCTCGTATATTTTCAACTACATTTTCCATCACCTTGGGACGACCTGACGATTTCCCCTTTTCAACACTACCGGTAGTAACAAAACGATTAAAAATTCGTTGTATGTGAGCTGTGAGGCACTTTTCTAAAACATTTTGGTGCAGGTACTTAGCTAAAAATTCTTCTTTGCAAGCTTGAACGCTGTATGTCCATTCCTCATCTCTTTTAACACAATTGCAGTAATAAGACATAATAAGAAACTTATTTTGTTCAAGTGTGAAGACTATTTTAGCAATTACTTCTAAAATATTTGTGAGGTTATAAAATTATTCTGTTTTTCAATATAAAAGCAGATACCTAAAGACAATACCTTTGTAACACCACCGGAAATTATCTAGCTCCAACACTACCGGTAGTAACAAAATGATTAACAATTCAAATAATTCGACGTATGTGAGCTGTGTCGGACTTTTCTAAAACATTTTGGTCCAGGTACTTGGCTAAAAATTCTTCTTTGCAAGCTTGAATGCTGTATGTCCATTCCCTGACTCTCTTTTAACACCCTTGCCCGTTGCGGTAATAAGACATCATAAGGAGCTTATTTTGTTCAAGTGTGAACACCATTTTAGCAATTACTTTTAAAATATTTGAGAAGTTGTAAAATTATAAAAACAGATAAAGACAATACCAATACCAATACAATACCAATACGCCCATATATTATAATGATGATTGATAAAAAAATCGGCAACAGTTTTGTTTTGAACCTAGTCGAAATGGGTGCGTTCTCACTTGCTGCACTACTCCTTGTGGTGGTAATTTTTGGCTACTACAAGTGGAAGTATCAATATTGGCGAAAGAAGAAGTTGCCGTTCCTGCAACCGCAGATACCTTTCGGCAACCTCCTTAATCCCCCAAGCACTAAAGAATGTCTTGGAGCGGCGATGGCACGAATCTACAGCGCAATGGTTGGAAACATGGCGGAGGTTATTTCTTCATGTCACCAATGTACGTCCTTGTGGATCTGAACTACATCAAAAACATCCTAACTAAAGATTTTCACTGTTTTACTGATCGTGGGTTCTTCCACAACGAGAAAGATGACCCGATCAGTAACCACATTTTCTTGATGAGTGGAACCAACAAGTGGAAGAGGATGAGAGCAAAACTTACTCCGATTTTTAGCTCCAGTCGGATGAAGCAGATGTTCCAGACTTTAGTCGAGTGCTTGCCTCATCTCTTGTCCAGTTTGGAAGCAGACCGCGTGAAGGACCAACCCACCAACATCAAAGACACCATGAGTTCTTTCACCATGGACGTCATCGGTTCTTGTGTCTTTGGTTTAGATTTGGACATCTTCAATTACGAAAATTCGCCTTTCAGATTCTTTGGCAAAAAAATGTTTACCAGTACTTCTTTCACAATTGTCAAAAGAATCTTCTGTACTATTTTCCCCCAATGTGGCGAAGAGTCTAGGCGTGTGCGCGATCCCCAAGGACGTGTCAGAGTTCTTCATGGGAGTGGTCAAAGATACCGTGAAGTACAGAGAACTAAACAACTACAGTCGTCCAGACTTCATCCAGTTGTTGATCTATTTGAAGAACAGCGGAGATGCTTTGACCGTTGAAGAGATCGCCGCGCAATGCTTCGTCTTCTTTTTGGCAGGCTTCGACACTTCCGCCACTACCCAAACCTTCACTTTGTACGAACTTGCCAAAAACCAAGACATCCAAGAGAGACTCCGCGAAGAAATTTGCACAGTTTTGAGTCACCACGAAGACCGCCTCACTTACGAGGCCATCAAAGACTTGACGTACATGGACCAAGTGGTCGCCGGTGAGTTTTGGTATCTTGTGCGCAAGGAGTAGTTTCTTGTTTCAGAATCTTTAAGAAAGTACCCTCCCAAAGCGTACCTTCTCAGGAAGTGTACCACCGACTACAAGATTCCAGATAGCGACGTAACAATCGAGAAGGATATGGGAGTTGTGGTGCCAGTCATGGGAATCCATCACGATCCGGAGTACTACCCTAATCCTAAAAAATTCGATCCCCAGCGTTTCAACCAAGCCAACAAGAGGTCCAGACCTCAGTATTCTTATTTGCCTTTCGGTGAAGGTCCCAGGAACTGCATTGGTGGGATATAAGATTTTGTGATGTCTAAAAATATACAAATAATGTTTCCACGATTACGTTTTGGTCTGATGCTGTCAAAAGTTGCCCTAACTGTGTTTTTGAAAAATTACAAAGTTACAGTCAATGAGAAGACTAAAGAGCCTTTGGAATTGTTGCCAAATACTTTTATTCTGGCAGTCAAAGGGGACATTTGGTTGGATGTAGAAAAAATATTAATCTTAGTTAAAGAGAAATGAAGTACCAATTTGTTTTGTAGTGATGGAGCTCTAATTAATGACAAATTCCAAGCAAAAAATTTGGGAGTGAATTTAGGAACATTAAACAATTTACTGGACAATATATATGTAATAAACAAAGAAATCAATGCAATCACTGGACAGTAACAGTGCTAATTAATTTTTTCAGCGTTCAGCCAGATTTCTCCTTGAGCAGCTAGAACAAAATTGCGAGGCTGGTACTGCAACGGCTCCATAGTTTTCTTGTTGACAGTAAATTTGTAATTCTTCAGCAACGACACTAGACCCATTTTGGACTGCAACAGACCAAAACGCATACCTAGAAACAACCATTTGAAAAATCTAACTCTTCACAACATCCTAATCATACCAATACAGTTCCTTGGTCCTTCACCGAATGGCATGAAAGCATAATTATGTCTCGACTTCTTGTTCTCATCGGTGAAGCGCTCAGGATCGAATCTTCGAGGCTCAGGATAATATTCTTCGTCGTAGTGGATTCCCATGATAGGAATGAAGACTTGTGTTCCCTTTTCGATGACGACATCCTGGTCAGGAATCTTGTAGTCTTCGACGCACTTCCGGTCAGTGAAGGCTGCCGGAGGATGCAGTCTGAAGGTTTCTGAAACATATTTGGTACTCCACAGCAGACAAAGTACTAATCTTACCGTCGATGACTTGACTGAGGTACTTCATGTCTTGGATCGAGTCGTAGGTCATCTGTTTGTCGTGTTTGTCCAAAACCGAATCAATCTCTCTTCGGAGCGTCTCTTGGACGTCTTCGTTTCTGGCGAGCTCGTAGAGCGCGAAAGTCATCAGAGTTGAGGATGTTTCGAAACCTGCCGCAAAGAAAACCAGAGCTTGCGACGCTAGCTCGTCCATAGATAAAGACTTTCCATCGTGACCATCACCATCTATGTCTTTGTTGTTCTTCAGATTGATGAGCAACTGCATGAAGTCGTTTCGGGTGTAGTTATTCTTCTCTCTGTGGTCAATTGTGTCTTGCACCATGTTCATGATGAAATCCACAACGTCTTTTCTGGAGAAGCTCAAATCCAAGAACTTTGCTACTTCTGGGAAGGTCACAGCAAACAAACGTTTGAAACTTTCCAGTCTTGTCATTTTGAAGAGATTTCTTCCGAACACTCTAAACTCCGAATCCTCTTCTTCTAGTGTGTGACACTCGAGACCAAAAGCGCAAGACCCAATGATGTTAGTAGTGAAACGAGCTAAAATCTCTTTGATGTTGACCGGCTCGTTCTTCTTGTACTCTTCATGCATCATCTTCTGCAGGCCCTCTTGACTCTCCGCCATCACCTGGAACATTGCCTTCATCTTACCAGATGTAAACGTCGGAGTCAACTTCGCTCTCAAATTCCTCCACCTCGTTCCAGACAGATTGAGAAGGTGAGCTTGAAGAGGGTCGTTCTCGTTCACGTAAACATCTCTGTCCATGAAGTACTTGAAGTCTTTGGTCATGATGTTTCTCACATAATCCAGATCCATGGGGATGTAGGTCGGCTTGGTGAAAGTGTAAATCCCTCCATGCTTCCATCCTCTTGTCTTCATCTCCTCGTAAATGTCCTTGAGCGTGATTCCGATGAACTTCTTCCCTCTGATCACGTCCGTCAAGTTACCGAAAGGTATGCGCGGCTCCAGGTACGGCACGTTCCGTCTCTTCCAGTATTGGTACTTCCATTTCCAGAAGGCGATGGTCACGACCAGCACAGCTACAACCACGGTGATGAAATTGCCACCCAGCAAGAAACCCAAACCAAACATGATGATGAGATGTTTGTACTGAGCAAACAAATCTTTGATACTTCATATCTGGCGTTATCACCTGATTATGAGATTACTTGCGTCAAATAGATTACAAGAAAACAAATATTTTGGACGAGTAATCTTCACTAAAAAAGTACTTTGCTCCTAATTTCGCAAACAATAAAAACAACTATGAGCTAGAATTGTATTGGTCTTCGTTTCAACATTACAAACGGAAACACACTAGGTACTATTTTATTTTTGCAGCGTCCAACCAGATTTCTCCTTGAGCAGCGAGTACCACATGATTCGGTTGATAATGCAACGGTTCCCTAGTTTTCTTGTTGACAGTAAATTTGTAGTTCTTCAGCAACGAAACAAGACCCATCTTGGACTGCAACAGACCGAAACGCATACCTAGAAAGTACCATTGCCCAAATCTGTGTCTTCACATGTTTTCAATCATACCAATACAGTTCCTGGGTCCTTCTCCGAATGGCATGAACGCGTAATTGTGTCTTGCTTTCTTGTTCTCATCAGTGAAGCGCTCAGGATCGAATTTCTCAGGCTCAGGGTAGTACTCTTCGTCGTAGTGGATTCCTATGATGGGAATTATGACAGTAGTACCTTTCTCGATGATAACGTCTTGGTCTGGAAGCTTGTAGTCTTCGATGCATCTCCGATTGGTTACTGCTGCTGGAGGATGTAGTCTCAAGGTTTCTGAAACGATTTGGTCTTCATCTGGAAATCAAAAGAAGAGTGTCGTACCGTCGATAACTTGACTCAGATATTTCATGTCCTGGATCGAGTCGTAAGAGATCTGGTTGTTGTGTTTTTCCAAAACTGAAGAAATCTCGTTTCTGAGTGTTTCTTGGATTTGTTGGTGCTTGGCGAGCTCGTACAGTGCAAAGGTCATCAAGGTGGAAGACGTTTCGAAACCTGCAGCGAAGAATACAAGAGCTTGTGATGCTAGTTCGTCCATGGTTAGAGGTTTTCCTTCGTGGCCATCAACATCTACAGATTTGTTGTTCTTCATGCTGATGAGCAACTGCATGAAGTCGTTTCTTGTGAAGTTATTCTTCTCTCTGTACTCGATTGTGTCTTGTACCATGTTCATGATGAAATCAACATTTTGTTTTCTGGAGATGCTCAAATTTAACAGTTTAGCCACTTGGGGAAAATTTCTGGCAAACAAACGCTTCAAGACTTGTAGTTTTGTCACATTGAAGATATTTCTCCCGAAAACTCTAAACGCCGAATTTTCGTCTTCCAGAGCTTTACAATCAAGACCAAAAGCACAAGTTCCAATGATGTTGGTGGTGAAACAAGCCAAAATCTCTTTAATATTAATCGGTTCATTCTTCTTGTACTCTTCGTCCATCTTCTGTTCCAATCCTTCCTGACTCTCCGCCATCACCTGGAACATCCCCTTCATCTTACCAGATGTAAACGTCGGAGTCAACTTCGCTCTCATGTTCCTCCACCTCGTTCCAGAAAGATTCAGAAGATGGGCTTGGAGAGGGTCCTTCTCGTTCACATAGTTGTCCCGGTCCATGAAGTATTTGAAGTCTTTGGTCATGATGTTTCTTACATAATCCAGATCCAGGGGTATGTAGGTCGGCTTGAGGAAAGTGTAAATCCCTCCATGTTCCCATCCTCTACTCTTCATCTCCTTGTATATATTTTTGAACTCGATTCCGAAGAACTTCTTCCCTCTGATCACCTTCTCCATGTTGCCGAAAGGGATGCGAGGCTCCAGGTACGGCACGTTCCGTCTCTTCCAGTATTGGTACTTCCATTTCCAGTAGGCGATGGTCACGACCAGCAGAGCTACCACCACGCTGACCAAATTTCCACCCAAAGTAAACATTACAAGGTGTTTGTTGATACTTCACTAAATTAAATTTTAGACGCCTCATGTATTTATGAGACAAATTAAGTTGCAGCGTCATCTGAGATTACTTTTGTCACCGCAAACAGGAATCAACTGACAAATAAATACTTGAGATAAGCAGGTTTAGGAAAGATGGAACTGTGTGTTCTGCGTTTTAATCAAAATTAGTAATACCAACCATATTAATATAAAGCAAAAACATTTTTTACGTAATACAGTGTGGTGTAGAAGTTGTTGCTTTCATTTTTATCTCTCTTGCAATCACAAATCCGCCAGTCAGCTCTCATAAGGGTCATCTCTTTTTTCAGTGCGTGAGTCAACTCGTTAGTTCCAATCTTTGCCCGCTGTCACAAACAATCTTAACTCATCACAAACTAGCGTTGCAATTCATAATTAGTGTCGTCACAAACTCGTTAGTCCCAATCTTACCTCATCACAAACTCGCATTGCAATTCATAATTAGTGTAGTCACAAACTCATTAGTCCCAATCTTTCCCCGCTGTCACAAATCGCTTTCAACGAACATTCTTCACCTCATCACAAACTCGCGTTGCAATTCATAATTTGTATAGTCACAAACTCGTTAGTCCCAATCTTTCCCCACTGTCACAAACAGTCTTACCTCATCACCAACTCGCGTTGTTGCAATTCATAATTAGTGTAATCACAAGCTCGTTAGTCTCAATCTTTCCCCGCTGGTACAAATCGCTTTCAGCGATCAGTCTTCACCTCATCACAAACTCGCGTTGCAATTCATAATTAGTGTAGTCACAAACTCGTTAGTCCCAATCTTTGCCCGCTGTCACAAACAATCTTACCTCATCACCAACTCGCGTTGCAATTCATAATTAGGGTAACCACAAACTCGTCAGTCCCAATCTTTCCTCGCTGTCACAAACAATCTTACCTCATCACAAACTCGCGTTGCAATTCATAATTAGTGTAGTCACAAACGCATTAGTCCCAATCTTTTCCCGCTGTCACAAATCGCTTTCAGCGAACAGTCTTCACCTCATCACAAACTCGCGTTGCAATTCGTAATTAGTGTAATCACAATGAATTTCTCTCAAACTCGTCAAGATCAGATCTGTTCTTGTCTTCCTTACTCAAGATATTTTCGTTTGAAGGTTTTGCTATCTTTTCCGCGTCACATCCTTCACACCCTCACATTCCTCATCACTTTGTCGACTAGAAATGACTTTTTTGTAAAACTCATTTTGTTTTCTTTATTTTATTACAATTGAGAGCTACAGTTTGTTTTACTTTAATAAAAGCAAAATTTCCTTATGGTTTACATTTTTATGTGATATCCTAGCTTAGAATTCTGTTACTACATCATATTTTTTCAGCATCCAACCAGATTTCTCCCTCAGCTGATAGGAATAAGTGGCCTGGACTGTAATACAAAGGCTCTATAGTTTTCTTGTTGACAGTAAGTTTGTAATCCTTCAGCAACGACACTACACCCATTTTGGACTGCACCAGACCAAAGCGCATACCTAGAAAGCATCATTACCCAAAGCTGTGTCTTCACATGTTTTCAGTCATACCAATACAGTTCCTTGGTCCTTCTCCGAATGGCATGAAGGTATAGTTGGGCCTCGACTTCTTGTTCTCATCTGTGAAACGCTCGGGATCGAATTTCTCAGGCTCAGGGTAGTACTCTTCGTCGTAGTGGATTCCCATGACGGGAATTATGACAGTAGTACCTTTCTCGATGATGACGTCTTGGTCTGGAAGCTTGTAGTCCTTGATGCATGTCCGACTGAGTTGGGCCGCTGGAGAGTGCATTCTTAACGTTTCTAAAACAATTTGTTCTTGTTGTGGTAACGTGAAGAGTAGAGTGACTTACCATCGATGACTTGACTCAAGTACTTCATGTCTTGGATCGAGTCGTAAGTCATTTGTCCGTTATGTTGTTCCAAAACCGAATTGATCTCTCTTCTGAGCTTCTCTTGGATGTCTTCGTGTCTGGCAAGCTCGTACAAAGCAAAAGTCATCAAAGTTGAAGACGTTTCGTAACCTGCAGCGAAGAAAACTAGAACTTGTGACGCTAGTTCGTCCATACTTATAGACCCTCGATTGTGACCATCACCATCTGCATCCTTGAGATTGATGAGCAACTGCATGAAGTCCTTTCTGGTGTAGTTATTCTTCTTCCTGTAGTCAATCGTGTCTTGTACCATCTTCATGACGAAATCAACATTTTCCTTCAGACTGAATTTCAAATTGATCAATTTTGCGACTAGAGGAAAAGTCACTGAGAGTAAACGTTTGAAGCTTTCCAGTCTCGTGGTAACGAAAATATTTCGTGTGAAAACTCTAAACGGTGAATCTTCATCTTCTAGAGCTTGACAGTCAAGCCCAAAAGCACAAGTCCCAATCACGTTAGTGGTGAAACAAGCTAAAATCTCTTTGATGTCGATCGGTTGGTTCTTCTTGTACTCTTGGTACATCTTCTGCTGCAATTCGTTCTCACTCTCTGCCATCACCTGGAACATCGCCTTCACCTTACCAGATGAAAACGTGGGAGTCAGCTTTCCTCTCATGTTCTTCCACCTCGTGCCAGAAAGATTAAGAAGGTGGGCTTGAAGAGGCTCGCGCTCGTTCACAAAGACGTTCCTGTCCATGAAGTACTTGAAGTCTTTGGTGGTCACGTTTCTTACGTAGTCCAAGTCTAGGACTATGTAGATGGGTCTGGTGAAAGTGTAGATCCCTCCGTGTCTCCATCCTTTGCTCTTCATTTCCTTGTAGATCTCGGCGAGTCTGATTCCAAGCAACTGCTTCCCTCTGATCACCTCCTCCATGTTACCGAAGGGGATGCGAGGCTCCAGGTACGGCACGTTCCGTCTCTTCCAGTATTGGTACTTCCATTTCCAGTAAGTGGTGGTCACCACCAGCAAGGCTACCACCACACCGATTGAATTTACATTTAGTAAGGAACCAAGAGCAATCATGACAAGATGTTTTCGGATACTTCACTGAACTTAATTTCAAATGGCTGATTCTTTTATCAGACTGAAGTAAATTGCATCGTTATTTAAGATTATTCGCGTCACCCTTTGTTATTTTTTAATTGATTTTATCGTACCATTAACTATTATGATCACTTTATGTTGCACATTTTATTGATAATTATGAAGACCATAATATCCAAATAACTCAACTACGTACCTTAGTTACTACTTATGTGTGTTTTTTGAACAAAAATATGATTATCGCTTGGTAATAATGACATTCACTTTTCCATCGAAAGTTTGAAAAGAATGATTTACAAAAACTATGATGAATTGCAACTACCATAAACAATTGACTCTTGTTTTAAGCGTAATTTGATAATACTTGTAGCATGAGCAAGCAATGATTGTGCAATTTTGGAGTATATTAAAACGCCTTAATGTCCACAATTTTGCTTTGTTTTTGGCATTTTTGGCAAATCTATTTGACACGAGTAGACAATGATGGTGCACTTTTATAGCCTATTAAAGCAACTTACCATCCGCAACTTGATTCAGTTTTCTCTCTGTGTTAGTACCACCCACTGCAACAATGATTGTCTTCGATTCCTTGGCTGGCGATTTGATCGGTGTTGTTTTAGCAGTATCGATAGTGTTGATCACTTTTTGTAAATGGACTCATCAGTATTGGAAGAGACGAAATTTGCAATTTTTGGAACCGACAGTACCATTTGGTAATGTTAGGGACTCGATCAGAGGTAAAGAAAATTTTGGAGTAACAATCAAACGTCTGTACGGACAAATGAAAGCGAAAGGATGGAAACATGGAGGGATTTATGTTTTGACGTCACCGAACTATATTCCTGTCAATCTGGATT
This sequence comes from Tenebrio molitor, assembly GCF_963966145.1. Classification (NCBI taxonomy): domain Eukaryota; kingdom Metazoa; phylum Arthropoda; class Insecta; order Coleoptera; family Tenebrionidae; genus Tenebrio; species Tenebrio molitor. The sequence continues at coordinate 2,914,677 of NC_091049.1, forward strand.
ACGTCAAGAATATCATGGCCAAAGATTTCCAGTATTTCGTCGACCGTACTAATTATCTGAACGAGAAAGAAGATCCTCTCAATGCCCATTTGGTCAACTTGGGAGGTACCAAGTGGAGGAATATGAGAACCAAACTTACTCCAACTTTCACATCTGGTAAAATGAAGATGATGTTCCAAACACTAGCTGATTGTCAGGTTAACCTGTTGAAGAAAGTCGACGAAGAGTGCGCAATGAAGAATCCACTTGACATCAAAGAGCTTCTGGCGTGTTTCACCACTGACATCATCGGTTCTTGTGCGTTTGGTCTCGACTTCAACTCCTTCGAACAAGAAAACTCACCGTTTAGACTCTACGGGAAAAAAGTATTCACCACTACAAGACTTCAACGTCTCAAGAAGACACTTTGTGTGAATTTTCCGGAGCTTGCTTTGTACTTCAATATCTCGACACAACCAAAAGACATAACAGATTTCTTCATAAACGTGGTCAAAGATACAATAGATCACAGAGAGAAGAAGAAGTACACCAGAAATGATTTCATGCAGTTGTTGATCGATATGAAGAATGGCAAGCAAGAAGGTGGTGGTTCTGATGGAAAATCACTAACATTGGAAGAAGTCGCAGCTCAAAGCTTCGTCTTCTTCCTGGCGGGATTCGAGACTTCTTCGACTCTGATGACGTTCGCATTGTACGAACTTGCTCGCCATCCTGACATACAAGAAAAGGTCAGATCTGAAGTTGAGACGGTTTTGGCGAAATATGATGGAAAAGTGAGCTACGATGCCATCCAAGACATGAAGTACTTGAACCAAGTGATCGATGGTGAGGTGCTTTGAGTCAGAAAGTATAATTTTGACTGATTTGTTGCAGAAACTTTGAGAATGCACCCGCCTGTGCCTGCAGTCAACAGGAAGTGCGTCAAAGACTATAAAGTACCAGATGAAGATCTCGTCATCCAGAAAGGTACCACTGTTGTGATACAGATCTTAGGGATACATTACGACGCCGAGTACTATCCCGAGCCCGAGAAATTTGATCCTGATCGATTCAGCGACGAGAACAAAAGGCGAGACACACTTATTCCCATCTTGCTTTCGGTGAAGGTCCGAGAATCTGTATTGGTGAGTTAAAAATGACATTGAGAACTCGTCTTGAGACACATTTCCAGGAATGCGGTTCGGACTGATGCAATCAAAGGTCGGCTTGAGTTGTTTGCTCAAAAATTATAGATTCACGGTGAACAGGAAGACCCAAGAACCATTGAAGATGCAGCCAGATGACTTTATCTTGTCTGCGGTCGGAGAAGTTTGGCTGGATGCTCAAAAAATATGATTTGTGATGCAAAATGTAGATTTTATAATTGTTGTTGTAAAAAGTATTATTTCAAATAAAGTGGTTTCTAGTCAACCTCACAAGTAAACCTGATGTTGTGTTAAATGTTAAGAAAAATCTTATTTATTACAAAAATAAGAGTACAATTTTAATTTGCGAATTTATCCTTCATATCTTTAACTACTCCAATGAAACTAGTATGACGCTTCGCCTTTTTCAAAAATGGCTTCCGCGTGACCTTGAGGCTTCACACTTTTGTATCAGTACTTGATAATCTTGTTTCATTTTTCTTCAGTGCGGCTAGACGACGGATCAACAAAAATGATTACAAAAATCACAATTTTATTATTCAGTTTTATTAAATGAAAGAAGAAAACACAAAATAAAAATAATATCTAGACAATTCTAGGAAGTTTATTGCGAAGTGTTTATTCGTTATCAATATTGCAGTACTTTCAAATGTCTTTATTTGATAAAGAGGAAAAGAAGTATTGACTGTAGAACGAATTCTGTGAAAATACGTCCAAAAAACACACATAGAGATTAATTGAACAAATACTAATTATCGAGAACTACACTTTAATTAGATCAGTAAATAGTTATTTGTATCGCGCGTTCAAATGAAATCTTGGGCTGAGTAGGCGTTGGAAAAAGTAAACCGTTTAGAACAGTGTAAAATTTGAATTTCCCGCCGTTTGACACCAATGACATTTGTTTATTTTTAATCGGAACATAATTGAACATGTTTGTTTTCAGCAAAAGGTGCCCGTAGATATTTGCTTCGAGAATAGGAATCGTTAAATTATTCTCTTTTTAATGTAATACATTGCAAAGAAAGAAAAAAAATTGGAATGGAGCCGAGTCGAAGACCCGGCCTAGTAACTTACCCGACATCAATTTAAACCAATTTGAATTGACCCGAGATACCTACCTTGTCCGTGTTAACCCACATAAGTCGTCTTCTAATTCTCGCAAATAGTAAATATCATTTCCAACATAAAAATACATGCCCTTTCAACTGGTAATGTCAAATTTCCATGTCACCTCATTATTTTTTCGAGCAACCCCCACCCTCTTCCACCCCTCGTAGCCGGATTGACACCAAACTCTATTCGGTGGTCACTATTACAGAGTTATTTCCAATGGCAAGATCCGAGATTTTTTTGTTAAAAGTTTCAGCAGTTATCGCCGTTGATCTATGAAGACGTAAATTACTTCATAAGTCCGCCATATTGGAAAAATCCGCAAATGGTAAACATCGTTTCCGACATAAAAACACATGCCCTTTCAAATGGTAAAGTCAAATTTCCATGTTCCCTTACAATTTTTTCGACCTACCCCCACCCTCTTCCACCCCCCGTGGTCCGATTGACACCAAAAGCTTTTCAACTCGAGAGACCACGGGTAAGTTTGTGTTGGTCAAATTTGAAAGCAATCGGTCAAAGTGTTTTTGAGTAATCGTGGGAGAACGAAAAGTGGGACAGACAGACGCACAGACAGACGCACGGACAGACATCATTCTAAAAACTTCATAAACGTGTTCAGAGGACCTCAAAACGTAAAGATCTGATGAAATTAGCAATTCGAAATTTTGGACCGATCACAATAACTTACCTACCTTTGGTCGGGTAAGTTAAAAAGAAATATTTTTAGGCTTTAGATTTTAGGTTAGCTGTCAACACGCTCAAATTAATTTACGCTTTAAAAAAGCACAACAATTGGCGGTTTCCAACGCCTTCCCAGCCCAGGATTTCATTTGAACGCGTGATACAACAAGTTATGAAAGTCATACCTACTTTTTTTCATGAATTTGCAGTTTGATTAACGAGGGCGTAGTCCGAGTTAATTGAGCAAATACGTGAAAAAAAGAGACTTTCATAACTTGTTGTGCACACTATTTTTTTGCATATCGATGTAAGTTGGGAAATTTGGTCTAAAAGGATTTATGAAAAATTACAAAAAAAATAGGTATGCACAAAATAAAAATAATTTCGGAACAATCTTGTTTATTACGAAGTCTTTATTCATTATCAGTGTTGGGGTACTTTCAAATGTCTATAATATCTGATAACCAGGAAAAAAAACTCTTGACTTTAGAAAGAATTCTGTGAAAACACGACCAAAATAGTTATCAGCGTGTACACTGCTAAGTCAACAGCAGATTTATTTTTTGCAAGTTATACGCAGAGAATATTTGAACAAATGTTAAAGAAATTGTAAATTCTCTGTGTCTGTTACTTGACCTGTAACTTACTGTTACTGATTCAGGATTAAATAATAATAAAATAAATATTATTACCACTATTGCTTAGTTTTATTTATTTTTAGTTGAAATGATTCACCGAGGACTACTTGCTTAAAGTATTTATTTTATTAACATTGTGATAGACAGTTGAGTGGTCCGCTTGACGTACTTAATCCGTGATGATAACGCAACTCATGTAACGATTATAAAATAGTACTTATCTCGAGTCTGATTCAGTCAAGTGTCAACAACCGCTCCACCATGTCCGCTCTCGGCTCTTATCTGTTGGCTAACTTGGTCAGTGTGTTGGTAGCTCTGGTGGTCGTAACAATCGCCTTCTGGAAATGGAAGTACCAATACTGGAAGAGACGCAACGTGCCGTACCTGGAGCCTGGCATCCCCTTCGGCAACATGGAGGATGTGATCAGAGGAAAGAAATTCGTCGGAATCACTCTCAAAGGTCTCTACAAAGAGATGAGGAGTCGAGGATGGAAGCACGGAGGGATTTACACTTTCACCAAGCCGAGCTACGTCCCTTTGGATCTGGATTACGTGAGGAATATAATGACCAAAGACTTCAAGACTTTTATGGACAGGGACATTTACGTGAACGAGAAGGACCCCCTTCAAGCCCATCTTCTTAATCTGTCTGGAACGAGGTGGAGGAATATGAGAGCGAAGTTGACTCCGACGTTTACGTCTGGTAAGATGAAGGCGATGTTCCAGGTGATGGCGGAGAGTCAGAAAGGTCTGCAGAAGAAGATGGACGAAGAGTACAAGAGGAATCAAGCGATCAATATCAAAGAGATACTGGCTTGCTTCACCACAAACATCATCGGGTCTTGTGCTTTTGGACTCGACTGTCAAGCACTAGAAGATGAAGATTCGGCGTTTAGAGTGTTTGGAAGAAAGATCTTCACGGTGTCAAAACTGCAAACCTTCAAGCGTCTCTTCGCTGTGACATTCCCTCAGCTCGCAAAACTCTTAAATTTGAGTCTCACAAGGAAAGAGCAAAGCAACTTCATCACCAACATGGTACAAGACACCATCGAGTACCGAGAGAAGAACAACTACACCAGAAACGACTTCATGCAGTTACTCATCAATCTGAAGAACAACAAGTCTCAAGATTTTGAGGGTCACGACGGAAAGCCTCTATCTCTGGACGAGGTAGCTTCACAAGCACTAGTTTTCTTCGTAGCCGGTTTTGAAACGTCTTCAACGCTGATGACTTTTGCTTTGTACGAGCTTGCCAGACACGAGGACATCCAAGAGAAGCTCCGAAGAGAGATTAATTCAGTTTTGGAACAACATAACGGACAAATGACTTACGACTCGATCCAAGACATGAAGTATCTGAGTCAAGTCATCGACGGTAAAACACCTTCCTTTTGACATTTTTTTGGAAGTAACAAATCGATTCCAGAGACCTTGAGGATGCACCCTCCAGCGACCCAAACCAACAGGAAGTGTCTCGAGGACTACAAGATTCCCGGCCAGGATGTCATCATCGAGAAAGGGACGACTGTCATAATTCCCATCATGGGAATCCACTACGACGAAGAGTATTATCCTGAGCCTGAGAAATTCGATCCTGAGCGCTTCACTGATGAGAATAAGAAGTTGAGACACAACTTTGCTCACCTCCCGTTTGGTGAAGGACCGAGGAACTGTATTGGTAGGGTAAAGATACTAGGAAGAGGTACGTTTTTGTAATCTGATGATTTGCAGGTATGCGTTTTGGTTTGCTGCAGTCCAAGATGGGTCTAGTGTCGTTGCTGAAGAACTACAACTTTACTGTCAACAAGAAAACTATAGAACCGTTGCAATATAAGCCAAACCACTTTGTTCTAGCTGCTCAAGGTGATATCTGGCTGAATGCGGAGAAAATTGAAAACATATGAGATAAGATAAGCATAAATCTTGCAGATAACGCTCGAGCTAAAACATTATTTTTTTTGCATATCGTAGTGAAAGTGGCACTTCCTTACACGAAAAATCGTAGTGAAAGTAGTACTTTTTGCATCATTTTATCCCATCCCCTTGGAGATTATTTCTATTTTTTTTTGTGTAATTTTTCATAAATCCTTCTAGACCAAATTTGTCAACTTACATCGATATGCAAAAAATAGTGTGTACAACACGTTATGAAAGTCTCTTCACTTATTTGCTCAATTAACTCGGTCTACGCCCTCGTTAATCAAACTGCAAATTCATGAAAAAAAGTATGACTTTCATCATAACTTGTTGTACAAATAACTATTTACTGATCTAATTAAAGTGTAGTTCTCGATAATTATTTTATTACAATTTTTTTAGTATTTGTTCAATTATTCTTTATGTGTGTTTTTTGGACGTATTTTCACAGAATTCGTTCTACAGACAGTACTTCTTTTCCTCTTTATCTAATATAGACATTTGAAAGTACTGCAATATTGATAACAAATAAACACTTCGCAATAAACTTCCTAGAATTGTCTAGATATTATTTTTATTTTGTGTTTTCTTCTTTCATTTAATAAAACTGAATAATAAAATTGTGATTTTTGTAATCATTTTTGTTGATCCGTCGTCTAGCCGCACTGAAGAAAAATGAAACAAGATTATCAAGTACTGATACAAAAGTGTGAAGCCTCAAGGTCACGCGGAAGCCATTTTTGAAAAAGGCGAAGCGTCATACTAGTTTCATTGGAGTAGTTAAAGACGTGAAGGATAAATTCGCAAATTAAAATTGTATTCTTATTTTTGTAATAAATAAGATTTCTCTTGACACTTAATACAACATGAGGTTTACTTGTGAGGTTGAAGAGAAACCACTTTATTTGAAATAATACTTTTTACAACATCCAATTTGCATCACAAATCATATTTTTTGAGCATCCAGCCAAATTTCTCCGACCGCAGACAAGATAAACTCATCCGGTTGCATCTTCAATGGTTCTTGGGTCTTCCTGTTCACCGTGAATCTATAATTTTTGAGCAAACAGCTCAAGCCGACCTTTGATTGCATCAGTCCGAACCGCATTCCTAGAAATGTGTCTCAAGACGAGTTCTCAATGTCATTTTTAACTCACCAATACAGATTCTCGGACCTTCACCGAAAGGAAGATGGGAATAAGTGTGTCTGGCCTTTTTGTTCTCGTCGCTGAATCGATCAGGATCAAATTTCTCGGGCTCAGGATAGTACTCGGCGTCGTAATGTATCCCTAAGATCGGTATTATAACAGTGGTACCTTTCTGAATGACGAGATCCTCATCTGGTACTTTATAGTCTTTGACGCACTTCCTGTTGACTGCAGGCACAGGCGGGTGCATTCTGAAAGTTTCTGCAACAAATCAGTCAAAATTGAATTTTTTGACTCAAAGTACCTCACCATCGATCACTTGGTTCATGTACTTCATGTCTTGGATGGCATCGTAGCTCACTTTTCCATCATATTTCGCCAAAACTGTCTCAACTTCAGATCTGACCTTTTCTTGTATGTCAGGATGGCGAGCAAGTTCGTACAATGCGAACGTCATCAGAGTCGAAGAAGTCTCGAATCCCGCCAGGAAGAAGACGAAGCTTTGAGCTGCTACTTCTTCCAATGTCAGTGATTTTCCGTCAGAAACACCACCCTCTTGTTTGCCATTCTTCATATCGATCAACAACTGCATGAAATCATTTCTGGTGTAGTTCTTCTTCTCTCTGTGATCTATTGTATCTTTGACCACGTTTATGAAGAAATCTGTTATGTCTTTTGGTTGTGTCGAGATGTTGAAGTACAAAGCGAGCTCTGGAAAATTCATACAAAGTGTTTTCTTGAGACGTTGAAGTCTTGTAGTGGTGAATACTTTTTTCCCGTAGAGTCTAAAAGGTGAGTTTTCTTGTTCGAAGGAGTTGAAGTCGAGGCCAAACGCACAAGAACCGATGATGTCAGTGGTGAAACACGCCAGAAGCTCTTTAATGTCAAGTGGTTTCTTCATTGCGCACTCTTCGTCGACTTTCTTCAAGAGGTTAACCTGACAATCAGCTAGTGTTTGGAACATCATCTTCATTTTACCAGATGTGAAAGTTGGAGTAAGTTTGGTTCTCATATTCCTCCACTTGGTACCTCCCAAGTTGACCAAATGGGCATTGAGGGGATCTTCTTTCTCGTTTAGGTAATTAGTACGGTCGACGAAGTACTGGAAATCTTTGGCCATGATGTTCTTGACGTAATCCAGATTGACAGGAATATAGTTCGGTGACGTCAAAACATAAATCCCTCCATGTTTCCATCCTTTCGCCTTCATTTGTCCGTACAGACGTTTGAATGTTACTCCTAAATTTTCTTTACCTCTGATCGAGTCTCCAACATTGCCAAATGGTATTGTCGGTTCCAAGAATTGCAAATTTTGTCTCTTCCAATACTGATGAGTCCATTTACAATAGGTGATCAACACAATCGATAGCGCTAGAGTAACACCGATCAAATCTCCAGTCAAGGAATCGGAGACAATCATCGTTGCAGTGGGTGGTATTAATACAGACAAGAAACTGAATCAAGTTGTAGATGGTAAACTGCTTTAATAGGCTGTTAAAGTGCACCATCATTGCTTACTCATGATTAAATCTTTAATCTTTGTCAAATAGATGTGACTAGAGTGACAAAAACAAAGCAAAATTGTGGACATTAAGGCTTTTTAATGTACCCAAATATTGCACCATCATTGCTTGGTCATGCAACAAGTATTATCAAACTACGCTTAAAACAAATCAATTGATTGTCATAGTTGCAACTCATTCTGGTAAACCAGAACATTTCAAATTTTGCAACTACATGATTTTCCTTGACGTTGATTTCTAAGAAAAGTGATAGACAAGACTTTATGAGATTTATTTATTCAGGTGGTACCAAAATACAAAAAATACTTTATATTGTTTTAGCATCTAACCATATTTCTCCATCAGCTGCCAAGATCACGGAATTGACTTTCATCTTGAGGGGTTCTATGGTTTTCTTGTTGACTGTGAATTTGTACTTCTTCAGCAAAGAGGTGAGGCCTACTTTTGTCTGCATGAGACCGAACCGCATTCCAATGCAGACTCTCGGACCTTCTCCGAAAGGAATATGAGAGTAGTGATGTCTCAAATTCTTATTCTCCTCAGTGAAGCGCTCAGGATCGAATTTCTCGGGATCTGGGTAGTACTCTTTATCGTAGTGAATCCCTAGTATGGACAGTACCACAGTGGTACCCTTCTCAATGATAATATCTTCGTCGGGAATCTTGTAGTCTTTGACGCATTTCCTAGTAAGGAACGGCACCGGTGGGTACTTTCTCAAAGTTTCTGCAACGATAATTTCAGATTATGTTCTCAAAAAATAAAAACTCACCATTGATGACCTGATTCATGTACTTCATGTCTTGGATGGACTCATAGGTAATTTTTCCTTCGTGTTTGGCCAAAACTGTCTCAATTTCTTGCCTGACCTTGTCTTGGATGTCCTGGTGTTTGGCAAGTTCGTACAAAGCGAAAGTCATCGTGGTGGACGAGGTCTCGAAACCTGCCACAAAGAAGACAAAGCTTTGGGCAGCGATTTCCTCGATCGTCAAGGTTTTGCCGTCGTGCTTGTATCCATCTTCCTCCGCCAACTCATTGTTCTTCAGATCGATGAGCAGCTGCAAGAAGTCTTTACGCGTGTAGTTATTCTTCTCTCTGTAGCTCACAGTGTCTTTGACAACTTTCATAAAGAAATCTGCAATGTCCTTTGGCAGTCCCCTGAAACCTAGAACCCTCGCTAGTTCGGGGAAATTCGATTTAAATGTACCCTTCACAGCTCTCAATTTGCCTCCACTGAAGAGTTTCTTCCCGTAGACTCTGAAAGGAGAATTCTCTTGTTCGAAGGTTTTGAAATCCAATCCAAACGCACAGGAGCCGATGATGTCAGTAGTGAAGCACCCCAAGATTTCTTTAACATCCAAAGGTTCTTTCTTCTCACACTCTTGCAGCATCTTCTTTTGCAGATTAACTTCGCAATCGACCAGAGTCTGGAACATCATCTTCATTTTGCCAGACGTGAAGGTCGGTGTTAGCTTCGTCCTCAGATTCCTCCATTTGATACCACCGATAGCAAACAAGTGGGCACTCAACGGGTCATCTTTCTCGTTATAGTAGAAACCTCGATCTACAAAGTGTTCGAAGTCTTTGGCCATTATGTTTTTGACGTAATCTAGACTGATGGGGAAGTATACAGGAGACATGACGAAGAAGATTCCTCCATGTTTCCAATTCCTCTTCTTCATCTCGTCGTAGATGTGGTGCATGGTCACCCCAAGAGTGTCTTTGCGTCTAAGAGGATTGATTAGGTTACCGTAGGGTATGCGTGGTTCCAAAAACGACAAATTCTTGCGTTGCCAGTATTGATATATCCACTTGTAATAGCCGATGGTGATGGCCACAAGAGCCACCACTATGCCGATTAAATCAGCGCTTACACTCTCGAAGATGAACATCTTCAGAGGAGTTTGTTGCGACTGCGATACGGTTTGTGCAAGACGTACATATGAAGCATCAGATTATTACAATTGAAACAAACAGATTTGTTGTGTCATTGTTTTGCAAGAGATAACGTTAAGTCACCGGATTTTTGTAAAAGAGTAAATATGTATAAACAAATCTGCAAGTCGTTGTTATATACCAAAATTGAACTATAAAATGAATGGAAAAAAACAATAAATTGTGAAATTCGCAAATAATTGAATGGTTCAACCAATATCACTAGTTTAGACAGTATCTGTTGCCTCAGATTTTTTTACCATTTCCGAGTAATTCTTGTCTGCTATTGCCGATCTCGAAATGAATGGTGGACATTTTGAGCATCTTCTTTAACTTTTTAGAACCACCATTTGTTGTTTGCTTTACGACTTCCGCCCAATAATAAATTTGTATTAATAATTGCGGGCTATACGATGACAACTTTTATTAAATTTATTGACATTATTCTTAACCTACATTTTTGACAGTGCAATAATGTGCTAAATTTCACAATAAAATACAGTCGACCAGATATTTTGAGTGGAATGGTGTAATATTTTTGGAAACCAAGCAACGCCCTCATTCATTCTGTTCTTCCCTAGTTTTTCCGCGCTTGACTAACGGGATTGGTGGATTTGATATGCTTCTAACTCGATTAAAAAAGCAGATAAGAAAAAAGAATAAGTCTTTCCAGTAGTGTTATTGATGTCGGCACAAGTCAGTTTCCTCTGGGGCGTGAGTTGTGCCACACCCTGTATAAGATGTAGAATTTGTAAATAGTAGAAACTTAGACTTAGATAAGTAAGTAAGTAAGAGACAAATAAAACGCTCAACAAAAGTTATAGTAATTTTTTCTCTCGCAACAAGACAAGAATAAAGACGTCTAACACAAAACGTCCAATTCTGTCGCAACAACCCAACACAAAACAAAGGGGTTACAGTCCTAACAATTATCGAGCTCGTTTTGTGAAAATCGTTGAGGTGTTGATGGTGAATAGTCAAATTTAGAATCGTTTCTTGTTTCTGAAAAATCGTCATCTACTGAAGTTTGTAAAATTTGCTCAGCAGTGAAAGGAATCGACGGAACTGAAACATCATCTAAATGTTGTGTGGGAAGGTTTACAGAAGTAGGAGTAAGTACTTGGATATTCCCATTTATAGCGATTTTTTTGTTTTATACCCTTCACATTGAAACTGCAAAAATAACAATCATCTAGATGATTTTTGGGCTTTCGCCATATTGTTGGAATTCCAAATTTAAAAGGTACTTCTGTTCCACAGTCTTAAGTATTCGACACACGATTTACATACACAATTAGGAGCCCACGACTTGTTATTTTTATCCAAAGGCATGGATGGCAAAGTACAAAAAGTAGGCACTTATGACAAAATCAGAAATTGTTTTCCTAGATTTTCCAATGTATACTGGCCACATATGTAGCAGAAATGTTGCGGATTGTTGAAGCAAAACCTTCTTGAAGAACTCATTCCAACTGCACTTCCGTTAATAGTCGTACACAGTGATCAGTGATCAAAATATACCGAAACATTATGTGAAGTAATATTCGAAAAAATCACAAAGACTAGAGCTGTTGATAAGATTCTGACGGCAGATATAAAAAAAGAGCCTAAAAAGCTTTCATATTCAGCCATTAAATTTGCGGCAACAGACAAAAAGTGAAATTTTGTAAACTAACAAGTGTAATGAATAATGGATACATTGTTATTAATAGTTATTTACACTACGAGAGAGGAAGGTAAAGCTTTTGTTCACGCGAATTGCATGTTCGGCCACGACGCGCAGCGGAGTGGTCGATGCAATTCAAGTGAACAAAAGCGGCCTTACTCTCGAGTGCTGTATTTGATTTTGTTCGATACCAGACATAACTCCTTAGAAAATGAGTCTGTAACTTTATATTCAAAATTTTAAATAAAATTAAAATAAAATAAATAAATCACATTTTCGGAGAGATCTGTTGCTATGGAAAAAAATAAAATACAAAATAAACAAAGTTTTGCAAAGTCAATAAAGTGATTGTGTACACCACGTTGTGGAAATGGATGACGAAGAATTCAGTGTTTCTGATGACGTCCTGGAAGAGGCAAGTACCGCGAAGTACCAAATGGTGCCTACGAAATCAAAATTACGATACCAAAAAGAATTGGAAATATTTACACAATGGCAGACCGAGATCAAGGGAAAAGACGAAAGCAGCATCAGCGCGGTTATTCAATGTTGAAGAGTACACTGTTTGTATTTCAAAACGTTTAGGTATATCTCCAGGTATCCAGGTAAGAGGTTTTTTTAATAAGCTATTAGTTGTTTTAATATAATAAATTGTACAGGTTCAACAGTCTCACCTCCTTTTTGAAAACAAAATGTAGAAACTATCAGCCGAAAAAAGCTACAACTTCTTCAAGAAACGATGTTTGCAAGTTTTTACTGGAAGCGGCGGACCAAGAGTGGATCTTTCAGAAAGTTGTACTGATGATGGGCATATTCGGTGGCCGTCGTGATTAATTATGTAAAGTGATGAATTGTTATACAGTGAGTTTTTTTTAAGACTGGCCATAGGGTTTTACAAGCTACATTTTTCAACCCCCTGTTAAGTTTTGTCCTCATGAAAATATTCAACCCAGTTTTGTAGTAAAGTTGTCGGATATGATAATGTATTGAAACAATTTCAATTTAATAACCAGAATCAAGGAATAAATTATAGCAAAAAGACATTTTTTAAATTCCGTTTGCTCTAATTTTAAATTTTCAGTAGGCTAAAATTTCACCTGACATTTGTAATTTTGATATGTGATTGCTTAACTGCCTCTGGAGGCCATTTTGAACATTTCATTTAATTTTTATTAAAGTAAAGAAACTTGTTATAACATAAATAATGAATCTATCGTTATAAAATGTAAAATATTAATGTTCACACAATTTTTTTCAAATCACATTTTATTTGTAAATTGTCTATTACAACCATTTAGGTATTACAAATACAAAGTTAACAGGAGGTTGAAAAATTAGCATGTAAAACCCTCTGGCCAGTCTTAAAAAAACGCACTGTATACGTTATTCACGTTGAATTAAACATTTCAAGGTCAAATAATTTAGCAAACAGTGACATGCAGGTAAATACCGTTCAGGATGGATTGAGCATTGCTAAATTCGCATTATGTTGGTTAGCTGCATGTCACTATTTACAAAACATAATTACAGAGCCAAAAAATAAAATTATTTGACCTTGAAATGTTCAACTCCATGTGAATAACGTTTAGTTATTATTGGTATGTAATTATTTTCAATATACAAATTCTTTTTCATAAAATCGAATTTCAATTATGCGTGAGCGAAAGTGCGTGAGCGAAAGTACGTGAGCGAAAGTGCGTGAGCGAAAGTGCGTGAGCGAAAGTGGAACCTTCACTCACTGGTAACCATGGATACAGACCCACTTTCTAGGGAGGTATCGAACAAATATATTATTACTTGAGAACGGAGCCTTGTGGAAATCCACCACATCGCTTAATCATGAAACAGATATTTTCTTATTGGTGGACATAGTGTTATATTGTTTTGGATATACCTCAAGCCACGCCCACACACTTCTTTTCCAATATTTCATTTAATTAAACTGTTGTCAGTGGAGACCAAAGAGAATAAGTTAAATTTTTAAAGATTATTTCTGGCACTTCCCACAATTCTCGATTTGACAAATAAAGTAATCAAAAAGAAAACAAATCAAGAGTGTTCACCTCGTCGCTTGTTTTGAAACGTTTGTCTTGTTTTGATCGTACACAGAATTATAATTGCTATGGACAATCGTTTCACTAGTTGCCAATGCCTATTCTGAGATAATTGTTGCTTACAATTACAGAAAATATCTCTGAACTTTGGCGAAATCGAAAAGTTGCTTTCTAGGTTAACAACAGCACATCGTTGACGTTTCTTTGACATTTCCGCGAAATATCTGTTTACCAGTGACGTCGCGCTTGACAAATATTTATCCGATAAAAAAAATTAGCTCTTGTTATTTTACCGTCGATTAAATCCTTCTCAAATAGATCTGAGAATAGTGACAAAAACAAAGCAAAATGGGGACATTAAGGCATTAAGATACCTCCCTACTCTAATATTGCACGATCATTGCTTGGTCATGCTAATTACATATTGGGTGATTCAAAATTTTTGTGGCAAAGTATGGCAACTATGTACGAAAATTTATGTGGCAACTGTGTGGATGAGGTAGAGTTGTCATTTGTATGACATTTCATAAGCGTGCATTTGATTCTTTTGATATCATTACACATTGATTTGACAGTTTTCAAAATTGCGCGACTATGAACTGTCAAAGAAATATCAACTCTACCCTACCCACACAGTTGCCACATAAATTTTCGTACATAGTTGCCATACTTGGCCACAATCATTTTGAATCGCCCAATATTATAAATATTATCAAAAACAGGGAGTCCGTTGATTATGATAGTTGCAATTTATCCTGGTGATTTTCGTTGATATTCATTTCTAAGAAAAACGATACACAAGATTTTATGAGATCTATTTATTCAGGTGGTACCAAAATACAAGAAATACATTATGTTTTTTGAGCATCTAACCATATTTCTCCATCAGCAGCCAAGATCACGGAATTAACTTTCATCTTGAGGGGTTCTATGGTTTTCCTGTTGACTGTGAATTTGTACTTCTTCAGCAAAGAGGTGAGGCCTACTTTTGTCTGCATCAGACCGAACCGCATTCCAATGCAGAGTCTCCTTCTCCGAAAGGAATATGAGAGTAGTGATGTCTCAAATTCTTATTCTCCTCAGTGAAGCGCTCAGGATCGAATTTCTCAGGATCAGGGTAGTATTCCTCGTCGTAGTGAATTCCTAGTACGGACAGTACCACAGTGGTACCCTTCTCGATGATAATATCTTCGTCGGGAATCTTGTAGTCCTTGACGCATTTCCTGGTCAGCCTTGGCACCGGTGGATACTTTCTCAAAGTTTCTGCAACGATTCTTTCAGATTTAGCTCTCAAAAATTAAAAACTCACCATCGATGACCTGATTCATGTACTTCATGTCTTGGATGGACTCGTAGGTGATTTTTCCTTGGTGTTCGGCCAAAACTGTCTCAATTTCTTGCCTGACCTTGTCCTGGATGTCCTGGTGTTTGGCAAGTTCGTACAAAGCGAAAGTCATCGTGGTGGACGAGGTCTCGAAACCTGCCAAAAAGAAGACAAAGCTTTGGGCAGCGATTTCCTCAATCGTCAAGGTTTTGCCGTCGTGCTTGTATCCATCTTCTTCCGCCAACTCATTGTTCTTCAGATCGATGAGCAGCTGCAGGAAGTCTTTACGCGTGTAGTTATTCTTCTCTCTGTAGCTCACAGTGTCTTTGACAACTTTCATAAAGAAATCTGCAATGTCCTTTGGCAGTCCCCTGAAACCTAGAGCCCTCGCTAGTTCGGGGAAATTCGATTTAAATGTACCCTTCACAGCTCTCAATTTGCCTCCACTGAAGAGTTTCTTCCCGTAGACTCTGAAAGGAGAATTCTCCTGTTCGAAGGTTTTGAAATCGAGTCCAAACGCACAGGACCCGATGATGTCCGTAGTGAAGCACCCCAAGATTTCTTTAACATCCAAAGGTTCTTTCTTTTCGCACTCTTGCAGCATCTTCTTTTGCAGATTAACTTCGCAATCGACCAAAGTCTGGAACATCATCTTCATCTTGCCAGATGTGAAGGTCGGTGTTAGCTTCGTCCTCAGATTCCTCCATTTGGTACCACCAATAGCAAACAAATGAGCACTCAACGGGTCATCTTTCTCGTTATAGTAGAAACCTTGATCTACGAAGTATTCGAAGTCTTTGGCCATTATGTTTTTGACGTAATCTAGACTGATGGGGAAGTATACAGGAGACATGACGAAGAAGATTCCTCCATGTTTCCAATTCCTCTTCTTCATCTCGTCGTAGATGTGGTGCATGGTCACCCCAAGAGTGTCTTTGCGTCTAAGAGGATTGATTAGGTTACCGTAAGGTATGCTTGGTTCCAAAAACGGCAAATTCTTGCGTTGCCAGTACCGATAGATCCACTTATAGTAGCCGATGGTGATGGCCACAAGAGCCACCACTATACCGATTAAATCAGCGCTCACACTCGCGAAGATGAACATTTTCAGAAGAGTTTGTTGCGACTGCGATGCGATTTGTGCAAAACGTACATTTGCATTGCTTCTATTCAAACAAACAGATTTATCATGTTATTGTTTTGCAAGAGACAAACCTTGGTCACTATATTTTTGCAAAAGTGTAAATATATTTTTATATCAACCAAAATACTGGACATTGTACTGTTGAAAATGCAACCCACAATACTGCAAATGTATTGTGAGTTGCATTGTCAATTGCGTCGAGCTTGTTATACAGTGTGGGATAAAATGATTAGTTACCTTTGCATTACCCTTGTAAAAATACAAAATGCCGCTCTACAAAAAAAGAAAGCCTAACCTCAAAATATTCCAAAATTCCAAATGTGATTTATTGCGAAGGGATGATATGAATGCAAAGTAGAGATTGAAATTAAAAAGGCGCTAACAAAAGCAAGTCACAGCTAGTGTTGAAAGTGGCCACCAACGTTTGTTAATTCAATTTAGTAAATTGTAACAATTGTCAATTCGATTGATGACATTTATTGACAGAACTAATAGTTCGGCACTTCAAAAAAAAACAAGTAGAGCGGTACAGGAAAATTTACATGTGCAAAAATTCCAAAGGTAACTAGATGTAAATCATTTTATTCCACACTGTACTTCGTATGCTGATAGATTGCACATTTTTTGACAGAAGACAGACACAGAGACAAGTGTGGCGGGAATTAATCTGCAAAGCTACAACGGTTTTCTAAATAACGTGAAGCAATTGAGATGGAGAGTTTAATAATTTTCACTGCGTTATGTTTTGGAACTAGAATTTAAAAACGTACAATCTATTACTCGTGAAATTCCACATTACGATACACATATCGTAAATAACTATTACCTTAATACCTATTAAAAATTTAGCATCTATCAATAAAACATTTTCAGTAGTAATAACTTTACTTAATCATTACATTTCTTTCCCAATATTATATGTAATTATTACTAAATATTTGTAATTGTATCCATTTTCTTGTTTCATTTTGTAGCAATATTTAGGCACTTCTTTCTGTTTGAATCATCAACAATTTTGTCTTTTTTTTAATCAAATAATCATGATGATGTAATTATTGTTTCCAAGAATCGGTAATGTAACGGTTCGGAGTCTAAAATTCATCCCATACCTTCTCACTCGTTCTAGGAATACATATAATAACCTGTCATTATCCCCTCGCAAACAATGATGTAGCAAATCTCTGTTTGTTAAAGAGTAATCACCTGATCCTCGTCTGACCCAGTATCGATGTGTTTCTCGTAAAATTCACATCGCAATTGCGATACATTCTTCTGAAAATGTTCATCTTCGAGAGTGTGAGCGCCGATTTAATCGGTGTAGTGGTGGCTCTCGTGGTCATCACCATCGGCTACTACAAGTGGATCTATCAGTACTGGCAACGCAAGAATTTACCGTTTTTAGAGCCACACATTCCGTACGGTAACATAACTAGTCCTTTCAGGCGAAAGGAGAATATTGGAGTGACAATGAACCATATCTACGACGAGATGAAAAAGAGGAATTGGAAACATGGAGGAATCTTCTTCGTCGTGTCTCCAGTATACTTCCCCATCAGTCTAGATTACGTCAAGAACATAATGACCAAAGACTTCCAACACTTTGTGGATAGAGGTTTCTACCATAACGAGAAAGATGACCCGTTGAGTGCTCACTTGTTTGCTATCGGTGGTCCCAAATGGAGGAATCTGAGGACGAAGCTAACACCGACCTTCACGTCTGGCAAGATGAAGATGATGTTCCAGACTCTGGTCGATTGCGAAGTTAATCTGCAAGAGAAGATGTTGCAAGAGTACGAGAAGAAAGTACCTTTGGATGTTAAAGAAATCTTGGGGTGCTTCACTACTGACATCATCGGCTCCTGTGCGTTTGGACTCGATTTCAAAACCTTCGAACAGGAGAATTCTCCTTTCAGAGTCTACGGGAAGAAACTCTTCAGTGGAAGCAAATTCAGAGCTGTGAAGACTACTTTTGCGTCGAATTTTCCAGAGTTAGCAAGGGCTTTGGGTGTCAGGGCGGTGCCAAAAGACATTTCAGATTTCTTCATGAAAGTTGTCAAAGACACGGTGAGCTACAGAGAGAAGAATAACTACACACGTAAAGACTTCATGCAGTTGCTCATCGATCTGAAGAACAACGAGCTGGCGGAAGAAGATGGATACAAGCACGACGGCAAAACCTTGACGATTGAGGAAATCGCTGCCCAAAGCTTTGTCTTCTTTTTGGCAGGTTTCGAAACCTCGTCCACCACGATGACTTTCGCTTTGTACGAACTCGCCAAACACCAGGATATCCAAGACAAGGTCAGGCAAGAAATTGAGACAGTTTTGGCCAAACACGAAGGAAAAATCACCTACGAGTCCATCCAAGACATGAAGTACATGAATCAAGTCATCGATGGTGAGTTTTTATTTTTTGAGAGTCAAATCTGAAAGAATCGTTGCAGAAACTTTGAGAAAGTACCCACCGGTGCCGTTCCTGACCAGGGAATGCGTCAAAGATTACAAGATTCCCGACGAGAATATTATCATCGAGAAGGGTACCACTGTGGTCCTGTCCGTACTAGGAATTCACTACGACGAGGAGTACTACCCTGATCCTGAGAAATTCGATCCAGAGCGCTTCACTGAGGAGAATAAGAATTTGAGACATCACTACTCTCATATTCCTTTCGGAGAAGGTCCGAGACTCTGCATTGGAATGCGGTTCGGTCTGATGCAGACAAAAGTAGGCCTCACTTCTTTGCTGAAGAAGTACAAATTCACTGTCAACAGGAAAACCATAGAACCCCTTAAGATGCAAGTCAATTCTTTCGTCTTGGCCGTTGAAGGAGAAATATGGTTAGATGCCCAAAAAATATAACGTTTTTACAGTGTTTTGGTATTATTTGAATAAATAAATTCCACGGAATCTAGTGTATATTTTTCTTAGAAACCAATGATCACAGTCTACTCAAATTGTCGATATAAAACTTCAAACGTTTTATGAGTAATGCAAGATGAGTTGCATTGCAATGTTAAGCAAGAAGTTCGTCTTGTTCTGTATGATATGGTGCAGAGCAGTAAGAAAAGGATTCTGTACTGTAAAGCTAGTTTTTTTCATTGAAATTTGTTTTGTCAGAATGATGTTTTGTAATTTTTTTTTAGATTGTTATGGGTCTTTTGTTCATATGAATAATGGTGTAGTTTAATTGTGTCATTTTCTGTTGTAGAGAAGCCTGTAACTTTAAACAGTCTTGGTGCAGAGTTGGCCACCAAATATATTTACGAACACAAAAGGTCAAGTTTAGCACTACTCTTAAAGAACTTGGGCTTTTCTTATAAAAAAGATGACAATCGAAGAGCTCTAATGGAAAAGCCACATGTAGTTGCGTTGAGAAAATTTTTTTTATCGAAATTTATGAAAAATGCTGAAAGTTCAGAAAGAAAACCATGTGTCTTTTTAGATGAAACATGGGTGTTTGCAAATGGTACCGTGCGAAGTTCATGGCAAGATGAAGATGTGCGTTCAGTTAAGAAAATTTCAGGAGAAGGAGGTAAATGTCAGTTGTGGTTTTATTTTACTGTAAGTACAATAATTTCAGAGGGATACATTGTCTTACATGCCGGAAATAAAGATGGATTTATTGAGGATGCTTCTTTAATTTTTAAAAGCAAGAAAAATTCGCTTGATTACCACAGCGAGATGAATGCCGAAACGTTTGAACAGTGGCTCCAAGATGTTCTCCTGATAAAACTGCAGCAGCCCTCTGTCATTGTTTTAGATAATGCTAGTTACCACAGTCGTTTGGAAGAAAAGAGACCAACGTCAGCCTGGAGGAAAGCTGTTGGTTGCAAAAAAATAACATTTCATATCCTGACATTGCTAAAAAAGACTATCTTCTCGCATTGTGTAAACAACATTTTAAAGGGCCCGTGTATGCCGTAGATCAAATTATTCATGCAGCAGGACATGATGTTATACGTCTGCCTCCATACTACTGCATCTTTAATCCTATAGAGATGGTATGGAGCCAGGCTAAAAGAAAATATGATGAAGTGGTCCTGCAAAACCACAATCCTTTGGAAGCATGGGCCCTTGCTTTAGCAGCCATAACACCACAACAGTGGACTAATTATGTAGAGCAGACGGAACTACTGATTTTTAAATACTGGACTAAAGAAAAATTTGTCACGGTCAACGAAATCATCATCAATTTAAATTTGGATTCCGATGATAGCGATGATGATTTCAGTCATTTTGAAGATGAATAATTAAACTTTTTGACGACCGAACATATTAAATTACAGTAGCCGCTCGATTTTGTGAATGCTCAATTGTATGAACACCTCGATTATATGAACAGCCACATATTTAACATTGTAGGTTCGGTAGAGTGAACAGTTGCACTCTTAATTCAGTGAACATTGATAAATTGCCTAATGTTTACCTTAACATTATGCTTCCACTATACAAAACATCATAAATAAGATATGCTGAGCCGGCCTTATATTAATTGACCCATATTTAGCATTTCTATATCACATTTCATTTGGCACATCAGTTAAAAATGAAAATGTTTAGTTTGAACTGACCCTGGCAAACGTGTGTTTTACATTGACTGTTCAGGCAAAAGCGTCACAATATGAAACCGCAGCGCAAGTTTTAACATTATTTTTGAAAAAATTGAAATAATAAATTTGATAAAATACTTCTTTAGAGTGAACGCAATATTTTTAACGATGATATATTAACTTTACGTAAATAAATATTGAAACATCGCGGTGATGAAAAATTTAGAGGAAAAAAAAATGTGAAACAAAACTAACATCTTACTTTAATGTCTTGTAAAAGTCATATTTTGTTAGAATTATAATTTAAAAACTACCTTTCAATTTTATGAACAATTTCGTTTCTTTGAACAAACGTGGTTTTTTATTTGTTCAAAAAATCGAGCTGCTGTTTACATGTCTCTTGCAATATTTGAGTAGACATTTTTTTTATTTTATTTTCAGCCTCCTACCGCTACAGGCTCTTCTGAGGTTTATTCAATAAGTAAAGTTAATATTCTAGAATATATATATATATGTATGTAGAAAGGGACTTTCGGGGAGCTTTTTTATTCGTTGTCGTACGAAGGTGAGGATTTCACTAAAATTCATCTAATTTTTACCTGAAGCCATTTTTATAAAGAAAAGTAAAGAAAAGATAATTTTTGCAAAAAAAGTATGCAAAGATACTTATGGGGTGTTTTTTTTGGTTTGTAGCAAAGCTAGACGTTTGAAGGAATTTTGGGGAACCTTCAAGACTTTCGAGGACTTTCGCAGCAAAATTGGTTGCCTAAAATTTCAGAACTTTTTATACTCTATTGGTACTTTCGAAGAACTTAAGTTAAAGCGAAAATAGTTGCCTAGCTTATGCAGTCTTAACTTCAAGAAAAAAATCAGCAGTATTAATTAGCCTCTGAATTAATTAAAAATACGTCAGGCAATTCCCTGCCTATACCGCATTACATTTCGGCCAACTTTATAAAAAAATATTCCTCTTTGTGAATTCACTTTAAAAAAAAATACTTTTGGGGAATTCGTGTTCTTCAAAAGTACCCCTACGTGATATCAATTTTAAGGTTATATTCTATTGGAAATGATGTTACAGACTATGCTGGCCTATCTGAGACTTTTAAAAAGATCTAATTATTTTGGAGACAAAGCTGACATTAAATTGCTATCCACAGGAATCCCGCTGCAACCCCATTCTTAAAAATGTTAAATATGAAACGGAAACGGGTGACCCTCTAGTACAATTTGGCGAAATATTTTTTACAACCGATTTTACATGATTGGTTATTAAAAAATACCCAAAATTCCTTGAAATTGTCCCAAACACAAATAAATAAAAAAGCCGGATTCCGAATCATTTTTCAATTCCCGCAAAGGTACCTTTGGGGAATTCGTGTTCTTCAAAAGAACCCTTACGTGATATCAATTTTAAGGTTATGTTCAATTGGAAATTGTGTAACAGAATATGCTGGCCTTTCTGAACCTTTTTAAAAAGACCTAATTATTTTGAAGTCAAAGTTAACATTGAATTGTTATCAACAGGAATCCTGCTGCAACCCCACTCCTAAAAATGCAAAACATGAAACGGAATCGGGTGACCCCTCTAGTATTCAGCGAAATATTTCTACAACTGATTTTACTTGATTGATGATTAAAAAATACTCAAAATTCCATGAAATTATCCCAATCACAAACAAATAAACAAGCCGGATTCCGAATCATTCTTCAATTCCCGCAAAGGTACTTATGGGGAATTCGTGTTCCTTAAAAGTACCTTTACGTGATATCAATTTTAAGGTTATGTTCTATTGGAAATGATGTTACAGACAATGCTGGCCTTTCTGAGCCTTTTTAAAAAGACCTAAAAATTTTGAAGACAAAGTTGTCATTAAATTATTATCAATAGGAATCCCGCTGCAACCCCATTCGTAAATATGTAAAATATGAAACGGAATCGGATGACCCTTCTAGTTTTTGGCGAAATATTTTTATAACCGATTTTACTTGATTGGTGATTAAAAAATACTCACAATTCCTTGAAATTTTCCCAACCACAAACGAATAAACAAGCCGGATTCCGGATCATTCTTCAATTCCCGCAAAGGTACTTTTGGGGAATTCGTGTTCCTCAAAAGTACCTTTACGTGATATCCGTTTTAGGAACATGTTCAATTGGAAATGATGTTACAGATTATCCTAGCCTTTCTAAGCCATTTTAAAAAGACCTAATTATTTTGAAGACAAAGTTGTCATTAATAAAAATTTGTTACACAGTCTAGGACTGGTTTACAAATCTATGAGGGGCATGGTGACCAACTCAATAGACCGGGACCAATGGCTTAACGTGACTTCCGAATCACGAGACAGAATATAGCTTTTTTTTTTTTAATTATTTTAAATTTCGCCCTGGGTCGGAATCGAACCCGCGACCCTCGCGTCCCTGAGCCGAAACGGACTCCCTTAGGCTATATTCCGCCTAATAGGAATCCCACTGCAACCCCATTCGTAAATATGTAAAATATGAAACGGAATCGGATGACCCCTCTAGTATTTGGTGAAATATTTTTATAACCGATTTTACTTGATTGGTGATTAAAAAATACTCAAAATCCCTTAAAATTATCCCAGTCACAAACGAATAAACAAGCCGGATTCCGAATCATTCTTCAATTCCCGCAAAGGTACTTTTAGGCAATTCGTGTTCCTCAAAAGTACCTTTACGTGATATCAATTTTAAAGTTACGTTCTATTTAAAATGATGTTACAGACAATGCTGGCTTTTCTGAACCTTTTTAAAAAGACCTAATTATTTTGAAGACAAGTTTGTCATTAAATTATAATCAATAGGAATCTTGTTGCAACCCCATTCGTAAAAATGTAAAATATGAAACGGAATCGGGTGACCCCTCTAGTATTTGGCGAAATATTTTTATAACCGATTTTACTTGATTGGTGATTAAAAAATACTCAAAATTTCTTAAAATTATCCCATTCACAAACGAATAAAAAAGTCGGATTCCGAATCATTTTTCAATTCCCGCAAAGGTACTTTTGGGGAATTCGTGTTCCTCAAAAGTACCTTTACGTGATATGCGTTTTAGGAGTATGTTCAATTGGAAATGATGTTACAGATTATCCTGGCACTTCTGAGCCTTTTTAAAAAGAACTAATTTTTTTGAAGACAAAGTTGTCATTAAATTATTATCAATCGGAATCCCGCTGCAACCCCATTCGTAAATATGTAAAATATGAAACGGAATCGGATGACCCCTCTAGTATTTGGTGAAATATTTTTATAACCGATTTTACTTGATTGGTGATTAAAAAATACACAAAATTCCTTGAAATTATCCCAAACACAAATAAATAAAAAAGCCGGATTCCGAATCATTCTCCAATTCCCGCAAAGGTACTTTTGGGGAATTTGTGTTCCTCAAAAGTACCTTTACGTGATATGCGTTTTAGGAGTATGTTCAATTGGAAATGATGTTATAGACTATGCTGGCCATTCAGAGCCTTTTTAAATAGACCTAATTATTTTGAAGACAAATTTGTCATTAAATTATTACCAATAGGAATCCCGCTGCAACCCCACTCGTAAAAATGTAAAATATGAAACGGAATCGGGTGACCCATCTAGTATTTGTGGAAATATTTTTATAACCGCTTTTACTTGATTGGTGATTAAAAAATACTCAAAATTCCTTAAAATTATCCCATTCACAAACGAATAAAAAAGTCGGATTCCGAATCATTCTTCAATTCCCGCAAATGTACTTTTGGGGAATTCGTGTTCCTCAAAAGTACCTTTACGTGATATGCGTTTTAGGAGTATGTTCAACTGGAAATGATGTTACAGATTATCCTGGCCCTTCTGAGCCTTTTTAAAAAGAACTAATTTTTTTGAAGACAAAGTTGTCATTAAATTATTATCAATAGGAATCCCGCTGCAACCCCATTCGTAAATATGTAAAATATGAAACGGAATCGGGCGACCCTTCTAGTTTTTGGCAAAATATCTTTTACAACCGATTTTACTTGATTGGTTATTAAAAAATACTCAAAATTCCTTGAAATTTTCCCAAACACAAACGAATAAACAAGCCGGATTCCGGATCATTCTTCAATTCCCGCAAAGGTACTTTTGGGGAATTCGTGTTCCTCAAAAGTACCTTTACGGATATCCGTTTTAGGAGCATGTTCAATTGGAAATGATGTTACAGATTATCCTGGCCTTTCTAAGCCTTTTTAAAAAGACCTAATTGTTTTGAAGACAAAGTTGTCATTAAATTATTATCGATAGGAATCCCGCTGCAACCCCATTCGTAAATATGTAAAATATGAAACGGAATCGGATGACCCCTCTAGTGTTTGGTGAAATATTTTTATAACCGATTGTACTTGATTGGTGATTAAAAAATACTCAAAATCCCTTAAAATTATCCCGGTCACAAACGAATAAACAAGCCGGATTCCGAATCATTCTTCAATTCCCGCAAAGGTACTTTTGGGGAATTCGTGTTCCTCAAAAGTACCTTTACGGATATCCGTTTTAGGAGCATGTTCAATTGGAAATGATGTTACAGATTATCCTGGCCTTTCTAAGCCTTTTTAAAAAGACCTAATTATTTTGAAGACCAAGTTGTCATTAAATTATTATCAATAGGAATCCCGCTGCAACCCCATTCGTAAATATGTAAAATATGAAACGGAATCGGATGACCCCTCTAGTTTTTGGCCAAATGTTTTTATAACCGATTTTACTTGATTGGTGATTAGAAAATACTCAAAATTCTTTGAAATTACCCCAAACACAAATAAATAAAAAAGCCGGATTCCGAATCATTTTCCAATTCCCGCAAAGGTACTTTTAGGGAATTTGTGTTCCTCAAAAGTACCTTTACGTGATATCAATTTTAAGGTTATGTTCTATTTAAAATGATGTTACAGACAATGCTGGCTTTTCTGAGCCTTTTTAAAAAGACCTAATTATTTTGAAGACAAAGTTGTCATTAAAATATTATCAATAGGAATCCCGCTGCAACCCCATTCGTAAAAATGTAAAATATAAAACGGAATCGGGTGACCCCTCTAGTTTTTGGCAAAATATTTTTTACAACCGATTTTACTTGATTGGTTATTAAAAAATACTCAAAATTCCTTGAAATTGTCCCAAACACAAACAAATAAAAAAGCCGGATTTCGAGTCATTTTTCAATTCCCGCAAAGGTACCTTTGGGGAATTCGTGTTCTTCAAAAGTACCTTTACGTGATATCAATTTTAAGGTTATGAATTGGAAATTGTGTAACAGACTATGGTGGCCTTTCTGAACCTTTTTAAAAAGGCCTAATATTTTGAAATAAAAGTTAACATTGAATTGTTATCAACAGGAATCCTGCTGCAACCTCACTCCTAAAAATGTAAAATATGAAACGGAATCGGGTGGCCCCTCTAGTATTTGGCGAAATATTTTTACAACCCGTTTTTCTTGATTGATGATTAAAAAATACTCAAAATTCTTTGAAATTATCCCAAACACAAATAAATAAAAAAGCCGGATTCCGAATCATTTTCCAATTCCCGCAAAGGTACTTTTGGGGAATTTGTGTTCCTCAAAAGTACCTTTACGTGATATCAATTTTAAGGTTATGTTCTATTAAAAATGATGTTACAGACAATGCTGGCTTTTCTGAGCCTATTTAAAAAGACCTAATTATTTTGAAGACAAGTTTGTCATTAAATTATTAACAATAGGAATCCCGCTGCAACCCCATTCGTAAAAATGTAAAATATGAAACGGAATTGGGTGACCCATCTAGTATTTGTGGAAATATTTTTATAACCGCTTTTACTTGATTGGTGATTAAAAAATACTTAAAATTCCTTAAAATTATCCCATTCACAAACGAATAAAAAAGTCGGATTCCGAATCATTCTTCAATTCCCGCAAAGGTACTTTTGGGGAATTCGTGTTCCTCAAAAGTACCTTTACGTGATATGCGTTTTAGGAGTATGTTCAATTGGAAATGATGTTACAGACTATGCTGGCCTTTCAGAGCCTTTTTAAAAAGACCTAATTATTTAGAAGACAAATTTGTCATTAAATTATTACCAATAGGAATCCCGCTGCAACCCCACTCGTAAAAATGTAAAATATGAAACGGAATCGGGTGACCCTTCTAGTTTTTGGCAAAATATCTTTTACAACCGATTTTACTTGATTGGTTATTAAAAAATACTCAAAATTCCTTGAAATTATCCCAAACACAAACGAATAAACAAGCCGGATTCCGGATCATTCTTCAATTCCCGCAAAGGTACTTTTGGGGAATTCGTGTTCCTCAGAAGTACCTTTACGTGATATCCGTTTTAGGAGCATGTTCAATTGGAAATGATGTTACAGATTATCCTGACCCTTCTGAGACTTTTTAAAAAGACCTAATTATTTTGAAGACAAAGTTGTCATTAAATTATTATCAATAGGAATCCCGCTGCAACCCCATTCGTAAATATGTAAAATATGAAACGGAATCGGATGACCCCTCTAGTATTTGGTGAAATATTTTTATAACCGATTTTACTTGATTGGTGATTAAAAAATACTCAAAATTCCTTGAAATTATCCCAAACACAAATAAATAAAAAAGCCGGATTCCGAATCATTCTCCAATTCCCGCAAAGGTACTTTTGGGGAATTTGTGTTCCTCAAAAGTACCTTTACGTGATATGCGTTTTAGGAGTATGTTCAATTGGAAATGATGTTATAGACTATGCTGGCCATCCAGAGCCTTTTTAAAAAGACCTAATTATTTTGAAGACAAATTTGTCATTAAATTATTACCAATAGGAATCCCGCTGCAACCCCACTCGTAAAAATGTAAAATATGAAACGGAATCGGGTGACCCATCTAATATTTGTGGAAATATTTTTATAACCGCTTTTACTTGATTGGTGATTAAAAAATACTCAAAATTCCTTAAAATTATCCCATTCACAAACGAATAAAAAAGTCGGATTCCGAATCATTCTTCAATTCCCGCAAAGGTACTTTTGGGGAATTCGTGTTCCTCAAAAGTACCTTTACGTGATATGCGTTTTAGGAGTATGTTCAACTGGAAATGATGTTACAGATTATCCTGGCCCTTCTGAGCCTTTTTAAAAAGAACTAATTTTTTTGAAGACAAAGTTGTCATTAAATTATTATCAATAGGAATCCCGCTGCAACCCCATTCGTAAATATGTAAAATATGAAACGGAATCGGGCGACCCTTCTAGTTTTTGGCAAAATATCTTTTACAACCGATTTTACTTGATTGGTTATTAAAAAATACTCAAAATTCTTTGAAATTATCCCAAACACAAACGAATAAACAAGCCGGACTCCGGATCATTCTTCAATTCCCGCAAAGGTACATTTGGGGAATTCGTGTTCCTCAAAAGTACCTTTACGTGATATCCGTTTTAGGAGCATGTTCAATTGGAAATGATGTTACAGATTATCCTGGCCTTTCTAAGCCTTTTTAAAAAGACCTAATTATTTTGAAGACCAAGTTGTCATTAAATTATTATCAATAGGAATCCCGCTGCAACCCCATTCGTAAATATGTAAAATATGAAACGGAATCGGATGACCCCTCTAGTTTTTGGCCAAATGTTTTTATAACCGATTTTACTTGATTGGTGATTAGAAAATACTCAAAATTCTTTGAAATTATCCCAAACACAAATAAATAAAAAAGCCGGATTCCGAATCATTTTCCAATTCCCGCAAAGGTACTTTTGGGGAATTTGTGTTCCTCAAAAGTACCTTTACGTGATATCAATTTTAAGGTTATGTTCTATTTAAAATGATGTTACAGACTATGCTGGGCTTTCTGAACCTTTTTAAAAAGTCCTAATTATTTTGAAGGAAAGTTGTCATTAAATTATTATCAATAGGAATCTTGCTGCAACCCCATTCGTAAAAATGTAAAATATGAAACGTAATCGGGTTACTCCTCTAGTATTTGGCGAAATATTTTTATAACCGATTTTACTTGATTGGTGATTAAAAAATACTCAAAATTCCTTGAAATTATCCCAATCACAAACGAATAAACAAGCCGGATTCCGAATCATACTTCAATTCCCGCAAAGGTTCTTTTGAGGAATTCGTGATCCTCAAATGTACCTTTACGTGATATCAATTTTAAGGTTATGTTCTATTGGAAATTGTGTTACAGACTATGCTGGGCTTTCTGAACCTTTTTAAAAATTCCTAATTATTTTGAAGACAAACTTGTCATTAAATTATTATCAATAGGAATCCCGCTGCAACCCCATTCGTAAAAATTTAAAATTTGATACGGAATAAGGTGACCACAAATATTTGGAGAAGTATTTCTTATAACCGATCTTACTTGATTGGTGATTAAAAAATACTCAAAATTCCGTGAAATTATTATAATCACAAACGAATAAAAAAGCCGGATGCCGAATCATTCTTCAATTCCGGCAAAGGTACTTTTGGGGAATTCGTGTTCCTCAAAAGTACCTTTACGTGATATCAATTTTAAGGTTATGTTCTATTGGAAATTGTGTTACAGACTATGCCGGGCTTTCTGAACCTTTTTAAAAAGTCCTAATTATTTTGAAGACAAAGTTGTCATTAAATTATTATCAATAGGAATCCCGCTGCAACCCCATTCGTAAAAATGTAAAATATGAAACGGAATCGGGTGACTCCTCTAGTATTTGGAAAAATATTTTTATAGCCGATTTTACTTGATTGGTGATTAAAAAATGCTCAAAGTTCCTTGAAATTATCCCAATCATAAACGAATAAAAAAGTCGGATTCCGAATCATTCTTCAATTCCCGCAAAGGTACTTTTGGGGAATTCGTGTTCCTCAAAAGTACCTTTACGTGATATGCGTTTTAGGTGTATGTTCAATTGGAAATGATGTTACAGACTATCCTGGCCTTTCTGAGCCTTTTTAGAAAGACCTAATTATTTTGAAGACAAAGTTGTCATTAAATTATTATCAATAGGAATCCCGCTGCAACCCCATTCGTAAAAATGTAAAATATGAAACGGAATCGGGTGACCCCTCTAGTATTTGGTGAAATATTTTTATAACCGATTTTACTTGATTGGTGATTAAAAAATACTCATAATTCCTTGAAATTATCCAAATCACAAACGAATAAAAAAGCCGGATTCCGAATCATTCTTCTATTCCCGCAAAGGTACTTTTGGGGAATTCGTGTTCCCCTAAAGTACCTTTACGTGATATGCGTTTTAGGTGTATGTTCAATTGGAAATTGTGTTACAGACTATGCTGGGCTTTCTGAACCTTTTTAAAAAGTCCTAATTATTTTGAAGGAAAGTTGTCATTAAATTATTATCAATAGGAATCTTGCTGCAACCCCATTCGTAAAAATGTAAAATATGAAACGTGATCGGGTTACTTTTCTAGTATTTGGCGAAATATTTTTATAACCGATTTTACTTGATTGGTGATTAAAAAATACTCAAAATTCCTTGAAATTATCCCAATCACAAACGAATAAACAAGCCGGATTCCGAATCATACTTCAATTCACGCAAAGGTTCTTTTGGGGAATTCGTGATCCTCAAATGTACCTTTACGTGATATCAATTTTAAGGTTATGTTCTATTGGAAATTGTGTTACAGACTATGCTGTCCTTTCTGAATCTTTTTAAAAAGTCCTAATTATTTTGAAGGCAAAGTTGATACATACTTATTAATTTGTTTTCAACAGGAGTCCGGCTGCAACCCCATTCTTAAAAATATTATATATGACAGAGAATCGGGTAACCCCTCTTGTATTTGGCAAAATATTTTTTACAACCGATTTTACTTGATTGGTGATTAAAAAATACTCAAAATTCCTTGAAATTATCCCAATCACAAACGAATAAACAAGCCGGATGCCGAATCATTCTTCAATTCCCGCAAAGGTACTTTTGGGGAATTTGTGTTCCTCAAAACTACCTTTACGTGATATCAATTTTAAGGTTATATTCTATTGGAAATGATGTTACAGACTATCCTGGCCTTTCTGAGCCTTTTTAAAAAGACCTAATTATTTTGAAGACAAATTTGTCATTAAATTATTATCAACATGAATTCCGCTGCAGCCCCATTCTTAAAAACGAATGAATGAAAGGGAATCTGATTGGAATAGCATAAACATAACCGGCATAACCAAAAATCTTTTTAATGTCATCTCAAGTTTAAAAAATCAGTCAGTGCCAATTACAAGACAAAAAACCACCAGTGGTTTTCAATTGTTTTATTGCCAACAGACTCAATCATTGTTCATCACGTGAAAATAGAAATTGATGTGCAGGAAGATTATTTTCACAATTTGTTTGTTTGCAATTTATGGAATTTAATCCACGGTTAATGGGTGCACTTTACATCCAAAGGAGTCCAGGGGTTCTTTTTTCTCAACAGTACCAGTCTGAATGTGCATTTCAACACCTTACTGTACATTATATAAAATAACACACCGATACGTTTTAATTATTATTATTTAAATAAAACAAAATGCATATTTTATTTTCAGTAAACAATCAACTGCTTGTTAGAAATATGTACTGCTCAAAACCTAAAAAATTAACATTTATTTCATCAGAGTACAAGATCGTTCCTAAAAATCTTGCCCGACTTACTCCTCTTTACAACACCTAATTAGGCCCCACATTTTAAACAAAGGCTACATTACATTTCGATTCTAAATCTATAAATAGTTCATTCTCTCGAAATCAGGGTCAAGCACCGATCAGGTGTTCAACATCGCCGTCCTTGCAATGGCTCCCAATAAAAAATACTCCTATGGTTATTTAAAAATTACTACAGCTAAAATATACAACGTGTTTGTTAAATATTCCGCCACATTATGTTAATGCAAGATACAATCAATTTTTCCTCAATCATTTTTGCCTAAAACCTGAATTTCATTCTCCAATAAATATTAAAAAAATGTTTGCAAACAACTGATTTTTTTTTGCTTATGACTCACATTAAGCCGGAAGCCAAGTATCAATTTTACAATTCTTGAGATTATATAGGTATGTTCTACTGGAAATGATGTTACAGACTATGCTGGCCTTTCTGAGCCATTTTAAAAATACCTAATTATTTTGAAGACAAAGTTGACATTAAATTATTATCAACAGGAATCCCGCTGCAACCCCATTCTAAAAAATGTTAAATGTGAAACGGAATCGGGTGGCCCTTCTAGTATTTGGGGAAATATTTTTTACAACCGATTTTACTTGATTGGTGATTAAAAAATACTCAAAATTCTTTGAAACGAATTAAAAGCCGAATTCTAGATCATTCTTCAATTCCCGCAAAGGTACTTTTGGGGAATTCGTGTTCTTCAAAAGTACCTTTACGTGATATAACTTTTAATTTTAAGTTCTATTGGAAATGATGTTACAGACAATGCTGGTATTTCTGAGCCTTTTTAAAGAAAGCCTAATACATATATTGTAATTAGCATGTACAACATCTCTTCGGTGCAGGGGACGTTTTTTTTTTGTTTTTTTTTTTTCATTGTCGTGTGGATGACAGACAATACTTTTTTTTTCTTTATCCTCGAACGCTACACTTCCGGATTTGCAATTTTTCAAGTTCGTACATTGTCAAAGAAAAATCCCTTAATTCCGTAATTAAATACATAGGATGCTGCAGTTCCGGATATTTTAATCATTTTACGGAAATATTCAATAAAATTCTGGAAGTGCCGCGTTCACGAAGACAAAGTTAACATTAAATTATTATCAACAGGAATTCCGCTGAAACCCCATTCTTAAAATTATTAAATATGAAAGAAAATCGGGTGACCCCTAATTTAAAATATCCTTTCAATGGTTAATTATAAGAGAATGCATGTTTTTTGTAACAGCTATTGGCTCCCATTTGCTATTTAAATTCTTTAAAATGAGGGTTGCCAATTGCTTCCTAATGACATTTTAAGGTCAACTTTCTCATTAAAATATGTCTTCTAGAAAATAGAATTTGATCTGTCCGAAGATTGTTTTTCAATAATTGTTTGTTTGCATTTTTCGAAATTAATCCACCTTTTATGGGCGCACTATACATCCAACGATACTTTCAAGGAGTTCTTGTTTCTCAACAGTACCAATCTGTATCTAGGGGTTGCGTAACAAATTTCGAAAATATAATTTTATGTTAAATTTAATATTTTATAAATTATTAAATTATTTAAATGGGGTGTGGAACTGTGCGGTGGAAGTCCTAAAATACTTTTCATTTTGTTCGTGTCATCTCCAATTAGACAATTAGTTAATAAGCGTAGTACAAAAATAAATCAACAATGCTACATCAACGGGAGTGGTGAGAATAGCGTAAACAGCGGGAAAGGCTCCATTTCAAGCGTTCTCACAGCGAAACAAAAAAATCGCGCGGGAAAGTTTTACAACTTCGGCGAAAACTGATCGTTTGATTTAATGACGCTGGCTATACAATATGTACTTATCAGGCCTGGAATGAAGATTTCTTTTTTAAGATAAACAGAAAACACGATCTTAATATTAGTTGAAGAGCCGATTCTATGCACTAATATTTTTGTCGAATTAATTTAATTAAAAATAAATAAATTAATCCAAACACATTAAAACACCATCTTGTCCGGGTTAATTATACAACTAGTAATACTTCTTATACTCGTAATAATGAATTAATAATTAATTGAGAACGAAAGACCAACAATCCCACAATTTCAGAAGAATTGGGATAATATCATTACCAAACGAATAATTGCCAATGATTTAATCTTTAAATCACCTAGAGACTTGGCTGGTTATAAGGCTTTGCAATGCAGAAACTCTTGCTTACATGCAATACCTTCTCCTAATATTGGTACTCTTTTAGATAACACTTCTTTCCAAGTTTGTATTCGTTTAAGATTGGGTTGTAATCTTTGTACACCTCATATTTGCAAATGCAATACGAAAGTTGACGAAATTGGCATCCACGGTCTAAGTTGTTCAAAAAGCAGTGGTAGATTTTCCAGACACACTGAAATTAATTCTATTATCAACCGGGTTTTGAATTCTATTCATGTTAATTCAACTTTAGAACCAAACGGACTGTTTCGGGATGATGGAAAACGCCCAGATGGCCACGGATTAATAAAGGTCAACCTTTAGTTTGGGACATTACTATTGTAGATACACTTGCAGATAGTTACGTTTTGAAAACTTCTGAAGTTTCAGGTTTTACCACTGAAATGGCTTGCAAACGCAAACATAGCAAATATAGTTCAATTATTTCATCAAATTACGTATTTAAAGGGTTAGCCTTTGAAACCTTAGACCCTTGGTGCAAAGAAGCCATCGATTTCATTAATGTCATCGGAATCCGTAAAGGTACTTTTGGGGAATTCGTATTCTTCAAAAGTACTTTTACGAGATATCAATTTTAAGGTTATGTTCTATTGGAAATGATGTTACAGAGTATGTTGGCCTTTCTGAACCTTTTTATAAAGACCTAATTATCTTGAAGACAAAGTTGACATTAAATTATTATCAACATGAATCCCGCTGCAGCCCCATTCTTAAAAACGAATGAATGAAAGGAAATCTGATTGGAATAGCATAAACATAACCGGCATAACCAAAAATCTATTTAATGTCATCTCAAGTTAAAAAATCCGGTCAGTGCCAATAACGAGACAAAAAACCACCAGTACTTTTCAACTGTTTCATTGCCAACAGAATCAGTCATTGTACATCACGTGAAAATAGAAATTGATCTGTTCGAAGATTTTTTTCACAAATTCTTTGTTTGCATTTTATCGAATTTAATCCACGGTTTATGGGTGCACTTTACATCGAAAGGAGTCCAGGGGTTCTTTTTTCTCAACAGTACCAGTCTGAAGGTGCATTTCAACACCTTACTGTACATTATATAAAATAACACACAAATACGTTTTAATAAAAAAAAAATTAAAATAACACCCTGTATAAAATAACACACCGATAAGTTTTAATTATTATTATTTAAATAAAACAAAATGCAAATTTTGTTTTCAGTAAACAATCAACTGCTTTTAAGAAATACTGCTCAAAACCTAAAAAATTAACATTTATTTCATCAGAGTACAAGATCGTTCCTAAAAATCTTGCCCGACTTACTGCTTCTTACAACACCTAATTAGGCCCCACATTTTAAACAAAGGATATATTACATTTCGATTCGAAATCTATAAATAGTTCATACTCTTGAAATCAGAGTCAAGCACCGATCAGGTGTTTAACACGCCGGCGCCGTCCTTGCAATGGCTCGCAAAAAAATACTCCTATGGTTATTTAAAAATTACTACAGCTAAAATATACAGCGTGTTTGTTAAATATTCCAGCACATTATGTTAATGCAAAATACAATCAACTTTCCTTCAGTCATCTTTGCCTTAAACCTGAATTTCATTCTCCCATAAATATTAAAAAAATGTTTGCAAACGACTGAATTTTTTTGCTTATGACTCACATTAAGCCGGAAGCGAAGTACCAATTTTACAATTCATAGGAGATTTTTTATATTAATTGTTGTAAAACGGTGCTCTTCCTGGCTAATTTTTTTTTTGATTAGTGATAATTATAAAAATGCTAAAAATTCTTGAAATTATCTCAATCACAAACGAATTTTTAAAAATACCTAATTATCTTGAAGACAAAGTTGACATTAAATTATTATCAACAGGAATCCCGCTGCAATCTCATTCTTAAAAGTGTTAAATATGAAAGGGAATCGGGTGACCCCTCTAGTATTTGGCGAAATATTTTTACAACCGGTTTTACTTGATTGGTGATTAAAAAATACTCAAAATTCCTTGAAATTATCCCAATCACAAACGAATTAAAAACCCGGATTCCGAATCATTCTTCAATTCCCGCAAAGGTTCTTTAGAGGAATTCGTGTTCCTCAAAAGTACCTTTACGTGATATGCGTTTTAGGAGTATGTTCAACTGGAAATGATGTTACAGATTATCCTGGCCCTTCTGAGCCTTTTTAAAAAGAACTAATTTTTTTGAAGACAAAGTTGTCATTAAATTATTATCAATAGGAATCCCGCTGCACATCCATTCGTAAAAATGTAAAATATGAAACGGAATCGGGTGACCCTTCTAGTATTTGGCGAAATATTTTTATAACCGATGTTACTTGATTGGTGATTAAAAAATACTCAAAATTCCTTGAAATTATCCCAATCACAAACGAATAAACAAGCCGGATTCCGAATCATTCTTCAATTCCCGCAAAGGTACTTTTGGGGAATTCGTGTTCCTTAAAGGTACCTTTACGTGATATCAATTTTAAGGTTATGTTCTGTTGGAAATTGTGTTACAGACTATGCTGGCCTTTCTGAACCTTTTTAAAAAGTCCTCATTATTTTGAAGACAAAGTTGTCATTAAATTATTATAAATAAGAAGCCCGCTGCAAACCCATTCGTAAAAATGTAAAATATGAAACGGAATCGGCTGACCCCTCTAGTATTTGGTGAAATATTTTTATAACCGATTTTACTTGATTGCTGATTAAAAAATACTCAAAATTCCTTGAAATTATGCCAATCACAAACGAATAAAAAAGCCGGATTCCGAATCATTCTTCAACTCCCGCAAAGGTACTTTTGGGGAATTCGTGTTCCTCAAAAGTACCTTTACGTGATATGTGTTTTAGGAGTATGTTTAATTCGAAATGATGTTAGAGACTATGCTGGCCTTTCTGAGCCTTTTTAAAAAGACCTAATTATTTTGAAGACAAAGTTGTCATTAAATTATTATCAATAGGAATCCCGCTGCACATCCATTCGTAAAAATGTAAAATATGAAACGGAATCGGGTGACCCTTCTAGTATTTGGCGAAATATTTTTATAACCGATGTTACTTGATTGGTGATTAAAAAATACTCAAAATTCCTTGAAATTGTCCAAATCACAAACGAATAAAAAACCCGGATTCCGAATCATTCTTCAATTCCCGCAAAGGTACTTTAGGGGAATTCGTGTTCCTCAAAAGTACCTTTACGTGA
Organism: Tenebrio molitor; assembly: GCF_963966145.1. Classification (NCBI taxonomy): domain Eukaryota; kingdom Metazoa; phylum Arthropoda; class Insecta; order Coleoptera; family Tenebrionidae; genus Tenebrio; species Tenebrio molitor. The sequence continues at coordinate 2,951,577 of NC_091049.1, forward strand.
TATCAATTTTAAGGTTATGTTCTATTGGAAATTGTGTTACAGACTATGCTGGCCTTTCTGAATCTTTTTAAAAAGTTCTAATTATTTTGAAGGCAAAGTTGATATTAAATTGTTATCAACAGGAATCCGGCTGCAACCCCATTCTTAAAAAGATTATATATGACAGAGAATCGGGTAACCCCTCTTGTATTTGACAAAATATTTTTTACAACCGGTTTTACTTGATTGGTGATTAAGAAATACTCAAAATTCCTTGAAATTATCCCAATCACAAACGAATAAACAAGCCGGATTCGGCATCATTCTTCATTTCCCGCAAAGGTACTTTTGGGGAATTCGTGTTCCTCAAAAGTACCTTTACGTGATATGCGTTTCAGGAGTATATTCAATTGCAAATGATGTTACAGACTATCCTGGCCTTTTTGAGCCTTTTCAGAAAGACCTAATTTTGAAGGCAAAGTTGTCATTAAATTATTATCAATAAGAATACCGCTGCAACCCCATTCGTAAAAATGTAAAATATGAAACGGAATCGGCTGACCCCTCTAGTATTTGGCGAAATATTTTTATAACCGATTTTACTTGAAGGTGATTAAAAAATACTCAAAATTCCTTGAAATTATCCTATCACAAACGAATTAAAAAGCCGGATTCCGAATCATTCTTCAATTCTCGCAAAGGTACTTTTGGGGAATTCATGTTCTTCAAAAGTACCTTTACGTCATATCAATTTTGAGGTTATATAGGTATGTTCTACCGGAAATGATGTTACAGAGTATGTCGGCTTCTCTGAGTCTTTTTAAAAAGACCTAATTATCTTGAAGGCAATGTTGACATTAAATTATAATCAACAGGAATCCCATTTTAAAAAATATCAAATATGAAATGGAATCCAGTGACTCTTCTAGTATTTGGCGAAATATTTTTTACAACCGATTTTACTTCATTGGCGATTATTAAACAGTATTAAAAATACTTGCAATTGTCCAAATCACAAACGAATTAAAAAGCACTGATTCCGAATATACCCTCGATTCTCGTAAAGGTACTTTTGGGGAATTCGTGTTCTTCAAAAGTATCTTTACGTGATATCAATTTTTTAAGGTTATGTTCTATTGGAAATGATGTTACATAAACATGAATTTATATTGTTAAAAAAACAAATCTTGAAGACAAAATTGACCCTAAAATGATATTAGGAACTAAAAATTATAAATAGCAAATGGAGTCGACTAACCTTTCGTTTAAAAAGTCTTTTCAAAGTTTTTGATTCAAATCTTTTTTGTAAGTATAGACCACCTCTCCTTGACTTAGATTAAAGATTGCAAAAGTGGATGAAGTGTCCCTCAATAATTGAAATTTATTTTAATTCTTTACTTGCATTTTTTATTTTCTTAACAGTTTTCACAAAAATAAGTAGAGTAGTTTTTCAAACGGTTGAACGCAAAACGACAAAAAAATATCCTTTCCCGTAAGGGAACAGAAATTCCTTGAAAGCATCATTAGATACATAGTCAATGAAGATTATGTACCTAATGAAACTTTCAGGGAGTTTCTGTTTCTCAAAAGTGCCAATTCGTATGTAGGGGGTTGCGGCACAAATTAGTAAGCCAGTTATGAGGAAAACAAAATTTTTGATTAGCCATTAATGTTGTGACAGTTTTTAAGATGATCGCATCATTTTAAAAAACTTCTACGAGGTTTTGGATTTTGAAAGGAAAGGTGGAGGGTGAAAATTGAAAAAAAGTTACTGTTTGTTCGTCATTTGAAATTAGACAGTTAAGGTTTGTAGTATTTTGCTTTTTTGTACATAAAAAAAGTTTGGGGGTTGAAAGGGGGTGGGAGGGTATTTTCTTGTCACACTGTTAACATTAAAACTAAGAATTCTTAGTGTGAACAATCATTGCTAGAAAACAAAAAAATTATGGGAGCAAATTTACAAAAGGGGGTAGTTTTTCAAACGGTTGAACGTAAAAGGACAAAAAAATATCATTGCCCTTGATAATAGAGTTTATGTATCTAATGATACTTTCAAGGAGTTACGGTTTCTCAAAAGTACCAATTCGTGTGTAGGGGGTTGCGGCACAGATTTGTAAATAAGCCAGTTATAGCAAAACAAAATTTTTGATTAGCCATTAATGTTGTGACAGTCTTTAAGATGATCGCATTATTTTAAAAAACTTCTACGATATTTTGTATTTTGAAAGGAAAGGTGGAGGGTGAAAATTGAAAAAAAGTTACTGTTTGTTCGTCATCTGAAATTAGACAGTTAAGGTTTGTAAGTATTTTGCTTTTTCGTACATAAAAAAAGTTTGGGGGTTAAAAGGGGGTGGGAGGGTATTTTCTTATCAAACTGTTAACATTAAAACTAAGAATTCTTAGTGTGAACAATCAATGCTAAAAAACAAAAAATTTATGGGAGCAAATTTACAAAAGGGGGTAGTTTTTCAAAGGGTTGAACGTAAAAGGACAAAAAATATCATTGCCCTTGATAATAGAGTTTATGTATCTAATGATACTTTCAAGGAGTTACGGTTTCTCAAAAGTACCAATTCGTGTGTAGGGGGTTGCGGCACAGATTTGTAAATAAGCCAGTTATGAGCAAAAAAAATGTTTGATTAGCCATTAGTGTTGTGACAGTTTTTAAGATGATCACAACACTTTAAAAAACTTTTACGACATTTAGAATTGTGAAAGTAAACGCAGGGGGTGAAAATTAAAAAAAATACCGTTGATCATTATCCGAAATTAGACAATTAACGTTTGTGGTATTTTGCTTTCACAAACATAAAAAAAGGTTGGAGGGTAACTTCTCATTAAAATTGTTAACATTAGAACTAAAATTCTTGGGGTGAACGATAAATATTGCAAAAAAATATTGATTATTATTGGATTTATTTCACACAAAGAGGTAGTTTTACAAATTGTTGATTAAAACGGGATGAAGGATATGATTGATCATGTGGAAGAACTTATTTAAAGGCAGATTTTTATTATGCTAAAATAAGAGTAATAATAATAATAATAGACATTTTGTCAATTAAAATAAGGGTTGAAAACCAGTTTTATGGCAATGAAATTGCTGTCCATATTTGAAAATAATTTCGTAATGTATTTCACCACCTAGGGGACAATAGCCTAGTTAAACCCATTACAGTGTCGATACAGTGTTAGTTCATGTAGTGGGCAGCACATCCCAATGAGATCTTGATACCTCAAAGGTACCTTTCCGTTGCATGGAATTTCGAGGAGCTCCTCGAAATTCCCAAATTCTCCTCGAAAGTACCATTCCGTGCTAGAAATCTCCTCAAAAGTATCTTTCCCCATACATATATATATATATATATATATATATATATAGGTACATTTTCATCGCTAAGGCTTCCGTTATACTCGCGGGCGCTCAAGCCTCCACTACACCTGATGCACATATAAAGAACTAAAAGCATAATTTCACATAAGGGGAGAGTCGGTAACAAAGGTTTCTAAAGAGGGGTAACAATTTCCTCTAATATTTTAGATTGTATGATTCGATCGCTCTCACCTCCTACAATATATTACATTATTTCGATGCTGTGACTTCCGGCGCTGTTGCCACTCCTTTCACGCTAAAAATAGATTTAAGATGTTTTGTATATGATGAAATAGGTTTATTAACGGCAAACAATACCATTTAACAGTGGAGAACAAATAAAGAAAGAACCAAATACAATAACTTCAATAACATAACTAAAACAATAGATACGCGTGACAACTCCCTAAACAGCGTTTCTTAAACTAATTTTAAAACAATTATATTTAATATTATAAAATTCAACATTATGAGAATGTGAATTAACATTCCTGCAGATTCTAGATAAAGGCGACCTTAACCCATAGTTGGTTCTATGATACGGAACAACTAACAGATGTACACTTCTGAAATTACATTGAGGCACATGAAGTAAAAATAAGCCTAAGATTGACGAACATGTAATCATATAATTAATTACTTTAAAAAAGAAGCATAAATCCAATTGAATGCGTCTGGATCTTAGTGCTTATTCACAATGGACATAAGACATAAGAAATACATAAGAGATACCTAAGAATAATTTGTAAATTTGGGCAATTGGAAAATAATTTATGTGTCCATATAACACGAATATGATTCTTTATGCCTTTGTGTTCACAACAGTAATGTTCACTGAGGTCACTTCTCGTAAATTACGTAAAAATTAATAGTATACACACTGCATGTATCATGAATTTCTTATGCCTTATGTCAAGCTTATGTCCATTGTGAATAAGCACTTAAAGTACTTAAACCAAAATAAGCCAATATATTATGGGTTGTAATACCACGAGAGCTCTGAAATGATCGATTTTTAACACGAAAGCTCTCCTAGGTAACAACGACTGTTATTTTGGCAGTATTAATTGGTGGAGGGAAATTATGTCAAAGTGACACAAGTGGTTAACTTTTGAGAGCTTGAGTGTTAAAACAGATCATTTCAAGAGCTAGAGTGTAATTCGGTTGATTATTTCATGAATTAAATAGTACCATTTGACAACAGTATTTATTTTATTACTTTAGCAATAGGATTGAAAACATCTGAGAAAACTACTTGACGAATTATCGAATTGTCAGTTATAATACCACGAGTAGTCAAAGATTGTCGAATATTTTTGTGGTGGTATCACGAATGGTCATTCGCTTTATGAACACCATGAGTGCGTAGCACGAATGGTGTTCAAAAGCGTAATGACCATAAGTGATACCATCGGAAAAATATTCTACTATCTTTGACTACGAGTTGTATTCGACAGACTATTCAATGAACCAAATCAATGATTAAAATAAAAATTTTCAAAGCTAGTTCGCAAATCTGCGTTACACATGACTTCATTGTTCAGTTAACTTCGTCAGAAAGTAATAATTTCTTTGAATAAAAATAATAATCAAGGTTTGTTTAAAATATTCACCTCGACCACTAGTGGAATAGTCAGTTATATTTTCACTAGTGGAATATTCGCTGGAATTTTCTGTTGCTAGGCTACGAAAGTACATGTCTGCTATTTTATTGGTTAATATTTGAAAAATAACAGGTGAATTGAATAGTCATTAGTAATACAACGAGAGGGTACGAAATTGCCGGAAATTTTCGATCTAATGAGATCGAACGAGTATTTGTTTTGACGACAATTTACCACGAGTGAGCGTAGCGAACGAGTGGAAATTGTCTAAGAAACAAATACGAGTAAAATGAGGAGAAACATTTCCCGCAATTTCGTACCATCGAGTTGTATTCGGCAGGACAATTCCACGAAAGAAAATTTCATCTTCAACTTTTACACAATTTTTTTAATTTATACGTAGTCTAATGACTATCAAAGCGTTAGTTAGCTTAGTTGAAAACAACAAAAATTTTACTGTGAATCAAAAATGAGTTTGGTAAAATTCGAGGAAGGAGGAGAAAATTACAGCGACAATTCCACTCGGAAAATTTCAACCAATCAGCTTGTAGTATTTTGAATCATTGGACCAATTAGGAATGAATTACACCGATAATTTAGCATGGTCCTAAAATTATCGAAAAATTATCGCTGTAATTTTTTCCTCCTTCCTCTAAACTCATTTTTGATCCACAGTAAAATTTTTATTATTTTCAACTAAATTAACTTGAGAGTCATAAGACTACGTATAAATTAAAAAAATTGCGTAAAAGTTGAAAATGAAATTTTCTTTCGTGGAATTGTCATGCCGAATACAACTCGATCGAAAAAATTTCCGGCAATTTCGTACCCTCTCGTTGTATTATAATAATAATAATAATAATAGACTTTATTTTTCACCAAAAAAAAAAAAAACAAAGATAATACATCACAAAATAAAAAAGTATCCTATTAAATGGTAAGAATAAGGAGGCGGAGTCTAGCTATAGCTACTCCACTCAACCTCCATTATAAAAAAAAAGGAAAAATAGACTATATACCTAATTATACTTTGTACTAAGTTATTTGAAATAAATAATATTAAGAAAGAAAAAGAAACTGCAACTTAAATTCAATAACAATTAACAAATGAAGGCCACTACATATGGATAATAAGATTAAACAGATGAATGTACATTACTGATCATCTAGTAAATGGGCCTTATATTTTCTCTTGAATTTCTTTTGATCCAGAGATCTCAGATCTCTGGGAACATCGTTGTATAACAATATGGCGTTATAGCTGAAAGACCTCTCAAACATGGTTGTCGAATGAATCGGAATTGTTAAGGCAGATTTTCGTCTGATATTGACATTATGAACTTCAAAACGTCTTATGAAATTGCAAGACAGAGGCAACTGTATTACTAATGATAATTTGAGGAAGGAGGAGGTGATTACAGCGACAATTTTTCGATAATTTTAGGACCATGCTAAATTATCGGTGTAATTCGTTCCTAATTGGTCCAATGATTCAAAATACTACAATCTGATTGGTTGAAATTTTCCGAGTGGAATTGTCACTATAATCCAAAAAATAAAGTCTTACGATTGGTCGAAAACGATGATGAATAAAATAATCATAGTTATTTCTATCAAAATGAATGTGACATTTATAGCAGGCAAATTTTATAAATTTTCTCTGAATTTTTTCAATTCTGTGAATAGCATTTTGATACAGCGGACACCATATTATAGTGTTGTATTCCAAATTAGACCGTACAAGTGCATTATATAGCAACACAAGTGCTTTCAGGTTGTCAAACTCACTACACTGATGAACCATGAAGCCTAACATTTTGTTTGAGTTCTTGACAATTTTTTCAATATGCGAGCAAAAAGTAAGTTTACTATCGAGTATTGTTCCTAGGTCACTAATTTGAAACAAACATTCTAAAGCACTATTATGAATATAATAAGATGGAAGGGTAATAATTTTCTTTCTAGAGTAACGAATTACTTTGCACTTGGAGATATTAAGTTCTAGACCATTGGACTCACACCATGAAACCACTCGACCACAAATCATCCTGAATTCGTACACAATCAGATCTAATGTTGTAAAAAAGTTCTAAATCATCAGTGTACAGCAGAAACAAGCTATCTTTAATAACATTCTTTATATCATTAATGAATATCGAAAACAACACAGGGCCCAAATGAGATCCCTGAGGAACTCCAGAAGTCACTCTAATTTCCCTGGATCTATGTGAAATAATGCGCACTTTCTGTTTATGATTTCTTAGATAAGAGTTGATCCAAGACAACAGTGGATCACCAATTCCCACAATGGAAAGTTTGAGACACAATTTAGATATATCAACTCGATCAAACGCTTTTTTTAAATCAGCGTAAATACAATCTACTTCCATATTTTTTTCAAAACAATTGATCACATATTCCGTAAGAACAAATACATTTTTGTAGTTGATTTACCCTTCAAAAATCCATGTTGTTCATCAATAATAATATTTTTAACAGTATTAGTTATGACGTCGCTAACAATAGAGCCTAATATTTTAGAAAAAACACTCATTATATGTACTAATACCTTTTTTTTTTCACCACATTCTTGGTATATTTGAGGAGGTAAATCGACAACGATTAAAACCGCTGCGCCGGAAATAAAGAGAAGTCAAAGTAAAAAGTTTATTTTCAGATAAAATAAAGATAAATCTCCAACTAAAAAACTCTAACATTTGCCACAAACTTAGAAACTAATCGATTATACTTAACAGTTATAAATAAATGAAAATTAACAGATGATTTCTACAAATCGCACTGAATTATTGAGTAAGGGTGTTCCAAATGATAAAATAATTGCTATTTATTCTTTTGGTTGAGTTTCATTAAATGCTGAAGTTTTGATTTGACTACAATAGGGTCTCTGGAAATGCAGTTATTATCCAAAAATTTTCGGATTTCTTCCGTCGGCGGATATATGTTTTTGGTCAAATATTTAGAAAACGCCTTTTTCAACAGAGACACCTCTTTTGGAGACCACCCTGGAAAAATACACAGTTAATAATCTCGGATTCTTTTTGTTGCCTGAATTGTTAGAAATTTTTGAATGAATATTAGTTTATCGCAAACGAAGGATATTATAGAACTTAGGTAAATTATACGTTTTAGTTCTTACCCTTTCTTTTATTTCCATCTCCACCAGATCCTCCAGCCACATTTCTCTTTGCAACAGTCTGTTTCCCCTTGCTTCTTGCCCTGGATTCATCTTCGCTCATTGAACTGTTATCTTCTTCACTGTTTATGTTCTTTTTTCCAGTACGTCTTTTTACATTCTCTTCTACATCTTTCTTTACAGTTCTGATTGGTTTTTTTCGCTCTCTAATAGTGATTTTAAGATCTTCCGTTCCTTCCTCCATTATCGAGCCAATTTCGTCATTATCCGCTGTAAATATCAAATTTGCATTTATCATCAAATATTTTATTATGTTCTTACTACCATTGTCAACACAAATTTTTATTTCCCTTTGTCTCTTCTCACACAATTTTTCTTTATTTGGTGGACAACTAGACTCTTCACTATTTAAGTGATCTTCTTTGGTAAAATTTCCCAAATTCTTTTCAGGTTCTTCTTCGTCGCTTCCATCTTTTTCCATATCTTCAACAATTTCCTCGTTACGTACCCCATCGTCGTAATGGCTCTTCAACACCTTTAAATCGTTTTCATCGGCATATTTAAAATCAATGTCGATTTCTGACAAAGATTTACCTTTGTGTTCTACGGGCACACCATTTTCGATCATCAGCAACAATTTTGACACCTTCGCGGTCTGATAAACATCTACAGGAAGTCTGAAAAATAACAAATCAAAAAAACTAAATTAGAGGATTTCCAGAATCTTACTCATAAAACTCTTCATGAGTTTTTACTGTGTGCCCCATGAAATCGGAAAACTGTTTGATATCGCTTTTCGAGAGATTCAAGATTTGCATTACCGTAGCAATTTGTTTTCTCAGACGGTTACTAGTAATGGCAGCAGGGTTTTCCAAGGACATTCGTTTAGTGAGGTTTCGAATTGCCAAGTCTCCTTTTCCCCACTTCACCTTAATTGTGTCCTGGGATAGAAAAGAGGTAGTCGTTCTCCTCGCAAAAATACTTGTGTCTATGTTTCAAAATCACTTGTATGAATTCATCAATGTCCTCAGGTATTAGGACTACCACTGCTCGAGATCCTTTACCACTATTCAGCACCCTCCTGTAACGCGTTGCCAGAACTTTCTCAGTCGCCGACAGCGCATCTTCAAAATCTTTGAAATTGCTCTTTTGGTCATTCTTGTAGTCCGATATTTTCATATACTGTACATCACCAATTCTTCTTCTATTAAAAATGATGAGTAATGATAGGACACATTGCACAAGAATTTTGTAGTCATTTTCTGTATCTTTATCGTCTTTGAAAGCTGCAACACTCTTCTTAGTGATATTATAAGTCTCCTCTCTGAACAGCTTGATATCAGATACCAGTGGAATCAATAGTGGCTTGTTCCATTTCTTCTCATGTAGATCCTTGTTTGCCAAAGAGGCCATTTCAATGTTCCACCTGGAGACTATTAAATGCTTCATATTCTTAACATCCTTGAGAAAAATTGTTTTATCACTGTGGGTTCTCGACTTAAATCCTTTCGTATCTTTTAAAGCTAAATGATACAGCTCATCACAAAGCAGTTTCAGATTGCCTCCGAAATGCAATGCCAAGCTAGGTGCAGCGAATTTTTTTTTGGAAGCATCGTAACCAGCTAAATTTCTCGCTGCAGTTACAATAGTGTCAAAATAACAAGGACGAAGTAAGTTTTGCATCTCGATTTTTAGATTGTTCATAAGCTTACGGCACTCTGTTAGTAACCTTCCAAATTCCCTCATTTTGTTGCTACACGTATAGACACTCTTTTCCTTCTTGTGTTTCTTCAGATACGAGTTTCCAAAATAGGTTATCAACAAATCTTTTTTCGCAGCAAATGCAATGTCATCCCCTCTCATCATATCAAACACTTTTTCCTTCACTTCCAATCGAGCTACGGCATCTGTTCGGTCCAGCTCGCACGCCGTGAATGTTTGTGATTTCGAAACAGCGCTAGCGGTAGAAACAGTTTCCTTATGTATTTCGCGAGTGCATAATTTTACATGCCTCCTCAGATAAGATTTTTTATACAAACCCTTGCACCGTGTGCATGGATAAAACAGAGGGTTCTGGTCCTGGCTTTTGTTGTCGTCATTCAAATTCCTACGTGCAGGCCTAATATCACCGTCGAGATAATTTTCGAAGTGAGTCTCTTTTCTTAATGCTGCTATTGCCTTTTTCCTTCCCTTGCTATTTAAAGGCTCTCTCAAAATTTTTGTTACCTCCTTTTCACTGGAATGCCGTCTCATAAGATGCCGGACAAAATTTTTAGAAATGATATCTTCTGCGCAAAAGGTACATTTTACGAAGCGGGTTTTCAAAAGCTTTGCTTCCTTGATTCGACTGGATAAGAACTTGGCACCTTGCGACTCATTTACATTTGGTTTGTTAACTTGGATGTTTTGCAAAATGATAATATTTGAATTTTTCTCAACTTCCGGTTCCACCCAAATATACTCTTTATCATGTATTTCCTTTTCTACAGCGACGTCATAATCATCACTGTCAGTCTCGCTTATGACTAACTCATCGCTGTCAATTTGAAAATCTTTATCCTTTATGTCGTCATCAAAAAACGTTGAAGAAGCATCTGACTGATCTGCTTCTGCATGGTTTTGCTGTGTTATCAAGAAGGCATTTGAATCTTCCGCGTCATGCATCTGGAAACAAGGCATTGCAATTTATTTTCTAGAGATTTCAACTTTTATTTGAAACAGTCAATTTTTTTCTGGAAATTCCTTAATAACCTAATACCCTAATAACGCTCATACTTACTACATTTTAAAACCTGACACGATTGGTAAATTTTTACAATTGTTTTTTAATAATAAAATCCACAATGCTATAGAAAAAAATAGAATATTATACAGGGTGTTAGATAAATGTCCTGCCAAACTTTAACCGCGAGCTACTAGCTTCATGTAGAACTCGGAAAAAATATTTAAAAAATTCTGTCAAAAAATAAATTGACATTTAATTTTTGAGGTACAATTTTTTTTTTATTACTTTTATTCTTCTACGTTGTCCCACAACCTCGTAGGTAAAATTTCGGCACATTTTAAAAATACACCCTGTATTTCATATTTTATAAAACGTACACCAATGCGGTTTTCTTGTTTTTAGCATATTTCCTCGAGGTTACTTCGCATTGGCGTACGCTTTACAAAATATGATATACCTACAGGTGTATTTTAAAAATATGCCGAAATTTTACCTACGAGGTTGTGGGACAACGTAGAAGACTAAAAGCAGTTAATTAAAGTTTGGCAGGACATTTACCTAACACTCTGTATACGACGATAAAATTTAATTATCTTCCCGAAGATAAAATACAATTTTATCGTCTTGTATAACAAATAACTATTTTTTAATCGCATGTCAGCTGTAAATAAATTGACTAACAATAAATTGATTCTGCCCCTGCCTACTTGTATTCATCTGTTGGGGTTGTTGCAACAATACTCATGCGGGGTGATATTAGGCCAAAAATTATCAAGCCCTTTGGCTCGGAGGATTTCTTCCAAATCATACAGGTTTTCCCAAAAAAGAAGACGAGTCCATAACTCCGTTATTTATCGGAAGATTTTAATTATCTGTACACCAGATTAAATGGTTGTTAATAGGCTACAAAATGGCCTAATAAATTCAAATATAGCCCCATGGGCTTCAAGGGTAAACTGTCAAAATATTTTTTTGCAAATGGGATTACACATTTTTTTTTTTGTAATTCTGATAGAGATTTTTATTCTGAAAAGAACAATGTATCACAAGTATACACTTAAATACCAAAAATTCACAAAAAAAAAAGTAAAAAAAAACGCTACTATCGTCTACGTTCCATTTTGCGCTAAACATTGGCGGCATATCTGCGCAATCTTACATGTTATTATTTGTCATTTGTTTTTCCAGCTACCTTAATTTGATTATTACATTATAACGCAATGCATTTTGATACAGGGTTATTCTAAATGATTGTAGGCGAAGTAGGCGTGAAAACTGAATGCTGCCGCTCCACATAAAAAAACATCAAAATGATGTGAATAAGTGAGTACACACCGTTCACAAACGGGAGTTAAATTAGTGCAATACAACTCAATATTTTTAAAATTGATTGCAAAACAACTCAATATTTCTGGATTCAAGCGTTAAGTTAATAAGAAAAATAAATAAAATTCCCATCACCGTACTTTTCACCTAATTCACAAAATTGACAGTTCACATGAAAGCGGCAAAAATGTAATAACATGGGCATGGCCAACTTCGACTACAATCATTTAGAATAACCCTGTAGCTTTCCGCTTGGTGCTCGTCATTTGTTTCAAAAGTTAGGGTTATTTTTTTTATGTGAAGTTATACTTGCGATACATTGTTGTTTTCAGAATTAAAATCTCTATCAGAATTACTAAAAAAAGTATATAATTCCATTTGAAAAAAAATATATTTTGACTACACTGTCATTTGGTGTATAGATAATTAAAATCCTCCGATAAATAAGGGAGCTATGGACTCGTCTTTTTTTTTGGGACACCTGTATAAAAACCTACCTCCATATTTCCTGCCGAGGTTCCTGATAAGGGCTCCATTGAGGAAACAATGTTTACCTGTACGGCGCTTGTCGAAGGAAAATCCATTGAAGGATTTAATGTTGACTGGAAACCTCTGTTACAAAACCATTGCTGGTTTTCTTGATCCCAACCCGTACAACATTCGTACTAGAATAGTGTAGTTAGCAATGAAGGTTGGCGAACTATGATTAAATACTCACGTAAGACGGTGGAAAGTATCTTCCAGTCATAAAATTTTCTGTCACACTAACCTATGACACTAACGCACAAAAATTAAACGACCGGTATTTCTGCCGGCATGAAAACGTATTAGGTACGTCCTATTATGTCTACTTCGATGTTGCCAAATGTAGGAGGCGATGAAGTGCAATGTGTATCTACAATTGTTGTGAATATATGGCGGAAGTAACAACGTCCGAAGTTCAAATATACGCAAACGACGGTGGTGCTCGTAGCGAACGGCTGAACTAAAGGCGAATATGTTTCGACAAAGTACTAACCATAAGACCTCCATCGAAAAGTTGAGAGGGAGATAGCTGCAACCTAGTATAGTGCTGCACTATTTTATTTCATAGGATACGTTATGACCTCCGAAAATGGAGGTGGTAGCGTCATATATGAGGTCACAACGTTTAGTGTTTATATAAAACGGAGGCGCTGAGGTGTAGGTTTTATGTATATATATATTAATATTAATAAGTCAAATTGAATTCGGACTGGCGCACGGTAGTCCAGTCATTCAGACAAACGTCTTCAGGAAGTCTCAGGATTTAATTTAAATTAACCTTGACGATCTCGTTGTCCATTTTTGTTTTATGTTTACAGTATTATGTATTATGTCTTAAGGGTACTCGAGCAGCATTGTCCACAATTTTGTGTAAGTCAGAAATTTAATTTAAAATTAACCATTTATTAATTAGCTAATCAAACAACCTATACAACGTGATGAATTGAGAAAAGTATTTGCTGTTTTAGATAATCCTCGACAACTTACGCAAACAGACATAGATCGAATTATAGATAAATCTCACATGGAAGATAAATATAAGCAAATTTTTAAGAAGATCAATCAACTACCTCGTTAATGTGGAGAAATAAGAAAAGAATTTTTTTAAATTAAATTATTTATTTATTATTTTTTTAAATAAATATTTCCAATTTATACGCTTTGTGTTTTATTCTTAAAAAAATAAAAAGGAAATATGATAGAGGCTAAGCTCATCCAGGCTAAACTCGATCTTATATACCCAATAATCACATACGCAAGTTGCAAACACTTTGTAGCTCAGTGGATCATGCATCCGTATTCGCAATCGCATCTACGTGGTTCGAATCCCGACCAGTTCAACAATAGTATATTTCAAACCAAGGTAAGAAAGTGGAAAGATTATAAACCGAGTCGTAGAGGAGGTTTGTAAGTGCCTAAGGTCTGCAAGGACACTTTCTTAACAAGGTTTGAATACTATTTTTTTCCCTACCGGCACAACTTTGTTGAAAAAAGTAAAAAAAGATGGTTATATTCGTGATTAAAACGAAAATTTTGAGAATTGAATAGTAGGCTGTGTTATTTGTTTAATTAACTTGTCATCGCATTTGAAGATTTGAGGTTTGTTCGAAAATTTGATATAAACAGGGTAAAGTAATCTACCTACCTAGCTTATCTGTTTATTTTCCAGATTATATGATTGACATACCAACTTACTTTATTGAATTGGCTTTCATTTATCAATAACTTATTTCACTTTTGACACTTTTGACATTTGTATTTTGGTACAGTTTTACCATAAACATTTCATGATTAACTTTCTTACCTTAGCGAGAAAGTTGAATTTTCTCACCTCAAATGAGGTATCCACAGCCTACATTTCTAACCGGTAGGGAGAAAAAACTTTTTTTCATTAGTACACGCGCACTAACCGCACCCGACCTTCAAATAATACGTCACAGGACCAGGTGTAATTAATTACCTGTACAGGTAATACAGGTAAAAATATTTTTTTTCACCTGTTTTGGAAACACCTCAAAAACACCTTTAATTACACCTGGGGCCACGCCCTTTTTTGGCTGTGGTAACGGCCACTGTGACGTAGCTTCTGGTCATTGTTGACCACTTCTTCGGCTGCAAGAACTTCTTCAGCTTCTGGTCATTGACGATCGACTTCTTCGCGACCTTGAGGTCACCTTACCATTAGCTGCGGATGGACACGCCATCGAACTGTCCCAGAACCCCCCCATCGTAACTACTTAGGTACATATTGCGTAAGTGTAGGACTGCTTCCTGCCAAAATTTTGTGTGCCCCGGATTTTTCTAAACTCCACAAGCAAGAGGTTTCTCGCAACGTGGACGACGTGTTCCTCCCTCCAGATTATTATCAAAGAGTTTGTCAAAAAAGTTATTGTTTTTGCAGTTCCCAAGTCTTCATCATTTAGGTTTGTTCTACCTGTTAGTTAAAATATATATTAGATTATTAACAACAATGTTATTAGAAATTACCACAGTTAACTAATAGCATGATAGTTGAATTAATCATGATTATGACGACTCAAAACTTGAGTTGCATAGGACATCTTTTGGATCTTATCTGCATGTCCGTAATTTTGTGGAGGGATCTTAATTCGCCCCACGCTGAATCATAAAGATAAACCTTCACTATATGGTCCAATTTCACACTTAAAATTTCTTCGTTTACTTCCCAAACCAAATCTTTTGTTATCCGATAATTTCTAATTCCTTTAATAAGATGAGGTGTATCAAATAATGGTGTAATCTCTTGGTCTTGAAGTATTAGTATTTTTCTTTCAATTTGTTGATTGTTTTCTATATAAATTTTGCTTGATTCTCTCAACAACAAATTTAGCAATCTTAGCAGCGGTACTACATTGTTTGTGAACGTGACACAGGCTCATTTTGAATTACAAGATAGTGACATAAAGATTGACACTGCTTTGACTGATTTTTAGATTATTGAGATTACTTTGATTTTAAATTTTTGACTTTTTAAAACATTTGCACCCTCTTGCGGTGTGGTGAGGGTGCGCTAAACAATTTTCCAAAAATTTATTAGGGACTTTTCATTCTATAGTATTTTATTTTCTCTATGGTTCCGTTCATACACAAAATAAACTAAGTATATAGAACGCAAACTCCCTATTAAATTTTTGGTTCTTGAAAAATGCGCCATCTGTTGGCTTGTGGACGGTACTTCCTTGGCCTGCTAGATTTTAGAATGTGCATATTATGATTTATATTGGGTGGTATTTAACTGTTTACCAAATTTACCAAATTTATTCATACAAAAAAATACTTTCGTTTTCCAAAAATACTAAATGCTCACCAAAATTAAGACCATACATAATCCTAGAGCGATAACCAGATATTGACATCCTGCTAGTTTCTTATATTATTTGCTACTAAAAATAATTTTTGTTGCCTAAAAATGCTATATGTTCACCAAATTGTATTCCATATTTAATTCTGAAATGATAACCAGATAATTTTAATTTTTGTTAGTGTCTTATATGCATGCAGTAAAAAAAACTCTTTGTCTCACAAAAATACTAAATGTTTACTATATTTTATACTACAGGGTGTTTTCGAAGTTGAGGTGTTCCTTTTAACATGTGATAGTATGCGTTGTTCTAAAGAATTTTAGCCAAAATCACCTTAGTAAAATGTGTACGGCAATGAAGATACAATAAGTTAATTTTTTTGAAATTTTTGAAACCGGTCCTGCTCAAATTTGCGCTGATTTGTTAGAAATTGGAATTGACAAAAAAAAATCAAATGAGCATGGACGTTAATCAAAACTACTGTCAGAGTTGTCATCTAATTATTCGAAATGGCTTTATTATTAGGAAAATAATGAGCTCACAGATATGTTGCAAATGCATGGGCAATGTTATCACGTTATCAGAATGCATCTGCAGCGTCCAGAGAGCGATTTCCGGAAAAACACCATTCTGGGCCAGGTTAGTTATTAATCTAGTACAGCGGAGAAATGGGCAGGACCGGACTTAAAATTTTAGAAAACAATAAAAATATACAATCGATTATCTCCATTAATACAAACATTTTACTAAGAAGATTTAGGCTAAAATTTTTAAGAATAATGTGTAGTACCTCGTGTTACAAGGAACGCGTCAACTTCGAGAACACCCTGTATATTCAATTTCAAATGGATACTCAGATTTAGACTTCTTATTAGCCTCTCATACAGAGTGTCTCATAATTAAAGCATTCCGACTCCAAAGCGTTGCAGAGAGTATGCCGTGAAGCAAGTAAGAACTTGTTGAAAAAAGTTTTGAATAATTCTTAAGATGATAAAACCCTTCTAACTTTGTTCAATACAGCAACCGCATTCCTTACCTTATAATTTTCAGATCAAAGCGTTGCTCTTTTTGAACAAAAATTGCAAAAATTAAATATTATTTTACTCCGCGATAACGCTACTTTTCTAAGACAATATTTTGCATCATTATTTTCTCACGATAAATAAAATAAACGCCAAATATTCCTAATTTCTATTTGAAGAAAATTTGATGCAAACTCTACACCTTCAGTATTTTTGTAAGGAGGGGTCGCCTGAATTTTATATTGTATATCAATTGTAAGAAAAATCTACGTTTTATTAGGTCTCCTCACAATAAGGACATAGAATGCAAAAGAATTTCGCAATCGAGTGTCAGCAAACGTTTTTTCGAAAACTGCACAGCTCCACATTAGCGGAAAGTCAAACATTTTTTTGTCTACAATTATCTTGATATTTTAAATTTGGAATACTCTGACCAACTAATAATGATAGCAACCGTCAAACAAACGATGTAACTTCTAACTAATTTTGTAGGGTTTGGTTACGATTTTAGGAGAATTACTGGTGTTTAATAAAAGAAAGAAGAAAAAACAAAAATGAGTTCCGAAATTGATGAAGATGATCTGCCTTTGGATGTATTAGAAACGGCACGAAATACAGTTTCTAGTCTTATCCCGGAAAAGCCTTCTAGACAATATTTATCTGCTTAGAAGGATTTCATGAATTGGTGTGGCTCTAAGAAATTAAAGAACGTGTCTGAAAGTGTGATACTGGCCTATTTGGAATATAAAACTAAGATTTTGGGAAATAGTGACCTCTTCTTTAATCAAAAATTGGTGAACGTAATAGTTATTTATGTATTAAGGGCGTAATGAAGGCGTTTGTGGCCCGCGGCGTGACATAACACGGTAAGGGCCACAAACGCCAATTATGCCCGTGGTACATACAAAATTTTATGTCCCGTCGAAGTTTTGAATTTTATAATAATTTATGTAGATTCAATTTTAAAATAACGACACAAAAATCAGGAAGGTGGAATAAGCCAGTTATTGTTGTTACTGTAGTAACGGCATAAACAAGGGCCATAAAAACGTTTACAGCCCGGGGCTATAATATACTGAATTACGCCCTAAAAACTAGTCCATAAGTAGGCAAAATTCGCCCGATCGGACATAAAAGTCTTTTTTGTTCTAGATTGTATAGTCCAGACAAAATAAATGTGAATCCTGACTTTATTAAGTCAAATTATTTAACATGTTCAAATCAAAATGTAAAGAAAACAATAACAAAGATTTATGATGGGAAACAGATGGTTATCCACCACCAAAGTTGCAGGTAGAATTTCGAAAACTCGCTGTATTTATATACCTGCCCCTTTTCGAGAACGAACTACATACCATAAATCTTTATTATCGTTATCAGGTTATTAAATAATTTGACTTAATAAAGTCAGGATTCACATTTATTTTGTCCAGTGAACAAAAAACAGTCACTTTGACAACCGATTTAGGTCATAAAATGTCAACATTTTTTATCAGTTTTCGAAAAAGTAGTTTTTTTGAGCAAGTGCTTAATATAAATGGATAGCGTGAATATTTATATTTGCAGTAAAGGCCCGTAACGTGAGCGTTCCACATTTGGTGAACATTTAGTAAAATCGGTAAACATACAGTGCATTTTTTTTAAATGTTGCCATAGGGAATTGCATGGTAAAACTTATACCCGCTGTTAACTTTTGTTCTGATGAAAATATTCAAACCATTTTTGGAACAAAGTTGAAAGATTTTTTAAACTATCGGATAGATTACAATTCAATTTCCTAAACTGTCGAAAAAGTTGTGAAAAAAATATTTGTACCACGCCGGAATAATAGTCCGTCGAGCGGCCGCCAGAATAGCGTCCTTGTCGGCTCAACCAGCAACTGCCTATCCCCACTTTTGATTTTTGTCAGTTTCATTTAAAAAATAAATAGCGAGATCTTCTGGTGGCTATGATTAAATTTCTTTATAAAAAAAACAAAACGTAAAAACGTTAACTCACAAATAATTCAACACATTAACAGAAATTATCAAAGGAATTGTTCGAAATGTTTTTCTTCGACTATTTTGTAAATGTCGCATTGGAATGGAATTTGGTCAGGTTGAGCCGATAGGGACGCTATTCTGGCGGCCGCTCGACGTACTATTATTCCGGCGCGCTTTAATAGTATATTAAGTATAAAGAACGGTAATGACAATGTACGGATCGAAGACAATTGTTTGGAGGAGGAGCTTGCGACGACTCCAATATTGTCTGAGATCCGTACATTGTCATTAACGTTCGTCATGCTTATGAGATTTTTTGCGCGATTGAATATTTATTACAAAACATTCCTAACTAGAATGCAATGCGATACGACGCCCTTCACATCGTGTTGCCACAATGTCGATTTTTGTATCGCGTTTCTAAGGCAATCTGCAAACAACTACCGCCATTGCAGTTTTTGTGCGCAAATATCGCCAGTTGTGTTGAAAAACAAGCAGTAAAATGAGTGATATTTAGTGATTCCGAAAACGAAGTGGATATTGTAGAAGAAACTTTGAATGTGGGGTGCGTCACAAATAAAGAATTTTTGAAACTAACGACCTCAATGTGTAATTATGAATACAAGGAAAATTTGGGGTATGAAAATTTTGATAATACTACTAATGTCGCGGCAAGTTCGCTAATATTATTTCATTATAGTGGCAAGGAATGCCGACCACAAGAGCCGTGTGAGTTTCCCGAAAGTGCTAACATCTTGTCTTCAACTTCTGTCTACATAAATCAAGAATTTTCGAAACCAGCGAACTCAATATGTATTCAAGAAGACAAGAAAAATCCGGGGTATGAACATTTTGACAATTCTAATGTCACGGCAAGTCTGTTACTAAAATTATTTCATTGCAGCGCCAGCGGCAAGGTAGGCCGACTACAAGAGCCGTGTGAGTTTCCAGATAGTGCTAACATCTTGTCTTCAACTTCCGTCTACATAAATGAAGAATTTTCGAAACCAACGATCTCAATGTGTAATCAAGAAGACAAGGAAAATGCGGGGTATGAAAATTTTGACAATGCCAATGTCGCGGCAAGTTTGCTAATGCTTTTTCATTGCAGCGCCAAGGAAAGCCGACTACAAGAGCTTTATGAGTTTCCAGAAAGTGCCCCCACATCTTGGCTTCAACTTCTGTCTACATAAAAATTATTATAATAATCGATTAATTTTGAATAAACTTTACTTACCGTTCTAGAACATCAAAAATTACTTACCATCGAGTTTATCGTTAGCAACGAGTAAACAGAGCTTACCATCTTGGAAACAGACGTGGTAAACAACCAAATAGAGTACAATCGCGCAAAAAGGTATATTATTATACTCATGTCATATCGTGAGGAAATTCCTTAATATTGACACAGAACATAAAACACAAAAAAGTCAAAATGTAGAGGCAAGACGCCGGTAATTATGTTGATAAGCACTGCACTATTACTTGATAGTATTACCCGTAATAATGTATGTACTCCGGCAAAATTGCCGTGCCGCCGGGTGGAGGTGGGATACGAAAACTCCTTCATTAAATACTTCACGCTTAAAACGCAATGTGTTACAATTTACAATTTTAAATACAGTTTCCCTTTTTTTGAAAACCTTCGCCTTGTTCTATTCGTTTTGTACACGTTTGGTCAACTCCCGCCGCGATATTTTCCCCAAATCGTTTCTAGGGAAGACATCGACGAACCTGACCCCTCCGTGGAGCCTCTTCCTTAGGCCTCTTCTCGTCGCTGACGAACTTGGCGAGAAACTCGCAGACTTGTCCCTCCGTCAAAGTGGCGCCCCCTCTCTTCACGATGAAACCTACCGCGACCTCACCGAACCAGCGATCCGCTTTACCCACAGACTAAAGCAGGGATGAGCAACCCGCGGCCCGCCACACTTTCTCATGCGGCCCTTTAAAGATTTTACATTTTGACTTTTGAAACTTTTGTTAACCATTGCATAATTCACCAACAGAATCTTTGCGCAAAAATTTTAAATATGCCTAATGTCACTACGCCTGTAATAAAACTTATGAATTTTCTCAAATCTTGAGCGTTAAATCACCGCCAATTTAATGAGTTTTTAAAAGATTTGGGAAGTGAATATGGTGATGTAATTTACAACACAGAAGTGCGTTGGTTGAGTAGAGGTGCTATGTTAAAAAGAGTATATAACTTAAAAAATGATATTCAATTGTTTGTGGAAATGAAAGAATATCGATTTCCCCATTTCAAAGATAAAGAATGGATGTGTGATTTTGCCTTTCTCGTCGATATAACTCAGCATTTGAATGACTTAAACATGGAACTTCAAGGGAGAAACGAGTTCATTCATAACATGTTTGATAAAATTAATGTTTTTGAAAGCAAATTAAAATTTGGAACAAACATCTGTTGTCAAACAACATGTCACATTTTGCACACCTAAAAAAAGAAATTTCTTCAGAAACCTGAAAATATGCCCAGCATTTACAAAAATTAATAATGGAATTTGAATCGCGATTTAAAATATTTAGATCAGAAAAAACCGTTCGTAGTTTTAACATTTTTTCTTCCCCATTTAATATAGACGTGGAAACAGTTCCGGATGAGTTACAAATGGAATTAATAGATTTACAAAACGACACGGATTTAAGAAATAAATTTCAAAATGTTGACACATAATTTCTACCAAAAATACATAAGTTTAGAAAAATCCCCACGATTAGGCAAAGCAAATAATGACACTTTTTGGAAGTACTATGCCGGCCAAAAAATTTTGGCCGTCATTGTCTGTCAATTCAAAAAAAAAAAATGTAATCCGTACTTTATTGTCATCATGATTACCGTCTTGATTATGAACGTTATTTTTTGGGTGGTAAATTTCAAAACTCAAAATTATTTTGTCATTTCTACTACATACACAGAACGTTTACCTCAGGTTATCTATGTACGATTGATCTAATTTTGTTTATTTATGTCGGATTTTTGGAATATCTGAGCCTCAAACAGTTTACATTGATTGTCAAAATGACAAGAATCGAAAGTGGGGTTACGATTCCTAAAGGTTTATTTACACCGTCGTCTGCGCCGATAATAACAAGTCGTGCCATTCGATGTGAAATGGCCACCAGAGGCACTTGGATCAGTTGGATCGCGAATGAATGGAAACTGTAATAACTACGGAAGGTGTACAACTAGAATAAATGTCAACCGTTAATTCGTCATTGATTATCAAAATAACAATAAATACAATAAGAACTTCAATCATAATCGGTGCAAATCATTTTGTAATATTAATTTGTGTTCGCGAGAAACAGCTAGACATAAAAAGGGTTTGAAACTCGAATAAGTATCAATTGTCATTGATTGTCAAAATAACAAATACAATAAGAACTTCAATGACAATAATGCAAATCATTTTGTGATATCAATTTGTATTCCCTAGAAATAACTAGACATTTAAATTTTGACGATTTGAATAAATTTTTCCTTCTGTAATTTCTGTAATACTATTACAGTTTCCCATAACGCGCGAGGTGGTGACATCTACCGATATTTTGACTTTTTTCCGGACGCAGAGTTTTGAGCGATTGGCACGACTTGTTATTACGATCAGCGCAGACGACGATTTACACTTTACTTGAATGTCAAGAAAGTGACGGCCAACATTTTTTGGCCGCCATAGTACCTATGTTTGCGAACAATTGTTTTCCGCAAT
This sequence comes from Tenebrio molitor, assembly GCF_963966145.1. Taxonomy (NCBI): domain Eukaryota; kingdom Metazoa; phylum Arthropoda; class Insecta; order Coleoptera; family Tenebrionidae; genus Tenebrio; species Tenebrio molitor. The sequence goes on from NC_091049.1 coordinate 2,974,321, forward strand.
GAAAATAATTAAAAGCGATCATGGATGATGTACGGTTAGAAAGCTGCGTGCGAGTTGCTGTGTCGTCTATATCTGCAAATATAGACCAATTGATGACCAAGAAGCAATGCCAAATTTCTCATTGAGTATTTTATTTCGGTAATTTTTATACTAGATTTATTTTGTTAATAAAGATATAATTTGAGTTCATCATGTTTCTTAAATGCGGCCCGCACAACATTTTTAAATTTGATGCTGGCCCGTTGTAAAAAAAGGTTGCTCATCCCTGGACTAAAGATATATATTGGGTATATAGACAGCCCACTCCTGCCAATAACAACATAAGTGGGTTTAGTTCTACCTTCGGTCGCTTTTCGCGTGGTCGCTAGCGTCGCCAAGGTTCTGTAAAATCGCGCCAAATTTGATCTTTGTTTGAATGTCTGTTTTGTATGCAAATCTACAGTTTTACTCCGATTGTGATGAAATTTTGCACACTTGACCTTCAAAACAAGGGGAAAATTACTTTAAGCTGCGAGTAAAAGCTAGTATCAAAATAAAATAAAGAAAACAAAGAAATGTAGACAATAATTAGTATTGTTATAAAACCGTATTACAAATACAAGATACATAATACAATTAATATAAAAATATCGGTCTCGTTGGTACACATTTTAAATCGGATTCACCTCTACTTCAATCCGTCAGTTGAACGGCAACAGACAGGTCGGGACTCGGATAATGGTCAGTTGGGACTATCTGGAGATTTGGATTGTTCATCGAAATGTATATCACAAACCCGATAATATTTTTGCAGCCAGAATTTTAACCATCAGCTCTTCTCTGGCGATGGCAACTGCAACGCACCATTTTCTATACATTTATAACAAAGAAAATTTGCAGCTCTTATTACACATATTATTTAGTTGTTTTATATCACAACTATGATTTTAACCTCACAATTTACCAAATGTGTAACTAACAGCTCACACCTCTCCCCACAACTCAAGTCCAAACACAGACAATTAAACTATAGTAAGACGTCGCATTGCTACCCAATTTTTGGAAACACGATTCCAGCGCGGCGCGAGCAGTTGGCCGAACTAATTTTATAAAGCATGCTTGATGGAGTTGTTTAAATTAATAATTTTGTCCTGATTTCAAATGTAAAATGTCTTTAAAATGCACAACGTTTTATTAATTATAAGAAAAATTAACAATAAATGAATTAAATTAAAAACTAGAACCAAAATTAAAATTAAATATTCAGAAAATCCCCATTTGCTTCGTAAGTAACATGTCTTTGACGATTTTTTTAAAAATTTTCTTCTTACGTCCTGCAGTTTTTTTTTTTATAAATGATCAAATTGATTGATGCATCCAACAATTTTGTTTTAATTTCCAGAAAATGGCTTTTACATATAAACCATGAAAATTAATTTTTCGTTCTAAGGCGATACGTAATTTCTTTCCAATACTTCTTTTATTCAAAAATACACTTAGATCGTAAATTTTGGCAACACAACACACAACTCTTCTGTTATACATATATACATAGTGGGTCGATAAAAACGGTACCAATTTTGTACGCTCATATTTTCCTGAGTTATTATCTGTTTTTAATGAGTAATATACCAGTGAAAACCTCAATATTTATAGAAAATATTGTTGTTGTCCAGAACTCAAAAATTGTGCGTTACAACATGAAGACATGCAAAAATTCTCTCAATTATAAGTTTTACAGATGTGGTTCAATATGTTCCCCATTTTTATTAGCTACCATTTGCAATCGTCTTCACTAGTGATAGATGGAGCAACATCAACATCGCACCGAGCGGCACAAACAATCATATACCTTGAGCTGAAGGCTCCTGAAAGGAATGCTGGAATCAGCTACCTCAGAGACAAATATGTAGCTTCTGCAATTGGGGACGGACAAAGACGATTACAAATGATAGCTAATAAAAATGGAGGGCATATTGAACCATATCTGGAAACTCATAATTGAGATAAGTAATTTTCAAAACCAGAATTTTTGCATGTCTTCATGTTATGACGCACAACATTTGAGTTAGGACTATCTCTGCACAGCAAGAGGCCTTCATCTTTTCTATAAATATTGGGTTTTTCACTGGTATATTAATCATTTAAAAAACTTAATAACTCAGGAAGATATGAACGAGCAAAATTTGTACCGTTTTTTTCGGCCCACTGTGTATTTTAGTTTCAATTTTAACTTGTCATGCTCCTTAAAAGAATAGGTACCGGAGGCACACACTATTGTTTGGTTTCTTTTTGTCTTGAATTGAAACTGAAAGTATAACTTTATTAAGAAGTTTCATCACTTAAGTTTTTACCTTTATAAATTACGTAGCAGATTCACAAATTGCCCAAAAAGTAGAAAATGTTATTTTTTTCCTTTCTTTATTGTTTTCTTATTGACAATTTCTCAATACTGAAAAAGTTGGCTATTGTAATTACTTTCATTTAATAAATGGCACTAATTCCTACCTTTTTATTCACAGAAAGTCTTATATCTTTAATAAGTACATTTTTATTTTTTTCAGAAAAGTGTCACATTTGACAAATATTTTTTGACTGTTTTAAATACAACGGTAATAATCGAAATTTTACGAATAAATACGACGGAGTGTTTTGGCCAAATGCGTGCGGAGCAGCACCGTCGAAGCTATTCCAACATTATTATATGGGATTGAAGTGTCTTACTATAGTTTAATTGTCTGTGAGTCCAAATATGGTAAAGGTAACTGTAATTTTTACCGACACTAGCGCCACTGCAGCCTTTACGAACGGAGGTTAAACTAATCTCAACTTTACTTAAAATAGTGAGAGTGCACACCCCCTGGCTTTACCGACCACCGCGGCGTCTTCAATCTGCGGATGGTTGACGAGGATCGTCTCGAGCTCGACCGGAGCCGACCGGAGCCGTAGTAGCCGATGTCTTCGGTGTGGACGAATCCCTCCGCGTCGATGGTCTCTTCCGTCTTTTGAGGGTCGTTCAGGTAGCCTTTGGTGACGGCGCCGCCGATGCAGATCTCCCCGCGGTGCTGAGGCGGCAAGGTCAAGCCCGTCTCGCGATCCACCACCTTGACGCGGTAGCCGCAAGTGACTCGACCGCAGCCCCCTTTTCGGTTGTCAGAAATGTGCATGGGTATTCCGATTTCTGTCATTCCGTAGATCACGTGCAGTTTTTGCAAATTAAATCTGAAAATGTGACAGTTGTCAAATTTAAATGGACGACCAGTGTGACCAACATAAATTATAATTCGAATTGACAAGCGACGCTCAAATGACAGAACTAGTTTGACAGACTCACCTTTTCCACAAAACTTCGGCATCTTCTTCGTGGAGTTTTGATCCCCCAATCCACACCTGCTTAACCGAAGACAAATCGTACTGATCGACTAGAGGACTGTTCACGAGAAAATGCATCAAAGTGTGAACCGTCACCAGCTGCTCCGCTTTGTGCTTCTGAATGGTTTCCAAGAAAGTTGTTGGTTTGAAACGATCAATCACAGCAAGAGTGGCACCCCCGTAGAGAATAGCATTCATAACTAGGACCGCATAACTGTGACAAAATGGAAGAACTAACGGGACCACCTCGTTGGGTTTCATGTAAAGAAAATCACGGTCTCTGCAATTACTTCATGACATTTCACTTAATCGTTGTCTCACCTAGCGTGGACAAAATTCATCCGCAGCATCCTGTACGTGATCATGACACCTTTCGGTAGCCCAGTAGTTCCCGAAGAATTCACAATCAATCCCACTTGATCGTCAACATCCACATCCTCCTCCACTTGAAAACAACTCGACTCTTCTACCAGATCTGCATACGCTAAAGCCTCATTTTGCTCGTCGTCGAAGGAAATAACCATCTCGACAAACTCGAGCCTCCTCTTCACCTTCAGCACCCTCTCGTGGCACTGATTGGTGCAGAACACGATTCTTGGTCTAGATATTTTCAGCAGTTCTTCCAGTTCATCTAAAACCACTCGATCAGACAGTGCGGGCACGAGCGCGACAAAACTAACACTCCCTGAAGCCTGCATTGATCAGGTGCAAAGGAGCCGCCAAGAACAACCCCGCCAGATAGGCCACCACGAGTTTGTGCGAGTTTTCGGACACGACTCCGACGATGTCGTCTTTTTTGACGCCCAAACGTCGAAGACTCGCCGCTAGATTTTTCGACAGTTGGCATAACTGAGCGTAGGTCAGTGATTCACCGGATCTTATGTCAATCTAAAATTTGACGGTGCTGCCAGAGCAGTTGTGCGGAAGATTGTCTTACCAGTGCTGTGTTGTCGTGGTGGGTGTTGCAAGCTCGTAGAAGTAGTTTAGCGGGGGATTCACGGGGAAGTCTGGACTGGTCAGGAGGACCCTCTAGCACTTTAAGCTCCATAATAAGTTCGCAAATGCATTGGAGAGTCTATTTATGGACGCACAGGAGTAATTGGTGATTCAATTTTTTTTAAAGGTCGAAGAGTAATGGAAATTGTGTACAAGGACCAAATAGAAATTGGTGATTTATCTTTTTTTAAAACATGGACGAGTAATGGAAATTGTGTGTAGATTACTTCACACAAAGTGATTAATATGTTGTGCAATAATTTTAGAACGATACCTGAACGAGTAATTCTTTCTTTACTCAAAGAGATTTATTTTTAATTAGAAACGAACGTTAAACGTATTGTGAAGCTTTTTCTTGTTAATTAAACTTAAAGACTCAAATAGATGGAACTACGTTTCAACATGATTAAGTCAACGATGCGTTTATCGTAAACCTGATACCAAGAGAAGAGATTCAAAAATTCACACAAAGAAAAATCGGTAGTTGGTGACGAAGAATAGAAGTTAAATACAATTTTTTTTCTAGTGAAAGTATTTTTGTTTTTGAGATAAAAAGCATTGAATCATTGAATATTTGCTCGGTCTTTCCAAAAGTCACTTTTGGTGACATTTGCGTGCATAAAGTAGCTCTTTACACACTAGTGTATAAAATAACTTTATGTACAATACTGTCAAAATATCCATAGCAATTTTGGTTCTTATACTTTCAAATTATAATAATACTTCAAAATAAAATTTTAGACATTTTTCGTGTTGGTATGGAAATATAATTGTTTTTCTCAATTACTTCAACTTTTACTAGAAAAAAAAAATGTATTAAACTTCTACTCATCGTCACCAACTACCGATTTTTTTTGACATGCATTTCGAGGACACTTGTATATTATTAATTATACAGGGTGTATCTGAAATACGTGTGTTAATTTTAACCAGTGGAAGAACACTCCAATTTATGAAACTCTCCTCTATAACATTTTTAAGAAAAAGCTTTACAAATTACAATACAATAAAATACGTGCCTCTTTGAAGCTTGAATTTGAATTTTATAGGCCAAGAGTTGACGCTTGATGCTCTCATGTTCTAAGAGTTGACAGATCTGACACGAGCGAACGGTGGGAAATTCAAAATGAAACGCGTCTTGTCCATGAGAAAAATTCACATTTATTTTTTAACTTATTTTTATTAAAACTTTTACAAATATTTGACAGTAACCTAAATGAATATATCTTGTGTTTTTTTAAATTTCACCTCAAAATTGACGTTGAAGAGTCGATTGTGAACGCACTGGGGTTTGCGGATGACGGATGAGCTGTTTAAATTTTACGTTTTTACAAGAGTGGTGCGTTCACAATCGACTCTTCAACGCCAACTTTGAGGTGAAATTTAAAAAAACACCCCCTAATATTTTATGGAATTCGGGCTTTTTAAAAATTACATAATGTCTAAACGCTGTTCAAAAATTAAAAAACTATTGTGGTGCAAATAACACACATTTTTCATGACATTTTCTATTACTTATCACAGTGACAGATAAGTCATTTGCACCACAATGGTTTTTTGATTTTTGAACAGCGTTTAATAATAATAATTTTGGATCGTGACTGTGACTAAGGTACTATTAAAAAAAATATATATAATTTCGTATCCCACCTCCACCCGGCGGCTTCCAATAATAGAGTTAAATTTATAAACTCCTAAGTGTTGGTAAAAAGTGTTCAATGAAAAAGTTCATCGAATTGGCTTTGACTTTATTTTTTAAGAGACAAATTAAGTTGGTTAGACAAAGATAGTGACAAAGATCAAAGCCATTTCGATTAACTTTTCAATTGAACAGATGTTATATGGTGGGTACCGTTTTTGTTTCTTATGAAAATTATAAATTATCGTCACTGTCGGATCTGGAATCGCGGTAAGGTTTGTCAGTGAACAACATATTTCTTGCAATCTTAAGAATGAAAAATGTCCAAATGCAATTAAGAATAAGAAGGATAAAGATCAAAGTCATGATGATGTAGTAGATAGAATAATCTCGAAGAAATGGTAAAATTCTTGGAGCATCTTTTGCATAACTGAAATAGATGATATTATTGAAGAACCGAATATTTTGAACACTTACCTTTTTACTATCCAAAAGGGAAAATATACTAATCTTGACACTACCCAGACAAATAGAAAAGTAAAGAATGTCACAAAGCACATCCTGTTGTGTCCTAAGTAAATCATAATTTTGGACAGCTGCAACAAGACTGTAACATTTTTATAACTTCTGTAGAAAATAAAACCTCGAGGAGGATGTCGCAGCAGTCGAAGAGAACGAGTCCCACCATATTAAGCCGGTGGAAATTACTTTTCCAAACGAAGGCGAATAGGACGATGGAAGTCACATGATGGATGAACATTGGCCAGAAGTCTTTCCTCTTTACGTCCAAGTACAAACCCATCAGTTCGGACAAATAGAAAGACAAAGTTATCATGAGGTGCCACCAAACATCCCTGGTGACCGCTTGATCCAAAAACTCGGTCCTGGAAGTCGCGAATTAAGGAAGAAAAAGTGAACAAGATGGCACCGACCAGCACTGATCCAGATCCCAGAACCAGGGTTTGTCCCACACGATCAAAACCGCGGCAGTCCAAGCCGAAGTGTAGTAACAACACCTCCAGAAACTTTCAGAAAATTTCGTCAAAACACTTGGCGTGTCTTGAGCGCTCCTCAACTTGAGCCAACTCTCGACTTCTTCCTCTGACACGTCGAGTTGCTTGGCCAAGCCGCGGATCTGTAACAAAACACTAAGATTCGACGAAGAGAAATTTGGAAAAGTACCCGATCGAGCTTCCATTTTTTCGAAATCGAGTAAGCCTTCTCCAGGGCTGCATGGTGGGGGGCTTTCTTCACTTCGATCTGCTTCAGACCCAGTCGGAGTCCGATCTTGGTGAAAATGTACCTTAAAGCAGAGAAAATGTATTTTTGAATTGTGAAATTGTTGATGCTGACTTTCGGCAAACATTGCGCAATATTAGCATCACAAAGGCTCCACATATCGGGTACTGAAGATCCCAATTGCTGTTTTCCTTTGTGGTGCCGAATGAGAAATCTAGGTCGATTCGCATTTTGCACTATTTGGTTTACAACTGTTTACGTAAAAACCGAAAAGTGCGTCACATTGAAAGAAACGAATAAAATCGTGCAAGTAAAAATATAACAGTAAAGATTAAAAAAAAAAAATTAAGTCATAATTAAAGTAAAGATAACTAAAACACTTTAGTTTTGTGAACATTAAAAATAATGTAGGTGTTGATAATGCTTATGCTTTTGGCTTTATACTCTGTGGTGTTCATTTTATCAACAAGTTCGCGCTGTAAGATTGAGTATAAAGGAGTAACGGAAAATATTGACAAAAGAAATTCTGTAATCCGATTTTGATAAATATCGTAGATGTCATAAACTGTCCGATTATAATAATGTACCTAGTGTCACAATAAAAAGAAATTTGTTCGATACTGTCAGAATTTGAGAATTTTCTCCTGTGTGAACGGACTTTGATAAATGTCATAACTTGTCAAAACGGAACGTCAAGTTAATTTTAAACATTTTAAGCGATTTGGAGCCTTTGGAGCTCGTCGAACAAAAAAACGTCGTATTCAACTCGTTCATGTGTAAATCGGGCTCTTTATGGCACTCGTTTCACTCGCGTTTTAAACTGGCCCACTCGTGCCATAAAGAGCCCAATTTACACACGAACTACTATTAAACAAGCAGAGTGACTTCACATCTTAAACACACCAATGTGTGATTTTAAGGTGCTTCTACATACTAAGACTGTCAAATAAATAAGCCTACTGCAAATATCTTTAACAAAAGGAAGATCATATAACGGAACAATTTTTTCATTGTTTGCTCTTAGTTTTCTTTTAAAGTTTTAAAATCAATCAATGATTCTCTCACTCAGCTGTTAATAGCACCCTGGATCGTAGAATTTTGGTCACAGATTGTTGCAACAATTTTAAGATTACAGTTGTGAGTTTTATGAATCATTAATCTTGAAAGTTATATCAAATCCTTGCTTTTTATTCCGGAATTTATAGAGCTATATCTGTCATTTGAAAAGTGTACCTCCTACCTAAAATACCGAAGACCGAATTCTTCACACCCTATAGTTCGATCATACCAAATACTTGATGATACAGATTTTTCATCAAAAAGTAAAACGCAGTATTTATCTTTTTCCGTCAAAAACAGAGCATTCATTTAATAAATAAAATTCAATATTACCAACTCACCTTGTATACTGAGTGCCCCAAAACTCCCGGAACAAGTCAATGGAGCAGTGTCAACTCATGTTAGAAAATAATGAGAAAAGTACCTAATTAAAAACTGTGGTGTTCATCTTATTGGTTTTTACTGGATCACCTGTGGAAAATATGTCATTTTACTGCGTAAAAATGTAAATATACAGTTATAAGTGAATAATAGAAAATATAGATAGAGAATTGTGAAAAACAAGTAGGACATCATAAACTGTCTGATTATAATGCAAATCGACGTCTCGTAAATAGATAATTTCCACAGTAAAGTCGCCTTTTTAATGAGTTGAAAACGAAGTGACAAAAATGTCAGCTGTCACACGTCAAATTTCAAACTATAAATTTTAATATATTTAAAAAATAAAACAATATGCTTGCAAACGCAAACATAGCAAATACATATAGTTCAATCATTTCGTCAAACTACGTGTTTAAAGGTTTAGCATTTGAAACCTTAGGCCCTTGGTGCAAAGAAGCCATCGATTTCATTAATGTAATCGGAAACCGACTTATCGCGGAATCAGGCGATTCAAAATCAAAGAAATTCCTTTTCGAGAGGATTTCCCTTGCCATTCAACGTGGAAACGCTGCAAGCATTCGGGGCACATTTCCAGATTTCGCAATATTATCGGAAATTTTTGTATTATAAAACAAAAATGTCATGTAATTATGTTATTAATATCAGTACAGTTACTATTTGGGTATCTAGACAAAGGGAGGATTTATGGAACCTTTCCCAATAAAATAGGTTATTTCGATGAGTCTATAAATACCCCTTTGGAGCTTGAATTTGAATTTTATAGACCAATTTTCTTGATCTTTTTTAAGAATTAATTCAGTAAATGATTTGAGATTTGTAGGTGCAAAATATCATCGGTCTTGCTACACGGACATTTTAAACCAGAGTAGTACAGTAGAAAAAACAATTGCTTCACGAATACTTACAGCAGATAAAGCTATGGAGAAATTATACACTCTATCAATGAAAATCCAGATTATCAGTTTTCTCTAAAAGAATTGATGAACGTTGCAGCTGATGATCCACCTAATCTTCAAACAATTCAAAATCGATTATGGAGATGATTTAGTTCTATCAAATTATCAAGGACTGTCTACTCTTTTATGCTTGAAAAAAAACATTAGGATATTTTGAATAAATTTGGACGTTGAAGATGAAAATGTTAGAAAAATCAAGGAAGTTGCTGATTTAATCCGAACAGACATCTGCAAAGAAATATTCAAAAATGATGAATATCCTGCCAGTGATCAAACGTTTTCTAAAAAAAATTGATAGATGTAATTCCTCAATCATTAGTCATTACAATTACCTATTACTCAGCGAGATCATGGGCAAAAATAAGAAAAAACATAATTCTGACGACAACAAGTTCGACAAAAAGTCTACGTCAATCGCACACGCGATTATATCTGCTGTGAAACCACGTTCTTTTTTATCATCTCTTCAACTTGGATTAAGTGTCCGGACGAAATAGTACCGCACAAGTCGACCAGTACAACTTTGCGTAATACCCCACTCACATATAAACACGATTCAGCTGGTTCGCTTTCAATAACTTCGTAAACCCTTTCCACGATTAAAATAGTTATTTACGAACCAAGTGCGGGAAGACGATGTTCCCGCATGAGCGCATTTTTTAAAGCACGAGCGACGAAGGAGCGAGTGCCTTTAATTAATGCGCGAATGAACGGAAGATGTCTTCACGCAAGTGATTCGTACAATATTTTTTGTACAAAAATTAAATTAAAATTTTTTGTTTAATACATTAAACATACATGAAGATAAAACCAAGTGGGCAGTGATCTTTGGTTATTGGAAACAATTGCTTCACTCGATATTTCAATTTTTGCAATAATTTGTGAATTTTGTAGACAAAATTGTCAACGATTATAAATCTTTCCGTAATTTTTTAATGGAGGAAAACCCAGGGAAGTTGTATTTTATGAACTAAATTATATTATTATCAAGACAGATTTTTTTTTAATACCTCAAAGGGCCAGTCTTTTTTTGCAATTTTTACATTCGAGTCGACCGGGAAGCACTCGTTTCGGAGCGAGCGTTGGATGTTGGAAGCGTTGCTTTCAAGGCTATTAGTACAAAAACAATATTTCAGCTATATCTTGTTCCCTTTGGAAATAGGGGAGATAAGACTTGAACCATACACTAAACCTGGCGGAGAAGGATTAAGAAAAATAATAGCTGCAATACCAGAAGAAGAAGAAGATATAGACTTAACCGTGGCGGCTCGTGAATTAGTAAATGGGGTAGGCAGGTTTTGAAAAGATTAAAAAATTGTACAATCATTAATTCATATTTTAATTATATCGCGATTATGTTTTGACTAGAAGTATGGTCTTATGGTCTACAATGAGATCATATACTGACTCAGACATTGTTTAAAACTGCTCAATTAGCATTAGTCAAAATTAAATGAATAATTTATTTCTGTTGAGAATAATTCCATCAAAGATCAAAAACGTAAGATGTCGGGACAAGGTTGATAAATTTGCGAAAAAAAAAATTGATTAAAATGAGTTCATCGATCAACAAAAGAAGTTGAATTCTTAAACGTATAAATAATGTAATTTGGCATTGACGAAACGTTGGAAGGAAATACCCAATTGTTAATCTGTTATTAGTGTATGAAGATTCCTATGCTGAAAGATATGGCGCTGCTTCAATAATTTCTTAATCTTGCAGATCTTAAAAATCTTTTGCCAAGAGAAATTTGGATTAAAATGATTAAATGGTCCTGCAGACAAGCAATATATTTGTGTTTATCATAAATTTAAAATTAATTTCATTAATCAGAAATGTTTTAAAGTAAGACGCAGTTTCCACATGACAGAGAGGTCACTCAGCACAAACAACATTTTTAAATGTTAATTCCGAGTAAATTTTTATTTTAGATTTTTAATCTCACTTTTGTGTGTATACTTAAGCTTATAGGTTATCAATCGAGGGAAAATTACCAGCATGACCTTATAATCAACAATAAATTTAAAAAAGTCCCAGTTGATAATTGGTTCCATAAAAACCGTGCAGAATTATTCATCATTTATTCTTTGACATATTCGAGAAGACTTGAAGCTATTATTACCAAGTCCTTTTAATCAATCACTCTAAACAGACAAAGGAATTAAACTAAAATGTATGCAAGAAGTCTCATTATTAAATTGTGCCTCTTTTCTTTCATTGGTGAGTGCCCAAAAAAATAAAACAATTTCTCTACAGAAATAATTTTTTCAGTTACCCAAGAAATAATCGATGCTAGGTAAGTCGTGGGATGAATTTTCAAGTATTGCTTACTGTTGACACTACTTTTAAGTCAGCTTACCATGACTTACCGCCTAATTAGTTAAGTTGTTTAAGGGGCGAATGTCTCCTACCTCCGCACCCTCCCACCGGTCGGTGGTCAATAGCGAACAACAAATCTGGATTGATGCGAAGAATGGTGCCGGAATTCACAATTTTAATAATAGAATGTGATGAAACTTACTTACTGGAAGGTTCTAAAATTGTTGCTTGTCTAAATGGAAGCTGGACACCAAACATTGGTCATTGTTCAAGTAAACTCGTTCACTTAAGATGACCAAATAAATTCAAACTTTTCTTCTAGAAACATGTCCTCCAATATATTCCACGTCAATATTGACGGTAAAATGTAGCGCCAGCGGAAAAGAAACGATGAATTGTACTGACGTCCTCGACGGCACCATAGCACACTTCCGGTGTGCTTCCTTTTATGAGGATTCGCGTCTTGCCAGACCTCAGGCGGTGTGCACGGAGGGCAAATGGAGCGAAAGCGTCCCCGATTGTCGTCCAGGTTAGATCGTGGTCGTTAAATTTGAAATTTGAAAATGTTGCGAATTCTTGTAGTGTGCGGCAGGACCTCGACAACGAGAGGCCCCACATTGATCGTTAGTGGGAGGGTTTCCAAGAAAGGACAGTTTCCGTGGCAAGCGGCTCTGTACTCCTCTGTAGATCAATCGTTTCTTTGTGGAGGAAGTTTGATAAATGAAAAACTTATTTTGACGGGTAAGTTCTCCACGATTTGGGAGATAGAGTAACCGCATTCGAAGCGAAAGTGAAACTTTCTTAATCCTTTCTGAAATAATTATAGACTTCTCATGCTTATCTCATTCTTCTTTCTTCTAAACCTAAACGTATGGCGTCCCACGACCAAATCTTTTCTGCTTCACAGTGTTCTTCCACTAACAATCTCTTCCAATAAATTCCTGTCTCTGCTTCTTCCCATATTAATTCTCTTTGTACAATGTTTGTAATTTCTCTTTATAATCTACATCGAGAATTAACACCAACGAATTTCATTCTGTTTTTTGCCAATATTTTTCTTAGGTTACTAGCTTTCACTTGTTCTTCCTTAATTTGCTGTTGCCACATCAAACAGATATTTGTCATTTATTCATGTCATGCCATTGTATATACAGGGTGATTTACGAGGAATAATGAGCCCGATGCAATAGAAAATGCAACCCGCAATTCATCAGGAGAAAAACCCGGACATTTACCGCTTCGATGTCCGGCTTTTTGTTCCAATGTATTGTGGGTTGCATTTTCTATTCCATCGGGCTCATTATTCCTCGTAAATCACCCTATATTTATTTATTAGCCGCCCATTGCATAACCGATGTCTACGGAAAGATGCTTAACAAGGAAGATTATCTTGTGGCAGTTGGAAAACATTACAGAAAATATGACGATCCTCGCGACTCGAATCATTCTCAAACTTCTGTCGTAAGTTGGATTAACAACGTAGAGTGAACATTAATTTTATTTAATTTTCTAACAAGATCCAAGACATGTTCGTCCCTGACGAATTCGAAGGAGATACTCAGAATTTATTGGCAGATATTGCTCTAATTGTTACGGTAAAAACCTTCATACTTTCGGAGAGAGTTCAACCTGTCTGCATTGACTGGACAAGAAATTATGAAAGCGCCATATTAAACTCTGTTCAAAGTAAAAAGGGATTTGTAAGATTTACGCGGTAGAATATACTGTTTTGTAATGCTGCATTTAAGGTGAGCGGTTGGGGTTACACTCGAGAAAGTGGCAACTTATCGAATGAACTCAGACAATTAGAAGTTCCATCAATCCCTAAGAAAAAGTGTAAAAAAGATGTACCAGAGGAATATAAAAGATACGTAACCTATGATAAATTATGTGCAGGTTACTTGGAAAATGGTAATTAGATCGAATATTTTCTACTCGGTCGTGTACGGTAGGGTTGTATTTCCGTAACTGGTTGCAGGTTCTTCGGTTTGCAACGGAGACAGCGGGGGCGGATTAGTTTTTAAATATTCAAACAGATTTTTTATTGCTGGCGTCGTCAGCTTATCTCCTTTAGGTGACACGGCGGAAGGAGGATGTAACAGTCACCAGTACGGCCTCTACACAGTGGTCTACAATTACTCTGACAATTTTATTTTAAGAAATATGGTTCGATTCAAACCGTGAGTTTAGATAAATCAGAGAAATGTCTCGATTACCTTTGAGTTTTAGATCTATTGGTGACGATAGCAAGTGTGTTAATTGCACAACAACTACTCCACCACCGACCACTACTGATGAAACTGGATCTACCGTCGACCCAACTGAACCCACCGAGCCTACAAAATCAACCGAGCGACCAGAGTAAGTAAAATTGCGTCTTGGAGGACACATTGATAATAATTTGATGATTAAGGGATGGTTGTATTTTGCCGGAACATCCGGATTCAGGTCGCTGGTCAGTTTTGGGAAACTCGTCTCAACTGTTTTCACCAGGAAAATTTGTCGAGAATAGTACCACTCTGAGAGTACAATGCAACGAGAAACATAAACTGGATGGTCATGACCTTCTTGTATGTCGTTCTGGGAGTTGGTCGGCCAAACTTGGCAAATGTCTAAGTAAATATCGAAATCTTTCCTTTAAATACGACTTACATTTTTGACAATCTTATTTCAGAGACTTGCTCGTCCATGCAGAACACGGTCAGAACGAAAGTGGTTTGTGAGTTTAAAAACAGAGAGATTGTGAACTGCACCGATCCCTTCGATGGAACAATTGCGAAGTTCAAGTGTGCTGAATTTTATGAAGAAAAAAGTTTAAATCTTGACCCTCTACTGTGTGTGAGTGGCACTTGGTCCAGACCTGCTCCAAAATGTGTTCCAGGTTAGTTAGTCAAAAAAAAAATATGTTGAAAAGAAACACTTTCGACATCGATGAAGAGAATAATTTTGTAGTGTGTGGTCAAAAATCCAATCCCAGCGCCGCGTTAATCGTTAACGGAAGCACAGCATTTAAGGGAGAATTTCCTTGGCAAGCAGCTATTTATGAACGAGGGGAAAGTCCAGAAACAAACGTATTAATTTGCAGTGGAACTTTGATAAGTGAAAGAATTATTTTGACAGGTGATTGTTTCCGAATCTGCCGATTATCAAGTCAAGCGTACATTTTTTTAGCTGCGCGCTGTGTCGTAGATCTTAGGGGTGAAATGGTTCCCAAAAGTGAGTTCATCGTTGCGGTTGGAAAATATTATCTCAATTATTCCGATCCTCGGGATGTCCATCAAGCGCAGTTCTCTCAGGTTGAATTACGTTGAACAAGTTTAAAAAGTTTACTTTTGCATTTTTTGTTTCAGGTGGAAGATATTTTCATTCCTGTGGAGTACAAAAGGATATTCCAACACTCTTTGGGAAATATTGCTATAATGGTGTCAAAAAAGGTGTTCAAGTTTACGCTCACGGTTCAACCGGTCTGTGTTGACTGGACAAAATCTTCGGACGACATTTTGAACTCTAAGGAAAAAGAATTTGGATATGTAGGTTTCATGCTATTGATATTAAAATCGATTATATTTTATAAATCTGCGTTGTTGTAGGTTAACGATTGGCGTTACATCACTAGGAAACATCCAGATGAACTAAGAAGTATTAGAGTTTTGTTCGTTAGCCGTCAAAATTGCGTTCCGGATTTTATTCGGAATCTTGGAAATTCACAAGAATACGAGTATATGACAGCAGACAAACTGTGTGCTAGCTACCGAAATGGTAATGCGTTGAACAAGATATTGCTCTTTACCAGCTCTAGTAATTCCATTTGTGGATATTAAACAAATATATTTCAGGAACTTTTGGACGGCCAAGTCATGTTGGAGCAGGACTTGTCTTTAAACATGCAGACAACAGATTCTACATTGTTGGAATTTTTGCTTTTCAACCACTGCGCCAGTACGTCTTCTACACTGATGTTAAATTATACGTTGACAACTTCCTGTTAGAAAAAGTCGCGCGATATAATATTTTATAGAATCGTAATTTGAAACAGTTTACGATAAATTATTTTTGTCAATTTAGTAAAACTTCAATAAAAGCAACAGTAGTTTTTTAATTTTCTTGCAACAAAAAATACAATTCGGAGACATTTGCCGAAGAATTCAAAGGCTGATGATATTGAAGTGTTGAAACGTGGCCGAACATTGACAAAAATTAAAGATATTATTAAGAAAATAATAAAATAAATAACATGAATTCGTTCGCAGCATTTATTAATATATTTGCATGATCGGTCATTTTCACGTGTTTACCGATTTAATTAAACAATTAGTAAGTTATGTTTACCGATCCTTGATCGTTGCTACAACAGTGCGGTAGGTAGTATTTCATGAATGATACTGAGCCCGACGGAATTGAAAATGCAACCGACAATACATCTGCATTATATAAATGTATTGTGGGTTGCATTTTCAATTCCGTCGGGCTTGCTATCACTCGTAAAATACCCTGTATTTAACAAAACATCTGGGCATGTTTTTTAAATTTAATGTTCCATCAGCAGGTAAACTTAATTAAAGCGTTATTTGTTTCTATTAACAATAAGACATTACTCTCAAAATATCCAAATTGTTCTAAGTAATACTGAATCGAAGAATATGGTGCACTAATCCCCTACGAGTTGATGATGACAAAGAAATCTTGAGAAATAATAAAGGTACAGTACAATACACCTCATTATGTCATCCCTGTTAGCTGTATATCCCGAAAAAAACAAAAATCTTTTGTGAACTTTTTATTTAAAAAAAAATAGTGTCAGTTTCTCGAGTCGTGATAGGCCGAGGCGATCCTGCCAAATTTGTCCTTAATTTCTGGATCGCCCCCCAGCTGGACCAGCACCTGGTAGGTGTCTTTCTGTCCTTTCCTGGCCGCACAATGCAGCGCCGTGAGTCCATTCGCGTTCGCCGCATTAACATCAAATCCCAACTCTTTGACGACAATCTCTACCAAGTCGTTGTATCCTTCGCTGCTCGCCAAGTGCAACAAATTGAAATCTACATTGTTGGTGCAACGCACGTCAGCCCCGCTCTCGATCAACAACCGACAAACATCGACGTGCCTCCCTAACACCGCCTCATGCAGCGGCGTGTTCCCGCAGTTGTCTTTTACATCAACATCCACACCCAGCTCGACCAAAACCCGTACGATTTCGGCGTTTCCGTGGAGGGCGGCGACGTGCAAAACGCTCCTGCCGTTTCTAGTCCTGACCGCGTGATCACCCCCTTGACCGATCAAAAACCGGAAGATTTCACCCTCGCCTTGTCGCGCCGCCAAATGCAAACAACTCCACCCGTCTTTGTTTGAGTAATTTATCAGAGCGCCACCCTCTACCAGTAGCTTGACAGTCTCGGGGTCGCTCTTGGTGCAGGCCAACATCAGCGGGGTCCAGTCGGCGCGTTTGAGGGCGTTGACTTGCGCCCCGTTTGCCAGGAGGAGGCGCACGACTTCCGCTTGCGAGAATTGAGCGGCTTCGTGCAGGGGTGTTTTGTCGTCGTTGTTCTTGCAGTCGACGCTGGAGGGGCGGAATGACAGTAGGTAGTTGATGGTGTCGATGTGGCCCAAACGGGCCGCACAGTGGAGGATGGTGTCGCCGGTGGTTTCGTATTTCAGGGTGGCCCAGTGAAAGCCAGGGGTGGATGCTTTGAGGTCGACGATAGGGGCGATGTCGCCTGAGAGGGCCCGTTTGAGAAGCCGGTTGATCTCGCGTCGGGATAAAGACAGCTCAGGCATTTTTAACTTTGGGGGATTTTGCAGGTTAGGAAAAACTGTCAACACTTTTTGAGGTTAGACGCCTCCGGGACAAGTTTTATTCACTTTTTGGGTTTAATGGGGGCACGTGAGGATTTAGAGCTCCAGCAGGACGTAGCAGATGGTCGGAAAATGAGGCAGTTTTGTGCCAAATTGATTCTGATGGTCGGTCATCAGCAGAATCAACAATCATAACGACAAAACTGTAATAATTCTGCAAAAGGAAGAAATCATTTGCTTTACTTATACAGACGCGGAGAGCTTTCCAACCAAGTTATTACCCGATTAACCAGATGTTATTACCTCTTACGTGATTGTAGTTTTATCTGGTGATTGATTTTCATAGATTTAGAACACGAGCGGCGGGAATTTCAAAACGAACTCTCTTAGTCTTAAGATTTCTCAGTTCTCACTTATTTTTATAGAAACACATTGATTCGATTTCGGCAGTACCTTAAATAAATGTGCAAGTTATGCAGTTCAGGCTTTAAAAATGTTGAATAATTTCACAAGTTAACAACTGTGACCGGACTACAACAAAAAATATTTTTTAATATTTTTATTATTAAACCTATGAACTCTTTGATTATTATTATAATTACAATTCATCGTCACTATCGGATCTAGAGTCACTGAAAGGTTTATCAATGAAGAGTACATTATTTACGACCTTCAATATGAAAATTGTCCAAATACAAAAAACAATAACGAGGATAGAAACGAAAGTCATGATGATGTAGTAGACAAAATATTCCCGAAGGAATGGTAAAATTCTCGGGGCATCTTGTGCATAACTGAAATGAAGAGCATTATAGATACATGAACCAAGTGTTTTGAGCGTTTACCTTCTTACTACCCAGAAGGGAAAATATCCCAACCTTGTCACTATCCAGACCAACACAAATGTGAAGAATGTCACAAACGAGGTCTTGTCGTGTCCTAAGTAAATCATAATTTTGGACAGCTGAAACAGGACTCTAAGGATTTTATGACAACGGGAAAAACCAAAACCTCGAGGAGGACGTCGCTGCAGTCGAGAAGAACAAGTGCCACCATAAAAATCCGGAAGAGATGACACTTCCAAGCGAAGAAGAGTAGGACGACGGTAGCCACGTGATGGATGAACATTGGCCAGAAGTCTTTCCTCTTTACGTCAAAGTACATACCCATCAATTCAGACAAGTAGAAAGACAAAGTTATCATGATGAACCACCAAACATCCCTCGTGACCGCTTGATCCCGAAAGTTGGTCCTGGAAGTCGCGAATTAAGGAAGAAAAAGTGAACAACATCGCACCGACCAGCATTGATCGAGATCCCAGAACCAGGGTTTGTCCCACACAATCAAAACGGCGACAGTCCAAGCCGAAGTGTAATAACAATACCTCCAAAAACTTTCACAAAATTTCGTCAAAACGCTTGGTCTGTCTTGAGCGCTTCTCAACTTGAGCCAACTCGCGACTTCTTCCTCTGACACATCGAGTTGCTTGGCCAAGCCACGGACCTGTAACAAAACACTAAGATTCGACGAAGAGAAATTTGGAAAAGTACCCGATCAAGCTTCCATTTTTTCGAAATCGAGTAAGCGTTCTCCAGGGCCGCATTGTGAGGAGCTTTCTTCACTTCGATCTGCTTCAGACCCAGTCGGAGTCCGATCTTCGTAAAAATGTACCTTGAATCAGAAAAGAATTAATTTGGAATTGTGAAATTGTTGAAGCTGACTTTTGGCAAACACTGCGGAAGATTAGGATGACAAGGGCCCCACATATTGGGTACAGAAGTTCCCAGTTGCTGTTTTTCTTTGTGGTACCGAATGAGAGGTCTAGATCGAATCGCATTTTTAGACGAATTGGCTTGTAAATGTTAAAGAACAAAGTTTTACGTACATTAGAAGGTATGAGTTGTAGATAAGACAGTAATAAATAACGATAAAAAACAAATTTAAACATGAAAAACATATTGGAAACGTTGATAGTGTTTATGCTTTTAAGTTCACGTTACTCCGTGGTAATAAATGTACCTACTTAGGTATTACTTGATTCACCCTGTAGGTACCAAATACATATGTTAGTTTTATCGTCAGGGACATGATAGTTATGTAATTATATTAATACAGAAACTACTTACTTAAACTCGAGTGACTTAATATATTTAAAACTGTCGGATTATAGTGCAAATCGCCTTTCATGAATGAATCATTACCAACATGAGGTCGTTTGCGGCGAAATGTAAAACAATATGAATAAATTTCAGTTATCTTCGGAGCCGTCGTCGCTGCTCGACCTGACGTTCTCTTCGACTTGTCCCTCCCCCAGGACAAAGCAAATTTCTCCAGATGGTAGGTACGAAACAACTTGATTTGATTATCCAGAACGGGAATATCTCTATTTTGGTGTCGTCTTGCCAGCTTCGAGAAAGGTGTCGTCGCAGTCATGACCATCAGTACGAGAGAAGTGAAAGAACATTTGTCTTGCGTTTGATCTCTATGGCGAATTGATCGATGGAGAGAGACTAGTAAAAGGACATCGAGATCAAGTAGCATCACCAGGACCAGATGTCGCCGGTGATGACCAGATACTCGGGGAAGTATTTCTTTGGAGAAGACGGAAGACCCAAAACAGATCATTACAGGTTTCTGCTTGAGTGACACATGTACATTTTACATATAAACATTTTATAAATAAATGGTGAATTTCCTATTTTGCACGTTCAGTCGAAATCTGGGGCGACATCACAAAAATGAGAAGATTGTGCTGTAAAGGCGGTTGCATAACCTGTAGGACAGGTAATGTGGGCACCTTCAGAAATAGGCGACAAAAATTTTGATATCACGCAATATCGTTTTATGATTAATTGTTTGCAATACTCCCTCGTCGATTGAACCTCCGCCCCACAGTTTAACGATTTAACAAAGGTTTTCAATCGATTTTTTTGGTTTGGATGTTAACCTGGCGATCGCGTCCTGTAGTTAACACCGGCGCCGACATTTCGATATCTCTAGTTTTCTTCAACAGTTCAATTTAGATCTTATCGCAGCCTCTCGAAGTTCCCATTTTAATAAATTCCGTGAGTAATCCGATTGGATTGTAGTCGAACAGTTGGACGGTGTGATTGTCACGCGTCATAAGTACAGTACGCGATCAAAATGACATGAGTAATTCGAGGGTGTTGTCTGTTTTCCGTTTAAATTCCGAATTAAAACATTATCGGCGATAAAAGTCCGTCTTTAGGTTAAGTTAAGAACATGTTCTTTTAGTGTACAGTCGAGTTCGAATCGTTTGAATCGTGTAAAATGGCCGGGTTGTACCGAACGGTGATGGATACGTTTTGGAGCGAGTACATTTGGTTGCCCCCGAACACCACATGGCAGGACATAGCCCCCGAGTCGAGCACCGAGATACAACATCCGGACTACAGGCACCTCTTCTACCCACTGCCGATGGCCCTCGTCATGCTGTATTTGCGTTACGTCCTCGAGAAGTGGGTTGAGGTTATGTCGGTGGTCGGAGCGGATCTCACACGATTAGGGTTGCAGGTACTGGTTCGCACCCGTGGGAGTCTCGTTAGGGATCAAGAACACGAAACCAAAGAAAGCCCCTTCGAATGCGGTCCTGGAGAAGGCGTACATCGGCTCGAAGCGATGGAAGCACAAACAGGTACCCCCTTTGACACTCTAGTTGCATTTTTAATCGACCCGTGACAGATTCAAGGCTTGGCCAAGCAAGTCGACATGTCCGAGCGCCAAGTCGAGCGGTGGTTGCGCCTCAGAAAAGGCCAGAACAAACCTTCCACGCTGACAAAGTTCTGCGAAAACTCCTGGAGGTGTCTCTACTACACCTCGAGTTTCATCTACGGCGTGGTCGTCCTGTGGAACAAGCCCTGGCTGTGGAGCATCAACGAGTGCTGGTGAGTCAACACTTGCAACCGTGTCAAGGTTAAATAATCACTCGGTGGAGTAAAAAAATTTATTGAGCTGTTACACCGTCTTAATTACTATCAGTCTTGGGCTTGCGTCTCACTCTGAACGACAGACTCCGCTTCTTCTTCTCTCTCGGTCTCGGCTCGTCCAGCGTCAGCCTCCTGGCCATCTCCTGTATCTCCTTGAGGTTCTCGGCCGAGCTGGCGGCGACGTTGCGCCGCAAGTGCGACGAGTCGCTCCCGTCGTAGAAGTCCGGGGGCGGCTTGGGGCGCCCGATGAAAGACTTAGCACGTTGCAACATTTCTCGCCCGAGACGATACTAATAATTAGCGATAACGTTTTATCATGACTAATTGCGATTATCTGACGCTTTCGTGAACTTGATTAACGACGATCGCATCGTTGGGAGTCGTCGCTTGGGGCAAAGTGCAACAGAAAGGTGTTCGCGGTGGACGTGACGCATCGACGGTTCAAGGCGACGTCATTTCCGACGAAAGCGGCACCGGAATCGGAGGCTCGCGGACGGCTAATTGGTCCCAGTGGGAGACACCGACCTCGACCGTATTTTTTCCATTGTTATCTCAAGATTGCGGATTCGACGAAGACAATGGACGCGCTGTTTGTTCGAGGATTTAGGCGGGATTTGATTGGTTTTTGTCTAGTTTCTCGTTTAATTAAGCGTTGAGAAAATTTAACGATGCAGTTACAACGAAAAAACTTTTAAAACGGTCGTCGTCTTTTTGTGGGGCGTGGCCAAGAGTTGCACTGTTCACTGGCGCGTTCTCCTGATTGGCTGCGGCAGCGGTGGCGCCATCTCTTGGGCACAAATCCGTAACGTATGTTTGCAGGAACGGCTTCCCTCACCAGTCGGTCACCAGCGACATCTGGTGGTACTACATGATCTCGATGTCGTTCTATTGGTCGCTGTGCGTCAGCCAGTTCTTCGACGTGAAACGCAAGGACTTCTGGCAGATGTTTATCCACCATATCGCCACCATCGTCCTGATGTGTCTCTCGTGGGTGGTGAACGTGTTCCGCATCGGCAGTCTGGTCCTGGTGGTCCACGATTCCGCCGATATATTCCTGGAGGCGGCGAAGATGGCCAAGTATTCTGGATACCAGAAAGTCTGCGATATGATCTTCGCCATATTCACCGTGCTCTGGATCGTAACAAGACTGGGAGTCTATCCGTTCTGGATAATAAAAAAGTGAGGGCGCGCACCGTCTTGTTGTCGGTCGATTGTAATTTGTCTTGTAGCACTTCGATAGATGCGCCGAGAATGGTCCCCATGTTCCCGGCGTACTACATCTTCAACAGTTTGTTGTGTCTCCTCCTGGTGCTGCACTGTTTTTGGACGTATCTCATACTGAAAATCGTGGCCAATTCACTCAACGCCGGCAAGATGGAGGGAGATATCAGGTCGAGCAGCGACGACTACAGTGAAGATTCCAAATCTCAATGATACTATATAGGAAGTCGATGGTTTTATTGTACTTGTCTGAGCTTCGTCGGCTTTAACCGATCGTATCGGGCCAGCCTCAATTGAGTAATTTCTTCATTTTACACTATACTAAATGTACAAAACATTGTTTTTTGTACTTATTTATAAAAACAAATCTTCACTTTTTCAGAACAAATTTGGTATTTTATACCAACCTATATTGTAAATTCATGTTTAGTTACGATTGTTTATAAATGGAAGTCCAAAGTTTACCAAATCAAGTGGTTTTTTTAGTGCCGCCCTCACTTATCCAGTCCCCGAGCGGCACCCCCTCGATCATTTCTAGTGTCTTTGTTTGCGGTTGGTACGACCGTCAAAATCCCCAATCGGAGCGTGCCGTGACGGCAGCTGTCACTTAGACGCGTGTGAGATGTCATAAATGGGAACGCTATGGAAGGAGCTGGTGTGGGTGGCCTCGCCGACCAAATACGGTGGCGTCCACATCCAGTACGTCGACTACTGGAACCTGCTCTGCCCGTTGCCCATGGCCGTCGGCATGCTCTCGTTGCGGTACCTCCTCCAAAGGTTTGTGTCCGAAATACGTGCGGATCTGACCGATCAGATATTGTTTCGCCCCGCTCGGGGAGTACCTAGGGATTAAGGCGACGAGGTGGGAGCCGGCGCCGCCCGATCCGGTCCTCGAGGACGTCTACAGGAGGAGGTCGCTGTCGCATTCGCAGGTACGAGGGGCACGTTCGTGAGTTTTTCATTGGTCGGGGTAGATTGTAGGCGTGGCCAAGCGGATCGGCATGACAGAGAGACAGGTGGAGAAGTGGTTGAGGCGCCGCCGCAAACAGGACCGGCCCACGGTGTTGACCAAGTTCTGCCAGACGTCGTGGAGGTGCTCGTACTATTGTTGCATGTTCGTGTATGGGCTCGTGGTGCTGTGGAAGAAGCCGTGGTTGTGGGACATCAAAGAGTGCTGGTGGGGGTGCACAAGTGACCGTCTCGAGTACTGTTGGTCGATGTTGAACCACTAGTACAAGAGAGGGCGCTACTATACCTGTAGAAACCTGTAACGATGCTAGGGTTGGCGTCTTGGGTCCATAACCGCACGCTTGTCCCAGGAGGGGTTTCCCCGAGTCTCTGGTCATCACCGGCGACATCTGGTGGTACTACATGATCTCGATGTCCTTCTACTGGTCGTTGTTCATCGGCCAGTTCGTCGTCGACGTCAAACGCAAGGACTTCTGGCAGATGTTCGTCCACCACTTGGCCACCATCCTCCTGATGTGCTTCTCATGGTTGGCCGGCGTCTTCAGACTAGGCTGTCTCGTCCTGGTGGTACACGACTGCGCCGACGTCTTCCTCGAAGCGGCTAAGGTGGCGAAGTACGCCGACTATCACGCGACCTGCACGGCGATCTTCTGTTTCTTCACGGTGGTGTGGGTCGTCACCAGGCTGGGGATTTTTCCCTTTTGGATAATCAAACAGTTGGGGGGATTTCGTTCCATCTGGGGAAATTTCATTCGACTTGTTGCAGCACTCTGACGGACGCTATGAAAATCGTGCCGGACTTCCCCGCCTACTACACCTTCAACGGACTGCTGCTGCTATTGCTGGCGCTGCATTGTTTCTGGACATATCTGATTCTCAAGGTGGTGGCTAAAGTCTTGGGGGAAGGACAAGTCGAAGGGGACGTCAGATCGAGCAGCGATGATAGCTCTGAAGACAACTGAAGCCTATTGATGTTGTTTTACTTTTTAAATATACTCAAATCTACTGTTTGACGTATGACAACTGTCATTATTGATGCTTCCTTGAAAGTTCGCTATTTATTCATTCATTTATTTATTCATAATGCATAGACAGTTTATGATGTCTGCCACGGTTTTTAAAGCCATCTACAGGGCGAGTCGCTCGAATTGTAAAACTTTTTCTGTCAATAACTTCCGGCATTCGTTTATAAACTGTTAATGTCAGTAACATGTCAATTTGTTCTACATGGTGAACGAGGTGATAAAATCATTATCAGAACGTATAATTTTAAATCCAACATGAAGCCGTAGGCATAAGCACTATCAACGCCCCCTTTATTTCCAATGTTTTATTTATGTTGGATGTTAAAATTGTATCTACAATACTTTTTGACGCAAACAGTTGCAAACTGACTTCGGTAAAATGCGATTCGATCTAGATCTCTCATTCGGCACCACAAAGAAAAACAGCAATTGGGAACTTCTGTACCCGATATGTGGGACCCTCGTGATCCTAATATTACGCAATGTTTGCCAAAAGTTAGCTTCAACACTTTCACAATTCACAAATTCATTTGGTCTGATTCGAGGTACATTTTTACAAAGTCGGACTCCGACTGGGTCTGCAGCAGATCGAAGTGAAGAAAGCCCCTCACAATGCAGCCCTGGAGAAGACCTACTCCGTTTCGAAAAAATGGAAGCTCGATCGGGTACTTTTCCAAATCTCTCTTCGTCGAATCTTAGTGTTTTGTTACAGGTCCGCGGCTTGGCCAAGCAACTCGACGTGTCAGCGGAAGAAGTCGAGAGTTGGCTCAAGTTGAGGAGTGCTCAAGATAGACCTAGCGTTTTGACGAAGTTTTGTGAAAGTTTCTGGAGATGTTGTTACTACACTCTGGCGTGCACTGCCGAGGTTTTAATCTTGTGGAACAAACCATGGTTCTGGGATCTCGATCAGTGCTGGTCGGTGCCATTTTGTCCATTTTTTCGTCCTTAATTCGCGACTTCCAGGACCAACTTTAGGGATCAAACTATTGCTAGAGATGTTTGGTGGCATATCATGATAAGTATGTCTTTCTACTTGTCCGAACTGATGGGTTTGTACTTTGACGTAAAGAGGAAAGACTTCTGGCCGATGTTCACCCATCACGTGATTTCTATCCTTCTACTCTTCTTCGCTTGGAAGTGTAATTTCAACCGGATTACTATGGCGGGAATCTTTCTTCTCGACTGCAACGACATCCTTCTCGAGGTTTTGATTTTTCCAGATGTTATAAAAATTACAGTTACAGTTACAGCTGTCCAAAATTATGACTTACTTAGGATACAACAGGATGTCTTTTATGACATTCTTTACTTTTCTATTTGTCTGGATAGTGTCAAGGTTGGGATATCTTCCCTTCTGGATAGTAAAAAGGTAAACGTTCAAAATACGTACTCGGTTCTTCAATAATGTTATCCATTTCAGTTATGTAAAAGATGCTCCAAGAATTTCACCATTTCTTCGAGATTATTCTATCTACTACATCATAATGACTTTGATCTTTATCCTTCTCATTCTTAATTGCATTTGGACAGTTTTCATTCTTAAAAATGCCAGAGATATATTGTTCACTGACAAACCTTACCGCGATTCCAGATCCGACAGTGACGATAATTTGTAATTTTCACAAGAAACAAAAAGGGCATCCACCATATACTAACACTAGATGATTATTTAAAAAAAATAATCTAAACCTAATTTTTTTTTATTGTACCCTAGCCACAATCAAACCATTTGTTGAAGTTTCAATTAAAATTAGTGAGAAATGTAAATTTTTCACTGGGACAAAAAGCGTTTAATTTTTTATTTCATACTGTCCGGTAGATGCTCGATTGCATCATCAATTTGAGTCCGGTAGATGAGTTATAACAGTATCAGAGCCGGAAAGTGTCACTTAGCAACACCTACCGGACTGTTTTCCTTTTATACATCAAATCTGACATGAAAAAGTGAAAAAGTCAAAAAATATTCGATCTAAAAAAACAATAACAACGGCCGTTGCCACAGGAAAAAAGGTGATGCTATTTTCACAATATAATGTGATTTTTTAATTTTTGAAATAAAATAATGATGCACAAGAGACTTCCAGTATGAAATAATAGTTATTTATGCATTAAGAGCATAATTTTGCATTTTGCTGCTCGCATCGTCATATTGATGCCAGAGGCGCTAGCCGAGGGCATTAAGACGATAAGAGCAGCAAAATGCAATTTATGCTCGTAATGCATACAAAATTTTATGCGCTGCCCTCAAAAACTGAAAAAACCAACACAAAAATTTCCTTGGTATTAATTTAAACAAAGTAGCCAAAGATTGATAATTTTTCCAAACTACCGTAACTACGAAATTTTGTAAACAAGTGGCAGACATTTGCTTTTGTGTGCAAAAGATTTTTCAATTTAGCTGAAAATGGTAAGAAGACTACACAGTACACTGAAGATGTTTGTCTCGCTTACTTTTTTGAAAAATCCAACAACTACAAGTCTTCGAGTTTGTGGAGTTTTTACTCTATGTTAAGAAGCACCTTGCTAGTAAGAAATGGAATAGACATCAGCAAATCCTTAAAACTTCAAGCATATTTAAAGCGACAATGTGATACTTACAAACCTAAAAAGTCAAAAGTCCTTTCAAAAAGCGAAATTGACAAATTTATTACGGAAGCACCAGATGATACGTATTTAATGATCAAGGTAAATTACTTTGTTGCTTTTATATTTCAATAGTTAATTTGTAATTATTCTAGGTTGCTGTAATCGTAGGAATTGCCGGTGCTTGCAGATCGCAAGAGTTGTGCTTTTTAACAACAAAAGAAATTGAGGATTTGGGCTCTGCGATACTGATAAGACTAACTGAAACGAAAACAAAAGTATCAAGACGGTTTACTATAATACAAAATGAGCAAAATTTCTTAGAACTTTTCCGCAAGTACTTTGTTTTGCGGCCTCCACATACTAAACATAATCGATTCTTCATTTTTTACAAAAATGGGAAATGTTCCACGCAACCCGTAGGCAGAAATACGTTTGGAAACATTCCATCAAAAGTAGCAACATATTTGAACCTTCCCGACCCCAAATCTTATACCGGACATTGTTTGCGTCGCAGTTCCGCTACTTTACTTGCAGATTCTGGTGGACATATTACAGACTTAAAACGTCACGGAGGTTGGCGTTCTGGTACAATCGCAGAAGGATATATAGAAGATAATATTCAAAACAAACTCAAGATAGCCGAAAAAATTCAAGGGAAACGTCAACATGAAAAAACAGTAGTCCCATCAACATCCAGTGCTTTTTCAAATGACTACACTGAAGAACCGGAGGATAAGAAAAGTAAAGGAGTTTCCATTCTTCAGACAAATGCGGAGTTGAACATTCAAAATCGACAGAATGAAATATTTTCAGAAAAAATCAATTTACCTTCGATTGTAATTAATAGTTGTAACAATGCTAAAGTAGAAGTAAATTTTTCGTTTAATTAAATTGTTACTTTATTAAGAAATACGCAATTTCATGTAATAGAATTTTCTTTAGAGCATAAAAATTACGCCAATGCTTTAGAGCAATAAATTACCCTTTTATGCACTCTAATGAGGTAAATAAAACGGCCAAAATTGCTTGGCAGCGCATAAAATACGTTACGATATACATCCGGTAGTACTTGTAACAGGTACTCGTTTAGACATTCTTGACTCGGCTCCTAACGTCGCCTCGTCCATAATGTCTAACTCGTACTGTTACAAGTAACCTACCGGACTTATAACGTAAATTACTATTTTAGTATACTGTGCTGGTAGTAGTGTCTACTTGGCGACGAGTCCGGTAGACACATGTTTATGGTCTAGTCCGTTTTACTTTCCACGGCGGCCGGTAGCAAATGTCAAATAATTTGTCAGATTTACACATGTTTATGGTCTAGTCCGTTTTACTTTCTACGGCGGCCGGTAGCAAATGTCAAATAATTTGTCAGATTTATTGGATTTTATTTATATAAAAATTAAATGTACAATTACTTATATCATTGAAATGGTTTTCTAAAGGCAAGTATTACCCTTTGTCAATCCAAACAACTTTATTTCGTATTCTCCAATTGTAGAACAACCTGTACTCTGGCAAATATCTTTCCGATGATTTTTGGAGCAATAAGTTTGATCGCGCACTATCTATCTTCTCCAAAAGGTGGTCTGGGAAGAAAACTTGACTTCTGCTTCGGTTCGGTTGGGAGAATTCATTTTATTAAAGGAAGTTAGCGCAAATGAAAGAAATCACATGAAAAACTTCGGCAGACTGAATTTTGATGAATCGTTTGTTATCATAGTAACAAGGCATAGCAATCTTTTTCAGAGCCAAATTTTTTTATTTAAATTTATTTTCTTTTAAATAATTGTCTCAGTATACTAAAAAATCTTGTACGTCACACGACCGGTAGACGCATTATGGCCTCGCTAGTTTACAAGTCTCGCCCTATCGGGCTCGACCTGTAATTCACTAGCTCGTCCATAAAAACGTTACTACCGGTCTTGTAACGTAAATAGCTATTATTTCATACTGTCCGGTAGGTGTTCGATTGCATCATCAATTTGAGTCCGGTAGGTGAGTTATAACAGTATCAGAGCCGGAAAGTGTCACTAAGCAACACCTACCGGACTGTTTTTTATCCATCAAATCTGACACTGAAAAGTGAAAAAGTCAAAAAATATTCAATCTAAAAAAAAAACAATAGCAACGGCCGTTGCCACAGGAAAAAGGTGATGCCATTTTCACAGAATAATGTGATTTTTTAATTTTTGAAATAAAATTATGATGCACAAGAGACTTCCAGTATGAAATAAAATACATTACGATATACATCTGGTAGTACTATTGCGGGCAAAAAAAGTGGGACATCAAATTTCTGTCAGTTTTGAAAAATTCGATGTAGTTCAAGCTTTATTGTCATTTTTTTGACACTATTCTAGCTGACAGTTTAAAAATTTATTTTATACTCCTATTTTCCTTTTCCAAATTCCCTCTTCTTTTGATAAAGGTAGATTTTGATTGGAACTTTGCATTAAATAAAAATTCACTATGTGGTTATTTACAATCATTCCCTACAACCTAATGACAACGTCAATCAATTCAAAGTAGGGTTAGAATCAGGTAAGGGTCATTTCACATTAAAAGTCAAGACAATGACATTGATGTCCCACTTTTTTTGCCCGCAATAGTACTTGTAACAGGTACTCGTTTAGACATTCTTAACTCGGCTCCTAACGTCGCCTCGTCCATAATGTCTAACTCGTACTGTTACAAGTAACCTACCGGACTTATAACCATCTTATAACGTAAATTACTATAATTTCCCGTCGTCCTCTCTTGTCAGTCCTGCCAACTTCTAGAACATGAGAACCAGAAGCCTCAACTTTTGGCTTATAAAATTCAAATTCAAGACTCAACGGGACACGTATCGAAATAATAGATCATTTTATTGGGGAAAATTCCATAAATCCTCCCTGTGTCTAGATACCTAAATGTATTGGCATTGTTTTATTTTTAAAATAAACTTCTGGACAAAATTACCTAATGCACCACTATACAGGGTGTTTTCGAAGTTGAGGAGTTCCTTGTAACACGAGATACTATACATTATTCTTAAGAATTTTAGCCTAAATCTTCTTAGTAAAATGATTGTATTAAGGGAGATAATTGATTGTATATTTTTATTGTTTTCTAAAATTTTGAGTCCGGTCCTGTCTATTTCTCCGCTGTCCTAGATTAATAACTGACGTGGCCCAGGATGGTGTCTTTCTGGAAATCGCTCTGCGTACTCTCTGGATGCCGCAGCTGCATTCTGATAACGTGATAACATTGCCCATGCATTAGCAACATATCTGTGAGCTCATTATTTTCGTAATGATAAAGCCGTTCCGACTAATTAGATGACAACTCTGACAGTATTTTTGATTAACGTCCATGCTCATTTGATTTTTTTTTTGTCAATTCTAATTTCTAACAAATCAGCGCAAATTTGAGCAGGACCGGTTTCAAAAATTTTAAAAAAATTTACTTATTGTATCTTCATTGCCGTACACATTTTACTAAGGTGACTTTGGCTAAAACTCTTTAGAACAACGCATACTATCACAGGTTAAAAGGAACACCTCAACTTCGAAAACACCCTGTATATATATTTTTTTTGTTAAATTACAAGATAATAAGGGAATTGTTCACTTTAACTACTTCTGGAATTTTCGCGTTTTTTCTGGCTAGACAGCCTCAGGGCGTCCTCCTAGATCGTGTCTCTCCATTCAAACCTTGTGCAAATGCCTTTTTTTTCTCTCTTGTTGTGTTTCAAGGTCGCGCCCAGTCTTAGTATAACTAAAGGGTAAGGAAAATTTTCATTTACACAAGGTTTGACTGGTGGCAAACGATGTAAAGTCCATTCAAAAATCAAAAAACCACCACCTGTTGCTTTAGGTTGGTAAAATTTAAAAAACCCTAGGTATATATTTTTTCATACTATGTTGGTAACAATAAATAATGACATTTATTTGATTCAAAATAAAATTCAATTGCTTTGAATTTCGTTCATATTGTTTTATTAGCAGCACGTTTAATTTATTTATTGATTCCTATTATTTATACTTAAACATGCCTAGAAAAACAAGACACTTAATAAACATTTAACCTCAAAATTACAAGTCTCACCAAATTTTACACTAGACAGCGTTGCCGATAGTAATTATCGAGGAAAATGCGACGTTGGTGGTTTTTTGATTTTTGAATGGACTTTAGGAGGACGTCCTGAGGCTGTCTAGCCAGAAAAAACGCGAAAATTCCAGAAGTAGTTAAAGTGAACAATTACCGATAATAATAAGATTTATGCAGCTAACTGTGTTGCAAGTAGGTTTTGGATGCTTTTTGACATTTCAGGGGAATGCTGGCAAAAAATGTTTTGTTTTAAACTTCCGATTGTCAATTGAAGGCATGTTTACCAAAAATAAGTTTAGAAATATGTAGTTATTTATGCAACATGTGAGTAAAGTAATACTTTTTTTTACGAGAAGTAAAATTTGCCGCTCGAGCGAAGCGAGTGCGCAATCCGCCCTGTAAAAAAAAGATACTTTACTAACCAGTTGCAGACAAAAAATTTTTGGCCCCCGTAAATTTGGTAACAATTTTTTCGACACTCTCAAAATTTGAAAATTTTTTCCTGTGTGAACCCGTGGATCATTAAAACGTTCGTTTTACTCGCGTTTTAAATTGGCCCACTCATACCAAAAAAATCCCAATTTACATAGGAACTCGATAAAAAAAAAACCTAATTATGAATGAAAAATTTTATAATTGCGTTAAAAAATGACACGCTACGGCACTTTATTTAACGCAAAATGCGTGCAAAAATGAACCGTTATGGCACTTTTTTAACGCTTCTTGACCGATTCAAAAATCACATATTTTATGAACGCAAACGATTGAAAAAACTTGCACTTTTGTTGACGGACGTTAAAATAGTACCTATATTAAAAGACAAGTTTCATAAGACCAGTCTTGAAGCACGAATTCAAGATTACAAGGTTAAAAAACGAGTGGCATAGCCACGAGTTATTTTAAAGAATGAGTGCTTCAAGGTCTTATGAAACGAGTTTTTTTATACTATTTTTTGTAATTTGCCCTTTTTAAGTCGTTTTTAAACAAAAATGTTTAGATACTTTCCTCGATTTAAGGATTTTTGTGGCGGTTGGTAATGTCTTAATTTTAAAGGTGAAAATGTGATCAAGTCTTCAAAGTCGCCCTTTGTTTTATCCAAATTCTGTCACAAAACACGAATATGGAAGATAATCTTTCATGTACGCCCGCTGAAATACGTGAAATTGCCAAAAATACGGTCGCGAATTTGTTGCCTGATAAATCCTGATAAATGATTCTTTGCACATTTTGTAATTTAAACTGACACGCATGATGGATCAAGCCATGCCAACCTAAAAATTTTGTTTGAAATTTGATATGTGACAACTGACATTTTTGACATTTGGTTTTCAACTCATTAAAAAGGCGACCTTACTATTTACGATACGTCGATTTGCATTATAATCAGACAGTTTATGATGTCCTAAAGTCTATTTTTTCCTGGTAGGCGCGTGCGTGCGCATCTCCGAAAGGTAGAATCACATAGCTAAGATTTTTAGCAGGATGCAGGAATTGTTAGTATTTTTGGTTGCATATTATCTAGGGGGATCAGTATTTGTGGTTGCATATTAAAACTCATGTTTATGATTTAATTTTTGTATAATTTGTAAAATGTAAACAAAAAAGTTTATGAATAAACTCGTGGAAAAATTGATAACAAATATTAAATGTACATTTTTTATTTTTATTTAATACATACAGGAGTTAAATTGTTAAATTCTGTTTGCAGAGAAAAATGAGTGCACTGTTTTTCGAATGAGATATTTTTGATGTTCATCCAATTGAATCATACATTTCCTATCAGGTTTCTTCGGTGCCTGTAATTGCCCACACTTCTTTTCTTCCGCCAAGTATCGTTGAATGGTTCTAAATCCACAACCTTCAACACAAAGTAATTAAGCTGTAATACAACAAAAAAAAATCAGAAAACAATACCAGTATAATCTGCAGTTTTTTCCATTTGAGCCGTCTTGTTTAACTCGGCAAAATCCTTGGAGATCCCACGAAATACTTTAACGATCATTTCTTTCTCGGCTTGTGAGAAATTTGCTATAAATACGCATTAATAAAAAACTGTTACTTGCTGTTAGCATAAATCCAACTTACGCCGTTTATTTGGTGATCGAAATTGACACATCTTGTTGACATATAAGAACTTCTTAACCTCTAAGAACTGTTTTTTTAATAAATAAATGGACACAACACAAAATAAACAAAAAAACACACACAAAACACGAAAGGAAAATTAAGACACGATGAAACAAAAATGGCAGCTTGGACCTGATTGACAGTACAGAACACTGCAATATTGCACATTTATCTAGTGTAAGTAGAAAAATAAAGTAGCCAATAGGAAAGTCGCATTTCGTTGCAGGATTTTGTAAATGCGCACGCACGCGCCTACCAGGAAAAAATAGACTATACTTTTTTTCACAATAGGTCTGTTTTTTAATCAAAGAACCACAACAGTCACAATACCGCAATTTACACCCAAAATAGCGCTGACAACATTGTACACTTTTGACCTAGGGTGAAAAATCTCTACAGCTTCCCCATTGTAGCTTGAGCTGTGAGAGTCGGATGTGCAGTGGTCTAACACTAATTTTGTCGCATTTCTTTGCTGCTTCCAGGGGCTCTTTATCGGACCTCTTTATTCAACTTTGCGCATCCCTCACAGCTCAAGCTACAATGGGCAAACTGTAAGTACATATAAAAATTGAGGTTATTAAAGATATTAGTAGCGCAGCATGTTAAAAAAAAACAGAATGTGTCGTAAAGACGCACGATAGAAGAGAAACTTTTGTATTACAGGGAAACATTGTAATTATTCATCAATCACTTTTAAATAGCATATTCACAACAAAATTGTATATTTTAATGAAGAAAATAAATTATAAACAACGATAACACTAAACAATATCGAAATGCGTAACTCATTGCTCATTTTTAAGCCTCCAAATCAAAGAGAGGACATTATCGATAAATGCCGTGAGTGTGACAAAGACAGAGACACTGCTCCCACTCGACCCAATAGTGTTTACCCCCACCACTTTTCGTCACACAAAAAGGTTGTCGATCAGAATTTCAAGACCCTCCCATAAAAAGTTTCACTTCAAAAAGTTAATAACAACTAATAACAACTAATTTGAGAGTTTAATAAATGTCTTACTTTGCGAGGCATTTTTAATAACACGTTCAAATTTTAGATAAGACATTGCGTACTTTCAAGGACATTAAAAATGACAGGAGTTAGCTGGTACAGGCTGTTTGATAAAAAACGCCTCAACCCATAACTTTTTTATTTATTATCCGATTTCAATGAACAAAAAAACCAAAGATATGGTTTTTCATGCGCTACGAAGCAGCCATAAAATAATTTTTTTTTGCGTTATTTTCAATAGCTAACGATAGTCAACTTTTTTTTTAATGGACACATGTAGTTTTTTAGGCTCAGTCTGGTAAAGTTTTTTTTTTCTGAATCTAATGATGTATTAAAAGTTATCGTTTGGTCCATAGCTGACTGAAAAAAAATAAAACAATTTTTAATTGTGGTTCAGCTTATTATGAAATTTTCAAGTGTGCCGTGAAAAACAATTGGAATACAAATAGCAACAAATGTCAAGTGTGAGTTTGAAAATTTTCAGGTGCAATCTTGAAGAGTTTTATTATTACTTTCTTAGAAAACATGAATAATAACAATTATAATTATTTTTTCTATGTATTAACTTTTTGTTTTTGACGAATTTAGCAATTCAATAAAAAAGAAATCGATTATTTATTTCCAATGGTTCAGAGGTTATAGATTTTTTAGTGAAGCTCTGCAACCGCGCTTTTATGCGAAAAAGATGACACAGGTCAAAAACGATGACAGATAAGTGTTGACAAAAGGACGTTACAAACTCAAAATTGGACGTAAAATGTAAATTTGAAATCAAAATGGGGCTTTTCCATTTAAAAAAAGAAAGATGGTGTCGTTTTCGGGTATTTCCGGAAGTGTCACCATTTTGAAAATATTTTATTTGAACTTGGAGCAGCCGCTTATAGTCGGCTACCAGTTGTCATATCAATACCATTTTGGCAAATTTCTAACGAAGGGGCTACGTGAATCACCCTGTATATTTCATGTTTTATTTATATCTACATATTTGTTATTACTACTCTACTTAGAGCCTCCTATCGCTTCGTTCATTTTAATGCAAGTTTTATCATTTTAAATAAACAATTGTAAACTAAGTTGGGTAAAATGCGATTCGACTTAGATCTCTCATTCGGCAGAACGATGAAAAACAACAATTGGGAACTTCTGTATCCGATATGTGGGGCCCTTGTGATGCTAATGTTGCGCAATGTTTGCCAAAAGTCAGCTTCAACAATTTCACAATTCTAAAATAAATTTTCTCTGATTCAAGGTACATTTTTACGAAAATCGGACTCCGACTGGGTCTGAAGCAGATCGAAGTGAAGAAAGCCCCTCACAATGCGGTCCTGGAGAAGGCCTACTCCGTTTCGAAAAAATGGAAGCTCGATCGGGTACTTTTCCCAATTTCTCTTCGTCGAATGTCCGACTTTCAGGATCAGGAATGTTTGGTGGCACCTCATAATCACTTTGTCTTTCTACTTGTCAGAACTGATGGGTTTGTATTTCGACGTAAAGAGGAAAGACTTCTGGCCAATGTTCATCCATCACGTGACTTCCATCGTTGTACTATTCTTCGTTTGGAAGTGTCATCTCTTCAGGATTAATATGGTATATGGTATCGACTGCAGCGACATCCTTCTCGAGGTTTTATTTTGTGCAGAAGTTATAACAATCTTACCGTCATGTTGCAGCTGTCCAAAATTATGGTTTATTTAGGTCACGACAGGACCTCGTTTGTGACATTCTTCACTTTTTTATTTGTGTGGGTAGTGACCAGATTAGGATATTTTCCCTTTTGGGTAGTAAAAAGGTAAAAGCTCAAAATACTTGATTCCTATGAATGACGTCATTCATTTCAGTTGTGTACAAGATACTCCAAGAATTTTACCATTCGCTCGGGACTATTGTCTCTATTACGTCCTCATTACTTTGAACTTTATCTTTGTTATTCTTAATTGCATTTGGACATTTTTCATTCTTAAGATAGCAAGAGATATGTTGTTCACTGACAAACCTTGCCGTGACTCCAGATCCGACAGTGACGACAACCTATGAACTAGTATTAGTGCAATAATAATAAATTTAGTAAAGCAGAAGTGCAATATTGATAAGCGTGTATTGTGAAAAATGTTAAATTTATTTAAGATATTTCTAAATCAATTGTAAAAGTTGCAGTAAAAATGAACAAAAACTTTTTCGGTACGAAGA
The DNA here is from genome assembly GCF_963966145.1 of Tenebrio molitor. Taxonomy (NCBI): domain Eukaryota; kingdom Metazoa; phylum Arthropoda; class Insecta; order Coleoptera; family Tenebrionidae; genus Tenebrio; species Tenebrio molitor. The sequence goes on from NC_091049.1 coordinate 3,011,248, forward strand.
AAATCGTTTGATTTGAAATTCCCGCTGAGAGTGTGTCAAACTGTCACCTGTCAAAATCTCGGAACGTCAATCATCTGCGTCAGCCCTTGGAGTCGTATCTCACCGAGGAGCGACGTGTTTGCGTAAATCCAGCACGGACAAAGTTAAAATGAGCCCCCGTTCGACCGCCCCGACGCCGTCGCGCCCCCTCTGAGCGCCTTTCCCTTCCCGGAATCCCGTCCCGCTCGACCAATCAAGTGTGCCGTCACCGGAAATACGTCAAAAACAAATACGCATCTGCATCGACCTGCCATTTTATTTTCGGTGACAAGTGCGTGCATCCAGCGTATTTACAAATACGCTTTATTTTTAAGGTGTGTGTTTGTGTGAGGGTGCGTGAGTGAGAATGTCGGTGGAATATCTGCAAGTGGCGGAGGACGAGGGCGAGGAACCCATCGAGCTGCCGACCGAAGACGACGGGACTCTCCTGTTGAGCACTCTCTCGGCCCAGTTCCCGGGCTCGTCCGGACTCAAATACAGAAACCCTGAGACGAAGGCGATGCGGGGCGTGCGTCTGAGCGAGGGCCGGCTGCACCCGCCCCCCGAGATCGGATGGGGCTCGCAGATCTTCTACTGTGTCTTTCCCAAAGGTTGGTTGGCGTTATTGATCGCTCGGACCGCGGCTACTTTATCAAATTGCAGAGAACAAACGGAAATCGGACGACAATCTGGAGAACTCGACGGCCAAGACGAAACGGATGGAGACGAAACTGAGGTGCACCGATCTTATCGTGTTGGGACTGCCGTGGAAGACCACCGAGCAGAATCTGAGAGAGTATTTCGAGACGTTCGGAGAAGTGTTGATGGCTCAAGTGAGTTCACGACAGGTCCGCGTGAACGCGCTTGACTGGATCTTTTCAGGTGAAAAAAGACCCCAAAACTGGACAATCTAAAGGGTTTGGGTTTATACGGTTTGCATCCTACGAATCACAGATGAGGGTCCTGGCGCAGAGACACATGATCGACGGAAGGTGGTGCGACGTCAAAGTGCCCAATTCAAAGGTAAAGTCGCTCGTTTGACGTAAATGACAGATGCGTAGAGGGCGCCACTTTCGCCCAGCAAAAGTAAAATTGACCAAATGATTTGTGTTTTAGGAGGGCCTGATCCAGCAAGTGCCGTGCAAGGTGTTCATCGGCCGATGCACGGAAGAACTGACCGCCGACGACCTGCGCGAGTACTTCGGGAAATACGGAGAAGTGACCGACGTCTTCATCCCGAAACCGTTCAGGGCATTCAGCTTCGTCACATTCCTGGACCCCGACGTGGCCCAGAGCTTGTGCGGCGAAGATCACATAATCAAGGGGGTGTCGGTGCACGTGTCGAACGCCGCCCCCAAGTCCGAGACGAGAGGCGGCGGATACGGAGGGGGCGGCCCTCGCGGCAGCAACCACGGCAACAACAGGAGCGGTCCGGGGCCGGACGGGCCGGGGATGTACCAGCAGAGGTACAACCCGGGACCGAACCAGGGGAACTGGAGCAACCAGGGGCCCAGAGGCAACATCGACATGCCCAACCTGCAAGCGCTAGGTGAGTGCTCGCTCGAGCTTCTTTCGTGGGTTTTAACGTTGTGGTTGTCCCAGTCAAGTTGCTAACTCCCGCCTCCTTTGTTAACCCCTCCCCGAAACTCCCGATCAACAAGATATGACAAGGTGAGACCCGTTCGTTTGGTGCGTCGTAAGGTCGGTGGTTGGTTGGAAGAGTTGTGTTCTAGTTGTTCAATGTGATGTTGTATGTAACGTATGATGAAAAAAAAAGCACAAATAAAAGATGCCGTTTTGGGTGGTGATAATTTATGAGCGTGCCGTCCTAGGTATAACCGGTCAAGGCCAACAGGGTAGCAACCAGCAAAGCTGCAACCCTCTCGGTTTGGGTCTGAACTTGAGCGCTTTGCCGATGAATCCTGCTCTGGTCGCCGCCGCACTGAACCAGGCGGGCTGGGGCCTCATCGGTAATTTGCAGAACCAGCCCGAGCCGAATTTCAATCAGGGCTTCAACAACGGCCCCAACAACAACAGCGGTAAGGCATCGGAGCGGATGCGGTGATAGAGCACGTAACCGCGTCCATGTTGCAGGCAACACCCCCAACGGCAGCAACCAGGGGGGCAGCAGCAATCCCGGATTCCTCAACTGGATGAACCAGGGCGGCGGCCAGAACCAGGACGGCGGTCAGTGGCCGAGGCCGCCACCGCAGCAGGCCCAGGAGAACAAGGGATTTCTCAAGTACGACTAAATCAAATAATTTTTCTCCACCGTCCCCAGATCCACACCATCCCACCGTTCGGTTCTCTCTTTCTTTCTTCATCTCTGTCTGTCTCTGTTTCGTCGATTAACAACGTCCTCCCATCCTCCCTGTCGCGAGCGCCCACTAGTGTGTGTCTCTCGAACTAGTAATGTTAATAATTCACATGAAAGTACAGAGCAAAAGTTCCGGAAAGAGCGCGGGTGTGAGTGCGTTTTTTTTTTTGTTTTTCTGCAAACAGGTGAGGACTAGTCAATTTTTAAAAGAAAAATATATATACTCAATCGTTGCCTTCGGCGAAAGTTGACGTGTGCGCGAGTTGGGCTTTGTACATATTGTTTCGGAACTTTCCGGAATCTTTGCTCGGGTAGATTAGTCGTTTAGGGAACATGTGTAACACGTTTCTGTTGTTGGTGATTATTTTTTTTTTGAACTGTCACTTCCGGCGAATCGGTGAATTTTTTTCTAATCTTTTTTTTATCCCGTTTCTACATACAACAGCGTGCATCAAGATGTCCGGTATTGTCAACGTAGTGAGATTTTTACAAATGAATAAAAAGGAACAGATTATGTAATGTGACTGTATTTTATGCGCCTGTTTATTCTGTTTGACTGGGTTTTTTTAAAAATATGTAAAAGAGGTGATAACATTATATGAGTGCAGATGATCTGTGTTTTGTTTTTTATTTATTTACGATACGAATCTCCCTGTCTTAACTGTATTTTGGGGGTGGCGCAGCCTTAAACGGGTCAGTTTAGGTCTGCGCGGGCACCGCCGTTCTCCTTCTTTTCCTGTCTATTGGTTTATGGCCGACAGATGGTTTGCATGAAGAGACTAAAAGACCAACTGTTTAAAACAGAGTGGCTTAAAAATGTGGTGGTGAATGGTACGGAACTGTCGAAACGTTGAGCGTTGAGTGCGTCTCTTTTTGTGTAGTAATTGCTTAAATGGTGGACGAATGGTGGGACATGCGGGGTGTGAAGACGTCTGACTGAGTAAGTTTGATTCAAATTTATGGAACACTAATACACTCGGTGGCGCCGACGGCGCAGCCCCCAAAACACAAACACTGACCACCGCCCCCACCCGATTCGACACTAATTCTGTTCTGGTGCAGGTGCCGGAGATCGGAGCAGCGGGCCGGCGAGCCGTCCCACCTCGAGATCGACCTCGTCTGGGCCCTCCTGAAGCGCATTTACGCCAGACTGTTGAATAAAAAAATCGCCGAGGCAGTAGTTTCATTTATTTCCCCTCGGGAACGGAAAAAAAATCAAAGAAAACTGCGAAAGAAAACATTTATTATTGTAGAGGGCGTTCACGACAGCGCCTTCTTGACGAAGTTGGGGAGGGCGAAGGCGGCGGCGTGCACGTCGGCGTTGTAGTACCTGAGGCGCATCTTAGCCAGCTCCTCGTCGCTGAAGCGGTGGTGCGGGGCGGCGAGGTCGTGCCGCTCGGAGGCGGCGGCCACCACGAAGCCGATCTGGCCGGAGGGGTAGGTGGGCACGCTGGCGAGCGCGTACCGCACCGTGGGGAAGTGCTTGCGGCAGCGGTCGACCGTCTGCCTGACGTGGTCGAGCCCCGCCCAGACGGTGCCCGCTTGGGAGCAGATGACGCCGCCGCTCTTGAGCGCGCCCCGCAGCAGGCCGAAGTAGGCTTCGGTGAAGAGGTTGACGGCGGGGCCGATCGGGTCGCTCGAGTCGGTGATGATCACGTCAAACTCCTCGCGGTGCTCCTCCATGTAGCGGAAGCCGTCGCCGACGTGCAGCGTCAGCTTGGCGGAGTCGAAGCCCTCGGCCATGAAGGGCAGGTGGCGCTTGCTGGCCGCGATCACCTCGCCGTCGATCTCCACCTGGACGACGCGCTTGACTCGCGGGTGCTTGTGGCACTCGCGGGCCACGCCGCCGTCGCCGCCGCCCACTATCAGGACGGACGCGGGGTCGGGGTGCGCGCACAGCGGCAGGAACGAGATCATCTCCTGGTAGGCGAACTCGTCGTGCTCGGTGCACTGGATGATGCCGTCGAGGATCAGCGCCCGGCCGTGGTGCTTTCTGCAAAAGGTAAAAATAATGGTGGCAACACGGGCATATCAAAAATCACGGTTTATCCCAGAAAAAACAATTTTATAGCAGAACAAAATGTTTATGCAAGACTTTTTTTGCTGCAGCATGAGCAACTTATTCGTTTGGAAATGTTAAATTAGTCCGGCCTGAATGCCGTGTGTTGCGCCAGACCACAATAATGCCAGTTGAATATTCTATTGATCTAATTTAAAACGTGAAAAATAGATTGAATCGAATTGAAACGACATTATTAATCCGTAAAAAAATTTTTATTTACTGCGACGATCGCGAATCCGGCGCAGAGCACTCTCAAACCAACTCCACTTCGCATAACCTCCAATAGTAAACATCAAAAACCGATTTCAGCCGCTCGCGACCACCAAATTTTGACGTCACGTGAAATCTCCACGTGTGCGAAACGGATTTTTTTTCAGCGAAGGTCGTTCGGCGGATTGGCGGCAAACGCGACGTCCCCCACGTGACCGGGCGACCACGTGCGACTCGAAAAACTTACGTCTGCAGGACGACGATGTCTTGATATTGGGACTTGGTGTGTTGGAGGACCTGTTGCACCTCGAGACTCATGCACTGACCCGGCCAGAGGTCGTTGAGCTCGCTGAACCAACCCTTCCTGATCTGGTCCATCGGTGAAGAGTGGCTGCGTCGAGCGATCGCACAGAAATGGAAGTTTTCGACGTACCGGAGCCGGTATGTGTGTTTATTTCCAGCTTATCGGCCTCGGAGAATTCATAAACATGATACGAGTTCAAGGTCGCATGACCGATGAGTTATGCTAATTTGTTTGTTACGGGCTGTCGATAAGGGACGTCGGAATCGATTGTTGCCGATGGTTGGAAGATGGGAGTGGCCGGTTAAATCGTTTTGGGATACAAAGAAACGACTTGCAAAGGAATGCAAACATCTTAAAATCAACAAACACTGATAATGCAGAATGTACAAACTATATCTGAATGTTGTTTATGTAGTGTCATCGTCATCAACAAGAAGCACAACTGGAATCTTTCAAGTACCTGTTTTCAAAATTTACTATTTTTCAGTTAAAATGCAATTTAGAATTGATCTTTCAAAATAGGTATCAGTCTAGTGAATTTCATCTTGTCAGGTTGGCAATAACCAAAATCGAGAATGCTGTTGGTAGCACTTCTAGGTAAAGGTGCGCTAGCAACGTTTTTATTTCTGAATAAAGGTGAAGTCTTTCGAAATAAATAATTGGAAACGCAATAATACTGCATTTCACACAAATTTGTCTATATTATTTACATGTCCTGTTGTATCCTTCGGAGTATCCGGTGTATGGTTTTCATAACACGTAACCTCACCTCTTTATATTATCGATCGAAAAACAATTGTGCCGTGACTGTAATGATTCAGTTGGCAATGCTGGTTTAAACAATACTGTATTTGACAACCGCGCAACTTTCTACGGCGTGATAAAAAAAATAATGAATCTGTTGGTAACGATAGAATTTTTACCATCAAAGGTCCATTTTTGTAATAGCATAATTATAACTGACATTACCAAATTTTTTTTTAATATCGTGTCAAGTTAAAACATCCGGTCAGTGCGAGACAAAAAAACACCGATATTTTTCAATTGTTTCATTGCCAACAGACATGTTTCTTTGGCAACAGTAATATATAAACTAGGGCTGCCAACTGTCCCATGATTGCTCGATTTTCTTTTCGATCGCACGTTACACATTTGAATGAGTAAAACCCGTGAAACCAGATTGTGGTGATTGTTTTACTGTCGTGTTGGCAGTACGATGTGTCAACGCACGGTTGGTAATATTTTGGTCATTTTGAATTAGTTTTTCGTGGAAATGTCGCGCTTGTCAGGTTGGCAATAACCAAAATCGAGAATGCTGTTGGTAGCACTTCTAGGTAAAGGTGCGCTAGCAACGTTTTTATTTCTGAATAAAGGTGAAGTCTTTCGAAATAAATAATTGGAAACGCAATAATACTGCATTTCACACAAATTTGTCTATATTATTTACATGTCCTGTTGTATCCTTCGGAGTATCCTGTGTATGGTTTTCATAACACGTAACCTCACCTCTTTATATTATCGATCGAAAAAAAATTGTGCCGTGACTGCAATGATTCAGTTGGCAATGCTGGTTTAAACAATACTGTATTTGACAACCGCGCAAGTTTCTACGGCGTGATAAAAAATTACTGAATCTGTTGGTAACAACAGAATTTTTGCCATCAAAGGTTGATTTTTGTAATAGCATAATTATAACTGACATTACCATTTTTTTTTTAATATCGTGTCAAGTTAAAACATCCGGTCAGTGCGAGACAAAAACACCAATATTTTTCAATTGTTTCATTGCCAACAGACATGTTTCTTTGACAACAGTAATATATAATCTGTTTCAGAATCAAAAATCCACCAACACTGCATTTTATCTCGAAAATACAACCGACAACGTCGCCAACTTTTGCTTTTAGTGTGTTTGCAAGTGTCAGAAAAAAGTGGGGTTATGAAAGAAAACTGTTGACAGTCGTTTAGGTCGTAATTCATCGTGTTTTTTAATTCTCATTTTATTATATCACTCAAAAGTTATGATATGGTAGCTACCACCTTTTTGTACATAATAATTATTTAGTGTTACGTAAAAAATTCAACAGATCAACGTCAAATTTTGGCGGGAGGTTGGGCCAACCCAAAAAAATGAAACTTATTCTAGGGATTTCTTTTTTTCTGACAACATAATTCAACAGGTGGTGGATTTTTGATTTTGAAACAGATTATATAAACTAGGGCTGCCAACTGTGCCATGATTCCTCGATTTTCTTTTCGATCGCACGTTACACATTTGAATGAGTGAAACCCGTGAAACCAGATTGTGTGCTTGTGGTGATTGTTTTCCTGTCGTGTTGGCAGTACGATGTGTCAACGCACGATTGGTCATTTTGAATTAGTTTTTCGTGAAAATGTCGCGTAAAGGGTTTGGTGATGACTGATTCGACAGAAATCAGTTACGAAAAATAATGGCGCAACGACTGGAAATTGTTTTTTGTTCTTATTGGCTCAAAATTGGTATTTGCTACAGTATTTGCGGGTTATCCTGGAAACGTTTTTTACTTTGCGACAGAAATTAGGACAAATTGCTTTGTAAGGTTGGTGTTAAGTGAGGTAAGACAGACGAAAACGTCAATTAATTGTTATTGGTCCTTTCGAAATTAGAGAATCAGCGGTAGGTATCGAATTTGATTCCCTAATTTCAGGTGGCGTCAAAATACTTCTGTCGGAGTCGCTCATTTTGACGAAATTATATAGTCCAATTTTTAGCCTCTTGAAGTGACGTCACGATTTCCTTCCTCGCTTTCTCTTTATTGAAACGACAGAAACAGAAAAAAAAACAAAAAAATAGGCACGTTTATTTATTGATGGTCACTTTGAGGTTATTTTATGCTCCTGTCAATTTGACAATTTTTAATTTCTTTCACTTATTACATTGATTACAAACATAGCCTTTCGAGGCAATTGTCAACAAATTTGACACATTTATAGTTATTTATGATCAATTTAAATTTGTTTCTGATCTAGCTCAAATATACGTAAAGTTACTAGATAATGACGTCATCGCAAAAGGGTAAAAATTGGACTAAGCAGAAATAGATAAATGACAGAAAAATTATGGATCAAAAAAAGAAACCGACAGTACCGACGCTTTAAATTTTAATCACGACCTGCTCCTAGGACCTGCTGTATTATAACCGGCCTGTTCAAAAGTGTAATTTGAGTGATCCCCGCAGAGCGCTAGTGTACGGGCGCTTTTTGGGGATATTATTCATGTTAAGTTTTTGTCACCGAGGGTTTTTCTCGTTCTAATGACATTCGAATTTTAAATAAAAAATAAAACAATACAGTTATATTCGGTATTGTTTTAGAAAGAAAATATGAACTTGCTGTACTCAATCTTAACTCTAAAATCATGTCTAAACATATTTTTCCGCATTTTTATTCTTTAGAAGTGCCTGTACTGTGTCGCCCTCATCGGCGAAAATTGGCTCTTTCTCGGAAACATTTTCGCAATGCTTTTTTAATGAAATGAACAGGCCGGTTATTATACAGCAGGTCGTGATTTTAATAATCTAGTAATCGGCGCGGAAATTGCTACCAACCTAATTGTGAAAAACTGAAAACATTACTAGCTTAATTATTTACTTTTTAAATCCTATTTTAAATATTTTTGAGTTATTATAAGAAATTTCCCGCGTGAGCACTTTATTTCCAGCACGACCTAAGAGGTTAGGTTACGTTAAGTAATAAATATTTGTTGGAGCAAATGTTTGTTTTGTGCGTAAATAAAATCGGACCTGTGTTTTTACAATGAGGTCTGTTCAGGTCGTAGAGGGTTGAGGTATACTGATTTATGTTGGTTAACAATAAAATAATATCCCCAACAAACATTGAAAAAGTTGGCAAAACTGAAATGACCGATCAATTTCTTCAAATTGACTTATTAAAAAAATGTAAATTTAATACAATGCCGCAAAAAAAAAAGAAATTAACTAGAGAATATGGGTGAATTAGAGTTAGTAAAAAAAACCGGTGGAGAATTCATTTTAGATTAATCTAGAGAACAAACGCGAAACTTTCACCGGAGCTAATTTCATAATTTGCAGCGATCACAGAAAACTGTGACTCGTATTGCTTACCAACCGTAAAGAGAATAAAACACCAGATTTCTGGTAATTTTAAGGCTCCGCGATCGTATTATTTTTATTTAAACATTTTTTGGACGACCCAGAATCCAAATTCATTAAAATCGATCGAAGAAAATAAGAAAACACTGACGTTGATAAAATAGTCTATTTACATTTTACAAGATTCAAGGTAACAACATTAGTTAGCAAACGGACGGATTAACTGCTATTTAAATTGACTTTAAGACCAAAACCGAATTTTGGTCACTAGATTACACTACAAACTCATAAAAATCATTAAAAATCTCCATTTTAGTGATCAACTACATCTTAAAAATACATATTCTTAAATCACAGAACTGCATCATTTTTTTTCGTTTATTACACATTCCCACGTCGGAGGGGCCAATTTGCAGAAGTCACTCTGCGATTCGACAGATCGCGATAAAAAGAATCGTCACGTTCCGCAACAGTTTAAAAACACAAACGAATATCACGAAACCGATCCAGAACAAAACGAAAATGTAAACTTGGGCGAATTTGCAAAATAAATAATCCGATCTGTGCAAACTGAGCTCGACGAGATTTCCCAATTTGGACGGTTCGTTGACGGGATGCTATCGAAGGAAGAAGCTCAACAGTCTCCTCCTGGGCGGCGCCACCGGCGTCTGGACGATCTGCTTCATGGTCATCTCTTGGGACGTCAGCTTGCTCTTCAGCTGCTCGTCCAGCAGCTCTTGCATATCCATCTGTGGAAAAAAATGAAGCGTTTGTTTGTCCCACGCGACCCGTCGAATCCGATCTCACCTGCCACTGTTCGAGCTGCTGACTCAGCTCCACCTTCTGCTGTATCGCCTCCAGGAGCTGGCTGTTGGCCTGCATCAACTCGACCCTCGTCTTGGCCAGCTCCACTTCCGCCTTGGTCTTCCTCTGTATGGCCAGATCCCTGTCTTCCCTCGCCCTGACCACCACGTCCTCTTGGGCCAGCGATGAGTGCGACGCGTCGTTCCGCGCCCTGTCCCTCTCCTCGAGCGCCGCCTGGAGCTCCACCTCGCACACCGAAACCTGTCTCACCCTCTCGATTACTCCCCAAAATCGGCATCACCGCCGCCGCTCACCTTGCTACTCAGCTCCATCATCTTCTCCGACCTCCTGGCCAGCTCGACGTCGCGCTCCTGGATCTCCCTCCTGGCCTGCTCGAGCCTCTCGAGGAGCCGCACCACGTCCGTGTCGAGGACGAGGCCGACTAGCTCTTGGGCCACTTCGCTCAGCAACCCCGCCGAGAACTGCGCGTTCTCCTCGAACGACGTCGTCGAACAGTCCGAGTGGAGGCCGCTGTCGTCGTCGTTGTGGGATTTGAGCTGCTGCACCAGAGAGCGCAGCTGGCGGTACACCGACATGCACTCCTGGGAGAGGGTCGGCTCGCTTATGTCCATTTCTGCTAAGAGAGATCGTTGTTCACCGGCTACAGTCATAACACACAAAATGTTAGTCACTGGTGGCGGCCGAGGGGTTGGGGACGGGTTGCGTTAGTCGGGCGATCTAACCAACACCCACACGTAACGTACAGGTAACGGGGAGGGCGCAGTTACATAAATGTTACAAGCACGTTCTGTAACACACACATAAAAACACACGACAATGTCAACTGTCTTCCAATTTAAATTCGCAACAAGTGAAGCCTCTCGGCTTGGGTCAAGTGTCAAAACAATTAAAACACACCTACGCCACCTGCTTGCATTCGATTCGTTTTTGCCGAACATTATTGTCATGACAACATCACACTTGACCAATAGAAACTCTCCATATTGATGTACGAGATGACGTTTAATGATTGAGACAAATTTAGTGGGTTGGCACTCCCGAATAATTGGTACGCCTGTCGCCTAGTCATTCGTCAAAGAGTTGTGTTTTGATTCGCTTTCTAGGTTAAGATTCTAGACATAAATAATGACAATTTGATTTATTTTGACTTTTGAACTGTCAAATTTTAATATGACAGTCAAGTGTACCAACATAAAATCGTAAATGTGTTGCCACCCGAACAAAAATAATTTCAATCATTAAGTCACTCGGTACTAGGATCCGCACAAAACTTAAAAAAACAAACGAATTGTGGCGAATGTGACATACGAGTAACAGCCGTGTAAATGACAAATGACGATTGTCAACCGCAGCCTACTCTAAAAGTGACACAATTTTATGACAAGATTGATTTCTATCTTTTGTTTACGTACCCATCTTGCTTGTTAGTTTCTCGCAGTTAACGATAAAAAATGCAAGTCAAACGTTGTCAAACAAATGAACATACACTTAAATCACGCCTACTTGACCCTACTCAATTCGTTTTCGGTTTACCGGATTGTTACACCAGACTAAATGATGTGTTTCGTCGAGTAGGCGTCGAAAATAACAACGAAACATAATTGTCATGACAACGTCATACTTTTGACCAATACAAAATATACAGATTCGTTCGGACTGTCATTCTGTTGCATCTGGTTCGAGTAATTTCAATGTGACGTCAATGCGACATAAACGTGACGTAAGCCACAGTAAAAGTCCAATGGGAAGAACCTCGATTATAGCAACAGCAATCTCAGTCGACTGTTTTTTGTTTGACACTCGATTGTCGGTATTCTTTGCGCCTAGTTTTTCTAAATCAAAGTAGTACTGTGTCAAATGTCAAACAAACGAAATTCACGCCCACTCGACCACACTCGATTCGCTAATTATTTTTCGGAACGAATGTCATAATCTGCGAAGTAGGCGCCGAAACCGGCAACGAAACGTAACTGTCATGACTTTTGACCAATCAGTGGCCTTATTGAAATCGGATTGACGTCAGAGTCCGTCTTAAAAACAAATGAAACGTGACGGTGGATTCGTGGCGAAAACCTACAGGTTCTGAGGGTTGATTGTCGTGTGACGTTTGCAATTGAGCCGGGTGTACTATTCCGGACACGGAATCTTGGCCACAACTGACATTTAACTGACAAATATGTGTGAACTGGCCTTCATTGAATATAACCCAACTTTTGACTGGATAATGCCATTTCCCTGCTTTTTTGATGTCATAAGAAAAACTTCAAAGTGATTTTTAATAACTGTCATTTATTAACGACACTAAAGATTGGTTTACATATTTTTTTTTAGAAATGTCTAAAAAATGTTGGCCAAGATTCCGTGTCCGGAATAGTACCTTCCCCGTTACGTGCGCGTTCGGTCACAGGTTGCAACTTACCATTGAGTCTGTCCTCGACGGACAACGTCTCCTGCGGTAGCGAGTAGTCCTTGAGCGAGTGCTGATACCTGAGATCCTGCTCCCTGGCGTGCCTCTCCAGGAGCAGTATTCTGTCGGAGGCCTCCTCGAGAGCGTTGGCCAGGGTGTCTCTCTCGGCCGCCGCGAGATGGAGCCGCCTCTCCAGCTCTTTGTTTTTCTCGGTGACCAGGTCCAGCTCGTCTCTGAGGCCGTCCACGCTGCTCATGTGCTCGTGCAAGTTGATCTTTCCCAAGGCGCATTCCTCCTTCAGGTGGTCGATTTGTTGTTGGAGCTGGCCCTCGACGGCGGCCGCCTCTTTTAGTTGCGACGTGAGGCGGGCGTTTTGGGCGTTCAGTTCGGCGACTAGGGTGCTCTTGTCGCGGTCCCATTGCTTCAACAGGGACTCTTTCGTTGCTAGTTTATTCGATAGTTCGGCAATGTCGTTCTGTAATTCGAGTATTCGTCCCTCGAATTCCGACTCTTTGTTGGCTAGTTTACGTTTGAGGAGGTGTCGGTCTTGTTCGACGGCCTGTAACAAAAATAGGGGCCCCATTGACATTTGAATTTGACAGCTCTGACACAAAATTGGTACCAATGATTCTCGCGCATAGGCAACCAAATATACACCACGTCAGCGTTGCACGTCACAGACACGCAGACCTACCTCACGATATACAGAGTGTACTATTGACAAAGTGGAACTTTTCTGTTCCTCGACAATGGGAGGAAGAGGATGTGAGGGTGCGGAGCGGGCCAGGTGTGCGGGTGTGCCGTTTCCGGCGTTCTTTTCCACCCTCGTTGCCGGAAACGCAACAAAAATCGAACCGCGCCTGGGAAAATCTTGGAAAAATTTCGGCGCGTTTCACGCACGGCCGCTTGCGTTTTGTTCAATTACAATTTAAATCGATCGAAAAAAACTGAAACAATGGCGGTTTTTTCCGCAGAACGAGGTCCTTGTCCACCGGTTTCGGTGTTTTTCGAGCTCGTGGGCGTAGTGGAATTAGATTATGAAGTCAACGGGCGTCCTTCGCTTTTTTCGTTGGTTCGCGATGAATGTTGGCGACCTTAAGGCTCGATTTCACCGCGGTTTCGTCGATTACTTGGGCCGAGACTGCGACGATGACAGCGGATTTAATCGGGAGAGGGATCGATGAAGATTGGCCTACTTTGATTGCGTCTCGAGGGCTGAGAGAGGAAATCCGGTTGGGGTTGGTTTTGACGTAGATTGAGATTACGTTTTTTTGGCGTTGGTCCGACGGTGTTGCGTGATCGAAATGTATTTTTTTCTTTGGAGTTGGATGATTAAAAATTATCACGACAAAATGGCGTGCCTGTCTGACCAACAAATCAATCAAAATGGAGGGAGGAATGGGAACAATAACAAGAAGAAAAAAAAATAAGTCAAATAATAAATGTAGATGACATTTGAGAAAAACTTTATTATTAAAAAATATGACAAACGTTAAATAAGATATACAATGTGATCAAAAAGGAGCAGGCGTTGCAAATTTTCGGTCATGTCGTAGCGGAATTCTATGCAAATAGGCGCTCAATGCATGGGCGTAGACAATTTGTGGTCTCAATAATTGTGCATTTTATTATTATTATTGATAACGGCGAAAATGTATCAAATAAACAAGAGCAAAATTTTGCATTTGTAAAAATGTGTAATTTACCAGCTTTATTGCCAAACGCGACGCTACTGCTAAGCCGATTTTTCGCGGAAATGACAAAGAAACGTTAACGATGTGCTGTTGTTAACCTAGAAAACAACTTTTCAATTTCGACAAAGCTCACAGACGTTTACTGTAATTGTAAGCAACGGAATAAGTGGTAAGTGGTAAAATGGGTTTTACCGTTGAAGATAAAGCATTAATTATTAATATGAATTAATTTTTTTCGACTTTTCGAGAGGTAGGCGGCCAATAAAACGACTGTGTGAGTCAATCTAAGACAAACTTTTCGATAAAACAAAAGATGAGGTATAGTGCGTCTATCGATGTTTTGAAACGACTTTTTAAACACTAGTTAACATTTTGGGTCGTTTATGATGGTCTCATTACTAGGGGATTATTTACCTACCCTGTAACGAAAACTCTCGATGGTACCTGCGGATTATTGAGGATCGGTTACTCACTACTTTTACGACAATCTTTGTTAGCCGGCAATAAACCACTGAAGGAAGCAAAAGGTCGTTTTAAAATATCGATAGACGCACTTTAGCACCCTTAATTTGTTTTCTTTACAAAGTAATTTAGAATAAAATTCTCTAATTAATGTTGTGATCGAAACAAAATAACAAAAAATGCTTCTAAAAGAACGTTACTTAATTTAATAATGGAACAATTAATTACAAAGTTATTAAATTAAGTAAGTGCGTAGCGTTATTAGTACATATTAAGACATTGCAGTTCTTAACTTATCTTCATCTTAACTTTCATTAAATTAATTATGAAATTATTACATGACAGTCGCAGTGATGCAAGTACATTAGTTAAATTGCAGGTTGAAGGTAGGTATAATTTAATACACCGGATATCTTAGTGTAAATTTTAATTTAAATTCATAATTTCATCTTGAAGTGATCGACAGTTTTATGAAACCTGAAAAATAATTTGTTTGTTGAAAATAAAGGAAAGTAAAAAAATATAGAAAAGGAAAAATATTTTGCTTTATTTCTTAATTTAACTAATTAATGTACATTAACTAACGATTGCTTTAATTATTTTTTTAAAGGTCCGTCAAAAAAAGTGCAAGTTTTTTTATTCGTTTACGTTGATAAAATATGTGATTTTTGAATCGGTCAAGAAGCGTTAAAAAAGTGCCAACGCACGAGTTCGTATGTAAATTGTGATTTTTTTGGCATGAGTGGGGCAATTTAAAACGCGAGTAAAACGAGCGTTTTAAAAGTCCACGGGTTCACACAGGAGAAAATTGTTAAATTTTGAGTGTCGAAAAAATTGTTATCTAAACTTACGGGCACCAAAAAAAATTTTGTATGCAACTCGTTAGTAAAGTATCTTTTTTTACTCGGCAGATTTGCGCACTCGCTTCGCTCGAGCGGCAAATTTTCCTTCTCGTAAAAAAAGTATTACTTTACTCACTTGTTGCATAAATAACTATTTTTAGTTGGCGGGTCAATTAAATTAAGATCAATTAAGGCAAGGAGAATTTAAATTAAATTAATAAATAATTGAGTAGTGACTCTAAAATGGCGTAGTGAAAGTTATTTATATTTACTTTTAAGGATAATAATTGTTCTAAAACAATAAAAACTAGATTAAAGACAAAGTTTTTCACATTTTATGTTCATTTTTTAGTTTAAATTAAAATTAAGAAAATGTTTAGGTATTGTTTAACTAATGCTCAAATAAAAAAATAAATAAATTTAACAAAATATTTTTAATTATAAAATTAATTAATTAGCAGTTTATGCACGCACATTTTAGGTTCCCACTGCAGAAATCGCGATTAATTGTTGGTTTATCTTCATTTCATCTTTCATTAAATTAATTAATTTAATTCAATTAACTTGTTTTTGTCCATAGATCGACCGAGAAAATGATGAAATCGTTGCATCACAATTTGTACAAAACTAAGTGGACTGATGAAAAGAGAAAAATCAAAAAATGCAAACAAAACAGTGTTGGCAAAGGCAAAAATTGAGAAAGCAAAAAAGGAAGAGTGTAGTTATGAGAACAATGAAATGTTACAATAACAAAGATAAAAATCTTGAAGAAAATCACGTCTGTTGCTTCAGCGGATACAAGTTAATTAAAATTAAAATTAAACCAGAAATTTAAAGGTCACATTTAAGTTCTTTCCATTTCGGTAACGGTCAAGGAAAGAGTAATTTGTTCTTAAGAGAACTGTACCAATTACTAAACAATTACGAAGAAAACAATAACGTCATTGGATCGTGTCAGCAATTATTAGAAGTCGCAATCCGGCCTGAACGCCGTGCCACCGGTAGAGAAAATCGTAATAAAAATACATAGTGAAATAAAAAAGGCGGCCATTTTTGTTCGTGTTCCACGATTCAAGCCTGGCTGCATAAAAAGATCAATGTCCCACATAAAAAAATGATCACAAAGCAGGCGTGAAACGATATGAGATCACCATTACCATAAAAAAGAGTCCATTTGAAATTCACCTTTCCGCCAAGGCGCGTGACACAAAACAAATAAGTCTAGTAGTGAGAAAGAGGTCGCGAGATTTTTCATAATCGCGCCTCCTTCATCATCATCAAATGATAATTAAGCACAATTAACCGATGAGAACCGAATAAGACAAGGGAATCTGGTGGAATTCGATGCGCGAGGTTGGCACCGCCGGCTTCGATTTTTCCCCACGAATCGGCTGACAAGTGAAAGAACGACCGCCAAGCAAGGTCACCGGAGGTCACGTTTAAAATCCAAAGCTATACCTTTCCAACTGAGTCATATGCCAGCCAGCGTTACGGCAGCTTTGCGCAACGAGATTCGAGCAAACATTGCGAGATTTTACTTGAGCCGTTAAGACGACTTAAGTCGCTTCCGGTTCGGTGGGAAGCGGTCGGGTTGCGTTTCGTCATTTTTCGAGGAATCAGACCGGCAGAAGCGAGGGGCAACGGGTTCTTCCGACGGGAATGACATCGAATTCGTGTCTCTAACGGGACATCTCAAGATGTGGCGCTTTGACAGCGATTATGCAGAATAATGGAGTCGCGAGTTAATGTAAATTTTGCTGCTTTTAAGTGGGAATTAAAGTAAACTTAGGAGACAACAAGATTCGAATGTTCACAAAAATATTTACCTTTGTGATTAACACAATGACCTCATTGTTCGTCTAAAAATAACGTCATAATATGTATATACATATTACTAAATTGAAATTTAAGTGAAAAAAATTTCACTTTTTCACTAAGCATAACTTTTTCAATTTTCCTTCATTTCCTGTAAATTAAATTGTTAAGAGTTTCTTCCATTAGTTATACCTAATTATGTATTATAAAAAAATTAAATTGTTTAATTTTTTCCTATGCGTGCATTTGATTTTTTTTTATAACATTGCACATTGACTTGACAATTTTCAAAATTGTGCGCCTATGAACTGTCAAAAAAATGTCAATTCTATCCTACCTACAGAGGTGCCACATACATTTTCGTACATAGTTGCCATATTTATCCACAATCATTTTGAATCCCCGATTATTTGAATCTGATAGTCAAGTGTACCAACATAAAACCGTAAATGTGTTGCCAACCGAATAAAAAAATAATTAATAAGTAATTTTACTTTAATTAAGATTTACATTTTAATTATTTGAACATAGAGAGAAATGAAAAGGTAAAAACTAAATAATGCGAGCAGATTAGTATAAGTTCAATTAAGTTTACGGATCTTAATTTAATTTAATTTAAATCAAAAAGTTTCTTAATTTCCCCAAACTAAATTTAAATTGGAATTCATCAAGTATCAGAGTTCGTTAAGTCATGTCTACGGTTAGTTTAGTTTGAATTAATTTTCATTTACACTAACAATCAATATTTACCGCCTTGCGTTCCACTCAATAAGAGCCAATTACCAACTAATGTCAATTTAATTTCACTCTTCCGCAAGTGCAAATTAAACAATACTGTACAATCACCGAGAGCATTGTTAGTTTAAATTTACATTTTCACTTAGGAATGGTAAAAAAAATCCGTCTACGACTTTAGTAGATCACATTTCTGAATTTTAAATTAATTTATTCAAATTAATAAAACAATGTGTTAATTAAGTCCGCATCGTGTACCGATTTACATTACATTTCCATTAATAAATACGTCAAGTGTGGATCACTAACTTTTAAATTTATGTTAGTCAAACATTGGTTTAATGTTCCACTAACACATTCAGTTATTGGGAATCAATCGTGGATAAATTAAATTATCAATTTACATCAGCAGCAACGTAATTAGATTGGTCTTAATCAGATAACTCCCGACCTTGATAGGCTACAAATTTGAACGCGTGCGTTTTGCTAATTTAAATTGTTAATTCCACCGATAACGTCTAAATTCACTCTATTATTTCATCACCCTAAAATTAAAATTATCACTTTAACCGTTAAGAAGGGTAACGATCACGGCTCATGTTTATTATCGTTAAATATTTACAATTAATTTAATTACATAACGCGACAATAATTACGACATTAGTTGTGTCACACAGAGCAAAGTGTTAATTTAATATTTAGCCTTAAGTTAATCGCTAATGTCTCGAAACCACTTTTTTCATTCGACGATTGTGTTAATGAAAATGACAGGAAATTGATTATCTCATTAGTATCGGAAAAAACTTACACTAACGACACGAATTAAGATCAACTAGAATACATTTGTGGCATATGTAATACTCATTACTCGTCAGAATACAATTAAAAATTTACATTAACACTGAAACGAAACAATCAGATTCGTCATTATTCGGCAGTTGTAGACCTTGGTGTGATTTTATGTAAATTACATGTCGAATTAATTTAAATTGCTAATTTACGCAGTTTTTAAAAAGATGGCGTAGTTAATTCCTAGTTCTTCACAAATTCAATTTTTATCTTACACCAAGTCCACGTAACAATTGACTGTCATCTTGATGTAAGTGTAAAATTAGAAGAAAGTCCTAATTAGTGGCGATGGAAATTGAAAGTTGGCGCCATTCCCGTTGGGCAAATATTTACTGGCAATTCTCTAAGTGGTTATGTTAGTGTTAAGTTTCATTTGTCGGTAATGTTTAATTATTGATTGGAAATTTAGGTCGATTATGTTTGGATGGATTAAAATTAAAACTGCATTTTAGGTAGAGCTCAATTTATTGCAGTGCTCGTTCGAAGCCTAGGTCTTAGGTACTACAAATAGTACATTAGTAGAAATACAATTGGTACAAACAGGTTGTAAAGAGTGATTTAAAATACATATTGAAAAAAAAACAAGATAAATATCAACCAAAATATGGAGCAAACCTAGGTGCGTATTAGGTTTGTCTAGGCTGGTAAAAAATCAGAAGAAATAATATGTGATTGATAGAGTGGAAAAATAATGAACATTTTATGTTGATGAAACCGTGAATGATTAAAAGATCTGTGCATTGAGAGAAACCTAAATATCTATTACCTAGGCTTCTTAAATACCCAGAAAACAATCGCACGATTCTTATCACTTATCTACATTCAACGGCTCAGACGAAGACAGAAGAATAACAATCAGGCAGTATCAATTAATAATAACATTGAAAAAACCTAGGTATGTATTAGGTTTTAGGTTTATTATGCGAGTGTTAGGATGAACGCAGGTTTCAGGTTTTTAAATATTGCTATGGAGCAATTCTCAGAATCCCCGAAGCGTGTCCACTCCTTCAGGCGATACCGCAACAAAAATCACTTTCCCATTGCACCACTGCACAACACATCCACCAATCACATCCCTTGTGCGATCACGTGCTACTTCATAAGCAATGCCAACCAATAAGGTCAAGGCGACAACACCGAAAATTACCGGATCGCTCCGTAACAACCAGCACACGGAAAGCGTCCTACTTGCTCTGTTTTCGGAAGATTTCCCAAAAAAAAAACCGTTAGCAAATAAAAAACAACATGGCGCCCACGACGTGTGACTACAACGCGACCTACGTCGGTTTGTTTTCGGTCATGTGACTCATTAGAGTCGCCTTCGACTGTTATCGATGCAACATTGACCTTGCTGATATCGTCGCCGTTCGGCGCTTTTACGAATTTTTCCAAAACGCTCGCGTCCACATTCGATAATTGGATAATGGACGGTCGTTCGTTTGATTTTTATGCTTTCGCTTTCCGTGTTGTAAAATGCTGCGGCTTTTAGCAGAGTCAGGTGTTGGGATTTTCTCCGTTTCGTTGCTTTCTTCTCCACTTTTTCGCTGATTGACTCTGATCAGTGCGTTAATGTACCGTTCCTATTACATCACTAATCGGCATTGTTCGATGGCGCAATTAATTTTCTCCCTTTTTATTTCGTTCCCATTTCAGAAATATTTTTCCGCATTGGTGAACTCGAGTCGCTCTTTAGCCACATCTACTCTTGTATTGGACGAAGACGTAAAACTGCAATTTATTGTATTTCACCAGAATATTTGAACGGCAATAAAGAAATCAAATCTCGCATTTCGACACAAATTTTATTAGAGTGACGGTCCAAAGAAGGCGTTTCATTAATGGAGAAAAGCAGTTTACCTAGTTTTAAGCAAAAACAACTTCTAAAATCTTTCAATCAAGAAAAAACAAAAGAAAAAAAGAGAAACGTAAGAAATCATTGTGGAGAGATGGCAAAGGAAATGAAAGAAGAAAGAGTCATGGAAATCTTCTAAGTAGACATCAGGGAGTGTTGTTAATAAATAATGTAGTAACCAGTGGGTGTACTATAAGCAACGGTGTACCTCAAGGAGTTCTTCTTGGACGTGTGTTGTTCCTCCTAGGCTAATGGGCACGTTTAGCAAAACTGAAGACCGGAAGCAAGTTGTGATAGCTGAAGATAAGATAGGAAGGAATTTCTTTAGAGAGGAAAACGAAGCAAATCGCCAAATTAAATAACAAGACAATCCCTAAACATTACCTCACGTCCACCATTATTAAACCGTTTAATAACACATCACAGCGATTTTTTCGAGACGCTCTCATTGAGTTGACGCAACCGCTTTTACTTTCTTCTCATTCGCTCCTCACACCAAACATTCCATTCGAATTCGTTTCGTCGTTTCTTTTTCTTCTTCCTGCGTCTGTTTTCAAAGACGTAGGCGGCTCTGCGTCCTCTTTCCCCGTTTTTTGCCGGCCTTTGACGTTGGTGCTGTCACGCAATGGCGGCAAAAAATCTCACCAAAATTCCAAGTCGTTTGGGGGCGTCGCTCCGCCGCTTCTTCTCCAAAAAGGAGGACTCGTCCTCGTTCTGGAGCTACTTCACGGGCAAGAAAACGGAGGACAAGCCGCCCGCGGAACAGTGCAGGAAGAGACAAGGTGAGGTCATTACCAGCAGCACCACCAGGGATGCGAGAGACGTCGCCACGAGGCCCCCGTCCACCACGCACATCTAGGCCGGGGGCGCGATGGGGCTGCCAACTGAAACACTTCGAAAAAGTGCGGGACGTTTGTAGGAAATTGTGTAAGAAACGGACTTTTCGATGTTTATTTCATGAGAACGAGCGGCACGGTTTTGTAAAAAAACGCGAATAATTCAATTCAATTCGAATTAAATTAATTTGTCGGTTGAGTTTCGCATTGCTCCATCACCGGTTCTGTTATATAACGAATTCCATTCGGGTTTAACCTCAAATTTGAGTTGGAAATGTCGCGACATTATCGGAGATTTTTTGAGGTTAGGGTCGCGAATTTACAAATTCGAGTGAAACTGCACCTGCAGATTAACTCACCGGGTTGCTCTCGACGATTTATTGGATTCTTTCGATACTGTTGCCGATTTATTGCACCAACTTGCACAATAAATACCATTAATAAACAAAATCAAAACTGACAAACCTGGAGTCAAAGTGAGGGGAATTTTGAATTGATTTTTAATATTTTCCAATAAAGGCGTTTCGAGGTCGATTTTCCACAAGAACGCTTCGAAAGACTCAAAAGCGCACACGTTTTGTGCGTTCGAGTAACTCAAATTGTGATTTTCTTGGTGTGAAAAGTAACTGTCAAAAATGAGGACCTAACCCAACTTTTGTGATTTTTCTGGGAAAAACTCCAGGAACAAGAGTTTATATTTACGTTTCTTGTACAATTTCCGTCACGTCGTGGCGCAAGGCCCCATTCCGCACTCCTCCGCCACTCTCACTAATTACCGATGGCGGTCACGCTCGCACTGCGTCCGTTATCCACTCCAAAAAAAAACTAATTAGCGAATCCCACTTCGCAGTGGTGCGCGAGGACCCCGACCTGAGCCGCTTCGGGGGCCAGCCCTACAGGACGTGCGGCTCGGCGTACGTGATCCAGAAGGACGTGATCCCGTCGTGCGAGTCGGAGCAGTCCGAGGAGGAGCTCACGCTGATGAAGATGGAGGCGGACCTGAGCAACAAGGACAACGTGTGCGACCCGATGCCGCCGTTCCAGACCGTCGAACAGAGGATGCTCGATCTGACGGAGAGGAAGCTCCATCCGTTCTACAAGAGGTACATGGCGATGCCCAAGAGGGACCGCGAGGGGGCGGAGGCGGCGAAGGTGCCGTACCCGCCGTACAAGTGCAAGTGCGGGCCGGTGGAGACCGATGAGATCCCCGACAATCTCAAGTTCAACAAGGAACTCCTCGAGAAGAAGAACATCTTCGCCGACTTCAAGAGGGTGGAGCTGCCCAAGCAGATGGTGGTGAGGATCGTGGAGATGGAGAAGAACAGGAAGCCGACGCTCGAGAAGAAGAAGAAATGAAAGGGGGGAGAGTGTAACGCGTTGTAGAGGAATTATAGAGTTTTGACATTTTGATTTGACGTTTTGATTGACGTTTCGGGGACCTGGTCGGTACCAACTTGAGATTTTTCTGGAAACGTACCCAGAACTCATCGCACCGTACCATCTGGCCCCTCCTAGAGACCACCGGAACCGGAAAAGACGAACCGCGCCATTGTAATGCAATTTTTTTCCAACCAACGTGAAGTGTGTCGAGGGATTTCGTAAGTTTTTTCGGTGCGTTGAACAATGCTCGTTTTCTTTTTTTGATTTATATTATAACAGAAATGGTTGCGTGTCCGAGCGCAATCAAGGTACCATATCTGCAACAGCCGACTTGATGTCAGCCGGGCGGGAAAAACGAAGGGGGGAAGATTTAGGTTATCGCAACCCTGAAACGATTCCATCGATCGCGTCGAGATTTCTCTATTGTTTTTCCTTCACCGGAACGACGAGGTCGCAGCCCCCGACGCTTGTGACAGTTCGATTGGTTCTTCTTCGGTTGGTACCGAAACCGAAAGCACCACTCTCGCCGCCGCTCTCGCTTTCTGGCGGAGCAGGTTGTCGCTTATTTAAATAATTTTATTGGAAATATCTGGAGCGTTCGTGCTCGAATTAATATCTCACCTAGTTCTCATGGACGGTGAGGTTGGCGCAACGTGACATGTCTACCAACGTCACACGGAAAACGGTAGGCGGACTCTTAATGTTATCGCCGTTTTTACGACCTCACCTACGCCTCGACCGGGGGAATAATCGCAGATTTATAAACAAATAACGACAATCTTTCGCAAAAATTTCTCATTTGCTCAACGGTTTTTTCGTAATTGAATCGAAACCCGAAGAAAGTGCGGCGGCGTTTTGTTTCCATTGAATTTTCTTATGCGTTGCGTAAATTGCTGATTGGCAAAGAGTCAACGGAGTTATCTCTTGAGGGGTTTTCTTGTGCAATGTGGTCTATTGTTTAGTCTTTGGAATTTCGTTATTCTGCAATTTAGCCTTCAAGAGGGACAACAGAAGCTGGGATAGGTGTCTCCAAAACAAGAAAAAAAATAGGATTTGAAGAAAAAAAACAACATTTTTTAACACAGACTTCTTTTGTTTTAAATGGAACGTCTTAAAATGCCGTTTGCTCCAGAAAAAATAAATTTCTGCTTCATTTTATTTTTTTCTCTATCTTCCCCAAATCACCACAATATAGTATACTAATAGAAGAGGTCCGATAACATAGCACTGGGGCACCCATTGCTAGTTTTCTTGTTCTTTCTTGTTTCTCAATCTAAACGAGAGTTCAACCAATAAAATGTATTCCTGGCTCTCAGAACCCAAATCGTTTTGGTACCATCCAGGTTCCACACCCCGAAAAATACTGTATTAATCACCTCGTTGTCCTAAATCTTCTCGAGCACGCCACGAACCCACTCCGGGATTTTCTTTTGACTCAACAAGAGAGGTCCACTTACGTAACCTTGGGGAACGCATCACCTCCCATTTAAAAACTGTTCGTCAACTCGTCGTTTGCATTTTTTGCTTCCTCGCATGTTTTACATACCCGGTAGGTTTTGTAACCTTTCCCTTTCCCCAATCTGCACTTTCTTTTCGCTTGTGCATTTTGACGAAGTCGTGTTGCATCTAATGCATAACAATTACTTTGAAATTCGTAACAGACGGATGAGTCACATTTTTATGACCGTTCTTGGAATTTCCTTCCTTCGCTAATGCAACTTCCACAGGTTGTTCTTTATTTGCACACTTTTATTCCAACTATTCGCGTTTCTTTCTGTTGCAAGTCACGATCTTGAAATGTCACTCTTGCCGATTCGGCGCCATTTTAGGTCACGTGACCCGGCTTGAACCGTCTCTAGCGTCAAAACCGCCAACCCGACCCTCCCATTTCAAAATTTATTACCGTTACGAGTTCTATCGATTATTCAAATAAACAAATGACTAATACTGTCCTTGAGTGGCCTACCACTACTCAAATAATAAAAATACTAACAAGAAAAAAATTTACATCCGTCCTTTTCGCTCGTGTTTTCCTTTCTACTTCACATGTACCTTTTCTCCCGAAGCTAATTTCCTCATTTTACACAATTATATTTCTTCCTAGAGTACCAATCAGTGCGACAAAAACAAAACCACTCTACAATGTACCTAATTTCTCTCAGAACCAGACCATTTACATATTGAAAGTCGAGGCATTTCCAGTGAAATCAGAAGTATTGAAAAAATCAAATGCTGCTGGTAATTGGCTCTTGTTAATTAACCGCCACGTCGAGAAACATGTCGCATTTGACATCTGCCCCGCGAACAATACAGTTTCCTTTCCTGGCGACACTTCATTTTGACGGGGCCATCTTGCATCACGTGACCTAACCCGTGTCAAACGTCAACGGTCGACTTTCGCGAGGTCGAAGAGGATCCGTTGACACTGCAAGGGTCGCGTTGCGTCACGATCCAGTTGCAGGAGTTCGAAATCCCGCTTTCTCGAAATCCAAGGAAACAGACGACTGGAGCGTAGAACAGACAAGAGGCGACACAGCGCGATGCTGAAGAACAAAGACAGTTTCCTTGTTTGCGGACACGACAGCGTCGATCATGATAATAATTTGCGTAGTGGGCGAAACGCGATCTGTCACAGCAGTCCGGTTCACACCGGCCGACATAACCTCAATCTCGTCGCGCTTCAAGGTCATTGTCTCTTGACAATGCTTGACTTTTCGACTTTTTTCGGCTTGACTAATTGGTTCCGCATCTGTGATTCACGCCGGTAATTAGGTCGTTCGTTTTTCCCCCGAGTGCTTTGTGGAAGTTCGGATATTGTAGACAATAGTTGAAACTTCTTAATGAGCGATCGCTTCTGCACTTTCTACGAACCGAACACAATCGTGACCGATCCGCGAATCGTTAGTTGGAAGAAAATAGTTCACGTTTTTTTCGTTGATTGTTCGAAGAGCGGCGCAGATGACGCGACCAGGATTTCGCAAAAGTTTCAAAATCACAACGACGAAAGTCGAAAACGCTGCTGTCTGTATCGATTTGCGTCAGAATTTCGTCAGTTGGTCGATAATGGTGTTTTATTAATCGGGCGTAATAACGCATGTACAGCGCCGTTTAACGAGCGCGTGGAGTGGCTGCCGCTCGAATTTTCTTTTCCTGTTTTAATCCGGCATTGTTGCTTTTCATTGGCATGATAAAACTGTTATGGTTTCATTAAAAATATGCCTTAATGGCCCATCAATCGTCCTGGTAATTTTCTTTCTAATCATCATCGTTACCGTTATTGCTCGGTTTCATTTTTTCCTACTAGAAATAATTGTTAATCAACTCGAACGACACCAAATGACAACCCATCATTTATTTGATCAATCAATCAAACAGCGATCAACCAACTGATCAAACTAAAATCAAACTAATGCTGAAATCGTGATGCGTCAAAAAAATCAGTGTTGCGTAAATTATCACAATTGTTTTACTGATCGTTTAAAGAGATGTTTTGATTGTTCAATTTTTTTCATCGTGATTAACAAAGAAATTTAATATCTGTAGATCGTTTGTTTATTGATCTTAACTAATCAATTACATATTTCATATACAGACAAATTAATTCCACCCTAATAAATCAAATAAAATAACAGATTTTATTATTAGTAGTATGTTTGGTTAACGTAAAACGAATCATTTGATCAACACATCAATTAAATTTGATTTAGATATTTTAGGAACAATAATTGAAGTACGAATGATCACCGCACTACAAAGATTCAAACTGATTAGTTGATTAACAGATTATTCGATTTGTCGATAAATTTATTGATATGATCGTCGATCAAAGATTACTGACCCTATATCACCATAAATACTTAAATGGACACTTTAACCACCGATTTGTTATTAATCTCATTTTGTAACAAAATCAATTTGATTCAAATTAAAACACTATCATTACCAGAACTCGAGAAAATGATTTATGATCAATTTTTTCATTTGTTACTAGCTACAGCTATTTCTACACAGGTCAAAGCTAATGATTATGTCGCGGTCGTGAAAGACCAGTATTGATCAATACTATTTTCCTAGTTCGAGACATCTAAATCAATGTTTAAAAACATTAAATCATTTCATAATCAATCCTGAAAAAATAATTTAATCAACTAACCATCAATCAATTTCGGCACGTAATAAAAATGAACCAAAGGTCAAATTGAGTAAATGATCATTACGATACCCTGATAAAATGATTACTTAATTTATTGATGCGCTACTTGACATTTATTTCCACATTCATTTAATGATTAAAACATAACATGGATAATCAACAATCATTTTTTAGTAAAATTTTACTGATTCGAATCTGATTCATCCTAAACGAACAATTTGGTTGTCATTTCTTATGTAACAGATTGATCAAGATTAAAACAAATTGAAACTGTGTCCTTTAAACGAATGATTTAATCAACTAATAATGACAGATCAACTGAAGATAAAATTGATGAATCATCAATTATGTACATAGTCTGTCAAAAAATTTAATAACAGTAACATATTGCACACTAACTTGATCAAACGTCACTGGTCAAGATAATTTTGATCGCCGATTTATTTGATCTTCACCCAAGTATTTGATTATCTTCGAATGGATAATTTGATCATTCCTCGTAAAATTAATCAGTCTATAGTCTATATAACTTAGAAACGAGTAAATAATCATTGAAACAGTTTGAATGAATGATCATTTGATCAATCAATTATTTGATTTGAGCGTAAATTAAAAGACAAAATCATTTCCGAGTTTAAATTCGAGTTAAATCTGAGCGAATAATCATTGCAATGACTTGAACAAATTAAATTGAAATAATTGACAGGTGCGTTGACCACCTTTTGTCAGACAGCAGACCCATTGAAAACAACCCCAATTCCTCCCCACGGAAATCGTTCAAGTTTCATAATACAAAGCCGTCACAAACACAATAGCGAAAACGAAATATTTACACCACGCCAACTTGTTCCGACACTATTCAACTTGTTGAAAATAAAATCGTCTTTTGTTTTTCAGCATCATTTATCAAGTGTGTCGTGGTACAGGTACAGCTGATCCAACAAGTTTTTCCTTATTGCGAACCAACACAAATGACTCACTTTATGATTATACAACTTTGAGCTTATTAGGAGGCCGCGGATGAATCATTTTTGTATTTTTGGAAATTTTCAGGTCCGGCTCCACCTCCACAGTCCGGTCCTGTACATGCAATTCGGTTACGTCATCTGACGGTATCGATCCGGTGATCACACCAGTGTTATAAATAGTACAATCGGAGTTATCACCATATCAGATTGTTATTTATGGCGTTATCGGCCATGTTTGCAACATGGCCGCCACTTCCTCGCCACTCGGGAACGAGCCGATTGCGAAAGACAATTAGAATCTGGCCCCGTTTTTCGAAAAAAATCTCGTTGAATTGTTTACGTAAGAGTTCCGTAACACTGGCGACCAGATTAGAAGTGTAGCCGGTCGACTTGATTGCGGCGGAGTTAATCGTCCGGAACCCGTTTAATAAGTCTCCTTTCACTGGTCCCGAAAGGGACAAAAACTCACCTCCAGCTTCTTGGAGTAGTCGTCGATCACCGCCTCGTGTTGCTTCTTCAGTTCTTCGTTTTTCTCCAGGAGGGCCTTGCCCAGCTCGGCCGCCAGCAGCAGGTCGTTCTCCTTCTGCTGCAGCTGGGTCCAGATGTCCTCCGTGGGGCACTGGTTGTGGTCGATGGCACTGCGGTTCTCCATTTCTACGATGTACTCCTCGAGACTCTTCAGCATAGCTGACGTTACAGGAGCGGCTTCCGGTCGACCATCCTCGGCGGGGACGAGCACGGCACCATCGTTGTCGCGGTTTTAGCGGGACATCTGCAACAGGGCCGACTCAAAAAGGGGCGCTTTGAGGTTAGGTCACGTGGCCGTCAAATCGCTACGCCAAATGCGTTATTGTTCGGATAAATGGCTTTTCAGACTGATTAAAGTCGTTAAATTTCCAATTCGCCGGTGGGAGGCCGGGAAATCGGCCCGATTTAATGCCATACTCTGTGGGTAAACACAGACAACGTCTGTCAAAAATGACACAGAGGTACGCTTCCAAAATGTGTACCTAAAGTCAATATCGCAATTGGAAAACGACGGAACTGTCAATTTTTCGGAAAATTCGTTCGATTCAGGAGAGAAAATGTCTTGTTTGAGGGCCACCCTGTAAATTTGAAAGAGTAGTGTCAGCGCTGACAGCTGTCATTAACCCGCAGTGGATTGTCGGATGTTGCAGGCGCATCGATAATAAAAGAATGCGAATTCGATTAAATAACTGGCCCGGTTGCAAAATTGCGAAAATCCGCTGTCCGGAAATGCAAAAACTGCTTCCGACAAGAACAAGAAAGAGTGCTGTGGAATGCGCTAATTGACACTTCTGTCAAGCGTGTGTTTAAACGTCGGTAACCATGACGACCAGTTAGCGCCCCCTGATCAGCCCCCGCGGGGTGGCCCACCGATGGAACTTTACCTTTGTTTACCGTTGCAAAACGCGAACAAAAGAACAACACAAACAGAACGTGTCTTCGAGAGAGATCAACCAGTCCGGTGCACTGCATAACGTCAAATTCCGAGAAGCGGGCCTTGACACTCCAGACCCCGAAATCCCGTTATCCGGACTCACCTCTGGAACGCAGAGTCCTCCGGCGTAATCCCTCGGGATAAGGCACTGACAGCGAACACAACGAAACTGAAACAAATGAAAAACGAACGCGCGCCGAGAGACACCACCTGACCGCGGACGTGCGGGGAACGAACTGACGCGTTTGTTTTCAAAGCCACCGCAATTCTCACCTGCGAGCTGCGCGCGCGGCGATCTTCGATTGTTTCGAAAAAATATTGATCGCGTCGTTGCGGTGGGTCGTCATGGTGATCGCGGTGACGGCGAAGATGGACAAGGGGGCTGCCGACATGGACATGGAGATGATGGCGGAGGCCGAGCTGGACCGGCTGCAGAGACAGGTGGGTGGAGCGCCCCCCTGCCATCTGAATCCGATTTTTGCTTCTGTGTAGTACCGGATTATGGAGGGCGACCGCAAGGCCTTCCTAGATGAGATCACCAACAAGCTGAAGAAACAACGACGAATCATCGCGCGCTTGCGGAAGGAGAAAGACGACTTGATGGGTGACATCAGAGTGGCCACTTGCGACGGTCAAAAGCGCAAGGACTCCAAGATCACGACCAAACTCGACGCGCTCCTCCAGAAGCACGAAGAAGTGGTCGGCCAGGTCCAGAAGGAGAAGTTCAGACTGGAAGAAATCGAGCAACAAGTGAAGAAGACGGAGAGGCAAGTCGCGAAGATGCGGTTGAAGGAGGTGACGGAAGGAGAGTACCGGGAGAGGATCAAATCTGGGCAAAGATCCATCCAGATCTTGGAGAACAAACTGGAAACCACCATCAAGAGATTCTGTGGAGTCTTGACCGAGAACAAGCAGATGAGAGAAGAAATAGACCACTTGCTGAAGGAGAGAACGCGCTTCAACGCCATCTGGGAGAAGCTGCTCTCTGACTTGAATACGGGGAAAAAATTCATGCTAGATCTGGTGGAGCAAGCGACTCTAGCTTACGACCAACGAGAGGAGTGGTGCTCAAAACTGCAAGCTCTCAAGATTCGGGCCCACAACGACGTCATCTCTCACACTCAGGTGAGTCCCAAACCGTCCAGACCTGGTCCCCATTGACTTCTCGTAGGAAATGAGAGAGATGCAGCGCCAACTAGACCACGACGGCAAACTGAGAGAATTCTTGACGATCAAAGGACAAAGGAGAGTCATGCGAGACTTGGAAGAAAAGGAAATGAAGAAGAAACAACAAGAGAAGGAAGATCTAGAGAGGCAGGTCAAGATGTACCAAGAGACTCTCGATAAAATTAAAGAGTTTTGTGAAGAGAACGACATCGAGAGGATCGCGGCCAAGTATCTGAAGCAAGAAGAAGAGAACTTCGCCCTGTTCAACTACGTCAACGAGCTGAACCACGAGTTGGAGGTGTTGGACGAGTCGATTGAAGAAATGCAAGTGAAGATCGACGAGCAGAAGGAGATTTGCGAGCAGAAGGCTCAGAAGGAGAAGGAGACGATGGAGAGTTTGAACAGGGCGTTGGAAGCGGCGACCAAGAAGGCAGATGAAGATGAAGAGATTCTGAAGCAGACTGAAGCGGAGTTGGCGCAAATCTTGAGAGGTATCGGAGGTGTCTTCGAGCTGATGGAGTGTGACTGTGCCCCGATCTTGGATCTTTTGGGTAAAACAAGAATATTTGTTTATTTGTACACAGAATTTTTTCCAGGGGAGAATCCAGAAGTAAATGAAGATAATGTTTTGATCTACATGGGTTTGATCGAGAAGAAAGTGTCAAGTTTGATCACTACCGTCTATTTCAAGGAGAAATCTGTAAGTGTCGGTTGTTTTCTGGTCACTCCACTACAAGAGTGTTTTCAGCTGATGAGGAAGAAAGCTCGATGAGTCTCATCTAGATCTAGTTTCTAACTGTCATTAATGTCATTTTTTTAATAAACTATTACGACTGGTTGTTTTTTCTTTTTTGTGTATTTTTGTCCGAAATGATTCCCACTGTCGCTAAAGTAAAGAAAGTGACCGAAGAGGAGAAGCACCATCAGGAGCACCTCCAGGAGCAAGAACTGTGCAAGCTGCGTCGCGAGGTTCGCGTCTTTTGACAGTTGCGTCAACGGTGAATTTCCCAGTACATTATTCTAGAGCAAGAGCGCGCCCGGAGCCAGTACACCGGATGGACCAAAATGGCGAAGGCCACCAAGGTGGTCAACATCTTCAAGAACGAGTACGAGAACATTCTCAACGATTTGGCTGTGGCGACGGCTCCGGCGAAACAAAAGAGAGAC
The DNA here is from genome assembly GCF_963966145.1 of Tenebrio molitor. Lineage (NCBI taxonomy): Eukaryota > Metazoa > Arthropoda > Insecta > Coleoptera > Tenebrionidae > Tenebrio > Tenebrio molitor. Next base: position 3,042,885 of record NC_091049.1, read on the forward strand.
GTGAGACGCTTCGACCACTTGACACACCTCTTGGAACAGTACGACTTCTACTCCGAACGCGTCAACACCGAGAAGACCTACATGGTGGAAGTGGAGGGGCAGATCAAAAAGGTAAGAGGTGGAAGAGCGTGGACACTTGATGAGGTGTCAACAGGTGGCGAAAGACGTCCACGTCTTGAGGAAGCAACAGATCACGGACAGACAGTACGAAGATAGAGTCCACGCGGCGAGGAACACTCTGGAGACTCTGGAGAACAAGCTGGAGGTGCAGACGACGAAGTTCAACCAGATCGTGGCGAAGAACAGGGAGTTGCGAGAAGACATCGACCACTGCTTGTGGGACAGGCGCAACTTCATGAGAGTCTGGAAGAGGTTGATCGACAAGCTCAACACCGGCAAGCACATCATGCTCGACTTGATCGAACAAGCGAGCATCGCCTACGACCAAAGAGAAGAGTGGTGCAACAAGCTCCAGTTGTTGAGGATCACGGGACACAAAGATCTGCTCATGAACATCGATCAGATGAGGAGGTACAATCAAAGAGTGGACAACGCGATCAAACTGCAAGAGTTCTTCAACACGAAAGGCCAGAAGCGCGTGATGCGCGACTTGGAGCTCAAAGAAAAGTTGAAGCGGGCCGAGCTGAAGAAGAAGCTCGAAGAGAAACTGAAGCACTACGAGACGATGATGGAGGACATCATGGTGACCTGGTAGCGCTGTCAACAATACTCACTTGAAGTGTAGATGTTTTGCAGCGAGAGCGAGGTGGAGGTCATCGCCCGAAGGTACTACAAGAGAGAAGCAGAAAACTTCATGCGGTTCCAGTTCGTCATCGACTTGATCTCGCAGATGGAAGAGGTGAACGACCAACTGGGCTATCTCTGCTTGCACATCGACGAGCAGAGGGCGCTGCAAGCGGCGCGGGCGGAGCAACAAAGATTCCGGCTGGAGTCTCTGGAGGAGGATCTGGGCAACGCGCAAGGAGTGACGCACGAAGCCGAGAAAACCCTCGAAGAACACAACGCGAAGCTCGACGAGATGATGCAAGGAATTCACCATCTGTTCAAGTTGTGCCGGTGCGACATGGACCCTCTTTTGCAACTTCTCGGTGACAACTCGACCATCAGATCCTACAACGTCCTGCTCTACCTCCAGATGCTGGAGAAGACGATTCACTCCTGTCTCGTCAGAGCCGGATTCAGAGACAAGACTCTGGTCAGTCAAGCTCGGATGAATCGTCGCATCATCTAACTGATTGTTTCAGGCGGAGAAGAAGCCTCCTCACAAGGAGATGATACTGAGTGACGAGCCAATCTCCACCAAGATCTACTCGATCGAGAAGATCGTTCCAGCACACCCATGCGCGCTGTCTGGTGGTGTTTTTGTTGTCTTGACAGTGTTGACGGTGTTGTTTTAGGTGTGTGGAACACGAGATGGTTTCTGATGTTTTTGATTGCGCCCAAAGGGCGTGGAGCAAAAGGGAGGCCAAGCATAGGCTCCAGCAGCGTCTGGAAATGCCGGATGGTCTGGTCAGGGTCCATAAAATATCGAAATGTCAGCTACCACAAGCGAGACACATACTGCAGCAGAGGTACGAGTGACGAGAGAAGGAAGTTGTAGTTTGTAGGTTTAGTGGGAAATAAATAAAGATAGAGAGAACAAGATAAGTGTTTTATTTGGTTGGGTTTAAAAAAGAAGAAAGGGAGTTTTTGGTTGGTTCTCTTGCGGTGTTGTTGTTTTGGGTTTCTTCTGTTTCCAACACTACGATTCTAGAGATGCTTGGTTGAAACATTCGGTTGTTTTAAGTAAACGTCAATCATATAATTTTTTTCTTTGTATATTTTCGCATCCAAAATGATGAAAAAACTGGTTTTGACGGAAGAAGAAAAGTATCTACAAAGTCAGCGCGTTCTTGAAAAGGAGTTGACAGCGTTGAAACGTCAGGTCAGTTTGTTCTTCGCAAATGTCGGGAGTCTTTTAGAGTCTTTGGATTTTTCAGTACATCGTACTAGACAGAGCTTGTAGTCACAGTCAATTTACCAAGAGCAGTCAGCTGGTAAAAGGAGACAAAGTCCTTGAAATTTTCCAAAAAGAGCATGAGAACATACTGAAAGACTTGACTAGAGCAGTAGCTCCTGGACGAATCCGGGAAGAAGAAAAGGACTTTGATCATCTCTCTGGACTTTTAGAAGACTACAAGGAGTTTAATAGCAAGGTGACAAAGCACAAAATCTACATAGAAGAAATAGATGGAGAGATTAAAATATGTCAAAAAGCGGTCCAGTTGTTACGTAAGCAACAAATCACCGACAGACAATACGAAGACCGGGTTTGGGCAGCCATCAAGACAGTCCAAAAACTGGAGAACACGCTGGAAACGCAGATGATCCAGTTTGGTACGATCTGTACCAAGAACAAGCAGTTGAGGTCCGAAATCGACCATCTTCTGTGCTTGAGACGAGTTTTTATGACTCAGTGGCAACGACTCATCGACAGATTGTCAGAGGGCAAGAAGATCATGCTGGATCTGATCGAACAAGCCACCATAGCGTACAATCAGAGAGAAGAGTGGTGTACCAAACTGCAGATCTTGAGAACGAGAGCTCTCCACGACTTGACGTCCAACTTGCAAGAGATGCGAGAGCACAAGAGGAAACTAGATGACAACCGCAAACTGAGGGAGTTCTTTTTGACCAAGGGACAAAAGCGCATCATGATGGACTTGGAACAGAAAGAGAAGGAGAAACGACAAGAACTGGAACTGAAGCTTCGCGAGAAGCTAGATACCTACCGACACATGATGCTGGACATAGAGGTTTGAGGAAGTTGTCGAGTTGGCACTAGTTGACCATGTGTTTCAGCACTTCACCAAAGAAAGGAAAGTCCGGCAGATTGCAACGAATTTCGCCAGACAAGAAGAAATCAACTTTTCGAACTTCAAATTCGTTTTGGAAATGATCAAGGAGATGGAAGATATAAACGACCGGCTAGGTTTCCTCCACTTGGACATTGACGAAAGATATATCCTCCACGAGACCAGGATCCACCAGCAAAGAAAAACCCTGGAAGAGCTAGAAGACGTCCTGGAAGAAATCGAAGGGGAAGCCAGCGAATCCGAAACTAAGCTCAAAGAAACCGACGAGATTTTCAACGCTCTGGTGCAAGGAGTGTCGCGACTCTTCGAAATGTGCAAGTGCAGCAAAGACCCTCTTCTTAGACTTCTCGGAAACAATACTACCGTCAAGTTCTACAACATCCTGCTCTACTTGGAAGTCCTCGAGCAGACCATCCACCAGTACTTGATCGCAGCTGCGTACATAGACAAGACAAAGAAGGTCACAGACGAGAAGAAAAAACTCTTCTACAGCGCAGAAGACAGACCCGTGGTGTATCCGATCGACAAGATCGTCACCTCCACTCCGTGCTCACTGTTGATCCACAAACTCCTGTCTTTCGCTGTTGTGACTTGCTCTTGGTTTCAGGTGTGTGGAACACGAGATGGTGTCTGACGTGTTCGACAAGGTGCAACATGTCTGGTCGAGAAACGACACCAAAACTAAGCTGAGGATTCGTCTCAAGCTACCAGGAGGCCACTCCAGGCTGCACACCATCTCCCACTGCCAACTACCAAAAGCTCGAAGACTCATGCAGAGAAGATACGAATAGCGTACCTACCATAATCTACTTTTAACAATGTACATTATTTTTAAGTTTTTTTTCCGTAAATATAGTGCATTTTTGTGATTTGTCCTTGACTGACCTGTCAATCTGTTTCTTTTGTTTGTTGTTACTTGTCATGTAAGTGACATTGTGCGTTCTTGTGTTAGTTTGCGCCCGAGTTAGGTTTTTTCGCGGTCATGCCCCGTAAATCGTTGATACCTTTGACAGATGAAGAAAAATTCAAGTTGCAAGAACAGCTCGAGCAAGAGCTGGGATGTCTGCAACGACAGTACAGTCTTTTAGAGAAAGACCGCCACCAGTACGCTTGCGGTATTAAACTGAACAGACTGAACAAGATCGTTAACATCTACAAGAGAGAACATGCGAACATAGACACAGACTTGGAGGTGGCCAGCGCCCCCGCGAAGAAACGCATAGACGCCAAAGATACGGAACAGTTGAGTAAACTCCTCGAGGAGCGCGATTTCAACGAAGAAGAGGTGACCCACGAGCGACAGTACATACTCGAGATCGATGGGCAGATCAAGAAGGTCGAAAAAGAAGTGGTCAAGCTGAGGTCGCAGCAGATCACGGACAGACAACACGAGGAGAGGGTGTGGGCCGCGATGAAGACGGTGGAAATGCTGGAAAACAAGTTGGACGTGCAGAACAAGAAGTTCGGGGTGATCTGCGCCAAGAACCGGGAGATGAAGAGGGAGATCAAGAGGATGCTGTGGGAGAGGGACATGTTCATGAGGATTTGGAACAAGATGATCGACAAGCTGGTGTTGGGGAAGAAGTTCATGATGGATCTGATCGAGCAAGCGACGATCGCGTACGACCAGAGGGAGGAGTGGTGTTCGAAGCTGCAAGCCTTGAGGATCAAAGCTCACTACGACTTCATCTACCACACCCAAGAAATGAGGGAGTTGAAGAGGAGACAAGACAACAACAAGAAACTGGAAGATTTTTACAACGTCAAGGGACAGAGGAGAGTGATGAAGGATCTGGAGACGAAAGAGAGGCTGAGGAGGGCGGAGAACAAGGCCAAGCTGAAGGAGCAGTTGGCGCTCTACCGCAACTACATGGCGGACATCCTGGTACAACTTTCTGTCTCGATTGGTTTCTTCAGTTTTTATTTTTGTCCCGACAGGAGTTTACGAAAAAGTCGGAAGTCGAAGCCATCGCCAAGACTTACTACATCCAAGAAGCCGAGAACTTCAGTCTGTTCAAACGTGTCAACAACCTGATAGGAGAGTTGGAGTTTCTCAATGACGCTTTGGGCTATCTTCACGAGGATATTGACCAACAGAGGGCCACGAACAATGCCAGACTTGAACAGCAGAGAATCACCATAGAAAATCTAGAAGAAAAACTAAGCGACGTGGAGAAAGCTGTTAAACACTCGGAGGAGGAACTCAACGACGTTGAGGAGTACATCAGTAAGATGTTGGCCGGGATCGACTCCCTTTTCAAGATCTGTCGTTGCAACAGAGACCCGATTCTTCAACTTCTTGGTGACAACACGACCATCAACGTTTACAACGTCTTCTTGTACCTTGAAATGGTAGAAAAGACGGTCCATCAGGCACTGGTTGACGTTTACTACAACGAGAAAGCTGCGGTTTGTTACATAGTTGTGTGGTGTTTGATAATTGATAGTTGATGCTTCTAGTTTGATAAGAAGAAGATCACTGGTACTAGTAGAATTGTCAAGGACGATCGGACTAAAGGAGAGCTTGTCGACGTGGATCAAGTTGCAGGATCTAATCCTTGTCCTTTGTTGGTACCGTTCAACTGTTAAACTCCCAGTTCTTCTATTTCTTCTTTTTTCTTAGATGCGTCGAGTACGAGATGGTGAGTGATGTGATCGACACGTTACAACACGTGATGAGCCGACGTCAAGTGAAAGCAGTTCTTAGAGAACGTCTGGTAACAACAGACATGTCAGTGAAGATTCACAACGTTTCGGAGTGTTACTTGCCGAAATCGCGCGAGATAATCCAAAGGAGGTACCAGTAGATGTGGGGCAAAGACCATTGTAGATCACCAATAAATTTCAATCGAAGTAAACTGTGCATTCATTTGTTGTGTCAAAATTTTTGACAAGGTTCCAGAAAATGGATCAACTTAAAGGTAAAGTGGTAAATGTGGTCCTGACCATCCAGGAAGGCAAAGGAATGGATTCCATAAAAAATTTAACGTTTATCTCGGCCAATTTCAACGGAAGAATACTGGAATCGGATCCTGTCAACGCCGAGGACTGTCCATCCTTCAACACCAACCTCATCTGGGAGATCGAGAAGAGAGATCTTCGGAAAATTCGCAGCTCCAATCAACCCCTAAGAGTGGAGTGCTTGAGCGTCGACAATCAGAACCGCAGGGAAAAGTTTGGACACGTCCTCCTCGACTTGCGAAGCGCCCAAATTGTGGAAGACGCGGACCAACAGGTGCCCTTCAGGTGGCAAAAGATGATCGGAGTGAGGAACAAGAAGCGCAACTGTTTTCCGGAGCTGTACTTGTCTTTGACCATTCGCAGTCATCTAGAAATGCAGCAGCAAGAGTCGTGCGAAGAAGTCTGGCAACCGGAACCAAGAGTCGAGGGGTCAATCCCGATCAAGTATCTGGAGGACGGGTACATAATGGTGGGGACGCAGGAAGAATCCATGGAAGACTATTCTCTCAACATCTTGATCAAATCCGCTGCCAGTCTTGACTTGTTGCTTCCAGAAGTGCTGGTTTTCCACCAGAACAACAACAAGTACTGCATGTGCATCAAGATCTTTGGCATCCCGATCAAGACCAAGCAGTTCTCGAAGGACCTCCACGAGAAAATCGACTTCGAGGAGAAGATTGTGGTGAGGCTGTTGTCCACGATCAATGTGTTGAAGCAGTTCTTCAAGGAAGAGAAGTTCGAGGTGGGGTTCAACTGCGGCAGCGACCTGCTAGGCGTGACGACCGTGACCTTCGACGGTCTCACCAATCTGAACGAGAAGCTTCTTCTGGGAGCTTGTTTCTTCAGGTTTCCGTCGCCCAACGGCATAGTCCCAGCGAGTGACGACGGCAGAAAACCCTCGCTGTCTTTGGAGATTTATTTGATCAAGAACCGCAACGAGGTCCCCGCGTTGGTGTCAAATCTGGAACAAGACGTGTCCAGAGCTTCGGGGGATCACAGCGAAGAACAAGCCAAGCAAGAGCTGTTGCGGGTCACCGAAGAGCAAATGAAAGAGCTCGAAGAGTGGAAAGAAAGACAGAAAGCGGAGTTCGAAGAGGAACTGCAAAGAACGAGGGAAGAGGAGTTTGCAAAGGACCGCGAAGAGATCGAACTGAAGAAGGCTGACCTGAACGACAACATAAAGAAATGTAAAGAGTTGCAAGAGGAGTTGCAGGAGAAGTTGGATGAGTTGAAGTTGTCGAAAGCTCTGAAGAAGAAGAGGAAATCGTCGTCGGACCTTCTATCGGTGATTGCGGAGAACCAGAAGAAATTTGCAGACTGCGACAAGGAGTTGTTGATCGACTATATTAGTACTTTGCAAAACGACAACGACACTCTGAAGCAGATAATCAACGAGCACAAGCAAGAACTGGACAACATCCAGAAGACCGCTTTGACCAAAGAGCAAACCACGAATCTCCTGCAAGAGCTGAAAGGTTTGGAAGAGAAATTCGAAGTGGCGCAACAGACCAAGACGTATTTCAAGGAGCAGTGGCAGCGCGCCTGCCAAGAGATTCACAATCTGAAGGCCGAAGACTACAAACAGCTGCAAAATCAACTGCGCGAGCGCCGAGAAGAACTCGACCAGCTGGATTGTCTTTGCATAACGGACGAACCCACCGGACTGATCTCATTTTGAAATAAAGAGGATCATATTTTATCAGATTTATTTCTTGAGCCGCTTTATCGACGACCGCCTGTGCTTCTTGTTTAGCTCGTTGTTGAGGGCGCGGCACTGCCGCAGGGTCTTGCTGATGTAGATCAGTTGCTCCTCGACGTCGTCTTTGGCCAGCTGGGGTCCCCTCCTCTTGCGTCGACGCATCAAGACGTACAGGTTCCAGATGGAAGATTTGGTCGCTCGGATGTTGCTGTACTGCTGGCGCGCCTTCTCTTTGATGCGGTACACCAACACCTCCATGTGTCTCGCCCTCCTGCTGGCATCCTCGAAGCGCCCTTGCAGCGCGATCAGCTGCGTCTGCAGCCCCATCACCACGTTGCCGTTCACCTCTCTGTACTTGTCCAACTCGGTCTTGGCTTGTTGGAGCACGTCGAAGGTGTGGGCTTGCTTGTCGGCCAAGTCGCGGCTCAACTCGGTGTAGTACTCGAAGCGGTCGATTATGTCCTGCTCGTTCTTGAAGCCTTCTTCCACGGCCCCCACCACCAACACCTCGTTCAGGTAGTTCTGCAATTTCAACACTCAACTGGGTCCATGGAAGAACCGGTCTCACCTGGTACATCGCGTAGGCGTGAATCTGCCTGTCGAAGTTTTCTTTGCTTTGCTTCAGACCCACCAGCTTCACCTCGAGGTTTTCGATATCGGCTTGTCTTTGCTCCACCAGTTTCTTGTTGTCGTCGATGATCTCATTGGCGCGTTTGCGCTTCTCCACGTTCACCACCATGAACTGGTTGAAGGTGATGAAGTTGTCCTTCAAGGATTGGCCCTCGAAGGCGATGTCCTCCCATTTCTGGTCCAGCTCCTTCCGCTTCTCGATGCACTGCAGTCTCTTCTTCTTCAGGAGGTCTTCGGTTTGGATGAACTCGGCTCGGAGGCGCTCGAGGGTGATCTCGGGGCCCGTCAGCAGCTCCCAAAGGTTCCTAACAACAGGTCATCAATGTCTTCGATGGATTGTCACTTACTTTCGCAGCTTCGTGCAATTTTTCGAAATTAAATAGTCTCGGACGAATTTTTCGGGGTGGATTTTCAAACCCGCAAATTTCACCATCTTGGTTCCAAAAGAAAAGCTACAAAAGGGCGCGAAGTAAACTACCCTAACTTAACATTTAAGCTAAACTGTCACTCATGACGTGCCTACTGCGATGGAGGTATTTCCATATTTGGTGGCGGAAACAAAAGACTGAGAAATGTCACAAAAATGTATTGTCAGTGTCAAATTTCACATAATTTTCTTATTGCCAATTTGCTGCATTTCTGTCGAAATCACGAACGTCTTTGAGAAATTTGACACTGACTATATAAATTTGTGACATTTCTCAGTCTTTTGTTTCCGCCATCTTTGATGAAAATATCTCTACCAAATAAAACACAAATTGTACGTACAGTTGCCTATTTAATTAAATTACAAATTAACAAAGCTCAAGACACTTTAGAAGTCTCCCCTTTCATCGAGCTGAAAGTCTTCTTGGTGGCGGCCTCCGCCTCCGTCCTCACGGCGGTCAGTTCTTGCAGCGTCTTCTTGATATAGATGAGTTGTCTCTCGAACTCTTCCTCGCGGATCTTCGGTGTTTCTTTCTTCCTCCTGCACATCAACATGTAGACGTTCCTGCAGGCTTGCTTCACCTCTGTGATCTCTTTGTACTTCTGCAGAGCGTTGCTCTTGATCGCCCAGACTAAGCCTTCCCAGTGGAGGGCGTTGGTGAGGGCGATCTGGTAGCGAGCATTCAAACCTGCGATGGTGGTGTTGAGGCCCAAGATGCGAAATCTGTTGTCGTCGAGCAGCTTCGCCTACAATTATTACACGATGAGTTGCAAAAGACTTGCACAAAAGAAGGATTTACCGTTATGCCTTTGGCTCGCTCTAACTCTGTAAAAGTTTGTTTTTGGCGTTCACCCAGCTCTCTCTTGGTCTTGAGGAGGGACTCGTATCGATCGATCATGTCTTGGGGGTTCTTGAATTCGATAGTAATCCCCGCCACCGAGTTCAAATACGTCTAAAAGACCCAAATCAACAAGATCTCGCCGAAGAAATCACCTACCTCGTAGTTCTTCAGTTTTTGAATTTCTGCGTCAAACTCTGCCTTCACTTTCTGCAGAGCCGCAATCTCCTCTTGAAGATTCTCAATCTGCTGACTCTTCTCCTCGACCAACCTCCTGTCTTCGATCTGCCTCTGGACCGCTCTCTCCCTCTTGTCTTCGTTGCTTTTGATAAACTTAGGCTGCAATGAAATGTGTTGCGCAAAGCTGAAAACTCACGCTGCTCAGATTGCTGAAGTTCTGTTTCAAGGCCGCTTCGCATCGCTGCAAGTCCTGCCACTCCGCGTCCAGCACGACTTTCTCCTCTTTGTAGAACTTCCTCCGCGTCGCTAGGGCGTCTTCTGCTTTCTTCTGTAGGCGGCGGGTTGAGATGAGAGCCACTTCGGGATCTGCACGGGGCTTGTCCCACTCGTACGCAGGCCTTGAAACTACAAAAATCAAAGATGTGGAGGTGTTGGGGTCGGGGGCTGTTACAACTGGACGTGGTGCATCTCTTTTCGGGAATTTAGGTAATCTCCTATTTGTACGTAAGGCGCGAGTCGAGGATAGGTCATCGTTAATGACCTTTGTTGTGGTTTTTTAGCCATCGGAACACGCGGAACTAAGAAAAAGGAACGCGATAAAAACCTCCTAAACGGAACTAAATGACATTATAGATTAATCGGGTTGCTTGGCGATCATCGATTCAACACCCGCAAGTCGTTCCCCACCAACAAACGTCTTCAAGACAGTCTAATTGATCATTTTCAGCCATTTTAGATATTCAGAAAATCAGAATCCATTTTGAAAAACTCGCAATTATTAAATAACACCCCGAATTAAATTTTCTTTTTGGGTCTGTTATCATCGTTTTTGTGATAATTTTATAATTAATAATAATAATGCTCAAATACGTTTCTGTTAATTCCAAAATTCAGTTTTTAAATAGGACGCCATTTTAGTTCATATATGTACCGACGTCGCGCTGTTGTTCTTTGTCAATCGAATTCTGTCAACTGTCATTCTTGCATTCTTCTCAAGTTTGTATTCAAAGTCAGCATACACGTTTCGTGTCAAACGACTTAAAAAGTAAGAAAAATCTAATATTTCATTCAAATATCTGTACCAATATCCTCCTCGTGGCTTCCATTATTGCGAAAGCTACAAATATTGTTGAAATTATCGACGATTTGCGAGATAATCGTCGATTCGGAACATTGAGGTTATCTCTGTTACGAAAACCGATTTATTTTTCAGATGCGTTACGTGGCTGCTTACTTATTGGCCGTTTTGGGCGGCAAAACCGCACCTGCCTCCGGAGACATCGAGAAAATCTTGAGCTCCGTCGGTATCGAAGTCGATACCGAAAAGCTGAAGAAAGTCTTGAGCGAGCTCAACGGCAAGAGCATCGACGACCTCCTTACCCAAGGTACGCAGACCTCCAAAATCCCTCTTTTTACAGTCTTACGTGATGATTACACACAACACCATCTTTCGTATGAATCTGTGTGATTACAAAATTAGAACTGATCATTTCAAGTTGCAAAGATTTTGTCACAGTTTTGGGACTAGTTTTAACGCGTTTGTGTTTTAGGGCGCGAGAAGTTGGCCACGGTGCCCGCCGGTGGGGGCGCCGCCGCTCCCGCTGCCGCTGAAGCTGCTCCAGCCGCCGTTGAAGAAAAGAAAGGTTAGTGTTTGCAGTGTTGTCTCTTCTTTAAGCTAAAATCGTGATGATTTAATTATACCATCTTTCGTCTGAGCAACAAGTGCTGTCAAGTTACTGTCTGATTGACATTTTAATTTTACAATGTTGGTGGCATTGATTGTCTTCTAATTTTTTTTTTAATTTTCAGAGGCCAAGAAAGAAGAGAAGAAACCAGACTCAGACTCGGAAGATGACGATATGGGTTTCGGTCTTTTCGATTGAAGGGATAACCTTTGTAAAATTAAGTTCAAACTTTGTTTTATAATAAAGACTTTTTAACTAATGAAATTTTTGATTGGTGGGAATCGTGGGTATTAGCGATGTGTAAAATTGTAACGTCGCGAATGGGGTTGTCGTGGGTGGTTGGGTTTGTGCAGGGGTGCAGAAACGAAATCGGGGTTGGGGTTTTGTAGTTTTAGAGGGTGTTCGCGTGCGTGGGTGTATTATAACCAATGGGAATTCGAACTGGTGACAGTTCCAACGTCTACAAGCAACTCGGCGCCATCTTGGGTGTCGCAGTTTGACTATCTGTCAGTGTCAGTGTAGCTTTGTAATTAGTCATACGGTGAAAACTACAAAGAAAATTCAGGAAAAGACTGAAAAGTGTTTTAAGTTTAGTTCGGTGCTTGCTGTTGTGTAAAACTCGGCAGCATGTCGCAGCCAATACTACCGATAAAGTTTCAGGAGCACTTGCAGGTAAAACACCGACTGAAAAATACGCCCCTCGGTGTGGCTCCCGTCTGCGGGAGGCGGCGACCCGACGGTCGCCGCGTTTCACTGGCGACCGGTCCCTTTAAGTGATTAACGCAAGTCACGCCGGTTTTTTCTCCCGTTCTAGGCCGCTTTTTCCGTCTAAAATGGTGGCGTTTTTCTGCTTTATTTTTAGACGTTGTTGTGCGGAATCGATTCGGAAACGGCTCCAGAATTGCGCATTTTGGCATTAGCGGCGATCCAGGCCATCGAACGGGTCAATCCTCTCGAATTATCGCCGATTTAATCGATCCCGTCGGGTGACATCTGTTGTTGACACCCACCATTATCGCACAATAATAAATTTTCTATTTTGGACGGGTTGCAGCTGACCAATGTGGGCATCAACGTGGCGAACATCTCGTTCGCGACGCTCACCATGGAGAGCGACAAGTTCATCTGCGTCAGGGAGAAGGTCGGCGACACCTCCCAGGTGGTCATCATCGACATGGCTGACGCTACCAACCCCATCAGGAGGCCCATCACGGCGGAGAGCGCCATCATGAACCCCGCTTCCAAAGTCATAGCCCTCAAGGGCAAGGCAGGCGTCGAGGCGCAGAAGACCCTCCAGATATTCAACATCGAGATGAAGTCCAAGATGAAGGCCCACACCATGACAGAGGACGTCATCTTCTGGAAGTGGATATCGCTCAACACGCTCGCCCTGGTCACCGAGAACTCGGTCTACCACTGGTCCATGGAGGGCGACTCCACGCCAGTCAAGATGTTTGACCGGTAGGGCTCCAGACCCTTTAAACAAGCGCGGTGCGCTTTACGCACCTGTCACGCTGATAAGAGCATGATTGCGCAGGTTTCAGGCCAACAAAACATTTAAAGATTTAAAAGGAATGAGTCATTGTAGCGCGTAATGATTTATGCTGCACAAACGAAAAACAAATTCCCACTGGTACACACCTGCCAGATTAAAATTGAATTTTTTAGCGTTAAGAGTCGAGTTTTTTTTTTTAAATGTTTCGGGTCAAAGATAGCGTGGATTTCCCCAAACAAAAGTTCTGGGAAATTCAAATTGTTACAGATCTACCTCTAGTCACGTCACCGTTTTCGCTCATTTGTCCTAGTTTTCACGTTCAAACATGCACATTTGAATGCTATTTTCCTCACTCGCTATGTTTAATCGGGCGAATAATCGCAAAATGTACAATGTACATTTTTTTGTCTTTTAGTTTTTGCCATTTTTTCCCGAAACCCAAGAAAGATAAATTGATGAAAAATATTTTAAATACACTCGGTCAGTAACTACTTCATTCCCAGTCAAATGTGCCGCCACTGGAAGAGTCGAACATTCAAAATTTCATTTTTTATTGACACAACATTTCAGTGGCGCTCGTTTGCATCTATTGTTCCACAATTTTTTTATCATTTTATTTATTACTATAAGAAAATCAAATCAATAGAAGCAATAGGATGTCTCGACCTTGAGAATCTTTCAGTACTGTTTGTTTCGTCAGAGGTCGCTTTAATCCCACATTTTCAAAAAGCAATTTTACGTCGGCCAATATTAATTGGGATTCTCATTTTAATTACGCTTGACATAATTACTATCCGTCAAAGTGCCAAATATCAGAAACGTTAATTTTTAATATCGTGCGATCCATTGAATTTGTTACTGAAGCTGGCGCCTGAACTGTCAAGGCATGTCTATAGTTTTGAACTATCGCGACAAACGTCACATTTAATGACAATTGTAAAACAGAAAATGGTGAATTTAGGATTCGAGAGATTAAGAGGAAAATTACAATGGTAATGTTTATTTTATTAAACAATGTTACAACATATGCTTAAAATGTTCACCAATTTGTTTTAAGCGCAAACGGGCCCTTCGTTTAACTCCATTGATTCCATTTTGTAACGTGATTTGATTGTTATTGATTTATTTAAATAAGTGTATTGATCCAAAAACATTTGGACTGTCAAAATCAAAATTGCAGTTGTTAGGTTGGTTAAATCACTAGTCATTTTCATATTGCCCGGTTGGTATCTATGATTTTTTTGATTTTTCAAACTATTCATTTGTTTAAATTGACATTGTCAAATAAATTGCAAAATTATTTAAGTGCATTTTGTAAAAAGGTTAAAATGGAAAGTTCAAACGAACTGTGGTGGTTCTATTGGCGCGAGAGAAGAGGGCCATAACAAATTATTATATTATAAAGCCATCCCTTCAACAAAAAACGTTTCTGATTTTAACCCAATTGTGGAGAAACAGCATCTTGCATTGTGAAAATGAAAACCTAATTAAAGCTGATTGGTTAACTATGTGTGGGTATTAAAGATGTTCCACCCAATATATCCTTAGTGGAATCTGACTAAGACAGGTATGGGAAGCGATTTTCAATTTTCGTTATTGTTGAGCTTTTACCGGTTTTCAGTTTGTCGTGTGTCACCTTCTGTTTTTCTTTGTGTTTTTTATAAACTTGATTAAATTGCTCCAGTTGTTTCAAGTGTTCAAAATATTTTTAGTTCAATGATTAAAAAGGAAAACATAACCTAACTCTAGCGAAAATTTTTTTATACCCAAGTATAGTCAAAACAAGCATTTTATTTAAAATTTAATTTTGACAGTCCAGGGGTTTTTTGAATTTACTATACGGCTTCAGTTCCACCGCCAACTTTAATAACAATAACAAACTCAATAGATCACTCGATATATCTTAAAATTTCACATGTTGACAACCGTATAAAACAAAAAGTACCAGAATATAACTCTGCCAGCCTCAGTTTTTATCTAGTGGACTTTTTTTATTTATGACTTTTGTATGTAGTGGGAACACTTACGTAATTTTCTTATAAGTAGGCTTTCTATTCATTTTTTTAGAAGCTGCAAACTTTGACCAGTCATCTGTCATTTACATTTATAGCTGTTTTTGTATTTATGATTTGTTTACATTGCGAACTGTAAACAACACAACCGCGTTTATTTCTTTGATCTTGGCTTTTCTTCGTAAACAATTGCGACATAATAAGATTCTTCATTTAGTTTGCTGCAAAATGTTTTCTCAGCACAACAAATGAGAATAAATTTCTTGTGGCTTGCGTGAAATCGTGCTCCTCCTATTTGATTATCTGTTCAATTTCATTAACGTTACTCTCGCTTCTTCATTTATTACTTTCAAATTTCAAAACCTCCCTCGCGGAAATCGTGTCCCGAGCATGAACAAATGTATTTTCCCTCCCTCGATCTTTGCTTTTCTTTATTATGTCGTAATCAGTTTATTCCCCAAAACTTCCCGGAACAAAATTATACACCACAACGAACGTACTTATCAGATCTGTTGATCCACAAAAAATGTTTTGCTTGGCGTCCCCGTTTATCTCTTTCCGCTACCTAATCTGATTGTTATCTCTGTCCAGCGCGAGCCGGTGATGACTGTGTAATTTTTCTTCAGACATTCATCCCTGAACGGCTGTCAGATCATCAATTACCGCACCGACCCCAAACAGAACTGGCTGTTGTTGGTGGGAATCAGCGCCCAACAGTCCCGCGTCGTGGGGGCCATGCAGCTCTACTCCGTCGAACGAAAGTGTTCCCAGCCGATCGAGGGACACGCCGCCTCCTTCGCCACCTTCAAGATGGAGGGTAACCCCGAAGCGTCGACGTTGTTCTGCTTCGCCGTGAGGACGGCGCAGGGCGGCAAGCTGCACATAATCGAGGTGGGCCAGAGCCCCGCCGGCAACCAGCCCTTCCCCAAGAAGACGGTCGACGTGTTCTTCCCCCCCGAGGCCCAGAACGACTTCCCGGTGGCGATGCAGGTCTCGGCCAAGTACGACGTCATCTACCTGATCACCAAGTACGGCTACATACACATGTACGACATCGAGAGCGCCATCTGCATCTACATGAACCGCATCTCGAGCGAGACCATCTTCGTGACGGCCCCCCACGAGACCACCGGGGGTATAATCGGGGTGAACAGGAGGGGACAGGTGTTGTCGGTGTGCGTCGACGAGGACAACATCATCAGGTACGTCAACCAGATCCTGCACAATTCGGACCTGGCGTTGAGGATAGCGACGAGGAACAACCTTGCCGGGGCGGAGGATCTCTTCGTCAACAAGTTCCAGGTGTTGTTCACCAACGGACAGTACGCCGAAGCGGCGAAGGTGGCGGCGAACGCCCCCAAAGGCATCTTGAGGACGCCGGCCACGATACAGATGTTCCAACAAGTGCCCACTCAAGCGGGCCAGAACAGTCCGCTCTTGCAGTACTTCGGGATCTTGCTCGATCAAGGACAACTCAACAGGTGAGACTCACCACTTCGCCGGTGTTCTTGTTTTAGTCGATCGCTTGCAGGTACGAATCGCTGGAGTTGTGCAAGCCTGTTCTGCTCCAAGGCCGCAAGCAGCTCCTGGAGAAGTGGCTGAAGGAGGACAAGCTCGAGTGTTCTGAAGAGTTGGGCGACTTGGTGAAGCAGGCCGATTCGACTCTGGCCCTGTCGGTGTACTTGCGAGCCAACGTCCCCGCCAAAGTGATCCAGAGCTTCGCCGAGACCGGTCAGTTCCAGAAGATCGTCTTGTACGCCAAGAAGGTGAACTACACCCCCGATTACATCTACTTGTTGCGGTCGGTGATGCGCACCAATCCCGACCAAGGCGCCGCCTTCGCCAGCATGCTCGTCGCCGACGAGGAACCCCTCGCCGACATCAACCAGATCGTCGACATCTTCATGGAGCAGAACATGGTGCAGCAGTGCACCGCGTTCCTCTTGGACGCCCTCAAGAACAACAGACCCACGGAGGGTCACCTCCAGACCAGGCTGTTGGAGATGAATCTGATGTCGGCCCCGCAAGTCGCCGACGCCATCTTGGGCAACAACATGTTCACCCACTACGACAGGGCGCACATCGCGCAGCTGTGCGAGAAAGCGGGGCTGCTGCAGAGGGCGCTGGAGCACTACACAGACCTGTACGACATCAAGCGCGCCGTGGTTCACACCCACCTGCTGCCGATGGAGTGGCTGGTCGGGTTCTTCGGGACCTTGAGCGTCGAGGACAGTCTGGAGTGTCTGAAGGCGATGCTCACCGCCAATATTAGACAGAACCTGCAGATTTGCGTCCAGATCGCGACGAAATACCACGAGCAGCTCACCACCAAAGCTCTGATTGACCTCTTCGAGAGCTTCAAGAGCTACGAGGGTCTCTTCTATTTCCTGGGCTCGATCGTCAACTTCTCCCAAGACCAGGACGTCCACTTCAAGTACATCCAGGCGGCCTGCAAGACCGGCCAAATCAAGGAGGTGGAGCGGATCTGTCGCGAGTCGAACTGCTACAACCCGGAGAGCGTGAAGAACTTCCTGAAGGAGGCCAAGCTGACCGACCAACTCCCGCTGATTATCGTGTGCGACCGCTTCGACTTCGTCCACGACCTGGTTCTCTACTTGTACAGGAACTCTCTGCAGAAATACATCGAGATCTACGTCCAGAAGGTGAATCCCAGCCGGCTGCCCGTCGTGGTGGGCGGCCTGCTCGACGTCGACTGCTCCGAAGACATCATCAAGAACTTGATCCTGGTGGTGCGCGGCCAGTTCTCGACCGACGAGCTCGTCGAGGAGGTTGAGAAGCGCAACCGCCTCAAGCTGCTGCTCCCCTGGCTGGAGAGCCGCGTCCACGAGGGCTGCGTCGAGCCCGCCACTCACAACGCCCTCGCCAAGATCTACATCGATTCGAACAACAACGCCGAGCGGTTCCTCAAGGAGAACCAGTGGTACGACTCGAGGGTGGTGGGGCGCTACTGCGAGAAGCGCGACCCCCACCTCGCCTGCGTGGCCTACGAGCGGGGCCAGTGCGACCGCGAGCTGATCGCCGTCTGCAACGAGAACTCGCTGTTCAAGTCCGAGGCGCGCTACCTGGTGCGCAGGCGCGACCCGGAGCTCTGGGCCGAGGTGCTGCAGGAGAACAACCCCTACAGGCGGCAGCTGATCGACCAGGTGGTCCAGACGGCGCTCAGCGAGACCCAAGACCCCGAAGACATCTCGGTCACGGTGAAGGCGTTCATGACGGCGGACCTGCCCAACGAGTTGATCGAGCTGCTGGAGAAGATCGTCCTGGACAACTCGGTCTTCTCGGACCACCGCAACCTGCAGAACTTGCTGATCCTGACGGCGATCAAAGCCGACGCCACCAGAGTCATGGATTACATCAACCGTTTGGACAACTACGACGCCCCGGACATCGCCAACATCGCCATCAACAACCACCTCTACGAAGAAGCTTTCGCCATATTCAAGAAGTTCGACGTTAACACTTCGGCCATCCAGGTGTTGATCGAACAGGTCAACAATCTGGACCGGGCGTACGAGTTCGCGGAACGGTGCAACGAACCAGCCGTCTGGAGTCAGCTGGCGAAGGCGCAGCTCAACCAGGGAATGGTCAAGGAGGCGATCGACTCGTACATCAAGGCCGACGATCCGTCGGCGTACATGGCCGTGGTGGAGACCGGCTCCAAGAACAACTCCTGGGAGGATCTGGTCAGGTACTTGCAGATGGCGCGCAAGAAGGCGCGAGAGAGCTACATCGAGTCGGAGCTGATCTATTCGTACGCCAAGACCGGGCGTCTCGCCGACCTAGAGGAGTTCATCAGCGGTCCCAACCACGCAGACATACAGAAAATCGGAGACAGGTGTTTCGACGATAAAATGTACGACGCGGCCAAGCTGCTCTACAACAACGTCTCGAATTTCGCTAGGTTGGCGATCACGCTGGTCCATCTGAAGGAGTTCCAGGTGAGCGGAGTGTTGAAATTTTCTTTGCGTTTTCAATAGTACGTATATCTTTGGCAGGGAGCCGTCGACAGCGCCCGCAAGGCCAACAGCACGCGCACCTGGAAGGAGGTGTGCTTCGCGTGCGTCGACGCCGAGGAGTTCCGCCTGGCGCAGATGTGCGGCATGCACATCGTGGTCCACGCCGACGAGCTCCAAGACCTCATCAACTACTACCAGGACCGCGGCTACTTCGAGGAGCTGATCGGGCTGCTGGAGGCGGCGCTGGGTCTGGAGCGCGCCCACATGGGCATGTTCACCGAACTGGCGATCCTCTACTCGAAATACAAGCCGGCGAAGATGCGCGAACACCTGGAGTTGTTCTGGTCGCGCGTTAACATCCCCAAAGTGCTGCGAGCGGCGGAGCAGGCCCACCTCTGGGCCGAACTGGTCTTCCTGTACGACAAGTACGAGGAGTACGACAACGCCGTGCTGGCCATGATGGCGCACCCGACCGAGGCGTGGCGCGAGGGCCACTTCAAGGACATCATCACCAAAGTTGCCAACATCGAGCTCTACTACAAGGCGATACAGTTCTACCTGGACTACAAGCCGCTGCTGCTGAACGACCTGCTGCTGGTGCTGGCGCCGCGGATGGACCACACCAGAGCGGTGGCGTTCTTCGCCAAAACCGGACACTTGCAGCTGGTCAAGTCGTACCTCAGGTCGGTGCAGAATCTGAACAACAAGGCGATCAACGAGGCCCTCAACTCGCTCCTGATCGAGGAAGAGGATTTCCAGGTGAGCACGGCGGCGCCGGTGGCCGCGGTCTAATAGGGTGATGTCGCAGGGTCTGAGGACGTCGATCGACGCCTTCGACAACTTCGACAACATCGGCCTGGCCCAAAAACTGGAGAAACACGAACTGACCGAATTCAGACGCATCGCGGCGTACCTCTACAAAGGCAACAACAGATGGAAGCAGAGCGTCGAGCTGTGCAAGAAGGACCGCCTCTTCAGAGACGCCATGGAGTACACGGCGGAGTCGCGAAACCAGGACCTGGCCGAGGAGTTGCTGGCGTGGTTCCTCGAACGAAAGGCCTACGACTGCTTCTCAGCGTGCCTCTACCAAGTACGCCACCACAAAACTAAAAAAAAACCGTTATTGTTTCGTCTTTGCAGTGTTACGACCTGCTGAGGCCCGACGTCATACTCGAACTGGCCTGGAAGCATAGAATAATGGACCTGGCGATGCCCTACCTGATCCAGGTGACGAGAGAGCTGACCTCCAAAGTGGAGAAACTCGAACAGTCGGACGCACAAAGGCAGAGCGAGGCCGCCGAAGAAACACACAAGCCGATGATGATCAACGAGCCGCAGCTGATGCTGACGGCGGGGCCAGGAATGGGTAAGATCATGTCGATTTTATGTCGCGGAAACATTTTGTGAGGTTATGTGTGCGAAGTAATCGGCGAAGTCAGGTGGAGATTTTGTGAGGTTATGTTTCGTTTGCAGGTATGCCCCCTCAGCAGTACGTACCGGCTCAAGCCTACGCCCAGCCAGCGTACGCCCCGCAGATGCCCTACCCCGGGGCCTACCCTGGCATGTAATATAAGGAGAATTTTAGCGAGCGTTACAATAAATACAAGTTTAGAAGAGGAAATGGTTCAACTGACGCTAATATTAAAAATCTTTTTTTATTTTAATCGCAAAGTCTATTAAAGAAATTTAACGTTATGTAATATATAAAGAGAAACAGTTTGGTTCCGACAACAGCCATTAACTTTACGAATTAGGATAATTCTTTTCGTTTGGTGTCGCTATAAATAGTCACTGTAAGAGTTGTGCAGTGTAGGAGAATTTGTTGATAATTTAAACAAGAAACGGTTAACCAACCCACCCCAAATAACGAAACTGTTGTGTGACATTTTTCGTCGGTTTAGAGGCTTCACTAAAAATAACAGCTAGTTCGTACAAGTTGATTTTGTTGGTTTTTTTATTGAGTATCGTACTATATGATTTTTTTATTTAACGTCCATTGTAAATGTTAGTGTTTTATGAGTAAATTTCTTTTTTGTTATGTCTACATTGCATGGTGGGTGCTTTACGTTATGAATGTACATACTGTAATATGTACCGGGCAAAAAGTACAATGTATATAACCTTTTCGGCTACTTTTAAAACATTTTTTCACCTGCCCACCCACCGATCTACTTTTAGTATGATTATCTATGTTTATCATTCCCATTTATAGTGTTATTTAAAATAAAGTATATGTATTAAGTACCGAATTGTTTAAATTAACTTATACATTAAACAATCGATTGTCGCACGTCTCATTTTGTTTGTAATAGTTGTTTTATTATAATCAGCTAAGAATAAATAAATTACGAGTACTTGCCCATCGCGACGTGTTTGAATTTCGCGCCCCCTCACACTCTTTCCCGTCAACCCGAGCAAACCTGAACCCCCTTTCGGTACCGCACGAGGCTGAAACAACACCGGGAACCCCAAAAATCCATAAAATTAAAAAAAAATCGACACGTCACCACCTAACCTCACTTTTTTGTTTTGATGATTCAGTGCAGTCCGTCAAGTGCAACCAGCAACGATCCGCTCCAAGTCGATTAAAATGGAGAACATAACAGACGTGTACGTGACCGACTACATCCCCACGATCTACACGACTCCTTGCACGATGCGCTACACCCAGAACGGCAAAACCTTGGAACGTGGAATCTTCGCCGAGAGAAACGGAGTCCTGATCATCGTGTACAACAAGACCCAAAACGTACTCACCTTAGTTAGGCAGTTTAGACCGTCCGCTTACTTGAGTTGTATTCCAGAACAAGACCGAAAGGGAGCGATTGATACGGTGAAGTATCCTCCCAAATTGGGGATCACGCTAGAGTTCTGTGCAGGATTGGAGGACAAAAACGCGTCGACCGAACAGATAGCACGGGAGGAGATCTTGGAGGAGTGCGGTTACGACGTCCCCCTCGAGAAACTGGAGAAAGTGGGGACTTTCAAAAATTTGACTGAGACCACAGGGGCAAGGTCCACGCTGTTCTACTGCGAGGTTACGGACGAGATGAGGGTGACGAAAGGGGGTGGAGTCGACGACGAGATCATCGACGTGATAGAGATGCCGGTGGAGAAGGTGGTGGAGTATGCCCGACAGAGCTATGTGAACAGCCCCATGAACTTCATGTACGGACTCCACTGGTTCCTGTACAACAAACGCAAGGTCTAGGCCGAGGGTCGACGGATCTCGTGTACAGAGCGATGAATCGAACCATTCCCAAATAAACAAATTAAAAAATAAATAAATATTGATTCATCTAGTTTGTTTACTTTGATGGTATTGTTGTCGCGTCTCTCTCCCACTTAATGTAACCAGCTGTTCTCGCTCTCTCTGCACTTGTTGCAGACTGCAGAGGCGGCGGTGGCTAGCTGTCAGTCTTCTAGCGTTTGTTTCGTCAGTGGTGGGTGTAATGGCGGCCATTTGGTGCGTGCGTGAGGACAGTTAAAATCGTTAATTGAGCGTAATTGCCGGCCAAGTCTAACCCATGCGGGTGCGGAAATAGCGAAACGTGCGTCAGTGCCTGAAAGTACAAATCCACCATACAGGATGTTTCGGTTTTTGAGCGGCCGAAAAAACCGAACAAACACCCGCACCAACGACACAAAACCCACGAAAATCTCCAACAAGAACCTGATCCAATGCAGAGTGATCCTCCTGGACGGCACGGACCTGTCGGTGGAGCTCTCGGTGAGTCCCTTTCCCGACCCCGTGGGCGATGCCCCAAATTTCAACAATACTGGGAAGTGCGATTAGATCTCGACTTTCTAATTCCCACCGGTGCGTCCCGTTAATTGTTGCAGAAAAAGGCCGAGGCCAGGGACTTGTACGAGCAAGTCTTCTACTCGCTGGACCTGATTGAGAAGGACTATTTCGGGCTGCAGTACACTGACGTCAACCACGTCAAGCACTGGCTGGACCCCACCAAGTCCATCAAGAAACAAATCAAAAGTAACGAATAGAACTCGTTCAGGCACGATTTTCAATTTTTCGTTGCAGTCGGGCCCCCGTACACGTTGAGGCTCAAAGTGAAGTTCTATTCATCTGAGCCCAACAATCTCAGGGAGGAGTTGACGCGGTACCAGTTTTTTTTGCAGCTCAAGTTGGACATTTTGGAGGGAAAGTTGGAGTGCCCCCATCAAATCGATGTGGAATTGGCGGCGCTCGCTCTGCAGTGTAAGTCCCACTGACGGTTTTTTTAAATGGGGGCGATAAGTGCTCATTAATGCCGTCACCGGTTAATTTGAATGACATTTACATATGCGCGCTGATATCAGCAAGGACTAAGTAATCGCAAGTGATAGAATAATGTTGAGGGCGTAGCTTCCGTTCAATTTATTCGGTTTCAGCGGTAAATGAACTTGGGTACTTCGACACTTAAAAATTTAAAAAATGGGAACAATTCACATGAGAATTTGATCTGCAGATCCTGTATTAGGTCCCACGTTGTTGGTAGAAATAATATTGTCATCAGTAAGTTGTTTGTAAACAAGACTGAAGAAAAAAATTTGAAAAAAAAAAATTAACGGAAAGTGGATGTTACATAATGAAGATAAAAATAGCGCGTGGTAAAAAATTATAATAAAATATGCAAATGAAGGAATCAACATGAGACGGTCTAGTTGTGATTTAATGGCGTGAGAAATTGGTGTTTTGTAAGCTCTGGCCCCAGCATTGAAATTTTCCATTTTGGAATTGCTTCACTAAAGAAACATTTCTTTCTCCTACAACGACATAATATTAAAGTTCAAGAGTTGAATAATTTACAGGCGGCACTTTCGAGGTCGTTGTGTCTTTCTTTGAAATGCAAATCGGAGCAAACTTAAAGGTTTTGTTATTTTATCTAGGAAATATGCAAATTTCCCGGCTGAAATATGAAATCCAACTCTGGCTTATCGGGATAACCTGTTTTTGCATAAAAGGTAGTTAAAAATGATGAGTGGCATCTCGTTTTGATCGAAATTGCTTTAGTTTAGTCGTCCGTAAAGTGACTTAAGTCGGTTGTTTGCTTAAATAAAGTTGAGTGATTGATTACAGAGAACAACAAAAAAGAAACAGAAGTAACGAATCTTTCAAGTAAAAATTTGGACATAACGATTTTCGAATGGTTATTTGATCCTCCACGGCGATTATTGTAAGTTTGTGGAAGATCTTTTTGCATTTTTGTTTCTCCAGTATGCTAACCAACTCCAGTTTGTCAAATGGTAGCACATTTTGTAAGCATTTCTAATCCAAAATAATTCTACTATTGTTGTTTTGTTTTACATATTTGTGACTTCTTCAAGTAAAAGATTTTCGGGAACTTTTCTCTCAAAGATGTTAATTTATTTTTCGTGAAAAACGTCAGCCCTGAAGGTAACGAGCGTTCAGAAAAATAATACGTAATCAAGCGAACCGTGCGTTTCTCTCTTACAAACGCAGGTCGACGTTTTAGTCGTATGCTTTGACCATTGACATTTCATTCACGTATTTAACCTCACTTTGTAAATTACGTCATTAATTAAAATAAAAACCATCATTAGCACCAAGGAAAGTGGGAACACTCGTTGGTTGGTTCTAAACAAAACTATTACAAAAGAAATAATCACGCAACTGTTTGTTTGCTGAATAACCGACGATTAAGGTAAAATCTATTCAAAAATCAAAAAACCACCAAAGTCGCATTTTCCTCGATAATTACTATCGGCAACGCTGTCTAGTGTAAAATTTGGTGAGACTTGTAATTTTGAGGTTGAATGTTTATTGTGTCTTGTTTTTCTGGACATGTTTAAGTAAAAATAATAAGAATCAATAAATAAATGAAACGTGCTGCTAATAAAACAATATGAACGAAATTCAAAGCAATTGAATTTTATTTTCAGTCAAATATATGTCATAATTTATAGTTACCAACATAGTAGGTATGAAAAAATATCTACCTAGGGTTTTTTAAATTTTACCAACCTAAAGCAACAGGTGGTGGTTTTTTGATTTTTGAATAGACTTTATGAATAAATTAGTTGCACTTTTAGAGGAATAAAAAATAAATGAAAAAGTAAACAAAAAGTTAAATTCAAAGCAACAAAATTTATCGTAAAATAATAAATTTAAGTGGAAAAAAAACTGTTGATTACTTAATCTCAAACTAGAAAATAATTAGAAAGTTGACGTCATTTAATTTTTTTTTTTTCGAAAAATGAAAGGTTTAAAAAAACAAATGGTTACATCGTTTAATGCGGCGATTATGTGAAGTGTGTCAAAGATATCGTTGCTTTTTTGTTTCGTTGGTAAGTATGCTAACCAACTTCGGGTTGTTAAGTGGCACATTTCTTTTTAAGCTTTTCTTCACGATTTATTTGTATTTTCAAAAATTGCTCGAAAATATTTTTTTCTGGATCGTCATTCCATTCTAAATACAGGGTGATTTATAATAGGCGTGAAAAATTTTGACATCGTGTTCCGGAAGTCATTTTAAGAAAAATATTTTTAACAACTGTTATAGGCAATATTTTTTATAGTAATTTATTTTTCTAGTAATCTATTTTTTAAACTTGCTTTTTGATAATTATTTCAATAAAATTTAAATCTGATGAACTGTCGCGAGCAATAAATTTTGGTCGTCAATGTCATTTCAAAATTTGGTTAGATTGCCACAGATTTAAAAAAAATTCCCTGCCTAGTTATGCCCATGTCAACAAAGTGGCAAAAAAATGAGAACAAAATGACAATGTCATACAACAACATAATGATAGGTTATGATATTTACGACTGTTTTACAATGGAGTATTTTCGATTGTGTCAAAGAATGACCTTGACGACCAAAATTTATTGCTCGCGACTGTAGTTCTCTAAACAGAATAGGACCTATATTTATGTAACATTTTTTTCTTAAAATGACTTCCTGAACACGATGTCATAGTTATTTATTTAACGAGTTCGTGTGTAATTTTGGCTTTTTTTGGCATGAGTGGACCAGTTTAAAACTCGAGTGAAACGAGAGTTTTAAAGGTCCACGAGTGCCAAAAAAAGCCCAAATTACACAAGAACGAGTTGAATACAACGTTTTTTTGTTCGACGAGCCCCTTAAAGGCTCCAAATCGCTAAAAATCTTTAAAATTAGCTTGACGTTTCGTTTTGACAAGTTGTCAAATTTATCAAAATGCGTTCACACAGGAGAAAATTCTCAAATTCTGACAGTGTCGAACAAAAAAAGTTTTTTACACCTATTATAAATCACCCTGTATAGCCGTTGAAATATATAGAGTGTTTGTTAAACAGTAGGTTGACCGAAAAATAATTACTTCGTACACATAACCGAGTTGAAATTTTTTTCAGTGTAGCATAACGCTGGTGTTGATAATAACAAACAATTTTGTATTTGTTAAGTGTTCAGATCCTCTTCGTACATTGGCCTCGTCAAGGTATCAATTATTTTTTCTTTCAATGATGGTAATTTATAAAACGACATTTGCATTTTTGACGGACGGAAAGTGAATTAAAAAAATGAAAGAGATCGAGAGCAAATTAAAATTCTCAGCTCAACTGATGTTTGATCGTTACTGGAATAGATAATAAGAAAAAGAAAAGAATGTATGTAATGAATTTGTTTATTATTATAATTGCTTTGTTTGATGGATCAGCCGAGCTGGGCGACTACGACGAGACCCAGCACACCGCCGCCACCGTCTCCGAGTTCCGCTTCGTCCCGAACCAAACGGAAGAGCTGGAGATCGAGATCCTGGAGGAATTCAAGAAGCTCCGCGGCCTGACGCCCGCCCAAGCCGAACTCAGCTACTTGAACAAGGCGAAATGGTTGGAAATGTACGGCGTGGACATGCACACCGTCCTCGGCAAAGACGGCATGGAGTACCGACTGGGCCTGACCCCCACCGGAATCCTGGTCTTCGAGGGCCTCCAAAAGATCGGTCTGTTCTTCTGGCCCAAAATCGGAAAGCTCAACTTCAAGAAGAAGAAACTCACCTTGGTCGTCGTCGAGGACGACGACCAAGGCCGCGAACAAGAGCACACGTTCGTCTTCCGTTTGCACAACGAGAAGGCGTGCAAGCACCTGTGGAAGTGCGCCATCGAGCACCACGCCTTTTTCCGGTTGCGAGCCCCGGTCAAGGGACCCTCCGCCAGACAGAACTTCTTCAGGATGGGCTCCAGGTTCAGGTATTCGGGCAGGACGGAGTACCAGAGCACGCACCACAACAAGCCTCGGCGGAGCGTCCAGCTGGAGAGGAGGCCCAGTCAGAGGTACGGAAGGAGGCAGAGTCACGTGCTGCGAGAGAGACAGAAGCTGCAGCAGACCGGCGAGCCGGAGAAGAACGCCGCGGAGACGATACAGCCGAGTTCGAGCCGGTGCAGCGAACGATCGACCAAATCGAACGCGACCACGACGACGGAGAACGACCCGTTGTACTGCAAGGTCAACGAGGAGGCGGCCGCGAAAGCGAACGCGGGGCCGGAATCCTTGGGACTCGCGAGCCAGAGCAGCTTCGGGAAAGGGTCGGTGGGGCAGAATTCGTTCGGGAAGGGGTCGGTGGGGTGCAGCTCGTCCTACAGGTGAGTCAGTGGCGATGCAAGGGAGAGAGAATAAACGCGTGTTGGTTTCAGCCCCGTCTTGTCGACCGGCAGCAAAAACGGGACGCTGAAGAGGAAAGCCACGACCCCGACCAGTCCGACGCCGTCGAATACCGACAGCCAGCTCGACTTCCTGCTGAAGAGTTTGGCCAAAGAGGCCTTCAGCGGGATACAGAGGGACGAGGCGAGGAACGAGATCAACAGGGATACGAAAGACGAGGAGACGAAAGCCCTCCCGGCGGAGATCCCGAACAACATCGCCAAGTACTCGAATACGGCGAAGCCGCTGCCCCCGGGACAAATCAAATGTAACATACTCAAAGGTGAGTCGCGCGCCGGTGAAGACGAAACATCGTCGAGCGTTTGTTCGTTGCAGCCAAACTGGAGGAGGAGCTGGGTTCGTCCGTGGTCACCAAGCTGACGAACCAGATGTTCGTGGCGGCGGCGAACAACGACGAGGCCAACCTGAACTCGCTGAACGCGGCGACGTTCGTCTCAGTGGTGAGTGCCCGATCTCGACTCGCTTGTTTGTTCGGCTTGATGTGTCCGTCTGCTTGTCTAATGCGTGGTTTTGTTTTTCTCCCCCGCTTGTCCCGTAACAGGGTGGCGACAAACTGACCCTGTCCGTGACCGGTCCCACTAACACCAACCCCGTCATCACGAATTCCGTGCTGAAATCCCCCAAGCTCGACAACGAGCTGACCGACCGGAAGCGGTGCGCCACCCCCGTCACCGTGACCTTCTTCGGCCACAACGACAGCGGCAAGCTGGAGAAGGTCATGTTGAACACCGGCGACAAACAGCCGCTCAGCCTGTTGAGCACGACCGACTCGCAGGTCAGCGACGGCGAGTCGAGCGTCTCGACGAACAACTCGAATCCGTTCGCGACCTACACGCCGGAAAGCACCAATCCCTTCCAAGGCCCTCCCAATCCCTTCTTCCTGGCCAACAACCCGTTTAGGAACGAGGAGGAGAGGGTCGACGACAACGGGTCGGAGGCGGACGGTTCGAACAAGGTCAGTAGGTGGCGCTTGTGCATGTTTTTGGCTAAGTGTCGGTCGGTCGCGCTCGAGTCGGGATCACGTTCGGTTGTGTTTCTGCAGCAGGTCGACGAGGACAAGTTGTCGCCCACCACCGTTACACCCTCCTTGAGCAAACTGTCACCGTGGTTGGTGTCGCAGGAGGTCGTTTCGTCGCCGGTCTCGAAGGTGAACACGACCGAAACGACCATCATCCGTAAGTCGGTCATCACGACGCAGCTCTAAAACGGACCTGGTGCTTTTCTCTGTTATACAATGTGATAAAAAAGCCTCTCGCAATATTTTAAGTACTTAAAATATGTTTTTATTAATATTATTATTATTTTGTATATAACGAGGTTCTACGATTGATTTTTATTAGGTTAGATGTTTTTAATTATTTTTTTTTTAATCATGCATTTTAGCACTAATTCCATTTTCGTAGACTGTGCCTTCTCAGTATTTCACACATTTCCATTAACTAAAATCCATTCGAAAAAATCAAAAAACCACCACCTGTTGCTTTAGGTTGGTAAAATTTAAAAAACCCTAGGTAGATATTTTTTCATCCTATGTTGGTAACTATAAATTATGACATTTATTTGATTCAAAATAAAATTCAATTGCTTTGAATTTCGTTCATATTGTTTTATTAGCAGCACGTTTCATTTATTTATTGATTCTTATTATTTTTACTTAAACATGCCCAGAAAAACAAGACACTTAACAAACATTTAACCTCAAAAGTTGCCGATAGTAATTATCGAGGAAAATGCGACGTTGGTGGTTTTTTGATTTTTGAATGAACTTTAACTCGAGGACCAATTTTTTTACAATCGAGACGAAATTTTATAAAAGTGCCATCAGTTTTTATTTTAGAGAATGAAAGAGAGAGTCCTTTTTTATACGATTTACGACCACTCCGTCCCCTTTTTGAAATTATATTGTCTTTATGATTCAAATAAATATTTATACATGTTAGGTTGGTGTGTCTACCTTCGAATCCTTCGCAGAAACATCAACAACAACACCGTACATTTTAAAACTTTTATTAAAAACTCGGATCAAAATAATAAATACTACTTGTCATACCAGAACTGTTATCTGAACACTTTGTCTAACGGTAATAAAACAAAAAGCGACTAGCTGTGTTATGGATGAGAGTTAAATAAGTACAAACAATTGCCACCGACCGTTTTGAAGTAATAGTAAAATAGCACCTTGACAGCAGCATCATTGGTAATGACATCGAATCGGTAAAAAATCCTAAATTACGTTATAAAAAGCTAAAATTATCACCGAGGATGAGTTATTAAAGCAGCTTGTGACTGTACAAAACTGTCATATCACAAATCCAGAAACCTGTATTTCGGTTACGGTTAACGATATTCTTAATTGGCTATACGGGGTGCGCCCCGTTGTTCATTGCTCGTAGTGTATATGAAAATTTAAGGCTGCGTTACTGTTGTACTGGCACGTGTAGGTGTCTTTGGATTGTACATTCGATTCGGGGAGATTCTGCAGTATCAGGGCCAAGCACTGGGCCACGTTGATGTTGGGGGCGCAGCACAGCGCCGGAGTCAGACCCTCGTTGTCGACGGCCGAGACGGAAGCCCCTTTTTGGAGGAGTTCTTTGGTGACGTCGACGAGACCGTTGCGCGACGACAAGTGAAGCGCCCTGCGGGACATATTCGAGTAAACCGCGTCACAGACAGGTGCAGACTCACGTTTTGCCGTCGTTGTTGGCGGCGTTGACGAGCGCGCCGTCGTCGCCGTTCTCTAGGAGCAACAGAGCGATGTGGTTGTGCTTGCGGTAGCAGGCCCAGTGGAGGGCGGTGTTGCCTTGTCTGTCTTGGGCGGTCCTGTCGACGTCGCCGCTCCCCAACAGGTACTCTGCAATCGACGGTTCATTTCTCTCGGCGCGAACAGGATTTGCGCTGGCGATTACCTACGAAAGCGGCCTGTCCGTATTGGGCCGCGGCGATCAGCGGTGTCCGTCCGTCCTCGTCGGAAGCCCTGACGTCGCCCCCTTTCTGGATCAGCAGCTTGGCGCACTCGACGTGGCCGTGCAGGGCGGCGATGTGGAGAGGCGTGCGGTCGCGGGAGTCCTTCAGCTGGGCGATGGAGCTTCCGAATTTGACCAACAATAATTCCAGGCAGCGTTCCGAACCGGCGAAACTGCAACAAATCGAATCAAAACGGGGTTTGCCTCTCCGGTCGGGCGAAATTACGCCGAGCAGTGGGCAGCCGAGAACGGGTTGCCCTCCAACTTGTCGAAGACGTTGTTTTCCAGGAGAAACTCGACGCAGTTGGCGTTACCTGAAGCGAAAATGAGATCAGTGGCGAGTCCGCGAAAGCAACTGTACTGACCGTTGTAGCAGGCCCAGTGCAGCGCCGAGCACTCTTGACCGTCCAAAAGCGAGATGTCTTTCTCGGTCAGATAGGCGAGGATCGTTTGCAAACACACCAAGTGTCCGCACGCCGCCGCCAGATGGAGCACGCTCTTGCCGTGGACGTCCACGCTGTCGACTTTAGCGTTGTTGGTCAGCAACAGCTGGACCATGCTGTTCTGGCCCGTTACCACCTGCAAACGGTACTTGAGCGGGTGGGACCTGCGAGTTGGGGACTTACGGCTCGGAACAGGCAGGAATGTCGGTCGTCGTCGACGACGTTGGGGTCGGCGCCGCACTTGAGCAGCGTCTGGACGCACTCTATGTGATTCCCGGAGACCGCGAGCATCAGAGCTGTACGCTTGAGGGCGTCGTGCATGTTGATCACGTTCTTCTCTTCGCTGTTGTGCAAGAGGAGAGTCAGACAGGGGGAGTGTCCGTTCTTGGCGCTGTAGTGGATCGCCGTCATCCCGTTGATGCTGTCCCGGAGGGCCACCTTGGCGCCGAACCTGAGCAAAATGTGGACGCACTGGACGTGGCCTTCGCGCGCCGCCAGGATCAGGGGGGTTAGCCCATGTTCGGTTTGCAGATTGACGTCGTGGTAGTAACTCAATATTGCACGCATGACATTGATGTTGCCCAGTTTGGCCTGAAAAGTGACATTCCTAAATCTTACCAACCAAAATTTCTGGGGAATTTTCACTGCCAACTGTTGACAGATCACGTACGGCTAGATGCAGCGGAGTCACGTCCGGCATGTCCGCCTGTTGGAAAATTGTCGAATTCTCGATGACCCCCAAGAGGCGACTCACTCCGGCGATGTTGCCCCCGGCCATTGCGTAATGAAGCGGGGTGAATCCCCGCCGGTCTTTGACGAAGGGGTCCGCCTTGTGCTGGATGAGGTACTCGATGCACTTGCCCTCGGTGTCGTAACCGCAAGCCAGGTGCAAAGGGGTGCACCCCTCCATGTCGACGGAGTTCGTGGGGCTGCCTATACCCACCAGAGTGAAGATGCACTGGTAGTGACCTTGAGAGGCGGCGTAGTGCAACGGGAGGCGTCCTATGTTGTCCTTGATTTGGAAATCTGCGCCGTTGCTCACCAACAAATCGAGACACTCCACTGAGCTGAAATTTTGCGTCAGCGTCAGCGATCGACCCTCCCATTTACGGGCACTTACCCCCTGTAGGCGGCGCAATGCGTTGGGGTCTTCCCCGAGTCGTCCAACGCGTTCAGATCTACTTTAGCTTGGAGGAGTTTCCTGCAACACTCCACATACCCCGCCAGGCAACACATGTGGAGGGGTAGACGCCCTTCGTAGCCCTTCTGCGACGGGTTGGCCCCGTACGACAGCAGAGTGTTGGTGAGGAGGTCGTGTCCGTAGCGAGCGGCGATATGCAAAGGGGTGCAATCGTTTTTGTCGGGGCAGTCGATAGTGGCCCCCTTGTCGATCAAAATCTTGCTCCGGGTGAACCTCCCGTGAATTGCCGTCATGTGAAGAGGGGTCCTCCCGTCTAGACTTTGTCGATTGATGTCGACCTTCTGGGTCAACAAGAGCATCATACAGTCGACCCCGTACGTGCTGACCGCAGCGATATGCAGGGGAGTCTGCCCCCGATAGTTCATAGCTTCGATGTCAGCCCCCGAATTGATCAACTCTTGGCATACCAAATGGTGACCGTTGAGACACGCTATATGCAAAGGGGTGTTCCCGAAGACATTTTGCGCATTCACGTCGGCCCCACTGCCGATCAAAATCCGACTGACCGTATCGATCCCCCCCGCCGCCGCCACGTGCAGCGGCGTGTACTGGTTCCTGTCTTTGGCGTTGATGTCCGCCTTGTATTTCAGCAACAGTTCGACGGTGTCGGCGTGCCCCATTTGTACAGCGCAGTGCAGCGGCCGACAGTCTTTCTTGTCGTACGCGTTGACGATGCAGCCCCGCGAAATGAGCATCTCAGCGCTGTCGGTGTGGCCATTGTAGGCGGCGTGATGCAGCGCCGTCCGCCCCGCCCTGTCGGTCACGTTGGGATTGGGCACGTGACTCAGCAACTGCTCGATGCACTCGTAGGCGCCGTTTCCGGCGGCCACGTGCAACGGGGTCTGCCAGAGCTTGTCGCGCGCGTTCACTTCCGCCTGGTAGGTCAACAGGACGGAAACCGTCTCGCTCGAGCCGATCGAGCAGGCGCGGTGCAGCGGCGTTATCCATTTGCTGTCTTTGGCGTTGACTCGGGCCCCGTTGGATAGGAGAACGGAGGCTATCGTCGCGTCGCCTTTGAACGCGGCGGCGTGCAGGGGCGTCCGCTTATCGCAGTCTAAACAGTTCACATCCTGTTTGAATTTGATCAGGTCTTTAATTCTTTCCGGTTCGCCGCCTACGAATATCGCCTGGACGATGGGGGGCTAATAACATGGATTACGACATAACCTCAACAATCCCAACGGACTCACCTGTTCTTCAAGCTGTAGTATCACCATTGTCGTGTCTGAAGACTAGAAGTTCCATTAAATCATAATTGAGATTCTAAATCATTCTAATAAATAAAATATTTTATTTACGTAAAACAAACGTCAAAATAATGTCACGGCCGCCAACTAACGGTTGGCAGCAATGGCGGTCACGAGAGAGCGAGTCCGAGCTATCAAACTACCGGACGAATCTTCTAAATATTCAAATTTATTTCAATTACAAAACAAAATGCTAAATACAATGTCTTACATAAAGATATGTTACAAATGAATAATTATTTTGTCGTCACAATATTAATGTATTATCAAATCAGAGTAGGCATGGTCATGGTTGCCAACATTCCAAAGAAACTACTTTTCGATTTATAAAAACTTTAATCAGAAAAGTGTTTTGCATAATATTACAAAATTACTCTACAAACGTGAATTATTAGTGAAAATTCCTTCGCGGGAAATCGCCTGACGCCAACTTCCGCGTCAGCAACTCGTTCACTAAAAATTTCCAATAAAAAAATCCCCAAAACACAAATACACTAATCTTACACTTTGTGGTCTCTCTGTTGACTTTTTCCACTTCTTCTACTTTCTTATTTGCAGCAAAGAGATCCTGTGACATCTTATTTAATCGTTCTAAGTTAAATTCAGCTTTATACTCCTCAAACTGTTTACATAATTCATGAAATCTGTGATTTTGCTCTTGTATAATTCTTTCTTTTGTGATTGTAGAATTTTTCAAGTCATCAATCTAAAAACACCGTGATAGAAGCGCAAATCAATCTTCTTCATCTCACCTCTTGATTTTTTGTATCCAGCAAGTGATTGAAATTGACCAGCATCTGATTAGCTTTGACCACATCTCTTGCTAACTCCTCATTGGCTGTAGATTTTTGGGCGATGATCATTGTCGCCTGTTTGACGTCTTTTTCAAACTCATCCTGTCATGTTTCAAAAATTAAATTAAGACACTCAAGTCACAATGAATTACCCTTTGTTTTCTCAACTCCCTAAACTCAGCATCCTGCCTCTGAATTGTGTTGTTCAATTCAGTGATCATTTTTTCATCACTCAATTGTGCAGATTTTAAATTGCAATTCTCTCTTTTTAAATCATTGACTACTTTTGAAGTCTCTATTGACTCCAACCTGAGATTCTCCATGCTCTGGAGCAAACGCGTGCTCGAGTCTGACTTTAAAAGTGACTCAGCCTTCACAATCTCAACATCTTGAATTAACTTAAGCAACTTATGGGACAGTACTACAATTTTATTTAACAACAGAGATGAACACTCTTGCAGTTTATTAGAAAAAACAAAACTCAGCTTCTGCAGGTCTTTCAGAAAGCGCTTCTCTAGCTCTCTATTTATCATCACAAACTTCTCAATCTCACTGTCCTTGTCCTCAAGTCTAGACTTTGACATTTGCAACTGTGAAGCTAGAGTTTTGTTCATATTTTGCAACTCTAAAATGTTATTGTTCATCTCATCAAATATTTCTTTTTGATTGGTGATCTGCAAGTCCACTGTGAGAAATATAATGGCCTTGATTTTAGATTTCCCATAAAAAATCAATTTCCCATAATTGCTATCAATTTCACACTTTAGAAACCTAAAATTCGACTTTACTAACAAATTATTGATGTCCCACCACTCACATTTCATGCTTTTGCACCTGGTGCAACATATCAATCAAGTTTGTCCTGAACTCGCCAAAATCTATGTCTAAACATTGCTCACTTCTCATCAACTCGAACTGTCTCAAATCTACGTGTGCGGTATAGTTGAAGACGAAATCGGAGACGTCGCGGACTTTTACGTGCTGCAACGCACAAATTAAGCGCGTTTAGGTAATTTTTTAGTTAATACTTGCGATATAATCGTTGAAATCTGTTACGTTTATACTGACGCATCTGCTTTCTGTAAATCCATTCTTGTTGAAGATTTGCAGATTGTGGTTGTTGTCGTAGATGCAGTGGGTGTTTCGACGTGCCATTACTCAAACAAAACGAAACATTTCGTTGGAAATACAAAAAAACCACAATTATTGTTTGAGGTTATGTGACAGAATTTGAATTCATCGTTGACAGACGGCTTGCCAACTCTGGTCGGCTTGGTGACTTTTACGATACTGGGTGTCGGTAAAAAATCAGAACCAATCGGTGTCGTCAATTTTTGATTTATTATTAATTTATGTTATATTAATTTACAATTTTATTACTATCTCATATTATTCATCATTTTCATTGTCGTATCTACATATTATTTGTTTTTAATACTTTACAGTTTCTAAAATGGTCAATCTCTATTTTTTCTTAATTTCTTACTTATTGAGTGTAGTGTAAGTAGTATTGCATTTTTTTGTCTAAGATTACAGCGCTATCGTCCCACATTTTTCCGGTCGAGAAATATGTGCAGAAATGTCGCGAGTCGTCGTAAAATGTGACGTACATATTAAAATTTGTATAGGTATGCCGTTGGTAAGTTGTCAAAAATAATCGCCTCTGTGTCATTGGCACGTGTTAATACTTTCGATACATCTTGAGCGTTTACTTGGCACGACTGCGTCAGAAATCGTCCGCCATTTTGAAGATGGCGTCCCGTCACGAACCGATCAATAACCTCGCTCAACGTGTCTGTTTGATGCTTTTTTCGCAAGATATGTAATTCAATATAAATCGTTTTTGTTGTCTGTATAAGTACTTATAATATGATTTATAAATTTGTTGATAAAAAAATCGATTGGACGAGGGTATTGATTTGTTTTGTTGGTTAGTAGGCGTCGATGACGACGCGATAGATCCGTATGTATCAGTCATTTCTGGCTTCCGCGCTGCCTCCCCTCGTGAACCTCCTCCGCAGGGGTTTGGCCGTGCAGTCCAGACTTGCGGAGCGTGAGCGTTTTTGGCGCATCTGCGCCGCCAACATCTCGATCTCCCAGTTGTTGCCCGAGTTTTCGAACTCGCCGGACTGCTCTGACGAATCTCCTTCGGTGTCGGTGGTGGAGTCGATGTCCAAGACGACGTTTTGCTCTGGGAGGGGTCTCCAGGCGTGCAAGGGACTGAGCGGGTGTTGGGGCAAGTCGTGAATCTCCTCGGCCTCCTCGTGCGAGGTGTCCTCCCAAGACTGTTGCTCCGCTTTGCTGACGACAGTCTCGAAGGAGTCAGTCGTCGACTCCTCGGCGCTCTTCTCCAGCTCGCATATGTGCGACTTGAGCTGGTCGATGATCTCGTCTCTGCTGCGCACCTCCTCCTCCAGCTTCTCGAAGCGCTGGTAGAACTTCTGCTGGAGGTCTTGCAGGTGCGCGCTCATCACCTGCTTGATCGCCAGGAGGATGTCTGCGAAGTACTGCTGTTCGTCGTCGAGCGTGTTCTTGATCAGCTTGACCTGGTTGTTGGTCTTGTTGGTCACGATCTGGTTGTCTTGATCCGTGGCAGCGTCTCCCTTCTCGGAGGAATTGACGAAGGAGAAGAGACTGGGGGCCCCCATGAGGAGCGCGCTGTTGGGCGGGCTCTGCAACGTGTCTCTGTTGAAGGTGACGCTCTTGGACAGTTTGCTGTGTCTCGCCGCGTACCCCTCGATCGTGGGGGCTCGCATCAGCTTGCGGAACTCGGTTGAGTCGATCTTCTTCGGCATCGTCACCGGGGGTTGCGGGAGCTGCGTCTCTTCGGACAGCTTCTTCAGGATCGAGCGCAGGTTTCTCCGTTCGGGGGTCTCGTTCGATTCGTTGCTCGAGTGGAGCTCGTTGGGGGTGCTCAGCAGGTTCTTGTCGTGGTGCATCTTCGAGCCCTCCGAGCGGGACCGCGTCAGCGTGTCCATCTCGATCGCTGTTTGGCCGGTGTCGGGAATGTCTAAACTAAAGCTACGCGTTTTCATCACAGTTTCCAGCTCTTCGAGCTTCTGCCTCTCGTTTAAAATCTTCAGTTTCTTGACGAAGGGCAGGCCGCCGTATTCCGGTGACAAGTCGTCGATCGACCTGCAACACACAGAAAACAAACATCGGAACGGGGTTCTGCTCGTCGACGATATTAACCTGTATTGTTTCGTTCTCGCCGTTATTACTAGTTTAGGTTTAGGTTTTTGGTGCACTTGGTCGCTAACACTAACAGTCGTTACACTGTCTCTGGAGGGAGGAGCACTGGTGGATGGATCGGAGGAGTCCCGGGAGATCGCCGCCTTCTTCAACTTGCTCCAAGGCGGTTCGTTCTTGTCCGATTCACTAACACTATCACTTGCACTAATGGACGGTTCTTTGACGTCTGTCGATGACGCGTCCTTCGGGATGCTCGAGTGCAACTTCAGTCTCTCCCTGCGATTGGCAACAATGTAGTCGAATCATCGCAGCGATCTGGACAACTCACCTGAAGGACAATTTGTTGTTGGGGATCTTCGCCGAAAAGGACGCTCTGGAGGTCTGAGGGGTGGGACTCGTCGGGTTGCTCGTCACGGAACCGGTCCTCGACAGCTTCGGCTTCTCCTCCTTGGTCGTCCCTTCCTTGGCCTTGAGCATGAGGATGCGCTGCAACAAGGGCAGACCCGCTCCCGCGGGTTCAGCCACGTCCTCGGGGATGGGCGGGGGACTCTTGACGCTGGAAGACGACGGGGACAGCACGGGGGGTGTGGCGCTCTTGGCGCGCTCTTCGTTCTCTTGCTTCTCTTTAAGCAACCTGAGTCTGTGGAGGAGGGGCAGGCCCGCACCAAGCGGGGAAATCACCGGTTCCGCGACCGCCTCCTTCTTGTCGTTCTCCTCCTGGCTCAGGTCGTGGGATTTCACCCGCGACATCCTCTTCAGCGTGCCTTTGTTGTTGTTGTTGGTGGGGGCGTGGAGGGGTTGGAGTTCGAGCGATTCGTCGGACTTCCGGTGGGTCCTCGATTTCTTCAGCGCGTTCCTCAGGCCCTTCGCTTCGTTCTTGATCTTGTCGACGAGACCTTTGGGGTCTGGGACGTGGGGGATGCCGTGGTGGTGTTCTTTGTGGTGGGGAGGGTTCCGCGCCGAGGCTTTGACCTCCATGAGGCGCTTGCGACCCAGCGCCTGGAGGATCTCCTGGGCTTCGGGGTAGTCCTTCATGGCGGCCAGGACGTCTTCGCGGGACAAGGAGAACAGCTCGGAGTAGCCGACCGATCGGACGTCCGCCGTCCTCCTGCGTTTCAATCGATCAGAAACCACCTCGCTACCACCACCCCCGATACCTACTTGTTGAGGCCGTCCAGGTTCAAGATACCGATCTCGCCGAAGAAGTCGCCCGCTTTCATCGTGGTCAGGACCTTGCCGTGCTCGCTGATCACCTCGAGGATGCCGTCGGCGATGATGAACATCTCCCGGGCGACTTCCCCCTTGCGACATATCGAATCTCCGGGGGTGAAGATGTACGCTTTCATCTTGAGCACCAGGTCGCGGAGGAACTCGGGTTGGCACTCTTGGAAGATCGTGACCTTTTTCAGGACGCTCAAATTGACGTGAAGGGCCAGCTCGGTTTTTAGCTTGTCGGGGAGCAGGCCCAAGGCAGTATTGATGTCACCTCCTCCCTGGATTCTCCCCCTGGACCAGGAATAATCGTACCATCTTAATACGCGCCGCTTCATCCCACCTGGGACCTGTGCGGTATTAAACGTTAGTCGAAAGGACGATCGATAAGGAGCGAGGAACAGGAACAACATCATTAAATCAGAATCGATCGGTCATCAGAGATAACCTCGTATAAGTAAATTCGAAAAACTCCTGGACTGTCAAAATTAAATTTTGAATAAAATGCTTGTTTTGATTGTACTTGGGTATAAAAATGTTTCGCAAAAGAATCGAGCCTACCCCGCTGCAAGGGAATAATCACCTGTCATAAACTCGTAAATCTAGCCTGCAACTGTTTGGGACAGTTTGGTATACGAGGGTTGTTTCATACATTTTTGATCATTACTTAGACGCTTCTGAATTAAAAATGTTTCTTTTTTTAGATATCCCTAGAGTTTGTCTGTCTCTATATTTAAAAATTATTGATTTAATTCGATTGCAATAAATGTGATTTGTAACGGCCGATGTTTAGTAAAACTATAAAAATATTTATGTATTAGCAAGGCGGTCTCTATTTTAACAGGCCAGGACACTGGCTGTGTTGCCAAATTTCTTAGTGGGCCATTCCATAGCATCCTGAGTTTCAAAAATATTGGCACTTTCATAGAAAGGCGGTTCATTGAAAAATCATTTTGACAAGACAATTAATTGTGCAATTAATGTCAGTAATTGAAAAAATAAACATGTCACAAATGTTGCGTACCCAATTGCAAGTCAAATTATGCTTCAAGCAAGTCTTCCTACGTTTTCAAATTCCCATCGAAGAAGATTAGAATGCAAGAATGGATGCGGATTTGGGAACTAGAAAACTGGCGCGTGAGGTCTTTGTTGCTCGTTCCATTAGTTCTAAAATCCATTTTAAATTATAAAAAAGTATTGGTGGTAGCGTCCATACACCCGAGTGGGTAGCTTTTGCAGTTCTTATTAGACCTTCTGATCGATCTCTTTATTATGTCAAAAAGCGAGTGCCAAAAAATTTCAAACTGCCGCAAAAACAATGAAATTTTTTAAATAACACAAGATTACAACAAATCGAATTTTTATTTATAGTTTTCATAAGGTATCATTGACATCATCCTAAGCAAACATTTCTACGTATTTCCCCCATGTCAAAAGTCAACTATAAGCATACAACGTTGCCGGTTGTATTTTCTAGATAGAATCCAGTGTTGGTGTTTTTTTTGTCTTGTAACGGATAATAAAAAGCATGTCTCCAAAAAAAATTGAATTACATATGTCCCATCACTTGTGTCCCGTAGGAAAATGACTTTAAAACTAAATTATATTTATATGAAGGTATTATAGATGCATAAATACTGTTCACCGCCACAAAAATTGGATATTACTTTTTTGTTAAAATTAATTACCTAGGTACAGCAAGCAAAAAACTATCACTTTAAAAATTAAATTTTGTTCGATGCAGTTCAAATTTAGTATACGTTATGACATAGTTATAGAGAAATAAAATCCGTAATTAGAATTTAATTAAAATATTTTGATGTAAAGATATTTGGTTAATTTAATTTGGGTCCTTCTACTTTATAAAAATTTATGGAAGACAAAGTAAAGTTTGTGGGTATTATTCTTGTCCGCAATTTATGGTACGAAGACCATTCAAGAGGGTTCCAGTGGTACCTGCCTGTGTTATGGCGTCAAACACACTGGAACCCCTCATAAATCTTTGTCTGCAATAAATTTTCATAAAGTAGAACGGCCCAAATTAATTTAACCAAATATCTTTACATCAAAACATTTTAATTAAATTCTAATCACGGATTTTATTGCTCTACCATTTTTTCAAAACGTAGACTAAATTTGAACTGCATTGAACAAAATTTAATTTTTAAAGTGATAGTTTTTTGCCTGCTGTACCTAGGTAATTAATTTTAACAAAAAAGTAATACCCAATTTTTGTGGCGGTGAACAGTATTTATGCATCTATAATACCTTCATATAAATATAATTTAGTTTTAAAGTCATTTTCCTACGGGACACAAGTGATGGGACACCCGGTATATAGCTAATTAAAAAAAAAATATTATCAGTAGTAAGTAATATAACAATTGACTTGAACATCGCATTGATTTGCAAAGTTGATGCCATTCCCAATCTCGATTTATGCATTTTTACAAAAAATTGACACAATTCGCATTATTTTAAAAAATGTGAAACGTATTTGTTAGTTACTATAAAGAGTTGCTTTAAAAATAATCACCAATTTATTTTGTTCAGCATAAAACTATCACGAAAGAGTTACAGTGATGGATAGACGTTAACGAAATTTTGATTTAAATATGTGAGTTGAATCTTTAATAAAATAATACACAATCGAAATAACCGGTGTGCTTGATAAAAAAAGTAAATATGTATGTAACTAAAATCAAAATGATTGTAATAATGAACGTAATAAAATACAGTGTGGAATAAAATGATTTACATCTAGTTACCTTTGCATTACCCTTGTGAAAATACGAAATGCCGCTCTACAAAAAAAAGAAAGCCTAACCTCAAAATATTTCAAAATTCCAAATGTGATTTATTGCGAAGGGATGATATGAATGCAAAGTAGAGATTGAAATTAAAAAGGAGCTAACAAAAGCAAGTCACAGCTAGTGTTGAAAGTGGCCACCAACGTTTGTTAATTCAATTTAGTAAATTGTAACAATTGTCAATTCGATTGATGACATATTTATTGACAGAACTAATAGTTCGGCACTTCAAAAAAAAAAGTAGAGCGCTACAGGAAAATTTACATGTGCAAAAATTCCAAAGGTAACTAGATGTAAATCATTTTATTCCACACTGTAGATCATTACAATAGGTAAGAAAATTCTGGGTAAATTTGCAGAGGTAAAGTATCTTTATTAAACAAAACTAAAACAACATTGGGGTGGGGGGGTTAAAATGGCCAGACAGATTTTAAATAAAATTTTCAGCCGTAAATAAAAATCTTAATAACCCTGAAATAATTGTCAGGTAATAGATACCTGTTCACTTTGGATTGAACATTAGTGGTGCAAATCGCACACATTTGGCAGTAACTTTCATATGAGTTGTCATAGTACCAGGTCAGTCATTTGCACCACAGCTGTTCTTCCCAACGTGAACAGGTATTATAAATTAACCAGGCCTTATGTTTCTTTTACTGTTTGAACAAGTTCTCTAGCGTATTAATGCTGTCAGGGAGAGTCTTGCTTTCATACCATCGAGGGTTTTATGACACAGTTGTAAATTTTGGTATACCGATTACAAAATAGTGAATGTCTGCTTTTATCTAAGTCTTATTTATTTTTTAACTACGAGTATTTTATCCCATGTAATGATAATTCATGTGTAACGATCGAAAATCGATTAAGAACAATATTAAAGAAACGCAACAGAAATAGTGAATAATGTGACATTAAATTTTTAATGAAACTTATTTGTATCTTACACCACTTGTGTTCTAATTAGCGAAAATAAAAGCACCAAAAGCGGATTTTTAACATAATTTTATTCAACAAAGCAAACCACACTGAACTAAGCTGAAATTACTACAAGAAACAATTTGTAAATGTAAGTAACTAAACCCTTCCCCGAACTACCTGTGACAAGTTTTATAATGGAATTCCCAGGCAGAAAAATTTTCCTTACCGAAAATCATCGATTTGCGGTTTAGCGCGGGCCTGGTCTCTAGGTATTTATTATAAGTAAATTATTATAGATCAGTTTATATTTAATATTTTTATGATATTTTTATATATACGGGTGTCCCAAAATTTGCGGAACAACTCAATGGGGCAATGTCAACTCATGTTAGAAAATAATGAGAAAAATAATTAAAAAATCCTGTACCACTCAGAGTTGAAGATATAGGGGCTCAAAAAACGCAACTTTGATCTCGTTTATTTTAAATATTAAAAAAGATTTCGACTATTTGTCTTTTACTAACAAGTGGCATAATAATTCTGAACGACTGTGATCAGGTTTGCAATTAATTTCTTTATTATTTACAGCATTTTCAAGTAGTAATTTTTTGTCCGTTTTACCTCAAATAACGTAAGGCAACATGGCTTTGATTTTTTGCTCTCATATCCATGGATGCAACATAAATGAAACATTTGCAGACCATTGGGATACATAGAAATTTTTTTTGTTCGATATTATCAGAATTTGAGAATTTTCTCCTGTGTGATCGGATTTTGATAAACAAAACGAAACGTCAAGCTAATTTAAAAGATTTTCAGCGATTTGGAGCCTTTAGGGGGCTCGTCGAACAAAAAAACGTTGTATTCAACTCGTTCGTGTGTAAATCGTGCTTTCTTGGTAGTTGTGGGTCTTTAAAACTAGCCCACTCATGCCAAAAAAGCCCAATTTACACGAATAGGTCTATTTCTTCTAGGAAAAAGAAGATTGACTTTTTTAAACATTTTTACCTGATATTTTAATGAGTACTTAACAACGTACTGCTAAGCTGTTCCGCGAATTTTGGGGCACCCGGTTAATGTAAAAACTAAATTTTCGAAAATCCAGATTTTTAGAATGCAGAAGACAGGTAATTTTAACGAGACAACCATTATTTGTCGCTAACGGAAATCCCCGGTTCAGCCAGGCAAGATTTTACAGTCTTGGGTCGGGTAAAATGAATAGTTGTATGTATCAGCACAATTTCACCAGGAAGAATATTTAGTTTGCTGATAATATGTATTATGTATTATTATTTATTTTTGTGGTAATCTATTTTTATTTTTATTTTTTTGTACATACAGTTGCGGACAATAAAAAATAGTACAACTCTTGCTCAAAATTCGCCAAATATTTAGCTGCTTAAATGAGGCTCTAATTTGTCAGCTAACGTCACTATTAATCATAATCATTAGTGTCATTCGTCTATCAACTAACATTTACCACCTAACCTATTTCTAGACGTTTGGCATAAATCACAATGTCAAAAAAACCCAAATTGTACGATGTAAAAAAAGTGTACGGTTTTTTATTGTCCGCAACTGTAGTTTAAATTAATTTAAATTTAAATTAACTAAATTTAAATGAACACCCGATAATTTTGAAACACTGTAATCTTCAAAACCTGAATGAGACATTTT
This sequence comes from Tenebrio molitor, assembly GCF_963966145.1. Taxonomy (NCBI): domain Eukaryota; kingdom Metazoa; phylum Arthropoda; class Insecta; order Coleoptera; family Tenebrionidae; genus Tenebrio; species Tenebrio molitor. The sequence goes on from NC_091049.1 coordinate 3,086,785, forward strand.
ATAATTTATTGTTTATGCGGTTGACACAGCACACAGCACATTCCAAAGACGCCTATAGAAAATTTGGGATTTTGATTTAAGAAAAATTATACCTATATGATTTTTGTTAAAATTTTTCTTTGTGTCGTGCGATTTTCTTACCGAATCAACCCTTGTAAGTAGATTGATTACTGGAATTTTTTTTCGATAATAAATCTACTTACTTGGGAGATTAGGTATAAGTGAAAATCTTTTAGCGTATTAATTTTTTTTTATTTGTTATTCGTAATCATACGATTTTTTAACCAATAATAGCTATTTATGTAACCAGTTAGGAAATGCGTTATTTTGTGTAACGAGTGGAATATTTGCGGGACGAGCGCAGCGAGATCCCGCAAAATCACACGAGTTACACAAAATTGCATTTCCTAATGTGTTACATACAAGATTTTTTCTAATTTTGACAAAAAAAAGTTTCTTCAAACGTTAAACGAAGTCATGAATTTCATTAATAATAAATTATTATTGCGTTAAAATATCAAGTAGGTAAGTAGGCACGGTTATTTTGCTTAAAAACAAAAATATGACAGTGTCAAATTGATGATACAATAAATTTTTCCTAACCAGTTAGGAAAGATTTTACTTTTCGTAACCAGTTACGAAAAGTGTGACGTTTCCCAACGTCAGTTAATTTTGAAAAGTGTCACTTTATATGTCAAAATTAGAAAAACGTCATTGTATAACAATTTAAAAAAAATACAACCGAATTATACTCGTTATTAAACGTTGAAATGCACAATAAAAACTCTACAGTTTTTCATTTGTCAGTCAACCCCGTTTAAATAAAGGACAAACACTAATGGTACTGTCCTCGTATATTGAACTGTCTGAAAATGTTGGAGATTAGATTTATGATTTTATGACAGTGGTCCGGTCCCTTTGTCGAAATATGGATTGGTGATTATTTCTTTGCAGAGGGTAGGCTCGATTCTTTTGCGGGCGGCTGTACCCACGTCAAAATCTAGTTACAAAATATATTTAGGTTATGTTTCTTTTTAAATCATTGAACTAAAATTGTTTTAAACACTTGGCGAAATGCAGCAACTAAAGCTTATAAAAAAACACAAAGACAAAAAGAAGGTGACACACGACAAACTGAAAACAGGTAACAAACTAAACAACAACCAAAACTGAAAATCGCTTTCCATACCTATCTATTTGAGTCAGATTCCGCCATGATATTATGGATGAAATATGTATCTCTAACACTCATCATGGTTAATCAATCAGCTTTAATAAGATTTTCACAATGCAAGATGCTGTTTTTCTACATAGTTGGGTAAAATCAGAAACGTTTTTTATTGAAGATATGGGTTTATAATATAATAGTTTGTGACGGTCCTCTTTTCTCGCGCCAATAGAACCACCCTAGTTTGTTTTGAACTTTCTATTTTAACCTTTTTACAAAATATACTTATAAATAATTTTGCAATTTATTTGACAATGTCAATTTAAACAAATGACTACTCTCGTGTCAAAAATAAATTACTTCCTAGGATTTAGGGATATTCGTTACTAGGTTGCCATAAATTTGGTCAGGTTGGAGGCTATGTGCTTTCTGGTAACAAACAAAAATGTAAGGCAGCAAGTTAATTGTAACAGTTGCAAATGACTAATTTCTCTCTAAGTGATAGATGATTTTTCGTTTCACAATCAATTTTGGTTACTGGCGGCATATTTATTTGGATTTAATCTCTCAATTCAAAGTAACCAACCTTAGGCATTCAAAATAACTTTTGAAAATTCTAGTTACACACAACATGAAAAACGTTATTTCGCTTAGTCCGATGTATCAATTAAATAGCAGAACAACTGTCATATTGCTATCTCTTTTCAACATAATGTAAACAAACTATTGAATTCTTGTACGTATTGTATTAAGCGTGTCCCACTATGCATCTCGCTTTAGCATGTGTGATTCGAGCAAGACACGAGTTGTACGTTTATTACATTAGCGATGTCAAATTTTTAGGTTACGTTTTAACCACATTATTTGTGATAGTTTTGTTTAATTTTGCTTGAAATGTCCTCCGTATGATGCCAACGAAAAGCATGTGGACAGATTCATTTACAGAATTTGTAAATTGCAAAAATAATATTGGAATTGCGCTGAAACTTGCAAGACTGGAAGTTAACAGGTAAGGGGGTAAACTAATTCATGGCGTTGCCGAAACAAAATCTAGGAAGAAAGAAAGACAGTCTAAACGTGGTTGTTTAGTGCTGTTTTCAACAATTTTTAATATATCTGACCTATTAGTTGATAAGTATGTAAATAGTTATCAAAAGAGTTCTGAAGGGAGCGGTTTTTTGAAAGACAAAATTAAAACGGAGGAATTAATTTGCAGAAAAACCAACAAAGCACGAAACAACACAACTCAAAATCTTAAAAATTGAAATTTGTTATGATATGTGTCTCGTGTTGCCTAAATAAATTTTTAAATATTGGTAGAACCATGCACTGCTGTCAAATGTCGAAAGCAGACACAGGTCATGTCGACTTCTTGATTCGGACTAAGCTCATCGGACTATAATAAAAAAATGGACTATAATTTACTTGACGCTAAAATGAAAAATGCTCTATTAAAATGTTTCGAAGAGATGAAAACGCTGGCACCGTTCTTTTCCTTTATTCTAAAATCTTGAGTTGTAAAAACGACATAGAGAATGATAATTGATAACCTCACAAATACAACCTGACACATTTTTCACCAAACAGTGTTGCCGGTTGTATTTCTAAGGTAGAATGCAATTTTGATTTTGACAGTCCAGATGTTTTTTGAATGGACTTTACCTTGTGGTGCCTCATGTAGGTCTTCGCCCCGTCCAGCAGGCGTTCGAATTCCAGGCGGTTGGCGTTGCGGTTCGTTATCACGTTGCCCACTTGTCCTGCAAACGAAAAGGAGGAGAAGTAGACGCGGGGGGAGACTGTTGGAGGCGGGAGGAAGAAACGGGGACTCACCCACAATGGTGGCGAAGATGAAGACGCCGATCAGGTAGCTGACAATGGTGAAGATGTACCTGCAACGGGAGCATCGAATTGAGATGGGGGGGAAGGTGGGGGGGACACTCATAGTTTTCGAACAGACAAAACAGGTTGTCAAGGACAAATCGATGGAGGACGACGGGCCGCGGCAGGACTGGGCTGTTCGAGAACTGTGAGCGGGGCCTTAAATCTCTCGTCCGTTCGATTCGGTGATGCGTAAAGCCTCCCGGATGGGGTGAACAGCCCTCCAGTCCTGCCGCGGCAGACACACACGCACACGTACGTGGAGGGACGTACCCGTTGTTTGTGTTGAACTGCAACAGGCGAGACTTGATACCTCTGCGCGGCAGGGACCGGGGGCCGTCCACCGAGTTGGTCTTCCTGCACCACCGGGAAATTACTCGAGGGGGAAGCGCGACAAAGAAAATTCAACTCACTCGGCATTCGTCTCCGGCGTGGGGAGGTCCCCGATGGTGGTGAGGGTCAGCGTGGACCAGTACAGCGAGCCGAGGTACTTCCTGGTGAGGGTGGCGTAGTCGCCGGGACGGTACGGATAGACCCAGTCGCCCTGGAGACGTCGGCCAGGTTAACCGCGACCCGGAGCTGACTGTCAAGGAGTACGTTACCTGGAAGCCTTCGGCCTCGGAGAGGAGGAAGTAGAAGCAGCCGAACCAGTGGGCCAAGATGAGGAGGATGTGTATGAGGTTGACGACGCGCCACAGGTTGGGCCACACCGTGCGCGACTCCACCATGTAGTAGTAGTTGACGGCGCGGTAGACCTTGAGGAACCTGGGGCACCGGAGGAGCGGCTGCGCCCCCAGCCGGATCTGGAGCAGGTCGAGGGGGCAGAGGGCGGCCAGGTCGAAGAGGAAGGCACGCGAGCGCAAGTAGTGGCAGGCCAGCTTCTTGGAGTCGTACACCATGAGGCCCTGCTCCAGGTAGCCGGTCCTCAGCTGCACCAACAAGTCCAGAAGGAACACCAGGTCGCTCAGGGAATCACAGCTCAGCCAAAAGTTCGAGACCATCGTCTGGAGCTCGGGGAAGCTCTGCCGAACGATCAAAGTCCACATGTTGTAAAGCACGCAAACGGTCAGCACCAGGAGCCAGTAGAAGTAGAAGTTCTCGTCGGGGTTGACGACGGTGCGGGGCTGCTTGCGCGGGCGACGTCGCCGCCGAGGCGCCGAATGGGAGTCGCCGCCGACGCCCTCGCTGCCGGTGTCCTCGACCGTCTCCTGGGTCTCGGGGATCTGTCGCGAGGAGAAGCGCTTCAGGAAGGAGTCTTCACGCTTCAGAGGAGGTTTCTGCCGGAAGAAAACGCGCTTAACGACAGGGAATTCGACTTTTCCCATCGATTACCTTCTGCATTGCAGACGAAATTTGCACCGTTGTCCTCAATTTCATCCATCGTTGGTTGGATTTCGTCCTGGAACGGGAAAAGGACGATCAGCGAGGGCGCAACCGGGACACCACTGACACAATGCTCAAAAAACATCGAGAGTATAGACTTACGTTACTGATAAATAACACAACGATTTACTCAGGACAGAAGTGAAGTGAACAACTATCTCTCTATCGAACAAGTTGTATTTTGCAACCCCTAAAAGTACGAACAGGCACGGCCGAGGCCGGTTCGAGGGTGCATCCGGGGGTCTGCACCTCGAGTCGACCTCTCGGTGATCCACTAACAAAACATGCAAAATACAACCCCTAACGAACTCTACAACAAATCGGACGGGTCCGGGGCGTAGTGCACCCCCGATCCGTCGTCGCACACCGATTATGATAAATAACAATACAGAGAGACAGTCTAGAAAAATTACAGCTCCTACAGAGTCTGCAAGGGAGATGAGACCACCAAACATCGAATAGAATCAACTGTAGGAAAGAATTACAAAATTGCACAGTGTTAGGAATGAACCTCTTGATTTTGCGCAGCGAGTGGTAGTACGCCATAACGGCTTTGAGGTTCTTCCAGCTCTGGGACGCCACTTTTCCGCCCTCATTCTCTCGGTGATGGTCGTCTTTGTCCTTCGTGCTTCTGCAAACATCATCGTCTACTCTAGTTTCTAATGGTCACATTCACGGTGCGAGGGGGCGCGTGATACAGTGCAAGGGGTACATCGATTCCGTTCCAGAACAATCAGAACATGACAATCTTTCGTCGGACAAGATTTTTTGATCTACTTTTTCTTTCGGTGCGAAAAACGACACAAAAATATTTTGAAGAATTTCTTGCCTGTCATATAGGAACCGTTTTAAAATCGAAAATATTTTTAGTTTTTTTGCGACTGCAACACATGCATTCTTCAACTTTTTTTTGAAACGTGATATTTCTTTAACATTGTGACAATATCTGCTGAACATATTTTAATTTTGACGTATGAAATGACGTAATTGATTTTATCGCTATTTAAATATTCTGCAATTTAATTTGGTTACGTTAAATCCAAACTAAACCGGCGAATTTTCAATTGGTCATATTTTACGTGCGTTTTTAAACTAAGCATCCGCTTTTGGACTACTTTTCCCCGTTCCTTCAACGCCGTGACAACATCCCGTGGACGTATTTTGACTGACACAAGTGACCTTGTCGCTCTTCAAGCAAACGTCGCGTCGATGATTTTCTTGCAAAAAAGAAACATTTGCCTCTCGAATTGTCAGTGAGTTGTCGTCCCCCATGTTTTTTTATTGAGAATTTTATTTTAAACAAGTTCTATTCGGAGAAAATCCTGTCGCGATTGTTATCGTCGTGGGTAATAAAGTGTAAAATAAAGTTAGATTGGATCTGTCATGTGACGGATGAAATTTGAAAGATCCGGAGACCCGATCGGAGCGGTCCGTCCGGAAGAGATGGCGATCCGGAGCCGGGCTTAATTAATTTTTTGAAATTCTCCGTCCCCGACGCGAAGTTGCCGGTGAGTTCCTCCCTGCGCCGCCAACCCGACCTGGCAGGACATTTATCTCTTCTGGAGAGGCGGCGGCCTGCGCCTCGGAGATAATTACGTTGAAGGTGGATAATATTTTCCAGTACTTATCGATTTTCCCACCGAATTACCACATACTTGCCTCGCGGGACGTCCTAAATGAAACTCGCCCGGAGGATTTACGACGGCAATCGCTCACCTCGCCGCGGCCTCCACCGAAAGAAATTTTCATAATGCCACCCCCGCCGAAACGGAAGTTTCGCCGCCCTCGCCGTTTTGTTTACGTTGTCGCGGCATCCAGTCAGGCGGTGATCGACTGTCGGGGGTGGATTCCCACAAAGGGATCAAAGGGAATTGGGCACAATCAAAGGGGAAACGGTGACAGCCACGATCAGAGGTGGGATCGACTGGCACGGATTTATTTTTTACTCGAGTTACTCTTTTTTTACCGTCCAGACGGTCGCATTTTCCGGGGTTGGTGAGACGAAGCGCTATCGCGATAAGGAATGGTCGCCATTTGTTAGGGGTATCAGGGACAAGTGTGGTGGAAGTGCAGCATTTACTCTCTGCGATTTATTTTCTTATTCGGGTCGGTCGTTGCGCGATCCGGACCATCGCTCATGTCTTGTGAAAATTCGGGGGTTAACGTCGGACCAGGGAAAATATGGGCCAGATGGGGGAGGTTTTATTGTGGCCGAGTGGTTATCTCATATTGACGACTTGGGCATTTTTTACCCTTTTGCTTTGGTGGATGTTTTATTGCGGCGGAAATTGCACATTTACGAAGCCACCCTTAACTTGCTATACCCGATGAAACCCCAAAAACAAATTTTTATTGTCATACCTTTGTTATTATCCCTAATTTGCATTCTCTTTTTAAAAATATTTAGTTATTTAGTGATCTTTACGTGATTTTCGGGGGATGGTTTCCTATTGCATAAAGGGTGCGCGCTAAGAAGTATGGTGGAGCTCAATGCACACAGCTAAAATTTTTATCCTTCCTTAAAATAGTAAGATTTAACAGTGTAAATCAGCCTTTTCATGACGTCGCTACGATCTATCACGTGAACACCTCGTGACTACTCCGCTGGTTCGCTGCACCAGCTATAGATATTGTGAGGAATATTTTATCAGAGAAGTAATTGTAACAAGTGACTTCGCTCTTTTGCATATCAAATGCAAATTAAAAATGCATTACTAGTGGAAACATGGACAAATGCGGGATGCACCGAGTGCAATCCTGCATAATACACCAGACGCAGTTCGCAAATTTTCTTTCGCGGAAAACAAGACGACAAAAACACCGTTGTTAATCCGAGACACTAGACTAAACTGTCGTTGCGAAAATGAAACTTTTCCCGAGGCTGAGTCTGCATTTTTAATTTATTGTCCCCCTCACGGGACATAAACTGCGAAATTTACGACCCCCGAAACCTATGTAAAAATGTGACGTGTCGATCTACCCTGCCTGTTTCACGAAAAACCCTCCGAAATTAACGATTCGATTACCGAGAGCGTCTCCACTCTTAGTCCGGATCGGCGTCATCGAGCTCGGTTTCCGGTGGACTCCGGGCGTTTTAAATATCGTCGAGGGGTAGTTTTACTCGTCGACGAACACCCCGTCAATAAATAATATGCGACGATAAATGGAATTTCGCAATAAACTGGTGAAAGGTGTGGTGTAAGCGCACTCGGGACGGTCCCGTCGAGAGATTATAATTGACCCACCCCCAAGTGGCGGCGTTTTTTATGGCCGCTCTTAAAAATCTCTCGATTCTGCGGGGATTAAATTTTGTCTTTGGAGGTCCTCGGGGATGCCTCGTTTGCTGAGAGGGTAGTTAAAGGGTTGTTGTCTCGTATGAACGACACTCTCTTTCAATTGTTTGAAAATTTTCTTTGAACTCTGAGGGGCTGGTGAAGCACCGACGCGTCAACAACACGTGCAGAAATATACACGGTGGCCACTAAAACTACCACAGAAGATCTAATTTCTATGTACTCACTCGAATCAGAATTTTGATTTTTACGTTTATTGTGCGACAGGTTTGTTACATACAGGGTGGCGCAGCATTATGTTACAAGTCGAGAGTTTTTGGATTGTCGTTTTGAACACTTCTCGACTACCACTACTACGTCATTTTTATTTGGTCACCGGGTCGCATGCCGAAGTATACAGGGTGAACCACGCGTCAACAATACTTGTAGAAATATACACGGTGCCCACTAAAACTACCACAAAAGATCTAGGTAGTCTAGATTCAGAATTTTGATTTTCACGTTTGTGCGCCAGGTTTGTTATATACAGGGTGGCGCTGCATTATGTCACAAGAGTTTTTGGATTGTCGTTTTTAACCCCTTTCATCTACTGCTATTTGTCTACGTAATTTTTTTTTTGGTCACCTGGTCGCGTGCCGGAAGCGAAGTATACAGGGTGAACCACGCGTGAACAAGACTTGTAGAAATATACACGGTGCCCACTAAAACTACCACAAAAGATCTAGGTAGTCTAGATTTAGAATTTTGATTTTCACGTTTGTGCGCCAGGTTTGTTATATACAGGGTGGCGCTGCATCATGTCAAGAGTTTTTGGATTGTCGTTTTTCACCCTTTCCATCTACTGCTATTTGTCTACGTAATTTTCTTTGGTCACCGGGTCGCGTGCCGGAAGCGAAGTATACAGGGTGAACCACGCGTCAACAATACTTGTAGAAATATACACGGTGCCCACTAAAACTACCACAAAAGATCTAGGTAGTCTAGATTCAGAATTTTGATTTTCACGTTTGTGCGCCAGGTTTGTTATATACAGGGTGGCGCTGCATTATGTCACAAGAGTTTTTGGATTGTCGTTTTTAACCCTTTCCATCTACTGCTATTTGTCTACGTAATTTTTTGCGAAGTATACAGGGTGAACCACGCGTCAACAAGACTTGTAGAAATATACACGGTGTCCACTAAAACTGCCACAAAAGATCTAGGTAGTCTAGATTCAGAATTTTGATTTTCACGTTTGTGCGCCAGGTTTGTTATATACAGGGTGGCGCTGCATTATGTCACAAGAGTTTTTGGATTGTCGGTTTTAACCCGTTCTATCTACTGCTATTTGTCTACGTAATTTTTTTTGGTCACCGGGTCGCGTGTCGGGAGCGAAGTATACAGGGTGAACCTCCATATTGTGATTTTTACCTTTGACTCGGACTCTTGCAGTCTGATTCGTTGGCGTTGGAGCTGTCGTCTTCTTCGCGACTGGTATTTTGCGATCTGGGCGACTGTAATGGTGTGTTTGCGTCATCTGAGCTGCCATCGTCCGCCATCAATCTGTTATTGCCGGCATTGCGAATGTTTCCGCCGCTCGGCGGGTCAATCTGCAAAACGAAAAACCAATCGTCAGCATGAGCATCACGTGAACAAGGTGAAGATTTCGTTTGGGAGTTGTTGGTGTGGCGCGGGTGATTTACCGGATGAGTTGGAAGACAAGACGGCGCCACCGGAGCGCCCCCTATCGGAATTAACTTATCTCCGGGTCATTTGTTTCCGGTGTGCGAATCGATCGACGTCCTGCTGCGCCATCAATTAGGTTACGCCGCGTAAATAGCGATGTTTATTTGCGTCGAGTCATAACAGTCGGGTGTTATGTGGGTTTTACGACCGAATAACACGTGTTTCGGCAACTGTTAAGTGTTATTGTCGCGTAAATACGTGTTTCGAGGGCTCACTCGAATCAATCAGCGAGCGGAATTTTTGTCGTCGGTGATTAGACCGCACGATCTGCGTCACGTGACGGTTAGCGGTGACGGGAACAACTGAAGCGTTGCGGCTAGGTTTTGGGTGTCAAACAGGGGTGGCGATTGGTTTCGGGGTTGTTTATGGTTCGTGCCAGGGGTTGGTGTCGTTTTCAATGTAGGAGGTGTCGTAAATAACTTGCAATGAAATAAAACAGGCAGTTTTCGCGGGGAAGTGTTTATTTTCGGTTTCATATAAAATGCATTGTATAAACAACGTCAATAAAAAGCTGTCGGTTAATAATCATAAATTTATGACGTTAACCGGAACAGCTCGCAATAAACCCTTGGAAATTGAGTTCGTAAAAAATTCACACGGCTTGTCATATGTGTAGCGTTTTGACGTTTCGTGTTAATATTTAAGTAATAAGTATATAGAATGCTTGTCACAAAAATGTTTTATAAAAAAACAAACTTGAATAAATGACCTTGGATTTGTAAAAAAGCTAAAAGTGCAAGGGATGGAGGGCGGGGGGCTGCGAAGCTTTGACGGGAAGATTTGGGATGGGTCCGATGAGGTAGGCGCAGAAGGAAGGTGGTAGGGTGTCCTGAGGGGTGAGAACGGTCCCAGCATTCGCCTTATCTTCATATCAAGATGTGGCGGCGTGGAAAAACCCTTGAAAAAAACCTGCCTCAGGTCAGGCGCGGGCCTGGGATTCGAACTCGGTACCTCTCCGTTGCAAATCGGCGCGTCAAGCGCTTGGCCACAGTGTTCTTTTTGGATTAGTTATAGTTAAGTCGTTAAATAGTGACAGTGTCAAGGTAGAAGATTGCATCAACCTGACAGTTCGACGAATCGCGAACCACTTAAATTGCCCTCAAAGAAAATCTCTTTTTAAGCACTTTTGGATTCCCCGCATAACTCCGGCTAATAAAGCTCCCCGTTAATCCGGAAGCTTATTAAGAGCTTAAGCAGCAAAACTAAACTCAAGGAACACTCCTCGAGGTCGCTACGTGAGTTCTCCGGTCGATTCGTGGAGCACAATTAATTAGGGGTCGCATCCCCCGTTTTCCCAACCGCTCGCGACGTCTCGTCGAAAGTCGATTTTTCCGCGTGTTATCGTCCAGCATCGCGTGTCAAAGGGGCCGACTTACATCCCCCATAACAACATCGAGATCGCGATATCCCGGCTTCCGCATCATCCCTTTCCGGAATGGTGATTTATAAAGTGCGCCGTCAATTTGCGTCTGATCCGTTTTGGTCGGCCGATGAGATTTATGAGCCGTACACGAAACGCGTTCCCGCAAAAAAAAATATATAAAATTGTGCGTGAGGGGGAAACTCACCACTCACCAGGGGTTGGGCGAACGTGACTTTGGGAGAAGCCATAGCGTGGAGCTCCAGTAAGAGGCACTTCCGAGACTGCACCTTTTCAATAATTGCACCAATCGATGGGATATGAATTAGTGAGGGTGATCGATCATCCCCCAAGAACTCAATTCTTGTACCGTACTGTTGTATAATTCAGGGTGGATTGATTTGCATCGAGCGCGCCTTCAAATTAGTTTCGTTACGTTTTTAATCGTTTTGGAAATTTTTTGAAGGGTGGCCTTATTAAATTTAATGGCGGTCGTTTGTACCCCGGAAAGAGATCGCCCGAATTGTGGCTTTTAATGCGAATTTATTCGGCGAAAAAAAGAGACCTTCCAGCGGGGGTTGAAATGGAAATGAGGTCGTAAATCAACCGGTCCATTTACATATTAATGGCGACTCGAATTGTCCGTTAGGTAATAATAAATTCCCTGGAAGTGTAAGCCGATGCCGAAGAGATCAACCCCTAAAATAATTATCGAGGTGGTGCGCCCCCCCCCGGACTGTATCGTCCTTGGGGGTTCGGACGCGATGCAAGCGGTCCGATGGGGATCGATGTTGATGGGTAGTCGACGAACTAAATGGAATGTCGGGGGAGTCTTTTTATTTCATCCCTGTTAAAGTTAATTTCGTGTCTGTTTACCGGAGTGTCTTTTTTGCCGGCTCTCGACGGAAAGGGTGCGCCAGTGATGAGGTTAAGGGATTTTGCTTTCGAGATGTAAATCTCTTTTTCGTCTTCATTTCAACCCTTAAACGCTCCAAGAATCTAACGCGGCTGGTTCTCCCTTGTTCGGATTTAACTGACTTTTGTTTTTGCAAAACATTAACCCTGCCGGTTTGCTCACAATAACAGCCGAAATCGAAAAGTTGTTGTCTAGGTTAACAAGAGCACATCGTTGACGTTTCTTTGACATTTTCGCGAAAAATCTGGTAAATTCTTGCGAATATAAAATATTGCTCTTGTTTATTTCATAATTTTTTTCTGTTCGGATTTAACTGTCTATTGTTTTTTTTTTTGTATTTATTATTATTACAGAAAACAATTTTTGTGGAGCTCATCGCCGTCTGAAATCTGTTCATCCCCTTGTCGTTTTGTTCGGCATATTTTTATCCACTTTGCGAGGCCATCTTCATCAGCTCCCTTATTTGCTGGGCCCACCCTCGACACCATCACCGTAAACCCTCGACAAAAGTGCCACTGCAGAACGTCGTGAGGGGTGGTCCGGATCGATAAAAAAAATCCACGCGCGGGATCGAAGCGGTCGGACTACCCCAATCGAGATCGAATCGACCCCCTCGTCCGTTAAATGTCTCATTAGGGGTGGGTTATCCTTATCCCGATGTGACGTCAGCTCGACGGCTTTAACCTTATAAAAGTTTCAATAGTTGGGGGTATCGATTCATCGAAATCGAGAGCGGGCGGTGCTGGGGGTTGTTGTTCGGGACGTGCCAGGGACACAGCGAAGATTTCGTGGGGCCGGGGGTGGCTACTACCTTGAGACGAAATCCGAGCATGTTGGTGATCATTATTTTCGGTTGCGAGCGATACGCGATACGTACGAGGGCGAGAGCGGCGCGCAACGAACGAACGGAAGCGACGCCGCCGCCCGGTGGTGCATATCGAGCGCGGCGGGGGTGTTTTCGCGCTCAGGTGCGAACGCAGACTGACGGAATCCGATCGCAGGACGCGAAAACATTACCGATCGAATTAGCTAGTCCACGTGATCGATTCGCAACCCCTTCTGACGGTCTGCAAGCGACCCCTTATTAAATGGGTCGCTGGTTTAATTGTAGTCGACCGGTTTTCCGTGACCTACCCCGTCACCACGCTAAAAAAAATTATGACAAATGCAAACGAAACAAGATGGCAGGGATAACCACACAATATTAACATTAACTAAATCAGAACAAAAAGGACTGGTACGATGGGGAATGCGAATTAGGTGTAGTACGATGAACCCCATGAACCCCACGAACCCCATGAAACTCTTTCCTCCCCCCGCGCTGAAAAATTCATCGCTTGCTCCGGAAACACCACCGGCTTCTATTTTCGCCGGATCGAAGCGCACGTCACCTTGAATTCACCACGACCTCGGTCCGCCGCCCCGCCATTTTATTGTCTCTTCATTAATTAAAATTTTAATCAAGTAACTTTCCCCGAGACACCTCGGTTGTCGCGAAACGTCTCGGAGAATTTCGTCGGAAGCGCCTCTCGTGGGACAGGCACGGTTGAAATTTCCCAGAGATTAGAGCCGCCCCTAGGGTTCGTTCAGAAAAAAATCCTTCATGGAGCCCCCGGAGGCGGCGGGTCGGACCGGTCGTGAACGTTTTAATAAGAATCGTCGTCTCAACCGGGCGGGATTGATGGCCGCCCCCTTCACATCCACGATATTAATTGAAGTGGAAATGAAAGGTGACATGGAGCGTGTCGCACAAGGAACATTTCTCGTTGGTAAATAAGTTGGGACGGGCCCGCCGCCACCGCCGCCGCCGCCGATCTTGGCCTCGAACGAGATGAAAGAATCTCAGACAATTAAAAGTGACAGTTTCTAAACGTCACCCAGATATTATTATTATTATTACTACTGTTTCTGTGCCAACCGTACGAGTCAGTTAAAAGCGCTATAGCGAGGAACTCCCCCCTGATTAATTAACCACAATCCCGTGGACGCTTTTATGAATTTTTTGCCCCCGGCAGGGTCGATTTGTTTCGTTTTTTGCCATTTCGTTGGGGGCGCCGCCCCCGTCCGATACCATCATCATCTTTGCGGCGTCGGTGACGGCGGTCCCGCTTAAATAATAACCGTCCGAGTTTTTCCCCCGATCCCGTAGAATATCCACAATTTGAATACCAAATATCGCATCGATCCTGTTTCGTACCCCCCATCTGGTCCTCCCTTTTGTTCGGAAAATAGGTCAGCGTTTTCCGCGAGGGGGGGCGCTCTAAAAAAAGCCCACATCGGTCATCCCCCGTAATTACGTTTTCATCGAATCGAATTAACTCGGTGCGAAAGGGGGTGGGTCAACAAACAAAAAAATAATAACACAAACAATGTAACCGGGTGTCGCAGGAGAAAGTGCTTTTAAAGCTCCGTTATTAAATAAGTTAAGAGGAAAATTCCGTTAGACTCGTTAAATTTGTTTCGAAAGCCGTCCGCGCCGAGCTTTTCCGAGCTTTATTTTTAATATCATTAAAACAATTCCACCTAACGACGGAATAAAAGTGTAAAGTGTGCTGTTTCGTTACGGTGGAACCGCACGTTGGGGGCTGGGGGCGGCGGGTGAAGTCGCCATCTTGCACTCGACTAGATGAAACGGAAAGCTCGAGGGGGCAGTGGCGTAGACAGGAGTGAAGCTTTTCGCGGAACAGTTCTCGCATCGAAAACGCACCCATATGTCTTTTCGAATTTTTCCGTCGGCTGCGCCACTGCAGTGGGGGCGGTTTCGAAATTATAACGTCGGGTTCGGTGTTGACAGATGCCACACAAAACGTCGACTTAGTTTCACCTAATGCAATAACGAGGGCGGGAAAGAAAAGAACAGGGAGGACGGTCCGTCCTGTGGGAATTCGTGCGCCCCGCGTTGTTTGTTCTAGGGGATGACCTAAAACAAAAGTTGATAAAATCCTTGGGATGACATGAAACTCGGCGAAATCCTCGTGATTACTTTTTCAATAATCTGATGCAACCCAATTTTCGTCTCTCGACGGAAACAATACGACGAGATTTACGGGAGGGTGCGATTTGCGCAATTAAGGCCTTACAGCAATTTATCGCGTCGGATGAGAGTTTCAACACCAAGCGTGCGAGATTAATGTGTTTTATCTTTTTTTTTTATCGAAGTCAGTTCGGGGTAAAACGTGTGGGACTGTCTCAGCGGGGGTGCGTTTCACTCCGATTTTTTTCCCAGGCGACACCTTCAAAACAATTGTAATCCGGAAAGTGCGAACGTTCTCTCTTCATAATCCGGTTGATCTGTTGTGAAACTACCCCTAATGGGATTGAGAGTCGTGATTTTTAAGGGTGGGATTGTGCGGTTGAGCGGCGATAAAATTCAGATGGGGTGTTTGTTTACGTTTGTCGTTAAATATTTTTCGATGGGAGAGCAGCACCGGTGCTTTAGCGAAAGGGTGGGGGTTGGAGTTGTTTTCTCGCGGAAATTGATTCTGGAAAATATCAACGTGATAAAGGGAAATCCCGTTTGAAGGTTCAGAAATGTATCTTTATTGAAAGCGAATTGTGTCGTAAATCTCGTAAAAAAATACGTTTTATTTACGTTGCTTTTAAGATGTTGGACGTTGTGCTTATCTTTAGGACGGCGGAAAATAGGCGTGGGAGAAATGTCACGATTTAAAAAAAAAGAAAACTGGAGATGTGTCGGGAAATGAGTTCCAGGAAAGGAACTGTGTGGGAAATGTTTCAACAGAATGACGCGCGCTCGAACACGACTGAATTCACTCGGTGAGACGATTATGAGCTGCTTAGTACAGAATGAATAATTTTATCTATGACCATTTCATAATAAGTTTATTATTTACGTAACTATAGATACATTATGCTATTCATAAATTACACCCGTGACTTATTATAATATAAGTGACTTATTATAATATAAGTCACAGATCTTATACGTTTATTATTTACGTAACTATAGATACATCATACTAGTCCTAAATTACACCCGTGACTTATTATAAGTCACTTGTGATTTATCATAAGTCACAGATCTTAAAAATTTTGTAAGCTTAGTGTTTTATGAAAAAAGTCGTAGGTCGTAGATAAAACGTCGTATTTAACTCGCGAATAATGCCTATAATTCACTCTGGTGATTAAAAAACTCGCCTGCAGCTCGTTTTTTAACTTTCACCCTCGTGGATTATGATAGGTCTTATTAAGTCGTCAAATAATATACTATAAGTTTCGAAAAAAAAAAACAAACGAGACGAAGTCATGGCAGACAAACGAGCTGAAAAAGATTTTTAGTCGAGGGTACAATTTTCACGGAAATTATTCTTGCAAGAGAATAAAAAGTCTTACGGCGCGTCAGGGTATAAAATTGTAATTATGTAAATTGCACAAGACGGGAAAGTTTTTTTCCTCATTAAGAATGAAAGCGTTAAATGTTTCAAAATGTTAATTCAAAATTATATTTTTTGTTCTGTTTAACGTAAGTCGCTATCCAGGAAAATTTTTGTAATAAATAATAATTAAAGTAAATATATGTAATCCATTTTGTTTATTTAAAAATGATTTCGGTGTCAAATGACAACAAAGAAGTGATATAAAAAATAAATGATATACAAATATACACTGTTTATAAATGAAAGTGGGATCCTAGTAGGCGTTGAAAGTTTGCCGACTCTTTCAACAGAAAGTATTATCTACGATATGCAACCCTCAGAACAATTGGTTTTACTGGTTGCCTAGCTTGACAAAATTGATGCTTTACAAAGAAAATGAAATAAAAAATAAAATAAAAATAATGAAATGCGTTATTGATAGGTCTCAACACTCTCAACAAATTACGTATTTATTGTACACTTAAGAAGAAGATAAATAATATCAGTGACTTAGTTAAAAAAGTAACAATGAAAATTAAAGAAATGGCTCGAAGTGTCCTCCATTTTGCTCTGAACATCTTCTCATTCTCACTTTCTTATTTTCAAAAATATTTATTTTGTAACATCTGATCATTGATATTACGACAACAGATGGTAATCTCTTCTATTAATTCATTTAAATTATTCATTTGTGGTTTATACACTTCGTTTTTCAAGTAGCCGAACACAGAAAAATCTAAGGGAGTTAAGTCCGGCGAACGCGGAGGCCATACCGTATTTGTACCTCTACTTATGATACGATCACCGAAAAAGTCACTCAAATACTGGAGATTTGCACGAGTTGTATGAGGTGTCGCACCATCTTGCTGAAAATAACCGTGTTGAAGCTCTTCGTCATCTAACTGGTTAATGAATTCATCCAAAATTAATTCCCTGTATCTCTCAGCATTAGTAGTTTGAGAGAAAAATACAGGACTAATAGGTCTTCTGCGCGAAACTACAATCCATACGTCAACTTTCATTGGCTTCAACGAACACAAGAGGATTTTCAGAATTCCAAAAGCGAATATTTTGTGAATTTACATATTCTAAAACCACGCTTCATCTGAGAAGAAACCCAAGAGTAACAATTTGTCATTATTGAGATTATTCTGAAACCAGTTACAATAATTTTAGGGGCTTTCAGGATCATCAGGAAGGAGCTCTTGTACAGTTGTTACTTTGTATGGATGTAAATGTAAGTCCTGCACAAAGCAGGACTTCGAGAAAGCGAAAATGAGGTTAAGTTGACTTTGTGTTGACAGCTTGTGAATATTTGACAGTTTGCAATTAGTATTTCATGAATTTAAACGAGGTGGCAAATCTATCTGCGATCTTACATTCTTTTATAGACAGTCTGTATCTTGCTGCGACATTTTTGGTGTCTTGAAGTTCCAATAGTAATTTTTTTATTTCTGAATCTAGAACTGTTTCTCAGTTTGTGTATTGATTGCTTGTGCAGGTCAGGATGCACTCCAGACGCCTCCTCCCCTCGGCCGAACCACCCTCGAGGGCGCAACGTTTAAGTCTGCAAAAATGTTTCTCGTATTTGAATCATCGTCAAAGCGACCCTCTCGGCGTTGTTTGATTAACCCAAATTTGTCAATGGTTTTGTTGCTTTACGACTGCGAAGATAATCTCGGCGGTGGTGATTGCATTAATTGCGCCTGCCCCTTCCAACCCTTTCGGACAATTTTGCCAGCTGCGTCGCTCCGGCATACCGTTGATATTTTCCGGAAAAACCTTAATTTCGGCGCGTTCAAATCCGGGTCCGGGCCTGAAGGTGTTGAACAGGCGCGATTTCCATTTTCCAATTATAAATCGAAACCGGTGGGGCGCACATATGGAGATTTAATGAGCGCGTTGCGGCAAATGGAAGGATTACGACGGAGGGTCAGGACCTGGATCGCTCCACCCATTAATCTCAATTATGTATTTTTTCTGACGTTTCGAGATTTATCTTTGCGTAAGCCGTCTCGATCCCGTATCAATCCCGCGTGCGATTCAGGACCTATCGATTTTCCTGAGGGGGGAACTGTAAGTCTCGAGAGGAGGCAACTGATACCCAGGCGGTGGAGGTGAAGTGCAAAGTCTTGGCCAACACCGGGATTTATCGTGGGGGTTGTTGGCGGGGGCGGCTGGAGCGCCCCTGACCTGGGGGGAGGTCGACGATGTCGCGGTCACCTCTTCGACGGTGTATCGGCAGGAATATTACGTAGACCAGGCGCCAGTGAATGGAGAGCCCGGCCGTTGTCATGGAGACATTCATCGGCTCGACGGCTCTGCCACGTCTCGGCTCTCCTCCGGTGAGAAAGGTGCACCAGGACGCGACCCCGGCGGAGGCGATCCCTCCTGACGGAGGCTGGTGCATTTTTAATATGGTCTATCACGCCTGGTACCCTTCTGGGAGTGTCATCATCATCAAAAAGTTGTCACCGATGGTGCCATCTCAGTGATTGTGGTTGGTTCACAATACAGCATATCTTCGTCTGTCTTTAGCTGTGTGTATAAGTCTTTCCTTGTTCAGCCCACTCTGGTTTCATCCAGGATGTCCTTCATCTTCCTCTGCAGCACGTTCTCCTTCAATCTTGCCTTCAATTAAGTTGAGAGTCGATTGTGAACGCACCACTCGTCAGTCTTCAGAGTAGAAACGCAAAAAGTGAGGTTAGATTTAAACAGCTTGCATTAGAGATAGATCTTTGCAGTCAAAATCTTATTAGGAAAAGCACAGGTGTTGCTATTTCTTATGTTTTGATGGAACCGGTGCTGCAGAAGGCGGTGATAAATGGTGGCTTCGGCGTGTTGTTTGTGATTGTTTTTAACAATCGATCACCACGTCTTTAAAGAAAAATACGTTTCTTAAAAAAAATCTCCAAAGAAATTTGTCGCAGCGATATTTCATCAGAGAAACCTTCAAAACTGATTGGTTATCGCTATTTTGTATTGATGCAGATAGACCGTCGTTTCGGCTGATCAAAACCGCGTGCGGTGTCGGGGGCGGCGTGGTGCAGGTGAGAAATTAGTCGATTAACAAGCGCCAAACGAGATGCAAGGAAAGCTCTGGGGGGTGCTACGACGTTCAACTATTCGTCATGACGAGACGGCAAATGATCCACGCCGCCGCGTGCGGCGTTTCTTTCATTTCTCCACGTACGCCGCCGCCAGAAAACCCCCTTAGACATCAAACAACCGGATGAAAGTCGAGATTCCGGTGAATGGAATGACCACGCCTGGGTCATCGGTCTTGCAAGATTTTATCGGTTCCGGGGGTGGCTAATCTGGTAGAAAGGATTTCTCTTTTGATTTTGATCGCACGTAAGCACGACTGTCGGAGCGTGCTCGATGATTAAAAGTCGAGTTTGTTGTTGGGGGTTGTTTTCGCGGAGACATCAATTCGGGGGTGTAACTAGCTCGAGGGACATAAATTTCGTTTTCAGCACGGAAATGTGTGTCAGGTAATCTCACGACCGAATTTGAAACAGATTTGGTTGGAAAAGGACCAACGAGGGAGGGTTCGGGGGTGGTTTCAGTCGTGCGGCACATATCGACTCGTTTAACTAATTAATTAAAGCGAACTGTTTAATTTGGTATCGAATTGTCTTTGTTTTTTGATCGGGGAGGGTTGTTTTAAGGAGAAGAGACAGAGAGAGCGGAAAATTTCGTCGAGCAAGAAGTGCTAGTGCTATAAATCGTGCAGGGTAGTTGATAAAGGGGAAATTGAAACAAGGGTCTGATGTCTGCGTTCACAATTTTTTCCTTAACAGGTAAAATGGGAACGAAATACGAAAGTGAAATTTTTGTTAAACATAAAGTCGAAGGGGAAGAAAGCAAAAAAGAAGAAAGAAAGCAATTGTGAAAATATTTTGTTTCGTAGAACACGCTATTTGGCTGCAATATTATTTGTTAAGTACCGAGCGCTGTGGCCAAGCGCTAAGCGCGCCGCCTTGCATTCGGGAGGTACCGGGTTCAAATCCCACTGCAGCCTGAGGTGTTTTTCTGGGATTTTTCCACACCACCACATCTTGATATGAGTATACGTCTCATATCAAAGATAAGGAGAATACTGGGTCAGTACTCACCCATCAGTACACCTCTACCACCTTCCATCCGCACCCATCCAGAATCTTCGAGTTATCGTGGGTGAAACGGCGAGGAAAGCCTCAGCAGCCCGCCGCTTTTTTTACTTGTGAAGTTGGTTTGGCAAGAGATACATGAGAATGAAAACTGGTCGATATCTTTGTTGTCTGGCGAGAAAGATAAAACACAAGAGAGAAGTAAGAAACAGCTTCAGTCAGAGATAATCACAAGTAACAGCCTCCAAAACGTGTGAGATATCACTTGATTGTTGTCTTTTGAGGACAGCTCTAATCGCATTTGATCTAAATAGACAACGCGTAATTCGGTACAATCCTCATTGCCTCTGGTCAGGAAGATATCCGATTTCTCACAATGCCACGTCGTAGCACCGACCGCATAATCTCTTTGTTCCATTGAAGCGGTCGCACGTTTAGCGAATAACAATCCCGCCAGAGGGCGAGCAATTAATCCGTGGCGCCCGTACACGACCCAGGTAATTGGAAGACGTCGCCTCGGAGGGCGCCCCGGGAAATTTTCCACGTCATTAGATTACCATCACCAGCACAGCATCACCCCCGGACACGCCGTGCATGCCGATCGGGCGGCGGAATGTGTGCGGAGGCACTTCCGGATCGCGCTTCCGCCATTGTCGGTGGTGTAATTAAGGGGGGTGCAGCACGGTTAGTATTGCGTCGGACGTGCGGTACATTTTTGCGCGAGGGGCAGTGAATCATTCCCCTGTCGGAATCTCTCGGCTGGGACGTAATTTGACGAGGGTGCAGGGAAGGCCCACGAACGGGACCAGACGAGCCGTGAATCCGGACGGTAATGTCGGCGCTCCGGATGATCCGGATCGTCGACTTTAAACAGGATGTGACTGAAGAGGGAATTTGGGATGGTTACGGGAGAGGATGGGCCGGTTAGGGACAGAGGTGGAGGATAGAAATTAGGGTGGAGGATACGAAAGTTGCCGTCTTTAATTTTGATCAGAAGAAGAGATATTTCAAAATCGAAAGCTGTGGATGCGCCAGGAAGGAGAAGAAATGTTGAAATGGCTTTCTGATCTGATTAGTTTGGATGATTTTATTGCAGACAAATTAAAAAAGAGATTCGTAGGATTTTATGCCTAACAGCGGTTATAAAAATATCAGTTGTCAAAATGGTGGATGCGCTGGAGCATAACATAAAGAAATACATCAGTGTCTTGGTTAGTTAATAAGAGGATTGCAAGGGAATTGAAAAAATGACAAATTGTCATTTGTAAAAAAAATGGTGGATGCGCGAAAATTCTCAAAAATACATATTTCAATGTTTTTTGTTCAGGAAGTAGGTTTAAAGAGTCACTATGGAAAGATCCATTTTTTTTAACTCTCAAACTAACAGTAAATCAATGTAGATGTTGTTTGTAAATATGGTGGATGCGCCGGAAGAATTTTTAAAAATGATTGAAATGTCAATTTTATTTGCAAAGCAAATAAAACTTAAATATTACATCGAAGGAATGAGAAATTGTTATTTGTAGAAATGGTGGATGCGTCGAGAAAAATTCCCAAAAATATTTTCTGACCCAGGGAAAATTTCCTAAATTATTTCAATGCTTCTTTTATGTAAGAAGTAGGTTTAAAAGTCTCTATGGAAAGATGCATTCTTTTTACCCCTAAAACTAACAGTAAATAAATTTATATGTGATTTGTAAATTATGTATGGTGGATGCGCCGGGCGAATTTTCAAAAAAAAATATTTAGATGTCAATTTTATTTGCAAACTAAAATTAACTTAAGGATTATATCATGTTTATATTGAAAGAATTGGAAATTGTTATTTGTAAAAATGGTGGATCTGTCGAAAAATATTTCTAAAAATATTTTTGTATCAGGAAATAATTGAAGCAAATATATGGGTATTTCAATTATTTCACGGAGGAAATGAGATACCAAAACAGCGAAACACGGAAGGAAAACTGCAAGTTTGCGTTTTTAATATTGAGCTTGACAATGACAGATTTTGAATGAGTGGATGCGCTGGGATTATATCAAAAAGACGGCAAAGATCGTAGGTTGTAGAGGTTGCGTTTAAATAAACAAGAATGAATGGTGGATGCGCAAAGCGCAGATCTCTGTCTTTATTATTGGTAATAAAGAATAATGGACGAGTATGAATCAAGATAAATAAGATTTAAAAAAATTGCCGAAGTAATTCTGATAATTTTTTACGATTTGTTTTTTCAACAGTAATTTTGCAATGTATCGTATCTGTCGATATCTTTGTGATCTGGTAAGGTGAGTAAGAGAACATGTAGAAAATACTCGAAAACTATCTTTAATAATAATCACGAAAGCTACAAATTCTTTTTACCTCTAAAACTAACAGTAAATAAATTTACATTTTCTTTGTAATATGGTGGATGCGCTGGACGAATTTTTAAAAAATATTTAAATGTCAATTTTATTTGTAAAGTAAGTAAAACTTAAAGATAACATTGAAGGAATGAGAAATTGCTATTTGTAAAAATGGTGGATGCGTTGAGAAAGATTCCCAAAAATATTTGCTGACTCCCAGGGAAATTTCCAAAATGATTTCAATGCTTCTTTCATGTAAAAAGTAGGTTTAAAAAGTCGCTGCGGAAAGGTGGATGCTTTTTACCCCTAAAATTAACAGTAAATACATTTACATGTGATTTGGAAATATGGTGGATGCGCCGGACGAATTCTCGAAAAATATTTAGATGTTAATTTTATTTGCACACTAAATTTAACTGAAAGATTATTTCATGATTATATTCAAAGAATTGGAACTTGTTATTTGTAAAAATGGTGGATTTGTCGAAAAAGATTTCTAAAAATATTTTTGCGCAAGCAAATAATTAAAGCAAATCTGGATATCTCAATTATTTCAGGGAGGAAGTGAGACACCAAAACAGCGAAAGAGAGAAGGAAAACTGCGTTTTTAATATTGAGCTTG
Organism: Tenebrio molitor; assembly: GCF_963966145.1. NCBI lineage: Eukaryota > Metazoa > Arthropoda > Insecta > Coleoptera > Tenebrionidae > Tenebrio > Tenebrio molitor. The sequence continues at coordinate 3,109,961 of NC_091049.1, forward strand.
ACTACAACAGATTTTGAATGAGTGGATGCGCTAGGATTATACAGGGTGGTCCCGATATAACCTGCCAGAAGAAATCCAGTAATAGGTAACGATGAGTAGAACTCATACACAAAAAAAGTTTCTAATAAAAGTCTTTTCGTTTTCGAGATAAAAATAATTGAAAATTTGGTCAAAATTTGCTGTACGCTAATGAGTTAATCGGTTTTAAAAAGGTAATTCTGGTTACTTGGCTGCAACACCTATGACATTTGTCAAGTTTAATTTTAAATATGCGAATCCTTCAAAATAGTTATTAAATTCACGAAACAAGAATACGCCGATTGCATTTACTCTATGGCGAAACACGTGGTAATTCAAGACCGGCAAGGCTACCATACGGCGAGCGTTTTCCTGAAGGAGTCCTTCCCTCTCGTTGTACTTTTGTGGAGCTACATCTGCATTTATGTGAGGTTGGTTCTGACTGATTCCAATACGATGGCGTCCCCGATCCTCCATTTAACCCCTCTGGATTTTAATTTTTGGGGCCACACGAAAGATTTGGTATACGAAGTTGAAATAAATACAAAAAGCCAACTCCAGAAACGCGTAACAGACGCCGTGAACCAGATTCATAAAAACCCAGAAATGCTGAATTCTGTTTATGAAAATTGGTACCAGCGTACTCAAATGTGCTTAAATGCCAACGGAAGGCACACAGAACATTTATTATAAAATAATGTTTCTAGTCTAGTTTACCTTTCATTAGTTAGTAGATATTCTCAGTTAGAGTTGAAAGTACGAATATGTAAAGTGTAAATAAATTTATTCAATACATTATTTTGGCTATTTAACCACAATTAAGACGATACTCTTATTACACAGTTCTTCCACAATTTTGCACACACTACCTCTACATTTATTTACACATTGAGGAACACCACTTTATTTATTACTCATTCATCTCAGTCTACAAAATCAGCTTTTGTACCTAAATAAGCTGGTGAATTAACGCACACAGTGTACAGCGTTTTCAATAAATGTCATTAATTTGATTTAATTTGTCAGATTTGAGATTTGTCATAAACGATACAGGTACCTATGTTGCTTAGATACTGTCATCCTTACAAACACCAACAATTAATTCCTGAGTAGGTACGTATTTTTGTGGTCAGCAGCGTCGAATGAGTGTGGATAGGGGTTAATTTATCCCCATTATTTTGGACCTAACGAAGGGGGGTTTTTTGGACTTGTTAGATCCTTCTAATGACCCAGAATTTTTTTGGCAGGTTATATCGGGACCACCCTGTATGTATCAAAAAGACGGCAAAGATCGTAGGTTGTAGAGGTTGCGTTGAAATGAAGAAGAATGAATGGTGGATGCGCTTAAGCGCAGATCTCTATGTTTATTATTGATAATAGAGAATATTAGGCGAGTATGAATCAAGACAAACAAAAAGTTTGCCTCATTTTATCTATCGAAAAAGAATGTAGAAAATGTTTGATTTGCGTATTGCGCAAAAATTATGGATGCGTTGATGGATTTTAGAAAGAGATTAGTTTTTATCTTCTCATCTGACAAAGAAGAAACTTGTTAATGGTAAAAATGGCAATCAAGGTGGGCAGGAGATTATAAGAATGTCTGTTGAATACTCATCGCGAAAATTCCCAAATAGATTTTCTCGCAACGAAACAAAAAATCTCTGTCTGCGACTTTAAATAAATTGTCATTTTGCTAAGTGAAGAATTTAAGACATTTTAATAATAATCATCAAAGCTGCAAATTGTTTTTACTTTTAAAACTAACAGTAAATAAATTTTCAGGTCTTTTGTAAATATGGTGGATGCGCCGGACGGTCTGTTTATAACGAACACGCCAAACCCTCTAGATGATTTTATTATTTAATTAAACAACCTAAAACCGCATACCTTCCCATTTTTCCAACCCTCCCCTCACCCCATCAAATTCCTTCCCATTCTTCCAATTTAACAATCTTCCGCAACCAATTAAACTCGAGCGTACAACGTTTGGCATTCCCAACAACCGAACACTATTCCGCCCGACCTAATTACCCCGGAGTGTCTCCCAAATATTTAATCAGCCGCCCTAATCGAGCCTCTTCAAATATGTATTTAGCGTAATGCCTTCTATTAAAAGTCACTTTCCTGCCTCCGAAACTTTTTTCCTCTTCTTCAGTTCATCACCTCACGACCCCGCACAATCGATACGGCGAAAGTTAAACGTTTTCCGATCGAACGCCCCCCAGATTCTCCCCGATCGAAACTGATCGCACTCAATCGGGCTAATGTTTTTAATTTTATTCCACCCCTGCAACGGATGGGTCCAGCCGCCCCATCGATCAGACCCTTCGGTTTCTTCGCCCCCGCCCGATAAGATATATTGGGGGCGGTCACATCGAACGTTCACGGGACGAGCGAAGCGTTGCAATCAGAGAGTGCACGGGCGGCGAATAACAAAAGACGCGGAGGATTAATTGTCGAAACAGAAGACGGGGGCGGTTGCAGTGAAGGACGATACGTTTGGCACGATTTCAACGTCGAGTTAAGGCGATTTACAAACATTCGGAATTAAAGCTCGACGGAAAATATCGCTGGAGTTTTTGAAATGTACGAAATGTTGAAAATATGGGGTTGCTAAAAAAATATGAGGGTGCACGTGTTGCAGAAAGTTTCCAGGAAAGGGTGCGGATTTTTAAGATTAATGGGTCAAATGGAAAAAGTGTGAAGGGTTGCGTTAAGGTCAACATGCAGTGTGAGAAAATGTATTTTTGGAAAATACAGGGTGTTTTTGAAATGCATGCAGAAATTTTAATCACGAGCTACTGGCTTCATGTAGAACATTTATTTTTTGAGCTACAATTTTTTTTAAATTGGTTTTAGTTTTCTACGTTGTCCTACAACCTCGTAGGTAAAATTTCAGCACATTTTAAAATACACCCTGTATATCAGGTTTTATAAAATGTACGCCAATACGAAGTAACCTATAGGGAAATATGCTTTAAAACAAGAAACCGCATTGGTGTACGTTTTATAAAATATGATATACAGGGTGTATTTTTAAAATGTGCCGAAATTTGACCTACAAGGTTGTTTGACAACGTAGAAGACTAAAAGCAATGAAAAAAAAAACAGAATGTGTCGTAAAGACGCACGATAGAAGTGAAACTTTTGTATTACAGGGAAACATTGTGATTATTCATTCACTTTTAAATAGCATATTCACAACAAAATTGTATATTTTAATGAAGAAAATAAATTATAAACAACGATAACACTAAACAATATCGAAATGCGTAGGACATTATCGATAAATGCCGTAAGTGTGACAAAGACAGAGACACTGCTTCCACTCGACCCAATAGTGTTTACCCCCACCACTTTTCGTCACACAAAAAGGTTGCTGATCAGAATTTCAAGACCCTCCCATAAAAAGTTTCACTTCAAAAATTGTAGCTCAAAAAATAAATGTCATATTATTTTTTGACATAGAATTTTTTAAATAATTTTTCCGAGTTCTACATGAAGCCAGTAGCTCGTGGTTAAAATTTCTGCACACATTTCAAAAACACCCTGTACAATAATTGAAACAGGAATTGTTTCAATAAAAAATTGACGAATCGATGAAGAGCTAGAGAATTCTTGTTCTGTTTTTACAATTTACAAATTGGCAACTGTTACAACTAGTTGGGACATCTGGTTTTTCTCGTCGTATAAAATGTATAAAACCCTAATTTCGGATCCAGACTGTTCCATAAAAAGCACAAATGTCCAAATATTTTACTACAAAATTTCCGTCATGATGATGTAAGCTTTCATTTGCCAGCTCCGTCAGAATAAAACCCAATAAAGCGTCCTAAATTCTTTACTTAGCAAAATCACAATTTATTTAAAGTCGCAGCCAGAGATTTTTTTGTTTCGTCGCGAGAAAATCTATTTGGGAATTTTCGTGATGAGTATTCAACAGAGATTCTTGTAATTAATTTCTTCAGTTCTCTGGCAAATAATTTTAATATTTCCCGACTTGATTGCGATTTTTACGATTAACAAGTTTCTTCTTTGTCAGATGAGAAGATAAAAACTTATCCTTTCTAAAATCCATCAGCGCATCCACAATTTTTGCGCAATACACAAAACAAACATTTTCTACTTTCTTTTTCGATAGATAAAATGAGGCAACTTTTTGTTAGTCTTGATCCATACTCGTCTATTATTCTCTATTACCAATGCGCTTTTGCGCATCCACCATTCATTCTTCTTTATTTAAACGCAACCTCTACAACCTACGATTTTTGCCGTCTTTTCGATATAATTCCAGCGCATCCACTCATTCCAAATCTGTCCTAGTCAAGCTCAATATTAAAAACACAGTTTTCCTTCTGTCTTTCGCTGTTTTGGTATCTCACTTCCTCCGTGAAATAATTGAGATATCCAGATATTTGCTGTTATTATTTCCTGGCGCAAAAATATTTTTAGAAATCTTTTTCGACAAGTCCACCATTTTTACAAATAACAATTTCCAATTCTTTGAATATAATCATGATATAATCTTTAAGTTAATTTTAGTTTGCAAATAAAATTGACATCTAAATATTTTTGGAAAATTCGTCTGGCGCATCCACTATATTTCCAAATCACATCTAAAATTTATTTACTGTTAAGTTTAGGAGCAAAAAGCATCCACCTTTCCGCAGCGACTTTTTAAACCTACTTCTTACATAAAAGAAGCATTGAAATAATTTTGGAAATCTCCCTGGGAGTCAGAAAATATTTTTGGAAATCTTTCTCGACGCATCCACCATTTTTACAAATAATAATTTCTCATGCCTTCGGTGTTATCTTTAAGTTTTATTTACTTTGCAAATAAAATTGACATTTAAATGTTTTTTGAAAATTCGTCCGGCGCATCCACCATATTACAAAGCAAATGTAAATTTATTTACTGTTAGTTTTAGAGATAAAAAGAATTTGTAGCTTTCATGATTATTATTAAAGATAATTTTCGAGTATTTTTTACATGTTCTCTTATTCACCTTACCAGATCACAAAAATATCGACAGGTACGATAGATTTCAAAATTACTGTTGAAAAAACAAATCGTAAAAACTCATTAGAATTACTTCGGCAATTTTTTTTTATCTTATTTATCTTGATTCATTCTCGTCCATTATTCTTTATTACCAATAATAAAGACAGAGATCTGCGCTTTGCGCATCCACCATTCATTCTTCTTTATTTCAAGACAACCTCTACAACCTACGATCTTTGCCGTCTTTTTGATATAATTCCAGCGCATCCACTCATTCAAAATCTGTCATTGTCAAGCTCAATATTAAAAACGCAAACTTGCAGTTTTCCTTCCGCGTTTCGCCGTTTTGGTATCTCACTTCCTCCGTAAAATAATTGAAATACCCATATATTTGATTCAATTATTTCCTGATACAAAAATATTTTTAGAAATCTCTTTCGACAGATCCACCATTTTACAAATAACGATTTCCAATTCTTTCACTATAAACATGATATAATCCTTAAGTTAATTTTAGTTTGCAAATAAAATTGACATCTAAATATTTTTTTGAAAATTCGCCCGGCGCATCCACCATACATAATTTACAAATCAGATGTAAATTTATTTACTGTTAATTTTAGGGGTAAAAAGAATGCATCTTTCCATAGATACTTTTTAAACCTACTTCTTACATAAAAGAAGCATTGAAATAATTTTGGAAATTTTCCTGAGGGTGAGAAAATAGTTTTGGGAATTTTTCTCTACGCATCCACCATTTCTACAAATAACAATTTCTCATTCCTTCGATGTCATCTTTAAGTTTTATTTGCTTTACAAATAAAATCGACATCTCAATCATTTTTTAAAATTCTTCCGGCGCATCCACCATATTTACAAACATCTACATTGATTTACAGTTAGTTAGAATTTTTTTTTAAATGCATTTTTCCATAGTGACTTTTTAAGCCTATTTACTGAACAAAAAAAAACATTGAAATATTTTTGAAAATTTTCCCAGAAGGATCAGAAAATATTTTTGTAAATTTTTCTCGGCGCATCCACCATTTTTTACAAATTACAATTTTTCATTCCTTCAATATAATGGTTAAGTTTTGTACACTTTGCAAATAGAATTGCCATCTCAATCTCTTTTGAACATTTTTTCGGCGCATCCACCATATTTACAAATAAGAAGACATAAATGTTTATTATTATTGTTCTGAAAAGCTTTTCTTATTCGTTTCGATACTGTAAAATCTAACCGCGATTTTTAATTTTTTTCACTGATATACCTACGTATTTTTTACTTTTTTTTTTGCATGTGCACCATTTTAATAAATTAGAAATGTTTAAAAAGTTCTTCTCGAATATACAATAATTCTCTTTTTGCTGCTTCAAACATGTATATTGTAGACTTTTCATGAATAGAAAGTGTTCTTTTAATAAAAAAAAAATCATAACAAGCGTTGTATTTTAAATGAGGATTATTTTTTGTTAGAGCGTAATAAATCATTTCGCATGGTTTATGGATCTGAATAAAGCAACAATAAACAAACATTGTAGTCAATAATGAGTCAGATGTCACCCTCCCATTGAATATATTTTAGCATTCAAATCAAACTGATATCGATTGGGATAAAATAAATAATGATTGGCCAAAAGCGGTGTTGAATGTTGGCCATCAGCCAGTATTAAATGGGGAAAAATGGACGAACGAGTGAACATCTGAATTATCTATGTTGGGGGCTGCAAATGGGCAAATCATGGACTCCGAAATCTTGCTTTGGAGAATATCGAGACTCGTAAAACACTTTTCGAACGGTTACAAATTTAAACTTCTTTAAAATGCTTCGTGAGGGGAATGTATTAGCGGCAAATTTTCTACGTGAGAGTTTGCAGTGGTTTATTTCGGTTAAATGGTGTTGAAAAGAGCGTGAAGAAAGAAATGAGATAATTTATTCAGATGTAATGAATAACGACAGGAATCAGAGTGGAAAAAAACTTGACAAATCCGGAGTATAAAGTGACAAATCGTGCGGAAACCAACAAAGCAAGGATATCCGGAGAGGAAGATTGGTCTAATGTTTGTACACATTTCCAGCAAAATAATGTTTAGGCCAGTCGAAGAGAAAAAAATTGTTCAGCGAGAGTTGCCAAAAAGTCGACCGAAAAGGATAAAAGAAGAAAGTAAAAGAGCTTCAATCAACGAAATAATTAGAACTGGTAAACGTCTAATAAAACCACCCCCACGATCCCAGCACGAACGAAATTCGCCACAATCGCGCCCTCCGGGGGTGCTCGACGTCCTCTTTCACGAACCGTCCGAAATTGTCGATTATGGGAAAAAGGGGGAGGCCGACGATTCATTACCGGAACGTCTCCCGAAGCTCGCCTCTCCAGGAAACAGATGATTCCTCCGCAGGCGTCGTTCGGAAAATTAGCAATCGCGAACAATCACGGTCCCGGAACGAGCCCGGATCCGTGATTCAGCGATTTGCGTTCGACGAAAATCGTCCCCCGCTGCACCCCGTGGAAAAATTACCCGAGTCCGGTCTTTGATTAAAACAGGCGATCGTGTCAGCTCGGAGGGATTAAGGGCGACGTACCTGGTTAAGGCGGTGTAAAATTCAAATCTCCGAGGTAAATAACGTTTTAAGCGATCCGGAATTGCTCCGGGCCGGGAGAAGTGCGCAACCCTTTAATACACACAATCTGGGGAACGGCCCGCGACGGTCAGGGGATTATCGACTGGAGGGGGTGAGTGAAAAATTCGTGGGGGCGGTTTATGTCGTGGGACACGTGGGACGCGGTAAAGACCGGAGTTTATGAGATCCCGACAGTGGGATTTACACGATAAAATACAAAAGGGAACAGTCGAGGGAACACGATTTTAACGAAAATTTATTGGAAGGGGTTCGCATCGACTTACCCTCAAATGTTCAACATTTCGCACCCTTTTACGACACGTGCGGACCCCGTTCCGGACCAAACGAGATCATAAACAACGATTAAAGTTTGATTTTGATTGAAATAAAGGGCAACAATAATACTAAGCACTGTTGCGGGGTTTTTCATCCCTACGAGTGTTAACATCTCAACCCCAATTATTTTTTCTCAAAACAACTTGAAATATCTACAGACTGTCTATAAAAGAATGTAGGATCGCAGATGGCTCTGAAATGAAATACTAATCGCAAACTGTCAAATATTCACAAACTGTCAACACAAAGTCAACTTAACCTCATTTGTGCTTTCGAAGTCCTGCTTTGTTGTTTCTTGCGTTCCTGGTTTGTTTATTCTAAAAAAGCTTTTTCCAAGCTAGATAATTTCCGGTGGTGTTACAAAAGCATTGTCTTTATCTGTTTTTATATTGAAAATCAGCACAATTTTATAATCTCGCAAATATTTTAGAAGGAATTGCTAAAATGGTCTTCACACTTGAACAAAATAAATTCATTACAATGTCTTATTACCGCAACGGTGTTAAAAGAGACGGAGAATGGACATACAGCGTTCAAGCTTGCAAAGAAGAATTTTTAACCAACTACCTGGACCAAAATGTTTTGGAAAAGTCCCTCGCAGCTCACTTTCTTCGAATTGTGAATCGTTTTGTTACTACTGGTAGTGTTGAAAAGGGGAAATCGTCAGGTTGTCCCGAAGTGATGGAAGATGTAGTTGAAAACATACAAGATCATTTAGAAGAACATCCGAGAACATCCCTTACCAGACTGTCTCTTCAAACTTGCATTTGCATCCATACAAAATAACAACTGTACAAGAGCTCCCCCCTAATGATCCTCAAAGCCGCATAAATTATTGTAACCGGTTTCAGAATAATCTCAATAATGACAGATTGTTAATTGTTAGACTTGAGTTTCTTCTCAGATGAAGCGTGGTTTCATGTGTCAGGATACGTCAATTCACAAAATGTTCGCTTTTGGAGTTCTGACAATCCTCATGTGTTTGTTGAAGCCCCTTTACATCCAATGAAATTTGGCGTATGGATTGCAGTTTCCCGCAGAAGACTTATTGCTCATGTATTTTTCCATCAAACTATTAATGCTGAGAGATACAGGGAATTAATTTTGGATGAATTCATTAACCAGTTAGATGACGAAGAGCTTCAGCACGGTTATTTTCAGCAAGATGGTGCGACACCTCATACAACTCGTGCAAATCACCAGTATTTAAATCTCTTTTTCGGTGATCGTGTCATAAATAGAGGTACAAATACGGTATGGCCTCCGCGTTCGCCTGACTTAACTCCCTTAGACTTTTCTGTGTTCGGCTATTTGAGAAACGAAGTGTATAAACGACAAATGAATAATTTAAATGAAATAATAGAAGAGATTACCAACTGTTGTTTTAACATCAACGAATAGATGTTACAAAATATTTTTGAAAATAAGAAAGTGACAGTGAGAAGATGTTCAGAGCAAAATGGAGGACACTTCGAGCCATTTCTTTAATTTTAATTGTTACTCTTTTAACTGAGTCACTGATGTTATTTACTTTCTTCTTAAGTGCACAATAAATACGTAATTTGTTGAGAGTGTTGAGACCTATCACCTATTTTGTCAAGCTAGGCAACCAGCAAAAGCAATTTGTTCTGAGAGTTGCAAATCGTAGATCATACTAAGATTATTTGATTTCTGGTGGAAGAGTCAACTTTCAACGCCTACTAGGATCCCACATTAATTTATAGACACTAAGGAGTTGTGATTGGTTTAAAACCATTATAAGCCGATTTAGTTAATATTTTTTGACTGATAAACCTAACCTATCTTATACCTGTCATTTTTAGGGTTTTTGATAGTTGGTATCATTTTTCTAGTATGCGTTAAAATTCAAAACACTCAAATTATCAAAACCTACTACAATATTACAATCATTTTTGAACACGCTGAGGCTTTCGAGACCCTTGGATTGGTTTATAATTTTTTCCAGGTTGTTCTATTCTTTGCCTTCTTTCTCCACCGAGTCATGCGCAAATCCTCTTACATCCTCTTCTTCTTCGGTCACCCTCTCTTTTTCTTTCCTGTGTTGCTATTTCTTCGTTTGTTCTCCTTCTCCATTGATCATTCACTTTTTTACCTCCACATATCCTTCTCAATATCCTGCATTTCCACATTTCTAGCCGTAGTCTCATAATTTCCGTTCAAAATCCAAGATTCTGAGACATACAAGATTGTTGGTGTCATGACTCTTTCAGAAATCCTCTTCTGGAGACGTGTTTGTTCTTTAGCAGGTTTTGCAACATTCCAGCACATTTGTTGCCTGTGATCTCCGCTTCCACTTCATGCTGGTTTGTTACTATTCCTCCCAGGTAGTTGAAGGTGCATCCTGCACGATTTCCTTTTTAAAAATTGGACGTGGTACTGTTCTTTTCCAATTTGTTGGCATTTTCTCCCGGATCCAGCACTCCTGTATCAATTCCGTAATTTCCTGCAGTAATCTTTGGCCACCATTTTTTACGAGTTCTAGACATATTTGATTCTCTCCTGTACTTCCATTTTTTTTATTTGGCTGATTATTTCTGTAATTTCATCGATGGTTGGTTGCTCCATATCTTGCTCGTTCCGCAACCCCTCCAAGTCTTCTTTACTCTCTCAGCTTTCTTCACTTCTGTTAACCCTTGTTGGTCTATTCAGCAAATTTTGGAAGTGTTCTACTCACTGCTCCAAATTTTCTTCCTCATTTATAATGATCTGTCCTTCATTGTTTTTACAATATATCTGTTTTGGTTGGTATTCTTTCTTCTCCTTCTTGATTCCTTGATAGAAATTTCTTATTTGTTTCTGATTAGAATTTTCTCCAATTTCTTTCATTTGTCCTTCTACCTCTTGTCTTTTTTTCCGCCTGCATATACTTCTAGTTTCTCTTCTTGTTTCTCTTGTTTCAGTAATACATTGCTCTGTACTTTGTTCCAAAAATTTCCTTCTAGCTCTTCTTCTCCTTTCTATAGCTAATTCGGATTCCGCATCGTACCAGTCTTTTTTCTTCTTTGAAGTATTTTTCCTTAATACTTCTTCCTCTGCAGCTGACCTGATTGTATTCTCTAGTCCTTTCAATGTTTCGTATTGTGCCCTTCCTTCGACCAAGTTTTGTATTTTTTATCCGTATTTCTCTCTTATCTTGGTGTCTTTTGAGCTTTGTACAGTTACTCGCTCCTTGTTATCTTTTCATAAAATTCTGTTTTTTCTTCAACGTCCTTGTTTTCCATTTAATCTACCCAACTTTGTGTCCATTTGTCTGATTCTGACATAACGTATCCTTTTGGAAACAATTTTGAATTCTATTTCTGACTTTTGCATCCTTTTACTAAATTCAAAACCTGTCCCGATTCCCCTCTATTACCCTGTTTAAATTTATCTCCGCATATATTTACGCTTCCAAGAACTATTTGCACTTCTTGATCTCTCAACTTTTGTTCTTTTTCTGTATCTCATTATCCGAGCAAAGTTTTCTTCCAGTAATGAATGTTTTCAAGGGTTGTTTTTCTGCGTCTCATTAAACTTCTTCTTCCAAGTTTGCGATTTCCGTTGCCGAATTTTATCCTTCACCTCGAAAATATTTTCAGGTCTGTTGAGAAAAATTTTCCTTTTTTTTAATATAGAATAGGTATCTGTGTAATTTTCCCCTTCGCTTTGGATCGGTTTGTCGCGGCCGCATCAAACCCACCCCTAACCGAATTACCCCAATTAAGCGCTCGCCGACTTGAGGCGGCGACTGAGGGTCCTTTTTATTTTCACCAAAGGAAATGAGTTTAATTATCGGGACGGACGTTCCAGAAAATCCGACGGATAGAGGAAGCGGAAACCGTCCGCAGAGCGACAGTCCCCGACGGAATTGTAGAGCGAGGGGCGGCCGCCACATTGTTACGCCGTAATTAATAATTAAATCCGAAAGCGGCGACCGCCGCCCAGGTGGATGATTGAAAAATGCGAAAGTCGACACTCCGAGGGGATGGAAAGTTTTAATCAGCGACGCGCGAAAGGAGACACCACAGCGTCCCTGCAACGTTGCTAATTAATCCCCTTCGGGACGGGGGAAAAATAAAAATCCACTCGCTACAATCGGGTGCCTCTTCCCGTCGATTCCCTAATTAATTCCCTGTTTGTGTCCGTTGATCTCGCGCAAATTGAAATTTATTAAGTGGAAAAGTTCGTCGACTTTTCAAACAGAACGAACACCTCCTCGACATCGATAAAGCCGCCTCTAATCTCTTCACAAATACGCGAGAGGGGCGGCGCGATCAATCGATGACGCCGAAGAATGGAAAACACGCCGCCACCGGCGTCTTCCCAAAAATTAGGGTTAACGACATTGCATCCGGTTGAGACGTCACAAGCCCAACAAAAGAATTAGCGGGGCCGGGAAAAAGTCCCGACAATGACAGTGGGTTTCCGGGAGCGATAAGGGAATTGACGGATGACGTGTGCACGGAGGAACGGAATGGCGTACATGACAACTCCTGTTACACGTACAAGGATAATATTTTAGTGTTGTTTGCGGTCTGCCGACATCAACGTCAGGGCTGGCGGGAATTACGGCCAAATATGGATCGGGAGATTTATTAAGGGTCGTAAAATGGGGATGGAATTGTGGAACAATGTGAATTCATGAAGGGACAACGAGTACATCGGTGAAAATACAAATAGTTGGAGGGAAGGGACAAGGAGTAGTTTGTTAACTCTGCAGGACTAGAAAAACTGCGACAAGAAAGTGAGAGTGAAGAAAAGGACTAGACGATGAAGTTTCAAAGAAGAGAAATGTCTAGAAGATTGACGCACTCTTGAAAAGGAGAAAACCGGTTTTGACGGAAGAAGAAAAGTATCAACAAAGTCAGCGCGTTGTTGAAAAGGAGTTGACAACGTTGAAACGTCAGGTCAGTTTGTTCTTGGCAAATCTCAGCAGTCTTTTTGAGTCTTTGGATTTTTCAGTACGTCGTACTAGACAGAGCTTGTAGTCACAGTCAATTTGTCAAGAGCAGTAAGCTGGTAAAAGGAGACAAAGGCCTTGCAATTTTCCAAAAAGAGCACGAGAACATACTGAAAGACTTGACTAGAGCAGTAGCTCCTGGACGAATCCGGGAAGAAGAAAAGGACTTTGATCATCTCTCTAGACGTTTAGAAGACTACAAGAAGTTTAATAACAAGGTGACAAAGTACAAAATCTACATAGAAGAAATAGATGGAGAAATTAAAATATGTCAAAAAGCGGTCCAGTTGTTACGCAAGCAACAAATCACCGACAGACAAGACGAAGACCGGGTTTGGGCCGCCATCAAGACAGTCCAAAAACTGGAGAACAAGCTGGAAACGCAGATGATCCAGTTTGGTACGATTTGTACCAAGAACAAGCAGTTGAGGTCCGAAATCGACCATCTTCTGTGCTTGAGACGAGTTTTCATGAGTCAGTGGCAACGACTCGTTGACAGATTGTCAGATGGCAAGAAGAGCATGTTGGATCTGATCGAAGAAGCTACCATAGCGTACAATCAGAGAGAGGAGTGGTGTAGCAAACTGCAGATCTTGAGAACGAGAGCTCTCCACGATCTGACGTCCAACTTGTAAGAGATGCGAGAGCACAAGAGGAAACTAGACGACAACCGCAAACTGAGGGAGTTCTTTTTGACCAAGGGACAAACGCGCATCATGATAGACTTGGAACAGAAAGAGAAGGAGAAACGGAAAGAACTGGAGCTTCGCGCGTTCTGACACATGATGGAGGACATAGAAATAGAAGAAGTTGCTCGAGTTGGAAGTAGTTGACCATGATGTTTCAGCACTTTAGGAAAGAAAGCAAAGTAGCAACGAATTTCGCCCGACAAGAAGAAATCAACTTTTATAACTTCAAATTCGTTCTAGAAATGATCAAGGAGATGGAAGAGATAAACGACCGGCTAGGTTTCCTCTACTTGGACATTGACGAAAGATATATCCTTCACGAGACCAGGATACACCAGCAAAGAAAAACCCTACAAGAGCTAGAAGATGTCCTGGAAGAAATCGAAGGGGAAGCCAGCGAATCCGAAACTATGCTCAAAGAAACCGACGAGATTTTCAACGCTCTGGTGCAAGGAGTGTCGCGACTCTTCGAAATGTGCAAGTGCAGCAAAGACCCTCTTTTCAGACTTCTCGGGAACAATAGTACCGTCAAGTTCTACAACATCTTGCTCTACTTAGAAGTCCTCGAGAAGGCGATCCACCAGTACTCGATCACAGCTGCGTACAGAGACAAAACAAAGAAGGTCACAGATGAGAAGAAAAACTCCTCTGCAGGGAAGAAGACAGACCGCACAGTATTGCGCACAGGCAACTTACAAGAAATAGAAGAAGAAGACAATGAAGAGCGAAATAAATAGAGAATGACATACAAAGTTGTTTTAAAATAAGATGATCAATATTCAGAGGATATTCCAATAAGATCAGTTTTAAATTAAGTCAGAAAATATAAAGAACTCCTTTTTAATAGTTATTTGTACAGGGTGTCTCAGCTAAGACTTTCGAGCCTAATAACTCAGTTATTTTCCCGTCTCCGGCAAATTCCTCGAATGCAGTTGCTCGAAATCAAATGCTCGAAATCAATTGCTCGAAAATGAAATTGCTCGATTGTAACTTTTCTCGAAATACAAGTTCTTCGAAAATGTTTTGCTCGAATTTATATGGTCGAAAATGTGTAATTAGTAATTAGTAATTACGGACTAGTCGTAATAATGACATTAATGCCTTCAAAATATTCCTGTAAAAAATTACTTCAAAGCCATTTTTTTTTCGTATAAGCGATTTTTCAAACTCTTTCTAGATTCTGCTATAATGCACTTACTAAACTTATATCCCAATTGCATATTGCATAAACTTATTGTTTTATTAAAAAAAAAAACTGTTGCGGCCTTGGAGAAAATAAAGGAATCTCAAATGCCTGCACCCGAAGGTCTCTTAACGGCCTTACCGCCTTGCCGCAATTACAAATCCCACATCATAAATAAAACCTGTCTTCAGATTTTTAATATCGTTTGATTTAAAATCTAATTCATCTATTCATATATAAAATTTTAGAAATGAATCCTCTTATCTGTGTAAAAATCAGAAGTTAAAATTTTTGTGTAAAACAGTTGTTTTTTTAATTTATTAAATGCAATACGGATGTGGCCTTTGTAATAACAATCACCACATTATCCTGTGTATGATAATTATTAATTACTTTCGAGCAAAACATTTTCGAGAAACTGTCGTTCGAGGAACTTGCAATTCGAGCAAAGTCATATTCGAGCAATTGACTTTCGAGCAGCTGATTTCGAGCAATTCGTCTTCGAGCAATTGCATTCGAGCAATTTACCTAGATTCTTACTTTCCAGCGGATTTTTGTGAAATTTAAAATTCAGCTATTTTAGACGGTGAAGAATAAAATCCCATTAATGCAATCACCCAAGTCTTAAAAACGTAATTTTTACATGCCTTTTTAAAATATTGAACCAATTAAGATTTACATAAAAAATTGATCGTCATTAAAAAATGCTGTAGGGAAAAACTCGTCCTTGAAAGACGTCTGGTTTGCAAGAAAAAAGCAAAAAACTGTGTTAAACGTGGCTGCAAATGCAAAAACGTAGACGCGTGTGAAACAAACGCGCAATTTTGCAGAATTTTGGTCATCCCTTTTCGCAGAACAGCAGGTGACATATTTGACGTTTATCTTGCTAACCTTACAAAGTTAAAGACAACATTTGGACGTAATTTATTATACTGGATGCTTTAATTCTTTCATAAAGGACTAAAACACGATCGGGATATTTTAGCAAGGTAATTTAGTTCACGTACGCTTCCTGTGTCTTCAAATAAATTGACGACTCTCTTAACCTTACATTTTGTAAAGCCTTCATTTGGATAGTGTTCCACGAGAAAACGAACTGTGTCATTGAAGTTCTACGACACTCTCCATCGGCAAAATTTTTCCTTTTTCAAAAATATTGAAATGTTTGGCATTGTAGTCTATTTTTAGAGTATTTTCAATAAATTTTCACAATTTGACGTTTCCAATAAAGCGCGCCCAATTTTGACAGACTTTAAAGGTGTATAAAATGTTGCTTGGCAATTAATCATCAATTGTTTCAAAAGGTAACTGCTCAAATACCTTCAAATTTTACATTAAATTTTTAACGACAAAATCTAATATTTTCGTTGAATCAGACAAGTGATTTACTTAATTGTTTGTGTAGACCCCTATTTTTTAATGTTTAACAATCTAATAATAATCGCGCATAATTTTCGATAAAGGAAACATATGTTAAAATTACATTTTTTAACTTGAGGTAATTTTATTATTACTAATTGAACCTTCACGGTCTAAAATATCTGCATTTTAAATTTCATAAAAATCCGTTGGCAAATAACCGAGATATTAGGCTCTAAATTCTTAGATGAGATACCCTGTATATCAAGGCCGCGACATGATTCTTTAAAGTACCGAGAGACAATCTCGACGATGTTAAAAGTTTTCGTAGCAAAGGTGTACAACATTTTTTGGGCAACCGATAATATCTAATTATTATAAAATGAACAAGTAAAATTTACTTCACTGTCAATAAATACATGCAGGTGTCCCTGAAATGCACGGCAAAATTTTAACCACGAGCTACTAGGTTTCATGTAGAACTCAGAAAAAATATTTAAAAAATTCTGTCATTTAATTTTTGAGCTACAATTTTTTTAATTGCTTTTAGTCTTCTACGTTGTCCCATAACCTCGTAGGTAAAATTTCGGCACATTTTAAAAATACACCCTGTATATCATATTTTATAAAATGTACGCCAATGCGAAGTAACCTCTAGGAAATATGCTTTAAAACAAGGAAATCGCATTGGTGTACGTTGTATAAATCCGGCTTACATGTCGCTATAGAAATGACATAAATAAAACATTTCATTTTGTAGATAATCGTAAGAATGTCGGAAGAGAGATGTAGTGAAATTGATGTTTCGATTAATGTTTCGTTAAAAGCGACGGTCGCCAAATTGGATTTCGCGGCTTGTTTTAGGGACGCGAAATGCTCGTTTCGCGCACGGTTGCACACCAATAAAATTTTCCTTTTCCTGTTTTTAATACTGCGGTCCAAATTCCGCAGCATTAAAATTCAACACCGACCGATTCCACATCGAAACTTGTTCGCCTCTCCGGAACATTTTATTCCATTGTACGATTTCTCCAGGTGCGGCCTGTTACAAAACTTTTTTTAATAAGCCCGTGTCCTTCGCCCGTTTTGTTTTTCCCCATCGAAGAATCCGCCTTCGATGCCCAACTTATTATTATTTTTTACTGCCCTTAAAGACTTCCAACCCGAATAAACTGTAATACCGCGAAACATCCGAATAAGCGAAATTGGCAAAGTATTTGTATTCGTCTATCGTCTTGATCCCGCTTTCGATCCATTCAAGAACGATGGAGTTTTCGAAGTGACTCGCAAGAGACTTGAACTGTTATCGTGAATGCCACCCCCGCGCCGCCTCACCCCAATCCCGAACGGTAAACACCTACATTGTTTAAAAAGAATGAATCTAGCTCTAGCGTGGAACACGCAAGGGCGCCAACCCTCTCAATTACAACCCTCGATGCTATCTCGTCTTTTCGGGGTTATTACCATGCTTAATCTCTGTCTCACGGAGTGATAAGTTTCCGGTTGTAAAGTTTGAAGGAGACGAATTTCTTTGGACCCGGATCAAGTCCGGAGTTGCAAAACACCGGCATTTCGGCAATAACCGGAAAAGTTCCAGTTTAATTCGTCACCGACGGCTCTTGATTTTTCAATTCTAGTTAACGAAGCACAGGAGTGGCCTTTTGACCCCGTTTTTACACTAGAAAGCACAAAGCTCACCTACGGCTACGCCTACGACTGCGTCCGTTCAATTTGTTGCGAAATTGTTACCGAATTTTTTTTTTGTTGATTGTTACGGTCGCAACATTTTCACCCCTTTAGCAAAGTTCAATGCGGTTAACGTTACGCCTACGACTGTGTTTACTTTGCTTTCTGCAGTCCCGCCGCCCCCGCGACGACTCTCCACAGTTGTACGGAGTACCTCAAGACGATCTAGGAGATAAAAATTCCGGTTGAATTCGTTAATTGTCGACTCGCCGCCCCCGGAGGACGCCGCCGTCGGGAAACTGTCGACGTGTGCGGACTTACCTACGTAATTGTTGTGTTGTGACACTCGAACAATGCAATGATCTGGAAGCGTTAACCCGGCAAAAATACAAAGGGGCGGGTAATTAATGGTGGCGGCGGCGGGACACAAGAGAAGGAATTGTTTGACAACAGCGACAAGAGAGAGTTGTGCGCTTCGAGGGTGTGGGGGCGTGCACCGAATTGGACAATATGTTGCACCAGTGTCGCCGCCATCTCCGCCGTCCCCGCGACAAATTGGACCTCTTCCAACCATTAAAAATCATCATAGACGATCCGCCCTGGCAAGGATAAAGCGGTCGCGCGAGCGGCATCAATCCTTTTTTGCGGTCCGGGACGTCGAGCTCCGGGAGCGAATTTTTGACAGTTTACAAAGAGGATTTAACGTCAACAACATTTACATAAACTAAACCGGTGCCGTTATCCGATATCTCAGATTAGTTTGCCGGCTGGGAACTCGGCCAAAGCTCAAAATTATACAATGCATGCAACAACAACAACAAAATGATAATGCCCGGAGATTTCCGGGGGCGCGGATCGTGCCCGGACTAGGGATGGGCGATTAAAAGGGCCCGGAAGAGTGATGGGTTTCGAAGCGGCGACGTGGTTAAAGAAACGGATATTTTACATTTTTTACGGGGGCAAGCAAGAAACTTTGTTAAGCGTTAAGGGGGGCGCACACCAGGCCGCGTCGTACGCGTTGCCTTAGAGATAATGCCAGGTTCAGACGCTCTCCAACTTCATCGCACGAGTCAGATAAATTCTTAGACCCGTTGATAATAAGAATACAGGGTGATTTTGAAAGTTGTGCATATATTTTAACTACGAGCTACTGGCTTCATGTAGAACTCGGAAAAAATATCTAAAAAAATTCTGTCATAAATGTCATTTTATTTTTTGAGCTACAATTTTTTTTAATTTCTTTTAGACTTCTACGTTGTTCCACAACCTCGTAGGTTAAATTTCGGCACATTTTAAAAATACACCCTGTATATCATGTTTTATAAAATGTACGCCAATGCGAAGTAATCTATAGGAAATATGCTGTAAAACAAGGAAACCGCATTGGTGTACGTTTTATAAAATATGATATACAGGGTGTATTTTTAAAATGTGCCGAAATTTTACCTACGAGGTTGTTTGACAACGTAGAAGACTAAAAGCAATTTTAAAAAATTGTATCTCAAAAAATAAATGTCATTTTATTTTTTGACATAGAATTTTTTAAACATTTTTTCCGAGTTCTACATGAAGCCAGTAGCTCGTGATTAAAATATCTGCACGACTTTCAAAATCACCCTGTAGGTTAAAATGTTGAAATATGAGTGGTCCGAGAACGGAGCCTTGAGGCACACCAGAACTTGTACAATACGAAAACAAGGAATGTTTGCGTATTTTGGTGCGAAGAGATCTTTATGGACACTCTATACAGTCCGACATAATTTTCGTTTCAGTGGGAATTAATTTCGGTAAATGGCAGCCATTACGCGCCGCCATTATCGTAAAAATGTTATTCTGCCGTTTCATTGGTGTTCATCGTTCGGTTCTTTGAGTGCGTCCGAATGCGCGAAAAACTGCAATAATCCGCGACACAATCGGCCGGAAATGATTGGTTTTCATTAGGGTTTCGTGTGCGGCAATGATTTGATATTTCTGGCCTGAAATATCGGTTTGAAAGTGCGCATGAAAAATGTCCGGTGCGGAATGATGCACCGAAACGTTCACGTTTTTGCGACAGGAGGAATAAGCCACAGGACAGAGGAGGTATTCGAGAAATGCACACAATGTAATCGAGACAAGGAATAATGGAGCGGGAATATGAGACTCGGGAATGCAAGAATCTGAGGCTGGCACAATATCGATTTGGATTTTTACGGCGAGAGAAGACGCATCTGACAACTGCGGCGAGATGCGCTGATGATTTTCATGTGGATTTGGTCAAAACAAGCGGGGACCCCACCGGGAGGGTCTCGCCGGCCGAACGTGTTCACCTCGGACGGGGTTGAAGCCCTCGTCTCGGCTAAGACTTCGAAAGCGAGAGCGCTACCTTAAAAAAGTCGACGAAATCACGATGTTTACAAAGGGACGGCCAGACAGACGGATCCATTTGTTGGGAAGCTGAGGTATTTGTTTGCGCTTTTACGGGAGAATTCGTCGACGCTTGTTTGAGACACTTTCGAATTTTCATCCTGAACCAACAGGACAAAAAATCGGTAGGGCAAAGACGGACCTGAATGTGCCAAGCTAAATTATCAAGCTTTACCTTCCAAATGTATTGTGGGTTGCATTTTCAGTTCCGTTGAGCTTATTATTGCTCATAAATTACCTTGTATTTTTATTTTTCACTTCAACTGTCAATTTTTCACGAATTGTTAAAAATTGTTGTAACAAAGGCGTGATAAAGAGCCCGGGGGAAATACAAATGCAACCTACATTACCGAAGTAGGTGTATTGTGGGTTGCATTTTCAATTCCGTCGGACTCGTTATCTATCACTTATGAAGTCATGAAATACCTTGTAGTTTAAATTTTTTTTGTCAAAATTCGAAAAAACAACAAGGGTCATCCGCTTCTGATGGAAATTATCCGTGAGGATGCATCACTATAATTGTAAAGAGAGTCGAACTGTTGTAGATTGCGAAAGAATTATAAAAGAGTGTTTTGTGGTCATTGTAATCGCATGAACACGACAACAGGACGAAAAATCGGTAGAGCAGAGACGGAGTTTTCTCGCCCGCGAGAAATTATTAATTAACTGGTGGAAGTGGGGTCCAGGTCTTTGTCCTCCGCGACATACGATAATTTGTCAAAGAATTAGACAAGATTTTCCGGGGAGTTGTTGAAGAGTTTTTTAAATCAGTCGAAACGTCCCCGGAAAATGGCTAATTAAAACATGAAAGAAAAGCATCGTGGCAGGTCAGGTCAGGTCAGGTCAGGAGGAGGGATTCTTCACTCTTCTCTACTTCTTCTATTTCTCTTCGTTACTGTCGACTGTTTATTTTTTTAACATGTCTACTTTCCACGTTCTCAAAAAATATGTATTTTGAGGTTAGGTTTGATTCGACAACTTGTAGAAAAATTTTCACCTAAGGAAGTGAAAATCACAGCCGCGGGAAATTTTATCTCGCACTACTTCTCCCTTTCTTGTTTCAAAATTGTGAGGGTTGCAACCATCGAAACGAAGCTTTTTAACACACATAGGTTTTCAGTCTTTGTATTACGACTACTTGTAACAAAAACAGTTATTCGAATAAATTGCAAAATAATATAAAGGTTGTGTTGTTGTTCTTTGTTCCTTGCTAAGAACAAAAAACTATAAAACATTTTTACGCTTTGCTCTCCTCAATTTTCTGTTGTTCATGATTCGCTTTGAACTTCGATATTTCTGTGGCACCGTCATGTTTTATTCGGTCTGAATGTGCGCTGCGACAAATATTTTCCAATACAAACAGCTACAGAGACTGCATAATATACTAGGTGAGGGAAAAAATGCCTCACACTTTACCAATTTGCTCCAGATATTCGTTAATTTATTAACTGTCAACTGGTTCCTACGCAGAGTAATTCTCAAAGTGCCTGTACAAAGTGATTCACGAGTAATAATGAGCCCGACCGAATTGAAAATGCAACCCACAATACATTTGGAAGATAGGTAAAGCTAGAGTTTAACCGCGTCATATCCAGTTTTAAGTTTCTAATGTATTGTGGGTTGCATTTTCACTTCCGCCGGACTCATTATCACTCGTGAAATACTCTGTAGTTTAGAATTTTTTTTTTGTCAAAATTCAAAAAAACAACAAGGGTCATCCGCTTCTGGCGAAAATTATCCATTTATCCGTGAGAATGCGTCAGTTTTGCCGTTTTGTTCTCATTAAAAGTGAGCTTTATGGTCTGCCGGACGATCATCGAAGGGAGGATTTTTATTCTGAATTTTTTGCCTCTAACAATAGGTGCGTTTTATTGCTGCCTATCTTCTATCTTAGAATTAGTTAAAAATGCTATTTCGCACAAAACGATTTGTTGGTAACAGGATAGACATTTGACAGATCGTGACGTTATATTTATTTGAGGTTATGATGATAATCATGGATCAACAAAAAATATCACTGAAATTAATATTAAAACAGTTTTTTAATTTTTAATCTTTAAAAACAACGTGCAAAAGGCAAATAAAGGAATACAAAAACAAAACCAGATCAGACTTGACAGGATTGACACAATATGACGTGCATATGACAATTCCCCCTCTATTTCCAGTCCGTTCTATCGTCTCGAGAGACGATATCGAAGATAGATAGCTGCTGACACTATTTTTGCAATAAAACGATTGGATTAAGCTAGCAGATGGATGATAAGCGGCAATAAAACGCACCTAATACCTAATACTTACAATCGTAACGCGAGACCAATTGTTGTAGATATTGCGAAAGATTGATTAAAAAGTGTGTTGTAGTCGTAGGAATGCGAGAGTGTTCGTTTTGAACCAACAGAGACGGACCTGCAGGTTTGTCAGAGTTTTCTCGCCGACGAGAAATTATTAATTAACTGGCGGGGGTGGGGACGGGGTCTGTGTCCCCCGCGACATACAATAATTTGTCAAAGAATTAGACGAGGTTTTCCGGGGAGTTGGTGAAGAGTTTTTCAAATCAGTCGAAACGTCCCCGAAAAATGGCTAATTAAAACCTGAAAGAAAAACATCGTGGCAGGTGATTAATTCGACGAACTGGAGGAGGGATGCTTCACTCTTCTCTGCTTCTTCAATTTCTCTTCGTTACTGTCGACCGTTTATTTTTTAACATGTCTACTTTCCACCTTTTCAAAAAATATGTATTTTGAGGTTAGGTTTGATTCGACAACTTGTAGAAAAATTTTCACCAAAGGAAGTGAAAATCAAAGCCGCGGGAAATTTTACCTCCCATTACTTCTCCCTTTTTTGTTTTAAAATTGTGAGGGTTGGACCTTCAAAACGAAGCTTTTTAACACACATAGGTTTGCAGTTTTTGTGTTACGACTACTTGAAACAAAAACATTTATTCGAATAAATTGCAAAATAATATAAAGGTTGTGTTGTTGTTCTTTATTCCTTGCTAAGAACAAAAAACTATAAAACATTTTTACGCTTTGCTCTCCTCAATTTTCTGTTGTTCATGATTCGCTTTGAACTTCGATATTTCTGTGGCACCGTCATGTTTTATTCGGTCTGAATGTGCAGTGCGACAAATATTTTCCAATACAAGCAGCTACAGAGACTCGGTGAGGGAAAAAATGCCTCACACTTTTCCAATTTGACTCCAGAGATTCGTTAATATATTAACTCTCAACTGGTCCCTCCGCAGAGTAATTCTCAAAGTGGCTGTACAAGATGATTCACGAGTAATAATAAGCCTGACGGAACTGAAAATGCAACCCACAATACATTTGGTTGTGTATTTTTATTTTTCACTTCAACTGTTAAAATTCGAGAAAGCAACAAATTAGAATATTTTTCATGAATTGTTAAACATTGCTCAACAACGTATTACAAATTAAAATTTTACAAGAACAATGTTTTTCGTAAAAGGGTTTTTTATAACTGCGCAAATATAGACAGAAACAATTCATTCTTTCAATAAAAGAAAAACAATTAATTTTCAAGTGGTACCTTACTAGGTCAAGAAAAACAATGACCTATTTAAGGAGGAGATAGTTATAGTAATGTAAATATTGCTCATATTGTTTGTCATAAACGCTGGAAAATATCTGATGACGAAAATGTGGAAATTTGATCATAGATTTTCCAAGCATTCAATAATTGGATCATGTCCAGCTATATCAAAAATGATTAAATCAGTACATATTTACAATATCTAGAAAAAAAATCATAACATTAATATTAGTTACGTTATTAACAAAAACAACATTATGAGCACAATAAACAACAACAAACAATAAACTACTATTTCCAAAACGTTACAAATGTGGATTGGGGACTCGTCGTTAAGTTGGCACTACCAGGAAAAGTAACTAGGCGCGCTTATAAGGTATTTGTAATTTATGACAGAGTTCTCACTAACGTTTTAAGCGACCTTCAGTTTGACAATCCACATCTAAAACTTTTTTACAACAGAAATAAAAAATCGTACCTAATTATTGTGTAAATTCATAATATTTATACCGCATTCATAGACTACAAAAAAGCCTATGATTCAGTACCACATTCATGGTTAATTAAAATTCTTAAAATTTATAAAATTAATTTGGATTTGATTAACTTTTTATTCCATATAATGACATTTTGGAGAACTACTTTAAATTTATCAATAAACAATACTAAATTAAAATCCGAGCCTATTCAAATTAAACGGGAATTTATCAAGGAGATTCTTTAAGTCCTTTATGATTTTGTCTAGCCATTAATCCTTTGACAAATCTATTAAATAGCACTGGATATGGTTTCAATATTAGACTTAATAATACCACACTATCCAAATTAAATCGCCTTCTTGATATGGATGACATAAAACTTTATGCATCTAAAAAGAATCACATTTTATCTTTACTAACAATAACTGAAAATTTCTCAAATGATATTGGGATGAGTTTTGGTATTGATAAGTGTAAAACGCAATCAATATGTCGCGGTCATTACGAAAATTTAGAATATATAACTAAAGAAGGACAAATCATTAACAATTTAAATAAAGGAGAATTTTATAAATGTTTAGGTATTAATCAATCAAATCATATTCAACATTCAATTATAAAAGAAAATTTAGAAAAACAATTTTTTCTTCAAACGTCCGTAAATTATGACATTATCCTGCTGCATTGATAATGCTAAAGTGTCACTTCATTATCATGGCATCTAACGAGCTGACGAGCGGCAGATAAAGTTATTATCTCCGCTGAGGGCGTCCGTGAAGTTATTATCTCCGCTGATGAGCGGCAGTAAAGGAAACTAGCTAAATCATTTGAAATTCCTACCTGGTTTCTTAACATGTCTTAAATAATTTGTTATGAAGGTTTGAAGAAAAAATAGTATATCTTATTCGGAGCAAAAATGGTTTTATGTGCTTTGGCTGGTTTGTCTGCCTCACTGCGTTCGGCAGCTAATCTACCAGCCGCAGCACATAAAACTTCATTTTTGCTCCTCATAACATAATATACTATTATTTAAGAATTAAATCTATTTTAAAATCAAAATTAAACGGTAATAATTTAATTTAAGCAGTTAATACATATGCTGTTCCATTGTTGACCTATTCTTTTGGTGTTATAAAATGGTCCAAAACTAATTTACAGAATATAAACATTCAAACCAGAGTTCTCTTTACAAAATTTTGTAAACATCACCCCGAATCTGCTATTGAAAGGTTTAATTTTCCACGCGAAAATAGTGGTAGGGGTTTTTCAAATCTACAAATTCTACAACACAATCAAATTGCTTCACTAAAAAATTATTTTTTCAATAGAGCTCGTGATAACACTTTTTTTAATGCTTTGGTTTCAGCGGATAAAAGTTACACACCTTTGAATTTAAGTGATAATATAATTTCAGATATTGTTGAGCCAAATATACCTGACACTATGGCAAATATAAAACAGAAGTCTTTACATGGGAGATATTTTAAAGAACTGGAACAACCAGAAATTAATATTCAGGCTTCTCATGCATGGCTTAAGAAATCAAATATTCATCCTGAGACTGAGGGTTTTATATTTGCAATACAAGATCGTGTTATAAATACAAAAAATTATAAAAAACACATACTTATGCGGTTTACAATCGATCATCGATAAATGTAGGATTTGCGGAACTGAAGGGGAAACCATTGAACACATCATTTCTTCTTGTACCGTTTTAGCTCAAAGCGAATATAAGAAACGTCATGATATATTCGTTAAAATTATACACATGAATCTAGCTGTTAAATTCAATTTATTAAAGGATACACAACCACATTACATTTATAAACCCGAAAGTTGTTTGGAAAATGACAATTACAAATTATATTTTGATCGCACAGTTTTAACTGACATTCACATTCAGCATAACAGACCAGACATTATTATTTTAAATAAACAACAAAAGCAAGCATATCTTTTAGATATAGCTGTTCCAAATTCCCATAACATAACACAAAAATTAATAAATATTTAGAGCTCTCCGTTGCTATGAGAAATCTTTGGAGTTTAGAAAAAAAAATCTATTTTACCACTTATAATTTCAGCAACGGGAATAGTACCGCAATCTCTTTTTAAAAATTTAAAAACTCTGGATTTAGGGAACACATTGGTAGTTGAAATTCAAAAAGGTATATTATTGTACTCATGTCATATCGTGAGGAAATTCTTTAACATTGACACAGAACATAAAACACAACAAAGTCAAAATGCGGAGGCGAGACGCCGGTAATTATGTTGATAAGCACTGCACTATTACTTGATAGTAATATCCGTAATAGTGTATGTACTCCGGCAAAATTGCCGTGCCGCCGGGTGGCGGAGGGAGAGTAAATAGAGAAAAAAGGAATCATATTATTTTGGGGGAAAATATAATTCAACAATACACAAAACAACAACACGAAAACAATCACTAAGGGCCGGTTGTACCAAATTAGTTTAACTTCCGTTTATCTCCTGGTCTAGATTAAAGTTAGATTATTTTGTTGTACGAACGGTGATCGAGGGTTGTCTAAGCATTGACCGTGGTTTTCAGTGATCGACTGATATCTATCGATCAAGGATGGATCAGTATCATTTTGACATGTTTGCTATCAACATTTTAGATTAGAATTCCAGATTGACTCACTTTCAGGGAACGCCCAAATAATTTTGAAAAATGGAATGACTGCGATTTTAGAAATCGATTTAGATTACCCAAAGACGTGGTAAGATTTATCATTGAGGAAATTCATGATGAAATTTTCTCAGAAACAGATAAAAATTACGCCCTTTCACCGTCAGACATGGTGTTTATAACACTGGAGCAAAGGGACAACTAATCGGAGACCACAGTGAGCCGAGCGATTCCCAAAATTGTTAATGCAATAGCGAGACGCCGCCGCCGTCCAGAATTTATAAATATGTCGAATAACGAAGAAGCAACAAATAAAATTAAACAAGGTTTTTTTTAACATTAGCAATTAGCTCTGGATTGTACATACGTTAAAATTCAATCCCCCAGGAAGCAATGATGCCGAAATAAATCGTAATCGTTTTTTTGTTTAGATTTTCGTATTTTCTTTTAAGAACTAATGCAGTTCGATAATTTTCAAACCCAACAATATTAAATTCCTGTTAAATTGCTTTCCATCCATCATTTTTCAATCGATTTACATCTGTATCTGTTTTTTTATTTTCTACTTTATCTTTGAATTCAAAAACTAAGCCCAGTAAATCTTTTTCTTCAATTGTAGAAAAATTCATGCACCGTTTATTACTATTCATTGAGAAAATTCACAAAAAATACATTCATAGACAAATGTCCCAGTTGTCAGCAATGACAAATTTACAATAATTTTACGCGAGTAACCTGGGTCTGATTCTACCAACATAACTAATTTTGACGAAAACGGTCGCTCAAGTGATCTTACTTGAACAAGAGATGTACAACGCGTCTATTAAATAAACCCGGTTCAATAATAAACTGTAGTTTAATTGAACCGAAGTTCAGTGTAATTTGGTACAACCGGCCCTAACAATGATTAACAAAAAGTTATTAACAAAACAATAATAAAACCACAACATCAAGTTAGTACAGTACATTGTCTACCAGTACTTCAAAATGTACCGATCCTTCCCGATTCTTGTTGCTACCATTGTAGATAACATTCTTGGCCCAAACTCTGCACTCGATGTTCACAATGGCATACGGCTTGACATTCTTGATTTTCACCGCAATCAACGGACTGAGATAGTTCTCGTTGTTGGTGTAGGGAAAGTAGTACCCCGGGAATCCCCTGCTCGGAAAGTACTCAAACCCGCCGATGCGTTCCTTGTCGAAGGAGTGTTCCCCCTCGCAGCTAATCCACACTTCAGTCCTATTAGTCGCGTTCACTTCATCCCTCAGATCCTTGGGCATCTCTTGCAATCCCTCGGTGTGGTACTCAGGAACCCATCCGAAGATCCTGTTCAGCTTGAGGAAGACACACGGTGAGCCAGACCCGTACCCGTACTTGTTCTCCGCGGTGCAAAGTCCGAATCTTTCGGCGCTCAAATCCACGGTGCACACTTTACCCTCTTCCACGGGTCTGTCGTAGTCGCATTGTTGGTAGTTCTTCCCCACTTGTTCCACTTTGTACGGCTCCAAAAACTTGTCCAGGTGCTCCACCCATTTCTGAGTGGTTTTCTCATCGGCAAGGTCGTACCAAATCAAGGATCCTTCTTGGGTCTCGTTGGATATCGGGCGAAAACCCAAACCCGGGTTGGTACCGATCAGACTCTCACCTAGCTTCCATTTGGGTTCTTTGGGGTCGAGGGTACTCAGGAGACCGGCGATGCAGGTGGCGAAGAAAGCTGCCAGACAGGCGTAGAAGATGGAATAGAAGATCAAGAGTTGGTACCAGCTCTTCTTGGTTCTCCCGAAGAATTCTTGTTTGGCGGGGTCGTAGAGGCTCCTCTGGAAGTTCTCCCACTTGGTGGTCTTCGGTATCGCGTGGAACTGGAACTCTTTGACCTTGGTTGGTATACTTTCACCTTTTGATACCATCGTTCGTCAAATATGGTTGTAACTAACTGAGACAGTCGACTCGTTACGCAATTGCTTTGTTTTATCTATTTGTCAACATGATAGCATGATAGCACAAATAGATAATAGTGATAAGAGGTGGAATCAGATCAATTTAACGGTAATGAAATTCCCAAAAAAAATCCTCGCAGGAACTCCTCACAAGCGTTTGCAACTCCGCCAATTAGAAAGTAATTCAGTAATAGCTTGTCCGATTTAATCAACGCACCAATTACTCGGTACAATAAAGCCGAGCATACAACATCTGCTGTGCTCACAATTAATTCAGATAGCAGGAGAACACGCCATCTCTCTTTCAAATTCCGAGTGACGACAGCTTGCGAGTTATATTGTCTCATCATTCAAGCAGGCGATGCCAATGGGAAACGAAGTGAATTTCTTTGGGATTAAATTTAGCGAATTCGAGAAGACATCCCGGATGGTAAAACAATTTAAAACTCCATATGCAGAGACGATCTTGTTTTCCCCCCTCGACAATATTAAGTTGACGTAATTTCCGGCGCAACAGAAATTGTTGATTTATTGACACAAAGATGTCGCACAATAAAGTCTTCCAGAAATATTTCAAAGAAATGAAATTGGCTTTGTCGGTTGCTTTTCTCCCCCCCTCGAGGTTATTATTGAATTGTTTCCGTCTGGAGGGAAGTTGTGCTTGGTGATTAAATAATCAAAAGACTAGGTAAACAATTGCGAGTAACGACGTCCTTGCGGTCGCCGTTTAATGTTAACATCCCCGTAATAACCACCCTTTGGGATTCATTTCTGCGGGGTTGACTCCATTAAGGTCTCGTGGCTGTGTTTTCATTGGCGGCCAAGAAAAATAAGTTGTGTTTGTGTTGGACGAGCTCTGAAGAGAGTTTTTCTGTGATTTGACCGGACGCTGCACTTCTGGTTTGATCTGTCTCTCTGTGTGTGCACTTCTTGTCGTATCTTTTCGTTCGATCGATCCCAACATCTCTGCTACGATTCTAGCTCTTGGTTGGTGGTCTCGAGCTGCACCTCCGGATTGTCGATTCTTCCCGCGGGTATCGATCCTCCTTTCGCGCGTCAGGAAGAACTGTCTACCCGAAGGGCATCCGTTCGCGCGAAGAACATCCCTTCGAGATTCCTGTCGGCATTCAAAGTGGCCGATTCGAGATTGGAGAAAGCGACGACATAAGGAGGATTAAAGCGAACGGGGCGCAATCATCGCTGGTGGTTTGATTCGTGGCGGCGGTGTCGTATTGACCGACTCTTTAGACGAAGAAGTCGATGCGAAAGGAGAGGGAGTTATTGTGGAAGTAAAGCCCAGGCGATGATATTGCGACCCTCGACTTCCTTTCTGTATGGATTTTTTTCGTCTCTCGCCACCAAGATATCCGGTGGCAAGGATTTTCTGATTAGAATGATTAATGGCGGCCGGCGCGCCGGCTTCATCACACTTTGAATTTTAATTGGGATATTAATGGAAGTTTTTCAAAACATCGATCCCAAGTGGGAATCGAGACGCCGCGGGACACGCAAGAGCGCGGCAAGGGAAGGGTCGCTGTTGTTCCTAATCGGGGGAGACCCGCGATAAATCGCGATAAATCGCGGGTCCCGAAAACGATACATACAGTTGCGGAGTCGGCAATGTAGAAATGTTATTTACCATAAAACTTTACTCCCGTTATCCACCATAGACACCTGCGCATTTGTGCACCGATACGATAAAATTTTATAGATGTACACAAGTCGTTTTTAATAGTTTTTAAGTTGACTGTTAAGGCTGCGCTCGTAAATTTTTCCCTGCACCTGTTTCTGTACCGCTCTCACTATACGAGTATATACAGGGTTATTATAGATGATTATAACATCGCAGTTGGCTGGGCGATTAATTTTAGGTGTGCCGCTTTATACAGATGTCTCAGCTGAGACTTTCGAGCCTAATATCTCGGTTATTTGCCAACGGATTTTGATGAAATTTAAAATGCAGATATTTTAGACCGTGAAGGTTCAATTAGTAATAATAAAATTACCTCAAGTTAACAAATGTAATTTTAATACATGTTTCCTTTATCGAAAATTATGCGCGATTATTATTAGATTGTTAAACATTAAAAAATAGGGGTCTACACAAACAATTAAGTAAATCACTTGTCCGATTCAACGAAAAGATTAGATTTTGTCGTTAAAAATGTAATGTAAAATTTGAAGGTATTTGAGCAGTTACCTTTTGAAACAATTGATGATTAATTGCCAAGCAACATTTTGTACACCCTTTAAAGTCTGTCAAAATTGGGCGCGCTTTATTAGAAACGTCAAATTGTGCAAATTTATTGAAAATACTCTAAAAATAGACTACAGCGGCAGAAATTTCAATACATATTGTTGAAAAAGGAAAAAAAAATTGCCAATAGAGAGTGTCGTAAGAACTTCAATGACACAGTTCGTTTTCTCGTGGAACACTATCCAAATGTAGGCTTTACAAAATGTAAGGTTAAGAGAGTCGTCAATTTATTTGAAGACACAGGAAGCGTACGTGAACTAAATTACCTTGCTACAATATCCCGATCGTGTTTTAGTCCTTATGGAAGAATTAAAGCATCCAGTATAATAAATTACGTCCAAATGTTGTCTTTAACTTTGTAAGTGTTTGTAAGGTTAGCAAGATAAACGTCAAATATGTCACATGCGCTTCTGCAAAATTGCGCGTTTGTTTCGTACGCGTCTATGTTTTTGCATTTGCAACCAGGTTTAACACAGTTTCTTGCTGTTTTCTTGCAAACCAGACATCTTTCAAGGACGAGTTTTTTTCCACAGCATTTTTTATTGACGATCAATTTTTTATGTAAATCTTAATTGATTCAACATTTTGAAAAGGCATGTAAAAATTTTGTTTTTAAGATTTGGGTGATTGCATTAATGGGATTTTATTCTTCACCATCTAAAATATCTGCATTTTAAATTTCACAAAAATCTGTTGGAAAATAACTGAGTTATTAAGCTCGAAATTCTTAGCTGAGACACCCTGTATACATACATTCATACATGACACTTGATATATTTCCGGCGGTAAAAACTACCGCCACCTGCGATACTAGTCTGTCTCATGTTACAAGGCTGGCGGCACATCCAAAATTTGTGTGGTTTCTACGCCACCTACGATGCTATAATCATTTATAATAACCCTGTAGAAGCTTTAGAGGCCATTGCAGTTTGGTTAACAACTTGTTTCTTTGTCTTCGTTCTCCACCGAGTCACTCCCATCATGTGCAAATCCTCCTCGACTTCCTACATCCACTTCTTCTTTGGTCTCCCTCTCGTTCTCTTTCCTGTGCTGCTACTTCTTCGGTTGTTCTCCTTCTCCGATGATCATCCACTTTTTTACCTCCACATATCCTTGTCAATATCTTGCGTTTCCACATTTCCAGCGTAGTCTCATAATTTCCGTTCAAAATCCAAGTTTTTAAGACATACAAGACTGTTGGTGTCATGACTCTTTCAGAAATCCTCTTCTGGAGACGTGTTTGTTCTTTAGCTAGTTTGAAGCATTCCTGCACATTTGTTGCCTTTGATCTCCGCTTCCACTTCATGCTGGTTTGTTACTATTCCTCCCAGGTAGTTGAAGGTGCATCCTGCACGATTTCCTTTTTAAAAATTGGACGTGGTACTGCTCTTTTCCAATTTGTTGGCATTTTCTCCCGGATCCAGCATTCCTGTATCAATTCGGTAATTTCCGGCAGTAATCTTTGGCCACCATTTTATACGAGTTCTAGACATATTTGATTCTCTCCTGGACTTCTATTTTTTTTATTTGGCTGATTATTTCTGTCATTTTATCGATGGTTGGTTGCTCCATATCTTGCTCGTTCCGCAACCTTTCCAAGTCTTCTTCACTCTCTCAGTTTTCTTCACTTCTGTTAACTCTTGTTGGTCTATTCAGGAAAATTTGGAAGTGTTCCACTCACTGCTCAAGATTTTCTTCCTCATTTATGATGAGCTGCCCTTCATTGTTTTTACAATATATCTGTTTTGGTTGGTATTCTTTCTTCTCCTTCTTGATTCCTTGATAGAAATTTCTTATTTGTTTCTGATTAGAATTTTCTCCAATTTCTTTCATTTTTCCTGCTACCTCTTGTCTTTTTTTCCGCCTGCATATACTTCTAGTTTCTCTTCTTGTTTCTCTTTTTTCATTAATACATTGCTCTGTACTTTGTTCCAAAAATTTCCTTCCAGCTCTTCTTCTCCTTTCTACATATAGCTAATTCGTATTCCGCATCGTACCAGTCTTTTTTCTTCTTTGAAGTATTTTTCTTTAATGCTTCTTCCTCTGAAGCTGACTTGATTGTACTCTCTAGTTCTTTCAATGTATTGTGCCCTTCCTTCGACCAAGTTTTGTATTTTTTGTTCGTTTTTGTTCCTTATCTTGGTGTCTTCTGTGCTTTGTACAATTACTTATTCCTTTGTCATTTTTTCATAAAATTCTGTTTTTTCTTCAACGTCCTTGTCTTCCGCTGTTGCGTAGAAGTTTAATCTACCCAATTTTCTGCCCACATGTCTGATTCTTTTGGAAACAGTTTTCTTCACTTCTGTTAACCCTTGTTCGTCTACTCAGCAAATTTGAGAAGTGTTCTATTCACTGTTCCAGATTTTCTTCCTCATTTATGATGAGCTGTCCTTCATTGTTTTTACAATATATCTGTTTTGGTTGGTATCCTTTCTTCTTCTTCTTGATTCATTAATAGAAATTTCTTATTTGTTCCTGATTAGAATTTTCTACAATTTCTTTCATTTTTCCTTCTACCTCTTGTCTTTTTTCCGCCTGCATATACTTCAAGCTTCTCTTCTTGTTTCTCTCGTTTCATTAATACATTTCTCTGTACTTTGTTCCAAAAATTTCCTTCTAGATCTTCTTCCCTTTTCTACAGCTAATTCGCATTCCGCATCGTTCTTTTTCTTCTTTGAAGCTTCTTCCTGACTTAATTGTATCCTCTCTGGTCCTCCCTACCTCTCTTCTACTGTTTCGTGTTTTGTCCTTTCTTCAACAAAATCCTGTAATTTTTGTGTCATATTTCTCTCTTATCTTGGTGTCTTCTAAGCTCTGTACATTCATATTTTTCTTCCTTCCTTGTTTTGAATGTTATTCAACATGCTTTTTTAATTTCCTTTCTAAATTTTGTCTCTATGTTTAATATTTTTTTGCAGAAATAATATAATAATTGATTTTTTTGTTTGGATTACAGCTGCTGGAAGTTCGTCCCTTCGCCCTTGTCGACCCGCGCCGCCATTTTGGATGTGGCTAAGGATTTGGAATATTAACGAGCGGTGGCGGCGACCCGTCAAAGGAAATCGGTCCGAACTCTGACCGAAGTTGTTAATTGGAAATTACCGTTGGGAAGTACGACCGGGGAAAAACCGGCGATCCCGTCTCGTCCAGGATCCATCTCCTGGAACATGGCGGCTCGTAAAACAAGTGAATTATTCCAGGTACGTGACCTAGTAAAAATCGGCCGACTCTAGTGGAATTTACGACACGTTTTATACGTCCGGCGGGAACATGTCCCGGTATTAAATCATGCAGGCGGGGAAGACAGCTTGAAAATTTCACGGGGCTCGGAAATGCTCCGTGGTAGCCGCGCGAGAGGGGGACGCGCCTGGTGATTTTTATGCGTCGGTTGTAGGCCAGGTGGGGTGCGATTATGACGGCGGGGAGGGTGGGCGAGAAGTGGCGCGTTTAAAATAATCGCCTCCGATATTGGGGGTTTATGGGACGTAAATTTTCGTTATTTTCGCGAGAATTATTGCCTCGTCGTTCCGTCCAAATCTGGAGAGTCGTCGCGAATTAATGAGCATACCGTCGTCGTAATTAAGCGAGTCTTTATGACATTTTTTCCCGACCGAATTTATTTTTTTTTTATGAAAAATAAAAACGCCGATCCGCTTACAGATTGGTGCGTTTCGCTTTGTACTCGGCGTTTAATTTAATTTACATTTTACGTCGCCCTTTAAGGGTGATCCGTCTTGTTGCCCCGTCGATTAAATTCTTTTTTATATTCTAATTTATTTCCATTTGGGACAAATCAGATTTTCCCGTTGCCACAAGGAAAACGAACGCAGCGGCTGAGGTCCCAGCCGGAAGCGCAGCGGCCATTTCGGTTGCGACTTCTTCACAAGGGACGTTTTTGCTAAGCGACTCGATTCCGATAATTTGGTAATTCGCGGCCGCCCCGACCGACAAAAGCGCGTCTAGCGGCGAGACCGGAGGGTGCGTTTCGCCCGCCACCCTCCGCTGTTTTCAAACCGCCCCCGATTGATTGATTCGAGTTCAGGCACGTGTCCGTCGGACCTTGATTTCTCGGATATTAAGACGGCAGAAGTGTGATTCCACGAGCGAACCGATCCGTTGCTCTTAATTATCCGGCGTAAAACGTCCTCCCTCCACCGACCAAAACCGCCCCCGTGGGGCACGTTTTGCGTGCGAGGCGCCACCCGCTTCCGGCGGAAACTGTCCATGAAGATGCGTCAATTGTTCTCGTGAAAAATTCGGATGTTATTAATAACATAATCGTAACGCGAAATCAACTTTTGCAGATATTGCGAAGGGATTATAAAAGAATGTATTGTGGGTTGCATAACACCTCCGCCGGACTCATTATCACGAGTGAAATACCCTGTAGTTTAGAATTTTTTCCGTCAAAATTCGAAAAAACAACAAGGGTCATCCGCTTCTGACGAAAATTATCCATTTATCCGTAAAAATGCGTCAGTTTTGCCGTTTTGTTCTCATTAAAAATGAGCTTTATGGCCTGCCGGACGATCATCGAAGGGAGGATTTTTATCGTGATTTTTTTTTGCCTCTAACAATTTAGGTGCGTTTTATTGCTGCTTATCTTCTATCTTAGAATTGGTTAAAAATGCTATTTCGCACAAAACGATTTGTTGGTAACAGGATAGACATTTGACAGATCGTGACGTTATATTTATTTGAGGTTATGATGATAACCGTGGATCAACAAAAAATATCACTGAAATTAATATTAAAACAGTTTTTTAATTTTTAATCTTTAAAAACAACGTACAAAAGGCAAGTAAAAGAACACAAAAACAAAACCAGATCAGACTTGACAGGATTGACACAATATGACGTGCATATGACAATTCCCCTCTATTTCCAGGGCGTTCTATCGTCTCAAGAGACGATATCGAAGATAGCTAGCGGCCCACACTATTTTTGCAATAAAACGATTGGATTAAGCTAGTAGATGGATGATAAGCGGCAATAAAACGCACCTAATACCTAATACTTATAATTGTAACGCGAGGCCAATTGTTGTAGATATTGCGAAAGAATGATTAAAAGTGTGTTGTAGTTGTGTGAATGCCAGAGTATTCGTCCTGAACCAACAGGACGAGAAATGCCTGGGCAGAGACGGACCTGCAGGTTTGTCAGAGTTTTCCCCCACCAGAAATTATTATTAACTGGCGGGACTGGGGTCGGGGTCTTTGTCCCCCGCGATATACGATAATTTGTCAAAGAATTAAACGAGATATTCCGAGGAGTTGGTGAAGAGTTTTTCCAATCAGTCGAAACGTCCCCGGAAAATGGCTAATTAAAACGTGAAAGAAAAGCATCGTGGCAGATGATCAATTCGACGAACTGGAGGAGGGATGCTTCACTCTTCTCTACTTCTTCAATTTCTCTTCGTTATTGTCGACTGTTTATTTTTTAACATTTCTACTTTCCACCTTTTCAAAAAATATGTATTTTGAGGTTAGGTTTGATTCCACAACTTGTAAAAAAATTTCATCAAGGGATATAAAAATTACAGCCGTGGGAAATTTATCTCCCATTACTTCTCCCTATCTTGTTTCAAAAGTGTGAGGGTTGCAACCATCGAAACACAGCTTTTTAACACATATTGGTTTGCAGTCATTGTGTTACGACTAATTGTAACAAAAACATTTATTCGAGTAAATTGCAAAATAATATAAAGGTTGTGTTGTTGTTCTTTGTTTCTTGCTAAGAACAAAAAACTGTAAAACATTTTTACGCTTTGCTCTCCTCAATTTTCTGTTGTTCGCTTTGAACTTCGATATTTCTGTGGCACCGTCATGTTTTATTCGATCTGAATGTGCGCTGCGACAAATATTTTTCAATAGTAACAGCTACAGACACTGCATAACATACTCGGTGAGGGAAAAATGCCTCACATTTTTCCAATTTGACTCTAGATATAAGTTAATGTATTAACTCTCAACTGGTCTCTATGCAGAGTGATTCTCAAAATGTCTGTACAAGGTGACGTACGATTAATAATGAGCCCGATGGAATTGAAAATGCAACCCACAATACATTGGGAAGGTAAAGCTGGATATTTACCGCGTCCATATCCAGCTTTACCTTCCAAATGTATTGTGGGTTGCATTTTCAATTCCGTGGGGTTCATTATTACTCGTAAAATACCCTGTAATTTAGATTTTTTTGTCAAAATTCGAAAAAACAACAAGAGTCATCCGCTTCTGGCGGAAATTGCCCGCGAGGATGCGTCAGTTTTGTCGTTTCGTTCTCGTTAAAAATTCGGCCGGACGATCATCGAAAGGAGGAATTTTATCATGAATCATTTTCCCTCTAACAAAAATATAACCGTAACGGGAGTCCAACTGTTGTTATAGATATTGCGAAGGAATTATAAAAGAGTGCGTTGTAGTCGTATGAATGCCAGAGTGTTCGTCCTGAACCAACAGGACGAAAAATCGTTAGGGCAGAGACGGACCTGCACATTTGTCAAAGTTTTCTCTCCCACGAGAAATTATTAATTAACTGGCGGGGGTGGGGACGGGGACTTTGTCCCCCACGACATACGATAATTTGTCAAGAATTAGACGAGATTTTCCGAGGAGTTGGTGAAGAGTTTTTCCAATCAGTCGAAACGTCCCCGGAAAATGGCTAATTAAAACGTGAAAAAAAGCATCGTGGCAGGTGATTAATTCGACGAACTGGAGGAGGGATGCTTCACTCTTCTGTGCTTCTTCAATTTCTCTTCGTTACTGTCGACCGTTTATTTTTTAACATTTCTACTTTCCACGTTCTCAAAAAATATGTATTTTGAGGTTAGGTTTGATTCGACAACTTGCAGAAAAATTTTCACCAAAGGAAGTGAAAAGCACAGCCGCGGGAAATTTTATCTCCCATTACTTCTCCCTTTCTTGTTTCAAAATTTTGAGGGTTGCGACCATCGAAATGAAGCTTTTTAACACACATAGGTTTGCAGTCTTTGTTACGACTACTTGAAACAAAAACATTTATTCGAATAAATTGCAAAATGATATAAAGGTTGTGTTGTTGTTCTTTGTTCATTGCTAAGAACAAAAAACTATAAAACATTTTTACGCTTTGCTCTCCTTAATTTTCTGTTGTTCATGATTCGCTTTGAACTTCGATATTTCTGTGGCACCGTCATGTTTTATTCGGTCTGAATGTGCGCTGCGACAAATATTTTCCAATACAAACAGCTACAGAGACTGCATAATATACTCGGTGAGGGAAAAAAGGCCTCACATTTTTCTAAATTGATTCCAGAGATTCGTTAATTTATTAATTCTCTACTGGTCTCTATGCAGAGTGATTCTTAAAGTGTCTGTACAAGGTGATTCATGAGTATAATGAGCCCGACGCAATTGAAAATGCAACCCATAATACATTTGGAAGGTAAAACTGGATATTTACCGCGTCCATATCCAGTTTTACCTTCCAAATGTATTGCGGGTTGCATTTTCAATTCCGTAGGCGTAGAGTTCATTGTTACTCGTAAAATACCCTGTGGTTTGGATTTTTTTTTGTCAAAATTCCAAAAAAACAACAAGGATCATCCGCTTCTGGCGGAAATTGCCCGCGAGGATGCCTCAGTTTTGTCGTTTCGTTCTCGTTAAAAATTCGCCCGGACGATCATCGAAAGGAGGAATTTTATCATGAATCATTTTCCCTCTAACAAAAATATAACCGTAACGGGAGTCCAACTCTTGTAGATATTGCGAAAGAATTATAAATGAATGTGTTGTAATCGCATGAATGCGAGAGTGTTCGTCCTGATCCAACAGGACGAAAAATCGTTAGGGCAAAGACGGACCTGCAGGTTTGTCAGAGTTTTCTCTCCCACGAGAAATTATTAATTAACTGGCGGGGGTGGGGACGGGGTCTATGTCCCCCACGATATACAATACTTTGTCAAAGAATTAGACGAGATTTTTCGAGGAGTTGGTGAAGAGTTTTTTCAATCAGTCGAAACGTCCCCGGAAAATGGCTAATTAAAACGTGAAAGAAAAGCATCGTGGCAGGTGATCAATTCGACGAACTGGAGGAGGGATGCTTCACTCTTCTCTACTTCTTCTATTTCTCTTCGTTACTGTCGACTGTTTATTTTTTAACATTTCTACTTTCCACGTTTTCAAAAAATATGTATTTTGAGGTTAGGTTTGATTCGACAACAAAATTTTCACCAAATGAAGTAAAAATCACAGCCGCGGGAAATTTTAGCTCCCATTACTTCTCCCTTCCTTGTTTCCTAATTGTGAGGGTTGCGACCATCGAAATACAACTTTTTAACACACATAGGTTTGCAGTCTTTGTTTTACGACTACTTGAAACAAAAACATTTATTCGAATAAATTGCAAAATAATATAAAGGTTGTGTTATTGTACTTTGTTCCTTGCTGAGAACAAAAAACTATAAAAAAAATTTACGCTTTGCTCTCCTCAATTTTCTGTTCATGATTCGCTTTGAACTTCGATATGTATTGTGGGTTGCATTGTAAATTCCGTTGGGCTCATTATTACTCGCAAAATACCCTGTGGTTTAATTTTTTTTGTCAAAATTCGAAACAACAACAAGAGTCATCCGCTTCTGGCGCAAATTGTCCGTGAGGATGAGCCGGTTTTGCAGTTTTGTTCTCGTTAAAAATTCGGCCGGACGACCATCGAAGGGAGGATTTTTATCGTGAATTATTTTCCCTCTAACAATAATATGTATAACCGTAACGGGAGTCCAACTGTTGTTATAGATATTGCAAGGGAATTATAAAAGAGTGCGTTGTAGTCGTATGAATGCCAGAGTGTTCTTCCTGAATCAACAGGATGAAAAATTGTTAGGGCAAAGACGGACCTGCAGGTTTGTCAGAGTTTTCTCTCCCACGAGAAATTATTAATTAACTGGCGGGGGTGAGGACGGGGTCTTTGTCCCCCGTGACATACGATCATTTGTCAAAGAATTAGACGAGATTTTCCGAAGAGTTGGTGAAGAGTTTTTCCAATTAGTCGAAACGTCCCCGGAAAATGACTAATTAAAACGTGAAAGAAAAGCATCGTGGCAGGTGATCAATTCGACGAACTGGAGGAGGGATGCTTCGCTCTTCTCTGCTTCTTCATTTTCTCTTCGTTACTGTCGACCGTTTATTTTATGACATTTCTACTTTCCACGTTCTCAAAAAATATGTATTTTGAGGTTAGGTTTAATTCGACAACTTGCAGAAAAAATTTCACCAAAGGAAAAGCACAGCCGCGGGAAATTTTATCTCCCACTAATTCTCCCTTCCTTGTTTCAAAATTGTGAGGGTTGCGACCATCGAAACACAGCTTTTTAACACACATAGGTTTGGAGTCTTTGTATTACGACTACTTGTAACAAAAACAGTTATTTGAATAAATTGCAAAATAATATAAAGGTTGTGTTGTTGTTCTTTGTTTCTTGCTAAGAACAAAAAACTATAAAATATTTTTACGCTTTGCTCTCCTCAATTTTCTGTTGTTCATGATTCGCTTTGAACTTCGATATTTCTGTGGCACCGTCATGTTTTATTCGATCTGAATGTGCGCTGCGACAAATATTTTCCAATACAAACAGCTACAGAGACTGCATAATATACTCGGTGAGGAAAAAATTGCCCCACATTTTTCCAATTTGACTCCAGAGATTCGTTAATTTATTAACTGTCAACTGGTCTCTATGCAGAGTGATTCTCAAAGTGTCTGTACAAGATTTCTCACGAGTAATAATGAGCCCGACGCAATTGAAAATGCAACCCATAATACATTTGGAAGGTAAAGTATTGCGGGTTGCATTTTCAATTCCGTCGGGCTCATTATTACTCGTGAATCACCTTGTATTTGTATGTTTTGTTGTCCCATGAATGCGAGAGTGTTCCCAACTTCCCATTCGAGGAGTGGAAATTGAAAAGGGAAGGCCTGACCTGATCCGTGGCCCCGGAAACTGCGAAAAAATAACCGTTCCGGTCGAGCGGCACTCCGGACTCCGGAATATGAAGATCGAAGTCAAATTTTCATCGCCATTAGCGCGCGAAAAGTCCTCGTCCCGGGTGAAATATCTTCGGGGGTGCTTATCTTGGAAGCGCCGTCTTCGTTATTTCTTTCCGCCCCAGACACTCCAATTCGGCCGAATTAGAATTATTTATTTACGGCGGGGACAAACAATCAACGTTTCCTCGGGGGGCCCGGACCCAATTTACGGGTATTAGGGCGACGGCTCGGATGAGTTCGCGGTTTCCCCGTGAATCATTGATAACGTCGGTGTGGGGGTGGAGAAAGGTGCCTCGACGAACGTGGGGTTTACCTGGAAGGCCGAACACGTTGGCAAGCCCACGGGGGGCGCGTGCTGATGCGACGAGGCCGATGTTGACCCATAGTTGAGCTGGTAAGCCGTGTCCAGGATCTTCTTGTGGGCGGAAGCGTGGGCTCTGTACGCCGAGACGCTCAGCTTCATCGTTCGGGACGCCGCGACTAGCTCGCTGGTGGCGGGGACGGCCGCCCCACGACGTGGTCCCGTCCGCCGGGGTCGCCTGTCCGAAAGAGAAACGACAATGGTCTTAGAGAGAGCCCACAAAATACAACTAACACGTGACAACACCAATGACGAGCGTGAGCGAAAAATGAATCCCGCCTGACTAAAAGTTACAAGGCTTTTTAATTTTTTAACTAAAATCAATAAATACATTGGGCTTAGTACAGAGTAAGTTCATTACCGCCAAATATCTTTTTGCATTTAACGACCGGGGGAAACGCGTTCTCGCCAAGGCGACTTTTTCCAAAATGTATTCTATGATATTTTTCATTCTCTAGTCGTTCCTTGGAGTTCTCGTAGTTGGAGATGCTGCGCCATTGTCGATCGCCCTTGAGTAGTTGTGGTCCGGCGCAGAGCGCAAACTGCAGCCCCGCCACCCCTAGTTAATTTT
Organism: Tenebrio molitor; assembly: GCF_963966145.1. NCBI lineage: Eukaryota > Metazoa > Arthropoda > Insecta > Coleoptera > Tenebrionidae > Tenebrio > Tenebrio molitor. The sequence continues at coordinate 3,152,073 of NC_091049.1, forward strand.
TTTTTCTGATGGGGGAAATACGGACTGACCGGGTTATCGTTGACATCTTCCGATCAATCGCACGCACACACACGCATGCATGAGATTAATGTGGTTTTTATGTGTTGTCGATGATAAAAAAGAAAAAGTCGTATCGTACGAGAAGTAATAATAACCGATCCGAAGTCGTAAAAGTTGGAACTCTTATCGGCCATTATTGGTGTTTAATTTATTACGTGACGTGGATGCTTAGCGGCGTCGATGATGACGCCCACGTCCACATCGGACGCCCTCCGGCTGGGATTTCGTGGTGGAAATTGGATATCGACGCGGTCGCTCGGTCAGAAGTCGAAGGGACGAAAGCAAGAGGAACAACAAAGAGAAAAATTGTGATTTTATGTCCCTGTGTTGGAGAAGAGATGATCAAGCCGGAAGTGCAGCGTTCGGTCGAAAGAGAGGAAACCCTCTGCCTCGATTTTTCACCGGTCGGTTGAAAATTATAGATATTAAAAGCCATCCGTTAAGCGGGGTAAAAACAGCCCTCGAAAGTACTCAGTCCGGGGGTTGAAATTAATGGTGGTGGTTGTTAACGGCGATAAATTATGCCGGAAATCGCAAAAAGAGATAAGAGAAGGTTAAACAACAGATAAATAGGTCGGTCGAAGGGACAACAACGGGGTAGGTGGGGCGGGACAAGGGGTTGGGGAGACGGCGTCGGGTTGGGACAGGGATTAGCGTCTTAAAAACACCGGCGCTGATAAGGGATTTATATTTTTACGCTGCGAGTATTTTGGGGACGGAGCGAAATAATGACACGTTACTCCACTGTAAACAGATGTTTTACGCACTGAAAATAGCGAAACGTATACTCCATTTTTTTTTTAAATCAATTGTCAAAGTGTTGTCATGTTGGTATAAGCCCCTGGTTATTTGATAGTTATTAGATTGGCAACGTAAAATGTCAACTGTATGTCAGTCATTTTGATGTAAAGGCGCTTGCGCTATTGAAGGCGCAATTACATTTAAATAAAAATACAAAGTTAAATGAGTTTCCGAAAACAAGGATCTAACACAACGAGAAAAATTGGCTATGATTAGATTACGTGAAGAAATGCAGACAGAAAAACCGACCATGCTAAATTGCAGTAAAGATGCACACATCATATTCGAGGTATTTTCTTTTAATATATGGGTTCGTCACTGCGAGGAACTGATTGGAGAGGACTGGAAAAAATGGATGGGAAATCTACCAATTGAGGACATTCCTCTTCCGCAGAATCATATTCGGAAGACGACTGGGGGTTAGATTCCGAAAATGAATAGGTAAACTGCTTATATAACCTATTAAATAAATTCCCATTTTCCTGTATATGTTAAGTTGCACTTTTTAGTGTGATTATCGTCTTTATTTCTTGTCTTTTGGTATAAAATTGGTTACACCTGAAACTTTTCTGACATTTGAAAATTACTGATATAACCTCAAACCTGATCTAGGGAGATTTTACGATAGAGGTGTCCCGAAACGAAAAGTTTTAGGGTGGTACAGCCTGGTCTTTGAGGGAATTTTGACATTGACAATTGATTTTTATACCTACCGAGTGATCAAAAAGAAAACAAATCAAGACTGCTACCTCAACTTTTGTTGTAATGAAACGGTTGTCTTGCACAGTCGTTTTACTGGTTGCCTACCTTTCGAACAAATAAGTATTTCATTCCACATCGTCGTCAACGTATTAATAAAAGTGTAAATTTCGCTCTAAATCGGCGCACTTGTGTCGTTAATTGAAAGCATGTTTTTTTTTTAATTAAGCTCAACAGGGATTTCTTGTTTATGAATTCATTACGTTGTCTCCAGGCGTCGAATTAATCTGCAAATTAACGTTTAACAGACGGTAAATGCGGCCACGTAAAATGTTTACCGTAATTGAAATTTCTACGGGAAAAATTGATGGGGGTTAATTTTAATTTAATTCTGTTGCTCGTTAAGAAGACCTAAGGGTTGGAGAGTGTCAGTTGAAGTTTGCGACGGGATTGGTGAATACGGCGGTAGTGTTAACAATCGTAATTAAACTAGCATTTAACTGTTTACGGAAGATTTAATGGGACCGGTAGTGTGGTGTTCACCTAAAGAAAGTTTAATGGGAGTTGCTGTGCTTTTGTACTGACTGGGATGTTAGTGAATTTTTAAATTAGTTTAAACTGCATTTTAACGTTAACAAACGCAATTACTAATATGATTGCTTTATTTTGTCCTACGGTCTTTCGGGTTCTTGATTACAGTTTTCTTTAAACATAAATTCGGAATTAGAGTAGGCTTTGATTTTATTTTGAAGTTGGCAACATGGAATTTTTAAAGGCACATCAGTGACCTTGGACAGCACAATACACGTGTTTAATCGTCTATTACCAACCGTTAATTGACAAAATATATAAATCACAGCCCACTCTAATTCCGAATTTATTTGAAGGCACGGTAGCATTTTCAAAAAAAATATTCCCATCCCCCACCCCTTTCCTCCTGTGTTCTCTCCCTCCCCTTCGTTTCTACAAAGCTATTTCTGTTGCTCTTGGTCCTCCTCCATTCTTTTAACGCCTTTACTGCTTCCTTCTTCAATTGTTCACACTTTTTGTCCCACCACTCATTTTTCTTTCTTGTTCCTTTCGCTCCCTTGACTATTACTTCCTTTTTTGTCGTTGCTTTTTCAATTACTTTTTTCAGTTCTACCGCCATTTTCTGTACTTCTTGCTTTTGGAACCTGTCTTTTTCTAGTCTCTTCCTATCCTGTTCTACTCCTTGGTCATCCCATATTTTTATTGTCACCTTCTTCTACTCTTCTTTTATTCTTCCTTTCCCTCTTTCTTCATGGTTCATTTCTTCTATACTCTACTCTTTCTCCTATTTTTTTCCTATTCTGAATTCTTCTACTATTTCCCATGCTTCTTCGTTTACTATTCTGTAATCTATCACTGTTTCCCCTCTGCTACCTATACAGGGTGTTTTTGAAATGCGTGCACAAATTTTAACCACGAGCTACTGGCTTCACGTAAAAAAATATCTAAAAAATTCTGTCAAAAAATAAAATGCAAAGTAACTTATAGGAAAAATGCTTTAAAACAAGGAAACCGCATTGGTGTACGTTTTATAAAATATGATATACAGGGTGTATTTTTAAAATGTGCCGAAATTTTACCTACGAGGTTGTGGAACAACGTAGAAGACTAAAAGCAATTTAAAAAAATTGTAGCTCAAAAATTAAATGTCATTTTATTTTTTGACATAGAATTTTTTTGATATTTTTTCCGAGTACTACATGAAGCCAGTAGCTCGTGATTAAAATTTGTGCACGCATTTCAAAAACACCCTGTATAGGTCTATTCCCCTTCTTCGTCCCCTTGTTTGTTTCCATTCAATACTTCCCATCCATTTTCTTCAATCTATTCCATCAGTCTCTTCTCCTCTGCATTTTCCACCTTGTCTTTGGATTTTCTTTTTCCATCCCCCCTTTCCTCTTCCCAATTTCTTGCTCCCCTTTCTCCTATTTACCTGTTAAAGTCCCCTCGCAAGAACATACAATTTTCTCTGTTCTCTCTTATTGTTGTCTTCATCTCTTTGCTGTATATTGTCATCATTTTCCACTATTTGTTGCCTATATGTACGTTTCTTTTCATACATTCTTCTTCTTCTCCCTTTTCTTGTCTCTTTTCTTTAATCCCTAATTTCACTCCTATTATTATTCCCCCGGCAGCTTTTCCTTTCTTCTTTCCTCGTTGTTTCCTATTTGTATTCTTTTTGTAACAACTTTTCTATTTTTTTCCAGCTCCGTTTCTCTACCCATGTTTCTACCAGACCCACTATCTCATATTGTCTCACATAGTCCCAGCATTTTTCTTCTTTTTTTCTTAAATCTGCCACGTTCCAATATAATACCCTCATCTTTGCCGTCTTCGTTATCTTTTTTGCTTCTTCCCTCCTCTTCGTATCTTCTCTCTTGTGTTTCCCTTTGTGCTTCTTTTCCGGTTGCCATTTTCTTTAGCCATCTACCCTTTTCTATTTTCTTTGTCTTCGTTTTCTTCATCTCATCTTCCTCCCGTACTGAAAAACTTCTAATCTTTACCTTTCTTCATTCCCTCCATTTTCCTATATCCCACTTTTACTTCTTTCCCTTCCCTTCTTTCTTCTTTCGCGATGGTTCTTAGTTTCTTCTGCATCTTTCGTTCTTGTTTTGTGAGGTCATTGCCTATGAATATCTTCTTTGTTTCCTTCTTTTCTCTCAGTTTTCCCTTTTGCTTCATCACTTTTTCTTTCCCACCCACTCCTCCATTTCCACTTCATTCTTGTTTATATTATAACAATTTTTGACTTTAGTTTCCTCTTGCTTTCTTTTATAAAATTGTCAATGTCTTCTTTGATCTGCTGCTTGCTCTTTCCTTCACCTCTACATCCTGTTATCACAACGTTATTTTTTCTTCTTCTCCTTTCTACCTATTTCATTTTCCTTTTAAGCTGTGCTACTCTCTCTACCAGGCTGTTTTTTCTTCCGCCCATTTCTTTTCTTTATTTTTAAATTCTTCCCTCACTCGTTCGATTTTTCTTTCGACTTCTTGTTTCTCTTTTCGCATCTCCTTTATTTCCACTTTCATTTCCTTCAACTTTTCTAGTATCCTTTCCATTTCCCTACCTATTTTCTTCTCCACTTCAAATGATCTTCTTGTTTTCTTCCTTACTTTAAATACCTCCTCTTCTTTGCTTCCTGTCCTCCCTTTCCTTGTTCTTTTCCTTTCTTTCTTTTCTTCCGTATCCAGACTTCCTCGGCAAAAATATCGACTTCTACCTTTTTGCTCGTAGGCCTGCTCTTTGTCTCATAGATGTCGCTGCTTTTTTCTTTATTTAATTCGTCTCTTATTTTGTCTATTTTCTTCCTCCCCACCCCATTTAGCCTCTTCCTACCTTACTTTGGTACTTCTCCTCTCCTCCTTTACTGGTATCTCTAATTTTTTACAAAGTATTCCAAAATTATTGTGGTGACGTAGTGTGCTTGGATCGGAAAAAATAGTTTGCCACCTTTCGACGATAAGGTCCCGCACTACACTACACCAAACATGACCTCCAAGTCGCTGTCAAGCGTCAAATATCATTTCTGTCATTCATTGCCCTTTGTCAAAACTAATTGATGTTCATTTTTGCCCATTGCTCAAATAAAAAAACAATTAATCCACTTAAAAATGAACCATAAAATGTGAGTAAAATCTGATGCCGCCGTAACTTTGGCGGAAGTTGTGTCTAACACCGTCAATTTAAATTTAAACCGCCGTTTCGGGGGAACGGCCATAAACTTCATTTACAGTCGCGACGTTCCCGGGAACATTTAATCCCTGATAATGAAGCTGTCCGGAACGAAACACCGCCGCCATTCACGAACCGTGTCATTAAATTTTACAATTTATTTGACGGGGACGGTTTGCCTCATCGATCGAAACACAAACATCATTAGCAAACTGTTTGCTCAAAAAAAAAAACCCGATTTATTTGTTTAGAAATCTGGTGCGGGACTTCATTGTAGAAAAATCCGACACGTTGAGAAATCATCTCGGCCCCTTTCGTTATGTTTGCTGCATTTGCCTAACACAAGTTGTTTCGTTTTTGTCGAGCAAACAATCCGCCATTTGCATAATTCGTCAGCGTCGGCATTAGCGTTGCTGCGTGCTGTACTACATCGCATTAGGCTTCGCCTGTTGTAATCTCGTTACGTGGGTGTTTGGAATTATGTTAATTAATGCAGTTATTGGCGATTTTTTGTCGTCGACGATTGGTCTACACTTTCATTAAGAAGTTAACGCAACGCCAACTAACATTCTCGCTGTGCGTTGAAATGAAAGTTTTGAGTTAATTATAAGTTTTATTACAAGGGACGGTTGTTAATTCACTTTGTAATGGACCCATAACTTGATAGGGTATTATTGGATTATTAGTAAATTAATTAAGAGTACTAATTAACGTTGTTAAACTGGTCGCCTAGATGAATTGATTTCAATTAACATTTTCATCAACGTCCCACTAGGGAAGTCTAAATCGAGACGACGTTTTCAATATCGCAAACCGTAAAGAAACGTATTTTTAATCGTCAATGGACGTTAACGTTTAATTCACGTGGACTGATGACGTCGTTTTAAATTAATTAAACGCTGCCGGACTTTGACGATTCGGAAATTAAATTTGCATTTATTTTTATCAAGACTTCACCCTGCCAAGGTAAAAATCCAATTTAGATGTAAATTTGATTAAGCGATTTACATGAAATTATTATTTCCACTAAGATGTTTTTTATCGATGTTTTCGTGTAAACGGGTCAAGGTGAATTCGTCTACACGTAATTAATGAATGGGTCATGTTTTATCTAGTTGAGAATGATCAAAGCGTGAATAAGACTCACACGTTAATGAAAATTGCCTTTGATTAAATATTAATTTGGGTTGAGGAGTGATTACCTACTTTAAGGTAATAGTCTTAGCGCGAGTCATTAATTAGTTAAATTATGGCGTGAATTCGGAGAAACTTTCAAATCGGTTCAATTGGAAGAATAATTCGCTGGTTTAAGACGTTTTTACATTTCACTTAAATATTACACAAATTTACATTACCCTCTACATTGTAATTTAATTATAATTGTTTATCAGAATCCTTTAAGAAAGTTTATTTTAAATAATGGAAATTTACTCGACATTAACACCATGGCTCAATTTATCTCTAATGAAATTGTTTAACAACAAATTTTGGCAATTTGACATTGTTTTTATTTAATTTAGTTAGAACAATTTGACAATATTCATTTATCAGTAGCAAAAGTCGCATTGGCGTTTTTATTATGTATTAAAATATTTAAATTTAATTTAATTTAATTCGAAATGGTTAAAGAGGAATTCTAATTTAGTCCTTAATTATTCATTTACATTAAAATTTACTTTAACTAAGGGCAAAATCAACATTAATTACATCATTCTTGCATTATTTAGTCACAACAATTAAACGCAAATTTACGTGACATTAAGAAATTTAGTTGGGAAGAGTTGTTCAAAAGCAGAATCCGCTATTTTTTTCTTTCTGAGATGAACCATTAGCGGAAATAAGAATTTAAGGGTTAAAAAAAAAACGTAAACCCGGTAAGTTGTTGATCGGAATTTACCATTAATTTAGTACAGAGTGTCTATAAATGAATGTAGGAGGATCCTAGTAGGCGTTGAAAGTTTGCCGACTCTTTTACCAGAAATCGAATAATGTTAGTATGATCTACGATATGCAACCCCTAGAACAAATTGGTTGTGCTGATTGTCTAGCTTAACAAAACAGATGCTTTACAAAGAAAATGAAAAATAAAATAAAATAAAATAGTGAAATGCATTATCGATAGGTCTCAACACTCTCAACAAATTACGTATTTATTGTACATTTAAGAAGAAAGTACTCGTAAATAACACTCTCCGGTGTTGCATGATTTGTTTTACAAAACCGGAGTACTTAGAAAGATGCTTATGAAAACTAACAGAAAAGTGTCACAATTTAACGATATGTTCATATTTCACATACGTTTTTAAAATAAATATTCGATTTTGGACTACTTTCCCCCATTCCTTCAAGTCCGTGACAACATCCCATGGACATATTTTTGCTTTGACACGAACTGGCACAAGTGACCTTGGCGCTCTTCAATCATTCAACGTCGCAGAAAAAAATATTTGCTTCTCGAATTTTCAGCGAGTTGTCTCGTCCCCCATGTTTATTTTAAACATGATCGATTCGAAGAAAATACTGGTGCGATTGTTATCGCCGCGGGTAATAAAGTGTAAGTACATTTGTGTCACATTTAGCATCTGAGACTAGCATTTCGAGACTAAAGCAAATACGAGAAACGAGAGCAATGTTATTAACACGAACGTACGTTTAAGAAACTAAAAATTCTCATTTTGAGATATGTATTAGCGACGCCATTAAGATGATAGTTGGCCATTTATACAGGATATTTCACGAGTGATAATAAACCCGATGGAGTTGAAAATGCAACCCACAATACATTTCCAATGAAAAGCTGGATGTTTTAATTTCCATGTCCAGCTTTTCATTGGAAATGTATTATGGGTTGCATTTTCAATTCCGTCGGGCTCGTTAATCATTATCACTCGTGAAATGCTCTGTATAGTAAGTTTCATAAAATGTTATGTTCGACACAATACACCGAATTTTAAAATTGTAACATTTTTGTTCAGTTTAGTTAATAATCCTGGTATTCTGGTAAATTTGACTCAATTTTATTATTAACTAGCTGACCCGACAGACGTTGTCTTGTCCAAATTTCAATACCTAAATTTGTTAGTGATCGTTTTGTGAATTTGCGAAAAGCTATTGGAAATGTGTAAACAAAGTAAAAATGAAGAATTTTACATGGGAGATGAATTCTATTGCTGAAATGCTGGAAATGTGTGATGTGCCTGGAATGTGATCGAGTTGGAACCACGCGGTTTTGTTCCAGAATTTAAGTCACAATTTAATTAAGTCACAATTTTATGTCCAAACAAATGATTTATTTTCTTCCATTAAATTTGAAATCACAGTTAATCTCAAGCAGTTTTATTGGGTGATTCAAAATGATTGTGAATAAGTATTGCAACTATGTACGAAAATGTATGTGGCAACTGTGTGAATGGGATAGAGTTGACATTTGTATGACATTTCATTAGCGTGCATTTGATTGTTTTAATTCCATTACACATTGATTTGACAACTTTCAAAATTGCGCGACTATGAACTGTCAAAGAAATGTCAACTCTATCTTACCCACACAGTTGCCACATAAATTTTCGTACCTAGTTGCCAGATTTATCCACAATTATTTTGAATCACCCAATATTTACATTTCGATTGCAAGATCGATGCTCCAGTAAACAATCCGATTGGTTTGATTCCCAATTTCACAATCAGCTGTCAAATGACATTTGTGCATGTTGGCATATAAATTGGAATAGAAATAAAACAACTACATTTATTGGACATATCGCGAAACAACACAAAAGTAAAAGCAAATGTAATTTTATTTTAATTTACTGGACTGCGTTTTTCCAGATTTTTCTTCAAATCTTCCAGATTTTTTTTCAATTGGAAACAAAAAAAAAAAGCAACAAGCAAATATGCAGCTCCTGTCAGTTATGATCGTGAGTGCATACAAAAATTATAATTTTTGAAATTTGTCCGAATTTTCCGACTTTCCTTTGTAATTGTCCCGAATTTGTTTTTCGAAAACTTATCCAAAACCCTAACAAACAAAACCAAAAAAGAATTACGCATAGCCATCGTTCGAATCCTGAGTTATGATCTTGAGTTCATTCAAAAAAGCACTTTCAGTTTTTCCCGAATTATTTTAATTTAGTTTTTCCAGATTTTTCTCCAAATCTCAGATTTTTTTTTCTATTGAAAACATTCAATAAAGTTATTTCCATCCGAACAAAAAAAAAAGAATTAATCAAATATGTCTTTCCTATCGTCAGTTATGATCGAGAATGCATACAAAAATTATCATTTTTGCAGTTTGCTCGAATTTTCCGACTTTTCTTTATAATTGTCCCGATTTTTTTTTCCTGAAAACTTTTTCACGACTATAACGAACAAAACAAAAAAGAATTATGCATATCCATCACACAAATCTCATAGAAAAAAGCACTTAAAGTTTTTACCGAATTTTCGGGGCAACTTTTCCAATTTTTCTTTACATAAAAACCTCATACGGATTATTACGAACATTAAACAAATCGGTCCAGCCGTTCCCATAGAAAAAAGCACTTTCAATTTTTCCCGAATTTTCCAATTTTCCGGGCAACTTTTCCAATTTTTTTTCCCATAAAAACCTTATTCGGACTATCGCGAACATTTTATAAAAAGAATTAGCCAAATCGGTCCAGCCGTTTTCAAGTGATGCCCTTACCAAGGAACTTCATTGCATTTTTATTATATACAGGGTGTCTCAGCTAAGACTTTCGAGCCTAATATCTCGGTTATTTGCCAACGGATTTTTATGAAATTTAAAATGCAGATATTTTAGATTGTGAGGGTTCAATTAGTAATAATAAAATTACCTCAAGTTAAAAAATGTAATTTTAACACATGTTTCCTTTATCGAAAATTATGCGCGATTATTATTAGATTGTTAAACATTAAAAAATAGGGGTCTACACAAACAATTAAGTAAATCACTTGTCTGATTCAACGAAAAGATTAGATTTTGTCGTTAAAAATTTAATGTAAAATTTGAAGGTATTTGAGCAGTTACCTTTTGAAACAATTGATGAAAAGATTGCCAAGCAACATTTTGTACACCCTTTAAAGTCTGTCAAAATTGGGCGCGCTTTATTAGAAAACGTCAAATTGTGAAAATTTATTGAAAATACTCTAAAAATAGACTACAGCGGCAGAAATTTCAATATTGTTGTAAAAGGAAAAAAAATTTGCTTATGGAGAGTGTCGTAAGAACTCGTGGAACACTATCCAAATGTAGACTTTACAAAATGTAAGGTTAAGAGAGTCGTCAATTTATTTGAAGACACAGGAAGCGTACGTGAACTAAATTACCTTGCTAAAATATTCCGATCGTGTTTTAGTCCTTTATGGAAGAATTAAAGCATCCAGTATAATAAATTACGTCCAAATGTTGTCTTTAACTTTGTAAGTGTTTGTAAGGTTAGCAAGATAAACGTCAAATATGTCACCTGCGCTTCTGCGAAAAGGGATGACCAAAATTCTGCAAAATTGCGCGTTTCTTTCATACGCGTCTACGTTTTTGCATTTGCAGCCACGTTTAACACAGTTTTTTGCTTTTTTCTTGCAAACCAGACGTCTTTCAAGGACGAGTTTTTCCCTACAGCATTTTTTATTGACGATCAATTTTTTATGCAAATTTTAATTGATTCAACATTTTAAAAAGGCATGTAAAAAATTACGTTTTTAAGACTTGGGTGATTGCATTATACAGGGTATAGATTAATTAAATTGATTACATCGTCTAATTCGTATTTTGGGAATGAAATGAATGAAACACATTTTGGAAAAGTTTGATTTATTAAACCAATAAACTGAGTTGATAACGAAAATTTCCTCGTCTTAATTTTCTTATTCTTATTTTTATTAAAACCGACAAATACTGTACCGTAAGGCTGTTGCCTAGTGGTTGACCAAGCAATGGTAAAGCGCGCTAAACGGATTCTAATTATTTTTCCACAGTTTTATGTTTGAAGCTATGGTGATTATATTTTTTGTTAAACATTAACGTATCTGACAGGGCTACTGTCTCAGTTTTTTGAAAAATCGCTTTATTCTTTATAAAAAAATTAATAACGTTTTTCAGTAATTCTAGTTATTTTTGCTCAATTTTTCATTTAGAGATTATTTAAAAAGTGCATTGGATTCAGAAGAACGTATCTCATGGGGCTACTGTCTCAGTTTTTGGAAAAACAAATTAGATTGGAAGCAAAAAAATAAACAAAAGCCTCAACAAAACGCGTAAAATTCGGTTATTAGGCAGTCCACTATACTTCTCAACTACCTGGAGGTCGTAAACTCGGGTTGACATAATCACTACTTAACGCCCGCAATGCAACTTTTGTTGGGAAGATACTTGCACTGGGCTCACGGGAACATCCTCGGGGCAGAGCCGGCGTGCCGCGATGGTCAACTTATGAATAAAAGTAAAATATACCTGTAAAGGAGATGGTCGGATTGCGACGGTGCGGTGGTATCATTTGGATAAAAAGATTGTCATAATCATAACCAATCACTAATTATAATAATTCTTCTTACAAAAATACGATGCACAATTCGAATGATTTCCGAAAATATGGTTAGGGCTGTTTAATATATCGGTTTTTAAATACTCAATTTTTTGCGATAGAGGGATATTTTGACATTTACGATATTTAATAGCACTTGTAACAGCGATTCTAAACTTTAAAATATTGTTACGCAAGAAATTTCTAATTTGAAAATCGACTCTAGGCATTTTTCCTATTTCTCTAATTTTGTTACAGTAGTTTCGCATTATGTGATTTCTGCATTCGATTTTTTCTATGAAACAATGTGGACCGTAGGGCATCGACTCTTTTATCTTTTTGCAAACACTACTATCTCCATCTCCTATGATTTTAGTATATTTTAAATTATGCATAGCTACAGAATTTTTAAAACCTTCTAAAATAATAGCTGTTTCCATTGATGTTGATGTGCTTTTCCAATTTTTAAAACATTTATGTGATGGTGCTTTTTTTTTAATTTAGCAAATTTTTCGCTTATTCTGCAGTACTTATTTTTAATACCTACATACATATAACACTTTTTTTGATCGAGCACCAATTATAGAAGCTACTCCTGACAATGCATTATAATTCGTTTTATAAGAGCGTTTACTCCATGCTCCGTCAACAATGACTGTAATCATGCCTACTCCATTTGAATCAACTTCTCCCGCTTCTAGCGCTAACCTAAGTTCTTCTTGCCCTGCATCAATCATCTCATTTATTGCAACTTCTTTAACATTATTTAATACTTGATTTTCTACAGCAAAATATGTTGACGAGCTCATCCATGGGATATCTAATGCTGCAGATAAATAGGAAAATTGAGTAAAACCGGCACCCATCGCAATAATTCCACATACTGCCAATTTATTAATTTCCGAAGAATCGGTGTCGGGTTCACTACTAAATGTCCCTTCCAAGCCGCAAATAGTACATTTGTAACTGAAATAACTTTTTAAACCATACCGTTTTTCATTGATAATATCTACATCATAGAAACTGCAATCGAAACCTTGGTGTTTAATTGATTTTAATGTCAAAAATAAGTGATTTATGTCAACAATTCTACGACCTGTCAACTGAAATTTAGTCTCATTTGGAGAATTAGCACTTTCTTGTAAAAAAACATCGTCATCTAAATTTTCTAAACTATTATTTAAACTTATATCAATATCATTGTTGAAATTAGCAATATTGTCTATATGTTCAGCTGTAAAAACACTTTTAGAACCTTTTCTTTTTTTTTAATTTTTCTTTTAATTTCTTTTCTACTTTTCCGCTTTCTTGAACAAGCAACATGTTTTTTACTTTCTTGCCCCATTTAAAAGCAATAATAAAACTTAATTCTATTTTCAAATAATAAAATAAAATTAATGCATGTTTATAAACTTTTCTATCCCCATTCTTTCCAATCTGGAAGCCGTTGTTGGTCAGTTGGGCCGAACTACCTGTGTCTAATGTCGAGTAAACGGCCAAACTGTAGGTAATTAGTTGTTCTCAGTAAAGATTCAATATTGAATATTAGCACCCCTACTAATTTACACAGAAACTAGGTAAATACCTATCATCTTTTTCAATAAACGTCTGAGTGGATAGATTCTGACAGGGTTCCAAGTATTTCTGGCAAATGGAGATTTTTTCTGGAAATTATTTGTGCAGGTAATGAAAACAGGCGCTATTGTAATCCTATCTTTCTTATATAGAGATATAGTATAGCATTTTGGGAAGACGTCACGATTTTCTTTCTCGTTTTCTCCTGTTTGAAATGACAGAAAAAAATGCGATGCGATGCACCAACAGTGGTGCAAATGACCTGACCTGTTACTATGATAACTCATATGAAAGTTAATGCCCCATGTGTGCGATTTGCACCACTGATGTTCAATCCAACGTGAACAGTATACTGTGAGCGACAAAAGTATGGAATAAATTCATTAAAAATTAAACAATATTTTTTTTCAAAAAAATCTTTGAACAGGTCAATTTTAGTTTATGAAGAAATTCTCCCTGTTTTAGTTTTATCTAGTTTTATCCCTGCACCCAATCAAAATTAAAATTTCTATACGTTTGATTGTTTGATTTACCTGCTTGATTTTTTGACTTGTTTTTCTTCGTTGTAAAATTTATTTTTTCCAACTTTATAATTTTTTTTCTCAAAAATTTCGTTATGTACGTTACTGTCATTTAGACAATTAAAAGGGCTATCAGAATCAAGAAAAAAAATAGGGGTTTTTTATTTAAAAAAACTATGGATGACGTCATAACTCGAAAACAAATGACTGCTTGGAATTTTCTTTCATACTAAAACATGTATTGTTATAAACTAAAATTGACTTGTCCAAAGATTTTTTTGAAAAAAATTTTGTTTTATTTTTTAGGAATTTATTCCATACTTTTGCCGCTCACTGTATATACTTTATTCACGTTGAGTTGAACATTTCAAGGTCAAATAATTTATTTTTTTGGCTCTGTAATTATGTTTTGTAAATAGTGACATGCAGCTAATCAACGTAATGCGAATTTAGCAATCCTCAACGTGAACGGTGTTTACCTGCATGTCACTATTTAGAAAACATAATTACAGAGCCAAAAAATTAAATTATTTGACCTTGAAATGTTCCACTCAACGTGAATAACGTTTATTATGTTTCAAATTTGTTGACAATTGCTTCGAAAGGTTATATTTGTAATCAACGTAATAAGTGAAAGAAATTAAAAATTGTCAAATTGACTGGAGCATAAAATAACCGCACAGTAACCAACAATAAATAAATCATTCTTTAAATTAATTTTCTGGAAGTAAGAGATTAAACCACTAAAGAACACAGATACCTCCAACCTTCAAGAAAATCTAAAATTTGCCAACAGATTTGTTCACAGTAGGAAGATTTACTGTTCTTGTAAAATGCTAATTTTATGACTGACGGGTCTCGAGAGGGTACCTGCTGCAGTGTTTGACCGATCCAAGAATTCTGAATACTTCTGCAACTTGAACTACACCTCACCCAAAAGTTTTATTACTGTGCAACAGCCGTAAGTTATGTTTTAATTACACCGGTGCGCTTTACGTTTTAACCACTAAATTATCACATTTCCACCAATTCCTTTAATCCGCGCAGTTGCCCAAATTTCCATGTACACTGTAAACGATAAAAAAAATCATCACATCCGAATTACAAAGAACATAAATTTACATTAAGCTTCGGCGGCGATAAAGACGCGTTCCGTGAAAGTTTTTCCGTGAATTCTTTCTTTTCCAGTCTGACGTTTTCGCCGAACTTTCCCCTCGTACAACGTTATTTTTCATGCTAATTTAAATTTGACTCGGACCAGTAGCGCCGTTCAACCAACGCATTCACCAAAGTCGATTGGTGTTCGATCAAAGCATTAACATTTTCATTAACCCGCGAGAAAAAAGAATACGTTTCGTTTGGAATAATTTGTTGTCGACAAGAGAAACCGTCGCCTGCCCCTTCTTGTAAAGAGCAACATCTGCGGGCAATTAGGCCGAATCGGCGTAAACAACGCCGACAAATCGGCGTCGAGTGGCCACTTTACGTTGAAAGCTTATCGAAATCAAAGCTCGGACGTCCGTTGAGCGCAAACATCGAGAGGGCCAGCACAAAGCTTTATACCTCCGATCACAAATAATTCGCGTGCGATCCAGGTTCGAATTAATTAATTAGGACAAGCTGGAGTGAGTGGGCGTAACGAGGGTGGAAAAAATTCCAAGACGAGACACGCACGCACGCACGGCGCAGCTGGGGCAGACGCGGAACTAATTTATCCTCTTATCGCTCAAAGAAATTCCGCAAATCGATCGGTTCGACTGGAAAAATTACACAGTTATCCGAACGGAAGCGCGAAACGGTGCGACCCGGTGATTTATGCGCGACTGGAAGCGGGACGACGGTGAATACAAGTGGCTGGCGCCATCTGTTGTTGACCAAAGAATAAACTGTGATAGGTTGATGGGAAGGTCACCGGCTTTTAATGGGTTCAAGGATTCTAGTGTTTAAGACGGATATAAGGAAGCCTTACTACTTCCGGGTTACAATAGGGGTCGCAAATGTGTTAATTTCAATCTACAGTGTGTCCCATGTTGGACAATTTCAAGTTTCAGTTCAGTTATGAATTTATTTTGGAACACTGGGTATACTACGTCCTCACTCGTGATTATACTTAACTTGCATTCAGTTAAAATACCTGGTAGGTGCATTAAGGTGAAGCACCATTTAATGTTGTTGCTTAATTAACGACGCTCTGCGTTCTGTCTTTATTAATAAATCCGTACTTAGTGCAATGTAAAGTCAAGTTTTAATTAAGTGTCGCTAACTGAAGCTGTTAACAATCTCGTCGAAAGCGTTGAGCATTCACAGATCGTACAAAACTCCTACTCTTAATTTCATAAACTAAATTTTAACTGTTCAGTTTTAATTCCAAGACAGCCAAAGATCCCTTATTAGCTGTCCTTGACAGTTTGAAGTAAAAATGTCTTCTTGGTGAATTTTTCTAATTTTGTTCTTGGTGGAACGAAAGTGTTGACCGCAAAGAAAGAAATTCGTTTTAGAACTTTAGGTTCGGTGCGTGTTGTTGTTGTCGTGATAAATCCAATAAGGAAGTTGCATCCGTGTCAAGTTCTCAACAACTCCAAGAAAAGAAGTAGTCCAAGAGCGAACCCCGGAGAAACTCCAGCGCCCCAAAAACGTACGATTCCCTAAATCACCCCGACAAACATCAAAACAAAATCATAAAACATCTGAATGTATCAATTTTTTACTGATCTCGGAGGCAAAATGGCCGCCGCATCGATTCTTCCCGAAGATGAGGAAAAAAAAAGAAAGCGACCCCGTCATCTGTTCATCTTCTCACTTCGCCTCGCACCAAAAATAACACATAATTGGGAAGGACGATGAATAATAAAAAGTCCTGCGGTCTGCGTCGGCGGCGTGAACACGTCGCCATGACTACCAAAAAAAAAAGAGAAAAAGGGGCAAGCGTGGGGCACGTGCAGCGACCGCGTTTTCCTTTTGCAATCGGAAATCGAACACTTTGTATGATTCGAGCGAGGACCGGATGAATAGATGGCGTTGGCCAAAAAAGAACGAGAGGGAGAAATGGTGGAGGCGCCGGGGAAGTCCCCGCGCCGCGAACAATCGCCGGCGAGGGTCCTCGAGCCCGCGGTCCCCTTCAAGGTCGACTCCTGGGGGACCTCGACCATCTCGCCCCCTCGCCGATCGTCAACGCACCTTCGGGACGATGCGAGTTATCCATTTATGAATTGTTTCCGTCGATTTGGCACAAGGTTTCGTCACTGAACTCACCACCACCACCAGGTCATTTTTTGGAATTTTTTCGGAAACAATTTCAGCTCGCCGGTCAAGCTCCCAAGTGGGGGAGCATCGCGCGTTCGGTGTTTTCGTGGGGCGGGGACGCGTGACGCGCGCTTCGAGACGTCCGCTTACACTGAAGGGGTTTCGCTTTTCCAACCCTCGCCTCGCTTACGCAACACGAAGCGAGAGGGCGCAGGCGTTCGTCGGTGGTGACATTGTTTCCGTCGGAGGAAAAACGGCCAGAAAATACAAGGTGCCGAGAGGAGGGGGTGAAATGGGGTGATGTATGCTGCTCGAAATCGGGGGCGGGCTCGCCACCGCCGCCCGTCTTACAGAAATCTTGCGTTCCGGCCGGAAAGGGAAGTTGAGATGAGATATATACGAGCCGCGTTTTTATTTATGGGGGATTGTTTCTTCCGGACACAGAAAGATGCTTTGCTTAGTTTTTTTTTGCCAAAATAAGCGAAATGTGTACTTATTTTGTAAATTTTCACTGGAACCGACACTGATTGGTTGTCTACAATTGACAAGATAATATCATTGGTTGAAGAGCAACACGTGACAGACAAACTTAAGTTAATTACACGAAGAAGCTTAAGAGGAACTCCTCTATTTATCACACCATCACAAGATCGGTTTCTAGTTAGTTTTGTGCCCCAATTCAATTTATTGAAGGAGTGATACTTTCGGAGAGTTCTATAGTTTTCCCTGACTGAAGACGTTTCGAAATGTTCGAATAAGATCACATTTTTAATTTTATTAACTCCTGAGGCTTCTAAACATTTATTTTAAGTTGTGCAACAGTTAATTTACTCTTTTTTTTGCGAATTTTTCCTCAAAAACGTAATAAACAGTGTTTAATATGATGGATATGCAACCAACAATACACGCAAGTCTGCGAGCACTTGACATTTGGTTGTTTTGACAGATGACGTTTCTAAAGAAATACAAAAACCGATAAAAAGACCGAAAACGCATTTTTTTCACTCAGACTCGCCAAAAACCGACGTCGAGAGTGAGTTGCGACTCGCCAATTTGCCAAATTTCCCAACCGCCCTTTTGTAGGAAAAACCTCGGAAGAAAAACAATGGACGAAACGTCAAGTTTCAAATCCGATTTTTCCATAAAAGGAGTGAAAAAAGAGTTTCCGAACGACCTGAGCGAGTTCCACAGCTACTTCCCGTACCTGCACGGCCCCAACTTGACAAATTTCCACTTGAACGACCCGAAACAGTACTGGGACAGGTGCAAAAGGGGGCTGTTCCGATGCACCGGAACGGCGCTGGAAATGCGCACTTGCAGTCTTTGCGACTTCAAGACGCACTTCAAGGTGATCTTATACAACCACGTGAACGCGGTGCACAGAGATTCGGGCGAAGAACCCGACTTGACCCACCTCCTCAAGATTTACGCTTGTGACAAGTGCAATTTTCAGACTCACTCGCAGCTAGTGTTTGGGGCGCACTTGTGCACCAAAAACGGTGCGTCGAGTAGGTGCGTGAAACGCCGCCAAAGCAGGGCAAGGGGACAGTCGTGTCCTGACAGCGAGAGATTCAAGTGTGAGCACTGCCCGTACAAGACTAAGCACAAACACGTGTTGAAAAGACACGTCATCACGAATCACACGGCTAGCGAGGATATCGAGTGGTTCTACTGCGAGCATTGCCCGTACAAGGCGAAATTGAAGTTTGTCTTGACGGAGCATTTGTTGTCAAAGCACACGGCCAACGAGGACATTGTGTGGTTTAAATGTGAACACTGCTCGTTTCAAGCCAAGCACAAGTCGAATTTGAAGGATCACGTGTTGTCGAGACACACGGCCAGCGAGAACATCAGGTGGTACACTTGTGACTTTTGCGAGTACAAAACGAAGCACAAGTCGACGCTGAAGCAGCATTTGTGCGCGAAGCACATCGCTCGGGACGACATTCGGTGGTACAAGTGCGAGAAATGTCCCTACAGGGGCAAGAGGAGTTTCAATTTGAAGATACACAAATTGGCGAAGCACACGCCAACTGAGGACATCAAGTGGTTCAAGTGTCCGCATTGTTCGTACAAAGCGAAACGCGCCTACATGTTGAGGAAACACCTGAGGGAGAAGCACTCGTCGAGCGACGAGATCGAGTGGTTCAAATGTGAACATTGCCCCTACAAGGGCAAGCGAAAGTCGGCCCTGAAGATTCACCTGTTGTCGAAACACACGGCAGTCGAGGACATCAACTGGTTCACGTGCGGACATTGCGACTACAAGACAAAGTACAAGTTTCACTTGAAGAAACACCTCTTGCTGAAGCACACGTCAAACGAAGAGATCACGTGGTTCCAGTGCGACCATTGCGAGTACAAAGCGAAGGACAAGCAGAATTTCAAGGAGCACGTTGCGGGACAACACACTCCGACTGAACACATCAAGTGGTTCAAATGTGAACTGTGCCCCCACAAGACTAAGCGGAAATATTCGCTGAAGAAGCATGTCCTCTCGAAACATAACTAGATTCGATGTGCTTGCAGTATTTTAGGCAGTGTAAATGAATAAATATTTTGAAAAATGAGGAAAATCTGCTTGTGAAGTAGCAGTGACAGTAGTTTTTGATTGTGTGGCCAACAGCAGAAAACTAAAATCACCAGGAATAGAAAGTAACTAACATAACCTAGCTTTGTCACGTTTAGTTGTTGGAGTGGGTGCTTGTGTGTGCGATTCGTGGAGTTTCGGTAAAAATGGTTAAAAAACGTTACAATTGGAAGTCGCGACAAGTTGTGAATACGATTGTCGACGATTCAGCGACGAAAAAGGTAGAGATTTGGATTTTTTGGGGTTTGAGGTTAGGTCGGTTTTGTTTTTAGATCCAGTTGGATTTGCAAGTCGAAGGTCACTACGACCGAAGCAATGAACTCGTGTTGCCCTCGAAGAAGCGCAAGACGAAAATTAAAGAGGACAAAAAGACGGTCACGAGAATTCTATCGAAAAAGCAGCGGAAGAAATTAGAGAAGGTCGTGGAGAAAAAGAAGAAGAAAGAGAACGTGAGTTAATTGAAAGTGGTGGGGACGTTGTAACGAGTTGCATTTCAGCGGGCCTCTTTGCTTGAGGCCCTGTCGAAGGTCCAAGCCACACCGGAAGAGTTGAGTCAGCTGACTTCGATCGCCGCGGTACAAACGAAGGGTCTGAAGCGGCACCGCTTCGAAGAGTCGAATCCGGACAAGTCTAAGAGGCCGAAAAGAGACCTGCAGATATTGTCCGGTGAAGTAAAATTGAACAGTTTGTCGGGGGCGAAGAGGCGGCAGTTGGTTGAAGGTGAAGGGAGTGGTAGGAAGCAAAGCGATGACCCGAACGTGGTGGGGTTCGAGTTGTCGGATTCTGGCAACGACAGCGAGTCCGAGAGTGAATCTGGATTGGAAGGGAAACCTGAGCCGGAGGCTGAAGAAAGCGAACCAGAACAGAAATCTGCGCCTGATCACGAGAGCGAGGCGGAAGGCGAGCCGGAGCTTCAGGGGGCTCAACCTGCAAAGTCCCAACCTGTGGAGAAACTAGAGCCCCAACCTGTGGAGAAACCAGAGCCCCAACCTGTGGAGAAACCAGAGCCCCAACCTGTGGAGAAACCTGAGCCCGTGAAAACGGAAAAATCGGAACCGAAAGCTGCAGCCAAGCCTGCGGTGTACGTGGACGTCATCCGCGACGACAAAATCCAAGAAGCTCGGCTGAAACTGCCGATTCTGGCCGAAGAGCAGCAGATAATGGAAGTGATCAACGAGAATCCGGTGGTGATCATCGCCGGAGAAACCGGGAGCGGGAAGACGACCCAAGTCCCGCAGTTCTTGTACGAAGGCGGCTACGCCCTCAAGAAGCAAATCGTCGTGACGGAGCCGAGAAGGGTGGCGGCGATAGCGATGTCCAAACGCGTGGCCGAAGAGATGAACCTGAGCCCCAGAGAGGTGTCGTATTTGATACGTTTCGAAGGAAACGTGACCGACGACACCAAAATCAAATTCATGACGGACGGAGTCCTGCTGAAAGAAGTCCAAAACGATTTTCTGCTGTCTCAGTACTCGGTGGTGATTTTGGACGAAGCGCACGAGAGGTCGGCGTACACGGATATCTTGATAGGGTTGCTGTCGCGGATCGTACCTCTGAGGCGGAAACGCGGGGACCCCCTGAAGTTGATCGTCATGTCTGCTACGCTCCGCACTGAAGACTTCACGATGAACAGGAGGCTGTTCAAGACTCCGCCCCCGGTTGTGACAGTCGACAGCCGCCAGTTTCCCGTCACTATACATTTCAACAAGCGAACAGACGAGGATTATTTGAGCGAAAGCTTCAACAAGGCGGTGAAAGTACATACGAAGCTCCCGGAAGGTGGAATTTTGATTTTTCTCACGGGTCAACAAGAGGTCACCGCTTTGGTGAAGAAGTTGCGGTCCAAGTTTCCCCTTAGAGGCAAGCCGGTTGATATTGTGGAGGAGGAGAAACCGAAGAAACGGAAAGAGAAGAAAGTGTACGCCCCTGCAGTGAATTTGGACGATTACGGCGCCGATTGGTCGAGCGATAGCGAGGAGGAGGATTCGGAGGAACGTCCGGCGTACAACGCCCAGCCCTTGTGGGTGTTGCCGTTGTATTCGATGCTGCCCACCCACAAACAAAACGAAGTGTTCAGACCGCCCCCTGCCGGGTGTAGATTGTGCGTGGTGAGTACGAACGTGGCCGAGACAAGCTTGACGATTCCCAACGTCAAATACGTGATTGACAGTGGGCGGAGCAAAGTGAAACTGTACGATAAAGTTACGGGTGTGAGCAGTTACGTGGTCACGTGGACTAGTAAGGCGTCGGCCGACCAACGAGCCGGGAGGGCGGGGCGTACGGGGCCGGGTCACTGTTACCGCCTCTACTCGAGCGCCGTCTTCAACGACACATTCCAAGCTTTCAGCGTGCCGGAAATCCAACAAAAACCAGTCGACGATCTGTACCTGCAGATGAAATGCCTGGGGATCGACAAAGTGGTGAATTTCCCCTTCCCGACAGCTCCCGATCTGTTACAATTGAAAACAGCCGAGCATCGACTGGAAGTTTTGGGGGCGTTGCACAAAGGAGAGGTCACGCCTTTGGGGCGGGCCATCGCGAAGTTCCCGGTCCTACCCAGATTTGGAAAAATGTTGGCGTTGAGTCACCAGCAGGACTTGCTACCTTACACCATCTGTCTGGTGGCGGCGCTGTCGGTACAAGAAGTGCTGCTGGAGAGACCGATCGGACAGAATCACGACGCGCAGGTGTCACTGAAGTGGGCGGGGCTCAGGAGACAGTGGGCGGGCACCGGCAACTCGCTGTTATTGGGCGACAACATGGTGCTGCTGAGGGCGGTCGGTGCGGCCGAGTACGCCAACAGTCAAGGAAAACTCGAGAAGTTCTGTTTGGAGAACGGCCTGAGACACAAGGCGGTCGTCGAGATCAGAAAGTTGCGTCTGCAGCTGACCAACGAGATCAAGGCCAACCTGCCGGAGGCGGAGTTCGTCGTGGACCCGCAACTGGCTCCGCCCACCGACCTTCAAGCCAAGCTGCTCCGGCAAGTGTTGCTGTCGGGGATGGGCGACCAAATCGCCAAGAAAATCGGAACCGACGAGGCGGAAGATTCCAAGAAGTTGAAGTACGCTTATCACGCCAACAACATGGAGGATCCCGTGTTCCTCCACTCTTCGTCCGCGCTGAGAAAGACGCTTCCCGAGTTCGTGATCTACCAGGAAATCTACGAAACCAACAAGATCTACATGCGCGGTGTCACCGCGATCGAACCCGAGTGGCTGCCGGTGTACGTGCCCCATCTGTGCAATCTGAGCGAACCCCTTAGCGATCCCGAGCCCCGGTACGACGCCTCCACCGGAAGAGTGTACTGCACGGTGGGCGGGACTTTCGGTACTCAAGCTTGGAGTTTATCGAACGTCGAAATCGAACACCCCAGGACCATAAACTATTACAAGTGGTTCGGGAGGTTCCTCCTAGAAGGCGTGGTCTTCCCCAAGTTGCAAAAATACAAAAGCGTGCTGTTGAGCCAGCCGGGAATCATGGTGAAGAGCTGGGCGAAGCTGCAGCCGAGGACCGACGCCATCTTGAAGGCGTTGCTGTCGAAGGAGGTCGTTTCCAAAGTTCGGCTGGAGGAGATATGGAAGGACACGCCCAAGTGTAAGTCACGTCGTCTGATTGGTCGGTTTATGAAGGCGGAGTCTTTTGCAGTTTTGTTGGAGGCGTACTTGAGGTGGGTGCCCGAATCGGCGTACGGCGAAGTCAGTTTGATGTGGCCGCCCCTGGACGCTTAATGTAAATAAAAAAAAGTTGTTAAATTATTTTTATTTTAAAACTGAAATATATTAAATATGAATAACGGAATGAAACTTTGGGTATGTTAGGTCTCAAGCCTTGTACGCTTTGAAAACATCGACCAGAACCGCCTGTTCCTGTCTTTTGACGCTCTTCATGTCCAGAATTTTGTAAAAATCGTTCAACTGACACTCCGGCAGTAGCTTCCTGTACTGCTCGATGAAAGCCTTGGACGGATCCACCGGAGTCATCACGACTTTGAGTATCATCTCGGCTTTGGTCATCCCTTTGGTGACCACCTTGGTGTACGAGGCCGGAGCTTGTCGATTGATTTGGGACGAAATCGACGGCAGATTCAACAGGATCGTCTTCAGCATGTGCGTGTCCAACAGCAACTGTTCCGCACCCTCCGTATTGATCGGCTTGCACTTGTAGATGTGCTGGATGAACTTGGGAATGAAAGAATTCGCGAATTTTATGCAAAACTGCGTAAAGTATTTGCGCGAGTGGGACAAGTTGTCTCTGATTATGGGAATGGTGGTCTTCAAATGGGTCGTTATCGCCGTGATGTACGAGCTTTGGTCGCCCACGGTGTCCACGTTTTGCCACTGAATCTGCAAGCAAAAAGATTTCAAGGGAGGCGGAGCAAGCTTTGTCGGGGGTGGGGCTTCGCAGAGGCGTGGCCAAAGGCGAGCACTGGGAGAGGCGTGACCAAGCGGAACGCGAGCACCCGGAGAGGCGGAGCTTCGCGGGAATAAACCCTGGATGGGGCGTGGCCAAGGGAGAATCATCACGCACCCTACTCGCTTACCTTGCTCATTGCCGTCAACGCCGGTTCGCAAGCATTTTCCAGATCTTGTACCAAAATCAGGATGCAATTGGAAATGACCCTGGATAAAAACGATCAATCAAAAGACAACAAACACTCCGGTCGCGACATACTTATGGAAGTTGTCTTGTTCTTTGGAGAGATCGATCCGCTCGGCCAGCGCCTGTTCGATCTTCTCCTTCAGCTTGTCCGAGAGTTGTTGAGTCGTCTCCAAACAGTACTCCGCCGTCGACAAGATGCAACAAATCTTGGCCAACTCGTCCTTGTTGAACCTGGTGATCTCGCCCTCCTTCAGCAGCGACGAGAAGTTCTGTATCAGCCCCGACGTCGACATCTTCTGCAGGTCCCGCGTCAACAGTTGCACGCTCGTCCCGAGACTCTGAGTCTCGATTTTGGGCAGATTGTTCTGGAGGAGTTTCTCGGAGTACTCGTGCAGGTACTTTTGGAAAGTTTTGGTCAAGCTCAGCATCGACTGTCCTTTGTCGAGCTGGGTGCACTGGATCATGCTCTTCTTGTAGAAGACGAACAGGTCGGGGCAGCTCGGCAGGATGGGGGCTTGGGTGTCGGTGGCTTCCGTCGGTTGGGTCTGTTTGGAGTCCTGGACGAACCGCTCGATCAGATCGGACAGGTTTCTGTCGATGCTCTCGATGTAGATCTCCAAGTGGGGGATGAAACAATCGCCGATCAGGCCGCTGAAGGGCGACTTCCCTCCCAAATCTGGCTCGGCGGAGGTGTCGTCGTCCCGGAGAGTGACCCCGGTGAACCTCCTCGCCAGGAGATTCTCGAAAGTGGAGGTTTTCTGGATCGCGTACAGCAACAACTTCACGTCGATTTCGCTCTTCCTCTTCAACATGATCTTGGAGAGTTCGTCTCGCGTGTTGCGGCAGAACTGCACCGCGATCCTCTCCGACACTTCCCAACTCTGCGGGAACAGATTCCCCAGACGGTCCTCGAATTCGAGCAAGTGCCTCTTGATCCAGGCGTACCTCTTGTCGATCTTGTCCAGCCAAGCCGTGTCTTCGGTCTCTTGAAACAAGTGATTGTACTCTTGCAGCTGCAAGTTGACGAACCACTTCAGCAGATCGCGCTTCACCTTGGGCTCCAAAATGGAGACGACCAGACACGCCTGCGCCAGCTGCTTGTTCGGGATCGACGTCTTGTTGGTGCCCGAGAAGGCCTCCTTGAAGTCGTGAGTGATCTGCTCGGCCAACTCCACGTGAATCGACTTGACTTGATCGCTCAGGCTCTTGATCTGGGGGATGTCCGAGTAGTTCTCGAAGTGAGTCATCACTTCGCTGATCGCCTGCAGCGGGAGCGCGATCTCTCCGTACAGCCGTCTCAGCGTCAGCGACTTGAGAGTGTCGACGCCCCCCACCAGCATGTGCAGGTGGTTGAGGGTGGTTATGGCGAGGGTCAAGTTCCGCTTGGCGCAGTCTAGTTGTTTGATGTCGCGGGTGATTTCCCGCACCATCTCTTCCGACTTCTCCGCTTTCTCTTTGATGTTTTTGATGTGTTGGAACAGCTGCTTGATCACTTTTTGCGCCTCGTCGAGGGCCTGGCGGCCGTCTTGACTGGCCGTGATCTGCCCCCTGACTACCGTGCTGATCTCGTTGTCGATCGAGTGGATTTTATTCTCCATTTTGGCGACGACTTCGTCGATGTTTGACAGAGACTGCTCGGTGGGGAACAGAGAGTTTATGTAGTCGATGCTGTTGAAGTCGGGCTCGTCGAGAGGATCTTTACTCGGCAAAACCTGAAACTTTCATTGAGAAAAAGTGAGGTTAAATTGGGCGAGTACCTCGTCGATCGCTTTTTGGACTTCGGGGGTGAAATTGATGAACAAGTCTTGATTGTCCTCGTCCAGGACGTCCTCTTCTAGGGCCCCCTCCATACCGAGTGCCCCACTTGTCCCTTCTCAACACTCGAAATCGAAGTAACTTTCTTTCTGTTAGGTTAGGAACATCTGTCACTATCGTGTAGCGCGGAGGGTCAGTGAACCCCCTGAAAGAATGTCAACAAAAGCGACTTTAAACATTTTTTTCCGGTTATTGTGACCACGTTTTGTGTTAATTCGCTCGGAATTGTGAAAAATCAATTGGTGGGTCACGACTTGGTGATTTTTTCTTCGTCGGGTCGTTCAAATTTGTCAGTTGTGACGATCGCGTCCTTGGTGTAGTGTCGAGGTCACTGAACCCACCGAAACATGTCAATAAAAGCCGATTTAAAACAGCTACTGAAGCCCTACTACCTCTTCAACATCCTCCTGAGTCTCTCTTACGTGGTCCTGAAGCGGGCCCCCGGCCTGTGCAACTACTTGTTCCACGTGGAAGAGTGCGAGTTCGATGGGGTGAGTCCCCGTGTTTTTCAGCCCCGCTCAAAGGCGTAGCAATGATTTTTTGCTGGGGTGGGCCAGATTTTAAACCACAGACAGATGATACATAGATATTGCACATGTATCTTGTTTTTAATGTGTTTTACTTTTATTCTGGGGTGGGCCAGAAGGATTCTGGGGTGGGCCGGGCCCACCTGGCCCCCCCCTTTGCTACGCCCTTGGCCCCGCTCACTTAAAACCTGCGATTTCCAGCGCGAAACTGAAATTCTCTTCTTCCTGGTCATCGTGGTGATGATCAGGACGCGCAAGTCGGGGAGCGTCTCCATGATCAACTATTTGTCGTCGAGTTTCGTCTACACAAAAGTGGCGAATTTGATCCTGTGGTTCAACGCCGACTTCCTCATGGGCACCGTCTACGGCATCATCTTTGTCCGTAAGTGAGCCCCCGTCGTGGGGAAGGGTGATAACGCGACTGTTCCAGTGGGGGCGCTGCTGTTCCCCGAGCCGGCCTACTCCGGCCCGGACAACGTGCTCTACTTCCGCGGCCTACAAGGCCTGGACGAGGAGCTGGCGCGCACCAAAGACTCCTACTGGTTGGTGACGTTCTACGCGGCGTGGAACCCCGCGTGCGTGAATTTCGCGCCGATTTTCGCCAAGTTGAGCACCGAATACAACTTGGAGAATCTCAAGTTTGGTAAAGTGGACGTGGGGCGGTACCCCGAGGCGGCGCAAAAGCACCGCGTCAACGACAGCAGTCTGAGCAAGCAGCTGCCGACGACGATTCTGTTTAAAGGGGGCGAGGAGGTGGTCAGGCGACCGGCGATCGACTCGAAGGGAACTGTGGCGAAGTTTTTCTTTTCGAGCGACAACGTCCGGGGGGCCTTTAATCTCAACAACCTGTACGAAGAGTGCAAGGGCGCCGTCAAGGCGAAAAAGAAGCACGTGAAGCGGGATTAGTTGATTTATTGTTGCGTTGCTAGTGTGCCATTGTAATTAGTGAATAAACCCGAGTTGTTACGCCGTGATTTCAGTAGGAGAGGAGCATCGCCTTGGCCACTTCCGAAGCCTTCTCTTTTCCGTTCAGCTTGTCGACGATGGTCAGGGCGAAGCTGAAGGCGGTGCCGGGGCCTCGACTGGTGATCAAAGTACCATCCACCACCACTGAGTCTTGTTTGTACTTGTACTTCCCCCCTTCCACCAGTTGGGCTTCCATGGCGGGGTACGACGTCAGACTCTTCCCTATGTACACCCCGTGCGCTTTCAGAGCCGTGGGGGCTGCACAAATCGCCGCAGTTAGACGTCCACACTTCTCTTGCTCTCTGACCAATTCTCCGACTTCTTTCGACTCGGCCATAGCTTTCGACCCCCCTAGGCCTCCAGGCAAAACTACGACATCGAAGGGTCCTTTGGAGGACGCCTCGCTGATCGAAATATCCGGCTTGATGTTGACTCCTCTACTGCAGGCGACAATGTTCGAGTTGGGGAGCCCCGCGACGGTCACGTCCACCTGTTTTGGGTGGTACAGGCCGTGTAAATCTACTAAGAAAATAACTTACGCCGCCTCTTCGTAGAACGTCAATTGCTATCACCGCCTCCATTTCTTCCGCTCCAGGGGCGAGAAAAACTAAGGCTTTTTTCGACATTTCGCAAAAGCTACGTCTCTGGAAGGTGTTTATAATTTTCGGCGAGATTCTAGAAATTAGACTTATCAGCTGTAATGACATTGGTGAGGTTATTTGAATCTAGGGGAATTTCGGATATTGGCAATAATGCCATTAGATATAATCGCTACAAGGTCGAATGCGAAGGTGTTGCGTGTTGTTACAAGCGGAGTTTTGTAATGTTTTGTAATTTCTGTTGCACAAAGGTTGTCTGCGTTATCTTTTGGTGCAAATAATAAACTAAAACCAGACTTTTATTTTATTTTTTAAGTACCTACGTCACCAAGACAAAATCTTAACACTAATGATTCCTTCTACCTTCATTATTCCTTATTTTAAAGGAGTTTCCTTCGAAAGAAGCTGCAACGGTTGACACAAACAACATCAGACCAAATTTCACTGCTTAGATGTTTATATCGGACTCTGAAAAGTAAGTACATAAAAATGGGAAAGAAATCAAAATACCTAATCAAATAAGAAGAATTTTTAAAGAAAGGAGAGAAACATCGAAAAAGCTTACAAAAACTGAGACATTTGTTGTATTCTATCTTCAATTTTAAGTGAAATTGAAAAGAACAACAAAAATGTTGTTCAGAAAGTATTGTATATTTGGTTGCCTACTCTCCTAATACGCTCGCAGTGGGTACTCCTACCAGTTTGCGTGTGCCGCTCTTATAAGTTATAACATTACATAATATGACTGACCTTGAATTTGGAAATATAAACAACGTAGTGACAACATTTCGAGCACCGCGACTACCGTCAGGAACTTCTAATTATAAATTAAATTATACAAGCTGATGAACTAGTACCGAACCGACCCATACAAGACTAAAATGCTTTAGACGTTGTAGTCCTTTTCGTGATTTATTCACAAAAGGTACAAACCCATGTGGGACTAAATTGTATAATATTGTACATTCCACAAGGTTGGGTATTTTGCACCTCCACCACTCCCAGATCTACTCCTGGAATGTTTGCAAAATATTAATCAACATCTCATCACAATACCATTCAGTACCACCGTTCAATTGAGCTTCAGAATTTGTTATATTTTTCTTTACAGTTTTCTCATTTAGTACTTTTCCATTATGATTCTTTCAACAAAAGAGATTGACATCTTCTCTGAAGCTTCACGTTTGTAGATTAAAACATTAATCTCAAGATAAACAATAAAACTGGAGACAATGACCTAACAACGACATTGTAAAAGTACTACTACGCAAAATGCAATGAAAACATTTGAACGGGAGGAAGAAGTGCCTCGCTTTCAGCTCAGCCCACGAGAAAAGAAACAACAATAATTTTATTGTACCATTTATCTAATTATCGTTGAGTGGTCTTCCACGAGATCGTGCCCAACTCAGTACTCTTCAGCTGTTCAAGTGATTGTTTGTACCGGTTCATTCCAAGTACTCGCCTAATCTCTTTAAATACTTACTTAATATTTTTATCGTTATCAACAGACACACAGTATCATGAGAGTGCAACTTCATAAGATATAAACGTGGACTGCTTTGTAAAAAATACAAAATCTGTATCAGCTCATCCAGAATACCTCGAGTAAGTCACTTTTTATTCCCCAAGAGTACCGCAAGAAGAACTGTTTCCAGAAATGTTCATCAGCGCGTCGCTTTGTGGCACCTTGGTCGCCATAATCGTCGCCATCTTGACAGCTGTGGTGGCGTACTTCAAGTGGACTTATCAGTACTGGCACCGAAGGAATGTTCCCTATCTGGAACCTCGAATTCCTTACGGAAACAGTGATCTCTTGAAACGCAAAGAAAACTCTGGAGTTAGAGTGAAACGTCATTATGACACGATGAAAGCGAAGGGGTGGAAACACGGAGGGTTGTACACGATACTGAAGCCCAGTTATCTAGTACTGGACCTCGACTACATCAAGAACATCATGACCAAAGACTTCCAGTACTTCACAGATCGCGGGATTTACTACAACGAGAAAGATGACCCTTTGAGTGCAAATCTCTTCGCGATTGGGGGACAGCACTGGAGAAACTTGAGGACCAAGTTGAGTCCCACTTTTACTTCTGGCAAGATGAAGATGATGTTCCAGACTCTGGTGGATTGCGAACCCAATCTGTTGAGAAAAATCGAAAATGATAGAGTGGAGAAGGTCCCAACTGATATAAAAGAGGCTCTGGGGTGCTTCACTACTGACATCATCGGTTCTTGTGCGTTTGGTCTTGATTGCAACACCTTCGCCGAAGAGAACTCGCCTTTCAGAGAATACGGTCGCAAGGTTTTTAACTTCAGCAAGTCGCGTTTGTTGAAACTGAGCTTCGCGTCAAGCTTCCCCAAGATTGCTAAGTTCTTGGGCGTGATCCAGACTCCGGAAGACGTCACCAACTTCTTCATCAAAGTGGTCAAAGATACTGTGAGTTATCGAGAGAAGAACAACTACACCCGCAAGGACTTTCTGCAGTTGTTGATCGATCTCAAGAACAACAAACTTGCCGGAGACGAAGGTTACCAGCACGACGGCGAGACTATGAGCATTGAGGAAGTCGCCGCCCAAAGCTTCGTCTTCTTCATAGCAGGTTTCGAAACCTCCTCCACTACGATGACTTTTGCTCTGTACGAGTTGTCCAAGCACCAGGAGCTACAAGACAAGGTTAGAGAAGAAGTCAACGCAGTTTTGGCCAAACATGAAGGAAAAATCACCTACGAGGCGATCCAAGAGATGAAGTATATGGACCAAGTGATTAACGAGACCTTGAGGAAGTACCCTCCGGTACCGTTGCTCATGAGAAAGTGCGTGCAGGATTACAAGATTCCGGGTGAGGACGTCATCATCGAGAAAGGTACCGGTATCATGATACCAGTCTTGGGGATACACTACGACAAAGAATACTACCCTGATCCTGAGAAATTCGATCCGGAGAGGTTTACCGAAGAGAACAAGAACTCGAGGCACCACTACGCACACCTTCCGTTCGGAGAAGGGCCCAGGATTTGCATTGGTAGTACCAAGTAGTACTGAAAACTTTGATTGTTTTAATTATTTTCGCTTTGTAGGGATGAGATTTGGTCTGATGCAGTCTAAAGTGGGTCTGACGTCGCTGTTGAAAAATTACAAGTTTACGGTGAGCAAGAAGACGATGGAGCCGCTCAAAATGAGAGCGCGCTCGTTTATACCGACTGCAGAAGGGGGTATTTGGTTGGACGCAGAAAAAATTTAATTGTTACCTGTTAAATTGTTTCGCATATTAAAAAAATCTCTGTTGAGGATACAATGTTTGTTTTTTGCAATTCATTTCTCTTCAGTTCAGTCAGTACCGCGGTGGTACTCGCCGTTAGTGGATCTACTTGTACTACCAAAAGCATAAAGCAACTCTCTACGTCTGAAAATTCCTCACGCCAACAGTGTGAGTCGCTCCGAAATGAAGAACAGAAGAAGTCAACAACGGATGCACACCGAAATGGGTTTAATTTCGCTCTTGCAAAGCTATGAGTTTGGCCATTTGAAAAACTGAAGTATTTGAAAAAAAAGAGTGTGTGCTTAAGACCGCACGACAGAAGTGAAAACTTCTAGTGATTTTAAATAATAATAATATGTACAGTGTGGAATAAAATGATTTACATCTAGTTACCTTTGCACTACCCTTGTAAAAATACGAAATGCCGCTCTACAAAAAAAAGAAAGGCTAACCTCAAAATATATATCCAAATTCCAAATGTGATTTATTGCGAAGTGATGATATGAATGCAAAGTTGAGATTGAAATTAAAAAGGAGCTAACAAAAGCAAGTAACGTTTGTTAGTTCAATTTAGTAAATTGTTACAATTGTCAATTCGATTGATGACATTTATTGACAGAACTAATAGTTCGGCACTTCGAAAAAAAAGTAGAGCGGTAGAGGAAAATTTACGTGTGCAAAAATTCCAAAGGTAACTAGATGTAAATCATTTTATTCCACACTGTACCTATTCTACAGGGTTATTATAAATGTTTGTAGTCCAAGTAGGCCATGAATTTGTGCCGCCTTGTTTCGATTCTGCACTGTATCTAGTGGAATATTGGTATGAGTGAGCTCCTGACCAACTGGGGTGCGTTCAGAAATGTGCTGTGGGAATAGGTAATGGTAAGGTAATGGTACACCCAAGGATTATGACGTCATTGCCGAGATGTGCCGCGGCAACATCACATTTGTGAACGGTTTGTTTCAATTTTGTGGTACTGCAGGAGTGGGAGTTATTCTATTCTATGGTTTGTGGTTATGTACAATTGTACATACGTATAAAATAAAATGTGGACATTGCCAATTGCGTTAGCTGCAGACTTTATTTTAAATTTAGCATCTGAAAGCGGAGAAGAAAGTAGTAATGATGATGAAGAAATAATAGCAACATTAGCAACTGTCATTGTGAGAAAAAAAACTATCGATGATGTCATAACTCGGAAACAAATGACTGCTTGGAATTTTATTTTGTATTAAAATATGTATTTTTATAAACTAAAATTGACCTGTCCAAAGACTTTTTTGAAAAAAATTTTGTTTCATTTTTAATGAATTTATTCCATACTTTTGCCGTTCACTGTATAAGCCTTTTAAAACAAATATCAACTGAAGAAAATTATGTAAATCAAATAAACTTTTTAAAACAAATACATATTACATTATTTTACTCCGTTCAACCTATATTATTTTATTAAATTAGAAAAATATAGGTAAAGGTAAAAAAATCACCAAATTGGCAATACATAGTCCTTAGCGACTTAGCCAGCCCCAGCTTATTATTGAGATTGAGGCGCCAAAATGACGGTGAATTGACAGTTTATTATTACTATTGCGCATGTGCGGCAATTCTTCCCACACTCATGGAGCATGGTAACTTGGGAACACCGTCAGGCAATCACCCAAACAATTCTGAACGCATGACAGATGACCATGTCTGCATTACCGGCAATTTACGAACGGCGCATGGCGACCTAGGTGCACCTGGGTACGATTTCTGAACGCACCCCTGAAATGGTAAAAGTCGCTGTTAATGTCAAATCACTTGATTACCGCATTTTTTTCCTTCGAATCAAAAGAAGTCTTTAGTAAAAGTTAAGAGTAAGAGTGTTAGAAGACCACAGACGACGACGATGAGTATACAACAGTGATCAAGGTTAGGTTAGTAAAATTCTGTAAGTTTCAAGTAAATTTATTTTCAGGTTAACTGTTCTCTTCCAAATTCTCTCTTCTAATTATCAGTTTCTCCTAAACACATTTTTTTAGGATAAAAAGGATTTTTAGGATTGCAATGGGGTACACCGTGGAACAGACTACTTTCATTATTATTTCATTTTATTAAAATGGTGTACGAGATGAAAACAGAATGCAATCATGTAAGGATCAATATCTCGCAAAGTTTCCTAATTTAGAGATAGAGGAACAATCTTTAATGACCCACATTCGATGGATTGTGAATAGACAAAACTAGAGATGCTTCAAAGGAAAAGTCATCGAGAAGGCTGCAAGTTGGTGAAGTTTTGAGAGAGAGAATGGAACAAAATCCCAGAACATCATTGCTGTCAGCACAGTCAGGTGTAGCACTGAGCACATGTCTGAAAATTGTGAAGAAAAGATTAAATTTGCACCCTTATAAAATGTCATTGTTTCAAGAACTGAAACCAGCAGATTATCCACGTCGTGTTGCATATTGCAGCTGGTTTTTAAACAACCTAAATGATAACAGAACTTTGGATTTGTCATTCTTTTCCAACAAGGCATGGTCCTGCAAGGGCGTAGCAATGATTTTTGCTGGGGTGGGCCAGACTTTAAACCAGACAGATGATAGATAGATATTGCAGATGTATCTTGTTTTTAATGTGTTTTACTTTTATTCTGGAGTGGGCCAGAAGGATTCTGGGTTGGGCCGGGCCCACCTGGCCTCCCCCTTTACTACGCCCTTGTGGTCCTGCTGTAAGTTCATAACCTGATTGTACTCAGGGAGACGTTAGAAGTAATAAGTATACCTCCTCTTCCATATTTGTTGCTGATTTCATTAACAACTATTCCAGATTGGATCAACACATGCACCTGTCTGACGTCGCCCATCTTGTGTATCCTGCTCCTCCACATTATAACATTGGAAATCATTTAATGCACATTAACAACAATAAAACCTTGCTGGACAGTTAAATAGCTTTAATTTGTTGCCATATAACACATAAATAAAATGTCTATTTACAATGATTTCATTCTCTCATTTTCCATCAACAGTTTTGGAATCTTGTGGTACTTAACATTGTTTCCTCAAAACTTTTAAAACAAAAATGATTCAGTACCCATTGAATAATTTAACAGTAACAATTCAGTTCTACACACCTGTGGTTAAACACCAGTGGATAAGTTTACAAAACTGAAATAGAGAAAATTAAATTTTATTGTCCGTATGAGATGGATTGAACCATATGAACTTTAAAGTTCACTTTGATAACAAATCCCGTCTTGATGGATTTAAGTCACTGTTACTCACGGTATTAAAACGTTGGAACAATCTCTTTAAACGAATCTTCACTGTTGTGGTTAATAATTCAAAGAATTTTTTGAAGGTAAACATAACCTCCTAATGTCAAGAATAATAATCTACTTCGTATCATTTTCGTATTGAACTATGGAACGGCAAAAGAAAAAATTTCATTTGTTTTCATGGGCTCGTTGACTACAAACATTTATAATAACCCTGTATAAAAAATATATCATTATGGATGATAGTACTTGGTGGAATAATGAGCAAGGCATAAATAATTAATAGATATTATTTATGCACGATTATATTATAATTTGACAATTATGCACAAATTTTCTTGACATAAACGTCTCTTTATGGCCCACGGATCACTTTATGCCCGTGGGCCATAAAGATATGTCAAATAAAAGTCAAAAACATTTCTGGTGAAATTAGGAAAAAAATTGCAACTTAACTTAAATTACTTAATCCCGAATGGGGATTACTCGATACTGGACACTCATTTCTGCCGCTTTCTCATCCTCGTTTATCATTTCGTTAATGAATTTATAACCGAAAATTACAATTGGCATAATGGCTACGGGTGTTTTCACTGTTCCCAAGGTTATGCGCAAAACTAAAAATTTGACAATTTGAAGGGAGCACTACGCGATGCAAGATGCAAACATCCCGTGGTCCGTGGTGTGGACAGACATTTATTTATTAATTTTTGTTAGATGTTAGGGTTTTAGGTCTTGATCGTGCATAAAATAGTGTATGTACTGCGGGCGTGAACTGGATTTTATGGCCTTCAGCGTGTTTTTAGCCCTCGTTATCACTCGGGCTCAAAATCACACCTCAGGCTATAAAAGCCCTCTTATACGCCCTTAATACATAAATAACTATTAAATCCAATGCTGTTTTTAAATAAACATAAAAAATCTGTATTTTTCAATAGAAACTGCAAATGTGTCCGCTTTTAGAGGTAGGTACTCTGGCAAAATTTGTGAGGTTAGGTTTAGATGTTTAAGTTTTACTTTCTTGACGATGATATTGAACACAACACAAGTTTTAAGTGTTCTGTGAGTTTTAATAGCAATACCAATACCCTGTATTATGATAGTTTGTCCATTTTCCTCTTCACATTATTTTTGCTACACAAATTTTTCCAATAGATGAATTGCTGAAGCCATATAATTGAGAATTACGTACTTATTAAATACTACATTCATCTGTAAACTTACATTATATAAAACTATACAGGGTATTTCACGAGTGATAATGAGCCTGACGGAATAATAATATTCAACCCACAATACATTTTCAAAAAAAGCCGGACATTTTAATGACAGTAGCTAGCTTTTTTCGGAAACATAGTGGGGGTTGCATTTTAAATTACGTCAGGCTTGTTATCACTCGCGAAATATCCTGTATATATATACAGTTACTCCTGCAGCTCTGCACTGAGGTCAGTCAAGTCACAACACAACGTACAATGATTATTTAAAATTAACAAGTGACGCACAGCTGATTGTTTTTCGCTGACTCCGCTAAACTCGACTCCCTAGATTTTAGCTTGCCGCGAACGTGACGGGCTGCCAGCTGCGAACGTGATGCATGAAACTAATTCACTGCCCAGTAATTAAATGGATGTGGTGCGCCTAAAGAAGTTTTCACTTCAAAAACAAAGGTGAGTTCTTTCGTTTTGGCTGCAAAAAAGACGATCTGGTTGGATTTTTTGAACATCCAACCAAACTTCTTCGACGGCAGACAAGATAATATAGTCATCTGGTTGCATCTTCAATGGTTCTTGGGTCTTCCTGTTCACCGTGAATCTATAATTTTT
Source organism: Tenebrio molitor (assembly GCF_963966145.1). Classification (NCBI taxonomy): domain Eukaryota; kingdom Metazoa; phylum Arthropoda; class Insecta; order Coleoptera; family Tenebrionidae; genus Tenebrio; species Tenebrio molitor. Next base: position 3,188,645 of record NC_091049.1, read on the forward strand.
GAGCAAACAACTCAAGCCGACCTTTGATTGCATCAGTCCGAACCGTATTCCTGGAAATGTGTCTCAAGATGAGTTCTCGATGTCATTTTTAACTCGCCAATACAGATTCTCGGACCTTCACCGAAAAGGAAGATGGGAATAAGTGTGTCTCGCCTTTTTGTTCTCGTCGCTGAATCGATCAGGATCAAATTTCTCGGGCTCAGAATAGTACTCGGCATCGTAATGTATTCCTAAGATCGGTATTATAACAGTGGTACCTTTCTGAATGACGAGATCCTCATCTGGTACTTTATAGTCTTTGACGCACTTCCTGTTGACTGCAGGCACAGGCGGGTGCATTCTGACAGTTTCTGCAACAAATCAGTCAAGATTGTATTTTTTGACTCAAAGTACCTCACCATCGATCACTTGGTTCATGTACTTCATGTCTTGGATGGCATCGTAGCTCACTTTTCCATCATCTTTCGTCAAAGCTGTCTCAACTTCAGATCTGATCTTTACTTGTATGTCAGGATGGCGAGCAAGTTCGTACAACGCGAACGTCATCAGAGTCGAAGAAGTCTCGAATCCCGCCAGGAAGAAGACGAAGCTTTGAGCTGCTACTTCTTCTAATGTCAGTGATTTTCCGTCAGAACCACCACCTTCTTGCTTGTCATTCTTCATGTCGATCAACAACTGCATGAAACCATTTCTGGTGTAGTTCTTCTTCTCTCTGTGATCTATTGTATTTTTGACCACGTTTATGAAGAAATCTGTTATGTCTTTTGGTTGTGTCGAGATATTGAAGTACAAAGCGAGCTCTGGAAAATTCACACAAAGTGTCTTCTTGAGACGTTGAAATCTTGTAGTGGTGAATACTTTTTTCCCGTAGAGTCTAAAGGGTGAGTTTTCTTATTCGAAGGAGTTGAAGTCGAGACCAAACGCACAAGAACCGATGATGTCAGTGGTGAAACACGCCAGAAGCTCTTTGATATCAAGTGGTTTCTTCATTGCACATTCTTCGTCGACTTTCTTCAACAGGTTAACCTGACAATCAGCTAGTGTTTGGAACATCATCTTCATTTTACCAGATGTGAAAGTTGGAGTAAGTTTGGTTCTCATATTCCTCCACTTGGTACCTCCCAAGTTGACCAAATGGGCATTGAGCGGATCTGCTTTGTCGTTTAGGTAATTGGTACGGTCGACGAAATACTAGAAATCTTTGGCCATGATGTTCTTGACGTAATCCAGATTGACGGGAATATAGATCGGTGACGTCAAAACATAAATCCCTCCATGTTTCCATCCTTTCGCCTTCATTTGTCCGCACAGATGTTTGATTGTTTCTCCAAAATTTTCTTTACCTCTGATCGAGTCCCCAACATTGCGAAATGGTACTGTCGGTTCCAAGAATTGCAAATTTCGTCTCTTCCAATACTGATGAGACCATTAACAATAGGTAATCAACACTATCGATAGTGCTACGATAATACCGATCAAATCTCCAGTCAAGAAATCTGAGGCAATCATGCTTGTTGTGGATGGTACCAAAACTGAATGAAATTGTAGATAACAAGCTGTTTCAATAGACCGCAATAATCACCACCATTGCTGAGTCATGCATAAATATTCCGCCAAATAGTGGTAATTACACTCTTTTTAATTTGCAAGAAAATGAACTTTAGACCGGAAACATTTTGTAAGTAATTGTTTTATGGAGTTGCAAGTCTGCTGTGGCTCTTCTGGGACGCTGCCTCGTCAACTTTCTTGATGATGTTTCAGTTGGACCATCTTTATACTTTGACACCGTGTTTTTGCTAACTCCTAAGCATCTCGCAGTGATCTTTAAGAAAAATACTTTTAACCCTTGACTAATCTGACCTAATCAAAATGATGTCATTAAAATTATGATATAATACTATGTATTTTGTGTTATAAGGTATGAAAAACAACCTCCAGTGGACTATGAGTTGTAAGTTTTTCATTCATGAAAAATGAATAAGCACTTGCAATCATCCTCTGCGCTGCTGGGTTGCCAGCTACAGTTAAATAGCTTCGGGTTGCCTACAAAACAGTTTTAAAGCAATATAATTAAATTTAAAATATTATGTTCATACCTTTGCATCAGTCTGGATATTGTTTGTGATATCACTAAAGGGATTCATGTTTAAAAATAGGAATGTCACTTAAAAAAGGCACTCGGAGGTAAACAATAGGGAACTTATTGAACAGAAACAAACTAAAACAACAAACTAACTAATCTTAAAGACTAAGAAAGTTTAAACACCACAAAAAAAAACAGTTAAGCAGGAAACAACGAACAAAACACACACTACTCAGGGGGTTAACAATACAGAACTTAGTCAATACAAACGAACAAACTAACTTATCCCAGATAATTAAGAAGTTTTAAACACAACAAAATACCTCACTTGAAGACGAAAGAGCAAATAAACCACACACGGTGTTGACGATTCAAAATGACAGCGGCAACGACAACAACTGAAATTTGACAATTTGCTGTGACAGCATAAATTGGCGTAGGATTACAATGCCCGCGAAATTATTTCAAAGGTACCACCACAATAATTAATTTTATTAAATTTTTTTGTATTGTATTCTAGTGGATTTTGTAGTGTTGGGTTACAAGCCTACAATTTAAACTCTCCCAATCTCTCGCTGGACGGAGTTTACCATTAGGCAGGAGCAAACTAGACAAGTACAGCATTATTTAGAAGTGTGTTAATTGGTGCCACAGTCGGATTTTTCAAAATGTAATTCACAAACCGTGTGGTTATTATACACTTTCACTCCACACTCCATCAGATAATAAATTGTCTTCCACTTCAGCTACTCTTTAAAGCAGTTCCCATATTTCAATGAATTTGGAAGTCTATGGCACGTAGTGGAAGTTTGCGTTCTATAGGTTTACTGTGTTGTCTATGGAGGACTGTCATCAAGCTGTCATTTTGTTGCGTCCCGCCAAACTAAAATTAAATATTTTTCGTTGTTGTCTAGTCGTTTTTTAAAAAGAAAACATGAAGAAGTGTTCCATTTGTGGATACATTAAAATCCTGAATACAGACCGCTCAATATTTCAGGTTCCTTCGGTAAATTTTATGCAACATTCATATTTTTCAGATAAAAAAAGATAAATCACAGCTATTATAAACAATCTTTTAAGTCAATTTTATCATTATATACATTTTGTAGACTGCCGATAGACTCCAGGAATGGATTAGAGCTACGGGAATACTGCTAACAACGGCAGATTTTGTGTGCATGAAACATTTTCCTAAAAAATATATTAAAGAATGTTGTTCCTTAACCCAGCCTCTTAAAATTGTCCGAAGATTATTAACACCAGATGCTGTTCCTACTACAAATTTAGAGTCCACATCCAATGATTACTCCTTACAATCATCACCTTCCAGTTTCCAATATACTGTGCCACGGAGGCAGTATATTAATAAAAATAAAAGGTGTGTACATTCCTATTCTATCCAAGTGTCATCCAAGTTCTAGTTGTAAAAATAATCAAGAAACAACCCAGATTAACCCCTGTATCCCGTCAACTAGCCAGAACATTCCCTGTCATTCCAATTTTGCTAATGCTTTGTCCACATTCTATTATTGTTTAGAAACTCAACTCGATACATTACATTTGTCGCTACCTCTTGAATGGGGTATTCATAAGAAAACGGATTCAATTATCGTGAGTCACATCAGTGGTGAAAACCCAAAAGTGGACAAAGCAATTGTAGTAAAGAAAACACACAACATAAACATTTTTATAAATGGTATCATGCGCACTTCAAATTTTGTGCCTCAAGATTTGAAAGAGTTCATCGAATTTGTGAAAGGCATTGTAGTGACCCAGTTTAAAATTTAAATTTAAATTTCCGGTACCTCCACAACAGCGCGCCAAATGTGAAGGTACTAGCGGCTAGACTAGGCACTACGAGCGGAAAGATAGCGGGGGGTGAAACGGGCTCGCGCGGGTGGTTGACGGGGGTAGCTCACTTTTGTTTGGTTTTTCGAAACGAACAGACCTTGCGAAGAGCGATCCAATATTCCAAAAATCTGTAAGTTACATCTGAACCAATTACACTACCGTTCCGAGTAGCTATTTTGTGTCCCGTGAAGAATCCGGCGTTTTTTTTATTCACCTGGGTAATTTATCCCACTTTCGTTGCCTGTTTTTTTTTTGTGTTTTGTTTTTTTGTTTCGGGACCAGGACCACGTGGTAAGGGTATGTTGTAGATTTCATTTTGTTGCATGCTGTTTCTTTAAGAAGCGCCCATTTGTTAATTTTAAGCGTTATCCCTAAGTTTTCTCCCGGGAGGATCATTTTTTTTGTAATCTTGTAATTTCGGAAATTCGGAGCCGTCGTCCGTACCGCGAGCGTCCATTTTGTTTCTTTCACTAACATTTTATTTTAACGGCACTCGACCCGCCATCTTTTTGTTTAACATTACCAGCGATTATTGTATTCGTGGTTTATGTTGTTTACTGATATTTGAGCCATTTAATGTGGTTCTATTTTATCGTTATTTAACTTCACGTTTTGTTCTCTTTTATTTCCTCATTGTTTAATGTTGTGGTTTGTTGTTTTTGCTTATGTTATCCTTGTTTAATGTTGCGTTTTGTTTTGTTTATTTGATCATTGTTTAATGTTGCGCTTTTTTTGTGTTGAATTTTCGCATCGTTTAATGTTACGCGTTGTTCGATTGAATTAAACTCGGGTTTTCTTTATGTTGTTGTTAAGCACCGCTAGGTTTCGGAAGAGTTAAAGTAAAATGTTGTAAGTGCGCCACAATGGGAGTTAGGTTTCAATCAGGAAGTCGTGGGGTTGTCTAGTAAATTCCTGGGGAGGCCACGGTTAAGTTACGACCGTTAGCGGAGGCGGACCTAAGTCCTGCTCGATGCGGCTCTGGGATGCTGACGTGAAACCTCCGTCGCGGTTCTAGAGATCTTAGGTTTTTGTCGGTAAACGGTTGGTTGGGGAAGGTGGAGCAAGCTCTGCTCGAAGCGGCTTGGGAAGCTCATCGTACAACCCCGAGGCGCTTTGTCACTATGTCTTGGTCGGTGAAATAGCCCGACGTTCATTACTAACCTGAGTATCTAGAAACGTCGCTGGTCTCAAGCCGATTCAGATTATCCTTCTGAGTCCCCTCGCGGCCGAAAGTTTGTTACCTCCAGCTCTAAGTTCCCGTCGGCGTACCTTGACCGCGTAGTTCCAAATTAAACATTGTTTGTCATTAATCGAATTGTAAAATATGAGTAATACCTGGGATACGGTTTTTGAAGAGGGTTTTTCATCCGTCCCTGTCTGTAATAACTGCACCATAATTTGTTTACTTGTTTTCCAAGCTTTAAACTGTCATTTTGTCTGTCATGTGCCCGTTCTTCTGTTATTTTAAATATTGTTGCATTCATCTTGTCGTTTATCTTTGTGATGTACTCAACTAGTTAATTTCTTGTACTTCGTTAAACTTAATTTCTGTCTTTTGTATTCGTTCCAATTTCTTTTTCATCAAAGTTATTACAGACATTTTTAATAAAAGGTATTTTGCGTCCCTCACATGTGTATTTTATTTGCGGCACTCTTCCAACTGGAACCCTCACCGTTTGCATTCCGAACCTTTTCCGCCAAAAGAAAATCACAACGTAGGGCTCCTCCGATTCGATGACGATCACGACCACATTTGTTACCGTTTTGCGCAGGTTCAAATATTTGGCGGAAAAAGTAATGTATTCAAATCATTACAGCATTGATAATATCAGAATTTGTAATGGACCTGGAGCCGGTAAAAGTGCTAGCCACTTTTGCACAGGAGAAAATGAAAGAAAGAACACAAATAGATGCAGTGCATGTGCCTATTTGAGAAAACATGTGGCTAAAAAAGCTGCAAATTTGGCTAAAAACAAAATGCAATTAAAGGTCAAAAGGAAATTAGCAAACAAGCATTGTGTCTATTTAAAAAGAAAACATCAAAGTCAAGGAAAACAAATTATACAATTACAGAAAAAAATGGCAAATATGAGGAACATGAACGATTTGATCGCAAAATTACCAGAAAACCAGCAACAGGTAGTGAGAATGTGTTTTGAGTCGGTAGGACGACCATTAAAGGGAAGGAGGTACAGCAAAGACTGGATTTACACGTGCATTTTAATGAAAATTCCTAATGAAGTCCTAAGTTGTACAGACATTTGAGAAACAGAATGTTACTTCCACTACCATAACCAAGCACATTATCTAAATATGTAAGAAATATAGATAGCAGTTATGGTTTTCAACCTAAATTATTTGAAATGATAAAAGAAAAAACAAATAACATGGCAGAATATGAACGTCACGGCACTTTAATGGTAGATGAATGCAAAATTACACCTAGTAAACATTTTGACAAAAATTGCTTGGAAGTAATGGGTTTCGTTGACTTAGGTGAATTTACACCTGAATGCCAAAAAGACCAGTTAGGTGACCATGTGCTCGTTATAATGTTTCAATCTTTTGCTGGAAAGAACATGCAAGCTCTTGGTTGTTTTCTGTCCAAAGGTAACGTTACTGGGAGCATTCAGGCCAAGCTGATATTAGAAGCTACTGTTTTATGTGAGGCAGCAGGATTGTTCATTGATGTGGTCACTTCAGATGGCGCTACCTGGAATAGGGCAATGTGGAAGTTTTTCGATGCAGGAAATCCAGAAGCGCCATGGTGTGTTCATCCCTGTAACAACAAAAGGACTTTAAGAATGTGTTCCGATTATCCACACTTATTAAAATGTTTGAGAAACAGACTGGTTGAGAAAAAACAATTTCATGTGCCTGAAGGCATTGTTAAAATGTCCCATTTTGAAAAGTTGATTGAATTCGATGCAAAAAACGAATTCAAATTAGCACCTAAACTGAGCCGAAAACATGTGAATCCTAAACTTCACGAAAAAATGACAACTCGTTATGCCTTTCAATTATTTAGTGGAACCGCAGCAGATGCCCTATCAAGATTAAAAGACAAAAATTTACCTGGACTTGAAGATTGTGAGCCTACAATACAGTTTTGCATGCGTATAAACAGAGTATCTGATATATTGAATTCAAACAGTCGTTTAAACGCTTTACGACCAAATTCAGAACAACAGCAAGACCTAGAAGATTTTCTTATTTATTTAGATTTGTGGAAGTCATGCTCAGAACCTAATTTTTTCCTAACCAATTCTACTGCAGATGGCCTGAAAGCCACTATTAATACTACTTTAAATCTATTAAAGTACTGCACAGAAGAATTAGGATATAAATACCTTATGACCACAAGAATCAACCAAGATCCTCTTGAGCATTTTTTTGGTTTATTGAGAGCTAGTGGTGGAGCAAATAATAATCCTGAGTCAGTACAAGTAGCTCAAATTTTTCGGCTCATGTCACTCTATTCCCTTATTAAACCACCTAGGGGTAGTAACATAACCGGAGGAAACATGCTTGATGCCCTGGTTCGTGATCCAAGTGAATTATTCACTTACAATTCGCCAGCCCATTATAAACTCACAAAAGCCCAGATTGATTTAAAATTAGATCAAGCCTTGGAACAAGACCTTAGTTATGGTACCATGATTAGGTTTGAAGACAATGAAGAGGCATTTGCATATGTTTGCGGTGCCATTGCTCGAAGGCATAAATCAGTCGATTGTTCCTGTTGTCTTTCAACAATTGTAGGAAATGGGGTGGAATCATTCAACGCCTTCATAATTTTGAGAAGCAGAGGACACCTAACATTTCCTTCTGCCAGTTTAATAAAACTGTTACAGGAAGTGGAATCAATCATCGTCCAAAATCTTAAACAAAAGATAAAAAGAAATACACTTCTAGAAATTTTAGAAAATATAAAACGAACTAAAATTCACAATTTTGTTGGCTGCTCAGAGCACAAGTCGGAACTAACTAAACAATTAATTTTTTCTTTTATAATTACAAGATTGTCTTTTTCTTGTGAGAAAGAAGCAAGGAAAAGAAGTGGAGAAAATACTGATTCTAAAAGATATGCGAAATTGTCAAAATTAGTTAAATAAATAGCCGTTTTTTACTTACCTTAAATTTTAAATGTTTTTTCTTTATTTGAATGATTTTACGTTAACAGCACAACGTCCAACACACATCTCAAACATTATTAATGGTGGAACGGAAATGGAACGGAACTCGCCAGTCGCCATCCCGCTCCCCGCAATCCGCACTGTCACTCGCTGAACTGTCAGTATTGACAGTCCTTCGAAAGCTGGCGACATCTACCGACTTTTTATCTTGCCCCTTAATTTGAAACAAACGTTTCTCTAATAAGTTCGTCTACCAGTCTATAGAGTTATCTTGCGTTCTATATATACTTTATTTTGTCTATGGTTCCGTTTTCCGTTGCGTTGACAGCTGACGCACGCGTTGGCTTGTGTCAAATTGTTGTATCAATTTATTGGTGTGTTCGTCGTCTGGTGTTAAATCAAATTGTTTTTAGGGGGTAAGTAATATGTCTTGATATTAATTAAATGTTATAAGTAAAATATAATTCGTCTGCTTTCCGTTCATTTTCAACGGTTTTGTCGAAAATTAAAGTAAATGAAATAACGCAGACGACGGAAATAACTGAACAGCCACGTGGTACTATGGCGGACAATAAATTTAGGCCGGCAAATTTCTGACATTTCAAAAAAGTCAATGCAAGCGACCATTTATTGTCAGTATGACTGATGTGTCAGTTTGTCAAACTGAAGGTTTTCAAGCTGTTTGGCGTTTCCTTCGCCTTTTTCGTAACTTACGGATCATGACGCACTAGCACAACTGATTTGTAGTAGCACTTCTCTGTGGTGCACGCTTCTTTTCACAATTTTAATTTTGATTATCGCTGTCACGATGACAAGAATGACAAAAATCGAAAATGGGGTTAGTTGAACATAATGCCAGCTTCACATTTTGATGTCAACTCAATGACAGGCCGGCCTAAATTTATTGTCCGCCATAGTACATTGTTATCGTTTTCCAATGTCGTAAAAGAAAAACGTTGCTTTCACGTCCAAAACAATAGTAATTAATAGAATAATTATGTTTATTAGGTATACTATTACTGTCAAGTTGTAACATGTGTTGAATTGAACCTAAAATTAATTATAGGTTAGGCAATTTTCTGAATTTATGTTTTTGTAATAGTTATTTATGGTATAAGTGGGTTATTTAAGATATTACCCACGAGAGGTATTAGTAACCTACGAGGGCTTGCCCGAGTAGGTTATTACCTCGAGTGGGTAGTACTTAATAACCCACGTATGCCATACAACGTTTTATCCAATATTCCAAAATTTTTAGATAATGGCATTGATGAAAGTCTCCCGATGGGTGGCCACCACGGCTCGTGCCTTCATTACCAAGGTAGGCGACAAAATATTATAAAATCTAGGTATAAACTATGTACTTATAATCTATTGGTGATAAATAGAGAACGGAATAAGATGTATTTTCTTTCGTTGCTTTTTTGACTTATTTTTCCGGCAAGGTAAATTTCCACACCACCCTAAGTTTGAGGTATTACCGCGGCGCGTTATCATTTTTTTTAGTGAGTGATTCGCCAATAGCCCTATTCTCACTTAATAACTAAAATAAATTCTTGAAAACTTAAAATTATTTAAAAATTCTATTAAACAAAATACTTATACGAATAAAAAACAGTAAATAAAATAATAAAAAATAAAATAAAAACAAATCTCCTGTTTAAAGATGTCAGTCGACAGATTATTTTTTATATATTAAGTTAATGCGCCTGTCTTTACTTGTAGAGAAAATTTGAATTATGTCATCATAAAAAGTTTCATTTTTGTAAAGCTCGCAGAGTAGTTCTTTTTCAATTGAAAGTAAAGAAAGTGAAGTGAGTCATGGAATTTCTGCTGTAACTTTTTATTCTCTTTAGGCAAGAAAAATTTCGCTCAACACTAGCTGTAGTAGCTGGAATCGTAGCGATCAAAACAAATAACTTATAGGCTTCAGAAAATATTTCGATTAGTTCATTTTGAGTAAATGATTGCAATATCTCTACAACCTTTAAATTTTCAAATTGTGTATCGTTATAAATTACACTTAACTCGTTAATTAATTTCTGTTTGTCAAATATAGAGGAGTACTGTGTAAACAAAATATTTATTAAATGATGAGGAAAATTATTTGCAAAACTTTGAAATTTGGAACTATCAGCCAGAGCAAAATATTTTAAGTCTGCCAAGTCTTTGAAACGAACTTCTATTTGCACTATAATATTATCAAGAATTTCAAAATATAGCGCTTTACATACAGTGGTCTGGTCCATATTGTTATTGGATACTTTCATTCTCTTAGGTGGGTTCTGTTCTATAACTGATGATAATTTGGACTGTGCTTTTTGATAAAAAACAATAAAATTTTCCTCATTTCTTAATTTTTTAATTCTCATTAAAGCATTTTCGATTTCTTGTTGGCAATAATTTATATCTAAGCATTTACGTTGTAAAATAGAAAAAAGCACATCAGTAATGTTGAAAATTTCATTATAGACACCGGTAAGAAAAGCAAATTCAAAATTTTGAAAATGTTTTAAATAGCCTCGGGCACCATTTATTGATTCTGCTCCAGAACTTTGATCATCAAATATTCGTGAAAATACGCTTATTAAATTATTCCACTCTGAATCAACGATATGTATTATTTTTGACCTTGAAGCCCACCGAGTTTCACAACTTTTCGGAATTCTCTTGCCAATAACTGAATCCAAAACAAATGTTCGTTTAGCAGACTGGTTGAAGAAGGCAGGAATAGATGTTAAGGTGGCGAAAAATATACGACAATTTCGAATGCATTTTGAACCGTTCTGCAATACTAAATTCAAACGATGAGCACAGCAATGAGTAAAAAGTGCTTTCGGAGCATCACCTTTAATTTTCATTTGTAACCCGTTCAAAGATCCAGCCATAACACTTGCCCCATCGTAACACTGGGCCACCAATTTGCTCTTAAATTCATATGGCGCCAAAACATTTGTAATAAGAGTATATAGAGCATCGGCAGTTCTGTCTTCACTGACATTAAAAAATCCTAAAAACCTCTCCTTTATTTGACTTAGTTTCGAGAATATCCGTTGTATCATCCGCTTGAATAGCAAAAAACATAGCAGATGTTATTTCCTCGCGTATTTTAATTCTAACAAAATCAGCAACACATTCTATCAAATCGATCTGAATAGTCTTTGATAACCCAGTGAAAACACCCCCAATTTTTTTAATGTGTGCTTGAATTTCAGAGTCACGTTTAATTAGAAGATTGAATATTTCTTTAAAATTGCCAGTGTTGAACGAATTATTGGATTCATCTCGACCGCGAAATGCAAGTTCTTGCTTTGCCAAAGTAACGGTTACGTCAATCAAATATGTCAACAAAATTCGATTTTTCCTTACCTCTTCATTATATAATTTAATAGATAAAGCACCATGCGCTTCTAATGCATCCCCAATTGTGGGAGCATTTTTTTCGAGGTGTTTTAAACTTAAACAGTTCTGCAAATGGTCTTTAGATGCCTCGTGTTTTTTTACAGCAGCCGATAAATTTTTTAAATCTGAATATCCTCGCGAAACCCAAATATTCTGTCTCAAATTTGTCAAAAGTAAACATGGCCAACAAAATAACTTATTTTTAAAAATGCTGGCACATAACCACTTATGGCTTGTGTACCACGTATATTTAAATGACCGCGAAAATGATTGACCATGTTTTTTATCACTAGATAAAATTGAAATGTTTGGCACGGGACGGCCCAATGAAACAATTTCAAAACGTTCCTCATTCCGGCGCTGCGAAAAAGGTTTTTCCATAAAGGGCTGCAGACAATATCGTGTGGTACATCCATCTCTAATAAAACTTTAACTTATCCAAGGATAGAAAAAAATACCTATTACCCTCCTGCCTCCTGAATTCCTGCCTTGCACCCACTCACTTAACTACACAACGAAGTCAAAACAATGGGCATTTCCTTAGCGACACTGGACTGAACACCAATCCCCCTACCTCACGCCCCGCGAATACGGAAAAAATCATTCGTCGATCCGATAAATCCTAAAGGCAGCCGAAGCTCGTGCCTGCTTGAGTCGAATAATATGCGAAATTTAACGCAGAAGCGAGACATTTTTCTACAGGGTCTCTATAAATGATTGTCTGGTCAAGCCAGCCTTGGAAAAAATTTTTACTGTTCCGCTTTTTTGAAACCGATGCCAAATTCTAGTTCGTTTTCACGGTCACTTCTGACATTAGTGAATGACGTTTCGTTTGCACTTGTCAGTCGAGTTTTGGTTCCTTATATTCGTTTTATCGCAGTTAATCACAGTTAATATACACCAAAAATCTGTATTTTTCAATAAAAATTGCAAGTACGTCCGCTTTTACAGGTAAATACACTGGCAAAATTTGTGAGGTTATGCTTTAATGTTTTATGTTTTATTTTAGCTTTATTTTCTTTACAATGGTTTATTCTGTTGAACAGAACACGTTCATTGTTGTTTTTTACTTTCGAAATGGAAGGTTTAGTAATGGGGAATTATCTGTTTGTAAAAATGAATTCCAGCAAAATATCTGAACAACATTCAAGATGATTGTTAATTCACATTAAGTGAATTGTGAACAGATTTTTAACAATCAGAACAATTAGCAAGGGTAAATCATTAGGATTAATACTCGAGGATTTGAAAGAAATGGTGGAAAAGTCTCTACAGATATCCATAGCCTGTTTATCTCAACAATCTGGTGTACCACGAAGCACTTGTCACAAAATCATTAAAAATAGGCTACAACTGCATCATAATAAAATTAGTGTTGTACAAGAACTCCAACCTGCAGATTATCAAAGTTGTGTTTAATAATGTAATCAGTTTGAAAATCACCTCAATTTCATAATTTGGAGTGCTGAGAATCCACACCAATTTGTAGACTCCTTTACATGTTTTGAAAATTGGTGTGTGGAACTGTGGATAGCAGTGTTGCTGTACCCTTAACTAAGAAATGCTGCAAAATATTTTTGAAAATAAATGAAGAACTGTCAAGTGTTTAGAAGTTAATGGGGGACATTTTCAATCTATTTTATAAAAAAATACCTATTTGTTATCATTATTTAGTGTTGTAAATTATGTTGTTGAATACATTTGATTTTATTGAAAAACCAGTAAGACTCATTTGTTATGAAAAACACTGTTATTTATATTGGAAGAAAAAATGGGAGTCAATACCATATTCGACAATTCAGTCTAGGTCGCATTTACCACTAGCATAAAACAAGAAATGTGAAAGCACTAAAGCAGACAAAAAGGCAGTATCAAGTATTGTATTGTGGTATACGGGGACAAGGTGTTCTCAATATTTATCTGTTTCGATTTGTTCTCATACCAATTCCTGTACAGTGTGTGGCGGTACGATGGGGGCAATAATTGTTGATATTAAATACATTAATGTTAGCAAGAGTAAAGCACAGTTGAAACTTGTCTCTGGTTAAAAGCCAACAACCTAACCTGAAAATGTGACATTCATTATTTGCCGAACAAAGCGGCACATTCAAAATTTGACAAGTTTCCATGGCTGGCTGGACCCGACAATCATTTATAGAGACCCTGTATATGGATAGGGTAGAGCGAGCGAGATAATGCGCTATGGTTGACTCGTTTTTCAGGCGTAAATTAAATGTCGCCTGGGTTCTCGTTCTGGATTGTGGAATTATAATTATGGTAGGTGTAGATTTTTTTATTCCGACGCATATCTTTCCTATGCTTAATAGAGTAAAAAGACTTGAATAAATAGTTTATAATCTATTCCATCTTTAAAAAAACGATAGGTTGCCATGCTTTAATTTTGTTAAATTGGCAGTACTGAGGAAAGTAGTAGTTATATTTCATTTCATTTTGGTTGTGAACCTTTTTTCACTAAATTTGAAATGCTATGTTCTAAAACAAAAAGATATCAATAAATGTCATTTTGACGTTTTTCTAATGTATTTTAAATTAAACAACACAAACTAATAATTTGAAGAGTTTACTACAAGTGCATAATGTCAAAAGTTGTGTCTTTCGAGACAACGTAGTGTGTTGAAGTGCTACACACATTTTAAACGAGATAGGCCCGATCTAACGATGCGATTTTTAATAGAGTGATGGACATCTTTAATGTGAGAACAATGAATTTGTATTCGATTAAATCCTAAACTGTATTTATAGGTGGGAAGATCTGTTATATATTGCATAATTACAAAAAAGAGTCTGGCGGATACTAAGACTACAAAAAGAGGAAAATCAGAAAAGTGGAATGATTTTTTTAAAAGAGATCTGACCGAAATTATTCGTGCGCTAAACAGCAAAAACGAGTTTTTTTCTTTAGACACTCTACTGGAAACAGCGAAGAATTTATTAGAATTTACAGGGGACCGAACTACTTTATACTTCTGTATAAAGTATTAAAATCAATAGGGTTTTTAAACACAAAATTGTTAATAATAGAAAAGTTCTTTGTGAACAAAAACACGTCAAAATTTCAAAGCTACAGCTACAGTAGAAGATGATTCGGAATCTAATGATGAAGATGAAATAGTGAAGGAGGTTAAAGTTTAGATGTCTTTTAAAAAAAGTGATTCCATTTTGGAGAAAAACTTATCCGTTTTCTGCTTGTTAAACTAAAGAAAGCGTTCTTGAAACTCATTCAATGACTAAAGCCTCCACCAGATGTGTACTTTTTGATTTTTTTTTTCAATTGCTATTTTTAATAAAAAATGCTTGGTTCTTTATTAATTTCTTTTAACACAGTTTTGCAAAATAGCGGAACATAAGTATGGCAACACTGTGACTTCAAAATTTTCAAAATTCCTAACCAAACTTTTATTCAGATATACAGGATGAAATCTGTCAGATTGTCATGGCCAAGCATCGTTTTTTTAAAGTTGGAATACATTATATTATTCGACTTCGCACTTGTCATCTAGTAATTACTCACTAGATTTCTCCTCCAAAAAGAAGAAATTACACTGGTATATCATAGCCACACAAACATACTCAGCTTATTTCATAAAACTATTTCAGATTACCAATTTATTAAACTCAACTTAACAGTAAAGTTAACAGTATTTTGACAGTATAAGTAGCTAGGATAGAAAATAAATCTCTCACAGTTAGTTGCATTCTAAAAAATTAATAGATATGTATAATAACTCCAAAAATTAAAAAACCACCACCTGTTGAATTATGTTGGTGAAAACAAAAAAATCCCCAAAAATTATTTAATGGTTTAGGTTGGTATTGACTGTGTGCATCATTTGTATTTGCAAATTTTATAGTCCAGTGTTTCTCAAATTAAATAATTTTTTTCTTAAATTATTTTGTAAACTCAAACCAGACAAATCAAATGAAATCATAATTCATTTTACCTTCTTTTTTTGAAGTGACATAATTGTCACTAGAAAAATTACTAAACAGTGTTGTCGGTTAAATTTTCATGCTGTGATGCCGCTTGTGTGTGTTTTTTTTTTAATTTTTGGAGCCATAAATAGTGTAATTAATTTAGAGTTTCAATCACAGAACTAATAATGACAAGTTTGTAATAACGTTATTTAAAAATAATTTGCCAAATAGCTCTGTTGGTGATTTTATACAAATGACCTCGAGCACGACTAAAAAAAGTTGATTTTTTTTAAGGACAATTTGTTTTGCTTAGGGTATCAACGAGCTCTCTGTTTACGTTGTCATCATCGATTAAATTACTATCGTAAAAACATCTCTTTACCACAATTGGATTTATGCGGACTAAAAACATTGTTTATTACCGATTCTTTGCTATAAAACTACTTGAACGTTTAATCACTGTTGGGTGGTGATATTAGCCGTTCAAATGATATGGTCGTCTTTGTATAACTACTTAAAAACTTTATTGTATGACAAAATGTTGATGTACAAGTGTTAAGTACCAAGGATAGTGGTAGACTGTTGTTTTTACCGCTATATCCCGACTTAAATAAGGGTGGGTGATTTCACCCCTCTCACAAAGAAAGTAGGTAGGACTACCTGCTACAGTACCTGTTTCTAACAATAATGTTCAAAATTATAATTGTCCGTTTCCTCTAAGGTTATATTGGGGCCGTAGAATTATCCCCATTGTGTAAAAGTCGATTTGTCTACAATAGAAAACATTTTGTGGTTGTAAACAAGCAGGTAAACCCGGCTGGCTGTTTCGTTCAGAGTAGGACTGGGGCAAATTTGTCGAAATATGAATTCCAATTTATAAATTTTAGTTTGTAGAGATTATGTTGAAAAATAAGCTTGTTTTCTTGTTGTAGTGGTAATGTTTATGATTATTCTTGGAACCCGGGATTATCGGCTTTCTCTACTTATGAGAGATGGCATTTTGTGATTACCTGTGGAGATAATTACTGTTAATAGGTCACCTCCCTTAGCCCCTTCTGTTTTTTTTCCAAGAAAACTTTCTCGAAATAATATTTAAATCCCAATATTTGCTTCAACCCTCTCATTTTGACTAAACATTCTCTAGTGGTTGTTTGTGAGTGAATATATAAAAATTTGTGATGGAAGCAATATTTCGTCCTTGGGAGTGTGAAGCTAGTATATATACCAGTGCTCCACCACAAGCTGCTGCCAATGTGGATCATGTTGAAGAAAATGATGGAAGAAAACGGGTTCATCTTCTTCCCGAATTTAAACAGATTGTTTACAACGTGTATGAAGGTCTAGTCGCAAGAATAATGTGGTTCCAACAACTAAAAATCTAATGGGAAAGCTTGAAGAGAAAGGATTTGAAATTCGTTACTGTGAAGACACATTTAGATTATATTTAAGAAGTATAGGATTTTTTTATCGGATGTTGGATCGACGTTTAGCAATTATGGAGACACCCCGCCTTAAAAAACTCAGATTTGAGTATATTCATCAAATTCGAAAATTTAGAGCAGAAGGCCGTTCCATAATTGTCCTGGATGAAACATGGTACGATTCCCACGACGTACTGAAAAAAGGCATTACCGATGGCTCCAGCAAGTGCGTCTTGAATACTCCTCCATCTCGTGGAAAACGAATTATAATTCTTGCTGCCGGAAGTGAAAATGGTTGGGTAGAAGGCTCGTTATTGTTATCTGCCAAAAATATCAAGGACTGCTCGGCCGACTATCACCAGGACATGGATGGGGCTCTTTTTGAAAGTTGGTTTCAAAACCAGTTGTTGCCAAACATACCGCAAAACTCAGTAATAGTAATGGACAATGCGAAGTACCACTCAAGGCATCTTATTAAAAAACCGTCGCAAGCAACGCGAAAAGATGAGATTTTAAATTTTATGGCAAGTCACAACATCGCAGTTCCACAGAAAAATACTAAAAAAGACTTACTGGAGATATTAAAAAACCATGACATTCCGCAACAGTACGTTGTCGATGAAACTGCAAAAGAGAGAGGACACACTGTTTTGAGACTACCGCCATACTATTGCGTGCTGAATCCAATAGAATTAATATGGAGTAGTTTGAAAAGAGGCATTCGGCAAAGTAACGTAGCCCCAAATTTAAGTGCAGCTGTTGTGGAGTTGATAAGACAGGAGGTGAAAAAGATTGACTCAAACCTCTGGAGAAATTGTTTTCGCCACGTAATCAACGTGGAAAATTCTTATTTGTCCCCCACAATGCCCGAATTAATCATAAATTTAGCTGAAGATAGTGACGACGACGAAACTTTATATTTTGAAAATAGTGATAGCGACGAAGATTGTTAATTTTAATTAGATGTGCACGTTATTTTACGTATATGTAAATGTTATTTTATATATAGGTATATGTATATAGACAATAGGTGTAAATATTTCTTTTTATAAAACTTTTTTTTTCCAAGCGTTTTCTTTAATTCTCCCTTAAACCGGACCTTGTACATCCACCCAACCGCTTTTAAAATTTGATTTATTGCAGCGGCGCGTGGCTTCTGAAACCCACACAAAAGGGCAGCTTATTAGGAGGTAACTACTTTTACGGCCCCAATATAACCTTAGAGGAAACGGACAATTATACATTATTTTGTACACTACTGTTATGTTTCTGCTCTTGGGTTCCTTTTCTTGTTCCATTCAATGGAGTAGAAACTGTCTTTTTTCTATTATTTACTTTATTTGACACTAATATACACTTAACTTGACTATTGGCTTGTCTGATTTTGTCTGATTTTGAAAATGGATGAGGTGCGTATTTATACAAAAAAAAGTGATTGTTGAAATGTGGTGAACGGCGAAACATAATGGTTTTTTAAAATACAATTAATGATGATTATGACCTTACGCTAATTAACATAAATTTACATTTTTCCATAACACTACACTGACCACCAAAATTAACGCATCACTTGTATTTTTACGGTGTTTTTTTTTAAGTTTTACTTTAAAGCAAAAAATTGTTATACACACTGAAAATAGAGGAAAAACATAGATCATTCTACAAGAGTAAATTAAATTTCCAGCCACTGTGTACAAAAATGAGCAAAAATATCGTTTTTGCTCAATTTTTAAATTTACTCGAAAATAATTTTTTAGT
The DNA here is from genome assembly GCF_963966145.1 of Tenebrio molitor. Lineage (NCBI taxonomy): Eukaryota > Metazoa > Arthropoda > Insecta > Coleoptera > Tenebrionidae > Tenebrio > Tenebrio molitor. The sequence continues at coordinate 3,207,232 of NC_091049.1, forward strand.
AACAGTTGAAAAATTGAATCAGTACCGGGTGGGGCATCGTATACGCGCACGCGAGAAATCGCGACTTCTAATTAAATAAAATTGTCGAAATTTTTCAGACTTACCTGGCTATTGGTAAGGTACATTTCATAATTTTTTGATAATTTTTCACTTACAAACAAAGCCAAAAAAAAATTAAAATGTAAATTTCAACCAAAAAGTCAAATTCTGATTTTTATACTAACCTACCCAGATTCACTTCCTATAATTATTTACGAAATCTACGGAAAAAAATACCAATTAGATTTTGAATTAAACGCAGTTTTACATTTCAACTTTCAAAATCATTTTTATTTATGACCTGCTACTTGTGCTGTCGTAAATTTAGGTGACAATGGAAACTGTCAATTTTATGGCAAAAAGGTTTAAAACGGTCGGCTATACCTTTGTTGGGAAATTATACCATTGTGCCGTAAATCACCAGTCTGGTTTACGTTTAAATAAAAAAGCGAATTATTTAGCTAACCAAGTCAAAATTTGTAATTGTGCCACCAGGGTTTGATGCGCTAGCAGATACAGATTCATTTAGTGTAAAAACTTTATAGGTAAATTAACAGTTAATTTCAGAAAACTAATAAAACTGTTACGGCCTTATTTATTAACAAAATTTTTTTAAAAAATTCTCAACTATACCTTATCAATAATTAGTCAGGTATATAAAATTTCGCCAATTTTTTTAATTAGAAGTCGCGATTTCTGGCGTGCGCGTATACGATGCCCCACCCGGTATAGGCATTGCCATCTCGAACTCCAGGCCTTAAGGGGAAGAATACGCCAGTGATGAGAGCCAAATTAAGGCGATTTTTGTCGACAAATTGTGGCCAAACTAATCAATAAATTTTCCTGAAAAAAATATATGCCATAAAACTAGTGTAGATTGAAGGCTCTTGATATTCAAAATGTTCAAGACGGCCTTAGTTTTCCCAAAAAAAAAATAAGAAAACACCTAATAATTTGCCTTACTTTAGAATATTTTTCTGAACAGGACTTTATTCAGATGTGAACAAGACTAATCAAGATCTATCGATTGATGTGTTGTTTAAGTGTTTGTGAAATTTCCAATTCGTTGAGTAATTACAATCGTTGTAATTCCTTGACAAAATTTGATTGTACAACGGAGTGAAAATACAGCTATCAGCATTCTATCCTTCGCGTGTTGTCTCCGTCACAGGCCTGGCGCCTCGACTGTTGGACGGCGTTGCACTCGATTCTCGAATGTTTATTGCATCCTGGAATTTGCGTTCAGGTAGAGTAGTAAAACTAGGAGCGTAATGAAATTTATAAAAAAAAAGTTTCTGCATTTACTTTTAGCTTGATATTTGAGTATTGACTGTGAACAGTTGATATCCGTAATAAAGCGTAATAATATCACTTCAGAAATTTTTCCTCGAATTATCACTGTCATTTTCTCCTCCTTCCTCGAATTTTGCTAAACTCATTTTTGATCCACAGTAAAATTTTTGTTGTTTTCAACTAAGTTAACTAACGCTTTGAGAGTCATAAAGACTAGGTACGTATAAATTAAAAAAAATTGTGTAAAAGGTGAAAATGAAATTTTCTTTCGTTGAATTGTCATGCCGAATACAACTCGGTGGTACGAAATTACGGGAAATTTTGCTCCACATTTTACTCGTATTTGTTTCTTAGACAATTTGTCGTCGAAACAAATACATATTCGCATAATGAGATCGAAAATTTCCGGCAATTTCGTACCCTCTCGTTGTATGTACCTATTAGTACTGAAAATCGCACGACACTTAAAATAGCCAATAGAAAAACATAATTCGGTGTCGTTTCTATAACAATTTCTTGGAAATTTTTTGCACTTCGCTAACCCACCATGAAATTAATAAGTGGACATTTTTTCAGCCAATCAAAATCATTTATTTATTAAAAATCTCAAATTTTTTTCCGTTGTCAAGGATAATTCTGTTATAGGTACAACTTGACTTTTTTTGTCAGAAATTTATAATTTAAGAAGCATAATGCCGCACGCCTATCTTCAAATAATTTCAACCTAGAGATGCCTGCACTTCCGGTTTTTCTGTAAAATATATTCACTTGAATTCCCACAAATATTTTAGACTCAAAAAGAAAAAAATCGGTAGAGCCGTTTTTGTAAAATGAATTATTATTGCAAAATTATATTTCTAGTTATGTATATTTAGTAAGCTTTGAATTTATGGTCCTGTCAAATTATTTTTTTAGAATTACCAGTTCTGTCAATTTACTTTTAAGTCCAAAATATTAATTGTGATTGATTCTATGTTTGATTTCTATTACATAAAATGCCAAAAGACCACGCACCACGGTAATAAACGTTAACGATTTTCATGGAACAATCGCAACCCATTTAAAAATTGCAAATATTTTAACAGGTATCATGTGGCACAGCAGCCTTTTTCCTTGCACATGGTGTTATGGAATGAAGGATAAACTTGACAAATGGGGTGCTTTGAGAACCATTAGTAATTCTATGGAAAATTTTACGAAATGGTTGCAAGCAGAGGCCGTAAAAAGCTAATCCAAGTGCTTTAAAAATTGTATCCATCCACCGTTTCGTAAGCCTTTTCTGGATAATTACTCCACCTAAACTGCATTTAATGTTAGGTGTTGTAAATACACTCTTCATACATATCATGACTAATTTTGAAAAAGAAGCACTAACAAGGGCAAAATCTTGTAATGTTCAGCGCGAAGTAACCCATGGTGGTACAGGTTTCAAAGGGAACGCTAGTAAAACTCTTGTTGATGTTTTACGTAGAAATTCCAGTCTGGGATGTTTAAAGTTTGTCAGAGTTTACCAAGATTTCAGAGCAGTTGTTCAATCATGCTTTGGTCAAGACCTGAATCTCAATTTCGGATATTATATAGATTCATTCAAAGAGAGTTATCCATCTTTGAATATTAGTGTAAGTTCCAAACTTCATGCTGTGTTTTTTTTATATTGTGGAGTTCTGCAACAAAACGCAGCAAGGTTTGATGTTTTTCAGTGAACATGCAATGGAATCTGTACATTTTGACTTTAATTCTGTATGGAAAAAATACAAAGTGAGTAGAGGACCATTCCAACTACTCTTCAAGGCTACTGCGAGCAGTTTGCGAGTACAACAGACTTGGTATTTACTACCATGGCCTACTAAATCTGAACTGCGCTGCGCTTATTACGGCCGTAACAAACTAGCTGAATGATTGATTCGGCTAACCTCAAAAAATCTACCCTTAACTAGCGCCATCTATTTAAAGATATTAAACTACAAATCAACTAAATTGCCACAATAATTTAAATTTCCTTGAATTTCATCACGGTTGAAGTACTAACATGGGAAAATAATGCGTTGCATGCGGAGAAAATAACAAGTTATTTTCAAATTCCCAGCAACCTCCAAACCAAATCCAAAATTAATAAAATTATAAAAAAAACTAAATGAAACATTTCACTGTGATACATGTCTCTTCTTTATTATTTACAGCAACTCCAGGACCCTTGTTACGATTAGTTTGGCTTCAAGACCGTGGGGTCTGTAAATTTGTGGGGCTTTTAAAAAACTTTGCTAATATTGCCACACAAATTTTATAATATTTAATTCCAAAAAATCCTTGTCAACCACTGGTTACTACTTTGCATCCACATTTAATACAGAATTTCATATTTACCTGTGATAAACACAAAGATAAAATTTATTATCCAATTAGTAATGAAACCAAATTTAAACATTTGTTTATAAAAAAAAAACAGATTACGATAAAAACGAAATCCAAGTAGGAAGGTTGTAAAATTATAAACTTACGAGAAAGGTATTGTCTTCCTGCAGATAGATAGTTTTACTTTTAATTTTTCTACTGTGCTCTATCCATTTTCAGATTTTGCAATTCCTTTTATATTTAAATATTATGTTTCATAATTTGATTATTGTAATTATTAGGTATTCTTACGTTCATGAAACGTATTCGTGAAAATTTATTTTGCGTCAAAATTACAAAATAGAAAGTGTTAACCTAACAAAATAAACACGTTATGTGTATTTTTCTTTTCCATTTCGCTAACAGATGGAGTTGGTTAAGGGTAGATTTTTTGAGGTTAGCGGAATCAATTGCTCCATGAAAATCTGAGCTTTGTTACGGCCGTAATAAGCGCAGCGCAGTTCAGATTTAGTAGGCCATGTTACTACGTATCTGATTGATTAATTAAATTTAATGCATAGTTTAAAAGGATCAGTATTTCATGTAGGTACTGTTACGATTTAAATTTCGCGGTAAATCGTAAAGGCGAGAACGTTCTAGAACGTTCCAGAACGGGCTCTCGGACCCCGACTTCCGGTACCGGCCGCGTCAATTCGGCGAGAGGAGGGGTGAAATATATAAAGGTGGAACCGACGCTATGTGAGAGGTTCTCGACTAGTTCAGGTCAGAGGTTACGACCGATCCGTGTGTGAGTGTTGTGTTCAAAGGGGGAGATAAGGGGGTGTTTTAGTGTGCAACAGGTGCTGGCGAACCCGTGGAGGAAGACCGAATCGGCTGGGAAATCATCCTAGAAGAATCCCAACCGAAACGTCGCGGCGGATAAAGGCTTCCTTCACGAGGGTCATCGACCCTACGCTCAAGCGGATTAATTTCGTCACCCTGTTGGACCGGCGTCATCCCCAAGGACCCCACCGGAGAACAGGACCTCACACCGGACTGTCCCTGGCCGAGGAACCCGAGTACAGGAGCAACACGTATCTGGCAAGGTCCTTCCGCGTCTTTCTTTTGTAGTCCGCCATCTTGGCTCATTTCTTTTACGTTGAACACGTTATCAGACCGGGAGTGACCTCGCCAGAAACGACGCGCTCGCTGGCTCACAGAAGTTTTTTTTTTTTTGTCGTTATCATTTTATCACCTTACCTTGTAGTTTTTCCAACTTTTCACCGGGGCCCAAAACCGTACCAGTCACGCTTTCCCCTGGGAAGTGTCGAGGGGAGGAAGGACCCCGAGGACTATCCGAGGATACGGGCGGCGTGATTGACCAGCGGCGGAAGAAGGACTCGGAGGACCTTCCTCCAGCTCCGTTCTTCCCAGGACTCGTCTTTTGGATTTCAAGCCTCAGGCCCGGTGTAAGGGATGTTTCAGTTTTAAATTCATTAAATTGTTTAACCTTGAATATAGCCTGGTAGAACCGGCACTTTTTGTAAAATTTTACTAGTTGTTTAAGCGCCATCAGCGTATCGTTTTGGATCACTTCTGGACTTCATTTCCTTTCATTTCACTTCTTACCATTACTATTTGAACCTTTTGAATTGTTAATCTTATATTTTTTTTTGTCGTAAGAGTCAATGCTTTAACTTAGTTTTCAGTGTAACATTTTGAGTTAAATTCTAATATCTCCTTTATTAGACTACAGTGTATCGCCCGCAGTGGCATCTAGGTTGGCTTTATTTCATTAATTTGTCTCACTGTATATCTAAGAAACGAGGATTAAACTTAGTTATTAATATCATCTGTGTTTCTATCCAACACCTGGTATAACACCGTGTTTGTAAATCAGCGTTTGTACTTTTCTACCGTCTTGCTCTCGAGACGTTAGTGTATATGTGTGCTGGACCTGGAGACAATCAGTCACGAAAAGCGTTATTTTAAATTATCCCTGAAATTTAAATTTTCACCAGTTGTGGTAGAGAATAATAACGTAACAGTACATATTTTAGCAGTGCAGATGATTAACGTTAATCAGAAAGTAACAGCCATTGCTACCAGTATTGTAACAATAATTGTTTATAAGCTACTAGAGGGAATGAACGACTGAAAAACAGGACCGTAAATCTTACGAATCAGTATTTACCATCAAGAGATTAGTTATTACATTGTTAAAAATCAAAGACCTTTAACCTTTCAAAAACGGCCCAACAGATTTTTTTCTTTTTGGACTTAAAACATCTATAGGAATTAATGCGAACGTAATTTGAAAAAAAAATGGAAGTGCAAGCATCTCTAGGTTGAAATTATTTGAAGATAGGCGTGGCCGGTGTCGTTGCGATTTTCTTACCGAATATGTCCTCGTGGATTGACTAATATCCGGAAATTTTATTCTCATGCATTTCCAAAACGTAATTAGCCCTCGTGTAATACGTATTGCATTCGAAAACATTTTCGAAAATAATCAATGCACTTGGGATATTGTAAGTGAAAATTGCATGACACTATGGAAGAACCAATCTGAATTTAGTATTTAATAAGATTACCATAGCAACACACAAAAATTCCGAAAATGTTTTGACAACTCTAAAATTAATAATAAGTGGAAATTTTTTTCACAACAAAAACTAACGCCTGATTTTTAAATTTCTCTCTTTGCTTTAATAAATTTGAGTTTTTTCTTAAAATCGTGATGTCATGCAATTTTCTTACCGAATACCACTCGTATGTTGATAGAATCCGGGAATTTTGTTCTCGTGATTGTTAAAAACGTGATTAATTAGTTCGAGCGGAACAATCAACACACTCGGGGTATTGTAAGTGAAAATAGAAAATATTATTTAGAGGAAGGTGAATGTATTTTTAAAAACAATTAGCGGTACAGGGCTCGTATATAGTTACAGGTAGCCGGAGTAGCCAGAGGGGTCCGGCACCACTAAGTTGGGGTAGAGAGAGGTAACGATTCAACAGTGATAAAAAAATTATATTTATGCTTATTTTTCCTCAACATCAAATTGAACGGTATTTGTTTTAGAACTTTCAATTGCAGCCTCCATCTAGACATGCAAAGTACTTCCTTCGTCCAGTTTAATTTTACTGACACTAGTAATAGCCAATGTTAGTTTTTTTTTTTTTTTGAAAATATCTATCTTTTTTAGTCTCAAAGTCATACGGGCTGAAAGGTTATAGTTTTGACCTAATGTATTTTAATTATTGGAAAATATTTTCAGAATTTTTTAAAAGGTATTGGAACAGCGACATTTGAGATCCAGAGCGAACTAGTGTAAATTAGAGGTGTTAAATAAACCGTTAAATAAGTTCTTTAAATCGTCGATCCACGGAGTGTGAAAACGTTACACTATTACCTATTATTATGCCATATATCCGCAAAAAAAGAATACATAAGTTGTGTGGCAGTTGGGGACCACTTGTCCTTTCAAGTGTCGTAAAACTGGTGACAAAACTGTCGTTGCCCTGTTGTAAACTGATTATGAGAAGGTACCAGAGAAGCCAACACGACGTAGAAAACTTTTATACCGAACACAGCATTTTGTGAAGAGCGCTAAATGTGAAAATTAGAATTTGGCTCTCACCACTGGCGTATTCTTCCCCTTAAGCCAGACAGCGTGTGACGTCACGAGGAAGGCCAAACGTCAAAATTTGACATTTGTTTACATTTTCATAAAGTATCAAATACGGTGTTTTAATCATTCTTATGGAAAATTGTGAGATAAGCAAAAGCTTGGTGGCAAGTGTATATAATAGTTTCAGTTGATACCAGGGTATTTACTGTTCATCGAACGTCGCAAGAGACGTTGAAACCTGGGAAGTATTTTTATACCCTATTAACATTTTCGTGATTACAAGTTGTTGTAAGGGCAATTTAGTTGAAACTATATTTGCTACACATATAATTAAGATGTATGAAGCATTTGTTGTGATTTGGTGTTATTTAAATGAAATTCACAAAGTAAAAATTAAGAAAAAACAATAAATACATGTGAGCTTTTGTTTAATTTTGGAGCTCTGGGGTTGGATTAAAAAGCAACACCGAAGGAGCAACGTCTTTAATCAGAGTTAACGGAATAATAATACATCGTCACTTCGTCACCCTTTTATATGGGCGTGCTCCTGTCCTAGTTTCGGATCAGCAAAATGGGATTTCGGGGAAGACCTCGCTGCCTCGTGCCATGAAGTGGTACTTTTCGCAGAATGCTTTGCTAGCGCGACGCTTGAAGTGGTACGATGAGGCAATTCGAGGCGCCGAAATGCCCACACGGCCAATCCTGACAAGTAATTCGTTCTCGAATTACTCACTTCCCTCTGGGTCTGCGCCCCTGGAAGCCGCACCTGTAAGGACAAAATGATTTCAGGTATCGGGGTCTAATCCTTCCCTTCCTGCATTCATTCACTCATTCGGCTCGCCATCAACACAGACAGACACTGACTGATAATAATTAACTCAAATCATTACAATGCTCCGTGAATACTCTTAAAACCAGTCCTTTCAGTTTGAGCTAGCAGAGCCACTTCCTGATGGTCACAGATCACAACCTCAAGGTCTGGACTTACAGAGGCACTCCCTGCGGCCACAAACAAAGGATCACCTGTCTGGGCGAGCGGACACACTTTCCGCGGCCACAGAGCCACAAGTCTGGGCGAGTGGAACACTGTCCACGGCCACAGCGCACAAATTCTGGGCGAGTGGAGACACTTTCCACGGCCACAGAACACAAGAATTTTCACGGTTCAACATCCCTGGGCGAGCGGAGACACCTCCCGCGGCCACAGAGCACAAAAAAAATTGATTTTGTGAATTTCTGGTCAGTCAGCTTTTTGATATTCAAGTACTCACAACATAATCAGCAATAATAGTCAACAAATGCCCACACGAGCCGACAATGCTAATAAGAGCGATCTGCTGCTCATAAAAACTAGCAACACACGACGCTCGTGTTAACATATTGTGGCACACGCTCACCTTTTGTCTGTGAATCCTCAGCAAGTTCCCCTGACCAAGCCCTCAACATTTCCCGGGCTACAACTCGCTTTCTGTTTGTCGCCAAGTTCTTCAGTTGTACTCGGTCGTTTGGTAACAACTTCAAAACTTCAAGCGGTCCCTCATATCTTCGGTCCAGCTTTGACAGATGCGAATTGCCAGAGGGGTGGAAGACAATATCTCCGGGCTGAAGATTCTTCAAGTCCTTTCGGGATCGGTCGAATCGCTTTTTAGCAGACGCGGCATTTCGTTGCGTACGTTCGTATGCCAGAATACGGTTTTTTTCTAAATTTTGCTTTGTCGCAAGCGTAGGTAAAATGCTGTTTGTTAACACCGTGATGTCAGGACTGCTAATTTCCTGTCCGGTCACCAAATACAACGGCGAGAATCCCGTGGATTTTTGCACCGTATTATTTAAAGTGAATTGCAATTTTGGGATCACGCTCGTCCATTCTGACTTCGCTGGTTTGGACTCAATTTCGGTTCTCAATAAGTCTAAAACGGTTGAGACGTATCTTTCGACTTGACCGTTACCGCGAGGGGCACTTTTAGCAATAAGGTGCAGTTCTATTCGCATCTCAGACAACAAGTCTTTTACGCACTGATCGGTGAAATTGGTACCTTGATCGCAGATAAATCGCCTGGTTGTTTGAAAAATATTCAGGTAAATTCTCAACTTGTCGCGTGTCTCTGGTCCCGTAAGCGTTTTTAAGGGGATGAGAAACAAGTACTTCGTAAACGCATCAATTAACAGAAGAAGATGTTTGAACCCTTCAGGTGTCACGGGAAATGGGCCAACGCAATCGGCATGAACGGTGTGAAACGGATCGGGAATTTTGTCTATTGGGTGTAAAGAACCTTGTTTGGGACCAGTGTGCTTCTTTCCCGCGATACATTTTAAGCAATGGTCGCAATATTTTTTAACAAATTTTGCCATACCCGGGAACCAAAAGAAGTGATTGATTTTTGCAAATGTTTTATCCGGGCCAACATGACACTGTTCATCGTGGAACATTCGCAAAACGCCAAGCCGACTACCCTTAGGGACAAAAGCGCGATAAATGGGCGGATTCTGTCCAGGATTAATTTTGCGATAGAGGATATCATTCTGACAAAAATATTCGGTTGTCAGTTTTCCTTCAGTTAATTTTAATTTTATTTCTTGCGTCTCCGGATCACGTCTTTGAGTAATTTTAAGCCAATTATCTGCGGTGATTACAAGAGCAGAGAGCACGGGCGGTGGACGAATTGGGTTTCGGCTAAGATAGTCAACATGTGCGACATATTTTCCTTTTCGGTACTCGATTGTGAAATTAAATGCTTGCAAATACATCCACCAGCGTGCCACACGCGGGGGTAAGTCCTTTTTGGTTTTTGTTAATTTCAACGAGTTACAATCTGTCACAAGCTTGAAGGCGATTCCCGTCAAATACACACGGAAGTGTTTAATCGCATAATAGACGGCCAATGTTTCAAGTTCATAAGAGTGATAATTACTTTCGACCTCTGTCGCGCGTCTAGAAAAATAAGCAACGACTTTTAATTGCTTTTCGTGACGCTGAAATAAGATCGCTCCAAATCCTACGGAACTAGCGTCTGTATGCAGTTCCGTTTCTAGTTCAGGGTCAAAGATGACCAATAATGGGCGCTTACTCAAATAGGCGCAAATGTAACTTCTTGCGGCTTCTTGTTCTTCGCCCCAAATAAATTTTTCATTGTTTCTGGTAAGTTTCGTGATACATGCGGCACGCGACGCAAATTCCGGGATGAATTTCCGAAAATACGAGGCCAAGCCCATGAATTGTCGCACTTGCTTCACATTACACGGAGTCGGCGCATTCAGAAGAGCTTCAACTTTACAACTTCCCGGTCGGACACCGTCCTCCGAAATTTCCTGCCCCAAATACAAGATCCGACGAGTAAAGAAATGACATTTCTTAATATTTAGTGAAAATCCGGCTGTCGTCAGTGCGGTCAGTACACGTTCTAATTTTGCTAATCCTTCTGGTACAGTTTGGGACGCAATCAGGATATCGTCCAGGTAGATTAAAGCGTCATGATCCTTGAGCTTTCCCAAGGCTTTGCAAATCGCACGCTGGAACACGGCGGGCGCGTTTGATAGGCCAAACGGTACTCGCAAATACTCGTAGTGTCCATTTGGAGTTACGAATGCGGTTTTTTCAACTGAATTTTCCGCTACCGGAATTTGGTGGAACCCGGCGGCCATATCAAGCGTAGTGGAATATTTTGCCCGTCCGAGTTGGTCAATTTGGTCATCAATACGCGGCAAGGGAAATCTATCCTTAACAGTAATTTCGTTAAGGGCTCGATAATCGACACACAGTCGGCTACCGCCATCTTTCTTATGAACCAGCAAAACCGGGCTCGCGAACGGAGAAGTACTTTCCCGGATAATGCCGTTCTTTAATAGGTCGTCGACTATGGTTTTCACCTTTTCTCGTTCACACAGCGGCATGCGATACGGATTATAGCAAATTATTTTATCGGTCTTTAATTTAATTTCGAGTTCAGCGGTTGTTATGGCTGCGACAGAATTTCCGGTGGTAATATAGTTGCTAAATTTTGACAAAAGTTTTCGCAGCAGATCCGCCTCTCCGTTTTTTAATGGTGTGTTTATTAAGTCATCCGATACTGAACAAACCTGGACCACTTTAGGTTCGACCTTCACATGGTCGTCTAAATAAATCTGGGTTCCTCGAGAATCGGAACAGATCTTCACGCCTTTGTAGGTCAGTAAGTCCCGGCCAAGGATAGCGTCCAATTTCAAGAGCGAATGTTCAACGACGTAAAAATTAATCATAAATGCAGTGCCTTCTCTTTCAATTCTGAGGGTGGTTTTATACAGAGTGGGGACCAAAGTACCGCCAATACCTCTCAGCATTGTGAAGTCCGGCTCCAAATGACAAGCTAACTTTTTGGCAACCCGACTCGATATGAGACTACATTCTGCCCCGGTGTCAATAAGGCAGTTAACTTTCATGCCCTGTATTATGAATTCTGTGCAAAACTCATCGTCCAGCTTCACACTAAAACATCGAACATTCGCCGGGCCAGATTGTTTTTCGCGTCTTTGTTTCAGAAAACACCTATTGGCAAAGTGACCCGCCTTACCACAAAAACTACAATTCACATTTTTACCGAAGGGTTTGGACTCATTCTTGATCTCTCTATTGCGATTTTTTAGGCAAAACCGACTTAAATGACCTGGTTTATTGCAGGTATAGCATAATTTTGATTGTTGACCACTCTCAACGGGATCCGTTCTTTTCACTCTTTTAGCGGACGACGATTCAGCAGGTGTCGTTAATTCATATTGACTCAGCAAAGTTAATAAGTCCGCGATTGTCTCGACTTTACTATTAAAAGCAGCAATTTTTACCTGCGCGTCAGTAATGTCGCCAACGACAAGTTCTAACATCGTTCTCTCCGACAGATTCAAGGCCCGTAACAACAAAATTTTCTGTCTGGCATACTCACAGTACGATGTCGCATTTTCGCTGGTGTACAAGCCTGCTTTCCGGAAGCGTTCGCTCAAATTTTTCTTCGGTGGGTACAGATTACACAGTTCGGTTTTCAAGTTCTCCCAAGATTTCGCTTCTGGTTGCCAGGAAAGGAACCAGGTTTTCGGCTCCCCAGCCAGGCCGCTCGTAGCTCGGGCCAACAGCCCGCAACCGGTCCACTGGAAGGTTTCGGCAAGTTTATCCACTTCTTCGCACCATTTGACTGCTCCGTTGTCTTCTTGGAGCGGGTCAAAGCGTGGAATTTCGACAGTTGTAGTTGGCAAAGAACTCCGTCCAGCACTTTGACGAATGGCTTGCAAGGTGTCTGCCAGGACTTGTGTTAGTTGCTCCATCTTGTTGGCACTGATTGTTTGTCACAACACCAACTAAACACAAAATATACTATTAATGTGAGTAGGGCGAATCCCACTTCTGATGTGAGCTTCTGCCTAACTTCGGAGCCCTGGGGCTGGACTAAAAAGCAACACTGAAGGAGCAACGCCTCTAATCAGAGTCAACGGAACAATAATACATCGTCACTTCGTCACCCTTTTATATGAGCGTGCATTGGGCGTGCTCCTGTCCTGGTTTCGGATCAGCAAAATGGGATTTCGGGGAAGACCTCGCTGCCTCGTGCCATGAAGTGGTACTTTTCGCAGAATGCTTTGCTAGCGCGACGCTTGAAGTGGTACGATGAGGCAATTCGAGGCGCCGAAATGCCCACATACACAAACTTAACCTCACTTGTCAATGACAATTTTCGCGTCATTAATGGCATTTAACTCCACGAGGCAGTAATTGTAAAGCCTAAACACATCGTTCTACTAAAAAAAAAGAGTTCTAACCAAAATTTTTACTGTTTTTATTAAATTCTGGAGGTTTAATGCGTTTTTCGATGAAGCATTTACTGTGACGTCACGATCAAAAACAATTGCTGCCTTAAGGCTTTGTGTTCTAGATGGCAATGGTATAGGCGAACGAAATGTTCTAAAGTGACCTCTGGCGGAACCTGGTTGAATTACTTTGTGAAGTATACCTCGTGGTTGTTACATGTCTGTTTACTATTTACTAAAGTTAATTCAAGTTGCAAAAAACCACTTTGCCTTTGCAACAGCACTTTTATGGCATTAGTCATTTGAAATTACTTTAAAACTGTACTTATATGGAAAATATTCAATCCAAACTATGATTTTCTGGTCCCTTTGTGCCTTTATTTGGTTCAAAATAGTTATTTATTCTTATCTGACCCAAAACACATTTGCCCGCAAAAACTTATTGAAATAAAACTATAAGTACTGGGTGTTTACCTTTCTTTGTCACGTAGTATATGACAGGACCTGACTGCAATCTAACAAAAAAATATCTTGGCCTGCTGCGTATTTAAAACAACGTCAACGGCTAATAACTAACAAGTAAATCTATAACCTCAAAAGTTCATTCAATATGAATGTTTAATCTTCCGTAGTTTTTCATTAAATTGGTACCTACATTTTAACAGATTTGGATTAAAAGAAAAAGTTGATAGACATAAAGCATGGATGCTTAAATTTTCAGGCACAGAGCAAATAAAACCACTCTGGTGACACTTTTTAAGACTCTCGGCCCTTTCCCAACACACTGAGATGAGGATACTGCCTCCAAATAAGAAAAAACATCCTCAAAACTAAGGTACACCATCGTACACAATAACAAAAACAGAAACGAAATAACGTAATGTACTTCTTACGACGGCCATATTTGTCACGATTGCAGCGCCACCATCGGTCATTTGTTTCGCCTATTGACATCAATCTTCATTTACTTTTAACATGGGTGATGTTAGGAACAACTTCGCATTTAAAAAGTCCGTGCGAGTGATTTTGTTAGCTCAGAATTAAGAGAGTCGGAGGACTATAGCACATCACTTTGGTATGAACCAATCTACGGTATCTAAAGTTCTAAGAAGACATAGGGAGACTGGACGGCACACAAGGAGGCGGGGACAAGGCCGAAAACGGATCACAACACCTCACCAGGACCAATACTTAAGGTTAATAAGCATTAGAGAAGGGTTTCTCACTGCTCTCCGACTTCAAGATCGCATGTTAGACAATATGCACTCCGCCTGGGTGAAAATACTGTTAGAAAATGACTAAAGGAGGATCAGATACATCCGAGTCCGAGAAGACCAGCCACTGGATCCAAGTTAACTGCAGCTCTTCGGAGGGCCCGTTTAAACTTTGCATTAGAACATGTCAATTGGGTCGAACAAGATTGGCGCAGAGTTTTGGCCTTCGGTGAATCCAGGTTCTGTCTATACAAGTCTGACGGACAGGTAATAGTGTATAGACGACCTGGTGAGTGATATGCGCAGTGTAATTTCGTTACTAAAGAAAGTTTTGGGGTAGGGTCAATAATGGTATGGATAGGAATATCTTTAGACGTAGCTACAGAGCTGGTGGTTTCAGTTAGACGCACTTTAAATGCACATCGATATAGCACGAACATCTTGGAACCTGTTGTTGTACCTTATGCCCCATTCGTAGGGCAAGACTTCATTTATATGCAAGATAATAGACAGCCACATATTGCAAGGGAATTTCCGACTAATTTAGGACTATTGAAATATCAGTTATGAAGTGGCCAGCACATAATGCCGGGAACCCACTTGCTCCACGCCACGCCACACTACGCTACGCGACGGAAATGTGTGCAGAAATTTAACAAAGATTTGAATGCACTGCGTACTCATTTGTTCCATGCTATCCGACAACACGCCACACGACGTGGGACGACGTATGCTCGATCCAACCGTCCAGACACCCGACTTTTTAGTAAGCGTGTTAAAGCGTGTTGTCCCCCCTCCTTGCTTCTTCAGCCGCGCAGTAGAGATTTTCATACAGGAAGTCAAGTTTTACCGCCCGATCGAAAACACCCACTTCTTATCGATTTAAAATTCTCAAAAAATTCAGGAATTATTATGTATCACTGTAGAACATTCTGTAAACATTTCAAATTTTTTAATGAAACGGGTCAATATTTCGTTTTAATTCAATAACCACTACATTAATTTACATAATTTTTCATTAAGAGTCCTTTCAAACATTTAGGAAAAATTTGGTATCATTGAAATCATGAAAACATCATCGGTTTTTGAAATAAATGGAATTTGATATTAAAGTACAAAATGATATCCGTCACAAGACGTAACGTGGCGTGTTCATAGTGTGCCTATTCGTTCGGCAATGCGAACCCACGTCAATCTACGTTGCATAGCAAGTGGGTTCCCGGCTTAACCCTGACCTCAACTCAATCGAACACTTATGGGATAATATGGAAAAACTGTTACAGGCAATGTAAGGACATCCAAATGACTTCAGTCAGCTAACAAGAGCACTTCTGGATATTTGGCAAAATATAGGCTAAATTCATAACAGAAACCTAATTTTTAACATGCCACTACGTTATTGAGCTACAATTAACGCTAGAGGGGACAATACAAGATTTCAGGAAAATAATCTTTAACTTTCGATGGTTTTTTCGATTTCTCATTTTTACTCGTGATGTTACCTTTTCGAATTTTTGTAGTTTTTTACATTTATGTACTCTTTTTTGTAAGAAAATGTGTTGAAAATATTTCCCATGGTTCAGCTGTTATTGTTGTTAACATATTTTTTTTTAAATATTTCAAAACATTCTTTTTTAATTAAAAAAATCAAAGTGATGCGTTAATTTTGGAGTTCAGTGTATTATACTTACTATATGGTCTTTGGTTAACTTGGTAATATTTTTGACCCTCTTAATTTCAGATTATCGTTGTTCAATTGTTGAATTTCTTTATTTTTATTTTCAATTTGCTTTATCTGAGTGATTTCTCTATATTTAAATAAAGTCTTTAGTGTATTAAATATGAATAAAATATTTCTTCTAAAGTAATATACTATTCTCTAATTTCTTGACCCCTTTTTGTATTAAATCTCATTATTAGGGATTTAAAATTATGAACACACAATGAAATCTATGCTATAGGCTTTGCCATTTCTATTGAAACACCACCTGTTGATTGACAGTTTGGCAACGTTGCAAATATGTTTAGTAATTTTTTTACTATTATTGCCAATCTTGATTTTTGTTGAATGTCATGTCATATTTGACTCAACGCGTCTTTCATTCAATTATAACCCAATAATTATCAAGAATTTATTGTTTTTTCGCGAAAATAGAGCAAAATAGAAAAAAAAACGAGTCCTTATGGGTGCTGACATGAAGAGAACTCTTATTAAATTATATGATAAACTGCATTTAAGTCAGCCAATGTGGTCAGTCAGAAAAATTTGTGTTGAAATTTCAGAAATCTTTTCCGTAAGTTAAAAAAGGTGTTTTTCTATCATTCTAAAAAGCGTCAGCGTCTTCAGCTTAGAACGTATTTAACATATTTGCTAACAATGTTAACATTTAGGTAGGTATAACATCAAAATTAAATCCCGCACTTTTTATCACACGCCACTTGGCACATGCGCCTTGAGGGGACACCTTAAATTATTGTTCTAAATTGGTTAATTGTAACTTTGATTTTCATCTCTTCAGCTAAACTTTCAGTGCAGTTTTATTTGTTATTAATTATTATAACTCATTTAACTTTAACAGCAGAAAAGTGAGGTTACGTGTAAGTTACGTTCATCCTCTGTGGTTTCACTATAAGAAAAATTCACTAAAAACATTTCAGCAAGTGTAGTTTATTAAAATACTTAATACATTGAAATAAACCAAAAATTTTTTACTTAAACTTTTCCCCAATTCATTCAATTATGAGTTTTGAGTTCCTCAAACTCGTGATTTTTTTTTAATCCTTACAATCTTATCCCACATTGCCCACATACCCCCATAATACCAATTTCTTTTTCCAGATATCTGATATTGTTGTCTACAGAATTATCCAATCACACCTGAGAGGCGAATTCCTTCAAGATTCCAAAACTGGCGCCAATCCTTTGACTTTGTAATTTCCTTGTTCATTGATTAAAATTCTTTGAGTTTCCCTTGGGTTTTACGTTCCACCTTCCAGCAAGGAACACTAACCACGACAGATAACCACGCTGTTTAATGAATTAGGATTAATTTTATATTGCTTTAAAAGATTATATTCGTTAACGTAATTTTCATATCTGTCTGCCAACTCTTCTTCAAATGAAAATAATATTTCCAAACTTTTTTTGCCTTATTGTTATTCATCATTATTGATTCTTTAAAATTTTTAATAGTTAATAATATCCAACGCTTTGAATGAATTGTGCGCGAATCCCCATTTTTTAATATCATTTTGTATATATTCATATAAATTTACTTTTTCATGTTTATAATAATCTATTTCTATTATATCTAAAAATATTTTTCGACTACGTTTTTTCTAATATACAATCCCATAAATTCGTGGACATAGTCCACTCATGAGCCGAAGGCGAATTCTAACAAGTTATTTGTGATTAATATTTCTTTTTCTGAAAAAGAACCCATGTATACAAAAAATACTACTTCGTCTTGTGAAGGGTCTTTATAATTGATTTCATATAAATGTGCATCAAGTGAGCTGTGCATTTGTAAAAGCACCTTTAATTTAGTTACATTACAAAAGTCACATTTATGAAGGTCATGTCCAATAAATCTTTACTTGGTAAAAATACAAAGACAAAAACAAATAAGAATTACTTTAATTTAATCAGTAAAAAGACGTAACATTGCTTTTAAAATCAGCAATGTTAAAATGGACAAAAACTGAAAAATTAGTCAAATCGGGTTCGCGCAGAGCAAGCAACTTTGAAAGTCAAAGTCACTAGCTTTAACTTTACTACCAACAGAAAATCAGATTTTCATGGCTTGCTTAGATGCACATTTATATGAAATTGAGTATAGACTCGAATATTTAGTATCTGACAAAGCAAGACTGTATCGATTTTCTTTTAAAATCAACACCTACATCTTCATTTATAACATTTGTTGATTTTTCATAACCCAATATTTCTGCTACATCTATACCTTTAAACCAAGGTTGATTATCATTATCTAATATGAAAAATACAACAAATAATAGTATTTTTCGTATCCCACCTCCACCCGGCGGCACGGCAATTTTGCCGGAGTACATACACTATTACGGATAATACTATCAAGTAATAATGCAGTGCTTATCAACATAATTACCGGCGTCTCGCCTCCACATTTTGACTTTTTTGTGTTTTATGTTCTGTGTCAATGTTAAGGAATTTCCTCACGATGTGACATGAGTATAATAATATACCTTTTTGAATTTCAACCACCAATGTGTTCTCTAAGTCCAAAATTTTTCAATTTTTAAAAAGAGATTGCGGTACTATTCCTGTTGCTGAAATTATACTTAAATGGTAAAATCGAAATTTTTTCTAAACACCAAAGATTTCTCATAGCAACGGAGAGTTCTAAATATTTATTAATTTTTGTATTATATGTCTGTGTTATATTGTGTGAATTTGGAACAGCGATATCTAAAAGATATGCTTGCTTTTGTTGTTTATTTAAAATAACTAGAGGTCGCCCAGCGGTCGAAATTCGACCGTTTTCATAAAATTTTTAAGTTTGAACGTTACTGTGGTTTTTTTTTTATTAAAGAGTATACCTCTATAATTATGTCATATAATTTTTTTGAATTTTGTTCTATTACGTCAGCTGCGAGCGTTTACAAATACGTCATTATGTACTAATTTTCGAGTTACATATTTGAAAAATACGAACGATAGGAAAAATGAGGTATAGTTTGGCTACGCCATATTTAAAAAACAATAACGCGTTTTTTGACATTTCCTTGGGTTTTTTTAAATTTGCCTATTTTTTCAAATTATATAAAATTGAAATAAAAAATTAATACTTACAAAAAATGAAAAATAAAATAAAGAACACGTGTTTCGTATTTTTTATACCTATATTTTTTATTGAAACAAAAAAACCTGGCGGTTAAAAAATAAAATGTTGTCCATTGAACTTAAATATTCTCGTGTCAAAAATGGATTACTCCCTAGGATTTAGGGATATTCGTTACTAGGTTGCCATAAATTTGGTTAGGTTGGAGGCTATGTGGTTTCTGGCGACAAACAAAAGATATCCCAAAAATGTAACAGCAAATTAATTGTAACAGTTGCAAATGACTAATTTCTTGCTAAGTAATAGATGATTTTTCGTTTCACAATCAATTTTGGTTACTGCGCGCATATTTATTTGGATTTAATCTCTCAATTCAAAGTAACCAACCTTAGGCATTCAAAATAACTTTTGAAAATTCTAGTTACACACAACATGAAAAACGTTATTTCCCTAAAAGTTCGAATTCTAGGGAGTAATCCATTTTTGACACGAGAGTGTTAAAAGTGATTTTATTTTGTTCGTGGGGTTGGTCAACTCGCTGCGCTCGTTTCCCAATCTACCTCACTTACAAAATAAAATCTCACTTTTAACACTTACATCATAAATAACTATTTTGTATTATGTTTAGGTCTCCAGATTGTTTTACATTATTCTTATTGTTTCTAGCCGATGTGTTATCATCTAGAAAAACGAGCAAGAATGGAAGGAGGAAGTGCAAATGAGGTACAAAGAAAGGCAAGTTTAATAAATGTAGTCTCATACCTGTTTATGTAGCATTTCTGTTCTTGCATAGTTATGTGATATATGTTTTTATCTTTTCAGAGCACATCACCAAAGGAAATATGTAGTTTGTCCACACAATCATTTAGTGAAATTATACATACTGCCGCCTTTGTGGATAAGACGCTATTTATTAAAGCCTTTCTTGAAGCACATAAAGTGATAGTAACTTTGGCGCCTCGCCGCTTTGGGAAATCAACAAACATGGACATGGTGAAAGAATTCCTAACAGGGAACAAAAAACTCTTCCAAGACAATCAGTTAAAAATATGGAAAGAGGAAAGGTTTTTTTTTGATAAGTACTGCCAAGAGAATCCTGTCATACACGTGGACTTTAGAAATATCACTGGTGAAACTGAAGATGGACTCCTAGAATCATTAAAGCATCTCATTTACTGTGCATTTAATGAACATCAGTATCTTGTGAAAAAGATCGATGGAAAATATTCTTGGTCAGATACGAAATTGGAGGTTCTGGGCTCTATTGAAATGTATGAGAATTATTGGAATAATCACAAAAATCTTGACAGAAATGAGGTGATTCGGGGATTGAAGCTCTTATCTCGCTGTTTACATGTGTACCATAACAAACTCGTTTATATATTAATCGATGAATTCGATTTTCCTATCATGAACATCATCGTCAAGCAATCAACTTCAAAGAATGATGTTCTGGACTGGTTCTATGTTATCGGTCGCATCATGTCCATTACGTTCAAAAACAACAAACATCTCAACAGAGGGTTAATAAATGCCTGTGTCCCCGTCGCAGAACAAGTTTTATCTGGCGACGCGAACAACATCCAGTATTATCAGTTTTTGAGACAACGTAGATTTGCTCCTTATTTTGGATTTACAGATACAGAAGTGAAGAGTCTGTTTGAAAAAGAAGAATTTGCTACTTTTAATAATGACCAAGTAAAAAAGTGGTACAATGGTTATAAATTAGTGGATGATGAAGGGGACTATGCCATTTATAGCTGTTATTCAGTTTTAAAATATTTGAGCACAAGTCACGAAATGAAGAAACCATGCTTTGACAATTACTGGGTTGACTCGGCCTGCATCACTCACCTAAAACATCTGTTTGGATATAATCCCATTCATAAATTGATTGAATATCTTATTGATGGAGAAGAGATCGAAATAAAGGCCATTCAAAAATTTGCGAAAGAAGACATAATTGACTTACTAAACTTGGTTCATCAAGAACTTAAATCTATACATATGTCAGATGCACATCTTTTCCTCCAACTTTTGACCGAAAATGGATACTTGAATGTTTTACGCACTAGCCCTGAGAATCAAAGAATCACCATTCGGATTCCAAATGAAGAAATTAGGATGTTGTTGCGTGGAAAATGTTATGATGTAGAATTGTTTTCACAGAAACACCAGCTTTTAGGTAAAAATATTGGGGGTTATTTGCTTGCATTAGAATCAATGCTAACAAGAGAAGACAAAAATGTATTTAAAGAATTTGCAAAGGCTGTCTCTAAATTGTTTGATGGAGCCATAATGCCCCAAAACGAGGACGAATTTCATAGTATTCTCTTTGTTTTGGCATATAATGTTAAAGATTATATAGTTCGCAGTGAACTAAGCATCTCCCGAACAAAACCTAAAGGAAGACCCCCTCATCTTGATTTGTTAATGATTTTGAATAAAGCTGGCTTGATTGTGGAATTAAAATTTGCCGACCAATCATCAGAGGCCGCTCTTTCTCAAATTACAAGGCGACAGTATGAATCAAGCTTCGACAACTACAAAAATGTCACAAAGAAAATTCTTATGGGTTTGCATATGAATAAAGAAGGGAAAGTTAGTCTGACTTACACTATTGGCGGTTCACCTCCAGAAACTGTTACCAGCCATGATGAATAGACTGTTGATGGCACAGACGTCTTTTTTTATTTGTATTGCCATTGTATTACCGTTGTTAAATGAATAAAATAATTATAATGGTGTTTTTAGCGTTTAAATTTAAATAAAACACAATAGAACTGCATGAGTCTGTGTTGGGAATTTAGCTTTAGGCAACTTTGGGAGTTTCTGGTGTTCCTTTAGTTGGTGGTAAGGTTATTTTTAATATCATAGATAGTGGGTGAAGAGAATTTTATGGATTTAGAAGAATCTTTCGGTTTGTTCGCATTAGAATAATTAATTTTTATTTTTATGGTTTAAATAGAATTATTTTTTTTGTTTTTTTCTTTTTTGGTTTGTTTATTTTTTTATTAATTTAGATCGCTTAATTTAGAGCGAAGATACCAAAGTAATTTTTAATTTCTAAATATTTTTAATTTTTCTTAACTATAAAAATTAGAAATATAATCAACTGCTTTTTTTAAGTTGGAGGCTTAATTTTAAAATATTTCTTTAATTGGGATTTTTCCTTTTGTTTTATGATTAACAGTAATATACAGTGCATTTTTTTTAACTGTTGCCATAGGGAATTGCATGGTAAAACTTGTACCGCCTGTTAACTTTTGTTCTGATGGAAATATTCAAACCATTTTTGGAACAAAGTTGGAAGATTTTTTAAACCATCGGATAGATTACAATTCAATATCCTAAACTGTCGAAAAAGTTGTGAAAAAATATTTCTAGCGCGCCGGAATAATAGTACGTCGAGCGGCCGCCAGAATAGCGTCCCTGTCGGCTCAACTAGCACCTGAGACCTGACCATCTCCACTTTTGACATTTGTCACTTTCATTTAAAAAATAAATAGCGAGATCTCCTCGAGGCTATGATTAAAATAAATAATAAATTAAAATATAAATCCTAATTTTTGTTCCCATATCCCCTACTACGTTTTTTGTCAAATTCCCTACGGCAACAGTTAAAAAAAACGCCTAAGAGGTCAACCAGAAACTGTGGAGAATAACACGCGAAGAAATTTTCAAGATCGCTTGGGACATTGTCTAGCAGTCGAAGGAAAACACTGAACATTTCCTTTAATAATTTCTGGTTAACGGTTTGTTTTTTTTAATAAATAAATGTTTACATGTTCTGCCTTCCAAAAGCTAATTTAATCATAGCCTCCAGGAGACCTCGCTATTTTTTAAATGAAAGTGTCGAAAGTGGAGATAGTCAGGTACTGGTTGAGCATATATCTATGGGTTGAGCCGACAGGGACGCTATTCTGGCGGCCGCTCGACGTACTATTATTCCGGCCCGCTAGAAATATTTTTTTCACAACTTTTTCGACAGTTTAGGATATTGAATTGTAATCTTTCCGATAGTTTAAAAAATCTTCCAACTTTGTTCCAAAAATGGTTTGAATATTTTCATCAACAGGGGGTATAAGTTTTACCATGCAATTCCCTATGGCAACAGTTAAAAAAAATGCGCTGTATATACAGTGGCGGCCAAAATAAAGTAGGACAATGTTTTTTCGCTAATGTAAATTTGCTTGCCCTTTCTATGGTTACTATGAAAATATTTATTTATTTATTATAGTAATCCCGGTTTACAAAACTCAATTTTGGCTAAATTTCTTAATAAGACTTGTCCTACTTTATTTTGGCCGCCACTGTATTTTCACAATAAAAAAACTACTGATAAGCATTGATATACCGGGTGATTCAGTTTGGTATTCGCGGCCCTACATCTTTTTTGTTTTAAGAAAAAAGTATAGCAAAACATATATAGTTATTTGTAAATCGCTTGTGAAACTACAAAGTGTCTATAAATGATTGTGGGATCCAAGTAGGCTTTGATTGTGTGCCGACTCTTCACCAGAAATCGATAATATTAGCCTGATCCACGATATGCAACCCCAGAACAAACTGGTTTTACTGGTTGCCTATTGCGTAGCTTGACAAATTAAATAAAAATAAATCAATGAAATGCATTATTGATAAGTCTCAACACTCTCAACAAATTATGTATTTATTAAACACTTAAGAAGGTGAATAACATCAATGATTCAGTTAAAAAAGTAACAATATAAATTATAGGAATGGTTCGAAGTGTCCTCCATTTTGCTCTGAATATCTTCTCACTCTCTTGATGTTACGACAGCAGATGGTAATCTCTTCTATTAACTCGTTTAAATTATTAATTTCTCATTTATACACTTCACTTTTCACATAGCTGAACACAGAAAAGTCAGGTGAACAGATTATTCTGAAACCAATTACAATAATTTATGCAGCTTTCAGGATCATTACGGAGGAGCTATTGTACAGTTGTATGGATGTAAATGCAAGTTCTCCTCTAACAACTTTATGGCATGTAAGTACTGCAATTTGACGAGACAGTCTAATAAGTTCTCGGATGTGCTTCTAAATGATCTCGTATATTTTCAACTACATTTTCCATCACCTTGGGATGACCTGACGATTTCCCCTTTTCAACACTACCAGTAGGAACAAAATGATTAAAAATTCGATATATGTGAGCCGTGAGGCACTTTTCTAAAACATTTTGGTGCAGGTACTTAGCTAAAAATTCTTCTTTGCAAGCTTGACGGTTGTATGTCCATTCCTCGTCTCTGTTAACACTGTTGCGGTAACAAGACATCATAAGGAACTTATTTTGTTCAAGTGTGAACACCATTTTAGCAATTACTTCTAAAATATTTGAGAGGTTATAAAAACCAATAAGACAATACCTTTGTAATACCACTGGAAGTTATCTAGCTTTGAAAAAAGCTTTTTTTTTAAACAATAAGCAGATCAGGAACGCAAGAAACAACAAAACAGGGCTTCGAAGCATAAATGAGGTTAAGTTGATTTCGTGTTGACAGCTTGTGAATACAAAGTGATCAACAACAACAAGAAACCAAATCAAGAGTGCTACCTCATTTTTTATTTTATCGAAACGTACGTCGTATATTAATCAGACACTTTTATATATAGTTGGGTAATCTTGTAGTTTACGTCGCCCAAACTGTGCATCGCTTCGCGCACCATGCTAAATGTGTACAGCGTTGCCAGACTTATTTATTTGTATCGAATAAGAGAAAATTCACAATTAAGATCACGTGACGGTGATTTTAATTATACAATTATACTCTATCCAGAAGCTCCTCTACCACCCATTGTTTCGAAACAAAGTTAAAAAAAGCACCAAACACAAACTAAACCAGGGAAACAGATCAATTAACAAACGTATCGGAGTCGTACACATCCAACTAAAAGACGCGCTCAATTCTAATTATCATCTGGCAACAATGCAGAGTCTATGGGGCTGCGCGTATGAGATGCGCAGTTTGGGCGACGTAAACTACAAAATTACCATAATGTTGACTCAAGTTGCAAAAAACCACTTGTCATTTGCAACAGCATTTTTTTCATATTTTTGAACCAGATAAGGGCAGAAAGGGACCAGAAAATCATAGTTTGGGTTGAATATTTTCCATATAAGTACAGTTTTAAAGTAATTTCAAACGACTAATGCCATAAAATTGCTGTTGCAAATCCAAATTGGTTTTTTGCAACAGCCTTTTTTCAATATTTTCTAACCAAATAAAGGCACAAGGGGACCAGAAAATCATAGTTTGGATTGAATATTTTCCATATAAGTACAGTTTTAAAGTAATTGCAAATGCAAAATGGTTTTTTGCAACTTGAGTCAACTTTAGTTGCTGTGCACACTCGTTTTGTTGGTTGCCTACCTCTCAAAAATCTATTATTAATTGCCTTTATAAATTTTTGTAATTCATGAATAATGGATTTAAAAGAAAGTTATTATTAATTATTATTTATTACTGATTAAGGAAAAAACACACAGTTACATAAAATTCCTTCATAAGGCACGTAATCTTTGGTTACAAAATTTTAAAAGTAATTATTTTTCATAATTCTTTGTTTTGTTGTTTTCTGTAAGAAAAGTGCTAAAATTATTATTCTCTCATTTTTGGTTAATTGAGAACTTACTCGTATCTTTTCTAGCAGTTTAAAACATTTAAATTACTCCAAGGTCAAAAAATAAGTTCAAAAAAACTGCTCTAAATGTTCTCCATTGTGGTCCAGAAAGAGTCAAACTCGCCCCTCATGTTTTCCAAAAACACTTATGAAGCTGTCAGGTGAAATGGATTGCCAAAATTCATTTATGATGAAAATTTGTTTAAGGTAATGTATGGGTTTTATTTCTTGCAACACACAAGGGAAACAAATTAATATCCTCCTTCAAAATTTTTGCAATAACTGCCATAACTCAATTTAACTTGCTGTCTTAAACGCCTTATGGAAGTTGAGGGATGTTCCTTGATAATTTGTCGAACATTTTGCACCATTTCTAAAATTTGAACTAAGGACTGACCTGACTTCTTCTTAATGATGGATTATGATTCGCTAAAATTAGGCACTATAATTTTAAGACATTGATAAACTTGTTGATAACCAATACCATCAGGTTCGGACGTCTGTCTGGCTTGAAATTCTTCAGTGTAAGGGGGTACAAAGTAAGGCCAGTCTTCACTTTCTTGTTTCACCCTCTTTCGAAAATAATGTAATAAAAATGCCTTCTCTTTAATGGTAAAACCCATATTTTATAAGATTTCTTTTTATACATCATATTTTGTTACTTTGAAATATTTTATAATAAATGTTTATTTTTGTACTGTACATTCATCTTTCATTTATAGTGACAGTTTTATTTTTGTGCTTTTAACTGAAATTATTAATTTGATTGTACCGAACATTGGTAAACTACTCTTGTTCGATGAAATCAAATTAATAATTTTGATTAAAAGTTAACTTTATGTTAACAATCAAATAAAGAATCCATTTAAATTTGCCGCTTTGAGCGTTAGTACTGCCACGACGACACGAGGAGGCGCTGACGTTGTGCCTCCAGTTCAAACATAGGGAGTTTTCACTTCTTAAGAGTAAGTGTTCTGTGGAATACCCCCTGTATGGGCCGTTCTGTGCAGCAAGCGGCCTGTGGCGTGTGTTGTTATTTATTAATGTTTTAATAGTGTTTGCTGTTTGGTACATCATTGGTAATTGTTCACTTTAACTACTTCTGGAATTTTCGCGTTTTTTCTGGCTAGACAGCCCCAGAGGGTCCTCCTAGATCGTGTCCCACCATTGAAATCTTGTGCAAATGCCTTTTTTTAATCTCTTGTTGTATTTCAAGGTCGCGCCAAGTCTTAGTATAACTAGAGGGTAAGGAAAATTTTCATTTGCACAAGGTTTGACTGATGGGAAACGATGTAGGAGGACGTCCTGAGGCACTGACCTCTATAACATGGACCGAGGATGCTATGTTTCAAAACTGAAGCAGAAAGTCGGCCATATTGCTAGTCTCAATTTTTAGTAACTTTCTTTTTGTCCAGTTAACTGAATCCTGTCCTGCTTTTCACTGACATTTGACGTTGACAGGTGTGGTCGTGCTCGTTGATGGAGACGATTTAAATATAACTCATCCATGTTTTTGTGACCAAATTTACAGAAATCACGAATAAAATCACAAATAAGAAATCAGGGAACTCAACAGAACGAGTGACAGAATGATGTCACTAAATCTGCTGCCAACAGTATTTTGGTGTAAAACTAAAAGTTTCCAATGTGAGACTACAAAGATGGCCGACTTTGTAGCTTCACTTTTACTGTGGCAGGGACCCATGATAGAAGGAAGATGTATATCGTGCAGGGACCACTGCACACGCAGTCCATGTTATAGAGGTCAGTGTCCTGAGGCTGTCTAGCCAGAAAAAACGCGGAAATTCCAGAAGTAGTTAAAGTGAACAATTACCCGTTCATTTTCAAAGGTTGTGTCGAAAATTAAAGTCTTTTTTTTATACCTATTATACCTAAACAATTGTCAGTGTCAAAATCGGGTGTAAAAGTAGTTCGTATCGCTTTAAAATGGAAAATTAAGAAATTAGATCTACATTACGTACCGCGTACCCCAATTTGAGGTGAGCAATACACCTTGTTCATAAAATTCTTCAATAAACGCTTGTTAACGCCATACAACGAAATTTTTTTCTGATTTTGACACTGACAATTGTTTATGAAAAAAAAAAAGGACTGTAATGGCCAATCTCACCGTCGTAGTTTAAAATTAAAGAGAGCTTAAAACCTTGGTTACAATTATTAAAATCGGGTAATCTTGTAGTTTACGTCGCCCAAACTGCGCATCTCACACGCGCAGCCCCGTTGATGTAGAAATGCTCTGCATTGTTGCCAGATATTAATGGTGATATGGTGATGTATGTGTATGATTCCAATACGGTTGTTAATTGATCTGTTTCTCTGGTTTAGTTTGTGTTTGGTGCTTTTCTTTTATTAACTTTGTTTAGGAACAGTGGGTGGTAGAGGGGCTACTGCACAAAGTATAATGGTATAATTAAAATTGGCGTCACGTGATCTTAATTGTGAATTTTCTCTTATTAAATACAAATAAATAAGTCTTGAGTAAAAGATTTGTAACTATTTTTAAATTGTGTATAATATTCTGCTACAATTTTGTTCTCTTTAGTATTGGTCATTTTTAAATTTATTCAAAAAAAAAAAAATTAATCATTAAATATAATATGCCATTGATGTTACAAAGATTGGGCGACTCTGTTATGTTTAGTTTAGTATGGTAAAGAGTTAATGATTTTTAAAATGTTGACAAACGAAATCACAATCGGAAAAATCTTCAAAACTCGCAGTTAATCCATTTTGTCGATTTTGACTAATTTATCACTTCATGGACAAAATATAATTATTCTAATTTAATAAATCGAGAAATTATGCCTGATTTACTAAAAAAAAGCAAAAACAATATAAGAAAAAAACATAATTGTAATGAGGGAGTAAATGATATGAATAACATGTTTTTTACTTTATTTGTAAAAACAAAAGGTAATATAAGTCATGATATTAAATTTAATTATGATTTTATGCCAATTTTCTCTGAGGAAGGAATTCCTTGTGTTGAAAAAAAATAAAAAAAAAAAAACGTGAAAACAATTATAAAGAGAATTATCAATTCCTAAAGCTTGTTTTAAATTTGTATTATTGATAGGTAATCTATTCATAAGCCAGATTGCGGACTCTAATTATTCCATGTTCAGTACCGTTGATGTATACAAGTATATAAAAAAAGCTTCACCGGGGTTGTGGATGCTGGAAAGGTGTTTTTATTGTTAAGCTTTTGTCTGTTGTTATTTGGCGTTTTTTTTGTTCATGTGTTGATGTAAATTACGTATTATGCTGTTATACCCACACTATACAGTTTATATTAGGACTTATGTAAGCCCAAAATGGCATGACATTAATAAATGTTGATTTTATTTCATACTTCCCTGACCTTGTGCTTATTAAAAAAATAATACAGTTGGTTGCAAAAAAAAAAACGGAAAATGTCAAAAACTATGTTGACGTTTTTCCTTAAAATTTTGTTAATGTAAAACTGTCGACAGGTCGGCGAGGTTAGAATTTCTTGTCACTGTACTTTTTACTACTCCAAATTCTGCATCTAGATCCGTAATTTTTCTATCATTTTCTAAATGGCCGGCGATGATAGCTCTGTCTGTTTCAGATAAATGAAGCATTTTGGTAAAAAAAAAAAAAATTACATTAATTTTTTGAAAACTGTCAATATCATCAGATTTTGTTCACACTATAAAAAATTTCATTTTCCGTTTTTTCTGCAACCAACTGTACATTTTTTGTATTATGTTTAGGTCTCCAGATTGTTTTACATTATTCTTATTGTTTCTAGCCGATGAGTTATCATCTAGAAAAACGAGCAAGAATGGAAGGAGGAAGTGCAAATGAGGTACAAAGAAAGGCAAGTTTAATAAATGTAGTCTCATACCTGTTTATGTAGCATTTCTGTTCTTGCACGGTTATGTGATATATTATGTTTTTATCTTTTCAGAGCACATCACCAAAGAAAATATGTAATTTGTCCACACAATCATTTAGTGAAATCATACACGTTGCTGCCTTTGTGGATAAGACGCTATTTATTAAAGCCTTTCTTGAAGCACATAAAGTGATAGTAACTTTGGCGCCTCGCCGCTTTGGGAAATCAACAAACATGGACATGGTGAAAGAATTCCTAACAGGGAACAAAAAACTCTTCCAAGACAATCAGTTAAAAATATGGAAAGAGGAAAGGTTTTTTTTTTATAAGTACTGCCAAGAGAATCCTGTCATACACGTGGACTTTAGAAATATCACTGGTGAAACTGAAGATGGACTTTTTCAATCATTAAAGGATGTCATTCACTGTGCATTTAATGAACATAAGTATCTTGTGAAAAAGATCGATGGAAAATATTCTTGGTCAGATACGAAATTGGAGGTTGTGGACTGTATTGAAGAATTTGAGAAGTATTGGAAAACTTCTGAAAATTTAAGTCGAGGTGATGTGATCGACGGATTGAAGCTCTTATCTCACTGTTTACATGTGTACCATAACAAACTCGTTTATGTATTAATCGATGAATTCGATTCTCCTATCATGAACATCATCGTCAAGCAATCAACTTCAAAGAATGATGTTCTGGACGAAACCATCTATGTTATCGGTCGCCTCATGTCCATTACGTTCAAAAACAACAAACATCTCAACAGAGGGTTAATAAATGCCTGTGTCCCCGTCGCAGAACAAGTTTTATCTAGCGACGCGAACAACATCCAGTATTATCAGTTTTTGAGACAACGTAGATTTGCTCCTTATTTTGGATTTACAGATACAGAAGTGAAGAGTCTGTTTGAAAAAGAAGAATTTGCTACTTTTAATAATGACCAAGTAAAAAAGTGGTACAATGGTTATAAATTAGTGGATGATGAAGGGGACTATGCCATTTATAGCTGTTATTCAGTTTTAAAATATTTGAGCACAAGTCACGAAATGAAGAAACCATGCTTTGACAATTACTGGGTTGACTCGGCCTGCATCACTCACCTAAAACATCTGTTTGGATATAATCCCATTCGTAAATTGATTGAATATCTTATTGATGGAGAAGAGATCGAAATAAAGGCCATTCAAAAATTTGCGAAAGAAGACATAATTGACTTACTAAACTTGGTTCATCAAGAACTTAAATCTATACATATGTCAGATGCACATCTTTTCCTCCAACTTTTGACCGAAAATGGATACTTGAATGTTTTACGCACTAGCCCTGAGAATCAAAGAATCACCATTCGGATTCCAAATGAAGAAATTAGGATGTTGTTGCGTGGAAAATGTTATGATGTAGAATTGTTTTCACAGAAACACCAGCTTTTAGATGAAAATATTGAGGGTTATTTGGCTGCATTAGAATCAGTGCTAACAAGAGAAGACAAAAATGTATTTAAAGAATATGCAAAGGCTGTCTCTAAATTGTTTGATGGAGCCATAATGCCCCAAAACGAGGACGAATTTCATAGTATTCTCTTTGTTTTGGCATATAATGTTAAAGATTATATAGTTCGCAGTGAACTAAGCATCTCCCGAACAAAATCTCAAGGAAGACCTCCTCATCTTGATTTGCATATGATTTTGAATGAAGCTGGCTTGATTGTGGAATTAAAATTTGCTGACCAATCATCAGCGGCCGCTCTTTCTCAAATTAGAACGCGACAGTATGAATCAAGCTTCGACAACTACAAAAATGTCACAAAGAAAATTCTTATGGGTTTGCATATGACTAAAGAAGGGAAAGTTAGTCTGACTTACACTATTGGCGATTCACCTCCAGAAACTGTTACCAGCCATGAATAGACTTTTGATGGTACAGACGTCTTTTTTTATTTGTATTGCCATTGTATTACCGTTGTTAAATGAATACAATAATTTTAATGGTGTTTTTAGCGTTTCAATTTTTATAAACACAATAGAACTGCATGAGTCTGTGTTGTGAATTTAGCTTTAGGCAACTTTGGGAGTTTCTGGTGTTCCTTTAGTTGGTGGTAAGGTTATTTTTAATATCATAGATAGTGGGTGAAGAGAATTTTATGGATTTAGAGGAATCTTTCGGTTTGTTCGTATTAGGATAATTAATTTTTATTTTTATGGTTTAAATAGAATTATTTTTAACTTACCCGACCAAAGGTAGGTAAGTTATTGTGATCGGTCCAAAATTTCGAATTGCTAATTTCATCAGATCTTTACGTTTTGAGGTCCCCTGAACACGTTAATGAAGTTTTTAGAATGATGTCTGTCTGTGCGTCTGTCTGTCCCACTTTTCGTTCTCCCACGATTACTCAAAAACGCTTTGACCGATTGCTTTCAAATTTGACCAACACAAACTTACTCATGGTCTCTCGAGTTGAAAAGCTTTTGGTGTCAATCGGATCACGGGGGGTGGAAGAGGGTGGTGGTAGGTAGAAAAAATAATAAGGGAACATGCTAAAGTGTCACTTCATTGTCATGGCATCTAACGAGCTGACGAGTGGCAGATAAAGTTATTATCTCCGCTGAGAGCGGCAGATAAAGTTATTATCACCGCTGAGGGCGTCCGTGAAGTTATTATCTCCGCTGATGAGCGGCAGTAAAGTAAACTAGCTAAATCATTTGAAATTCCTACCTGGTTTCTTAACATGTCTTAAATAATTTGTTATGAAGGTTTGAAGAAAAAATAGTATATGTTATTCGGAGTAAAAATGGTTTTATGTGCTTTGGCTGGTTTGTCTGCCTCACTGCGTTCGGCAGCCAATCTACCAGCCGCAGCACATAAAACTTCATTTTTGCTCCTCATAACATAATATACTATTATCATTTGCGGATTTTGCCAATATGGCGGACTTATAAAGTTATTTACGTCTTCATAGATCGACGGCGATAACTGCTGAAACTTTTAACAAAATAATCTCGGATCTTGCCATTGGAAATAACTCTGTAATAGTGACTACCGAATAGAGTTTGGTGTCAATCCGACTACGAGGGGTGGAAGAGGGTGGGGGTTGCTCGAAGAAATAATGAGGTGACATGGAAATTTGACATTACCAGTTGAAAGGGCATGTGTTTTTATGTTGGAAATGATATTTACTATTTGTGAGAATTAGAAGACGACTTATGTGGGTTAACACGGACAAGGTAGGTATCTTGGGTTAATTCAGGTTGGTTTAAATCACGACCTGCTAGATAGTCCGAGTGTCTATAGCGGCCTGGGCATAGAGCGAAAAATCCTATTGTTCTCATGATTCTGATATTTGGGGTTGTTTTCGGGGGTTCAGTCTCCTACAGATATCTGAAGGAAAAATACGGAGTAATTTCTGGATCGGGGGCACAGGCACAGAATGGAAACGGCACGATGGAACAGTGAAGAAATATTTGCGCCGTTGTGCGCTTTTTTTAATTACAAGACCGCCGGTCTTCAGGCTTGACTTGAGAGGGTCTGCTCCTGAGCACTATTCATTTTGAATGTATCATGCTTCCACTCTGTGTCCTGCTCTGAAATCTTTTCGTTAAAGTCTGTTTATGTTTATTAAGGTACACCACGACCTTCTAAATAGTCGAGACGCTTGACGCTTGACTCTCTCCGGCCTGTTCATTTGCCAGTTTTCGGCGTTCGCCGTTTGGCGCTACTTTGCCGGCGCCGAAATTGGCGCGAAACGTTAAATGTCAAAAAGATGACATGTAAAATGCTATTTGGAGACGTGTAAGGATTATAAAAAGACAAAAACATTTAATGAATTGGCTTCAGAAAGTTTAAATATTTGCCCAGGTAGGGATTTCAAAAATCTTTTAATCAGTAATGGACTTGCAATAATTTCAAATGTATTTGAAAAATATTCTTCACTAACATAATGTTGTAGGCAAGCCTTTCCAATAGTGCTGCTAATGTACCGATCCCGACTGAAACATTCTCTGTAACCGCAAACACTCCTTTGCCTGCTTAAATCTTCATATTCTTTTCCTTCATCTACTTCCAATGTTGTGGGTATTATAGCAAGTACTGAATTCCGTGAAATAATTAAATTCATACTCACATCTCCATAAATTTCGTTGTATTTAAGAATATGTATATTAGGAACGATTATCTATGCAATTAATATGCTTAACTAACCGAAAATTTCGATTAAAATGCCTTTATCCGACAAAGTGACAACACAATGACAGAAAGCCAAGTTTCAAATCGCGTGGTTCCGAACTCAAATCCCCCGTTCACTAGCGCCAAACGGCTTACAAGTGCATAATGGTATTTTGCTCAAATGAACAGGCCGGAGAGAGCGTTTGCGTCTCGACTATTTAGAAGGTCGTGAGGTACACCTACTTGTTGGTTTCAATGCCGGTATTTAATATTAACCTGTAGAATACCATATTTTAAGTAAAATATTCAAAACTAGTTTACTTTGCTTGATTGCGGGACTCGATTAGAGATTTGTAAAAAATGACAATAATCGTACATTATAACCTTCAAAATATACATACCAAACCTGAATTATTATCTGACATTGCGTTTACAGTAGAAAAAAGTTGTATCCTGTTACACCACAAAAGTTACTAAAATCACTAGATTTAGTTGTGTATATTGAAAATGGATGGAGTTTAGCTAAACAACGAATGAAAAAAGTTGGTATAGTTTGTCCAGCGAGAGATTGGTTGACATAAAAATCACTAAATTCTACGCAGAGAAAGTAGTACCTAGCGCGCGTAAAATTTGAAATATATCCTTCAAGCAAATATTAAGAAAAATTAAAAAAAAATCATAACAACGTCATCATGGTAGTTTTCTGTACCAAATCTGCGTAAAAGAACTTCTTTTTTTGTTACACTTTTTACTGAATTCTTTTTCGATAAAATGTTGATCTTAACAGAATAATCATTTATCTCAATTTGTGTGTACTGTACGGTTGTACCGTATTGTTTTTGCCAAATATGGAAAAAAAATTGCATTTAAGTACGCATTTAAGTGAATTTGAAGTGAATAGGGCTATTGGAATGCTTGAAGACGGTCCCGCCAAGCAGAAGTAGCCCAAAATTTTGGGGTTAGCCAGAGTATTGTAAGTAAACTGTGGAATCGGTTTGCTGAGACAAATTCTGGTAGATAACGGCCCAGAAGTGAAAGACTGCGAAGTACAACAGCTCCACACGATCGTTATCTGCTTCTAACAAGAGAAGGCATCCTTTCTATCGAGCGTTACAAGTATGAAATGCCTTGCGACATGCTGGTGGACCAACAATTCACGTTCAAACAGTAAGAAATCGATCAAAAGGATTTGGTTTAGACAATTTTTGTCCATACATAGCACCTCTATTAACACTAGCTGATCATGCAGCGTGTTTAGAGTGGACAAGAAAACATAAAAATTGGGTAGTGGAATGGGACTTTGTTCTGGTTGGAGATTAATCACGATTTGGTCTTCATAGCGATAGTGGTCCTGTACGAGGTTCAGTGACGGCTCGTTAGGGGCGGCAGAGTCGACCGGGCCGTACCACACAAAATTACGAATTTTATTTTCATATTTTCTGATAAAAAATGTTTACGTTATTTTTCTTCAAACCCAAATAACAGCTTAAATTACAATTTACATGTCTGTCTCGTACCTAATTACATTGTACTGTGTACGGTATCTTCTGTAAATATGTACACATATTGACATATTAGTATAAATACCTAAACGCATCCAGGATAGTTTTGAAAAAAAATGTGTGTGTAAATAAAACTCCGCTTAATAAACGCAAAATTCTTCTGGACATAAATTATGATGTCTGTTCGCCTTCATCGTTTTTTTTTTAATTGCCTCAGTAAAGATCAATTTAAATTAGGTGTTGAAGTTAAAGTTATTTTTTCACCATTACAAAAATTAAATGCATATGAATATTTACAAAACTACGACAATAATAGGCAAAGCCCTTCCTAGGCTCCTGCGGCAAGTGTTTATTAAATAATAAATACATTTACGATGTATATGAGAAATATTTTTAAGCGCATTCGAAGAAATCATTCGGCTCCCTCTACGTTCGGCTCTGATTCGGCCAATAAAATACGTGCAACGGACGTTTCTCCACTGTTTATTTTTTGTTATTCTGTGGTACAAGTACCAACTACAATGTCCACACAAGTGCGCTAGATAGCGCCAGCAAATCGCAAACAGAGTATTTTGATACCAATTATAAAATAATTTTAACAGAAGGGTCGGCCAGTGACGGATTTGCCGAGTGCAACACAGAGTGCGGTGTTATGATGTACTGCTAGCCAACACCCTCCTTTTAGCAGGTAGTTTATTTTAGCAGGTAGTTTAGGCAGTGGCGGCTCGTGGCATCTGGTGTTGGGTAGGCGACTGGGTACTCAGCAAAGTAAAAACAAAATAGGTTAGAATGGCGAGTCGCTGACAGCGGGGGAGGGGGTAACGCGCCACAAGCAAAATTTTTGTAGAATTATTTATTAAAATGATCGCCCCAATGTTACTGTTAGCTCTTTATTTAAAACCTTTATTTTTTAGGGGGTCATTACCCAGCCGTCCCTGTTAGGTTTTATATATCAAAATGATTCGTCTGTCTTTTTCATCATGCCCTCGAAAAGGGAGCTCCTGTTTCGCCCAAGTAACTGTGACGTCAATTAAATACGATAATAAAATTCGGTTTTTCCTAACTTCTTCATTGTATAATTTAATCGACAGAGCACTATGTTCAGTGAGAGCATCTTTAATTGTTGTTGTATTATTTTCCAAACGTTTGAGACTTAAAATATTCGTCAAATGTTCTTTCGATGATTCATGTTTTTTTACGCTCGTTGACAGATTTTTAAATCAGAATAGGTACCCCTTACAAACCCAAATATTTTGTTTTACTGTAGATAAAAGTAAACACGGCCAGCAAAATAAAGCTTTTTTAAATAAACTCCACACAACCAATTATGATTTTCATACCAACTTACTTTAAATGACCGAGAAAATACCTGACCTTGTTTTTTATTCGAAGACAGAACATTAAT
Source organism: Tenebrio molitor (assembly GCF_963966145.1). Classification (NCBI taxonomy): domain Eukaryota; kingdom Metazoa; phylum Arthropoda; class Insecta; order Coleoptera; family Tenebrionidae; genus Tenebrio; species Tenebrio molitor. The sequence continues at coordinate 3,243,939 of NC_091049.1, forward strand.
ATTCGGTGTGGGGCGATTCATGCTAAGAATTTCCCTGCGTTCTTGTTCATTTCGCCGTGAAAACGGCGTTTCTATCAAACTGCATATAATGTCGTTATAGACATCCATTTTATTAAATAAGAATGGGAGAAAGTATTAATTAGCTCTCCAAATAATCAAAAATACTGTAAGGTAATATTAAAAGATCGACCTGATTTAGTTTAGGCGCCAACGCCGAAAAGCCAACGGTCAACCTGTTATTGTCTTTTATTATAAACCTACTTATTATACCAACCTGACCTGACCTGAACAAAACCTGCCAAAGCAATTCAACACCTGAGGACTTCTGAGGAATCACCTAAATCTCCTGTTTTAAGGGTGACCGATACTGGCGAAGTATTTCAGTTTTGCCACCTTTATAACGCAGCCAGTAATGCACAATTGAGTATATAGATAAGTATGGAAACGAAACTGAATTTTTACCTGAAATTATAAGCCCTGACCGTTTCCAGTTTCCACGCCCTCACCGAAAGGTTATGGGAGCTTATGGTCTGGTTTATCAGACAAACAATAAATACATTTCTTATTTTGCCTAAATCTTCTCGAAAATGGTGGAATAATAAAATTATTAATATTCCTATACATAATAGATTAAAATGATCCAATAATATGAACTCCCAAAATTCATACCCATTACTTCTGTCATTGCATTGAAATCACAACTGTTAAAGTTGTGGCCTAAAAGTGGCCAGTGACAGCTCCGGGCTCTCAGGGGGTTTTCGGGGCATAGGGCGTGGGTTCGGATTATAAAAAAATGGGCGCCAGGCAGCTATTGTCTTGAGCTGGTTGTTAAGCTTGTCCAGCTGCCGGGACAAGTGCTCAGTTTCTCGGATGCTTCGGAGTCAATACGAAAGAACTTAATTCCTTGCGAATTAAATAATTGGTTTATTCAATTTTTGTCCAACAGTCCAGGAAATTCGAAATGCTTACTTAAGTGTGCACTGGTCCGTGGAATTGGCAACGTTACTCTACGTAATTTTGTTAATTGAAATTTCGAACCAGTTCACATTAATGATCTTATTCAATACCTTATTCTGGTCTTATCAAGAAAGCTTTCCTTTACAGGTGACCTTGTAACTTATTTGTGAATAAACTTAAAATTAATACAACTCCGATGAGAAAAAAAAAAACGAAAGGAAAATCTGTTGCGTGCGTGAAACAAGAATGAAGCGCAGTCTTCTGCTTTCATAAATTTACAACGTTAATTTAACATCGATTCTATAATTGAAAAAATTGCAAATTTACTGGAAGTAGAAGAACTGCTACTAATAATTGAAATGTGAAATTTGAAAACTTGAGCTTTGTGAAGTCTTTCTAAAAATTTGAAATTATTGAAATGCGAGATTTTTACAAATTGAAACGGTTCTAAATATTGAGAAGCGGGATATTTGAGGCGTTCTTTGATTTTTCGCAAATCCGCAATTAAATTGTGCGACTTATCTTACGCCGGTAACGTGGTGTGACCTTGACGATTTTCTTTAGTCCTTGGTGAAACGGTACGTGGTCCGATGACCTTAATGGACGGTTTGCGGTCTGGCGACGACCACTCTGACGAACGATGTGGCGACGATCACCCCATATAACGATAGTCCTGGTGAACAATCACCCTAAAAGCGACGCGGCGACGAATGACCCTAAAGAACAACGTTCCTGGTCCGGCTGACCCTAAAGAACAACGTTCCTGGTCCGGCTGACCCTAAAGAACAACCCCTAACGAATTGTCGTTAGTGTTGCGAAACTCAATCGATTCGGTAATTACCTTTCCGCTGAAAGGGGTTGCTTCTCGATAATTCGAAGGAGGACTTTCCGGTTCTCCTTCGCGGTACGGTAACGGTAATCTGGCTCGAACTACCCCTAACGGACGAAAATTAGTGAAGTGAATTCGCTAATGAAGGATAATTACCTCTATCTCGCTAGATGACGAGGGGTTTCTCGACCACGGCAAAACGGTAAACGGTAAATCTTCGGGCTCCTCGACGGCCCCGAAGGCTGGCAGCGCCGGACGATAAGCGCCATGGCGTTCGGCAATCCACCCACCACCCACAGGGATGATTGCGGATCCCGAACGCCACGCACGTGATTCGCAGCTCGCGACTTGCGGCACCTGCCGCCCGCTCGGCGGTCGCCGACCGAGTCCTCTTTAATTTCCGCTCGCGATCGGTTTTTTTTTTTTGGCTACCCCCGGCTCTAGGAGATCAACCCGAAAGATCTGGACCTTATTCCGTTGGGCGATAAGGCGTCCCGGTTATTGTACTGACCGCGCATCTTGATGACAACTTCCGGCGATCCTACACTTGCACGCTAAATGACAGATGGTCGAACATGGCGCCGGTTTGTTTACGTTGGACTTTACCGATCGAAAAATCCGGATGTCGAAGCGGTAATGTGTCGGTGAGTCCACGCGTAACACACGATAGATGTTGACGGCAATTTCCCGCAGGATCTCAAAAGGTTGGACACCACAAGGATGAAGGAAGAAGGTTAGGGAAAAGAAGAGAAGAAGATAACTTTCCGGCAAGTCACGGGAACAAAAGGGAATCGGAATTAACTTTGCCGTACGGTTACCCGAGCTGAGAAGAAGAAGAGGAAGGATTGAAGGAAAAGGAAAGGAGAAAGAAGAAAAAAGCGAACGATGAATAGATAGGCCGCAGCTAGACAGCCTAGAGGCGTGAGGCCACCTCAGCCTAAAATTTAGGGGCTAACATGTGTGATTCCAGCCGCCCCAAAACTGGCTGGCACAAAGACTCTACAATGAAAACTCTAAAGAAACCGCGAAAGAAACAAACGAAAACCGAAAGTGAAACTGAAAGCGAAACCGAAATAAAACTGAAAGTGATCCGATAAACAAAAATGAACCCTGAACCGATAAACTCAAAATGAATTGACTGACGGCACAAACAAACTGAATTATTTCGAAATGAGCGTCCCCAAAAAAGGTTACGGCAGGGTGGGCGCGTCGCGACGTCATATGCCGTGCGTTGTGTTGCTTGTTCCTGATCTTCGAACAGCGATCTTATTGTCCCGCGAGCATAAGTAGGACCTCTTGGCCTCCTACCCCGGCCAAAACGAATAGTGGCACTTTGACCTGCTACACTACCCCCCTCCTCAAAAAGAAAAAAGAAAAGGTAACGCGGTTGCCTTTTTCTTTTTACACAAAACGAAGATGAAGTCTTCTCAAAAACGTCAAAATTTGTTCAATGGAAAAGTTTTGATTCCGCCACAAAATGGCTAGTTGATATCTGCGCGTATCAAACGATTGAAAACTGAATCTCAATGTCAATTAGTACTTGAGTACTGCGGTATGATGTAAGTCGAATTCGGGATATGTCATAAATGGGGTTTTTCAAATAAACTTTTCCTGAACAAACTCCACGGTAAAATTTTTGGTCTCGATCATTTCAAAAAATTCGACGAAAAAAAAATGCAACGCAATTTTCGCTGCAGCGCTCGAAAACGGAAAGTGAAAATGCGACGAAGCGTTTTCCACGATTCCACGGAACGTCATCCGCAAAAAAATCGCTCATAGAGACACTTGGAGGTCTTCGAGTGTCTGACCTTGACATTGGCGAAATGTCCACCGTTTCTCCGATTGTGCGACAAGGATGGAACTCAAACAAACATGTCACCCGAAAAAGTGTTTCGCAGCGCGATAACGTTCTCAAAAAATTTCTTATCTGTGAAGACACGAGATAAGACTGAATACAATCCGCTAATTTTCTCTGCAAAATTCCTGCTTCTCTTACACGGTAAAAAAATTGAAAACTGAAATTTCTCTGAAACCCAAACCCAAAGCTCCGATTGTTGAACAATGAAAAATCTGTGATCTTGCCAAATCTGTAGTTGAGTCACAAACACGATAAACAAAGCTGAATGAGCCAAACTGACCAAATTTGCGGAATTCAAACGAGGAAGCAAAATCGTCAAAATTTGTGACTGCTACAAAGTTGACAAATCACACCCCTAACAAATCGCGTCAAAATTTGTGGCGGCTCGATTGACTTGACAGGCCCTCGAAAATCCAAGCGTCAAAATTTGTGGCTGTCAAATGCAAGCGAGCCCTCGAGGCCCAAATTGGTTTACAAATTTCGCGAAAATGAAGATGAGCGATAAACGAAAATTTGTGGTTGCTCCAAAAAGTCGGGAAATCGGGCCCCACGTTGTGGGCGTCAATTTTTGTGTCACCAAAAAGTGGCCAGTGACAGCTCCGGGCTCTCAGGGGGTTTTCGGGGCATAGGGCGTGGGTTCGGATTATAAAAAAATGGGCGCCAGGCAGCTATTGTCTTGAGCTGGTTGTTAAGCTTGTCCAGCTGCCGGGACAAGTGCTCAGTTTCTCGGATGCTTCGGAGTCAATACGAAAGAACTTAATTCCTTGCGAATTAAATAATTGGTTTATTCAATTTTTGTCCAACAGTCCAGGAAATTCGAAATGCTTACTTAAGTGTGCACTGGTCCGTGGAATTGGCAACGTTACTCTACGTAATTTTGTTAATTGAAATTTCGAACCAGTTCACATTAATGATCTTATTCAATACCTTATTCTGGTCTTATCAAGAAAGCTTTCCTTTACAGGTGACCTTGTAACTTATTTGTGAATAAACTTAAAATTAATACAACTCCGATGAGAAAAAAAAAAACGAAAGGAAAATCTGTTGCGTGCGTGAAACAAGAATGAAGCGCAGTCTTCTGCTTTCATAAATTTACAACGTTAATTTAACATCGATTCTATAATTGAAAAAATTGCAAATTTACTGGAAGTAGAAGAACTGCTACTAATAATTGAAATGTGAAATTTGAAAACTTGAGCTTTGTGAAGTCTTTCTAAAAATTTGAAATTATTGAAATGCGAGATTTTTACAAATTGAAACGGTTCTAAATATTGAGAAGCGGGATATTTGAGGCGTTCTTTGATTTTTCGCAAATCCGCAATTAAATTGTGCGACTTATCTTACGCCGGTAACGTGGTGTGACCTTGACGATTTTCTTTAGTCCTTGGTGAAACGGTACGTGGTCCGATGACCTTAATGGACGGTTTGCGGTCTGGCGACGACCACTCTGACGAACGATGTGGCGACGATCACCCCATATAACGATAGTCCTGGTGAACAATCACCCTAAAAGCGACGCGGCGACGAATGACCCTAAAGAACAACGTTCCTGGTCCGGCTGACCCTAAAGAACAACGTTCCTGGTCCGGCTGACCCTAAAGAACAACCCCTAACGAATTGTCGTTAGTGTTGCGAAACTCAATCGATTCGGTAATTACCTTTCCGCTGAAAGGGGTTGCTTCTCGATAATTCGAAGGAGGACTTTCCGGTTCTCCTTCGCGGTACGGTAACGGTAATCTGGCTCGAACTACCCCTAACGGACGAAAATTAGTGAAGTGAATTCGCTAATGAAGGATAATTACCTCTATCTCGCTAGATGACGAGGGGTTTCTCGACCACGGCAAAACGGTAAACGGTAAATCTTCGGGCTCCTCGACGGCCCCGAAGGCTGGCAGCGCCGGACGATAAGCGCCATGGCGTTCGGCAATCCACCCACAGGGATGATTGCGGATCCCGAACGCCACGCACGTGATTCGCAGCTCGCGACTTGCGGCACCTGCCGCCCGCTCGGCGGTCGCCGACCGAGTCCTCTTTAATTTCCGCTCGCGATCGGTTTTTTTTTTTTTTTTTTTGGCTACCCCCGGCTCTAGGAGATCAACCCGAAAGATCTGGACCTTATTCCGTTGGGCGATAAGGCGTCCCGGTTATTGTACTGACCGCGCATCTTGATGACAACTTCCGGCGATCCTACACTTGCACGCTAAATGACAGATGGTCGAACATGGCGCCGGTTTGTTTACGTTGGACTTTACCGATCGAAAAATCCGGATGTCGAAGCGGTAATGTGTCGGTGAGTCCACGCGTAACACACGATAGATGTTGACGGCAATTTCCCGCAGGATCTCAAAAGGTTGGACACCACAAGGATGAAGGAAGAAGGTTAGGGAAAAGAAGAGAAGAAGATAACTTTCCGGCAAGTCACGGGAACAAAAGGGAATCGGAATTAACTTTGCCGTACGGTTACCCGAGCTGAGAAGAAGAAGAGGAAGGATTGAAGGAAAAGGAAAGGAGAAAGAAGAAAAAAGCGAACGATGAATAGATAGGCCGCAGCTAGACAGCCTAGAGGCGTGAGGCCACCTCAGCCTAAAATTTAGGGGCTAACATGTGTGATTCCAGCCGCCCCAAAACTGGCTGGCACAAAGACTCTACAATGAAAACTCTAAAGAAACCGCGAAAGAAACAAACGAAAACCGAAAGTGAAACTGAAAGCGAAACCGAAATAAAACTGAAAGTGATCCGATAAACAAAAATGAACCCTGAACCGATAAACTCAAAATGAATTGACTGACGGCACAAACAAACTGAATTATTTCGAAATGAGCGTCCCCAAAAAAGGTTACGGCAGGGTGGGCGCGTCGCGACGTCATATGCCGTGCGTTGTGTTGCTTGTTCCTGATCTTCGAACAGCGATCTTATTGTCCCGCGAGCATAAGTAGGACCTCTTGGCCTCCTACCCCGGCCAAAACGAATAGTGGCACTTTGACCTGCTACACTACCCCCCTCCTCAAAAAGAAAAAAGAAAAGGTAACGCGGTTGCCTTTTTCTTTTTACACAAAACGAAGATGAAGTCTTCTCAAAAACGTCAAAATTTGTTCAATGGAAAAGTTTTGATTCCGCCACAAAATGGCTAGTTGATATCTGCGCGTATCAAACGATTGAAAACTGAATCTCAATGTCAATTAGTACTTGAGTACTGCGGTATGATGTAAGTCGAATTCGGGATATGTCATAAATGGGGTTTTTCAAATAAACTTTTCCTGAACAAACTCCACGGTAAAATTTTTGGTCTCGATCATTTCAAAAAATTCGACGAAAAAAAAATGCAACGCAATTTTCGCTGCAGCGCTCGAAAACGGAAAGTGAAAATGCGACGAAGCGTTTTCCACGATTCCACGGAACGTCATCCGCAAAAAAATCGCTCATAGAGACACTTGGAGGTCTTCGAGTGTCTGACCTTGACATTGGCGAAATGTCCACCGTTTCTCCGATTGTGCGACAAGGATGGAACTCAAACAAACATGTCACCCGAAAAAGTGTTTCGCAGCGCGATAACGTTCTCAAAAAATTTCTTATCTGTGAAGACACGAGATAAGACTGAATACAATCCGCTAATTTTCTCTGCAAAATTCCTGCTTCTCTTACACGGTAAAAAAATTGAAAACTGAAATTTCTCTGAAACCCAAACCCAAAGCTCCGATTGTTGAACAATGAAAAATCTGTGATCTTGCCAAATCTGTAGTTGAGTCACAAACACGATAAACAAAGCTGAATGAGCCAAACTGACCAAATTTGCGGAATTCAAACGAGGAAGCAAAATCGTCAAAATTTGTGACTGCTACAAAGTTGACAAATCACACCCCTAACAAATCGCGTCAAAATTTGTGGCGGCTCGATTGACTTGACAGGCCCTCGAAAATCCAAGCGTCAAAATTTGTGGCTGTCAAATGCAAGCGAGCCCTCGAGGCCCAAATTGGTTTACAAATTTCGCGAAAATGAAGATGAGCGATAAACGAAAATTTGTGGTTGCTCCAAAAAGTCGGGAAATCGGGCCCCACGTTGTGGGCGTCAATTTTTGTGTCACCAAAAAGTGGCCAGTGACAGCTCCGGGCTCTCAGGGGGTTTTCGGGGCATAGGGCGTGGGTTCGGATTATAAAAAAATGGGCGCCAGGCAGCTATTGTCTTGAGCTGGTTGTTAAGCTTGTCCAGCTGCCGGGACAAGTGCTCAGTTTCTCGGATGCTTCGGAGTCAATACGAAAGAACTTAATTCCTTGCGAATTAAATAATTGGTTTATTCAATTTTTGTCCAACAGTCCAGGAAATTCGAAATGCTTACTTAAGTGTGCACTGGTCCGTGGAATTGGCAACGTTACTCTACGTAATTTTGTTAATTGAAATTTCGAACCAGTTCACATTAATGATCTTATTCAATACCTTATTCTGGTCTTATCAAGAAAGCTTTCCTTTACAGGTGACCTTGTAACTTATTTGTGAATAAACTTAAAATTAATACAACTCCGATGAGAAAAAAAAAAACGAAAGGAAAATCTGTTGCGTGCGTGAAACAAGAATGAAGCGCAGTCTTCTGCTTTCATAAATTTACAACGTTAATTTAACATCGATTCTATAATTGAAAAAATTGCAAATTTACTGGAAGTAGAAGAACTGCTACTAATAATTGAAATGTGAAATTTGAAAACTTGAGCTTTGTGAAGTCTTTCTAAAAATTTGAAATTATTGAAATGCGAGATTTTTACAAATTGAAACGGTTCTAAATATTGAGAAGCGGGATATTTGAGGCGTTCTTTGATTTTTCGCAAATCCGCAATTAAATTGTGCGACTTATCTTACGCCGGTAACGTGGTGTGACCTTGACGATTTTCTTTAGTCCTTGGTGAAACGGTACGTGGTCCGATGACCTTAATGGACGGTTTGCGGTCTGGCGACGACCACTCTGACGAACGATGTGGCGACGATCACCCCATATAACGATAGTCCTGGTGAACAATCACCCTAAAAGCGACGCGGCGACGAATGACCCTAAAGAACAACGTTCCTGGTCCGGCTGACCCTAAAGAACAACGTTCCTGGTCCGGCTGACCCTAAAGAACAACCCCTAACGAATTGTCGTTAGTGTTGCGAAACTCAATCGATTCGGTAATTACCTTTCCGCTGAAAGGGGTTGCTTCTCGATAATTCGAAGGAGGACTTTCCGGTTCTCCTTCGCGGTACGGTAACGGTAATCTGGCTCGAACTACCCCTAACGGACGAAAATTAGTGAAGTGAATTCGCTAATGAAGGATAATTACCTCTATCTCGCTAGATGACGAGGGGTTTCTCGACCACGGCAAAACGGTAAACGGTAAATCTTCGGGCTCCTCGACGGCCCCGAAGGCTGGCAGCGCCGGACGATAAGCGCCATGGCGTTCGGCAATCCACCCACAGGGATGATTGCGGATCCCGAACGCCACGCACGTGATTCGCAGCTCGCGACTTGCGGCACCTGCCGCCCGCTCGGCGGTCGCCGACCGAGTCCTCTTTAATTTCCGCTCGCGATCGGTTTTTTTTTTTTTTTTTTTGGCTACCCCCGGCTCTAGGAGATCAACCCGAAAGATCTGGACCTTATTCCGTTGGGCGATAAGGCGTCCCGGTTATTGTACTGACCGCGCATCTTGATGACAACTTCCGGCGATCCTACACTTGCACGCTAAATGACAGATGGTCGAACATGGCGCCGGTTTGTTTACGTTGGACTTTACCGATCGAAAAATCCGGATGTCGAAGCGGTAATGTGTCGGTGAGTCCACGCGTAACACACGATAGATGTTGACGGCAATTTCCCGCAGGATCTCAAAAGGTTGGACACCACAAGGATGAAGGAAGAAGGTTAGGGAAAAGAAGAGAAGAAGATAACTTTCCGGCAAGTCACGGGAACAAAAGGGAATCGGAATTAACTTTGCCGTACGGTTACCCGAGCTGAGAAGAAGAAGAGGAAGGATTGAAGGAAAAGGAAAGGAGAAAGAAGAAAAAAGCGAACGATGAATAGATAGGCCGCAGCTAGACAGCCTAGAGGCGTGAGGCCACCTCAGCCTAAAATTTAGGGGCTAACATGTGTGATTCCAGCCGCCCCAAAACTGGCTGGCACAAAGACTCTACAATGAAAACTCTAAAGAAACCGCGAAAGAAACAAACGAAAACCGAAAGTGAAACTGAAAGCGAAACCGAAATAAAACTGAAAGTGATCCGATAAACAAAAATGAACCCTGAACCGATAAACTCAAAATGAATTGACTGACGGCACAAACAAACTGAATTATTTCGAAATGAGCGTCCCCAAAAAAGGTTACGGCAGGGTGGGCGCGTCGCGACGTCATATGCCGTGCGTTGTGTTGCTTGTTCCTGATCTTCGAACAGCGATCTTATTGTCCCGCGAGCATAAGTAGGACCTCTTGGCCTCCTACCCCGGCCAAAACGAATAGTGGCACTTTGACCTGCTACACTACCCCCCTCCTCAAAAAGAAAAAAGAAAAGGTAACGCGGTTGCCTTTTTCTTTTTACACAAAACGAAGATGAAGTCTTCTCAAAAACGTCAAAATTTGTTCAATGGAAAAGTTTTGATTCCGCCACAAAATGGCTAGTTGATATCTGCGCGTATCAAACGATTGAAAACTGAATCTCAATGTCAATTAGTACTTGAGTACTGCGGTATGATGTAAGTCGAATTCGGGATATGTCATAAATGGGGTTTTTCAAATAAACTTTTCCTGAACAAACTCCACGGTAAAATTTTTGGTCTCGATCATTTCAAAAAATTCGACGAAAAAAAAATGCAACGCAATTTTCGCTGCAGCGCTCGAAAACGGAAAGTGAAAATGCGACGAAGCGTTTTCCACGATTCCACGGAACGTCATCCGCAAAAAAATCGCTCATAGAGACACTTGGAGGTCTTCGAGTGTCTGACCTTGACATTGGCGAAATGTCCACCGTTTCTCCGATTGTGCGACAAGGATGGAACTCAAACAAACATGTCACCCGAAAAAGTGTTTCGCAGCGCGATAACGTTCTCAAAAAATTTCTTATCTGTGAAGACACGAGATAAGACTGAATACAATCCGCTAATTTTCTCTGCAAAATTCCTGCTTCTCTTACACGGTAAAAAAATTGAAAACTGAAATTTCTCTGAAACCCAAACCCAAAGCTCCGATTGTTGAACAATGAAAAATCTGTGATCTTGCCAAATCTGTAGTTGAGTCACAAACACGATAAACAAAGCTGAATGAGCCAAACTGACCAAATTTGCGGAATTCAAACGAGGAAGCAAAATCGTCAAAATTTGTGACTGCTACAAAGTTGACAAATCACACCCCTAACAAATCGCGTCAAAATTTGTGGCGGCTCGATTGACTTGACAGGCCCTCGAAAATCCAAGCGTCAAAATTTGTGGCTGTCAAATGCAAGCGAGCCCTCGAGGCCCAAATTGGTTTACAAATTTCGCGAAAATGAAGATGAGCGATAAACGAAAATTTGTGGTTGCTCCAAAAAGTCGGGAAATCGGGCCCCACGTTGTGGGCGTCAATTTTTGTGTCACCAAAAAGTGGCCAGTGACAGCTCCGGGCTCTCAGGGGGTTTTCGGGGCATAGGGCGTGGGTTCGGATTATAAAAAAATGGGCGCCAGGCAGCTATTGTCTTGAGCTGGTTGTTAAGCTTGTCCAGCTGCCGGGACAAGTGCTCAGTTTCTCGGATGCTTCGGAGTCAATACGAAAGAACTTAATTCCTTGCGAATTAAATAATTGGTTTATTCAATTTTTGTCCAACAGTCCAGGAAATTCGAAATGCTTACTTAAGTGTGCACTGGTCCGTGGAATTGGCAACGTTACTCTACGTAATTTTGTTAATTGAAATTTCGAACCAGTTCACATTAATGATCTTATTCAATACCTTATTCTGGTCTTATCAAGAAAGCTTTCCTTTACAGGTGACCTTGTAACTTATTTGTGAATAAACTTAAAATTAATACAACTCCGATGAGAAAAAAAAAAACGAAAGGAAAATCTGTTGCGTGCGTGAAACAAGAATGAAGCGCAGTCTTCTGCTTTCATAAATTTACAACGTTAATTTAACATCGATTCTATAATTGAAAAAATTGCAAATTTACTGGAAGTAGAAGAACTGCTACTAATAATTGAAATGTGAAATTTGAAAACTTGAGCTTTGTGAAGTCTTTCTAAAAATTTGAAATTATTGAAATGCGAGATTTTTACAAATTGAAACGGTTCTAAATATTGAGAAGCGGGATATTTGAGGCGTTCTTTGATTTTTCGCAAATCCGCAATTAAATTGTGCGACTTATCTTACGCCGGTAACGTGGTGTGACCTTGACGATTTTCTTTAGTCCTTGGTGAAACGGTACGTGGTCCGATGACCTTAATGGACGGTTTGCGGTCTGGCGACGACCACTCTGACGAACGATGTGGCGACGATCACCCCATATAACGATAGTCCTGGTGAACAATCACCCTAAAAGCGACGCGGCGACGAATGACCCTAAAGAACAACGTTCCTGGTCCGGCTGACCCTAAAGAACAACGTTCCTGGTCCGGCTGACCCTAAAGAACAACCCCTAACGAATTGTCGTTAGTGTTGCGAAACTCAATCGATTCGGTAATTACCTTTCCGCTGAAAGGGGTTGCTTCTCGATAATTCGAAGGAGGACTTTCCGGTTCTCCTTCGCGGTACGGTAACGGTAATCTGGCTCGAACTACCCCTAACGGACGAAAATTAGTGAAGTGAATTCGCTAATGAAGGATAATTACCTCTATCTCGCTAGATGACGAGGGGTTTCTCGACCACGGCAAAACGGTAAACGGTAAATCTTCGGGCTCCTCGACGGCCCCGAAGGCTGGCAGCGCCGGACGATAAGCGCCATGGCGTTCGGCAATCCACCCACAGGGATGATTGCGGATCCCGAACGCCACGCACGTGATTCGCAGCTCGCGACTTGCGGCACCTGCCGCCCGCTCGGCGGTCGCCGACCGAGTCCTCTTTAATTTCCGCTCGCGATCGGTTTTTTTTTTTTTTTTTTTGGCTACCCCCGGCTCTAGGAGATCAACCCGAAAGATCTGGACCTTATTCCGTTGGGCGATAAGGCGTCCCGGTTATTGTACTGACCGCGCATCTTGATGACAACTTCCGGCGATCCTACACTTGCACGCTAAATGACAGATGGTCGAACATGGCGCCGGTTTGTTTACGTTGGACTTTACCGATCGAAAAATCCGGATGTCGAAGCGGTAATGTGTCGGTGAGTCCACGCGTAACACACGATAGATGTTGACGGCAATTTCCCGCAGGATCTCAAAAGGTTGGACACCACAAGGATGAAGGAAGAAGGTTAGGGAAAAGAAGAGAAGAAGATAACTTTCCGGCAAGTCACGGGAACAAAAGGGAATCGGAATTAACTTTGCCGTACGGTTACCCGAGCTGAGAAGAAGAAGAGGAAGGATTGAAGGAAAAGGAAAGGAGAAAGAAGAAAAAAGCGAACGATGAATAGATAGGCCGCAGCTAGACAGCCTAGAGGCGTGAGGCCACCTCAGCCTAAAATTTAGGGGCTAACATGTGTGATTCCAGCCGCCCCAAAACTGGCTGGCACAAAGACTCTACAATGAAAACTCTAAAGAAACCGCGAAAGAAACAAACGAAAACCGAAAGTGAAACTGAAAGCGAAACCGAAATAAAACTGAAAGTGATCCGATAAACAAAAATGAACCCTGAACCGATAAACTCAAAATGAATTGACTGACGGCACAAACAAACTGAATTATTTCGAAATGAGCGTCCCCAAAAAAGGTTACGGCAGGGTGGGCGCGTCGCGACGTCATATGCCGTGCGTTGTGTTGCTTGTTCCTGATCTTCGAACAGCGATCTTATTGTCCCGCGAGCATAAGTAGGACCTCTTGGCCTCCTACCCCGGCCAAAACGAATAGTGGCACTTTGACCTGCTACAAAGTGCGTCTATCGATATTTTGCAACGACTTTTTAAACACTACTTAGTTAACATTTTGGATCGTTTATGATGGTCTCATTACTAGGGGATTATTTACCTACCCTGTAATAAAAACTCTGGATGGTTCAAGACTTGTACCTGCGGATTATTGAAGATTGGTTACTCACCACTTTTATATATTTATATTATATACTTTGTTAACGGGCAATAAACCACTGAAGGAATCAAAATGTCGTTTTAAAATATCGATAGACGCACTTTACCATGGGAACATGTAAACAGAAAAAATTACTCCAATTCATTTATTACAAAAGTGTTATTTATTGTTACAATTTTGTGGCGATTTTCTTGCACAATGAGTGATTCTGAAGAAAGTGTTGGATCAGAAATTGAAACATCTGCGGAAGCTGCTATATCCAGTTAATTACTTACCTGCAAAGTCGCGACTAGTTTATGAATTGTGTTATCATTATCAACGATTTGAGCAATGGCTTACGTTTTTTAAAAGTCTCTTTTACGTGACGAACTGATGAGATCAATTCAATACATACTTTGATTCCTTTAGTAAATGAAAAGAAAACTTTTCTTGTAATTTTCTACTTCCACTCTTTTTGTCACTGGTGTGAAAAAAAAACGTCATTGTGACATTCAAATGACAACCAAAAAGCCACCTATTTTGCAACGGAATTAGAAAAAATTAAAATTGTACACCTATAGTCCATGTAATACCCCAAGTCAGTAAAATGAAAGCTTATATTTTTAATTATAAAATTCAATTTCATATATCAAATTCAAGGACAAATGTTTGTTAGCGGTATAAATACAACCTATTTTGTAGTTTTTACTCAAAAGGGTATGAGTATTGAAAAAATCCAAAAGAATGAAGAATTTTGTTCAGAAATGGTGTCGAAATTGACGAATTTTTATTTTGGGGCACTCCTACCGGAACTACTAGACTCGCGAAGGAGTAGACAATTACCAATTCGCGACTTACCTACACATTACACAACGCACAAAACTTTTCATATGATCATACTTTCATTTATAAATCAATATTTCTGTACTTAATTTGTTATACAGGGTTATTCTAAATGATTGTAGTCGAAGTAGGCCATGCCCATGTTATTACGTTTTTGGCGCTTTCATGTGAACTGTCAGTTGTGTCTCTGTCACTGTCATTTTTTAGGTGAAAAGTGCGGTGATGAGGATTTTATTTATTTTTGTTAAATTAACGATTTAATCCAGAAATATTGAGTTGTTCTACAATCAATTTTAAAAATATTGAGTTGTTTTGCACCCAATTTAACACATCATTTTGATGATTTTTTTATGTGGAGCGGCAACCATAAATTTTACATTCAGTTTTCACGCCTACTTCGACTACAATCATTTAGAATAACCCTGTACATATAATGACGTTGATGTAACAATGTGCGGACTAAATTAGACAATTTATTTATTATTTTTATACGTATTTAAAAAAAAACCTAATATATAGGTAATTTCAAAAATTAGTTTTAATTAAAAAAATAGAAATATTAATTAGCTCTGTATGGTCATAATTTATATTGGAATTTCGGGCGCACTCGAACTGCGGTCCAAGTACGGTCAGGTAAAAAGGGTCATAATCGGTCTTACTAATCTCCTACCGAACTGCGGTCAAGACCTCCAGAGGTGATTTTTTTTTATCAGTCAACAACACAGAGTCTCACATAATAATATTTTCTTGTGAAAGTAACATGCTATTTACGTGTAATCAACAAATATTCTTTGTTGATGGACCATTTGACTACCAGATATAAGAGATCCGGCAACAACGTATCTATTCAAAAAATATGACCTTAAACTGAAAATAACCTAACACAAAAAGTGTCAATTTCCTTTAGGGAATTTAGTTATCACCAAATTAATACCAACAAAAACACTAGATGGTCATAGCCAACTCGGTCCCAAAAAGATCGTAAATACCTAATAAGTTAAATTTTCTTGACCGCAGTTCGAGATAAGATTAGAGACGACCAGGTAAGTTAAAATTCTATGACCGCAATTCAGATGTCGGATTATTGGGCTTCTGACCGCTGACCGCAGTTCGGGTGTACCGGGAATTTCTGAAGAAATTCAAATAATACCCGGACAGGGTTTATCTGCAAAGTCATAAAATTTGCTGGTTGAAAACTGACGGGAGGCCCAAACTAACCAGCGGATTTGTCCCGTTCCTAAATAGGCAGGTAGCTTTGAAATCGGAGAAGAGATGTGCCTCTGGTGGCAAAAGCGATGAACTAAAAGCGTTTTTATTCGCAAATTTATAAATGAATAACTTCCACAACTTCCGTTTTTTTAAATTATTATTGAATGTAGTAGGTAAAGGTAAATATATTGTATAGAATTACAAAATATTTTAACGAAATGTTCGCCTGGAAGACGAAAAATTTAACTTTTACGTTAAGCTCAATATTAAAAAAAACAAATATTTCATCCACAATTTCACAACGCAGCGATCTCAGTAAACTTATTTAGATTCATTCTACAAAATCTGGAAGCATAATATTTAAATTTAGGTAATAAAAAACCGTATTAAAGCGGCGCACTTTAGGTTTTTTGTATATCATCAGACAATCTATTTCTCTTATAAATAAAGGATAATGCAGCGGTCTGGAGAATTAAAAAACCTTTAATTTGATGTATAATACTTGACGAATGATTGCGTATTAACTGAGTTGTTTGCAATTAAATAAATACACTCAAGTGAAGGCTGGTATCGGTCACCCTTAACTACTACCGCTAAACACTCAAACAACCTTGACTAAAGCAAACGTGCCATAAAGTTGAAATTAGCCGAGCATGATACATTTTCCACGTGTGGTCACGAAAAGCGGCGGAGGCAAACGAGGAAATCGCCTGAAATCCTCTATTTTGTTGTGAATTTTAACACGTCAACCATTGCTTTCGCGCAAGATCGCTTAGCTTTTCGCTTTGTAATTGTCGTAGTGGAAAATAAATCAGTCAAATCTTAGAACTTCCAGATTGTCGCCGACCCACTCAGGGGGGTGAAACAACATACAGCGTGATCAACAAGGACTGAAGCTGTTGGCAGCAAATGACAGCAAAATATTCCCAAAGTATGAAAATTTTTTGTGCGTCAGTGTTGGCACCCGCTGCAAGTTGTGAACGTCAAAAAATTTAGGTTATGTTACGAGTTGGTGGTTTTAAAACACGATACTAGTGATGAGCAAAACCGCGATTTTTCCATAACGCCGCTATCGGCGATCGCGATTTTTGAATAACGGCGATTTAAAAGCGTTATCGCGATCGCGACTTTTAATTCCACTAGGCGAAACGTTTTCACCATTTAGCGACTAAGCGCTTGCGTGATTCATTTCGCTGCTGTATATTAATTTCACAATTATATTAATTAATAATTATTTTATTATACAATTCAAAAGCTAACAAAATTGCTGCTGACGCGGGCCTTTTCAGCGGTGGGATTAGATTGGTTAACAATTTTATTTAACAGTAATTTTTTGAGTATATAATGAATTGAGGAAGAGAAAAAAAATTACCTAATAATAATAATATAACAAAAAATTTAAAATATGAATTTAAAAAAATATACCTGCGTCTACATTGGAACCTGTAAAAGGCTGAAAAGGCTCTAAGCCTCAGTAGCAATCCACATGTGCCATCTTAAATTGTAATATGTATAAAAATTTACCTAGTATGAAAAGCGAAGAAAATAAAATAAATTGAATTAAACCGGTAACACCACAGACGATTAAACTATAGTAAGACGTCGCATTGCTACCCAATTTTTGGAATGGAAACACGATTCCAGCGCGGCGCGAGCAGTTGGCCGAACTAATTTTATAAAGCATGCTTGATGGAGTTGTATAACTTAAAAATTTTGTCCTCATTTAATATTAATTTCAAATGTAAAATGTCTTTAAAATGCACAACGTTTTATTAATTATAAGAAAAATTAACAATAAATGAATTAAATTAAAAACTAGAACCAAATCTAAAATTAAATATTCTGAAAATCCCCATTTTCTTCGTAAGTAACATGTCTTTGACGATTTTTCTTTTAAATTCTCTTCTTACGTCCTGCAGTTTTTTTTATAAATGGTCAAATTGATTGATGCATCCAACAATTTTGTTTTAATTTCCAGAAAATGGCTTTTTCATATAAACCATGAAAATTAATTTTCGTTCTAAGGCGATACGTAATTTCTTTCCAATACTTCTTTTATTCAAAAATACACTTAGATCGTAAATTTTGGCAACACAACACACAACTCTTCTGTTATACATATATACATAGTGGGTCGATAAAAACGGTACCAATTTTGTACGCTCATATTTTCCTGAGTTATTATCTGTTTTTAATGAGTAATATACCAGTGAAAAGCTCAATATTTATAGAAAAGATTGTTGTTGTCCAGAACTCAAAAATTGTGCATCACAACATGAAGACATGCAAAAATTCTCTCAATTATAAGTTTTACAGATATGGTTCAATATTCTCCCCATTTTTATTAGCTACCATTTGCAATCGTCTTCACTAGTGATAGATGGAGCAACATCAACATCACAACGAGCGCCACAAACAATCATATACCTTGAGCTGAAGGCTCCTGAACGGAATGCTGGAATCAGCTACCTCAGAGACAAATATGTAGCTTCTGCAATTGGGGACGGACAAAGACGATTACAAATGATAGCTAATAAAAATTGAGGGCATATTGAACCATATCTGGAAACTCATAATTGAGATAGGTGTAATCTTCAAAACCAGAATTTTTGCATGTCTTCATGTTATGACGCACAACTTTTGAGTTAAGACTATCTCTGCACAGCAAGAGGCCTTCATCTTTTCTATAAATATTGGGTTTTTCACTGGTATATTAATCATTTAAAAAACTTAATAACTCAGGAAGATATGAACGAACAAAATTTGTACCGTTTTTTTTGGCCCACTGTGTATTTTAGTTTCAATTTTAACTTGTCATGCTCCTTAAAAGAATAGGTACTAACTTTATTAAGAAGTCAGTTTCACCACTTAGTAGAAAAGTAGAAAATGTTATTTTTTCCTTTCTTTATTGTTTTCTTATTGACAATTTCTCAATACTGAAAACGTTGGCTATTGTAATTACTTTCATTTAATAAATGGCACTAATTCCTACCTTTTTATTCACAGAAAGTCTTATATCTTTAATAAGTACATTTTTATTTTTTTCAGAAAAGTGTCACATTTGACAAATATTTTTTGACTGTTTTAAATACAACGGTAATAATCGAAATTTTACGAATAAATACGACGGAGTGTTTTGGCCAAATGCGTGCGGAGCAGCACCGTCAAAGCTATTCCAACATTATTATATGGGATTGAAGTGTCTTACTATAGTTTAATTGTCTGTGGGTAACACAGGCCGGTAAAATATTATAGAACACTGTAATTCTGCTTCATTGGATGAGGGTCGTTAAGATGGCGTCGCGAATATTTGGAATGATTTGGAATAAAATACGTTACATTTCGCTGTTTCGCTCTATTTCACTCTGTTTCACTGAAAGCGAATAGCTGCGTCGCATGTTGGTTAACGTGATTTCGCATATTCGAAAAAATCGCTGTTTTCGTCAATCGCAGTTATTTGTAATATTAGGCAACTGGTGCTAACTGCTATTTTTCAATAGCGGCGATTAAATAACCGGTAGCGATATATCGCTCATCACTACACGATACGTACAAAACGACAAAAAACAGTATAAAAAGTAATTGGCCGTACTTAATTAAATGGCCCACTGTTTCGATATTCATAAAAGCGAGAGGCCGTGCCCACATGCCCGTCTTGAGAAACAGAAACATGTTTTATGCGTTATTATTTTCGAGTTGAAAGTCTGCGGGATGCAGGGATTGGATTCGGGAAAATTTGAAAGGGTGGAACTTTAATTTCTTCTTTAAAATGGTTAAGCAACTTCTATATGACAAGCCTGTAAAGTAAGGAAAAGGAATGACGGGATTTTTAATGGTAAGGATTATTAGGCCCTGCATTAAACGTGCCCAACAAAGAACTTTGGATACGTGTGTTTTAGATAAGAATCACACCTGTTTGGAGTGAAAGCTTTCGCACTGACTTTCGAGGGCTTTCTTCATTCTACCTCGAACATTCTCAACTACATCTTCTGTAAGTGTTCTACCAATAGGTTTTGCATTTTTCACATCACCTGTTTGTAGGTAACGTTGCACCAATCTCGTGCAATGCTGCGTAAACGCAACTAAGGTAACAACTGGCTCGGGGAACAATGAAATTGGTGAAATGCATCGTCCGTGCTCCGTGGAATACTGCCAACCGTTAGCAGCATCAACATTTCCACTCCGAAAGTACGCCATAGTCATACCAATAAAAATGTCTTGCTCTAGTGTAAAAACCATTTTAATTAATAAATTGATACAAAAATGACACTTGATTTTGAAGTTTGAATTTGCCCGTCAAAATTAACAACTGAAAATGTAATGCTACCAACTTCACTGAAATTTTCATCATGTTGTCATTGTTGCCAACAGCTTCAGTCCTTGTTGATCACTCTGTAGGACGTATTGAAACCGCGAGCATCAGCGCCATCTGCTCGCCCTGAGACGACTTATATTCTCAGAAGTCAAATATAATAATAAAAAAAACTAGTAACAATAAAATTATAGTACAAAACACAATGTTGTAATTTAATTTTAATAAAAAAGTACATGTTAACTCGTATTTTTTATTTTATTTTATAATTATTTTATATAGGTTAGCGCCATCTATTAGCTCTGAACTAAACAAATATAAGAAACCGTGTAAATCACAGAGTCAGCAGTTCAGCACTTCAAAATTCAAGATCAGTTTAATTTAATTAAACCATGCTTTCGTCGTTTGTGTTTAAAAAAAAGTGTTGTATGCCCAATTGTAATAATAAGGATGCTTAACGTCGCCTCATCCATAATGTGTAACTCATAACGTTCTACAAATACCTAACCTACCGTCTA
This sequence comes from Tenebrio molitor, assembly GCF_963966145.1. Classification (NCBI taxonomy): domain Eukaryota; kingdom Metazoa; phylum Arthropoda; class Insecta; order Coleoptera; family Tenebrionidae; genus Tenebrio; species Tenebrio molitor. The sequence continues at coordinate 3,264,601 of NC_091049.1, forward strand.
CCGGACTTATAACGTAAATTACTATATTGTTATTAAAACGATTTAACAGACAATAATTGTACCTGTCTTAAGTTGATTACTTGATTAGTGTCGTTTTGAGTTAATATTTTTGTGATAATACATTTTTTTAACAGTTATTACAGAATGTTTTGTTTTATCTTCGACTTGAATTAATTATTATCACTGACAATTAGTCATTAATAATGTGTTATAAAATTGTATAAAAACAATACAACATAAAGTAACACATTATTAATTATTAATTGTTATTGATAATATTACCTTTGAAATTAAAAATTTAAATTCGGTAGTAGGTTTGGACCCGTGGTTTGGTCTGTTGCCTGGCTAAATGTTTTGGCTCAGGGCGGATAGATGGCTCTGAAACTGGTTCTCATTCTTATACAAAGAGTGGCCTATCCGTATTAGTAATCCGTGGACCCACTAAAGGCTGAGCAGAGCAGTGAGATGGATAGCTATGGCGCACGACTTATTTCGCACTTCATTATAAAAGTTACAAAAAGATCCGATGAAAATGAGAATTAAAATTAATACAATATACGTAACAGTATTAAAATAAAATTTTTATTTTTCTAAATTTCGAAGGTTAGGCGGTGCCTACCTTGCCTACCCTGACCAGCCGCCACTGAGTTTAGGGATTATTTAAGAGGACGCCACCCCGGTGGTCGAGACAGTTCGTCTTATCCTTTTCTGAAAACTAGTCACAAACGTTGTAATTTTTAATTGTAAATAAATAGATTAAGGACGACCTCTAGTATTATTACACATTCGACAACAGACAGCCCGAAGAAAGTGTAGCGAAGTACCGTAAAAATCGGGCTACACAACAAAATTGGTGTCAGGTGTGGGGTTAAGAGGAGTAGATACCAATGTTGACCTTGAAATTTCCACAACACCGGCTCGGCTGTCAGAGTAAGCAATAAACCACGCAAACCAACCCCTGCTTATTGTAATGATGATTTACATGATTTACAATAGGGTCTTTCACAGGCACGTATTATTTTGACGCTTTGGGTAGTGGTTCCTCAGATAAAAGTATCGATATTTTCTTGTTAGATATTTAAAAATGAAACACATTTTTTTATTTAGTTATTTGCTTTGATCGTAAATCTAATAAAGCAATCTATTACAAAAAATGAAACAGAACTTTCAATTATTTTTAAATATTTCATTTAATATCTCTTATTGGCATATTTCTTGATGTTCTAGGATCAATTAATTCAGGTAGATAACACTTCATATAAAATTGTTCGGTAATTGTTCACTTTAACTACTTCTGGAATTTTCGCGTTTTTTCTGGCTAGACAGCCTCAGGGCGTCCTCCTAGATCGTGTCCCACCATTCCTTGTGCAAATGCCTTTTTTTTCTCTCTTGTTGTGTTTCAAGGTCGCGTCAAGGTCGCGCCAAGTCTTAGTATAACTAAAGGGTAAGGAAAATTTTCATTTGCACAAGGTTTGACTGGTGGGAAACGATGTAGGAGGACGTCCTGAAGCTGTTTAGCCAGAAAAAACGCAAAAATTCCAGAAGTAGTTAAAGTGAACAATTACCAATTGTTCCAGTTTATTTTTCATTTTTTTGTCCCAAAAGTCGTCATTTTTTTTCTATTACTTGCGTTTTTAGTTTGTTTTTTCCTATCCACACTGCCAATATACATTTTTTTTATTTGTTATATGAAGTTGGCCTTGTATCTGATAATACCAGTCGTGGTTGGTATTAATTTCGTAATTACCATCATTTTTAATTTTCCAAAATGGGATTAATTTCGTCCTAATGGCTTCGTCGGGTGTTAAATTTTGTTTATACGCAGTATAAGGGCAATTTATTTCGACAAGGCTATCGATCTTTTCTACGAAACCATCTGGGGATGCTCCCAAGAAATAAACGCTTTTATCAATAAAAAGACCACAGGAAATTATTTCAATGTTGTCGTTATATTCTTCGGTTAGTTTTTTTCCCAGTTTTCAGTCAATTTCATGTATTTTTCCATGATTTAAAGAAGGAATTTTTGTTGAAATGACATTGTACAGATTGTATAGATTTTATACAGGGTTATTCTAAATGATTGTAGTCGAAGTAGGCGTGAAAACTGAATGTAAAATTTATGGTTGCCGCTCCACATAAAAAAATAGGCTGTTGCACAGTAATAAAACTTTTGGGCGAGGTGTAGTTCAAGTTGCAGAAGTATTCAGAATTCTTGGATCGGTCAAACACTGCAGCAGGTACCCTCTCGAGACCCGTCAGTCATAAAATTAGCATTTTACAAGAGCATTAAATCTTCGTATTGTGAACAAATTTGTTGGCAAATTTTAGATTTTCTTATTTCTTGTAGTTTGGATGTATTTATCTGTGCACTTTAGTGATTGAATCTCTTACTTGCAGAAAATTCTTTTGAAGAAAATAACGGACAATGATTAATACAAACGTAAAGGCTATGACTTTGACAGCGTCAGATTTTTCGTATCTCTGCTATCTTTATAATTGATTTCATATAAATGTTCATCAAGTGAGCTGTGTATTTGTAAAAGCACCTTTAATTTAGTTACCTACATTACAAAAGTCACATTTATGAAGGTCATGTCCAATAAATCTTTACTTGGTAAAAATACAAAGACAAAAACAAATAAGAATTACTTTAATTCAATCAGTAAAAAGACGTAACATTGCTTTTGAAATAAGCAATGTTAAAATGGACAAAAACTAAAAAATTAGTCAAATCGGGTTCGCGCAGAGCAAGCAACTTTGAAAACATACGTGAAGTTACTAAATAATGACGTCATCGCAAATGGGTAATAATTGGACTCTAGGATCAGAAATAAATTTGGATTTATCAAAAATAACTATTAAATTTCAATTTTGTTGACAATTGCTTCGAAAGTTTACGATTGTAATCAATGTATCTAATAACATAACTAATAAATGAAAAATAAAAAATGTCAAATTGACAAGAGCATAAAATAACCACAAGTAATCAATAATAAATAAACGCATCGCATTTTTTTGTTTGTTCCTGTTGTTTCAATAAAGAGAAAGCGAGAAAGGAAATCGTGACGTAATCCCAAAAGGGTAAAAATTGGACCATAACTTCAGAGTTCAGAGATTGAATCTTATTTTCGTAATCCTAGGGATTATTTAGCGTAAGAAAGGTAGGATTACAATAGCGCCCGTTTTTATTACCTGTATGTACAGTCGATGGACAAATAAAACTGGGACAAAAATGACAATCACATAAAGTCAAAATTTACAAATTTGCATCGTTTAATTACGGCTTTGTCACAAATAGGTTAACTTTGGTATGACATATTATATAGACACTGACAAATATATTGACAATTCAATAGTCTGATTTACATAGATTAAATTTTAAGTGTCCCAGTTTTATTTGTCCATCGACCGTACAAATCATTTCCATTAAAAAAACCTGTTATCGGATAATACTTACAACTTTTCTCCAATTGCAGAAAAATACTATACTTAGAACTCTGTCAGAATCATTTAGACATTTATTGGAAAAAATTATAGTTTCTGTATAAATTAGTAGGGGTTTTAATATTCTATATTCAATCGTTACTGAGAACAACTAATTACCTACAGCTTGGCCGTTTACTCGACATTACTAGACGCAGGTAGTTTGGCCCAAACGACCGATACCGGGTTCGATATTGGAATGGATGGGAACAGAAAAGTTTGAGTGTCACATTCTGAGATCATTTAGTTTTTAGGTTAATAATAATTAGATGATATATCTATTTTAACTTAGGTTTCTTAATTTAATTTTTTTCAATCCATTTTCATAAAGTAAAACGCCCCAAATTAAATAAACCAAATATCTTTACATCAAAACATTTTCATTAAATTCTAATCACGGATTTTATTTCTCTATGTATTATGGTTTCATAACGTGTACCAAATTTGAACTGCATCGAACAAAATTTAATTTTTAAAGTGATAGTTTTTTGGCTGCTGTACCTAGGTAATTAATTTTAACAAAAAAGTAATACCCAATTTTTGTGGCGGTGAACAGTATTTATGCATCTATAATAATTTCATATAAATATAATTTAGTTTTAAAGTCATTTTCGTGCTTGTCATAAGTGATGGGACACCCGGTACATAGTTTAAATTTTTATTTCATACTATCCGGTGGATGTTCAATTGCATCATTAATTTCAGTCCGGTAAGTAAGTTATAATAACAATATCAGAGCCGGAAAGTGTCACTAAGCAACACCTAACGGGCTGTTTTATTTTTATACATCAAATCTGATATTGAAAAGTGAAAAAGACAAAAAATATTTGACAGTTTAACCTTGAAGTCGTTAGGGCTTTACGTGAATTTAGTAGGCCATTTTGTAGCCTACTCACAACAAATTAATTTGGTGTATAGATAATTAAAATCGTCCGATAAATAAGGGAGCTATGGACTCGTCTTATTTTTGGGACACCTGTATAATTGGTGCTCAGTCAAAAAAAGTGTTATATGTAGGTATTAGGTATTTTAATTACTCGCTATTATTAGAATTAGTGATTGGTTTACTTCGTTAAAAAGATAAAAAGGTTATGATACCGCACCGCGGCAATCCGGCCATCTCCTTTCAGGTATATTTTAAAAATGGAATTCATAAGTTGACCATCGCGGCACGCCGGACCTGCCCCGAGGGTGTTCCCGTGCGCCCAGTGCAAGTATCTTCCCAACAAAAGTTGCATTGCGGGCGTTAAGTAGTGATTATGACAACCCGAGTTTACGACCTCCAGGGGCTGCAGGTAGTTGAGAAGTATAGTGGACTGCCTAATAACCGAATTTTACGCGTTTTGTTGAGGCTTTTGTTTATTTTTTTGCTTCCAATCTAATTTGTTTTTCCAAAAACTGAGACAGTAGCCCCATGAGATACGTTCTTCTGAATCCAATGCACTTTTTAAATAGTCTCTAAATGAAAAATTGAGCAAAAATAAGGAAAATTACTGAAAAACGTTATTAATTTTTTTAAAAAGAATGAAGCGATTTTTCAAAAAACTGAGACAGTAGCCCCGTGAGATACGTTAATGTTTAACAAAAAATATAGTCATCATAGCTTCAAACATAAAACTGTGGAAAAATAATTAGAATCCGTTTAACGCGCTTTACCATTGCTTGGCCAACCACAAGGCAACAGCCTTAAATTGGGTGCAAAACAACTCAATATTTTTAAAATTGATTGTAGAACAACTCAATATTTCTGGATTAAATCGTTAATTTAACAAAAATAAATAAAATCCTCATCACCGCACTTTTCACCTAAAAAATGACAGTGACAGCGACACAACTGACAGTTCACATGAAAGCCGCAAAAACGTAATAACATGGGCATGGCCTACTTCGACTACAATCATTTAGATTAGAATAACCCTGTAGTTCCGGCAGTATTTGTAGTTTTCCTTAGCTTACAAATTTTGCCAAAATTTGAGGCAGTTTTAATTTCCGTCTTTGTTCCATCCATTCACCATCTTCATTTTGATCTGCCGTTCTTCGTTCAATTTCATAAATTTTCACCATAAGATTCATCAGGTTTATGTGTCCTGGAGTGCTGGTACCCTTTTGAATAACCTTTTTGCCTGTTTTATTTTTATTACATCACGTTGTTTTTTCACTTTCGCCATTCTTCGAATCTCTAATTTCCTTATGATTCCATTTTTGTTCCTTCTTAATGTACCATGCGTCATTCATCAGGTAAAAATACTCACTTTTGGTTTATTCTTCCAATTTGTCAGGTTTTGAGTACCTCCTCTATTTCGTTTTCTACTTGTAAGTCTTTTTATAATTTTTTTTATTAGCTTTGGCCATATTAAGAGCAAGAAATAAATTCCTAGTATCTAACCTCTGAAAGAAGAAATAGAATTACTAGGTGTAGAAAACTTAGATATTTTATCACATACTTACGTCACCAATTAATAAAACACTAGTAATTTTTAAACAACAATTAAATTATTTATCTTTCCGTATGTAAATGAATGCTTTGCTTGGTCGACTGGTCGAGTATGGTGGGCGTCTGGCCACCCTGATAACTTAGAGAAATACCAGATGGCCTTTTGCAAGAAACTAAAGAAGTTAATTTTGCGATTTGCAACGGTCTTAAATTCCAGGAAACCCTAGTCTCACTAAAAGTATACATACTACAAATAAACACTATCCACGTTAACGGGTACACAAGTAAAAGAAAACAACAACAAGAGAACACAATAAAGAAGCAAGTAACGAACACAAATCCAGACTAAGGGAATACTTATCTGTACTGTAAAGAGGAACCAGGTATAGGAGGGTTTGGGTACATTATAAATCCATCAAGTAGCTTCTAAGGCCCCCGCTTGCGGTAGACTTATTATTGGGGATTGTAAATCATCGACGGCAAGCTGAATTTTACTTTGCAAATTGTGCTAACGCTGTAATGAGCTTATTAATTAAAATATTTTTACCGGGTTTGAACCTATCATTTTTAAAGCAGTAAGTCTACATTTTGGCTTAAGAATATATCCGCAATCTGGTTTTGCATTGTTGTAACTAGGAACCATCAATTTCACGAAAATATTTGCTACGTTTTCTAATAATAAAAAAAAGAATTTTTAAAATTTTTTCAAGCCGATTTGTAGGGAATGGTTTGCTCTTTTTAATGAGATGATTTCCATGAAAATATGTCCATTAGGGCTAAAGCTACAGTGTTAGCACTATACATTGAAAGCTCCATAAGAAAAGTACGTATCTACTCCTCTTAATGTCGGTTGTTAAAGTCGTCATCTCAGTGGTGCTACTGTTGTGCAGTGTGTGTATGTGAAGTTCACTTCGGTTTGAAATCACCGAGAATTCAGTGTACAGTGGAAGTATCCGTCGAAAGTCACTGATCCGACTTCATCCAGGATCCAGGGGTCAGAATCAAAAATCGACGTTCCGTACGCGAGGAGTGAACAATCTAGGGGCCACGTCGGCGATCAAGTCAAATAATCCAGTCCAGTCCAGCAATCCACCACGACAGTGATAAGTGCAAAATCTTAGTGCCTAATTTTTAGTCATTTAGTTAGTTAACGTAAATTATATGCAAACTCGAGCTCAGAAACGTAAGGTCGAGCTTCGAGCCAATCTTCCATCGAATTCATTATCATTATACGAAACCAGTGACGCAACAGATCAATCAAAAATGCCTTTTAGTATCGAAATAACGCTAAAGATGATCCCCGAATTCAAGGGAAGTAAAGAGCAGCTAGATAAATTCCTGACATGTTGCGACATTGTTTTTGACACTGCTATCACTGACGCGGAACAAACTACATTTTTAAGTGTTGTAAAAACTAAACTTTGCGACCAAGCTTACAATTTAATTAAGTACAAAACAATAAACAATTGGGCCGAATTAAAAACACTACTCAAAGATCATTATAGAGAAAGACGAACAATGGCTCAAATTCAAATGGAACTGCTAACTTGTCGTCAGGGCAAGACCGATGTAAGATCATTCGCGACAAAAATTGAAAAAATATTAGGTGAACTAGACGATGTTTGCATTTCCAGTCAAGGTGAAAACGCCAAAGAAACGATTCAAAATTTGAATAGAGCAACAGCTCTTAAGGCATTTGTTGATGGTTTACATGATTCGATTAAACTTATAATTAAAGCGTGTCGTTTCGATGACTTGCCTACAGCAATCGAGGCGGCTTGCGACGAAGAAAGGAATGTTGCCATTAACAGTAGAAGTCGGGAAAATAATTCAAATCAAAATTGTAAAAAATGCGGTCGATCAAACCATATCACCAGCCAGTGTCGTTACAATAACTACAGCAATGCACCTAATCAAACCTCACAAAACCAAAATCGCGGTAATCATCATAATTATAATGCAAATAATCACAACTTCTCAAATCAAAACCGTGGTCAGAATAATTGGTCGAAAGCTAGTAATCAAACACAAACCAATTCCGGTACAGAATTATTTTGTAGATACTGTAAACGCGTAGGACATGAGATTGAATTCTGCAGGAAAAGAATATATAACAACAGTCGAAAAAACATTAACAATGATGTCCAAAATTCGCAAGAGACGTCGGGAAACGAGAACGGATCGAGTTCAGGCAGTCAAATCTCGGTCCGCGAACTCAGGACTGCTTCCCAATAAATTCATTTGAAAAGCAAGTATTTGTTTTGACAAATAAAAACTCATGTTTTGTCAAACTTCCGCTCAACATATCAAACTCTAAAATTGCAACACTACTACTTGATACGGGATCGGATATCTCACTATTAAAAATTAATTCCGCCGATGATGACGCACAAGTGTCCATTGAAAAGAAAATTAAAATCAAAGGTATTGGCACAGAAATCGTAACATCTTTAGGCGTATGTTTTGGGAATTTCCAGCTTTCTAATAAGGTGTCAATTGGCCATGCAATTCACATTGTCGATTCAAACTTTCCCATCCCCGGAGATGGCATTTTAGGTAAAGATTTTTTGGAAAAACATAAAGGCGTCATAAATTTTGCAATACCGGCTCTACAAATAACGATACAGGACGAAACCTTTTCATTCCCCATGAACCAGATGTTCCAAGAAACACCCGTCGTAAACCAATCTCTCTTAGCGGAAACCGTCCCTCAAAATAACGATTCCGCCTAGAACGGAATTTACAACCAAATTAGAGGTAAATTTTTCTGAACCCAAACTTTGTTTACAAAAACGAGTGGTCGACGGTTTGTATATTCCAAATGCAATTGTAAAAGGCGAAAGCGGATATTGTCGAGTGAGAGTAATAAATTCTTTTATTCCATCCTAAACGATAAAATGGTATTTTATCTACTGTTTTCTTCATGGTAAAATGAAGTTTTATCGTCTAGAAAAATAAAATAATTACATTTTCACAAGTTTCTTTATTCTTTTTTAATCAAAATTACAAACGTCTGAATTGAAATAACCGGAAATAACATTGTTAATAAAAATTAAATGTGCACTTTTTAAACACTTTTCCACCACATTTGACAGTATTCTCGTTAGCGACATCTTTGCTTTTGATGAAGTTAACGACATCCTCACTTTTGATGAGGTTAGCGCCACTGCAACCAGGTAATTCGTTTGAAAATCCTTGACAATTCTTTGTGCTGCTTGTTCCCATCAAAATTCTGTTACAAATTTCCTTCTTATTTTCAACTGATTCATCAATGTAGCCTTCTACAACCGAATTCGATTTCCAGCCACCATGTCTCTTCATCATAAGCGTGTTAGCTCCAGTGTTCGCCAAAAGAGTAGCACTTGATCTCCTAAAGCAATGACCAGTGTAAGATTCAGGTAATGGCAGCTTTAAAAATTCCGCTATCATTCGGGGCATCTTGTAAAATGTGTTAATTCCCACCACTTGCTTTGTACATTTTTCATTGCGATAACCCAAAAAGAAACTCTTGGTTGGTGTATTTGCAGGTCTTAAATCACTATATTTTTTGTATAAAGCCAACTTGCTAACTCCTATTTTCGTATTATCCACAATAGTAAACATACGCTTCTTATTCGTTTTTGTTTCGGGAACTTGTATTATCAGAATATTATCTCGATCTTCGATATCGTCAATTTTCATTTTGTGTAATTCATCCATTCTGCATCCTCCGCCGATTCCCATGACCAAGGCAACCTTTAGATAATTTACTTAATATTGAGTGAAACTACCATAATAAAAACACTTACCTTTATCAACAAGTAAATCTTATCAGGTGCATCCTCCAAAAATTTGTTAAAATGTTCCCTCTCTAACACATTTGATTTAATCGGTGTGTAGGTTGAGTATTCTCGCTTAAGGAAAGTCTTCAGACTCAAAAATCTAAAAAAATAAACGTTTTAATTATAATATTCAAAATAATCATTCTTCTTACTTTGATATGTCTACTTGTTCCTTGATCAGTAAGGTACTCTTCAACTTTGAATAACAACTCCACAATGTTGAAGCCTTATACTTTTTTACCTTTTCTGCGAAGTACGATAGCAGGACTTCTTCTGATACACCTTTTATGTTTCTGCTTTTCCTCCAGGCACAGAAAATATTGTATTCTTTTTCATACAACGATACAGATTTTCGCGGCAATAAATTTTCAATAACAGATCTGGCTTCTTTAATAATATCTTCAGGAACATACAATTCATCTTCATTAAGGAAAGATTGGGCCATTATTTCCTCAAAAATGAAACACTTTCACGACGCTTTCACGAAACTGCTTTTAACTTTGTTGATAAACAAATTATCTCGGTAACCGACTCCCATGCCAACAGCCCCCGCTTTGAGTTTCTAATGTTTAACATCCATTGTTGTTTTTCTGTTTTTGACGTTTTTTTGATTGTTGAATTTTTTTGACGTTTATAATTGTCATAATCAAAATAATTCAGTAATTCAATCGAAGTAATGGAGGATGGAATAAAATTTTGTATTGTACACGACGATAAAATTCACCATTATCTTCTCGAGCGTATTAGCCTCTCGGCTTACGCCTCGAGGCTTAAACCGCTCTCGAAGATAAAATAAAATTTTATCTAATCCCGTGGGATAAATGACACTTATCCCACTCATTTGAGTGGAATAAGGAACTTCATTACCGGACGCATTTCATTACTCCACTCAGTGGGATAAGTGAGCTTCATTACCCCACTCAGTGGGATAAGTAAGTCATTATTCCACTGAGTGGTGTAATGTGACTGGCGGAAATAAATAAGATTTACCTTTTTTTTTTAATTCGGGGCGGTCTTAGATAAAATTTTGTACATAACACGTGGGCTAAAGCATATTACAGGAAACTCGTGTGATTACAGATGAACTCGGGCTAACGCCCTCGTCATCTGCAATCTTCACACTCGAATCCTGTAATATTGCTTTTATCCCACTAATTGTGTAAATAACTGTTATCGTCTTGTATAATAAATAACTCTAGAAATACCCTCAGAAATAAAAATAACTGATTTCGAGTTCGAAGATCTAGACAATTACCACGCAATAAATTTCATAGAGAGTTCTCATTCCAAGCGGTTACAATTATTAGAATCCCAAATACTTCAGAATCATTTAAATAAAGAAGAATATGACCCAATTTTAAAAATTTGCCGAGAATTTAATGACATCTTCTATCTCGAAGACGATCAACTAACGCACACTAATGCCACAAAACATTCAATATCCTTGCTAACGCAAAAACCTGTATTCGTCAAACCTTATAGAATTCCTGAATTTCAAAAACCCATAGTCCGACAACAAATCGATCAAATGTTAAAAGATGACATTATAGAAAATAGTGTTTCTCCTTACAACGCACCAATATTAATTGTCCCTAAAAAACCCGACAATATGGGAAATAAAAGATGGCGTTTAGTTGTTGATTTTAGAAAATTAAACGACATAACTGAATCGGATGCTTATCCCCTACCAAACATTACCGAAATTCTGGAACAATTAGGTCATTCTAAATATTTTAGTGTTATCGATCTCGCGACAGGATTTCACCAAATTCTTTTGAGCAAGGATAGCAAACCATTTACTGCATTCACATTTGAAGGACGTTATCAATATAAAAGACTTCCTATGGGATTAAAAAATTCTCCCGCCACATTTCAAAGACTAATGAATCATGTTCTTACGGGACTCCAAGGAATAAAATGCCTTGTCTATTTAGACGACATAGTTATTTATGGTAGTTCCCTGAGAGATCACAATAATAAACTGATTGACGTGTTTAACCGGCTTAGACAGCATAATTTAAAATTACAACCGAGTAAATGTTCATTCTTAAGGAAAGAAATTACATACCTAGGTCATGTCATTTCGGAAGATGGGATTAAACCAGACCCCGATAAGATACAAGCGGTCAGGGATTACCCAACTCCAAAAAACAAAGACAACATCAGATCTTTCCTAGGTTTAGCATCATATTATAGAAAATTTATTCAAAATTTTTCACAAATAGCATATCCGATGAACAATCTTCTAAAAAATAATGTTGAGTTCAATTGGACATCTCTGTGTGACGAATCATTTGATAAATTAAAAGCTAAATTAATAAATCCCCCTATTTTGCAGTATCCCCATTTTAATCAAGAATTTATTCTAACAGCCGATGCAAGTCAACATGCAGTCGGTGCGGTCTTATCCCAGGGCATAATCGGTAAAGATTTACCTATCGGGTACGCATCGAGAACGTTGAGCAAAGCTGAAAAAAATTATTCAACCATCGAAAGGGAATTAGCCGCTATAGTCTACGGTGTTCAATATTTTAGGCCTTATCTATACGGAAAAAAATTTAAGATCGTGACTGATCACAAACCTTTGATTTATCTCTTTTCTATTTCAAATCCGTCGTCTCGTCTTATTAAATTTAGACTAAAATTAGAAGAGTACGAATTTGATATAATTCATAAGCCAGGTAAATTAAATACAAACGCAGATGCCCTCAGCAGAATTTACAAACTTAACGGTGAAAATAGTGAATCGTACGAACAATATTTAAAACACATCAAATCTAAAGTCATTATAAACTCGAATGTGCTCGAATCGGACGAAGCCATGGAGGACAGTTCCGATGATGTCAATCTTGTTTATTTTACGGACAAACATTTCGAATCAGAAGTAGAGTATCATAATAGTTGTCCCGAACTGAAAACACAAAATGTCAACATTTCAGACATCGCTTTTTTAAAATCTGACAATCGCTATTTTCTATATCTAATTACCAAAGAAACACATGCCCATAAATCATCATATGCAGACATTTTCCAAGGCTTGATCAATTTAAAAGAGTTTTCTTTCAAACATAGTATTGAAAAAATCGGTATATCGACTTCGAATTTGAAATTACATAAAATTAAATTTGAATCCATAAGAACCATGATTCGCTACATCTTCAAAGATACAAATATTCAAATAATAATTTTTCATAATAATACTAAAAAGGATCTAACTCGAAATGAAATTCAAGACATTTTAAAAGATTACCACGTAAATCCTCTTGGTGGTCATCAAGGTGTAAATCGGACTTTTAATCGCATAAAAGAACATTACAGGTGGCACAAAATGTACAAAGACATTAAGCATTTCATAAATTCATGTCAAACGTGTCAACAAAACAAAATTAGTCGGAAAACGAAAGCTCCAATGACCATAACTAGCACGTCATCCAAACCTTTTGAAAAAATATTTTTAGATGTTGTAGGTCCCCTTAATCCAACCGAAAATAATAATACATTCATACTGACTTTCATCGACGATCTCACAAAATTTTTCATAGCCATTCCCATTCCAAACCAAGAAGCCAATACTATAGCCAAGAATTTCACTACTGAAATTATTTGTAAATTTGGTATGCCACAAACCGTACTAACTGACCAAGGCACAAATTTCGAAAGCGCGATTTTCAGGGAAACGTGTAAACTTCTAAAAATAAAAAAAATTCACGGAACAAGTTTCCATCCCCAAACAAATGGCAGCCTCGAGAGGACACACCGAACATTAGCCGAATACCTAAGATCATTTATTAATCGGGATCGTGATAATTGGGACGAGTTCCTACCATTCGCAGCATTCACATATAACACAACACCTCATACATCTACAAAAATTACACCTTTCGAGCTATTATTTGGACATAAAGCTTCAATTCCTACATCATTAAAGGAAAATCCTGAAATCCATTACAATTATGATGATTATTATGCAGAATTAAAAGCAAGATTGCAACATTCACATCAAATTGCGCGAGAAACTATAATCAGGGAGAAAGAAAAATCAAAAACCAGATATGATTCCAACGTAAATCAACAAAATTTCTCACCTGGCGATAAGGTTTGGTTAACCAATGATGCAAAGGCACCAGGAAAATCAAAAAAATTAGAACCACGTTTTAAAGGTCCCTTCACAGTACTTTCAAAAGATTCAGATGTTAACTACACCATATTAGTCAACAACAAAAAGCCTACTACAGTCCACGTAAACCGTCTAAAGAAATGTTCCTAAAAAAAAAAAAAAAAAAAAAAAAAAAACCTTTTACCCATGTAATTTTGTTATTATGTACCTTACTTACCATAATCTTGTAAAAAAAAAAAAAACGTCTATATTAACACTGTTTATAGAATAGAATAAGTAGGTACCGATGAATCATTGTTATTCCAATTAGGTAGATATTTAAGTCATATTATTCAATTAATTATTGATACATGTAATCTTACTTAGGTATAGTTATTGATATTATTATGTATGTATGTATTAGATTAAAAAAATTTGTACCATTGAAAAAAAAAAGAAGTAATTGTGTTAATTTTATATTCGATATTATATGTACAGTGGCGAGCACGGAATTTCGCACACATTGGACATTTCACTGACTTAATTTTATTAAAATGAGATACTGGCGGCAGTTTCGTGACAGTTTAGGTGAAACATCAGTCATGATCACATATATCATGCGTATCCCACCTCATTATTGATTATAATGACAATAAAGCTTAGACTAGATAGTTTTTTTTTAATGACGTACAAATTGGCGTGCGAAATTCCGTGCTCCCCACTGTACCGTATGTTTCAAAAAATTTCTGGTCAAGTAGGTTCTGAAAAACAAAAGCATTAAAAACGTATGGCGTAACTTGAATAATCCAGGCGTAAATGTGATTATCACAATAATTGTTTTGAACGAACTGTCATAAAATGACAATTTTGGGGAAAGTTTGCAAACGGTTCTTTTCCTACGATTCTAGGAGAATTGGCGCCATAATTCGACGGACGGGACCGCGCAGTTCTATCCCGTCCACCGCCGTTTGTCTTCGTCCTCGAATTGTCGTATACCGTACGTAGAGGGGTAGAAGATTAAAGTTAGGTTAGGTACCCAAATCAGAAATCAACAAATAAATCCGCGCAATATGTGTAAACAAGCAATGTAATAACAATAAATAAATAAACAACAATTAACAATAATGTGGTTTAAATTATTCTAGAGCAACTGTTGAAAGTGGTAGCCTTGAGCTTCGATGCACATTGTTACACGTCTCTTCATGTTCTCAAAAACACGAACCATTGTCTCAGGAGTAACTCGCTCGCATTCTTCCCTAATTCTGATTTTTAAATCATCGATTGTATGGACAGGTTCCTTGAAAATGGTGTTCTTTAAGTGGGGAAACAGGTAATAATCGAGCGGCGTAAGATCTGGCGATCTTGCAGGCCAAAGATCTCGACTGATCAACCTATCGCCAAAAAATTGCCGCAAATAACGAAGAGTCTCCCGTGCTGTATGGGCTGTAGCCCCGTCTTGTTGAAAGTACCCATGAGTCAATTCATCATCGTGGAGTTGATTAATGAAAACATCAAGAATGTTGTTCCGGTACCTTTCAGCTGTTACTGAATCTTCAAAAAAGATGGGTCCAATCAATCTTCGTCGGGACATACCAACCCATACTCCAATTTTCAGAGGATGCAGTGGTGTTTCACGAAAGAAATGTGGGTTATCTGCACTCCACATTCTCATAGTTTGGGAGTTTATGAAGCCAGTTAGATGAAACCATGCTTCGTCTGTGTAGAAGGTAAGGTCAAGAGTCTCATCATTATTTATAAAATTGTTAAACCAATTGCAATAAGCAACCCTTTGATTATAATCAGGTGGCAGCAGTTCTTGGTAAACCTGGACTTTGTAGGGGTACAAGCCAAGATCCTTTCGAACAATCCTCTGACAGGTTGACACTGATAGCTCAGTCTGCTGCGACAGTCGTCGGAGAGATAATTGGGGTTCGTCTTCCATTCGGTGTTGAACATTCTGAATATTTTCTTCAGTACGAACCTTAGGTCGACTACTTCCAGGCTTCCGCAGAACACTGCCACTGTCTCGAAATGTGCGAACTGTGTACCTCAAGGTCTCGGAAAATTGTTCATAAAGAACAGCAACATTTGGAAATTTTTCGGTAAATTCTTGAAAAGCCGGTGCCATTTGGTATACCCACGTTCCATTTTCATCTTGCTGGCCATTGCGGAAGTAACATTCAATCATAAAAATCTTTTGTTCTGGAGTAAAAACCATTTTCAGAGATTGAATTTTGCGAACAAAATTATAATGGCGATTAATGCCGTTTTTGACAGTTCAATTATTATTTGACAAGCTAAGCCATACGTTTTTAATGCTTTTGTTTTTCATGACCTACTTGACCAGAAATTTTTTGAAACATACGGTATATGTATTTAGATTAAAATTTGTACCATTGCACAAATTTTTCAAATGTGAGGGGAGGTGTTATGATGTACTGCTAGCCAACACCCTCCTTTTAGCAGGTAGTTTATTTTAGCAGGTAGTTTAGGGATTATTTAAGAGGACGCCACCCCGGTGGTCGAGACAGTTCGTCTTATCGTTTTCTCAAAACTAGTCACAAACGTTGTAATTTTTAATTGTAAATAAATAGATTAAGGACGACCTCTAGTATTATTACACATTCGACGACAGACAGTCCGAAGAAAGTGTAGCGAAGTACCGTAAAAATCGGGCTACACAACAACGGTGTGATCAAGAATGACTGAGTCTGTCGGTAACAATGAAATTTGGCAAATTTGAAATTTACCCTCAAAGGTTCATTTTTATAAGAGCATAAACATAACCAGCATAACCAAAAATGTTTTTAATATCGTCTCAAGTTAAAAAAAATTCAGCCAGTGCGAATTACGAGACAAAAAAAAAACAGTACTTTTCAATTGTTTCATTGTTAACAATTTAAGCAGTAAAAAAACGTAACAGTGCTTTTGAATTCAACAATGCCGAAATGGACAACAAAACTAAAAAATTATAATCAAAGTTCGCGCAGGGCAAGCAACAACATCATATGCCTAAGATTACTACTGGCGGGAATTAATTTGCAAGGCTGCAATAGTTTCCTAAATAACGTGAAACAATTGAGATGGAAAATTTAGTATTTTTCACTGTGTTGTTTTGGAACTCGTAATGTAATAGTACCTATGGTGTTTACTTGCATGTCACTATTTACAAAACATAATTACAGAGCAAAAAATAAAATTATTTGACCTTGAAATGTTCAACCCAACGTGAATAATGTATATTTATTTAATTATGAAAATAAACTGATTTATAATTTCAGAATGTTTATTTTCCTACTTATAAAGGAGAACGCACACTTTATATGTAATTCTAAAGACCACTCAAATGGGGATATTTTGATATCAATCGACGCGTCTTGAAGTGACAAATATTTGATACCATTGCGCCAAAACGCTAACTCTATAAATAAAGCCGCAATCTATAATTGAAAATCAAAAACTTCCATTTACTTTGTATGAGTGTGAAAGAGAGCGGTAGATACCCTTTTCGGGTTAGTTTTGGGGACTCCATAAATAAAGATAGTTATTTACGGGGGCAATTGACTTCTTAAGAGGGTTCACAGTAGGATGTATAATTGCAAAGATGACACTGAACCAGTACAATGCCTTTAAAAGGGAATAGCCGAATCCGTAATCCTCCATAAACTACAAATGACAGTTTTATGAAGTGTTCTGACAGAAATCAGTTGGAAAATATTTCAAGTTTTATCGATTTTGTCGCTTTATTAATCGAGTTACACATTTGGCGCAATAATATCAAATATTCGTCATTTCAAGACGCGTCGATTGATATCAAAATATCCCCATTTGAGTGGTCTTTAGAATTACATATAAAGTGTGCGTTCTCCTTTAAATCATATTCTGGGGAATCCGACGGAAATTTCGCAAAGCGGTTCGGGATTTAGAAACAGAGCAGAGGGTAGCAGGTAGTCTCCTTTGGGCGAAGTGCTCCTCTTCACCCTATGAGGTAACAAATACTAATCCCCTCATTATTAGCACTGCATGGTAGTGCCCGTCGTAAAACGGTCAGCAGGTGTTGTACGGTTGGTTGTATAGTTACGAAATAGATATTTTCGTTGGGTGATGGGCACCCTTAATTTTGCCCAATCTTCCGAAATAAGTTCTTCACAATATCTACAAAAATGTTGGCAAATTTCAGGAGTACATTTCAAAATAGACTCAAGTCATAAATTCACAACTCTATCGCGAAGTATAATAGGTCTTACAAAACCCCTGTGCCATTTCAATTGGGTCGTTGTTTCTTCACTATCCGTGCTACATATTCATCTTGTACGCACCTACGATTCAATTTATACACAAAAAGAACTTGACTTCATTGTAACTTACTGAAAATATGTTCTGTAGTCTAATACAAACACTATCAATACGTTTTAAAGTCGCTTAATTATGATTACGGTAAATTCGGCAACATGTTGTAATACCCCAATTTGAACTCAAATTGCCGCCATCACAACAACGGAAGTAACTAGGAGGAAAGGAAGACGAGAGATGATCGGGAAGATCCGGAAGCGGGGGAGTGGGACGATGTTTTTTTATGAGGGTTGACACTAAAAAGCACCGGTACCTCCGGATTGCCAATGCAACTTTTGGGGAGGGGAATTGAAATTTGAAAAGTCACTAAATCAGAATTTGGTAAACCTGAGTTACGCTCTTCGCGCCTTTATCCATGTTTCGAAATTCGTTCTGATTTCTGAATCTGGCTAACTTTTAAACTTTTAAAAATCTGTTCGTTAGAACAAAATACCGTATTTTGTGTATTGTTTATAATCAAATATTCATCTTAAATATTTTTGAAGCCTTAGGTTTAAGCAGGTATGGATTTATCGCAGGGTTCCACATCTCAAAAACAAACTCCAGAAAATGTCGATGGGAGAAGATGTCCACGGTGTGGCAAACGGTTTGCTACAATTTCATCGATGAATAGGCACGTTAGAATGATCCACCAGGAAGCAGCAGCTATGGAAAAAAAAAATCACGTGTTATGTCCAAGTGTAGATTGTAGGGAACTTATGTTCCAGACTTTCAATGATTTAAGCAAGCACATCGAAGAGTTTCACAAGGTATGCTTACAAAAGTTAGTGTTTTCTTTTTCCAGCCAGCAACAATATGAAGAGTGGGTGAAATTGGAGAAGATTGACAGCAATTATGCATTGATCAGGACAAGACATGAACAAAATTACAAACAAAAGGAGTACAGCTGCAACAGAAGTGATACGAAAGGTATTGTTGATTTTATTGCAGAATTCTTTGAGGAAAACTTCGAGAGCAAGGAAAATGATACACAGATTCTCAAAAACGTTAACCGTCACATTTATTTATGTAAACAACTAAACAAAACTACATTCTCTCTATGGCTACTCAGTATTAGAATCTAGACTACTAAATTGTCTCCCTGTAACACGCGCAAAACAATTATTTTAACACTCTCACCGTTTCAGCGTGTTAAGTAGGGTATTCGATTACATTCATACTAGAACATAAACGCTTGAATTTTTCTTTTGTCAAGGCTTTCGTAAAAATGTCAGCCTTTTGTAGTTCTGAAGAAACGTACTCGACTTTTATTAATTTAGGAATTGCTTTGCTACGACTTTAAAAAAAAAGGAGTGGTGCAACGTAAACTTTAATTGAGAAACACTTAAACATTATGCATGCTTAGGTATTCATTGCTTAAATTGAAAACGGTGCAAACGGCCATAAATGTTTTATTTATTTTTTATTTATATTTATTTTACTATGACTAAATATGTATTTTGTTTATCTTTACTTTTACATTTTTATCTACACCACTGTATTCGTTTCTTTGAATGTTACACAATTTTCGGTTTTTACGTAAACAGTAGCAATCCAAAATCCAAATTGCATAAAATGCGCTTCGATCTAGATCTCTCATTCGGCAGCATGAAGAAAAACATAAATTGGGAACTTCTGTACCCGATATGTGGAGCCCTTGTGATGCTAATGTTGCGCAATGTTTGCCGAAAGTCAGCTCCAACAATTTCACAATTCCGAAATAATTTTTTTCTGATTCAAGGTACATTTTTACGAAGATCGGACTCCGGCTGGGTCTGAAGCAGATCGAAGTGAAGAAAGCCCCTCACGATGCGGTCCTGGAGAAGGCTTACTCGATTTCGAAAAAGTGGAAGCTCGATCGGGTACTTTTCCAAATGTCTCTTGGCCGATTTTGATCGCTTTGTTACAGGTCCGCGGCTTGGCCAAGCAACTCGACGTGTCAGAGAAAGAAGTCGAGAGTTGGCTCGAATTGAGGAACGCTCAAGACAGACCAAGTGTTTTGATCAAGTTTTCCGGAAGTTTCTGGGCGTGTTGTTACTACACTCTGGCTTGGACTGCCGCTGCTTTGATCGTGTGGGACAAACCCTGGTTCTGGAATGTCAAGCAGTGCTGGTCGGCGCCGTCTTGTTCACTTTTTCTTCATTAATTCGCGACTTTCAGGATGAATATTCCGGATCAAACGGTCACGAGGGATGTTTGGTGGCACCTCATGATCACTTTGTCTTTCTACATGTCTGAACTGATGGGTTTGTTCTTCGACGTAAAGAGGAAAGACTTCTGGTCAATGTTCATCCATCACGTGGTTTCCATCGTCCTATTTTTCTTCGCTTGGAAGAGTAATCTCTACCGGATGTTTATGGTGGCACTCGTTCTCCTCGACTGCAGCGAAATCCTCCTCGAGGTTTTATTTTCTACAGAAGTTATAAAAATCTTACCGTCCGTCGTGTTGCAGCTGTCCAAAATTATGGTTTACTTAGGTCACGACAGGATCTCGTTTGTGACTTTCTTCACATTTCTATTTGTGTGGGTAGTGACCAGATTAGGATATTACCCCTTTTGGCTATTAAAAAGGTAAACGCTCAAAATACTTTATTCGTAAATAATGATATCATCCATTTCAGTTATGTACAAGATGCTCCAAGTGTTTTACCATTCGCTCGAGACCTTTCTCTCTATCATATCATTCTTACTATGAACTTGATCGTAGTAATTCTTAACTGCATTTGGACATTTTTCCTACTTAAGATTGCAAGAAATGTTTTATTCACTGACAAACTTTACCGTGACTTAGGAGACGACAGCGACGACATTTTGTAATTTTCATACAAACCAAAATGGTACCAGCGCCTAGACTATGACTTTATACATTTTTTAGTATACTGTGGTGGTAATAGGTGTTTACTGCCTTGACGACGAGTCCGGTAGACACATGTTTATAGTCTATTTTTTTTTAGACTAGACCGTTTTACTTTACACGGCGGCCGGTAGGAAATGTTAAATAATTTGTCAGATTTATTGGTATTTATTTATATAAAAGTTGAATGCACAATCTTCTATATATATAAAACTGAATGTCTGTTTGTATATTTTGTATGCAAATCTACAGTTTTACTCCGATCTTGATGAAATTTTGTACACTTGATCTTCAAAACAAGAAGAAAATTACTGTCTACTTTAATTTTGCAAAAAGCAACCCCTACTACCATTTTCAACCCTGTTAAGAAAAAAAGACAATTTTTTCGAGTTGGAAATACCCACACCTACGCCGCTTAACACCTATTTCATCCTCTGAGTATATCGTCACCTTCGCCGCTTGACACCCACAAAAAGCAACCCCTATGATCATTTTTATGCCTGTTAAGCACAAAAAAAGTTTTTTCGAGTTGCAAATCGCGTTTGCATGATATGTTCAGGTGTCATAGTTACATTTGGTTGTTTATAAAAGTAGCAATTTCGCAAAATTTGTTTGAATGATTGTGTTTTACCGGAAGATGTCTTAAATGAAGCAGAACAAGCTTCAAATAGCTTAATACCGGAAAAATCAAAAGGTAGGTATCTGAAATCAAACGAGACAATCAAACAATAGGAGGATCTAAATAAGGTTACAACTGAAAATAAAAGTGTTATGTTGACGTATTTTCATGAATTGGTAAGTGATCATAGTGTTAGTTTCTTATCGTATTGATCTTTTTGTTTATATAGTCGAAGAAAAAAGTAGTATACAGTAAAGTTTTAATTATTCATCGTAAAAAGACAAACTTCATATTGAAATTACTGCGTTTATCACAATACATGAAAGTAGAAACATAATTTTAAAACATTCTGAAATTTGCGGGCGAAGCCGCGGGTATTACATAAAAAAGTAGATAGCTCCATGGACGAGAACTACAGAGATATAGCTCTGATGGATATTGTATCACACCTTTCCACTCTTCGTCAAACCATGATTTCCATATTTTTATTTTTCCTTCGTTAAGCATTGCACCCCTTCTCTAATTATTGTTTCAGAGCCTTCCCAAATTTTTTCTATGTTTTTTCCGATATCCTCATTTAACTTCTTATTTATTGTCTCCTGCAATTCTTTTCTTATCTTTTCCTCTTTTAATTTTTTCGTTTCATTTACATCCGTTACGTACAATGGCGGACAAAAAATTTCGTCCACAACTGTCATTCCCCTCACATATACTGTAAAGCAGCCTTTAGGATCGAATAACCTCACTTTACATGTTGACATCTGTCAATCAAATTGTGTCTATGTTCTCATGAATGACAGAAATAAATTTTAAATCTTAATTTTCAAACGTCAATCATAATGACAATAAAGGTTAAACTACACCCAATTTCTGTGAAATGACAGGAAAAGGATGGATGAAATTTTTTTGGTCGGAATAGTAGGTATCTGCTTCGTTAATTAGTATTTTGGATTATTTTCTAATAAACACAAATTAAACATATCATTTCTTGTTTGAAGAAAGAATTATTCGCTCAGATAACAGCTTAATCGCTTTGGGTGGAGTAGTCTACACACAATTTCCATTACTCCTCGATGTTTCCAAAGACGATAAACCACATTTTTCTACTTGGTCCTTGAGTGTGGTCGACGCGCACTTACTTTTTTAAAGATCTTGAACCACCAGTCAGTACTGTGCGTGGTTGAGTAGATCTGCCAGTTATGGAACCCAAGGTAGTACTGGAAGGGCCCCCCGACGAATCGGGAATTCCCCTGGAATCTCCCGTTAAACTACTTCTACAAGCTTGCAACACCTACCACGACAACACAGCACTGGTAAGACAATCTTCTGTACAACCGCTCTAGGAGCACCGTTAAATTTTAGATCGACATAAGGTCCGGTGAATCACTGACTCACGGTCAGTTGTGCCAACTGGCGAAAAATCTAGCCGCGAGTCTTCGACGTTTGGGCGTCAAAAAAGACGACATCGTCGGAGTCGTGTCCGAAAACTCGCACAAATTCGTGGTGGCCTATCTGGCGGGGTTGTTCTTGGCGGCTCCTTTGCACCTGATCAATGTGGGCATCACGGAGTGTTGGTTTTGTTGCGTTCGTGGTGACCCTCTCTAATTGGTTCAATTTCAGACGAGTTACGACATATGTTCGCGTTGTCCAAACCGACTGTCGTGTTTTGTACCGACAAATCTCAAAAGAATGTTCTGGAGGTGGTGAAGGAGTTCACTTTTGTCAAGGCGGTTGTTTCCTTTGATGCCGTCGAGCAAAAAAATGAGATTTTGGCATATTCGGATCTGATCAAAAACTCGGTATCTTTCCGAGTTGAAGAAGATGTAGATTTGGAAAATCAAGTCGCCTTGATTTTGAATTCTTCTGGAACAACTGGTTTGCCGAAAGGTGTGATGTTCACGTACAAGATGTTGCGAACAAATTTGATTCATGCTAGGTGAGGGAAGCGTTGGAGATAGGTCGAGATATCATTTGAATCGTTCCAGAGATCCCGATTTGTTCTACATGAAACAGAAAGAAGTCGTCAGTGTAGTTGTCCCGATGCTTCATGTTTATGGAGTGGTGATCATGAACGCCGCCCTCTTCTCGGGCGCCACCCTCGCTATTTTTGACCACTTCAAGCCGACGATTTTTTTGCAAACCATCCAGAAATATAAAATGGAACAGCTGATGTTGGTACCGACCTTGATCAATTTTATAGCAACCAGTCCTCTGGTCGACCAGTACGATTTGTCTTCGGTGAAGCAGGTGTGGAGTGCGGGGTCCGCACTTTTCGAAGAGGACTCAAAAATCGTGTGGAGCCGGTGAGTCCGCATTTGTTGTAATAAATCTGAATTGTCAGTATTGTCACTTAATCTGTCACTTGTCACATCAAACCTTGCTTGTCATGTTAGTTGGTTACACTGCTCAGTGCTCGACTCATTTAAACATGACGTGTCAAATTGACATCTGTCATTCTTCAGATTCAATTTACAAAAATTGCACGTGATCTACGGAATGACAGAAACGGCATTATCCGTCCACACTTCCGACAACCGGAAAGGGGGCTGCGGTCGAGTCACTTGCGGCTACCGCGTCAAGGTGGTGGATCGCGAAACGGGCTTGACCCTGCCGCCTCAGCACCGCGGGGAGATCTGCATCGGCGGAGCCGTCACCAAAGGCTACCTGAACGACCCCCAGAAGACGGAAGAGACCATCGACGCGGAGGGATTCGTCCACACCGGAGACATCGGCTACTACGACCGCGCCGGCACCATCTACGTCGTGGCCAGGAGCAAGGAGATCATCAAGTACAAGTCGTTCCTAGTGTCTCCGGTCGAGCTCGAGAACATCCTCGTCAAGCATCCGCAGATTGAAGACGTCGCGGTGGTCGGTAAAGCAGATCGCAGGTTCGGTGAGGTTCCGGTAGGTTTCATCGTGAAGAGAGAGGGGGCCACTTTGACGGAGGGACAAGTCTGCGAGTTTCTCGCCAAGTTCGTCAGCGACGAGAAGAGGCTTCACGGCGGAGTCAGGTTCGTCGACGTCATCCCTAGAATCAATCTGGGGAAAATATCACGTCGGGAGTTGACCAAACGGGTACAGTAACTACAAGAAACAAGAGGAGTTTAAACAAAACTCATTGATAGAACAAGGTGAAGGTTTTCAAGGAAAGGGGAATTATGCAACACAAAATACATAATAAACAATTAATATTTAATACCGGAAGTTGGCATCCACAAGTAAATGGTACGCCTAGTCATTTGTCAAAAAGTTGTCTCTTGATTAGCTTTCTAGGTTAGGATTCTAGAAATAAATAATGACAATTTGATTTATTTTGACTTTTGAACGTCATATTTAAGTGCACCAACATAAAATTGTAAATGTGTTGCCAACCGAACAATAATAATTTCAGTCATTAAAAGTAGTAACCATAGAAAGAGTTAAATTTCAAACAGACTTACAATGGTCGGGAATAAAAACTATACTTAGGCCAACCAACAGATATATGTAGTAACGAGGCCTCCGTGAATATACAGGCCGCGACCAACAAATAGTCACGTCACGAATTCGGTCCTAACTTATAATACCCAATATAAAGACAATTATGTATTTCAATGAGAAAAACTGAATATTGTTTGAAGAAAAATAATTATTATGATAAAAAACAATAAAGAGGGTTTTCCACATCACCTTAGTACATAATACATGCGTTGGCTCTTGTGGAGGCCTCGCCAACAGCCCTATCTCTATGTGTTTTATACGTATAACTCTTAAATTTAAGTAATTTTCTTTTTGATGGATCCTTATTTTGGGTGCTAATTTGGTCGTTGATTAATTTTGAATAATTATTAAGAAATATATTGGCAAGGATATGACTATTTTTTATCAATATCGACTTCAATGTTTTGTTACATAAAATACATTTGTCATTAATTTCTTCTACATATTTTTCCAATTTTAACATTGTCAACTCCCGTAAAATGATCCTTTGTTTACCGCTTCTTAGAAATTCAGTTTCATATTTATCAGAAATAAGCTCACTAAATACCTATCTGATGTGCCTTAATAAAAGTTTCAAAGAATAATTTAGGGGGTTGTTTTTTTAGAACATCTCTTGTTAAATTTTTTAAATTTTCACCAACATTTGCAGAGTCATTTTCACCATAGTTGGTAAAAATTATAACAAAATCTGAATTGGTGGTAATGTATGTTAAACAATTTTCACAACCGTTAACAAATGTAATTAGTGAATGTGCACAGTATGCGGCAATATAGAACAAACATGACAATATAGCAGAATTTGGGGATGTATCAAATGAATTCTTTTATATATCTGAAAAGAAAGAAATGGGTAATTGTTCACTTTAACTACTTCTGGAATTTTCGCGTTTTTTCTGGCTAGACAGCCTCAGGGCGTCCTCCTAGATCGTGTCCCACCATTCAAACCTTGTGCAAATGCCTTTTTTTTCTCTCTTGTTGTTTTTCAAGGTCGCGTCAAGGTCGCGCCAAGTCTTAGTATAACTAAAGGGTAAGGAAAATTTTCATTTGCACAAGGTTTGAGTGGTGGGAAACGATGTAGGAGGACGTCCTGAGGCTGTCTAGCCAGAAAAAACGCGAAAATTCCAGAAGTAGTTAAAGTGAACAATTACCAAGAAATGTTTTCAGATAACCGAAAAAGACCATTATCATTTTTATTTCTGTCATCCACTGAAAAGTCTTTTAAAGAAAATGTTCCAAATTTCGCGGACTTTAATTTAAGAAAGCTTAAAAGTCTTAATTATTGTTGGTCTTTTTCTTGCCACCTCTAATAGGGATCCATCGTTTCTTGTCATTTTATCGACTCTTAGAACCGATGAGTGCGAAATGTTTGACACAGACTGCTCAATGTTTTGTTGGATTAAATGACTCCCTATTTCTTCATCTTTTGGAAAAGAAAAGACGGTCACATACATATTAGTACTGTCGTAATTGCTTGAACAATAAATTTCAGGCATATTTAATGCAAGGAAAAAGACTCACCCAGGTAAATATTTAGTCAAATTTTTAGCACTTTTGATAAAATGATGTTTATTATTATATCCTAAAGGGCACCAACCAAAAGTTTATTTTATACCTAACTAGTAATATATAGCTTTCACTTTTTTCATTTATTGAAAAACACAAATTTTACGATACACTTCAAACACAGCCAGCGGCCATATATTAGCTGACGCCGCTGACGCCAACAGCATCAATCAATCACTTGAAATGAATTAACGTTTTTCACTGATTTCAAGAGTTGTCTTCAACATAAATTTGATAAATATAAAAAGACTACCACCTTTAATTTATCACTTTTACTTTCTTGAAGTTTTTTTGACACTTTTTACAAAGAAAACTTGCGAAAACGGGACTATTTACACGCCGCGATAAACGAACAAATAGACTGTTTTGAGCTCCCGCTCGACGCATCGCATGGACGCGAGACTGAAGGTCTGACGTCAGATCACGTGACACAAGCTTTGTTCGCGGCCTCTATCTACCACGAAGGTTACGGTAGTAATAAAAAAAGGGGGATGTGGGATGTGGCCTAGTTGCGTAGAACGATATACGCCCAAGCCTGTTTTACAATGAAGCAGGTTCTTTGCCATTTGTCATTCTTGTAAGTCTTGAAAAAAAAAATGTTTGTAATACAAATCGAAAAATGCCAAGGAAAACACAAACATAAACACGTGGTCAAACTCCCGAAGCGAGGTTAAAACGAATGAGATGCCGGATGCCGTCAAGTAATTTTTGTGGATGTACATCAGGCTTTCGAAAATCTGCGCACGTTTTGGATTGGAAACTGCTATTTAAAATACGCGGGCACTAGGGGGCGGTTTTATTACTATATCTGTTGGTTGGCCCAAGTATAGCCATCACTTTTCTGTCACGTCAAAATCCAAATGCTTTAATGACACTGACATTTAAATGATGGCTAACTTTTTTTGCCGGCCACTGTACATTAGCGAAAAAACATTGTCCTATACTTAGTGGATTCCAAAAACATCCGTGCTGTCAAGTGTCACAATTTGTGAAAATTTATTATTCGCAATGTACCCGCTGAAAGTTGAAACACAACTTTTGGTTGAAAATGTACATTGGGAGCATAAAAAGTGGGACATCAAATTTCTGTCAGTTTTGAAAAAATCGATGTACTGTCGCGAGCAATAAATTTTAGTCGTCAATGTCATTTCAAAATTTGGTTAGATTGTCACAAATTTAAAAAATGTCCCTGCCTGATTATGCCCACGTTAACAAAGTGTCAAAAAATTGAGACAAAAAATGACAATTAATGCCATACAACATGATAATAGGTTATGATATTTACGACTGTTTTACAATGGAACATTTTCGATTGCGTCAAAGAATGACCTTGACGACCAAAATTTATTGCTCCCGACTGTAGCTTTATTGCCATTTTTTTACACTATTCTAGCTGACAGTTATTTATTTTATACTCCTATTTTCCTTTTCCAAATGCCCTCTTCGTTTGATAAAGGTAGATTTTGATTCGGACAACGTCAATCAATTCAAAATAGGGTTAGGATTAGATAAGGGATATTTCACATTAAGAGTCAATATAATGAGGTTGATGTCCTACTTTTTTTGCCCGCAATAGTACCATGCAAGGAGGTTAAAGTAACTTTAACCTCCTTGGTACCATGTTTTATTTTTTGTAAGGTTATGTAGGTATGATTTGAATGTTTCTGTCAAATTTCGGTCAGATCAAAATTTATTTTGGCTGTTGTTGGGTTGTTTAAATTTAAAAAAGACATGCAACATTTCATAGAAAGACCAGAAAATTTCATTAGAACAGTCAGTTGCTTGCTTTCTCGGGCTTTAAAAGTACTGTTCTCTTTTGTTTCTCCATTTTTTTTCGAATTGTTGACAAATTGGCGGGGTTTGTACTGCTCCAGGTGGATCAACCAAGTACATTGAAAAGTACCTACTAGAACAGCTTTGTCCTATAATAATCAGTGTGACAACTTGACGGAACGTTGACAATTCGGATGTTTTTGGAATTCACAATACTTTTTTCTGTACTTTTTCTAGTATAATACCTTTTTAGTTGGTAACCTTAGAGACTAAAGTCTATTTTTTCCTGGTAGGCGCGTGCGTGCGCATCTCCGAAAGGTAGAATCACATAGCTAAGATTTTTAGCAGGATGCAGGAATTGTTAGTATTTTTGGTTGCATATTATCTAGGGGATCAGTATTTGTGGTTGCATATTAAAACTCATGTTTATGATTTAATTTTTGTATAATTTGTAAAATGTAAACAAAAAAGTTTATGAATAAACTCGTGGAAAAATTGATAACAAATATCATATTATGTACAACATTTTTTATTTTTATTTTATACATACAGGAGTTAAATTGGGTACAAAACAACTCGATACTTTTGGATTCAATCGTTAATTAAAAAAAAAATAAAATAAAATAATCATCACCGCACATTTCACCTAAAAAAAATTAGAGTGACATCGACAAAAATTGACAGTTCACATGAAAGCGGCAAAAATTTCATAACATGGACATGGCCTGCTTCGACTACAATCATTTATAACAATCATGTATCTTGCAAGAGAAAAGGAAAAGGCTTAATTTTATACATATAGGCAGTGATTCTACCTGATGGACTTTTGCTATTCGAATTCAAAAGCAGCAAAGATTATCATGAAGAAATGAAATGTTTGGAATTTCTTCATTGTTTTGCACTTCCCTGTACACAGCATCAATTGTAGGAATTCTGTTTGCAGAGAAAAATGAGTGCACTGTTTTTCGAATGAGATATTTTTGATGTTCATCCAATTGAATCATACATCAGGTTTCTTCGGTGCCTGTAATTGCCCACACTTCTTTTCTTCCGCCAAGTATCGTTGAATGGTTCTAAATCCACAACCTTCAACACATAGTAATTAAGCTGATACAACAAAAAAAAAATTGGAAATCAATACCATCATAATCTGCATTTTTTTCCATTTGAGCCGTCTTGGTTAACTCGGCAAAATCCTTGGAGATCTCACGAAATACTTTAACGATCATTTCTTTCTCGGCTTGTGAGAAATTTGCTATAAATATGCATTAATAAAAAACTGTTACTTGCTGTTAGCATAAATCCAACTTACGCCGTTTATTTAGTGATCGAAATTGAGACATCTTGACATATACAAATTTCTTAACCTCTAAGAACTAAGCATAGACTAAAGATATATATACTGATAAACTAAGAACTGTTTTTTTAATAAATAAACGGACACAACACAAAACACGATGAAACAAAAATGGTAGCTTGGATTGACAGTACAGAACACTGCAATATTGCACATTTCTCTAGTGTAAGTAGAAAAATAAAGTAACCAATAGGAAAGTCGCATTTCGTTGCAGGATTTTGTAAATGCGCACGCACGCGCCTACCAGGAAAAAATAGACTATAAGGTTCTCGATAATTAATAAGGTAACGACAACGGTTGCGACGAATATTTCCATCTCACTTAATTTGGCGTAATGTTAAGTTAATCTGTTTGACACGTAAAATTTCGAGCCACAAAAACCCTAAAAATAATGCCCTTCTATCTTTGTCACACTCACGGCATTTATCGATAATGTCCTCTCTTTTAATTTGGAGTCTCAAAAATAAACAATGTGTTGTCGCTACCTTTTATTTATCATCATTTATCATCGAGAACCTTATTAGAGGTGGATCACAACACAGTGACCTTTACTTCTGTTGTTTATCATTGTTGTGATAACTTCTTACTATCCTGTTCCAGCCAATCGTGACGCATAAATTATATCTTCCAGAAATAACCAATTACTCCCCTCTTTTTCAAGCACAGTTACAGCATGTTCCGCCTCTGAAGTCTTAGACCAATTATAACGCGAGGCGGTTCTTTGGCAGCACGTAGCTACATTTCTTACCTTCTTTTTTGGATACTTGCCTAACGGCCGGTTTCATAATGTATTTTAAAAGCGGTTTTAAATTTAAAACTACCTTTAACTAAAAATTGTGTTTCATATTCATTAAAGGTGTCTTTAACTCCTTAAAACCCCCTTTAACTTTAAAAGCTCGTTGTCGGCCTTTTATCTCGTTAAAGGTGGATTTAAATGGGGAACATAACCTCAATTACATGACAAGAGACATTTTGCTAGTACACTGCAACAAATTGCTGCTTTTTTGTGAATTAGTAGGTACCCAATAATTCAATTGATTATAAATTAACATTTCGGAAACTTATAGCCTATAATACAGGGTCTCCCAGAACTGGCGGACCAAAATAATACGGTGAAACATTATCTTCTGGGAATAACAGGAAAAATATTTAAAAAAATCCACCCTCATTGGATTTTAAAAGAAGAACGTTTTTAATTGACCAATCGCGTGTAGATATAAAATTACCTTAAAAAATTATATTGGTAACTATCGAAACAAATTTGATTGTTGCAAAGCAGTGGCGGCTTCTCAATGGAGGCAGGGGAGGCCGGGCCTCCCTAAATATTGTAGAAGTACAAATTACAAAATAAAAAATAATACAATAAAATATAAATAAAATCAATATACATGATACATGTAATAACGAAAATAATAAAATATACCTACATACAAATATAAGAATATAGCACTTTTTTGTTAGCTCGTTGATTATTATTAAGGAATTATGTAATTAATAAATTAATGAATGGTAAAATCAGCTGGGTCTAAAAATGAATGTGCACGACTGCACGCCACCTCGCCACCCGCAAACGGAGGCCGAGAGGCCGAGAGCACTCGGGCCGCTGGGCCGCTCCAGCTTATTGCACGTGTTTACTTCAAATTTGGCCTTGAACGGACGGTTCTGTGTTAACAACCAACAGAAAATTAAGAACTGTTAGCGTCATCGGCGGCCGGCCTCAAGCCAATCAGAAAACACCCCGCGCTGAAATTAAACATTAACGGTAAAGTGCACGCTTCCCTACGCATTTCGCTGAGTTGAAACAATTGTGTGTTTGCTTGCTATCTCGAAGGTGGGGTAAGCGGTTAAGATTTAATTTTGCAATTCGATAATTTCAAAAATGGAAGTGACAGCAATAAACTTCTTACATCATCCAGATTTAGTAGGTTTTTTGTTGATTCATCATTTTAATTCGTTATCTTATGAAAAAACCCCAGCTAAAATTGGATTCTCTTGTGATATTAAATAGTAAACATAACAGATCATTTTGTGAATCGTGGTAGGTATGAGAAATGTTTTTAGTTTACGAGAATTTCCGAACGAAATAAATTGTTTTGCTGGCCGTGTTTGTGGTTTTCATCTGACTATTTCATTCATTTACATTTCGGCCAATAGAATCTCGTCATTCAACAATGAGTAAAAAATTTCAGTCGGTTGTAAGACTTGGTTTTTGCCTAAGGGCTTTTATCCGCTCAATATTTGACAATTAATAGATCAGACTCATCGGTACGCCTTAAATTAGACAATCTCAGCTACAGTCATTTAAATATTTATTTTGGAGATTTGTCAATTTTACCATGTAAAAATTTTTTACAGCGCATAAATAAATATAGTCGTTTTCAATGACATCCGTGCTGTCGGTATGACAGTATGTTGGCATCACTTGCTGTTTCAGTTTAGTAATTTTGACTTTTCTAATTTGGTAAATTTATCTTGACGCGGCAAATTGACAAATTCAAATTATTATTTATTATTTCCGACAAAAAATGTAGTCTGATTCGGATTCTGAGGATGACTTCGTTTAACCATGTTTTACACCATGTTGAAGATTGAGTTTTACCGTTTGTTGTTGATGTTTCACGAAATATAAATTATCTTTTACCATAACCTCAATTTCTTGTTTGACATTTTTTTATCTAGGATGTTCTTATATTCTGAATACTGGTTATGAATTTGTGTGTACAATCTGCACCAACATATTAAAAATGACACTGACAGCACGGATGTCGTTGAAAACGACTTTATCTCTCACATTTTGACTGGCCTCCTCGAGCACAAACACCACGAGCCGCCACTGTTGCAAAGACATTATAATTGAATATTATGTCATAATAAATTATTTCTGACAATTCTGACAAGTCATTAAAAACGCGTAATGTTTACCGCTTCAGAATATTTTGATATGCTTGTCTTATATGGACAGTGTGATGAGAGTGCCACAGTTGCTCCTCAGGAGTACGCAGTTCGTTTTCCCAATAGGGAACATCCTAGCAGAAATACCTACTATAACCTGAAAAATACTATAACCTAAAAACGTCCGTCATTGCACCAATGCACAAACAATGCGGATACCCAACAATGCATATGCATCATTTGAAATGTATCCATAGTTACAAATAAAGCAGGAAAACTAATTAATAGGTAACTTAACATCAACAACAGGATTGGTCAGTTTAAATTGCTTCTTTCCTAATCACTATTTAAGATAGATTTTTTTGAACATTTTTCCTATTATTTCCAGAAGATGATGAATTCACCGTATTATTTTGGTCCGCCAGTTCTGAGAGACCCTGTATAGGTATTTAGAAAATAAAGATATTCCATGAATTCATTAGTTTTTATTGCTCAATTGTTTTCTTGCTAATTCAATCTGTAAGTCTAATAATAACAGTTTTTTCCTTTCATGTTCTCTTTCCTCTTTTCTCTTCAAGTGTAGGATGTTATTTTATACAAGTTTTGTTTTACATTTATAAAATTATTCCTTCACTTGAAAAGTTGGAATTGGCTTTTTTGGTCGCAATCTTTTATTAATCGGATGTTTTAATTTGGCGCTGCTCCACTAGCAAAATGTAAAATGCAGAACGTAAACAAAAATTAAAATACTCGAAATACATTTCAAAGTCCCAGGGAAACAGTTGCGAGTTACCAAAACTTTCAAACGTTTACTGTAAAATTCCCTAGAATTCCCTAGGAAAATGACTACGTAAACACGGTGGATGATTCGTTTTCGAACTAATGCAAATTTTAACTAATGTTTCGATAGTCTGCGTTTATGAAATGCAATCTCCTTTATTTTAGCTTTAAAGTCGGATTTACCTTAAAGGCGCATTTTATTAAAGGAGACTTTAGGGTCGGATTATGAAACCGGCCGTAAACATCGCACTTTTTCTAACCAATAAATCGTTCGTTTAGAGTCAAGGTCGTCTTGTCTGAAATACAATACAAAACAATTCATTGGGATCAGTGTTCTCGCCCGCTCATTAGTCGGCCAATGAGTAGGCTCCGTCGCGCCGCGTTTGGTCCCAAATTTCCGACTTTCGTTCACGCTGTAAACGTGTTTGTTTCGTTCGCTCCTCTCATCTCCCTCTACAAAAAAGACTGCGGGGCTGTAAAAGCGATCTGGACAAAAAGACAATGCTCTTCTTTATTATATGAATAAATTCTCAAAGAGTTCAGGGATTTCAGGGATGTTTAAAAATGATACTTAATCAATTTCATGAAAATTTTCTTTATTGGTGCTTAATCCTTTTAAAAATGAATCAAAACAATTCACCAAGTGGATGTACTGTCAATTCTTGTACCTAAAAAATATAGTTTAAGACAATTGTATGTTTTTGACCTTGTGGGTTGATTACTTGGACGTTGGGGCCCGTTGACAGGACGTAGATGATGGCTTCGGCAACATCTTCAGGTTTAAGGGCTGGGATTTCCTCTAGTACTTCTTTAGTCTCGTCGTCGGGGAGGCCATCTTGGAATTCAGCACGAACTAATCCAGGACTGATACTCTACAAATGAAAATTCCAATTTAAAAATGCAATAAAGCCGAAATATTATAATTTATAATAGATGTGAATTGGGGACTTGTCGGTAAATTGGCATTAATAACTTTTAAGCGACCTTGAGTTTGACAATTCCCACTAACTTTAGTTTGAACGCTACTCTTTTTGTTGGCTCCTCAGTCTTAAATTTAAATATGAATTTTCTTACTGTCACTTTAATCTTGCTCTTGACGAATCTCAACTCCTGCCTCAAACTCTCCGTCAAAGCCGTCACTGCAAACTTGGACGCCGGATAGACATTCAGACTCGGCTCCGGCAAATTTGGTACTCGGTGTCCTGTGATGGAGTTCATGTGTATAATATGTCCTGCGATGTTACAGCGTTTCATTGTTTTGACAGCTTCTCTGGTGCAGATGCACAAAGCCATAACGTTGACGTCGAACACGCGTCTCCATTCCTTCGTCGAACCATCTGTCAAAGTTTTGGTTGACGTTTGTGGTGAATTAACTTGTGCAACTTACCCATCAAACTAGTGGACCTGCTCAGTCCAGCGTTGTTTATCAAGACGTGAACCGGTCCGACTTTTTCGCTGATCCACTTGAAAGACTTTAAAATGTCGTCTTCTTTGGTGATGTCGCATTTTAAGGCGTATATTTGGCCGGAAGGGTTGCTCACGTTGTTGGAGAGGTCTTGGATGCGGTGGGTGAGGCGAGCTAAACCTACCACCTGTCCAAAAAAAAAAAATTAAAGTCGAGGGCTTTTATTTGATAATAATTGGTCTTCTGACCTCATTTATGGATGTTTTCGTTCATTTGCAAAAAAATTTCCGATAAAAAATTTTGCACTTGGGATATGTGATTAATTAAAAGCAATTAACCAGTTAATTAATTAACAGTAAGTAATTTATTAGAAGCAATTAAATAATTGGTAAATTAAAAGTAATTAATTGGTTACATTTAGTAATTAAATAAATAAAATTAATTAGATATGTAATTGCATAATTTCATCAATTTACGTATATTTCGAAAACAACTTTTCAGGCAATGTTGTTCATGGCTTGTGGTTTACTCTTTTCATTGTCATTCTGTTTCGTTCTCCCACATTCAAATCAGTTACGTTTCCAAGACAAAGTCTAATCGATAAAAGTAAAAACAAATTTTTAAAATCAATCGATACATCTTCTTTTAATTTTGCTTCATTTATCATTTGTTTTTGTATTGTTTACCTTCATTCCTTTCTCAGCCAAAGCTTTCATCACTGCTGGGCCTATGCCCACACTAGCACCTGTCACTATTGCCACTTTACCCTCCCAACGTTCCATTTTCTTACAGAAGGTCCTTCGCGTGAGGAGATGTCACATTTACTGACTGAGTTGTTTGAGTCAAGCTTTACCTTATTACAATGAAAATTGTTCAAGATACGAAGAAATATTTATTTTTTAATACATAAATGAAAAAAAACAATGAAAATTATTTTAACCTAAAAAAAATCCTTAATTCACACCTTTGTAGTCTTCCTGCAAGTTAACTCGAAAGTGATAAATTTAAATTAATTTTCAATTAATTTTGAAGACATTTCACCGCTTCCATATTATAAAGAACCTACATTCTATACAGGGTGATTCACGAGTAATAATAAGCCTAACGAAATTTGTAATGCAGCCAACAGTAGGTAAAGTCCATTCAAAAATCAAAAAACCACCAACGTGGCATTTTCCTCGATAATTACTATCGGCAACGCTGTTTAGTCGTTTAGTGTCAAATTTGGTGAGAATTGTAACTTTGAGGTTAAGTGTTTATTAAATGTCTTGTTTTTCTGGGCATGTTTAAGTAAAAATAATAAGAATCAATAAATAAATGAAACATGCTGCTAATAAAACAATATAAACGGAATTCAAAGCAATTGAATTTTGTTTTGAATCAAATAAATGTCATAATTTATATTTTATAGTTACCAACATAGTATGAAAAAATACTTATCTACCTAGGGTTTTTTAAATTTTACCAACCTAAAGCAACAGGTGGTGGTTTTTTGATTTGTGAATGGACGTTTTCTATTTTGCGTTTAGAATTAGTATATTAAAAGACAAGTTTCATAAGACCAGTCTTGAAGCACGAATTCAAGATTAAAAAACGAGTGGCGTAGCCACGAGTTATTTTAAAGAATAAGTGCTTCAAGGTCTTATGAAACGAGTTTTTTATAATATTTTTTGTAAATTGCCCTTTTTAAGCCGTTTTTAAACAATAATGTTTACTTTCCTCGATTTAGGGATTTTTGTGGCGGTTGGTAATGTCTTAATTTTAAAAGTGAAAATTTGATCAAGTCTTCAAAGTCGCCTTTTGTTTTATCCAAATTCAGTCACAAAACACGAATATGGAAGATAATCTTTCATGTACGCCCGATGAAATACGTGAAATTGCCAAAAATACGGTCGCGAATTTGTTGCCTGATAAATCCTGATAAATAATTCTTTGCACATTTTGTAATTTAAACTGACACGCATGACGGATCAAGCTTTGCCAACCTAAAAATTTTCGTAAAATGTTCCGTGAAATAATGGCTATAAGGACATCCCAGATGATGACGTCGCGTTCGTTAATATGTCTATTAGAGAATCAAAATGGAGGCAAATTACAAAAAAGTCTATTCTAGCACTCAAATGACGTCATTTGAGTGCTTTAATAGGTCGTTGGCGTGTTAGAATAGACTAGGAAAATTTGCTGTATTGATGTTGGTAGCGTGAAGTGTCAACTGACAGACGTCAAAAAATAAATCTCGCAGAGAACAAAGCAAATTAATAAATAACAATGAACAAAACGTTTAATTTTCATTCTGGGATTTGGACTTCTCCGGCAGTAAATTTTCTAACGTCTTTTGTGCAATTTGCCTAATTTGCGGCGGCGTTAGTGATAAACTTTCTTCAGCATTCATTTTCAAACATCAAATGCGAAAAAAAAAATCTGACGTTTTAAATTAATTTTTTCACAGCCGGCTAAAATTATGCCACATAAAAAATGTCACCAACCACCGCAAAATTCCCTACATTTAAAATTTTTATTGTTTTATTGATAAAATGGTATAAAGTGGCAAAATAGAAAAAATAGTATAAAAGATTCGTTGCAGAAGGTCCTTCAAGCACTTATTTGTTCCTCAAAGGCGTGCATTTCATTTTTTTTATACCATTGCACATTGACTTGACAATTTTCAAAATTGCGCGATTATGAACTATCAAAAAAATTTCAACTCTACCCCACGCACACAGTTGCCACATAAATTTTCGTACATAGTTGCCATATTTATCCACAATCACCCAATATATGCCTAACATGACATGTTGCTGAATTTCCGCGATGTCTGAGAGTATTCTTCTATTGTAAACTAGTAAAACTGACAACAATGCACTAGACATTGACGCTATTTACAACCTCAAACTTAGAAAATCATAACCTAATTCAACAGACAGCTTTACTACCAAATTAAATGCAAAATTTCCATGGCCTCCCATTATGCCAAACCAACATTAATGTATTTACTTAATGTTTTCCAAACACTTGTCAAAATAAAATGTCATTTTTAGTTATTCGTCAAACTCGAATTGTCCACGCAAAATGTCTAGAAAATAATGTTAAACGGACTACCTAATGTATAGAGAAGGAATATAATTAGATGAAGTTTTTGTGCTTGGCCCTGGTTTTCGTCCTCTTCATTTCTTACGCCACCGGAGGTAAATCCACTCCTTGGTGATTTACTTCGCTCTACATTTCCACAACTTTTTGTGTAGCATACAGGTGCTGGGACTGTGAAAGGGACTGCGAAAATGCGATTAGAAGGCAATGTAACGACGAGCAGATATGTTTCTTCATGACAGCAGGTATGTCACACTAACCGTCGTTTCATTCCACATAATTTGAGCAAATTTAGATGACGATCGTGAATACAGGGGATGCTGGGATGGGTCACGGACTTGCAAAGAGATGGAAAGATTGTTAAACGTCAGTTATTGCGCTACGTGCGCTGCAGACTTTTGCAATTCGCCTGAGACAAAAATCTTTGCAAATTTCGTACTAGTTGTTGCTTGTTTTTCAGTTATGTTTGCAAAGTAGTCAATATAATTGACGTGTGTCTAATTAATGCACAAAGATCTTGTTTATTGGTGGAAAATTTATAGTGCAAATGATGTTTTGAGTCAAGTTGCTTAGTTAACATTGATTATTGATTTCGACCATAAATAATTATGTCGCATTCTGGGAAGTGTGGCTGTTATTATTGTGTTTTTATCAAGTAAACACGAAGATGGAACGCTGGGAAGGAAAGGTTGCTGTCGTAACAGGAGTCAGCTCTGGAATTGGCGCTGCAATCGCTAGAGCTTTAGTAAAGAAAGGACTCAAGGTGAGTGAGGAACTGGATGATAATTACAAAAATGTACTCTAATGTCTGTGTTTAAAATACAATTGTTTTGAACAAGTGTAGATTATTTATTGTTGTTTTCTAATGTTAAAACATTTAATACAAGGTGATTCACGAGTAATAATGAGCCTGACAAAAATTTGTGATGCAACCAGCAATACATGTTCCCCATTACTAGAATTAAGAATAATGATATATCCACGTTGGCGGTGAAACAAAACCCAATCTAAACTTTGACGTTTCTAACGCCATTTTGAATTTTTCATTGATCTCTTTTAAGGTTATCGGTTTGGCCCGTCGCATCGACCGCGTCGAAGAGCTCGCGTGCTCCTTGGCAGACCAACTCGGCGCGCTCTTCCCCATCTCCTGCGACGTCACCAAAGAAGACAACATCCTCGAGGCCTTCAAATGGGTGGTGGAGAACGTCGGCCCTGTCCACATCCTGATCAACAACGCCGGCCTGACCAAACTGACCAACTTGACAGGTGAGTCCCTCATCTTTAAGACTCCCACCCAACACGTCCCTTCAAGATGGCAGCACCGAGATGTGGCGCGAAGTGTTCGACGTTAACGTCCTGGCGCTGTGCATCTGCACCAGAGAGGCCGTCAAAGTAATGAAAGAGCACGACATCGACGGACACATCGTCCACTTGAACTCGATTGCTGGCCACGTGGTGCACAACGTGCCGAGCTTCAACGTCTACCCTGCCTCTAAATTCGCCGTCACGGCCTTGACGGAGAGTCTGAGGCTGGAGCTGGTGCATCAGAAGAGTCGCATCAAGGTCACAGTAAGTAACAATCCAAAAAAAAAAAAACTATAGACATCTTTGATTGTTTAGAGCATCAGTCCTGGAGTGGTTCGCACCGAGTTCCTCGAAGGTATGTCCGGCGATGACAAAGACCTGATCAAACAGCTGCCGTACCTCAGACCTGAAGCTGTCGCTGACGCCATCGTCTACGTCTTGTCCACGGATCCGGCAGTCCAGGTGCGGCCTGGTAACACTTCTTGAATCCACAATAACAAACAGTCTTTAAGATTACCGAATTGACGATCCGTCCAGTGGGAGAACCAATCTAGGCCTCGCAATTATTCGGAAGGCATGTTATGTAATACCAATAAACAAGAAGAGACCGTTACAAGTTGTTTTCATCCTCGTCTATAAAAGATGAGTAAATTTAAATCCTAATCAGTTCCTTTTTCACAATTCCCACAAGAGCTAACCATTTGCTTCAAGGGTAGTTGTCACAATGGAGCGCTGGGAGGGTAAAGTGGCTGTAGTTACTGGTGCTAGTGCTGGAATGGGGGCGGCTATAACGAGAGCTTTAGCGCTGAAGGGGTTGAAAGTAAGTTGGATTCTTCTATTTAAAATTAACTGGGCGTAACTTATGAAACTAGACTATCGATTGTGATCCTGAAATAAAGTGTTTGGTAAAATATTCATTTCAGGGGTGCGTTCCTAAACGTATGGAGAAAGGTAAGAGTTACGCTAAATTGTTCATAAAGAACGATGGGTAACATACTGAAGTAATTCTTCTTCACGTTCATATTTGATTTGGGTAATACTAGGAGTGTACCCCATAGATTAAGAGGAGAAATAATTTCATGATTTTTTGAACGCTGCACTTCCGAAAAAAAATTGAACGCTGCACTTCCCGACCAAATCGAACGCTGCACTTCCAAATCGGACTTTGAAGTAATTTCGTGATGTTTCGAGTAGGATGTAAAATGTTATTTCTGGGCCAGGATATTTGGTGTCTTAAAAAACAAGGCAGAATCCTAAAAATTGAGCTGTTTTCCCAAAAGTAAACAACCGAAAAAGGCCTAATATCCCTCAAAAAGCACTAATTTTTATGTATCACAAAAGTACCCAAATATGTGCAGACCACCAAAAATTGGGCATCCGAAAAAACCGTTGAGAATCACCTAAAATCATGGAAAATTACCTCAATAACACCCTAAAAAACTAACAAAATACTTTGTTTTTAAACAGCGCAAAACGGCTTTTTATTTCTGGACCAAGCCATTTGGCGCATGCAACAAAAGGAAAAAGCACCCAAAAAAAAACCATTCGCTTGTTTTTAGGCACCCCAAAATGGATTTTCATTTCTGGACCAATCCAATTGGCACATGCAAAAATCATTGACAAACGAGCGAAAAATCACCCAAAATCACAAGCAACTCCTCTCAGAAACAACCAAATATCCCTACTTTTACATCCAAATTTTTTTTTTAAATCAACCAAAATAGCGCCCATCAATTCACAAGAAGTCTCAAATATGAAAATCTACAAAAAAAATTCTACGGCACGTCTTGTGGGAGCAAATTAGCATATTTTTACACAAAAAAATTTAAAATGAAAAAATCCTTTGTACAACACCTCCTGTCATAAAAAAGAGAAAACTAAGTACAAAACCAAGTTATAAAATAGTTATTTATGCAACAAGTGAGTAAAGTAATACTTTTTTTACGAGAAGGAAAATTTGCCGCACGAGCCCACTCATGCCAAAAAAATCCCAATTTACATACGAACTCGTTAAAAAAATACTAATTATGAATGAAAAATTTTATAATTGCGTTAAAAAATGACACGCTACGGCACTTTTTTCACGCAAGATGGGTGCAAAAATGAACCGCTATGGCACTTTTCTTAACGCTTCTTGACCGATTAAAAAATCACATATTTTATGAACGCAAACAAATGAAAAAACTTGCACTTTTTTTGACCGACGTTAAAAAAGGCATATTAATGGGTTTACTTTGCTTATTAACTTGAAAATGTCTCAATACTGATGTCAGATGGAACACCTCTTCCATATAATGATAACTTCATGACACGTGAACAGAACGATCCTTCCGCACTATCAGGATGATAACATTGCGATAATTTGAAAAGTGAAAACTTCATATCATTAGGCGGTATAAGTCCTGCCGCGATGACAAACGATTTGTTAGCATATGAGTTAATTCAAGGCATATTAGAATATGTATCATTATTTGTTGAATCCAGAGTATTATTTCTAACGTATTGAAAATTGATCTAAGCTTCGCTTTTCACGCATTTCATTCAGTAACCTGTAAAAAAATACCAACGAATCTCCAGTATTTTTTCAAAAGCATTCCATTTTTAGAATAGTTGGGATTCGGGACAAGAAATTTGTATTTGTTTTAGGGCTTGGCTTATTAGTTAAAAACCTTTTTATTATACAACCAAATCTATCATACAAAAGAGCAAAACACTATTTTTACAAGAGATAATGTATACTAGTTTCAATTTGGTTGTAGGTCGTAAAATTTTATGGTACTTTAAGTTAAAGATCTTGCGGGGCTTATAAATCCTAGTTTACCACTAGCAGGTAATATTTTAAGCAGGGTTGTATTGTACATTTGGTATATTTGCATTGTACGGCAAACGGCACGCGCCGCTTTCCAACCTTTTCAGACCCAACCATTGTGCCCGTTAATCGCTCATAATATCCAATAAAATTTTACGACCTACAACCAAATTGAAATTACAATAGATCTTTCTTAAGAAAATGCAAATAAATGAATCTAAACTGAAATATTTTGGAAATGAAGTTAACAAAATGTGACAATGTTAAGTGACACAAATAGCTTTTTCAACAAATGAGTTGGTGCCTTCGTTCTCAGCACAGGCCATTTCAATGCGAACCTCTGTTACAATTTCAGTTCCTGTTGTTCTATCCACCTTTTCAATGTTCAGTTCTTTTAGAACCTCGTTGATTTCTTCATCTCGCAAACAATGTACAGTAGCCTTTACCTTTGAACTCTTTATCTTCTCAGTGAAATGCAACCCCATTGCCAAATGAAGTTTTATATCACTACCATCATAATGCTTCTCGTTTATGAAGTTCTTGTAACATCTTTGGGTGAAAAGTTGTGCCAGGGCACCACGTGAACTCTCTTCTTTGTACTTCAATTCAATCATGATTCCTTGTCCATCTTTGTGTGCTATCACTCTGTTGTGTTTGAAATTATAGCATTGATTGACATAGGTGTAACCAGCAGCGAGTACTACAGATGACACTACAGTTTCTATTCCTGCCTCATTACATGGATCAATAGATATTGTTTCAATCAGCTCACACAGTTTGTCAGTAAAGGATTTCAAAGCCTTTATGAACTCTGCTTTGTCTTTATTGGCAACGTGCATCACATTATTAAGTAAATTTTGACAATCCTTATGTGCAATATCATTTATGCCACAATGTTGTGTTAAATGCTCTACCATCTTTTCAATAAATACGGGTCGTAGATCATCCGGAATTCCAACAGCAGTTGGGAGACCTTCTCTCCTACGTATATATGATAGATAGCCGTGGCGTAGTAGGAAAAGGCCAACAACACACGTGGAAATACGAGCCCGGGAATTTCTATTTGCAATATGTAATTGAGTTAGGCTCTCCACATTCATTTGATCATAAGACTCGGAAATATCGGGTAAGCAATCTCCTTGAAGCATACGTCGAATCATCTCGTTGACCTCATCATTTTTGAAAAGATTATCGAGACATTGAACATTACCACTTTCTTGCCAATAATTTTGTAAACTGGCATCTCCCCGCATGTGGTTTTCCAGAAACCTGACAATTGCATATGGATTAAAGATCCCATGATCTCCACGTTTGGTATAGTAACAATTATACTTGGTGATTGCCTTCGTTCTTAAACCTTCATCTACAGAAAAGATTTCAAAAAGCTTTTCCACTTCTTCCAAATTGAATCCATAATACTTCAAGCACGGGTCATCATCTCCAAATCTGACTCGATCCATGTTACTCAGCAAGGATAAAGAGAAGGAGTCAAACAAGTCCAATATTCCTGTAATTAAGATTCCAGCAAGGTTGTCTTCATTACCTTTCACAGTCCCGCCAATAGCACCCATAATAACCCCAACAATCTTTCTTAGCTCATCTTTATCAGCCACAGTGTCAACTGCTTTTGAAACAATTGAATCAAATTCATCAATGAGGAGGAAAACTTTCCTCCCATGGAACTTTTTCAAATATTCAGACAAATGTCTCAAGCCGTTAATTACATCTATAGGTTCAAACTGCTGGTAATTGCGATTTCCATCACTTCCCTCTTCTGTACACCATTGCTGACACACACATCTCGCATCAACTTCCAATTTTGAGTCTGGACTTTTATATAGGTAGGGGTGTTTTTTAAATGCCTCATGTATACTCT
Organism: Tenebrio molitor; assembly: GCF_963966145.1. Classification (NCBI taxonomy): domain Eukaryota; kingdom Metazoa; phylum Arthropoda; class Insecta; order Coleoptera; family Tenebrionidae; genus Tenebrio; species Tenebrio molitor. Next base: position 3,308,567 of record NC_091049.1, read on the forward strand.
TTTTACAAAGATTCACAGCATCAGTTTTGCTTGTGACGTCTTCAGAACACAGGAAACTGACATTGATGATCGGATATTTTCCAAAATGAGTTTTCACAAACTTATCATGTGCCATGATCTGTAAATGTATTTCTTCTGAATTTTGGTTTACAGTAAACAATTTGTAATTTGGTGTATCACAAACAGTCTCACTTTCCAGATTAACTGTAGTTATCTGCTTTCCTGTCTCCTTATCCACTTCCAACTCTATAAAACGGCGGAACATGTCCAAGTTGACACTTTTCCCAAATTTTCGAGGTGCTGTTATCATTACTTTTGGTCTAAGAAGTCTAACGAAAACTTCTTTTATGAACAGCGTTTTGTCCACAAACGTAGATGCTTTCAAAATGCTTTCAAACGATGAGCCAGTGCTAACTGTTAAATTCTCGTTTGTCCCCTGTAATCGCAGAAAATTTGGTAAGTGACCACCCAGAAAAGTCACACTATGACTGAAAGAAGAATATAAGGAAACTCACTTTCTTATGTGTAGCAGACAGACCTTTTTCCATTTTTGATTTTTTCGATTTTGGTTCGCTCTGAAAATTTTTTTTTAATTAGGTATGCATCATTAATTGAAATAACATAATAGTAATTAGTAATACACATCCGATTCAAACCTTCCACTGTTTAGTAACTGTTACATACAGAGAATTGAATTCACTAACAGAGCTAAAGTATTTCAAGGAAGGCAACAAAAGCAGTAATTTGCAGTTGAAAAAATTGAGTAAATACATTTGCAATTATAAAGCTAGTGTGACACGGCACTAATTTTCACAGAAAATTTACCAGTAAATGTTTGAGAAAATTTAGTATGTACAAAATTTATCAGAAACTGGCAAGTAGTCTGTTTGCAACGTGTTCTAAAATTTTGAGTAAAAATGTCAGAAAATCTGCGCAGAAGCTACAAATTGGTACGGGCATCAGCTGATCGTTATGACTACACAATGCGAAAGACCCAATAAAATCGAACGAATCTAAAGTTTCAAAGGCAACGCATGCGTTCTGGCTCAACTGTTGTCAATTTGTGGCTTCTGCGCAAATTTTCGCTTATTGAAGTGAAAACTTCTTTAGGCGCGCCACATTACATTTTATTCCCGGGCAGTGAATTAGTTTCATGCGACACGGTAAAATCGTCCGCAGCACAAGCGAAAATCGTTCGCAGAACAACACGACAAGCTAAAATCAAGGGAGTCGAGTTTTTTAGCGGAGCGAGCGAAAAACAATCAACTGTGCGTCACTTGTCAATTTTAAATTTGCATTGTACGCTGTGTTGGGACCTGACTGTAAAAAATTGTGTAGCAAAATGTGAAGAGGAAAATGGACAAATTATTATAATACGGGGTATTGCTATGAAAACTTATGTTGTGTTCAATATCATCGTCAAGAAAATAAAACTTAAACATCCAAACCTAACCTCACAAATTTTGCCAGAGCGTACCTCTAAAAGCGGACGTATTTGCAGTTTCTATTGAAAAATACAGATTTTTGATGTTTATTTAAAAACAGCATTGGATTTAAATAATATTAATTATTTATGCCTTGCTCCTTATTCCTCCAAGTACCGTGCGATCATTTAAATTATAAATTAGAGTAGGCGGGATTTTTTTTATACGATTGCCCAGAATGCCAATTGACTGATTAAATAAATGTGAGGTTATGGTTAACTTTATAGCGTTTATGGTTCCCATATTCAATCGTTTTAATTTAAAGGAAATGAAAGCAATAAAGAATAATGTAGTTTTATTGAGAATTACAGAAAGTGTTCAAAGTGTTCTCCCCCAGCTTCAATGCAACTGTTAACCCTCCGTTGCATATTTTCAAATGCATTACAGAAAGTGTTCAAAGTGTTCTCTCCAAGCTTCAATGCAACTGTTAACCCCCCCTTGCATATTTTCAAATGCATTTTCCAACATCTGAACGGTTATAGCGTTGTATGCCTTAAATAGTGCCTAGAAATAATCTAAATTAGAAATTTAGATGATTCAAAAACCACTGACTGTATCTTATTCGCGTAGGAAAATCTCGTGGGAATAGCTCTTAAACGACGGTCATTTTATAGTAATGAAGATTTAAATCTTGTTTTAATATTTTGTGACGAGTTCCATTTCAGAGGTCCATCTCTTGGGCTAACCTGCGGTGAGGCTTTTTTAGGAGACTGCTTCATTCTTGCTGAAACATCTGCCACAATCTCAGGAATTCTTTTTTTGGGCGCTCCGCTATCGGCTTTTTGACCAACAGTCCCAACATTACGAAATTTCGCCACACATTTATAAATTTGTTGGACCAATTTTTGGTAATCTACAGGAAAATTAGGGAATGTGTTTTGAAAACCATTAACGCAGTGCTCTACAGAATACTTCCATTCGCCATTCTCTCGTTGTTCAACGTTTATAAAATAATTCTCAGTAAGAAAAATGTTCTGTTCGAAATAAAAAATTTTGAAACGTCACTTTGACAATTCAAATTTTAAATCATATTTACAACAGTTAATAATGCCAACCTTATTTAAAATTCACAGCCCGCTCTAATTTATAATTTAAATGATCGCACGGTACTATCATCCATAATGATGTATTTTTTATAGAATAGATACATATTCATATTACTTGAAATCAGTAACGAGCATCATATGTAGAAGTTTTCACTTCTGTCGTGCGGTCTTAAGCACACACTCTTTTTTTTTACTATTTGGATTTAGAACACGCAGTGGTAAATTTATTTAGTTGTTTTGTGTATGACACGGTGTTGTAAATTTTCGGTTGTAATTCCACGAGAGCTCTGAAATGATCGATTTTTAACACGAAAGCTCTCCTATAGTCCATTTTTTTATTATAGTCCGATGAGCTTAGTCCGAATCAAGAAATCGACATGACCTGCGTCTGCTTTCGACATTTGACAGCAGTGCTTGGTGCTACCAATATTTGATAACTATTTATCAACTAATAGGTAAAATATATTAAAAGTTGTTGAAAACAACACTAAAACAACTTAAACAACTAGGTTTGGACTGTCTTTCTTTCTTTCTAGATTTTGTTTCGGCATTGCCACGTAAGGTCAATGACCTTACACGCTAATAAGAAATTTGTTAATGTATTTTACACGGGAACGAGATAATAATGGTCCGCTTCTGCCAGTGGGTGCTGTTCAGGAAAGAGTTGCGCAGCTTTTCCTTGGCATCATACGGCGAAAATTTCAAGCAAAATTAAACAAAATTATCACAAATGTAGTTACGACCTAACCTAAAAATTTGACGTCGCTAGTGGAATAAACGTACAATTCGCGTCTTGTTCTAATCGCACATGTCAAAGCGAGATGCATAGTGGGACGGACTTAATAAAATACGTACAAAAATCCAATAGCTTGTTTTACATTATGTTGAAAAGAGATAGCAGTATAACAGTTGCTCTGCTTATTAATTGATCCATCGGACTATAATTAAAAAATGGACTATAGGTAACAACGAGTGTCACTTTGACAGTATAAATTATGTCAAAGTGACACGAGTGGTTACCTTTTGAGAGCTTGAGTGTTAAAACCACGGCCTCCTAGATTCATAAGAGACTCGTCTCTTATCCGGCCTGTCGCATTCGATAAATGTCCCGTATAGTATGTCCATCTAGCGACTTTAATGTGACCCATATATTAGTATATGCAACTAAAAATACGTATGAATAATGACATTTTATATAATAAATTGTCAATTGGAAAAACTAAGTGCAGTCGAAACATTAAAAAATGCCACAAACAAAGAAAAAATGTTGTATTAGTTCACGACATACAGTTAACATTTCTTATCATAATCTACCCAATGATATCACTTTAAATGCGGCATGGAAGATAGGACTGAGAGATCACACTGGTAATATCATGACTGCCCCAGAATATGCAAGTAGTAAAATTTTACCAAGATTCCTAAATTTAAGGACCAATGTAAATATTTCAGGCCCCTTGCAAGATAGTTCTCTGGAAAAACTAGAAAAATTGTCTTCTTTTACTTATTCGCCAAGTACCAATTTTCAAATTGAGACGGCGGCAACAGCTTTTTTATGTGGCTACTTAATTATGAAAATAACGGAGCCAATCCATGGATGTGATTATTGCTTGTCACATTTACAAGATTCAAATTCGAAAAAGAAAATCCACTTACTGGAATTAATTTATTACTAAGATAGAGGAAGGCTAAGTTACCCCAATGATCAATTTGTGGGTCTTGTATGGTTTGGGAATGACAAATTGGAATTTTAGCTTCTTCACTTGCAATGGGTTTTGGGAAGGTTGAACATTATAGATTATAGATAATAATGAAGATTTACTACTATGAGCAGTTTATTCCAGGAGAGACAAACAATCTGCATTTTGCCGATATTCGGCATCCCTTTTTAGTAACTAGCAGGTAGATAAACTTACCACTTTATAAATCTTCATTATTATAATCTTTATAATCTACCCTAAACCCATTGCAAGTGAAGAAGCTAAAATTTCAAATTCCTTCACAAACTATACAATTTACAATATGTAATTTCAATAATAGTAGAAATTCAACCAAGCATTCCAAAGGAAAATATAAATTTTGTTTTGAAGAATATCTTGGCCTCATATCTTTCGGGAAATCCACTAATTCATTGTCCTGTTCGTGGTAAAATGTGAGTGAGACACTTATTTAAAAATTAGAACTTCCTGTCATTGTAAATTTTTGTAACTTGCACTCACAGACAAATAAAAAAAAAATAATAAAAAAGAAAATTGTTGAAATTAAATTTACCGTTTATAAAAAATGTTTTTGATTTGAGATTTAGAAAAAGTGTCAGATGTATGTGTGCGTTAAAACTGTTGAAAAATGTTGAAAACACGTCTATAAAACAATAATTTCCTGCAAGGCAGGCAACCAGTACAACACATAAGCCCCGTATTGTGGCGCACCCTATAAAACAAAAATAATGCTTAGAACTACGAATGCGGCAGGCCGGATAAGAGACGAGTCTCTTATGAATCTAGGAGGCCGTGGTTAAAACAGATCATTTCAAGAGCTAGAGTGTAATTCGGTTGATTATTTCATGAATTAAACAGTACCATTATTTTGACAACAGTATTTATTTTATTACTTTAGCAATAGGATTGAAAACATCTGGGAAACCTACTTGACGAATTATCGAATTACCACTATAATCCAAAAAATAAAGCCTTACGATCGGTCGAAAACGATGATGAATAAAATAATCTCAAAAATTTACTACTAAATTTTCTGTGAAATTTTTTAGTACTAGCTTAAGAGTGTATGTCAGAAATGACAGAATGTTAGCATCCGTAGAAAGTTGTTTTCAAATTAAAAGATGTGGACTTACTGCTATTTCATCACTACTGGTAGATGCAACTGCCAGGGCAGATGGCTCCTCCTCTTTCTTGGCTGATGATATTTTCTGTTTGCGTTCTTCTTCTTTATCCTTGTGTGTTTCTCCTTTTTTGTTGCATGGATTCATTATGTTTTATGCTAAAAAAGAGATTCCAAGAGTCAGACATAAATTACATGACGTAACACTATTGCTAACAATCACTAAAGAAACTAACACAGCCAAAAATATTGTTTTTGGTACAAGCACAAAGTGGTTTTAACAAAAATTATTTATCCATTTCACAGGAATCGCATGAATCGTCTGCTCGATTTGATTACCACAACAAAGCTAGAAAACGCACGAATGTAAAACTTTGCAGAGGACCATTTGAAGGTTCCTTTTAAAATAAAATGACAGAATTATGGCAATGGCAAGGTTGGTAGAACTGACTAATTTGTCTTTGCCAAAACCAAATAACCACCAACATTGCATTCTACCCAGAAAATCAAAAGGCAACGTTGTGTACTTATACAGGGTGTTTGAAAATTGCTAGTACAAAAAAAAACTGTGAAGCCCTAAGAAATCCAAAAAACCAATTTTTAATTTTTTTAAACAAAAGGGATAAAGTAACCCTATCCCAGCATATTTTCCGCTTTAGGCGGGGAAGTATTTTTTAAACCTTGGTAACCAAGCGTGATAATGAAGGACTATACAACAATATGAAAAATAAATATTTTTTTGCAAGATTTTGGCAACTATCAATGGTACTAACAATTTTAACCCAATTTTTAGTAATTTTTATCTCGAAAACTAGAGGACTTTTATTAAAAAAAATTTTTGCCGATGACTTTAACTCACCATCACCAATTACCAGTATTTTTTTGTACTAGCAATTTTCAAACACCCTGTATACATTTGATTGGTCTAGCATCCTAGTAATATCAAAAATTGCCATTATACATTTAGTGTAATTTTGTTATCACCAACCGAATTCAACAGGTGGTGGTTATTTGGGTTTGACACAGCCTATAGGTTGCCTCGTTGAAAATTGGGAGGCGGAGGAAAAAGAAAGTCGCGACGTGAAATCGACCCAGAAATTATTTCGGTATATATACAGTGCGTCTCAATATTATAAAAACACTAAAGTTATGTTTTTTTAAACGGAACCTACCCAGTTTGATTTTATTTTTAAATTCTATGCTAAATTAGGAATCAAATTTATACAGGTCGTTTTTACTTATCTGCCATCGTTTTTGATCAGTGGCGTTTTTTTTACCAGAATTTCGAATTGCAGGGGCCCCTTCGAAAATTGGTACCTTCCAAATCGTTGCACATAAATTAAAATGATTGACGCTGTTTGATTTCTGAATGTTTGCCGCATCTGCTGACTGTTTACTCAACAACCTGCTCAGTCGCATATGCCTACTGCGATTTTTTAAACATAACGAATTAAAAATGTTAAAAACTCATTTTTTTCAAATGGCACCCCGTATTTATTATTGCACTGGTCGAAAGCTTTTTTGACAAGCTTTTGAACAATGTAAGGTTTGTATAGTTGAGTTTGAAAATCTAGGGTGCTATCCTAAAATCGCTAAATTTTTCCGTTAAAAAGACAATACAAAAATCTAATAGGCCTAACAAAAGATAATCACACAATATAGTCACTCCATAAAGATGAATTAACCAACAAAACAGTGTTTAACAATTAAACATTTAATTATTTTAGTGATTTTAAGATAGCATCCTAGATTTTCACATTCGACTGTACAAACCCTATAGGTACAGTTGGAAAGCTTGTCAAAAAAGCTTTCGACCAGTGCAATAATAAATGCGGCGTGCCATTTGAAAAAAATTAATTTTTGACATTTTTAATTTGTTATATTTAAAAAATCGCAGTAGGCATATGCGACTGAGCACGTTATTGAGTAAACACTTAACAGATGCGGCAAACATTCAAGAATCAAACAGCGTCAATTATTTTAATTTATGTGCAATTATTTGGAAGGTATGAATTTTCGAAGGGACCCCTCCAATTCGGAATTCTGGTAAAAAAAGCGCCACTGATAAAAAAGAATGGCAGATAAGTAAAAACGACCTGTGTAGATTTGATTCACAATTTAACGTAGAATCCAAAAATGAAATCAAACTGGGTAGGTTCTATTTAAAAACATAATTTTAGTGTTTTTATAATATTGAGACACCTGTATTTATATCGGAATATTTTCCGAATATGCGGTAGAAGCGTAGCTATCATCTAGAAAAAAGAAAAAGTTGATATATTTAATATCAAACAAGTTATGGAGCTTTTTCGCATCTCTGGGACACCTGTATGTTATATCTTATATCATATCCCAGTGCAGTGATAAGTTAATTTCTCACGGGCACCATCCCGGCCGAGCAGTAACTGACTGACCCAGTGAACCCAATAATTCAAGTTGATTTATCTCTTTGCTTTTAATGTATCGCACTTGATCTTCTTTACTCTAATTTTCTTTGGTTTAGCAAATATATCGTCATCAAACTTAAATATTTGGTAATTGTTCACTTTAACTACTTCTGGAATTTTCGCGGTTTTTCTGGCTAGCATCCTCAGGGCGTCCTCCTAGATCGTGTCCCACCATTCAAACCTTGTGCAAATGCCTTTTTTCTTTCTTGTTGTGTTTCAAGGTCGCGTCAAGGTCGCGCCAAGTCTTAGTAGAACTAAAGGGTAAGGAAAATTTTCATTTGCACAAGGTTTGAGTGGTGGAAAACGATGTAGGAGGACGCCCTAAGGCTGTCTAGCCAGAAAAATCGGGAAAATTCCAGAAGTAGTTAAAGTGAACAATGACCAAATATTTTTAGGCTCTTTTTGTTCTCTTTCTCTTTATGTAATTGCATTCGAGTGTTTTTGACATATTTTCCACATATGTAACACTTGATTTTTTTAAGTCTCTTTTTCTTTTATTTAGCAAATAAATCATCATCAAATGAAAATATTTCTAAATTCCGCGAAGCGCACTCCTTCATTTTAACCCCCTTTAATTATTCCGAGTGAACGCTTTTGTGTACTAAGTATCGGGTGTTTTTTTAAATTTCATCTCGTAGTAGGCGTTGAAGATTCGATTATGAACGCACAACGCACCACACCACTCGTGTAAAATGTAAGATTTAAACAGCTAATCCGTGATCCGTAACCTGTATAGTGCATTCACAATCGACTCTTCAACACCTACTATGAGGTGAAATTTAAGAAAACACCCGACACTTAGTACACAAAAGCGTTTACTCGGAATAAGTAAAGGGGGTTAAAATGAAGGAGTGCGCTTACTAAACGTGAAAAGCCACAGACCAACTCTAAAACTTAGTGCCCCTTTTCTTTTTCTTTAGGAAAGCTAGTGAATTGATAAACCAAAGGCACTGATTTGACATAATAACCTGGTTCGTACTAGTGGTTGGCCAAGCAATGGTAAAGCGCGCTAAACGGATTCTAATTATTTTTCCACAGTTTTATGTTTGAAGCTATGGTGACTATATTTTTTGTTAAACATTAACGTATCTCACCGGGCTACTGTCTCAGTTTTTTGAAAAATCGCTTCATTCTTTATAAAAAAAATTAATAATGTTTTTCAGTAATTCTAGTTATTTTTGCTCAATTTTTCATTTAGAGACTATTTAAAAAGTGCATTGGATTCAGAAGAACGTATCTCATGGGGCTTGTCTTTGACCACCCACATTTTCTTCATATTTCGCACAGATGGGGGGTTTATGACCGCTACCAACCGCTACCCTTGCAGCTTCTTTAGGGGCTGCGCAAAACTTGTACGTCACTTCTACTTGAGCAGCTAAACGTTCAAGACGCCTTGTAGTTGTCACCAATCCGTAAATAAATTCATTCCTTGTTAAGTTTAAATCCGTTTTTATTTTATTTAATAACAACATTCATATAATCGTACCGACCAAGCGTACGATACAACACATTGGTCCTTCGAGCCGGATTTAAACCGAATTATTATAAAAAAGTGATAAAGTTCTCGAGTGAGTGTCGTCATCGATAATTCCGACCCTTGGTTCAAGAAGCGTGGCAGCATCCAGAAGCTCGGTAAACAAACCCAACGCCATAGTCTCCACCCAGGAAACCAACAGGCAGTCAAGGACAGCGAGACGTACACCCTCATCGTGGACAACGAATCCAGGTCAGAGATATCTGTTTCCTTTTATCAACCATCCTCACCCGTTATTACCATATTGTTCTTTTTGTATTGTCATTACGCGGCGTGAGAAGTTTGAGTTGCAAGTTCGAAATCAGATTTAATAATGCCGGAAATGGAAAATCCAAAAACTAGTCGTCCCACGGCAAAAGGTAAATTAACGCGAATGGAAAAATACGTAAACGATGACACAATCGATAAAAAGATAAACGACCTAACCGTAGGTTTAAAATTTTTAGACGAAATTCTAAAAGATTTCGACAAAGCACAACTCCGTGTTGAAATGATGCCCGGTAATGTTTTAACAGACGAAGAGAACGACAACGAACGTGATTCCTTCGAAGGGCGTTATTGCGATGTTGCTTCAAAAATTCTCAGTTTGATTCAAAAAATTCAAAATGAGGAACAGGAGATCATTGCCGCTACAAATTTCCGTTCCCGAGCAGAGTCAAATTCAATCGACGACAATAAAACATCTGTATTCCATTTCTCGCAACAAAAGCTCGACCTTCATGAGCAGGTAGACCAAGTTGTCACCATTGAAAGTGTAATTTCGGTCGAAGACGAACTTTCACCGGAAGAAAGGGAACGTAAAACGCACTTTTTTGACACCATAAAACGGGACGCCCAAGGGCCGGTTATTACAAATCTACCACCTCAAAATAACCCAACGGATTTGGGAGATTTTCACGCCGGTATTGTAAAACCTTTCCGGTCATTGGAAAGCGAGCCCAATAAACAACAACAATTCAAAGAACAAAATTCGAATTTTATGACGGAAGATCTTCAATCGAACCAGACGGAATTTGTAAAAGATCCAAAATTAAAACTTGAAAATTCGTATTACCTGCCGCACGACGCGGTTCTTAATAAGCAATCAAATACTCGTAGCGCGATGTTCGACGTTTCGTTAATTACAATGAGCGATAGTTTACTTGGGGGTCCAGCTGATGATCTTTTACCAGGAAGCATTATCGCGACGCGTTGTCCCGTCGAATTGGTCACGCAAAATCAAAACGTCAAATCGGTAAAAAATCACAGGAAAAGAAGCATCGGACTTGCAACTCCAACGTGCGAAGAGATGTACACGCTCCTCACGCGAATCGAGGCAATTTTAAATTCTCGCCCCCTTACACCAATAAGTAACGACCCCAATGACCTCGAACCAATGACCCCCGGACATTTCCTTTCCCCAGGTGAATCTCTGACCGCAGTCCACGAGGGCGACATCACCGAAGTTAAAACCAACCGACTGTCCCGTTGGCAACTCATCGAAAGGATGCGCCAACTCTTTTGGCGAAGATGGACTCGGGAATATCTCTCGCGACTCCAGGCGAGATCTAAGTGGAGAAATCCCGACACCACACCTGCCGTCGGCTCCCTGGTGTTGATTGCCGACGACGATCTACCTCCATTGCGGTGGAATCTGGCGCGCATCACCGAGCTGCACTTGGGAAAGGACGGGTTACCAAGAGTGGCGTCGTTAAAAACAAAAAACGGTGCTACGAAACGTTCAGTGCACAAACTGTGTGTGTTACCCCTAGAACGCGAGGACGTTCACGTGTTGACTCATTACGAGTAAAAAACTGTAAATTGTTCCCCCGTCTTTTGTGTAATTATGTATTTTGATTTTTTTTATGTACATATTTAGATTTAGTTTGATTTTTTTTAGAGTTAGATTTATGTATTACATATATTAGGTTTCTCATATTCGTCTTTTGATGTATAAAAATTTTATCTTATTTTTATGTTTGTACCATTTTTTCTTATCTCTAGTTTTATATCATCTTACTTATGTTCACTTAATTTCATTTTTCTTATTTTTTATATTTTATCATTTTTTTTTTCTCTCTTGTACTTAATTTGCCTTATTTTATTCATTTGAAATTTATCATTTGATTTTGTTCATTAATTGTGTTAATACGAAATTGATTCAATTTAGTGTTGAACCCTGGAAGGCTTCAAGGCCGGCGGCATGTCTTTGACCACCCACATTTTCTTCATATTTCGCACAGATGGGGGGTTTATGACCGCTACCCTTGCAGCTTCTTTAGGGGCTGCGCAAAACTTGTACGTCACTTCTACTTGAGCGGCTAAACGTTCAAGACGCCTTGTAGTTGTCACCAATCCGTAAATAAATTCATTCCTTGTTAAGTTTAAATCCGTTTTTATTTTATTTAATAACAACATTCATATAATCGTACCGACCAAGCGTACGATACAACACAGGGCTACTGTCTCAGTTTTTGGAAAAACAAATTAGATTGGAAGCAAAAAAATAAACAAAAGCCTCAACAACATAATCACTACTTAAGGCTGTTGCCTAGTGGTTGGCCAAGCAATGGTAAAGCGCGCTAAACGGATTCTAATTATTTTTCCACAGTTTTATGTTTGAAGCTATGGTGACTATATTTTTTGTTAAACATTAACGTATCTCACCGGGCTACTGTCTCAGTTTTTTGAAAAATCGCTTCATTCTTTATAAAAAAAATTAATAATGTTTTTCAGTAATTCTAGTTATTTTTGCTCAATTTTTCATTTAGAGACTATTTAAAAAGTGCATTGGATTCAGAAGAACGTATCTCATGGGGCTACTGTCTCAGTTTTTGGAAAAACAAATTAGATTGGAAGCAAAAAAATAAACAAAAGCCTCAACAAAACGCGTAAAATTCGGTTATTAGGCAGTCCACTATACTTCTGAACTACCTGCAGCCCCTGGAGGTCGTAAACTTGGGTTGACATAATCACTACTTAACGCCCGCAATGCAACTTTTGTTGGGAAGATAAAGTACTTGCACTGAGCTCACGGGAACACCCTCGGGGCAGGCCCGGCGTGCCGCGATGGTCAACTTATGAATCCCATTTTAAAAATATACCTGAAAGGAGATGGCCGGATTGCCGCGGTGCGGTATCATAACCTTTTTATCTTTTTAACAAAGTAAACCAATCACTAATTCTAATAATAGCGAGTAATTAAAATACCTAATACCTACATATAACACTTTTTTTGATCGAGCACCAATTATACAGATGTCCCAAAAAAAAAGACGAGTCCATAGCTCCCTTATTTATCGGACGATTTTAATTATCTATACACCAAATTAATTTGTTGTGAGTAGGCTACAAAATGGCCTACTAAATTCACGTAAAGCCCTAACGACTTCAAGGTTAAACTGTCAAATATTTTTTGTCTTTTTCACTTTTCAATATCAGATTTGATGTATAAAAATAAAACAGCCCGTTAGGTGTTGCTTAGTGACACTTTCCGGCTCTGATATTGTTATTATAACTTACTTACCGGACTCAAATTAATGATGCAATTGAACATCCACCGGATAGTATGAAATAAAAATTTAAACTATGTACCGGGTGTCCCATCACTTATGACAAGCACGAAAATGACTTTAAAATTAAATTATATTTATATGAAAGTATTATAGATGCATAAATACTGTTCACCGCCACAAAAATTGGGTATTACTTTTTTGTTAAAATTAATTACCTAGGTACAGCAGTCAAAAAACTATCACTTTAAAAACTAAATTTTGTTCGATGCAGTTCAAATTTGGTACACGTTATGAAACCATAATACATAGAGAAATAAAATCCGTGATTAGAATTTAATGAAAATGTTTTGATGTAAAGATATTTGGTTTATTTAATTTGGGGCGTTTTACTTTATGAAAATGGATTTAAAAAAATTAAATTAAGAAACCTAAGTTAAAATAGGTATATCATCTAATTATTATTAACCTAAAAACTAAATACATAATCTCAGAATGTGACACTCAAACTTTTCTGTTCCCATCCATTGACACGTGTCAACATGTGAAGCGAGGTTATTCGTTCCTAAAGGTCGCTTTATAGCATATGTGAGTGGAATGACAGTGGACGAAATTTTTTGTCCGCCATTGCACGGCTATTTTGTTTTTTACTCTTTCTGTCGTTTCAATAGAGAGAAAGCGAGGAAGGAAATCGTGACGTCACCTCAAAAGGGTAAAAATTGGACTATATACTCCATTCTTTATCTTGGTGAGTGGTCGATGCGATCAAGCAAGCCATGGGTAGCTTTGTAAGTTTTACTTTTTCCACCAAATTTGTGTGTCGTGTAAATCAAATATTAACTGTCATCGCTGTCATTCGAATTCAGAATCTTCGTCAAGCATTCATCTCCAAATCTGACAATCTTATGTCGCGAAATGTAAATATATAAGCCGTACACATCGATTCTTAAATTTAACCGTTCCCGATATGAAAATTATCGGCGCCCGTCGTCGGTCAATCCGACCGTCGACCGAACATTATTCCCGTCCCGTGCCGGGCAATATTGCAAAGAAGTTTGGGTGTGAGAAATTAACCGAATTCTTAAACCATAAACCGGACCAAATTTGACCGGAAAGTGTGTGGGCGGTCTAGAACATTTTGAAATTCCCAAGCAAGTTATTAAAATTTTAGAAAACGATGCGATATGAAGATGACACGTTTGAGGTTATGTGTCGGTGGTCTCGGTCCATATGAATCATGAGCAATTTAACCAGGAAAATAATAAATAGAAAGACTTTGCGGCGTCTCTGTAAGTACATTATTGTAATATTTGAATATTTTTCAACAACTACCAACGCACTTTTCCATTGGAACTTTTAAAAATCCCTAAATTCAACTTGACGGCTGAAAATTTCCCAACGACCACTCACCAAGATAAAGAATGGAGTATAGTTCAAACATATAATTGATTTCATATAAATGTTCATCAAGTGAGCTGTGCATTTGTACCTTTAATTTAGTTACATTACAAAAGTCACATTTATGAAGGTCATGTCCAATAAATCTTTACTTGGTAAAAATACAAAGACAAAAACAAATAAGAATTACTTTAATTTAATCAGTAAAAAGACGTAACGTTGCTTTTGAAATCAGCGATGTTAAAATGGACAAAAACTGAAAAATTAGTCAAATCGGGTTCGCGCAGAGCAAGCAACTTTGAAAGTAGAAGTCACTAGCTTTAGCTTTAATACCAACAGAAAATCAGATTTTCATGGCTTGCTTAGAATTAAAAATTAAAGGTGCTTTTACAAATGCACAGCTCACTTGATGAACATTTATATGAAATCAATTATAAACATAGCAGAGATACGAAAAATCTGACACTGTCAAAGTCATAGCCTTTACATTTGTATTAATCATTGTCCGTTATTTTCTTCAAAAGAATTTTCTGCAAGTAAAAGATTCAATCACTAAAGTGCACAGATAAATACATCCAAACTACAAGAAATAAGAAAATCTAAAATTTGTTCACAATACGAAGATTTAATGCTCTTGTAAAATGCTAATTTTATGACTGACGGGTCTCGAGAGGGTACCTGCTGCAGTGTTTGACCGATCCAAGAATTCTGAATACTTCTGCAACTTAAACTACACCTCGCCCAAAAGTTTTATTACTGTGCAACAGCCTTAAGGGTGCTGTGAAGTAAAATAAAATTCTGGTTTCGTGCAATGTGGGTTGCATACTCTGCAAACGCTGGATCTACCATGACGTCTGTCAAGAATGGGTTTGCCGGGACCCTTCTCAGCGGGAGTTATTGTCACAAAATGCACGTAATAAATACAGCGGCA
This sequence comes from Tenebrio molitor, assembly GCF_963966145.1. NCBI lineage: Eukaryota > Metazoa > Arthropoda > Insecta > Coleoptera > Tenebrionidae > Tenebrio > Tenebrio molitor. The sequence goes on from NC_091049.1 coordinate 3,323,736, forward strand.
CTTCGTATTTTTACAAGGGTAATCTCCAAGCCTTACTGTTCAACGCCTGAATTTTGCTCAACGTAGGACTGTAATGGCAGTAAAATTAGAATAGGATGCAGTTTATGCTAATCTGAATACCTACCTGCCGGAGAAGAGGATTATAAACCTCTTTTGTTGAATTCAAGAAAAGTATATTTTTGCACAGTACACAAGTTTTCTGGCAAAAATATTGTTCAATGTTGAACCCACATTACCCTCGAAAAATAAAATTGTTGTATTGAACATGATTGTACCTATAATTCCTTAGTTTATTTATCTGCACGTTAATAAGTAATATTTGTACTAGTAAATGATCCATACAAAACTCCTTCAATTTTGATAACATTTTTAAATAAAATTCTTCATCTTGATATATAATTGTTCCTGTACAACTTACAGTCAATTGGAAAAAAATCGAGTACATCAAATTTCCTAAAGTTTAATTCATCCTTTTTGTTGTTAATTTTGATGTTAGCGAGACAAGCAATAGTATAAAAAAAAGCAAATGCAGGCATATGAAATGTCATACCAATGTCAACTATACCACACGCACACAGTTGCCACATAAAATTTCGTACATCATCACTCAATAGTCAATAGTATGAATCGTTTCTTTTGAGTGAAAACTGGTTGTTTTTCAGCTCACAATATTTAATTTTCATATTCAAAATTACTTCCTTCGGTATGAAATTTTTATTTTTTATTTAATTTCCACTATGAATTTATAATACTAGGCACACAAAAAATTTCAATGAAGCAATAGGTATAATGTATTTCAACTTTAAAAAAACGATGCTTGGCCATGACAATCTGTATATCTGAAGAAAAGTTTGGTTAGGAATTCTGAAAATTTTGAAGTCACGATGTTGCCATACTTATGTTACGTTTTTTTACGAATCGATTAAAAGAAATTAATAGAGAACCAAAGTGTGTCCGAATTGTCGAAGTTAAACTGTATACAGTTTAGAATTTAATCGAATACAAATTCATTGTTCTCGCATTGAAAATGTCCATCAATCGCATCGCTACTTAGAATTTACAGTTCCAGTAACCATCACCGAAGTTTCCACGAATTATTAATTCATATTTAGTCAGTGTAAGTGCTTTCCGACAAATTTATGACATTATACCTAGTTACCGTTCCCTTGCCCCTTACGAAGCGGTGCCGGTGGTCGTTGAACAGAAACAGCTGGACTGTAGGACGAAGATACGATGTGATCAAGAATGACTGAATCTGTTGGTAACAATAAAAGTTGGCAAATTTGATATTTACCAAGAAAGGTTCATTTTTGTAATAGCAAAAATATAACTGACATAACCAAAAATGTTCTTAATGTCGTCTCAAGTTACAAAATCCTGTCAGTGCCAACTACGAGACAAAAAACCCGGTACTTTTCAATTGTTTCATTGCCAACAGACTCAGTCATTGTTGATCAGTGATCACGCTGTAGTATACTCCGTACGCTGATAAATTGCACGTTTTTAAATTCTAGTTCCAAAACATCCATTCGAACAAAGTTTCAGGAAACGTATTTTGTTATAAACTGTTGTTGAAATTATGTACTGATTCTTCGAGGAAGAATGTTATAATAAATGTTTTTCTATTTGCGTCGGTGACAGATCTGTTACAATACCAAAAACAGAATCGTAACACCTGAAAGCGGTTCTATAATAGGGGTAGTACAATTTACTAAAGTCTAGAGGATTCTGGCAGCATCAGCAAATACGCGCTAATATCCCAAAGCCGACAAAGGTTTCAATTGTTTTTTGCCAACCATCATAAAATTTTCCAGAATTTTAAAATTCTTACTTTTGATTTAAAAACGGCTCGAAAGGTGCAAAATAGAAAAAATAGTATTAAAAAACCCGTTTCATGAGGCGTTTATTCCATTCGTCCTTTATAAAACTCGCGTTTTGCGACTCGTTTTATAAACTTGGACTCATGAAATAAACACTTCCTTATGAAACTCGTTTTTTAATATAGGTACTATTTTTGGGCGCTATTCTACTTTTGACTGCATTGAATTTATTTGTGTCTCATACCATCATTATCAGAATAATAACTTTGTAATTCGTCGAGGAAACGAGGCTTTCACGACCGATCTGTTCCAAAATGAGAGTTTAGCTTCTGGATATTTTCTGTCAGGTAGAAATGCAAATAGACGGTCAACAATCTTGGAAACCAGCGGAATCTTATAATTCAATTCTAAATAAATTTGTTGGGGGTAAAAGAATAAATTTTTCTTTAAAAGGATCTTATGAAGGTAGATGCTATGCTGCAACAATTAGTTATCACACAAAAGGTCATTTTATTTCTACGATATCTCAGGAATTAAATAATGGTAATATAGGAAAATATACAATGGAATCTAGTGAGAAAGTAAATAAATTACGTCAAAACAGAAAGGTAACGGGTCGAAAAGTTAAAAATCGTGCTTGCAGCACCGATTCAGATTATAGTCAAAACTGTGAGGCATTTAGTGCGATTCTGTTTCAAAATTTAGCAAGATTGTTATTGAACAATATTGATTTTGCACAGATCCAACCAATCAACAGCTTCATATCATAGCAACTGCAACATTGTTATATAGCAATATTGGTAAATTTTAAAACAGAATCGTACCAATTACCAGAATTTCCAGACATGTCTACGGATAAATATGAAAATGCCAAGATTAAATTTTTGAATGAGGTTTCTAGCGTCAACATTTCTGATATAGAACAAAAAACTCGAGGGCAAAATTCAAATCCTGAATGGTATAGAGAACAATCATTTCGACTTATGGTTAGTAAATTCGGGAAAATTTGTAAAATGCGTTTAAATACTGACACTGCAAATACGGTAAATGAAATTTTATATTCAGAAAAATCATCCACTCGAAATTCTGTACCTAAACCACTGTTACATGGAATGCAAAATGAAGAAAAAGTGAAAGAAAAATTCCGCACGTGAAATAATAATTGAAGAAGGTATAAAAAATACTATTATCAAGTACAAGGTCAATTGCACGTCACCAATCGCAATATTTGTTACTTCGTTGTTTACACTCCAACGAAAGAGAAATTCAATTCGGATTTAAAATACTGCATAATTAAAAAAGACGATAGATTCTGGTGTGAAAATATGGAAAATCACTTGGAAGAATTTTATTTTGGGGCTTTACTTCCGGAATTAGTAGATCCTAGACATAAAAGAACACAGCCGATTAGAAGAATACTAAAAAAAGAGTTATAATTTTCCATGGTTTAATCTTCTAAATTTAATTCAATTCTAATTTCTAGTCATTTAGATAAGGAATAAATAAATTTATTAAAATTTTTATATCAGTTTTTGAAAAACAGATTTTTGTTAAAATAATAATACATTTTTTATAATTAAAGAAAGTTGATAAGTCGCACTAATTTAATGGAGATAGGGCTATTGCTGAGGCCTTCATAAGAGCCAACCCATCAATTAGAGTACCTCTGAGGTGGTGCGGAAAACCCTTGTGAAATTATTTTATCATATTGACCAATACCTCCTACTGCGTGCTGTTAGTAGCCGACCAAATTCTAGTAATAACGACATGGATATTATGTACCTCCTTGTTTACGCGCCTTACTTACCGCAAACATTTGGAAGAGTCGTTTCACTTATTACCTGCTGAGACCCTCATAAATCTTCCCTCTTATTGTAAGTTGTGTTGCCTATTTCTTATTTTATTTTAAAATTCGTTATCTATAAATTCTATCTTTGCTTACAAAATATCACCTTAAACAAAAATCTACGATTGTAGCTGAATAGATAACATTAACAGCTACATATTGAGTGTAATTTCAATATAAAAATCTTATTTTCGAGGGAGTTATGACGATTCCCGTTTTTAGCATTGATACGGTTTTTTTCAAATATACAAATATTTAAAAAAATCTGTCAACGTAGCGTCACTGATACAGATATTATCAATATGTAGACACATCGACCGCTTTTTCAGAATTAAAAATGTGGGCTGAAACACGATCCGCGTTTGCACCATTTTCCTCGATTTTGCCTAGTAGTTCACAGCACCCTTAACGAAACTAGAACCAGGCTGCCATACGCTCCTTCGAAGCTTACAAATGTTAAACGCGTGATACATGGGGATGATCGAGATAACTGTGGATTTTATAAATCATGGTAGGAACATCACCAACCCACGTGCGACCCATTAGCGTCTTGTTATTATTGTTACAAATACATTTCGCGCGAAACATAAGTAATTTTAGTCCCGCAAACACATACCTGGTTCAAAAACAAAAAGGCTGGACAACAACAACGTCTAGTACAGTTCAGAAAGCACCGAAAATCACACAATTAGAGCACATAAAAACAGACAGTACTTCTGGCTTCTGCACTCCTCTTTATCTATGGGAAAAGTGTCCCTCAAAAAAAAAACATGGCCGTTCATCCCCTGTCGGCTTCCATCCCGCCTCTAGCGGTTGCTGGTGGTACCGACATCGTTACTATCACGGCTTCCTAGATTAACAAAGAGTCCAAGCCTCTAATACGGCTGGTCGAATTCCTTGAACTATCTGTTCTTTCAAAAGCATGGATTTATTAGTACTAATAAATCCATGTTCCAAAGCAAAAGTATAGAGTGCCAACACTTTAAGGAGAACACACCAATAAAGTTGCGCCGCAGACGCAACTACGTTGGTCGAGTCCATTCTTCGATTTTTAGGGAGGGAAGGTAGAACCGCTTCGCTTACCGGCGTCAGAGGCGTACGTTCATTCGTGATCTGCTTTGCCAGTGTTCGTTTCATTGTTTCGTGATTTCAGGGTTGTTTTCTATTGCAATAAAATCAGTTCTTTTCAGAACTAAATCATTTTTATTTCTTTATTTGAACGAGGTTAGTATTGATAAAAACGGTATCACAATAATTCAAATAAAAACGTATGCCCCCATTTCTGAACGCAAGTGATACGCCACTGGACAAAACTTCACGGACAGATTTGGATGACTCAACGTGTGCGGACTCTAGTAGCGCCGTCTACCAAAAAACGAAAATTATTTAATTAAAATAAATTTTCAAAATTTTGCCCATTTGCGTCTAAACATGCATTGGCTCTTTTAACGATGTTGTCGTGAATGCACTCAAGCATTTCAGGAGTCACCGTATCGTAGAAGTAGATATTGGATTTTTTAAACAATTTTTCAGTATTCCATAACACTTCTAGATGACGCACCTTCAAGGAAACGCGGTACTTTTGGGACACCTGTAATAACATAAGTACATAACATTTTAGTTTTACAATACAAAAATGTCCGATAATAAAATAATGCGGAATCTGGAAAAGTGCCCCGAATGTTTGCAGCGTTTCCACGTTGAATCGAAGGAAAATCGTCTCGAAAAGGAATTTCTTTGATTTTAAATCGTCTGATTCCGCGATAAGTCGGTTTTAGATGACATTAATGAAATCGATGGCTTCTTTGCACCAAGAGCCTAAGGTTTCAAAAGCTAAACCTTTAAATATGTAATTTGACGAAATAATTAAACTATATTTGCTATGTTTGCGTTTGCAAGCCATCTCAGCGGCAAAACCTGAAACTTCAGAAGTTTTTAAAACGTATAACTAAAGTCCATTTAAAAATCAAAAAACCACCATCTGTTGCTTTAGGTTGGTAAAATTTAAAAAACCCTAGGTAGATATTTTTTCATACTACCGGGTGATCAAGAAGGACTGTTTAAGTTGGCAGTACAATTAAGAAATTTTTTAAATTCGGTTATTTATAACACTGCAACCGGATATGTTTTGCTGGTTTATTTGACAAATATCTGATGTAGGTATAGCATTAACAACAGTAAGCCATCAACAACCGAAAGTTACTCGAGTTACACGATTTAAAATACAATTCAGTGTTACCAACTTAAACAGTCCTTCTTGATCACTCCGTATAATAGTAACTATAAATTATCACATTTATTTGATTCAAAATTAAATTCAACTGCTTTGAATTCCGTTCATATTGTTTTATTAGCAGCACGTTTCATTTATTTATTGATTCTTATTATTTTTACTTAAACATGCCCAGAAAAACAAGACATTTAATAAACAATTAACCTCAAAATTACAATTCTCACCAAATTTTACACTAAACAGCGTTGCCGATAGTAATTACATATTGAGGAAAATGCAACGTTGGTGGTTTTTTGATTTTTGAATGGACTTTATCTGCAAGTGTATCTACAGTAGTAAAAATAATATTTTAAAATTGTACCTAATTTTAGGTTAATACAACGTGTTACAACTTCACAGTAACAGTATAATAAAGATAATTATTCTCTTAATTATTACCATGTTTTGGAAATGCAAAACGGAAAAAATGTTCAATATTCGAGCGGATTTACCTACTGTAGAATCTATAAAATAACCACGTTATCTTGCAAATGTATTGTGGGTTGCATTTTCAATTTCGTCATTCAATTAGAAGTTTAGCACATTTATTCAGTAAGTTTTAACAAATTCAAATTAAAACATGTGTTTATTAATGTGTTATAAAATAACTTAAAAGTAAAACCCCCGGTTTTAAATCAGCTCCCCCAAAGGATGTATGAAAATATCATGTACCTTAAACAATGAGTTCATTATTAAAATAAATAATTGAAAACATCTCTTCAGTTTACTTGAACATGTGGTGGAGTCGACAACGTGTAGACAATGGATTCTGCTATATCTTCCGGAAATAGAATCGGACCACCTCTCATAGCTTCCAAGGTACCATCTTTGCAAAAACCTTCTTGAAATTCCGAAATAACCACTCCTGGACAAATACACTGCAAAAACAATTCATACTCAGTCTTCTAAGAGATGCATCACATTCCTTGTTTTATTCGTCAAATTATATTAATCAGAAATGGTTCTAAACCAGGTGTTTTTTTGACATACACATCAACGACCAAAACAATCTTCTACGTTACGTTACGTTACCGTCACTTTAATTCCTGTGTTGTGGTATCTCAACTCCTGCCTCATGTTCTCGGTAAGCGCCGTAACCGCATACTTAGAAGCAGGATAAACATTGAGGTTAGGAGTAGGCAAGCACACAGGATACCTTCCTACGATCGACCCCAAATTAATGACATGTCCAGCGATGCCGTTTTCCCTCATGACCTTGACCGCTTCTCTGGTACAAATGCACATAGCGATTACGTTTACGTCGAAAGTGAACCGCCAGTCCTCAGTGGAGCCCTCTACGACATAACGTAACCACAACATAACTAGTCAAGTGGACTCACCTAGCAGATCCGTGGGTCTTATGAATCCGGCATTGTTGACCAAAATATGCACAGGTCCTACATTTTCTTTGACCCAAGCGAAAGCCTCGAGAATTTCCTCCTCTTTACTGAGATCGCACTTAAGTGCGTAGAGCTCGCCAGGGGCGTCCGTCAAGCTGCACGTCAGTTCTTCAATAAGCTCGACGCGTCTCGCAAGACCCACCACCTAATTGTTTTTTGCAAATTGATTGGAATTAGGTTGAGAAGAGTTGGTACTTACTTTGACGCCTTTTTGTACCAAGAGTTTGGCAGTGGCGGCGCCGATTCCCACACTAGCACCGGTCACGATGGCAACCTTACCTTCCCAACGCTCCATCGTGAATGGGATGATGATCATTCTCCTGTTTATTTTATATAGATTTATGAAAGAATCAATTTTGTCGTAGCAACAGAACCAAAACAGAATTTTAAGCGTGTGAAAAATACACTTTACCACTTTAGGGGTTTTACATAATTTAATATGTTATTGACAGACGATGCGAGGATACCAAGGTGGTAATAATAGGTTCAGTGGAGGTTTAATATTAGAACTAAGTCAAGGTCAGCGTCAGGATCGAAACAGTAAATCTGTAAAAGTTTTTGCAAGAAAAAGTGTCAAGTTAGAGAATTTATTGTACAAGGAGCAACTTTGTTAATCTCTGGAATAGTACACGTCACTTCCGACGCTCCCAAATTGGAACAAGATCACCAAAAACGTAGTGATGGAGCCGCCAATCTTCAAAGTGTCACTTTAAAAATCGTCGTTTGTTAGGTTAGGTTTCTTACCGCTGTCAGTAGCGACCTGTTAATCTTCATCATCGAAAACGACGAGAACTTTACTTTTCTCCCGGACAACTGCAAAGCGAAGACTTTCAGTTGATCCTTCACCTCTTCTGGTAGCTCACAGGACAAGAGTTTGAACACCAGATCCACAGTTTTCTGGTGCTGGAACACACGAGTCAGTGCTCTGAGGAGGTACTTGTGGAGTCCCACCTCGTCTAGGCAGTACTGGCAAGTCTCCACGATGACCATGAGCCGGCCGCAGTGCAGCATCGTCCAAGAGAACTGCAGAAAGATGAAGATGAAGTAGCCGTTGTTGGCAACTTCCACTAGGAGGAAGTACGGAGTTACGACTAGGTGTAGAAGGCAACTGAACATTATGAACTGAAAGAGGTTAAATAGAATTGATTGTAGTGTGGGGGTTGGGAACTGACCAAGATGCTGACGTTGCAGAAGTCGTTTGTTGCGTCGACGGAGTCACCGATTAGTTCGTACATCTTCATCAAGTTGACGACGCGGTCGTAGCTAAGAACTGCACAAATGGGTGAAAAATGGAACAAAATGAAGGGTAAGGTAAGTGTTTTACCACCAAAACTCTCCGAGCTTCTTTTATTCCTGTCTTTGGTCTTGACGGGAGTGATCCAGAGCTTTGTCAAGTTCTTGAAAACTTCCAGTCCCGACTCGAGGCACTGATTCAGTCCTTCGATCCTCTTCCTGATTAGACTGGCGAAGTTCCAGTACGGCATCTCCTGGATGAAAACCATGAAGTACGTCGAGAACAGAATGAAGTACCGCTTCATAAACACCCACAACAATCCACTTTTATCCGAGATTTCTCCCCACAAATACAACTCGTAGGTCAACACGAACAGCACACAAGAAATCGCTATCAAAATAGAAACAATCGTGCGTCTTCTCTCCTTCTTGACAGATTTCTGCGGTACCACAGCATCGATTTTGTGAAAACACTCCAGGATCCTCCACAAGTGCTTGAGCTTGAAAGGGGTGACCAGGATCCCGATGTAGACCGTCACGATTATCTCCCCTAGATCGATCAGAGTCACGTACTTGACAGTGGAGTTGCCCATTCTGACAGAATCTGCAGAATGCAAGTCCTCGTGGAGTCCGTTCATAGAGACCATCACTACAAAATAGTGAAGAGAGACGAGAAGAAACACAAGGATTGTCAATTACTCATGAATGATCCCAGAATGTAACTGTAAACTGTGTAGAAGAGAGACCAACGGAGCTTGTAATCTGAGCCAGATTTCTTGCAGATTATCGGCAGGAATCCGAAGGTCCTGGTTACGAAAATAAATGGCTGAAGGACTTGGTACAACTCGGCCGTCACCAAAACCTCGCCTTTCGTGCCACCTTTGGTGACCATTTTGACGGAAATGACAGCCGTTTTGTTCGTTATTTATTAATAAGAGTTTTTAATAGTAAACACGTGAATTGTTTATGAAGGTCTACGAAATAAAGGAAGCGGTCATTAGTCAATATTAATTCAGAAGATAAACAGTTTCAACCTCAAAATCCGACAATAATAAAATCAACATTAAAATGATAAATGCGATCGTAGTGTTTGCTTTCATTCGTTTAACATGTTCGCCATAATTGCTTTTTTTCTTGGCGTTATCACAAATCAAATTGTGCTCAATTAGGTGGGAGTAATGAGGACGGTTGGAATAATAACTGTGTGGCGCGGTTTTCACATAAACATTTATTTACAAAGTATGTACAAAGTTATACATATGGAGCAAACTAAATTCTGAGACCGGATGGACCGAAACAGTGCTGAGGTCAGGTCAGGTCAGGTGCTGGGGGTAGATTCAGGAGAGACCAAGTGAACCGTCTTCAGTGCCGTTCAGTGCTCCTGACCTTTCGTTAGGGTGCGGGTGGCGCACTGTCAAGGTCGAGTGCGTGGTCACTGTACCAGCATTTGGTTCCTTGTGGATGAGTCCACAGGACTAGAGAGGAAAACTTGTGAAAAAAACCCAGAGTCTTGCCAGGGATTTGAACCCCGGACCTCTCGAACACAAACCGGGCGCGCTTCACACACACCCACGGTGCTCGGTTCTGGTCTTTCCTCGCGGGATGGTTTTAAATGACATTGATAAATCTGTACTTTTGCGTGTTTGTAATGTTCAATAAATGAGTTTTTCACTTCTAACTGGCGCTGAACTGAATGAAAATAATCAGAAAAGTCGTAATGGAACTGATAACCTAAAATGAAACATTTTGACAACAGGTTAATTGAAAGAAAGTCGCTACCGTAGTCAAAAGAGATCGATTGATTCGAGGAATGGCAAACGATGAGAATTTTATCTTTTTCTGGGTCAACTCCAGAGCAAAATTGCTTAGCTGAAATGAAAAACTTATTGGACAAAGTACACCAGAACGTCACTGTTATGTACCTCTTTTTTGATCTTTTCGTGAGTAAAACACGTGATCAAGCTCAACACTAAATTAAAAGTTTTCTGATTCTGAAACAAATGGTAAGACTTTTTTGATCGAGTTTGGTCATGATCTTCACCTGGTTCTCACACATCTGGCAGACTTCTAGAATAATGAGGAGTCTACAGAAATGGATAAATATCCAAGCTAGTTGCACCAAGATTAAAACCAAATCTTCTCCACCTGTCAGAGTAACATATAACATATACAAGTCGAGAACCAGTCTTAAGAAGCAACTCAAGATGATAAGCTGGAAGTAAATGGTTTCAGGATTGTGACAACAGCGATTTGTGTTAGTCTTACGGAAACGTGTACGTTAAATAGATTGTTGAGGGTGTTGATGGCGTCATAAATGCACTCATAAGCTCTGATTGCATTTAGAATGGTCGCGTGGTTCTGCACTGCAAAGAAATTATAAGTTATGGTACAATGTTTTAAGGGTCAAAATGGTTTCTACCTTGCAAGTCGTTCACATTTTTCTCCAACTCTCTGTTGACCAATCTCATTCGCCTCTCAATAAGATACACCAACTGCCAGTACTGAATTTCAAAAACGATCACCACGAAGTAGATTATATAGAAGGGGTAGTCCTTGAGTCCCAGTTCTGAACCCGAGACGTTGCTCCAGATCACGACCCCATCAAAAACCACAACCAACGAGAAGACCAACAGAACGACACATCCGAAAATAATTGTCCATCTCCGGTCATCCTCGCTTTCGCTGGGAGCCACCAGCGAATCAATTTGATCGAACCCGTGGAGAAGTGTCGACATCTTCCCGAAACCGAATGGTTGCGAGATCACGAAATAGAATCCAAACATTTCCAGTTCACCGAAGTCCAGAATTGCGAAATAGTTGCTTTTGGAGACGCTCGACCAGATGAAACCTTGCGCGTTTTCTTTGAGGAATGTGTAGAGACCCCAGAAACCCAAAATTGCTAAAAGATAAGGTGAGTTGGGGTCAAGTTTTGAGAGGCGCTTACTCAGTGCTGTGATTGCGACGTGGTTGCAAATGCAGAGGGGCCAAGACCATTGGAAGGAATACATCGATTTGGTGATTTTCTTGTAAGTCAGTGGGCTTAAGCCCACTAGTCTGGATATCTGGAAAATGGGTTGGTAGGAGTGGAAGAATTTTTCGTTGACGGTTACGGTGCGTTGAAACATTTTGATGGAACGAAGTGAGGAAATGTGATGTAACCAGTAAATCACAAAATCGATTGTGTTTAAAAGGAGTAATTATTATGCTGTATCCTGATTGGTAGGTACTAAATTATTCACTGTTAGTTGATTTGACAGGAAACGATTTCATAAGAAGAGATTGTAATTTATTTTCTTTTATTCTCGTCTTTAACTTATTCATTTCTCATTACTTTAAATACATCCTTAAAGGGCGATGAATCCTTAACAAATAAGTCGAATGACACCTTTCTTTTTTATTCTTCCCGAAATTATTCCAGGCGCTACCAAGAGATTCCATGAATATTCGGGAGGGATAAATTTAACAGAGGAAACAATTTAAATCTTAAAATAAAATAGCGACAAATGAGTGAGAGGTGATAAGCAGGAGGCAGCGGCCAAGAAAGAGAGGGCATGCCGAAATCGCCGAAAGTAAGGAAAGAAAGCAGCAAGAGAAAAAGAGAAGAGGGTAGGACGTCTGAAGAAGGCATGAACCCATTCAGAAAGAGTTCCAGAACGGGAAGATCCCCAAGAAGAAACGAAGTAGGAAATAAAAGCAAGGAAATGGATAAGGAAATGAAAACCATGATTAGAGAGATAAGAGAGGATACTGCGGGAATAAGAGAGGAGAACAAAGTACTAAGAAAGGAATTAGCGGCAGTGAGAGAGGAAAATGGGGAGCTAAGAAAAGAATTAGCGACAGTGAGAGAGGAAATGAGAGGAAGAGAAGAAAAATGGCAGACGGAGGAGGTAGATTGGATTGAAAGAGGAAAAGATGGAGCAAAGAGAAAAGATGGAGAGGAAGAATAATGTTATAATAACCGGAATAAGGGGAATGAGAGGAAATATAGAGAGGAGGGTGGAAGAATGGTTGGAGGGGGAGATACGGGTGAAAGTGAACGTAAAGGAAGTATTTTAAATAAATAAGGATAAGATGATGCTGGCAAAAATAGAAAGTTGGGAGCAGAAGAATAGCATAATGCTAAATAAGAGTAAATTAATGTTGTCCATTGAACTTAAAATAGTTTGAAAATGATTCAAAACTTCTGTGTAGACGATGTTTTTTTGTAAAAACTTTTTCATCGTTTGCTAAATGCCTTTGACCGTTATGACCATGTGTAAAAATTGCGGCTGCCTCAATGAAATTCCAATTTTTCGAATGTTGTCATCGCAAATGCAGGTATAATTGGAAATTGCGTTCTTTGAAAGTTAAATGGTAAAATAGGAATATGTTAAATTGATACGTGGAATCAAATTTCTCTTATTGCGTGCGGTTCCAGTTAAAACTTCGCAATCAATAGCATTACGATGAATAAACTTGATGCGCATTCTTGTTCCATTGTCTAACGCTTCCTTTGTATTTACGTTTCTGATCAGTAAAACGATGGAATTAACTTTCAACACTAACTTATGTCGTGGCAAACCACTAATAGTCAAAGAATTTTGTATTTCACTCCAAAGATTTTTTTTTATATAGGGTGTCTCAGCTGAGACTTTCGAACCTAATATCTCGGTTTTTTGCCAACGGATTTTTACGAAATTTAAAATGCAGATATATTTTAGACCGTGAAGGTTCAATTAGTAATAATAAAATTACCTCAAGTTAACAAATGTAATTTTAACACATGTTTCCTTTATCGAAAATTATGCGCGATTATTATTAGATTGGTAAACATTAAAAAATAGGGTTCTACGCAAACAATTAAGTAAATCACTTGTCTGATTCAACGAAAAGATTAGATTTTGTCGTTAAAAATTTAATGTAAAATTTGAAAGTATTTGAGCAGTTACCTTTTGAAACAATTGATGATTAATTACCAAGCAACATTTTGTACACCCTTTAAAGTCTGTCAAAATTGGGCGCGCTTTATTAGAAACGTCAAATTCTGAAAATTTATTGAAAATACTCTAAAAATAGACAGCGGCAGAAATTTCAATATTGTTAAAAAAGGAAAAAAAAATTGCCTGTGGAGAGTGTCGTAAGAACTTCAATGACGCAGTTCGTTTTCTCGTGGAACACTATCGAAATGTAGGCTTTACAAAATGTAAGGTTAAGAGAGTCGTCAATTTATTTGAAGACACAGGAAGCGTACGTGAACTAAATTACCATGCTAGAATATCCCGATCGTGTTTTAGTCCTTTATGGAAGAATTAAAGCATCCAGTATAATAAATTACGTCCAAATGTTGTCTTTAACTTCGTAAGTGTTTGTAAGGTTAGCAAGATAAACGTCAAATATGTCACCTGCGCTTCTGCGAAAAGGGATGACCAAAATTCTGCAAAATTGCGCGTTTGTTTCATACGCGTCTACGTTTTTGCATTTGCAGCCACGTTTAACACAGTTTTTTGCTTTTTTCTTGCAAACCAGAAGTCTTTCTAGGATGAGTTTTTCCCTACAGCATTTGTTATTGACTTTCAATTTTTTATGTAAATCTTAATTGATTCAACATTTTTAAAAGGCATGTAAAAATTATGTTTTTAAGACTTGGATGATTTTATTCTTCACCGTCTAAAATATCTGCATTTTAAATTTCACAAAAATCCGCTGGAAAATAATTGAGTTATTAGGTTCGAAAATCTTAGCTTAGACACACCCTGTATAAATAATCTAAATAAACTCCCTAGCGTTTTTTAATTTTTTTTTTGTATTTTTGGTATGTAAGTGTATACTTGTGATACATTATTCTTTTTACAATAAAAATCTCTATCAGAAAAAAATTTTGTGTTCTCATATTAGGGCCTTTTGTAGCCTATTCACGACCATTTAATTTGGTGTATAAATTATTGTAATCCTCCGATAAATAAGAGAGTTATGGACTCGTCTACTTTTTTGGGCACACCTGTATATTACAAATACTTACATTATATAAAATAAAATAAAACATTCATTGTTTACGTTTATACACTGTAAAACATTAGTGGAGTAAATGCGGAGTGAATTTGGGGCAAATGCGGAGTGGATGATTTGTAATTTATTTAAAATGCGCTTTGCGCAATCTCATTATGTTATTACATATTTGTCATTTGTTTTTCCAGCTAATTTAATTTGGTTATTACATTCTAACGTAATGAATTTTGATAGCTTCTCGCTTGGTACCCGTCATTTGTTTCAAAATGTAGTGTTATTTTTTTAAATTTTTTTCCTATTTGAGGTTATACATGTCATGCATTGTCGTTTTCAGAATAAAAATCTCTATCAGAATTACTAAAAAAAAGTATTTGAAAAACTTTTTTTTTTACAGTTTAACCTTGAAGCTCTTGGGGCTTTACGTGAATTTAGTAGGCCATTATTATCTTTCTGCACTCCTTCTCCTTATAAAATTTAACTATGCCAAATCTCACACTCAATTTGCTTAAAAAGGGGTACAAAGTTTTTCCTTCACGTATTAATACAGTCAGGAGCAAAAATAACGCAACAATTCGATAAATCATAAACTGTTGAGTTTTGAAAAAAGAACAAAAACAAGTCGATTTTAATTTCAATTTCACGTTTATTGACGTAATATTGTTTTAAGTATGACGTAATCATCTATTTTTTTAAATAGCAATCTATATTTATTTGTCATCATTTTGATATGTCTTTTAACTGTCAACATGACAGGATTTTTCTGAAGTAATTTTTTGTTCATGTTTGATTCTTGTTGAAAACCTTCAAATGATGCCGTGTGCGCCTTTTTATACCTAATTAACCCTCAAAAACTCCACTTTATAGCATAATAAACATTACCTACATTTTTTGCTCTCTTGAATTTCTTTTTTTGGTATTATTGCGTGTCCCTCTATTTGTTTTACCAAACACGACATGCTTCACACATATAATTATTGGGCCACCGTTACCTCAAACCATATAGCATTAAACGCCAAGTGTAAGAATAAAAACATATTAAACATAACATCTGTTTGTTTAACCTACACATTTATCACAAATTTATACCAAATTATAAAAACCCATTACCGCACAACAACCACTATTTTATTCGACCTGGATATCCAAATCACTCAACTATTGACCATGGACACTTTGATCGCCTCAGACCTGTTTCAAGTCATCGAGCCTGTTGTCCTCCTCGCGAGAACTTCAGGATTTTTACCGGTGACGTACGAGAAACAAGGGTGCAAGTATTTGTTCCAACGATCTCTCAAATATGTACTCTACAACTATACTCTAGCTCTCGTTTTGAGTAATTTTTTAAAATACAACACCCCAGAGCTCTACGCAAGATTTTACACTTTTCAGTGCTGACATCAATGATTGGTCTTTGTGACGACCTGGACGCCGATCGCTCCATCAGAATGCAGAATCCAAACATCAAATACATTATATTCTTTGATTTGGGAGAAATCATCGCGACAGTGTTTGTCGGGATTGTGACTGCACCCTTCAAATTAAAATATTTTTGGAAAATCTTGAACGGTCTAGGACGAATGGACCTGATCCTTGCCCCTCACTATTCAACAGTTGACGAACGAAGGCGCTGCTTGATCACAATCGCGTCTACTTTGACAGTTATCAGTTCAATTCTGATTTATGACGTGATTCTGTGGAGTCTCAACACGTCACAACTCAGTGTTTTTTTGCAAAGATTCACCACACTCTACATCACGTATTTTCTAGTTTTCGTGCAACAAATACCCTTTTGTTTTTTCGCCAGACTGATCAGGCGCAGAATAGAAGGTTTGAACTATGCCCTCGATCTGGGTCTAACCACCGTTCAAAAAAATAACGTCAACAACCAGTGGGTTTCATGTGTCAAGTCACGGAATTACAAGAACGCCAAAAGTGTCGACGGTAAAGACTTGGGAAGGATTCAAACCGTTGCTGATCGAAATCATTTTCAGTTTTCAGCTACGACCGCCTCAACGACTTCATGAAACTGGTCGAAGAAACTGATGATGTTGTCGAAGCCGTCAATGACTTCTGCAGCGTCCACACTCTGGTACTTTCGCAACACAAAACAACCAACTCTAAATCACCCCAATTCTAGTTGATTCTGTTGAGTTGTCTACTACACTTGGTGGTCACTCCGTATTTTGTGCTTTTGGAAGTAACTAATCGTGGCTACGTTCCCTTCATAATCTTGCTAATTGCTTTGGCCGTTGTGCACATTGCCAGATTAATCACAATAGTCGAGACCTGCCAACGGTGCTGTGACGAGGTTGTCAAAAACTATTTTTCTTCAAATTCATAGAAAGCTGTTTCAGTATCAGAGAACTGTCAATCTGGCACTCAAGCTACTGACGTGTGAGTTGCTTCCAGAAGTCAAGGAACAGGTGTGGGTGTAAATTCTTCTTCTTCTTTTTTTCTCACGCGATCTCTTCTAGGTCGAAATTTTAACAGTTCAGTTGTCAAGCAAGAAAATCAAATTCACGTCATTCGGGATGATAAAAATAAGCAGATCCATTTTAACAGCTGTAGAGTGTTTGTCAACTGACACTTCGCAATTTTAATGTTGTTATGTTGCAGTTTGGAGGATCTGTCACCACTTTCTTGGTGATTTTGTTGCAATATGGAGGTCTTAGGGGTAACGTGTTCAACACAGAAAAATAATTTCTTGTAGGAAAGTAATTTGGATTTGCCTCATCAAGATCAAAATATTTAATTTTTTGGCAGTGTGATTTTTACTTCGATAATATTTTAGCTGTGCATGGGCTGATTAAGTATATAACCTTGTCATGCGTAAACTGTAGAGGTTATGTTATTCGCTGTCAACAATTGAACTT
The DNA here is from genome assembly GCF_963966145.1 of Tenebrio molitor. Taxonomy (NCBI): domain Eukaryota; kingdom Metazoa; phylum Arthropoda; class Insecta; order Coleoptera; family Tenebrionidae; genus Tenebrio; species Tenebrio molitor. The sequence goes on from NC_091049.1 coordinate 3,341,165, forward strand.
GATAGGCATTTTTCAGTAATGCAATTTTCAAATTAGCTGTTAATAAAACCTTCTTTTTTCTTTCCGCCATGGTAAAATTACTCAGGAATAGAATAGGAATAAAATTTTATGAAAAAAATCTGTGTCTTTATTTCACACGTTAAACTAACATTTAAAATAAAAGTATTAAAGACGTCAAATCGGTCTAACATGATAACGTGAAAATTACTAGGAAAGGAAGGGCCGGTTTGCAATGTGACAACAACTTGACAGACAAAATCCAACGTGATTGACCTGCAAATACTGTTTGGTGCAAAAGAAACATTCACGTATTTATTTATACATATTATATAAACAAATACATACATACAAGAAATAAATTTATTCCCAAAGTAAAAAATGATAAACGAAACTCCTAACCACTGCAAACATCTTGTTTTCACTGTCAGTGATGTCTATGGTACACCATAGAGATCGGTGCTTGTTTTATTTGCAAAGTTAGTGTATTGTGGGTTGCATTTTCTCTGTTACTTCACTATATTGCATCAGAAATATCCAATATGTACTAATAGAGCCTACCATCTGCAAGTATTTCAGAATTGAACTGTACATAAAGATTTTTAACTTTACTTACGGAAAGTATGAGTTGTCTGCTAATTTTGGGCAAAGCATATGCTGAAAATACGATTTTCCTTTTAATTGCAACAAATAATAAGTTAATCATCTAAAAAAGAAATTCTAAATGCGCCCACCGTAAATACAGAGTGATTCACGAGTAATAATAACGTAACGAAATTTGTGATGCAACCAACAATACACGACCCCCATATCATTGCACATAATCACACATTTTGTTAAGCTCATTATCACTCATGAGTCACCCTATATGGTTCAATGACCTCCTTTCTCACAGCTGCAGTCCTTCTTTTGGTAACCATTCGCGAAACAATCTTAATAAAATTTTGATTCTGAAATGAACGAAAATTAGCACAGATTTGCAATGATTCCAACAACAAACTTCTCTTGTGCATCTGTGTGACACTTCTACAATCACCAGGAATCTACAAATGTGCAAAGAGATCCATATTAAATAGGCATAATTTAAGATTTGTGTTTCGTTGCTCGTCACTATCACATAGAGTTGATAAGGGCAAATTACCAAGTGAAGGTAACAACTCAAAATGATCATTGCAACATCAATAGCGAAACATTTGTTGATTCTTACTATTGCTTCTGTTACGTGCTGATAACTTTGTGTAATGGCGAAAACTTGGTCCAAGTGTACTCCTGCAGACAACGCATGAGAAGAAGAAGAAAGTGTCAGAGCTTGTACCTTTTGTTAAGTTTCTGTTCACGAACTGGTTTATTGCCAAGAGTCGAACTCGAGTCATGGTCACGAAATGCCAGTATTGCAGTTCATGCACCACCACGATAAAATACAGAATATAGAAAGCAAAATAATTGTTCACTCCTGACCAAGAGTTGTTCCCCCACATGTACAAATCGATGACGCAGATAGTCGGAAAGAAAACGAGCAAGAACCGCTGGAAAAACTTGCACAACTTTTGGATTTCCTCGTCAAGAATTGGCTCAATCGCGGCGTCAACTTGGTTCAAGTTGTCGACAGCGTCCAAAACGTGTTGCAGCTTAAAAGGAGTCGATGTGACGAAAACCAAAGCACTGAAGATGACTTCGCTGACGTCGAAAGATGCGATGACAAAGTCAATCTTTCTTGTGAAACCTAGAGCTCCGAACGAGGCCATTTGCATGTCGTTGACGAAGCCCCAAATCGACCAACTCGCTGAAAAGAGTTGTCAGGGAGTTGCAACGATTGGAGTGGACGTACCTAGAATGATTGTGACCGTGACGTTTACAATGTACGTGTTTTGTGACCACTTAATTATGTAGGAGTTCTTGTGTTGGTGATATGTTGCAGGACACAACCCTAAGATCCTGAGGAGTTTGAAGGGAGGTCGAAGAATGTCGAAGAGTTTTGGGTTTACAAGAACTTGCTGGCGAGACATGGTGAGTGTATTTACAGAATTCTCAGATTAGTTAGAACATTTCAGAAAGAATTGAGACCTGTGAGAAAATGAGGTTAAATAACTTTCAGTGGCTATTTTTATCACAAGACGACGATTAACGTCGAGAAATAATTAATACCATTTACATTTCATTACGAATTGTCTCTAAGAATTCTTTTGTAGTGAATAATTATTAAAGATGAAGATTAAGAATAATAATTTTCGACATTGTCGATGTAATTATTTACGATCATTCAACATGAACAAGTGTTACAGAAATGTTTGCAAGAAAAAGCCCTACGACTGATTCCGAGGTAAGAGGAAAAATATTTCATAGATGTTCAGAAATAGACAGAAGTGAAGAACATTCCAGTGAAAGTAATTTGTACAATTCCATGGCCCCTTCTTAGATTCTTTTCTTTTCCCTCTTATCGAATTTTCACCTCGGATAAACATTCAAACGGCCATAGCTCCCTTATTCAATTCAATTTTGCAATACTTGCAGATGGTAGGTTCATTGGATAGGTATTTCTGATGCAATACAGTGAAGTAACAGTATAATATGTGATTTATTGGTTGCCTAGTTATGGCGTTTTAGTATTGAATTTGATAGTGTGGCAAGAGTCAGTGTTGGAAACATCAAGACCTTCTGTGGTGATATTCTTTACTGTAAGTTGTGCTACTTGAATCGTTATTCTTTGAGAAAAGCTACGTGGACATCCAGAACAAGTTGCACCACCAGATCTCTTCGGAAATGTTTGTTGAAAATACTGATAATTTCTTTTACATCTTAATGTACAAAAAACAACTAAGAAATTTCGAGAAAGTCTTCCAACTAGTTTGTTTTCTTTAAAAACTCAAGTTAAGAATATACATGAGCACGACAAACCTTGAATTCATGTGAAAATATGTCAAGCTAAACATAACCTCACTAAGACTTGAAAGAATAAAACAAGGAGTAATTTGTGGTATTTTATTATAAAAGGTACTGAAAGTGTCCAACATATTCACATTTTAATGTTTTGTTTATAGATTTGCTCTTGTTAGTAACGATAAATCCAAAAAATCATTTTTTGATACTTATGTAAAAATATTAAAGTAAATTTTCTACAGCCATAAACCAAGAACAAGTTACTAATTGTGTATTTTTTTGATACATATTAGGTGGGTATCTCCGTATCCATTACTTATTAGATTCGTAATAGTTTTTTAATTATACAAATAAATTTTCTTATCTCTCAATTAATCCACAGCAAAAATAATAAAGGAGACAATTAATAATTGATGTACAACAAGCAGTAACCTGAAATTAAATGTGTAACAATAAGCTAAGCACACCTTATTTTTTTGATTTTAGAAGTATTTTTTGCTTATAATTGAATACCACAAATAGAGGGAATAGTTAAATCAATATTAATAAATAGCGACAAACAAACAACAGTTTATTATCAGTGAAATAGTAAAAAAATAAGACATAAGTAATTAATAACGAATAATGTGAAAATATAACCATATCATTTCTAATTGCTAGAAAGGAAAAATAACACTGAAATTGCGAAAGATACAGTAGGTACTATGCCGGCCAAAAAATTTTGGCCGTCATTGTCTGTCAATTCAAAAAAAAAAATTGTAATCCGTACTTTATTGTCATCATGATTACCGTCTTGATTATGAACGTTATTTTGTGGGTGGTAAATTTCAAAACTCAAAATTATTTTGTCATTTCTACTACGCAGAACGTTTACCTCAGGTTATCTATGTACGATTGCTCTAATTTTGTTAATTCATGTCGGATTTTTGGAATATCTGAGCTTCAAACAGTTTAAATTGATTGTCAAAATGACAAGAATCGAAAGTAGGGTTACGATTCCTAAAGGTTTATTTACACTTTTCTTGAATGTCAAGAAAGTGACGGCCAAAATTTTGTGGCCGCCATAGTACTACTATGGACTACTATTCCGGACACGAAATTTTGGCCAACATTTTTTAGACATTTCTAAAAAAAATATGTAAACCAATCATTAGTGTCATTAATAAATGACAATAATTATTCAAAATCACTTTGAATTTTTCCTTGTGACATAAAAAAAGTAGGGAAATGGCATTATCGAGTCAAAAGTTGGGTTATATTCAATAAAGGCCAGTTCAGACATATTTGTCAGTTAAATGTCAGTTGTGGCCAAGATTCCGTGTCCGGAATAGTACAGTTACGATCACGGAATTTCGTCAGTTATTTTACTGTCAATTCGAAAAAAGTGTGTAGCCTAAGCTTTATTGTCATTATGACTGACATTCAAAATTTTTGTCACTCATAATAAAATTAATGACAAATTGACATCCATGTCAAAAATTACAATGTGGGGTTAGAAATATGTAAAGCCTGTTTTACAGCTAATGTCAGTTGAATGACACCGACTGACGAAATTCCGTGATCGTGACTGTAACATGTAAAAAATATAATAAGAAACTGATTATTGCACCTTGAAACAGATTATAATGCAGCACATGGTAGGAATATTTTGTTTTATATCTAAAGTCCACACTTGCCTTGCACGTTCTTAAAAAATAAAAAAACTAAAAGTGAATGGTTCTTGCAGTAAACTGTAACACTACCATCCAATAAGTGCAGATCGAATCGGTAATCTGCAAATAAATGTGGATCTTACGAAATACAAAAGTGTAAGTAGTGAAACTACAACTTACAGAGAGAAAAAGCCGTCGACTTATTTTGGAAATGGCAAATGCAGAAAAACTTATTTTTCTTTTAGTCACTATAAAAAACAACGTGTTCACCTAAAAAATGCACATTTAACGTCACGTTTTAATTGTGATCGCGGAATACCTCTTTTTTCACACTTTTGTCCAATTTGCAAACCAATAATTGAAAAACGAGACTTTTCGTATTGTCGATCTAAAACCCAAGCAAAGTGCAAAAAAAAATACAACTACAAAATAATTGGGGTATCGTAGGGTGCTTGAAACGGAAAAACTAGTTTGCCACATAAATAAAAAATAAAGTGAAATGATGCTTTGGATTTAAATAAACCTAACCTCTCTTATACCTGTCATTTTGACGGTTTTTAATAGTTGATATCACTTTTCTAGTATGCGTCAAAATTCAAAACACTCAAATTGTCAAAACCTACTACGATACCGCAGTTATTTGGGGACACTTTGTAGCTAAGAAACTCACCTCTTGCTGACATTTATTGCAAGTTTCAACAATGACAAAGAGTCTGCAAGCATGCAAAACAACCCATATAAAAGAGACAAAATTTAAAGCGTTGGACTCGTTACTGGTCAATATCACAAAAAGTTCGTAAGGGCATGTCACTAGGTGAAGATAACAACTGAAAACTATGACTGCAACGCTACCACTGAAACACTTGTTAATCTCGCTGATGGATTCAGTTAAGCAATCGTAGCTTCTAACAATATTCGAAATTCGGGTGTGCGAAACCTCTGAAACTGCACAACGTTAGATGGAAGTGATGAAACACAAATCAGAACGAGTTACTTGATAAACTCTTCTTGATGAATCTGTTGATGGCCAAAATGCGAGCATGAGCGAGCGTTACAAAATTCCAGTACTGCAACTGGTGCACGTTCACGACGAAGTTGAGCACATAAAATGCAAAATAATTGTTGACACCTGGCCACGAGTCATTTCCCCACATCAGCAAGTCAAGAACGTACATAGTCGGCAAGAAAACTATTAAAAACATTTGGACAAACTTCGATCGAGTCCGCATTTCTTTCACCAGAATCGGTGCAATCACCGAATCGATTTTATTAAAATTATCTAGTATGATCCGCATGTGGTTGTATTTGAAGGGGGAGGTGAGGAGGAAAAACATAGCACTTAAGATGACTTCGCTGACGTCGGTAGCCGAGATGGCAACATCGATGGAACCTTTGAAGCCCAAAGCGGTGAAGGTGGCTATTTGCATGTCCTGGATGTATCCCCAAGCAGCCCACGAACCTGAAATTATTTTTAGAGGCATACAATAGTGGCTGTGGAAAACAAAGGGTTTGAAAACGTTTAGGTGGCTGTTATGTGCTCTGCGCCACATGTTTTCGATACTCTTGTTTTTCATAGCCGTTCTTAATCATACATATTTTACACTTGGAGTACTACTACCATAAGTCAGAAACCAAAAACAAAATAGTGAGTTTTTAAATTAAATCAATTTTTTTTGGAAAGAACATCTGCAGGCTTTGAAGCACAAATTACGCAGTGTGATGGTTTAATTGGCATTATCTGCTTCTGAAGTAAATCTGCAGTACAATGTAGATTCTGCTAAACCGTCAGAATGAGCTAGGTATTTCTTATGTGTCTATGCAAGAGCTTCTAAGAAAAAACATTATCCTAAGAGAATGCTTAAACTGTGATAGATTAATTCAGAAAAATATCTAGAATATCTAGAATCTAGAGATGTGAATTAGTACAATACAAAAACATTGGAAAAAGATATTTTATTCAACATTCCAGTGGCAAGGTAACTTTGGTGAGCTTTCTCTCGAGGAGAAAAATATTCCAAGAAGATTTTTAAAAGTTATGGAATAATTTTAAGTCATTACAAACATACCAAAAAGAAGTGTTGCTATTAAATTAAAAATGTACAAAGCCCATGACCAATTTAACACATACAAATTTCCACGAATGTAGTATCTGACAGGAAATAAACCCACTGCTCTAAAGAACTTAAATAAAGATGCAACAGTTTGGAAAAGAGCGGGGTTTAGCACAATTTGATGATGCATATTTAAAAGATCATATAACTACTACAATATGGTAACGATATTTCTAGGGAATAATTGCTTAATGCGTTTTTAATGGAAAATATAATAACAGTATGCTGAATGTCATTGTGAACTGATTTATGGAAAACGAGTCTAAATAAAAATATATTTCTCGGATACGCACAACAAAAAATTAGAAGTAGTAAAAACAACTTATTGATTGGATAATATAAGATTGAAACAAATAAAAAGTTTGACACTGTCAGAATTTGAGAATTTTCTCCTGTGTGAATGGATTTTGATAAATGTGACAACTTGTCAAAACGAAACGTCAAGCTAATTTTAAAGATTTTAAGCGATTTGGAGCTCATTAAATAAATAACTATTTTCTGCTTGATTATGTCTAGTGTCAACTAAATATCAAGTATAGGCACACTGAATTGTAAGGGTTCTTTACTGCACACAGCTCTAAGCAAAATAACTTTAAAAGCAATATGAAAAAAAATAAAAAATAAAATTGAAATGAAGAGTCATCAGGTGTTGTTATCACCTCAATTATGTCATCTGCTGTGTTGATGTAAAGTATTATAGGTATAGAACAATCTGTCTTAAAAATGAGAAATTTACTCAACCGGCTTGAAGTTTGCCACCAATGATACATCGATAATTTCCGGTATAGTTCAGCTATTGTGTAGTAGATGGCGCGCCGATTTCATAGATAAGCAAATAACATGACGTGAATAAAACTTACAAGCTCTTACGACAGGCAACAGCACCTTGTCTTGACTCCTAACGTATCTCTTTTTTTGAGTTTTTGTTGCTCAGTTTAACACAATACTCCTCTGTTAGACTTTGTTCACGACAAAAACAGTCGCTTTCGCTGTTCTCCGGCCCGAGCCTGACGGCCCGCTTTGAGCGTGACGATTTTAGCGTGTCGCGTCGCATGAAACTAATTCACTGCCCATGTGGTGCGCCTAAAGAAGTTTTCAATGCAAAAATACTAGTCTAAACAATGGAAATACATTAAAGTGCTTAAATAGGCGTTTATTAAATAATACACACAATTATTTTTGCCTTATGCAGTACTGGAATAAAATGACCCAGTAAGAACTAATGAATCTTAATATCTGCAATGAGTTTTCAGATTTTAATTTGTTTACGAGTTAACTCCTTACCTTAAGTACAAGACTTCTGTCTATTTCTTTTATTGCAAAAGAGGAAAATTTTACTTTACTTACAACTGTTAACATAAAAATTAAATACTTAACCTAAGTATGAATTTACTTTGACTTATTGTTTAATATCAGTTGACAATTTTTTAAATAGTTATTTATACAACTAGTTATGAAAGTCATACTTTTTTTCACGAATTTGCGGATTGATTAACGAGGGCGTAGCCCGAGTTAATCAAGCAAATAAGTGAAAAAAGAGACTTTCATAACGTGTTGATTATAAATGCAGCACCTGGTAGGAATATATATATATATATATTTTTTTTTAACATTTAAAGTTCACACTTGTTTTGCACGTTCTTAAAACATAACAAAACTAAAAGTGGATTGTTCTTGCACTAAACTGTAACACTACCATCCAATAATTGCAGATTGAATTGGCAATCTGCAATAAATATGGATCTTACGAAATATAAAAGTGTATGTACTGAAACTACAACTTACAGAGATAATAAGATTTCGACTTATTTTGGAAATGGCAAAAGCAGAAAAAATAGTTTTTCTTTTGGTCACTATAAAGAAAAACGTGTTCACCTAAAAATGCGCATTTAATGTCACGTTTTAATTGCCATCGAGGAATACCTCTTTTTTTCACACTTTCGTCCAATTTGCAAACCGATAATTGAAAAACGAGACTTTTAGTATTTTCGTTCTAAAACCCAAGCAAAGTGTAAAAAAAAATACAAACTAGACAAGAAACGAAACTCACCTCTTGCTGATATTTATTACAAACTTCAATAATCACAAAGGGTCTGCAAACATGCAAAGTAACCCATAGAAGATAGACAAAATTTAAGGCGTTGGACTCGTTACTGCTCAATATTACAAAAAGGTCGTAAGGGCATGTCACCAGGTGAAGATAACAACTGAACACTATGACTGCAACGCTACCACTGAAACACTTGTTAATCTGGTTGATGGATTCAGATAAGCAATCGTAGCTTCGAACAATATTCGAAATTCGGGTGTGCGAAACCTCTGAAACTGCACAACGTTAGATGGAAGTGATGAAACACAAATCAGAACGAGTTACTTGATAAACTCTTCTTGATGTACCAGTACTGCAACTCGTGCACGATCACTATGAAGCAGAGCACATAAAATGCAAAATAATTGTTGACACCTGTCCACGAGTCGTTTCCCCACATCAGCAAATCAAGAACGTATAATGTCGGCAAGAAAACTATTAAAAACATTTGGAGAAACTTCGCTCGAGTCCGCATTTCTTTCACCAGAATCGATTTTATTAAAATTATCTAGTATGATCCAGATGTGGTTGTATTTGAAGAGGGAGGTGATGACGAAAAACATGGCACTCAAGATGATTTCGCTGACGTCTATGGCCGAGATGGCAACATCGATGGTGCCTCTGAAGCCCAAAGCTGTGAAGGAAGCTATTTGCATGTCGTTGACGTATCCCCAAACAGCCCACGAACCTGAAATTATTTTTAGAGACTTACAATAGTGGCTGTGGAAAAAAAAAAGGGTTTGAAAACGTTTAGGTGGCTGTTATGTGCTCTGCGCCACATGTTTTCGATACTCTTGTTTTTCATAGCCGTTCTTAATCATACATATTTTACACTTGGAGTACTACTACCATAAGTCAGAAACCAAAAACAAGATAGTGAGTTTTTAAATTAAATCTTTTTTTTTTGGAAGAACATCTGCAGGCTTTGATTGGCATTATCTGCTTCTGAAGTAAATCTGCAGTACAATGTAGATTTTGCTAAACCGTCAGAATGAGCTAGGTATTTCTTATGGGTCTATGTAAGAGTTTCTAAGAAAAAAAAAATGCTAAGAGAATGCTTAAACTGTGATAGATTAATTCAGAAAAATATCTAGAATATCTAGAATCTAGAGATATGAATTAGTACAATACAAAAACATTGGAAAAAGATATTTTATTCAATATTCCAATGGCAAGGTAACTTTGGTGAGCTTTCTCTCGAGGAGAAAAATATTCCAAGAAGATTTGTAAAAGTTATAGAATAATTTAAGTCATTTCAAACGTACCAAAAAAAAGTGTTGCTTCTAAATTAAAAATGTACAAAGCCCATGACCAATTTATCACATACAAATTTCCACGAATGTAGTATCTGGTAGGAAATAAACCCACCGCTCTAAAGAACTTAAATAAAGATGCAACAGTTTGGAAAAGAGCGGGGTTTAGCATAATTCTTTGATGATGCATATTTAAAAAATCATATAACTACTACAATGTGGTAACGATATTTCTAGGGAATAATTGCTTAATGCATTTTTAATGGAAAGTATAATAGCAGTATGCTGAATGTCATTTGTGAACCGATTTAGGGAAAAACGAGTCTAAATAATAGCTATTTGAATAGTAAGGGAGGTAAGTAATATTTACCCAATCGAGGACTTTTTTGCACCCGAGCGTCAGCGACAGGTTTGTCGAAATAATAAAATACTGGTTATTTCCAGTTTGAACACAATAATACAGGGTCTCTATAAATGATTGTCGGGTCCAGCCAGCCATGGAAAGTTGTCAAATTTTGAATGTGCCGCTTTGTTCGGCAATTAATGAATGTCACATTTTCAGGATTTCAGGTTAGGTTGTTGGCTTTTAACCAGAGACAAGTTTCAACTGTGCTTTACTCTTGCTAACATTAATGTATTTATTATTTAATATCAACACCAACAGGGGAACAATTATTGCCCCCATCGTACCGCCACACACTGTACAGGAATTGGTATGAGAACAAATCCAAACAGATAAATATTGAGAACACCTTGTCCCCGTATACCACAATACAATACTTGGTACTGCCTTTTTGTCTGCTTTAGTGCTTTCACATTTCTTGTTTTATGCTAGTGGTAAATACGACCTAGACTGAATTGTCGAATATGGTATTGACTCCCATTTTTTCTTCCAATATAAATAACAGTGTTTTTCATAACAAATTAGTCTTACTGGTTTTTCAATAAAATCAAATGTATTGAACAACATAATTTACAACACTAAATAACGATAACAAATAGGTATTTTTTTATAAAATAGATTGAGAATGTCCCCCATTAACTTCTAAACACTTGACAATTCTTCATTTATTTTCAAAAATATTTTGCAGCATTTCTTAGTTAAGGGTACAGCAACACTGCTATCCACAGGTCCACACACCAATTTTCAAAACATGTAAAGGAGTCTCTACAAATTGGTGTGGATTCTCAGCACTCCAAATTATGAAATTGAGGTGATTTTCAAACTGAATACATTATTAAACACAACTTTGATAATCTGCAGGTTGGAGTTCTTGTACAACACTAATTTTATAAAGATGCAGTTGTAGCCTATTTTTAATGATTTTGTGACAAGTGCATCGTGGTACACCAGATTTTGAGATAAACAGGCTATGGATATCTGTAGAGTCTTTTCCACCATTTCTTTCAAATCCTCGAGTATTTCATCAGATACTGGTGCTCGTCCTAATGATTTACCCTTGCTAATTGTTCTGATTGTTAAAAATCTGTTCACAATGTTGTTCAGATATTTTGATGGAATTCATTTTTACAAACAGATAATTCCCCATTACTAAACCTTCCATTTCGAAAGTAAAAAACAACAATGAACGTGTTCTGTTCAACAGAATAAACCATTGTAAAGAAAATAAAGCTAAAATAAAACATAAAACATTAAAGCATAACCTCACAAATTTTGCCGGTGTATTTACCTCTAAAAGCGGACGTACTTGCAATTTTTATTGAAAAATACTGATTTTTGGTGTATATTAACTGTGATTAACTGCGATAAAACGAATATAAGGAAGTTAAGGAACCAAAACTCGACTGACAAGCGCAAACGAAACGTCAGTCACTAATGTCAAAAGTGACCGTGAAAACGAACTAGAATTTGGCATCAGTTTCAAAAAAGCGGAACAGTAAAATTTTTTTCCAAGGCTGGCTTGACCAGACAATCATTTATAGAGACCCTGTAGTTGAATCCAGGAAATGGAAAAATCGTTGAAACTGCTTTATCTTCAAGAACAGTAGCGATTTTAATGATTCTTTTTTAAATATTTGTTTTTATAGGTATATTATTTGAAATCAGTAACATTTTGGTTAAATATTTATATTGTTTCAACAATAATCATGCTATTGAAGAAAATGGAATGGAATGGAAAAAAATCTTTTTTGACACACACAGCACCGTTGGCAGGTTTCGATTATTGCCAATGTGCACAATGGCCAAACCAATTAGCAGAATTATAAAGGGGAAGTAGCCACGATTAGTTGCTTCCCAAAAGCTGAAAATAAGGAATGACCACCAACTCAGTAGAATCATCTGAAATTCCACTTGATTTAAAGTTGGTTGTTTTATGTATCGAAAATGCTACCAAAGTGTGAACGCTGCAGAAGTCATTGACGGCTTCCACAACATCATCAGTTTCTTCGACCAGTTTCATGAAGTCGTTGAGGCGGTCGTAGCTGAAAACAGAAAATCATTTCGATCAGCAACGGTTTGAATCCTTCCAAAATCTTTACTATCGGCACTCTTGGTGTTCTTGTAATTCCGTGACTTGACACATGAAACCCACTGGTTGTTTACGTTATTTTTTTGAACGGTGGTTAGACCCAATTCGAGGGCATAGTTCAAACCTTGTATTCTGCTCCTGATCAGTCTGGCGAAAAAAAAAGGGTATTTGTTGCACGAAAACTAGAAAATACGTGATGTAGAGTGTGGTGAATCTTTGGAAAAAAACACTGAGTTGTGACGTGTTGAGACTCCACAGAATCACGTCATAAATCAGAATTGAACTGATAACTGTCAAAGTAGACGCGATTGTGATCAAGCAGCGCCTTCGTTCGTCAACTGTTGAATAGTGAGGGGCAAGGATCAGGTCCATTCGTCCTAGACCGTTCAAGATTTTCCAAAAATATTTTAATTTGAAGGGTGCAGTCACAATCCCGACAAACACTGTCGTGATGATTTCTCCCAAATCAAAGAATATAATGTATTTGATGTTTGGATTCTGCATTCTGATGGAGCGATCGGCGTCCAGGTCGTCACAAAGACCAATCATTGATGTCCGCACTGAAAAGTGTAAAATCTTGCGTAGAGCTCTGGGTGTTGTATTTTAAAAATTTACTCAAAACGAGAGCTAGAGTATAGCTGTAGAGGACATATTTGAGAGATCGTTGGAACAAATACTTGCACCCTTGTTTCTCGTACGTCACCGGTAAAAATCCTGAAGTTCTCGCGAGGAGGACAACAGGCTCGATGACTTGAAACAGGTCTGAGGCGATCAAAGTGTCCACGGTCAATAGTCGAGTGATTTGAATATCCAGGTCGAATAAAATAGTGAATTGTGCGGTAATGCGTTTTTATAATTTGTAATAAATGTGTAGGTTAAATAATAATATATTAAAGAACAAGTTTTATAAGGGTTAATTTAGCGCACGAGTCCCAGATGTAGAAAACGAGTAGGGGAGTTTTCTATGGGACGAGTGCGCCAACGCCCTTATAAAACGAGTTTTTTTATGTTATTTTTTCGAATATGCACCTTTTTTTTATTTTTAAATAAAAAAATTAAAATTTCAAATTCTAGGCAATTTTGTATTAATTGGTAATTCAAGGTAACGGATGCAACTACATCTGCAACAGATGTTAAGAAGTAGAGTTTGAGTGTAAATGACAATAATACACTCAAATATTGATAAAAATATTCTTAGGGATCTATTAAACCTGCAACTCGAATACAATAATAGACCTATTAGAGACCCAAATTTGAAAAACACATGTTATGTTTAATACGTTTTTATTCTTACACTTGGGGTTTAATGGTATGGTTAAAGGAAACGGTAGCCCTGTAATATAACAATAATTAAATATGTGAAGTATGTAGGTACAATAAATAGAGCGATACGCAGTAATACCGAAAAAAATTTCAAGATATCAAAAATTGTTAATGATGCAATAAACTGAAGTATTTGAGGGTTGTTAATTATAAAAGGGGAGCACACGGCATCGAGGCCGGATTTTATTACACAGAGTGGTTCACGAGTAATAATGAGCCCGACGGAATTGAAAATGCAACCCACAATACACTTGCAATCTAAAATACACTTTACAAATGTACCTATTGTGGTTTAATTTATAATTTTCAATGGTAATTCCTTTGAAAGCAATGCAAAGCGATAAAAAAAAATCAGAGCAAGCGTTGCAAATATCAGTCATGTCGTAGCGGAATTCTGTGCAAATAAGCGTTCAATGCATGGGCGTAGACAATTTGTGGTCTTAAACGCTACTTTATAATAAATCATACCTCATGAATTTTAGACGTTAGAATTATAATTGTGCATTTTATTATTATTATCTGATAATGGAGAAAATTTATAAAATAAACAAGACAACAACAGCAACATTTTACATTCGTAAGTATGCGTAATTTACTAGCTTTATTACGAAACGCGACGCCACTGGTAAGCAGATTTTTCGGTGAAATGTCGAACAAACGTCTGTTTTAAAGCAACGGTAATGATGTTAACCTTGAAAACAGAAAGGCGCGTTTCGAATTTGCTGATCATCGAACAATTGATATCTAGAAGAAAGTAGTCTTCAACAAGAAAAATATCATTTTAATATGTATAATCAGTTTCAAATTCAAAAATCCACCAACATTGGATTCTACCTCGAAAATACAACCTTCAACGTCGCCAACTTTTGTTTTTAGTGTGTCTGCAAGTGTCAGAAAAAAGTGGGGTTATGAAAGAAAACTGTTGACCGTCGTTTTGGTGGTAGTTCATCGTGTTTTTTTATTCTCATTTTATTATTTCACTCAAAAGATACGATATGGTAGGTACAACCTTTCTGTATATAATTTTTTAAATTATTTTGGGTTACGTAAACAAACTCAACAATTCAATGTCAAATTTCGGCGGAATTTTGGGCCAACCCAAAAAGAGGAAGCTTATTCTAGGGATTTTTTTTCTGCCAACATAATTCAACAGGTGGTGGATTTTTGATTTCGAAACAGATTATATAAGAAAAACGATCAAGACACAGCGACACACTCTTGATTTGTTTTCTTGTTGATCACTCTGTATATTACAATTGGATTGGAAATAGTTTTTTAATTATACAAATAATTAATCCACAGCAAAAATAATAAAGGAGAAAATTAATAATTGATGTATCGTGCGTTCATTTAAATTTGTCCTCAAAGTTGGTGTTGAAAAGTCGATTGTGAACACACCATTGATTACGGATCATGGATCAGCTTTTTAAATCTTACGTTTTTACACGAGTGGTGCGTTCATAATCGACTCTCCAACGCCAACTTTGAGGATAAATTTAAATGAACGTACGAGTCAACAAGCAGTGACCTGAAATTAAATCACAATAAGCTAAACACACCTTTTTATTGCTTATAATTGAATACGACAAATAGACGTAATAATTAAATCAATACAACAAAACAAATAACAGTTTATTAATCATTGAAATAATGATGAATAAGACATAAGTAATTACCTAATAACGAATAATGAAAAAATTGAACCATTTCATTTTTAATTGTTAAAAAAAAAACACTGAAATTGTTAAAGATACAGTACATGTAAAAAATATAATAAGAAATTGGTTACTGCACCCTGAAACAGATTATAAATGCAGCACCTGATAGGAATATATTTTTTTTAAATATTTAAAGTCCACACTTGTTTTGCACGTTCTTAAAACTTATAAAACTAAAAGTGGACTGTTCTTGCACTAAACTGTAACACTACCATCCAATAAGTGCAGATCGATTTGGTAATCTGCAAATAAATATGGATCTTACGAAATATAAAAATGTACTGAAACTATCGGGTGTTCATTTAAATTTCCAGTCAAAGTTGGCGTTGAAGAGTCGATTGTGAACCCACAACTCGTGTAAAAACGTAAGATTTAGCTGATCCGTGATCCGGGTGCGTTAACAATCGACTCTTCAGCCCCAGATACAACTCACAGACACAATAAGATGTCGACTTATTTTGGAAATGGCAAATGCAGAAAAATTCATTTTTCTTTTAGTCACTATAAAGAAAAACGTCTTCACCTGAAAATGCACATTTAATGTCACGTTTTAATTGTGATCGCGGAGTACCTCTTTTTTTCACATTTTTGTCCAATTTGCAAACCAATAATTGAAAAACGAGACTTTTAGTATTTTCGTTCTAAAACTCAAAGAAAGTGTAAAAAAAAATACAAACAAGACAAGAAACGAAACTCACTTCTTGCTGACATTTATTGCAAGCTTCAATAATCACAAAGAGTCTGCAAACATGCAAAGTAATCCATAGAAGATAGACAAAATTTAAGGCGTTTAACTCGTTGCTGCTCAATATCACAAAAAGGTCGTAAGGACATATCACTAGGTGAAGATAACAACTGAAAACTATGACTGCAACGCTACCACTGAAACACTTGTTAATCTCGCTGATGGATTCAGTTAAGCAATCGTAGCTTCGAACAATATTCGAAATTTGGGTGTGCGAAACCTCTGAAACTGCATAACGTGACATGGAAGGATGAAGCACAAATCAGAACGAGTTACTTGATAAACTCTTCTTGATGACCCTGTTGATGGCCAAAATGCGAGCATGAGCAAGCGTCACAAAATACCAGTACTGTAACTCGTGCACGATCACGATGGAGTAGAGCACATAAAGTGCAAAATAATTGTTGACACCAGTCCACGAGTCGTTTCCCCACGTCAGCAAATCAAGAACGTATAGAGTCGGCAAGAAGACTATTAAAAACGTTTGAAGAAACTTCGATCGAGTCCGCATTTCTTTCACCAGAATCGGTGCAATCACAGAATCGATTTTATTAAAATTATCTAGTATGATCCAGATGTGGTTGTATTTGAAGGGGGAGGTGATGACGAAAAACATGGCACTTAAGATGATTTCGTGGACGTCGATGGCCGTGATGGCAACATCGATGGTGCCTCTGAAGCCCAAAGCTGTGAACGAAGCTATTTGCATATCGTTGACGTATCCCCAAACAGCCCACGAACCTGAAATTATTTTTAAACACATACAATAGTGGCTGTGGAAAAAAAAAAGGTTTGAAAACGTTTAGGTGGCTGTTATGTGCTCTGCGCCACACGTTTTCGATTCTCTTGTTTTTCATAGCCGCTCTTGATCATACATATTTTACACGTGGAGTACTACTACCATAAGTCAGAAACCAAAAACAAAATAGTGAGTTTTTAAATTAAATCAATTTTTCTTTGGAAGAACTCTGCAGGCTCTGAAGCACAAATTACCCAGTGTGATGGTTTAATTGGCATTATCTCCTTCTGAAGTAAATCTGCAGTACAATGGAGATTCTGCTAAACCGTCAGAATGAGCTAGGAATTTCTTATGGGTCTATGCAAGAGTTTCTAAGAAAAAAAAATGCTAAGAGATGCTTAAACTGTGATAGATTAATTCAGAAAAATATCTAGAATATCTAGAATCTAGAGATATGAATTAGTACAATACAAAAACATTGGAAAAAGATATTTTATTCAATATTCCAGTGGCAAGGTACCTTCGGTGAGCTTTCTCTCGGGGACAAAAATATTCCAAGAAGATTTTTAAAAGTTATAGAATAATTTAAGTTATTTCAAACGTACCAAAAAGAAGTGTTGCTGCTAAATTAAAAACGTACAAAGCCCATGACCAAGTTATCACATACAAATTTCCACGGATGTAGTATCTGGCAGGAAATAAACCCACCGCTCTAAAGAACTTAAATAAAGATGCAACAGTTTGGAAAAGAGCGGGGTTTAGCACAATTCTTTGATGATGCATATTTAAAAAATCATATAACTACTACAGTGTGGTAACAATATTTCTAGGGAATAATTGCTTAATGCATTTTTAATGGAAAGAATAATAGCAGTATGCTGAATGTCATTTGTGAACCGATTTATGGAAAAACGAGTCTAAATAATAGTTATTTGAATAGTAAGGGAGGTAAGTAATGTTTACCTAATTGGGGACTTTTTTGCACCTGAGCGACGGCGACAGGTTTGTCGAAAAAATAAAATACTGGTTATTTCCAGTTTGAACCATGACCAACTTCATTCATATCCGCTTCGCTTCTATATGGCCGTTTCAATTTTGAATTTTACATGCAATCAAATGTTCCCATTTGATGGACATCTACTAGCGACATCTCCTCAACAAACAACCAAACTACAAATGAATTTGACATTAACGTCAATTAATTAACGTCAAGGTCAATGGCCTCATTTTTATGTTATTACTGGTTATTACTGTTATCAGCCCATTAAAAAAAAAACAGGAAGACGAAAATGTTGGGTTTAATTTAACTAGATGACAACACCCCTGACAACACAAACAAAACACATTTTTAAAGGTAAGAGCACTATTTATAACTTCAAAACTTTTCAGCTCAGTGGTTTACTGTTCAAGCTTAGTCTTCAAAGAATCCGTTTATTCTACACAAATATTACTAAGGATTGGTTTCGCAGCCGTTTTAATAATAACATTGCATACTGCAGCTTTGTGGTCTGCACAGGAAAACGCTGAATTTTGAAGGAGGTGATCATACAGCAAGTCATGCAAATGAATACATGGTTTCTCATATTGTAGAAATGGTACCTAACAGTTTTTGTACTATATTTACAATTCTCAATAATGCCTACAAATGAATCACTGGAATACAGCAAATGACTCTGATTTTGAAGGGCTATTAATCTTAATAAAGATCCTAGTATGATGGTGGATAAAAGTGACATAAAAGATCACTTTGACAAATATGTATTGTATATGTATTGGTTTTCAGGGAAGAAGCAGGTTCATTTTCATCTGGGGACTGGGTCAGGATATGAATTCGTACAAACAACAACAGGGTTCTAAAATAACTAAAGAAAACATTTTGCATGTTGTATATTTTGGATCTGAATTCTTACAAATAGGAATGGGACAGCATCTTTAGTGAGTGTCACTTTTTTTGAAGATGATCTGTAATTTTGTTGAGATCTATAATACCATTTAATAAACTACCTACCTTCTATAAGAAATTTTATTATTCAAAAAATACTACAAGATCTTTTAAGAGACTTTAACCATTTGTTTCTCTGATCGGGATCGCTTGGAAATTGGAAAAAAGGCTTCAAATTTCCACAAATAAAACACTTTCTGCCCATTTTGTTAAAAAAACAACTAAACAGTCCCAAATTTATTTAAACTTTAGAATGAATAAGTTGTCAACTTGACGGAAGATGGCGACACATGATGCACGTTTCATGGACTACTTTGCGGGAACAAATTTTTGCTAAATTGAGACGGCCATATAGAAGCGAAGCGAATATGAATGAAGTTGGTCATGGTTTGAACACAATAATTGAATGAAGGAAATGGAAAAATCGTTGAAACTACTTAATCCTCAAGAACAGTAGCGATTTTGATTATTCTTTTTTAAATGTTTGTTTTTTTGAAATCAGTAACATTTTGGTGTGGGCATTCAACAATAATTGAAAAAAATGGAATGGAATGGAAAAAAATCTTTTTTAACAACCTCATCAAGCACCGTTGGCAGGCCTCGACTATTGTGATTAATTTGTTCTTATTTTTTAGTACAGTGATGGCATCGTCTTCCGTTTCAAAGAGAATCGCCCTCAAATGTCACATGATTAATATTGACAAATCACAACTCCGAATTGTTTGAATAGCAACCAATCACAATTTAATAATTATCATAATTTACCTAGGGAAAAATTTTTTCGGGCGATTCTCTTCCGACTATACCTCGGGACAGATATACAGGGTGTCCCAGAACTCGCGGATCAAACTTAGAGTGCGTTTTCCTTGGTGATAACTGAAAGCAATAGCGTTTAAAAAAAAGTCCAGGGTATAATAGATTATTTGTAATGAATAATTAAAGTTGACCAATCAGAAGGACGCTGTTAATTTGAATTTCAGGTAATTTTAACCAACAGTTTGAATTGCCTGCAACATAATTCTAGTAAGAATGGTATGGAATGTCCAGTAAATGTTTAGGCAACTGTGAAGATTTTGACAACGTCATGTTATAATTTAATTCGAAATTGTCAAACTTTGTATTGAAATAATGTATACAGCTGCAGAGTATGCCGAAATGCTCATACTTTATGGAGAGTGCGGCCGCAATGCACGTGAAGATGCAAGAGAATATGCAATACGTTTTCCACGACGTTTGCCATAACGTATTTCTACGGTTTGTGGATTGTGCTGGAGACACTGAGTCCTTGGTGCCTACATGACAAGAAATTGGTGGTCTCCTGCGAGAAGTTAGAACGCCAGAGACCGAAGATGCTGTTCTTCAGTCCTTTGATGACGACGGTAGAAGAAGTATATTTGAAGAACTATATTTACCGGGAACCTCTCAATATTTTAGAAGAACGGAATGACCAAATTCACGAAGCACTGGCTACCGTTATTCCTAATATGTTTAGATTGGCAAGGGAAAATTTAATAAAACGAGCTCGCCTATTCCTTCAGATGAAAGGTGGTCATTTTGAACACTTGTTATAAATTATTCTTTGTATTTTGCATTTGTTGCATTCTACATCGGATAAGTTATAAAATTTTATCTTAAATAATGATGATAGTTCAATCCAGTTTTGTCTTCTTTCTTTCAGAGCTGCCACTGTGCTTGATCTGTTGTTCAAAACGTACGTGTAACTCCAGCTTTTTGCAATGTCAAGAATGTTCCTAAAAGTCTTTTCTTTCATTTCGACGATGACGCGTCCCGCTCGTGTAGCTGCGCTAATACGTTACAGATGCAGAGTGTATGCACAGGAGTCAGGATAAATTTCTTGTTTCTTGTGATTCCAATTCACTTCACGGGCCCTGCATATTTCACTTTTTACTAAGATTTTTAAGGTAGTAATATTACTCACTTAACGCTACGTCGCCATTTTACCTTCCATCAACAAAGGTTCAATTCATCATATCCCTCCCGTCAATTTCTCATACCCCTCAAGGTTACAATTGCTCTGGAAATTTTCAATCATAAGTCATAACAAACCATATTTCACTCATAGCCGGAAGAAGAAACTTCTTGCGTTCCTTGATGAAGATTCTATACATTTGTTCGCCTGGCTTTGGCGAAATTATCCCATTTTTGGTTATTTCAAAAGTAGCTGTCACTTTTGACGTCTATTCCGACAAGTCGACCAGATAAATATTGAAAATATGTTTATTATTCATACGAATTACACGTTGCTTAGCAATTGAGAGAAGGTACTCAATTTTCTCGTAAAGGGAAAATTAGATCGAGCTCTATTAGTCAATTTGATTAATTCATAACTAAAAAGCTGTTGCACCCTGAATATTTTTCTAAACATTTTTTACCTTCATTACCATCAAGGAAAACGCACTCTAAATTTGATCCGCGAGTTCTGGGACACCCTGTATATCGCCAGAAATTTTTTCTTGCAGTCCAACACTCATGTTTGTCGCTCAAAATTACCCACGGGCTGGCGCCCTCGTGTAATTTTCTTGCTACAAACACTCGTGTGTCAGGACTGCTCGAAAAAATTTCCGGCAATACAGGGTGATTTACGAGGAATAATGAGCCCGACGGAATAGAAAATGCAACCCGCAATTCATCAGGAGAAAAACCCGGACATTTACCGCTTCGATGTCCGGCTTTTTGTTGCAATGTATTGTGGGTTGCATTTTCTATTCCGTCGGGCTCATTATTCCTCGTAAATCACCCTGTATATCTGTCCCGTGGTATATTAGTATATTACATATGATAATTTTTATAAGGCGGTTATTCTGTTTATTAAATTTTCCTAGACGATAAACTTGAATCCTGTCCATTGTAATCCTTATAGGTGAAAGTATTTTTATTAGCGTGTCTTTATCATCAGTTTTTCTTTCATGTACTACGTTCACTTTTTGCTCTCTTTAATGTTGGCTATGATAACGTTTTTACCTCGTTTGCTTCTTTCCTCAATCTCGTTTATAATATCATGATTATTTTCCATATCCTTGTTCGGATCATTTCCACGTGTCAACGATGATCCTTACAACTTCAACACCTCTTTCCTTATTTCCGAGACTGCCTTTATTACCTAATACCGGTAGATACTTCACCAAGGCCATTTTTACATGCTTCACACAAAAACAGCAGTTTTCTATTTTTTTCCTCGTATTTTAACTTTTTCGTAAATGTCTGTTGTGACAAATCAAATTATTGAAGAAAAGATATCATGGATCCATAATTTAATTTTAAAACAATACGATATTTAAAATAGCCTTTGGAAATGTATTGTGGGTTGCATTTTCAATTCCGCCGGGCTCATTATCACTCCTGAAATACCCTGTATTAGTAGAATATATAGAAACTAGGCAGTCCGCAGTAGAGCATACGTTGGCACGATTTAGGATGATCTATTGGTCCTGAAATCCTCACAGTGAGCTACCAATCCTGTCGGGTCTATGTTGGTTACGAAAGAAATAGTTTAATCACCCACTCATGCTTTTAATATTCGTACGATTCTTTTGTGTATTAGAAACAAATGAAAGGTTTAGTAAAACCTCCTTACAAACAATAGTAGTTTATTTAATGAGTTCGTGTGTAAATTGGGTTTTTTTGGCCCAACTTACACACGAACGAGTTGAATACAACGTTTTTTTGTTCGACGAACCCTTTAAAGGCTCCAAATCGCTTAAAATCTTCAAAATTAGCTAGACGTTTCATTTTGACAAGTTGTGACATTTATCAAAATCCGTTCACACAGGAAAAATTCTCTAATTCTGACAGTGTCGAACAAAAAAACAAATTTTTCTATTTTGCGTTCAGAATAAGTCTATTCTATCACCAAAATGACGTCATTTGAGTGCTTTAATAGGTCGTTGGCGTGTTAGAATAGACTAGTAAAATTTACTGTATTGATGTTGGTAGCGTGAAGTGTCAACTGACAGACGTCAAAAAATAAATTTCGCGGAGAACAAAGCAAATTAATAAATAACAATGAACAAAACGTCTAATTGTCATTCTGGGATTTGGACTTCTCCGGCAGTAAATTTTCTAACGTCTTTTGTGCAATTTGCCAAATTTGCGGCGGCGTTAGTGATAAACTTTCTTCAGCATTCATTTTCAAACATCAAATGCGAAAATAAAAAAAATCTGACGTTTTCAATTAATTTTTTTCAGAGCCGGCTAAAATTATGCCACATAAAAAATGTCACCAACCACCGCAAAATTCCCTACATTTAAAATTTTTATTTTTTTATTTATAAAATGGTATAAAGGGGCAGAATAGAAAAAATAGTATAAAAGATTCGTTGCAGAAGGTCCTTCAAGCACTCATTGTTGTAGAAAAGCATTACTGAATTATTATTGGAGCTCACATTTTTATTGGTTAAGAAAGAAAGTTATGTCATGATGCAAAATCCGTTTCAGTTTTTTGATTTGAAGCGATGTAACTATTGGTGGTGAATAAGAAGAGAAAAACTTTATGTCTGACGAATCAGGCAAACTAAATACCTGTTCTTTATACAGAATATTTCATGGAGTGATAGTGAGCCCGTCGGAATTGAAAATGCAACCCACAATACATTTGCAGATTTTATTTACATATCATCAATCAAAGTTACATTATGAAATTCTCTATGCTTTGTCAGGACTCCTCAAATCTATTCTCTCTTTCACAAATGTACAGCTCTTCTGCTAAACTGAAGCAAAATCATCCAGTACGTACTGATAGAAGCAATCATCTACAATCAATTCAGAACTAACAAAGCACCTAATAAAAATTGTTTTCTCATTACATTCGGTATTAGCAACCTACTAATCTTTGGTAAAGCGTACGACGAAAATTTGATTTTTGTTTTCGTCAACATAAAAATAAAAGTTCTCATCTGAAAACAACAATTACATTTTACAATCGTATCTACAGATTAATCAATCACCTCATTTTTGGCGTCATTGTCTTGACAACTACACAGCAATTTAAATACGAGCCTTCCAGTTTTTTTATTCTATTAAAACAGAGAATCTAGAGAAAGATTTATTTATTGTTATCACGTTACCTCCTCCGAGAAGCTATGACAAACTTCAATGATTGCCATAAGTCGAAAAATGTGTACAAAAATCCACAAAAAGTAGACGTAACTAAAAATGTTCTTGTCATTATTGCTCGCGATGACGAAAAGCATGTAAGGATTTAGAGCCAAATGGACATAACAGCTGAAAAGTATTATCTAAAAATGAAACTTCAGTTTATCAAGATTGGTAGAAGTTTTGGATTTTCTCATGGGCTATGAGTCATATCTGCGCAAACAACGAATATATATATAACGTTTTTCACTGGTTTATCGCTCCCCCTTCGCGCAGATATGTCCAAGGTCACAGCCCATGAGAGAATCCAACACCTCTACCAATGTGGTGATCGTACTGTGATACTGACACCAAAACATTTATTGATCTCGTCAACAGAATCACACACGAGATCGTAAATTTGCACAGTGCTGCCAATAGAAGTGAAGGGTACGTCTAAAAAATTATCAACTGATCAAAGAAATACGTACATTTTTGAACGCCACCTACTCCAGTCCAGTTTTGTCTTTATAGCAGAATTCATCATGTACAATCTCCTTCTGAGCAAATTGACCAGATGCCAGTACTGCACTTGATGAGCTATCACAACACAGTAGAGAATATAAAATGGACAATAATTATTAAAACCCTCCCAAGAGTTGTTACCCCACATGAACAGATCCAAAACATACAGTACCACCATAAAAACACTAAAACAAATCACTCGTTTTCGTACACAATCTACTGAAGTGTCTCCCAGTAGAAGATCGATTTTGTTAAAGTTGTCAACGATTCTGCACACAGATCTAGCCTTGAAAGGGATGGAAACGATAAAGTAGAACGCTGCTGCTACAACCTCGCTAAAATCGAAGGACGCTATGAAGAAATCGATGGAGCCTTGAAATCCCAAAGTCAAGAACGAAGCTGCTGTCATGTCCTTGACGAAACCCCAAACGGACCAACACACTACAATTGAAACAATTTTGAAGATGATGGTGTGGAAAATGATCAGGTACCGAGAAGTGATGTGAGGGATACGCCACAGATGTAAGTCTTGCGAGACCACAGCACATTGTGGATGTTGTGTTGACGGCGGTAAGTCCCCGGGCACAAGCCGAGGACTCTTGAGGTTTTAAACAACGGCGAGAGTGATTCGAAAAGTTTGTCGTTTATTAGCATTTTGCCCTGAGACTGCTTTTGATCAACAATGATTGGTTATTATAAACAATATATTATTTATGACGTAATTTTGGAAACGGTGACAAAACATGAATAAAATAGAACGTCGTCCATTACAAGCATGAAATGTTTATGATGCATCTGCATAGTGGTATCAAACAAAATTGTTTTGTTTGTCTGTTTGTTGTTTGCTCAGAACAGCACCAGCACTTATCGTACTTAACATGAATATGTCAATGTAAATAAAAATCTTATTTTCAGATTCATATTTAAATGTCTGCGTAAAAAATGTGTCAATTGAGTACATGGTCCAAAGTAAAATACAGACTGTCTATAAAAGAATGTAGGATCGTAGATTGCTCTGGAATTTAAATTTGCCACCTCGTCTAAATTCATGAAATACTAATCGCAAGCTGTCAACACAAAGTCATTTCCGCTTTCGGAGTCCTTCTTTGTTGTTTCTTGCGTTCCTGGTCCAGCTTTTTCCAAGCTGGATAATTTCTGGTGGTGTTACAAAGGTATTGTCTTTAACTGTTTTTATATTTTCATTTCATTATTTTTTTCATTTTCATTGTAAAGCACCTATTTTCTCAAACTAGCAACCAGTAAAACCAATTAGTTTTGAGGGTTGCATAGATCATATGTACTAACATTATTCGATTTCTGGTGGGAGAGTCGGCAAACTTTCAACGCCTACTAGGATCCCACATTCATTTATCGACACTGTACAAACAATTAAGCATTCGTTTATAGAAACATTATCTCTGCAGATTTGTTTGAAATATAATAGAAACAAATCGCTATAATTATTAATTATAAGTTATAGATGCTTGAAGCAAGCACCCAAGTTTCTCTGGGTGTAAAGAGGACTCAACGTACAAGTGTGGGTTTTCTGCGCTCCATGTTTGCATGTTTTGTGAATTCACATATCCTGTCTTATAAAACCAAGCTTCATCAGTAAAAAAAAATATAAATTACCTCAGTAAAAAAAAAACGCTTGTCATATTTCTTGTAAAGATTAAAATGTAAAAATAAATTAATGTTTTATGAAAAATGTATTGTTTCATTTATTATGTTTCTGTTGAAGCTGCAGTTTATTATTTATATGTAAATGCCATTGACCTGCATCAAAGCGACTAGCAGAGAGGGAGATGGAACACGTTGCAAACAGGAGAGCGAGAGAGAAAGAGAATTAGTTAACATCTAGAAGATTTTAACAGGAGTAAAAAAACTGCATAATTCAGTGACTTCAAAATAAAAAAAATATATTTCTTTTAACAAATTTATCTGAACCATTTTTTTTTTCACTTGAACCATGATTTTATAAACCAGTTTTCCTTGCACCAAACTGATATAAAATCATCCAGTACGAACTAATCGAAGTAGCAATCTGGAAAAAATGATCAATAAATGTACTTAGATTAAAAATAGCAAGTCTTATTACAGAAATCAGAATTCTCCTGTTAATTTTGGGAACGGCATACGAAGAAAATCTCACTTTGCCCCGAATCACTTTGCAAACAAACAGTTTCGTCTAAAATGATATCTTCAGCGTCACAAATGTAATAGTCATTTCAGCATCACCTCTTTCCGCACAAGTCCTTTCACTTTATCGTGCGCTATGAGTCTAAAAATTAAACGTCGCGTCTTGCCACACTGCAAGTGTAAATGTAAGAAACAACTAAACACTTTCTAGGAAAGCAACCTCATCCTCACAATTGTGACAAACTTCAGTTATCACCAACAGCCTCGAAATGTGGACAAAATTCCAAAGGAAATATACCATGTTGAGAAAGCAACCATCGTTGTTATTTGCCACAACGAACAGTATGTACGGACAGACCACTAAATGGAGATAACAACTCAGCAGTATTATCTACAATTGATAACAAATGCTCAGGAAGTGTATTTTTTCCTCAGGGGAAAAACTACCGAAATGGTATCAGCGAAACTTTTGTTGATACCATCGATGACGTCCATCACGTGCCCATGCATCTCTACAAATTTGCTCATTTCCTGCTGGCTTACATCTAAAATGTGGCAATAGAAAATGTTGCACATTACGCAACGAGTGCATAAAGTAGTACATTTTTTTGGGGCAGTATCATGACAATTCATGAGTTACAAAACACACAGAAAGTATAAGTTTTTTCTACAAAATGTTCCAAAATGATTGTGTAGGGTGCTTGGATCGAAAAAAAATTGTTTGCCGCCTTTCGACGATAAGGTCTCGCACTAGACTACGCTAAACATAACCTGCAAACCTCTGGCAAGTGTCATTCATTGCCAGTTGTCAATATTCAAAAATTTACAAGAAAGGAAAATGACGAAAACTAGTCAAAACATTGTATTATTCTAAAGCGTTGTAATTGGTTTAAAACCTTTACAAACTGATTTATAGTCCAATTTATTTTAAAATCAATTGTCAATGTCAAAATTCCCTCAAAGACCACGCTGTACCACCCTAAAACCTTTCGTTTCGGGACACCTCTATCGTAAAATCTCCCTAGATCAGGTTTGAGGTTATGTCAGTAATTTTCAAATGTCAGAAAAGTTTCAGGTGTAACCAAATTTTATACCAAAAGACAAGAAATAAAGACGATAATAACATTAAAAAGTGCAATTGAACATATACAGGAAAATGGGAATTTATTTAATGGGTTATATAAGCAGTTTACCTATTCATTTTCAGAATCTAACCCCCAATCGTTTTCCGAATATGATTCTGCGGAAGAGGAATGTCCTCAATTGGTAGATTTCCCATCAATTTTTTCCAGTCCTCTCCAATCAGTTCCTCGCAGTGACGAACCCATATATTAAAAGAAAATACCTCGAATATGATGTGTGCATCTTTACTGCAATTTAGCATGGTCGGTTTTTCTGTCTGCATTTCTTCACGTAATCTAATCATAGCCAATTTTTCTCGTTGTGTTAGATCCTTGTTTTCGGAAACTCATTTAACTTTGTATTTTTATTTAAATGTAATTGCGCCTTCAATAGCGCAAGCGCCTTTACATCAAAATGACTGACATATAGTTGACATTTTACGTTGCCAAACTAATAACTATCAAATAACCAGTGGTTTGTACCAACATGACAACACTTTGAAAATTGATTTAAAAAAAAATTGGAGTATAAAGTCCATTCAAAAATCAAAAAACCACTAACGTCGCATTTTCCTCGATAATTACTATCGGCAACGCTGTCTAGTGTAAAATTTGGTGAGAATTGAAATTTTGAGGTTAAGTGTTTATTAAGTGTCTTGTTTTTCTGGGCATGTTTAAGTAAAAATAATAAGAATTAATAAATAAATGAACTGTGCAGAGCAATAATAAAACAATTTGAATAAATTTTATCAAATAAATGTCATAATTTTTTTTTACCAACATAGTATGAAAAAATAACTACCTAGGGTTTTTAAATTTTACCAACCTAAAGCAACAGATGGTGGTTTTTTGATTTTTGAATGGATTTTATACGGGGTGATCAAATAGGACTGTTTAAGTTGGTAACACTGAATTGTATTTTAAATCGTATAACAGGAGTAACTTTCGGTTGTTGATGGCTTGTCGTTGTTAATGCTATACCTACATCAGATATTTGTCAAATAAACCAACAAAACATACCCGGTTGCAGTGTTATAAATAACCAAAATATAAAATTTTCTTAATTGTACTGCCAACTTAAACAGTCCTTTTTGATCACCCGGTAGTTAATATTGTTTGGTTGATAAACCTAACCTCTCTTCTACCTGTCATTTTGACGGTTCTTGATAGTTGGTATCATTTTGCTAGTATGCGTCAAAATTCCAAACACTCAAATTGTCAAAATTTCATCATTTTGGAACACTTTGCAGTAGATATCTTAGTAAGCCTTCTTTGATCTGCAATTTACCTGACGCTTTCTGCAAAGTTTTTTCAATATTCTTGTTGATTGCAGAAACTCTGCGGCGAGCCAGCGTGACCAGAAACCAAAATTGCATCTCATGAATTACCACAACTGAATACAAAACGTAGTACGGGAAGTCGTGCAGCAATCCAACCCACAAGTCTTCACTCCACATGACCAAATCGAATATGTACACAACAGTCATGAAAATCAACACAAAACAATTTAAACCAATCAAGCCGAGATGTCTGATCGGAGGGGACAAGATCAGTTTGTCAATTTTGTTAAAACGGTCGAGCACACCACGCGTATGCTTGAATTTGAAGGGAAGAGAAACAACGAAATAAAAACCAGTCAAGATAATTTCGTTGACATCAAAAATTCCTATGTAGAGATCTATGGAGCTCGTCAGTCCCAACGTCATAAACACAGCTATCTGCATGTCTTTGATGAAACCCCAGATACCCCAAATTGCTACAACAACAACTGAAAGATTGTAAAGCTAAAGACGTCGTTGCGCTTACTGAGAATTGTTGCGACGACGAAGTTGAAGGTGTATGATTTCCAAGACCATCGTAAAATGAAGAGATTGTCAATTTTGTCATATGTCATAGGGCAAAGACCTAATAGTCTTGACAGTTTCAGTAAAGGTTCTAGTGTTTTAAGTAGATTGGAATTGATTTCGATTTTTCTTTTATTACACATGTTGACTGGTACAGTTCTAGGAATATTCTATGGTAGGAATAGAAACCATTCTTTAAATATTTATTGATCAGTAAATTATTAGTTATTACGAGTAGATAACAATCAAGGCGATAAAATAAATAGAATGAAATAAATAAAGCTGTTTCTGGGTCAGAATAATAAAATATCAAAGCAGGAAACGTAAAAATGGATATTAAGTAAAGAGCAACCATTTTGTATACAAATACAAAGCGATCAAAAAGAAGACAAATCAGAGCAGGCGTTGCAAGTCATCGGTCATGTCGTTGCGGAATCCTACGCAAAAAAGCGTTCGATGCATGGGCGTAGACAATTTGTGGTAATTTACCAATTTTATTGCCAAACGCGACGCCACTGGCAAGCTGATTTTACGCTGAAATGTCAAAGAAACGTCAACGATGTGCTGTTGTTAATTGTAATGTAATGATCAGAAGTATCAAACGTTCAAAAAATTAGTGGGCTGTGGTTTGCCCCTTTCTTCGAAACGTAGATCGTCTTATTAATTTGTGTGCATTGACATTTCCTTCAGATACATAACCTAACTGTGATCATTAGGTTACATAATTAAATTACATGAAAACCATTGCGTCACAGCCAGGACAACACCGGCTGAATAGTTCTAAAAAGAACTAATAAGAAATAATTCACACCACTGCTTGGTCGCTCAATAA
This sequence comes from Tenebrio molitor, assembly GCF_963966145.1. Taxonomy (NCBI): domain Eukaryota; kingdom Metazoa; phylum Arthropoda; class Insecta; order Coleoptera; family Tenebrionidae; genus Tenebrio; species Tenebrio molitor. The sequence goes on from NC_091049.1 coordinate 3,371,655, forward strand.
ATAATGACGTTTAGTATTTAGTTATTTAGTAGGTTTTGACAATTTCAGTGTTTTGAATTTTGACGCATACTTGAAAAGTGATATCAACTATCAAGAACCGTCAAAATGACAGATATAAGAGAGGTTATGTTTATCAACCAAGCAATATTAACTAAATCATTTTGTAATGGTTTTAAACCGATTACAACTCCTTAGAATAATAAAATTTTTGACTAGTTTTCGTTGGGTAAACCCGAGGCATCGTTTCACTTTCTTGTGAATTTTTGAATATTGCCAGAAATGATATTTGACACTTGCCAGCGGCTTGGAGGTTATGTTTGGTGTAGTATCGTCGAAATGTGGCACACTATTTTTTCCGAACCAAGCACCCTACGATACCACAATCATTTTGGAACGCTGTAGTTATTTATGTTAGTAATGGGATAATGCCACTGGGTGATTCAAAATAGTTGTGGATAAACATGGCAACCATGTACGAAAATGTATGTGGCAATTGTGTGGGTAGGATAGAGTTGACATTTCTTTAACAATTCATAGTCGCGCAATCAATGTGCAAGGGTATATAAAAAAAAACAAATGCACGCATATGAAATGTCGTAGAAATGTCAACTCTACCCCACCCACACAGTTGCCACATACATTTTCACACATAGTTGCCATATTTATCCACAACCATTTTGAATCACCCAAGATAATACTGCTGTGGATTGGAAATTATTGTCAAACGCGATCTTGTCCGGCACCAATTTGTCTAATTGCAAAAAATATAATATTTATAATAATAAGTGTTTACATACACAGTGCCTTCAAAGTAATTATCATTATTTGATAAAAATATCAGTAATGATAAATACATCCGGCCTCGATGACGTGCCTCCTTTTTATTTTTGTTTTGTTTTGTTTGTAATTTTGTTTTTTTTACTTGCTTTAAATTTCAATAAGTTTTAAAACCTTTTTTCATTCTTTGAACTTCAACAATGTTATTACTTAACGCAAATGATTCTCATAATAAGACCATATGTATGCAGTCGTAGATAACACTCAATTACGATATAAGTACCGTAACGTGTCATTTTGTGATACGAAATGGGAAAATGGTCCGAGGCCGAGTCGAATAATAAACTCATCGAATATTGTAATATAAAGTTACGATAATAATTTCGTACAAGGTTTTATGGATCATTACAAAAAGAAATCATTATTAAATGAGAACAAATAGGTAATATTACATAAACCAAAATAGTTTTTTTTATTAACACTGCCAAAATGCAGACGATAATAGGCGATACAGCCAAACAACTAAGTGATACCAACAAGATCACAACAAAAGTATAAAAACTATACCTTGCTAGACGCTTTATCGCACTAGTGCGGTTAAGTAGGTCATTATGAAATTCAAATTAATGTCATAAAATTTGACATTCAGTAAAATGGTAGGTCAAAGTGTTAAATATACTACGTAAGTAGTCCAATTTTGAAAACATTTATGAACTGGAGTTTTTCTCATATTTTCTACTAGAGCATAGTTTACAATTTTTGTTTTTAATAGCTGTGCATAAAACTGTTTTAGTTCAATGATACAACCGTCACTCCACAATGCGTTGTAACTCGTTTTATTGTGATTTTTGTTTTACGTACAGTTAAAGACACGGAATTTCGGGCATCACTGTCAATATACTGTCAAAAAATTTAAAATAGGCTTTACTTTATTAACCTCAATGATTGACATACGACTGACGTGAACAGAAAATAAATTTCAAAATTTGACTTTTGAATGTCACGTTGCCAATAAAGAGTGATTTACATCGCAATTTTTTGAAGTGACAGAAAAATGATGCCCGAAATTCCGTGTCCCTAACTGTACTATTTTAAATCATAAAATACACAGTATAAAGCTCATCCATTATAGACCTGAACTGTCAAAGTGCTGTTGGGTTGACACTAGCAATACAGTCAACTGCTTTTTTGGCATTAAAAAATTCAACACTATGAACAGTTGGCAGAATTTATTATGGAAACATTGGGGGAAGTACATGGAAAATACGCCCTTCCTCTCCCTCTGATAATCATATCGTTTGTACAATCACTCACACTGTTTCGTTGTCATTATTGACAGCTGATATAAATTTCAAATTTAAACGTCTCGGTTTTTGTAATCTTTTATTGATAATTGGGAGTCATCTGGAGCAGCATCTTTAAATGAAATGCCTTTTCCTCGCTCAAACTTGTTTCTTTTAAAAACTCCTCATTTTTCAATAAACCGTTGCTTCGCATCACACATAACCTAATTTTCGGAGATCTATCAAATTTACGTCATTTCCGGTGACAAATTTAGCCAACAGGGACGCAAAAAAGTCACCATAATTTTATTGCCACGCCGTACTTATTCTGTCGTTTTTCGTTTCTCATGATTATCATAACTTCTTGGGTTGATATCGTTAAAACACTTTTTATGAACAAACCAATTATTATTAAAGGTCGCATAACCTCACATATTGACACAAACGAAATTTTGGTACCTACTAGATTATTATTACTGTCGGCAAAAGTTAAATAAAGAATTAAATAAACTACATTTTGGCCGACATGAATTTGACAATTCAGCTCTATAACGAACGAGCTGTATCTACACTATTAAAAAAATGTCATTAATTGAGCCATTAAAAATAGTGTGCTTTTGGATAACACGATTTAAAATAAAAATATTGTACAACGTATCGCACGTGGTAGACAGTCTTGAAGACTTCTTTGGTGCGTTAACTAACTCAGAACACCGAGCTGTCAAATGTCTAATTAACAAGTCCGGCAACTACCACGTTAGGAATATTTATCATAACTCTTTGTAAACGGAACACAGTCACGCCAGCTCAACAATAAAACAAACACAAATAACATAAATAACGTCTAATAAACACCAACAATTTGACAGTCTTTTAACGACCACTTCCACGGCCTACCAAGAACAAAGAAACAAAGAGTGCCCTGTTCGCTCTCGCAGGCCTACCAACATTTTCAAATTAAAATTTACACTCTACCTACATTGTCATTATGTTTTGTAATTTTCGAGGGGGTGTAATGCTAATACAGGTTATAAATAACTGTAGCGATAATCGTGTGTTGCCCCCCTACCTACTTGTCCGTCGTAAATCGAGCTTTGATGTCATTTTCAAGAGAAAAGTCCACATCGGTTGTCAACATTTTGCAAGTACTCGAACAAATTCATTCGCAATTGTGACGGTCGAATAGCCTCAAGACACTCCCACCAAGGCAGGGGTCAGAGCCGAGAGCCTCCGTTTCCAGCGGTTCAGTCGAGAGCCGAGCCGAAGCCCACTTGGAAGCGCCGCGATAGCAACAGAAGTTCCGTTACGTAGACCAAGCCAGGTCCATTCATTTTCACCACACCTAATCCGCGACACAACAATGTTGAATGTGCGACAAATTGTGCTCTTTGTGGCCTTCCTGTTTCTGGGAGTGCACACCCAACACGACAACCACGAACACCACAGGGTGAGTGATTTTTCCCGTTAAAACGAGCCGAAAGAAAAACGCAGGTGACGTCATGCACGGCTATTGGAAAGGTAAAAATAGAAAGTAGTGCAAAACAGAAAGCTGCCGAATAAGCTAGGATTTTGTCATTGTTGTTTGGGAAAAAGATTTTTCCATGGAGATCTGCGTCGCGTCGTACCGAATTATCACGGTGTGGTGGTTCAGTTCAAAGAAATTTTCCGGTAAGATAATCGGATTTTACGGCTCGGTCTGCAAATATTTTATTGGGTAATAGAGGAAAACACCTCTGCATAGACGCGACGTGTGCGTACTCGCCCGTAAATAATCCTCTTCTGCCATCAAATTTAATTGAAATTTATGCAAACCTTAATAACGGATTCGTGACTGAATCGCCCAAATTAAACCGGCGCTGATTCAAAACGCTGACGTTTCTTTTCCAGGTGAACGTGGCAGTCTATTACGAATCGCTCTGTCCCGATTCCATCAAGTTCTTCACGCAGCAGTTGTATCCGTCGCTCCAGGGGAATCTCTCCAAATACGTCAATCTGACGCTGTTGCCTTACGGAAAGTCTACGGTAAGAAGCGGCCGGAAAATTATTTCCTGCACTCGGATTTGGGTCATCCCGCACAGCGTTACATTTTCGCAATCCTGAGACAATTTCCAGTGCGCCTCTACAATTTTCGGGAGTTTTTTAACTTCAAATCATCGTCAAGCCTACAACACGAGGTAGGCTATGCTTCCAACAAGATGGAGCTTCACCCCGTAATGCTCGAAAAGAACTACTACTTGGTACGTAGGTTTGGTGAACAGGTCGTTGAAACAAACGGTCATACACGTTGACCCCCACGTTTCCCTGATCTTACGCCCACAGATATTTTCTTATGGAGCTGCGTAAAAAATCGAGTGTGTCTAAAAACTCACGAAAATTGTGCAGGCGCACTCAAAATGTGCTCAGTTTTACGAAAATGTAATAATACGAAGGTGTGTCATTTGACAATCAAAAATTACTGCTATTTCTGACGAAACCGGAAGTGTGAAAAATCAGCCAGGATATCAAAATGTAGCATCTCGCGTCTACTGTGCCGATTTTTGTTTTGATAGTTTGAAAAATGGAGGGAAAAGAGAGCGACACTAGTGATCTCGTTGACATCCTATACAGGCTGTCTCAAAAGTACCGCATGGAGTGCTGAAAAATATTTTTTTAACGTCCGTCAAAAAAAGTGCAAGTTTTTTCATTCGTTTACGTTCATAAAATATGTGATTTTTGAATCGGTCAAGAAGCGTTAAAAAAAGTGCTATAGCGGTTCATTTTTGCACGCATGTTGCGTTAAAAAAAGTGCCGTAGCGTGTCATTTTTTAACGCAATTACATATAAAATTTTTCATTCATAATTAGTAGTTTTTTTTAACGAGGGATTTTTTTGGCATGAGTGGGCCAATTTAAAACGCGAGTAAAACGAGCGTTTTAAAGGTCCACGGTTCACACAGGAAATTTTGAGTGTCGAAAAAATTGTTATTAAACCTACAGGCGCCAAAAAATTTTTGCATGCAACTCGTTAGTAAAGTATCTTTTTTTTACTCGGCGAATTTGCACACTCGCTTCGCTCGAGCGGCAAATTTTCCTTCTCGTAAAAAATTTATTTATTTTTGAAGAAGTGAGCCTCTAAAGACTTTGAAGGGTTTGAGGTAAAAAAAGAATGTTTATATTTCCGAAATAGTCAGGATTTATGTTTTTCTAGTTCTCTAAATAACGTACCTTGAAGAAAATGCGGTAGTTTTGGGACACCTATAGGTGTCGGACTTCCTCGAAGTTGAAGATCTCTCAGAAAACTTCGCGACAAAAATATGTACCGGGTGATCTTTAATGATGGAAATTATTTTTCTTTTGTTGGCAACACATTTACGATTTTATGTTGGAATGTTGGAACAGAGTGTCAGCTTCAAATATGACAGTTCGAAAGTCAAAATAAATCAAATTGTCATCACGATTTATTAATTTGCAAAAATCTTAACCTAGAAAGTTCGTGACTCTTTTTGACAAATGACCAGGCGTACCAATTATTCTGGAGTGCCAACCCACTAAATTTGTTTCAATCATTAAAAGTCACTCGGTACTTCTTACTGCCAGAATTTTTTTGGCAGAAGGTTTCCAATTTTTAAGCTGTCAACTTCGTGCGTTTTTTACTTGCTTTTGTTTCATCCTCGCTCAAAGCAGGCCACGATAAGAAGTGTCTTAAACTTGCCAAGTCCGGAAAACGGAAAATGTTTTGGGGGATTGGTATTTATTAAACATGCAAATTATAAATGCTGCACTGCAGAAAGCCTTCAGTAACAATCACAACGTTCTCGTCCATTCTTTTTGCGATTTAGTTCAACAATCGCCACAAACTTTCTCAAGCTGAGATTTTAAAATAATACTTTTTCCCACAAAGAATCAGATTAGTTTAGCTCCGATCTTTATAAAGATCTTCAAGAATACGTTGTTTTTGTGCTGAACAAGAATCTCTAAGAACCATTTTGGGAAGGGTCCGTTCTTCCACAGAAAAAAATTGTCGCAACACGTAAACAAAACCTCACTTACTCAGTATTGCACGAATTTTTTTTTTTGTTCAACACTGTCAGAATTTGAGAATTTTCTCCTGTGTGAACGGATTTTGATAAATTTGACAACTTGTCAAAACAAAACGTCAAGCTAATTTTGTAGATTTTCAGCGATTTGGAGCCTTTGGGGGCTCGTCGAACAAAAAAACGTTGTATTCAACTCGTTCTTGTGTAATTTGGTCTTTTTTTGGCACTCGTGGACCTTTAAAACTCTCGTTTCACTCGAGTTTTAAACTGGCCCACTCATGCCAAAAAAAGGCCAAATTACACACGAACTCGTTAAATAAACTACTATAATGAATACGTATTCAGGCTCGATTAATTAATACAAGGCGCCGGATAAACATTATTTCACAAACAGACATTTTAACTTTGTTTTAAGGAATGCCAACTGAAACCCTGAAAATTCAAAATTTTAATCAATGCAAAAATAAGTAAATAAGTTTTGATCATCCATGATGTCTAACTAGATGAATTACGTACTTGAAATGTCTCTGGTAGTATCAATTCGACGAAAAAATTGTTGAAAAAGATGCAATAATAATAAAACACCGACGAACTTAATTTCTTCGACAAATGACATTGAACTAAGTTTATCAGAAGTTAGGGTGATATTTTTTTACGGTTGGCACTACATTGGTTAGCTTATTAGGTGCCATTTAATTTCATTTTTGGTGTCAATATATCATTTAATCTCTTACATAATCTTTTCGCAGTAAATTCACATAAATGTTTCTTAATGAACCTACACTTTGCACAACAATTTTTTTATTGTCGATTGCTAGACATCACATTCCAAGCTCTCGCCAAAGGTTTATAACGAAGGACAATGAGGCAATCTGACGGGCGTCCTGTCTTCAACCAGCCAAATTTCACTTAAAACTCGTCACATATCTGGGATTACTGCCATCCGTCCACCCTTGCTACAAATTTCATAAAATTTGCCCCCACCGCCCACCATGCAAAATTGTGTGGTGCAAGGCGTCAATGCCAAAAACGTCAAGTGGAGTCGTAAATGTAATTGCAGTAAATTGCATAAAATTTGGTTGAAAATGTTTACAAGCAATTTCAATGTCTCAACAACAGTAACTCTGGTTTCTATTTACTACCAAAATACTTTTTAGTTTTAAACGTTACAATTTTTCACCAGTTTGTCAACTTTCCAACACCAAATTTCTTCTGATAAAGTTACCGTGCCTTCTGTTTTCTCTTTTGACCGCCAAATTGTCATCTCAGATAGGAGTTTCACGTGGTAAGTACCCACATAATGAAAGCTCGCAGGGCATAGTTATCACGCAAAGTAGGATTTTTGAGCGTTAACGCAGGATCCATCAATAAACTGCAAGATACGCCTGGAAGTTCGACTGTGCAGACAATAACCTTAGATCTAAAACCCATATTAGGAATGTCGTGAATAATCTTATGTCGCCTTAAAGCTTTTATGTTGCAATTATCACATCGTTAATTTTGAGCTGAGAAAGAAACGTTATGAAACTCTTCTATCAACTTTCACGAATTTTGCATCGCTTGTAAAATAAATATTCGTAGAACGTGGCCGGCTAAAAAATAAGTGCTACCTGGATTTTGATTTGTCACCAAATGATGAGTGGTGGTGATTGTTGTTACCACGGTAAATATTTTTCGCAACACCGAGCGATGATGCAAAAGCATAAATAATCTTGGTGATTGTTGTCTGTAGCCGTCAGTCTTTTTATGAATAATTATCGCCCCCGGAATTTATTACCACGTAATGATGAAAAAAGCATATATAATCTTGGTGATTCACACTTGTCGTTTGTCTTTTCGTGAGTAAACCTGCCGTGAACTTCTTGCACACGTTGCATCTGTTTTTTTTCCGATTAGCGCACACCGTGAATCACTTTATTGCGTCGATAATATTAATCGAACATTGTTCGGTCGTGACGCCAACCTAATAATTATCGCCGTTACAGACCACTCAAGAATTCGGTCACTACGAGTTCAGTTGCCACCACGGTCCCGGTGAGTGCCGAGGAAACAGGCTGCACGTGTGCGCCATCCGCTTGATCGACGACGGCAACAGCAGCGAAGGTTTGGGCTACAACAAAGTCACCACCGGATTCATCAACTGTCTGATGGACAGGGTGGTGCCCAACGGCAACCAGACCGACTTCCCGACGAAAGAGTGCGCCACCATCAACTACGTACCCAAGTACGCCGAGATCGAGAACTGTGCCAACGACGTTGAAGGTGAGCGTGTTTGTATTTTTTTGGTTTGTCTCGACTCACGTTTCGGTGCAGGTTCTCGATTCTTGAACGACGTGGGAGTGCAGACCGCCGCTCTGAAGCCTCCGCTGACCTCGGTGCCGACCATCGTCTTCAACAAGCAGTTCAAACAGGACGACAACGAGCTGGCCCAGACCAATTTCGTCAAGGCGCTGTGTCAGTACGTCCACGGGGAAAAACCGGCAGAGTGTTCCAGGAACTCCGCACATTCCGCCAAGCTCCATTTCGGACTTCTAGCCATAGTTGCCGCGATTATCTTCCGTAATTAAAATTATTCCCGTAGAAAACCAAAATTCCCACGATGTACCTTTGAAAAAGCCTTCAAACAACGTCGCTTCGTTGTATATTAAGTATAAAAAATGTTAATTGTTCTTAGGTAGTCGAAAAATCGGACGTAGCCAAACCGCGGGCCTAGATCCTTTTTTGGGCCACCTGGTACACAAAACCAAGCAGAGCTACTTATATTTTACCGTTCGACGATTTTTAAGTTTTCTTCAGTTTGTGTATGTGGTATTTTTAATAATAAAACGAACCTTAATTACAACACTACTAATGATCTTTCCGCATTTTACACAAATTCTGCAACGGTAACATTTTGATGTCGTTCTTCATTTTGACGACGCCTTCGTGGAGGTCGATCGAGAGCAATTCCCCTGTCGCTTCCCTCTCTTCGCCTATGATGACCTTGAAAGCGTCTCCTCGCTGCGGCCTCACCGGCTCGAGATGGTCCGACATGATGTTGACCACGCGGTCTTCTTCCGGCAGGAATATGGAGCACATCGCCCCCGAGATGCTCCGGATGATTCCGGCCTGCCCCGCCAAGCCCGGATCGTCGTGGCTGTCCCGGATCTTGACCTCGATGTCGATCGTGTGCCAGTCGGTCATCGGCAGCACGTCCAGGCCGGCTCCGGGCGTCTGCGGGTTGTACGGCATGTTGGGGCTGTACCCGGAGCTGGGCGTGTTGTAGGGGTTGTTGCTGGCCGGGGACTGGCCGTATCCGGTGGCCGGACTGGGCGTCGAGATGGCGCCTGCACAAAACAACCAACAATAGTGTAACAGCGCGGGCGACGACACTTACTCTGGTAGCCGGGACTGGCTTGGTACGGGCTGTACGTCGAGTCGTATATAGTCCCAGGGGTCTGCGGCGTGAACGGCCCGTTCATCTGGTAGCCCGGAGTGCCCGGATTGTACCCCGGAGACGGATAAGTGTTCGACACTGCCGGATCCCACTCCGAGGACGCGTTCGGCGTCCTGGAACCGTCGTGTATCGGCGTCATCGAACCGCCGTAGTGGAGCGGAGTGCGGGAACCGGAATCACACATGGGCGTCTTGTTTCCGGTGTCGCGGTACAACGGGGTCTGACTTCCGGTGTAGGCCGGAGTCCTGCCGTAACTCGAGATGCTGCCGTCTCTGCTCGGAGTACCTACAAAACACAATTCGATCAATTGACAGTTCAAATCTAGTGACATCATTTTTGACGGTTGGTAGTACGATCCGAGTGACATTAGCGACAAGTGTCACTGACTTACCGACATCCGAAATGTGACTCCTGTCGACGCTGATAGTTTGGCAGGAAGTGTGCAGCTCGATCCTGGCCGTGGATTGCGTGGCGTCCTTGACGATCCCGATGTTTCCTTTGTAAGGGCCCTTGGTGATTTTGATCGTGGTGCCGATGATGTCGCGGTCTCTTGAGATCCTCCCGCGCCCGCCTCCCCCGCCTCTGGGACTGCCGAACCCTCCCATTCCACCGCCGCCGCCTCCGCCACCACCACCGCCGCCGCTTGACGGGTGCATCGGGCTGCTTCGCCTGGGCGACATGAATTCCATCCCCGTCGAGATGTCGCTGCTGGGGACGCTCTTGTTGCCCCCGGCCAACTGGAGATGCTTCGTTTTGCAGACGAAAATTCCGCCGTTCTGGAGGAACTCGACTGAATGGAGAAACGCGAAGTTTCTGTAGAGGTGTTTTATCTCGCCGGAAAAGCCCGAATGGGGGCCGTCGATCACCTTCACCATGTCCTTGCGGTGGAGGTTGTTGCGGTAGGAGTCCAAGGCGGCGGTGAAGCGGTTCAGGCGGCGCTTTTGGAGAGATCCCGGACGACACTCCACCACTTTACCTGGGAACGAAACGTCATAAAACGAAGAGATTGACAGATGATCGGTCACCATGCATGTTGAGCACGTGGAAGTTTTCCCTTTCCAGACGCACGATCACCCCCACGGTTTCCGCGTCCAGATTGACCAAATCGCCCCACTCGAACTTCCCCAAGGAGTCGACCCCGCTGGCCATGTCCGTGCAGAGCTGCAGGTCTTTGGGGAGGATCTCCATTTCGTGCATCGTCAAGTCGGAGATCAGGACGACTCTGTTGTTTTCCACGCGGACCACCAGTCCGGTGTCGCCCTCGTACCGCCCGGCGAGAACCTTCACGTGGTCCCCCATCTTGAAGAACTTCTTCAGCTCGGACGCTTGAAACACCAGCGGCTCCTTCAAGTCCTCGTGTTTCGGCATTATCGTGATCATGGCCCCGTCGATGCTGATGATCTTGCCCTGGAGGTTGATCAGTTCGCCCTCGCACACTTCCACGTTGTCGCCGGCGCTGAACGAGTGGGTCACCGCTTTGTCCTCCTTCTCCGTCGGCAACTCCAAATCGATTCCTTCCGGCTGCTCCTCGAACCGCTCCAGCTCGGCCAGTGTCGGCTTGACCCCGTCGATGATGACGGCGCTCAGGGTGAAGTTCTTGTAGAGAAAACCCTTGCGCGAGTACCGGTTCCCTTCGAAAATGAGGAAGTCGCCGTCGGAGGTCACCTCGCCTCCGATGGAACGGATCGCTTCCGGATCAAATGGCTTGCTCGGTGGCCGACGTTTCTTCTTCCGTTTCTCCGCCTCAGATTCCTGCAACTCTCAATCACACTACAACTCTCCAACTTCCTTGAATCGTACCGATTGAGTCGTCCGCAGCGCCCCCCTCAGTCGCGTGTAGTCGATCCGCGGGAGCAGCTTCAAGTGGACCTGGTTCTGAGCCATGTCGAAATAATCCACCTGCGCGATGTCGTCCTTGTACAATCCTCGCTTCAAGCGCACCCATTGCTTCGATTTCAGACCTGTTTGTTCTTTGACAACTCGCAGAACGTCCGTCATTTCTTTGATCGGCACCATCTGCTGCTTCCAAATCCCCATTCTCAAGTTACCGACATTTTCTATCGCCGCCTTGACGTGGGGCTGCTTGTACGCCTCGATGTAGATGTACCCTTTGACACCCTCCGGTGCCACCACAGACTTGATCTGCAGAGGCTCATTCGTATTCTGGTACGCCAGGTATTTGCGCATCAGCAACAGAGCCGTCGCTTTTTCTTCGCCGATTCGGCACTTGACCATCCACAGATTGGGATCTCTGCACAAAACAACTGCGACTCGAGACAAACACCGATCGGGACAACTTACTTGACCCCCGGGAGGAGCGTCTGTTGCGTGATCTCGTCGGACATTTCTTCGCCCCCATCGCCGAAATGCTTGGCAGCCGCGCTGTCGTCGGCGTACTTCTTCCTCAAATACTCCTCGATTTCGTGCTCCTTTTGTGCGCTGGAACGGATCGCGTTCGATCGCAAATCGAAAAGGGGTGTTCAATACTCACTCCCAGAGGTTGGTGCCTCGCCTTCGTCCTTCGATCTCCCTGGCTGTCGGCCCAAATTCGTCCACTTCGTTCGGCACGATTCCGATTTCTTGGGCGCCTTCTTCCCATTCGTCTTCGTCTTCGACCTCATCATCGACTTCCGCCTCGTCGATGATGAAACCACCGTACCTGTCCTTCTTCTTCTTCTTTTTGGCGCGACCGGAGTCACTCTCGTCCTCCTCGCTGTCGTACTCGTCGAGGGAGTCACCTTCCGGTTCTTGCTCGTCCTCTACTTCTTCCTGCTCCGAAACTTCGCGTGCCTCCGAACTTGAAACACGATTCGCAAATTACTCAAACCAATTACACTTAATCTCCCTAATTTTAATTGGACGCCAAGCAAAAACCACACCTTGTGCCCAATACAGTTATCTTCACGCGAAAATCAACCACAACGTGCAAGAGCGGTGTTTTATTAAAAGAACAAAATATTTTACCAGCTGGGGATGCCGCGTGTGCATGTTTTGCAAAAAAAAAATCAACACATTTCCAAACCAAACTAATTTAATATTCAAAATCATCACAACGACGTCTGAGTTTCTTTTAGTGTCGGGAAGTCTGTTACGACGCGATAAAGAGCGAACTTTCTTCCAGATTGTCTTAATTACAAAATTACCGTCCAACAGCTGGTGGGCCGCAAAGGTGTCGAACACGTCTAAGACGTGGTAAAAATTGTCTCCACGTACCCTGAACGTGCTGAACGACTTCCAGATTTGGAACGGGACCGTGACCGGGACCTGGACCGAGACCTCGAAGGAGATCTGCTCCCTCGCGAGCTTCTGGAACGGACGGAACCGGCTTCCGAGGCATTGTCAGAAAAAACGCTTGCCTCTGAGTCTGACATGGCCGAAACTTCTACACAGTTCCTCGACCTGGTGCTTTGCGATTGATTAATAATGCACGGCCACCATCAAGCTAGATCACTGTTGACAAGACAGACGACAGGTTGCCAACTGACAAACTACGTCACCAACTAGGAAGTTTGGGGTTGTCAGGTTGCAGGCAATACCAACACTATCAATAATTTAATTATGTCAATACGTAAAATAAATACATGCGTCACTCACCGAACGAGTTATCCAGTTCTCAGAATTCTTGCTGCAGTACACGTTCTTTATTGTTGCAGTTCGATTTTAATTTTAAAGTTTTGATTGGACAGGGCGATCGAAATTTGTTGTGAGGTAGTCCTAGTAACAAAACGAAATTTCCCTGTTGCCTTCTTGTTTGTCAGTTGAAAAATCAAAATAATGGAAGATTTTCCAAAATTAGTGAATTCGCACGATGATTCCGTCATTACAATCAACAATTCATCGGTAGTATTGCCCAAATAGAGAAGTAAAGGTTTAAAAAAAATGTTTTCAGTTTTCTATCGGACGGAGTCTCAGCTGTGACCACATCATTCAGTCTTTAGGTGTTTCTCGATTCCATTGTATAATAAAGAAAATTGACGACAAATGGACACTCTTTGACAGGGTCAGTGGTCCAAAGGTGAGTTTTCCCACAGGTTTCATTGGTATTTTTTTGCAGAGTACGAATGGAACTCTTATCAATTCAACTTTGTGCAAATTCAATGAAAGTGTAGACTTAAAACATGGAGATGTAATCAAGTTGGGTACAAATAACTTAAATTTCGTCTTTATCAGTTCGAAGCAAACGTCACCGAAAGATTCCACAGTTGAAAATCCTGTAAACATAACCTCACAAATACCTCCAGATGATGAATCATCGTTAGAAACGCCTTCAATAGTGGAAGGATTTGAAGAACCTTTTGAATTGGATCATGTCAAACCTGAAACGCCAACAGAAGAAAATAAAATTCCGCCGAAAAACGACGAACAGAATCTTGAAATAATGGAAACCGAATTAACTTGCAGCATTTGTTCAGAGCTCTTCATAAAAGCCGTCACTCTAAGCTGTTCACACACTTATTGCAAATTCTGCATCGAAGAGTGGCGCAAGAACAAGTCGAGCTGTCCCATTTGCCGCAAATTCATCGCGACCGTCTCGCCGACTCTAGTTCTGGACAACTTCATCGACAAAATCATAAGCACGCAGAGCGATCAAGTGAAAGAAACCCGCCAGAACATCATCAAGCAGCGAGAAGAGATGGTCGTGAACGTGGCGAGCAGCTCGACGGTGTCGACCTCGGCTGTCGTGGAAGGTGGCCAAATCATAGAAATCTTCTCAGAGGTCGACGACGACGACGACGAGGACGAAAGCGATTACAACTACTTGTCCGACGACCACGACTATGACTCTTATGAGTGTTACTACGGCAACAGGTGGTCGTCTGGAAGGGGGAGCAGATACTACGGGGGCTACGGAAGGTGTTACATTTGCGACCAGGAGGGTCACTGGGCCAACAGTTGTCCGCTAAAAGGTCAAAACTGAACGCTCTTTAGTAAGATTTTTTTTTATATCTTTATTAAATCAGTCGAATACAATTGGCAGTCCTGATTTATAAATATCCCTAAAGCTACTTGTCGTTGATAAAAAACTGCAACAACAAATTGAAGCTGCCGAGCACTATCACGGACACGTGGAAAATCAGTTGCGCGGTTGTCAGCTTGTCCTCTTTCCTCAGACTCGCGATTTTCAGCAGACTTGGCAACATGAATATGTAGACTAGACCGCTCAAAGCTCCGGTGTATCTGTTGGTCAAAATTAATCAATAGTTGTTTACATTACAAATGCGGTAGGCTATATTTTACAGCGCGAGGTTTTTAGACTGAAACACAACTGCGAAGCGGGACAAAAACCGAGCCCTGTAAAATGTCTACCGCATTAGTAATGTATTAATCTTTTTGGCCCACGATTCATTACTCCTTTTCTCAAATTTGAAATTTGTTATAATCAATAATTTTGCAAAACCTGTCAAAGATTGACATTTGATTAATGAAATTGCAGAAAGATATCTATTATACCGACAACTGACATGCTTACAACTTACACCACAAGATGGTGCCAACAGACTTAAGACGGAAACAATTAAATCATGTTAATTTTTGAAAACTGAACGGATCAATAGTAGTGGTATCTGGTCTTAGTACAAATGGACTTCATTTTGATAAGCTAAGAGTTTTTTTGGAGGTCCTTGAAAGCGTACAATTTTCGTGTTAGTTTACACACTCCGTGCGGTAAAATGACAGATTAGTGTGTAAAAATCAAGATACCGTAGCTGTGCAAAATGTGTAAACATGTCATTTAGAGTTGAGGAGGCCAAAAAATCGATTTCCTTCGAGTTTGTAGTACCTGATCAGAGTCCCGATTCGTGGTAGAAAACACGCGAACAAGATGCACACCAGCAGAATCCCCAAATTCAGAATGATCACCCTCGGGTACGTAAATTCGCCGAATCTGTAGTTCTTGAAGATCATGTTGATGTTGTTGAAGATGTCGTTTCTCAACATGTACGAAATCAGAGGGAAAACCGTGAACAGTTGAAACAATAGCAGAATTCTTGCTATTATGGTCAGGACGTCGAACTTGTTGAAGTTGTTGAGCAGATTCTGCAAATGAGCTTGTTACGGATGTGACAAATCGAAAATGAATCGCTCACGTCTTCTATGCAGAATTTCGGTAGTGGGAAGCAAATGTAGAAGACCACCCCGATGAATAAATAAGTGAATGTTACCAAGCCGAACGCGATCGACAAATCTCGCCCCTGGAATCGTGAAATGTGAAAACAATTACAGAGATCTGGATGAAGAGTTTACGTTGTGTTCTTGGTGTCTGTTGTTCCTCATGACGGAGATGATGATGTTGTGGATGAAGTAGCTGAGCGAGAGCATGCCGCTGAGGGCGCAGAAGGTCGGTTTCATGTAGAACTCGACGTTCCAGTCCGGCATGTTTATCCCCCAAGTGCTAGCTTTGGCAGCAACGAAAATAATTAAGTACAAAACGCTGACAGTTCCTGCAATCAAAAGTATTGTAAATCGTTGCGGCACAATCTAACGCCGAGTCCATACCCATGCTGTTAAACTTCGTGAAGAACGTGATGCTCCTCCAGTTCAGCATCGGAAACATGATCAGCCCCAATATCACAGGCACCGTCGAATACAAGTCCCAGATTTTATTAAAAGTGTACCCAGACGTCGTGTCCGCACGGGTGAGATTGACGGTTTCGTTTTTGGGACACACCACCGTGGCGTTTGAGACGGGGGCATCGCCCATGTTCAGGACGATTTCTGGAAAAGACAGTGTTCGAATGGAATGCGTCGGGGGTTGCGTCGGCGTTACCGTAGAAGAACTGGACCGAGTTGTAGAAGAAATTCGACATGAGGATCCAGTAGACGATGTTGGCGCCGATCAGCACGACCAGCGAGAAGATTTTGGCCAAGATCTCGGCCCATTGGCCGATCAGGGCCTTGCACAGGTCGCACACTTCGCCGGCTTGGCCTATCACGCCGTGCTTTTCGTTCACCTTCAGTAAGGTGTAAGTCGTGTAGAGGCAGATGGCGGCGATCAGGATGTTGATCAGGACGGCCGGGAACAGACCGGTTTTCTCGATGCCCCAAGACATCGACAAGAGGGAGGTGCCCACCGTAGTGTTCCATATCGCGAATCTGGAAAACACGGAAATTTCAAGTCCCGAGAAATGGGAATCGTAAAAAAAATAATATGTAGCTTGTTCGAGCTATCCGGCTCGAAGGACCAAAATGTTCGCGTTTTCTCGAACGACCAGATTTGTTGCGGTTCGAAAATGAGTGGACTTGTTTGCTGGATGCTTGCTGGTTTATTTCTAGTAGTAACGGTTACAAGTACAGCCTATATCTACGGGTTAAAGATAGGGGGTGGTAACCCCCACCAATGGTAGGGCTAACGGCCTGACCAAAAAAAAAATCCGTAATGATTAATAAAGTCTTTCATCTCTAAAAATTCTATACCGTCCATTTCTTCGTTTCTTTCTAGTCTATGGAGTTTGCAATTGTTTAATTTTTCAATCAAGATCGCTATCGAAGAGCTGATCAATGTCATTTGAAGTCATTACACGACATGTTTCGAAAAATATTTGTCGGTATTTGGAAACCATGAAGAAGAAAAAATATTAGGCCATCACGAGTCGAGATAACGTATTTTGACACCATCTTTATGGCTATTATTGAAAAGTTGTTTTATTTTTAAGAACTCTTTGCACTTTAGCTCGAAGATTATAGTTTTGTTTACTATCGCCCAGCTGATTCAACTTCTCTGAATATTTCATCAGATTTCCTATTTTCATCATTGATAAACGCGTCGAACAAGGACGACACCACAAACAAACGAAACCGAAGCATCCTCCACTTCCCCACTACCTACGCCACTGCTATCGCGACTTAACAATAACAAACAAGAAAAAACCCAAGCGCAGACTAAACCAGATAAAGAAATATAATCAATAGACATTATCTTACATGGTGACTAGCGAGCTGTTCGTTTCCGGTAATTCCGGGTCCCGATAGTCGTAGCTCCGGGGGGGCGCATCTTTGCCACTCTGAAAAACGAAATGCAGATAATTTCGGTGTTACCAAGAGGAGAACGAGGTCGAGTTCAGAACTGACATAATAAGTTTGCGAAACAATTTCGTTTTATCGTATTGTTTGGTAACAACAAAACAGGAGATAATTTGACAGGTGCATACCAAAGTTTTTTCTCCGGTTAGAATCTCGTCCAAAGGTCTGCACGCGTTGTCGTGGGTGCCGCAGAAGTCGAATTCCGGATTTTGGTAAGCTGAGGGATGAAGCAACCTCCTGAAAAGCACCAAATAATAATTATTGTTCTTAAACGCCACCGACGCTTTAAATTTTAATAATCTAGTAGGTAGTCAGGGTGGAAGACGCTACCAACCTAATAGTAAAAAAATTACCAATGTTAAATTATTTACTTTTTAAATTTTATCTTTCAATATTTTTGAGTTATTCGTTCCAGAAAATATTGTACAGTCTTTGAATCTGCTTTGAAACCCTCACCTGTCGTGTCTCTTTTGGAGCAAATCCGGCAGCAACGGCGCCAAAACATGTCCCTTTGAAATCCTGTTGTTTTCGACGTCGGTGTCTGAGTCATTTTTAAAAATGCAAGCGTCGTTGGTGCTCCCGAAACTGTGACACGGCGACGACGAAGAGCTCATCAAAGGCTGCGACTCCGTTTCGGACTCCGTGTCCGACTTCCTCCGCACCAGCAGTTTGTAATTGCGAATTAAATCTAAAGGAAACGCAACGGTCAACACTGGAAATGTGGATCGGTCGAG
The DNA here is from genome assembly GCF_963966145.1 of Tenebrio molitor. NCBI lineage: Eukaryota > Metazoa > Arthropoda > Insecta > Coleoptera > Tenebrionidae > Tenebrio > Tenebrio molitor. The sequence goes on from NC_091049.1 coordinate 3,389,919, forward strand.
ACTCACCCCTCATGGTTATGTCAGAAGGAAACAACGCACAAACGAATTAATTCAACAGTTCTCACGAGACAAACACCAAAACAATTGTACCGCGAGGTGAAACTTTCAGTCATAATTACACTGTATCCGAAATAGTAATTTTCGAAAATTCACAGATCAAAGGCGGCACTAGAGGATTGAAAACTCGCTCAGAACTCGAGACCAACTGGTGGTGGACACTTCTTCACCGTCCTTTAAATATGCGGGGCGAGATAACAGAACAGATGCGTCACGACGAATTCGAAAGAGTAAAGATGATAGTGCACGGTTTTTGTTTCAGGCTTATCAGTGGTCTTGAATTTTTCAGACTCCGCTGCTAAATATAAACGTTAAAAACCCAAGAGGGAAATTTGACTAAGTACGTTGAGTAAAGATTGTTTTTGTCAGGTGCTACAGCATAAGATGCAAAATATTTTTTGTAAACAACATCAGAGCGATAAGGAATTCCAATTAAATGAGCACGATCAAAATATACTTAAGACAATTTAAAAATGATTTGGGAGAAAACCCACGCCAGAAGAATGGATGTGATCATGGTATTGTGCTTTCAGAAGGCATAGAATATTATTAGAAGCAGAGTTTTTTAAATTTAAATTACTTTATCTATATTTAGTGTAGACAACAACAACAATAACATAATTATGTGGGGCAGAGTGGTCATCCAAGCTATTTAAAATTATCTTGAATTTGAAACTTATCGTGTTGATTATCTTAAATCGTTAGACTTGTCTAGTCTAATTTCAAAACTGCTAGTTCTATCTGAGCATCCTCCCAGATAACACTAACAATTACCTAATTTTTAGAGAGTTAATCTCGTTGTGATAAGAATAAATATATTTTCAAACTGTGCATAAATTAATAACGCAATTTTAATAAAATGTTTTCAATTTCACACGAAAACATTCGAGTTTCGAGTAAATACAACAAACACTTTAATCCTCTTACGCAATTAGTCACGACATCATTGATTTCGCTTCGAACGCGTTGATATAATTTACGTCAACATGTACTGTGACTAGACCACCGACGAACAATAATTGTGAAAGATAAAAATGCAGGAAAATTGTCTGAACCAAAGATGGGGTTTTGAATTTGGCGCCGTCACAAATATTGACATAACCTTCAAATTGGGAAAAAAACAGGAAATCTGTAAAAGGTCGATCAGTCCTCGATTTCTATGTATTTTGCATGTAATGTAATGACCCATTGTTTACGATTTTTGTACATAATTAAAAATACAGGAGTCAGGGTGCTGTCAAATTCTGGTTGTAGTTTTGACGACAGAACTGTCGGGTCATGTTTACTTGATAAAAACAATTATTCTGGGTGCGATAACGTTGCATTCACGCGTTCGCCGCAAAAAGGTAAGAGTCTTATCAAGATCAAGCGTAATCCTCAACAAAACATTTAATATTTGTAGAGAATGAGCGAGGTTGTTTTAGTTGTACTCGAGATAATCACCGTGATTAATTAATTAGTGCAAAGTGCAAATAAAATAAAATACTCCCGATTTAAACGTTTCGTTTACTCGCATCGATTTGATTTCTTTGAAATGGTGAAAGTAAGATGCAAAAAGACGCCACCACGGTATTTTGTTATTCACCCTTGATTTTGTGTCCGTTGTGTTGGCAACGGTAATCGTATGTTGTAAGGCGGCGCGTTTTTCAAAACGGTCGGCGAAAAGGGGTCATCCGATGATTGCCGGCAATCGTCAGTGGACACGATGGAGCTTATCGTTTCGTCTGATAAAAACAGATTCGACGTCATGAGGTCGCGTAATGTAATAACAACCTTTGATTTTAGACTGTCCACTTCGCCCGTGCCCCTTCCAAGGTTGAGTCGCGTTCGACTCGCAAATCGTGAAGAAACCCCAGTGAGATGTTTCCGAATCGGAGAGATTTTCGCAACCCGTTCCCCAGACCTTGGATGAGGGACACGGCGGCGGCCGCCCCCGCTAGCGGCAACATCGGACTCAAGGGTATAGTCGCAGGTGAGATCACACAGCCATATGTACTTAAGTCACATCACACGCATTTATAAAATGTAAACACCTAGAAGGAGTAGGAGCTTGACCATTTTGTTGATTCTTAGCAGCACTTTAAAAGCGAGGACAATTCGAACGAAACTAAACTATTTATCGTTACGATTACTTTTTTCTCTCCATTTTGAATTATCTGTTTGCAGAGTGTTCGTGCAGTTGTTTTTACAATTCTTGTGTTTCTGAAGTGTTGACAAATGCCAACATGGCATTAACGAGTGTAGAGCGTAGTGTTTCGAGAGTGTTGCAATGTGGGGTCAAGTTATCTGGTGTCTTCCGCATTTGGCCATCTTCGAAGTACAGGACGTAAAGATCAAGGGACAGGTTTTCGATACTCAAGAGATCAGTTGAATGGTTTAAAGTTCACAATGTAGAACTTCCGTGGTGGCTGTTTATCACAGAATACGAGCTTTTGGGATTTTGAGATGCAGACCATTTCTATGGCTGCTCTTAACTCCCATATATTGTGTTCTGGAGTGGTGTTGCAAGGGAGCAAACTGGGATCATGAACAGAGGAATCAGGTGGTGTTCAATGAGGAATCCTGGTTTTTTCTTTGGGCGTACGAAAGAATGAATTTACAGAGGTGAAATAACATATTATAGCGGTCACCTTTAGTTTTTATTCGTGGATGTTTAAACGTCGGTTACGTAACAAGTACGGCAGATGGAGCCATAAAGTAGCTACTAGTCAAATATTTTTTTTCTCCTAAAATTAAATAGAACAGTCAAGGACGACTGTTTTGTGTTATTACAGTTTGGACGCGGTGCGCCGCGAAATACATAGGTACTGTAATTTCGCGTGACTTAGAGGTGCAGCGGTTCCTATCGGCTAAATTGAAAAATGAGAATTTGCCTAAAAATAAAAAACAAACTACGTTGTGTATTTTGTACAAAATAGCGGCAGACTAGCTCGGGATGCAAATGGCGGACCTGCAGGATGGGAAAAAATGTCGAAATAAAAATGCATAAATCGGTGAGAAGACGCCTGTATTTATTTTATTGATACATGAATAAATACATTCTCGTTTTCATTTACAGTGTTATTTGATCTGCCGACCGCTTGAGGAGGGTAGAAAAAACTGTTCCCCCTTTTTTTTTGTTGGAACGAAACTATACAATAAATAAAATAACAACAACGGTTGCTCAGAACCTAAACCCGTAATACAAGGACAAAGCGGCACCGTGAAACAAATGATATATCTAGAATAGACACTGTAAATGGGATGAGTAAAACCCCCAAAAATCATCCACAAACCATGGCGCACCATAATCTTTTCAATTGCCAAAGTTACACTACAGGTTAGATAAAATTGCGCAACAAGACTCTGGATTACAATAAATATCGTCCCAGCTGAATATAACGCTCCTCAAACCCTCAGCTCTTTCTGATAACAAGCGGTTTCCGATCGCGAAGTTAAACTAGCTTTCGCCCCCCTGTCTCCTAGTTCCTACCCTAGCATCGTGGTCGTCCAAGTTCCTGCGACACCTAACTCGTAGTTGGTGCAGTGCCCTCCGAATGGCCACTGCGAAGACTACATATGATGAAACCGAGGGCGGTCGAGAAGCTCTACGGTCAGGATCACACGTCATGAGAGAGCTCCGCGAAGACTACGTCGGCAATCTCACGTCCGACCCCTTTGGCAGGCACTCATTTTTCATTGCAACGTGGTAACTCTGCACCCGCGTCGACAACCTAACTTCGGCCAAACACGTGTACATGTTTTTACTTGTGGCAAATGGATAGCCGTTCCCTAAATGAACTCCCGTTTTCCCAATTTAAATGGCTGATGCAATATCGTCTGTTAACAGTTCCTACCTTCCTAGCCCTACTCTGAAAATGGACTCGCCCAACGGATTTCAACTGTTCGCCCCTAAATAACTCTGATTTTAAAGACTGGACGTGACCAACGGATTCCCACGGTTCACTCCTTACTCACTCTAACTTTGAAAATGGGCTCGTCCAACGTATTCCGACTACCGGATAACTTTATTGCAACGTTTGTCTCCAAGCGTTTTTACTTTACTACAAAAATTTCCCTACACTTACAATCCCTACCTCTTCCGAGCTTGTCAGAATAACAAAGTGAAATAATATACCTGCTAGACACTACTTGTTGGTAAGATCATACCTACTACCTGAAGTCCAACGCGCAAACTGTCGGCGACACACAAGGTTCCCCACCTGTTAGCGACCAACACGTGTCTCCTCCGCGATTGGTGAATGTTTAAGCAGCACGGCTCTGATTACATTGTGACAATACACAAGAAAATGAACGACTCGAGATTCATAACAGCCAAAACTACATTTTCAACCAAAACAATGAAAGTGACTGGTTCACCAAACACCACCGCTCACTTTGAGAGGTGAAAGTAGAGTGCCCAGAGCAGTGTTGCCAACGTAAGAAAAACTTTTGTACTAGATTTTACCAGAAATCGTAATACTAGATTGTCGACCATGGTAATAGATTTTTTCTACCGAGTGACTATAAATGATTGATAATTATTTTGTTATGTTGGTGACACATTTGAAATTTTTAGTTGGCAACATCGTTGGCATGACACACGCAATTTTTAAAATTGAAACAAACGTCAAAAAAATCTAAATCGACAATGTACTTCGTGACTTAACCTAACCTAAATAGGAATGATTGACAGATGATGCACGACAAGACTTGCACTACCAACTGCATCAGTGTTGCCAATCCACTATTTTCCTTCAATCATTTATAGTCACTCGGTATTTTGCGTTTAGAATTAGTACGGGGTGATCAATAAGGACTGTTTAAGTTGGTAACACTGAATCGTATTTTAAATCGTATAACAGGAGTAACTTCCGGTTGTTGGTGGCTTGTCGGTGTTAATGCTATACCTATTTCAGATATTTGTCAAATAAACCAACAAAACATATCCAGTTACAGTGTTATAAATAAAAATTTTCTTAATTGTATTGCCAACTTAAACAGTCCTTCTTGATCACCCGGTATATTAAAAGACAAGTTTCATAAGAGCAGTCTTGAAGCACGAATTCAAGATTAAAAAACAAGTGGCGTAGCCACGAGTTATTTTAAAGAATGAGCGTTTCAAGGTCTTATGAAACGAGTTTTTTAATACTATTTTTTGTAATTTGCTCTTTTTAAGTCGTTTTTAAACAAAAATGGCCACTTACGTCGATTTAGGGATTTTTGTGGCGGTTGGTAATGTCTTAATTTTAAAAGTGAAAATTTGATCAAGTCTTCAAAGTCGCCTTTTGTTTTATCCAAATTCTGTCACAAAACACGAATATGGAAGATAATCTTTCATGTATGCTCGCTGAAATACGTGAAATTGCCAAAAATATGGTCGCGAATTTGTTCCCTGATAAATCCTGATAAATAATTCTTCGCATATTTTGTAATTTAAACTGACACGCACGACGGATCAAGCTATGCCAACCTAAAAATTTTCGTAAAATGTTCCGTGAAATAATGGCTATAAGGACATCCCAGATGATGACGTCGCGTTCGTTAATATGTCTATTAGAGAATCAAAATGGAGGCAAATTACAAAAAAGTTTATCATAGCACCCAAACGACGTCATTTGAGTGCTTTAATAGGTCGTTGGCGTGTTAGAATAGACTAGTAAAATTTACTGTATTGATGTTGGTAGCGTGAAGTGTCAACACTGTCAACTGACAGACGTCAAAAAATAAATCTCGCAGAGAACAAAGCAAATTAATAAATAACAAAATGAACAAAACGTTTAATTTTCATTCTGGGATTTGAACTTCTTCGGCAGTAAATTTTCTAACGTCTTTTGTGCAATTTGCCTAATTTTCGGCGGCGTTAGTGATAAACTTATAAACCCATTTTGATAAACTCATTTTCAAACATCAAATCCGAAAATAAAAATATCTGACGTTTTAAATTATTTTTTTTCACAGCCGGCTAAAATTATGCCACATAAAAAATGTCACCAATCACCGTAAAATTCCCTACATTTAAAATTTTTATTTTTTTATTTATGAAATGGTATAAAAGGGCAAAATAGAAAAAACAGTATAAAAGATTCGTTGCAGAAGGTCCTTCAAGCACTCATTTCAGATTCGTGCTTCTGCAACTTATACCGAGTGACTATCAATTATTGAAAATTATTTTGTTATGTTGGTAACACATTTGAAATCTTTAGTTGGCAACATCGTTGGCATGACACACGCAATTTTCAAAATTGAAACAAACGTCAAAAAATCATTTTTTTTTCAACGCCAATGTACTTCGTGACTTAACCTAACCTAAATAGAAATGATTGACAGATGATGCACGATAAGATTTGCACTATCAACTGCATCAGTGTTGCCAATCCACTATTTTGCTTCAATCATTTATAGTCACTCGGTATTTTAATATACCGGGTGATTTTAAATGATTGTGACTTTTTTTCATAGGTTGGTAATATTATTGTTGGTTATTCTGCTTTTTAATGTGATAGTTGACATAAACATAGGCGTCCTCGCCTATTTGACATAATTTATTAATACATAAAATGTCAAAATGACGTACGTACGCCAATGTGTTGATGAAGGTATCAAGTTTGCCAAAATAATTAATGAAAAATGTTCCCAACTTAAGAAAAAAAGTCACAATCATTTAAAATCACCCGGTACTATTTAAACTGTCAGCTAGAATAGTGTAAAAAAAAATGACAATAAAGCTTGAACTACATCGAATTTTTTAAAACTGACAGAAATTTGATGTCCAACTTTTTATGCTCACAATGTCACAATCGTGTGCTCTCCAAGGTCACTGCTGTGCTGCATGCTTGCATGTTAGCAACTTCACAATAAAATCACACCCTACTCTTAATTCCTAATTTATTTGAAGGCACGGTATTTAACAACCTGACGCTGTTTTTATTTTATTCTAATGATTATTTTACTTTGAATGAACGTTCTGGAAAAAAATCAACGAAATCGGTCAACTCCTAGGTGTTTACATTTTTCATTACATAACAGATCACGAAAAACTTCTTGTAAAAACCGGTACAAACAAAATAAATTGCAGGTGGTTTAACCGGCGGTATCGAAATCTGCATTACATTCCCGACTGAATACGTGAAAACTCAACTGCAACTCGACGAAAAAGGTGGAGGGAAACAGTACAATGGTATCGTCGATTGTGTCAAAAAAACTGTCAAAGGTCACGGATTTTTCGGACTTTACAGAGGCCTCAGCGTTTTACTTTATGGCTCTATACCGAAGAGTGCTGTCAGGTAAGTGTTTTATTGTTTGTCGACCCCTCCAGTGAGTAAAGTAGGTAGCCCCTGCTTGCTATACTTCGTTCACTTGCGCCGTACACACGTATCACGTGATCTTCACCTGGTTGCTCAGTATTGGACAAGACTAAAGAGATGTAACGATAAAAGACAGACAGGAACAACTGATCGTGTAGATACTGGGTGGTGTGCACGTGATTACTACATCGCCCAAGTGAATACAGTATAGATTTTTTCTTAATCGTTTTAATTGTTCAACATTTATTGACTACTGACTACTCACGTGTGACTCTTTTTTTTTCTTCGACTCCCAGATTCGGCACTTTCGAGAAACTAAAAAAATACGCAGTCAACGAGAACGGCGCCTTGAGCCCCTCCGGCCGTCTCCTGTGCGGCCTGGGTGCGGGGGTCTGCGAGGCGATCTTCGCCGTCACCCCCATGGAGACCGTCAAGGTGAAATTCATCAACGACCAACGAAGTGCCACCCCCAGATTCAAGGGCTTCTTCCACGGCGTCGCCATGATCGTGAGAGAGGAGGGCATCGGCGGGGTCTACAAGGGCCTCCTGCCCACCATCCTGAAGCAAGGATCCAACCAGGCCATCCGCTTCTTCGTCATGGAGACGTGCAAGGACATGTACAAAGGGGGAGACCCCGACAAGAAAGTCCCCAAGGTCGTGGTGGGAGCGTTCGGCGCGCTGGCCGGGGCGGCGTCCGTTTTCGGCAACACGCCGATCGACGTCATCAAAACGAGGATGCAAGGGCTGGAGGCGGCCAAGTACAAGGGCACGTTCGATTGCTTCCTCAAGATTTGGAAGCACGAAGGGCCTGCGGCGTTCTACAAGGGCACGGTTCCCAGGCTGTCGCGGGTTTGCCTCGACGTTGCCATCACGTTCATGATCTACGACAGCATCATGGAGGTCTTCAACAAAGTGTGGCCTTGATTTTTGCAGGGACGGGGAACACACTTAGCCAACGCCAACGTGTCATGGACGAGGACGAGATTTGTATAGGTTTTAAGCGAATTCTATCCACTCGAGTGGGTGGCAGGCCCTCTACGGCTTAAATTATTTTTTTATTTATTTTTGATAACTGTACATTCCAGACAATTCCATATTTTGTGCTACACGTTATTTTCTACGAAATTTTACTGTTTAATTATGTTATTGTATCGATTATTAAATGCATTACGAGGTGACTGAAATTTATCTACCAGCCGGGAGTGGTATTGGCTAATCGCCGAATTCGCCTCGTGTTCCTGTCCTGATCCCGTATCTTCTTCTCCATTTCGGCGTCCGTCAGCGTCTCCAGGAAGGGCGCCCATTGATCGCTCTCGCTCGGCGTCCGGAACGGCACTTCGACCGTCGGTAAAGGGGCCTCGCTGTATGCGTAAGTCCTCTGGTGCCAAGACAACTGGCCCCTTATGGAATACGCAATTGCAGTGACGAACTCTCCACCTAGACCCAACTCTGAGCAAAGAATCAACGCGAACTCTTCCGGGTTGTTCTGTTTCTCCGACATGTCCCACTCCACCTGAAAACCTTCTCTTGAACCAGTCCCGAACGCAACAACCCTCAGCAAACCTGGTCGACCAACGACGTGTTCCCCACGTGGATGTTCAACTTGATTATAACCCTCTGGTCGGATCCTTCTTCGATTATCCCCGACGGTTCCGCCGGAAAAGCGTCCAACTGCTGACGTATCGCTTGCGCGATGGCCGGGACAAAAGTGAGCGGATTCAGATCGAGATCGTCGCACAGGACCTCGGCGAACTGTTCCGGCGTGATCAGACTCTCTAAAACCGAAATATTGACGCGACGGAGCGACAAGACGCAAAATTACTACCGTTTTTGTTCCAAGTGAAGGTGTCTCTCAATTTCTGCCCCTCGATTTCCATGTCCAGCCTGATCGGTACCAAGAGCTCGCCCTGAGAAGCATTCTGACTGTTGAGCTCCGGGTCTGTATCGTCGAAACACAACGGAAATGTGCGGACTTTCTTCGCCGCGACGCGGTTTCTGTTGATGGGGGTCGCTTGGGGGACGGCGTCCAGGTGGCTGGAATTCGGGAGAGAGGGGACCCACTGCATTGACTTCTTCGATTTGCTTTCGCGCGGCATGGGAGGGTCGGACGTGTGGACAGAGACGGCTTTGTATTTGTCGTCGTTGCCTTCGATTATGTCTTCGACTTGAGAGGCGCGCAGCAGGGAAACACTGCTCGCTAAGACGTGCTGACTCAGTCCTAGCTCGATCAAGCGCTTTCTCTCTTCGTTCGTGATGGAACGCCTGAACATTCCGGGGTACTTCTTGTACAGAGAGCCCCGGAACAGGCGCAAGTAGTTTCCAACCTCTGAACCGACACAGTAATATTCCCCATCTTCTTCCAGTTGGAACGTGATCGGTTTTTCGCCGAAAGTCCGCACGGCCATCGAGATTTTCTACGAAGCTCTACTAAAGAAATATGTTTCTTGATTCGGAATAATAAACACACCGCACGACACTTCGTTGACAGCTGCTGTTGCCAACCTGCGGAACAACAAATTCCCCACAAAATGGAGAGACACGGAACACAACCTCAAAATTATGTCTTGTGCTGTTTTGACATAAGAAAATCTATTTATACCGCAAATGCACGGTAAATCTATTTCTAGAGTTAATTCATGACTGCGATGTGCCAAGCTGCGCCTTGGCATGAGTCTAGGTTCCGAATCATTGGTGAGCGTCGTCGCGAACTTCTGGAAGAATTTCATTGTTCGAGTCCAAGAATATACAAGAGAAACCGTGGAGCATTTAATTTTAGCCGTTTCCGTGTACATTCTAGTATGCGTATTCCTCTACCTTTCCATATCCAGATGGAAAATAATCCGGTTCAGAAAGGACGTAAAAAACCCGACCAGAGTTCTCTTTGTGATAGCGCACCCTGACGACGAGTGCATGTTTTTCGGCCCCACAGTTTTGAATTTCACCAAGCAGAACCATTGCAGAGTTTATCTAATGTGTTTGTCTACAGGTTGGATCAGATTCCGCAATTTTCTACAGTTTCTGATGGCGATTTTTAGGGAAAAATTACGGAATGGGAACAGTGAGGAAACATGAGTTGTACAAGTCTTGTCAAATGTTGGGGATCGACCCGAGTTGCATCATTGTACATAATCACTCGAATTTACCTGATCAGATGGAGGCCAAGTGGCCCATCGAGTTGGTCGCCAGGTTGATACTGAACCACATTGAAACGTACAACATTAATACGTTAGTGACTTTTGATAAACACGGGGTCAGTTATCACTTAAATCACTGCAGTATATATTATGCCATTGCCCATCTTAGCATAGAAAAAAAGTTGCCCTGTGGTAATGTCACCAAAGCGTTAAAAACAAATCGTTACAATATATTTTTTTTAAGATTGTTCTGTATATGTACTGGAAACGGTCAACGTTTTGAGGAAATATTGGCTCCTTTTAGACATCCCAATATCCTTTTTGTTATCTAGAATCAGGTTGGTCGTTGGTCTATTTACATAACCTAAAAATATTTTGACATAACCTAAAAACTTTCAAATTCTTTTATTTTAGATACCTAGTGACAACAACAGACCGTGCCCTTATTCACAAAGCCATGAAACAGCATCGATCTCAATTAGTTTGGTTTAGGCGCCTGTACATGCTTTTCTCGAGGTATATGTTGATTAATTCTCTTCAGTTGATGGAGTTGTCCGATATAGAGTTAGATTTAGAAATAGATGACTAAATTTACATTACAATAAAATGACAAAACATTCGTTCAGTATCTTGACAGATCTCTGACAGTAATTACATTTGATATGTCACGCAATTTGTAAATACAAACTACCTCTTAATTTTGTTGTTTTTGTGCCAAAGTTTATTATATGCTGATTATGTAAAATTTTTAATAAAATTGTTTATACATTACAGTACTGACTAATTTCGACATTTTTATTAAAAAAGACAAATTAAATTACAAAACTTATTCACAACAAAAATAGGAAGTGACTTAAACAACCCTCCGTACCTCAAAAAATCGCTTTAAATAATAGACTTGTCCTAGTGTCATCGCGACTAAAATCAAAGCTTCGAAAAATGACCACATCACAACTCGCGAATTTGTGTTTTCATTTATACTCCTGTGGATGCGATCCCTGACCTGCATATACTCTTGTTCTTGTTTGACACCAGTCAGTGAAGCTTAAAAAACATATTTAGGCACTTTATCAATCAAATCCTGCTACAAAGTACCACTCAATTCTCTTATCATGTCCTCCAATTTGTTGGCATTCTCCCCTTCTGGAGCTTCAGCTTTTGGGGACTCTCCAATCGCCATGTTGAACATAACAACTTTGGGAGTCATTGTGGACATTTTGTTCGAGAAACAGTACGTGTAGGTTCCTGCAGTGTGAGCTGCAAATGTGTATTTTCCTGACGTTTCCCTGTCCCCTTGATAGATCACTCTATTGTCAGGTCCTACAATCCGCACGTCTATGTCTAGGAAGCCGCCTTCAGCTATTTCGAATGTTAGACCTGGAAACTGTGTTTCAAATATGGAACTGTTGGGTTGTTGTGAAGCTCACCCATTTTTGTGCCTGCCTCGACTTTATCGAAAAAACACTCTTCCGCATGAGCGTCCACTGTTATAAAATACGCAGAACTCGAGGCAAAGTGTAACAAGAAGATGAAAAGAATAACATTCGAACACATGTTGCGATTTTAATATAAAAAATTGACTCGTCGGCCACGTAACCTCTCTCGGTTGACAGATGATTTGTCGCCAGTGCCAACCAAACCGGCCAAAACACCCCACTCGATTTCATTACGTTTCGACTGGTGCTTTGACAGCTGTCAAAATTTGTTTATTTCTCAAAAAATATCTGTTTGAGAATGAGTGTAGTCCGCGAGAAACGCGAAAGCATCCCCAACAAACCCGTAGCGCCTTTAGAAGCATCAAAAGCGATAACACCAGAGGACGTGCTCCGATTGACGAAGATCACAGACACTTATTTATGCGACCCCGACGCCAACATCTACGACATAGACTTCACCAGGTTCAAAATAAGAGATCTGGAAAGCGGGGCCGTCCTCTTCGAGATCGCCAAACCGGTACCGGAAAATGTGGACGAAAACTCCGAGAAGAACGTCGAGATCGACGAGCCGATCGACCCCAACTCGGGCCGCTTCGTTCGGTACCAGTTCACTCCGCAATTCCTCAAACTGAAAACCGTGGGGGCCACGTGAGTACGACCCGCGCTCCAATCAGCGACACTCGTTTTAATCTTGCAGCGTGGAGTTCACCGTCGGGGGTAAGCCCGTCAACAGGTTTCGCATGATCGAGCGGCACTTCTTCAGAGACAAGCTCTTGAAAACGTTCGATTTCGAATTCGGATTTTGCATTCCTTATTCGAGGAACACGTGCGAACACATCTACGAGTTTCCCGTGTTGCCGACCGAATTAGGTGAGTCATCCTCGTACAATGCAACAGTTTAATTGTGGTGGTTTGCAGTTAACGAAATGATCGCGTCGCCTTTCGAGACTCGCTCCGACAGTTTCTATTTCGTCGACGATTTTCTAATAATGCACAACAAAGCTGATTACGCTTACAACGGCGGCATGTCAACATAACCTCAAACGGTCATACAGGGTTGTTACAATAAATTTTGGTGTATACTGATTGAATTCTCCAAGAGAGAGTCACTTTATTGTACTACACATTCTTTTTTTACGTTTGCACTTGATAGCTTTGCTGAATTGTAGCACGCTTTTCTTACGGTTTGAGAACTGTCTCAATTTGTTTGTAGAAAAGCAGTTCGAGTGAAAAATTGTTAATCAAAGTGAATATGCAATAAATTTACAGCGCAAATGCACAAATTTTGTATCTAGGTAATGAGTTTCTACTCAGACATGTTGTGCAGAGTGAAACCAAGGGATTGAGGTTATGTTGTGTCTAATTTTATTCTACTGTCCTTGGTAGCAGACTTAGAGTAGTTTTTTCATTAAACACCGTTAATTAAGAATAATTTTCCTCACTTGACACCTGTGTTTTATTAGGAATGTGATAAATATAAATGTGTTCTAAATTGTGTAATGTATTTATGTACATTAAATGCATTTATTTACAAAATATATTGACTGATTAATGTTTGTTATTGAGAAATTCAATCGTGTGTTGTAGAAACTCTGTTGGTTTTTCACTGTGCAGCCAGTGTCCAGCTCCCTCTATGTAGTAAAATTCCGCTTTAGGAAATATTTTTAAAATTTTATAATGGTCACTCTCCCTGTCATTGTAATCATGTTAACTCAAAATCGACACAGAAAAAACAATCTTACTGTATAAAATCTGACGCTCCTCCTGCTATGAACAGCACTGGTCCTTCAAACATCAAATCGTTTGTTTTAGGAAATGCAGCAATTTCTTCAAAATTAGCCATCAAAGTAGGAATATTAATCCTCCACATGTAACTACAGTACGTGAGCAAGTTAAAACTTGGAGACATTGTACTCACCTCCCATCCAGCTTTTGTACCAGATTTGTCAACAGAAAATTTCTCAGTCCCTTGTCACTGATAAATCTGGCCATCTGCAAATCTGTCTGGGTACGTGCTGCTGACATGGGCACATTTTTGGGCATGTTCATGTTCTGTAAAACATTGAACAGGCTTGGCATTGTCTTAAAATTGGGACTCGTCCTAACTGGCGATATGTCAGCCACAACCAATTTATCTACAAAATCAGGCTACAAGACATTGGTTACGCATCAAAGAATCAGACAAGTACATATTTCAAGGCAAAATACATCACAGCTCTGCCTCCCATCGAGTGCCCCAAAAACGCCGCCTTCTTGAACTTCAGCTGTGCCAAAAGCTCTTTCAGATCCAGGGCCAGGTGTTCGTACGTGTGCTGGTCGGTGTGGGGGCTGTCGCCGTGATTTCGCGCGTCCACGGCGATTATCTTTCGTTGGGTCTTGTTGTGGTACACTTTGCAAAGACTGTTCCAGTTCGATTTCGACCCGAAGAGACCGTGGATCACCACAAGGGGGGCCGGGTCGGCGTCGTTGCTCGAACTGGTGCTCTCGTACGAGGCGTACGCTAATTTAACCGGTTCGATGCTCGACAGTTTCCTTCTGATGACTTGTATTATTGTGTCCCGTTTAAAAGTGTTTGCATTTCGGAAAAGGAGCATTTTTCTCGATTTTGATGTGTCAGTTTTAGGTTGACATTTGACGTTTCCGATTCGTGCAATTTCAAGCGACTACAATTTTGCAAATTACAAGGATTGGGTTTGGGTCCTTTTACGAAGAATTATTTGATCCGTGTTTGTTAAAGAAAAAATGTAAAAAAAAATAGTGTTTAATTTAGTGGGGAATTAGCGTTCGGTATGTTGGTAGCAGTGTTTGGGGAATCGTCGTTTACGTCATTCTGTCATTTTCCTAGATTAAATAGAGGTTCGTTGTCGGTGGTGTTTTTGATGTTTTTGGAAGACAAAAATACGAAATTAATGACCTCTAGGCCAAGCTGAACTAGTACCGTTCAAAATAATTGAAAATGGCTCGTGATTACGACCACTTATTCAAATTACTTATAATCGGCGACAGCGGTGAGTGTGGGCGGGGTTAACAGTGCAATTTTTGCAACAAATTTCCAAGTAACGATAATTGCAGGCGTCGGAAAAAGTTCCCTCTTGCTGCGGTTCGCAGACAACACGTTTTCGGGAAGTTACATAACCACAATCGGCGTAGATTTCAAAATAAAAACCGTCAGCCTCGACGGCCAGAAGGTAAAGTTGCAAATCTGGGACACAGCGGGCCAAGAAAGATTCCGGACCATCACCAGCACGTAATATCGGGTCCTACTCTTGAAACAACCGGTTGCAATATGTGTATTGTAGGTACTACCGCGGCACTCACGGCGTCATAGTGGTTTATGACGTGACCAACGGAGAGTCGTTTGCCAACGTGAAGAGATGGTTGCACGAAATTGAACAAAATTGTGATGTAGTTAATAGAGTCTTAGGTGAGTTGAGATGGTGGTTGGGGCCATAAGTAACGTCAACTGAATCCGTTACAGTGGGTAACAAAAATGACACGCCCGACCGTAAAGTAGTTTTAACAGAAGACGCCCAACGCTTCGCTGATACAATGAACATTCAGCTGTTTGAGACGTCAGCCAAAGATAACATAAACGTAGAGGAAATGTTCATGGCGATAACCAGACTAGTGCTCAGGTCGAAGCAAGAGATGAAGGAGCGGCAGAATATTGGACAAAACGAAACGGTAAATTTAAGGAAAAGTAACAAACAAGGCAAAAAGAAATGTTGTTAGTAGTTGTTAAGGGGTGTTCTGAGTGAAAGTGTGCGAGTGAATGGTTTTTATGTTGCGGCTAGTTCCTAATGGCTTTAATTGGAATGTAGGTGCTTCCACAAAATTCCAAAAAGAGAGGAATCACACATGGGTGCGTGTATTATAAAATCAAAGCCAAATTTTTATGTTTTAAACGGTCGTTTCTTTCTTATGCTCAATTTATGATGATACTGTCTGATTGAATACCCTGTATATAATGTATAATATGGAGAAATTGTATTTATTTTATAATCAATTTTACGTTTTTAACTCTTCGTTCCAAAAAACACGTGTAGCGTTCAATTTTCTAAGCATATCATTGGCTTATATCTAGTTGGAGATGACAATACACACGACCAATTACTTTTAAAATAACAAGAGCTACATTTGTTAATTGTTGTGCTCTCTGAGAGAAAGGAAACGTTCCACCAACCGTAACCGATCTAGTTGTATAATTTACGATAAATTTCACCATAGCTCTGCATTTATTTAATATTTTTGTACAGATCATATATTTGTATCATGTATGTATTCTGTTTATTTTCCAAGTAAAAATGTATCTCTGTTGTGACCCTGGGTATTTTTATTCGAAGTGAAACGGAAAAAAAATCGATTCGATTATACCAAAAAATAATTTTATGCCATCACAAATTTACAGAATGAAAATCGAAATTTTTTTCAACACACTTACGCGGCACAATCGACAATCGAGAAAACGAAAGAGACGCATCCGAACCTGAGGAGGCTTCCGTGGTTGAGGATCGCCGATCCTTCCCAACCTATCCTCGAGGATTCCCCCACGTTCGTGCAACAACACTCCATCGTGTCCATGTTGTCTATCGCCGTCATCTTCGCTTCGAACGAGTTCTTTCTCTGTCTGACGACTTTCCTCCGCCGGTCGATGATTTCCCGCACTTGCACCTCCAACGGCACCATCTTGCCGTCGCTCTGCTTCGGTCGCTCCGTGTTGGCGTCGTTCGAGAACAAAACGTTGTTGACGAAGGTCCCGTGCGACGAGTAATTGATCAGTTCGAAATTTTTCGTAAACTAAGAAAAAAAATCTATAGAAAAGGGAATTGCTTATCAAAGAGCAGCTGAGGGTGCAAAGCTGTTCTACTACGCCACTGATTCAATCAATAAATTATTTGACATCTTGAAGTACCTCATCAATGCGTTTTTGTCTATAATTCTAACGTGAAACTTAAAAAATAAAGCAACATTATTGTTAATAACCATTTCACTCCTGACAGTTCTGAATTTGACATCTGACATTTGATCCATAGATATAAAAAATGAAATCATAGCCTCCTCTTATGCCAAAACATCGTGAATGGCGTATATTTTGACAGAGAAATATCTGCATATCAACGGATTGACCCTGAAAATACCTCAAAGGTCTGTTCCTGTTAAAAAACGTTCTGATCCAAATATTGTCATTTTATTGATCGAATATCGGTTGCAAGCAACTTTAGTTGTGTTCGTATCTAGTGCGTTCATCACTACTGCCACCCAACAAAGCGTTGCCAACCTGACGCCTTTCATTTCCCCAACCGTGAAAGCCACTCACCTCGTCGTAGAAAATGACGGCGTGCCGCGCCGAGATGTTATTGCAATGCCCGAACCTCTCCAGGTCGACGTCGTTCGACGACCCCTTCCCCACGTTCAATATCCTGTACCTCATGGCGACGGCTTCCGGATACCTCGCCGAAACCGTCGGTCTGAACCCCAGGAAGCTGTCGTCGTGTCTGACGTCGTTCGGACTCACTTCCGACGTGCGAACGTTGTAGAAATGTGGCGACACGACCGGACACATCATCGCTCGGGCCCGCAGCGACGATTTCGGTTTGTTCTTCTTCTTCGGACTGGAGAAGACCCGCGATATCCTCTCGATGTCGGCGGGGGTGAGGAGTTCGCTGGGCATCGGCATGTGGCGCAACTTGTTCTGCAAGTTCGACGAAAGGTACAGATTCAGATTGGTCGAGTTGGGCGGCTGGTTCAAGATGTGCTGGATGCGCTGGTAGGCCAGGAGTTTGAGGAGGCGGTCGTCCAGTTGCTTCAGCTCGACTTCCACTGGAGAAATTGCGCGATTATTGCAACGAATCCACTCGACAACTTACAACAATAAAAATGTGTCAATACGATAAATGACATTTCACCATTATTTCAGACCTACTTGATTCAATTTCATTACACAAATTCAAATCGTGTCGTGCCAAACTTAAGAAAATTAAATCCCCAGGCACTCACCTTCACTGGTTATGTCGGAAACCACGTCCGGGAGGAAAAGATTGTTGTCTTTTTGTTCGACGGACGCCCCATTCACCATCTCGTTCTTGATGCAACCGTTTCTGCACGTGAAATCTTCTTTCAGGTCGTTCTGGGTCGAACTTGAATTTCCCTTGTTTTCTCGCTCGTCTTTTTGAGTATTTTCGTCAGAACTTTTATCACACGTCTGGTCCTCAGGACCGTTACACGAATTGTTGTTATTGCTACCAGTTTGTACTTCGCTGTTTTCTTCGCATTTCAACGCGTCGACCTCTCCGTTGATTTGCTCCCGACACAATACAGTTTCCAATCTTAGGACGTCCCTCAAACTGGGCAGCAGCTTCACCGGTTTCTGGTAGTGAAACTTGACCATCGGCGGTACTTTGACTTTATTCTTTGGTGGCAACTTGACTTTGATCCGAAACGGGGGATTTTTGTTGTGGATTCGTCTAAAAAATTGTAATCTGATGGCATCTTGATCCACTGGTCCGTTGAACTTGTCCCAGAGTTTTATTCGTTCAGTGGCGGAGATCGAAGTGAGCAATTTAGAATCCTACGATCAACAAATAAATCAACGGGTTTTCTAGGGGGCGCGCGACCTCACTTACGAGGTAGTGTTCGACGTGATTCGGACACATCCATCGTCCGCTAGGTGGTGACGTCAGCGGTGGATCTAGACAGTCCATGTGGAAAAAAAGAGGACAAAAATCGCACGAAATTAAGGGAGCTATCCGGCACGACTTTCGACATTCGTTGCATTTTTTCGCAGGGAGGAGGATCGTGGCGTCCTGTTTTTTCTCGTGATCCTTCTGGATCTTCAAATTTTTCCGACCGTTACGAGAATACGGCGCTTCAACTGTTATCGGCGACAAAAAAAAATTATCCTTTTTACGACCAAAAAAGCGTGTTCGAACAAAACAAAAATGGCTGACATTGTCTCACACACCCTCAAAAGGAAAAAAATGGCATTTTAAACAAGATTTTGTGAAACAGATTTGATTTAAGCTGGTCACGGCCATTTTGTAACAATCAGGGGGCAAAATAATTTAGGAGAGGTGACAAATTCTTGTATACCTAATTCATTATAAAGGTGCATCTTAGGTGGCTATGAAAAGCTGATTTTTTTTTGGCAACCCTGGCTAAAGACCTGTATCTAGTGTTTTGTTTTGTTATGATTACCAACCATGTTGTCATCTGAAAATATGCTATAACAATTAATTTGTATTTTCCGTGGAATTGATCAACAATAAACAATTTTTGAATAAAAATGTATCATTTTAAGGTTAGAAGCCATTGTGCCATTACTGTCATTTGTCAACAGTTAGTAACTTTTCTGGTGAGGAGCTAAAGGTGCATTCACACTTCCATTGTCTCTCAGATGCACATTTATAATGTATAGAGTATACGTACCTTTGTCAGTTCCTGGAAAAATGCACGGTACGCTCATGCTGCGGGGCAACTCAAACTGTCTCGGGTTCATAGAATTGGCGGCCTGAATGAGCATGTCCATGGGGCTGATCTTGATCTTTTTGGCGGCTTTTCCTGCAGGCGTCGAGGCCGACCTCTTGTTCCTTGTCTGGGGCGTGACACTACTCTTCTTGGCATATTTACAACTGTGACAGAGCCATTCCCCTGTCGGTATGTCTTTCTCTTCTAAAGGTGGGTCACTACAAATTCAACTTTTAGTGGCACTTATTTTCGAGGCGTCGCTGAACAGACTGGCATTGTAAATGGAAACTTGAAGGACACTTGTCACAACAAATTAAATCACCCCCTTCACTGCACGCGTCACAACTGTCATGGTTATGTCCCTTGCCTGGTCTCTTGAAATATGGATGGTCGGTCGACGCTTTTTTCGATTTGTTCTCGTCAGACTGCGGCGGAGCGATCAGGGCTTGGATTTGCTACAAACAGAGTTCAGTCTGCAACCTCGCAATCCGCCATTTTAGCAACAATTCTTACGTCCATGAGGCCCCCCGAAGTGTCCAAATCGTACTCGACAGAATTCATCGTCGCCAGTTACGACCACAACATTTACGAAACGAAGCGATGAGTCGCAAATCGTCATCAATCAACACCGGATTTTTTTCTTTGTCGCTTTCATGACGATTTTCGCTGAATGAAACAGTCCCCTCTAAAACTGCGAAACTTGCCGTGTATAAAGTTAAAATGTAAATACGTGTGTCAGTCCGGGTAGATTCATTGATAATACTTGAATTTATTCGCGATTTGTCGAGGTTTTTGACAGTGTTTGCCGCGACCTGTCAAGCTGACACTCGACGTCAACAAACTGTCACTCGTTACCGACTGAGAGCGCGAAAATCAAACCACCCGCCTTGCATCAAAGGAAATATATTTGAATATAGATTGAAGTTGGTATGAGGTAAGCAAAACATAAGAATATCTAAAATTAACTGGAAACGTTGGCGAGAGTTCCCATGGGGTCCCAAGCCGGCAAGACGACGGGTTCCTGTTTGAAAACGTCCAACACGTCGACAGGGACGTACTTTTTGTCGACGACCACTTCGAACACGTACTCGTTGAACCAGTCGGTGCTCATGATGAGGTAGCCTTTCTCGCCGCGGTCTTCGCCCCACGAGTTCTCCACCCGAAGCTTGGTCACTTCGCCCTTATCCTGCAACATAACACTCAGCATGGTGACACTGACAGATCCATCTATGGTACCAACTGTTTCAGTTGGCAACAAAAAAAATTACACAACTATGAATTGTACCTATTTCTGTTTGTTTTATTGACATTATTGACAGCTGGCATACATTTAAAATTGTTAAACGCCTTGGTTGTTGTAATCTTTTATTAATAAAATGAATTTTTCGTTGGAACATGACATAAAAGTCACCAGAATTTATTGCCAACTTAAACAGTAATTGTTGCTAACAAAGCACAGATAACCCACAGTTTTTTTAAAACACTTTGTAAATGAAACAAAGAAATTCCAAACACTATAAGGATGTCACTTATTCTGAATTACAATACTCACGTTCAGACTGACCGCGGTGAAAACCATCGCGTGTGACATGGCGCTGTCGCCGTAGATCAATCGGTCAGCCTTGCTCAGAACTTTCTGAACATCGACACCAAACACTAAAGGAAAGTTGTGTCTGCAACATCGATTATCAAACCAAGAGACAATTTAAAAGACTCGACCTACACTTGCGTGTCCAGTATGCCCTGTTTCCCTGCGAAACGCTTCATGACTTCGCATCCGAACCAAACAGCTTCGCCGTCTCTGATGGACTTGGCTGTTATCTCAAGTAACAACTCGACTGGTTGGTTGTTGTATATACAAAGACGCCCCCCTACGACGTTACCTAGACAGTCCACAGTGTATACTTTACCGTACTCGTTGGAAGGCCTAGGATCGGTCACTATGCATACTTTATTGTCGACGTCGAAGACAGGCTTGACGTGTTCGGTGTAAAACGCTTTGGGGGTGATGGGGCCGATGCTGTGGTACGTTTTGTTCTTGTCGTAATAACTAAACGTGAAGGTTTCGCTAGGGACCCCCAAGCAAATCGCGACGATTCGGTAAATATGGCTCATCTGATCTTTGATAACATTTTGTACTTTTAAATCTCCTTCGCCCTTCGCGATCAGGTCTCTGATGGCTTTGGCGTACTCTCTCAGCTGCAACAAAAATTTTGCCGAGTCATCGCCGAGACCTGACACTCGCAACTCACTTTGGTCTTGAGTATCTGGTTCATCTTGGCGCTGGTTTCGCAACTGAACGATTCGGGGAAACACTTTTTCGGCATCAAACCGTGTTTGGTGATCAGGTTAACGATCATGTCCCACTGACCCCCGTCCGAGATGGGGTCCTGAAACAGCAACACCAGTGACTGGGACCCGAGACGAAGGGTTATTTACGTTCAAGAGGAAGGAAACGAGGCGGCCGTCCACCGTTTCGTTTCTTTTGGCGGTTTCCACGATGTTGTTGAGGAAATAGTTGCATCGCTCGATTTTGTCCCAGAAGAACAGGTACGCTTGAGAAAACTCGAAATCGTCGATGTTGAGGGCTTTCATGAACGGCAGGCGGATCACGTTCAGGGTCGCGAATATCCAGCAGCGCCCCGAGTTTTTTTGGTTGCTGACGGGCTTGCCCTCGTTCTCGACTTTGTACTCGTATACGTGGTGCGCCTCCTCGAGGGACTTTCGCGACAGGCAAGCGTCGAACGGGTCGATCCTCGAACACACGTTCTGAGCGAAAAGGTTTTTCTCGCTCGCGTAAAATTTTGTACGGAACTCGGTCAATATTTCTTCGTTTAGTGCTGCAAACGGCGTCACATCATCAGACAATGTTATCTGATAACAACTCGCAAAATCTATTTAATATTTAATTAAATATTACAACAATCTGATTGCATCAAATCAAATAGTACAATACGGAGATAAACGGGAATCACACTTTTTGTACTTTTTATTTTTACTCATACAAAAATAAGAAAATTCCAATCAACCAACAAACAATTACATTCAGTTTTTTTTGCGAATATCAATTATAATTGTTATGTTTATTAGGGGGAAAATATTTTCAACAAACATTTTTGCGATATCTACCCTTGCGGTTTTAAATCCGGAAAAATATGATACTGATAAATACAGAGAAACATCACAAAAGCACAAACAATTCTAACAAAAAATGTTACATCTGGTTCAGTATCTTTTTAGTCCGTCTTTGTTAAATCCAAAATAAACAATGACTTGAAATTTTGACTTCTTCAATGACTCCACCAAAAAATTACAAATATCCTTATAAAATTCATTCGATTTAATTATTCTTTTTAAATTCACTTACACGAATCCATTCTAAAGATTATTTCTAATTAAAACACTCAACAGCTGACCGACTGCAATTTGGAACACCACAAGAAGGACAACACCTGTCACTGTTGTTTGACAGATTGTGTCTGTCTCTGGTATCTAAAGTCTGCCAGGGTTGCCAATCGTCCAACTCCAACGTCACTATCATTCTTATAATTTTTTTATTTCCAATCAATTCATTTAATTGATTCGTGTGCTCGCGGAACATTCACAATAATCGTAAAACACGTGGAAAAATCTATTGCGGTCTCTTGTTCGGTTAAAACTCGAGCAGACAGCGAACGTGTCTCTGCGACCAACATAACCTCACTAATCTCTCCGCATGTGATTTAAATTTAAAGTATGGATACGCGCGAACTGTTATTAACGACGTGTCGACATGTGCAGCAGTGGTCGGCTTGTTTGTGGGACCATTCCTCAGGTAACATCCTCCACTGCTACAAAAACGGCGGAGTCGTGGCCCCCAAGACTGTAAATTTCGTGGGTAACGATTACATTGTGAGTGCGGATGACGACAAACCGATGACACACGTGTGGTTGCTTAACAGTCAAGAGCCGGTCAAGAAGTTGAGTACGATACTCCCGGAGAGTGTGACAGTGATGAGTGTGTGTCCCAAGGGGTGTTACCTCGCGGCAGGAATAGGACTCAAGTTGTATGTGTGGCACCTGTCGTCTGGAAAGTTGTTCACCATCCAGAGAAAGAACTTCCAGGCGATCACTTGCGTGAAGTTTTCCAGTGACGGTGTTTACGTGATAATTGGCGGACAAGACGGTTTGTTGGTTGTGTACGATTTGGCCAGTCTGGTCAGCTTCCACAACAATTACTTGTCCCAAAGCGATATCGGACAGGTGGAACCTCTGTACACCAAGCACGACCACAGCCTCCCCATAACAGACGTCCACGTCGGCGCCTTCGGCCACAAATCTCGCGTCGCGACAGTTTCAAGCGACAGCACTTGCAAACTGTACACCCTCTCCACCGGCACACTTCTCCTGTCTCTCGTATTCGACGAGCCCCTGTCCTCCGTTATTTTCGACGGCCCTTGTTGGAACCTGTTCGTGGGGGCGCATTCCGGAAAAATCCAACAGTTCAGTTTGAGGGAACCCCCGCGATCGTCCGAACACCACGTCGGTGGGGACCTCGTCTTTCAGGGTCATCAGAAGCGCGTCTCCTGTCTCGACTTGAGCCTGACCAGCGGAGTGTTGGTGTCCGGTTCCGACGACAACTTCGTTTTCATTTGGGAAATCGCGAGTCGCCAGATATTGCGCAGGCTGGAGCACAAAGGCGCCATCACGAACGTGAAGTGCGTGCTGAATCATGACCACTTTTTCAATCAGAATTTCAAGCCCAAGCTCGTGATGAAGAATCTCGACAGGGACCTGGCACAGACGGAGGAGTTTGTGGTTTGTGGGGTTCACGATGACGACGTGGAACTGAGTGACGAGGGAAGAAGCGACGGGGAGGACTCCTGCAACGGTGTCAATGCGGAAAATGCGAGGTTGAGGGCTGTTAATAAACAGCTGTATGATGTTGCTGTACAATTGAGTCGGAAATGTCACAGTTTTTAATAAACTATTTAAATTGACTGGTTGAGTTTATTTCAAACAAATCCCACAGCATGGGTGACCCATTTCCCTTTAAGGGTGGCGTGGCTGCATTTTGTGCTCTGCGCCGGACCCTTACCCTAGGTGGCGGAGCATTCCCGACCACGAGAGCTCAAGAAACGAAAATCAAAAATCTTTTATTAAACTGCATACGGTGGTGAAACCACACAAAGCGCTGGATTTACCTAACTTATAAGTAGAAGAGGCCACCATATTCCGAACAATACCGTAAAAGAAAAAAATGGATGTAGAAAATGACATAATAGACTGAGTATAAGAGAAAAGGTTGGTATGGTATCATACACGGTGGAAAACAGATGGTCAAAGAAAATTTGGATTTGGATTCTTACAGGAAAAGGAAGAAGATTCTTCGTTTTTTTTCTACATTGCCTGGGATTTAAAAATGTAAATTTTATCTTGCGCTGCGGGTTTTGGCGCTAGTAAAGTCCCTAGATCTAGCAACTTTGATTGTAGACAAGTCCAGTGCCCTCTGGAGTCCATTTGGTGAATCAGCGCGTGTTTGGTGACTTGTGGAGGAAATAAAAGAGACTTGCATTATTTTCACTTTATTTTCGTAGTCAAAATATAATAATTAACCCTTATAATATGGTAAGCAAAAATTGGACACACTATTATGGCGAAAATTGTTTTCCAAACGTAATAGTTTCGAAAGTAAGTCAAGCGGCAAACAAGAAAATCACAGAGAATCGAGGCCCGCATTTTTGAAACGCACAAACCGTGTAGAATCCACAAAAACTTTTCAACAGAACTGAACGACAAGGTCGTCGTCGTCGTTCGGCCAAAAAAGTGGGGTGTTGTGCGGCGAGGGCTTAATAATAAATAATAAATGTCAGGTTAAAAACAAACGAAATAGAGCGTCACAGTCTTTTTTACATTTATAAATATAAAAACAAGGATAACCACTTATAGAACACATATATACAGTAATATACAAAAAACGGGAACATATCCACAAATATGTTTGGGATGACGATGTGAGAATAGATCTTGGACACAAAGAACTAATTTGAAACGGTCTACGACAGTGTATTTATGAATATGTTTTAAAAATCGTAGCTATAATATTATCATAATATAAACATTATATTACATGAAAAATCTTGGCTTGTGAAGTAAAAAATAGTGTTTAAATACATAAAAAAATATGCAAAAACACTAAAAAACGTCTTTATAATATACCATAATCCAGTTCGTTCTTTATAACATTCTTATAAGTCTACTCTGAACTAGCTTTTTATGTACAACTTTACAATCTTTTAGTTTTTCTTTTTTAAAATATACCTCTTCCCTCTGTATACTCGAATAACGAAACTATCCATGGGTAATGTGTGCCGTCTCGTTTAAATTCGCCTAAAGAGAAATTTGATCGACGATTACCCGATTGTAATTAATTACAAGTATTGGCAGTACCAAATATATAAAATCTTAAGTTACATCTCTACTGATCAGAATACTGTGTCGTGTCCGGTATAAAATGTACGTCTAAATTTACTCTTCTAACAGACAATAGCTTGTTTAAATTCTCCTTGTTTTCCTCTATATTTAGAATTTTTCTATAAGTACGAGGGAGGCCAACATCTATCATATGTATACAACAAATTCACCGTCGAAAAGAACGTTTCTGATTTGGCTACGGTCGTAATGGCAAGAGAAACTAGGTATAAAACATCTTAATAACCACCATTTTGTTCTCAACAAGCTACTTTCCATCACAGTATTTTTCAATGTGTTTTTTTTATTATTCTTAAAACAATCGCAAAATTATATACAGGCAAGAAAATACGTAAATATACAATTTGTGCTATTAGATACCATTTTTCCAAAGTAAAACCTTCATACCGTTAATTACACAAGCACGAAACAAAAACCACAGAAAAATGAAACGTTCGTTGTACCGTTAAGCTCCATATTATTTATTATTATTATTATTATTATGATAAAGTACGTACAGCCATGCTTGTATAATTAGAGTATACACAGTCACAAACGTATAATTGAAGCCAACATTCATGTTAAAAAGAAATCCAGACCGTTGACGAAACAAAAAACAAAATCGAATTATCATACTAAGTCCCTTCGTGAAACACTTAATACTCTGATAAAGTATGCAGCACAGTCCGTCTTCATCATCTTATAGCTAGAGTGGCCAGTAGTGAAGATAGGACGATCAGAAACGTGGGAATCGCAATCGAGCAGGAATTTTCGTTGTCAACAGCGCAGGTTCCTGTAATCAAGAAATCATTAACTCGCTTTACTACGGTTAATTTCGGTTTTTCTTATCTAGATCGGGGTGATTAAGTGCAAGTTGTGCGCCTCCACGGTAAAATAGGGAAACGGCGAAGACCTGTTGTGTTTATTGAGCTGTTTTTTGTTTTCAAGTGGCTTAGTGCGTTTTTATTGCAATTTGGAAGTCTCCATGAGAGACGTCTCAGATTTTTCAAATTGAAAAAGTTTCAAAGGTCGGGGAAAATCACCGAATCGATCTGGTGACGCAAATGTTCCATTCGGTTTTCATAAATTTATTTTTATGATCCGAGAGCAAATGTGAACGTTAGCTAAGTAACGGGACATTTTCTTGACGAAAATTTGCAAGAACAAGGCATTTTTGTGATGATTACGAATTAGTAGGAGGAAACGATTTGGACAATGTTTTCTTTTTCTATTTTTTAATTTTAACTTATAATACAGATTTTGTTACATAATGGTGTACATTTATATTTCGTTTTGCAAAAATGTGAGGTTATGTCATACCATGCCAACTAAAAAGACGATTTTTTTTATTTTTTTTAGCAGTCGTTGTAGTAATTAAGTACTTGTTTTTGTTGTGATCGGTTACATGTATCAAACCATGCACTATTTTTTCTACTTTGCACCTTTTAAGCGATTTTTATGTGAAAATTAGCAATTTCCAAATTTGAGGAATTTTGTCGTAGTTGGCAACACATAATGTCATATTGTTTGGAAGATTCAAATTTCAATTGTTATTAACAAATTAAAACTGGGCACGTCTAATGCAACGATTAACGTTTACAACAATTCGTTCTGTTTTGGCGTTTATTTCGACGTCATGCCAAGATCAGGAATGCCAACATTGAAAAAGCAAATTGCCTAGTTTGTTTCAAAACTCGAATTTTTATTACATCACGCGAAATGGGTTTTGTAATAGCATTCATACAGCCGCAAAGCAGAAAAAGCACCCCTTTGCATCTTTGACAAACACAGAATACCGTAAGTGAGAAATTCCTTAGTAAGTAAGTGAGGTTATGTATGACGTTGATGTTGATAGTTCAACGTTAAAACGACTTCTCCCCCGAGTCTGCGTACAGATTCGTCTTCACCGACTAAAACACGGCCTCGTTGCAAATTTCCACCTAGATTGAGCCACTTTCCTTGGATTTTTCCTAAATTGCTAACACCCCCTTACCGTTACTGGTGAAATTGAACGCCCAATTTCCTGTAACTCCCGGTATGATGTTTCGATGGCAACTCTCCGAGACACCGGACAGGCGTAGAACCGGCGGTTCCACCTTCTTCCCCAACGACCCCTCGATCACGGTCGTTTCCGGCTGGTTCGACAACGTATAGATGAAACAATACCGCAACACGTCCGTCGACTTCCTTGCCACAGGTGACGCAATGACGTAAGAAATCCCGTTCTCTTCCCAACTTCCGTGACAGGAGTACTCTGCCAACAAAGAAATGTTCACCTGCCCCGTCCTCTCCTCGCACTTACCACTTGTGCTTTGCTGGGCGCAAGTCGACCGGAACTCGATCCCGTGCGAACCTCCGCACCCGACGGCCAGCGCTTCGTAATTGTGGGAGTGACAGTCGGTGGAGGGCTGATTGGGGGCACCGTCGCCTTCTGAAACGCACACTTGACGATTGGTGAGTTACCACAACCGGGACGTACCTGTTTGCGACCGCTTCCTGCGCTCGCCTGAGCGGTCGGGGTTGAACAAGGTGTAGCGGCCCAGCTGCGGGCACTTCTTGGTGTGCAGTGCTGTAGCTAGAGAAAGTTTTAGCACGGCGCGTCAACAACAACAACCACACTTACTGATCAGGGTCGTGTACGGCGTCGTGGTCGGATTGAAGTTGGCGCAGGCCTCGTCGGGGTTCTCGAAGTACTTTTCGGACTGCTGCAGCTCGATCACGTTCGAGTCCCGCTTGTAGAACACCATGCAGACGTAGCCGCTGTCGCTGCAAGCGGCAAACCGTCACGGTCGGAGCGACCCACACACTACAATAGTTACCAGCCGGCCGTGATGTGGGCGACGATCTGGACCTTCTTGTGCTCGTGCGACTGCAGGATCATGTGGCACACCAGGCGCATCTCGGAGTTCTGCCGCCGCTGGTCCTGCGACTCGAAGCCGAACTCCTGGAAACCGAAGGCGAAGTGTTGGTGGACCTTGTTCGGTTTGGGCGTCTCGTCGTCGAGGACCTTCAGCGTGGCGTTCCTCTGGCTGAACTTGTACGTCTTGTGGTGGTCCAGACTCAACCACGTGTGGTGGTCGGTGATCCACAGCGGGAACTTGCACCGGTTGTGGTGGTTGTCCACAGTGGTCAGCTTCATCGTCTTGCTGCCCTCGAAAGCGTTCTGTAGACCGTTGCAAGTGGCGTCGCCCGACTGGGCTATATTGTACACGCTCTTATTGTTCTCCGTGTTCCTTTGGTAGATGAAGCACCGGTACTGGTCCTCATCTGACACCAAACTCCTTCGGTTGCCTTGGGAGATGCGACCGATCAGATACCTAGTCGAGCCTTCTTTCCACGTGGCAAGACACACCAGTTCTTCCACTGCAACCAACACAACCTGGTCGAAACCCCCCACACTCTATACCCAAAACACTAACCGTTGCTCTCGGTGGAGGGAACGTCTGGACACGCCTGGTACTTCAAAACAAGACGCGAGTCGTCGGTGCAACTCTCAGCTTTGCTAGGGGGATTGTTGCAATCGCCGGTCCCTCTGTTGTAGCTGAAGGTGAAGGGGGCGCTCTTGAAGGGACACGCCACCGGCTTGGCTTCTGGATGTTTGCGGAACATGCTGTACAAAGGCGCGTCTCCCGTTATCCCGTAACAAACGTCCTGCAACGACGCTTTGCTCTCACAAAACGCTGGAAAAAAATCGTTGTCGGATTTGGGAATTTGATTTCGACTCAATTTGCTCACTCTCTTTGTACTGAAGAACGCTTTGGTGCTGCTCGTGAATGGCCAGGCACCTGTAACAGTCCTCGGATCTGGAACAAAAACGTCGTCACTCTCGTTTACTTAAAATATAAGAAGTTCTCTCACTTGTCGTAAACTAGATACTTGTCGCCTTGCTCCTCGTAGCACTCCCCTTTCGTTTCTATGTGCGTGGCGTTGATGAAGAGCGGGTTCTGTACTCCGCTCAAGAACCACCTACCGATCCAGGACTTCTTGAATTCGCACCCACCTGGAACGAAATGCAACTGTTACGTAATTTGGTATCGACTTCGTGGAGGTATTGACCGGGGGAGTGGGCGCGTTTGTGGAATAACATTTATTAATTTTTCATTTTAATTGCGTTATGTGAGCTAGGAAGGTTTTGTTTTGACATCGACGAGGCACGAAGCACCGAGCTGTATTTAGAGATAATAAAGCGTGTTTTTTTATCGTGAAATTAAATTTTCGACGTTCTCTCAGAATTGAATTATGTAATTTTAAAATATTTTACACGGGCATAATGAATAATTTATCACGGAAAAATATTTAATGTTCGTTGGCCAGGAGCAGTAAATACAAAAGCGTTTTTAAGCTTATTAGCGTATTTCGAGCAGGGGAAAACGTTGAGAACACTTCAGTTAACATTTTTGGTTCATATGGTTTTAAACGCAGCCTCTACAGATAATACGTTTATAGGGAAAATTATTTTCTTAAAGTGGCAATATTTTTGTACCGATCGAGCTACACTAAATCACCAACTGCACTTTGTAGATTTAAGTGTCGTGAATCGAATGCAACAATGTTTCGAAAAAATCGTTGTGGAGGTGCCAGGATATTTCATTCTAAAAATGACAACATTTTGTTTCTGTTGGGGTCAAATCAAATCCACAACTAGTTTTCAATTAGTTTAATTCTAACAAATCGGATGAACAAAACTGCCGATCCTATCTCAAACATTATTTAGTATTCAGTAATAATGACGCGTTGTCTTCGTTAGGGTTTGAACCAGATCCAATCTAAAAACACAGTTGGGTAAATTTAATAATGGCGAATCGAAATAAAAAACCGTGGGATTCTATCTCTGATGATGTCATTGTCGAGGGTACTGCATTTAATCACCATGCACAAATGGTGGAGTGGCTGAAGAGTCGATTGTGACCGCAGCATTCGTCAGTGTGCAGAGTAAAAACACAAACAACGCAAAAAGTGAGGTTAGATTGAAACAGCAAACAGCTGATCCGTGATCTGTAATCCACAATCGATTCTTCAACGCCTACTTTGCAGATAAATTAAATCAACACACGAAATGTATAAAAAAGGTCAAAAGGTGGAAGCTGGAGGTTGTCTTCGTTATGTTCTGAGTTAAAAGCGGGTTATATAAATTACTACATGTTACACTATCTGTAACACAGGTCGGGAAAACTACATTTGTATGGCTCGGAAAGATAATGCATTGGAAGAATATTTTTCCATTTAAAGTAATATCTCCCCTTACGGTTTAAATTAAATTAAATCTGAAAACTGTGTTTTGTAGATATATTCATAACGAACTGAATGTAAAAAACTGTATTATACAGAGTGACTTTGAAGGTTGTGCAGATATTTTAACCTGTGATAGAACCCCACAAAAGGTAACGATTGAGCCAATGATGACTTATACCAATGTTGATATTTTTCGAGAAAAAGGGGCTCAAAGTTTTTCAAAAAAAGTTTGGGAGCCATTTTATAGATAAATGGGTCAAAAATAAATCATAGCAGACCTTTTTTGTTGTCATTTAATTCAAAATTAAGTCACTTTGACAATAACATCAATCTTAACCGCAATTTAAATCACAAATGTCCTTCACCAACCTGGAGAAAACCCATATGGTCTTTGATCTATGGCGAACATTCAGAACTAGCACGGCAAATCTATGGTGAAAAGTTGCCTCAAAGGATATTTCGCAATACGCGAACCTTTGTAAACATTGCACAGGATCTTCGCGATAAAAATCAAACATAACCTCGAATGACAGAAAAACTTGTCATTTTAGGTTAGTCGTTGGTTAAAACTGCCCTCCAAATTTGAAAATTTTCAGCGTTTCCCAAACAAAGTGGTTTCTTTTAACATCTACCACGTCAGCTTAAAATATCTGTACAACCTTCAAAGTCACGCTGTATAGATCAGAAAATGGTGGATGCGCCAGGATATATTTTTTTATGATGCAAAAGATATTTCTTATGGTTTGGCGTTGATCAAATTTAATGTTTTATAGATTCAATTATGACAAATCGAATGCAAAAAACCACACTCTGCTTCTACTTAACACCAGTCAAGCAAACGCCGTTTACATATCATATAATGGTGGATGCGCCAGGATACTATTTTGATAACGATATTTATTTCATAGTTTGGACAAGATCAAATGTAACTGTTATTCATAGATTTCATTATGCCGAATCAGACGTAAAAAAACGTATGACTCTATCTCTAACAGTTCGAAAAATTGGTGAAGGTACGGAATATTGTTTTCTCCCTACCGGTTAGAAATGTAGGCTGTGGATACCTCATTTGAGGTGAGAAAATTCAACTTTCTCGCTAAGGTAAGAAAGTTAATCATGAAATGTTTATGGTAAAACTGTACCAAAATACAAATGTCAAAAGTGTCAAAAGTGAAATAAGTTATTGATAAATGAAAGCCAATTCAATGAAGTAAGTTGGTAGGTCAATCATATAATCTGGAAAATAAACAGATAAGCTAGGTAGGTAGATTACTTTACCCTGTTTATATCAAATTTTCGAACAAACCTCAAATCTTCAAATGCGATGACAAGTTAATTAAACAAATAACACAGCCTACTATTCAATTCTCAAAATTTTCGTTTTAATCGCGAATATAACCATTTTTTTTGACTTTTTTCAACAAAGTTGTGCCGGTAGGGAAAAAAATTGTATTCAAACCTTGTTAAGAAAGTGTCCTTGCAGACCTTAGGCACTTACAAACCTCGTCTACGACTCGGTTTATAATCTTTGCCTGCGGTCTGCAAGAAACCACTTTCTTACCTTGGTTTGAAATATACTATTCCATAAAAATAACAATATCTTCCTTCCGGTTTGTGTTGGATCAAATCTGAAAAGTGCGTTTTATGTATTGAGTTGTGGCGAATCGAATGCAGAAAAAAACACGTGACTGCCTCTAGCATTGGTTAAGGAAACTGCACATACATTTTACCAACATGGAGGAGTCGCTTGGATTCTCACTAGAAATCTTTCTTATTGCTTGAACAGAATCAAATCTAAAAACCGTGTTCAAAAGATTTAGTCGTCATGAGTAGAATGCATAAAACTACACTTTGAATCCTTAACATTATTTAGAAACCGGGTTTTAGATTTAAACATGACAAATCGAACGCAAAAAATTGCTTCACTCTATCTGCAGTATACGTCGAGAAAACTGCATTCACATGGCTCGGAAAATGATGTAATGATATTTTCTCCAATAAAAATACCGTTTAGCTATATAAACGAAGCTGTAAGGGAACTTCTACCGTCTGAGCTGGATGAAATCTAAAAACTGTGTTTTCGTACATTGCTTATAACTGCACAAACGGCATAATTCGGTCTCTACACAGGTTGAGAAACACGCATTTGTGTAGCTCGCAAAAATGGTGGAGGTGCCAGGATATTCTTTTCAGTAAAAATTACAATTTCTTCCTATTGTATTGTGTATTGTGGGTTGCATTTTCAATTCCGTCGGGCTCATCATCACCCGTGAAATATTCTGTATTATAAGAACGGGTAGTTTGTTTGATTCGTCAGACATAAAGTTTTTCTCTTCTTATTCAACGCCAATAGTAACGTTGCTTCAAAGCAAAAAACTGAAATCGAGTGGTCAGGACGGATTTTGCACCGTGACATAACTTTCTTTCTTAACCAATAAAAATGCGAGCAATACTTTTTTTAAGAATTCTCCAGTAATAATTGGTTTTTGAAAACCAATCAATATCGACGCTGATCTCAGTTCGGTAATGCTTTTATTAATTAGATCTACACGTTTAATACATTTGTGTTGTTTGTAAAGATGTTTTCATTCGTTTCTAATACAGTAAAGGATCGAACGAAAATTAAAACTATAAATATAACTATTTCTTTCGTAACGAAAATAGACACGAGAGGATTGGTAGCTCTGTGAGGATTTCAGTACCAATAAATCATCCCAAATCGTGCCAACGTATGCTTTTGACTCTACTGCGGGCTGCCTAGTTTCTATACTCTTTTCTGCTAATATAAAAAAAAAAAACTTTTTTCAAAATATCTCAGATATTTTTATAAGTCATACAGGGTGTCTCAGTTAACACTTTCGAGCCTCATAACTCAGTTATTTTCCAGCGGATTTTTATGAAATTTAAAATGCAGATATTTTAGACGGTGAAGAATAAAATCCCATTAATGCAATCATCCAAATCTTAAAAACGTAATTTTTACATGCCTTTTTAAAATGTTGAATCAATTAAAATTTACATAAAAAATTGATCGTCAATAAAAAATGCTGTAGGGAAAAACTCGTCCTTGAAAGACGTCTGGTTTGCAAGAAAAAAGCAAAAAACTGTGTTAAACGTGGCTGCAAATGCAAAAACGTAGACGCGTATGAAACAAACGCGCAATTTTGCAGAATTTTGGTCATCTTTTTTCGCAGAAGCGCAGGTGACATATTTGTCGTTATTCTTGCTAACCTGACAAACACTTACAAAGTTAAAGACAATATTTGGACGTAATTTATTATACTGAATGCTTTAATTCTTCCATAAAGGACTAAAACTCGATCGGGATATTTTAGCAAAGTAATTTAGTTCACGTACGCTTCCTGTGTCTTCAAATAAACTGACGACTCTCTTAACCTTACATTTTGTAAAGCCTACATTTGGATAGTGTTCCACGAGAAAACGAACTGTGTCATTGAAGTTCTTACGATACTCTCCATAGGCAATTTTTTTTCCTTTTTCAACAATATTGTAATTTCTGCCGCTGTAGTCTATTTTTAGAGTATTTTCAATAAATTTTCACAATTTGACATTTCTAATAAAGCGCGCCCAATTTTGACAGACTTTAAGGGGTGTACAAAATGTTGCTTGGCAATTAATCACCAATTGTTTCAAAAGGTAACTGCTCAAATACTTTCAAATTTTACATTTAAATTTTTAACGACAAAATCTAATTTTTTCGTTGAATCAGACAAGTGATTTACTTAATTGTTTGTGTAGACCCCTATTTTTTAATGTTTAACAATTTAATAATAATCGCGCATAATTTTCAATAAAGGAAACATGTGTTAAAATTACATTTTTTAACTTGAGGTAATTTTATTACATATTACTAATTGAACCTTCACGGTTTAAAATATCTGCATTTTAAATTTCACAAAAATCCGTTGGTAAATAACCGAGATATTAGGCTCGAAAGTCGTTAGATCGTTAGACTTGAGTTTCTTCTCAGATGAAGCATGGTTTCATGTATCAGGATACGTCAATTCACAAAATGTTCTTGCTTTTGGAGTTTTGAAAATCCTCATGAGTTTGTTGAAGCACCTTTACATCCAATGAAAGTTGGCATATGGATCGCAGTTTCGCGCAAAAACTTATTGGTCCTATATTTTTCCATGAAACTATTAATGCTCAGAGATACGGGGAATTAATTTTGGATGAATTCATTAACCAGTTAGATGACAAAGAGCTTCAACACGGTTATTTTCAGCAAGATGGTGCGACACCTCATACAACTCGTGCAAATCTCCAGTTTTTAAGTGACTTTTTCGGTGATCGCATCATAAGTGGAGGTACAAATACGGTATGGCCTCCGTGTTCGCCTGACTTAACTCCCTTAGAGACTTTTCTGTGTCACTGATATTATTTATCTTCTTCTTAAGTGTACAATAAATATGTGATTTGTTGAGTGTTGGGACCTATCAATAATTCATTTTTGTTTTCATTTCATTTTCTTTGTAAAGCACCAATTTTGTCAAGCTAGGCAACCAGTAAAACCAATGTGTTCTGAGGGTTGCATATCATAGATCATACTAACATTACATTACATTACATATTAGATTTCTGGTAAGAGTCTGCAAACTTTCAACGCCTACTATGATCCCACATTCATTTATAGACACTCCGTATATTCGTATGGCCTGGAAAATTAGTGGAGGTGTAAGGATATTGTCTTCAATAAAAATAGTAATATCTCTCAAACAGTTTAAATCAGATTAAATTTGCAAACTCTAATTTATAGATACAATTATAACGAACTGAAAGAAAAAAACAATATTACAAAAATGACGAATACGCCGGGACATTTTTCAAAAATAATGAACTCTTCCCTAGGGTTTGAGCTACACAGATCAAACATGGAAACTGTTTTTGTACATCTGATTATGACGGACCGAATGCAAAAAACTACCCAACTCTATCTGCAGCACATGCCGAAAAAACTGCTCGCAAATTATTATTCTTAAAAAAAAAAAACATCTTCGTATCGCTTTAAGTTAGATGAAATTTGACAACTGTGTTGTATAGATCCAATTACGGCGAACCCAATACCAAAAACTGCATCACTCTATTTCTGGCATTAGCTGGGAAAACTACAAATATAGGATCATTCGCATAAAATGTCAACGCTTATGTAAATATCGTGCAACCAACAATACACATTTTAATTGCTACGTTGGATTCATTTTAAATAATCAAAAGTGCAAATTACTTGAAACTATTATAGTCGGAGCGGCGACTCAATGGAGTACCTAATAAACTGGCGTGACCTTCATCCGATTTTCGGGGGATGGTTTTCTATTGGTTAAAGGGCGCGCGTTAAAAAGCATGGTGCAGCTCAATGCACGCAGCCGAAATTTCCATCCATTCTTAAAATTTTCATGACGTCGCTACGAACTATCACGTGAACACCTCGTGGCTACTCCACTGGTTCGCCGCTCCAAGTATAGCTGAAGTTGTTCAATGTCAATCTTTAAACAGCTTGAATTAAATGAAAAATGTTCACAAACACTGTACAATGTTCAAAATGCCGACCATATTTATCTTGACACGCTTGAATCCTTGAGACTTTGACAGAGACTGACAGAAATGCAAAGTGTTCAGAAAGCCATCTTGTCTGCTACTTTTAATTTTTCTTTATTGAAGTCTGGAGCCATCCAAGAAAACGTAATTTGGGTTACATCCCAAACTCCCTCGGGTCAATATTTTACGCGAATAACGTTGTAAAATGGTGGATGCGCCGGGATATTTTTCACTAAAAATGCCGATCCCTTTGTTATTGCTCTGGTTGGATCAAAGCTAAAAAATGTGCTGAACAGATTTAATTGCGTGGAATAGAACTGTATGACTCTTATTTAGTAAAAGAGTGTTTTTATTATTCTCATCGGCTAAGCACTCGTTCCTTGCACACCCTATTAACGCTTTCGCTTTGATCACTGCGCACTACACTGGCAACGTTCTGATCGCACGTCACACATTTCTGTTTTGCATTGGAGCGGTTCCACCCCCTTCCCCTACTTTAAAATTATCAAATGGGTATCTTAAGACACACGTTTAAATTTGCATGGGCCTTTGGCGAATTCTAATTGGCAAAATGTGAACGGGTGAATTCATGCATGTGAAGGTACTACCTACCGTAATCTCAACACCGTGAATTAGTAAAGGTATAAGGTCCCGGCATCTATAAGACAGTCCCTTATGATTCACTAAGCTGTTTACCGGGGATCCACCTTCAACGTCATTGATAAATTATTAGCCTCTCAGAATCCGGAACCCGGAAGAACACGTCTTTCAAATTTTTTCCTCGGAGAAATTAAACGGCGCTTCGTAAGCGCGAAAGAATGGCTTTCGAATGACCATAATAGTAAAATTCAAAAGTAAAAACACAAATACAAACATAAACATAACAATTCGGCACGGAATCACCCCGCTGAGTAAAATACCAAAGTCCGGGATATACGATAACGTTCCTCCTCTTTACGGTTCCCAAATGTGGTACATCGCAAATCGGACTTACAACTTCCGTTGCATATTGATCCGGGGGGGGGGGGCTGAAATTGGCGAAACGGTCCTGACCCGCACGGAACGAGTCAATACTTGGGCAGAATAATTGGTTTTGTAAACGCAAATTTAATTGGCAAACAACATTGTTGTAAGTAGGGAAAAGTTTGTTACTTCATCTGGGGTCGCAGCTGGTGTCGGCGCGGAGTCATTACAAAGCCAGATTAAAGCGATTTAGCAATGTTATTACCGTTTCTTGAAGGAAGAAAGAATGCGAATCGGCTTCAGAATTATTCCATCAAACATTATCCAGTCGTTCTCGTCGTTACGTCCAAACAAAACCGCTTTCTCCGGCTTAATTTTTTCTTCCAGCGTGACTGATTTTTTGCACGATCTCTGTGCGTTCTCCTTTTGATTTAGTACCGCTTTTAATTGATCCAGGCGAGGTAGCCGAAATGATCGTCGTAGTTAAGAAGATTAGCTTTAACAGTCGGCACTTTGTGCATCGATTTTCAGATTTCAAAAGAGACGAATGAAACAGAGGGGTCGGAGTGACGCACCTAATAATTCGTTGTGACTAGTAGAATCCGCTTAGACGTGTGGTTTGGTCTGTTTTTGTGAGAGTTTGAGACTACACTGCTAATCCTGCGCGATGTTGAAACATCACCGCTCCTGTAACTGAGACTTTTCATGACCTGGATGTGAAATGGAGGGGCGAATCGAGGGGAACTGGACGTCCCGAAAGGAAAATCTCTCGATCCGGACCGGCTTAAAATCACAAATCTGTCTAAAATTGCCTGGGATACAAAGCGAGCAGGGGTGAAGGTTGTGACGCGTCGACGGCACGTCCGTGCTTAATTCGTCCGGTCGGACACGATAATCTAACAAATTAAGAATTCCTCTTTTTAATAATGCGAAAGGGAATGCAAGCGAGAGCCTCAGATTCGCATCCCGGCATTTTTAAATAAAAATTTAAATGCCGACTCAAAACGGAATCCGAAACACTCCAATATTAAATTCACTCCAAACACAACAAAGAACAGTGTCAATAGCGACGAGGTAAAAATAAGTTGGCGGAGATGCCACCCCCGCCGCCCACACTATGCCAAAATCCCGCCAAACAAAGCTACGCTACAACTAATGACAGTCACTTATTCGCGACAAAAGCGCATCGTCGACAGCAATGACGTAAATTGCGTGTGAGATGGAGAGAAGAGAGGGTAGGGCGACTTTTTTACGCCGAGGCACCCTTTGATGAGGAAGATGAGGGTGATTACGTACGTACTGCTTCATTATACAGGTTACTTTTCGGATGTTGTTATGTCAACATCGAAGCCTCGACATTTAAGAGAGAGAAAAAAATCATCTTCAAAGCGAAACGACGAAATGGCGACTATTAAGCGACGCACACTTGGTTTTGTTTACGACCTATCTGACTTTTATTATCGAGTTTTCTCGTTGAAAAAACGGATTTTCCTCTCTCCACGGCGGCGACGTCATCCACTTCTCGACCACGCCCATTCTGTTAAATTTTTAAGGGATGATCCGATAACGTGAGACGTCACTTTACAAAGTTGAAGGTCGCTGTTTTACCGACGCCGTTGTGACGTCAACGGTGACGTATCGTGTTCTACGTCGTGTCGGCCGAGTGGTCCCATTAGAAATGAATTATTCGGTAGATCGTTACCAATTTACAACTATCGATTGATCAGAACCGGTCGTGGCAATGCTCTTGATATCTCCTCCGACTGAACTAGCAATGTTTAAGGGCGCATCGCATAAATCCAACTTAATGCAACGGCCGTCAAGAAATACACATAACCTCACTAAACCTTGCAAGAATTGGGAACGAAACAAGAACAATTTACGGCATTTTATTAGAAATGGTATCGAAATTGTCCAGCATCTTGATTTGAAGCAAATGCGGTGTGGTATTAATTTGTTGATATTTATTCATGACCTCCTAGATCGAAAGAGACCAAGTCCCTTATATGGCCCACCGCATTAGCTAGTTTCAGTGTTTTGAAGAGGGCAGCACATTAAGGGGCTTGGAGGGTTGCCTATCCTCAGTAACATAACCTTAAAAAATGGACACTGTAAGGTTAGAACAGTAAAAATATTAAATTTTGAGATTTCATTGTGCGAATGACAAACTTCTGTTAATTTTTTTATACATAATTATCGAAAAGTCGATCAATAAATTGTCAAATATTTTGTATTTCTCAAAATTAGGCGCCTACTGTGAGCCTCCATGATTGAAAAATAAAGGGACCATAACCTTACATTGTCCACTATTTAAGGTTATGTTACTGAAGATAGGCAACCCCCCCAAGCCCCTTAATGTGCTGCCCTCTTTAAAACACAAAAAAGGCCTGAAACTAGCTAATGCGACTGGCCTTACAAGAGACTTTGTCTCTTTCGATTTAGGAGGCCATGTATTTATTAATTATCGGTTGTCTTGAATCATCCAAATTGTATTTTTTAGGCCAAAAATACGACACAGCTTGAGGTTAAACTGGACGTTTGATGCTGCGACATACGTGACGAAAACAGCAAAGAATATCGTGATGTGTCTGATGGGTAAGACGTGGATTAGTGAGCGCTTGCTCTTAGCTCGTGGAAATAAATACAATGGTCGTCCGCATCGATTTGACTTATTTATGCAAAAATGTAGTAAACAAGAGGCGGAAACCGTCTCGTCGGAGCTAATTAGTTGGGCGATTGATGAAAAACGCTTTCCATACGTGTGTGCGAGGTAAATTAGGGTGTTCATTCAGGTGGACCCCGTCAATTAGTCGTAACAACCTCTTTCTAGATGGCAGGTTTTCCGCGCCGCCTACACGAAGAAATTAAATGTAAAGATCAAAGCAACATTTTGAAACAAGCTCATGTTAAATTCATGGAAAAAAATGCCCACGAAAAAAAAATTACGCGATATATAAAGTGTATTTATTAAGCATCTGCGTACATGTCTAAAAGCAGCAGGACGAGAGAGAGAGTCGTATTTTAAATTTTATAAGCATATTTAATTCCCATTTAAAAGCTTTCTTTTTAATACGTAAATTAGGAAGGGGAAGACGAAAAAACCTGCACGGAATACCTGGAGAGAGATAGTCATCGTGGAAAACTTTCAGACGGGGTCAAATTGAATCAATAGGAGTTGAGACAGCTCTTGCCTAGAACTTTTTACAGAATTATTAACGAGACTCCTGGTTGAGTGCTTCATTCATCCGACGATTTAATATTCGTTGGTATCAAGTACTGTCGACACCAACCCAAAAGAAAAACCGAAAAGAGAGTTCCTGGCTGCGGCTTTTAGAGCTAAACACACTCGCAAATTTTGATGTTTAAGTTTTATTTCTGCGAACGTTTCTAGCGTGATGCGAACGATTTTAGCGTGTCGCATGAAACTAATTCACTGCCCGGGACTAGAATGTACTTCAAAAACCGAAGAGAGTTCCCGGTTGCGCCTCTGCAGCTGTTATTATTTAGTCGAAAAACGGACCGGGTGGAGGCGGGAAGGGCGTCCCGACCCCGTCACGTAGATTGGTACAAAGGAATAACATAAACAAATGAATTTCGAGCAGTAGTTGTAATCATAATGGCATCAGCGATAATCAAATCTGCCGACAGCGCCGTGAGCATGGGGTGTGTGTATTAAGGGCGGTATGTGCGGCGTCCCGACGCGCGCCCCGGGCTCAAATCAGCCACGCTAAAACAATCCCCAACGTTGCGGTGGCCAGATTTTCTAATTACATCAAATGATACACCGAAACTATTTGGGAAAGGGTTGGCTGGCTGGGGGTGGAGGGACGCGGCAGGGGCGGCGCAGATGCGAAGAGATGGAATCTAAAAAATCCAGGTTGGTAGAGGCTGAAACAAATGGGCAAAGTACGAGTATTACTGTTATCAATAGTTACGATCGAGGTAACCACGAAAATCAACGAATAAGTGAATTTAGGGTCAAATCAAAACGTTGCCCTTATTGGTTGGAAAGAAATCAGGTATCCGGTCAAGATGTAACCGAGTGGAATCGATACAGAGATGAGGAATGCCTTTTAGCCATCGAGAGCTCCAAAAAGGGCAAAAAATAAGCGTTGTCGAGTATAATATTGCACATCCCGCACTGTTCAAAATTCCTTTCATGTCCACTATAGAGAATCGATCAAGGCGAAGTAGGAAAAAACCCATCTGCTTAGGCCTCCGCATGAGCAAGCTTGGTTTCTTTTATTCCATAGAGTGATGGTGCCGGTAAGACACTTGTTGTCCGCCGATGGCCGATCGAGCTATGTAAACGAGGTGTTTATATCGCGATTCGCAATCGCCTTTTTTACGACCCGGAGAAAATCTGACCGCTCCTTGAAGAGATTCCCGGATAAATCTTTCCCGTTCCGGTGTTCGCCCTCTCCTTTCTTCTTGCGGGCTCCAACCCTTGTTTGTTTTAACGGTGCGACGGAAATATCTGCTATGACGTATATTTGCAGCGGACGACCGTCTCCGGAGACCTTCTATAGCCGTGGCGGCGGTCGAAATGATCGAGAAAGGACTGTCCCCGGAGATGGCGGACTCCTTTTATATATGACCAACCTGGTGGCGATTTCCGATACGACTATCTTAGCGAATTTCTTTCTCCTCATTTTTCTAATTCCTCTCTCGACAACAAATCTGCAATTTACAGAGCAAAAATGGCGCACGCTGCTCGCTGACGAAATAAGTGTGCTAACAGTCGGCCTGAAATGCAATACAGAAAATACCACTTAATGCCCCGCTTATTGGAAATCTCGAGGCGTTCGCGTCTTTTATAGGCGGGCGGTAAACCACCGATTTTCTCCCTCTATACGTGTAGGTGTGTATATTTTTCCTCTCTGTAATTGAACTCCGGCGGAATTCTTTATGTATCTCCGAGATCCCTAACAAGGCGCTCTTCAATTTGCGTAATGGTCGAGGAATCGCCACGAGGCCTTCACGACGTTTCGATCAATCCGGACCCCGACTTGATTAAAATATCTGCAAGTGACAAAGAGAACAAATATCGCCGTCCGATCGGTTGGTTTCCTTGGGGAAATAAAGAACTGACATCGAGTTTTAAGGAAAAAGGGAATAGTGAAGGACCACCGTAACCGCCTGACACTCGATATTAAACGCCTAAGACCGTCTTAATTAGTAAAATGTCGACGGATGATTGGCCGGACGCTACAGAAATGGCCAATAAACCCGTTCCAGAAACCAGAACGGAACTATCCATAATACCGGAATTGGCCCGGGGGCAAATAATGGACATTGCATTACCGCTTCGACCGCTCCCGGCGTTGCACCGCAAACCCCGGTACGTGAAACGGATGGATGAACGATTTTCAAACGCCGCCGCCGCACAGGGGCGTCCCGCAAAAACATCTCCTTTTCTCTACGAGGTGGTCAAAAAGAAAACAAATCAAAACCATGCACAGTCGTTTTATTGGTTGCCTACACACCCCGTTTCGAAAGTAACGTTCCAATAAAAAGTTGTTTTTTAGGTTAACAACAGCACACGTTGACGTTTCTTTGACATTTCAGTGAAAACTGTTCACCAGTGGCGTCGCGTTTGGCAATAAAGCACAAATTGTCTTCCCATGCATTGAACGCTGATTTGCTCTCCTTATCTACAAGGAAAAGCTAGCTTTTAATTTTTGCCATCCTTCAGCATGATTTCTTTTAGAAGCACTTTTAAAGAAGTAATCAAGGAGGAAAAAAATCGTTGGGTTAAAAT
Organism: Tenebrio molitor; assembly: GCF_963966145.1. NCBI lineage: Eukaryota > Metazoa > Arthropoda > Insecta > Coleoptera > Tenebrionidae > Tenebrio > Tenebrio molitor. The sequence goes on from NC_091049.1 coordinate 3,433,261, forward strand.
TAGCCTTATTAATATTAATGCCTTGGGAAAAACAGTGATTTGATTATGTATACGACCTATAAATTACGCGGTAACACTGACAAGGTAATGAAAAAGGTATTCCTGTAAAAGCCGGAGTAGTAAAAAAGGAGGCATAAAACAAGCTAGATTTCGAGTCTGACACAGAAGTAAGTAGAGCAAGTGAAACGGCGTGTCCTCGATACGGTGGAAATTAGGGAGAAAATCATGTATTAATTTGGAGAGATCGATTGTGGAGGGTAATAACAGCGTAATGTGGAATTGATGGAGTGATAACAGGCTACGTCGAATCGGAATGGTCAAATAAAAAATAATAATCATGGAAGAAGCGCGGGAGGATGTCGGTAAAAAATATCATGTTTTAGTCATTTGCAGTACCTCTACGTATTATCCTTCCCTTGGTGTTGTTGTTGTTGTTGTTTTTCCCTCGGCGTTATCAGAATGTATAACATCGCGCACAGCTTAAATCAAAAAACCATTAATGTTTCAAGAGCACTGAAAGATATAATCTCTATTCTCCGGGGAGAACTAGACGAGCTTCAAAGCGAAATATCGAGAAGTAGGCTTTGCGAGAGTTCGAGGGGGTGAAAGAGAGGGGGGTCGACGCGGTACGAATCAAGTTTTTTTCCCAAAATAAATTATCACTGAATTAAAATCGAACCGAGACAATTCTAAATAAAAAAAGACGCTTTCCTCCGAGAACTTTATCCTCGATCTAATTAGAAGGGATAATTAGGGTTTGGAAATAAAAGGAGACGTTTTTATATACAGAAGGAAACTGTTCTGGCATTTTACTACGGTGTAACGTCGGCTTCCATACAATTTAATAGTCAACTTGTTATTAAAACCAATTGGACCGATTTTATTTCGCCTTTTTACGGCGCACCTTACTTCCTAAGGCTTTTATTACGAAAGCGATTACGTTCGTATCGTTTTGACTTCCACTGGATTAGATTTGGAAATAAGGAATCGATGGTGATTAATAAGATGGGAGGCGGTAAGTGGATGGAGACAACTTATCCAAACGAACAGGACGAATTTAAAGAAGCACCTAAAAATAACAAGCGCGAGACAAATGCAATATCCATGAGACAAAGAAATTAATCGTTATTTGTGTACCAAGGCCAAAAAGTGCACGTTTTTCGTCCGAGGCTTGAAAAGAGGCGAGGACAAATGGCACTTTTTAACCTTGAGCACGGTCACCATATCTTGGAAATTGGCAGCTGAGTTTAAGTTTTAGCTGATGACGAAATATGATTAGTACTACTATTGTAAGATGTCATAAAATGCTGCTTGTATAATATTCCAACTCTGTTATATTATTCCAAAATTATCCTGGACAATTTTTTCTTGTTATTTACCTATTAATTTTAAACATTGTTCACCTATAGGTAGACCAGTTAATAAAAAAGCAACTGTCTTGGCTTCGTACGTGACATTAAAACTTAGGAATTAAGTACCTAGATATGCATTTGGTTATTCGCTTCATTTTACCATTTGTTATGACTAAATTATGAGTATTAAAATGCTCGTATCTCAATATCTGATACAGCTACAGATATATTCTATCCATATAGTATAATGTCTGTCTTTTTACGATATAAAATTCTTCCCGGAACATAAAATTTGTTATCTGTAACGGTCTAAGCGTTATAAACGAAAAGTAAAACATCGGTTGGCATTTTCCAAAATCGCGGTCGTAGCACAAGGTTAATCTTAGAGCACTTTTTGTATGCTCATTAGAAGGCTTAGTACTACAATTCTACCAAATAGAAGAAAACACGAAAGGAAAAATGTAATTATTTATGTGATTCGCCAGGCGAGAAAACGCAATTTTCAGAGAGCAAAAATATCAAAACCTTTATCAGAAAATTTGATTTAATTGCTGCATATAATAAACACACATTTGAATCATTTATAACCCTTCAGACAAGGTAGGTATGAATAATTTATGTGGACATTTTTTCCTGGAGCATTGACCATTTTTGCAAATTATAATTCAAACATATTTCTGATCAATACGAGAGAAATGTGATTTTCCTCGCCGGGGAAATTTATTTATGATACTGTTATCAAAGTGCGACGATTTTTTTTTCGTATCTGGTGCATTCAGCAACAACATATCAAAATTTGCATTGAAAATCCTTCATTTAATACTATCGGGTGTTCATTTAAATTTATCCTCAAAGTAGGCATTGAAGAATCGATTGTGAACGCACCACGAATTACACATTACGGATCAGCTGTTTAAATCTAACCTCACTTTTTTCGTTGTGTGTGTTTTTACTCTGCAGACTCATGAATGGTGCGTTCACAATCGACTTTTCAGCGCCAACTTTGAGGATAAATTTAAATGAACACCCGATATTTATAAAACACATAAATGCAATTTTCTTGATCAATGCTAAAGATGGAGAAATGCAATTTTCACTGGATCTGGTAGTGAAATCTTCAAAATAGGCTATTCAGATCTTGCTCAGTTCCTCAGATAGCAAAAATATGACGTATTCACAATTTTTGTAAAGGAAAAATTTACAAAACTTCGTAACTAGAATTGTGAATGGAATTCATCAGATTTTTTTGTAATTTCCATTATCGATCGCCATCGCAAAGAAATGCATTCTTGAATCCATTTAGATAATAAAAATAGCAAACTGTATTTATTGAAATTTATCCCGGCGCATCCGCCATTCTTGCAAATAATAAACTGGCTATTTTGACTGATATTTGTGCTCTGTTACGACACATTTAAAGACAAAACTGTTCATCACGTTAGCCATTTCTTACAAATTAATTAAGAGATGAAGATGATGTAATAGGATGAAGGAGAGAAAACTTAAATAAAACAGAATAAGCGTAAATAAACTATGCCTAATAACTCAGTTATTTTCCAAAGGATTTTTGTGAAATTTAAAATGCAGATATTTTAGACGGTGAAGAATAAAATCTGATTAATGCAATCACCAAAGTCTTAAAAACGTAATTTTTACATGCCTTTTTAAAATGTTGAATCAATTAAGATTTACATTAAAAAAAATAAAAATAAAATTTGTCATTTTCTCAAAAAAATTGTTATGTAAGTTGTCAATTTTTTTTTCATTGTCGCTTAGCTAGTACGAAGGCGTACAAGAAAAATAAGAAAAAAAATGGAGGTTGTCATTTAAAAAATTTATTGATGACGTCATTATTAGGAGATGACAAGCTGTCAATATAAGCAAAGTACTGAACAATATGCACTTTTTAAAAACGAAGTTCAAGAATTTTTCTCAGAAATTAATACTTTCAGTTTTATCGAATTTATTCCGAACTTTACGAACGCACTGTATAAACGAATCTGTAAGGAAACTTCTACCGTCTGAGCTGGATGAAATCTAAAAACTGTGTTTTCGTACATTGCTTACAACTGCACAAACGGCATAATTCGGTCTCTACACAGGTTGAGAAACACGCATTTGTGTAGCTCGCAAAAATGGTGGAGGTGCCAGGATATTCTTTTCAGTAAAAATTACAATTTCTTCCTATTGTATTGTGTATTGTGGGTTGCATTTTCAATTCCGTCGGGCTCATCATCACCCGTGAAATATTCTGCATTATAAGAACGGGTAGTTTGTTTGATTCGTCAGACATAAAGTTTTTCTCTTCTTATTCAACGCCAATAGTAACGTTGCTTCAAAGGAAAAAACGGAAATCGAGTGGTCAGGACGGATTTTGCATCGTGACATAACTTTCTTTCTTAACCAATAAAAATGCGAGCAATACTTTTTTTAAGAATTCTCCAGTAATAATTGGTTTTTGAAAACCAATCAATATCGACGCTGATCTCAGTTCGGTAATGCTTTTATTAATTAGATCTACACGTTTAATACATTTGTGTTGTTTGTAAAGATGTTTTCATTTGTTTCTAATACAGTAAAGGATCGAACGAAAATTAAAACTATAAATATAACTATTTCTTTCGTAACGAAAATAGACACGAGAGGATTGGTAGCTCTGTGAGGATTTCAGTACCAATAAATCATCCCAAATCGTGCCAACGTATGCTTTTGACTCTACTGCGGGCTGCCTAGTTTCTACGAGTATACTCTTTTCTGCTAATATAAAAAAAATCTCATAGATATTTTTATAAGTTATACAGGGTGTCTCACCTAAGACTTTCGAACCCATTGATGCAATCATCCAAGTCTTAAAAACGTAATTATTACATGCCTTTTTAAAATGTTGAATCAATTAAAATTTACATAAAAAATTGATCGTCAATAAAAAATACTGTAGGGAAAAACTCGTCCTTGAAAGACGTCTGGTTTGCAAGAAAAAAGAAAAAAACTGTGTTAAACCTGGTTGCAAATGCAAAAACGTAGACGCGTATGAAACAAACGGGCAATTTTGCAGAATTTTGGTCATCCCTTTTCGCAGAAGCGCAGGTGACATATTTGACGTTTATCTTGTTAACCTTAAAAACACTTACAAAGTTAAAGACAACATTTGGACGTAATTTATTATACTGGATGCTTTAATTCTTCCATAAAGGACTAAAACACGATCGGGATATTTTAGCAAGGTAATTTAGTTCACGTACGCTTCCTGTGTCTTCAAATAAATTGACGACTCTCTTAACCTTACATTTTGTAAAGCCTACATTTGGATAGTGTTCCACGAGAAAACGAACTGTGTCATTGAAGTTCTTACGACACTCTCCATAGGCAAATTTTTTTCCTTTTTCAACAATATTGAAATTTCTGCCACTGTAGACTATTTTTGGAGTATTTTCAATAAATTTTCACAATTTGACGTTTCTAATAAAGCGCGCCCAATTTTGACAGACTTTAAAGGTTTACAAAATGTTGCTTGGCAATTAATCATCAATTGTTTCAAAAGGTAACTGCTCAAATACCTTCAAATTTTGCATTAAATTTTTAACGACAAAATCTAATCTTTTCGTTGAATCGGACAAGTGATTTACTTAATTGTTTGTGTAGACCCCTATTTTTTAATGTTTAACAATCTAATAATAATCGCGCATAATTTTCGATAAAGGAAACATGTGTTAAAATTACATTTTTTTACTTGAGGTAATTTTATTATTACTAACTGAACCTTCACGGTCTAAAATATCTGCGTTTTAAATTTCATAAGAATCCGTTGGCAAATAACCGAGATATTAGGCTCGAAAGTCTTAGCTGAGACACTCTGTAAGTATAATAACCATTAGTCATATCGTTGAAAACGGTTCAAACCGTTTGTAAAACAATGTAATTGATATTCAAACCGTTTTTAAAGTGGTAATCGGTTTGCAGCGCACTTTTAAATGATAAAAATGGTTTCAAATTGGTTTTTACGGTACCAAATATACAAATGAATCTGAACGCTATCTTGAATCTCCATAAAGAAAAGCATGGGATCTTGGGTAAGAATCTGCACAGTTTCTCTACTACAATATCTTTTCCTTATGCATACGTCAGTTATTGTACATAAAAAACGCCCTTTTAAGAACTTTTGTATGCTTTCAGGCAGAATAGATATAAAAACGTTTCTTGAAAATTCTTCTTAGTGTTTCCACCATTCGCTAGATAAATCCCATTTTATCCAAACATCCAAAAAAAATTGGAGAAATGCAATTTTTTATTGGAATTGCCATGATAAACTGCACGATGCGAAATCAAATGGCTACAAGGTCAAAATATCTGTTGAAAATTTTTCCAGTACGGAAATGTGGAGCTTTTCATTAGATTCTGTCGCGATAAAAATTACTCAACACAACTTTTAGATCTTACATAATTGTTTGTTTGTTTTGTTTGTTCAATTATAAAACAAAAGAAATGTACGAACGTCACTGAAACAAAAATTTATTAACCAGTTAGTTAAATGTAATTCACCTTGACGCAATTTCTGGCTATTCAGACACCGCATTTTATGCAGATTCCCTGAGTGATCCACCCGAATCGGACGAAACGGGGTTCATTATCGTGGAGTAACCTTTAGCGTGTCATTATCGTAGTGTGTATAACCCGGGGGCCAAATGTCTTTTATGTGGGGGTGGAGCAAGGCCCTGGAAAAAGCTCGGCATTTTTGATTAATGTCGAGGACCACGACTGGGAATAATCCCGACCATTTTTTACAAACCCCCAAGACACCGAACAAACTGCTCCCGGTTCAAAGGTCGAACTTCTTTACTTACTTAGCTGATGTTTAAACGATTGTGTCTGATTTCCGTCGGATTGATTCGGAAGTGTACATAAAAAAAAACGCCGACATATTCCAGATCGAATTTGTGATGTGCAAAGTTAAAATCTTTGCTTTCCGTCGTCGTCGTCGTCGTCGTCGTTCTATTTGGACTTTCAGATTGAGTGTTCTGTTTGCGGAAATGTCCTTTAAAACTCTCCACAGATTTCGTTCGTACGCCCCTGTGCAGCTTTGTCAACTCATCGATCAATCGACGTGTCGATTCGCACCAAAATTTCACGACGAATTACATTTTTACACGAGTCATTATTTACGACAGGCAAAATGCCGCCTACCTCATTACTATGCATCAACATAGCTTAATAACATTTGCTTTGTTCTCATGGATACTGAACTAATCCGGAATTTATATTCCGGAAGTTAGTGGCAGATGTTTACACGAACATGCGAATCTGGGCGCATGTTCCGGGAGGATCCGATCGCCGCTTGCTTATTCAGAAAGAAAAAACAAAATAGAAGAAGAAGTCGACCGTTGCAAATTCACTTCTTGGGGGTCTGAGTGCGCAGTGACGTCGTCGGCTAATATTTGCGAGAGACATCATATATAAATTAAATTAGTGTCTTTAACGTCCTGACAACATCATGTTTGATGAGACATTTGAGCCTTTAATGTAATAAGTTAGGGGTGAAAGGATCTCAGAGGTGGCCGTAAACGTAAGAAACACTTTACCCACAAACTACCATTAGCATGATTGTAGGTAAGAAGTAAAGTCCGGGATGGCATTATTAAATTTTAACGCTAAAATGGCGAAGATTGCGTCCTGTTCTTTTCCCCTTGCGACTTAATTGGCTCAAAGAAGAGGTCGGTCGAGGCCGACGCGTGCTCCACGCTTCCTCGACAAACAAACGGATATTTGTTTCGTTCCGACATCCAGTAATTAGCTGGCAATCATTGACAGTATAATAAACAGAAATTTTGTTACGACCTCTGGCGGAGTGTTTTCCGTTATAAAGCTGGTGGGAATCGGGGAAAAGTGCGAAACACGGAAATTGGAAAATTGACGGGATAATAAAGGATGTAAAAGAAGCTGAAGGGGGTGTCTAAAAACAGAAAGATGAAAGAGAAAATAAACAAAGGAAGGAACATTGACTGGTGTGAAGACGACGACCTAATGCTCGCTGTTCGAGGACATTTTCTGGTTAGAAAATGTTCCAAGGCGAAATCTTTTTGGCAAGAGGGTCATTCCACATCATTTTGAAATACTATATCATTTTTATTATGACTTCAAACAGTGCCAAATTAATTGTATTATACAGGGTGTTCGGTAAATGTCCTGCCAAACTTTAACCGAGAGCTACTGGCTTCATGTAGAACTCGGAAAAAATATTTAAAAAATTCTATGTCAAAAAATAAATTGACATTTGATTTTTGAGGTACAATTTTTTTTTAACTGCTTTTAGTCTTCTACGTTGTCCCACAACCTCGTAGGTAAAATTTCGGCATATTTTAAAAATACAACCTCTAGGAAATATGGTTTAAAACAAGGAAACCGCATTGTGTATGTTTTATAAAATATGATATACAGGGTGTATTTTTAAAATATGCCGAAATTGTACCTACGAGGTTATGAGACAACGTAGAAGACTAAAAGCAGTTAAAAAAAAATTTCCTCAAAAATCAAATGTCATTTTATTTTTTGACAGAATTTTTTAAATATTTTTTCCGAGTTCTACATGAAGCCAGTAGCTCGCGGTTAAAGTTTGGCCGGACGTTTACCTAACACCCTGTATTTCAATGAGAAGAAATTAAAACTGCACCAACAATTTTACTAGAGAGACATGCCTCAAGGTTCAGTACTTGGATCAACTTTATTGTCAATAGAAAAAAAAAACATGAATTCCTGCAATTCCGTACGCAGAAGAGCATTCATTGTTTTGTTGACAAATGGAGTTCTCCAAGATAATAAAATAATGTTTTATTTTTTCAGACTCCTGACTAGGTACAAATATAAAAATAACAATTTCAAAAATTATTTTTTTTCCTCCTTTCTTTTTCTATCCTTTTCCTCCCCTTCCATATCTCTTGCAGCCATCTTATCTTCCTTCCGTCTTCATTCTGTATTTCTCCTCGTTCCTCTCTCTCCCTCACTCTCTCTTATTTCGCTATATCCATTTCACGTGTGCTCGATTGTCTCTCTCTCTCTCCTCATCGCACTCTCTGAACCTTCTTTCCTCTCCTTCCGTCCAATACCTGTTTTCTCTCTCTAGTTCCCATATCTAAATCTCGCCATCATTTTTCTTTCTTTTGCACTTTCTCTCTGGATTCTTTGATTCTTTCCCTTCTTTTTCGTTTGTCTGTGTCTTTGTCCCTTTCACTCAGCTCTACATTCCTCCATCTTCCTTTTCTCTTAATCTTTCCACTTCTTCACTGGCATACCTGTTCCTCTGGTAGTACTTCTCCTTCTTCTCCGTGTTTTCTTCTTTTCTCTCTAGCATTCGGTTAGTATCCTATACTCTTCCCTTCCATCCATTTTGTTTTGAAACTTTGCCGCTCTCTTTCCCACTTTCACTCTCACCCTATCCCTCTTGCACTCTTTCCTCACTATGTAATCTGGCGTTTCTCTGTCCATCCCTCTCAAATATTTTTCTTGCACTTTCTCTACCTCGTCTTGTTTCTTCCATCCTTCCCTTCCCAGTTCGACTCATCCTCTTCGCTCTTCCTCTTTCTCTTATTGAACACCATCATTTTCGTCTTCTCAACATTCACTTCCACTTTTTTCTTTCTCATGTGTTTTCCCAGGTTCTTCATCATTTCTTTCATCTCTCTTTCACCCTTTGCCACAATTACCAAGTCGTCCTCACGCACCAGGCTCTAAACTTTCTCTCTACTCCCGCTTATGCTTTCTTTAACATTTCATCCATATCTGCCACATATATCGTAAATAGCAGGGGGCAGCCCTGTCTCACTCCCTTTATCGTCTCAAACGATTCACCTTCTTTCTCTATCACCCTTCACTTTGTTTTTTTTTTTTCTTACGTATATCTTCTCAATCTTCCGTACCATCCGCTTATTCCTCCTCTCTCTCATACACTCAAACATTTTCTCTCCGTCTACCTCGTCATACAGCGTTAAATGTTACGAGAAACGTAGTAGGTAGTTACAAGCCGTTTTTTCAAAGTTCGGTCCTATTAAAAAAAGTTGTAGATGACCATTCCTTATGCCCCAAACTGTCCTCTACAAGATAGGACAGGTCTCATTTAGTTATACCTTTGAATCACTAATAAGAGTCATAGTTGCCGTCCGATTTTACTCCACTAATAGAGCGCGCCCACACTGAGGGTCTTGTGGTGGGAGTTATTCGCTAGCGTTTAACCATTTTTCGCCGGTCTCTGTTCATCATATAACGTGCGTTCAAAAAAATTTATGGTCAAGTAGCCTGGTGTAAACCACTTTTCTTGCAGGAAACAATTCTTTTTGGAAAGTTTCTCTGTTTTTTTAGTGCGACACGATGGTGTTTACTTTAAATCAACTATTTAATCCACATTAGAATCACGATCAAAGTGAGCTTATCTATCTGAAGGAAATGTCAAATCTAACTACGGACCCAGGTGCCGTAATCTGTTTCGAGGCTCAGTAGAATTAGAAACAGCTCTGCTATTATTGTATTAAGGTACACAAGTATTTACCAGCTTCAGTAGAAAGAATTTAAAGAAAGGAATTGTTTTTGTGTCTACAATCTACAGGTACTGAACTGTTGTTATTATTATTTCTTTTTGGGTTTTTCTTTCGGTGTTGGGAGCTGATAAATTGAGCCCAGTGGCTCTTATCTCTGTTTTATCTTCTCATGCGAGACCGTGATAGTTGAAAAAGTTCCTGATTACGACTGTATTCGTCTCGTACGTCGCATCAGAATTACAACCCTTAACGAAATGATCAGAGGGAATATTATAGTGTCTAGTTTGGCGTAAAATCTCAGTTAAACCTCCATAATACCCAATATATTAAGTCTTTAGTTTTCGAGTCTGCAATAATGCCAATTACAAATTCCCTTTGAACGTTAAGTACAGTAAACAAAAGCTCTCTGCAACGTTTTCAGCAGTAATTATTATTACTCCGTTAATCTCCATCGTGACTGGAAAAATGTTATGTTATGTGGCAAAAACTAAAAATGCACCGACGGTTGGTTTGTAAAAAATGCCTGCGGGACCTGGTAGATTAAAAAGAGAGCGAAGAAGCGGTATCTCAGCCCGTTATGATTATGAGTGTACGTGTTAAGGCGCTTATCCGATTTCCAATAGAGAATCTGTGGATAATGCCTTTGGACGGTTTCCAGACATGGTGCCGACTCAATAACGTCGCACAAAATGGTCCGTTTGTTGTGGTTTCTAGCAGTGGCGCCCTTGCCCGGGGGGCATATCTTCAGACTCTATCGATCACGATTATGGATGCAACCGGAACGAGGAGGACGAGATTTGGGACGCTCTCTGGAGACGGCTGACTCCCGACTTGGAGAGACGACCTCCGTCTTTCTTTTATATTTCATACCGGATGTCCTCGTGATGTCGTCCTTAATCTAGACTCAACCGTCAATTTGAATTACAACGGCCTGTCTACATTTTCTTCCCAGGTAAACTGCTCCGAAATGAAAACACTTAATTGTTTTCTGATATCTATTTGGAATCTTGACAAAAAGTACACAAATTGAGACCTGACGCAAAAACTAGGCCGGCTTGATTTGACCAACCAATCAAGAGTAAGTACTATCTCATCTTTTGTCTTCGATTGATTCATACGCATAATTATAGTTGCTATGCACAGTCGTTTTATTGGTTGCCTACCCCTCGATATTCTGAGATTATTGTACAGTAAACGTCTGTAAAGTTTGCCGAAATCGAAAAGTTGTTTTCTAGGTTAATAGAACCACATCGTTGACGTTTCTTTGACATTTCTGCGAAAAATTTGCTGAACAGTGGTGTTGCGTTTGGCAATAAAGCTTTAGGAATGTATCCTTCAAGTTCATTAAAAACTATGTTACTTCTTGTTCTTTAGAGATTTTCTAAATACCTAGTCCTCAATTTAAAACAGTCCATTTTCCACAGAATGATGTAATAATTTATCCTCACGGGTCTTGATTAAATCCTGCTATTGAATTACACCCAGCCTCGTGTACGGTTTAAACTATCAAACAATTTAGATATGTGCAGTGGTGTCTTTTTACAGACAAACAACCGTACATACTCATGTTTGTATAGTGATGTTGGGGTCGTATGATTGGCCGTTCAATTGCTTATAGTTCAATTGTCATACCACCCACCGGGTGTTTGGTTTCACAGACAATAGAGGGTTGATCGCTAAGCTCTCTTGGATCGTTGCCATGATGCTCATCTTTGTGTATGTGTGTCGGGGAACCGATTGTCTACATCCAGAGATATGTTATCTTGAACATCTCGGAATTGTTTGGAGACGTCGAGAGCGTCACTTCTAACCGAAACCCTTATCGCCGACCTAATTGCACTTTGCATTCGATCCCTCTACATTTTTTCTTTCCACCGGGCCGGTCCACGTTCGATTTGTCCTTTTCCACCCTTCGGCGCCGACTGCTGATGAATAAAGTGTCTCCGTTGTAATCTGTGATTCCGCACACGCCCCCAAAGAAATCGCCCTCTCGGTCCCGCCACCCTCTCGCTCCTTAATATCCTCCTTCCTGTCCTTTCTACACCCTTCTTACGTCGACGGCGGCGGCCTCGGGAGAATCGACGCCACAGCGACGACCCGTTATCGGTCGACGGGGACCCCCCCGTTTCAACTTATTTATCCATACAATCGTGATGAGGGAATAGATAATGTTCTACTTGCGGTAATTAAAGCCGGCAATTTCGTGCAAAAAGTCATTAGGGGCGCGGCTGCGGCTGAACCTGTTGGCACAACGGGGAGGGCTGATACAACGCTTCCACGTTACACTAAAAAACACGCTTCGCCCCTCCACCTCAAAAAGATTATAATGTTTGTTTTTGGCCCGTCATGATTGGGACAATTAAGGGCGATTGTGCATCAGTTGCGGCCGGACTAAATTACGACATTGAACGTCCGCTAACTAAATTATAATATCATAGCCACCGTCACGGAAGGGACAGACTCACGTCAGTCCTTTGCCGAATTCTCCACAAACGACGGAACGTGAGGAATCCGGTGGGACCGCCGAAGCGGGAAATGCGCACCCAAAATTCACAGAGGATGGACGCGTTGCTAAAATTTCTCCTAAGAATGTCTTTGACCCTTCGCCGCGAACCAAATCTGGTCCCAATTGAAACCCCAAATCGCACAAAAAATCAAATTTCACCAAATACAATACCGCTTGAGTATGCCTTATAATTAGTTCACACAATCTACACCAGATGTCTCACTCTTAAATGGAATCGCCAACAGACACATGCAGCAAGAGTTGCAGAAAGAGTCTTGCTGCATTGGTAAAACGTGGAGAACGCAGTTTTGCTGTATAAGAATGCAAGATAATACAGAGTGTTTCAAAATCGTTGCGAGAATAGTACGTCGAGCGGCCGTCAAAATAGCGCCCTTGTCGGCTCAACCAACACTTGACCATCTCCACTGTCTCCATTCCAATCACCCACGCTGGACGAAGACTCTTCTTTGCTCTGAACAGAAGCTACCAGACACTGAACAGCTTTGCTCCAGAACGCTCCCTAGTGGCGCCCAACGTGGGGCTCGAGACACTATAACCGCTACAAGTGGTGCCCAACGTGGGGCTCGAGTCACTCTATAACCACTACAAGTGGCGCCCAACGTGGGGTCCGATACACAAACCACCACAATCTTCATTATTCTCGAAGATATTGGTCTTTTTCAGAAAGTAAACTTGGCAAGATAGAACAAGGAACCCAGAACTGCAAGACTTGTACAAAATCGCGAACGGAAATAGAAAGAATTAATATGAAACACACGGAAAAAATTACAATGCAAAAGGCGACGGAAATTGGGAATCAATGAACAGGGCGATATTGACAGCACGTTCTTTTGACACTCACAATGGCATTGTACGTTGTAAGCAACGTTGATTTTAATTCATTTACGTTGAATAAATTTATAAAGGAGTCGCTGCAAATCCTTATAGTTTCGCTGAGACCTTATAGCTTCGAAATTAAATGCATTTTGGAAAAATATCACAGAAAAAAAATTGCGAACGGAGCGGTTTGTGTTGCTGCGTCCACCATATTCACCAGACCTCGCTCCAACAGATTTCTTTTCGTGCAGTTGCAAAATGAATGAATCTGTTGGTGGTTTGCAGGATGAAAATGTGTTAAAAAAAGTGAAATTCGTGAATTAGCTACTTGGTCTGCACGAGCGCTTTTTGTTTATTTGTTCCGGAGTGAGGCAATCAAATTAATTTGTTTCCGCGGACGCTCCACGGAATCAATTTGGGCCGGGGAGGGTGAATCGCACCGAAGAGGGGAACTAAATGGGCAATTGCTTTAAGTTACCTTCACACTACTTAGTCCGCAGACACTATATCTGTATTAAAGTTGTCGAGGGCGGGACGATCAGGCGGGGAGTTTGCACTTCCCAATTAAACATAAAATTTAAAAACAACCTCCCAGCGTTCTCACGTTACTAGGTTTAATCCAATTTAACACGCCACAATCAGCAGTAATCCTTTTTGTGAATCTGCACAATACTGGCGAGCACAAAGAGGCGACACGCGTGTCTGGAACCCTTCCCTCTTCGGACAAAGTGTTGGTCATTCGGCTGCTCCAAGTCGAAGAATGGACAGAAAAACTGATTATCGCGTTCTATTATGACCCACGCAGAGCCGGTCTGGTAATAAGGACCCCACAAAAACAGTGCGATGTCTAAGTGTTTAAACAGAAGAATTCGAAAGGGTAGGTCGGCGGCGGCGATTACAGCGCACTCCCCTCATTTTTAATTAAACTCCCCACTAAGAAAACATACTGGTGTTTTTTTGCCAATTAAGTTGGCACTTATTATTCCGGCGGAGCGACTGCAGCTGGTGTCTTTGCTTCGCCAGAAGAGGAACATTATCGGAACCATTCGAGTTCCTTACTAGAACTAATCAAAAATTAAATTCGCTTTTGGGAATGTATCGTTCCTGTCCGCTCAGATACCTTCATCCCTTCAGCCCCAGCTGGAAGAATTATATTAATATTATTCACAGAACGGGGGAGGTCGTCTCCCCCCGTCATAAATAAAGCCACGCGGCGCAGGTAGAACCCATCAGAATAAGCAGAAAGGCCAGGTAAATGCAGCACAAAACAATTAAGAAACAATCCCTGTAAGCCATTAGCGTCGGTTTTGCCGCCGCCGGATAAAAACGTCAACTTTTTTACCATTTTCCCCCGTCGCAGAAGATAATAACGGTACGGGACAATTTTTTGATGGCGCACCGTCAGAACACAGGTGTACTTCTCTCGCATCAATTTTCAGCGTAATTTAATGCGTCGTCTTACATATTTCAGATTTATGACTCTACATCGAGCTTACGCTGTCGCAAGCGACCGTAAAGCCCCTCGAGTAATTAGTCCGGGCCACGAGGAGGACATGTATTTATGAGGCAAGGAATGTCCTTCGCAAGAAAAAAATACACAACCGAATCATGATTACGACGCAAATTGCCATTACACCTGGTCTAGGTGTCCATTTCTGATCAGAAAGGCAAATGGAGTGGGTCACCCTCTCCAACTGTTGGTGTGATGTTACGATGTTTCTCCCGGTCATAAATCGCCCGTTTTGTGCGTCTGTTCGCCAAAGGATAATACTCATAACAGCAGTAATTACAGCTCTACCCAATCTACGTGTGCAATATGGGACCGCATCATGCGGGAGAGACGATGCGGGATTAAACCGGGTCCTTTTCTCGCTCCCTCGGGGGCAGAAACCGTGGCCGACCACTCTGTCCCCGAGCAAAGCACACCCTTTCACCATGTACTAATCATCGGAACGCACTTCCGATATCGTTGCCTCGAGATGCATTCCCTTTTTTCTCTCCCGCGTCCATCTTTCTCTCCAAAAAACCAACTCGTGCTGCATCCACATTGTTGGCATTAGTTTAGTTTGCAGAACGCCGCCAGGATTATTAACATGCCGCATAGTTTCCCGGAGGTGTGGAAAGAAAAATCGCGGGGACGAAAGAAAATCCGTCTCGGGGTTTTTCTTGCTGAAAGTTCGGTCAGGTCGAAGGATGCTCCCTTCCACCCCGCGCGCTTATTCCGCTCGGTTAGGTCCGTTTTGTCTAAGTGTTTAATCTGTCGTTTCCGTTGGAAATCTGGTTGCGTTTCATCCTCTTACACAGTTTGGGAAAAAAAGTTAAAGCAACCCCAGCCGTCTTTAAATACCATTGTGTTTTCTTGGCGTTTATAAAAGGGAGACAGATCGATGGGGATTACTCACTACTTATACTTTGATTCGTTGCTGCCTGTTTTTCTTCCCATTCAAGGACTTTTTTTGTCTTATTGGAGGAGGGATTTTAAATGTGAATTGTCACGGATTGGACAAACTCCACGGCTAAAGAAGCTTACTATATTTCATCATTTCATTTTCATAATTATTTTACTAAATCTGGCTTCACCACACGCTAAGATCCTGCGAATGCAAAGAGAACATAACGTGTAATGTGGCTTTTATGCACTCGGTGTTTGCATGTTTTGCGAATTCACATATCCTGTGATAAAACCAGGCTTCATCAGTAAAAACGGTTGCATCATCATTATGCGGCGTGTTTTAAAACCATTCACAAAACTGACGCCTTTGTGCCGGATCATCAGCTAACAGTCCTCGAACAGAAGTCATGCGGTGAAAATATAAATGTAAATCCTTTTTTAATATTGTGCGGCACCAAAAGTCTGTATTTTTCAATTGAAACTGCAAATTCCTTCGCTTTTAGAGGTAAACACACTGGTGAGTGACAAGTGACGCACAGGGATTTTAGCTTGCTGCGAACGATTTCAGCGTGATGCGAACGATTTTAGCGTGTCGCATGAAACTAATTGACTACCCGGGAATAGAATGCATGTGGTGCGTCTAAAGAAGTTTTCACTTGAAAAACTGAGTTCTTGTCCAGTAACTTTTTTGGACACACGATATTATTAGTATTTTCTGCTTTTCCTAAACAAGTGAGCGCTTATTTCAGCGGTACGAAATGAACGCCATCCCCCGAAAAATCAGAGCATCGCCTTTGCACCCCGTCGCCCCTGCAAAGGAGAGGGTGAGAGCACCGGTGATTTTTTCCGTAAGACCGTCGATTGTCCGCCGCGCCCTCGGCAATTCCGAGGGTCATCCCTTGTTGTGCCCACCCTTGAATAATTAATCCCCACCGGCCCCGGAGGTTATTGGTGGCGTTAAAAAATACGAAGACAAGATCAGAGAACAACATCGAGTTCGGAAGTTACGAGGAGAATCGATCGGGGAAGTACAAAAGCTTGGTCGTTGGAAATTTGTTGGAATTAATTTAAACGTCTCCGCACTTAATTCGGATTTATGTCGGGTCCGTGTCAATGTGGGCTCACCTTAACGATGGATTTAACGCCCGTCGAAGCCGTAAAAGTGCTGTATATGGGGTTGGAACAAAGATGTCGGGGAGACAACAACTGCGCCGAAAATAACGAAACGCTCGTTCGTCGGATGAATATTAGTAATAATTCACGTATTATCACTTAGTATTTAATTGAAATCCGTAATTCTCCCGTCATATGTAATGAATTTAATATGACTCGTTCGAAATGATTAGAGCAATATGTCGACGGACTGACAGGATTTCGATAACGACAGGAGCGTGCGCAACACACAAAAAAATGATTTAGGGTTCAAACAGGACATTAAAAAATCTATATTTCGCAGTGCACGTTCGGAAAGCGCATTTTCCGTTTTTCTTGTTTACCCAACAGCCATAATCACGATCAAGTGTGTCGTGACAAACAGTGGCGTCCCTCCGCCCCGTTCCTCCCATCATCTGTCTTAATTTGAACAATTAAAAAACAACGTCGTTCCCTTTCGGCGTAGTTAATATCAATTAATTTGAGAGAGCGAGCCGGTGAAAAAGAACAGTTTCATACAGCGGAAGTTCCTCGGAAAAATTCCTGTTTCATTTGTTTTCATCTAGGCAGCCGGTTAGAGTTTTAAATATTAAAAGTACGCCTCTGACAGGAATTACGGCAGTTCGCTAGTTCTTTAATAATGAAAAGATCTGCAAACAATAGAGAAATCGAGATCGCAGTGACAATATGACCCACGTCAGCGGCACCAAACAGTTTGGGTGTCGAAAGTGGGTGGGTGTCGTTTTTTGTCCTGGCTGCGATCCAATGGGTCCTCTTCGGCGATGTGTTTTCGCAGCGCGAAGAAACTGAATTAATTAGATCGTGCGGGTTGTAGGATTATGCTCGGCTATGATGTTGGCGGCGTATAATGATTTATCAAAATCCCGGCGAGCTATTCGAGGACGAAATAAATACCTCACGTCCCACGTTTCGCAGGCTTCGATATTAAACCGGTGTCAGAATATAAATCTAAATTCGCGTATAAACAAATGAAAACAGACCCCTACGAACCGCAAACAATCGGGTAATAAATCCCAACAAGTAATGCCAACCTACAAATTCAAAACGACATTCTCACGTCATCTGAACAAAAGACGCGAAACAATCGTACTTCATTATCCTCTCGTTTGAGGGGCGATGCTCTGCTCTTCTCTCTTTTGCTCCCGACGAACCGGTGGCGGCGAAAGCGACGGAAAAAATTTTCACCCACCGATATGGGTTATTTTTTTATATATATCTCGGCGGATGACAAAGGAGCAGTGCTCGACGTTTCGAGTAACTGGTATTTGAACATTAAGAAAATTAAAATATTTAAATGTCAACAAAGAAGCGGAAGATAGAGCGAGGAACACGAGAATTAAGAAGGGGCCCATGTCTTTGTAACAAGTTCAAGAGAATTAGGCTTAATATGAGAGCATGTATCAAAACATTCTTCAGGAGGTGGAAGAAAAAAGAGTAGAATTACAGCGAAGTACAAACTTGACTTGGCATTTTTTTCTAAATAGTTAAAAAGATGAGACAATTGTGTTACCAGTTCTGTAATTGGGCAAGAGATTGAGGAGAAGCACTGAGTAATGGCAAAGACATGAAGGAATGATTCATTGTTGTGCGACAAAACTGAGACAACATGAAGGATTTCTTGTTGTGTACGGAATCAGGAAAATATAGTGAGCTATGAAAAATAAAAATCGAGTCTTAGATCTGTTCGTACGTATTTAATTGTCTGGATAAAATTAAGGATGAATGCCAAGTACTCGTTACAAATACAGGGTGTTAGTAAATGGTTGGGAATAAATTTCAGGGTGAATTCCTTATGAAAAATGTGGCTTAAAACCTAAATAAAGTTTTTCGTTAAAATGAGTATTTCCTCAAAAAAAAAAAAAAAAAATGTAGTCCACTGTTGGAGAATTTCTCTAATTATGTAGTTCATTTGTTTGCCTAAAATCGCATTAGTTTTGAATTTTTTTTTTTTAAATTAAAGTTTCAACTTTAAATTTTTTCTTTAAACCATTATTTCGCAATATTTCAAAAAAAAATACGGATATGCCAGAATACGTTTATTTTTCTTTTTTTCTTATTTTGAGAAAACTACTCATTTTAACGAAAAACTTTATTTAGGTTTTAAGCCACATTTTTCATAAGGAATTCACCCCGAAATTTATTCCCAACCATTTACCAACACCCTGTATATTTTTTTACAAATACTGAGTTATTATAAACGTTTATCACATCGTAATTGGCTGTGAAATTTGTCACTTCCAAAGCATTGCGTAACTGAACTGTACTGTGGGTAAATTGATGTGATTACTTGGTTGCCTAAAAACCAGGGGCTTCACGACAATATATGTAATTTGAAATTAAAAAAACTTGTCACAATTTTGTCGGTTCAATTGATTAAAATTTTACTAAAAAATTATAAAAATAAGAACAAAAACAAACGTACGAGTATTGTTTTCAATGAAAAAATGTTCACTAAATTCTACATACTTGGCTACTTATTTTTAAAAATGTGTTTGACCAACATTGCAGCAGCAACTTCTTTTAACTTTCTTTAACTTGTTTCTGCAGTCTTTAAACTGTCATTGAAACATTTGGTCTCTAAAATAGAAAAATAAATTTGTGCTCTAGTCGTTCCTTTAATCCTCAAGAACTTCATCCTTCCCATCGATTTTCCTTTATTTACACTTCCAGCTCGAACAAATTTGTTGAGTTCATCTTTAACATTTCTTGGTTTAGAAAATTGGTACATCTTGTCAGGTGTTCCTTTTTGCCGGCAAAGACTGAACAACACTCATCATTGTTGAATATTCCATTTTAGTATAGGTAAAACATTACAATGAAAGTATCGTGTTTCAGGGAATAAACCATTTAGATTGTTGCTAAGGAAAGAGAATGTTTATGTCTAGGTGTACACAAAAAGTTTACTACTCGCTATACAGGGTGTTTTTGAAATGCGTGCAGAAATTTTAACCACGAGCTACATAACGAGCTTCATAAAACTCGGAAAAAATATCTAAAAAATTTTATGTCAAAAAATAAAATGACATTTATTTTTTGAGCTACAATTTTTTTTAATTGCTTTTAGTCTTCGACGTTGTCAAACAACCTAGTAGGTAAAATTTCGGCACATTTTAAAAATACACCCTGTCACCCTGTATATCATGTTTTATAAAATGTACGCCAATGCGAAGTAACCTATAGGAAATACGCTTTAAAACAAGGAAACCGCATTGGTGTACGTTTTATAAAATATGATATACAGGGTGTATTTTTAAAATGTGCCGAAATTTTACCTACGAGGTTGTTTGACAACGTAGACTAAAAGCAATTAAAAAAAATTTAATTGTCATTTTATTTTTTGACAGAATTTTTTAAATATTTTTTCCGAGTTCTACATGAAGCCAGTAGCTCGTGATTAAAATTTCTGCACGCATTTCAAAAACACCTTGTAAATATTAACTAATAATCTACACGAGATAGTTTTGAAATGGTATATTATGTTACTAGTTTAAAAAGAAGCATTTTATAGCACGCACAGGTTTAGGGCAAATAAAAAATCTCAGTTTTCAAATTTGGGGAATTTCATGGTGGTTGGTAACACAAATGTTACGGTTACCAACCTTGAAAAAATAAATTGTACTGGTTTATTACCGCACTCAAATCAGCTCTTAATGCACCTCTTTTGCACACACTGAGCAACACTTATCATTGTTGAATATACATACAAGCATTACTGGACACACCCGTGATTTTTGTTGTTAGTAATTTCTTGATAAGACAAGAAAAAGATAAATTTCGTGTCTTGCGTTGACCTTCCATGGCATCTAGCAGGCATTTTGTTCACAAAAAGAAGTGACGGATTTTGGTGAATGTGAATAAATAGTTATTTGTACAACTAGTTATAAAAATCATACTTTTTTCATGAATTTGCAGTTTGATTAACAGGGCGTAGCTCGAATTAATCAAGCAAATAAGTGAAAAAAAGAGACTTTCATAACGTGTTATACACACTATTTTTTTGTTATATTGAGAAATTTGGTCTAAAAGGATGTATATATATAAAAAAAAAAATAGGTATGCTTTGACAATCATCTCCAAGGAGATGGAATAAAATGATGCAGAAAAGTACTACTTTCACCACGATTTCTTCGTGTAAAAAAGTGCCACTTTCATTACGATTTGCAAAAAATAATAGTTAAGACCGATAAATCATCGATATTTTACAAACGTTTCTATAGAATGCAATAAAATGGTAGCATAGCAGTTTTGTCTTTAGAAATGGTTTCGTTTTAACAAAAAATAATCTTGGTTTACCAGAGATCTGGAAAAAGATACAAAGTGATCAAAAAGAAAACAAAGCAGAGCAGGCGATGCAAATTGTCGGTCATGTCGTAGCGGAATCCTTTGCAAATAAGCGTTCACTGCATGGGCGTAGACAATTTGGGGTCTCAAACGGTAATAAATCATACCTTTTGAATTTTAGACGTTGGAATTATAATTGTGCATTTTATCATTATTATCTGATAATGGAGAAAATTTATAAAATAAACGAGAGCAACATTTTACATTCGTAAGATCGGATCATTTTTATTTTTTATTGCCAAACGCGACGCCACTGGTGTGCAGATTTTTCGGTGAAATGTCAAAGAAACATCAGTTTTAAAGCAACGATGTTGATGTTAATCTTGCAAAAAGTTTTCGATTTCGGAAATTGATTAATTAATAATAGATTTTTCGAGAGGTAGGCAACCAATAAAACGACTGTATACGTATGTGTACGATTAAGCTAAGACAGACAAAAAATGAGGTAGCACACTGTACATTCTGGCATTTTTCTGTGCTGGAGAAAAGACTAATTTCAATCTTTTCAAACAAACACTTGCAAATAACGCATGCAATTTAGAGGAAGATTCTTGGAAGGTTCTATCTAGGAAAAAAGGCAAGATGAGATTGTCACTTATATGAGGATTATTAGAAAGCGAGACTGCAGAATGAAATTCTTCGTCTATTCCTGGAATTGCATTGCATTACAACTTGAATTAAAAGACAGGGATTTATAAAATTGAAGGTTTAAAAACCTTACATGCGAGACTATAAAGAGTTAGAAAGGTATGCTATAGCAGTACAGCACAATTGGTTTGCAATGATCGATTTTAAAAAGCAAGGTCAGATTTTATTTGGTACGTGGAATGCTTTAACGGCCATTAATATACATTTGAAAACCTTTGCACTCTGACATTTACCTGCGAGTATAACTTCAAATAAAAATAAAATTAGTAAATGTCCAAGTGATTCTGTCATCACATCAAGAATAGTCGAATTCGTGTGTTGATTTTACACGTACTAAAAGTCAACAATTTTTCAATTAGAAGAGCCTGACATTGTGAATAAATTTATTTATCCGGGAGATGGCTTTTATGTTACTGGGAAGTGCGTTGTACACTTTCAAAGCTCTGCGTTTTGCTCCTTTTTTATAATAAGTTGTCATGTGTGAGGGTATTCTTAGATCCTTGGCGTAACTCGTAACAATGTATTTCTCCGGCATCTGCCACAGTTCTTTTCCCAAAGAGAAGAATTCTTCTTAACAAACAACTGGAAAATGCAAAGCGATTGAGGCGGCATCATTTGTTACATTTTTAAATAAGGGCTGCATTTCTCTCTCTAGCTGGACTCGTGTCTTTTTTCGCTCATGAGATTGCCGCACTCGCCGGCGGCTCGTGCGATTTAAAAAAAGCTACTTTACACACTTGTTGCGCAATAGTAATTTATTATACCTTTACGTGAACTTTCACCTTTGCATACAGCAATAATTTTTGCGTAAAATTATCGATACAAAGCACAGATTTATTAATTGAGCAATAGGCTCGCACATTTCTCGTGAGACAAATATTACAAGCGCCGAAGGCACTTCAGAGAATATGTTTGTTAGGCAAACTGTTTAGAATTGCTAACACTTTATCTGGGTCAGCAGTAGATATAAAAAAGCAGCAGATTTGCTGATGAAGTCATCTTTGAAATAGTTTTTCGGTTAGGAAGGGTTGGCGACCTCAGATTCAGGTAATCAGAGAAGAAGTTTTGTCTGAACTAGGTACAGACAATAAAGGATAAAATAAATTAGCATTTCGTGATGTAAATGCATTTCGACGGAACAAAGAGGGCACTAGGAATTTTGTACAAGAGTAGAAAATGTAGTAAGCTCTTTACTAAAAGTGATTGAATAGAAGGTAGCCATTTCGTCCGACATCGTTCAACAATAATAAACATGTTAATTAAATTCAGAAGCGGGTCTAGTGTAGCTACTGGAAACAAGTTTAATTTTCTTGCATGTTAGGAGACTGACAACCCTCTCGTAATGATCCCGCGTTTATTAAAATCCGTAATAAACAAAGCGCACTTTCAATTAATTTAATTAAACCACGACCGGATCGGAGTTCTTTTTGCTCCCCGACAAGAACCGACCAAAACGCAATCAGCAAACATGTTATACTGCGAGGCGGGCTTCCCGCTTTATAGCCCATTTCGGAAATAGTAAACAAAGATATTTACTAAAATCTTAATTTAGTGGTGAGAGGGGCCGCAAAAATGACCGTAAACTCCGGAAATTGCAGTCGCAATTGATGGGGTGGGGGGCACGTTTACAATTAACGGTTAAGATCTCGTCTCGGTATTAGTTTGGGTGGTTGTTTGAATTGTACTGGATGTAATAGAATATTAGATTAATTAGCGTTTCCTTAATTAGCACTGTACACAAGGTAATATTTGCATTTCAGCGACGACGGCCGTCTCATTTCTAAACGCAAACTTGGCCCGACGAAAATTGCCTCCGAATAGGTTCAACAAACACAATAAATTTACCCAGGATTACGGCACTCACGTGACACGGAAATAATTTTTTTTTCGAATTCCTGACGAAAAAATGCAACTTTTACACCGACAGATCGATTAAACAATTTTTTGCGCAACCGTACGCGAAACGAGCACTTCGCGTACCTAAAACAGGCCGCGAAATCCAATTTCGCGGCCGTAACGAAATTAAAGTAAACGTCATTTTGCTTGTTCATTTTATAATAATTACAAATTTTCGGTTGCACAAATAATGTTGTGGACACCTTGGCCTGGAGATTGTCTTGCCTCGGCCGCAAGCGGCCTCGGCGATAATTTTTCTCTCGGTAAAAAAAATGCGAATCGAGGACGTACGTGCTTCATAATATCATATATTTTAGTTATGCCAAAGCTAACTAACTGGAATTTCTTTATTATGATGAAGTGATTATCAAAAAATTCTTTTAGTTCATCCAAAATGAGTGCAATGAGACGTCACTCCATCTTGCTGGAAATATCGCCTTTGCAAGCAATTCTCCACTTCCCTTATCTAAAGTATTATCCTTTTAATTTCGTTTTCTTGCAATGACGTGGATTATTATTACCTTCAAAGCAAATTGCTCCTGTTAGTCTTCTACCACTAATGGCTACTCATACACTAAGTTTCTCGGGGTGTAAAGAGGACTCCGGGTTTTCAGCACTCCATGTTTGCACGTTTTGTGAATTCACGCATCCTGTCTAATAAAACCACGCTTCATCAGTGAAAAAAGTTTCGGGGTGCATCATTATTTTGCAGCGTGTTTAAAAACCATTCACAAAACTGGAGCTTTTGTGGTGGATCACCCGAAAAGAAGTCATGCGGTGAAAATGTAAATGTAAATCCTTTTTTAATATTGTATAGGAAAAGATTCACTTGTTGAGATTAATGACGGCGGGAAATGTTTGCCTCATTTTTCGTAATTTCCTCAACTGGATCGACAACTTCTGGAGTATGTTTTGTTGGTCTACCGCTGTCTTTCTTTCTTGTTATGTTTAGTCTGTCGAAACAATTTCACAGTACGGTGTAAACAGTCCTCAAATTGTTTATAATCAACAATAACTTGTGGAGACTGAAGTTCTTGCAAACAATGCTGTACTGCATAGAATCACTCGTTGATGACCTTACGAACGTTGTATGACAATAACTTTTTATCAATAACGCTTTCTGCTCAGTTGAGTAAATCACGAAAAAATACTGTTTCTGTTGTTAAAAAGAACTTGTATTTACATCCATACAGTCATGTTATATACCTTCTTCTTATCAATAATGCATTTCATTATTTTATTTTTATCGGCAACTTTCAACGCCCACTAGGATCCCACATTATACAATAAATAACTATTACAGCTAAAGTCGAGTTCATTGCTATCCGTCTACTAAATAAAAAGTAAGGTTGGCAGAGTTACTTTCTAGTACTTTCTGCCTACAGGGTTGGCACCTTCAATCTTTGTTGTCACAGATATTCAACCAATTTTTACTGCTGCGAATTGCTACGCGTGGTGAAAATAACACCAAGAGACGTCTCAGAGAGGTTTTTTTAAAGACATACTGTAGTTAATGTTTGAAATGGCACCCATTTGTTCAAATTCGATTCCCAGGTAGAGAGGAAGACCAGATTGGCGTTTAATTGCCCCATAATGAAGACATGCAATAATTATTCGTGGATAAGGGCGTCGTGTGCTCAAGTTCGGGTAGGGCTAATAAACTAGACCGGGCGAAGATAATCCACGGTTTATAAGAGGCGGCGACTTACTCGAAACGAATGGATGTGTTCTGGAGACGGGGGCGGTTGTCCCGGAGGGATGTTAAGAATATTTCATGCAACCACTCACCTGAAACAAGACAAACACATTAGTTTACAGTCGGTTACACGTGAGGCATTAAGTATGTTAAACAGAGGCGGCGTTATTTCGAATAGCAATTAATTAATTAATTCCGACAGGCGGCAGACGTTTTCTTGCTAATTGATCGGAATTTGGGAATTGTTGGGGGTGGATTTCGGCGGTGTTTACCGCGCAGACCTGGACGTGGTAACTCGCATTAAGTAAAATAAAAATAGGTGTACGTGTCTGACCTATACGAAAGATCAGTCAAATACTTTCCCTCGAGGGAACGAAGTTCAGAAATTTAATATACGACCAAGTGCCGGGAATTTATAAAAAGTTGGCAAACTATGAGCGAAGTATAAAACGCTATTCTGTTATTGGGAACGGTTCACTCCGACGAAGAAAAAATTACTAAAGAGATTATTTCCCGATATTACGGATATTATTACTCCGCCAGTTCGACTTTTTTCGCTTTTGTTAACTTTCCGACAGGGGAAATTGATTTCTTTTCCTTGCATAAATGCATGCACGGACTACTCAGACTGTCTATTACGACTTCGCAATAAAAGAAAAACTTCACAAAAATGTCTCGGGAAGGTACATCTTCTACAAGAAAATCAAAACAGCAACGACTACACCTCGACAAAAACAGCTTGGCACATCGCTGATGGACGCTTCATCGAGTGTACCGTACTCACAACCTTAGTCATATCCTTGCCTTGCAGACACTCTCTCGTTTCTTCTTCTGCGCATTTTATGTGCCAAGCTGTTTTTGTCAAACTGTTTTTCTGAAACAATTGAACGCGATGGAAAACATTTAAACGGTGTGTCACACCGTCGAAGAATGGAGTCCGTGTGCGTGGTGGCGGCGACGAAGCGATCCATCAATTTGGGCAAAATAAAAGCTTATTGGGTCCTTTGAGCTCGAAAGCTAAATTAGAGGCGGTTTGTTTGTGTGTTTAAGCGATTTTTGCGAACCAACACTTTCGACTAGATTGATTGATTTATTGGTTATTTGCGGGATTTGATGTTTCCGATCAACGCATACTGCCGAACAAGAAGAGCCGCTAATTAAACCGTCCGACCGAATGGATAATATTAATTTGGAAAGCTCCCCCTTTCCTTTCACAATACACCACTTATCAACGTTCTCAAATAATAAATGTGACACAATTTATGAAATATCTCTGATAAAATAGCCGTTCATTGTTTTATATGATGGTCAGTGCACAGATATCGCTTGATTAATGACAATGCTGAACCGGAGTTTTCGACGAACCCTCGACAACGTTTTATTTGCGGTTGGGTTGGTGAACTACAAGACCGAGCTGCTCAACAACTGCAAGAACGCATTCTACGATCAGTCAAAACATTCTGCAACAAAAAAAATCACTTTACACGCTATCCCCACTTTTAAAACGCACGCGCTATAGCAACGCTAGGATTGTAAAACTCACTTTACACACTATCCCCAGTTTTAAAACGAACGCGCTATAGCAACGCTATAGCATTGAAGACTCGAGCGCAAGGTCAAGCTGTTAAAAAACATTCTGTCTCACCCTTTGCAGTATTCACCGAAGCGTCAGTGTTAAAGTTTGCTGTTTGCGCCTACCGCACCCCTAATGATAAGCCAGCTATTGTGTTCTCTCAATCTGTAAAGTAAACGTACTTATCGGACCGATTTAGTCGCAATTGAAGAAGTAGGGCACGTTTAGAGGGCGCTGGCTGACTATCGCAACGACGGAACGCAAGAGACGCTGCCACCGTCTCCGCCGCCACCATTTCATACCGACCGAAGTGAAGATGTTTGCAGAACAAATTGGTTAAATCGAGCGGGTTTGTAATCCGGATGCAAAGTAAAGGATTAGAGGATCCTTTTATTGACATCGTCGGTCGGTTCTCCCGTTCCTTTTCTGTTAGGCCGGAGAGGGGGTAATCTGCATGGTAGCGTTATTCCAACTTCTCTCCCTAGTTCAAAACCATCATATATACTTTATGTCACACGTACGGTGGTAAAAGCAAAAATAAACCCATGCCCATCGGTTTTGCTGTTATTACTTATTGAATAACGTAATGCACCTGTCGCGGTGAATATTTAAAAGAAAAGTTGCCGCCCCCGCGTCCGAAATTATCGCCTTTATTACTATTAAATGGGTAGGATCGTAACGGGAAGGAAATAAAAGAAACTCTTCGCGCCCGGTTTAAATTTTGAACATGGCGGGGACTTTTCGAGCAGATAGTTTACATTAGAGTGGGCCATGAAATTTTAATAACGTGCCCACATCTAGATGGCAGGGAAATGCGAGACTGGCGCAAAAAGCCCCAGGGACGGCGTATAAAGTAGTCCTTTTGCTACACACACGATGTATTGGACCAGACGAGAAGCAATATGAAAATTATTGCCGCGGAAACGTCATATATCATCATACACTCTGGGGTAATGTCATTTTTTATGATCGTTGCCATGAACACAACAATTTAAAATTTGCGAATCGGTCTAGAAACAGGCCTCACGTGTGCACGAAAGGGAAAAATATCGACCAGCAAAGGGATGGGAAAGGGAGAGTGCTTTAGGGAATTTTTTTGGCGACCTTCGACCAATCAGATGCGTGGGAAGGATTTAAATTTGAAACTATTATTATGGACACTTGTATAATGTATTACTGCACTGTATAAATTAGCATAATTGCGCAATCTATCACAGAGCTTCTGTTATTCTTATATCGATTCATTTCCATATTTATTAAGAAAATAAAAAAGTGACAAAAGAAGCCAGTGTGCGTATATCAGCATGGCAGTAAATTAAATGCCGAGTATTGTTTTTAAACGTTGGATACTTTTATTCAGTAAAAATGATAAACGTCCATTAAAAATAATCACGCTCAGTAGAAATAATAAATGTCAAGTAATACATGTTCAGTAAAAATTATAAATGATCAGTGGAAAAAATGATAAATGTACAGCATAAAAAAGATTGTTACATGGGAAAATAAACGTTTGGTAAAAATGATAAATGCTAGTGAGCATTTATTATTTTTGCTCTGCAAGCTGGAGCACAGAATTATACAGGGTGTCTCAGCTAAGACTTTCGAGCCTAATATCTCGGTTATTTGCCAACGGATTTTTATGAAATTTAAAATGCAGATATTTTAGACCGTGAAGGTTCAATTAGTAATAATAAAATTACTTCAAGTTAAAAAATGTAATTTTAACACATGTTTCCTTTATCGAAAATTATGCGCGATTATTATTAGATTGTTAAACATTAAAAAATAGGGGTCTACACAAACAATTAAGTAAATCACTTGACTGATTCAACGAAAAGACTAGATTTTGTCGTTAAAAATTTTATGTAAAATTTGAAAGTATTTGAGCAGTTACCTTTTGAAACAATTGATGATTAATTGCCAAGCAACATTTTGTACACTCTTTAAAGTCTGTCAAAATTGGGCGCGCTTTATTAGAAACGTCAAATTGTGAAAATTTATTGAAAATACTCTAAAAATAGACTACAGCGCCAGAAATTTCAATACATATTGTTGAAAACGAAAAAAAATTTTGCCTATGGAGAGTGTCGTAAGAACTTCAATGACACAGTTCGTTTTCTCGTGGAACACTATCCAAATGTAGGCTTTACAAAATGTAAGGTTAAGAGAGTCGTCAATTTATTTGAAGACACAGGAAGCTTACGTGGACTAAATTACCTTGCTAAAATATCCTGATCGTGTTTTAGTCCTTTATGGAAGAATTAAAGCACCCAGTATAATAAATTACGTCTAAATGTTGTCTTTAACTTTGTAAGTGTTTGTAAGGTTAGAAAGATAAACGTCAAATATGTCATCTGCGCTTCTGCGAAAAGGGATGACCAAAATTCTGCAAAATTGCGCGTTTGTTTCATACGCGTCTACTTTTTGCGCATTTGCAGCTACGTTTAACACAGTTTTTTGTTTTTTTTCTTGCAAACCAGACGTCTTTCAAAGACGAGTTTTTCCCTACAGCATTTTTTATTGACGATCAATTTTTTATGTAAATCTTAATTGATTCAACATTTTAAAAAGGCATGTAAAAATTACGTTTTTAAGACTTGGGTGATTGCATTAATGGGATTTTATTCTTCACCGTCTAAAATATCTGCATTTTAAATTTCACAAAAATCCGCTGGAAAATAACTGAGTTATTAAGCTCGAAAGTCTTAGCTGAGACACCCTGTATATTTATATTTTTTTCCGTTCACTCTGTATTGTACAAAATACAGGGTCATGATTGTAGTCGAAGCAAGCCATGACCGTATTATGGAATTTTTGCCGCTTCGCACAAACATGATTATAGTGTGGCGACATTTTTCATGTGAACTGTCAATAGTGTCAATGTGTATGTTCACTTATTCACATAATTTTGATCATTTTCATATGGAGCGGCAACCATAAATTTTACATTCAGTTCTTACGCCAACTTCGATTACAATCATTTATAATGACCGTGGATAATAATAAAACACTATTTTACACTTTTTTGCTGTGCTGAATGCAGTATGTATATCATTAATCATTTCTCCTTTGTTAATGTGCGAAAATTTGTACAAAACCTATTGATCATTTAGCATTTTTTATTGAACAAAATAGAGTTCATTACTAAAAGCTTTATTTGTATCTGATCAACGAACACCTAACTTCAAATACTGATCCGGAAAAATCACTTTTACTCAGACCGTGCATTTATTATTTTTACTGTGCGTATTATAATAAGCACGGTGCATTTATTATTTTTACCATGCATTTATAATTTTTACAATACAATCCTTTACTGGTCATTTTAAATAATTTACTCTCCAAAATGTACGTGTAAAAATTAATTAAAAATCACTGAATTATTTATTAGTACCCTATCCGGAAAATGCAAGATGAAAGGAGCAAATTCGAAGGTGGAGATTTGAATGGATGAAAGATCGGGGACTAGGAAGAGGACAAAGCAGACAGTTGAGGAGAAACGGTTTAAAACTAGGAAAATGATATGGGTTTAGGACAGGACAACAATCTAAAAACAGAAAAAAAGAGGCAGAGGAAGAAAAGATGCAGACGATGAACAGAAAGATGGAAAAGGGAAGTGACGAAGTGAACAGATAGGACAAGAGGAAATTAAGTTAAAATTGAATGGAAAGTGTCAGCAAATGTGTAGGAAAATTCGGAAAAGTGTGGTGACGAAAGAAATAAAGTTTTATGGTAATTTCAGAAGCGAAATAATGTTAAAAGGAACGACCGATCAAGCGGTAGAATGAATTAAAGACAGACATTTGAGATGATTGTTGCAGACGCAGTGGTCGAAAAAGTAGAACCTTAAAGTAGGTACTGTAGAGTAAAGATGGAAGCAAAAGTGAAAAGAGCAAAAGAGAAATGTTGCAGGAAGTGGAGACCAAAAAATGAGAATTGCAACGAGAATAAAATAGAAGAGAGTCGGGAAGGAAATGTGAAAGCACTAAGCAAAGAACAGAAAAAATAGGAACGCCGTTATTGTAAATAAGGGATAAACCAGGATGTGGAAAGAAGAATAAAAATAAATTTGGCGGACAGAATGTGAATTACTGAAGAGCGAAGAGAAATTAAATGAAGATGATGTACCTAAAAAACATATAAACAAATAAACCATACAGCGAAAGATGTCCCCAGGGACTCCGCATCTCGCGATTGGCCGTCCTCCTCTTTATTTGTGCAATAACGTAGGTTTATTTAAAACCGTTGTCATTTCATTTATCCGTCGGTATTTTTGTTCGGCACTTTCGCCATTTCTGGCCAATTTGAATTTCTATTTTATCGGAATCGGCGTCGGTCGAGCCCTTTCCGCCTCAACCACCGGAAACGGCGCTCGCTTCGACGGTGCACAGGGCCGTCGCGGCGTCACTTTTTAGTTTGCGGAACGCAATTTAACTGAGTGGCTTTCGAAAAACACCCTTGTCGGGACGTTGTAACGCATTTACAAGATTAAGACGACCTATTAAGATAATTATCGTTACATTTTATCCGGAATGTTTTTATCTGTCACGACACTCGGGAAATAAATTCGCCTCGGATGGAGGGAAGCGGCGAATTCTTAAACGATTCGACAAGATCAAACAGTGATACTTTTTGCTCCGCAGACTGTCGGGGCAGATAGGTGATTTTTTTGGCGTCGCGTGATCCATCCCTGAACCGGTCCTGCACATTTTCCACGTCGCGTTTTCCGGTCGCGGAACAACATGCAAAACCGTTAAATAATAAAAAGAAAAACTCCCCGAAGTGTTGCCTCATCCATATTCATGACGCCGACGGAATGTCAAGTTGAAGCTGCTGTCACATTTTTAACTAATACAAGATGGCGTTTATAGATTACTCCTGTCCGAACGAATTTGCGGACTGGGGACGCTTTATCTTTAACATTCACATTATTGTCATTTCAACTGAATTTATTGTCTTTCCTGTTTAATCCACTCCTGCACACAACCCTACAAATTAGTCATGGAAATGTATTACATTTTTATGTACAGGGTGATTTTGAAAGTTGTGCAGATATTTTAATCACGAGCTACTGGCTTCATGTAGAACTCGGAAAAAAATATTTAAAAAATTCTGTCAAAAAATAAAATGACATTTATTTTTTGAGCTACAATTTTTTTTAATTGCTTTTAGTCTTCTACGTTGTCAAACAACCTCGTAGGTAAAATTTCGGCACATTTTAAAAATACACCCTGTATATCATATTTTATAAACCGTACACCAATGCGATTTCCTTGTTTTAAAGCATATTTCCTATAGGTTACTTCGCATTGGCGTACATTTTATAAAACATGATATACAAGGACGTATTTTTAAAATGTGCCGAAATTTTACCTACGAGGTTTTATTTTTTGACATAGAATTTTTTAAATATTTTTTCCGAGTTCTACATGAAGCCAGTAGCTCGTGATTAAAATATCTGCACAACTTTCAAAATCACCCTGTACACAGGTGTTCTACGAGACAGTCTGTTTCGCTCCCCGATTGGTCGGACCCTAGGGGCGGTCCTACCGTTGGTACTAAAGATTACCCAATCGAATTGGACCTCGCGGTAGCAGTAGGAGAAAACCGTTCAATGGCCAGCTGGATCACCCGATCTCACTCCTCTGGATGTTTCTTGAGAGACGAATCCTAAATCTAGCTGATTTAATAAACACACTCTTCGAAGTTGTTCTCGAAAGAGTACAACTAATAAGCTTAGAAGACCTGAGGCTTCTTCGGGAATAAAAAAATTGAATATTTTTCACATTTTTCTTTGTTTGCTAAGATTTTTTTTGAAAAAAATTCTAAATCGTTTTTCATAGTCTGAGTTTTCTTTCTTAAGTACAAAGAAACGCCTAAAAATAATTAACGAGATGTTGCAAAAAATGCAATTAACGTCTCACATTCTGAGACTAACAATGCTCACAATCAAGAATTAGTTCTTGAAGGAAACAAAAGATTCGGGCCATAATCCACAATTTAATCCCACCAGCGGTAATAAAAATGCAACAATCTCGTTTCCATTTCCTGCGACGACAACTCTTCCACGAATCTGCATCTTAATCTTGCAGTCGTTATTTTTGGGTCGTAACGATCGCACCTGGGTCCTGATCTAATTGCAGCACAATTTTAATGACACGGAGCGTTTCCTGGCCGCAACCTCCTCCCTCGATAGTGGCGGTGTGCGCCACAGTGGCAAACAATTTCTTATCAGGATTTTGCCATATTTTTCTGACGTTGACGAATTACACGATTAGCACAAAAATTATTAACGCCACTTATCAAGGGATGTAATTTATTCAAGGTCACGTGCTCAGAATAAACATCACTCCCTGTTTTGTTCTGAACGCCACCTACACAGCACGATTCGGATTGCGGATCGCGACTAGTATTTTTGGGACGCGCTGTAGATTGAAATTCAGCTGTCGTTAATTTTAAGTCGCATAAATTGCACTCATCATTTACGGTGTCGAGAGGGAAGATAAAGAGCGATGCTGGATGTATAATATATAATTCTCGGTGCACCCGCCCATACCTCTTGCAAATTTATGTGGCGAAGACTCTATTATTATCATTATTATGGATGGCGCTCCCCTTTTAAAACATTCACGCGTTCCTCTCATAGTTGATCTATGTACTGATAGACTACTCTTTCTTGGGCAAAAACAATTACTTTGGGGAATAGTTAAATTAAGGGAAAAAATATCAAAACTTAGCAATACAATGAAAATTTGGAAGTGACGCACATGTGACTCGCTCGGCTAAACTGGAGTGAGCCTTTCACCTCGGAGCGTGTGACGTGACGCGTGACGATTGAAAACTAATTCACAACCCGGGAATAATAAATGTATGCGTTTTCACAGGTATTTGCAGCGGGAACTGGCCTTGTAAGTATTCTTTAATATCCGGTGGATCCTGTGGGCGTCGATTTTTTTATTTGAACCAGATAAACAATCTCCTTCCTTATATTACGTTCTTTATTGGGTTTACTATTGACAGGCAGCAGACAGAACAAGAATTTGTCTAAAGTGTGCAATTAGCGGAAATAATAATTTTTGTGTGGCGTCGCTTTTGGAAAGCTCCATAAATTCATAAACAACCAAAAGAAACGTATTTCTCTGGCTTCGGGTGGTCTCGTTAATGTTTAAAGTTCATCCCGTGAATATTTCCCGGTGAAAAATGGTTTCGTTTGTTCAGTTGTTTGTTGAAGTGAACCGAGCCGAAGAAAACCATAAATGCGATTTTTTTTATTTAATTAACTGAAATATCGAAGACAATGCCCCAGCTCTGTAATGAAAACATTCCGCATTGTGCGTAGCACCTTTTCTAAACAGAATATATTATCATAAGAAAATAAGTTGGTTTTTATTTTCCGTTCGAGAGCTTAGCTCGCAGCTAATTAACAAAAGATCAACATTTTATTTAAAAAGCTCGCCGTATGAAGTTTTACCAGTGCCAGCTTTAATTAAATACGAAATTAATGTTATCTTTCCGGGGGCTGAAGTTCTATTCTAGGTTCTGGTAAAAACAACGAAGTTTTCGCCCACTTTTGTACACATTATTACTTCTTCGACGACGCTTATTATTGGTATCACGACTTGAACTTGTCAAGTAATACAAATAGCGCCAATTTCACGAACGGAAAGTGAAATATTTCAAACGAAATTAGATAAAGTGAATTCCGAAAGGGGTGAACGCACCCTTTCTCCCTTGACTGACACGTCTCCGATTCTGACGTCAGCGCTTCGATATCACAATATTTGCAACGTTGTGGCGATGGAAGGATTAATGGATTATTCTTCGCCGAGAGGAAAAAAGCGTCTCGTTAAGAAGTTTCTTTTTTTTTATCATTCGGATAAAAAACTGAAGTCTAGCAAAAAGTTTCGATCAGATACCAAGTTCTGCAGCATTTAATTGAATAATTATAAGTTGCGCCGAGATAGAGCCAAGTTTGAGAAATGGGTGCATCGGAGGATAATTGCGTCGATTTTTACGAGAGCTTTTCAATAATAATAGTTTTACTTTTCTCGGCTGCATTTAACAGTCAAGGTTCATTTGGCATCTTTTCATGCTTCCGTGCCGTTAAACAAAAACTATCCGAGCTGAAAATTACCAGATTTGGCGATTACGTTCGAATTATTAACCACTTCTATGGCTTTATGCCGGCGACGATTCGGTTTAACACCCTCGACCCGTTTTAAACAAAGTTACGTTCAATTAAACTCCAATAAATCGAAAGAAATTGGATGTTTCGCCGAGATGAAGGCGGCTTATAGAGAAGGATTGGGGAACCGATAACATCGAGTGCAAATAAAACGGAAGTGTGCAAACAACAGCCAGACACGTGATCTATATTGAATGGCTGATAAGGCGACAAAACAAATTCTCGGTCACTCACACGAGCTTCACAAAGACAACACGTTTTCCACCTACTCCAACAACGATCACGCAACAAACGAACATTTCTACCAGAACTCAACAATACCCCTTTGATTTCTAAAATACCTGTTTTCAGTACAAGTGAGCAAAGTAGTGCTTTTAATCACGAGTACGGAAGTTGCGCGTCTGAGCCGAAGGCGAGGATTTTTCAATTGAAATCTAAACAACAGGTTACAAATTGAAATAAGTCAAAAATAAGACAAGCTTTAGTTGCTAACACATATTCAAAAAGTATTTTTAGAAACTTTCAGTACAATATATTGGGCCCCCTCTATACACAAACTCTCAAAATATTCACTTTGCTCACTATTATTTCCTCACTAGTGATTCAATTACCATCTTTGCTAACTATCTTCAGTGAGCAAAAACCACTAAAATCCAATGATCATGGAAAAAAATATTTTCCAAACGACCACAAATCCCCCCCCCCCCCTACTAAGTCACCCAGCTTAATGAACTTGGATTCTTCTCTGAACATACTTTTTGGGTACAAAACAATCAATTACTTTTGCTCACATTACTTTTTCCGAAAAAAAAAAAAACAAATCAAGAGTGCTACCTCATATTTTGTTTTATCGAAACGTTAGTCTTGGTTTGAGTCGTACGCATAAATACATTTGCTATGTACAGTAGTTTTATTGGTTGCCTATTCACTCCATTTCGAAAGTAACATTCTAATAAAAATGCTTTCCCTTCAATGGTAAAACCCATTTTACCACTTATTCTGGGATAATTGTTTCTTGCAATTACAGTAAACTTCTGTAAATTTTGTTGAATTCAAGAAGTTGTTTTCCCATTCTTACGAATGTAAAATGTTGCTCTTGTTTGAAAATATTTGTAGGTCCAAAAAGATAGAAATGTGAAATGAAACTTTATTTGGACCAAGCATATATTTGGAAGTCATTTGAACTGTGCTAGTTACTTCTGTAAACAAAACGAATACTATAAAGAAATAGCTTATAATGAGTTCTCAAATATTGCAGCACTGTACGAGCCATTTTCACAGTATCTTTACCGTGTGGCTAACTTATCAAGTGCGTTACTCGATATTGATAGTAATATAGCAGCATCGTTCAATTCAGCAGTAAATAAATTTCGAAGCAGAAAACGAATTAATGTTTCATTGAAAAGCTCATATGAAGACAGGTGTCATGGTGCTGTTGTAAATTATAACACAAAAGGATTGTTTGTTTTGAATACATTAACCAAATTAACCGGTGGGAATTTACACAAAAATTACAAACGTGATTTCCTAAGCCATATTTTACCATATAACACAGAACTATTATCAAGGAGGAGGAACTTTATTACGTAGACAACTTTTAGTCAGATTTGGTATACATTGAATTTATTCTTTTAACTTTCGTCAAATCAAAATCGAAATGGTATTTTTGGGGATTTTTCAATACTTCAAACAGTCACGGCTCCTTTAAGAGGGAGTTAATTCTCCGCAAGAGACTGCACCGATGGACACTGGCGGTAGCTTCCCCCGACCGCGAAGTCCCAAGGAACGAATAATGAATTAAGGCGCTTTACAGTGATTTTAAAATTAGAGAAATAAGTTGCCTTGTCATCGTAAAACACCTGGTCACGAAAATAACTGCTCGAGGTACTGAATCTACCTCCAGTTACTTTGGAGTTTTTAGAGACGAGGCACAAAATAAATTGGAGTATTTTTGAAGACAATCAGAATTTAAAAAACATCTCTGTACCTCGATGAAGGGAATTTCTACATCTTTAGCATCTTTACTAATAAATTTTGAATAGCTCGTCGATCTCGAGAGGGACCAAACATTTCAGAAAATTCTATTTATTCAGTCGACATTCAGTTAAAAATGAATGCATCATTTCGTTAATATATATTTTTGAATGCGTACAGACTCCAGATTGCATTTACGCCAGCAACCCTAAACAGAAACACAGGAAATGCATTAATTTTGAGTTGCTTTATAATGGCGACTGGGGACGATGGAAGCGCCAACAGGTAATTAACACACTGCAGTCAGCATACGTGCACTGTTGACAAAAAGAGTAATAAAGTCACCACTTAATGCTGTTTTACATCCCGACGGTTCCACTTTGCTCGCGAAAAAGTTTACCGACTCGATTGCTAGATAGGTAAGTCCGGAAGAACGGAGAGAAATTGAAAAAAAAATTTTTTTGTTCAAACGTATTTCTCTTAAAAATCTTATAGGAAAGAAATCCTTCAAATGAGTATTGTACTTTACGTGCGATGTTCTTGTAGAATCTGCGTGCGTCTAAATTTGTTCACTTAATTTTCCTGGCTTCTCCCTCATGTTTCTGTTGCTCGGAAATAAGCGCGAGGCGCAGACGACGTCTGCGACTCGTGCTTATAGATATTACACCTGAGAATCGCACGGAAAAGTATCTCTGCATAAAGATTGTACTGTATGAAAAGATGATAAATTATGAACCGGCAATAATGGTATTTTGTTCCATTTAAATCACATATCATGTTTTATAAAACAGAAACCCTCATTCCGCTTTTGTGACATTTATTAGAATATGATGCTCGCTCCCATGGGTCATTATTAATCTAAAGCCCATTAGATTTTTGTTAGTTATTAACGAAACTGAGATGAGAGTTAAAATCCGTCGACTCCTTACTTTTGTTTTGTTGCGTTATTTATTTAGAATACTTTAGATTCTCTCGAGAAATCACAAATAAAAGTATAAAATATGCAATGGAGCAATGGAGTTTTTTCGCAGTTGATGCTGACATTTAAACGAATAAATCATGCACACGAAATCTAATAAATTGTAGACGAGACTTTGACGGTTCAGGATTTGAATCGCACCGAAGAATAAAAAAGCTCTCTTTCTCCATCGGCATGCGTCAACTTCGTCCTCCTCCTCGGTGTGTTTTCATTTAATTTTATTTAGCTTAAATATTTAAGCGAATTCTCTTTCGAGAAATTAACGAGAAAATTAATTTACTTTCTTGTTCTTAATAAGAGCGTCGTCGCTGACGTTCCGACCCGGATCGATAATAATAATCTTTTTTACTTATTAGCTAATCGGTGGAGTGTGCACACGTGTATTTCCTTTTATTAAAATAGGAGCGTTCCAAATTAATCCGACTTTACAGTATACGTAAAATTTTAAAAGGTTTTCAATCCTACTTAAGACCAAAAAGCCAGGAAACCCTTGAGATCATGGTATAGTCACGTACTGAGTTTTCTCTTCGGCTAATAAAATAAATTTCCGGATTTTCTCGGATGCACACTCGACGATTCCTCCTCTAAAATTTAATTTGCTAGTTTAGTCAACGTTCGGAAATAGTGAAAGGTCGCCGACCTGCACCACCCCAAAATACAGGAGAGAAGCGAAGAAACACGTCAGGAAGTAATCAAAATTAAAACTCTGACACAATTTGATTTTTGTGCGCGAAACGGGCACTTCGCGTACCTAAAACAGGCCGCGAAATCCAATTTCGCGGCTTTTAACGATTACCGTTAAAATAAAAAAATGTTGTGTACACCTTGGCCGCGAAATCATTTACGTCCTCGAGATTGTCTTGCCTCGGCCGCAAGCGGCCTCGGCGACAAATTTTCTCCCGGTACGTTAAAGATTGATTTCGCGGCCTTGATATTCAAATACCTATTTCAGAATATCTCAAAAATCTTCGTTCGTCCAGTTGAAGCAGGTTTTTGTTGGTTTTTTAATTCAGGAGTGGAGAATTTTCTTGGGGAGGGCTAATGGTGACGGTCCGAATCGCTCAGTCGCATAATTAACCCTTCAAAGGAACCTTTGGAAGTAGGTATTTACCCTAGCGAAAAAATACCGTAGTACACCTAATAAAATTCGTTTCTCAATTGAATTTAAAATCTAATTTCCACTCCGTAGGTGTTCCCATGCTTTATTCAGTCCGCAACCGGGCCGGCTGAAAAGTTGCCGCACGTCGCCCTTTCCTTACCCTCAGCCTCCCTTATCGATCTCCGTCCTAGAGCACGAAGGGAAAACAAGTTAAAAAAATCCAAATGGACGGCCGTTTGTGTGCCTTAGTGTGCGACATAATGAGAATAAAAGGCAGAATAAACAGGATTTCTACAACAATCCCGCGCTAAGACTACACCTTTACGGTAGTCCATCGAATTCAATAATGCAGAGTAAATGTGCGGAATGTCCGCTTCCTGCCACGCCACTCAAGACCAAATAAAATCAACCAGTCGAGAGCATCTTCGACATGACTGCAATTTCCAGGACGATCATAAAGTGAGCGAGTTGCGATGCACCACGAGTCGGAATTGCTTGCACTTAATTTCTGTGGATTATTTCAGCAAAACGTTCTGAGACGATTGTTATTCAGAAATTTTCGTTTCGTCATTTGTTTGCAAGTGAGCGATCAGGGCGCTTGTTAGATAAAATCGAAGACGTGATGTCAGCACGGTGGCGAAAGCGACGAAAAAGGAAAACAACGGCGAGGGAAATCTAATGAATCTCACGGAAAATCTCAATTATAACAACATCGAGAAAAATGTTGCTACAATTCGCATTAACCCGTCGCGCTGTCACAATACCATTTCGGGTCTAATTCGATCGGCGTCCCGATAAATCAGGCTCGCCTCACCGATGAAATATTATATTGTTTATGTCAGTTTTGGGGGAATGACAGGATCACCATTAGCCGGGTGCAGCGGAGGGCGCCACTGGATGTCCGAACCGACGCAGTCATTACTGCCGTTTAAAATATCAACAAAACTAAGCTGACGCAATTATTTCTATTTTAACAATGTGTTCGAAACACCAAAACCGATCTCTTTTAATGAACACGTCAGTGAGTCAATTAAAATGTCCAATACCGACCGGTAAATAAATTCATTAACAGCTTTGTCCTATCCTAGGACGAGGGAGGTCCTAGTGTTGACATCGACGATCAAAAACGTTTCATGTAGAATACAAGGTGAATACAAAGTTGTTTTCTAGGTTAACAACAGCACTTCGTTGACGTTTCTTTGACACTTAGCGTCGACATGATCGATAATTTGCAACGCCTGTTATGATTTGTTTTCTTTTTGATCGCTTTGTACTTCGCCAGTGGAAGACGACAAGCTCATTCCAAGATTTTCCAAACGTCAAAACTTGACTGGCAGAAAAATTAACACTACAGTTGTTTGCTTGATGTGAAATATAGTCCAGAAAGAGATTTTGTGGTTTGTTAATTGTATTGTTTAGTGTGAAATTACAGATTTCAGACGTAATTTCTTCAGCGAATGAGAAGTGGTGCGAATTAAATACTTCTTTAGCAAAAAACAGTTCTTTCTAGAACTAACCAACAAATTTGATTAAAGTGGGGTTATGTATCCGGCGGAAATGTCAAATCAAATGAACTTTAAAAAAAAGACTACCTGCTTTTGTAAAACAGAGAGCGGGAAAGATTGAAGACAAAACAGATGGAAGGGAAGAGTGCAGGATACTACCGGAATGCTGAAGAGAAAAGATAAAACAGGGAGAAGACGGAGAGAAATACTATCAAAGAAACGGGTATGCCAGTGAAGAAGTGGAAAGATTAAGAGCAAAAGGAAGATGGATGAATGTAGAGCCGAGTGAAAGGGACAAAGGCACAGACAAGCAAGAAAGAAGGGAAAGAATCAAAGAATCAAGTAACAACAGGAAGTAGGAAAAGTGTATGACAGAGGAGATTCCAGAGCACCTGGGGAGAGATGGAAGAAGAGGAAAGAAGGTGCAAAATGTGCTATGAGGAAAGAGGGACAATCGAGGACATGTGGAATGGATGTAGCGAAATGAGAGAGAGGGAGAGAAAGGAACGGGGAGAAACACTGAATGAAGACGTAGGGGAGATAATATGGATGAAAGAGATATGAAAGAGGAAGGAATGGATAGAAAAAGAAAGGAGTGGGGGATAAGAAGAAAAAAATGTTAATTTTTGGAATTGTAGATATTCTTATATTTCTAATCAGGAATCCGAAAGTCCGGAGGGCAAATAAAGCATTTATATAGTATTTTGAGCAAAAGGCAATCTTTATTAATTATTGACGTTAAATATATGATTAATTCCTGATATCATCGTTTCTATCGGGCCTTCAAATAAATATATATTTAGAGTAGGCGTAGGCGACATTCTAATGTAACACAGTGTAAAGTAATTTTTGTAGGTACCCAATTATTCTCCAGAGTTACACAGGTTACATAGTAAGCTTTTTCCCAATTTCATATTGTCATATTCTGTGGAGGGGGAATAGGGAGAATGCAGTACAAAAATTAAAAATATTTTCTAACCTAATTTTATTTCGTTAAAATGTCAGACGTTTCTTGTGTCATTTTCTACGCTGGAAAAATGTTGCAAACAATTGAATTTCCATAGGTTGCCCTAAATATCAATTGATTTGAAGGCCCGTTATATCTTTCACTTCTTGTAGGTACATCCTTTTACTCTTTTCGTTGTTCCATATATGACGATTGACACAGCAATAATATTATTGGATTTTTACTCACTAGTTGATGCGACTCACTTGTACATTGCCAGTCAAATCCCGCACGAATCGATCTAAGACGCGACGTTTATTTTTAATGGTTGCCTAGTGCACTAAATGACTTTGATCGTAATTACGGTGTGCGATTGGTTGAGGATGTATCGGTAGAAATTTGTGTGTACGGTGTAGATATGATAATGCGTCAGATGTTTCCCGATTGGACGATCTGAAATTCCATTTTCAGCATTGTAAGTAAGCAATGCATATGCAGGAGACGTGCCAAGTCGGCAAGTGATCCAGAGTCACTTCGACTAAGAAACCCGCCCCTTCCTGATTAAGTCTAATATTGTAATTAAGAGTCGAACCACCAAAGCACGCCATATCTGGCACGGCAACGACAATCTCCCTTATATCTGATGTTGTTACCTTGATGAAATTATTTACTCTCTCGTAGTCTCTTCTTCGACATGGCACGTAAAACCCACCTTACAAAATTTCACTCCATACCAGAATCGAATACGAAACATCTTCTCTTCTAACAAGCAAAAACTCCACAACTTATAATTGAAGTTATGCGAGATTTTTTTTAAAAGACGTGTTAACTTTTGTGCCTCCTCTTGTGGTGTTACAGAACCGATCGCCTCGTCTTCGGAAACCTTCCCTCCCAGTCTATAAGTCTAAGTGAAACTCTAATAAATTTTGTAGATTATGGCCAGCTTCGTACATTCTATATAACGGGCGCGGGTGAAAAATTTCCCTTTTTTATTGCAAACATAAAAAGTGTAGAGGTGACACTCGCTGATAAAAAATTGCGAGCGCCAGTCCTCCATCTTGCGCATGATCCCTCCTCAGGAAAATCGACAGGTGTGAATCTATGAGCGGCCGAATAAGATAAAAGGGCTAAATGATGTGGGATTATTATGCCGCAAACACCTGGTCATTCCCCGTCAATTAAGCCCCGTCACGCGCCCCTCGGATACAGAAATAATTTGTCACCGGCGGCGGCGTACGCCGAATTAATAGATAATAATCGTGTCCACGTCCGGATTATCAAAGATTCACAAACACTCGTCCTTTTTGGCCGTCCTGTTAACAAAATAAATAAGTTTGCACCGATCTGACATACCTTGTGTCAAAGTAAGAAAGTTAATGTGTTGCCTCCGATGTATAATTTATTCAACAACAGTGACAGCCACTTTTTGAAGTCGCAGCCAACTTTTCGGATGAATTATTTAGTTACTATTCGGAAGTTTTTGTAAAAACATCAGTCAGTGAAACTCCTACATGGACCCGGCACAATAAACTTTAAATTGAAAAATAAATGGCCACGGAAACGCATGACTACACGGAGCCGGGTCGCCACATCCGCAAGACTAAAATTTTCAAAAATAACGAGCGTTCA
This sequence comes from Tenebrio molitor, assembly GCF_963966145.1. Classification (NCBI taxonomy): domain Eukaryota; kingdom Metazoa; phylum Arthropoda; class Insecta; order Coleoptera; family Tenebrionidae; genus Tenebrio; species Tenebrio molitor. The sequence goes on from NC_091049.1 coordinate 3,476,514, forward strand.
AAAAGTTAGCGAGCCCCAACTGTCAAATTCTAAATTACAAACCAATTATTATACTTTTTGTGGTTTTCCAGGATGGTTTTGATAATTACAAATTATTTCAAGTAACTGTAGATCGATGTGTCAAAGTGTTTCGTGAAACAGGAAATGGAGGAAGAAAGAGTGGCTCCTCCAGAAACTGTTCCAATAGTTAGGGATACAATAGAAAATGAACGGAAGGCTTCAATTTGTCATTTGTGACACAAATGGAGATACCTTGGGGTTTTGTGTCGTGCAATATTACACAAGGATTTGCATCCTTATCCTTATCAAGTAACTGCAGTTCGTGAGCTTCTCCCCGCTGATCTACAATGTTTACAGTTCTGTCAATGCTTCTTAAACATTTTACATAACAATGACAATGTTCTGCAATATTTTTTTACGCACACTTAGTTTTACGTACTCAGAAGCGGACGAAAAGTAACTCTTTTTCGGACGTGCTTTTTCGGAAACTGACCGTGGCTGTTGGTTTGTTTAGTAAGTTAGCAACGACAAAACCCATAATTGTCCTGTCACCATAAGTTATGCACATAAGTAATTAGTAAATCTCTCGTTTTGTTGGCAAACACTATAAAAAAATTGTTAAATGTATTAATAAATTTGTAATTTTTGCAATGATGTCTTTTGCGTTGTAGTTCGAAAGGTCGCCTAAAGAATTTAATGTAAAAAGTGCCTTTTGTTCTCGCCTGTTTTCAAGCCTCGGCCAGAAAACTAAGACTCGGACGAAAAAGATGCACTTTTTGGCCTTGATACACAAATGATTTTTATTTTTCCAAATCTCTACAACTCTTTTCGGGGGCGCTTTCGGCTCCTTCGCCCAACATTTCTCGTTTTGAACCCTTTCAATTGGACCAATTTGACGCAGAACGCGATACCTCACTTCTATTGGTTTGTCAATTTTTATTTGCTACATTTTTGGAGGAAGAGGTCGAGATTGGGCGGCACTGATGAAGTCAAGCAACCCGAACAAGCCATAACTCGGGTACCTACCCCATATAATAATTTTATAGTGTGTAAGTTTGGCCCCCGCAAAATGTCGGTTGTTTTAGTAGTTGCGTATTAATTATTATACATCCTTTTGACCCTGTACAGGACCCGCCGCGACTCCCCTCTCGTAATTAGCATCTGTTATAAGCAAATTCCATTCCAAGTAATAAGATTCGGCTGGTACTAACGTGTGTGTAACTTTGTAAGCTCTCCGGATTCTCCGGAGTCGTTTAACATCACAAGGCGCAATGTTAGAAATTCGCAATAAAAAGCGACACGTTTCGAAAATTCGTCTTAGTTCTTGGGCGTAATGATCGCGACCAAAACTTTCGCGTTGATTTCGTTTTGGCTTCGTCACTTCGTTTATCAAGTTGGAGCTTTTGTTGGTGTGGTTGACGAGACACCTTGCTCGAGGACTAATGAGGCATAGGATTTCCAATATTTGTCAAACAAAATCGACACAAAACGGGTTTACCTCGACACATTTGTGCTCGAGATGTTTGTTAAAAAAATTACAAGAAGTTTCGTCGGGGCGAACCTGATATCGGAGGTTCTTGTTGTGGGCTCTTCGTCTCTGGCGTTTTTGACGATTTATGGAGCCCCGGCGATAAATTCTCGCAATTATTACGGTCTAGTTTTGTTTTAATTAATTGCCTATGATGTAGGCCGATTAATAAAACAATTCCAAGGTCGGTGGGGATTTTTCGCGCAACCGCCCCGCAATTGGCTCAAAGCTAATGACGTCATTAGGGTGAATTACAGAGCCGGCTTAAAATCGTCCAGATTTGTTACAATTAAGGAACAGGTTAATAGTTAATTAAGGATTTTAATTAGTAATTTAGCGTCGAGCTCTTGCTCGAGTATTAACAAACAATTTGTATGTGGGTTAATTTCTCTCGATTTTTTCTCTTCGGCGACCGCTCCAATTAAACGCCGCCGGATTAATCCGGCGAAATTAAGTTAGGAATGCGTGATTTATTATCGAAACAAATGTCGGACGTCAAAACAAAAGAATCGAAAGCTCCGAAGTGGGGCGGGAGAGGCGAAAGTCGTGCTTTCTTCCCTCCCGAAAAAAAAACTGGTAATTAAGGCTTTAAAACGCAGACTAAACGTAATAAATTTTACACGGTCTGAAGCCAAGACAAGAGGAATCATGAATAAACATTCTTTTGTACACAGATGCGACGAGCAAACGGAGGCGGCTGCCGCCGAACAAAAGGGGCCAATAAAAATACCACGTCACTAACATCAAAACACCCGATAAATTCAGATCTATTATTGCTGATGAAGGATTCTCAACAGATTTAGGCCAACTTTAGAAAAATACAGAAAGACCAAATCAAAACGTTCTCTTGATAATTTGCAATGCTTCACTTGAAGTAATGAAATAAAAAAAATTCTTAATGAAATCCAGGATACTGCATTTTTTCATCGTTTCGAAAACACTTTGTTGTTTTACTTGTCTCAAGCCATTAAACCTTTCACAACAAACCGAGTCCTTAGGGATCCCAGGTGTCACTTTTTTTAAATATTTTTTTAACGCGGAAACAGATCTGCTATCTTCATTACAGATTCATCCAATAATATCGCGCCCGTTTTTAAACAATTAAGTTTAATAATTCATGCAACATAAAGTTTTTTCCACGAATGGGAAATTTACCACACGAGCCGCAGTCGAGTGCGGCAATCCCATGAGTTCCATACAATATTCTTTATGACCGGCTGCAATTAGAAAAACAAGCTACATTAAAACACGCTACGACACTTTATTTAACACTTTTCACTTTTCTAACAATAAACTGATGTTTTACGCACAAAAAATTGCATAATTGTTTTTTTTTTCCACTTAGCAGTTTGTGTTACAAAATGACACCTTTATCATTTCAAGAAACTATGGTCATTGTTCACTTTAACTACGATGGTAATTGTTCACTTTAACTACTTCTGGAATTTTCGCGTTTTTTCTGGCTAGACAGCCTCCTAGATCGTTTCCCACCATTCAAACCTTGTGCAAATGAATTTTCCTTACCCTTTAGTTATACTAAGACATTCACGCGACCTTGAAACACAACAAGAGAGGGAAAAAAGGCATTTGCACAAGGTTTGAATGGTGGAAAACGATCTAGGAGGACGCCCTGAGGCTGTCTAGCCAGAAAAAACGCGAAAATTCCAGAAGTAGTTAAAGTGAACAATTACCGAAACCATAAAAAGGCATCCATGATGTTTTATCGAAGATGTGACACATCGATTGGAGGAAATCCAAAGAAATCTTTGAATGAAATGACCGAAGGCTACGTCCAACAGAATGTCGCAACGGCTCACACGGCTAACCAAACAATTGATTATCCGACAAATTTTGTGGTGCAGAAATTTATGACCTCCAGGTCACACAATTTTACTTAGATTTCTTTATCCGGACATTTAAAAAACACCATCCAGTGGACGCTTTGGAAGAGTTGCAAGCCGGATTCCTCACGAATGTAAACAGATAACGCCACAAGTCTCACAACATGTTTTCGATAACACAAGGAGTAGAGTGCCACTCTCAACAATTCCTTTAACCCTTGAATTAACATTTTACTTTGTACGCTTGAAACAAACGTCCATTTTCCATTCCACATCTCCAGCAAATCAGTCTGGAATGTGACACATATGCAACCGGTCTTACAAACATGCTGCGATAAATAGAGCTACACTGTGAGCAAGATGGACAGTTTTAAGAAGCGTCCTCTAAATTCTTCCAAGCAAGGTTCTGCACGCACGATAATTCCATTTTCTACTTTGAAAACTTCATTTTGTACTGTTGAGGTTTAAACACACGGTTAAAATTTTCTTCTGCTGCGTTAAAAATTCAAAGGCGACTTTGATGTGAAATTTTATTAGACTGCATAATGCATCCTATTCAGCTTGTTATTGATCGCATCAAAGGTAGTAAAAAAACAAAAGTGTGTAGTTAAAAACGGAATTATTGTGGGGCCCCGCTTGGTATAGAGCGTTGTAAAAAATATCCGTCTGGGCTAAGACCTAAAATTTGGAAAGCTCGCTTTGTACATACGCCCCCGATTTTTCTCAATTGAATTGCAAAAAAATCTCTTTCAACGCGGGCGTTTTTTAACGCGCACTGAATACTCCACTTAAAATGATACGCAACGTTCATATCAAAATACGTAATCTCCTCAAATCCCCCTACAACTCTTATGGACGTTGAATTTCAAAGGATTCCGGCTTTAAACACATTTGCGTATTTATTTTCATTGTGTGCCGTCATCCTGCGAGATTTCAGGCGAAGTGTCCGTTGTATCCTTGAGGTTTTTAATTGGATGTAGACCCGGCCTAATCCCAGTCGATATTCTCAGATGTTCCAGCAATGAAACCGTACGATCGGAAAAGATTAAACGCTCGAACATCCGACTCTTTAGTCTGTTTGTTTTCGATAAGATGAATTGAATCAGTGAATTCTCTAAAGCCGGCATTGCGACTTTATCCGGTTTTTAATCTTCGTATTTATTTGACATTTATTACGGATTTATGGCAGCGTTGTTATTTCGCTCGGACGGCACTGATCATATCGCCATTTTAAAAACGCAACAAAAAGTCGAATAAAAATCATGGCAAAAACCGATCCAAGTAAAGGAAAGTTAGAGCCGAATTTCCATCTGGACATGATCAGCTTGGATTCGATTAAACCGCCCTTTGAAGAAAAATCATTCGATCCGAAAAAGGCGGAAACTGCACCGAAAAGCGAACTTATGCAATTTCCTCGTCCCACACCGTCCGCAGATCGATGGCGGCGTTGACGTTTTGAATGATGTTCAGTTGTTTGTCGAGTCGGTACTGTATCAGTCACCGTCCACCACACGGCGGTTCTTTTTTGTATTCTCCATTGTCATTTTTCTCCTTTTACTTGTAAAGACTTCAAAAGCCAGGCGACAGTAATTGTTTGAGACGCTCAAGAATTTATCTTCGGTGGCAGCCACTCCGGAATGGCGGCCGAACAAAAAACGAACTCGCCGAAATGTTCATTTTTGGGACGTTTAACAGCCAATTACGTGCCGAATGAAACATGCAAGTCTTGTATCGACGTTTAAAAATAATTTACGCGGCCGGGGGCGGCGACACCGGGGACGCTAAAGCTTTTAACGGCTTTCTCGCGCCACCCGACACGCCAGGGGCGAGGGGCGGACCAGAGATGTCTAATAGTAAATCAAGACGTCTCTGGAAGAAGATCGGGAAATCTCGACCTATTTAGGAATCAATAGGGAGGCGATAGTGGCGGCGATAACTTGGTGTTCCTCTCTACTTCCCGTAGAAGCAATCAAGGGTCTTCATCGTGTCCTTGACAATCTTTCTTGCTGGCGACAACGGCTCGTACAGCTCCAGTTACTCCTTTTCTCTTGCAAATTTCTTCAAAATCTGTCTCCGAAGAATGTTTTGTTCACCGCACTCTGTTCACTCTAATAGACACTCATTTATTGAACCCTTCAAACCTCAATTAATGGGTGAAGGTGCAATTTTTCATTCCTAGGGCCTGCCCAGGCTTTCCAACACCTTTTCAACCACGATGACAGGAAGATTCGGGATGATACGGTGCCCAAGGGAGGTGAGGGGGGGTGAATGCTGACCCACCATTCGCCTCATCTGTGATGGTGTGGAAAAACCTTTGAAAAAAACCCAGGTGGCAGTCCCGGGTTTTGAACCCGGCACCTTCCGAATGCAAAGCGGCGCGCTAAGCGCTTAGCCACGATGCTCGGTATCCCCATCAAAGATGATGCTTCTTATAAGACACTTGCTCATGGTGGAAACCATAAAAACTCATCCACGATTGTTATCGAAGATGTAACACATCGATTGGAAACAATGAAAGTCGAAGGATCTTCATCATGTCCTTGACAATCTTGTCTGGTAACTTTCTTGGTGACAATTCAGCTCCTTTTTCTTCAAAAACTGTCTCCGAAGAGAGTTTTGTTCATTGTAGAGTCCCAAAGACACTAATTTATTGACAAGAATCGATGTATTGAACCTTTCAACCCGCATCAACCTCATATTATGTTTAACATTTATTCAATAATACCAGATAATGACGGCCGAGATTTACAAGCGAGTACATGGGTTGTTTATTAGCTATTCCTAATCAATTTCCAGCGAGGCAGCCCTCCTGTCCGTCCTTGTTCTTGACGAGGGTCCATCCGCGGTGTCGACAAAGACAAAACGAGCCGACGCAGTCGACAATTTCCATGTTAATAGTACGCCATTGCTAAAGCTACTGTTTAATACGGCAAATAGAATATTTATCCCCCTGTAATAACGTCACGGTCATTAAGCGCGTTTTGCCGGTGGTTAATAAATCACCAAATGAAAACTTCAAACGAGACTCCCTTTTAAAGTACAACCCAGCACCGAAAAAAGAAGTTCTTGAGGTTCGTTAGCGTCCTATAAATAAATTCGGCCATATGTTAATGGTTATTAAAGTTTGGCAGATGCAACGACGACAGCCGGAATTGTCGCGATTCATCCCTTCGGCTCGTAAAAGTTGTCTGAAAAAATGTTTGCGGCGACTCATCCGATCGCACACACCGCCGCCACCGTCGTCGGTTAAGGAGTGATTTAGAAGTTCCAAAGATATATAAGTTGGCACCTTGAAAATATAGCGAAGAGGGTTGTTCTGTTGAAACGCATTTCTGACCCCGCGTCATGGCGTAAAGTTTTTCAATATAAGTGAGGTTATCCGGGGTTGCTTTATGTCGGACCGACCGATAAAACGAAACCGGATCGTTCCGGGTGATGCACGACGAGGTTTGACTGATAGGAATCAGAACTTGCTGCGGAACCAAGAACAACGCCTTCTTAAGACATTTCAAGACACCAAAAGTGCCAAAACACAAATCTAATCCTCAGAAGAACCTAAACGCTCGGTCTCAAGATGTTTTGCTTCTAGGCGATGAATCATCGGTGATTGTTTACTTTAACTACTTCTGGAATTTTCGCGTTTTTTCTGGCTAGAGAGCCTCAGGGCGTCCTCCTAGATCGTTTCCCACCATTCAAACCTTGTGCAAATGCCTTTTTTTTTCTCTCTTGTTGTGTTTCAAGGTCGCGCCAATGTTTTATTATAACTAAAAAGTAAAGAAAATTCTCATTTGCACAAGGTTTGAGTGGTGGAAAACGATGTAGGAGGACGCCCTGAAGCTGTCTAGCCAGAAAAAACGCGAAAATTCCAGAAGTAGTTAAAGTGAACAATCACCGAATCATCCACCATACAAGCCCGCGCGACTCTCTATCTTGATCGCATCTTTGATGAAGTGCTAATGAAAGATACAAACCGGTGTTGCAGCCCAAGAGTGTGATTGGTTAATTTTGGGCCTGGGAAGTGCTCATCCGACCCTTAACGATACAAATTATTGGCATTATATTCTTATACGATTCCATCTCCTAATGTTACCGTTATCGTTGTTGGGGATTATCAGGAACCGGGCTAGGGGGGATGCAGGAATTGCCCCATTAACCCCAACACAGTTCGCAGTTTCTGGTTGGGGTATTAAGAAAGTAACCATATTACTCGGACCCGTTGCGCTATCGACGCATAGCATTGGAATGGGTCTGGAATGAGTCACGTGGTCCGAACGGAAACCCAAAAAAAGACAGAAAAGAAATGCAGTACATGTGGGTGATGACGGGAAGTTTTCTTCGATCTCGTTAGTTCGATAATGGATGGTCGCAGCCGTCGTTGAAATTCTACACCGAAACTAAATTAGAAACATTCAACATCAGACGCGCTGACAACTTTAAAAATGATGTCTTCATTCCGAGGATACCTGATACGGAACGTCAGCGCCGAAATCACGTGTCAACATGTGGGCTTCCTGAGGGATGAGGAATTTCAGTCGGGAGGAGTCGTGTCAATAAAGCGATTAAGCGGGAGTTGCTGTGGTTTTTCTTCTGTTCTATTTCAGAAGCAAATGAGTGTTTTCAAACTGGTAGAAGCGTTTACGCAATGAAAGATTTAAAAGAGAGTGATTTACGCGTGCTTTAGAAGAACACGGGTCCATTGGTGTCGCCGAATATATTTTTTTCAGGGGTAATTTATTTGCATCTTTGTTGGTGTTCTTGTGAAGAATAACGTGTTAAGTGGTGGCGTAAAAAGTGAACGAAAACCCCTTTTAAAGTTGGAAAAGCTTCATATCCTTTTGTATGTAAATTTGTACGTTCGTTCCACAAACAACACTATTTAAAATTCACCGCAATGGTGGAAAGTTGTAAACGTAACACCCTTAATTTCGTCTTATCTGCTTCCATAATTCAATCAAAATGGCTTTATCGCGATTTGCATAAAATAATTACCGTTGCACCAATATCAAAAGTAATTCGTGTCGCTCTTGTTGTTGCTTTTGTATTTTTTCACTTCAACCAACTTTTATCCGGCCTACGACATTTTAATTAGAAATTTTATAACGAAAATGAGTCTCCCGTGGTGTGGCATTTCACTAATGGAAAAGTTGTTGAAACATACTTTGAAAATTTTAAAATTCCAACAGAGTCCTGCCGAATCTACGCCCAAAAAAAAAGTTAAATACGTCGAATACTGGTCCGCAATCCACCTGGCTATCATAATTAAAATTGCGCTTTGTTTCCCTTTTCGTGCCTTCCTCTTTGCCTCACTCGACAGAATCCCGGTACTTCTTCTTTCAACCGGATTCGATGCACATTCTTTTACTTTATCTCGGCAATCAATTTAAAATGTTTTCATAAATGAAGAAATGATAATGAATTGGATCAGTTGAGCGTTGCAAATCGTCCTTTAGTAATTGAAAAATCAATGGAAATTGTTTGACGAGCACCGGGGCACCAGAGTGGAACATTATTAAAAAATTCGGACCAACGCGATGAGAATGAATGTGAAAGAAAATGTCACAAAAATGTTTTCAAAAAATTCGAAACGTGTCCAACTCAAGCAGAGGAAGGTCATACTGGATTTACAAAATTTTACGCACACGTGAGAATAATCCGTGCATATTACGGTGATTGGGTCGGTCTGTACAACATTTTGCTTCATGTTTTCGAGTCCATTAAACCCATTAAATCTCTTATGTTTCTGCATTGGCATTAATACAGGGTTATAACCAATGTTTTTAACATCGTAGAACGTAGAGTGCTGGGAAAATTTCCCGCCTACTGTACCTACACTCTTTAAAAAATATACAGGGTGTCGGAAAATTAACGTATTCCAAGTCGGGAGTCTTGTTGAGAAAAATCTCAGGAATCTCGAAAAAATAAAATAAAAAATATAGGGTGGGTCTTTACAAAGATATATGGGTCTGAAGGTTCAAACTTTTCATCATGTTTTCTTCAAATAAAAGATATAAATGGTTGACATTCATTTTCAAATATGGTGAGGATAATTATGTAAAATATTAAAATATAAATGAAAAGACATTTCTTGAAAAAACAGCTTTATCTTGAAAAAATAAGTTTTATTCTTCCAATTTTTGTTCAAAAGGGAAGTACAACATAGCTAGAATATTAATCAGGTACTTTTGAACAAATATTAGCAACTTTGATATTTTTTTCAGTGACAGCAATTTTTTTTTTAACATTTTTACTTGGTCAACAGGATGTCCCCTACTAAGCCCCGAACTCGGAATACGATAATTTTAAGACACCCTGTATGTGTGATTAATTGGTTGCCTAAAAACAAGGGGCTTCTAGATAATACAACTTACATTTTTTTAAATTTCACAAATAATAACTAATCTCTTTTAAAAAGAAGACTCTTTTGGTGCCTTAACTAAGAAGAGAAGAGGTGACAAATTTATTCCTATACACATAAATCACAGCCAACTACGCTGTTAAAAGATTTATACCAACTCTGTACTAATAATACAGCAGGTTATTAACGATTAAATTTACAGAGACTGCACAGGCATCAACTGTACAAATTAATTTGGATAAGAGCAATTTCCTTATATAATTCTTTGTACTGACGCCCCAGCTACAAGCTGGTAAACTTGTAATTGTATGACATAATACAATAATAGCAGGTGCTATTTCTGGTTCTGCCAAGCCGCAGAAACTCAAGTTCTAGCAAATTACAGTGTCTGGTACCATGATTATGTTCTGACTATTTATAGTCTTTTACGTAATCATGGAGGCATAAAAGACACCGCATTGTATAGACAGGTGGCACAGTTACAATTCTGAGTTTTTTAAGCGAGGCGTGACAGCCGTCACCGTAACCACTACCAGAGCTGAGTCTGAGACACTTCCTCTGGAAATTGAATGTGACATTTGATTGATACAGTTTTTTGGAAATTAGATCAACGGGAAGACCAAGAAAGACGTGGTGTGAGGAAGAGGTTAAGAATCGAAGAAGGAAGAGTCAACTTGCCTACTAACAAGGAAGAAGAAGAAGAAACGAAGAATTGACTCAGAACATTCTGAAAACAAAAAGAGACAACTGTAAGCTGTCAAATGTCAAATTTACAAGTGAAGCGGCAAATTTATAATGCATACCATAAATCACAGCCAACTAGGATATAAGAAACAGTTATACAGGGTGTCTCAAAATTTGCTAATTCCAAATTCAGACCGTTGTAGGGGATCACTTCAGTAGTCCAAATATGAAATAAAAAAAAATCGGCACTGTAGATATGAAAGCTGCTATGTATTGAACAAAATTAAAGTTCTTGTATCTTCTTCAGGAAGTGCGAATTTTTTTTTGGAAGTATTTTTCGAGCTCCACTGGATCCTTCCCTACCACACTCTAAATTCGGAATTCGCGAATTTTGAGACACCCTGTATAATGACCTTGTATTTGTCAGTTGTCAGTACCGGAACGGCTAGAAGCAACGTTGCAAAAACGCTTATTAAAACGATAAGCAGTTACACTATCTAGATCTTGATCAATTTTTTTCCGATTAGGAGGAAACCGTTGCACGTCGGGTCGTACAGCCCCCGCATCTGTCCTTGAGCGTGGCAAAGTGGGATTACACGCCACTCGCACGGTCTATTAGCGCCGCCGGCACACAATATGGAAACAACCCCCTCGTGTTTGTGCTGTACTATGAGTTCTGTGGCCGGCTCTCTGATCTGTTTATTACGCTCGAATTGATGCCGAATAACGAAGTAGCGAGATTGACAGGCCGAATTAAAATGTTGTTAGGTTCGGCAATGACGGCGACGCCGCCACCGCCAACTAGGGAGAAAACAGACTGGGCCGATGGAAATATGCTTACTGTTTTGGCGGATCGATTCGGTTGTACTAGAGATGCAACGGACGCAATCTCTGAAAGGGGGCGGCGAATAAATTCATTAAAGAAATGATCGAGCACGGGAAAATCTAGCCTTCAACAAATTCAACCAGAAACTACTCAGAAACGAGTATGTACTTGTTTTTCAATTTAGAAATATTCAAAAAGACACGTTCTGAACTGGCGTTATTGGGGTTGAAGGTTTCCGGGAGCAAAACTCCTTTGGTGGTGGCACAAGTCAAGTCAATTATGAAAAGGTGAAATCTTGTTTTGTGTTTTGGTGGCAAAAAAGACAATAATTGGAATGGAAGGAGGAAACATAGCAGGACCAGAGAAACGAAAGTTGCAAGTAAAGAATTTAGGTTTAGGAAGAAGAAAGCTCCCATTTGACAGTTATTAACCTTTCGAAAGATTCGCATGTGGGTGTCCAGCAATCGATAATAAAAACTTGTTGTGTGGGTTCTACTTGTATGTATGTATCGAGCGTTCAATTAAATTTCTCCTCAAACTTGACCTTGAAGAGTCGCTTGTGAACGCACCAGTCGTCAGTCTGATTTAAACAGCTGATTCGTCATCCGTAATCCGTGGTGCGTTCACAATCGACTCTTCAGCGCAAAACTTTGAGAAAAAAATTGTGCAATAGATGATATACAGTGTGTGATACTGATACTCTACCACATCCCTAAATGACGTCTCTGCAAGGAAATGCAGCACTTTTGGAACACTTGTATATTGCATCTGAAATCTATTCTATTCTAGCCAATTACGAAATCTTGTTCTAAAATCAGTTGTTTTAGATTGTAGGTTTTTATGAACTTGTTCTTCACCGGAATAAATCTGCTTTCCATCCGGTTACCGTGTAGGCATAAACTCATTAATTCCCCGTATCGTTTCTACCGGACTATAAAACTCCTCCACGGGAGGGGCCGTATGTGAGCTCGAGTCTGGCGATAAGAGCGCCCGTCGTCGGGGAAAAGCGAACAAATTCAACGGGGTAATGGGTCGCCTAGGTCGGGGAACCGCACAATTCTTAGCTCCTAAATCTGCCAGCTTATCTCGTGTCGGCAGCACGTACTTGTCTTATATGCATATCGCTGCGCAAAATATTTAATTCCTAGCAGGAATAAAAACCCACCCTTATTTCCTACTCAGTTTCTATTTTTGCCCCGAACCGCTTCCGAACTGGAACTGACGGCGGAACCGAGTAAGTAGTGTTTAATTAATTGTCTGCAAAGTTGTTGAGGGTACGTGTGTGTATTATTTATACTCGTGCGGTGAAACTGTTGGGATGTGGTTGACGTACCCTCCCGCGATTGACGTTCCGTTAAACTTTTAAACCATTCAAATTCACTAATTCAATCGGGCGCAACTTTGCACCGAGACCTGCATCTGAAGGAAAAAAACCAAATTGACGCGCTCGAAGACTATCATTAACATCCACCGTCGACTAAATGTGTGTACGTTGGAGATGGTAAACTATATTTACGATGTACTCAGTTCCCTGAAGGTATTTGCGCGATGATGAAAGCAGTGGAGCAATTGGAATGCTGCCAACACGAATACTAAATTGATTAAAACATCAAAAACACTAAACAAAACTCTCCTGTTTTATACTCCACGGAAAATACAGATTATCCTTAAAATACTAAACGACACACTTTTCCTAATGCACTATTATTATAAACGTTTCTCACATCGCACTTGCTTGTGATTTATGGCATAACTATAGATTTGCCGCCTCTTCTCGATTTGTACATTTGACATTTGACAGCTCACACTTGTCACTATGCAATTTTCGCTGCTTATCATTTTTCAGAGTGTCAATTAAGTTGTCCTGGTTTTGTCAAACCAACCACACACTTTTTTCAAGGCTGTATCGCACAGGTAGTAATTGCAGTAATTTCAGCCCCTTGGTGTTATGCAACCAAGTAATCACATCGCTTTACCTTTAGTAGATATGTGGTTACGGCGTAAGTCGCGATGTGAGCAATTATAATAAGTCTGGGTCCAGGTTTACCGTTGGGGTACGAAAAGGGGTCCGTCGTCGATGGGGTGAGTTTGTGTATAGGCGCGGACCCAGCCTCAGACAAGCGTGACGGGGCACTCGACGGGGTTCCCGTGATTCATAGGGCGCTCGCCAGGGGTGCTTCAGCCCCCACGGTCAAAAATGGCAAAATGCATTTGTCAAACTATTAACGGTCCGCGTTACTCGGCGATCCTTTAATAGAAAATCAGGCGGTTATTTATTATTGTCCGGGCTGATTGCGGTTTTTTCTCGTTCCTCCCGGAACGCCATAACGGATCAATCACGGCCCGGAACAAATTACCAAAGTTGAAATTCTGCCAGACGGGGGCGGCGCGCGCGGAGAAAACAGCAAATTAATTCCGGAAACGTGTGTAATCCATCTTGATAAACAAGTCGAATTTATATCGCACATCCCGGACCGGTCCGGGGTCAACTCGGAACGTCTCGCCCGGAGTCGTGAGCATTTACAAATTGTCGGGAAGAGACAAATACAATTTATTACGTGATGTTCACTTGTTTTATGCGAGTTGTTGTTGGCGGTGTCGGTTCCGGACGAGGCGGGCTCCGGTCGCGCCCGGAATTTTTCACACTTGGAATTTTTCGGGGACACCCCCGATCGATGTTACGTGCGGCGGCCTTAATGAAACGTCACGATGATTGTGCAACTCGCAAAGTAATTACCGTACATGGCGTAAGCATTTCGGGGCCCATTATCGAGGTTAAATAACGTTAATAATGTCGGAATTACGTACAAATGATGTTTGACTTGTTATAAAATTAATGGGGCGAGAAATTAGAAATTTTATGGACGGTCTATAAATCCCGGACTGGTCTTGTATCGACACGCGATGAAATTGCGGGGGCCCCCTTTTTTACAAAGCCTCCCACGAGTCTCGATCAGGACCGGAACGGCGCGTTTTTTCCGTGTTTTTCTTGTGATTCGACGAAATCGTGTCGCAGAGTGCGACTGTTGTCACAAATAAATAATGAATAATTTATTTTTGTTCCCCTGCGTGCTACCATAGTTGGGGTAGATTATACCCGATCTGTCATACTGTAAACTGACGTCCCTCAAATTTTAAATTTTATTGTGTTACAAAACGCCGGGGTGTACCCTGTTTAGGGTGCTTTTGTGGAGATGGTGAACTTATGGTCGTAATAATGAGTGTTATTATGAGCCGGATCTGCTCAATACCGATGAATTTAAAAGGGAAACAGCAGTAGGAAAACTTTTTTATTTCAATTCTTTTTATCGTCCTTCACTTTCAGCCAGATTCAAATAAATCCCCAGGTCCGGAACTATTAGTTTCTTGCCATTCTAAATAGTGTACTCAATTTAGAAAAGCTTTTCAAGTTTTGCAAGTCTGAGTTCGATGGATCGTGATAAAAACATCCTCATTTCTGGAACACTCTTTACGAAATTGAGAATACTGGATCGTTGGACAAATTCAAAAATAGATACATCTTGGAAAGAATAAAGCGTGGGGAGAGTGCCAACATCCAGAGACTGCAAGGAGTGGAAAAATATTTTCGATGATTTATTGTCTACACATAATGAAAAGGACTTTTTAATACGGATGAAAAATGTCTACCAGACGAAATTTTAACATTCAAAAATGAAAAGTGTTTAGGTGGCAAAAAAGAGAACAAAGAAATTAAAACTGCTTGTTGTTGGAAAATTATACAGGGAAATCTTGGATGACAAGTCCCTAAATTGAACATTTTCTAAATTTTTGCTTGGATATAAAGCCCTTTCGAGAGCTTGGTATTGTCGGTGTCCAACAAACAGCAATAAAAAATTATTGTGTAGGTTCTACAGGGTGATTTTAAAAGTTGTGCAGATATTTTAATCACGAGCTACTAGCTTCATGTAGAACTCGGAAAAAATATTTAAAAAATTCTGTCAAAAAATTTTCTACGTTGTCCTACAACCTCGTAGGTAAAATTTCTGCACATTTTAAAAATACACCTGTATATCATATTTTTTAAAACGTACACCAATGCGATTTCCATGTTTTAAAGCATATTTCCTATAGGTTACTTCGCATTGGCGAGGTTGTTTGACAACGTAGAAGACTAAAAGCAATTTAAAAAAAAGTTGTAGCTCAAAAAATAAATGTCATTTTATTTTTTGACATAGAATTTTTTAAACATTTTTTCCGAGTTCTACATGAAGCCAGTAGCTCGTGATTAAAATATCTGCACAACTTTCAAAATCACCCTGTATTTGTACCAAAGTACACTAAAAAGTGTATGCAACGGATATACACTATATGTAACATGAAAAATTAACAGAAACGGTCCCTACGGAATAATTTTACTCGCCTTAGTGCCAACTCTAAAAAGATATGATTCTGGCTCTCTCGCGACTTCTATAAATGTAAATGATCCAAGAGTTACTGTTATTATTGCATTTATTATAGACATTTTTTCGTGAACTTGATATGCCACGATTATTTGAAATATTCAAGAAATAAATAAATAAAAAATTAAAAATTGTTATCGCTACATAATTCTGTTAAAATATATATATATATATCGGGTGTTCAATTAAATTTCTCCTCAAAGTTGGCCTTGAATCGTCGATTGTGAACGCACCACTCGTCAGCCTGTAAAAATACACACAACGCAAAAAGTGAGATTTAAACAGCTGACCCGTGGTGAGTTCACAATCGACTCTTCAACGCCTATTTTGAGGAGAAATTAAATGAACGCACGATACAATACCTTTCGAATACATATATGGAAGAACTACCCTATCAAACATCTTTCAAGAGTGGAGGTGGAGGTTTAGCAACCAATAAAAAAAATTGATTTACAAAGTGCAGATTCATCGCAAACAACTGATAAGAAAAAGATTACGTTCTGTTTTCAAAATTTAAGAGTCTGTTTGATTAATTTTTCAATAAACTGAATTCAAACAAAGCTTCCTTGAAAGAATATAAGTCGATAGATGAAAATGTCACAAACTCAAGGAGAAATTTTAGAGCAAGTACCAATTTCGGCAAATATGAAGATTTTATTTTATTCGCAAAATATTCAACAGTAATATCCCAAGTGCATGAAAATAACCGATTAAATTTGGAAAATTTACGAGAAATATTTCTTTAAGCAAAACGTTGCGACAACAAATGTCAAAATTTAATCAGGTTATTTTCATACACGCGGGGTATTCGGAATCATTATTTCCTGAAATATTATGAACAAATAGATTTTATAACGAATTATTTGCACCATCTTTGACAATGATTACAAAAAATTCAGAAGCGATTAAATTTTGACACAGATATTCACCCGGCTGAATTTTGACGTTTCAGAAAAACCATAGCAACTACGGATGTATGAAGAAAATAATCATCAATACGATGAGTAGTCAATGTTATGCCGATTATTTTTGTGGTGGTACGAATGTCAACGGCGCTGGGATATGAATTTGACGAGTGCGCAGCACGAGTCGAATTCGAAAACGCCGTTAACATGTTGTATTTATATTATATGTTTTAGCAAAATTTAGAAGTGGCGGTGCGCCTAAAGAAGTTTTCACTTCATCAAAAAAATGTAAATATTGTTTGGCACCACCTAAAACGTTGTACAAGTTAGAAGAGTTCAACGTGACGAGTAAGATAAATGAAAAAAATGTCACTCGGTGTTGTAGTGATTATTGTGCAATTTACAATGAATTAATTTTCGATTGGTTGGAATTTTTGTGTGTTTTAAATCCGTCACGTTCGTACGAATTAGTGAGGAACGGTGTTGCGAATTATATGACAATTTGTGCGTAACTCGGATAAATTGTTTTTGTAGGTGGGTTGACAAGCCCATTTTGATTGATCGTCGAAAGAAAATTGTAATATTTAATCGAATCCGTTGTTGATGTCTTTTCACTTGACAGCGCTGATTGCTTTCCCGATTACGATTTTGCGATTTATTAGTTTTTTGTGTGTCGACGACCGTTGCGGCCCTGGGGTAAAAACCCGCCTCGCCACCCTCCGGTCCTTTTGCATTGAGCGTCAATTTCGCAATACGAAGACAACCATTTCCGGGTGGTAGGGGAGAGGGGGGCACTCTCCGGTCGAATATCAGTCGCACCATGCGCCACTCCCATATATATTTGTCGTGGGGGTTAAGAGAGGCGTAAAGGAACGCCGTCGAGATCATCGGAAAAACGTCAATAAAACGGAAAGAATAGCGTAAAATGTTGTTATTTATCTAGGAGCGGAAGGGCGAAAAATTGCCCCGCGGACGCGTAATTAAGGGCTGGGAAAACATTTGAATGCGGGATGTGGGGACGGCTGTCGTTTTTAATGCGGCCCGCTGGAAAATTGCTCCTCAATTCGCGTCTGACACGTTCGAAAACAAGACAATATCTTCGCCGCCCCCGTGACACGCCGCGGGAATTTGTAAGTGCTTTCCCCTTTTCGGGGGTTTTAAAGAGAACAAGGGGTGCGAGCGCACGTTATGTGTGTACACCGATCTTGTTCGGGAACATCAAAAAGGGGATGTCAATCATCTGATATTGAATTCGTACGTTCTGAATTTTCCAACAGTACGAATTGTTGCTGAACAGAATTCGTAAGAGGCAGTTGCGGCGACGGCCTCAGAGCATCCGCACATTTTTCACTATAGGGGTGGCACTCTTTTACTGCGTGTAAATATTATTTTTTATGAATATAAAAAAGGTTAGGAGTATTTTTTATCGCGCCCCTTTAACGAATATTTTATCATTTCGCGCGACGAAGACGGGGGATTAAGGTAATAAAATACCGACGCTGTGGCTGTGCTGGAAGCGGAGGAACAGCTACAGGTTGAACACCACTACTTCTTTCTAATGAAAATTAAAGAATCGCACTGGATTCCTTTCCACCAACGATATCGATTCATTTAAATAGAGTACTAGAATTATTTCCCAATGAGTGTGGTAATGAAATTATTACCGCACCAGTGCGGTAATCAAATTGATACGAATGTGGAGAAAAAACAGTAGTAGTAAAAGAATAACTTGCGATTCAGAAAATGCCTTATGGTCATAACTTAATAAAATTACGCGCTAAAAAGTGACAAATTATTATTGCCTCGGTGGTCCCCCCAAAGCATTAAGACACTTTGTGGGGATGCTCCAATTAGTCAGAGGATGTTGTGGTCCGCAGTTATAAAAGCTTCACGTAATACCCCAAATACAGCATAAGGGAACAAATAAAAATGAAACGTTCGTACAAAAATCCAAATATTTTTGCAAGATTTAATTATCTGATTATTTCCTTGTTAATAATACGAAAAATAGGTTAGAAACGGTTACCTCCCTGATGGGAGGAAGCATCGCTGCACCCCCAGTCCCTCCCGCTCCGTTCTAATGAAGTTGACAAAGTGGTCGCAATTCAGCGAAAAGAATAGTCCATTGCCATATCGCCAGATATATGTTACCCATTAACAGATCTAAATGACCCTTATATCTCTTAAAAAGCAATACAAGCTGTCCGAAAACGGGTCACATCGTCCAAAATTTATACAATTATTTGCAAGTTCCTTTGAAAAATCACCGAAGGTAATACCTCCGGGCGTCTCTCTCTGTTTGGAAGAGGCGAAATCGGGGCTCGTGGGTGGAAGGACTAATCTGAGCAAATTTCCGAATAATAGAATTTAAATCAGATAGTGGAACCACCTGGTGCGAAAACATAGCAGAGGCAATTTCATCATCAAATAACATTAATCAGTTTGCTTAGCCTGATCTAATATATAAACGAGATATTTTGTTTGTTTAGGTGTCCTAGCAGTGGTGGGATTGTGACCCTGCTCGAACGCCGGGATTTCACTGGCGTAATTGGAGATTAAGAAGGATAACGCCACGATTATATTCCCTGAAATTAAAGAGACAAGAAACTCGAACCCGGCGGGGCTGGGGAATGTGAATATGAAAAAAACGGATCACATGGATGAGTTACACAAACCCGGATTCAAATCCGGGTTATAGAATTCCGACGACCACTCCACGGTCTGGTTCATTACCCCTTCGTCCAACTCGATGGCACTCCACATTCCCTCCCTCACTGACCTACTTTACTAAAACAAATACGGCATTGTTTCCGGCAATCATGCAAAAAGTAACGGGGGGGCAACAAATTTCTGCCCGAACGGTAGGGCCATCGATCGTTGCAAGAAAAAGGACGAAGCGGAAAGATATTACGGTTCTCGTCATGGTGGAGACTTACCGGCTTTCATTTGCACAACATCTGTTCTGTTTTCATGTGACAACATTAATTACTGATTTGGCACGCAGTCGATAAAGCAAATATCGTTCTCGGGCGATGTAAGCCATTGTAATAAAAAAATCCAGAATAAATCTCTTTTTGTGTGTTTTCCAACAGCGGTCGATTCACTCGATCCACCAGAATTTTATGTTTCAATTTGAATTGTTGAATTTGTTGGTGCTTTTGTCCTTCGCTCTTTCTTCCATTCTTATTCTCATAAAGCTCGGTGCCACCGCAACGTTTAAACCGAGGATTTTTCCTTACAATTTTTGATTGTCTTGTATCGAAATATTCCCCTTAAAAAAATAGAGCGACTTTTAAAGGTTTACAACGCTGCATGCCAAGTCTTAAAACATTTTATAAGGAAATTCTACTTTCAAGTCTTCTCCTACACTCATTTTTTCCAACAAAGTCTCAACAGGAAAGCTCCTTCCTGACATGCTTTTGACAAAGATTCCGACTAAAGTTTCAAAGTTAGAATGCTTCCACTCCTCATCAAGAGACTTGTGCATTTGATTATTCATTTACCGAAATATGTAAAATCAAACTGATTTTACCTACAATAATCTAATGTCACAGTTGAATAAACATTATGTTTTACTTCTTTCTGTCCCAATTGGACACATATTGTACCGATCGGATTAATCACCAAACGCCTACACCTCTCCAGAATCCGCACCTGTGTCGCGAACTGAGACGATGTCGTCGAAGACGAGTGACTCATCATCTGAACGAAACGTCTGGCAAGTGTTTCCCTAACGATCAATTTAAGTCAATTGTATTTTTTCTGGGGATTGTGGACACCTAGACTACTGAAACTAGCCCCCCCAGAGAATGCGTGTTGCCACTTTACATTTTCTTCATTATCACAATAAATCTTGATTCGTTGAAAATATCGTGAGAACAAAGTGAAATTGTGAAATCGTTAATCAGTGTTTTAATAGTCCTGAATTGAATCATGCAAACGCATTTTTCTATGTCTGTTTCGGAAACAACACGGCTAAAATGTAAATGATATATGATGTCTATTGTTTCAGCTACATGAAAAAAATCAATGTGGTTTTAACGTAAACACAGTGTTGCTATGACACAAAGTGTAATAATGCCACATTAAGGACAGCGATAATGATCGCGATGTAATAAAAAAAATATTGCTGATTGTAAAATGGTCGAAATTTCGGGTTCTCTGGCTTATCTTCTGCTTGTTTAGTTCACTTCTTCTACTATCAAAAACAGCAGACCATGGTACCTTTCTTCTTTATTATCTTTTCTATTTTCTTACTTTTTACTGTTTGCTCACTCTCCTCTTTCTATTCTTATTTTTTCTTTTCTTGCAAATTCTGTTTCGTATTCTTCGTTCTAGTTCTAGCTCTCTTTCCGCAATCTTTCCCTATCACAAAGATATACGAGCAAGGATATATCTTTCTTGGTACAAAAACTCCTGCACGATCAAATATTATATGATAAAAGAAGAAAAGTTTTCAACAGCAGGAAATATATTTTTTTAATTCCACGTGATCTACTCATTTCTTCTATTGCTGATTATAAAATGCTAGAAATTTTGGCGCTGCTGAATTAGCTTCTGCTCTCATCACAATAAATTTGTTTCTTAAATATTTCTTCTACTATCAAAAATAGCAGACCATGATACCTTTCTTCTTTATTATCTTTTCTATCTTCTTACTTTTTCCTGTTTGCTCACTCTCCTCTTTTCATTCTTATTTTTTCTCTTCTTGCAAATTCTATCTTCGTTCTAGTTCTAGTTCTCTTTACACAATCTTTCCCTTAGTACAAAAACACCTGCACCATCAAATATTATATCGTAAAAGAAGAAAAAGTTTTTAACAGCAGGATTTTTTCTTAATTCCACGTGATCCAGTCATTTCTTCTATTGCTTATTATAAAATACTAGAAATTTCGGCTTGTGTGTAGTACTTTCTGCTTGTTCAGTTCACCTTCATCACAATAAATTTGTTTCTTAAATATTTCTTCTACTTCCAAAAGTAACACACCATGATACTTTTCTTCTTTATTATTTCCTCTGTTTCCTCACTTTCTGCTATTTGCACTGTTCTCTTTTCATTATTATTTTTTCTCTTCTTATATTTTCTGTTTTAAGCTCTTCGTTCTATTTCTTTCTCTTTACGCAATCTTTCCCTTCTGATAATGTTCCAAAGATATACCTACGAAATTTCGGCTTGTCTGGATTATCTTCTGCTTGTTTAGTTCACTTTCACAACAATAAATTTGTTTTTTAAATATTTCTTCTACTATCAAAAATAGCAAAACCATGATACTTTTCTTCTCTATTATTCTCTGTTTCCTCACTTTATATCATCTGCTCACTCTCCTCTTTTCACTCTTATGTCTTCTCTTGTTGTAAATTCTGTTTTATATTCTTCGTTCTAGTTCTAGTTCTCTTTACGCAATCTTTCCCTATCACAAAGACATACAAGCGAGGATATATCTTTCTGACCAGAAAAACACCTACACCATCAAGTCATTTCTTTTATTGCCGATTATAAAATGCTAGAAATTTCGGAGTACCTTCTGCTTGTTTAGTTTATTTTCACGACAAAAAAAAATGTTTCTTAAATATTTTTTCTACTATCAAAAACAGCAGACCGTGATACTTTTATTCGATACCTCCCTAGAAAGCGAGTCGTGTCCGTAGTTAGTGAAGATTTTTCTTTCGTTCACTTTCGCTCATCGTTTTTCGCTCACCGTCTTTCACTCACTGGTAAATTTTTTCAATTCTTTCTGATAACGTAATTTTGATTTTTTAGGCAACATTTGGTACCCCGCGGCATTTGCCTATTCCAGGACATCATCAGGAACATATGACTCTTAATCATCCATTTCCACAATTTCCACAACGTGCACACAACTTCTTTATTGACTTTACAGAACTGTATCTATTTTGTATTTTATTTTTTCCATAGCAAGAGAACAAATGCAGCATTCGAGAGTAAGGCAGTTTTCGTTCACTTGAATTCCATCGCAATTCGCGTGAACAAAAGCTTTGCCTTCCTCACTCTTACAGTAAATAACTACATATTATTCTTTTTATTATCTTCTCTATTTCCTCACTTTTTGCTATTTGTTCCCTCTCCTCTTTTCATTCTCATTTTTTCTCTTCTGGCTTTGTATTCTTCGTTCTCAGTACAAAATCATATCAGAAGAATCATTTCAACAGCAGGAAATATATTTTTTAATTCCGCGTGATCTAGTAATTTCTTTTGAAGTAAACTCCAACCGTTGCACCCGGATTAGCGCCTCTTTATTCTCGGCTTAGCTGTTTATTCGGCAATCAGCGTAAATTCTGGCGATGCATAAAATCACTAGTCCGTGAGGGTAGTTAAATGAGGATATAATGTTCCGGGAGCATTTTGTTTTTTGGTTTTTATCGCACGACGGGACCCACCAGGATGTAGACTTTGGCGCTGCACGCGGCCATTTCGGCGTTATCGATCCGGTTTTCTGGAGCGTCTGTTTCGGCTATGGGATAGCGTGTTGGATCCATTGTTCCGGGTGCTACCGCCTCCTCACGCACCGGTGGAGGTTCACTGCAGAATCTAACTAATTCGGGGGCATTCGGTTTGTTCATGATCAAGATTTCGGCATGTTAGTGGGCGGCGTGGTTTAGTATCTGGAAATGCCCCATCAAATCGCCGATAATGAAACCGGCTATTACACTTTGCGCAATTTCGGACCTTTTATCCCCACACCCCAAAATAAATAGAATACATTTTGGCTAAGGACCTAAAATCACTCCCACACCTTTATTTTTACAAACAACAAAACAGATTCAAATCTCCATATCAAGATGTTGAAATTAATTCAATTTTGGGGAAGTAATCCATCACATAAAAGACAAACCGGCTGCAAAACAAAAGGATAAGACGCGAATAAAGGAAGACCTTAAAATCATAATGGCAGGACATAAAAGAAAACATAAAGGAAACTATTAAAGCAAAAAGCAATTTAATCTCGAGATTATGACGTCAACGATCAGTTCGAAACATCCAGAATGATGAAATGAGGAATGAATGAATCGGGAGGGACCCAAGAGAAGATTCGATCGATAAAACATGAAAGAATAAGTTTAGCATACATATTTTTAGGGAGGGATTGGAGCAACGAGATGAAGAACCGATTAGGAGAAGAAAAAAAAGAGACAGAAATGAAAACTATAAATTATATTGCCTTTCACTTCGAAGCGTGTGACGTGACGCGTGACGCGCGGTGCGCCTAAACAAGTTTTCGCTTCAAAAAAAAAGTGATGCGCTCCTGGAAGCTAGTTATTCTCATTTTGTGTCTAAATTAGCAGGGACTAATTTGTCGGTTGTATCGAATTAGTGCGTCCTACGAGTTATTGTGCGTCGCAGACAAAAGGATT
Source organism: Tenebrio molitor (assembly GCF_963966145.1). Taxonomy (NCBI): domain Eukaryota; kingdom Metazoa; phylum Arthropoda; class Insecta; order Coleoptera; family Tenebrionidae; genus Tenebrio; species Tenebrio molitor. The sequence goes on from NC_091049.1 coordinate 3,500,448, forward strand.
TGCCATAATTCTGTGCAGGAAGCGACCGATCCTAATGAAATCCGATGTTTCCCCGCAGACCTCGCAATATGTTTGTATATACATCGTCTGCGTCTTTTTATGTCCTTCTCTTTCATTTGAATATGCTTTATTCGGTCCGGGAGGTTGCCGTCGTGTTTATGGCCGAATCGCTGGTTTTATTAAAGTGTGCGTCAGCAGGACACACAGGAACTCCGATGGAATATTGATGGGGATTTAAGGAACAATCTGCGAGGAATTCAGACGCTAATTCGGCTGCGGCGACCTGAAGGAAACGAGGGGCGGCGTCTTCGGGGACACGACGAAGAAATTTAGGAGGCGATGTTATAAACTCCCGGTAATTACGCCTCTAATTACGCCGATTACCGTAGGTACGAAGTAATGATCTGTTTAGAATAATCTGGGGACGGGGGCGGCGACGCAAGGATATCGCCGTTGACAACCGACAATTCTACGCAAACTTTCCGCCATACGTGTCTACTTAAAGCGTCATCACCGACAACTTTTCGTAATGCGTCTACGCATTAAAGGCGGCGGGTTTTTCTTTTTTTGAAAAATGACACTCGCAGCGGACTTTTGTCATTAATTCATTGGAGGAAAGTTTGCCGCCGATAAAAGTGAAAGGAACGAGCCGAACAATGATTTGTGCTCGACGACGCCACCACCAGACAGTTTGCACAATTTTTTACGCCGATCATCATTCGATCAGTGAGGTTAAGCAACATCGTATAGGGTTAAAATTTGGATGGGTGGCCCCCAATATTTTTTCATTACGATGATAACGACGCGAGCGGTTCTCAATTGTGGGGGCGGGGAGACGGCGGCGGCGACGTACCGTGTTCGTGGGGAATATGTCAGGATAACGTGTACGTAAGTGTTTGCTCGGTGCGGTAATTTGTCTAGTGCAGGGGCAGCGGAGAAGCAAGACCTACCCCAAGACGCATCGTAATTCCCTTTAGTAGTCGTTCGTTCTCGCACCCTTCGGTCCATTCGCATCGATTGTTTGGGTTTTTCGTTAATTTGCGCCCTGTTGGCACGCAACCCCGCCGCCGAATTACTTATTGGAGGTAGACATCCCATTGTAAAATTAATTCCGACGAGATCAGTTAAGCGCACTGGCTCGCCCGGAACCGGAAAAGTCGAGGGAAATGGAAGGGCACAGGTCGAACTCCGATATCATAAACGGAAATGGTATCGAACAGTCGAGATTAGATGTGTGTGCGATGGTTCGCGACGAGACTGGTGCGCCGCAGGGGGGCACCTGGGTCCCGTGCTGTAAAATTTTTGGGCCGCTGAATTTGTATCGATCTGGGGGAGTGCTGCTAACCGACGAAATGCTCCCGTAATTAATATTTTCGATGGGGGCATAACCGCAAAGTGCCACATCAAAGCGGAGGAATGTCATGAAAACTTACATGCACAGAGAAGAGACACAAAAGCGCGCTTCTTCCTTGCCAGTCTCCTGTAGAAATTTCATTATTTTAAGAGCTGCTCGCTTTTTTACACGTCGTTCGTTGCATGTTTGTCCGTCATATATTTTTTATGATACCACTCTACGACCCTTTCTCGTCTTTTTCTGTCGCGCCAAATAAATCACCGCGAGAGGGATGAATAATTACCGCGAAAAGACGAACCACACAGATTTCGCGGATGCATCATCTATTTTTAATTTCAAGTGAAAAAAAATTAATAAAGCTGCTTTGCAATCTTCTCTCTTGTGTGCAGAGGTGCAATTATGTTCCCGTGGAAAAATTTCGTGAAGACAAATTAAAAATTGATCGAGCCCCTGACGTGGGTCCTACATCAGGCGGTAAAGTGGTCACGCTCTCTTTTCACCCCTTATTACCACCTGTATTAACCTGCGGACGTTTCGGCGTAATAGGAAATGATAAATGTGGTCTGGGGGCGTTATAAATTCGAAGCATTCTGAATATTTCCGGTGATGTTGTGTAAGTTGTGTCACGCTATTCTGCGGTCGGGGTCTATTAGGTCGTCTAAAAATCGCCCCGTTTGTTATTTGTCAGCTGGAGCAACAAATTTCGTTGCGCAATCAATTGCACGACACCGAAGATTTTCGGTCGACTTTCCGGAGCATTTCTCATTGTAGCTGTCATTATAAAGACGAAAAGAGACGCGGCAGAGACATAAAATCCGAAATGCAATCCTTTTATTTGGTTATTTATCATGAACCTGTGCCAAGCGGTGTCAAGTCGGCGGATTTTAGAGGTTGGGGGAGGGTGGCGGTGTTCCATCCACCACCCTATCCTTGCTCCAACTACATACTATGTATGTATCTACGTAGAAAAAAAACACAACACTACTCCACCAAATAATCTTTTTTTTTCTCGATTTCAAACACAATCTTCTTTATTTTTCTTCTTCTTCAACACCTGTTTTTAATTATAATAACATAATGGAAACTGCTGAAAATACACCGATCGAACTTAAAACGTCATTTACCAAAAACCTATAAGATCTCTGAGTCATTTAAAAACTAATGAAAATTTTATTGCACATTAAGTCAGAATTTCAAGATCGTACTTTTATGTGAAGTAGTTTTTATTTTATTTTTTCAACCAAATATTAGTTTAAATTCCTGAACTGCAATGTTTGTTATAGTTGGCGCGGCGAACCAGTGGAGTAGTCACGAGGTGTTCCCGTGATACTTCGTAGCGACGTCATGAAAGACCTGATTTACACTGCCCCGCCAAATTTAAGTTTTGTGCGGGAAATTTAAATGTTACTGCTTTAAGAATGGATGGAAATTTCGGCTACGTGTATTGAGCTGCACCATACTTCCTCACCAATAAGAAAGTTTAATGGTAAAATAGAAATATGTTAAATTTATACGTGGAATCCAAATTCTTTTATTGCTTGCGGTTCCAGTTAAAACTTCACAATCAATAGCATAAACGATGCATTAACTTGATGCGCATTCTTGTTCCACTGACTAACGCTTCCTTTCTATTTAAGTTTCCGATCAGTAAAACGATGGAATTAACTTTCAATACTAACTTATGTGGTGGCAAACCACTAATAGTCAAAGAATTTTGTATTTCACTCCGAGGATTTTTTTTTAATAAATAATCTAAATAAACTCCCACTTGGAGTGGATTTCACTGCGAGGGGATTAAGCATAGACGATAGTAGCGTTTTTTAACTTTTTTTTGTATTTTTGGTAGGTAAGTGTATACTTGTGACCCATTGTTTTTTTACAATAAAAATCAGAACATTCATGTTTACGGTCATACACTGTAAAAAATTAGCGGAGTAAATGCGGAGTGAATTTTGGGTGAATGCGGAGTGGATGATTTGTAATTGATTTAAACTGCGCTCTGCGCAATCTCATTATGTTATTACATATTTGTCATTTGTTTTTTCAGCTAACTTAATTTGGTTATTACATTGTAACGGAATGAAATTTGATAGCTTCTCGCTTGGTACCTGTCGTTTGTTTCAAAATGTGGTGTTATTTTTTTTTAATTTTTTCTTATTTGATGTTATACATGTCATACAGTGTTGTTTTCAGAATAAAAATTTCTATCAGAATTACAAAAAAAAGTATGTGTTCGCATTTGAATTTTTTTTTTTTTTTTACAGTTTAACCTTGAAACCCTTGGGGCTTTACGTAAATTTAGCAGGCCATTTTGTAGCCTATTCACAAACATTTAATTAAAATCTTCCGATAAATAAGGAAGCTGTGGACCCGTCTTTTTTTTTTTTCAGGAACGAGGCGAAGCCGAGTGCCTGTTTTGTTGGAGCGCTGTAATTGATTGTAGATAAAGCATTGTGTGATATTTGTATCATAACTTCATATTACGATACTTTACATGGTATGTACTACTAACTAAGCTTGACAAAAATATGTAATACATACAAAAAAAGTTAGTGTCTTGGATAAGCTCTCTTAAAAAGTACTTGCGAGTGTGATAAGACAACTTAAAAATTGTAACAAACCAAAAAAAAAGAGAATGTGATGTATATTATATGAGATGTGGATTTTTGGAGTTGTGCGCTTCGAGGTACTCCCTGATAAACATATCCGTAGTGGAATATTTGCTATTAAATATTGAACAGTCACGTTAGAGAGGCGTACAGGGCAATTTTCCAAAGTTTGAATAAACTGAATGCGGTTTCGAGTTATTCCGGAATTATAAACTAACATTAGCTAGAGTCGGACCGTGCTACCGGCTCGGTTAGTTAAATTAGTTTGTTTAATACATGTTTCATACTTGTGAATACCGTGTGCATACACTGTGGCCATACACTAGTCGGGGTCAAACGCCATAACAACTTGAAAGCTAATTATTTTGCTCCGTGACAAGTTTGTTTCGAACGATCAATAACCATCACCGCACATTTCAGACATCCGAAAACAAACTATTTCTGACACTTTCCCAATTAATCCCTTATCGTCCCCACTTTTGCCCCGCGATCGTCAAATACCACCGCCGAAGGGTGTTTCCCACAACACGTGTACACCGCAATTATTCCGGACAAAAACACAACACACCAAAAAAATTCACAATTTTTCCCAACTCTAAAGAGTTACTTAAAGAACTTTCCCAAGAACACTCCTCTTGGATTTTGTGTACTTTGCCGAGAAAGTGAAACGAAATTAATTTGTTGGGGTCCCGAGAGGATGAAAGTTAATAAGAATGACATTCCCTCAAAATGCGGACACCGCGGCGGCGCTCCGGTCCTGCTTCCTTCAAATTTCAATTCTCTGCATCCTCATCTTCACTGCGAGCTTTCTTTTTAATAATTCCCTAATTTGCCGATCGAGCCGGCCGAATTTCGGAAGCAACCCTCGTCGGAACAACGTCTCCCACAACGGACATATTTTCTCGATGTCGAAACGTAAAAAATACCATAAATAAATTAGCGGAGCGGGCGCAGATGTTGGACAGATGATTCGCAAAATATGTGTGCGCCATTGACAAGTGGATTTTAATTTCGACTGTTAAGTCGCTCATGACGCTGTTTCCGGCCAATTCCTCCAACAATAATAGATCAAGTACTTTTTCAACGAGTCCACTTAATTGCATTCTAAGTTTCAGCTTCCGTCGCTCCAACTTGCACAGAACACGATTAATTGACTTGGCATGCGGGTAGTGTCATTTATTTGTTACTGTTTCTTTCAGTCGATGCATATTTTATCAGCACACGTTGAACTGTCCAAAAGACGTCGCGAAAATATGTATATTAGAAAATAGAAGAGGTCCAAACGTGGAGCCTTGAGGGACAGCGCGAACAATTAAGCCGTCGCTGAAAAATCCCTGCAATTAGACGATTTCATCGGGACGATTAATTCGAAAAGCGGGAGAAGAGCGGAGATGAAGAACTCTTCGCCGCCTCCATCTCCCGGATTCCATACCTTGGGAATCTGAATTGTTTACGTTTGGATATGGCTCGAAGAGGGCGTTATTGTCAGATCAATTGTTTGCAGTTTGTATTCAGCTGAATATCACTTGCGGGTTCGCGAAGTTTAGTACTCCAACCCTCGGCTTGTTTATATTTGAGTTATTGGATTGTCGGGTCGGCAGCTCCGGCACCGTGATCGGGGGGTTTACGCAGAAATTAAGGTGAGGCGATTTGCGATTTGTTCTGCACCTTAGGTCCCGGTCGAAGATGGAGGGACTTACCTTGTGTGAAGGAAACCGCGACGGCCAGCATAATTGTTGCTGTACAGACCGCAGAACTCAGACTGGTACCGGCAGACATCTTTAACTATTAAAACCTGTTCGTTGACCGCACAAAGCCACCACTGTATCTGTAACAAAGCAAAACAATTACATTAAAACTACGTCACTTCGTAGATAAAGTTAAACGAACAAGGCCGGCAATTCACAATTAAAGCGAGTCCAGAAAGTTTGCCGAATGTTTGCTCGATGAGTGGACCTTCCTCGCAGAATACCGCTCTATCAAACCTAAATCCTGACTTTTTTAACATATCAATACAGAAATTGATATCCACATATTTATTATATACAAAGTGTTCCAAAATAATTGTGGTATCGTAGGGTGCTTGGATCGGAAAAAATAGTTTGCCACCTTTCGACGACAAGGTTCCGCACTACACTGCACCAAACATAACCTCCAAGCCGTTGGCAAGTGTCAAATATCATTTCTGTCATTCATTCCCTGTTGTCAATATTCAAAAAAGATGCCTCGGGTTTACCCAACGAAAACTAGTCAAAACATTTTAGGAGTATTATTTTAGGGAGTTGTAATTGGTTTAAAAACCTAACCTCTCTTATACCTGTCACTTTGACGGTTCTTGATACATAGTTGGTATCACTTTTCAAGTATGCGTCAAAATTCAAAACACTAACATTTTCAAAACCTACTACGATACCACAATCATTTTGGAACATTCATGGAAGTGTTTTGATACTTAATTCCGTATCGAAAATTACCGCAAATGCGGCAAAGTTGCAAAGATCTTTATTGTGGAGCGCAAAATTTCTTACAAAAAAAATCTGCGACGGCCATATTGCAGGTGTTTGAAGTAAGACGTGAGAAAATGCGCCGCGAAATATTCCAGTTTCGCGTGACTTGCAGATCCGTGGGTTCGCGTCGGTTTAGTTACAATTGTTTGAAAAAGTTTAAAGATTATGAAACAATGCAATGTCTAGATACTATAAAGAAATTTTTAGAAGTAATTTTCAACATTAACACTGCAAAACAAAAAAAAAATACATTTTTTACTAAATCTTCAAATACTCCCTCTTAGCTTGCACTATTTATCGTAACTTTAGGATCCTTTGTAAATTTTAGATTTTTTGTCCTCTAAAAAATCGAATAGTACGTTTTTTTTTTTTAATTGAATAGTAGGTTTTTTGTTATAACTGTTTGTTTACAATTAAGAACGAATTTACCAAATTTAGGGTGAAAAAAATAACAAAAATTCATTCATTCAAAATTTTATTATTAGCTAATGCATTTTTGTTTATTTACTTTGAAAAAAAATTATAAACACTGTTACACAGAAATTAAAAGTAAATATTTACAGCATGCAATATTTCCCTAATTTTTGCATATTCAGAGCATATTTGTTTTTATTCCCAAAATTGTAATTACATATCATCGAAATTTAAATAATTGCTTTAAAAATTCCAACATAATAAACGAAACACAATACTCAGCGTTAAATAATTCTCTTTCTGATTCATTCTGATATCATTTTTAGCTTGTTCGCTCCTTTCCTCCTCGATTATTGAAACAATTTCTCAAGTAATATTTTTTCACTTTTTTCGCTAAGGAATAAAATAATTAAAATGTAAAAAAAAAAACGTAGAATTTCAACTGATGTTGTTTGTAACATTGTAACGCTGAAGTGGTTTACAATGTGAAAAAATTGATAACGCAATAGTTTCATATTTACATTAGAGTACGGTAGGATTATTTTACAGTGCGAAAACTATGTTTCGGTCACGAGGCGAAGCCGAGAACCTGACTAGTTGGAGCGCTGTAAAATACCAACCGTACGACATTTGTATTAGACTTTTCGACCGACCAAATGTTTTATTTTGGACTTTTGCAGATTTTTATGAAATAACAAAGGTCAAACTTTTTGACACACAGAGCTGCCAATCCGATGGGTTGTATTTTCCCTATCATAATAATTATAATTATAATTAGGTAAAATAATAAGACCTATTTTATGTGTTGAATTTGGGCATTTTTATTCTGGTTAGGCCCGAGGGCTTTAGCTCGAGGGTTTAACATTTGAAAAAAAATGCCCAAATATCAACGAGCTCCGTTTATGGTCTTCAGTATGTTTGGCTGTTTGTTAGTGCCCCTCAGTAGCCTTAAATACTGAACCGATTTTGCCAAGTCTTTCACTGGTGGACACCTCGTCTATCCAGGAGTAACAAAAGATATATTACATCAAGCTGTCTCATTAGCAATAGGTACAAAAACTAACGATAAGTAAAGAAAGAGTGGAAAGTATATTTTCTGGCATCCGTAAATACCTCTCAAGCTACAAATAACCAATTTATAAACACAATTATAAACAGAATAAACGTTTTATGTGAAAACATTGAGTCATCACTATAAATTTGTTCTTGCACGTATGCGGAGGGTGTGGCGAGGGTGGAGTTTCATCACAAATATTTTGTCCTCACGGTTTATCATCTGATTCCTGTTCAGATTCTTTCTTCCTCGACCGAAACCATGAATTGTAAAATGCGCATTCCACTTTGACTTTATTTGCAAGATTCTCGCCTAATTTGAAAAGAGCGAGCCGATAAAATTTTATGGATTAATACAGAAAAAATATCAGATGCGTAGGCGGATTTTTCATTTTTTTAAATTGTACTTGTTCATATCTTGTGTGTTCCAAAACAGAACAAGAATAATGAACCTTAGTTCTGTATTTATATTAGAGGTCTTGGATTTTCTCGTGGGCTATGAGTCATATCTGCGCAAACGACTCAAGTAGGCGCTGCAAACCGACCGGAAAAGATCGTTATTCGTTACGTTAGTTTCATCTCTCTGTCGTCTATTTTTTTGTATTGGGTGATTCAAAATGATTGTGGATAAATATGGCAACCATGTACGAAAATGTATGTGGCAACTTACTATTATTATTAATGGAATTACCCAATATACATAAAGTAAAATGATGCAAAAAAGTACTACTTTCACTACGATTTTTCGTGTAAAAAAGTGCGATATGCAAAAATAGTTATTTGTACAAGTTATGAAAGTCTTTTTTTTTTACTTATTTGCAAATTCATGAAAAAAGTATGACTTTCATAATTTGTTGTACAAATAACTATGTATTTATGCCAAACAACAGTTTTTCTTTTTTTATTTGTATCTTGTCTTTGCGCTCAGTCCATTTTTCTCTACAACCCACTACAAAGGAGATTATAGTAGGTACGAATCAATCTAAGACTCGACTTTTGTCAGCCCTGTATCGGATTTTTCTAAATCTCTAATTTCCAAACTGATAAAAGAAATGAGTTTTGCATCTTTCGTCGGTTTATAATTTATTTTTGGATGCACGATTGCGATGCTGTATCAAATGGAATAAACAGGCCGTAGATCAAGTGTTCTCCGATTTGTACAAGTTCAACTTACTTTGCAAAATTAATGGATGAGAGCTTCCTCGACGAGACGTGGGAGTCAAGTCGAGTTAAATTACGTCTGAAGTAGGATCGTTTTTTTTCCGTCATCCCTGTCGTGGTGAAGATTTCTGGCTAATATTGAAATGGACGAAAATGATTTAAATTTGGAGGCAGAGCATAATGAGGCTGGCCGAAATTGCACGCATCTCTCTCAACAATATGGTATGCTTAAAAGCATCCATTGTAGGAGGCGAACATAAAGTCTGGATGAATTAAATTAATTAGTACCTACAGCTCGATAATGAAGTAAGTCGCGACGTCGCTCCCTCATAACGTAATTATTTTTGTTAAAATAATACACCATCGGGATGTTAATTTTCGGACATCGATAAAACGGCGCCGGTGAGTGGGCGTCGTTACACACAAACGTCTTAATTCCGGATTCTAGAGCATGTTCCGGTCGAATCCGGGCGCGGCATAAGTGTAGCGGAAGCACGTATCTGTAAACGGTTCCGGACAAATTCCTACGTATTTCGAATACACTATAAAGCCGACGGATCGACTGTTCCGAGGGCATTATGTACTTGAAACACGGGGCCCCCTTTCGACTTTAATTACCCACCCTTAGAAAGTGCGTGCCGGAGAAACTGGAACCGGAGAGGGAAAAACACATAATAAACCCTCACTTTTTTCTTGCTCTACAATTTGCAGATTTGTTTGTGCACACGTTATACGCTCGCTTCGGATTTAATTGGTTTCGACTAATTAAATGCTAATTAATGGGGTCGAAAAATCGACCCAGTCTGGGTGGAGGGGTCGCCGGAGAATGTCGTCGGATCAAGTCGAACGTCGAAATCTTGTTATGAAAAATTTACATTGGCCAAAATCCCGAACAAAGCCTCTTTGGAAAACGGGAGTAACAGGATGAAGTCGGGAAGGCGGGGAGTCGCAAGTGATGCGACTTCAACTTCGACCTGTTAAGTCGGATATCGACAAACATAGGGATACATATTGGATAAAAATGATATTAATGGCCTCTGTGGCCCTGGATTTTCATCAATATATGGATTCGCCGCTTTCCAAAATATAGAACACGGGAAATGTGTGATAGGAATGTCTACGACCTCATCTGTTGTCTCTTGTCTTATTTCCAGGGCCGCACCAGGCGACGTTGCCATCCCGTTATAAAAAATAAAAGTGTTGTCCCCAATAACTCTTTATTCACAGGTTTTTGAAAAGCTCTGGGAAACTATAAACGTAAAATCAACACCGCAGCGATATCGGCCAATGAGCGAGCTCCATTCGTGCCGCGTTTGGTCGCAACTTACCGATAAATAGGTGAGGCCGGTCGAAATTCGTTCACTTTCGTTCACGCTCCAGACGTGTTTGTTTCGTTCACACCTCACCTGTCACTCTACAAAAAAAGACTGCGGCTCCGTAAAAGCGAGCTGGACAAAAAAAACGATGCTCATCTCGAGAGGCGGGACCCAACCGGCTCTTTCCAGAGTCACTCCGGCGTAGAAAAAATAAATAAAGAAAGAAACACGCAGATAGAAAGAATGAGAGAATGATAAAGAGGCGTTTGATTCCAACGTACCGATAAATAGGTGACGCCGGTTCACTTTCGTTCACGCTCTAAACGTGTTTGTTTCGTTCACACTTCTCCTGTCACTCTACAAAAAAAGACTGCGGCTCCGTAAAAGCGAGCTGGACAAAAAAACGAGGCTCATCTCGAGAGGCGGGACCCAACCGGCTCTTTCCAGAGTCACTCCGGCGTAGAAAAAATAAATAAAGAAAGAAACACGCAGATAGAATGAGAGAATGATAAAAAGAGAGAAAGAAACACACAGATAAGAGAGAGAAGGGAGATAGTGGAGAGAGAGAGAGATAGCCGGGGAATGAAACGGAGCGAAGGAGTGGGAGAAAACCACGCCCTGCTTGCCCACACATTTTTTGAACGGTCGTTACCACGTGTTTGCACTTAGCAGAGTTTATGTAGGTACATTTAATGCACTCAACCGTAAAATCGGGTAGTTATTTACTAATGGATTAGAAAATAAAGCAGAATTAAGTATCACAGAGAATATTCAAGATGATATTTAAAACAAGATGGAAATCTTGATTGCCAATTATCCATTCCAGAAATTGGTTTTAAAATATATACGTATTTTAAAAATATCGCTCACGCGGAATCGTCCATGTTGTTGATTTATTTTGTGAATAATTCTCTCGTTTCACACACATCAGACTTTCAATAGTTATCGAATATTAGCACTCTCACGTGAGTTTACTCTTTGTGTTTGATTTTTCCGTTCATTAATCTTCACCACAAATGGATTACTTCCAATGCTTCACGGTTGTAAAAAATCTGTTGGTTTTGGTGCAACAACAAAAGCGAAAATTCACCAACCCCATAATACATTTACATTTTATTCACCCGCGGTGCCTTCAATTGGCTGTCTGCCATTCTGAGATGAAGACGTAATAACAAAATATTTTTAACAATGAAACAAACCGAATACGTCAAAGAAAATTGTTCTCCAGTCTTCTCCGTTGACGACGTTAATTAGTTTTGCAAGACACACCAAGCAAGCCGCAAAACCAGCAACAGTGTCGTCACATTGCAGTGTTGCAGTTCTAACATAACCTCAAAGTTCGCGACCCAAAAGTTTTCTTTCTTAATTTTGTCACAAAGATGTCGATAGATTAGTTCGACAACTATTGACAGTTAGCGGGGGTGTGAATCGATCTAAGACTCGGGTTTTTTGGTCGTGGCCAACTAGGCTACCAAATTATTTTGAGCAGATGGTACGTTGCCCATAAAGATGATGCGAGGAAGATGTATTGGGTGATTTCCCCACTGGACCAGGGACATAACTATGATGGCGACTATAATGTTTTTGTTGTACCGAGTGATCAAAGAGAAAACAAATCAAGAGTACTACATCATCTTTTGTTTCATAATTAATTATTATTATTAATAATAATTAATGCTTTGTCTTCAATGGTAAAACCCATTTTATCAATCATTCTGTGGTAATTGTTGCTTACAATTACACTAAACGTCTGTAAACTTTGCCGAAATTGAAAATTTATTTTCTAGGTTAACAACAGCACATTATTTACGTTCCTTTGACATTTCCGGGAAAAATCTGCTTACCAGTGGAGTCGCATTTGCTAATTAATCTGTTTTTTTTTTTTTTTTAATCTGAGACTTGATTCTCTACATCACTTGCAAGATCTCTTATTGACCTTGCTTCTTGATGGAGAATCTTATCAATGCAAGTACTAATTGTATTAAATACAAGAAGTTACCGGAATCATTTCAAAACTTCAAGAGTATTCATTAAGATATCAGAAGTAATTCCCAGATGAATGCTTTTGTTGTGGAAATAAGCACGGGTCGCAGACGAAGAAATAATTCGCACGTGGGAGATTCTCCAAGAAAATCTCACGCCAACACAAATAATTATCCGAGGAAATGTATTTATTTTTATTTCAAAGGTCAAACCCGCACAGTTTTCTTAGTACATATAAATATTTTTTCACTCCTATTGGATAATACTGTGATTATTATTAAACCGTTTTTCATTGAATAACAGGATTCATTACCCACGGCCGTTGAATAATAATTTCAAAACTCACTGCAAATATTATAGCAACTAGTTTATGAAGTCCAATTGCACCTTTTAATACAATGGTATCAAGTATACAAATTACAAAGTATGTAATAATTTTAAAATTAATAATGAAACTTATTTATTAATTTCTCTTCATAGTCGTAGAAAAAGTATAATATTCTATTCGCGGATAATGGCTACTACCCGCTCGGATGAATTACGCTACTCGCCTGCGGCTCGTGACACAAAATCATCCCCACAAGTAATAATAGCCAATATTATTCAATGAGCGGATAATGATGGCTAATATTACTTGTGGGGATGATTTTGTGTCACGAGCCGCAGGCGAGTGGCGTAATTTATCCGAGTGAGTAGTAGCCATTATCCGCGAATAGAATACTATAAATAAAAATAACAGAGTAATAAAAAGTGTTCATCAGTTAAGATGAAGACGACATACCCCAGCCAACTTCCAAAATTATTTTTGAAGATTATCCACTACTTTACACTTTTCTTTATGTCATAATCTGAAGAGAACAATTTTAAACAGCCACGGGAACGGTTGACATTTCAGAGCGTCTGGGGTATCTTATCTTATCTTGATGACGGCAGGTTTTAAACATGCAAGAGTTCTTGGAATGAAGTGTGTCGCCAACACTTTCGGCCAAAATATTTGCACATTTTATAGTGTTAATAGGTGTCGACATTTGATCAGAAGAACTTTCCATCTCGGCAGTTGCTCCTGCAAAGAAAACTGTCCATTTTCCCCTCTTGTTGTCCCGTGCGCCGCCTTCGTCGATCGGTGTGTCATTGCACCCTCTTCACATTCTAGTGATTTTTTCTGGTTCCGTGTTTGTCGATAATAACCGTAAACAAAACGAGGTGTATGGAAGCACTAAATTAAATTATCTAAATAGTGGCGGTCGTAAATATGACAATTAGCGCCGGAGTTAAACAATGAAATATAGCCGATGTGTACCGGAAACGTTTCCGTGTTATTTGTACAGGACGTCGACGGCCGGAAACGAAAGAAAAGCACCCCGTGTTGGCTATCCTCCCGAAACAATATGCTCGGTGCACTCTGAAGGCGAAATCGATACACCCGAGGAGTAGTTTCTTGGATTGTGTTCTGGAGTGTGTGCATCGAAACAAGGATCAAAAATCGTCTCTCTCTAATAACTCGGGCCGGGGCACTACTGGAACAAATTGAATTTTGACTCTTGTTCTCTTGCATCTCTCTGCCATTACGTCGCCGGGGTTGGCCCCGTTTCCGTCGATACCGGGGAGAAATTTTAATGGGGTAACATGTCTCAAATCGAAACCCGAAATGCTTGGGCAAAAGAACCATAAACCGTCCAGAACGCGCTACATAATTGATGTCAGAGGCGTTTTTATTACCCTAATTCCATTTCTATGGAGTAAATTTGAAAAATGCATGCGAATCTCCAATTACAAACACGGAATAAGATAATACATTTGCGAAAGAAGAGCTTTGTTACATTATTGTGAAATAATCGTAAAACTTTGTTAGGTTTTTACGCTTTTATGGGTTAAAACATGCTAAACATACGGTGGTGGTGGTAAAAACCAAGCAAGCGTAAAATTTTACGTGTGTTTTTTTTTTCTTCCTTCCATACCTACATCTTGTTCTTCTGGAAACTAGTCCAACTTTAATACTTGACTTTTTACAGTTGGCCACATAAAAAACCAAAGTTTTTTCGGGTGACGTAAAAAATCAGTTTGATACAAAACACGAACATAAAAAAAACAATCAATCTAGGAACGCGATTTCCAAAGAAACAAGAACTTTTTGCTTATCGTTGCGTTTCAAGAGAAGGATGACGTATTTAAGACCTTTCAGTGCTACATTACAGGACGATATCGTCACCGTCCGCGAATTTATCTTAGAAGATTTAAACAAAAGTACTTGATGACTCAATCGAGAGTCACCCTCTTCGTACGATAATGACGAGTCGTTTCGGGGGAAAAAAACGCTAAATAGGTTGAAATATGGCTCAATTAAGACGAAACGAAACACTTCGACTTATCTTGAGGTATTGGTGCAGTCGCGCCGAGGACAAAAATAGAACGATTATCGGCAAAGAAAATGTCTGTACAATTTTAAACAAGCGATAACTGAACTAATTTTAAACGTTGTGTGTTTTTCTATTTCTATTTGGGATCACCTGGACGTATTCGTCATCGGTATCGTCCTTTCAGTTTCAGATGTGCTAATTGCGTGGGTCGATCAATCGCCAGCTCCGCATCTAAAGGCCAATCGGGTATTTTTATTGTTTTTCGACAAATAGCAAGTGAAATCAATTTTCATTGGAAACGGCAAAAGGGAATAGGTTGGCACTCCTTTTGTTCTTGGGGAATATTCAAACGCTACGATTCGTCCGCCTGATATGTATAAAAACTCTTTACATTTTTATCGTCCTGTCTATGTAGACAGAAGGGAATGTGAACGTCCGATAAAACTTTACACTTATTGTTTCCATTCTTTGAAGATAAATGGCCCCAACTGAAAATGTATTTTAATTGGATTTTCCCGGAGTCGTCGATATCGTTTGATTCGGGCTCGGGTCTAGTCGGAGAAGACATATTTTATTTGATTTTCTAGCGCGTATTTTAATTGGCGATGAGATTAAATGGCACCGGGGAGAAACACGACGTCATAACCTAGCGCTGAAAGGGACAATTTATATAGGGAATGAACCCATTATGATGATGAAGCTTGAAATCTGCTGTTTCACACAAAGGATAAGCAGTTTCCTTTTTACAAGGAACGAATCGCGACCTGATCGCGTCATTCGAAAAAAAAATAAATAAATATTTGACTTGCCTCGGAAATTCTACTGACTCACACTGATGACTCTTGTCAGCATAACCTGAATTATTATGTTTATATTTTAACTTGATAACCTGATGCACTTGCTTGGAATTCATACGATCATCAGCATTTGCTTTCCACAAGTTACCACACAATGTTATCGTGGTCGTATTTTTTAAAGCACAAGTGGGAAGTTTACACGCACAAGCGCAGCGGTTTTGTAACCTCACGTGGAAAAAAAAATGCTTCGCACAAAAACTGCATACATCATTGCAAAATCACTGTGTCTAGACACAAAATTATTACGAAGAAATTAAGTGACGTAAAATGTTCATACTCTCTACTCTTATTGTGTAACTTGGTTAACCAGCTAAAAGTAAACAAGTGCCATCATGTTGAAGTGTACACATTTAGAATCCTCTTACAATTGTTTCCACAAGCTACGGTGGTGAAGATGGTAATGAAGCACTGCCAACTGTTCTACCATTAATTTTTTTGTATTTTCTTTATTTTTGTAGCACATTATGAAAAATTTTAGTGTAAGTGTAGTACTCCAGTGCGCAATAAAGTTCCCCGAACTGTAAAATAATCGTGTATTATACAGGGTGTCTCAGCTAAGACTTTCGAACCTAATAACTCAGTCATTTTCCGGCGGATTTTTATGAAATTTAAAATGCAGATATTTTAGACGGTGATGAAAAAAATTCCATTAATGCAATCACCCAAGTCGTAAAAACATAATTTTTACATTGCCTTTTTAAAATGTTGAATCAATTAAGATTTACATAAAAAAATTGATCGTCAATAAAAAATGCTGTAGGGAAAAACTCGTCCTTGAAAGACGTCTGGTTTGCAAGAAAAAAGCAAAAAACTGTGTTAAACGTGGCTGCAAATGCAAAAACGTAGACGCGTATGAAACAAACGCGCAATTTTGCAGAATTTTGGTCATCCCTTTTCGCAGAAGCGCAGGTGACATATTTGACGTTTATCTTGCTAACCTTACAAACACTTACAAAGTTAAAGGCAACATTTGGACGTAATTTATTATACTGGATTCTTTAATTCTTCCATAAAGGACTAAAACACGATCGGGATATTTTAGCAAGGTAATTTAGTTCACGTACGCTTCCTGTGTCTTCAAATAAATTGACGACTCTCTTAACCTTACATTTTGTAAAGCCTACATTTCGATAGTGTTCCACGAGAAAACGAACTGTGTCATTGAAGTTCTTACGACACTCTCCACGGGCAAAATTTTTTTCCTTTTTCAACAATATTGAAATTTCTGGCGCTGTAGTCTATTTTTAGAGTATTTTCAATAAATTTTCACAATTTGACGTTTCTAATAAAGCGCGCCCAATTTTGACAGACTTTAAAGGCTGTACAAAATGTTGCTTGGCAATTAATCATCAATTGTTTCAAAAGGTAACTGCGCAAACACCTTCAAATTTTACATTAAATTTTTAACGACAAAATCTAATCTTTTCGTTGAATCAGACAAGTGATTTACTTAATTGTTTGTGTAGACCCCTATTTTTTAATGTTTAACAATCTAATAATAATCGCGCATAATTTTCGATAAAGGAAACATGTGTTAAAATTACATTTTTTAACTTGAGGTAATTTTATTATTACTAATTGAACCTTCACCGTCTAAAATATCTGCATTTTAAATTTCATAAAAATCCGTTGGCAAATAACCGAAATATTAGGCTCGAAAGTCTTAGCTGAGACACCCTGTATAACAAGAAATTAAAGTGCATCTTTTCATCCCGAGTGTAAATTTATTGCAGTAGTGCCGCGAGACCAATAATTACACGACGTATAAAAAGAATGCATTTCGGCACAAGTAACAAATTGCAACAATAAAATACTTCAAAACATTCTTCCTTTTACATACTTTCCGCCGTCCCAGAAATGGTACAAAACCCACAATATAAGATTTATTGAAGGTAGTAAAAGTTTGGGTTCTTCCCACGGTAACCAGATGCGGCCAAGACAGTTTCTTTGGATTGCGGATCGGAAAAATATCAGAAACTGAGATTTTGAAGACAATTTAAAATTTTGAAAAAATAGTAAATAAAAAATTTACGTTAAATAACACTAATTACTTGATTTAGTAAAGTGCCATAAGATTTTTTGAAAATGCCCGTAAAGTACAAGATATGCATATAATATAGAATCCAAGCTTTACAACTCAACAAAAGTTGTTGCTAACAAATAAGAATTTTCTTAACCACAGACGATTCTCTTCGAAAACAAATTCGATGAAGAATTGAAGCACAAATCTTTGTATAACAAAAATGCTTTATTTGCCGTGCGGGCTTTCAGATTCCTGATTACAAACATAAGAATACAATTCCCAAAATTTTCATTTTTTTCTTCATGTGTCGCCCCTTTCTTTTTCTATCCTTTCCCTCTCCTTCGATATCTCTTTCATCCATCTTATTTTTTTACTTCCCTTCCGTCTTCATTCAGTATTTCTCCCCGTTCCTTTCTCTCCCTCTTTCTCATTTCGCTACATCTATTCCACATGATGTGCTCAATTATCTCTCTCTCTCCTCGTAGCAAATCCTGCACCTTTTTTCCTCTCCTTCCATCAAATACCTGTTTTCTCTCTCCTCGTTCCCACATCTAAATCTAGCCATCATTTTTCTTTTTCTTACATTCTGATAGTCCCTGTTATATTTGGATTCTTTAATTCTTTCCTTCTTCCTTGCTTGTCTGTGTCTTTGTCCCTTTTACTCATCTCTACATTCATCCATCTCCCTTTTGCTCTTAATCTTTCCACTTCATCACTGACATACCCGTTTCTCTCTCTCCTTCTTCTCCGTGTTTTTTTTCTTTTCTCTCCTGCACTCTTCCCTTCCATCCACTTTGTCTTCAAACTTTGCCGCTCTCCTTCCCGCCTTCACTCTCAGCCTATTCCTCTTACACTCCTTCACGATGTAATCTGGCGTTTCTCTGTCTACTCCTAGCACCTCTCTCAAACATTTTTCTTGCACTTTCTCTACCTCTTTTTGTTCCTTCCATCCCCAGATCTCTGCCCCGCACATCAATTTAAATTTACTCTTTATCATGCCCTCAAACATCGTCATTCTCCTCCTGAAATTACCTCCCCACTTTGTCTCTTCTTCCTCACATATTTCCCAAAGTTCTTCATAATTTCTTTCATTTCTCTTTCATTCTTTGCCACAATTACCAAGTCGTCCGCAAACGAACAAATCTTTATAACAACATTCCTTTATGTATTTTCTTCAGGAGCAGAATGATCTGTGAAGGATTCCATCGAGATTCATTGGAATTTCATTTTTATAATCTTAGTGTTAAGACGCTTGAGAAAATCTCATTTACGCTTTGATATCCTTGTAATTCGATTAAGAGTTAACGAACCTAATTTATCCCATTTTGAGATGTTTGGAAATCTAACATTAAAAATAAACTCCCCAGTTAGATGGACTTTTGAAGGAAGTATCCAAAATTGCGCGCCGTAAGTTGTGTTTGGATGAAAAATTAATTATTAAGATGAGATCGCTGTCAAAGTATGTTCAGTATCAAAAACGTCAATGCGTAATTAAAGCATGTAATAGTTATTTACGTATAGAGGTACGTACAACGTTTTACACATCAATGTTAATAACAAATTTTAAATTTAAAAAGAATATAATAAAAAAATCAAGGTTGTCTCTGTACCATAAATTTTCGATTTGCGGGCTTTTTGCTTTGGTTTACAGCCCGCCGGACCTGTAAAGTTACTTTACCGCCCGCCAGATGTAAAATTGAAGTTTCGTTCATGGTAACTAAGATGTAAACCAACTTTTCTAATACAGTTGTGCGTAAATAAAATTACAGGCAAATTTGCATCACAGCTGCCAACTGCATACTCGCAGATCCGAAAGTAGTTTTGTATCTAATGAGGCGATAGTAATGCAACATGTGTAAAATTTATTTGGAACGATATAGAATGTGGTGTGTGTGCAGTATCTTTTTGTTTGTCGGCGTCGTGAAAGACACTTTCGAGTCGTTCCCCATTGATGAAGAATTCCTCGTTGATCGGCGCAATTAATTGAGACGAGAAGTGGAACGTCGTTGTTAAATCGTGTCCGAATGCATCTCGATTCGTTTTCTTTTCGTCCTTTTTCCCCCGGACCGGCTTTGTTTTCCATCTTCACGCCATGTACCGTCAGAGAGACTTCGAACGCGCGGCATTTCCAACTCATAGAAAACGTGAATTGCTGTCTTTTCTGACACGAGAACTAAATCCTAATGCACAACTCTCAAAGGCGCAAAAATAAAAACAAAATAGCCTCTAAAGCACTTTCTTTATGCTCGAGACTTCTTTGTTAGTGTTGTCGCTGCGCCTTTCGCAGGGCAATTTCCTGCTTTATTAAAAGTATAAATATGTAAAACGGAATGAAACGCGAATAACACTGATAATATCGCAATGAGAACTTGCAGCCTGTATCTACCCTCGCCCACCACCTTAAATACGGACTCCCGAAAAACAAATCAGAAAACACACAAAAAAAAATACGAGCAATAATAATAACAGTTTGTTAGCAATAATGCTATAATATACTCGTATAATAATAATAATAGTTTGTTCAATTAGCAATAATAGAATAATATTTATATATCACGTTGTACTTCTATAGTTGGTGCGGCGAACCAGTGGAGTAGTCACGTGATTCACACTGCCTGCATTGAGTCGCCGCGCCGACTATAGTTTTGCTGGTTCTAGAATTATCTTCTGATTACTCTGGCATTGCAAAGACCAAAAATTTCCCCCAAAGGTGGTGACGTGGAGCAGTAGGATAAAGATTTAAATTGGAGAAAGGTGTGGAGGAGCCTCGATGCGTCTCAATGATTTCGGTGAGTTTTTGGTGAAAATTCGTAGCGACTGCGAAAGCTGAAATGAATGCAAATATAAAGCGACATAATGTAAGTATTGTTTGTACATCTTATTAAAATTTATGAACTTTGAATAATATAATAATGGAATTAATATTTATGCACGAAGTTGGCTCTGTTCCGTGTGCCCACAAGGCGATGTTTTCCTCCGTCTCTCTTTCGTTCCTCTTTGTTAATAAGTTGCCGTGGAAGTCTTAAAACTTTCGGCGCTTTAAAATATTTCTTTAAAGTATAAAACGAGGTCCCTAAACTATTCACCGCGCTCTGCGCGACCCACCGGGAGAAAGAGCCGTCCCGATCCTTTCGGCAATATTAAAAACAATAATTTATTCCGGTGGATAACCATTAGTGTTATCGCCGTAATACAGCTCGAAAACTATCGTAATCCTGCATAAACCCCCATTGATCAATAACGCGTACATCCCCGCCGCCGCCCCACGAATCTTTGGCGCACAACAGGCGTCCATCCTTCGTCGGTCTCGCCGCACCGAATAAATTAGAAAAAGACGCAGATAGGACGTTGTGGGGAAATCAAACGTACATTTATATGCAATGTAATGAGGCAAGTGACGTGACACGTGCGCAGGGGGTAACAGGAAGCGGGGCCGTGGGGCTGTCCGAGGGTTACTTCGCTATTTTCATGCCTATCTCGCCATAAAGAAATATAATTTCGGAGAGGGAATTTTAATTCGCCCCAACACGTTTCCGATACTGCTCATGAAATAACGAGCCCTTTCACGGCTTCACGTCTGTTTGGCAGAAGTGGAGTACCTAATTGTCAAGTGAAAGATGGGTAAAAACGACTCGGCTTCTGTCTTGGGTGTCGACCAAAATTGAACAATTATACGACCCCACCGCGACTTTACTACATACCATAAAACAATATTTCATGGCTGGACATAAAAAAAAATCGGTTTTTACGATTCGGGTTAAGTCTGGCGGTTTTTCGATCATCGAGTGGTGCCGGTCGACGCCATTGATTTCCCTCCTCTGCGAAATCCACTGGCGAAATAACAAATAAACCCGCGGGTCTTATCGCACCGGTATCTACCAACGTACAAGCCGAAAATGCACTGGAACGCGTTCAGGGGGATTTAGACAGTCATCGGTCACTCTGGATCGCTCCGATAAAAATCCCCAGCCAAAGCTGCGTCCAGATAAAACCAAAATAAGGGTAGAGTGACACCGGAAAGGAGCTTTTTACCGGAGCGGGCCGCCCTTTCGATTCCCCGATATGCGCTCCAATCAATCTGAAATTAACTGAAAAGGTTGTCCCGGATTCTGGTCAATACGACTTAGAGAGTAAAAAAAAAAGAAAAAAAAAAGCTCTTCTAGGTCACTGGTTTTTAATTATAGGTGTTGTATTCAAAGAGTCCACATGTTTTCTGTGGGGTTTAGATCTGGCAACACACAAGAGTCAGGGAGACCTAAAAACCGTCGAATTTGTCCAAAAACCCAAGTGCAAAACATCGGAGCAGTCCCAATGCACCGACGTCATAACAAACCAATATACGCTTAATAACCAATCAAAATGTATTAATTCGGAGTGTTCCGGTCTCCAGTACGTCGGGAATTGCACCTCCAGAGACCTGGCACAACACCGACAACTTCGAACCCTTTCAATTTAAATCGAATCGGTCGGCAGGATTGGCGCCCAATGAAAATTCGGACGTGTGTTAAATTATTAAAATGTCATTAACAAATGCGTCACGATCGATAAAGTGGAACACTGACGTTGCCGACGACCGACGCCGACTACGACGCGTGTCTCCATTAATCGATTTTTTTAAGTAATTAGTTATTATAATGACGTTTTTATTGTTGTACGTGGCTGAAATTGCGGAACACGTAATGTCTCAGACTGTTTCGATACAAAGCCAATATCTTTGTGCTTAGCTCTCGCTAGAGGAACCTGGACTTGTGGCGTTTATGGAAATTGAACAATCGGGTCAAGACTTGTATTAAACATTAAACATAAAGTGTCAAATTATCTTGATATCTTGAAGTGTCGTGTTGAATCAATAATGCAGCTCTTTGATTTTGAAACTATATGCTTAATCCGTCGATGGGAGAATGAAAAGTTTAATATACTACACGCTGCAAAAGCTCTTTCACGTGCTTGGAGTTTTTAAATAACCTCGGCTACGCTTACGCTTCGCCTCGGCCATTTAAAAACACCTCGCACATAAAAGTCAACTTTTGCAGCTGGTAATGTAAATAACTATCGTTGCTTCTGATGAATCCTGTCATTTTGATGATACCATCTGTGTAAATTACCAAAGATCTCAAGAAGAATTATTGGATATTGTACTACTCTTTATTGTACAAAGTGGAGGAGATGATGAATCTGCTGTCACTATGGTTCAATAAGTAAAGGAAGATTTCGTTTCTTTATTTAAAAAAAAATCGTATTGTGCGTTTACCTTTCATCCAAGAAGCACTTTGTTCACCAAAAAAGGTAACAACTGCGATGAATTTGGTCGAGTATGAACAAAGTAATGACAAGACCTACGTCACCGACAATTTTGCAAACGTAAGAAGACTAATTGTCTTTTTTCGATTTTCTTATGCATAATGGAATAAGATGGTTATCTAGACTCTAGATTCTAGAGCAACACGATTTGCAACTTGTCTTGAAGAAATATATGTTTTTTTACACAACGAACAAATACTAAATACTCGGAGTTGGAAAAGGTGGTAGGTGTTGGATTCTCTCATGGGCTGTGACCTTGGAAATATCTGCGCGAAAGCGAAGCGATAAACAGTGAAAAATCTGTAAATGAAAACTGAGGATGTTTTCCGGTCGGTTTGTAGCGCTTACTATCCGTCATGTGCGCACATGTGACTCATAGCCCATGAGAAAATCCAACACCTCTGCAATAAGTACGGCGGTGTTGTCTTTAGAAGTGGTTTCATTTCAACAAAAATTATCTCGGTTTGGTAGAAACCTGGAAAAAGCTACGTTCTAGCATTGTTTTGTGTTGAAGGAACACCAAGGAGAATACACCTGTCACTGAATTAATTAATATTGTGTTGAATCACAAATAACTGCCGAACAAGCGACAGGTTAATTTTGTCTGTATTTGGACTTATCAGATAGGAAATTATCAAAAACTCCCCTCGCCTGAATGTTGTGTGTTCTGTGACTGTTTAAATTGGAAACTTTGAAGGAGTACTTTTATAAATGTTGTTTCATGAGGATACAAACCAATAAGGCAAGTTACGATAACGACTTAAAAACTTTGTAAGGTGAGTGATGATGAAAAACGGGTCAAGTACGATAACGTTATCATCAAAACAATCAGTCTTAACTGCAACTGAATTCTAATATTAATTTTCTCTGGATGTAGTGAGATAAAAAAAAGTTCTTTTATCTCTACGTTCTCCACATTCAACAGCTATCGGGTGTTTATTTAAATATCCGGTCAAAGTTGGCGTTGAAGAGTCGTGTAAAGGTGTTGGATTTTCTCCCAAGGTCACAGCCCATGAGAGAATCCAACACTTCTAAAAACGTAAGATTTAAACAGCTGATCCGTGATCCGTAATCCGCAGTGCGTTCACAATCGACTCTTCAATGCCAACTTTGCCAGAAAAACAGGAAAAAATTTGCAGTGATGGTTTGTGTTGATGCGTCCACGACATTCCCCAGACCTTATCCCAAGGGACTAATACTTTTTCCAGCAGTTGCAAAATGAATTACGTTGAAAACAAACCGTAACTAAGTTCATGAGTTCGTCTAAAAATTCTCACTACTAAATATTCGTCATTTTTACTCCCGGGACATTAAAATGTAACATTTCACCAAAACTGGTGACTGTAAGTGGGATTGTGCTGTGTAATTTTTTGCAACTTCACGTTTTGCTGGCTACGACTCTTACTTTTATACAAAGTGTCTATAAAAGAACGTATCAACAGTCTTGTGGAATTGTGCGGCTTCATAATTTTATTACGTCCAACTATGTCGACCCGCTGAAGCCGTCAAATCAGATGTCAACAGTCAAATGTCAATCGAAGCGTCAGAGTTGATTTTAAAGTGAAATAAAATATGGCATGTGGTGGATACTGTACCTAACAGAAAAAAAAACAAAATCCTGTCATTGTACGACTTACATAACCTGTGTTTTTCTATTTGGTACCACAATATGCCATAGAGCGGCAAGAATCAAATATATTCGAAATTCACAAGCCACGTGATATACATTCTTACATTCTTTTATAGACACTTTGTAGAACTTAATAGAACTGACTTAATAAGTTGTATTTTGAGTTGGGTAAGATCGCATTACATTTCCGAGACAATTTTTACTGTCATAAACACAACCTTGTTCCCGTTGTTTTCTCGTTTGTTGCCAAAAATCAGTCTCTTTTAAAACTACACTTTCGTTAGTGATGAACCAAACTTGCCCCACAATCTTCTGGATTGACCCTTCTTCAGCGACGAAGCTTGGTTTCATCTCTCATTGTCGACTTCAGTATCAGATAAACATCTGATTGTGAGATAAAAGAAGTAGTGAATTGTTGGCGGCGTTGTGGTTATGAGCCGCGTGAAAATTCGCGATACGTTATTCTGCCATCTGCCCGCATTAAGTATCGAGAATTGGCGTAGCAAAAGGGATGTTTTATTTGCGGGTGGGACGACTGGCAAAATCCCGCTTTAATTATATTTTTATTATTTCCGACATTTATCGTTCAATTTACAATAAATGGCGCCGCCATAAAAAAAATATCCGTTTAATTTTCTAGTCGCTTTACGATTCATTTAACGATCTGCATATAGCGAAACACTTTAACGACGACCCCTAAAACCGAACATTAATGAGAATTACTTATCGAATTCTCGGTCGTATTTATGACGTTTGCCGTAATTTATACTTCGTCTTTACTACGCCCATCCCTGTTACGCTGGTAAATCGTCAAGATTTTATGACGGGAGCCACCCCAGTCGGTTACCTGTTCGCCCCGCTTCTGTTATTGTGCAGATTGTTGGGGAATTAAAAAGAAAACAAGCGTTAACGCGGTGCAGTTCATGCGGAAATGAAAATAACCACAACACGACGCGACGCCGGGGGTGGAAATAAGGGAAAACAGGGAGGATCCACCACATGACGGCGACGAAAAAATTTGCACGCTCACCGGAGGAAACATCTCAATTTTCTGGCGCGTTTATTGGGGGGTCACGACCCCGACCTAAACTGCAATACGGCACAGACGACACTGCACCAAAATGCACTCTTTTATCAATTTTAAATCGTCAACAAATCGACACTTTTCCACCACTTGTGCCTCGGGCAAGTTGTCGGAAAAGCTATCAAAACAACGGTCCCAATCTGGAGCCTTGAGGTACTCCGAGAGTGGCACAATGGGAGCAACGTACATTCTATGATTTTGACAGAATTGAGAATTTCTTTCTGTCAAGAGCCCTGCGGAATTCGAATAGATTTGATATTTGCCGCTCTGTAGCATATTGTGGTACCAAATAGAAAAACAGAGATTATGTCAGTCCATTTGACAGGTTATTAAACAAGACTGTTGGAAGATAATTAGAGTATAGAGAAACAGAAGAAAATCACAAGCAAAACAAGTAAGACGTCGAACTCACAGCTGACACTAAGATTCTCAATAATTTGACATTTGACTGTTGACATGTGATTTGACAGCTGCAACGGCTCGACATAATAAAATTATAGAGCTGCACATTCTACTGGATTCTTCTTTAATAGACACTTTGTACTTCAAATGCTACCCCTTTTTGAAAATTCTTTAAGAGAAAGACTAAACGTTAATGAGCCAATCAAATTGCATCTGAAAGAGTGGAAAAAGGGATCCAACCCTAACCTACAAGATGATTTGAATTTAAACGCTTAATTATCATTATCTTGTAGAGAACTGGCGCCAGTTTTGGGTTGTTTTTTGTCTACAAATTGAAAAAATCCCTAAGAATAACTTGCGGGAAGGTGTCATCAGAGCAATCGTAAGTTTTTTGATGGGTCGACTGTACCTCCAGGTGTCCCAGCGGCCTACCTGCCCCTTTTCAAACGGGACAATCGTAGTCGGCCACGCAAAACCCAGCCCACTACGACACGAATGTAATACCTGCGAATTTACTTCTATTTTAAATGCTAATTTCGACACCGCCGCCTCCGGAATTTGCATCGTAATTGTTGACAATCGCAACTTGACGTCGGCGTTCCCTTTTGTTTGTGCGTCGCGACGCGGGTTTTTTTTGCAATTCAAATCACGACACCGAATCTGCATCTTAGACACCACCACGGCGGTGACGTCACGCGCCGTATGAGTGCACCGGAAAGCGGCGAATCGAGTGCGTCTGGATTAAACGGAAAACAATCGAACACTTTGACAGGACAGATTGTTTGATTTGAAATCGGCGCGACTTCTTCGAGGTGGAGCGTCGTGGCTTACCTCGAGGTGTAATCCGGAGGGGCGAAACCGACAACAATTCACTAAACCATCTCACTGTAACAAACAACTCGCACTGGAACGCGTCAAAAATGTGATACTTTGGCCACTATTCTTTCGAATCGATAATGTCATAAAGAATTCACATGTTTGTTTGTTGAAATTCTACTTGTTGTTGACTTTTCGACGGCGGGCTTCGCGGTTTAACGTTGTTGTTTGGGTACGGACAAAACGAGGCCCCGGTTCGGCTCGTATTTGTTCATTAACATTATAAAATTGCAGCCGAGAAAAAAGAACAAGTCGGCTATGACGCGATATTTCACGCACCGACACCGTAAGCAGACTGATATTTTGTTTGTAGTAATGTAGGAAGAGAGAGCGAAGCACCACGAACTACAGCCGAACGCCGTTCGGCTGCACTCGGAGTCTATACCACGCGACAACGTATCAGGTTGAACTGACATTTCACCAGAACCGGACTGGATATTTCTTTCATCGACAAAGTAAAGTTCATTCACGTTGGATTCTCCCTGTCAAATTGTTGTCATGTTGCAAACCTGCGCCTTGTAATTTTCACATTATCGCGTTAGAGCGATTTGACGTCTTTAATTTTGAATGTTTGTTTGACATGTGAAATAAAGTCACAGATTTTACTATTGCGGAAATAAAAAAGAAGGTTTTATTAAGATCTAATTTAAAAAATGTGGCCAAGAACTGAAAAATGCTTATCTCGACCTAACCTTTACAGTCTACGCATCTAAAATGTCATTGAAGTAAAATTCACACTGGCAAAAAATTAAATAATTTGACCTTGACGAGGAAATCCAACGTCAATACACTTTAACAAAATCTTTGGGTTTTAATAATAGAATGCTTTCGTCTAGGACAGCACTAAGAAAATCTGTTTCTGTTTCTTTCTTTCGTATTGTTTTTTGTTTAGTTGAGTAAACCTTTTTGTAATAAGTAATAGATATGATCAGTTTTGAAAAAACATTTTTTTAAATAGAGCACAAAATGAAAGAAAAAGATGTTTAATCACAAATTGGAAGTTGAATTTAACGACAGTGACAACATGTGGAGACAGCTGCAAGGTCATAAGGGGAGATAAAGAGAATTTGACACTGCATTGTTGACTTGTTGACAGATGTTAATTACAAAATCGTCGATATTTTCAAAACAGTTGATCAGACTTGAAAGAAAACTAATAGGTCGTGAATCCTTGTTTAAATAAATATTCTTTACAAAGAAATATTCCAATCGATACATTTTTCCAGAAGTTATTGTGAACGAACGGAATTGCCTAAAATTACGTATATTTCCAGAACCACTGGTCCAATTGGCACCAAAACAGTTAGGCTTAGGAGTCCCGATTACGACAAATCTTTTGTACAAAAATGAATCAAATCGGTGCATTTCTGCGAAAGTTATTGCGAATGACAGTGAGTATTTGGTCGGCGATTTTTCTACTCTGCCATCAATCATATCGGGTATTCATTTAAATTTCCCGTCAAAGTTGGCGATGAAGAGTCGATTGTGAATGAACCACTCGTCTTAAAAACACTGATTTTTCAAACTGCAGATTAAAAACGTACGAAAAGTGAGGTTAGATATAACAGATGATCACTGATCAGAGTTGTAATCCGTGGTGCGTTCACAATCTTTGATGGAAAATTTAAATGAACATCCGATACATCCATTTTCCTGCGGAACATGGAAGTAAAATTGCATAGAAGAAGATACTACAAATTATGGTATCATATGCAGCCAGTACTGCCTTTGCCAATAAATCTTTTTGTAACTGACGTAACAAGTCCAGTTTTTTAGCAAGTTTGATGAATAGATAGTCAATATGAGCCTCCCCACTCACTCATTGATAACTCCCAATAATTTGACAGGTTGATTATACGTTGACACTTTGTACGTATAGAAAATTATTTTCTAGTTTTTTCAATATTAATTATAAGCCAGTTGTCTTTAAGCTATTCATAGATCTTTATTTGTTTATCGAGAGCATAGCCACTCGTACTAAGTAATTTTTTTGTGACTTGTTTTATGCCTCAAAAGTATAAAAAAGTCATTATTCTCCACAAGCTTTGCCTTTATGTCTAGAGCTTTTTATTTACGAGGAGCGATCAAAAACAACCAGAAATTTTGGTTCCGAAATTATAAAAAAGATGGAGTATTAGGTGGCCATGAAAGGATGATAAGTTTAATTATTAGCCTTTAGAATGATTTAGAGAAATTATTGTAGCCAACAATTGTACGTAACAGATATAGAAAGTATCTTTACTGGACTCGTAGGCTTTAAACACAAACTGATGCTCTGAAATAAGTATACCTACTTCTTCGGTAAAGTATCACTTTCCAAACTTGTTACGTAACTACGTATTTACCAACGTCCACTCTGACAATGACATTTACGATACTCAATTTAAAGAAAAGAGTAGGCGTTTACAACACTAGTGATGAAAGTAAATCATTTTTTTCACTAGAAAAGGGAAGTAAAAAATATTTTGATTGATTCTTTGAAATAACACGTATACGTGTGAAAATATACAACAACTCTTTATTATCTATTTATTAACAAATTAAGACATAATAACGATTAAATAACAACTTGTTGGTATTATTGTAATTAATAGTGCAATTTTTTGTATGAATTAAGACTCCAAATTATTTTTTCATTAATTAACTTGCTATGGCTTGTAATCCAAGTTTCATAGTCGTTTTGCAATGATTCCCTTTTCACACTTGTAGTATAATATACTATTATTATCCAAAAACAAACATTGCATTACAAAGTGTTGTTGTACAGTGTGTTCGCGTTATCTCGAAGGACCAGATTTATCGCGATATCGTTTGCGCTTCGATGACGTCAGTGAAATAGTCAAAGAATCTTTTCTAGTTCTTTTGTTATTCATTTATATCGGGTGTTCATTTAAATTTTTCCTCAAAGTTAGCGTTGAAGAGTCGATTGTGAACGAACTACTCGTCAGTCTGCACAGTAAAAACGCAAACAACGCAAAAAGTGAGGTTAGATTTAAACAGGTGATCCGTGATCCGGAATCCGTGGTGCGTTCGCAATCGACTCTTCAACGCTAACTTTGAGGAGAAATCAAATGAACACCCAATACATGTCTCTAATTTAAATCAATACTTCAGATAATATAATTTTCCCCCTGAAATATATATATGATTTTCGAATGTTTTTCTATTACTCCTCGTACATTTATTGCACTTACATTCTTTTCTACTGCGTTTTTTACATTTTTCTGCTCTCATGTCTCAATTTTTATATTTCTACATTCTGTAAGATTCTTCCTCCTGATTTTCTAGCTTGCTGCCTCCATTTTAACTCCATTTGTAATATCAGTTTACGCTTTTTTTCTAGATCTACAGGGTGTCCCTGAAATGCACGGCAAAATTTTAACCACGAGCTACTGGCTTCATGTAGAACTCGAAACAAATATTTAAAAAATTCTATGTCAAAAAATAAAACAACATTTTCGGCATATTTTAAAAATACACCCTTGTATATCATATTTCATAAAATGTACGCCAATGCGAAGTAACCTCTAGGAAATATGCTTTAAAACAAGGAAACCGCATTGGTGCACATTTTATAAAATATGATATACAGGGTGTATTTTTAAAATATGCCGAAATTTTACCTACGAGGTTGTGGGACAACGTAGAAGACTAAAAGCAATTTAAAAAAATTGTACCCAAAAATTAAATGTTATTTTATTTTTTGACAGAATTTTTTAAATATTTTTTCTACATGAAGCTCGTGATTAAAATTTTGCCGTGCATTTCAGGGTCAGCCTGTATATTATCTATTTTTCTAACAACCATATATCTGTCTTTATCTCTATCACGTGATTTATATTTACGTCCGTCCGTTATTCTGTTTCTCGTTCCTTTCTTGTTTGCATCTCTCATTCTTTAGTTCTCTACACCATTATGACACTTCTTATTTTTCATTTTATTGCAATTATCTTCAGCCTTGGTCTTTTTTCTGTAGCATTTGCTGCTTTTTTCTTTTTTCAAATTGAAATTTTCTGTTCCGAACAATCATTTCAAAGATCTGCCTTAAATTCTTTTTGTCTCTTAATGTCCATCTTGGAACTTTCTTTATTTTTCCTAAAATTCTCTCAAATACTCTGTTTTCCTGATATTTACTCCTCACTCCTCTTAAATCCTTTTCCATGCGCTTTTTATTTTTTACTTCGTCTAGTCTCTTCTTTCTTTACATTTCGCAAGATGTACTTCTTCATTCGTTTTTTTAAACTACATAATTCGTTTCTATTATCTGTCTTGACATTTTCCTGCCTTATCAATCTTGTACCATAACCACTGCAAAAATAATTAACAAATAATCTAAATCCCTGACATCGAATTGCAAAATTATCTCAAGTTCTCACAGCCTTGTTTTGGCACAATTAGTGCGTCCTTACCGAACGAGACGCTCCCGCTTTCACCTCCCTAAAAATCCTGTTGTTTTGTCCTGATAAGTTGTCGCTCAGTATAGACAGAAGCGTGCGACGCTTGCGCCCGCCCTGAAAACCGTAAGTCTGTGCTAGATTCCGGCGTCTGTGAAGTAGCCGCCCTATCACGTGACCTATACACTTCATTCCTCCTTACTTGCACATTCTACACGGTCGAAGAATGCGAATAGCCGGCGATAAACAGGAGAATAAAGAAGCCGCGATAAAAAAAATGCAAGTGTGTACGTTTCCATTTTTGTGCGGGCAAGTTTTCGATCATAATTGATCGATCCGGCCCTTGGGGGAATTCCAAGTCCGCGAAGGGAGGCGGCGAGCGTTCGGTAAATGTCAAAAGTTAAGGGGCCGCCACGAGAAATATCGAAAATTAATGTGAAAGTTTCCATGAAAAGATTATTTCGAGCCGGTTATTATGGATAACCTGCGTCGGAGGGCGCTGTGACCGCTGCATTGTCTGAATTATTACAATCGAAAAGTGGAAAAGCGCTTTATTTTGCACAACATGAATTAATAAAGAGTTTTCTAAACCGAAAAAGCCACAAAAGTAATACAGGAAATACGATATGGACTGGCACAGTCATTTATAAAATATTCACGCTTGCCAATACAACTGCGCGCGAGGAGGGGAAAACAAAAATCCCTAACGGCTAACGGTCTAGTGTATTGTTTCGCGGTGTACATTTTTTTTAAATCAATTTAATAGCCGCCGGCGTTTTGTTTACATTAAACATAACGAGTTCAGCATTGTAATATTAAATTTATATTCAAAACGGCGGAATAATGAAATCTTAAAACAATATGTTTGGATCCGGACAAAACCCCAATCCGAGCACATCGACAACGGAATTGAAAACTTTTTTTGCTTTTCTAGTGAAATGGAAAAATCTAGTTCTGCTGGTGCACCCACCTCACCCCACTGCTGCATCGAGCCGTTTTGCCACTTCTGTAAAGGCAATTGTGCAATTTTATCGTCAAATAGAAGAGGTTAAGTGTTTTTTTCTTGACCGAGAGGAATGCATAAATCTGTTTTGGTGCGCTGAACAAAAATTTAAATTTTCATGTATAAATTATTTTCTAAATGCACAACAAATTCAAATTGTCTTCTGCGGGATTTCTATACTCATTCGCAAAAAATTCACCACTTAGGAAATGTAACGAGATGGTAAAACAGCGCTCCTATAGGTGCGTGTGCTGTAGGTGACAGATCGGGAGAGCCAGCTGGCCACTCATCAGGATTGCAACAGTGAAAAAGCCGTTACGTGATGCTACAAATTAGGAATTTTATATCATTTTCATTTTAATTATGATTATAATTATGGTATGTCACATGAAATGGATAATATGATGAACAGTTCTTTGTTAAACAATTTTGCCATAAAAATTATATAAATCAATGAAATCGGGAACAAAAGAGAAATGACAGTCACATTAACTGTTATTTTCACAATTATTTATTGTTGGCTATATTGTTCTCTTTGATCCACTGCGGTGAATCTAACAAAAGGGTCTTTCACTGTTTCTGAATTGTGCTTCCTGGTCGTAGAGTTCTCTTAATAACACTTGATTTTTGTAGACAGTCTTTTATTTTTCCAAATTGCACTTTGTAGCACTTATGTGCACAGTTTTATCAATAAATATATCGCGCCTTCAAATGAAATCCCAGGCTGAGTAGGCTTTGGAAAAATTAAAGCGTTTAGAACAGTGTAAATTTTGAATTTCCCACCGTTTGACAAGAATGACATTTGTTTATGTTTAATCGGAACATAATTGTACCATGTTTGTTTTCAGCAAAGAGTGCTTCGAGAATAGGAATCGTTAAGTTATTCTATTTTCAATGTAAAACATGCAAAGAAAGAAAAAAGAAAGATTTTTTGGCTCAAAATTTTAGGTTAGCTGTCAACATGCTCCAATTAACCTACGCTTTAAAAAAGCACAACAATTGACGGTTTCCAACGTCTTTTCCAGCCCAGGATTTCATTTGAACGCGCGATATCATAGAAGTTTCCATATTCCAAGACTTCAAAACCACCTACTGGAAAGCGGAAAATTGTTTCAATCAAAGAACAATAGTCCAAGAATCTTTCATAAAGTGTCTGAATTTTGAAAAAGAAATTTTTAGTTTTATCTGACTGGGATTTCGGATTCTTGATTACAAACATAAAAATAACAATTCCAAAAATTAACCTCTTTTTTCCTATCTCCCACCGCTTTCTTTTTCTGTCCTTTCCCTCTTCTTCCATAACTCTTTCATCCATCTTAGCTCCTTTCCCTCTTCATTCGTATTTCTCCCCGTTCCTTTCTCTCGCTCTCTCTCATTTCGCTACATCCATTCCACATGTCTCTCTCTCTCCTCATAGCACATTCTGCACCTTCTTTCCTCTCCTGTATCTGGATTCTTTGATTCTTTCCCTTGTTTATCGCTTCTCTGTGTCTTTGTCCCTTTCACTCAGCTCTACATTCATCCATCTTCCTTTTGTTCTCAATCTTTCCACTTCTTCACTGGCATACCCGTTCTGTCCTCCTTCTTCTTCCTTCCTGCGTTCTTCCCTTCCATCCATTTTGTCTTCAAACGTTGCCAGTCTCTTTCGCACTTTCACTCTCAGCCTATTCGTCCTGCACTCTTCCCTCTCTATGTAACCTGGTGTTTCTCTATCCACTCCTAGCACCCCTCCAAAATATTTTTCTTTGTTTCTTTCATCCCCAGATCTCTGCCCCACACATCAATAATTCTCTATCATGCTCCCAAATATCATCATTCTCCTCCTATTCCCCAAACACATCCCACTACCTTGTTTGCTTTCCACACTATCTCTCTGATATGTGCCTTATCCGTCCAAATATTTGAGCTCGTTATCTTGTTCTATTTTCCTTCCTTTCAATTCCACTCATTCTCTTCACTCTTCTTCTTTCTCTTATTGAACACCATCAATTTCGTCTTCTCAACATTCACTTCCAGCTTTTTCTTCCTCACTACTGTCCCTGATTTCTTTAATTTCTCTTTCACTCTTTGTCACAATTACCAAGTGCTTCGCAAACGCCAGGCTCCAAACTTTCCCTTCTACCTTCGTTACCATCCAGCCCCGTCGCAAGTTGATGAATGTTTTGTACTAAATCTTAAGCGAGCTAAATACCCTAACAATGAGTGAAGACCCCATCAAAATCTATTTTGTCGTTATTTAGTTATAGGTGAGCAAGCGATACATACATATGTACAAATAGTATATTATATAGCCCCAACAGTTCTCGAGGAAATGGTGGATCCTTCAGAACATTTTTTTATAAAAAGAACTATGTCTCTCTTGTGTTTTAGAATAGATTAAATCTGAAAACGTGTTTTATACACCCAATCGTGATTAATCGAATAAAATAACCGCACGAACATATTTCTAAAACAGGTCGTGTATATTTACTGTGTACACTTACGCAATACTTATCTATGCAACCATCATCAGAGCGAGTTTTAATAAGGTAAATAATCAAGTTTATGCGGTGCGATAAAAAATAGTAGTCAAAGTAGGCGACGAACATAATTCAACAGTTTTTGTTACAGCTCGGTAAACGTTGTCATAGGAATGATCGACTGCTCATCAAGTTTAGATTGCGAAGGGAGATGCCTAAATAAAATCTTTTCGTTTCCAGTTTCAGAAAGACGAGACACATTTTGAAGAGATATACAGGGTGATTTTGAAAGTTGCGCAGATATTTTAATCACGAGCTACTGGCTTCATGTAGAACTCGGAAAAAATATTTAAAAAATTCTGTCAAAAAATAAAATGACATTTATTTTTTGAGCTACAATTTTTTTTAATTGCTTTTAGTTTTCTACGTTGTATATCATGTTTTATAAAATATACGCCAATGCGAAGTAACCTATAGGAAATATGCTTTAAAACAAGGAAACCGCATAGGTGTACGTTTTATAAAATATGATATACAGGGTGTATTTTTAAAATGTGCCGAAATTTTACCTACGAGATTGTTTGACAACGTAGAAGGCTAAAAGCAATTAAAAAAAATTGTAGCTCAAAAAATAAATGTAATTTTATTTTTTGAAATAGAATTTTTAAATTTTTTTCCGCGTTTCAAAATCACCCTGTATGTCATGTCCAATCAAAACAATTTAAAAGCAAAACTAGTGAATTTCATTCTGAAGGAAATAATCGATGAAGAGTAAATGGGTTGAGACCTAAATTATAGAATATTGTTACTAGTTTGTAACGTGTGGGAGTATAAACTGTAATTTAAAAAAAATGATGGTTTGTAAACTGCCATCGCTGAAGGAGTGTAAATCAAATATTGAAGGGACTCAAGAAATGACAAATGTTGGTGTCATCTCTCGAGAATCTCTAAAAATGGTAAATTTTTAATGAATTCCACAAAAACACAAACCAGTTCCGAGAAGGATGTGTTATTGGAGTTTGATTCGACGAATCGATTACCCAAGTCTTGTGTTTTGTACCGAGCACTAAACCCAAATTGGTGAAGAGTAATAATTCATCAGTCCCCATTACAAAACTTCATTATCGAATGTAACCTGCATTCGGAAGGTCGCTTGTTGATTTTCCAGTCCAAAACAATCCCCCCCAAATATTTTGTTAGTCGGAATGAAATTTTCCGGTTAACCTGTAATAATTTTATTCATTTAAATCCGTTGTTTGGCAAATAAATATTGTTCCATCGGAACGTTTGTTGTTAATTGAGTTTAATTGTATTTGATAATAAGCGGCATAAAGGAGTGCCGAGCTGAACTCAACTTTGCTACCTACGAACATAATTAGAAGAAGAAAGCATCAAAGGACGCACTCTGTGGGGTAAAACACGGGAAGCTATCTAATGAAACCGCAAATTAACCTTAGGCGCATCTCATCATGGTCAACATTGCATTGTTGGAGGGTGGATGCGGGGGCAGAGTGTGCACACAGTGGTCAAGCTGCAGACGCTCGCTCATATTCGCATTGTGGAGGCGCCATTATTGTAACCCCGGAGCTGGGACGGTGCCCCCGAACAATGCACAATATTGAGAATGGGCTCAACGTAACGCCCGGAATATTCTTATAAGTGTGATTAATACAATAGCCGGAAGATTCCGGGGGCATTGTAAGAACCCCATAAAGGACCCTGCTGACGACGGTAATTGAGAAGTGGAGGGTCAAGAACGACACCAAGGGAAGGGGAAGATGCGCCAATTATTATACATAACGTTGCGGGCCGTAATTTAAATCTAAAACGCTTAAAAATTACGTCTCCTTTGCATTCACTTTGCTCACTAGTGAGAAAATATTTTTCCTCACTAGTGATTCAATTGCCATCTTGGCTCACTGTTTTCACACTGAAATTCAATGATCATGGGAAAAATTAATTTTATTATTTTAGTGATGAGGCGTGGTTTCGCTTACAAATGTTTTTAGAAATTACTTACGGGGAGATTTTTGAGAATAAAAAAAATGGAAATGCACAAACCGCGCTTGGTAAATCAAGTGTTGAAGGAAACAGAGTTAGGAAAAAGCTTGAGTCGCCGCTTCTGCAGTATGAAATATGAATTTGGCGTTATTGATGTTTGTTTTTGTTGGCAATGGAATCGATTCGTTGGCCACAATTGGTCGGTCCAGTGATAAATACGGCCAACTTTGCGTTTGTGTACACAAAAATAATTTCATACGCAAGTGGTTCTAGTTATTAAAATTTTTGCTCAACCACCCCGAAAAATTACTTCTGTGCTGGTAAACAAAGTACTCTAAATAAAAATGAAGCACGGAAAGCCCCTGGGTAAATAATATTTTTTAAATTAAACTTGCTTGATAATACAACGTCGAGCGGATTTATATGCCGAAAATATCAGAGGCGCACCCTCCTAATTGTTGTTTTATTACACTTAATTTTCATCATGTCGCGACGTGACATGTAAGGGAAAAGGTGAAACGTTATGTGAGCTTTCGCCGGAAAATGGAAAACGAAAACGGGATTATTCCAAATGATTTTCTTTAAAGGGAATTTAATTAAAAAATTCGAAATGTCAGAGACACGTGTGTAATATTTATTCTTCTGTAATATCCGAGAGAATTCAACAAGCAAAAACACCCACGAGCTAACTGGCCTGATGTGGTAATTGTCAGATCAAAAACGTTTTCTTTT
Organism: Tenebrio molitor; assembly: GCF_963966145.1. Taxonomy (NCBI): domain Eukaryota; kingdom Metazoa; phylum Arthropoda; class Insecta; order Coleoptera; family Tenebrionidae; genus Tenebrio; species Tenebrio molitor. The sequence continues at coordinate 3,537,964 of NC_091049.1, forward strand.
GAAGGATACAAAACAAGCGATTTAATCTGTTTTTAGTCGAATAAACACCGAGATATTAATTCTCGAGTAAAATGATAATTTGCGTGTCTTGGATCAAGAGGTCAAACAAATCAAACAAATAAATGCGAACATTTTTGATACCGGAGCTCAAAAAAAAATGCAAATAAATAGATTCACAGCGTGACCTCTCTTGATAAAATGATTTACGATGTCCCAAGCGTGTTCGAGTGGACACAAATCGGGTTTAAACCGGATCAATCTAAAAACTGCATTTAATAAATTTAATTATGATGAATCGATTGTATAACTTATACGACTTTATCTGTTGCGAAATGATTATTTTTCAGTAAAATGAAACGTACCTCTCTTGTTGTTTGAGCTGGATCAAATCTGAAACTCGTGCCTTGAAGACTCAATTATGGCGAATCGAAGGCAACAAACCGCATCATTCTATTTTTAATATTCCTCACGATAATAGCAAAAGAATTTTTTCAATTAAAATTATTATATTTCGCTTGTCATTTGAGCTAAATCAAATCTGAAAATTACGTTTTGTAGATTTTATTGTAGCGAATCGAGTATCAAAGCCAGAATGGCTCTTTTTTTAACACTAGTTTAGAAAAAAAATTACATTTAGATGGACCGCAAAAATGGTGGAGGCGCCGGGATAGGTCTAATAAAATTAGCAATATAACGGGCCTTCAAATAAATTTATATCTAGAGCAACCTATGGAAATTCAATTGTTTGCAACATTTTTCCAGCGTAGAAAATGACACAAGAGACGTCTGACATTTTAACGAAATAAAATTAGGTTAGAAAATATTTTTAATTTTTGTAGTGCGTTCTCCCCATTCCCCCTCCACGGAATATGACAATAGAAATTGGAAAAAAGCTTACTATGTAACCTGTGTAACTCCGGAGAATAATTGGTTACCTACAAAAATTACTTTACACTGTTAACAGAATTAGAATGTCGCCTACGCCTACTCTAAATATATATTTATTTGAAGACCCGATATAGTTAATGGTTGGAGTTAAATCCAACACCATGACCATATTTTTTAGATTAAATTATGACGAATCCAACGCAACAACCCCAGGATTCCATCTCTAATCCTGCTGGTGCAAACTGCATTAAAATAACTTGGAAAATTGTGAAATCGGTATGATGCTATTTTAATAGAAATAACTAGATCTGCCATATTATTTGAGCTGGATGAAATCTGAAATTGTGTCTTGCAGATTTAATTATAATGAATTTAATGCAGAGAACCTCTTCCTAACAAGTTGAAAAAAGAATGCATTTAAATGAATCGCAAAAGTGGTGGAGGCGCCGGGATGCTTTTAAAATAAAATTAACAAAGTAATATCTATAATTATGAGGACTGTGTTTTTAGATTTAGCTGTTTTCATTTAGGAATAGAAAGCAAAAACTGCTTGGAGTTCTCAAAAATGTTGAAAGCACGATGATACTTCCTCAATAAATATAACGATATATTCCGTGTTGTCTGATCTAGATCAAATCTAAAACTTATGTTTTACAGATTTAATTATGACGAATCGAATGCAAGAACTCCATGACTCTATCTATAACATCGGTCGAGAAAACTGCAAATGTTTTTGACAGCGAAAACTGAAAACCAAAGTGACAAAGTAATTTACGCAACATGTGTATAAAGACTACTTTTTTCATGTGTGTTTTCCTGATAATAAAACACCTCCACGTTATCCTTTTTTTGGCAAATTAGACAAAACTCAATTCAGTACAAGTACATAAAAGTGTAAAAGAAATTTCTCCGAAATATGAGATACAAATAGTTATTTAAGACATAAGTATGGTAACGTGTCATTTTACGATACGAGATGGGATATCCTACCAAGTATCGTAATATGAAGTTACAATACGAATATCGTACAACATTTTATCTACTATCAATTATTATTATTATCGTATTACGACATTCAAATAAATGTGATTAAGTTTGATTTGAATTTTTTTAATAAACAATTGTCAACATTTTTTTAATGTGACTGAGCCTGCGCCCTGACGAGCGAGAGTTTTTTTCAAATTTGAAAAAGATTTTCCCGATCTCATTAATTTTGTTTTGAAAATGAATTCACGGAAGAAAAGTACGGGAAGTGAAGTGAACATAACCTCCAACTATGATTTGGTGTAAAATTGTTATACAACTGGTTCATATGCGCACATTTTAGGGTGGTACAGTGTGGTTTTTTTACTTAGTTTTGACACTGACAATTGTTAATTAAAAAAATTTCACTATAATGTATTGATGGTAGATAATAGTATATTAAAAAACAAGTTTCATAAGACCAGTCTTGAAGCATGAATTCAAGTTTAAAAAACGAGTGGCGTAGCGACGAGTTACTTTAAAGAATGAGTGCTTCAAGGTTTTATGAAACGAATTTTCTTATACTATTTTTTGTAATTTGGTCTTTTTACGCCGTTTTTAAACAGTTTTTTTTTTACTTTAGTCGATTTTAGGGATTTTTGTGGCTGTTGGTAATGTCTTAAATTTGTGAAAATTTGATGTAGTCGCCTTTTGTTTTATCCAAATTCTGTCACAAAACACGAATATGGAAGATAATCAAGATAATCTTGCATGTACGCCCCCTGAAATACGTGAAATTGGTAAAAATACGGTCAAATTTTTCCACTGGACACTTCCTGTTCTTGACACATTTGGTAATTTAAATTGACAAGATAATTCCGCATTAAGCTTAGTCAACCTAAAAATGTTCGGTCAATTAATGGCTATAATGACATCGCAGATGATGATGTCAATTAAAGAATCAAAATGGAGGCAAATTACCAAATAGTATATTACGACACGAGTCTTATAAGAAGCATTTTGTAGCACGTACGGGTTTAGGGCACGACCAGGAGTACCATGAAGGAGTAAGTGCTACAAAATGCCTCATCATACACTATTTGTTCTACTCGTACTTTGCACTTTTTTATGAAAATGAAAAATCACACTAAAATTTTAAATCATGGTGGTTGGTAACACAATTGTTACAGTGAAGCATTTGAAACTTCAATTTGAAGTGATTGTTATATCGTTTGTTTAGCATGATTTGGCGTTTGGCATTTGATATTTGACATTGAAAGTTACCAACCTTGAAAATATAAATTGTACTGGTCCATTACAGCACTCAAACCAGCTATTAACGCATTCTTTTCAGTGCTGTAAACGATTGGGTAATGATGGTTATTACTCATGAGGATGATTTTGTGCTGCAAAGAAACTTGTTATATTCTTTATGTCCCCTGCTTTGCACATTGTTTTGTTGAAATCTTGTAAACAAAAAAGAGAACGAGATGAAACGAAATGGAGGTTCCTGATCCTCCTGTGGACCGTACATTCATCACATTTGCATATGATGACTACCCGACTGTAAGTCGAGCGCAGTACACATGTTATCAATTATATCATTACCGGATTTATGTAACCATGGATAATGCGATTGGAATATGCAAATACACTTTAAATGCACCGCACTCTAGATTCAAACGAGCCCCAAAATCGATATTTCAATATTTACGTTGTTTAATGGTGTACTTTATTAAAAATACAAACCCCGATTATTATTATTTGTGTGTCGAATGCGCAGCCGCGGCAAATCGTCCAATTGTTTTTTCCTTTCAATTTTTCGGCCTGTTTTTTCATAAAGACAACGCGAAAACAATAAATCTCGTATTAAAATTAAACGTCAATGTTGGCGACGGGGCGTAAAAAGTTTTCACATTCAATTATCTTGTCGAGCTTTTTCATGTTTACAAAAACAAAGAGTTTTAATTAATTTTTTTTACTTGAATGTGTTCTGCTCTTGTTTTCCTCGACACCCAACGATATTGTACGAATTATTGTGTCTAATTTCGCATCGATGGGGTCGACTTGACTGTATTAATTACACTTCGACGAAATCACGTCGATATCTGAACAATGCAAAAGGGGGCGAACAAATACTCCGTTTCAACTCAGCAAAGAGAAATTATTTTGTTAGCGGAAAGTTTACAATAGCACCGGGGCAGAAATTAAGTTTCAAAAAGAAAAAAAATCAAACCAGTACTTTTTTTAGTTTTGTTAGATCAAAAATTTTCAAACGACCCTCGTAGTTCAATTTTTGAGACCAACACCGTTGCCAAATCGTCTCATTCTATGCAAAATTAAATACGCTCGTGTACAGTATGTTGCATAACATGTAGGTGTCTGGATCAACACTTTCATTACTTGTTCCAATTATTGATCTGTTTCAAATGTCGTACCAATTAATTTCCTTGACATTTATTTTGTTTTTTTTTTCTGTTGGTATTCCTATGTTGTTTGATGATGTCTCGTATTTCGTATTGTTGTGTTGTACTGGCAAAGTCCGTGTGTACGCCTGGGGCCATTTTATAACAAACAGGTACCAGACATGGTTAGATGTGGAATAACCAGTGGCGTGCATGTCCTGATGATCCAAAAAAAAAGAAGTAAAAAATTGGATCCGGGGTAACGACGGTCCATAAATAAATCAAATAGCCGGCAAAGTGCGTCGTTTAAGAAATAAACGAGGTCTTTAAGTTAAAAAGGGACGGCTATCTCCTTCACAACAAGGCTAACAAATTCGCTACAGGGGGTTAGATTGAATAAATAATGTTACGGTTTCTGTTTATTGAGCCGAATGAAGTTCTTGACAAGTTTATGTACCGGCATGAATAAATGATAAAGTTCTGATAGATAGAAAGCTTATCGGTAGTCTTCGTAGCGGAATTCAAGAACATTCCGAATGTCTAATTTAACTTTGCAGGTGCTAAAACTTAACTGGGATCGATCGGGTTGTGAAGGGCGAGCGGCGAAAGAACTTTATTTATGATCGAATTAAACTTGCACTGAAGTTGGTCGGGTCGAAGGAAATTCCTTTTGGAAAAATGTACACAGACGGCGGACAACGCGTAATTCTAGATTGCTAATTTTTAATACAAATTTGATGGATTGGGAATATTGGTTTACTCGGGGGAATTTTAAATGTAACGCGAACTTTGTTACAAATACTAAAATATGTAGATCCATTAGCTCCTAAAAGCCATCGCAACGGAGAGACCGGATGGTTCGATCAAATCGAATCAAAATTTTTCCTCCGAGCTTTACTTTCAAAATTCATTTCCACGCGCCTGATGCGCGTTCTTCTGCTCCGGAATTACAACAAATCGACCATCAAATATTTACCCCTCGCGACTCACGTCCTGCCCTTCATAGTTAATAAATAAGCTTTATACAGGGGGTCCCAAAATTGGCGTACTACTTACTACTTTATCGACGATGTTTAAAAGCACATGAAAAAAATACGGAAAGTTATTATTATTAACGGTAATACAATGTAAATAAAGATTACCTTCCAGTGTTATCGTAGCATCAAAGACCGGAAAATTAGCACAGAATTTTTTTAACATTTTTCTGACGTTTACGATAATCTCTTCTACACCGTAGTGCACCGTTAGTACGCACTTTTTGGGACACCCTGTATAAAAATCACAATTCCAAAAATTACATTTTTTTCTTCCTATCTCCCAACCCTTTCTTTTTCTATCCTTTCCCTCCGCTTCCATATCTCTTTCATCCATCTTATCTCCCTTCCGTCTTCATTCAGTATTTCTCCCCGTTCCTTTCTCTCCCTCTCTCTCTCATTTCGCTACATCCATTACACATGTGTTCATGTCTCTCTCTCCTCATAGCACATTCTGCACCTTCTTTACCGGCCATTTGCTTATTCCTTTCTCTCTCTGTCTCCCTTGTCAAACACTGCCCTGAAGTCTACAAACAATACACATATCGTCCTTCCTTTCTTCTTTAATTCATTCTTTATTAAATGATCCAGGATGTATACATTGTCCATAGAACCCCTTCTCTTCCTGAATCCTGCTTGACTGTCCGATATCACTCCCTTTTCCTCGATCTCTCTCTTCATCCTTTCGTTCAAAATTTCGCCCTTTTGTAAATAGGGCAAATTACAGCCTCTCTCAAGTCTACCGGGAATCCTTCTCCTCTCCATATTCTTTCATTACTTCAACCAGTCTCTTTACCATTCTTTCTCCTTATTAAATAATATGTTTTCATTCTATTTGTATTTTTTATCACAATTATACTCACTCTCTCTAACAGGTTATGACGTAAATCGTAGGACCGCCCATGTACTTCTGGATTTGAACGCACTCTACAACACTCCTGTTATCCTCAATCAGCCATAGTAATATTTTTCTCTTCTCACACTCGTCCAAATCGTCTTCAGAAATTTACATTCCGTCTCTCTTTATCTGTCATCTTACAAATGACGTTTAAAACATGAAATGTCCATTCGGGTAATTTGCCACAGCCTCAGCAAGCTCAGAAACGTTTCATCAAAAATTACCTAAGATAATTGCTTTCAGAAAATACTTTTAACAACAAGGAATTCCCAGTCGCATAAAGCAACATCTCGTCTGTCGTTTTAATTTCATTGTGAGAAATGACTGTCAGTTTCTAATTTCACGCATGACGAAGCTTTGCATAATTGTCTTAAACAGAAATTTCTTGTGCCTTAATATTATGGATTCATCACTTATTTGCTCTAATTTATCCGCGCTGATCTCAACTTGTGAGTACAATCTAATCCCGTCTGACAGTCAAATAAGGAACACACGTTACATAATCCCATTGAAAATTCCTTTGTTCTTGAGCAACGCATCCGAATGGTGCAATTTTTTCCCATAAATTCTTTGCTTTCGCGTATAGGTTATGTTACACATCGAACTGTCAAACTGCGTCCAATTTCGCACGTATAGGCTCTGCCATTTCTATTGAAACACCACGTGTTGGATTTTTCCTAACATTTAGCAATGTGTACAGTGACGTAGCTAGACTTTTTCCTTAGGTGGGGCACTCTAAGGGCACCAAATATTTAACAGGGGCCCGCAAGAACTAATTACTGTTGCGGCCAAACAAAAGCGACCACTAAATTGACATTTTATGTCATCTTTATAAGTTTTGGTAATTCAGGCTATTAAAATGAAAGTTTCTCGGGTAACAAAACAAGAAACCCATACTTGTGGCACAAGATAACACTGACGGATGATGTCAATTTGAAAAAGAGTTTTTTATTACAATAGAAAAAATTGCTGCTCTTTTTTTTTGGCCGCAACAATACAATATGAGCATTTTTGGAGTTCCTATATAGTAAATTGTGAATCATACTAGGTATATCTGTGTCTGGTCAAGTATGTATGTACTGTCGCGAGCAAAAAATTCTGGTCGTCAATGTCATTTCAAAATTTGGTTAGAGTGTCACAAATTAAAAAAATTCCCTGCCTGATTATGACCAAGTGTCAAAAAAATGAGAAAAAAATGATAAATAGTGTCAAACAACAACAACAATGATGATAGGTTATGATATTTACGACCGTTTTACAATGGAGCATTTTCCATTGCGTCAAAGCATGATTTTGACGACCAGTTTTTTTTTGCTCGCGACAGTATATACAGTGTGCACCCGGATAGGTGAAACGACTCTTGTAAAAGATAAAAAATGTTTGGTTTAAGTTTTAATTTTTTGAGGTTTAGCCCTGCTTTTTTAACATAACATATTTTTAACATAATTTTAGTCGAGTGCGCATCATACACTTCAATACGATACAAATATTAATTATATATGTAGTACCTATTTACTTACCATAAAAGTAGTCAATGAAGGATTATTCGACGATTTTCATGACAAGCGTCAAATTCATCCACTATTTTTGTTGTTTCTAAGCGTTTGACAGCCGCACGTTCAATATTAATAATTGCTAGGTGACCCAGTCTTTCATCCGTCATTCGGTTTCTTAAGTAAGTCTTTATACGTTTTAATGAGGAAAATGTTCGTTCACAAGCTGCGCTAGACACTGGTATTGTAACAACGATCACAGCAAGTTTTAAAGTTTCCGGAAACACTAAATCGTACTTAGTTAAAATATCTATGAAGTCCATAATATTAGCCACTTTCGTTTTAACTGTTTCTTCATATTTTTTAATAGTTGTAGGAAGTATCTTCAGTTCGCATTGTAAAATATCCATGTTACATCCATAATGTTCAGCCATTGGTTTCAAATGTTCAAAATTAAGAAAATTCGCATTTTGTGGATGCAAAACATCCATAGCACAAATTACTGATGAATTTTTTTTGAAACGTCTGTCCAATTCACTTAAAATTACGTCCACGACTGGATAAAATATTTCCACTTTAAAATGATCCTTATTTGTTTCAGTTGAAGATTCTAGACTTTTAATTTCTTCGGTAATAAAATAGGAAGCAAATTTTTTTGGTATTTTCTTTTCTCTTGTAATAGGTCGTATGTTTATATTATTGTCACTACATATTTTTTTAGCCTCAGAAAATAGTTCAAGGAATACCATTGAATTTTAATCGGTTCTCATATCGCTGAATGAGCTAACGATTGATTCAATCAGTATATTTGCCTCTGTTAAATTAAAAGTGACTTTTTGGAGAAAGTCGCTAACTTTTTTGAATATTGTTAAAATTTTTGAATACAAACACAAGTTAAAAACGAAATTAAAATCCATTTGATGTAAAAGTCCAATTGCTTCAGAGGCACGATCATCCCGATTCAAAATAATTTTATTAAGTAACACTAAAAGTTCTCCCAATACTGATTTTAATGATATGCAAGCAAAAACTTGGGCTGTCCACCTAACATGACAAATCCGTTTGAGTTCAATCACCTTTTTGTTCGGATTAAGGTCTTTTTGAATTTGCACAAATTTAGAATGCACTGCCGAACCCGAAATAAAGACGTACAAATTTTCTACCAAGCCAAAAAATGAGTTGCCACTCGGCAAATTTTTGCAAATGTCCACCACCACCAAATTTAATCTATGGTTATAGCAGTGTACGTATAATGCATTTTCCACTTCATCTCGTAGTAGTTTTTGGACTCCATTCACTCTTCCACTCATAACATTGGCACCATCATACGTTTGTGCCACACATTTGTTGATATCTATTGAACACCTTGCTAGCAACTCTTTGATATATTCAAGAAGAGACTGTGCATTTAATTCCCGGGCTGGTCGAAAACCAATGAATCTTTCATGAATTGCCCCTTCTAAATAATATCTAATTACGACAGATAACTGTTCAGTTTTGCTTATGTCTTTTGTTTCATCACAAATTACAGCAAAACATGAAACTTTTCTAATATCGTCCCCAATTTGATCTAAAAGCATTTTAGATATAACAAATAGTAATTGATTTTGTATTAGCGGGCTTGTGTATCTCGCATTTTTAGCAGCTTCGTCGGCCAGAAATTTTTTCTTCACAATTTCGTTATATTTTCCGAATAAAGTCAAAAGTTCCAAAAAATTTCCTCTGTTGCTACTTTCTATTCCCTCCTTGTCTCCTCTTTGTGGTATGCATTGTAACGCTGTATAAATTAATATATCCACAATAATACCAAGGTAAGCTCTATTTTCTTTTACCAAATTTAAATGTGCCTCATTTACTTGAGCAGCAACAGACTGGACATTAGTATCTCGAATTTTTATTTCTTTAAATGAGGCCCATTTAATCATAGAATTTTTATGTTCATGGCTTACATTATGTAATTTTAGACCGGCGTTTTGGTCCATTGCTTTTTTCCAATTTTTAAAACCAACATTTATAAAAATTGTTTTATCAACCTCAACGTGAGTAGAAAAATGTCTGCATGCAAAACAAAAAACGGCATCGGCAGTTATACTGTATTCTACCCACGGAAATAAATTATACCAATTTTTATTAAATTGTCGCAATTTATTGGCAAACCTGGTTTTTGGATAAAATTGGCGGCCTGGCTGTTTGGGGCCATCCAGTACAAATTGCGATAAGTCTCCGGGTCCAGGTTTTGCAGGTGTTATTATTACACTTCTTTGCTGAGAAGAACTTCCTGATTGTGATCTTTCTGACATCCATTCCACAAATTGAGGTATTTCAGAATCTGATTCATCATGTAATTCAATATCATCTTCCGTAGTAGAATCATCTGTATCGTCATAATCCTCGTCACTCACAGTACCACTTTCAACTACCCCGGCACTTGTATTTACTGTCACACCACTACTTGTACTTGGCACTTCACTAGTGTCTTCTTTGGATTTTTTAGACGGAACAAAATACTCCGCGATGCTACGTTTTTTTTCCGACATTTTCAGTTACCAACGATCCCGTAACGCCGAATTGCAAAGACTGACTAAATGCTGAATGAGGACTGAATCTGAGATTAAGAAAAATAAAAGAAATCCCAAGTACCTAATGTAAAAAATACCATCTTATTTGGTTTCAAGTACCCACACTCGGCACTGAATTAATATCGCTTTCCTGAGAACTGCGACTCTCAGCACAACTTACGCTATTTGAACTCCAATCTATGTAATTTGAACTGTCACAAATGCAATGTTTGGGTATGGGTATTTAACATTATTGTAAACACTGCATGTCTAAGCTATTTCCTGTGAGATAATTTTTTGTTTCGATTTCTCAAGAAACAATATACGAGTATGTATCTACCTACATAATTAAGAGAAATTATCTGACAATATTGTATTGGATTGGACCTAAAATTTGCAGGGGCACCCGGGGGGGCACAATTATTTTTGGGGGGGCCTGTGCCACCCCAGGCCCCCCCTTAGTTACGTGCCTGAATGTGTAACAGGTTCGGTTGGTTGTAAAACGGCTTGTAGTGAGAAATTTGAAATTTTGACATTTTCTGGTGTTTTCTAGTTCCTAAAACGTCAAAGCAAATCACTGTCAAAAAAAGTATGATAAATTGATAAATCAATGATCTAACTACACATTTTGCAATTATTTATCTCGTCGACGCATCGTGCATTCTTAATACATATATGTATATAATAATTTAATATAAATGTTCATAGAAATATAAAAATTTTACGCCTGCGAGTCCTATCACTGCAAATGCGAGTGAATGGTTTTTAGCGTGGTTATCTGTCGTGGTTAGTGTTCCTTGCTGGAAGGTGGAACGTAAAACCCAAGGGAAACTCAAAGAATTTTAATCAATGAACAAGGAAATTACAAAATCAAAGGATTGGCGCCAGTTTTGGAATCTTGAAGGAATTCGCCTCTCAGGTGTGATTGGATAATTCTGTAGACAACAATATCAGATATCTGGAAAAAGAAATTGGTATTATGGGGGTATGTGGGCAATGTGGGATAAGATTGTAAGGATTAAAAAAAAATCACGAGTTTGAGGAACTCAAAACACATAATTGAATGAATTGGGGAAAAGTTTAAGTAAAAAAATTTTGGTTTATTTCAATGTATTAAGTATTTTAATAAACTAGACTTGCTGAAATGTTTTTATTGAATTTTTCTTATAGTGAAACCACAGAGGATGAACGTAACTTACACGTAACCTCACTTTTCTGCTGTTAAAGTTAAATGAGTTATAATAATTAATAACAAATAAAACTGCACTGAAAGTTTAGCTGAAGAGATGAAAATCAAAGTTACAATTAACCAATTTAGAACAATAATTTAAGGTGTCCCCTCAAGGCGCATGTGCCAAGTGGCGTGTGATAAAAAGTGCGGGATTTAATTTTGATGTTATACCTACCTAAATGTTAACATTGTTAGCAAATATGTTAAATACGTTCTAAGCTGAAGACGCTGACGCTTTTTAGAATGATAGAAAAACACCTTTTTTAACTTACGGAAAAGATTTCTGAAATTTCAACACAAATTTTTCTGACTGACCACATTGGCTGACTTAAATGCAGTTTATCATATAATTTAATAAGAGTTCTCTTCATGTCAGCACCCGTAAGGACTCGTTTTTTTTTTCTATTTTGCTCTATTTTCGCGAAAAAACAATAAATTCTTGATAATTATTGGGTTATAATTGAATGAAAGACGCGTTGAGTCAAATATGACATGACATGACATTCAACAAAAATCAAGATTGGCAATAATAGTCAAAAAATTACTAAACATATTTGCAGCGTTGCCAAACTGTCAATCAACAGGTGGTGTTTCAATAGAAATGGCAAAGCCTATACAGGCATTGCAAAGCCTTAAGGCAGCAATTGTTTTTGATCGTGACGTCACAGTAAAGGTTTCATAGAAAAACGAATAAAACCTCCAGAATTTAATAAAAATAGTAAGATTTTTGGTTAACACTCTTTTTTTTTAATAGAACGATGTGTTTAGGCTTTACAATTACTGCTCCGTGGAGTAAAATGCCATTAATGACGCGAAACTGTGTCATTTAAAAGTGAGGTTAAGTTGTGTATTTAGGTATTTATCGTTCTTGCGTAATTTTTACTTTGTGAATCATTTAAATAACACCAAATCACAACAAAAGCTTCTTACATCTTAATTATATGTCCAGCAAATATTTTTACAACGATTTACAATCACGAAAATGTTGATAGGTTATAAAATTCGCTAGTATCAACTGAAATTATTATATACACTTGCCACCAAGTTTTTGCTTTTCTCACAGTTTTCAATTTCCGATAAGAATGATTAAAACACCGTATTTGATACTTTCTGAGAATGTAAACAAATTTTGACGTTTGGCCTTTCTCGTGACGTCACACGCTGTCTGGCGTTCTAGACGGCAATAGTGCAGGTTATGTCGAACTGTCAAATGGTCCAATTATGCAGCTGTAATCGCATCAAACGGTGAATATTTTAGGTGTTGCACTGGGGTGACTTTGCAAAATGGGGGTGTGGCCGCTCACTTCCGTAATTAAATTGGAATATCGAGAGAAATATTTTAAATTGTAATAGGCATACAACAAACGCCCAAGGCACGGGATCAAGCAGGCTTTGATCTTCCATTTCCACACTGTTGCCAACAGATAATACTAAAACAACTAAAGGCTCAAGTTACAGATGTTCATAACATTTGTTCTTTACGTTTCTTTGTACTAAACATTTAATTACGGTAAGTCATAAACAGATGCTTATTTCTCGAGGCGGTCATGTATTCATTTAAGACGATACTGTGAACATTTACTTTGTCGGACATTACAAAGAGATGTATTCGTTTCCACAGGTGAACTTGATCCGATTACGAAGAAAACTTTTCCCCACAGTGAATCCCTTGATTTTGTTGAAAAATTGTCCGCTGCACAATCAGAACTGGACCCCATTGACAATACATGGTAACAATACGTCTTGGTATTAATGCTGCTCCGGGTGTCGGTAATGAAATGTTCAGAACAGACAGCAATAACTTACGTAACCGTAGGCCATAACGTTACAATAACACCACACATTTATGTTTGCTATAAATAAGTTCGAAGGGCAGTAATAAATATCTCAATGTTTAATATGAAAAGTGCCAATAAAAAATGTCCTGTTGGCGCTTCGGGACAAGAATGTTTCCCCGATGCGGAGGTGGCGTTTTGCAAAATATTTGTGTTCGCAACATCCACAAGTGTTTTTCATTTGCGACGATAAACAATGGCGCTGGGGGTCTTTTGAAGTCCGCCTCTGGAGCCGGCTCTTCGTTCCTATAACAACACTGTTTTAGTTTACTTTTGCGAAAAGGGCGCCGCCCGAAAATTTTAATTAAGTCCGTCTCGATTCGCAAAATATTAAAATGTAATTAAATGCAGGAGGAATTTCTTTTCTAGCAGGTAAATACGGCACGTAAACATAATGAAACATCTGAAGAAGAATTGAATTAGAAATATCTTGGTAGGTACATTTCTGGATATTAGCGTTTGCAATTTCAACATCCTTTGTGCGGTAGACAAGTTGAAATGAACATTATAACGTCACGAATCGTCTGAAATGAAATAGGAAGGAACGTCTTCAAGATGCAGATATTATTTTAGATAATTACAAACACACACTCACGTGCTCGTGCGGATCTCGAGGAAGGAAACATTCCACTTAAAACGCATTTTCTAATTACGACGGGAATTAAGGGAAAGCACACCTGGGTTGCTCTGTTTTACAATCATCTGGATTCGCTAACGCACTTTATGATCACGGTGCTTGCCATGTCAATTAAGTTATTTAGTCTGCACAACTATCTTCTACAGTCACTCTTTCTACTTATCTATATCTGCAAGAGTTGTTATGTGCAAATTCAAAAAAGCTAAAAGACAGTCTTCTAACAAGAACTTGGATGACGTCTTCCAAATATCTCGATCCTGCGCATAGTGCATTTTGCACATAGTGTAGCTCTATTACACATGGGAATGGCTGAACATTTCAAATTTGGCGGGCAGTTGTGACGTACGAGCAACCTAAAATGTCAAGTTTCTCTCATTGAAATGCAATCTTGTCGTAAGCCCCCAAGATGGCGCTTGTTCGTTTCGAAACGCCAGAAATCGAGAAGATGCTGCACAACGTTTACAAAGGTTCGTGCATTGGGAAGTATCCTTTGAGGAACTTTTTCACTGTTGATTTGTCATGCTAGCTCTGAATGTCCACGGGTTTCGCCATAGATCAAAACCACATCGGTTTTCTCCAGGTTGGTGAAAGCCATTTGTGATTTAAATTGAGGTTAAGATTGAGGTTTTCCTCAAAGTGAGTAAATTTTGAATTAAATGACAACAAAAAAAAAAGAGTGTGTCGTAAAGACGCACGATAGAAGTGAAACTTTTGTATTACAGGAAAATCAGAATATTGTAAATTATCACTGATAGATGCAAGAGGCGGTGGCTGAGCCGAGATGCTAGTTGCTGGTTCATTGTCTTTATTATTTACACCGTTTTTTTCACATTCTGAACTGTCACTTCACTCGTACGTTTTCTCTCACGCCACGCTCTTGTTCTTTCTGCGCCTGACTTAAGCATATTTACAACAAAATTTTATATGTATATGTATATGTATATTTTAACGATAACACTAAACAATATCAAAATGCGTAACTCATTGTTAATTTTTAATTAAAAGAGAGGACATTATCGATAAATGCCGTGAGTGTGACAAAGACAGAAGTATGTATACACAATTTTAAGGGATGTTTGTATCGTCTCAAACAGATTTTGACTATCCCACCTCCACCCGGCGGCACGGCAATTTTGCCGGAGTACATACACTATTACGGATATTACTATCAAGTAATAGTGCAGTGCTTATCAACATAATTACCGGCGTCTTGCCTCCGCATTTTGACTTTGTTGTGTATTATGTTCTGTGTCAATGTTAAGGAACTTCCTCACGATGTGACATGAGTATAATAATATACCTTTTTGAATTTCAACTACCAATGTGTTATCTAAATCCAGAATTTTTAAATTTTTAAAAAGAGATTGCGGTACTATTCCCGTTGCTGAAATTACAAGTGGTAAAATCGAAATTTTTTCTAAACACCAAAGATTTCTCATAGCAACGGACAGCTCTAAATATTTATTAATTTTTGTGTTATATGTCTGTGTTATATTATGTGAATTTGGAACAGCTATATCTAAAAGATATGCTTGCTTTTGTTGTTTATTTAAAATTATAATGTCTGGTCTGTTATGCTTAATATAAAATTTGTTACACAGTCTAGGACTGGTTTACAAATCTATGAGGGGCATGGTGACCAACTCAATAGACCGGGACCAATGGCTTAACGTGACTTCCGAATCACGAGACAGAATATAGCCTTTTTTTTTTATTATTTTAAATTTCGCCCTGGGTCGGAATCGAACCCGCGACCCTCGCGTCCCTGAGCCGAAACGGACTCCCTTAGGCTATATTATGCCTAAGATTATTATAATTCACATAATTAATTAGACTCCAAATTAAGTGAGATGGAAATATTGGCGCAACCGTTGTGCGAGACACTGTTTACCCCCACCACTTTTCGTCACACAAAAAGGTTGCCGATCAGAATTTCAAACCCCTCCCATAAAAAGTTTCACTTCAAAAGTTTCACTTCAAAAATTATTTTCTCAAAAAGTATACGGGCTACTGACTTAATTCTTTTTTTAAAAACTTTTACAATATCTTAGTTACATTTGACTCGCTGCATGTGTATCGAAATTTTCAACATTTCACATAGGTCCCAGCAGAGTGAAGTTTGCGATGCGCATTTTTGATTAATCTAAATTTATTAATTATTTTTTTCAAAACTATCGATATTTGCGAAATTTCCGATTCACTATTGGAAGCGCTGTACTTTTTACTACAAATATACAGAAAATCATAATTATAGCTTCAATGGTTGAATTAACACAACGTTAAATGTTACGAGAAACGTAGTTTTTCGGACTACACCTCAACTACGTATAAAGGCCGTTTTCAAAGTTCCGTCCTATTAAAAAAAGTTGTAGATGGCCATTCCTTATGCCCCAAAATGTCCTCTACAAGATAGTATAGGTCTCATTTAGTTATACCTTGGAATCACCTACCCTCAGAAATAAGCGAGCTAGATATGTGATTTTACTCCACTATTAAGTGAGATGGAAACATTGGCGCAACCGTTGTGCGAGACAGTGTTTACCCCCACCACTTTTCGTCACACAAAAAGGTTGCCGATCAGAATTTCAAGACCCTCCCATAAAAAGTTTCACTTCAAAAATCTACCATGATTTTTTTCACCCATTTTTTTCATAAAACCCAGTTGCTCCCAAACTTTTTTTGAAAAAGTTTTAGCCCCCTGTCTCGAAAAATATCAACATTTGTATAAGGCATGATTGGCTCAATCGTTGTCTATTGTGGAGTTCTCCCACTGGTTAAAATATCTGCACAAGTTTCAAAATCACCCTGTATAAATACTGAGCCAATTTCTACCACAAATTGGTTTTCGGTGTATTTGACTTTTTGACTCGTTTCTGGACTACTCGTACGTATCTGCTTCTACTCTTTCGTTCCATCCTTCCTTTTCACGAAATATTTGACAGTTGATGAAGCTACGCCATACGTTAGCCGAAACAAGATCAAGCACCAGCTCTCATGGCCACATTTCCTTTTTGAACACACGTTATAAAATTACTAATTGCTGCGTAGTTAGCGTTGTTAAAAACTACTATTTTGTGTAAAAAGTTTTGGCTCAAAACGAACATTCTGATTCAGCTTAACGAGAGGATTACATTGATGAATCTCATTATTATCGCTGTTGATAAAACATAATTGAAGAACATTACCACTAACATTTTAAACATAATTAAACCGATTAAAAGACAAATTAAAAATAATCATTATTATTGTTTTTATTTTATTAATGTTCCTGTAATTCCTAAAGGTCGGCGTTTTTGTTTTTTGTTTTTGAACGACATCCACATTTCCCCTTTCCAGAAAAAATTAAGACATTTTCATCCCTTTAGGCCAGCTCGCTGCATTCATCACTAATGGAACAAAGCCACTATTAATTTACAACACTTTAAAAGCCACGCTCCTAGCCATGTCTTTTTAGGGCAGCAATTCTACTAAGAAATTACCTTCGAAAAGTTTCTCCTTTAAATAATATTTTAAATTCTGTCCAGAGTTACCAATTTCAAGTTTCCCACCTACACATATTTTTCAGTTGTTACTGCAACTTTAATTGGGGCATTAACGTCGCCAGTATCCTCAAGATAACTTTTTTCCGAAGCACTCTACGAAAACCATCACAAATGATTTGACAAGAAGAAACACAATCCTCACTCGAAATCGTCAACAAAGAAAATACTGATGACAAAGTTGTAACAGTCAACAGCGATCGATGTGGTGGCGAAGAAGATTTATTTGTTATTGTTGACAGATGTGACATTGTCTTTCATAACTTATTTCTTGTTGATACAAAGTGTTCCAAAATGATTGTGGTATCGTGGTAGGTTTTGATAATTTGAGTGTTTTTAATTTTGACGCAGACTAGAAAAGTGATACCAACTATCAAGAATCGTCAATGTGACAGGTTAGGTAGAGAATGCTTTATTTTGCCGTAAACATAAAACAGCAATTCCAAAAAAATAAAAATAAACAGTTCCATTCCTGTCCCCCACCCCTTTCATTCTCTGTTCTTTCCCTCCCCTTCGCTTCCTCAAAGCTATGTCGAGATGGTCCGACTCTGCTCTCTCTCCTATTCTGAATTCATCTACTCTTTCCATGCTTCTTCGTTCACTATTCCATAATCTAGCACTGTTTCCCCCCTGCTACCTACAGTATCGGACATAAGTGAAGCAACAAAGTTTATTTTTGAAATATACGATCGTTTTTTAACTTCTGTGAAGCAGTAGAGTAACAATGCGTCTAGTATTTTTTACATAACTTATCAATAGTCCACTTCGGATGAAAGAAATAAAATTGCAACAAAAATTGTTTTCTTTTTAATATTCGAAACAAAATGTTGACTTTCACAACACGACAAAACTAAAGCAACAACTAGGAAATGTATGCAATTAATTTATAGTTTAAGTTTATAACAGCTATTGTAATGTTTAGTATTCAATATTTAGTAGGACCACCTTTACTTTTTATCAAAGCGGCGTACCTTCTTGGCATAGAGTCTATTAATTTGTCTAACGTACTCTGTGGAATTTCGTTCCATACATCTTGTATCTTTTCCATTAGCTCATTTTTATTTCTTAAGTTTTGACATCTTATTCGCCTTTCCACTTCTTCCCATAGATGCTCAATGGGGTTTAAGTCTGGAGATTGCGACGGCCACATCATAACTCTAGTCAGGTTCTCTTGAAGCCATTCTCTGACTAGTAATGAGGCATGTTTAGGTCATTATCGTGCTGCAACACAAATCTCAGTGGCATATCTAGCGGTTTTATTTTTTTTGGAAATTAGTGGTTTTCTAGCTGGACGTCTTCCAAATAATTTAGCTTCTACTAATCTGCGTTGAACACTTCGAGTGCTCAAGTTGAAGTTTTCTATTTCGCTTTTTATATGAGGTGCAGGGTCGTTTTGAGATATTCTTTTTATTAATCTGTCTGTTGTTAAAGAAGATTTTCTTGGTCTTCCTGTTTTTAAAATATCATCCAGGTGTCCCCGCTCTTTAGAATTTTGCAATATGCGACAAACAGTATACCGCGGAATAACAAAACGTCGACTAATTTCGGCTTGACGTTCTTCATTATGAAACGCCTCAAGAACTCGTTCTTTGAGTTGTTTTGATGTTTTAACACCCTTCGGCATTTCTAAATGTTACAATCGTCTAATTACTTGCCCAAACTGTCATTGAAATATGACGTTTTGTTTCCACGACACTCTTTGATATTTGTTGCTTTACTTTTGTCGCGACACCTGCTCTGCTGACAGAGGAAACTTTTGGGAAAAAAATTTATAACAAAGAAACAAAAGCATTTTAAGTTATTCATTCCTCACAGCAGTTTATTGTGGTAAATTAAGAATGACATAATTCTAAAAATCCAAACTATTCAAATTATGGTAAATTATAACTTTGTTGCTTTACTTATGTCCGATACTGTATATAGGTCCATTCCCCTTCTTCGTCCCCTTGTTTGTTCCCGTTCAATACCTCCCATCCATTTTCTTCGATCCATTCCGTCAGTCTCTTCCCCTCTGCATTTGACACCTTGTCTTTGGATTTTCTTTTCCCATCCCCCCTCTCCCCTTACCAATTTCTTGTTCCTTTTTCTCCTATTCCCCCGTTGAAATTCCCTCTCAAGAGTATACGATCTTCCCTGTTTTCTTTCATTGCGTCTTCGACACGTCTTGGTGTTTTCTTCCTCTCTTTACTGTATATTGTCATTATTTTCCACCATTTATTACCTATATGAACTTTTCTTTCCATGCATCCTTCTTCTTCTCCCTTTTCTTGTCGCTTTTCTTTAATCCCCAATTTCACCCCTGTTATTATTCCCCCGGTAGCTTTTCCCTTTTTCTTTTCTTTTTTTGCACCTTGACCTTCCCATTTGTACTCTTTCGGTATAGTGCATTCATTTTAAATGTTGGGTTTTGTAATAAAACTTGGCTGCTTTGACACTTGTCCGAAACTCAGTGAATCTAAAACTGTGTTTAAAATATTCGGGTCCAAAATTAAAGAATGGTGGGATCGAGATCAACTTTTAGAAGACCAAGTGAAACCATTAACATTTGTTGCCAATACTGGTGAATCATCTAGTGAATTTGATTCAGATGACGATTAATTTTTTATTTGTTTACGTATTTTATTACTTATTTTTTACTTACTTTAAAAGATACATGTAATGGATACTTTACTAATTACTCTTATTTCTTTATTAAATAATCTTGTTTGTCAAATGCATTATTTAAAATCAACAATCTCTTTACATTTTTTTGGTCACTGATCACAAAATGTGTTTTAATTTTATTTTACTTGTGGATATTTTAACGTCTCTTTCTTTTGCTCGTCGATAAGATGGTGAAAGTACGACGTGGTACCAGTTTTATATGAACAGAGGGATTCCTACTTTACGGTACCGATACAATGAAAATTTGCCGCTTTCGTAATTTCTGGTGTTTTGAGTTTACAACTTTACCCAACGTTTAAAATGAATGCCCTATAGTGACTTTCCCCTTTGTGTTTCTTTTCGGTTTCCGTTTTCTTTGTCCATCTACCTTTTCATTCACCTTCTCTTAGTACCTTTTCCCGCCGGTTCGTTTTCTCTTCTTCTAAAAATTTTCTTCAGTTTCTCCTCGCTCTCATCCCATATAAACCATTCCCCGTTTATCAGTATCTTCCTGTACCCTATTTTCACCCTTTTTCCTCTATCTCTCTCTTCTCTAGCTACCTCTCTTAACTTCTTTTGTGTTTTTCTTTCTTCGTTTGTCAAATTGTCATCTAAACATCCTCTCCTTCAACTGACTCTTATTTAGCATAATGTTCTTCTTCTGCTCAAAATTTTCTATTTTTTACAGCATCATCTTATCTTTATTTGTTTGAAATGCTTTCTTTGCGTTCACTTTCACCCCTATCTCCCTTTCTAACCATTCTGCCACCTCCCTCTATATTTCCTCTTATTCCCCCTATTCCGGTTTTTGGAACATTACTCTTCCTTTCCTTCTTTTCTTATTGTTCCATCTTTTCCTCTATCATTTTCATCCTTCTCATCCAGTCTGCCTCCTCCGTCTGCTATTTTTCTTCTCTTCCTCTCATCTCTTCCCCTTTTCACTGCCACTAGTTCCTTTCTTAGTACTTTGTTCTGCTCTCTTATTCCCGCCGTATCCTCTCTTATCTCTCTAATCATCGTTTTCATTTCATAATCCCTTTCCTTGCTTTTATTTCCTTCTTCGCTTCTACTTGGGGATGTTCCCGTTCTTGAACTCTTTCTTCTTCAGACAGTTAGGTTTATCAACCAAACAATATTAACTAATTTTTTTTGTAATGGTCCTTGAAAGACGTCTGGTTTGCAAGAAAAAAGCAAAAAACTGTGTTAAACGTGACTGCAAATGCAAAAACGTAGACGCGTATGAAACAAACGCGCAATTTTGCAGAATTTTGGTCATCCCTTTTCGCAGAAGCGCAGGTGACATATTTGACGTTTATCTTGCTAACCTTACAAACACTTACAAAGTTAAAGGCAACATTTAGACGTAATTTATTATACTGAATGCTTTAATTCTTCCATAAAGGGCTAAAACACGATCGGGATATTTTAGCAAGGTAATTTAGTTCACGTACGCTTCCTGTGTCTTCAAATAAATTGACGACTCTCTTAACCTTACATTTTGTAAAGCCTACATTTGGATAGTGTTCCACGAGAAAACGAACTGTGTCATTGAAGTTCTTACGCGACACTCTCCATATGCAATTTTTTTCCTTTTTCAACAATATTGAAATTTCTGCCTCCTGTAGTCTATTTTTAGAGTATTTTCACTGCTCAAATACCTTCAAATTTTACATTAAATTTTTAACGACAAAATCTAATCTTTTGGTTGAATCAGACAAGTGATTTAGTTAATTGTTTGTGTAGATCCCTATTTTTTAATGTTTAACAATCTAATAATAATCGCGCATAATTTTCGATAAAGGAAACATGTGTTAAAATTACATTTTTTAACTTGAGGTAATTTTATTATCACTAATTAAACAATAACACCCTGTATAATCGACAAATCTTTAATTCGACTTGCGAACGATTCATCTAAATAAAATGATGTATTTTCTTGGAGTTCTTCGTAATTCAGCTTATCTCCTTAATGAAGCCTCTGTGACATTTGTCCATATTTCATTAATTTTGTTTAAATTTGAATCTTTTTCTTCAAACAAAATCCAGTTTTGATTTTTATTAAAGCATTCTGACCGACATAGCGAGTTTCTTCCAAGTAATCATTGGAGAAAAACGAAATATTTTTGATGACCTTTATGATGCCACATCTTGAAACTCTTTTTACGCACAACTGCATTAGAAAAGTTGGTTTACATCTTAGTTACCGTGAACGAAACTTCAATTTTACATCTGGCGGGCGGTAAAGTAAGTTTACAGGCCCGGCGGGCTGTAAACCAAAGCAAAAAGCCCGCAAATGGGAAATAATGTTTGTATAATAATAATGATATAATATAATATAATAATGTTGTGCGTAAAACGTTGTACGTACCTCAGGCCGAAAAACTTTTACGCCCTTGGACGAATAAAAAAAACTTCGTCCGCGGGCGTAAAGTTAATCTTTCGGCCCTCTATACGTAAATAACTATTACTCCTTTATAGATAATATTTTACGCAGAGGTGTTTCATGTTTTAGTGAGACCTGAGATGGTAGAAACGAAATATTTTGGTTATGTAACATGATAATCTAGTAATGAAATGTTTCATATTTATTAAACAACAAAGGGTGGATATTCCCCGTGTTGCATTTTTTCTGTCCAACTGGTTGAAAATACGAAATTGTTTTAATTATGACTATTATTTCACATACAATGAAACGTTTTTGTGCAAAACTAAATTCACAGCTTGTTGTTAGTTGTATAAATTTTTTCCATGGTCTGTTTATATTTCTGGGCGCGTTTATTTTGGCGGTGGGTTTGTTTTTTACGATTTGCGAGTAATTTCCCCGCGAGGGTCTCGTAAACCATAATGACCGTACGTGGCTGTAAAAGGAATAATTTTTGTAGTTACCTGAATGATAATGACCATTTAATGGTTGAGTGATACAATATTAAATATCGCATGTCAGTGGATCGTAAACGGAAAGACACAATACAATCATTACAATAGCCGCTATGTCCACCCGTCTATGGCCCTTTAACACGACAACTCTTACCCTCTTGTCCTTTGTCGGAGGTCTTTCGCGTTTTGTTCTCGCCGCCCCCGCGTGGTCGGCGGATTTTTTCGTTTTTAAAATTAATTACTGAAACAAACCGAGAGCTGTGTACACGTTCCCGTGTGTTACGCAATTCGGGCTCTTTATGTTTCCTTACTACAAATAAGAGTATTAAATAAATATTGGCTCGCGTTATGCACACGTTTGTAAATAATTCGAGGATACGCTTTTAACTGGTTTTTGTTCAGTTGTAATGAATTAGACAGAATAAGAAGCAACAAAGCACAAGTCGTAATTTAATATTAATGGAAAATATGTACGTTTCCGAACCGGAGGGGTGCTTGTTTATAGTTGGTGGAGCTCCCGTATGTCTGATCCCTACGACCCCTTTGGGTAAATACGAAAAACGAGCCTCTGATTTCGCCTCTCTCTAATTAATTGTCGTCAATTCGGCGGCGCTCCGCTTCGAATTAAAAAAAAATTAGACGGACGGAAAAATTTCGGAGCCCCACCAAGGGTGCAAATTAATCCCGATGAATAAACACAAAAATTTTTAATTGATTCCACGCGCCCACACACGATGAATAATTATTCGAAGTGCGAAATATGTGATCTTTTTAACTATTCGTTCCTTGGGGTCTCGTGGGCGGGGATGCTCCGGCAAAATCCACCGTACTCAAGTAGCTGTGGTCCGGCGCAGAGCACAAAACGAAGTCATGCCACCCTTAATGTGACAGCTGACACGTCAAAAGAGTTTCTGATGGCACAAATAACGAGATATTTACAGAAAATTGTGATAGCTATCTGGGAGAAAATATCTGAGGAATCAAGTGTAATTCCTGGAGCTGAGAGTGTAGGATTTCGTGCTTCACCTATAATACCTAATTAATTAAGTCCCGACTTAGACACAAATCGGATTACGTAAACAGGAAACAAATCGATTTGAAATTTTAATAATCGGACTTGATTATTGACCGTGGCCGGCCGGAGGTGTAATTTTTCTTCGATACCATCCAATTACAACGAGACCCAAGCAAATCCCACTAAATAATTCAAAATCCCATGATGTTTTCTAACATTGAGTAAATGAGCGGATGTCGTGCCGCCATATCGATTTGTTTGGATGTCATTATTTATTCAATACACAAATGATTATTATTTGAACCGTTTCGATGTATGTGCCGCTGATTGCGAGCAAACGGAGTAGAAATGCGAACCGTCAAACTAATTAGTCGACGTATCAACACAAACATGCGAAAAAGAGTGAAATCGAAAGGGTGGGAGAGGCAAAAGAAAATTTTTTTTACTCCGACATTATCGCTGTTTGAACATCAAAATGGCGGTTTAAAGCATCTCTAAATAACAAAGAGGATCCGATGATAGGAGATGGGCTATATTGATTAACGCCTCCGGCTCTTCGCTGACGAAACATGGGAAATTGGCAGATCGGTTACCGATACACTATTTAGAAACAATATAGCGAAGGGCGGGGCGGCTACTTTACACAACAACCTCAAGCTTGCCTTGTTTTTTACTACATATAAAATACAGTGGAAACATTAAATGCACCAGATTATGCATGCTGCATGCGCTTAAAACAACAATCGAGGCGATGCTGTTTTTAAAATTACAACAAAGTTTGACTCCAAGCACGAATCAAGGCAAACATTTGGTTTGCAAATTTTCGTTGCAACAAAAGTTATAAAAAAATGATATACGATAAGTAGTGCAAAAAAAAATTGTTTAATGTACATTCAATACTAACTTATGAAAAATTATGACAAGCACCTGTCACAACAAAAGTGGAAAAAATATTATATACAGGGTGTATCTGAAATACGCGTGTTAATTTTAATCAGAGGAAGAACTGGCCAATTTATGAAACCTTTCTCCATATCATTTTGCAAAATTCGCAAAAGTTGGAAAACTTTTTTTTTGCCCCCCAATTTTTACGAAACGAGTCGTTTTGTGAGATTAACTAGTCTCTATTTTTTGTAACTATGAGAATTTTAATTTTAATTACTTATTTTTTCTATGACAACATAGATTTTTTGACAAGGCTTCCGTTTCCATCACAGAAAATTTTCGCCTTTACCCATAGACGGGTATACATTTCGATGGCTAATTTATGTCAAATTTTAAATCAAATTGTAACGCTTTTTCGTAAAAAATTCAAATAGAAAAGATGTTTCATTTAACAAGCTCTGCTACGTGTTAATATTAACACGTGCATTTTAGATACACCCTGTATAATAAATAATACAGGGTGTCTCAAAATTCGCGAATTCCGAATTCAGAGCGTTGTAGAGGATCACTTCAGTAGTCCCAATATGGAAATTTAAAAAAAATCGGGACTTCCCCCACAAAGATACATTGGTCTGAAGGTGCATTCTTTAAACTGCGTTTTCTTCAAATACAGGCTGTTATTTATGGTGTAGAATGTAGATGATTGTGGAAAATAATAACGTTAAACAATTTTTTGAAGAATAGCTTTACTTTGGAGTACAAAAAATCTTAAATTTTTGTAATTTTTCTTAAAAATGGAACGGCAACAAAACAAAATTAAAGTGCTTATATCTTCTTCAGGAAGAGCGATTTTTTTTCCTAAGTACGGTGCGATTAAATAAAAAAAAAATCAGAGTAGGCGAAAATGGTGGTTTGAACCAATCAAAGCATCAGAATAGCACAATTCAGGTAACTCGATTTTTTTTTTATTTGATCGCACGTTATTTACGAGCTCCACTGAGTCCTTCCCTACCACGCTCTGAATTCGGAATTAGCCAATTTTGAAACACCCTGTATATGTACATATTCATTATTTGAAAGTTTATGAAACCTGAGAGTTGAAACCAGACTTCGTTAGAGTAAAGGGTGCAATTGAGGTTTAAAAACATAAAGAATGCTGTAATAGACCAGAACAATTTACATTTTCAAGGTTGGTAACTTTCAATGTCAGCAATCAAATGCCAAACGTAAAATCACGCTAAACAAATGATATAACAATAACTTCAAATTGAACTTTCAAACGTTGCACTGTTACATTTGTGTTACCAACTATCATAAAATTCACCAAATTTTAAAAATGCAATTTCTCATTTAAGAAGGGCGCAAAATACAAAAAATAGTGGATGATATCTCGTTTATAACACATTTTGTAGCATTTACTCTTTCGTGGCACTCCTCGCAAGCTCGTCATGCCCTAAACCCATGCGTACTACAAAATGCTTTTTATAAAACTAGTATCATAATATATTACCTATTTCAAAACTGTAACAATTTTTGTAAACTGTTTTAACAATTGCCTGAGTATTTCTTCTTGAGTAAATGTACAGGGTGTCTCAAAAATGGCGCCCAATCTCTTGAGTGGTTAACATATTTGAAGAGTTGAGTTAAATTTCGTTGTGAAAATTTTTTTCCTTTGACTAGTTTCCAAGTTATACACAGTTTAAAGTAAGCAAATGTGGCAACATCGGTTGGTATGCCCATTCAACTAAACCAATTCTCCTTTGAGGTCAGTGTTGCTGCTGTTATTTTAGCGTATTTTGGTAGGTCATTACTCTAAAAAGAAAGACTTCTGTGTTGTTCCACTACCCAAAGGAGTCTTGGAAAAATAAAACAGTAAAGTAATTAATAATTCACCCGTAAAATTTGTTAATAAAGGAGATACATCTCTTTGAAATCAGCATATTTAAGAGCAAGTTGTACAAAATCTATTGTTCCGATCAAACTTTGTATTGAGATTTACCTTACCAGACTACTATTCTTTAAGACCCTTAGGAAATTGGGCGCCATTTTTGAGACACCCTGTATAACAGAGTCTACTGAAGTAATGCCGCCAAAAATTTTATTTGACTGCTTTATAAAACACCAAGAAAAAATTGATTATGGTGGTAAAGAGAAAACAATTATTTCTGTTAAATCATCTTAATAAACATTACGCAAGCATTAGTGTTTAGTATCCCTGCACATGACAAATTGAGCATGTTTATTTGTCTTTGTCAAATATTCCAAGATCATTGATTTTTCCAATAAACCACTTCTATTTTAAATAATTATATTATACAACACTGGACTCACAAAATGTTAAATGACTATTTTTTTAAACGATTATATCCTTTGTTGTCATTTTTTTTTCGATAAAAATACCTTGAAGCAAATGTGTGTGGATAATGCGTTAAAAAATAGAAACACTAATTTGTGTAATTTAACCTCGCAGCTAGTACCAGGTGACTTTTAATGATTGAGACAAATTTAGTAGGTTGGCACCCCAGAATAATTGGTACCCCTAGTCATTTGTCAAAGAGTTGTCTGTTGATTCGCTTTCTAGGTTAAGATTAATAATTTACAAATCCTGACAATGACAATTTGATTTATTTTGACTTTTGAACTGTCATATTAAATTTGATAGTCAAGTGTACCAACATAAAATCGTAAATGTGTTGCCAACCGAACAAAAATAATTAGGGAATATTCACTCATATTTATTTTCAGCGAGATTAACAAGTAACTCTTTTGGTGTATCTTATTGCAATATTAAAATACAGTGCAAAAGCTACCATGCGATCGAAAAAAAATCGAGTCATCCATGACTATCATCATTCAGTTGGCAACACTATTTGGTATATTTAATAATCACCAAATATTAAATATGTTTCTTTGACAACAGCAATATTTAAACTAAGGCTGCCAACAGAACTATGACAGTCATGAAAATTGATCTGCGCGCAAAGGTGCCCGTGTGGCGTGGCGTTAACTAACGTCTTGCCCGTGAAGAAATTTTTGCGTTATTAATCTTTCCAATTATTTGTCCAATTTATGCCCTATTTCATTCATAGTAAGGTTTTGTGATTCTGTTTTTAAAGCCTTTCATTTATTCATGTTTCGATTTATTAGAGCTTCCAGAAGCGTCTCGTTGGATGGAATTAAGTTAAATTGTACTTTATAAATTCAAAATGTTTATTAACCACATTTTCGGTTTATTCACTCATTGAAGATACTCTGGTTTACATATTACGAAGTTTTTCAATTTCACCCTGTATATCAAAATTTCTTTAGCTGGAAGAAAATCCCTAAGATCAGTGCTTACCTAAAGAAAAGTTGAGCGGATTGGTGGGTTAAAATATTTATAACGTGTCCACACTGTATAACAGAATTGTTACCTGCGCTATTCGTGGAGGAGACGTTATCGACTGCTTAAATAATTCGCGTTAAATATGAGTTTTAGTAGGACGAGCCGGTAGATAATTTAGGGCATAGTTTCAATTACAGAAGGTCTAATAACACACCTGAAATGCAGGCACGTAACTAAGGGGGGGCCTGGGGTGGCACAGGCCCCCCCAAAAATAATTGTGCCCCCCCGGGTGCCCCTGCAAATTTTAGGTCCAATCCAATACAATATTGTCAGATAATTTCTCTTAATTATGTAGGTAGATACATACTCGTATATTGTTTCTTGAGAAATCGAAACAAAAAATTATCTCACAGGAAATAGCTTAGACATGCAGTGTTTACAATAATGTTAAATACCCATACCCAAACATTGCATTTGTGACAGTTCAAATTACATAGATTGGAGTTCAAATAGCGTAAGTTGTGCTGAGAGTCGCAGTTCTCAGGAAAGCGATATTAATTCAGTGCCGAGTGTGGGTACTTGAAACCAAATAAGATGGTATTTTTTACATTAGGTACTTGGGATTTCTTTTATTTTTCTTAATCTCAGATTCAGTCCTCATTCAGCATTTAGTCAGTCTTTGCAATTCGGCGTTACGGGATCGTTGGTAACTGAAAATGTCGGAAAAAAAACGTAGCATCGCGGAGTATTTTGTTCCGTCTAAAAAATCCAAAGAAGACACTAGTGAAGTGCCAAGTACAAGTAGTGGTGTGACAGTAAATACAAGTGCCGGGGTAGTTGAAAGTGGTACTGTGAGTGACGAGGATTATGACGATACAGATGATTCTACTACGGAAGATGATATTGAATTACATGATGAATCAGATTCTGAAATACCTCAATTTGTGGAATGGATGTCAGAAAGATCACAATCAGGAAGTTCTTCTCAGCAAAGAAGTGTAATAATAACACCTGCAAAACCTGGACCCGGAGACTTATCGCAATTTGTACTGGATGGCCCCAAACAGCCAGGCCGCCAATTTTATCCAAAAACCAGGTTTGCCAATAAATTGCGACAATTTAATAAAAATTGGTATAATTTATTTCCGTGGGTAGAATACAGTATAACTGCCGATGCCGTTTTTTGTTTTGCATGCAGACATTTTTCTACTCACGTTGAGGTTGATAAAACAATTTTTATAAATGTTGGTTTTAAAAATTGGAAAAAAGCAATGGACCAAAACGCCGGTCTAAAATTACATAATGTAAGCCATGAACATAAAAATTCTATGATTAAATGGGCCTCATTTAAAGAAATAAAAATTCGAGATACTAATGTCCAGTCTGTTGCTGCTCAAGTAAATGAGGCACATTTAAATTTGGTAAAAGAAAATAGAGCTTACCTTGGTATTATTGTGGATATATTAATTTATACAGCGTTACAATGCATACCACAAAGAGGAGACAAGGAGGGAATAGAAAGTAGCAACAGAGGAAATTTTTTGGAACTTTTGACTTTATTCGGAAAATATAACGAAATTGTGAAGAAAAAATTTCTGGCCGACGAAGCTGCTAAAAATGCGAGATACACAAGCCCGCTAATACAAAATCAATTACTATTTGTTATATCTAAAATGCTTTTAGATCAAATTGGGGACGATATTAGAAAAGTTTCATGTTTTGCTGTAATTTGTGATGAAACAAAAGACATAAGCAAAACTGAACAGTTATCTGTCGTAATTAGATATTATTTAGAAGGGGCAATTCATGAAAGATTCATTGGTTTTCGACCAGCCCGGGAATTAAATGCACAGTCTCTTCTTGAATATATCAAAGAGTTGCTAGCAAGGTGTTCAATAGATATCAACAAATGTGTGGCACAAACGTATGATGGTGCCAATGTTATGAGTGGAAGAGTGAATGGAGTCCAAAAACTACTACGAGATGAAGTGGAAAATGCATTATACGTACACTGCTATAACCATAGATTAAATTTGGTGGTGGTGGACATTTGCAAAAATTTGCCGAGTGGCAACTCATTTTTTGGCTTGGTAGAAAATTTGTACGTCTTTATTTCGGGTTCGGCAGTGCATTCTAAATTTGTGCAAATTCAAAAAGACCTTAATCCGAACAAAAAGGTGATTGAACTCAAACGGATTTGTCATGTTAGGGGGACAGCCCAAGTTTTTGCTTGCATATCATTAAAATCAGTATTGGGAGAACTTTTAGTGTTACTTAATAAAATTATTTTGAATCGGGATGATCGTGCCTCTGAAGCAATTGGACTTTTACATCAAATGGATTTTAATTTCGTTTTTAACTTGTGTTTGTATTCAAAAATTTTAACAATATTCAAAAAAGTTAGCGACTTTCTCCAAAAAGTCACTTTTAATTTAACAGAGGCAAATATACTGATTGAATCAATCGTTAGCTCATTCAGCGATATGAGAACCGATTAAAATTCAATGGTATTCCTTGAACTATTTTCTGAGGCTAAAAAAATATGTAGTGACAATAATATAAACATACGACCTATTACAAGAGAAAAGAAAATACCAAAAAAATTTGCTTCCTATTTTATTACCGAAGAAATTAAAAGTCTAGAATCTTCAACTGAAACAAATAAGGATCATTTTAAAGTGGAAATATTTTATCCAGTCGTGGACGTAATTTTAAGTGAATTGGACAGACGTTTCAAAAAAAATTCATCAGTAATTTGTGCTATGGATGTTTTGCATCCACAAAATGCGAATTTTCTTAATTTTGAACATTTGAAACCAATGGCTGAACATTATGGATGTAACATGGATATTTTACAATGCGAACTGAAGATACTTCCTACAACTATTAAAAAATATGAAGAAACAGTTAAAACGAAAGTGGCTAATATTATGGACTTCATAGATATTTTAACTAAGTACGATTTAGTGTTTCCGGAAACTTTAAAACTTGCTGTGATCGTTGTTACAATACCAGTGTCTAGCGCAGCTTGTGAACGAACATTTTCCTCATTAAAACGTATAAAGACTTACTTAAGAAACCGAATGACGGATGAAAGACTGGGTCACCTAGCAATTATTAATATTGAACGTGCGGCTGTCAAACGCTTAGAAACAACAAAAATAGTGGATGAATTTGACGCTTGTCATGAAAATCGTCGAATAATCCTTCATTGACTACTTTTATGGTAAGTAAATAGGTACTACATATATAATTAATATTTGTATCGTATTGAAGTGTATGATGCGCACTCGACTAAAATTATGTTAAAAATATGTTATGTTAAAAAAGCAGGGCTAAACCTCAAAAAATTAAAACTTAAACCAAACATTTTTTATCTTTTACAAGAGTCGTTTCACCTATCCGGGTGCACACTGTATATACTGTCGCGAGCAAAAAAAAACTGGTCGTCAAAATCATGCTTTGACGCAATGGAAAATGCTCCATTGTAAAACGGTCGTAAATATCATAACCTATCATCATTGTTGTTGTTGTTTGACACTATTTATCATTTTTTTCTCATTTTTTTGACACTTGGTCATAATCAGGCAGGGAATTTTTTTAATTTGTGACACTCTAACCAAATTTTGAAATGACATTGACGACCAGAATTTTTTGCTCGCGACAGTACATACATACTTGACCAGACACAGATATACCTAGTATGATTCACAATTTACTATATAGGAACTCCAAAAATGCTCATATTGTATTGTTGCGGCCAAAAAAAAAGAGCAGCAATTTTTTCTATTGTAATAAAAAACTCTTTTTCAAATTGACATCATCCGTCAGTGTTATCTTGTGCCACAAGTATGGGTTTCTTGTTTTGTTACCCGAGAAACTTTCATTTTAATAGCCTGAATTACCAAAACTTATAAAGATGACATAAAATGTCAATTTAGTGGTCGCTTTTGTTTGGCCGCAACAGTAATTAGTTCTTGCGGGCCCCTGTTAAATATTTGGTGCCCTTAGAGTGCCCCACCTAAGGAAAAAGTCTAGCTACGTCACTGCTGAAATGGGTCCCCAATGAGCAGAGGACACACAATACCGTGCACCATCATTTATATGGCACGGCAGGGACACGAACATGACGAGAATAAGTAAACAAATCACCTATACGACTTAATATCAATTAATGGATTCCGTTATGGCGCAGGAATCGCGATCATCCCAGCCGTCCCTCGATTTCCCCCAGAAAAAACCAACCAAGCAAAAACTTTCATGAACCTCTTGCAAATGTAGGTTGTTGATTTACTTTCACTAAAACGCTGGGAAAAAAGCCGACCTTGTGTTTGTTTGAACATTTTTCGCGTCGTTCCAACGCGACGAATTCACTGTGCAGATGTAGAAACGTCTCTTGTCCATTTTCCAAAACGTGCACGCGCTTCTATCCCCCAATTTTTACTCTTCCTTCGCACCATGTGCCTCAAAGTGGTCGCGCTCTTCTCCGTCCTGATTTGTTCAACGCACTGCCTACCCACCGTGTACAAATACAACGAAAACAAAATCCTGGAGCCAGGTAAGCACCATCCCCCCAAACAAATTCCCAAAAAAAATATTTCCAAAAACGACTCACAAAACGACGCAGTTTCTATTTACCTTGACGCGACCCACACATTTCTACTAGAATTGCCCAACTAATGCTGCGTTCACACCAGATCTGGTGCCAGTGTCGTCGACGGTGATTCCCTTGCCTGTCTATCAAGTCAGCTATGGACTGCACGTGGTGCCATCTCTGAAGGACGAAAAGGTGGAGAAACCAGAAGGACCCATCACACTCCTGACAGGTCTGTTCACGATTCTGCAACAAAAAGAAAACACATTATTGTTACTGCTTTGAGGCCACCCATCCAAGCACTGAGTCATGTACGACATTGCTTAGCTTCACTGATCGAATGATAGTGGTTTTTTTATTATTTTTAACAATAATAAGTTGTTTTGGTTTCAGCACACAGCAAGAAAAAAGTTTTGAAAGAAGCAAAACCGACAAGTAACGACGTTTCGTCTGTCAAACAAGTGAGCAAGGAAGATTTCCACAATTGAGTCACAAAAGTGAAACTACTAAATCAATAAATAATTTAAAATATGTTAACAAATACCAAAAATAACAAGATAAATTTATGGTGTGTGTTTAAATAAATATTAATGAAGATGACTTTCTATTTTGTGGAGTCCAAAGCGAGTTTCTATTTTTGTAGAGATTTAAAAAGTAATAAAACATTGGAAAATTTATTGTGTTTTAATCGTATCGCCCTGGCACCAGCTAAGGTTAGCAATTTGTAATCGCGCCGAGATAAGGACCGTAATTACATTTCGGATTGATTAATGTTTATTTAAACAAAATATCGTTTAGGCTAATCTAAATTGAAAAAAATCCAAAAATCTCATTAACATGAGAGGCCCAAGTTCGGTACGTGATCAGAGAATCGGTTAAAATCTTCCGTTTTAATTAAACTCGACTCGATCTACACCAAATCCAATTATTATTTTCACTAAAAATAAATAGATGCGTCGCAAATCTTCTTCGATCGCGAAGGTGACCTTTAACACATTTGTCGTAAAACATTTGTGGATCATCAATCGTAATTTAATTAAACGTTATCGTAGAATATGATAAGGCCGGATTTAAATAAGAAGGTTTGGCCAGCATCCGGACAATTGTTTTTGTGCGGTTGCTTCGAGAAGATTTGAAAATTGTGCAAAATGAGTGTTGCGTTTGTAAGTCGAGAAAAGTTTGTGTGTTGATTCCTTCTGGCAAATTATTTTTTGATGTAGGAAAGTCAGCCGATCAAAGTGATAGATCCTTCGGAGCTGCTGCGTCCTGAGCCAAGTTTTGCCAAAAAGCCGGTGGCGCAGTTTCGTGATTATACCATTGATGAAAATGATCCCATCAAAGAGAGGGTTAGGAGAACGTACAAGGAAATGCACACGCATCAGACAGTACAATTTGTTCAAGGTATTTTGACTTCTGCAATGTTGTTAAAATTGCGTCATTTCGAGATTAAAAGACGTCATTTCACATCTTTTTACGTCAGATTCGATAGAAATAAACTTGGTCCAAATACTTAGATATCGTAATGGAAAGAAGAAACAATCAGTCAGTCAGTCAATCAGTCAGTCTCTGATTGTAGTAAGCCGTTACAAATACCGGATGACTTTTAATGATTGAAATAATTTTTGTTCAGTTGGCAACACATTTACAATTTTATGTTGATACGCTTGACCGTCAAATTCTAATATGACAGTTCAAAAGTCAAAATAAATCAAATTGTCATTATTTATTTCTAGAATCTTAACCTAGAAAGCGAATCAGGAGACAAATGACTAGGCGCACCAATTATTCAGGAGTGCCAACCCACTAAATTTGTCTCAATCATTAAAAGTCCCCGATACCCACAGTAATACCAACAAGAAATTACTCCCTAGGATTCAAACTTTTAGGGAAATTACGTTTTTCATGTTGTGTAACTAGAATTTTCACAGGTATTTTTGAATGCCTAAATCAATTGACAGATTGTTTGCGCAAGTCCAACTAAATATGCCGCCCGAAACCAAAACTGACTGATTGATTGATTGATTTGCAACTGTTGCAAGAAATTCGTTGCCTTACATTTTTGACAAGGTTACGATATCTTTTGTTTGTCACCAGAAACCACATAGCCTCCAACCTAACCAAATTTATGGCAACTTGGTAACGAATATTCCTAAATTCTAGGGAGTAATTTCTTACCGACATTACTGTACAGTCGCGAGCAATAAATTTTGATCGTCAAGGTCGTTTTTTGACGCAATCGAAAATGTTCCATTGTAAAACAGTCGTAAATATCATAACCTATCATCATGTTGTATGACATTAATTGTAATTTTTTTCTCATTTTTTTGACATAATCAAGCAGGGAATTTTTTTTTATCTGTGACAATCTAACCAAATTTTGAATTGACATTGACGACCAAAATTTATTGCTCGCCACAGTACATATTTAAAGCAGAGGGCATTGTGGGATTTTGTCATTTCTCAGCGTTGGCAGGACTGGAAAGAATCTGTCAACAACTCTAGCGTTAAATACTCTTAATGAAAGTATTAATCGGCTTCGGAATTGAAAAATGAAACGTATGTTACTCGTTTGGTTGCGTCACACAAGATATATTGTCCTGTAAACTCAATCGATATTCATTTGACAGTAACGCGACAAAATTAATAGCGTCGTATTTAAGTGAAAAAAGACAGTGTGTTGTAATAAATTAGAATGAATGGACTGATTTGCTACTGAGTGATCAACATCGGGTGAAACTTTTGAAGTAGGTTGGCAGTTGGCACGCATGAGCAGTTGGTAAAATGGAATTTCGTTAAATGTCAAACGTAAAGTTTAGAGGTTAGATTTTCGTGATATTATAATCAGTGTCAGTAAATAATTATTGGTAATAATTTCAATACAACTTAATCCGATTAGAGAAAAACGAAAACACTACCAAAGATGTTTGAAGTGTGAATGAATTTAAAATGTTTAACCACATTTTCGATTTATTCACTTATGAAAGATACCGGGGTTTACATATTACGATGCATTTCAATTTCACCCTGTATAACATGTCCCAGAAATAAATACATTAATTTTAACTAGTAACGGAATGCTTCAGTAGCAACAACATGTTTAAATACCTACTTGTTTTCGTAAACCCTTCAGTCGTTGAGTTAAAATTGTTGAAATATTTGGCACAAATTTCGCTTCGCCGATATCGATAAGGGACGAAGAAAAAACGACTGAGAGAAAATTTCCACTTGTTTTTTTGTTACTTTAGATGCGGCAGATAATTGCTGCGACATTGAATGATAAATCTGGAAGGGTGAAATGGAAATAATGGTATCTAGTAATAGAAAACTGATGAATGTGTTGTTACAATAAAAAACAGAAAAAATATTTCCAACTGTGTCACGGTCATTGTTTATTGATTATTACAATAGGCTACAAATGACAACAACAAAGACTAGATGTGCGGCCGACTTCAATCAAACGCCCACACCTGAAGCAGTTGCAAAATGTTTCCTTAATTATTGTAATTGTTGGGGGCTCACCGTGAAAATCCACAGAATCTATTAAAAAAATCTATAAAGATTAGAAAATCATCACAAAGTCCACCGCGTTCGTTATTCTTTGAGCTACAATTTTTTTAAATTGCTTTTAGTCTTGTACGTTGTCAAACAACCTCGTAGGTAAAATTTCGGCACATTTTTAAAATACACCCTATATATCATATTTTATAAAACGTACACCAATGCGGTTTCCTCGTTATAAAGCATATTTCCTATAGGTTACTTCGCATTGGCGTACATTTTATAAAACATGATATACAGAGTGTATTTTTAAAATGTGCTGAAATTTTACCTACGAGGTTGTTGGACAACGTAGAAAACTAAAAGCAATTTAAAAAAATTGTAGCTCAAAAAATAAATGTCATTTTATTTTTTGACAGAATTTGTTAGATATTTTTTCCGAGTTCTACATGAAGCCAGTAGCTCGTGGTTAAAATATCTGTACAACTTTCAATAACACCCTGTATAATACTGAAGGTGGCGATGAAATGATTCTTCTTTCCAGAAATATTCTGTTGTTGCGAATAGTAAAACTTCAATTGCATCAATTGGGGCTAGATATCCCAAAGTCCCACAAAATGAAGTCACAAGGATTTAGATCTGGCGATCTGACAGGCTACACTACAAGACCATTTCGTCTTATCCAGCATGCAGGAAAATTTTCCGTTGGATTGTGATACGGTGCACCATCATGTCAATGCCACATGTTTGCATCAACTTTTATCTGCAAGAACACGTCGTTTAAAAATTTAAATGTGCTTCGCCATTTAGCCGTGGTGGCGTAATGTGGAATCCAATAAGTCGTCCATTTGTAATTCCAAGCCAAACATTTAGCGAAATTGGTGGTGAAAATTGCGTCCCTAACAGGGTGAGGATTTTCGTCTGGCCAGATATGTGTGTTATGCATATTGAAACTCCCTTCTCTGGTAAATCCAACCTAATCAGTTGTCAACACAACTGATAAAACTAATGCTGCTCGTTTATTTTTACAAGAAGCATTAAAAAATGGACGAGGTAAATCGTCGGGTTGCAAAAACGGAACTTTTCAAACACGATGCTGATAGAAATGTACTTTCCAATTCGTATTTGGCGATAAAAAAAATCACTTCTAAATCACCGAATCACCTGACCTTCTGCAACGAGTCTTTCATAGTATTTTTTCTATTATGCCGCTTTATACCTACCATTTTATAAATAAAAAAATAAAAAATTTAAACGTAGGGAATTTTGTGGTGGTTGGTGACATTTATGTGGCATAATTTTAGCCAGCTGTGAAAAAAATTAATTTAAAATGTCAGTTTTTTAAATTTTCGCGTTTGATGTTTGAAAATGAATGCTGAAGAAATAACGACGCCCCAAATTAGGCAAATTTACTGTATTGATGTTGGTAGCGTTGAACTGTCAACTGACATACGTCAAAAAATAAATCACGCAGAGAACAAATATGTTTAAAACACGATAGCTGTTGTTTATGTGTTCGACAAAAACAATTATTTCACGGTCAATGTCACTGGGTCAAATTACGAAACAAATTTAATTTATAAAATACTAAAA
Source organism: Tenebrio molitor (assembly GCF_963966145.1). Taxonomy (NCBI): domain Eukaryota; kingdom Metazoa; phylum Arthropoda; class Insecta; order Coleoptera; family Tenebrionidae; genus Tenebrio; species Tenebrio molitor. Next base: position 3,575,875 of record NC_091049.1, read on the forward strand.
TAAATGTGAGATTTCCAAAAATGCTACAGAAAAATGTTCTAGAAATGTTCTGCTACTGATTTAAATTACTAAGGGCCAGTTTATAGGAGCGAAATTAAGTTAATCGTAATCAAATGCCAGATTAACTGAGCACGTGATCAGATTGAACCAATCGAAGTTTCGGATTCATGGGTTAATCGCCAATTAAAATTTAATTCGAATTAAATATTTAATTCTCTTTCTATAAACTGGCCCTTAGTATAATTTATTTCTGGGACACGTTTTATAACAAATCTTACGGCAGATATTGCTGTAAAACAGTGACCAAAATAAGTACCTAATTTTTTTTTATCTCACTTTTAATGAATGGATATTATTCTACTATTTTAATCATAGATGTAATTATGCTATATTCTAATTTTTACTTGATAGATAGTACAGAGTGATCAACAAGAAAACAAATTAAGAGTCATCTTTTGTTTTATCGACACGTCTCTCTTAGCTTAATCGTACACATATGTATACTTGCCATACACAGTCGTTTTATTGGTTGCCTACTCCTCAAAGAAATCTATTATTAATTAATTAATTATTAATGCTTTATCTTCAATAGTAAAAATCATTTTACCACTTACTCTGGGATAATTGTTGCTTACAATTTACAACTACAGGAAACGTCCGTAAACTTTACCGAAATCGAAAACTTTTTTTCAAGGTTAACATCAACACCGTTGCTTTAAAACTGACGTTCCTTTGACATTTCACCGAAAAATCTGCTTACCAGTGGCGCTGCGTTTGGCAATAAAGCTGATAAATTACCGATTCTTACGAATGTAAAATGTTGCTCTTGCTTGATTTATTATAAAGCAGCGTTTGACACCACCAATTGTCTACGCTCATGCATTGAGCGCTTATTTCAATAGGATTTCGCTGCGACATTAACCCGATATTTGCCACGCCTGCTCTGATTTGTTTTCTTTTTGATCACTTTGTACTTTATGTTTCCCATCAGGATTGTGCATCGGTTTGTACAAATTCGTAAACATACTACATAATTATATTCTATACATTAAAAACGAATTTTTCTTTTCTCATTTGCACACCTCATCCATTCCAAATCTACCCTTTTTTCATTCAGCAACTCTTTCTCTGATCCCTCTTCCTCTTGCGGCTCCACTCTTTCCACACATTCTGCGAACTCTCTCCTCATGATCCGTCCAAAATTTCTTCCCTTGCATTTCATTTCCGCGTCAGTACCTGGCATAATCACCCTTCCTTACTGACCCTTTAGGTATCCCGGTATGCTATTGTATATGATTTTATACCCTCCGTTGTACCGGAATTCCTAATTATTTCTCTCATCTCCTGCAACTGTTCATTTCTGTTTCTCTTTGATTCTTTGTCATCCCTCCCTACCTCTACATCTCAATTTCCACACTTGCGTGGCATGTCCTGCTGTAATATCTGAATATCTCTCTCAGTTTCCTCACGCACCACCTTCTTTTTTTTTACACATTCTTGTAACAACTTACACTCTTCTCTGCATGAAATTCCCACCTCATACCTCATTCTTAACGTGTGTAAATTATTTCGTATATTTAAACACTAAATAAACTATCATTGTTATTATAGCGGTTTTTTTTTAATTTCACCTCGTAGTAGGCGTTGAAGAGTCGATTGTGAACGCACCACTCGCCTAAAACGTAAGACAGCTGATTCGTGATCTGTATAGTGCGTTCACAATCGACTCTTCAACGCCTACTGTGAGGTGAAATTAAAAAAAAACGATATAAACATGCTTCATTTTTGTCCTAAGGGCAGAACATAACTGAGTAGGAGGAAACGGAGGGTTTTTAGGTGCGTTTAAATAAATGCGTAAGCTTAAAAAATATGTATATTTGTAACAAACTCTTCTTGAAAAAAAAACAAAACAAACTTTTTCCTTTGATGTAGGCACAAACACAGCAGCAACAAATTAATTGAATATTAAAAAAGTCATTTCTGTTTTAACAACTTGCCGTAGGTATCTGTAAATATCAGCGTATATGCCTTCAAAAAATACTTTCAAATTAAGACTCGCGATGTAGAGGCTGTAACATAAGAAAACACGAACACCATCATGGCAAAGTTATTTCTCATGTGAATTTAAAAAGCAGGAAACTAAATTATTCTAAAAAGTACACTAAACAAATAAATAAATAAATAAATAAATAAATGGAGATGGTAATTCATATATTTAATCCTGAATCCATTGATGAGCAATGATTCACTTTCCTCTTTAAATGGTAATACTTTAACTTTTAACAATTAAAAGATAATTTTTGAAGCAAAATAAAAACAATTACCTGTTCACGTATCTTTTGAAATAACACATTGATTATTTGACCACCTGTCCTTGTCAGTAACACAAACAAAAAATGATTAATTCGTCCATAATTACACCATTTTTATACTTTGAAATGTCAAATTTTCAGCGTCAGTGTAACCAACATCCAACATGACAAAATTAACATCACTGGCCGTCTGATCAATTTTTTATCTTATATGGTTTATTTTATAAATAATATTATGTATTAGCAAAGCAATTGTCACAAAAAAACAGCAATGTTGTATTTATTTAATTGCACACAGTGCAAGTCCTAATTATTAGGGCTAGAGGTGTCATTTTTGCGGGTACAAATCATGGTTGAACCCCCTGCTTTTAACACCTTTTTTTATTCTAGATAAGATAAAAACGTGGACGAAATTCAACCATTTCAAGTCGACCATTAAAGACGCTTTAATTCGCCTGAACGATCTGGTGGACGAAAGCGACCCAGACGTGGACCTACCCAACATCGTCCACGCTTTCCAGACGGCCGAAAGAATCCGAGTAGATTATCCAGACCTGGACTGGTTCCATCTGACAGGCTTGATCCACGATGTGGGCAAGGTCATGGCCTTCTACGGAGAGCCCCAATGGGCAGTTGTGGGCGACACGTTCGTCGTCGGTTGCGACTGGGGCGAAGACGTCGTCTACAGAGACACTTCTTTTGTGGACAACGTGGACGGCAAAAACCCAAAATACAAGTAAACCGCTACAAAACAAAACAACACGAAAGTAATTTTTTTGCGATTCTTAGCACCAAGTTTGGAATGTACAAGCCCAACTGTGGTCTGGAAAACCTGACCTTGTCTTGGGGGCACGACGAGTACCTTTACCGATTTCTCGTTCACAACAAAACAACTCTACCCAAGCAGGCACTGTGGATGATCCGATTCCACAGCTTCTATCCTTGGCATTCGGGCAACAACTACAGCCACTTGACCACCAAAAATGACGAAGAAGAAATCAGAAAATGGGTGTTGAAATTCAAGTGAGATATTAACTCAAGTTGTTTGTATTTACTTAAACACTTCTTGCAGCGGCTACGATTTGTACACAAAGAGTACCGACATCCCGGACATCGAAGCCCTCTGGCCCTACTACGAGAAACTAATCGAGAAGTACATTCCGGGAGTGCTCGAGTGGTAATCTCCAACGAAAACACCAAACCACAACAGCAATAAATGTTTTTTTATTAAAAATATCCTACAATACAAAATATCGTTTTAAATAAATTTGCTACAAACAAGTAACTTATTTTATTCCCAATTCTCTTCACATAGTTAGTCTTATCGTTTCGAAACAATTTGAAAAATGGAAAATTCAAGCTGGGGTCGAATCGTCTGGTAGGTCGGCCGTTCGATTTTCGATCATGCTGTCTTCCTCCACGTTTCTGTACCTCAAGCGTACGAAGGCAGCTCGAATTTTTACAAAGAGGAAGGTGCAAGTTATACCGTTGTAAAGGCACATTCCGTAGAGCAAAGAGACGAAACCTAAGAGCTAAAAATCGCGTTTAGTAGTCTGTGAGAGTGGTAGAAACGCGACGATGTGTACCTGGAGCCAGTGGAATTTCTGTCCCATGAACATCAAGCTTACGATCCAGATTATAATGGTTCGGACGCTGTCCAGAACCATTCTGGTGGTTGCGGAAATCTCTTTGGTGACGCTTATACCCGCGAAGTTGAAGAAAGCGATGGAGATAATCGTACCTAAACAAACAATTTTTATTTGTTCTGTTCTGGAAGACTGGAAAAACCGGACAAATATTTTTCAGAAATGTCAATGTTTTCGTTGACCACCTGACACATCCGGTGTCTCAGAAGAAAGAAATAATATAAATGCGTAAAAGATTCAAACGAAATGAAGAGACAAAAACGTGACGTTGAAATATAAAAGAAGTGGCTGCGAACAGTAGTCTGAAAGGGAATAATATGGAAGTTATGTGGTATGCAGCAAAAAAATTTCCGCTCAAATTAGGTTATGTAAATCGTTCGAGTGCACGAGATAAAAAGAAATCGCAGAGATTTTAAGGTCAAAGATTTATGTTTTTATTGTGGTGTCAACAACACAACAGTCGTTGACATTTTCGTCGAGAGGACTGACTTCTTGCTTTTTCAAATTTCAATAAATCATCAATTTCTGATAGAGAGAAACGGATATATAACGCTATTTGTCTGACAGTTTTATAAAGAGTTGTTATAAATGTCTTGTGAAACGAGTGTAACATGCTATTTTTGTCTATTTCGCCTTCATTAATTTATTTTTTTTAAATTAAAATATAAAATAATTATCTAGTGACTTTTATTTTAATGACATTGGGTTGGTATCCATGGAGCAATGTCATTTCATTGAAAATTAAATTTCAAATTGTCTCCCAAATTTTGTTACAATAATAACAATCTATTTGATCCAAAACATGGACAAAATTAGAAACATATTTACGTAGCGCGATAACGAAAACAGTGTTGAAGATTTATCTTACAAATCGAATACAAAAGATCGTTCCTTAGTGCGATTATTTTAACACCAACGACATCGTTAACAGCCGACCAGTTCTTGCTCGCAAAAAGCGTAATTTCTATCATTCGTGTGATTGAATCATGTACTTTTTCTCTAAGTGCTCAAAAAAATATAATCAAAAAAGTACTTGGAAAATCTGACCATAATCGCACCATCTGTTTTAATGTAATTTTAATCTAATCTTATCTGTTATTAGTTATTACCGATGCAAATCTACACGATTTTTGTTTATTTATCCACTCCTTATGACTAAGATATCATTTTTCAATGGCACTGACCGTCTACGTTTTTTATTTTTTTAATTCAAATACCACTGGACAAAAACAATGACACAATAAAAATTACCGAATTTTAAAATTCCGTCGATATTCCAAAACAAATCGTGCTCACCTAAAATGGCCATCACCAACTGCCAACTGTGCCCTATCTGTAACAAAGCATCAATTGCATCTTCCAGCGAGCCATGCGGATTGCTGGTAAACGGGGGTCCCGCCTTGATGAAATAGAACGGAATCTGCAACAACCCCAAAACGACGAAACCGAAAACTCCCTCCCACCCGATCGCCTGCAACGGCGGAATATCCAACCCCGTGACGAATTTCTCTTCAACAACCATCTGAATCGCGGTGATGACCTGAGCGATCACGATCAAGAGATCACCGGTGATAATATCGTTGCGGCCGTGGTTCTCGGTGTTGGTGTCTTTGGCCAAAAAATCAGCCACCCCCACGACCGCCAACCCAATAATCACCAACAAAATCCCAAACCACTCGCGCTTCTTCAGCAGTCTCTCGAGAAAACCGACGCTGAGCAGGCCGACGAAAATGATGACAGACCCTGGGGGGCACAAATGATACATTTTTGACAAGACCGGCGGACAAGCGTACCTCTAAACATCTGAAAGCTAGAGGCGTAGGTCAAGTTTAGACCGATGTACATGATGGAGGTGGCCGTCATGTCGCACATCGCCGGCAGCAACAGGACGAAGGGGCTGAAGTTGCGGTTGCCCCGCGTCAACTCCTTCACGTCCTCGGAGCCGTCCTAGACAGGCGTGAGAAAGCGATTGATGCGAGTTGAATGAACTTACGGCGCGCAAACTGTACACTTTGTAGAGGATCTTGAAGACGACCAGGCACAGCATCTCGCCGATGAACATGCAGGAGGCTTGGAAGAAGGGGTGGTCGAAGACGTGCACGTCTCCATCCCTGCCCGCCGATTCGATTTCATCCGCCCATCTACACAATTTTATCAGAACAAAGTCGACATAACCTAAAACTTACTTGGTACTCAGAGTGTTGATGCTGCCTGTTATTACCATAACAAGAGCTAAGAGAATTTGATAATTGGTCCAGGCCATCTCGGTTGATCACAGAGCGGGGAGTCACCGATAAACAGGTATCGAAATGATAAATATTTACGTCAGCTGATCTTTATGTGGCATTTCTTATCTGATTGCCGACAAAATGGCGCTTGCGCCGCACTTACCTCGCCTGTCAAGATGGCGCTCGAGTTGAGTCCACTTACCCATAATCCCTTGTGACATCTCGTCAAATGCGTCTTTTTTTGTATGAAAAATGTAATTTTTTTGATGCCCCCGAACTTGTTATGTAAATATAATAAAATATACAAATACATCAACATCTTTTCTCGTTTTATGTTTTTCTAAAATTGTTTCTATTCTTTATTTTAATATATATTTTTTCTTTAGATTATTTTTTAGGGGGGCATCTTTTTTTTCTTATTCATAACGTCTTATAATATAAACAAACAGACCACTAAAAATTTGTTTTCGTAAACGTGAATTCCCAAGATGAAAACAAATTAATAGCTTACATTAAAAAGCAAAAATAAGATTAGAAAATTACCGCTATACAGTTATATACCATAAATTTTTTTACAAGCAAGCAAACCTCCAAAAAAACAATCGGGACAAAAATCGAAAAGAAATCGTACAATTTCCAACTTAGTCGTGACGAGTGATGAAACAAACTAATATGGCCACCGGGGGGTCAAACTGTCGAACTGAGAAAATCGAAACTATCGCCTCCAGGATCGATCCTCGCTCTCTTCCTCCTCTTCTTCGTCGTCTTGAAGCAGCGCTTCTTCAGATATTTCAGGACCCAACTGTAACACACCCGTGAACTGTCGTCGCTCTCGCACAACACGCCAACTTACGTCTTCCTCTCCTTCTGGTAGATTCTGCTCGATCAATCTGTCCTCTTCGGACTCGGACATCAACACCTTTCGTGTCGCTGCGCGCGACGATGTCATCTGATTATTCAAAGCCACTACGCTGCACCACGTGATGGACAAAGTGCGATCCTGAAACGTACAATTTTATTGACACGATCGCAACAAAACAACGCGTCTTACTTGGAAATGTTTGCCTTTCAACAGCGCCATCTCTGCTTCCTTGCGCGTCTTGTAGTTCAGAGTGATACTCGGCAATGTCGAATCCACGATGTAGTCGGCGATCTCGCCGAACAACTACAACACAACAAATCAGACATTCACTGATGGGCTGACAAACTCTCACCTGGAAGTGATTCAAGACGCTTTCTTGCTCGTCTGCTTCGTACCCCGAGACCAGGAGCCTGGTGGGTCTGTGGTCGACGGTGTGCTTCTGGAACGACGCTTTGTTGACACTTTTGACGTTCCCCTTCAGACCTGAAAGACGCGATGGAGAAAAACATGACGGGTCAAACTCGACGCAACCTACCTCCGTTGTCGATCAGATTGTTCTTGCTCAAGAGGTGTCTGCTGACTTGGCTGTACCTCCTGCCCCGACCGCGGCCTCTGGTCATGGCCGCTCGCGCCTTCAACTCGAACAACTTCTTTTGTATTTCCGAGGTGTCGGCGCCTTCCTGTTGTTTGGTAATCAGGTCCAGCTCGGCGTCCAGCATTTCTCTCTGGACGTCCTCTTTTGCTTTCTTTTGGGGGGTGGTCTTGGCGGTGAGGACCGACTGGAGCAGGTCCTTCTTGATGCCCTCGATAGATTCTTGCGTCTTCTTGATGGTCTCCATGATGAGGTCGCGTTGCGGACCTGGCGGCACTGCACACAAACACATTTTCCTCCGAAAAATTCGATTTTGATTCAAACTTACGCTTTTCCATCTTTTCGATCAGGATTTTCTGCTGGGACAGCTGCTTCTCGAGCAGTTCCTGTTTCCGCTTCCTCAGGTTGTTTTTGATTTTCAACACTTCCTTCCTCTGCTCGTCTTGATTCTTCTTGAGTTTCTCTTTGGCGGCGAGCAGTTCTTGGTTTTTCTTGATAGCGGCGGCGGCTTGAGCCTTGTTCTCTTCCTTATTTACTACCGGCTTGTTCTTCTCTTGAGCCTCGCCGCCCCCTTCAGTCACATTATCCGCCCTCGGTTGAACTAAATTCAGGACTTTGTTAGTATTTGGCGGTACTATTGTCGGCACCCCAAGACGATCTTTAACCGAACGAGGAGGAACATTCTCCTGTTTACCTTTTGTAGAACACACAATACACACATTAACCCCACCTGAACCGACACAAACAAAACAAAACTTACCTTCGTTGTTGCCGTTGTGCCAAAACACTTTGATGAACCTGTTGTTGAGTACCGCCTCTGTGCTCCGATAGGCGGCGTTCGCCTCGGCGTGACTAGAAAACGTGACGATCGCCGCTTCCGGATCACCCTCGTAATTCACCTGTATGTTGACAGTTTTGCCGAACTTCGAAAAGTGATTATTTAAATGAGTGATGCTGTTTAAGCCTTGGGGGATCTTTTTCAGTTCCAACGAACAGTTGGCCGGATTTTTCGATCTCGGACCTAGACGATTAAAATCGAAACTTTTCTTTTTGAACGGTGCGTCGTGGTCACCGGCGTTATTACCAGCGTAGTTCGACTGCTGGCGGAAACCGACCGGGGGGTATGGCTCCGGCTGCTTGTTGTCCATCACGGGAACGGGAATCAGCTCGCGCTGCATGTTCGGCTGGGCGGGGAAGGTGCCCATCATGGGGCCCTAAAGCAAAATTCACTTTGAACTACTTCAACAGTAAAGAAAAACGAATCTATTTTTTAAAAGATGTAATAATTATTGCCGAAACGTCATAGCTGTTGATTGGGGACTTGTTGTTAAGTTGGCACTACCAGGAAAAGTAACTAAAGGCGCTAGGCGCGACCTTGAGTTTGACAGTCCACATCTTATAAAAAATTTTAGGGACCATTGGATTTGGTAGAATATTTGAAATCGTCCACTCACCCTCGGGATGCCCATGGGCCTGGGCCCCCTGAACCCCGGCCTGTTCCACATCTGCGGCGCTTGCGGATTGTACTCCGGCGGTATCCCCCTGGGCCCCATCATGGGATGCCCCGTCGTGTTCAAGATCGGCGCCCCAATCGGGGGCACATCCGCGGGCGCGCTGTTGGGGTTGTAGGTGAGGACGCTGCTCAGTGCCGAATCCTCCAAGACCACCGGATCGACCCCGTGATCGAACGGACACATCTCGCCCCTCATGCAGTAGCCCTTCTCGTCGAAATCCCTGCATCGCCTCTTCGAGTTCTGCTGCACCACCACGCTCTGTATGCTCTGCGTGCTGTTGGTCAGACGCAAGTCCATGTCGCCGTGGTTGGAGTCTTGCGTCGGAGTCCCCGGCCTCGAGTGTCCCTCCTTGGCGTCCTTGTCTTTGAAGCCGTCCTTGCGCGGCTTCTCCGCCGACCTGGACCTGCTGCGGCTGGCGCTCCTGGGCGGGGTCCTGTTGCGATACCTGCCGCGGTGGGGGTGCTTGGGGCTGCGGGACCGCGAGCGTCCTCTCGAGGGCGACGGGGTGCGCGAGCGACGCCGGTCGAAGCGACGCGGCGGCGACTTGTTGCGCCAAGCGCGGGGACGGTCGCGTTTCTCTCGGTCAAGTCTGTGCTGCTCGCGCTCGCGGGACTTGGAGCGCTTCGAGCGGTCCCACGAGCGGGACCGCGACCGGTTCCGCGAGGACGAGCGGTGGCGGGAGCGCAAGCGGGGCTTCTCCTCCTTTTCCTACCAAAATTCCGCTCAAATCACGAAACAAAAACAACAAAATAACTCACCACGTTGTCGGTCTTTCGGATTTCTCTGTCGCGCTTCGATTCGTGCTCTTTGCGAGCCGTGTTCGAGCCGTTGACAGCCTCGCTAAGGTTGGGAAGTTCGCTCGGGTGGACAATTGGTTTTGTTTCTTTGGTAGATTTCATCATGATTGGATTTGGAGGATTTGTGTTTGGTATAACTGGAGTTGTTATGTAATCCTGCGTTTCGAGAGTACGTAACACTAAATTTACGAAAGATTCAGTCTCTACAAATCAAATATTAGTTTACACCATCGCAAACCAACTGTGTTTGTACAAACCATTTTCTAAGAAAACTTCCAACTGACCGACCATTATCTTGTGAAGTTCCTCTTCAGATTTATCTTTTTTGATCAATGCCAGAACATACTTTGCCAGTGCAGCAGGATCTGCGTCGCACCTTCGCAAAAATAATCGTAAAATCATAAACGGCTGACATACGCCATTACAGTGAAAGTGAGGTTATGTAACGCAAATTTACTAGAAGCGTCCGCAATTATTTTAAAACTGGACATGCTCGCCTAATGGGTCCAGACATTACTCACGAACATATGATTAATTACCAGGCGATTAATGTAACGTTAATAACATGCAAAATATGGGGTCAACTTACATCGGCTTCAATACGGCCGTTAGCCATGTCTTGAAAGCTTCGGGTTGTTCGATTATCATTGTGAACTTTGGTTAACATTCATTTAAAAAATAGTTTTGAAAAACCACTCAAAACTTAAATATTTCGCCTTTACTCTGTAGCATATGACATATACACTTCGTGCGTTCAACACAGACGAGTCTTCTTTTCACCACTACCAACGTGGCGCCCGCAAAGTTACTAAAAATAACCAATACCACCGCAACTCTCATTTTTAGCAAACTTTATTAATAACGTCGTGTACACATGTCTTTAATAAATTTCTCGTTAAATGCGACTATATTATCTCAATTTCATACAAATTGGACGCCGATTCCAAACTGGATTCCGGGATGCACTTGATCGCCCTTTTCGTACATGTAGGGGAAACAATAATTCACTTCGACCCTTGCCATGTTTCCCAGTCTCAGAGCTAGTCCTAGCCCGTACGATATTCTAACGTTGGCTGCTAGAGCTTCCATCAAATTATGTTCCCCTACAATCACACCTAAGTACTTTCCGAAATTGCATAATCCTCAACTGACCTAATCTGAAGTCTCCTACGTTTCCAGCAGTGATAAAAAGATGTGTTTTGAACAAGTCACCGAAGCCCCCTCTTCCGGGTCTGAACGGGAGAGGGGTGAAGAGGTGCAGACCTGAAGCCCAATAAGCTAAAGACCCCAGAGCGTCGCCCTCAGAATGAGGACCCACACCGCGCATCTGGAACCCCCTCAAGGACAAAGGACCACCTAGGTAATACGTGTCGGACATGCCTATCTTCATGTCGTTGCTCAACCCGCGCATGTAACCTCCAGAGAGAGTACCTTGCAAAACCTAAAAACTGTCAATTTGCGCGTTTCGCGAATCACCCAACAACTTACAAAATCTTCCGCTATGGAGTAGTTGCCTTGAACGAAAAATTCGTTCTTTAAAAAGCCGACGTCACCGCCCAGTCCTGCAGCTTCTGAAGTTAGCTGCAGAAGACTGCCGAGTGTAGGAAAAATGACGTCATCTCGCAAATCAATTGATATGATGTGTTTAAGCGACGATTTGAGACTGAGTCCTGCTTGTTCCCGCACTTCAAAAGAAGTGTTCCTGCTCAATACGGCCAAATCGCGAATTGTCGCCTCCCATTGGAGGTTATGTTTGATCTGAAAAACTGCGACTCAAGAACTGGTCAAACGTCAACAAAAACAGTACCAGAGGTGTTGAATGAAAGCCAAAATCTAACAGTAGACCTCTGTCTAGTTCTTTATAACCAGAAACTGGCCATTCGGAATTAGACTGGAACACGCTGGTGGTAAATCTGCAATTTGTACACCTTGAGACACACTCTTAGGCAACGAGCGTTACTTACATTGGTCTATATTTGCCCCTCATGGGCTTAACAAAGGCCAAATTGAAATTAGTGGTCCGTTTTGAACCGTGACTGTACTCTACTTGGACTCTCTCCCCGCGCCCGAACAAATTCGGAGCTTTCATACCGATGAGAAGCGCGCCTTCATTGTTACCCACTTGCGTGGTGACCCCTCCCGTTATCCTCTTAAATTCGGTGACATTGAAAGTCACTTCGAGCCCGTCAGGACTCGCCCCTGTCCCTTTACTCGTGTCTATAAAAACCGCGATGCTCTTAAAACAGCCCAACTCGTCGAGTTTGAGACGCGCCTGAAACCCACCGGTCGTAAAATTGTGAGGTTATGTCGTTGGTAAATACCCGGTGCGCCTTAAGAAGTACATCTTGGAAGTCAGTCGCTTTGAACAAGTCTCGAATGCAATCCTCGATTATGTCGTCTTTGGTCCGTGCCAAGCCGTCCACGTGAATTTTATCAACACGCGCCTGCAATTTTAGGTTAGAATACAAGAATTTGACCAAAACCGGCGAATTTTACTTTAACGCCATCTAAATAAATTTCTCTCGAGTCTGATTGTTGCTGGGGCTCCGAACGGATTGGCTCTTGTGTAATCGAAGGCAGAATCGACGAGTGTTCTTCCGACTAAAATGAGGTTAGTTTAAATTTAGAAATGATTGAATTTTTGGTCGGATCACTTTCGCATAAACTGTGCCCATTGTTTCATCAATTGCTGGTTGTTTTGATTGATTTTTGTGTTAATTTCGCATTTCTTCGGGTATTTGTCTGATTTTTTCCATACAAAAACCGTATATTGAAAGTGTTTGAGATGACAGATCGGTTACTAAAAAATCAAACACAAAGTCCCTAAATACGGACGGCACCAATCCACCATTTTAAATTTTAAATTATGTATTTTGAAGTAAATAGACTAACTAGAGATATAAAACATTTTGAATATTGTTTATCGCATTGTCCACTATCTCGACCTAAATTTTCAGCTTGCAGCAACCTGCTGCTGAAATTTTCCGACGAATTACTGGCGGGTTCTTCGAGAGACGGCCTGAAAAAATTCTGTCGTAATTTCGAATCAAAACGACTCTAATAAGTACTTACGTGAACACAAAATGTACGATTTTTTCCAGAAGGTTCTCAGCGTGTTCTAAATGCATCGGATATTCAGAAATCTCGCATATTAAACGATACAAACACTGTTCACCATTTAATCCAAAACTGAAAACAAATCCTCTCTATTTGTTATTAAAACTTTTGTTATTACCTGTTTAAAAAACGAATTATATATTTATAAAACATCTCCCGGTTCAGGTCGAAGTCTCCGCTGGCTTTAGCTTGAATAATTTTCGGTTGAAAATTTGTGATGTTGTAAGGCAAGTCATAATTTACTTGCAAACACATACTCAAATTAATTGATCTTCTCGGAAGGATTAAAGGAGCTGATATGCCATAAGTGAACTGGAGCACAAAATACGAATAGGTGAGGCTCAAGTGAATCGATTTCTACTCACCTGCAAGACAGTGGCTCGCGGGAATAATAAAGATCGTTTGGTGATTGAATGATTCGTTTGAGAGAACGAATTGACTAATAAATTTAATACAATAATTAAAAACAGCTTCATTATGTCTTTAATTGTCAATAGAGATAGGTATGAAACAACAATGTGGTGACGTGACTTATAATAGGTAATAATAAAGTCAACATTTAATAGATTGTGCCTACTGTTATTACTTCATACGGTATAACGACCCCTCTGTGTTTGCACAAATAATTAACAGCGGATCTCTTTCTGCAGAGTTGTTATTCTGCACTTATTTACCTAACAGTCTCATGGTGCTCTTAGTGTCTGCACCTCTAGGCTTTTGCGAACGCCCAAGCACACAAAGACGTCCATCTGATGAACGCTGAGCTCAAAACGAATTTATTTTGCCCCCGATGAGTCCCCAAACTAGTCAGAAGATAAAGAAACATGCAAAAATTATTGCAGCCACTCGGCTGGCGCCAGTTTAGGTACTTGTTTGGCGACACTCACTTGGCACCACTAATCATTGCGCCAGTAAAATAAGAAGCCAGTGGCGCCAGTGTTTTCTGCTCGACTAAACTCTGCCGAGTTCGAGAAAGTGTAGCAAAAACGCGAGGCACGAGTCGTGATTTTAATACAAAATTAATTAATTCGAGGTGGAAAATGAGGTGATAAAAAAGGAGTGAAAAGAAGAGTTGAATGGTGATTTTCCGTTTGAGTTCTAGAATTATGGCAACTTGTCAAAAACGGAATTATCAACAGTGTGACCAACATTTGTATTGCCAACTTATGAAAAAAAAGTCACAATCTTTTACGGTCACTTGGTTTTATCTGTCTCCGTCAAACAGTATCAGAAATTAGGAAATTATTTACTTTTTATTTATTAGCTACTTATTTACAATTTTATTGCCAACTAGTTTAGTACAAAGTGACTAACCAACTACCTTGACAGTTAGCTATGTTAAAAAAATAATATCACTAACAATAAGTTTTCTTGTTCTTCAATTGAAAAACAGTGCCGAAAGTATCCACCAGAGAAGTCTGATCATCAAATACGCTATCAATAATTTTACAACTTGATGCAACCAGTACAACTTCTTCCACTTCATCCGCGCCTCCTTGAGAGTTTCTTCGGGATCTTGTAGTAAATAAATTCTAATCCCCAGTAGGTACGATTTGAAGAATAAATTCCAGTCGAGCTTCTTCAAGCTGCAGAAGAAGATCTTTCGGTCTTTCTTGTCCATTCGCTGGATCATCTCGTTCAACCAGTTTGAGTTGAAAGTCCAGCTCTTGGTGGAGAAGTAGGAAATGACGTTGCTAAACTTGTGGATTTTTTTGTAGACGCGTAACATTCTAGAAAAAGAGTGTCATGCGAAGATTGATCGAGAAGAGGACTTACTTGGGTGATTTCCCCATGCACAATAAAGCGCCATCTACCAAGATCGCCGGTAAGTAGTGAAGAAACAAGATGGCTAGCAGATAGACGGGGTAGTGGGTGTACAGCCTGAAGCAGTAGTACCAAACAGCTTTGACGCTGGGGCTCGACATGCCGTAAGAAGCCGACAACATCATGAACCGCCCCCAGTTGATGGGCTGGTCGTTGCTCGACTCGTAGTGGCAAACAGGAATTTCATATTTGATGTTGTTCTGCTTGGCGGCGTCGTAGTGGACGGCGACGTCCCAAGCCATCGCTATCATGGAGTTCACGCACATGTCAACGGGGACGATGTTGGCGCTGACGCTGCTGTTGGCGTGCAAGGCTCTCAGGATTCCCACCCCCGCCCCGGCACACACCCCCGTCGGTCCGTACAGATTGTTGATCCAAGCCTCGTTCGGTTCTTGGTAGGTTGACACCACTAACAAAACAGTCAGAATTGAACCCTCGCTGTTGTCACTCTTACTCACCAATAGACGGTCGGAAGAGTCCCAGCGGCAGGTCGGATCCGTCTTGGCGCACCACGTCTTCGGCCACGCATTTGGTGTAGGTGTAGGTGTTGGGCCACTTGTCCAAAATCCTGAAATTTCAAAATGATTTGGGTGGGATTTGAGATTTGCGATATTACGTTGGGGTCAGGTTGTCGAGGACGCTTTCGGACATGGTTTCGCCCAAGAGGATGAGCTTCTTGGCGTCGACGGGGCTGGGGTAGAAGCATTCGTCGATGGTGTTGTTCAGTACGTTGGAGTATGCGGTCGACACGTGAATGAAAGACTTGAGATGGGGCATTTCGTGCGCCATCTTTAGGATCTCTTGTGGGCCTCGGACGTTGATCGCGATGGCTGTTTTCAGTTTTTCGTCGAAGCGAACCGTCGCGGCCGCGTGGAAGATGATGGAGACCTGAAGGAATTCGAGTTTTTTAAACGTTTTACAGTCTATACCTAGCATTTTGTAGCACTCACGGGTTTAGAGCACGACAAGCTTGCAAGGAGTGCCGTGAAGGAGTAAGTGCTACAAAATGCCTTTTAGACGAAATATCATACACTATTTTTTCTACTTTGCACCTTTTAAGCCATTTTTAAGTGAATATTAACAATTTTCAAATTTGGGGAATTTTGTTGTGGTTGGCAACAAATGTCATATTGTTGGAAGATTCAAATTTTAATAATTATTAACAAATTAAAAATGAGCGAAGACAATTTTGTATGTACTATTCCGGACACGGAATCTTGGCTAACATTTTTTAGACATTTCTAAAAAAATAATGTAAACCAGTCATTAGTGTCATTAATAAATGACAATTAAGTATTAAAATCACTTTAAAGTTTTTCTTGTGACATCAAAAAAGCAGAGAAATGACATTATCGAGTCAAAAGTTGGGCTATATTCAATAAAGGCCAGTTCAGACATATTTGTCAGTTAAATGTCAGTCGTGGCCAAGATTCCGCGTTCGGAATAGAACAGTTGCGGAATTAAAATTTCGAGCAGTATTGTCAATGTCATAATATAAACTCTAAAACAACCTTTACGATAATAACTTCATTTTTTTACCCTTGTCATATTTTTGTCTTTTTGACATTCAAAAATTGTGATTTGTGACATAATAACGGGTAGGCAACATATCAAAGCAAAATGACTGTGTGACTGACACAGAAAAGTTTAATTTTTAAATGTCAGTCATGATGACAGTAAAAGGTGGTTTACAGAGATTTTGTTGAAGTGACAGAAAAATAACTTATAATCTGTTTCAAAATCAAAAATCCACCACCTGTTGAATTATGGTGGCAGAAAAAAAAGAAATCCCTAGAATAAGTTCTTTTTTTTTGGGTTGGCCCAACCTGCCGCCAAAATTTAACCTTCAGTTTGTCACAAATATCAAATTATAAAAATGCCTTGAAAAACAAGGAATCTTTTAACCGCTAAATTAAAGTGAGCGCTCATTAAGTGCTTCGAAGAATTTAAAAAACACGATGAACTACGACCAAAACGACTGTCAACAGTTTTATTTCATAACCCCACGTTTTTCTGACACTTCAAACGCACTAAAAACAAAAGTTGGCGACGTTGTCGGTTGTATTTTCGAGGTAGAATGCAGTGTTGGTGGATTTTTGATTTTGAAACAAATTATAAATTAAAACACGTTTTGTTTTTCCGTTTATTTTGACATTTCATTTTCGTCATGCCAAGATCAACAATGCCAACCTTGAAAAAGTAAATTCCAGTAGGTAAGTATAAGTGTTTTTTTCATGAGTCCAAGTTATTAAAACGAGTCGCCGAGCGCGAGCTTTATAAAGAACGAATGAAATGAACGATTTTAATATTTTGGGGAATTTTATGATGGTTGGCAAAAAACAATTGAAACACTTTGGGCTTTGGGATATTCGCGCGGCATGGCTGACGCTGCTTCTTGTTTGTTTGTTGCTATTTCAAATAGTACCAACATGATAACCGTAAATTCCACTATCGCTATTATTTATACAGGTTATTATAAATGTTTCTAACATCGTAAATGGCTGTGTGCTATACTTTAGGTTCGCTGCTGCGCCAACTAGATGTTAGAAACATTTATAATAACCCTGTACAACTGTCAAACAAAAAATATGCTTTGACAGTTAATGAATTTTTAAAAAGAAGAAAAGAATGTTGCTACAGTTTATTTGATTAGTGCTCCGCATAACGAAGTTGTTTCATTGCCAAGTAATAAATTAGGTTCTTTTTTTCAATTTAAAGTTTAGAAGAGAATTACTTAATAATCCAAGAACCACCGAGACAAAACAAACAAACAATGGCAATGTGAAGAACCAGCGGTTATTGTACCGTGCGATCGAAAATAAAAAAAATCGAGATGACCATGATTAATACACTTCAGTTGGCAGCACGTAAAAATTAATTCAAATATGATCAGATGTCATTAATTACAATAGTAACTGTCATTCCGGACTTTCAAGGAACAACGTGTTCGAAAACAGGTCTGGCACAATTCCCGAATTAATGCAAGTATACCTAATTATTTCAACGTTCTCAAAATCACTAACCTAACTTTTAAGACTGACATCTGATAATAATTGAAATTTTAACAAATTGCCAACTGAAATTCTTGGTCACAGCCAACTCTAATTATTTTTTTGATCTCACGGTATACTTATACTTATTTATAATTATTTCATGACGACTTGGACTCCGGAATCATTTTTTATATCTTCGTGAGGTAAGTTCTGCTTTGTCTCTGAACTGCTTTGCCAGACATTGCAATTAGGATAATAGACATTTTTTTTAGTAATTTACATTGTTCTTCATCTTCTTCCAGAATAAATTCAAACTCTTCATCATTTACTTTATAATAATAGACTGTAGATTCTCTTTTAATTTATAGGTATATCAATTTACTCGTACATACTCGTGTGTAATAATTATTAATTTATTATAACTAATTGTTTAAATTGTAGCTCTACATTACCTCAATAAAAATAATGTTAATAGTGCTTCTCAGTCCGAAGTTGAAGGCGATTATTTTTTTAATATGTAGTTATGTAGTTGTAATAAGTTTTTCTATTTTCCAAGAATAAAGCGATATACAGGGTGTTATTGAAATGCATGACCAAATTTTAACCACGAGCTACTGGCTTCATGTAGAACTCGGAAAAAATATTTAAAAAATTCTATGTCAAAAAATAAAATGACATATTTTTTTTGCTAGAATTTTTTTTAATTGCTTTTAGTCTTCTACGTTGTCCCACAACCTCGAAGATAAAATTTCCGCACATTTTAAAAATACACCCTGCGTATCATATTTTATAAAACGTACACCAGTATTGACAGGTTCATTTAAACGCCAACTGATTCTGCAAACAAAGCTACAATATGATTCTCATAACTGAGATGTATTTTTATTATTTGTCATCGTCAACTCATGAGGGATTGGACACAGAACATTCTGCCCATAATAATTCGATTATGTATGCAAAGGTGACACATTCAAATTAACTCAAGTTACGCAATTCGGTACATACCTTTATGGAAGACATGAACGATTAAAATATGAATTGTGATGTGATAAAAACGTGCGAGGAATAAAGTACTTAAGGAAAAAATATCTAGAGAGGGCAACACTTATAAGAGAGGCTTAAATGGATGAATAGTACAAGGAAAGCGAAGCTTTTCAACGACGATGCATGGTTTCTTATCTCCCTCAAATCGGTTTTATCCCATAGTGATATTTCCACCACTAGTTGTTTTCTCTCGTTAAGGTTAGGTGGAAGAAGCTCGTTGAAACGTCTTTCCATATTATCACACACGTGCTCATGTTTTTTTCTAAGTTTGAGGTTATAAATAGCGTCAATGTCTAGTGCATTGTTGTCAGTTTTACTAGTTTGCAATAGAAGAATTCTCAGATATCGCGGGATATTCGTTAACATGTTATATTCATTTTGATAGGTCCAGTGTGTCCAACGTTAAAAAATAAATCATGACGTCCCATTATGCCAAAACAAAGTGAACGGAGTTTAGTGTTGTCCCTGATAAATAACTTCCACATTAAAAATATTCGTTGCAAGTGTGTAATAGGATCTGATGAACGGAATTCCACACCACATATATTTCTTTTGTATCCTGTTCGCAAAATCTTAATTGACTGGTTTATAAGAAAATATGAAAAAAATGTGATTGTTGTCTGTTGTCGTAAAGAGAAGCAATCATTATTTCTGTTGAGTCATTTCAATAACCTCTATGCAAGTTGTGGTGACCCTGTACACAATAAATAACTGCCACATTTACAATTATTTTTATCGTCAAAATTTTCAAGATCGTTGGTTTTTCCAACGAACCACAGCTTTTACTATTTTCCATCATTATTCAACACCGGACTTCCAAATTGTAGGTAATTACTAATTACTAAACGATTGTAGGTATTTTCCGTTCTTGTTTCTAAGAATACTTCAAAGTAAATGTATTTGGATAATACGTTAAAAAATATAAAACAAAACAAGCAATTTGGCGTCAGTGTTTTGAATTTTGACGCATACTAGAAAAACGATACCAACTATCAAGAAACGTCAAAATGACAGGTATAAGAGAGGTTAGGTTTATCAACCAAGCAATATCAACTAAATCAGTCTGTAATGGTTTTAAACCAATTACAACTCTTTAGAACACTAAAATGTTTTGACTAGTTTTCGTTTGGCAAACCCAAGGCATCATTTGACTTCCTAGTGAAGTTTTGAATATTGACAACAGCCAACCAATCACAGAAATGATATTTGACACGTGTCGGCGGCTTGGAGGTCATGTTTGGTGTAGTATAGTGCGGGACCTTATCGTCGAAAGGTGGCACACTATTTTTTCCTATTCAAATACCCTTTGATTCCACAATCATTTTGGAACATTTGTACAGGACTGTTTGAGTTGGCAGTACTGATTTTTAATTTTAAATGGTATAACTGGAGTAACTTCCGGTTGTTGACGACTTCACACTGACAGTTGACAGTTCAAGTTGTTTCTTTGTGCTGTTGATTTTTATGCATAAGTACATAACCTACAATTTTGTCGCTGTTGATTTCACGTCAAATATCTGTCAAAAGACGTATCCGTTCGCAGTATTGCAAACAGCCAAACAACAAAATGCTCTTAATTGTATTGCCAACGTAAACAGTCCTTGTTGATCACCCGGTAGGTATATGAGATTTCAAAATCATAATGAGTCGTAGATCTAAAATTTTCCCTAGTTGGATGCAGTTCGCAGTAAAAGACTAAAAGCTGTTAAAAATCGATGTAGCAGTTACAGAATACGCCCCTTATACAGACATTAGTCAATCGTGCAAAAACTATTTTTAAAAGTGTTTAAAAAAACTAACGTCACAGTTATTGTAACCAAATTATAACTATCAATATACAGCACAACAGGCAGTTTTCTTAAATATGGACAATAAATAATTTGAATGAATCTACATATTTTTGTTTGTTTATTAAATTGCAAGAGCCTTGAGCAAGCTATAGCTCATCCTGTTCTTAACAACCTATCCTATGTACGTTTCAATAAACTCCTCAAACGCTTTGGACAGCGGTGAGAAGAGTTCAACAATCAGGAAAACAAATAATTCGAAATTGTTTGGTTTGCGGTTTTATATACCTACTGTTCTGAATTTAAACCTCGGCAAACTTTCTTGTCTGTCTGAGTTTGTGCAGATGTTACGATGCAACAGTCCATCGAGGACAAAAGATATACAGCGTGATTTTCTCGTAACAAAAAATTAGGTTATGTCAGTTATGCGACAAGGAAGACAACTGGCGCTCGGTGGCAGCCAAGATTGAATAAATCTTGAAAATGTAAAGTGTAAAAACCATTTTAATAATAATTTATGATAATTTCAAATTTACCTTTCAACACTGTCAAAACTGACAACCGGAAATGCGTTTAGATTACAATGGTGCCAAAATCATTCAAATTTTCATTGTTACCAACAGATTCAGTCATTCTTGATCACGCGATGCAAAGAGAACACATAGATTAGGTCGTTGTAGTTTACAGTTTGACAGTTCGTCCAGAAGAAGGTCATTGTGTTTTGTCTTTCCTGCGGCATTGCCTTAGTTTTCGTAAATTCCGAAGTACAAAATCTAGGACTAATTTCTTATGGTTGCGGTAAGTGATCGCCAGTGGCGCCACCATGGGAACCAAAAGAGTCAGTTACTCTGACATTTTTTGAATTTTCAGTTAATTGCACTGAGTGTAATTAAATAATCGCTTTGATATGTTGCCTACCCGTTATTATGCCACAAATCACAATTTTTTGAATGCAAATTATAAGTCAAAAAGACAAAAACATGACAAAACTAAAAAGTGAGGTTATTAATGTAAAGGTTGTTTTAGAGTTTATGCTATAACATATAACAATACTGCCCAAAATTTTATTTCCGCAACTGTACATATAGCTAACTGGAATTAAAATAAATGTCATCCTATTAAACACAAATATAAATAATGTAATCATAAAATCCTATGTAAAAATTATCGCTTCCCCCGTTTTTGCTTTGGTTTTTTTTTTTTTTTTATTTGACAGCTGTCGGTGTAATTCAATCAAAGGGGTTTCCAAGGCTGACTCGTTTGTAAATTTTCTTGATCACACGATGAAATATAAAAAATCAATAGGAAATCATCTATCAAAAATAGCAATCATAATATCATAAGTATATAAACAAAGTAATAAAACAGAGTAATAAAACAAACCAAGGGATATTAATAAACAATGTTAAATGGACAGGTGCAGTCGATGGCAAAAAAATCGAGTAGGTATTGTAATTTCAATTTGGTTGTAGGTCGTAAAATTTTATGGTACTTTAAGTTAAAGATCTTGCGGGGCTTATAAATCCTAGTTTACCACTAGCAGGTAATATTTTAAGCAGGGTTGTATTGTACATTTGGTATATTTGCATTGTACGGCAAACGGCACGCGCCGCTTCCCAACCTTTTCAAACCCAACCATTGTGCCCGTTAATCGCTCATAATATCCAATAAAATTTTACGACCTACAACCAAATTGAAACTACAGTACATCCAATTTTCTATAGTTTAATTATTCATCCTTTTTGTTGTTAATTTTTGATGTTACCGAGACAAGCAAAATGTCAAAACTTTTCATCTCTTACGTCAGACATAGTGACATTCTTGTGTCAGACATTAAAAGTCAGAAAAGCCTGATTTACACATGTTAAAAGTAGGAAAATTCAGTGCTCTTGATTTTTATGATCGACTGTACTAGATAAATAACAAGGAAGGTTATTGTATGTTGCGGATTCTCAATACAGGTAAAAAACTAAAAGCGATTGGCAATAAAACTATGGTGACTTTTTTGCGTACCTGTTGGCTATCTCCCTCACATAACCGGAAATGACGTGAACTGGATAGATCGCCGAAAATTAGGTTATGTGTGATGCGAAGCAATGATTTATTGAAAAATGAGGAGTTTTTAAAAACAAACACATTATAGTCAGGAAAACGGATTTAATAAAGGTGCTGCTCCAAATGACCCAATTATCAAGAAAAGACTAGACGTTTCAATTTGAAATGTATGTCAGCTGTCAATAATGACAAGAAAACAAACACTCTTGCCAATTTCAAGTAATTTTTTTTATTGCCAACTGACCTGTTGATTTAGGTTTGCGATAATTAAATTTCACTAAATCTAGGGAATTTAATGATATCTATTGGCTATACCAGAGACAACTTGCAATACCAACCAACGCCGGTCATTTTTAATATCCTTGAAAATCGCAAACTGGCATTTAAAATTTGAACGTATTATTAAAAATGCCTCACAAAGTGAAACATTTATTAAGGCCTCAAATTAGTTGTTATTAACTTTATTAACATGCTGCTCTACAGTTGGTTGCGAAAAAAACGGGAAATGAAAATTTTCCTAGTGTATAGTCTATTTTTTTTAAATCACTTATCAAAGTGTTGTCAAGTTGGTATGAGAAATTGAAAACAGCAAATAGTGCATTTCACAATATAGGTTGGCAGCATCGAGCCGTTCAAGTCATTGCGTATTTCTGTATGCATTCAAAAATTAACACACAAAATTTGAAAAGGTGCCTTCGGGAAAAAAGGTAGTGGGCAGCGCTTCACAGAGCTTGAAAAAATGACCCTGATTCGGTACTGCGAAGAGTTGAAAGGTGACAAACCTGAATTGAGTAAGAAAACTACGTCAGACATTCCAATTACAATAGACAGACATAATTTCAATTTTGACATGGGGAAACTATTATACAGTTGGTCGGTAAGCACCTCTAGGGTAACACAGTCTGGTTTTTCATAAAGTTTTGACACTGACAGCTGATTAAAAAAAAATAGACTATAAATATGGTTTTGTCCATTTGTCAATTAATTGTCTACTTGACAATATCTAGCAAATAAAATAAAATAAAAAATGTCACTGAATTTTGACCATAATTCTAACCTAACTCTCTAAAGAAGTTTTCACACTACATACAGGGTGATTCATAAATATTTTAACCAGCGGCAGATTCCGGTCGCAAAAGCCTCTTGACAATAAAATTTCTTCGCTAAATTATTCCACTTTACCTCCAATGTATAACAAATGTCATGAATGTCATAATAGAAGCAAACAAGTGTTGCTATAGAGAAAATGTTGGTATTATAAAATTCTTTTTAGTTTCATTTTGACAACAATGCCTGACAGTTTGTTTCAACGTAAAATATTTTCATTTATCTGCAGTTCTTAAAAGGTGGCGGTAGTACACTCTTCAACATGCTTTATCTTCAACAATTTTAACATTAGAACCTAGACATTTTTGTGAGAGTGTTTAGGGGTTGGAATCTACCACCGGTTAAGGTTTGTATGATACTATATGAATCACCCTGTATATATGACAAAATTGTAAAAATGTGTGTGAATTTTAACCAACTGTACTAATATCTCTTCGTAACCTCATTTTTTATATGATCAGATTTTTCACCTTAGGTGAAAAGTACACAATGTTGTCAGCTCTAAATTGCGGTGTTGGTGGTTCTTTGATAAAAAAAAAAAACAGACTATAAGTACACACAAAACGTAAAACGTAATGAAAGTGAGAAGGCTCGAATTTAAATTGCACATAATGTACTCCTATATTCCATGAATAATGGAATAATTCAAATATGTATTAGAATACAGAAGAACGCGGAATATTACGGTCTCGTGATAAATGTTCACTTCAAATCTTCAAAAGTGATATCATTTGCTTCTCGTGACAGGGATGACTGATGAGTGATGACAGAACAGCACATTAGACAAAGGCCATTGTCTACTTTTAGAAGCGAAGGTGGGAAAAATTTACAAATACTATAAAATCAGCGATTGTAATTTTCGGGTCAAATACATATACAGGTCATTATAAATGATTGTCCCATCGCAGTACGCGTTGGTGACGTAGTTGAATGTGCCGCAAACCTTATAACATGAGTGAGACTTGTATCGCCGATAGGTGGCGCTCCTGGCGGTAGGGGAAATCGGTCTACTAGTTTGTCTAACAAGGCCAAAATTTGTGTGGGTTTTCAACGCCAACTGCGCTGGGACAATCATTTATAATGACCTGTATTAAATTTGTTTAACTTTGAATCACATACATAGTTTTACACTTTTTTGCATCTCTAGACCTTCACAGCAATCCGCGATACATTTTAACAGTGGATTTTTACAAACGATAACCCATGCGAATTATGTAAAAGCCTGTATCAATATTTTCTTTCGTTGCGGTTTTCGTAATACTTGAAGTGATGTCAGTTTCATTGAAACATTAAGTATGAGAATTCTCGGAAAAAATAATTTTTACGGAAGTGTTAAATCTGGAGAAGTTTCTCGCGAAAATGATAATCTGCCCTAAATAACAAGACAGACAAGGTTTCGTCCATCTTTTGGGGTTATTTCAGAACTAGTTCTTTGCAATTCGACTGATTAAAATTTATCGAAAAGTTGTCGCTTTATAAATCACGGAATAATTTGTTATTTGCATTAATAATAATTACCGCTGTCATCAACTTGTCATTTGCTGAAGTTCAAAATTGGACTAATTAATTAAATTAATTCTGTCTGTCAAAACATCCAGCCTGTATGTCAAACTGTCAATAAATTTGATCGACTGATTATTTTCCTTAGATGGAAATGTTTTTAAATATTAGTTATTTAATAAAGAGTAAAATTTCCAGTATTTATTTATAACTAAGTACACATGTTTCTGTGATTTTCCGTAAATAAATCATTCGTACCCCTTCGTGCAAGTTCTGATCTCAGGTACCCAAATGGGAATTTGGACCTCATTTATGGATGACCTTGTTTACAAAAATGTTTCCCTGATGAGAACCTCTACCTGGAATCATTACTGTTACCTACTTTTATTTTAATTTATTTTATTTAGCCCCTAGTGTATCTTGTCCAAAATTAAATAGTGAATGTTGTATTTGGGTAGAAAATCTAATTGAGCTTAAACACTGTCAAAATGTATCAAACAGCAAAAACGTCAAATGAAATCAAAAGTAAACATAAAATGCATTGTTTTGGGATAATGGGAGTCCATGGAAATTTTGCATTTGATTTGGTAGTAAAGCTGTCTGCTGAATTAGGTTATATTTTTCTAAGTTTGAGGTTATAAATAGCGTCAATGCCTAGTGATTTGTTGTCAGTTTTACTAGTTTGCAATAGATGAATAAAGTAAAATCGTTATAGATGTGAATTGTCAAAATGACGTTTGATTGGTATCAACTAAAATTACTAGGAGCGCTTCTTGGGATTTTTGAATTTAAGTTTTTGTTCTGTGGCGCCAATCGTCAAACGTGACAAGTTGTAAATTCAACATTTTATTGAAAGACGACCTCCACATTGTCGTTCAAACTTCAAACCAAGATTTATCCCTTTTATAGTGAAATTTAACAATAATTGCCCAAAAATTGCGATTTAATAATTATTATAATCTTTTAACAATGTTTTCCATTTTCTGCAGTATAACCTCACTTTTAGCATTTGACATATGTACAGTCTCAGCAAAAACAGTAAATATTTGTTTACATTTTTTAACGGTACAGTCACTGAATTTTTAAAAACTTTGACACTGACAATTCACATCTATAACGATTTGACATTGACTTTACTCAGACATCGCGGAAAAATCTGCAACATGTTATATTCATTTTGATAGATAAGCATGTCAGGCATTTTAGTGACGGAAATCAAACAGTGTGTCCAACGTTATTCCATTATTCCAAAACAACGTAAACGGTGTTAACCAAATACCGAGAGCGAAAGATCATTTAAATTTATAATTGGAGTACGCTATGACTTTTAAATTAGCTTGGTAACATTGACAACATTGTGCAGATCCTGTCAATTGAATCGCTGTGTCGCTGCGTAAATTAGAGGTTATGTAAGCATGCTGATGTTTATGCTAAGGACAACGTAACATTTTATCTGCCCCGCCCATTTCATTTTCTTAGTTACCAATCAAATAGGTTAAGATGATCTGATTTACACAGTAAAAATTTCTGACATTTGAATTGTCTTAATGACATTTTATTTTTTAGAACCTAAAACAATAATTGTGGACTTGACAGCAAAATTCTAACCTTAACTTTTTTACGTGGCAAATGTGATGAAAAAGTATACAGATTGAATCTGGCTTTGATTCTGATTGGTCAATTTTAGTGGGCGGAGCAGATAAAAAGTTATAACGGCAATACTATAGGTTCTCTCATATGTTCAATTGTTTTAAAATGTCATTTAAAGGAAATGAAGCACTAGCGAATAATGAAGTTGTATTAACAATTATAACAAATGTTCAAAGTGTTCTCCCCTGGGTTAGATACAAATGTTAGCTCGCCGTTTCATATTTTAAAAGGCATTTTCCAATATTTGAACAGTGTTTTTGAGAAAATAAGGGAATACATTTCGAAAATCTTCAACGCAAGCTTTTATTGGATACTTTCATTCTCCATTTTCCTGTCGTTCAGCGTTCTTAAATTAACTCTACGTAAGAAAAATTGAATACTCTGTAGTAAACATTTTGAAGCGTCACTTTGACAATTCAAAGCAAGCTGTCAACAGTCACTGTTGCCAATCTAATTTAAAAATCATGGCCTACTTTAATTTTAAATTTAAATTATCGCACAAAAGTGATGATTAGTTGAATTTTAAATAGTCAAAACATGTGTTTTTTTCTGGGTCATTTTCATGGTTCTATAAACCGTCCGTTTTCCTAACACCCGCCGTGTGCTAAATTGTAAAATCATAGGTAACAGTTGATAAAAATAAATATATGTAGTTTATTTTTTAATGAAAGAACCACAACATCGCAATTTACACCCAAAATAGAGCTCACAACATTGTACACTTTTGACATAGGGTGAAAAATCTCATCATATAATAATTGAGGTTATTAGAGATATTAGTAGCGAAGTATGTTAATAAAGTTAATAATAACTAATAACAACTAATTTGAGAGTTTAATAAATGTCTTACTTTGCGAGGCATTTTTAATAACACGTTCAAATTTTAGCTGCGAGTTTGCGTACTTTCAAGGACATTAAAAATGACAGACGTTGGCTGGTATAGCCAATAGATCTCATTAAATTCCCTAAACTTAGTAAAATTTTATATTTACAAACCTAAATCAACTGGTCGTGGTTGTTTGATTAAAAAATAGACTATACATGCAAGGACAATAACTGTTATCGTTGCGCTAGTTTATTCCGCGAGGTCTTTTTATTTGAATGTTTTATTTTAGTACTGTTGAAAACTTTTCTGTTTTTGGAAAAAAATCCACGAAATCTTGCTTGCAGGACCAGGCAATAACAAATAATATTTTCGCATTTATCTTAATGTTGTTGTTGAATAACAGATAATGGTTAAAATAAAAACTAAAATGACGAAACAATAATGACAACCCAGAAATCAAATTAACTTTTCTTTTCTTTGAGCGCTATAAAAAAATGTGAAGATTCATTTCGATGCTATAAAAAATGGGAATTTCCGATTCGTCGCATCGCTGAGATTGCTTTGGAAGACTCTTTGAAATGACCTTTCTCTCAGTCTAATCTCTCATCTTTTCGATCGTGTTTGGCGTTCATTATGATTCATTCCGTGGCAGTCTGGTGGACCACTACAGTCAAGGCAATCGCCAGGTATTCGTCGGTCATTCTAATAAATCACACGCTGACTGGAAAGTAGAAATCGATAAATCAAAAGAAAACGTTGTTTCTTGTATAGAATAGGCAAATTGAATTTAATTTTGATGAACTGGTTTTTCTAAAAAGAAATTTACAAAAATTATCAGCGACTGTGTAGGTACTTTTTGGGCCATTTTTTCCCATTCGATACACAAAATCGCAATAAATAATAGGACAAGGGATTACATACATCGTCTTATCCCGAGTATAAGCGCAGAAACGCGGCGAGGGCAATAATTATACGAAGCATGAAAAGACACTTTAATCCCGAAGCAGACAGGTCACAGTAATTTATTGCATCCTTGAGATAAAACATTTAAAGAAAAAATATAACATCGTAAACTCTCAACGAAGAAGTCATAAAAGATGTCTCAATTTATAATTTCCGTAAGTGACATGTCTCTTGTCCTTCGATTTAGAAGAAGAATCCACTAGGAAGAAAAGCTGCCAAGAAAATACCGCGTGATCAAGAATGACTGAATCTGTTGGTAACAATGAAAATTTGAATGTTCTAGATGCATTTCCGGTTGTCAGCTTTGACAGTGTTGACAGGCAAATTTTAAATTTAGCATCAAAGGTTCATTTTTGTAATAGCGTCAATACAACCGACATAACCTAATTTTTTTTTTATGTAGTGTCAAGTTAAAACATCCGGTCAGTGCCAATTGCGAGACAAAGAAACACCAATCTTTATCAATTGTTTTATTCCCAACAAACTCGGTCATTGTTGAACGGGCTGTGTTATGGAAGCTGTTACCAACATAATATCCGTATTGGGAAAATAACTAACGAATAGGAAGAACTTCATGTTATTATCTATTATTAAAGTTGGTGCAAAGTGGATTACTAGTTTGTTTTTTTTTTTTTTTTAATTATGACAGTACGTCGTGCAAATTGTGATATAAGTGACTATAAATGTTGGTGATTTTTTTGTTGCCAACACATTGTAAGTTTTATGTTGGCATCCTTGATTTGTCAATTCAAATATGTCAAACCAGAAGTTAAATAAAATAATGTTGTGATAATCACGCTTTGTTTTATTCTTCTTGCATTTCTTCTCAACATCTTTCTCGAAGACATGATTTGAGTTTAAGTAATCCGCTTGATTAAAGCACCGAAGTACAATTATTACGAGCAACTTTGATCATCAATGTCATTCCTTGACACAATGGCAAGTACATGTGTATTCTCTATTGTGAAACTGTTATAATCTAGTACCGTGATATCATTTAAATGTATAATTAAGTGGGCTATGACTTAAAAATTAAATTGGTAAAACTGCTGACAACTTGATTTGAATTGTCAAAAAATGAAACGGCGAGTTAACAGTTGTATCCAAGCTGGGGGAGAACACTTTGAATATTTTCTATGGTTGTCAATAAAACTGTACTGTCGCGAGCAAAAAATACTGGTCGTCAAAATCATACTTTGACACAACAGAAAATGCTCCATTGTAAAACGGTCGTAAATATCATAACCATGTTGTATGACATTAATCGTAATTTTTTTCTCATTTTTTTTGACACTTTGTTGACATGGGAGTAATCAGGCAGGGAAAAATTTTTAATTTGTGACAATCTAACCAAATTTTGAAATGACATTGACAACCAGAATTTTTTGCTCGCGACAGTATTATTTTCTAGTGCTTCATTTCTTTTAAATTAAAACCATTGAACATGAGAACCTGAAACGTCGACATTATTGTCATTCTAATTTAAAAGTCATAGCCTACTTTAATTAAATATAAATTTAAATAATCTCACGGTTCTAGTCTTCGCCAAAATTATAAAACCACCAACTGTTGGCAATAATGGTTATATTTTTCCTTATGCAAACGTCGAATGTATTTATACAACGTTGCCGATTGTATTTTCCAGGTAAATTGCGGTGTTGGTCGTTTAATAATTTTGGCGAAGATTATATGACATAACTACAAATTCTGTTAATAAAATAAAACGTCAGGTATTTTGGATCAAAATTAATTAATTAATCAGTCAATTCCTTTTTAAAATGTGATGTTGACACCACAATGATTTAAAAATAATTAAAAACACTTGACAGTTCAATTTATTTTTGACACTTTTTTAATAATCAACTGACGAAACATTTTAATTTGTAAAAAGACCACAAAATTAGAAATGACACTTACGACCACACTTGTGGTTATACCGGGTGACTATGGGTGCGTTTTTTTGCAATCTTCTAGAAGTTGGAGATTCTTCCAAAAGAGAAACTTCCCACAGTCGCTAAATCGGACGTTTTTTTGCTGCATTCTCTTTGACAGTCCACAGACACACATAACCTCATTAGTAATAAGTGTTTACTTTTTTGCCATGAATAATAACAATAACAATATGATACATATTATACAACATGTTAAACAAAAGGCAGCTGTGATTCTGCGCAGAGGATGTGGCTAAATGATCATTTTTGTCGTTTCGGTTGCAGTGTTGCACTATTGACTCTTTGCAACCTTGCAACTTTCCTGCTTTCTCTGCCATCTAATTTGATGGCAGAAAAGAGAGATGCTCGGAGAGAATCTTCCGCGACCAATAAAACGACACTTCTGACAGTGGCAGATTCTTCCATTGAGCAAAAAAACGCACTCTACAAATGAATGTGACTTTTTTTCCTAGGTTGGTAATACTATTGTTGGTTATTCTGCTGTTTAATGTGATAATTGACATAAACATAGGCGTACTCGCTTATTTGCCACAATTTATTTATATATAAAATGTCAAAATGACGTACGTACGCCAGTGTGTTGATTAACATATCAAGATCGCCAAGGTAAATTTTGAAAAATGTTTCCAGCTTAAGAAAAAAGTCACATCATTTATAGTCATGTGGTAGATATCAAAGAATTATTTTTATGCGATTGGCAACATTTTCTATGAACATCAACAAAACTCTTTCAAGTGAATTAAAACTGTAATTGCAATTGTATTTATTATATGAATAATTTAATATATGGAATATTTAAAGCTAACTTATTCAAGAGTGAGGTATTTGTTCTCTATTGCGTAAGCGTAAGTGAGGTTATGTTTAAATCTTGGTGATTTTTCTTTATAGTAAAATGAAACTGTTTCTCATAGAAATTGTAAAAATAAAATCCGAAGAAAACCCAACCATAATCTGACTACCAGTAAAAAATTTCAGTAGGAAAAGATACATTTCTTATTTTTCTTTGTATGGTATCTGGAGACTCCCAAAAATTCCTACATTTCTGGACAAAGAAACTCCAGATTGTCAAAACATGTTTTTGTAATTTGACCAAATTCGAAATAAACGAAACTCTAAGAACTCTAGATATGAAGATGGCGGCCAAGATGACACATCCTGACCTCTGTCTCATTATTTCTTTTGAACAATTTTGGATATTTTTTGTCTTGGTGTCCTTTGAACTATTTTCTAAGGTTCTAGCTTCTAGATTGAATGAATTCAAACCATAGATCCTTGAAAGAATGCCCCCATAGATGAGAATATGACAAGTACAGAATAATCAGTTGTACCGAATAAATAAAGAGATGCGTTTTTGTTTGGACAACATTGTACATATTTACACAAACTGTTATCTAACAGATGACAATCAATATTAGAAAAATCCATAGAAACAGAAGCTTAAAAAATCATCCGATTTTTCGAACGTTCTTCTGCTTCTGATTTTTTTCCAATTCTTTCCCCACCTACCTCATTGATAAGCATCTGCCTGTCCTGCAGACTGATCCCCAAATCCGGCAACCCGCAATCTCCCCCGATGGCGACCACCTTGTGCCTAAACTTAGGAAACTCTTCCTTCAAGCGATCGAAAATCGATTGGTCGAACAACTCATCGATCCGACTCTGCAGATTCTTCCCCTTTTTGTTGCGCGCAAGAACGTATATCGTCGACAGGTCGCTGCAGGAGCGCAGCAACTTCTCTATGAGGATGGTGCCCAAGAACCCAGTCCCTCCGGTTACGAAAACGCTGCAACCGGAGTAGAACTTCTGGATCGGCGTGAGCGAGGTCTCTGTTAACAAAATGCACCTTGAACCTCTTATGTAAATGTGATGCAAGGTGATTGCTGACCATTTCTTCCCGAGCATACCAATGGGTTTGTGCAACCGAACAACTTTCTCTCCGGACAAAATGAGACGCGATTGTGACATTGAATTGTAACAACGGGACAAATTGGAAAATAATAATAAAAAAAAACAACGGGACAAATTCGAAAAAAAAAAGAGAAAGAAATCACATCTCTGGGGTGAATTTGGGGGTTGAGACTGGAGGGAAGACACTTACCAATGTTTGTCATCGTGTCCGGGGAAGAATCAAACACACCACCCAACACCACCACTCAACTTCAACACTAAAGAGTTCTTCCTCGGTGTGGAGTGCAGTCTGGCGACTCAGTAAACGATGTTCACGCGCAGCAGGTGATTTTATTGTGTGTGGTTCTTGAATACAGGGATGGATCGGTCAGAATTGGCCTACATACTATTGGTGTGGAGTGGAGGGGGCTCGTGTCTCCTCCTTTATTAAAAACTGAATAGATATTAATATTCATGGGACGCAGTCGATGTTTGATTTTTCCTCCAACATTTTATGACTCAATTGACTTTGAAGAAGATGTCCCAGAAGATGCGAACCACAGCATGCGACCTTGACTGTGAGACAAAATACGAAACATTGTCTAACAAGTGGTGATGAAGTGTTTCATTACTTTACTTAATTTTGGGCTGGAAATAATGATGCGCCGGTACTAATTTGTTCAATTAGAGTTGCACCTTCCCGGAAACGTAAATCCGGGTCCGCCCCTGTGCAAATAGTACTCAATCCCACGTGCAAAGACTCGGTACCATTTTATCCACAGGTATGGAATAATTTGAGTATTTATATTCCACCCGCTGGTACTCGCAAATCTGCGTCCTTGTACCGCTGGTACCAACACAGTACTTACACGAGCACCTCAACGGTCGTGCACCTCGCGTTAGGAATTCAGCCTGCATTGGTAGTCCCAATGACGTAGACGATGCACTTTCAGGTGGTACTTTTCCCTTGATACCTGTTCGGGCAGTTCCTCTAAAAATGCATCGTCTTGGTAAACAGCGGCAAGGTGCCAACCACCTCGATGTTGTTGCCGATTTCCACAGAAAAGGTACTTGTTTCACGGTCACGGGTGATTGTGATTTCGCCAGTACCGTTACGGTTAGCACACTTATGGGATTGTTGAGGTTTTTAGGTAGGAAGTCATTGTGGTACCGCAGGATTGCAAATAAAATGTCGTACCACCTCGCTACATTTTATTATCTGTCTTAATTATGTCGCATCGCTGCGTTTCACACTAAAGCTACTTAAGTCGCTGCAACTTAATTTAATTCGTCGAGTACTTGCGGAAGGTGTCATCGATCCACTTCCTGTAGTGGGCCACTTTGACGTACACTCCTGGTTTGTTGGCGTAGCCGCAGTGCTGGCCCCAGGAAGTGATGCCGTAGAGAGTGAACGCTCCTGCAAGAAAGCGATTAGTCATGGGCTTGGGAGGAGTCGAAGTGGTACCGTTGTAGAGGCAAGCTAGAGGCCCTCCGCTGTCACCATCGCACGAATCCACACCCTCGTCCAGGGAACCAGCGCAGATCATACCGTCGGTGAGGGCGTCGCCGTACACGTGGGGCATGGTACAAATCTGGCGCTGCTGGAGGGGCACCCAGCCGGCTCTCAAGTCGTGCGAAGAGGCTAGAAATGATCAAGATTAAAATGATCTATGGGTGTAGATCTAGACAAAGATACAGATGTGCTGGATGCAAATGAAGTTCAAGATGCAGATGAAGATCAAGACGTAGATGAAAGTTGGGACACAGACGAAGATCAATATGTACATAGATTTGGTACCAGATGAAGATCAAGATGTAGATGAAGATTTTAATGTAGATGTATGGGTGTAGATCTAGACATAGAAATGGGTGTGCTGGATGCAAATGAAGTTCAAGATGTAGATGAAGATTAAAATGTAGACAGAGATGTAGATGTATGGGTGTAGATCTAGATAAAGATACAGATGTGTTGGATGCAAATGAAGTTCCAAAATGTAGATGAAGATCAAGACCTAGATGAAAGTTAGGGCACAGATGAAGCACATAGATTTCGTACCAGATTTGCCACTCTGTATCGAGCCGTACCCAGAAATGGTACAATTCGCGTCCATCTCGTAGTTGGTATTCGCGTCAGGCAAGCAGATCGCTTGGACGTCTTCGTTGAGACGAAAACCTCGTCCTTTCAGCTTGACCAGAGCGATGTCGTTGTTCATCTTGTGTCCTTGACGGAACTTCTCGTGCAGATAGAAGTCTTCTATGTAGGCTTCCTGTTCGGTACCTTCGTCTTCGTCCACGTTGTAATCACCGGCTACCACGATGTACGCGCCTTTGGAGTAACCGATGAGACAATGAGCCGCTGTCAAGACGAATTTCTCGGAGATGATCACTGCGCCGCACCAGTGAACGAAAGTACCTTTTCCTTTGACTCGGATCACTGCCTGAAAGGAGAGTGAGTGCGGGTGGGGCTGCGTTTAGGTACTCACCTGCCAAGGGTAGTCGCCTTTCTGGGCTACCGACCCTCTCACCACCCTGAAGTGGACGTTGTCGTCTCGGTTGAAGATGTTGTCCTTGCGGTAGCCGCACCTGTGCAGAAATAAATCTCAGCTGTACAGGGTGTTATTGAAATGCGCGGACAAATTTTAACCACGAGGCTTCGTAGAGAACTCGGAAAAAATATTTAAAAACTTCTATGTCAAAAAATAAAATGACATTTATTTTTCTACAATTTTTTTTTTATTGCTTGTAGTCTTCTACGTTGTCCCACAACCTCGTAAGTAAAATTTCGGCACATTTTAAAAATACACCCTGTATATCATATTTTATAAAATGTACGCCAATGCGAAGTAACCTCTAGGAAATATGCTTTAAAACAAGGAAACCGCATTGGTGTACGTTTTATAAAATATGATATACAGAGTGTAAAATGTACCGAAATTTAAAAAGTTGTCATTTTATTTTTTGACATAGATTTTTTTAAATATTTTTTCCGAGTTCTACATGAAGCCAGCAGCTCGTGGTTAAAAATTTTCCGCGCATTTCAACAACACCCTGTATAAATGGTAGTAGAGATGATTTACGTATGCTACACACAAAACAATTTAGTCTTGAGTCACCTGTCGGGATAGACTTGTGGTATGGAAGGCATCGGCACCAAAGAAGAGTGCCTCTCGTATTCGTAAACGTTGCTGCAGATCACCCCCACGTCTTCCGTGTGGTCGCAGTTGTGTTCGCCCCAGTTCCAGTGGGTGCAGTTCTCGATGGTCGTTTCGTTTCCGGAACAAATCACTTGATCCAACCAAATGGGACCAGAACCTAGAACAGGAAATGGTTCACTTTAATTTGGAACACATTGTTATTTTTTCTTCCAATTCAAACGATGGACTCGATGAATAATTGAATAATTGGAAACAACAAAAATTGTGGACAAAAGTACAAACGTTTAGGTCGGGTCAGGTCAATCAGAAAAATGTCGTACAAGTCATTTAAAGTGGGCCACTTTTGTTTTTGTGATGCATAATTAGCAAAAAATACAGAACGTTCAATACAAGGTGATCAAGAAGGATTGTTCGAGTTGGCAATACAATTAGGAATTTTTTTATTCGGCTCTTTGCAACACTGTGATCGTGCTTGTTTTGTTGGTTTATTTGACAGATTATTTACGTAACATTAGCAGCGACAAAATGTTAGGTTATGAAAGTCAAAATTAAATTAACGCTAAAAATAAATGAAACTTGAAATATCTAAAAATTAACTAAAGGCTCCAAGTGCCCCAATTTTCTCTAAACATAAATTAACTCCAGAACAACAAACAAATTAACTAAATTGCCCAGTTGTACCAATAAAAATAAAATTCAGTATCACCAACTCAAGCAGTCGTCCTTGATCAACTTGTACAGGTTGACTTTTAATGATTGATACAAATTTAGTGGGTTGGCACTTCCGAATAGTTTGTACTGCTAATCATTTGTCAGAGTTGTCTGTTAATTTGCTTTTTAGGTTAAGATTTTTGCAAATTAATAAGTCATGATGATGACAATTTGATTTATTTTGACTTTTGAACTGTCATTTTAAAATCAAAAATATGTTGCCAACCGAACAAAAATAATTTCAATTATTAAGTCACCCGGTATAGGTAGGTACACCGTTCACTTTGAATTGAACATTGGTAAATTGGCAATTCGCATTATGTTGGTTCCCTGCATGTCACTATTTACAAGACATAATCACATACTTAGCCAAAAAATAAAATTATTTGACCTTGAAATATTAAATCCATACCTACTAAATTTACTTTACTAACGATGGTCTTACATCCTACATCGCGACAAGACAAAAGAAGGAATTGCATTTTTACAAGTGTAGTAGGTAGGTCTCTGATATAAAGTCCAATTTTTACCCTTTTGCAATGACGTCATTATCAATAACTTTACGTATGTTTGAGATAGGATCAGAAGCGAATTTGAATTGATCATAAATAACTATTATTATGTTTCAAATTTGTTGACAATTGCTTCGAAAGGTTATGTTTGTAATCAGTGTAATAAGTGAAAGAAATTACAAATTGTCAAATTGACAGGAGCATAAAATAACCACAAAGTAACCAACAATAAATACCTAAACCTGCCGATTTTTTTGTTTTTTTCTGTTTCTGTCATTCCAAGAGAGAGAAAGCCAGGAAGGAAATCGTGGCGTCACCTCAAAAGGGTAAAAATTGAACTATACCTACCGCGTGACCGCGTGAGCAACAATTACTGTTTGAGTTGGCAATAAAAAAAAATATGTAGTAAATCCACTACCTACAATTTATCTATTTTCAATATAGGTACACTACTAAATCTAGTGTTTTTAGTTCATTTTTTTAAAGAAACAATTGTCAATGTCAAGATTTCCTTAAAGACCAGGCTCTACCACCCTAAAACCTTTCGTTTCAGAACACGAGTATCGTAAACTCTCCCTAGATCAGGTTTGAGGTTATATCAATTATTTTCAAAAGTCAGAAAAGTTTCCTGTGTAAGCAAATTTCATACCAAAAGACAATAATGGAATAATGACACTGAAAAATTCAACGGAACGTATTCAGTAGCGCAAGCGCCTTTACATCAAAATGGTTGACATTTTACGTTGCCAATGTAATAACCATCAAATAACTAGTGGGTCATACCAACATGACAACACTTTGACTATCACCAAATTTTCTGGTTATGTGACAAATTTAGCCAACCGGGACGCACAAAAGTCACCTTAAATTCATTGCCAACTCAAACAGTATCTAATTGTTACTCACGCGGTATATTTTTCTGTCTTTATCCATTTTTTGTTTTTTTCAATTACGTTTAATTAATAACTTCTAAATTAAAATGATTTTAAATGATTGTGACTTTTTTTCATAGGTTGGTAATATTATTGTTGGTTATTCTGCTTTTTAATGTGATAGTTGACATAAACATAGGAGTCCTCGGCTATTTGACACAATTTATTAATACATAAAATGTCAAAATGACGTATGTACATACGTACGCCAATGTGTTTATTAAGGTATCAAGTTTGCCAAAATAATTTATGAAAAATATTCCCAACTTAAGAAAAAAAATCACAATAATTTAAAATCACCCGGTATTAGGCATTCACGATCTTTTTGGGACCGAGTTGGCTATGATCATCTAGTGTTTTTGTTGGCAGTACCTCGGTGATAACTAAAATCCCTAAAGAAAATTGACACTTTTTGTGTTAGGTTAGGTTGTTTTCAGTTTAAGGTTACATTTTCTGAATAGGTACGTACACTTCTATTCAAAAAAAAAGCGTACACGTATTGAGAGCTAATGTAAATGGGGATGAAATTAATTAATCGTTTCCAAGAAAACGTATCACGGTATTAGTGACATTTTGTATGTAGGTATGTCAAATGTGTGAAAATTACTTTTTATAAATTTTTAAATTGTTGTTAGATTGTTGAGTTGCCTTTTTCTATAAATTTACGAATAAAGGTTTGAGTTGTGTTTGTAGTAATTCAGTAATTGGTAATACTTGCCTAATAAATAAGGCAAAACATTTACACACATTAAAATCTCTGAAAAATACATCGATAAAATCCAGCTATCAGCATGGGTTTTGTTACAGGTTTCTAAGTAACAACAATTAAAGGATAGGTTTACAATATGGCAATCTAGCCAAAATTGTGCTCACTACTTGTACGCTTTTTTTTTTTAATAGAAGTGTACATTGTTGCCGGATCTTTTAAATCTGGTCTGTCCTTTTTAAATTTGAAGTAGCATCGTTTCATGGAAATTTTTTGTCATAACAAAATTATTTTGGCAATTTTGACTTTTCCTTTGACGGAAATTAAAATTATTTTTACACCCTTAATAAATCATTTATAGCCGGAACGTTATGGATGTGGATTGGGGACTTGTCGTTAAGTTGGCACTACCAGCAAAAGTAACTAAACGCGCCAATAAGGTTATTGAAATTTATGACAGATCTCACTAATGTACAGTTCAATCATAAGTTTTTAGCGACCTTGAGTTTGACAATCCATATCCAAAACATTTCGATTATACTTTCTTACGAATATTAAAATAATAAATCTGGCAATGCGGTGGCAACAAAATGTCGCACAGACACTGACAGAAAAAAAAGTTGCATCCGTTGCATCACTGAATCAGTTAGTCCAACATGCAAAGAAATAATCATAGCCAACTCGGTCCCAAAAAGATCATGAATGCCTAAAGTCCATTCAAAAATCAGAAAACCACCAATGTCGCATTGTCCTCGATAATTACTATCGGCAACGTTGTTTAGTGTAAAATTTGGTGAGAATTGTAATTTTGAGGTTGAGTGTTTATTAAATGTTTTGTTTTTCTGGGTAGTATGTTTAAGTAAAAATAATAAGAATCAATAAATAAATGAAACGTGCTGCTAATAAAACAATATGAACGGAATTCAAAGCAATTGAATTTTATTTTGAATCAAATAAATGTTATAATTTATAGTTACCAACATAGTTTGAAAAGATATCCACCTAGGGTTTTTAAAATTTTGCCAACGTAAAGTAACAGGTGGTGGTTTTTTGATTTTTGAATGGACTTTATAAATACAGTTCATCCATTTTTGCATATCGTAATGAAAGTGGTACTTTTTTACACAAAAAATCGTAGTATTTTTTTGCATCATTTTATTCCATCTCCTTGGAGATAATTGTCAAAGCATACTTACCTACCTATTTTTTTTGTTGGAATTTTTCATAAATCCTTTGACAGTTGGCATACGTTTCAAATTTAAAGATCCTGGTTTTTGTAATCTTTTATTAATAAAATGGTTTTCTCGTTGGAACATGACATAAATGTCACCAAAAGTCATCAGAATTTAGTGCCAACTCAAACAGTAATTGTTGTTCACACGGCATACTGTCTGATAGCTCCTTGTTTTTAGGCAACCAAATAATCAAATTAACTTACTTTTAGTACAGTACAGTTACACTATACATTGTAAATGACAATACAGCCAACCATCTTGTAAGAACCGTTTATAGCAACTGTATTTCTTTGAAAACAAGTCATACCTGCCCCAAAGAATCCTTCCTTCTTGACAATCGCCGACCCCTTGTACCCCAGATGCTTGCACACCACTTTGGCAGCGTCTTCGTTAAAATCGTCGTCGCAAACCGTGCCCCAAATCCCGTGATGCCTGATTTCCACCCGGCCCTCTTGTCTGCTGGAACCGTTGACCAATCTAAATTCGGTAGGAGCCTGCAACGAAAATGTTCGCATTGCTTTCGATTCAACACTTACAAGACGTACGTCACAGTGTTGGGCACCTTCGTCGGAGCCATCGGTGCAGTCGAGCAACCCGTCGCACACAAAACCCAGAGGAAGACACTCCTGGCCGGTGTCGCATTGCCAGTAGTCGTCGCCGCACCTTTCCTTGGGAGTCTTGCACACCACTCCCACAATCTGCAATCCAAATGTTTATTTGGGGGGTGAAAGACCTACTCTACTACCTCTTGTCCCAAACAGTTGTGCACTCCCCACCCGCTGAAGTCGCAGTCCATCAGCCTGGTCTCGTTTCCGCTGCAGGTGACGTCGTCCATCATGTAGAAGGTGTCGTTGGGTGTGGCGGTGGGACCGTAGAACGAGTTGCCTTTGACCTCCGCCGCCCCCATGTGGAACCCTAGCTCTTTGCAAGCCACCGTCGCGTCTCTCAACCCGAACTTGTCGTCGCAGATGTATCCGGTCTTGCCGAAAGCTGTGACTTCGATGCGGCCTTCGTGTTTGTTCTTCGATCCTTCGAGCCGGATTCTGTAGCCGAAGTCTTCCGGCTTGCAGCGTTTCTCGTCCGTTCTGTCGCCGCAGTCGTCGTGGCCGTCGCAGAGTCTGCTCTTGGCGATGCATCTCTTGTTGGGGCACACGTACATCTTGCTGCAGTTGATCCTTTCGCTGATCAA
This sequence comes from Tenebrio molitor, assembly GCF_963966145.1. NCBI lineage: Eukaryota > Metazoa > Arthropoda > Insecta > Coleoptera > Tenebrionidae > Tenebrio > Tenebrio molitor. The sequence continues at coordinate 3,616,971 of NC_091049.1, forward strand.
CTCGTAGTAGTCGACAGGGTAGTACGAAATCAACCCCCCAGTCAGCGCCTCGTTGGTGTTGATCAGAAAACAAGTCTTGTCGATCTTTCTGTAGTTGAAAGCTTTGCACTGAAGGTTTTGCGCTTCGACGCACAACAACGCACAAGACGCGATACTGACATTGTTCCAACGCTCCCTCTCCAGTACCGCCAGCTTGTGGTTCTTCCTCACCGAAAACTTGGACACGTACTGGAGACACTTCTCTTCGTCGCGCCCATCCGGACAGTCCCGCGCCCCATCGCACACCACCGTCTTCGGAACGCACTTCTCCGAAGAGCACCGGAAGTCGCTCTTTCCGCACTCGCTGGTCTTCTGGTGGCGGACCGAGTTCTCCGCCTCGAGAGTCACCTCACTACTATCATCATACTCGAAGACATAGTCGGCGTTAACATCGGTCGAGGGAAAGGGCGGCGGCCAACTCCTCTCCACCACTTTGGGAGTTGTGGCCAAAACGAACCTGCTGCGGTCCACATTCGTGTCGTCGTAGTCTCTGGACTCGCTCAACGCGGTCTTGAGCGTCGTGGGGCCGTAGAAAGGCTCGTACGAGTTCCTGTACGGTACTCGAGTTGTCTTTCTGACGTGGTTGATGTTCACCACTTGGTCGTAGTTCGCGGGTTCGTCGAGTCTGTTCTGGTTCCAATCAGTACCACCTTTGTTCTGACCGTACCATCTGTTGTACCCGGTTTCGCCTCTTGGTGTGGACCCGCGACCGTACGAGTCTTGCTCTCTGCCGTGGTACTGCACCCGATGGTTCTGCCCCCCAGTCCAGTTATTATTTGTGAGAGTACCGTAACTTACAGATTGTCCAATCGGACGAGAGTCGTACCCATTATTTTGATTCGTGTAGGTTTTTGTAGTTCCCAAGGTGTTTCGATCGTAGGTACCACCGTTGTGTCGATTTTGATCCCAATGGTTCAAATTAGTACCTTTACTATATTGATTCCCGTCGTGTCCACCTTGGTACTGATTTACCCCCCAAGTTCCTTGACCCTGTCCTTGATCATAACCCCCACCATACTGTCTATCGTTGGTTCCTTTGTTGTCCCGATGGTACTGCCCCCAGTCACTCCCGATCTCCCTATTCTGATTTGTACCAAAACTTTCTGGTACTCGTCCAACTGAACCTTTATTCAAACGATCCGACCCATAAGAGTTACCGCTGTACACCCCAGATTGCCCATTATGGTACTGATTACTGGTACCACCGTAAACTTCAGATCCTGGTCTGACAGAGCCTTGGTACTGGTTTTGGTCGTACTGGTTGTAATGAGGACGCGACCCTTGACTCGGAGATGGCCTACTGTACTGAATATTTCCATAATTGCTAGTGGAACTACCGTAATGACCAGATCCGTAACCACCTTTACTGTACTGGATGGTAGAAGTGTCATAGTAACTGGAACCTTGACTGTCAGATCCTCTATAATGACCTTCTGAACCACTGGAAGCAGAACCTTGACTACTAGATCCTCTGTAACGATCCTCGGTACCACCATAAGCAGAACCTTGACCACTAGATCCTCTGTAACGATTCTCGGAACCACCATATGCAGAACCTTGACTACTAGATCCTCTGGAACCACCATAAGCAGAACCTTGACTAGTAGATCCTCTGTAACGGTCTTCAGAACCACCATAAGCAGTACCTTGACTGTTAGCTCCTCCGTAATAACCTTGAGAACCACCATAACCAGAACCTTCACTAGTAGACCCTCTGTAATGACCTTTAGAACCACCGTAAGCTGAATCTTGACTGGTTGAACCTCTGTGGTAATCTCGAGAACCAGATCCTTGACCGTAACGGCCTTGGGAACCACCGTAGATTCCAGTGGATCCTCCATGGTACTGACCCTCTCCTTCTTGCTGCCCTCCATAGTAACCATGACCATAACTGCCAGTCTGCTGTCCTGCAGATCCTCGGTGGTACCCTGGTCGATCTATTGTTTCTTGTCCTCCGTAATAATGACCGGAGCCTCCCAAACTCCCCGATTGTTGTCCAATCGAGCTTCCATGGTATTCTGGTCGATTTGTCCCCCAGTTGTCCCCATATTGCCCAGAACTACCAGAACTGTGATTCCACCTCCCCGGCCCTCTAGATCTGTTTCTTTCGTAATACCCTGCGTCATAATCGATGATGCTGATCGCGGAAGTGTTATTTTCACACCTGACGTTGTAAGGAAAGTCGCAGATCTTGACAACAGGGTTGAAGAGAGTCCCAGGGGCGCAGTCCTGGATGTAGGTTTGTCCGTGAGCGCAGTTCAAAAACTTGGAACAATCTGTGGGGTGTTTGTGGAGGCCGTCGACACCATAAGGACAACTGACCCCCCCTGTGCGGTAACCCAACTGGTGCGTCCTCGCGCTCTTGGCGTTGCTGTTAAAATCCAACTTCCCGTCGATGTTTTGCTCTATAAGCTTCTGGTTCTGCCCGTTGAAGCACGCGGCTTTGTGGGCGAAGTCGCAGATGTTCTTGTTGACGTCGAAGAGAGTCCCTGGGGGACAGTCCATCAAGTTCTCAATCCCGCTCACACAATTGATGAATTTCGAGCAGTCGGTGTAGTTGGGGATCAAGCCGGTGAACGCGCGCGGACACCCGATCTGCTTCACCCTCCGGGAGCTCCTCTCCCTCTGCAGGATCGACTGTCGCGGGCCGCTGATGCAGTACACCTTGTCCGGATAGTCGCACTCGAGAGTCTTGGGGTTGAAGAGCGTCCCAGGGGCGCAGTTCTGCACGTACCCTCGCCCCTTCCAGCAGTTGAGGAACTGGTTGCACGAAGCTTCGTACACGAACTGACCGGTGGCGTTGCGGGGGCAAGATCTGTACACTTCCACTTTCGGGGTGCGTTTTTGTTTGTTGTAGATGACAATTCGCCGCGTGGGGTTGTCGTTTTTGCCGAGTCTGGTACCGTTGAGGACGTACACTTGGGTCAGGCGCTCGCTGAAGGGTCTGTTACCATAAGTATGGGCGTTGTACACAGGGTAAGGCCGTTCGGAAGGGTAGTCGGTGTAACCGCGCGAGTCATAGCTAGGGTAGGGGTGGACTTTGCTATAGTTGTGATGCACCTCGACTTGCGACGACTTCCGGTACGGCACAGTTTTGATTCCGGAAGTGTAGATTATCGGCTTTTGAGTTTGCTCGTCTGGTATGTAAATCTGAAATAGCCCTAGTACTAGTACGCACTAACGTCCTTGAAACATGACTCAGTAACGAGGCATTTTAGTTGGTACTCACTTGGAGGGAAGCCTCTAAGCTCCAGCACCAAACCAGGAGGAAGATCACTCTTTTTGAATATTTTTCCACCATTTTAGTTTTGTTTATTCATTTCGAATGCACGCAGCGGACTGTTGAATTACGTCGCATTATCTTATCGTTTCTCAAGACGGGTCAAGAAATGATTGCCCTCAATAATAAACAACAAAATAAGATTAGTGCAGCTTCCACGAAGCAATATCGAGAGGAGAGGCTTCTCGGTATCATTTTGTTCATTATTATTTTTGTAAAGTGTCCCAATTTTGTGGCATATTAGACAATGACGTTAATGTGTGCTTCCGGCTGTCAATTGAGGTGTATTGTTGGTTGCATAACCGGCGGGGAGCGAAAAACAGGCTGTACTTCTTTAGCGATTTATTAATGGTAAAAGGGATAATAGAGAAAAATTGTAAACAGTACTAACATTTAAATATTAAGAGTAAGACAAATTTAAGTCTAAAATTTGTATATGTTATATTTATAATGTTACGTAATTTATACTGTATAATTAGAATATATGCTTTACATTACAATCGATTAAATAATCAACGACCATAAGAAAATCCTACTGGAAAAAGTCGGGCAGGTGAGGTAGTCAAAAAACGCCGTTGTCTTTTGATTGGGTAGTTTTTTGAAAATCCACGATTGTACAATTTGAGCAAACGATTAATTGTCAACACTTCGAGATAGGATTTGGTAAACTGCAACAGGTCCTACTACATTAAAATTGTGCAAAAATTTATAAAATAGTGCTCGTTTAAACTCCATCTATACCTAGCCAGTAGGTACGCAATAAACATGCAAATCGCAAAAAGTATTCAACATTTAAAAAGGCAATTTGGGAAGAGTAGAGAGAGTCGCTAGATTTTTTACAATTTGTGATATGAAAATGTTCACTGTCCTTCGATTTTCACCGTGTTTTGTGTGGTGAGATGGTCCCCTTGTTAAGCATTTTCGTCAATCTTATTACAAAAAACATAAACAAAACGTAACTAAAAAATAAAAACTTTTATTTAGAAAACATGAGAAAAGTGAAGTATAAAAAAAAAATCACCGTTCGAGCCTACAGAAACGTAATAATAACAGTAGTAATAATGGTGATAAAAATAAAAACAGATTTAATAATCCCCTAGTAATTATTATCACCGTTTTATTTCAACCTCTAATTTGCTATCGTTTTGGTCGACTGTTACTTCCGTAACTGACTCCAGTGGAGAATCAACAGACCTCTGCCTGTCTACGACCCAGTCGTAAGAACCTGGTGCCGAGTTGGATCGCCCTGACCTCCCGATGTGCTGTCGGTTGGAAGAGGTCTCGCTCGCGTTGCTCGATCTGTGCGTGTCTCTCCTGAGCAGAAAAGGATTCTGCAAAAAGCGCGAATGAGCCTGGGTCACAATAGCCGTGGTGGTTTGGTCACCTGGAAGGAATGCTTCTTGAGCATGTGCTTGATCAAGATCAGCGTGTCCAGCTTGGGAATCGACGTGATCACTTTGGCGACGTCCTCCTCGGTGACCTCCACCAGGTGGCAGTTCTCCTCTTCCGTCGGTAGAGGGAACTGTCCGTCCTTGGTCACCCACGGATGCACCTTGATTTCCGGCAGCGTTATCCTCTCGGCGGGGTCCTTCACCAGCATCCTCCTGACCAGGTCTTTGAGGGCGTCCGGGATGGGAGGCGCGTCGGGGAATCGGACCGGTTCGTGGCGGATCTTCGAGTACAAGCCGATGATGTTGTGGTCGTGGAAAGGAACTTGACCGTAAACGAAGGCGTACAGCGTTATGCCCATCGACCAGATGTCTGTACCCTGGACAGTGAGCGGTTAATTGGGGTAAGGGGGTGGTCGAGGGTGGGATTACTTTGCCGCTGAATGCTGATTTGTTGTCGCCGAGGGCTTCGGGGGCTGTGAAGGCCGGAGTCCCGGCCGTGTTTGATAAGAAGGCGTCGGAGCCGTTGAACTCGTTGCAGACGCCCAAGTCGGCGATTTGGACGCGGTCTGATTCGCTCAGGAGTAAGTTTGCTGGTTTGATATCACGATGAATTATCCTTTGGTAATGTACTGCAAAAAAGGAGTCGTTGCAAAAATTGAACTGGATTTGAAAGAAACTTCTTCCTTTCAAAATAATACTTTTCCCGTTTTGGAAATCGGTGATAATCCGCGGAACGTGACAGAACAAATTCATTCAAAGCTTAATCCATTTTTTTTTCATCTTTAAACTAATACTCCAAGTGCCTTTGGGACTGAGAATTTATTTTACATTATTAATTAGGAAATTTCCATATTTCATGAAGCGATAATTTCACTGGATTTACAGTAAGAACGCAATTTATCATTTCTGCTGGTACTTTGAGAACGGTAATACTTATTATAAGCTCAATATTTCCTTAACATAAAAAAAAATAAATAAAAATTCGACAATTTTTTGAACTGTCAACATGATATTTCGGATAAAATGTTTGTTTTGAGTGTACCTACTCGGTTATAAGATTTTCTCTCTAGATTATACCTACTACGTCACATCAAATAACAAGATTTAGGTTATGTATTAATTTGTTTAAACAGTTAAACCGAATCATCCAAGAAATAGAGAAATTTAATAAAACCTATAAAGAAAAAGCCCAAATAAAAATGCCACACTGAAACAGGTAACAAAGTTTCATATTCAGACTCTACGTATTCAGACTTTTTTTGTTCCTGATAATAATTTGTTATGAATGACCCTCTTCTCCCGCGATAAAAACTGCATTTAAAAATTTTCAGTGCATGATTATTAATATTAATACATTTGTAATTTATTTGACAATATCAAATTAATTTGAAAAATCATTCGTACCAACTGGGTAATGTGAAAACTATATGTAGTGAATTAACCAACGGATTATTGCCGTATGATGAAATAAAAATACCATCCAAGTTACCAGATAAAAACAAAAGTTAGTGTCTGCGAAATTCTCATTTGAAATGTCATTACTGCCATTTTGTATTTTATTAAGCACTAAAACAGCAAGTTTTACAATTTTCTCAAAAAGCTTTTACTTTAGACGCTTTAGACTATGAAAATTGTTATGTGTGAATCCTATTTTGTGATTGGAAAGTGACGATTCTCCAATAACAGGTATTTACATAAAAATTGCATGATATAGCCCAACAGGGAAGGTTACCTTACTGCACCCCCGGAACTTTGGTCGACTTTTTTATAATTTCTAGTCCATACTAAACTAGAAAACCCTCACAAAAAATTAGCTGCGAAGATGCATATTTAAGGGTGGAACTTCCGCTCTAAAAATAGTTGTTTTTTTGTTTTTCGTCTACAGTGTGTCGCACTTAAGATGAAGACAGCTCGACATTTTCGTTATCTGTAGGAGTCGAGATTTGAATTTTTATCAGAAAGAGTTGTTCAGAATCCAATTTTGATCGCCCGTACTGAGTTTCATCGCAAAAGTGAGGTTATGATTTTTTTTAGTAATTTTAAATAATTCATAATTTCAGAATTAGTGTGTGTTCGAATATCTCTTTCAATTTTTGCCGAATAAATAATAAACAGTTAATTATTATTTGTTTTTGATAAGGTGAAAAATTCCTTGCGAATTTTGAAAGTCGGCATATGGAGTCAAAATTAGATCCTAAATAACTTTTCCTGATGACTTCTTTCCATAGCCATCTCCAACGCGAAGCAAAATATGGTTCTATGGCTGATTGGTCCTATTCGCCAGATCGCAGTTGAATTAGAGATCTCACAAAATGCATCTCATAAAGCTTTAGGTATTGTACCACTGTGCACAAATTCAAATCTCTGTTTCTGCATACAGGGTGTTTTGAAATGCGTTGAGAAGATTTAAACAGTGATTGAACTCATCAAAACAAATTATACTTTTCTATTTACCATTTTTTCGAAAACTCAAATTTATTTTCACCGTATTTCGTGTCATCGAGTCGTTATGAATGGAAAGGTGAAAGAACAACGGCTTCGTATGAAAAACATAAACGCACAAAAAGTAAATACGGCAAAAACCTAGGCGGATAGGTCTTACAAAAACTTACCGACCCAATCTAGTCACGTTTTTCACCTGCATGCGGCTGTTTTCAATTTGTTAGAAAGTGAATTTCTCGTAATTGTTAAAAATGGTGCAGTACACTAATCCGGAGTTAACAGACATGGTGCTCATCTATGGGAAAGCTTTATCAAATGCTGAAGCAGTCAGGTCAGGTCAGGTACATGGACATGAAGAGATTTCCCGATCGCCAAGTTCCCTCTGCACAAACATACCTTTGTGACAGCTCTCACAAAGGGATTTAAGGGATTATGGTTCTTTTAGTCCCATCAACCAAGGTCGAGACCGTGTTTTAGACTTGGAGACGGAAATTCTGCAAACTGTTGAGGAACAACCGAATATTTAGTTGCTGACGACTTATCAAACCAGAAGATCCACCACGTCGAATTGCATTTTGTCACTGGCTTCTTCAGAAAATCGGCGAAGAACCCAATTTTTTTAAGCATCGTCTTAACCACAGATGAGGCAGGATTTACTGAGATGGAGTTGTCAATTCGGATAATACCCATCTCGGGTCGGGAGAAAACCCACACCAAATCCGAGAACGTGGTTTCCAACAAAGATTTTCAATTAACGTGTGCGCGGGAATAATTGGGAATCGTTTGGTCGGGTCACATGTCTTACCTCAACATTTAAATGGTGAAGAGTATTTAATTTTTTTTACAAAATGTGCTTAATGACCTTTTGGATGACGTGCCGTTGCTAGTCCGGAGGAATATGTGGTACTTACATGATGGAGCGCCCGCACACAGTGCACGGGATGTTAAAAATTGGTTGGACGCTAATTTAGAAAATCGGTGGATTGGTCGTGATGGACCAGTTTTATAGCCAGCTCGTTCACCGGATTTAAACTCCTGTGATTGCAAATTGTTTGAGAGTCCAGTTAACACCGTCGAAGAATTAACTGTCCGTGTGAATAATGCTGCGGAGTCAATTCGACAAAATCCCAACATGTTTGTGAGAACTCAAGCTTCTATGGCTCGAAGGACACAAGAGCGTGCATCGATAACCGAGGGCGTCATTTCGAGCATTTAATTTAAAGGTTTTTGCCCTTGATCAATGTGGTGCGTAAGTTCAATGTCACTCTCACTGTGAATAAAGAATTCGTTTTTGCTTGATTATCTAAGTTTTTATCTCCTTTCGCTTTTAATGTACGCGCGGATACATTGACGGGTATCAGAATTTACGATCATACTAGTTAAAATTTTATCTGGGTTTAGAAAGATTTTTCGAAAAAATGGTAAATAAAATATGTAATAAATCCTACATTCTTCAATAAGCGTATAATGATGGCTATTATTGAAGAGGATGAAAATCGCAATACGAGCCGTAGGCGAGTGGTGGAATCATCCGAGTGAATAATAACCATTATATGCGAGTTGAAGACTATACTTTCTCCACGACTATGTCAAAAAAAAAGTATCTTTGAAAATTGCTTTTAATTTGATTTTTAATTTTTGACAATTAAAATTGTGCCTCGTTTAGCGGTTGCTACGCGATGCTCGACTTATTGTTTACAAACGCATCCGATTGGCGATCTGCTGTTGTTGAATGAAAATACGAGAGATGTGATTGGCCGACGGCCGTGGATTTCACTATACATATTCTATCACGGGGCGTGGAATTGATATCATCCTTTCATTGAATATCCAACTAGAATGCATTCATTCTTTAATGGTCGTGTAGAAAAGTAATTTGTTTTGATGAGTCAATAACAGTCTGTATAACAAGAATCTCAGGTTGTCTTCATCGTAAGTGCGATACACCGTATAATTGTAAAACCGAAAGAGATGGCGAAGAAGTTTAAGCAGCAAACATTTTCTTTGCTTTACGCTCTACACAGGTGTAAATGGTAAAAAAAGTAATAGGTTTTCAAACATTTTGCAACGTATTACATACATTTTCTCTCGCCGTTGCGTACGCAAAACAGAAACAAATCTTTTTTAGGCACCCTTAATGAAAACTGTAATTTTACGTACTCACAAGCGGACGAAAAGCAACTCTTTTTCGGACGTTGATCTGTTGGTCTGTCACCATAAATTATGTAAATAAGTACATAATTGTATTACAAATAGTAAATTTCTAATTTTGTTGGCAAGCTGATAACAAATACTATACAAAAAAAATTGTCACTATGTATTGATAAATTTATCTATTTGAAAAAGATAGATACAAAATAAATTTGTAATTTTTTCAATGATGTCTTTTGCTTTGTGTTCGTGCGGTCGCCTAAAAAATGTAATGTGCACCTCTGCCAAAAAGTGCCTTTTGTCCTCGCATGTTTTCGAGCCTCGGCCAGAAAACTCACACTCAGACAAAAATATGTATTTTCTGGCCTTGATAGATAAACAACTATTTTGGTATTTTGTTTATCTTCACACAAATTATTTCTTTAAGCTTATTTTTCAAACAAATAACACCTGTTCATTTATTTTTTTGTTTTATGCATTTTTAAGGTTAAAAAAATGTATGAAAACAAACAAGATGCTGTAATTTCCCGAAAAAATATTTTCCTTTCATTTTCTATTTGCCCAATCTCGTAGAAAGTGAAAAAATGAAAACTTTTGCCGCTGGAACTGTTCCCTATTTTTCTTAGTTTTGAAGATATGACGGAAAAGCCATTTTCAGGGGGGTGACTTCAACCCTTAAATACGCACCAAATTTTTTTAATGAGGGTTTACATCACAAGACCTCGACTTTTCTTTTTTTAGAGCTACTCGTAACTGTGATCTCTTCATTTTAATCATATGGCACAAATTCATTTTTGACAGTGCAGATATTTTTTTAATTTCCCAGTCCTACTTGCGAATCTCAACGGACCGATAAAACAAAATCTGACAACCGTAATTCCAGTTGCAAAACACTCCAATAGATCTCTCGTAGTAAAGTTAATAATTGAAAAACCTTCCGACATTTCAACAGGCGAGTTTATGAAATCTAAATGTTTATTGTTCCACGTGCATCGGTTCCTTGTTTAAAAATAAACCCGACATCGCTTTCATCGGAACGTCCGTCGGTTCATTTCGAAGCACCCAAACAAAAATTAATTCCCCCAGTTCCGTCATCCTTATCCGTTTTTACGGACCGGACAGAAATGGTGGTCGATGGAAATAATCGAAGGTCGAGTTCAATCCATGGTATTTTTACCATGGCACGAATTACACGGTATCGCTGTCCGAAATGATTGTTTTGACGTCGTTTGCTGACCTCGACTCTACGAATTCCGATATTTCCGAGCTTTACGACCCGGAGAGAGCCGGACCTGATAAAAATTGAACCAAATTATTTCGACTTGTTCATAAAACATTCGTGGGGAACGCTCAGGTATCGTGTTTGTACCGCGACTCCTCGACGACTTTTAATACGTTTTTAATATTCTCCCTCGACTTGGTACAGTTTTACGACGACGTGGAATTTCATATTCCCTCGTTCTTCGCTCCACATATTTAATAAACAGTTTTTTACGGCGGCGTCGCCGCTGCGAATCGACCCAACGAAAGAAAAAAACAGTAATTACAGTATTCAATTCCTAAGATGACATCTCTGAAGTAGGTCCAGGCTTGGTCCAGGGTCAAGGGCTTGTCCGTCGGCACGTCGAGCACTTGTCCTCTTTCCAACAACTCGAACACCAGATAGAGATGGTCCTCGACGGGGTCGTCCAGCACCTCCACCAGCTTGACAACATTCGGATGGTCCAGTTTTTTCAAAATCGCTATCTCGCGGTACACTCTTTGCAACGGATGCGTCATGCTGGAATTGGTCCGGCCCTCTTTCTTAGGCGGGAGTCGACCGAACATCCCCGCCTTCTTCAACAACTTCTTCTTCGACAGTATCTTCATCGCCTGCAAGAACACGATCGATCATCTTGATACAGGCACGGACCCCGGGGAGTCCTTATCGAAATTTACAACTTCACAAATCAGAAGTGCAACCTCTCCCCGGGGTGCCGTAACGTGGAAATTGCGCTAGTTAAGAGTTTAAAAATAGACTGCACGCTAAAAATAAAACGTAACGCAGATATTTTTTTTTTTCAGGACCTTTTACGTTACACTCTTAATTGGGGCGTTTTTGTGTTCAGGGATTAAGCACTTACGTAATGAGTGTCGTCTTCCTCGTTGTAAGCCAGTTTCACGATACCGTAAGAGCCCTGGAACAAAACAAGTTTAAGGGGGCTTTTGTCACATTCCCGAAACAAACAATTTTTAAATTGAAACGGCAGAGTTGTGTTTCATCTTTTCCGGTCAGTTTTAATTAAAGTAAGGGCCACGCTGCGGAACACGATAGGTTTTCCCGGATCTATCCTAACCTCAAAAACTGTCATCATTACATTAGTGTCTCGACGGTAATTTGTAAGAATGCTTTCTTTTCTGGCATCAAATGAAAACGAATCCGTGGTAGAAACTCGAGGGAGGATTCATTTTATTGCAACAAGAAAATTATCAGCGACATTAACATAACCTCGCTTTTTCATTAACAGGCGAATTACTTATCCGCTTAGCGGGTGTTACGTTAACATTTATCGAGTAACATTTATTCACAATTAATTAATAATCTCGTCTCGAATAAACGCAATTACGTCGTAATATTAAATGAAGTGATTTTAACAAAATTGCAAATGCCATTGAAGATTCAAATTTTCAAGCAATGTTGCCAATCGTATAGATTAGAAATAAACCACTACGCTGTTTTTGACGTGCATCCAAATAAATTACTCGAGATTTGTCTCAATAATGTCCAGTCACGCCAAAAGGAAAATTTCTGAAAAATATCCGTTAGCAAAGTGTCGAACCACTTCAGGGAATTTACTTGGTAGACGTATTTTACAGTTGGCAGTACTAATTGTCCCGTGCTGTCATTTTCCGAAAATTTTTTTCACATTTCTCGACAATAAAACTGTTCAAAGTGGTGCATTTGACAAAAACTTTTCTTTTACCGTGTGCCGATGGATTCCTGACTGAATGAGGTTAGGTTTGTTCACGTTCTGCATTATTTTACTCCTTTTCTTTGACCAATTGGACTCTCTCGAGATTTCTTCACTGGCACGGACGCAATTTGCAAATTTTGTGAAAATCGCGGCTCGAACACCCAACTAAACTTGTTTCACGTAAGTTTGTGACTAGTTTAATCAATTTAAAAGTTTCAATACGTGTCGTCAAACTCTATCGAAAAGCCGTTACTGCGAAATTTGAAATTCTCATTATTCCCAACAGTTTGCAGTGCCGCCAACGCCGCTCACGTTAATCATGTTTCCGAACTTGGTCGATGTTGTAATTTAACAGTCTTTGTTGTACACAATTCGTATTCTTTTCGACTGTATTAATTCGGACAGAATGCGTAATTTAGAATGTGCAAATGCATCCTTTCGAGAAAGCAATTTGTTACATCTGTCATGACCAGTCGTGACATTACGCAATGCTGCCAACACATTTTATTGTGAATTCTCTGACTAGAGACTAGAAGAAGTTTCTACCACAAAGCTACAGTTTAGTAGCTGTTTTTTTTTCTCTTGACATGACCAACGAGTGTTTTTTTTTAAACAATGATTTGTTTTTCTATTCTAGAGATGCTTGGGGGCTCCCTTGAACCGACCTGCCCTATGGAATCCATGAGCTTGTACTGGTTGAGCTGCAGGTACATGCCGGACTTCTCAATCGAGACCCTCCTCGACTCCTTGAGCGGCTGCCTCTTCCTGTTGGTCCTGGGACTGCTCGTCGGACTGACGTAAGGTGAGAATGGGCAATTCGGGTAGATGGGTCGTGCGTTATCGACGGCGAAACTCTTCGATTGTAACAGCAGTCTGTGGTTAAGGGCACCTTTGACGTGCATCTTGGAGATTTTGTCGGGTAGACAATGTTCCGAGAGATTCTTGAGGGAAGGCACTGCTTTCAATATCACAGGTTCGGGTTGTGAACCGTTCAGGTTCGGCTCGGATCGGGTCACATCACTGGACCGGGTGGGGGTGGCGGGAGATTGGAAAGGCGGTGGCGGCGGGTACAACGGACTCGAACCTGTGGACGGCGGCGGCGGTTCCGTCGCGGCAGGTTTCAGCTCCACATCCACCGCGGTGTGCCTGCCGGCAGAAAAAAAACATACAAATGAAAAAATCACCCCAATGAATAAATTAGGTTCGGCGCGTCGACCTTTCCTCGATGAATCGATACAAAACATAAATATCACGGTCGTTATGAATTTTAATTAATTAGTGCAAGTCGTGCAGAGAAAAATTTGTGGGTGGCGACTGAAAGGTACGCCCACGCAGTGAACATTCCCCCAACGTGTCTGCCGGGACAAAATATTTTTTTTGGGCTCGTTCCTCTGTGGAAAAAATGTAACTTCACAAAGGAATTTCAGACTCAAATTACGAATTTCATTTTGCAAACGGTCGAATACCGGAGATGCTGCACAGTGGGTTGTCTATAGATCAGGCGTTTACCGGAATCATTCTTCAATCCGGAGCAGACAGATCCGGAATCCGGCAATTACGTTTTCGCTTAAATAATCGCACCAGTTCGTTTTTTGACGTCGAAAATCCCCCAACATTCCAAATAAACGAGAACTCATCTCTCTTACTTACATCTTGGATTACACATTTTTTCGTCGAAACGTGGAACTCGTTCTCGCACCAACCCGAGTTATTATCATGTCATGAAAAATAAAATAAACGTGGGAAATTCCACACATGCTGCATTAAAACTACGCATTTTTTTACGGCAGAGCGTCGCTCCTTCTGCTGCAGCACATGTTTCGTCCCAGTTCATTCAGAACTTTTCTACCAAACATCGAAACATGATTGGAGATCGATACCTGTGCGTCCGGTTACAATTGTTTAAAGTAGTAACAAACAACGGCGGCACGATTGACGCAATTACACTGATTAATTATGAATGCAAGTCCGTATCTTGGAACAAAGACCGGCATTTGCTGCAAATTATGGAGGTCATCAGTTGGCGATAAGGAGAGGGACTCGTGCCAGGAAAAAAATTGCCAAAGGCTTCGACTATCTGCATAACAAAAAGTCGCGGGCGGGGCGTCAAACGCACAGATAAAAGCGAGATTACGCAACTGTTACCTACAAAATACAAAGAGATAATCGTATCGGAACGATCTGACAGTTCAAATGCGATTTCAGATTATCTCGACTGTTATACAATGCTAAACGAGTCCATATTTTAGAAATGGACAAAACGCGATGCGTATCTGGCGATGTCCACATCGACAGGATTGGGAAGGTTCTTTTTGGTAGTGAAGTAGAATCCTTGAATTGTCCGGGTACAATAGGAGGAGAATCGTCCAGCTTACCGCCCCGATCTGGCCCCAAGAGAGCAACTCGCCTTTGCATGAATACAAGAGTTAAATATGATTTGATTTTCCGAGAGTGTGGATCGAATTTTTGTCGGCGGCAAAGTGCAATTTGGAGCCTGCCGGTGGCGTTTATTCGGCGACCGCCCCTGTATAATTGGCGGAGAGACGTCGAGGAACTAATTACTTGTGTGATTAAACCGGTGCTCGAGTTCGCTTAATTTACACTGGAATCCGGCGGGAATGCAATTAGAACAAAAGGGATAGTACCCCGGTGAGTGTCCCAAGGAGGTAAAAAAAAATTGTGTCGTTAATACCTACTTTGTCGCGAGCTCTTCGGGAGCGTTCATACAAAACTAGTTCGACATCGCACACCTAATCCTCGTTACTAAACAGAAAGCGCTGTGCACATGGTTAACCAACCCCCTTCCGTGTACTGAAAGCTCCGCCATGCGCGAAGAGCTTTCGGGATTGCGGGAGCGGGTGCGAAAGGAGACGGGATCCTCTCGATACATTTTTAATTGTCGAAAAGTGAGCACACGTTCCGGCCAGTTTTCGCTTCGTGATTATCGAGTCGTTACGTTCCGCGTCGACGGTTTAAACGCTTTGATTATGAAATTAATTAGATCAGGTTAATTCGTGAAGAGAGGAAGTGGCGCAGGAACCGGACCTCGTTTCGCGGCGGGAGCGCCGCACAAAGGGCTGCGTCTGGCCGGTGAAACGTATCAAGATCGGAGAAGTAAAAGGGAAACAAGAGAGGAATTCATTTGTGCGTTTTGGATGGGGGAATTCGGCAGTTGCAAGTTATTTCGGCGATTCCGAAATAATTTCCGCAGCGGCGAAACGACATCAATTTGTTGAGTCGCTGGCGGAAGAGGTTGTCTTACTTGTCGAAAATAAAAGCCAAAAAAAAAAACGAGTCGTGTCTTTTGTGATTTATTCGGTTCGCCTACGCGACCCAACATGCACAGCTGAATTTTTTACTTAAGCAAATCGGTACAGTGAATTAATTCCGGCGCGTAAAATAACTGAATGCAAATTCAAGTTTGGAACAAGTGTTTCTTATCGCTAAAACGCCCCAACGTGGACAAAAAATCTGTCATTTACATTGTAGAATAGCAAATTTGAAACAGTATAATCTTATCAGGCGTTGTCTGTTTGGATAACGAACTTTTTTCCATCTACTATCAATACACAATGTCAAACTTTATCGCATTCGTTTCAATGTCGTAATGATGTAGTTTACTGCACTCGTGCGGTACAACAAAATGTTCGTGCTTTTATCGTGATCTGATAAATGTTATTTGTTAATTCCGAAAAAAATCGGTGTCTAAAGATACGAACAACAACTACGAGGAAGTGATTTCTCATTATCTTCGATTGTTAACGCTGAAAAGCAAAATTTTAATTTCCATCTTTCCTTAAACGTTGAAATGCTCCTCAGCTGTTTCTTCTTAAATTGTAGATTTTTTTGTCGAACAATGGTATGCTGGTTTTTCGTTATACTGTCATCATTTAAAAAACAAATGAGAATCCATCAAATTACATACAGTGTGTCCAAAAAGTCTGGGAACACCTCAATAAAATAGAAACGAATGATTCTCGAGAAAAACGCAAAAACAGGTGAACTAGCGTTTTCAAAAAGCTTTCTGTTGATGGTATCTGTTTGCTGTTTTTGATAACCTTGAAATGGCAACGTCGCATTTTTACTACCGTTTTTAATAGATCTTTTAATTGTCTACCCGACATACATAAGAAATTTTCTGAAAAAAACCTATTTTTTTTTTAAATAACAATAACTTTTTGAAGGTCATCGTAAAGACCAAAAAGAAAACATCAGCAGAAATATTTTTTAAAACATTAATTGACCTGTCTTTCGATTTTTTCAAAAATCATGCGTTACGTTTTCATTTGGGTGTTTCCAGCCATTTTGGACACACTGTATATGTAGATATGTATTTACCAATCACCAGTTAGCGAGCGACGAAGAAAACAAGATTTTTAAAAAAATTTTACGTTCACTGTTAAAGATTTTTATAAATAACGGGTGTTCAAATGAAAAGTTCATGAAGTTGGCTATGACAATTCACAAAAGAATCCTCATTTTGTTTGTCAATTAAAAATCGTAAAAGCTCGGGACTTGCTGGTACTAAAAATGTCTTTACAGTACCTAGAACCTATGTGATTTTTTTTAGAATCTTTTGACGTGTAAATTTGTTTGAATCAATTGTAACGTTGCCGACGAGATCGGATAAATCTGTAAGTCACGCGACGCTTTGGACGTCTCTCACGTCCAAACCATAATAGCTACAATACGGCCGACCGTGACTTTTTACGAGAAATTTTGCCCTCTACAAAGAAGGTTCTATACAATTTGACCCTATTTGCCGTAGGGTTCAACACGGAGGCGAACAATAGTGCTTTTTGATTGGTAACGTCAACCCGGAGCCATTTAAAGCGACGTAAGCAAGAAATGTGAAACGCGCCATCCCTCTGCCAAGGCGGTAACGGTCAGTCGAGGTGCTTATAGGTCTTTAGGGTCCAAATACCAGACATATTTTTTGTTGCGCTCTTAGAATGACATAGTGTCGTCGTAGACTGGTCCATAACAATTTTCAGTGAATTTATTGCACGTATCGAAAATATTGCTTCTTGTGGATTTCTTTTTGTCAGTCTAAAAAACGAAGCTCGTTTGATATTCCATAAACTGCCGAAAGAGAATTGAGATAAATACGCCAAGTTTCTAAAAAGAAATTGCCCCATCATTTTCTAAATGCCTCTTTGCTTCTGCTTCGGTGGGATCTTTATGTTTTACTATATTTTCGCCGTAATTGATCATTTAGTTTAAGATATTCTCTCTAAAAATATTTTATATTTTAGTTCTTACTAGGTACAATACAAAGTGATCAAAAAGAAAAGAAATCAAGAGTGCTACATCATCTTTTGTTTTATCCAAACGTTTGTCTTATTTTAATCGTACGTAAAATTATTCTTGCTATGCAGTCGTTTTATTGGTTGTCTATTCACCCCGTTTCGAAAATAACATCCTAATAAAAATGGTTTCTCTTCAATGATAAAACGCATTTTACCACTTATTCTGGGATAATTATTGTTGTCTACAATTATTACAGTAAACGTCTATAAACTTTGCCGAAATCGCAAAGTTGTTTTCTAGGTTAACAACAGCATATCGTTGACGTTTCTTTGACATTTCAGCGAAAAATCTGCTTACCAGTGGCGTCGCATTTCCCAATAAACATGGTAAATTACCCATTCTTACGAATGTAAAATGTTGCTCTAGTTTGTTTTATAAATTTTCTTCATTATCAAATAATAACAAAAATACACAATTATAATTCCAACGTCTAAAATTTCTAACGTATGATTTATTATAAAGTGGCGTGTGATACCACAAATTGCCCACGTTTATTTGCGTAGAATTCCACTACGACATGACCGATAATAATTTGCAACGCCTGCTCTGATTTGTTTTCTTTTTGATCACCTTGTACATTATCACTTTGTGTTTCTGGTTCACAGGCAGTATGTTCTGTAGAAAAATGTCCATCGTTCGAATTTCCTGACTCATCGTTGCCTTGAAAAACGTTGTTGATCGAGTTTCCATAAAATTGAGAAGTAACAAAATTGTAAAAGATTTACTGCAGAAAAGATCGACTGTTTACGATGCTTTTTTCATAAAAGCAATTTATTGCGTTTAAAAAAAAATGTTTTCGATAAAAACAGTTTTGGGAAAGCAGGAAAAATAAACACAAATCCTTAAAATAATTTCAAATTTATTTAAAGATTATCTGTGTATTGACTATTCGATAATTATCTGACGAAAAGAGGCGATAACTTATTTTTTATTTATAGTAAATTTCTGAGTATTTGGAACGATAAAGTTATAGATTTTTTTTGTACTGCATACCTAAGTTTTCACAAAAAGAAAGATTCTCCGTACAAAAAACACAGCACTTTTATTGCTTTCTGCGAATACCGCCTAGAGAAAAATTCCCTTCAATTTCAGAACACCTGAACCTTTTCCATTTCACTGTAAGCTCGTCGCTCTGGCAAAAAAAATACAAGAACAAAAAAAATTACGATTTTAAATTTTAACATATTAGAATAACAAGCGGCGGCTGTGAACGGGCACTCGTGGGAAAATCCGGGAAACCTTCCACGTGTAGGCCGTCGGGTAAACCCCCGCAGTTTCCATCTCCTCATTTACGATTATATCACTCACCTTGGAATATCGCCGATTTTGGGAGGCCTCGTTTTTCGACAAGCGCAACCTCCATCTTGCCATAATTTTGCTGCAACACAAGAAAAGCTTTTAGTGGAAAATTGGTGCGACGAAAACGTTCCATCGAACATGGAACGGGAAGCGGGAAGTTAATAATTCAGGCGAGTTCATTAAGGTTAAAAACGGACAAAAAAAACATGTTGATCCCACCCGTTAGATATTCTCTTTTGACAGATAAAAGAGTGTCAAAGGGCGGCGATAACAGTGTTTTTCATTTGTTTTCCAATTATCACCGACCCGGATTTGAGGAGATTACGCAAGAGGCGACGTCATCAAAACGGTCGAAGACACGAATTATTATCATTAGCGGTCGAATTGGAAATCGAACGTTTGTTGTAATTGCGTGATGCAACGAGGAAATTAATCGAAAACATGCACGAAAGGTATCTCGAGGGCAAACAAGAAGAGGTGAGAATGCGAATGAAGCAAATTGTTGTGTTGTGACGGCGCCACCCTGTGCATCGATTGGTGCGGGGACCCCCGACGTCAGTAAAAGCTCTGCCTATCAACAGAAGCAATCCGAAAGTTGGCCACCGATACGGAAAGTTCGGCAATTTTGGAAAACTATTCCGCCGGAAGTGGACACCGCTTCCGGTGATCGATTCCGATCGCGAAGGTCACCGTCCACGCAAGGATGCACGTTCCACGGTCTGCCGGGGACGAATCAAGGGAAAATCTCGTCCGATCAACATCTGGGTCCGGGGGCGGTTCGCACGGGGGGGCGCCTCTTCGCAGATAATGAACTTATCAAAGTCGAGCGGCGATGATTAATAAAACCAACACGTAACAGGACGTGGACGGCATAACAGGCGATGGAAGTTGAGGTGAACGGTGCGCTGCTGCTGCTGCTCATTGTTCGGAAAGAACATCTGCGGCCAAGGAGATCCACCACCAAAGGCCACCCGGGAAGGTCAGCACGAGGTTTTTGACATTTCGTGGGATTTTCGCCTAATAGAAAATCTCGACGTTGGCTCAACACGCTTTGGGAAGAAAGTTCGTCGGCGTTCGAGGAGAAGGTCCTCGCAGCCGAGGGTCCTCGACGATTGTTCGCGACTTTAAAAATCTTCCGGCGAGTTGGTTTGTCCAGGGAAAGTTTTCCCACCTCTTGGAAATTCGAGAGTCCAGGTGGTTTTTCCCCGGTTTGGACGAAAAACGGGAACTCTTATTTCCGGTGCCGTGTAATAAATGTATTCGAATTTACGATCGGCTGCCGTTTATGCAAATGACCGTCTTATCGGCTGCGATAAGTCCGAGTTTGTAAGTCATAACCTCTTTATGCTGTTAAACGCAGCCTTAAAGGTTACAACATGCAAAATAACAATTCGGCCGAGCGGCACAAATAAAAATATTAAATTTAGCACGATTTGCACGATATTGCTGAATTATGATAAATTCTTTTGTTTTTCTAATAAGCGTGTTGGCACGATTAAGGCCAACAAACGCCTTCACCGTCACCTCCATCCCGAATCGATCTCGCCACAAAAACAATAATTATTTTTATTTTGTTGGACGAATTTAGTAGAGCCAATCTTGAATCGATACCTGCGATCTAATAACAATAAATAATTTTCTAATTGGCTAATAATAACAGCGTTATCGAACGACTCAATTTAAAACGGTGTTGATGTGTCAATCCTTGCACTTTCTCCAAATTTTTAATCTTATGATTTACGAGTCCGATTCGTAATTCTACGACTTAATGATAGGTTTCTTATAAGGACACTACGGTATTGTTATGGATTGCGCGATTAGTTAAGTAACAAAAATTATATACATATACGGGCGCACACGAAGTAAAAGTGTGTTGTTCGGGAAATTATGATTGTTTTTTTATTTTTTTTTGTGACGACGACGACGAAACGGATTTATCCAGGAGGGATTGGAAACGCACGTACGTACGTAGTGCTACTGACAAACAACATTATAATAATTGGTTTTGTGCAATTCGACCCTAACATTAATTAAAAGTGACAGTTAGTGATGTGAAATTCAGACACTCGGCAGCAGGCATTTTTTTCTCCCCGGAACACGCTCCGGGCTGCCTGCAATATGTTATTATCGATTGCTGAATAATTGCACTATTCGTTACACAAACAACCAACTTGGCGCTCTCGGGTTTGGGAGCTTGAACGATTTTGTCTTGGGTTTTTTTTTGTGCGACCGAAGAAACTTTTCCGGAAGCTTTCTACCCCGTACAATTCTTAGAAAAGAATCCCTCAAGTGTGCACGTAAAAAACCCATGTGCCATCGGTCCGTGCAAATAAATAATGCCAATCGAGATTTTTTCTTAGGAACCACCGATTCGGATGGACCTGTGAATTTTTTTTTCCTGTTTTTTGACGTTTATTGTTTGTAATAAACTAATAGAGTGATTCCGGAATCCAGTTTAGCGCCTCTTGGCACTTCTTCAATTGTCTTCTCGACAGTTCTCTCGAACGCAAAACCTATCGAGCGTTCAAAAAATTTCGCCTCGTTCTTGCTTTTGTTCCCGTTAACCAATGGCGTAGCCCCGTCAACTGTCAAATGGCAGATGACGGGCTTCATTGATCCAACGAACAAGCAGTGATGCGAGGTATTTCTTTTGGGAGAAACAGTTCTTTTTAGAATTTTTTGTTGGTGCGATTCGAGGGTTTTTCTTGAGAACAGGAATCTTTTATCGTGGAATCTTATTTTCGTAATGGGACAAAAATTGATACAGTATGGAAGTACATTACTGAGAAGTTATTTTACGGATGAGGCAAGGTTTTATTTATAAAACAGTATTTATTCATTCTTAGAATATAAGAATTTACAGTCGGATAAGAATTGGGCAGCACTTAGTGCAAGGAGAATAATTTTAATAAATCTATTTTTATTCGGATTAAAAAAACTGTTATTTTAAGATACCGTCAATACGTTGTCAGGAAGAAACTTTACGGCTATTTTTGAATTGATTACACAATTAATACTATAGATGAACTTAAACAACACCCGAGAGATAAGATTGAAAAAATAAACAACAGTTTACACATGCTAAAAGATGTTTCCAATGCGCTGAAACGCAGAATAGCAACATATTTTGTGGTCGACATATTCAACACCTTTTTCAATAAACACTTTGTTAGTTAATAAAGTATCTCTATTGCGCTTGTAAAATAGAGAGAACACCCCGGCCTGCTTGACCAAAAACGCTTTTTGAATCCTTGATATAGTCTATCCACTGAGACTTTGGTTGACAGAATAGTAACTAGACTACTACGCGTTGATAACTAGTTTTGATCTGGCGCGAAAATTTAAATTGACTCTTCTAGGTACAAAGTATGTAAGTACATATATGTTTTTTACGTGACATTAAAATAGGTATGCAATCAAAATAAAACAATAGCTATTACTTTGAATTTGTATTAAAATTATTGCAATGCACTAACTCACTACAATACAACAAAAAGTACAAAGTGTGGTGTACATTTTATAAAACATGATATACAGGGTGTATTTTTAAAATGTGTCGAAATTTTACCTACGCGGTTGTAGGACAACGTAGAAAACTAAAAGCAATTTAAAAAAATTATAGCTCAAAAAATAAATGTCATTTTATTTTTTGACAGAATTTTTTAAATATTTTTTCCGAGTTCTACATGAAGCCAGTGGCTCGTGATCAAAATTTGTGCACGCATTTCAAAAACACCCTGTATTAGATTTTTGCCATTCTGTAGCATATTGTGGTACAAAATAGAAAAACGGAGGTTATGTAAGTCCTTTAATGACAGGTTTTTAATAGACAGTTGTAAAATGAAAAGTAATTAGAATATAGAAAAACTGAAGAAAATCACAAGCAAAACAGCTAAGACCTTGAAGTCACAACTGACGCTAAGATTTAACAATCTGACATTTGATTGTTGACATCTATTTGACGACTTTAACAGCTCGATATAGTTCGACACAATAAAATTATAGAGCCGCACAATTCCACAGGACTCTTGATATATGTTCTTTTATAGACACTTTGTATATTTTCTATTTATTACTTATTATTAATTTATCGCCACTAGTATATATTATTTACCGTAGTATAACTTGTTTCCAAAGAAGATTTCGATTACGTTCGAGTACAAAAACTATACTTAATACCTAACAATTATTATGTATTTCATTGGTTTTTATTGGTTAAAACGTTCGTTGAGTTTTTTTATTTAACATAAAACAACTTTTAATAACTAAAGTCAAAGTTGTTATAATGACGCATATCCAGCAGACGAATATAAAACCCGCCAAAACATTTTGCGAATAGCAACATAATAGTGTGTTCTTGTTTCAAATGTAATTTATTAGTTTTGGTACTTCACAGTCAGGAAAAATATAAACGTAAATCTGGATAAAAGAAAGAACAAGAACAGTTGCAGAACTTTGATTGAAGTTAAAATTAGTTCGAAACCAAAGTCTTGTGGTGCAGCATCCGGTTTAGAGGACAATTTGATAACGTTAATACCACAATGGACGTTTCACTTAATGGCGAAAGCGACCATCTAGAATTAACAAAAAAAGGAAGACACTCTTAAAAAAAAACATCCAGTAAAGAAAAGACAATTAATTTTGGTGATTGAAGATGACATCATTAGTTTTGTAATCAAAATACAAAAAAATTGTGAAGTACTAGCTTGCTTCAGAAGATTTACAATAAATGAAAAATTAAAATGTGGTCTTCTGAATTTTTGAAAATCTTTCGAATGGTGCAAGAGAGCTTTCCCGAAGTCACTTTCTTCTCTAAATGCAAGAAGAGGAATTGCGTGTTCGTCCACGAAGAAGAACTGAGTGGACGATGCAATTCAAGTGAACGAAAGTGATCTTACTCTCGAGTGCTGTATTTGGTTTTGTTCGATACCTCCTTAGAAAGTGAGCCTGTAACTTTGTATTCAAAATTTTAAATAAAAATATGTAAATCACATTTTTTGACGGATCTGTTGCTATGGAAAAAAATAAAATACAAAATAAACAAAGTTCTGTAACTTCAATAAAGTGGTTGTGTGGACGTTGTGGAAATGGATGACGAAGAGTCATGTGATGTGCTGGAAGAGGCAAGTTCCGCGAGGTTGTCTAAACAATTTGCCCTAAACAATCAAAATTAAGTAATCAGGAAGAATTGGAACAATTTACGAGTGAATGAAAACCAGTGAGTGAAAGACAGTGAGCGAAAAACGATGAGCGAATGTGAAGTGAACGAAAGACAAACCTTAATCAGAAGCTGATTTTGTCCACAAGTTAAAACGGCGAAAGAAGAAGAGAAACCATTGAAAATAGACCATATCAGGAACGATACAAGTCAGATCAATAGATTGAATGATTTGTGAGTTAAATGGTCGTTCAACAACAATGAGTAATACACTTCAACGTCTACGGTAATATGTACGAGTATTTGAATGTTGACGAGAGTGACACCGAACGAATGGGCAACTTTGTGTGTGAACAATATCAAACAGATCTCTCAAAGGAAACAGCCGATAAAATCTAACATCTTAAAAGCATCCATTATTTGATTTTAGCTCGAAAATAATTGAAGCCTATTGAGCCACTTACCAAATACTCTCAAAGTATTAAAAATAGCAGCTTTAGCTGAAAGTGTGGTAGCTCTGCTTCGAGGGTGCCTGATGTTAAAAGGTGCTTCACCCAAATGAAACAAATAACAAATGTAGAAGGAACGACAGTGGTCATCTGAGTACCGACGATGATGATGATGATTTGGGTACTCAATCGGACTACTCTCTGTTGGAAAACGCTGCTTCAAGAGTTTCAGTTGTTTGGCTCTTTCGCTCCTTTTTTCTTATCGCCACATTCAATTAAAACAAATCCATCAATAAACCCACCAACTTCTCGACCTATTTCAACTCGGGAAAACTACTTTTTGTTCTTTGTCGTTTCTCTTTTGACGTCATTAACGTCCATTGATTCCCAAGTCGAACACCGCCGAAATTTGTCTCCATCCCTTTTATCTCCACAAAAACTGCCAATATTAAACCGGCTCCTTAATTACGCGCAAATAAATCAAAGCTCCCCCTGCGGCACGCATTAAAAGGAATTTTTAATAAACCACGCGTGGGACGTCTCGATTCTTCACTGTCGCAGTTCAATATCAATTTTAAATTGAACCGCATCGAGACGAGAGCAGGTTCGGTTTATTCGACATGTTGTGACCCACCGAGTCGATCGTGTCATCATCGATAATCGTTTTATTTCACTGGTGACGACCTCAGGCAAACCGTAAACAAATTATTGTCGTAAATATGTAAAATATCGTTAACGCAAACATCGTTACGGCCGATTTGTTGTTCCACTTTTTGCGTATTAACACTAATTACGGAGCGTTGTTTTTGACTTGATTGAGGTTAATAATCTGCCTCGATACTGGCAGTGTTAAAATTTTATTACTCCAATAACCAAGGGGGGCAGCGATTTCGTCTCACGACACAAAAACTATTTTTTGTCGATGCTGCTTCAAAATAAATTAAAAACACCCACGTGAAATTAACGAAACCGTCGGAGATGGGCCCGAAGCACTTTTCCTTCCACACGCTAAACAATATAATCGGATACGTTCTGTTGAATTTTTTTCCCTCTCGTCGTTTTACCACACGATTCGCTCCTAACGACCGCAACCGTTTTAACGTTCCACGAAAACCAATAATTTTGCGATAACTGAAACTGTAAATAACGAAACAGTAGCGGAAAAACACGCTCGCTCGGGAGAACGCCATCAATTCACCAGTCGAGGACTAGACGCGGAAGACTTGTCGCGAACCATTTACGGCCACGCTAATCGAATAATCGCCGTATAAAGATAAGAGAGGAACGTGATTTGTCAAGTGTAATGGATGCAAAACGAAAATTTCGACGAAAATCGACGGACGCGTGACCGGAATTGATGATGATGGTCTGTCGGAGGCTGTCAAAGGAGGATTTATGCGAGCAGGAGCAGGATTTGGTGCGGGGCGACTCTTTCCAAAATGTGCCAACAGAACTAATGGCGTTGTTGTGTAATACATTTGTAATTGAGAGCTGTGTGTGGAGCGTGTTTGGACAGTGGACCAAAGAGGAGTGATTGTGATATATCGGTTTTAAAATGAAAATCGACAATTTCACTCACTGGTGGGGTGGGTGGAGGGATTCAAGTTTAAAAATATCAACGTGAAAAATGTCCAAAATGTAAAAAAAATAAATAAGAATTTACTTCCATGGATGATTTGTGTAGGACCGTCAAAATTGATAAGGTAGAGGTGTTGGATTCTCTCATGGGCTGTGACCTTGGAAATATCTGCGCGAAGGCGGAGCGATAAGCCAGTGACAAATCTGTAAATGCTATCGGAGACCAATATTGGTTGTTTCCGCAGATATGACTCGTAGCCCATGAGAAAATCCAACACCTCCAACACGCAACAACTCGTTCATGCGAATGAATAAAACAAGAACCAGATTTTTACAATTCACGACACTTCTCTAAGAAGTCCTGGAGGAGCTACCCCAATATAATACGACACAGTTTAGCTAACGAACATCCGTTGACAACTTGTCTTATTATCCCTAAATCTCCTGACAGTAGCAATAAATATTAACGGCAGGAGCGTGGTCGATGGTCACTCCTGGAGCTGGACCGGGGTTTGGGGGTTCACATAATTGTCTATTGACTTGGAAGCAATAGTGCCGGGTCAGTGGCGGGTCCGAATGATAATGTTTATTCATCATTCAAAGCTTATTATTATAGATCCTTGTAGATGTGATAATTTAGCATTGAATCTGTATGCTAAAATGTAATGCATATGTCAAGGAAGATCTCTTGCGGGCACTACGTGATACAATTCTTAAAGCTTTTTTTAACTGCAGAACGAATTAGTATTGGATCGAGTATCGAAAGACCTTTCAAATGATGTATTATTTGTCCTCCTCTGCTATATTTGAAATATCACAGCAGATAGTACCCCTCAGAGTAATCTTTGTAGCTTCACGTTTCAATTTTAGGAAGCCAACTCGATACCATTTAATCCCATGTTGTTTACATCTTGCTTCGAACATTGTAAGGGTAAGGGGCTATTTCCCTCGTGTAATTCCAAATGAGAATTATTAACCTTTAACCTTAACAGATCGAAGTCGGTTGAATAAAAAAAAACATGAATCCGTGAAAGCAGTACGAAAACATAAAAATACATTTTATGGAAAATATCTTTGATGCGATAACGGTATCCTCTGAATAAATGTTTTTGCTGAGTTCGGAAACAAAATCAAGATCATTTATTTATATGTAATGGAATTAAAATGGGACCAAGGATGGATTCTTGAGAACATTAAGAGATCGTAACACGTCCTGTCCATTAGTTAAATGGGAAGTTGTAAGTGTTACTTGGATGGGTGGTAATGAAGTATTTTTTAATTAGTGCTGCATGGGAAGACAATCCGGTAGATGATTTCAAAAAAAAAAAATAAAAATTTTGCATTTAATTTGGAAGTAAAGCTGTCTGTTGAATTAGGTTATGTTTTTCTAAGTTTGAGGTTATAAATAGCGTCAATGTCTAGTGCATTGTTGTCAGTTTTACTAGTTTGCAATAGAAAATACTCAGACATCGGGGGAAATTCGTTCGTTTTGATAGGTCCGCACGTCAGGCACTTTAGTGACGGAAATCAAACAGTGTGTCCAACGTTAAAAAATTAATCATGCATGGCCTCCCATTATGCCAAAACAACGTGAACGGTGTTTATAAGGATTAAAGGAATCGTAAAAAAAAACCTTTGAAACCATGTTAGGTAGGTAGTAAAAAGTAACTGTCATTCTTGTAGGAACGTTAAAATTTATTGTAGCATAACTTATGATAATGAAATCGGTCTGCATTGTTTAGGTGATAAATATTACATTTATTCTATACGGGGATTACAGTGAAATTGCACACCCCCGCTAAAAACTTTGAGCACACCATGATAATAGAGATAATCAGTTAGTAGTTACTTTGTAGAATGCGACGAAAATCGTTTGAACCAAAAGCGAACGATTGTGACAGTTATTGCTACAGAGCAAGGAAGAAAGGACACCAGGAAGACAATCAAATAACGAAAAACTTCTGAAGAAGAAGAAATGAAGACCGTTTTTACAGGGAACGTTTACAATTTACTCAAAAAAAAAGAAATTTATCTGAGTACGATCTGTCCACTTTAAGAAAAAATAGCAAACAGTAAATAAATTACGTCAAAAGTGCTCTCTAAAACTTGAAAAAAAGATGAAAAAGTCCTTTTTTTATTTTGCGTTTATAACAAAGCTATAACAGCACTCAAAAGAGTGCGTTAATAGCTGATTTGAGTGCTGTAATATATCAGTACAATTTACATTTTCAAGGTTTGTAATTTTCAATGTCAAACGCCAAATCACGCTAAACAAACGATATAACAATTAGGTACATACTTCAAATTGAACTCTCAAATATTCCACTGTAATATTTGTGTTACCAACCACCATTAATTCATTCATAAATTTCATTTAAAAAAGGCTACAAAATGCTTCTTATAAGACTCGTATCATAATATACAGTCTGATTTTGAAAGTTGTGCAGATATTCTAACCGGAGGTAGTATGTGTTAAAAGAAGGAAAAATAACCCAACTTGACTTATTATAAATAAAACAAGAGAATCAAAGGGATCACTTTGTTTGGGAACCGCTGAAAATTTTCAAATTTGGCGGACAGTTTTGACGTACGACCCCAACCTAAAATGTCTCGTTTTTCTGTCATTCGAGGTTATGTTTCATTTTTTTCGTTGATTTTTTTGGAGTTTCATCATGAATATTTGATAAAATGTGTAAAGTGATGATAAAATAGTGCGTGCAACTTATTCAGAAAACAGCAAAGGCTTAAGCAACAAAGTAAAAGGACTATAATTGTGAGTAAAAGCCATAAAATAAAACATCAAAGAAGGTGCTCAAAATGCCTGCCATCGTTTGCAATGCAAGCTTTACCAAGACGACGTGCCCAAGAAAGCCGAACTCGATTCAGAATGCCTCTGTTTTGACGAATTTCCTGAGCGAACAAAAACTGAGAAACTCCCAGGTGATTTGCAAGACGCCGAGTACTTTTCGTGGCTGGTTTTCAATTTGTGATCTTCTCGTTGTCGGCCAAAATCGCGCTTATTCATTTCGAAACGTCCGAAATTGCGAAGATGCTGCACAACGTTTACAAAGGTTCCTTTGTATCCTTTGAGGAAACCTTTCACCGTAGATTTGCCGTGTTAGCTCTGAATGTCCACGGGCTTCGTAATAGATCAAAGCCACATCGGTTTTCTCCAGGTTGATGACAGCCATTTGTGATTTATTGAGGTTCTTGTCAAAGTGACTTAATTTTGAATTAAATGGCAACAAAAAAGTCTACTGTGATTTTTTTTACCCATTTTTTCATAAAATTCATTCGCTCCCAAACATTTTTTGAAAAAACTGTTAGCCCCCTTTTTCTTGAAAAATATCAACATCTGTATAGGGTATTATTGGTTCAATCGTTACCTTTTGCGGGGTTCCATCACAGGTTAAAATATCTGGACAACTTTCAAAACCACCCTGTATATTAAGTTTTTTAATGATCAAGTTTTAGATGAAAAGTTTCTATTTGCAACATAAACAGAAAGATTTCTTTAGAAATCAGTTTAATTAAATTGTCTCAAATTCGTGAATTAAAAGCTATTCAACCATCTGTGAAACACCTAGGTGGCTATGTAACAATTTGGGACTGCTTTGTTGGCGGTACTGTTAGCAACTTCATATGTCATTATAAAGAAAGAGGACCATGATTCTCCCGAAGTGTGCATTTGCAAATTACAAATGATTTGGACCTTCAAATTCCAGATGGCTCTCCCATAGACTTTTCGTGGGAGACCTGGGAAGGAAAGTACGAAAAGTAGATCCAATCAATCCATCTGACTTGTGGAAATTGTTCTATTAGCATGGTGAACTAAGCTACCATCGAATAAAAAAAAAATCGAGTTACCTGTATTGTGCTATTCTGATGCTTTGATTGGTTCAAACCACCATTTTCGCCTACTCTGATTTTTTTTATTCGATCGCACGGTATTTAAAGAGCCGCAATGTAAAAACTGATATTGGGAATCCCCCGAGTGTCATGCATTAATCAAAACTGGCGGATGTTTCCAGGGACCAAAACTTTCATTTCGTTACACTAACGTTTCTTCATTCCAAAGTCTCTCACAAAGTCTAAACATTACAGATCAAAGTTTCATATTTTTAATATACGCAAGAAAACCTTGAGATTATTACATACTACATGTTTTTTGTAAGAAGATGACATGACAATCATAAAATATTATTTAAAAACATGTAAAATTTTTAATTGACATCTGTCATTAT
Organism: Tenebrio molitor; assembly: GCF_963966145.1. Taxonomy (NCBI): domain Eukaryota; kingdom Metazoa; phylum Arthropoda; class Insecta; order Coleoptera; family Tenebrionidae; genus Tenebrio; species Tenebrio molitor. The sequence goes on from NC_091049.1 coordinate 3,647,266, forward strand.
TTATAAACTGCCAGTTGCGTTGTTTATGTGAGGTCATAGTGATGGCTGATGAAAAACACTTTTGACGTTGCCACAAATACAGTGTAACAGGTCACGTATGTGTTACACTCACATACGTTACGAAGCTCACCTGTTTTAGTGTTGTTTTCCAGACAATACAACAAAGTACATAATTTGATTTGAGAATCTTCCATTCTAAACAATTAGTTAGCAAAGTCATTAAAAGTTGTAGTTTTTTTGGAGTGTTTCAAGTTGAAAGTCTATGTATTCAGGATTTGATGAAATGAAGTTCTCTTTGAAACTACTCCAGCACGGGAAACTATGTTACGTAAAGAAAAGACGCATTACTTTGCTTGTTAATATTGGGAGAGCGCACCGCCGAAATTGAAATATTTTATGGATCTTTGATCACTCCGAGCCTTAAGCGTCGGCGAGGCCACCCGCACGGAAGACCCTAATTGATCATCTGATTTCGGCAGACGTAATTCGAATGCGTCGGCAGCCGCGACGCCATATTGGACGTGCGTTAATTACTCATAAATAATACAGCAAAGCTCTTCGCTCCATTATTTACGATCCGAATAATGAACGTCGCGAGTGACAAAGATGCACCGGAAGTGGTCGATTATTTGGGCACAGCCCCCATCGATTGGCAGATGGTCGAATGGTTAAATAATCGCTACGCGTACGACTCGTGCCGCAAAATCGTCACCACGTCACTTGCAGACGTCATTCTTTTCCGGCGGTAAAAATAAAAACAAGTTGGTGCACGTTGTTGTGTACCTACCGTGTTGAAGAGCGGCCATAGTAACAACTGCCTGTCATTTATCGATTGCAGTTAAGAAGCAGGGCAGGCCTTGGAAGGGAACTTTGCTATCTGCAAATGGATCCTGTGCGATTTCTCCCTGCAAAAGAAAATCGATCAGTCGACGAGTGTTTAATAAGCGAGAACTGGGACGGTCCCACGGTCGACCCCTGCGGTACACCGACGCTTATTTCCCAATTAAGTCACAAATTTCCATATCGATCTCACGCCATCGGCCACCGGAGAGGGTCAACCCGAAAATTCACCCTTTCATGTCGAAATTTTATGTTTATTTAAGCGAGCCTCGGAGCTTTCTCCTTTGTATTTTTAGAGCGGCGAAAATAGATGTGGAAAAGGTAAACCCATCGGTGGTGCTTTCCGAGTTTTATTGAAAATCCATTCTAATTTCGCCCGGTTTTATTGGCGGCATTGGAGCTGTTGTTTGTCCGGGTTTTATGACAGACATTAATTGAGTTAATAGAAAACTATTATGGAGTGTTTTACGATTATCGGAATTGAAGACAGTTTCGGTAAGAGCTGGTGCGACATACGAAACACCTGACGGATGGAGCATCGTTAAATTGTCGCCCAACTGGAGGGCGACGCTAGACCTGTTTCGGTTGATAAAAAAGCGGTTTATGAATTATGTTAATGGTCTCACTGTGGAAAAATTTCTGATTACCGAAAGCGTCACCATCTCGAATACAATTCACACCATTACTCTGGGAATATGGGAAATTTCGTCGGCTCCAGCACAATAACGTAGAAAACGCGCAATTAATAATTTTCCAAAACGAAGAAATTTATGTTGACGCTCGAGATTCAGAAACTTTGGAGGTTATGTGCAAAAAACCCAGAAAACAAGTACCCCATCGTGAAAAACCCATCACTCACTGCCGAATTTGCACGAGCTGGATCCAATGATTTCAATTTGTAGAGGAAAAAACCGCGCAAGATAACAGATTCCCCAACCGCCAATGTCAATTATTACCGCCACTTGTCGGTGCTGCCAACATTGTTAAAGATCAGAGATGCCAAATTCATTCGGGTTCAAATTATTCCGGATTAATTAAATATACGGCTCAGTAGATATTGGTCGGGTTTTAATTAAAAAAGTTATGGAACAAAATATTTTAATGTGTTTATCGAATTCAGGAAAGTTTTTGATGAAATTAAATCGATAAGTGGCTTTTTCTTATAAATGACCGCAAGAGGGCACTGAGTAGAAACAAAAATGGTTGTCTTTTCTTGTTTGTCAGTTAGACATTTATAGTGAAACCAGAACTGTTTTATTTTAAAACAATCACAAAATCACGTTTAAACAAGAGGAATTTCCTTGAAAAATACCGGCTGACTATAAAAGGTTGTGATTATTTTTGGTAGGTCGGTAGGGGACTTGGATTTTCTCATGGGCTATGAATCATATCTGCATATCGGTCTCAAGTAGGCGCTACAAACCGACCGGAAATCATCGACATTAGTTTTGTCTCTCTCTCTCGTCTGAAAGTAGTCGACGTTTTCAGTTTTCATTTATACATTTTTCACTGGTTTATCGCTATGCCTTCGCGCAAATATTTCCAAGGTCACAGTCCATGAGAGAATCCAACACCTCTAATACTTTTGGTTTATTGCTTTGGCAAAATAGAGTACAACATACAATTACAACAAATTATTAAATTAAAGAAAATGGTTGGAAATATTATTTTGCCTCCAGAAGAAGAAATGGAAAATGGTATCTTCTCAGAACTTCTCACAGCGATATGGAAAAATGATGGAACGCTTTTTAAATGCCCCGAGCGTAACTATAGGATGTGGAGAATGTTCAATAAATAAATACATCTGAATCAATAACTAATCCTTTTCCTTTCCCTCTCCAAAATTAATTTCCTACTTCCAATCACTAATCCATCTTCACCGTCGTTCAGCAACAATTCACTTAATAATGTTCATGACATGCAAGACATTATATATTTTTTGTGATAAGGCTTGGTTTCACCTTTATTGTGGTGGACTCTCCAAACCACAGAACTTGGTCAACACATAATCCCCACAATGTTATTGAGGTGCCATTGCATTAAATTAAAATTGGTGTTGCAAGGTCTCAAAAGGGAATTATTGGCCCAATCTGCTTTAATAAAACTAGCTCTAAAATACCAAAGACTCCTTCTTCAACCATTTGTAAATCAACTGGATGATGTACAACTAACAAACGACTATTTTCGACAAGATACAGCTACAGCTCACACGTCACGAACAACAATTAATTATTTAGTAGTATTCTACTTGTGGCCAAGCCGATGACCTGACTTGACATCTCTTGACTCCTTTTTGTTCCCCTTAAAAGCAATTGAAAATGTCACAGCAAATGTGCGACATGAAACGCCGACCAATGTTTTTAATAATTTAAATAGAAGAGTTCAATGTTGTTTGCAGCAAGGTGGACGTCATTTCGAACATTTTTTCTGATCACTTACTTTTACATGTTTGTTAAAATGTACAGTTTTTTTTTTTTTTCAATTAATTTAATGAATTCACATTTTTCACGCTCCCCCAAGCGCGTACGCCTATGTCTATTGTCGAATATCAGATTATGGCATAATGGGAGGCCATGGAAATTTTGCATTTAATTTGGTAGTAAAGCTGTCTGTTGAATTAGGTTATGTTTTTCTAAGTTTGAGGCTATAAATAGCGTCAATGTCTAGTGCATGTTATGTTTTGTGACGGAAGTCAGTGTGTCCAACTTTAAAAAAATAAATCATTGCCTCCCATTATGCCAACGTGAACGGTGTTTAAGTATTGATCACACAAAAAAATTCCTGACTTAGTTATATTTTTTTTGTAGTTGGCATGAGTTTCAAGACGTTGGAATTTTTGTGTTTCAATGTTTGAGATTTTCCTTTTTGGTTAAAAAGAATCGGGGAAATTTTACCGTACCGAGGTCTCACTGAAAAATAACCAAAATCACTAAATAGAGTTGACTGTCAAACGTCAATTGTCGGTGACAATTTTCAGTTAAGTACATTTAGTTATTGGTGTTTTCAATTAAAAAAAAAATAATAAGGGGAAGAAAATTGAACTACCAGGTGAGCAACAAACTGTTTAAGTTGGCAATAAAAAATTTTACTTGGAATTGGCAAGACTGAATTGTACCTATGTATTTCCGTTTGTTTTATTGTCATTATTGACAGCTGACACATTGTATTTCAAATTTAAACGTCTTTTTGTAATATTTTATTGATAAAATACTTTTCTCTTTGGAACATGACATAAAAGTCACCAGTTTTATTGCCAACTCAACCAGTAATCATTGTTGCCAATGTCAAAAAATTAATTTGTTTTAAAGTGCAGTAAAATGGCGTTGACGGTTTTTCCAGTCCCGAGAGCTTCTTTTTTATAATAATGACCCAAAACGATGTGTTTTTATGATCAGTTAAACGAAGCTCACCTTAAATCAAGGTGTAACAGATATAATAAATTAGCGCCCCCATAGTCACGTCGCCCGTCACAAATTACCCAATATCTTATCCTTTATGGGATGTAGGAGTCGAATTTCTAGGCTCATCTGACAAACCGAAGCAAATTACCGCCACTTGTTCGCCGCCAACACTAAAAAACCACCCCCGAACCATTTGAACCTTTCCAAGTTCAACAATCGCGTGGAAACATGCAACCCTTCTATGTTTACCCATCGTTATCGGTGTAGGACGGCCGCGATTATGTTTGCATGGGTTCGTTTTTAATTATTTTGGCTGACCATGCGATTAGTTTTTTTTTTTTTTGGGGAACTCCACCCATTATCATCGATCGCTCGCTAATTGGAGTGTTTGGTGGCAATTGAAATGTAAGGTCAGGTGGAAAGAATGTAAATGTGGACCTAAGGCAGTAGTTCCACCTTGAATGCTTTGCAAGGTTGGCCGGCCGATTACCATCCGAAATTGCCAAAGAAAAATGCGATTGATGCGCAACGTCGGCGATTATTTCACTCATGTCAGACTTGGCCGATCGTGTCAGGTGGTTGGCCAATCAAAGCGACCAACAATAAATAAGATTACAAAAGGTATTTTATTTATTGGCACGAACGGTTTCACATCACGCTTACGTCACGTTGGAGGTTGCGCCGCGCACAACAGCATAATTAGGAAAAGAGAAAGAAGGTCCCGGAGCTCCGGAGTTTCCATACGGATCAAGACGAATTCCTTGGGGTCAACTCCGGCTCCCGACAACCGGAACAAGTGAACAACTTGGAAATTAACCGAATCAAGATCTCACCCGAGACCCTCCAAATTTCATTGAAATAATTCAGAGAAAATCCTCGAGCCCGAGAATTTAATCACAGTTCGAGATAGTTCTAGGTGAGACCTTCCGTCATCGTCGCAGAACGATTGGTATTTCTCTCATTTATTTTTAGCACAGAAGTTCCGAAACTGTGTACGCTGCGACCTTGACACTACCAGTGATGTCACACTCGAAGGAAATCAAATCATCGCCTTTTTTTTCGGGTGTCGTAAAAAAGCGGGGTCCGTAACCGACAGGAATCTTGCCAATTCTGATAAGGTTCCGATCAGATCCGACTTAATGGCTTCGATTATTGGCCCGAGCTATCGGACACCGATCAAACGTTTTATCCGCATGCAGATGTACCCAAATTTATCGCATATCGATATTTTATCGTCCCGGATCGAATCATTACTTGTAATTTATCAAACATTTCGACACTTTTGACGTCTTCAAATGACATTTCTAAATATCACTTATTGGAAATTAATTCTCCTATCGACGGCTCACAAGAATTATTGTTTATGACGGAATCGAGGCAGTTGGTTAATTTGCTTTGTCACGTGCGTGGTGGAATCGAATTGAAGATTATTGAACTCCATTTGGATTTTTAAATTCTAGTTACAAAACATAACGCAGCGAAAAACGCGTCATGTTGATTGGTTCAAGTTGTCCCGAGTACAGTTGGTAGCCCTGCAGAGCAATTCGCGCTACGTGCACATTGTTTACTTGGTGGATTGACAGATGTCTCTCTGAAGGGAGTTTCGGTACAAGCTTTGTTAACTGTCAAAAAACGTAAAATCTGATTCCTCCAAGTTGTCATATCTGTCAGTTTTTAGCTGATTATGCAAAAACTAAGCGAAAGAACAAAGTTCTGTTTTCAAGAGTGTTTTCAATTGGAGAGAAATAATTCATACAGGAGTTAGAATGCCGAGAAAGGCTCAAGACAAGATTTTTTCTCAAAGTTCTTGTTTTGAGATTGTGAAGTACTCTTTTTTCAAAGTATTTCACTTGAGATTGTGTGCATTGGATGGGACCAGACATCAAAACATTTTATCATTCTAAGGAGTTGTAATTGATTTAAAACCATTACAAACTCATTTTGTTAATATTCTTTGGTTGATAAACCTAACCTCTCTTATACCTGTCATTTTGACGGTTCTTGGTAGTTGTTTCCAGTATGCGTCAAAATTCAAAACACTCAAATTGTCAAAACCTACTACGATACCACAATCATTTTGGAACACTTTCTACATATTAGAAACACAGTTCAGTCACGAAATCATTTAAAAAGCAACGAAAACAACTGTAATCGCGAAATTGATAGCGCGGTCGCCACAGCTTCCGGATTTGTCACCCATCGAAAAACTTTGGGACGAACTTGATCGACTAAAACGTAACACTACCGATGCGACCATCTTGTGGGATGCTTTGCAAAAACCAAACAAATTAAAGTGCGACAGTTGTATAAAAAACAATTTTTATTTGCAAAATGTTTATTCATTGGGAATTAAGGAAGTTAATAATAATAAATTTAGTGTTAAAGATGTTCCACCTTTACACACGTGTCAAAATAAAAAAATTAATAAGAAAAAACGTCAATAAATGTGTTTATTGACAGTTGTTTGGAACAACTAATTGAAAGTTTTTTCACTGGACAAAAAACTGCTTAAACTTGATTGGATCAAGAGAAATTTTGCCAAATGAAATCGAACGAAAGAAGCTTAAAAGCTCTTCCTTGACACACCACGAAGGAAATTTTGCGTATCTCTTATGTAATTTTTTTTTTATGAATCTCATCCGAATAGTAATTTTGTATTTGAGCGTAGTGTGCATTGTGGCCGTAACGCGTCGCATAAATTTCCCTTTTTGTCGGTAAATTCCGCACTGCATTCAGACGGAACCGTTGTTGGTGTTAAAGCAAGCGGAAAAATCAACTTCCAGCGGAAAGCTCCGGAAAAGCAGATGCAAATTGCGTCTAGAGCTTTGGAATGATAAAACAACATCTGTAAATGCATGCGTCGTCAGGCCGTGTTCCTAAACGACCAATTAACTCCAACATTTATCTCTTCTTCGGAATGGCGCTAATGGATTCCGGTTGTCGGGTGAACTTTTAACGGCGTTCCTGGAGCCGGCGCGACCTTCTCGACTTGGGTGCCTCCTGGGAAAAGTCGCCTTTTCCGAAAGCTCCGGCGGAAAAACGGCTTTTTGAATATGAAATCGATACGTGTCGTGCGAAGGGCGTGCCAAACAAAAATCGGCCGTGTAAACGAGGGAACTCTTTGTGGGAAAAATTAAAAATAGGAGTCCTCGGAAGGACGACGCGAAAATGAATAAACAATCAGCCATCCTGGCGTGAAAATCGCTCCCGCTCTTCGAAATCGATAAACGTCCTAACCTGCAAGCTTCGGTAAACAAGCGGGCGATCGGCGGCAGCGTTTTCCAGCGGTGAAAAATCACGGGAAAGCTTGCCAGGATCTGCGTCGCAGGACTGTCGTACTTACTTGTGATTCGATCGTTTGTCTGGATGGCGCCCAATGTGAAACATGAACGCATTCCCGAATGGTGCGGAACGAAAACAAAAGGGAAAATTAACCGAAAAATAGTCTTTATTTTGACCGACTGCACGAAGCCTCGGATCAAACACAACTGACTGGTTGATTGTTGCACGACGCGATCTAGCCAGCGGATCCAAGGCGCTTCGTCGTTGTCATGACGACGCATGCTAGATCTTGACGGGTTTGCTTACAGTTCGGCCGGTCAAAAGTGACGGATTTTTAATGCGAAAATCGGGAAAAACTGGCAAACTTTGAGTGCCGCGAGGACTCTCGGGGTTGCGATACTCCAAACGAACCCAAACTTACAAAATAGTATATTATGATACGAGAAACATTTTGTAGCACGCACTAGTTTAGGGCACGACGAGCTTACGAGGAGTGCCATGAAGGAATAAGTTAAAACCATTCGCTATTCATTCTACTTTGCACCTTTCAAGCTATTTTTAAGTGAAAATTAACAATCAGATCAGGAACGCCAACCTTGAAAAAGTAAATTGCACAAGTTTGTTTCAAAACGCTAATTTCTATTACAGTACCCACAATGAGTTTTGTAATAGCTTTCATACAGAAGCAAAGTAGAAAAAATATATTGCATTAGTCTGAATAGGTCAAAAAGTGAAGGATTTTTTTTCATTTTTCGATCGTTTCAACCAAACGTTTTTAACAAACGTTTATTCATTTAATCAGTAAGTCCGATGTACCATTAGGTGTAGGACTGAAATGTTACAAAATACAACATGGTGTAATAACGGGTGTTTTTTTTAAATTTAGTATCGAAGTTGGCATTGAAGAGTCGATTGTGAACGCACCACCGGATTACAACTCTGATGAGCTGTTTAAATCCAACCTCACTTTTTGCGTTGTTTTTAATTGATGCAGTTTGAAAAATCAGTCTTTTTTTTAAGAGGAGAGGTTCATGCTGTTTAAATCTAACCTCACTTTTTGCCTTGTTTGTTTTTAATCTGCGATTTGAAAAATCAGTGTTTTTAAGACGAGTGGTTCATTCACGATCGACTCTTCAACGCTAAATTTAAAAAAATGCCCCTTACAGGGTTTTTCAGAACTCGCGCACAGAGAAAATGGGGAAACAGGAGATCGCTTTCGATTTATTTGGTTACGATCAAGTATGGAGCCGCTGATTATTATTAATTTAATAAATTATTAATTAACGAATTAATTATTAAATTAATAAATTTTGGGGAATGTGGGTGTAATACCAGGGAGACAGCAAGGGTCTTCTCAGAACGTGTTCCGTAAGAACAGACCATCCTAAGGACGCAAGAGATCGGTAAAGTTCTGCCAGATCGAAAAGAAATTGGTGGTGCTCTCAGAATCGCGCGTAGAGTTGAGAATGAAGGAGCTATCTTGGGTGCTTTTGAGGATGACGGTACCAAAAGCATTAGTCAAGTTGTTGACCTACTCTTAGGGGACATGTGAAAAACGTTGTCCACAGACAGCCTATTAACACAGAGAGGAGGAGCTCAGAGTTCGAATTGAAGAAGCATTTACAACAGTTACTCCACAAATGATTATGGAGTCTAAATTGAGCCTGTTAAGAAGGGCACGATTATGTTGACAGATGAATGTGGGACACTTTGAGCATTTGCTTTGATTAAATTAAATTAATTGGAATTAGTTCCATGGGTGTTAAGTGTATCGTTTCATGAATTGCATCAGAATAAAATCGGTTCTTCTTAGAACCATCATTTGTTTACAACACATTTTTCATTTTTTACTACAGTTATTGTCAGATCCAACACTGGTGGCTTAGATCAGGTCCGTGGAGTCGCTATACGCTCCAAGGGTCGCCTAGAAGCGACCGTACTTTGGAAGAGATAGTTGGGGAGGGTCCATCAGTGTCCAAGTAGCCGTGGTGTGGCGCAGAGCACGAAATGCAGTCACGGCACCGATAAAGCGAAATGGACCGTTGACAAACAGCTGACACATGAAAAGAGTTCCTCTTCATAAGTCTGATGATACTTTTCCTTTTTATTCTTTCCGATATTATTCCAGACTTGACCGAGGAGTTTCCCGAGGATTTTACAAGAGAAAAAAATTATATCTTTCTAGGATCACATAGTTTGCCTCTTAAATTCTTTAATGCTGTTTCACGCTCACACAAACTTATTTATTTAATTTACTCACTTGAATAGGTAAATACTTGCTGAGATGCATGATTAAAGAGTGAAATCATCTCCTGAAAATCGAGGCTTTTTTCGTTTTTTCTTGTTACGTTTTATCGCACTCTACAATAGCGTGTAAATGGAGAACTTAAAAAAAAACATAATTTTCATTCAGCAAACATCTCTTGGTGCGTACATCATTTTCTTTGTTTTCATGCAAATGGTGTTTTTTTTTTCTCTTTCAAAATGTGTAAAATAAAAAATAAAACCATTACATAGTTGGAAAAATAAACTTAAAAATTAATTTGCATAAAAACAAACAAAATGCTGTAAGTACCAAAAAAAAAAATATATATATAGAGGGTGTCCCAAAAATGGCGTACAAACGGTGTAGAAGAGATTACCGTAAACGTCAGAAAAATGTTTAAAAAATTCTATTGGATTTATTTGCTGATTTGGAGGTCTTTGAAAGTAGCACTACACAGGTCAATTATTTCCAAAGACATATATGTATGTATGTATTAAATTGTCAAACAGCTACCGCTAATCGTACATATTATTACAAAGTACAAGATCACTCACCACCAGTATCTAATCCTGCATAATAGAGAATTTAGAAGCTTTAGAAATCGAAAAAATTATTTTAAATCCACTACGGTAACATTGCAAGGTAATGATGTACAGTTGCGGCCGTTGAAATCTCAGACAGAAAAGATTTAAACACTCTGTATAAATTCCGAAATTTGATTAGCGTAAACAGAATTTTCATCAAGGATTATAAAGTCAGTGTCAGTATTTGACATATTAGGTCAGAATCGCGCGTAACTTTTGAAATGCCGCAATTATCTAATTTGCAAAAATGTGTTTGACTGAGGGACGGTGTGAGTATAAGAGCCGTTGCGAGAGAAATTAATGTGGATAATGTTTGAGTGACATTTTGAGAAACGTCACTTTCAATACCATTTACAAAGCTAAAAATTTGGCGTTGTCAAAGTGTCTGAGTTTTCAACGCAACTGTACATACATAATAATTTTTTTTTCATGTACGTTTAAACATCCTCGATACGGTAGTAAGTAGTTAATACGCCAATTTTGGGACAGCCTGTATATGAAACCTCTTTTTTATAGTTTCCCATTTCTTGTGGAAACATGAAAGAAAACGAAATTTTTTGTTCGACACTGTCAAAATTTGAGAATTTTCGCCTGTGTGAACGGATTTTGATAAATTTGACAACTTGTCAAAACGAAACGTCAAGCTAATTTTAAAGATTTTTAGCGATTTGGAGCCTTTAAGGGGCTCGTCGAACAAAAAAACGTTGTATTCAACTCGTTCTTGTGTAATTTGGGCTTTTTTGGCACTCGTGGACCTTTAAAACTCTCGTTTCACTCGAGTTTTAAACTGGTCCACTCATGCCAAAAAAAGCCAAAATTACACACGAACTCGTTAAATAAATAACTATTTTGCCACAGATTTTTTTTTCTTTCAGTTTTCTAGGTACGTATAACCCAAAACGAAAAAATCCAGATGTTTAAGGAGTGAGTTCACTCTTCAAACGTGTATCTAAGCTCCTAATTTCTGGTTTATAACTTTATACTCTACTGAACTAAGTGAAAATAGTGGGTGCCCTTAATTTTAACCGCCCCTATGCGAAGCACACCTCATACACTTGCTCGGCGCGGCCTTGGAAATAAGCACGAGTCGCAGACGACTAAATGCATCAGGATCAATACAATCATGAGCGAAAAGTAAGCAAAATGCCAGCGTCAAGTAATTACTTGTGATGTATTTATTTTAAATGTCAAACCTGCAATATTCATGTTTTCATGGTAACAGTAATTAAAAAAGTGTTTTCACTAATGGCACCACGTTAAAAAACCGTACCAAATGTAATCTTTCTATTGGATGTTTATGGCATGCATGCAACTTTCATTAAACATTTATTTTCTCTGTCTTCTTCTTGCATATTGTGTGCTCGTGGAGTGTTTAAACAGAAACTGTGAAAATAGTGAGAAACATTTTTGTGAATGTTATGTTCTTAAGGCGGAACACTATGAGGACGGTTGAAAACATTTGTGACATGTATGACCTAGATGCCGTAACAGATCAGTTAACTAATAGGGGCAAGTCAAAGGGTGTGACAATGTTGATTATTATGTTTCGAAGACACACTAACCAATAGAAAGTCCTCGGACAAGGTACCGTACATCTTAATCAATTATTATCAAGTGCCAATTATCGAAATAGTTTCGCATTGCTTCAGGTAACAAAACAACGCAATCAGAAGCGATTAATAAAATTGAATGAGTGACGTATGATAACGTCGTACAAAAGCACAATCAGTCTAAACCGGAACTGAATTTTAATACTAACTTTTATAGTATGTGGTGAATTCAAAAGAGGTTTATTTATTTAGAGTAGAATAGAATAGCATAATATTTATCATCTTCATGAATACGTGGAGTGCGAGATTTGTCAAAGGTAAATGTGGATACACAAACACAGGAAATACGTACCACATTTTAGAATCGATATTCAGAAAATTCTTGAATGATTTAAAATGTACTTTTCCAAATATGTATGTTTTTTGCTCTGCTAGAAAAAAACACTACACAGCATAGCAGCACCTTGATATTTTCAAGTATCTTTTTGTAAAGTTTAATATTTCAAGAGTTTTGAGAGAGTTTGATAAGCGATCAAGACATTTAGATCAAGTATGACAAAGAAAACAAATCAATAGTGCTACCTCATCTTTTGTTTTATCGAAGCGTTTGTCTTACTTTGATCGTACGCCGAATTATACTTGCTATGCACAGCCGTTTTATTGGTTGCCCATTCACCCCGTTTCGTAATGAAAATGCTTTCTCTTCAATGGTAAAACGCATTTTACCACTTATTCTGGGAAAATTGTTGCTTACGATTACAGTAAACGTCTGTAAACTTTGCCGAAATCGAAAAGTTGTTTTCTAGGTTAACAACAGCACATTGTTGATGTTTCTTTGAAATTTCTACGAAAAATCTGCCTACCAGTGGCGTCGCATTTGGTAATAAAACTGGTACATTACCCATTCTTACGAATCTAAAATGTTGTTCTTGTTTATTTTGTAAATTTTCTCCATTATCTGATAATAATATATTGCGCGTTCAAATGAAATTCTGGGCTGAGTAGGCGTTGGAAAAATTCGAGGAAAAATTAAACCGTTTAGAACAGTGTTAAGTTTGAATTTCCCGCCGTTTGACAGGAATGACATTTGTCTATGTTTAATCGACACATGATTGAAAATGCTTGTTTTCAGCAAAGGGTGCCCTTAGTTATTTGCCAACGCCTTCTCAGACCAGGATTTCATTTAAACGCGCGATATATGTAATAAAATGCACAATTATAATTCCAACGTCTAAAATTCATGAGGCATGATATACTCGTACCTATTATAAGGTAGCGTTTGAGACCACAAATTGTCTACTCTCGTATTTTCATGCATTGAACGCTTATTTGCACAGAAGTCCACTACGACATGACCGATAATTTGCAACGCCTGCTCTGATTTGTTTTCTTTTCATCATTTTGTATGTGTTTTACAGTGTTAAGGATAAACAAGCAAGGACAAAATTTTACATTTTTGAAAAGAGCACTTTCTTTTGATTGTACGTGATGTAGCATATGCATGTCTTATTTTTTATCAAAGCATAAAAGATCATTAAACTAGCCTACAAGTTCCTATGATGATCGGATATGGGCATAGACCTGGGTAGATGTTTTCAATGAAAACCGTCCGAATCGAGAGAACCTTTGTACAAGTCAGCCTTGTCAAAAAATGTGCAAATTTATTAATGAAACTGGAAGTGTTATAAAGAGCGTCCAAAATCTGGACGACCAATGATTGTTACAACCGATGAAAATTTGCTTAATCTTATATGGCTTTAAACCATAAAACATGGATAGGGGCTATGGGATCAGATAAAAAATTACTGAAACGCCAAAAGTATCATCCGTGCGAAATTCAGCCGCTGCAAGAATTAAGCGAAGACGACTTTGACCGCAGAATTGAATTTTGCAAAACGTTGATGCATGGGATAAACCACCAAGTTAATCAACCTTGTGCTCTTTTCTGATGAGTCAACTTTCTGCTTAAATGGACATGTGAACTGCCATAACTGTAGACATTGGTCAGACGGAAATCCACCAAGTTCATACGCAGCGTTCACAAAAAGTAATGTTTGGTGTGGTACTATTTCCCACAATATAATCGCTCCTTCCATTACTTATTGCAATTAATATTTGGAAGTTATCTACAACTTTCGCAACAACAGGTTGTTCCCACGCTTAAACAAACATTTCCAAACTGCGAAAATCGGGCTATTCCAGCTGAAACTAAACGATTTCAACAAGATGGAGCACCATCGCATATTGTCAAGTACGTCAAGATTTAGACGAAACATTTTCTAGAAAATGGATAGAGCGGAGAGCAACGAGTGAATGGTCACCCGATTTGACTCCGCTTATTTTTTTTTTTTTGTGGAGTCATGTGGAAAATCGGGTTTATGTCAACAGACCAACCAACATCAAGGAATTAGAAGAACGCATGAGAATTGTAATTAACTTTCATGACCAATGACCACATTTTCGAAACCGACTGATTTTTTCTTTTGAAGTATAATATTGTACAGTCGCGAGCAATAAATTTTGGTCGTCAAGGTCATTCTTTGACGCAATCAAAAATGCTCCATTGTAAAAGAGTCGTAAATATCATAACCTATCATCATGTTGTATGACATTAATTGTCAGTTTTTTCTCAATTTTTTGACACTTTGTTAACGATCAGGCAGGGAAATTTTTTAAGTTTGTGACAATCTAACCAAATTTTGAAATGACATTGACGACCAAAATTTATTACTCGCGACAGTACATGGTAAATACTGAATACATTTAACCCCTAGTGCTATTTAATTGATCCTCAAATCAATTAGGAGTTCCGACAGACCGTTTTCAAAGTACATATTTATAAAAAATTTAAATCAATTCTCGGTAGTTAATATTGGAGTGAATAATAATGGAAAGCTTTATAAATAGTTAAATTTTATAAATAGACCGTTCTTCAACATGTGCGTCCCATAATAACGAATCACATAATACAAATCGATTATTTGCAGAAAATAATATGTTATTCAACGAGTGGGTAATGATGTCTATTACTCATGACATGAGGATGATTTTGTGTCACGAGCCGAAAGCGCAAAATTCAAGTTTATCAAAAAGCTTTCGAGAGTTCGCAAAAAGTTGCAGAGATGCTATTTCAAAATTTCTTTCCGAGTTTATTCCACGCCAAGTACTTTTACAAACAACTAAACTTTGCAATAAGAATATTCTAATCATTATCGTTAGCACTAGTTACAGATTTCATGCATTCTCTCAGCGCATGTTTATAAATGACACGATCAGATCTATCTTTACTAATGATACAACTTTGTTTGAGAATCGTCATCTCACTTTTTTGTGTGCGAAGGTCGATTGTGTACCAATTAATTAGAGATCTACTGGCTTAGTACTTCACTTCTTACGTACGTTCTACAGAAAGTGTTTCGTCAAGCAAACATTTGTAAGCATCACTTAGAGCTACTGAACTGCAACGAACTGGTTACATTTCAACTCTAGGTACATTTAGCAGCTATAGACAACAAAAGCAACAGTTTGAGCAGGAACCTTTTGCATTCGTAAATGGAAAAATTTTCAGTTAACTTGTTCTGTGCTGGCGCATCCACCAAATTCGCCAGACCTAATGCCAACCACTTTTTCAAATGAATTCGGTAGAAATCATTTAACAAATGTCTCATTTTAAAAATAACTATTTCTTGAACTGAAATTATAAAACCAAGCTTCATCAGTAAAAAAATGTGTTTAGGGTTGTACGATCGTTATGCAGCGTGTTTAAAAACCATTCAAAAAACTAAAACCTCGTGACGAATCGTCAGGTAACAGCTTCGGAAGAGAATCCATGCAGTAAGGATATGAATATTAAAAATTATAAATAAATTAATTCATATTGTCTGGCACGTTTCCTAGGAAAGATTCAGTTGTTGAAATAAATGCCAGAGGAAAGTTTTTGGTTCATTGTCCACAATTTCCTCAACTTTCGCTACCTTTTTGTTTGTTATGTTTCCAGTCTGCAGAAACAATTTCATACTTAGTACGATCTATACATTCCTTAAGTTGTTTATAACCAACGAAAACTTGTGGAAACTGAAGAGCTGAAGTTTTTGCAAACATTGTTGCACCCAATAGGATCATCGTTGACCTTAGAACCGTCATAAACACTTTTTGCTCAGTTGAGTAAGTTATTTTAGTTTTGAAAAAAAACTGTTTTTATGAAAAATACAACACAGGATGAAAAATAATGGCACTGACGTTAAACTAGATGCTCGTAAGTTACGATGTACGTGCAAAACCAAAATTTAGACACTTATTACTTTCGTTTTCTTTTACAATTTTTTTTTTGCATTTTAATTATAAAATGTTCTCTTTTGTCACCTGGGTATTAAATGACTCTCGCAAATAAAGGTCAAAAGCGAATTAAAGCTGTGCAGAACGTAATTAAAACAGTGGCAAAAATGAACATTACTAATGGATCATTCGTGTCACTAATAAAATAAAATCCGCTAAAAGGCGAGCATTAACGACGAAGCAGTGTAATGCCGGGGCCGTAACAATCCTCCCCAAAGTGCTCCAGATCTGCCCCCAAACATTAATAATCCAGTTCGGGCGGACGTGTTATTTTGTAAGAATCCGAAGAATTTATATTACACGATGCGGACGCCGTCTTCGCAAATTTTTTGCATGAAATTATGGGTCGTCAGCATCGCGATGACGTCGACAACTCTTTCACCAGTCGATCAGAAAAACCCCGATCGAAGGCGATATCAGCGGTATCTGCATCAAGTTATCGTCCTGGAAGTGACATCGATGGGCTCCACTCAGCTTCAGAACATTCGATGATGCTGCCGCTGACGCATCCAACACGACAAACATTTTCGATAATTGTAAAGTAAACATTCCACGACGAAGAAAAAAGGGACGCCGTGACGCACTTCCGCATCCTCTGCGATCAAGTGGAAATGGAAATCGCGTCCGGAGAGCTCTACGCGCTTCTGCAGATGTGTTTTTAATCAGCAAGAAAGCGTTCTAGTGGGTGACTCCTTCGAAAGCGCAAACATTTCGATTTGAAGCCTCTTTTGGCTTTCTCGTGCCGCACTTGATCGCACCCTCGGCCGGTCCTTCACGTTCTGAAAGTTGTGCCAGAGTTGACCGAGTCATTAATTAAATATGAGGGCGCACCGGATGGATCAATGGAGGTGTCTCGAGAGCACCCCGAAGATAATTATGCAAACGCTCCGTCGAATCAAAACGAAATTAGACGTGTAAGGAATTTGTAACGCTCCGAATTCCCACTGATGGCAGTTAATTGCACTTTAATTTATTTACGCACAAAGTGAGTTTATTCCAACTTATCAAAAGGTCGGTAGGTTCATTATTATTTAGTTACGTCGCCTTGTTGTTATAGAATGTGGACAGTGATGACGCTGTCCCCCCAATTAGTGGAGATTATTATTCACATAAATAGGCGCACAAGAAAAACAAGTTTTTGTAAAAATAGCTGAAGAGATGGGACTGATAGAAAAAGACTGGAAAAATTGTCGGTGTATTGATCAGAGTCGGGACCATAAATAAGTCTAATAAAGTAAAAGTAAAAATTATAAATTCAATGGTCTGATTGACCTGGTTAAATAATATGCACCAGCAACATAATAATAAAGATATGTTTTTATGCGGCCAGTCATTACCATAAATTACACTTTGAGAATGTTAGTCGAACGCTCGCTCATTCTGTCGCCTTGCGGAAAGCGAAGGGATAGTCGACGGGTCCGTTGTGCGCGGCGCCGAACACCGAGGCGTAGGGCCCCGTCAGTAACGAGCCGCCCTTCTGGTGGAGCTTCTCCCACAGGTTCTGCGGGCTGAGGAACTGCACGCCCCCGAAATTGGGATGCTTGGTGAGCGCCACCAAGTTGGTGACCGAGTCGGTGATGGGCTTGAACCACTCCGGCCCCAGAAACTTCTTGGGGACGATTCGGTCCTCCTCGCCGGACACCTAGACCTGATCTGTGAAACTGCGACAACCACTTACTCAGTACTCACCGCTGCGCTCGCCAACAAAACCACCACGATTTTCAGCATAACTGATTCGACTGAGCCCACTCGGGGAGGATTCGCTTTTATACCGAAATTCGGTACCCCTATGGACTTTTGGCATAGATTAGGGCGTAATAAGGCGACGATAGTGGTAGGTTATGTAACGGTCCCGGGAAATATCGGGAGAAAGCGACAAATTTTGGTTGTCGCGACTTTCACGCAAATTAACTCGATTTGTGGCAAGATAATTTATATTTTTTATACAATTTTACATAATGTGAAAAAGAATGTACAAAAACTCATGTTCTCGAGGAGGAAGCGCTGGATATCTGCTTGTGCTTAATTACAAGACGAACGGCAGTGGAGGAATGTATCTTAGGGCAGCGTTCAAGTAGCTGCTGCTCTCTTCGAGGTCTTTCAGGAGATCGTTGATTCTTTTGATGATCTGGGGATTTTTCGTGTCTCTGCGTTGCACGATTTTCGACAACACCGATCTCAACTGATCTGAAGAGGTCCCGGTGGAGATCTCGGCCAGTTGAATCAACACATTCTGTGCGTAACCCTGCGGTATAAAGCGAGTGAGTAGGCAACCAGTTATACACCCGCGTCACGCGGCCAAATGTATCAGAGTCTCTAGAGGACCGTGGAGACAGAAAAACCTGACAGATCGATTAGACACTTGTGTCGTCGATTTCAACAGAATGTGACAGCTGTCATTCGTCAGAATTTGTTAAAATGGCACCCCGAGCCCAATTATACACCCGCGTATGTAGAGCTGCCCGCCGCCTTTTGTATCGATAAAAACACAGTCCTGGAGGACCATTGAGACAGAAAACCCTCGAGATAAAACCTGACAGATCGATTAGACACTTGTCTCGCCGATAACGCAACACACTTCGTCGATTTTGACAAATTGTGACAGCTGTCATTCGCCCCGAGAAGTGTCAGAATTTGCCGGGATCTGTCAAAATGGCACCCCGAGCGGTACCAGTTGGACAATAGCGTTGCAATTTGTGGAATGTTAACGATCCTCAATTTGTAAAACCTGTTCCGCTAGACCTGTCTGCCTAACAAATTACCGCGACTCATCCGAGCCGATGATTTACGACGCACGACTACTCACATTGTACTTGTTGAGCCCCAGCTTCTTGGACTCTTTGTTGAGGAGGTCGTAGAGGGACAACAACGCGACGTAGGCTCTAGTGGGGGGCTTCTTCTTCTGCCTCAGCAACAGATACCTGAAATCTGAATCGTCGTAGACCTGGGAGAATTGCTGGACTTGTCCGTCGCGGTCCTCCGGTTCTGCCACTTCTTCGACCCGGTTGACCAACCGCACGAGATCGCTCAAGTCTTTCCCCAAGACCAAGTCGATGTTTTGGGGCACGTCGTCGTCCAGACTCCTCCCTTCCTCCTCCACGGGGTACTTGTACCTGTCGAAGTAGTTGTACCCGCTCGGGTACTTCAACCTCTCCACGTACTCCTCGTAGGACAACCCTTTGGCGAAGTAGACTTCGGGCCCGGGGGGCGACTCCGGCGCGTAAATCCCCGGCTTGTGCGGTCTCGTGGGTCTCATCGTCGTCGTGGTGGTGGTACCGGTGGGTGGCTTCAAGTCGTACTTCATCAGTTCCGTGATGTGCGCGATGATCTGCATGCTAGCGGGAATGAACGAGTCGAGCAGGATCGGTTTGGTCTCGACCATGGGGGGCCCCCTTAGTTGCCCTGAACATACCTGGGGGGCGAATTAACGTGGTACTAGCGCCTGACGAGTACGTACCTGACACAAAATCGACACCAACAAACCAATGTGATACATTTTAGTGTGCAGACACTCAGAAGCATACTGTCTTGTTTAACATTCATCGACCAACGCGGTCTTAATTGTGTTTTATACAGGACAACTAGAAATAACTGTACCGTGTCTGGTACTCGCTATATAGGGCGTGTTCGACCCAAATCTCGACTTCTCCGCGACCGACTCTGCACTCCAAGTGCGAACCGAGACGGAAAACGAACCAGCTGACGTGCAGTACCATCCACCACGACGGTACCGACTTTTCGAGGCACGCTGTATAACACCAAACGCTAAATTATGATCAGGACGAGTTTTCGAAGTTGTATTTTTGTTCGGGCGAGTTGTTTGGACGGGAATTTGAGCTCTAAACTGTTTACATTTACAGACAGATGGAATTCGATTAACCTTGAGGTGTTAACGAACTTTTTAGTATTTGCCGGTTTTTTTTTCACATATTTTTCAGACGACTTGTTTGTGTGGGTGATGCAGTGCTGTGATTTACGCGATCGGTGCCAGAGAACGCAACAAACATTTGACGGTTGGGCCAAGTACCCACCTACTTACCTACTAACAGTACTGACTGGTCAGGTGGTACCGCCCCAGACTCGCAATCATTTCTAATCATTTGTGGAATGCCGAGATGGAATGGGCGAAGGAATGAAACTCTGCGTCTTCACATCTCTTTTCTATTTCTACCGGTACTACTTACAACTAGTAAAATCGCGAAAATCTTCACACATAACCGTATTCAGTCTTTTGGGGCCAAATAAATACAAACAACTTTTTGGAATTTTGTTTGGTCTGATGGGTGGTACCAAAACTGTGTTTCATTGGTACCAAATGAAATTAAACGCATCTGAAGGTATTAAGGCGTCGTGGTCGTCGTTCCCCCGTTGTAATTCAGCTGCGCAGCAGCCCCATAAGCCAGACCCACCAAAGTACCGACCAGCTCCATGAAGAACACTCCGATATCACTAGGATTGAAAGTACCCCGACCAGCACTTGCTTCTTGTTTGGCACTTTTCTGCACCGGTTTGTCGTAGAAATAACCCGAACCCTCCACAAGATCCTGTTTGCCGAAATCCTGCTCAAACTCTTTGTCGAACTCGTCTTGTTCCTTCTGGAACTCGTCGTCGCTGGGCGATGGCGTGTTGGTCAACATCATAACAAAGCGAATCTTCTGTACGATCTTGTTGATCTTTCTTTGGAGCAAGCTGGGTGGCATCTCATCCTTCATCTCTTCTCCGTTCTGGACGGCATCTATGGAGTCTTTGAAGAAGTCGTCGTCATCCAACGAGTCTTGCAGTTTGAGGGGTTTGTCCCCGCGAAGATCTGCGACATTGAGGACCGGTCCCGAGCCTGCAGACGCTGAAGATATCAGACTGGTGAGGGCTTGAGGGGCGCTGTACAAGAACGGCGACGAGAGAGTCTGCTGCACGAACTGGAAGAAGTTTTGGAGTGCGGTGTTGAAAAGTGTCGTCTGAGACTCACCAAGAAGACCAACAGCACTTTCGACATGGTGTTCGACTGTGTTTAGCTTTGGGAAAAATCTGAAAGTGGAGGCGTCTAACGCATTTGAAGTACCTTCCCCTACCATAAATGGTTGCACAATCGTCACAAAATGGGCTTTGTGTGTGCCATGATGAAAACTAACCTTCGATTTTAATCGCAAGCTCTTCCACACCGCGACCCATATGTTTGGCAATAAATTTGAATAATCTTGGCGGTGCACATTGTGCGTTTTATGGGTTGGCCGATTTAATCAAAATGTTTCTTAATCGGCAAACGAAAAAAAAATCTGGTGAGTCGACGTGATTTTCTTTGTATGCAGAGAGCGAACGCCCATAGATTACTCCTCCGGAATTTTAATACGGAAAATTGCATAAGTCAGATCGATTCGCTTTTGTTGGATGTGTGGTGACCCCGGACTCGAGGCTGACAATCGGGGTCGCTGATAATAGAACAGTGTTGATACCAGGAGCAAAGAAAAAAATTCACGATGTTTGCAACAACTGAGAGAGATACAAATTGCAACGGTAAAGTGGAGACAAATTTAGTTCCTCTAGGACAGAAAGTATCAATCTTTGTAAGAATGCTAATGTTTGTAAATGGTATATTATGATAAGAAGCATTTCGTAGCACGGACGGGTTTAGGGCACGACGAGCTTGCGAAGGAGTAAGTACTACAAAATGCCTTATAAACGAGATTTCATACACTATGTTTTCTACTTTGCACATTTTACGCCATTTTTAAGTGAAAATTAACGATTTTCAAATTTGAGGAATTTTGTTGTGGTTGGCAACAAATGTCATATTGTTCGGAATATTCAAATTTCAATTGTTATTAACAAATTAGAAATGAGCGAAGACAATTTTGAATGTACCCCGTGAGAAATACGACATTGAAGTTTTGAATCAGTACCTCGAGGACCAAATAGACTGTCAAGTCTGAACATTACCATTTAGGTTAAAAAATGAATGATCTAAATACATACTCGTATCTAAAAAGTTTTTTAGTATTGTGCAGGATGTTTTTTTTTTTGCCTTTAGGATCGCCCAAAGTGGAGCTGGTTTGGTTACAAAATCATTGGTTGAACTTTGCTATCAGAAAAATTTATACCTACAGGGTTATGGTAAAATAACGCACAAAATTCATAAAACGCACAGTATTAATTTTTGAAAAAAAAAATGCAAAAATAGTTTTTAAAAAAATTCTGCGTCTTTTAACGTATACATACTCGTATAAAGTTATGACGTCATTAATATTTTTTCCAAATGGGAAGCTACGATTCCGATTAGATTATTTGATAGAGGTTATTACTTTTGTGGATTATAAAAGATCTAGTTTAAGTAGGGATTACATGAAAAATATAAGCAAATTAATAAAGAACGAAATATTTAAGCTTGATTTTAATACCAACTAATAAATAAATTAAACAATAGGTACTTTTTTGTTCGACACTGTCAGAGTTTGAGAATTTTCTCCTGTGTGAACGGATTTTGATAAATTTGACAACTTGTCAAAACGAAACATCAAGCTAATTTTAAAGATTTTCAGCGATTTGGAGCCTTTGGGGGGCTCGTCGAACAAAAAAACGTTGTTCGTCGTTTTTGTGTAATTTGGGCTTTTCTAAGCACTCGGGGACCTTTAAAACTCTCGTTTCACTCGAGTTTTAAACTGGCCCACTCATGCCAAAAAAAAGCCCAAATTACACACGAACTCGTTAAATAAACTACTATTAAAGCAAGAATTTACTCTAAAAACTGTTCGACGTGTTTTTGCATTTTTTTCAAAACTTAATACTGGACGTTTTCTGAATTTTGTGCGTTATTTTATCATAACCCTGTATACTCTCTCCCATATCTGTGTTATTTATTGTCCGATTTCAGTTGATAAAAAACCAATATAAATTGTTCTACAACTGTTATAAAGAGGCCCTAATTTTGACTTTTTTCAACATTAACTTCAAAGTCAAATGACAATCAACCTTTTTTTCATATGGCTACTCTGTCCTTTGGTCTTTTTAAACCTAGTGTTGTAGAGATTTTTTTTCCGGAGTCCAATGATGTTTACTAAGTTCACTTTGGTTCAGTATGAAAGATAAATAAAATATTTATCAACAGTAATATCCCAAATGAAAATAACCGATTAAATTTTGACGTTTTGTCAAAATATTTTGCTTAGAAATATGTCGAGTAAATTTTCCACGTAACAAAATCCCGAGTGCGTAGCACGAGGGATTTTGGGTGGAAAATTTACGAGTAATATTTCTTTAAGTAAAACGTTGCGACAAAAAACGTCAAAATTTAATCAGGTTATTTTCATGCACGCGGGGTATTCGGAATGATTATTTCCTGAATTATTATGAACAAATAGATTTTATAACGAATTATTTGCAACATCTTTGACAATGATTGCAAAAAATTCAGAAGCGAGTAAATTTTGACACATAGATATTTACCCGGCTAAATTTTGACGTTTCAAATTTAACCGATATAAAAGCCAGAAAAACCATAGCAACTACGGCTTTTTATATGTATGAAGGAAACAATCAATATTATTAAATTTCTTATCAAATTTCCAAGTGTGGGAAACGATCAGAACAAAGCTAGAGAATGTATCTAAAAATGTTGCCCAAGTTAACCACTACCTTGTTGAATGAATGTTCTGATTACAGTTTATCTTATCAATTAACAAAAAATTACGAAAATGGTGTTGACCAATTAACACAAAGCACTCATGATAGAGTCATGATCAAACCGGTGAATAGAATTGTCATGTTGAACCTTGCTTGCAAGAATTTAGAGGAAGCTTTCTAATTATACCGATCCTGCAAATTATTCAGTAACTCTGAACACACTCATGATGTCAAAAATTTAAGATATCGATTGAAGTAAAGAGTAAAGAGAAAGACCACAGAAATCTTACTTTATTAGACTTTTTATATTCGAACATGTAAAAACGTCTTTAAAACTACAGTGCAGACACTTGGGATGAGTTGCAAACAAAAGTTGTTACTTATGAATGCAATTAGATAAGCGACAATTCTTTTCGATAATGTGAAGAAACGAGTACCTTTGCGGTTGTAGCAACAATTCCTTTAACCCTTGAATTGACATTTTGCATTTTCGCGTTTGAAACAAACATTCATTTTCTTTACACAATGTTTTTAACTTCACACTTTACGAGACTCAAATTACATAGTTTGAAATTCACATGTATGCAACCAACCTTGCTAATAAGCTGCGAATTACTGCCGGTTCTCTAGATAAAGCAACATTGTGAGTAAGTGCTTTGCAAAAAGCATTTGGAAAGCATCGTCCAAATTCTTGCCAGCAAAGTTCGCCATGATAATTCAATTCAAACAAACCTGGATACGGTTGACGATAATGTCCAGGTTTGCTTTGCAAATGTATTGTGGGTTGCCTTTTCCGCCGGGCTCATTATCACTCGTGAAATACCCTCTATGTGTAAACTTCTTGACAAATTAAATAATGTCAAATTTTTGACGAGGGAAATGTGACATCTGTCATAAAAAATCGAAAAATCTACCTATGTACCAAAATCCATTCTACACCCTGTATACAGTGCCCAGTGTAAATAAAAGGAATAAAATGCTGCTGATTTTTAGCAATAATCTTTGGAGAGATCAATTTGTATTTCTAAATCTAAATCATCACGTTTTACCATAGATTATTCTTTTGTGATCCACCCAGTGGCGGCGCAAAGAGGAACGAGACATGAAAACTCTTTTTGCCGAAGTATTTGAAGAATTACTCAATAATGAAATTATGAAAACATTTTTACAATTTACGCAATGTTACAGGAGTTTTAGAAATAATCCATCAACAAATCAAACGCTAAACACTGTCGATAGAATTATTTAATCTGCTGTCAAATCGAGAGATCAACAATCGGAATTAATCGACGAATTTAAAATAGCGATAGCGAATACCTGTTATTCACTCAGAATAATATAAATGACCACAAATTGTCAAAACGTACGTAATTATAGAACCGGACACTGTCATTACTGATTAGTGTAATTTGCAGAAGCTGAATTTCCAATAAATAAATTCCAAAATTCTAACAATGTGATTTCTTGCTGAAGACACCACTTGCTCCATCCAGTTTTAGAACTTCGGGTCGTCTCTTATCTTAATCTTACTCTTAAATACTTGTTTGTTTCCTTACTAGAAATACTTAAATCATTATTTTCATTAATGTCTTTTAGTGGACTCGGCTTCCAGACAACAAAAACATTCCAAGAAACACCATTTAGGTAGGTATTTCTTTCAGAACATGATTGTGGTCGTGACAGTCAGTAACAGGTGGTTTTGATTTGATTAAAAATATTGAAACTTTTACAAATCAATCGAATCGTGCTGGCGCCGCTGATAGTAAAATACCTAGTACCGAATTGATTGTATGTACGTACTATCGGCCAAACTTGGAAGGAGACGTTCCCTTTATTTCGCAAAAAAATCTTACAAAAAAACAATGAAAGCGTTATTTATTAGTCAATCATAAAAATGTGTTTCTCACACTCCTGGAAAATTACTGCATTAGTATAATAGTTATTTATGGTATAAGTGGGTTATTTAAGATATTACCCACGAGAGGTATTTGTAACCTACGAGGGCTTGCCCGAGTAGGTTATTACCTCGAGTGGGTAGTACTTAATAACCCACGTATGCCATACAACGTTTTATCCAATATTCCAAAATTTTTAGATAATGACATTATTGATGAAATTCTGCTCCCGATGGGTTATGAACGTTAATAACCCACGGTGCTAATGGCAACGTGGGTTATGTATGTTATAACCCACGGTGCAAATGGCAACGTGGGTTAAAACAACAGACTAGTTATAGCCCAGTTTACTCAATTAAAACTAACTAGTAAAACACGATATTACTATTGAATGTTGGATAAATACATAAATCGATGAATAAACATTACGCCACTTTAATGAATAATCATTACTAAAAGTAGTCGTCATTGAGACACAAATCTAGATGGCACTTCACATTCCAGAAAGAAACAGGTGAATGCATGACAATTCGGTATTGTTCAGTTCCGGAAATACCATCCTGTACCCAGAATTTTCCGGAGAATCTTATTGTTCCTTGGGTTATTTATTAATAGGACGTAGGTAGTTTGTCACGTACGCCCCTGACATTCGTCATTGTGTCGTCACACATATTCTCGGGAATGATTGACGCCCCCGATGTCACAATACAAATCGCCCGCTTGTCAAATTCAAATCAAAATTTTTTTAATCCAGAGAAAAAATACAAAAATAGGAAGAAATTTGAGTCTTTCCTTGAAAATGCGACAGAAAGGTACTTGGAAGGATTTTAGGTACAGAAATACGCAAAAGTGACACCATAAAAGTGAAAATTCTTAATGATCGTTATGGCAGATAAGCGTAGAGGGCTCAAAGTAACATGATAACAAGAAGGTTGGCCAACCTTTCCCTGATTCTCAAAAACAAAAAAAGCCTTTAAATTCCCTAAATTTTGAAACGAATTATAAAAATAAGTTAATTAATAGTTTAGTTTAATCCAACATGATTAAAATTCAGTCTAAAAAATTCTTAGTGTCATGTATTGATAGATAAAAAAATAAAAACATTATAGCAATGTGACAAACGCGCACTTGCACAAAACTGAGGGCGATTTGTATGCGCGTTCGTGACGCTCGTTGGTGGTGGTATTCCCGTAAGCTTCGCGTCCTTGCTATTTATTTCCGAACAAGATGGCAGCCTGAACATATGTATTAGTAAAAAGTGCGAGTAATAGTGTGTACAATGGCGAATCTTAAAAAAAGTGTTGAATCCGTGCAAGAAAGTGAATATTCCTTGAGTTCTTTGTCCTTTGTCGATTTTAAATATTGGAAAACACCGAAAAAACACGGACATTTCGGCGGGACGATTGCTCCAAATCGCATCATAAACTTGCATCCGTTTGAGAACTGTTGGAGAAACAGAAATCACTGTCCAGAAGCCACTGCCGCTTCATGCTGAACCTAAAAATGTGGGGTTTTTTGCCGGCGACAACTTCGCCTTACCCGAAACAGGGCCCGTTGCTCAAAGGGGGCTGCAAAGCTTCGTTCCACATGATGGGGGCGCATTTCCTGCCACAACTCCCGGGCAAACAATTTCCCGATTTCATCAACAGGAAGAACGTCGGCGCGCCTCCCAGAATAATCACCAGCGCGCCAGAAAAAATGGAAACTGAAGAACACTCAAGTCCGGAGAATCGAGAAGCCCCGAAAACGACTCCGATTGTCAATAACAAAGCGTGCAATAAAAAGAAGAGAAAAAAAAGCCGGCGCAGACGGAGGAAAAACAAGACTTGTACCCCGCAAATGGGGACAACGACGACGTCCCTGCCGAGGATGCCGTCGCGACGACAAACGCTGTCCTGCTCGTCGACGGAAAGCGACGATTTTGTGATATTTTTTCAGGACGATAGCGAATCTACGTCGGACTCGATCGAAACGGAACAGACCGAATGTTACAGTTCGATCGATTCAATCGTCCCCCACAAGAAGGTAATTGTCCACACAATTTGGGCTCAAAGTGTGCTGATTGAGAAGCTTCACCTGTGACCGAAATGTCATTTGAGACCGCAGCGACATCTGTCACAATTGACGTTTCTCACTCAGCACACTTTGATCCCAAGTTGTGTTGATCATGTGCCGCCAGTATGAAAGTCCACCCAACAATAACCTTGAATGATATTGGCGCTTTCAATGACTGGTAGATAAGGACAACATGTGTTGATAACGCAAGTTCCTTTGTTCTTATCGATATGCATCGAGAATTTTTTTATGTTCGTTACAGGTGCGATTCGCCGATGACGACAAACTGTGCGAGGTTCATCAGATGGTGATGTGGTCTTATGCATATCAGTCCGCACGAAAAGGACCGTGGGAGGAGTACGCGAGGGACAGGGCTAGGTTTAAGAGGCGGGTTGTAAATATCGAAACGATTATAGGTCACGTGTTCACTGGCGAACACAGATCAAGGATCTACGAGCAGCGGTTTGCGACAGATGACGATAAATGATTCCATGACATCTTTTTTCTTTCAAAACAACAACACCCGAGTTACCACTTCTTTTAGAATCTTTACATAACATCGTTTTTATTGAACCAGCGCGACTGTGATAATCCGACTGATCATTTTTTATAGTGGGTGGCGTCCAAAGGCAATAATTCTCTTTGCGAAAAGAATTATCTGATTTGGATGCCACTAACTATAAACTTAGTACAATTATTATAAATATTTTATACGTGTGTAGGTAATTGTAAATTTTTTATTATAAGAATTGTAAAAAATAATCTGTAGATGTAAGACGTAATATTTTTTTACGTGAGATCAATGGACAATTAATGGGAAATTTCATTGTTTATTTATCTAATGTAAAATGTTGAATTTGGCGTAGAATAGGTGGTTTGGGTTATATTCACCTAGACAAAGGAAATAAGTTACCTATTTAAGCTTCCTTTGGTGTGCTATTCACATAATCAAAAGTTAAATGTACATCTAGATAATAAAGTGACACAGAATTACCCCATTGTATTTTTCTATCGTTCACACATGAAAGAAGTGACTCAGCAAGTTATTGAGTCATTTCTTCAGAAAAACGGAAATAGTGACTCAGTTTTAGGAGCAAATTGTTGATTAATTTGTGGCGGCGACGAGTGGGTGGAAATGTGTACGTTGATAAAAAACTCATTGTTTCCTCCCATTTGGATTATTAAAAAAACTTGAGGCTAGAGATTTTCTGCAAATTAAGACACTCAACTTCATTGTATCGTTAGTAGCACCAAATTAAGACAAAATGGTGGTGCGTAATATGTTGAAACAAAACATACAAGTTTTTTCTACTTTGCGTTTATAAGAAAGCTATTACAGCACTTAAAAAACAGTGCGTTAATAGCTTATTTTGAGTGCTGTAATAGACCAGTACAATTTACATTTTCGAGGTTGGTAACTTTTCAATGCCAAACGCCAAATCACGCTATGAATGTTTTATTTTGCCCTACGGGCTTTCGGATTCATGATTACATTTTTCTTTAAACATAAAATAGCAATTCCAAAAAAAATTAAAAGAACATGTTTATTCCTATCTCCCACCATTTTTCTTCTCTGTTTTTTCCCTCCCCTTCGCTTCTACAAAGCTATTTCTGTTGATCTTGGTCCTCGTCCATTCTCTTAACGCCTTTACTGCTTTCTTCTTCAGTTGTTCAGATTCTTTTTCCCAGCACTCATTTTTCTTTCCGGTTTCTTTTGCTCCCTTGACTATTAAGTATTTCCTTTTTTGTCGTTGCTTTATCAATTACCTCTTTCAGTTCTACCGCCATCTTCTCTACTTCTTGCTCTTCGAATCTGGCTTTGTCTAGTCTCCTATCCTCTTCTAGTTCTTGGTTATCCCATATTTTTACTGCCACCTTCTTCTGCTCCTCTTTTGCTCTTCCTTTTCTCCTGCTGAAGTCTCCCCCTCCCTTCATGAGCATACATTCTTCTCTGTTTTCTTTTATTGTATCTTCGACATCTCTTCTTGTTGTATTCATCTCTTGTAATAACCCAGATATCGCGAGTCTTCCGCCAAAATTCAAACATTTAAATTAATGAACGAAACCCGCGAAATTGAACAAATTGGCCATGCCGTGATCGTCATCGAAGCGGTAAAACCCCTACATTGTGTGTTTTGTACAAAATGGCGGCAAGTTAGCTTGGGATGCAAATGGCGGACAAACTTCGAAATAAAAATGCATAAATCGGTGGGAGGACGTCTGTATTTATTTTATGCATACATGAATAAATACATTCTCGTTTTCATTTACAGTGTTATTTGATCTGGGACAAGATCACTTAATAAATTGAACAATTTAGCGGTGCGACTTTACATGACACAAATAAAAAATACATAACAACACAATAAATTTGTCTACCGACCTTTTGAGGACGGTAGAAAAAAACACAGTTCCTTTTTTTGTTGGAACGAAAATATACAACAAATAAAATAACAACGGTAGCTCAGAACATAAACCCGTTCCGTAATACAAGAACAAACCGGCACCGTGAAACAAATGATATATCTAGAATAGACACTGTAAATGGGATGAGTAAAACCCCCAAAAATCATCCACCAACGATGGCGCACCATAATCTTTTCAGTTGCCAAAGTTATACAACATGTTACATAAAATTGCGCAACAAGACCCTAGATTACTGAATATAACGCTCCTCTAACCCTCAGCTCCTTCCCATAACAAGCGGTTTCCGATCACGGAGTTAAACTGGCTTTCGCCCCCCTGTCTCCTAGTTCCTACCCAAGCGTCGTGGTCGTCCAAGTCCCTGCGACACCTAACTCGTAATGGGTGCAGTGTCCTCCGAATCGCCACTGCAAAGACTACATATGATGAAACAGAAGCCGTCCACCGAGGGCGGTCGAGAAGCTCTACGGCCAGGATCACACGTCATGAGAGAGCCCCGCGAAGACTACGTCGGCAATCTCACGTCCTGCTCCTTTGGCAGACTCTCGTTTTTCATTGCAACGTGGTATCCTGCCCCCGCGTCGACAACCTAACTGCGGCCAAACACGTGCACACGTTTTTCCTTATGGCAAATGGATGGCCGTTCCCTAAATGGACTCCCGTTTCCCCAATTTAAATGATAACTTTATTGCAGCGTTTGTTTCCAAGCGTCTTTACTCCAAACATTTCCCTACACTTACAATCCCTACTTCTACCGAGCCTGTCGGAATATCAAAGTGAAATAACATAGGTGCTAGACACTACTTGTTGTCGGTAGGATCATACTACCTGAATTCCAACGCGCAGACTGTCGGCGACACACAAGGTTCCCCACCTGTTAGCGACCAACACGTGTCTCCTCCGCGATTGGTGAATGTTTAAGCAGCACGGCTCTGATTACATTGTGACAATACACAAGAAAATGAACGACTCGAGATTCGGAACAGCGAAATAGTATATTGTATATCAAGAGTTGAAAATGAAAGATTTCACACGAGTTTGCAGAATTGAGCCACAATCCGTAGGCGCGTGGCTTAAGCAAACCAGTGTGAAATCGAATTTTCAACACGTGGTATATACGATATTTTTCCGACGACCACAAAAAAAAAACGCTGATATTCGGCATCCCTTCAAACTTCAAATATTATTCGACAGAGCTCCGGACAAAATAATTATGCCGTTGCGCGGAGATAGACATCGTTAATCATTGGCCCGTGTACAATATAAAAACACACAGCTGTCGGCCAATCAGATTTCTCAAATTTTTCATTGTACACGGTTAGGCTGTTCGTTCGTGTTCGTGTTGAAATCGTTTGCAATTTTAAATTTTCACTAAGGAAAAACCGTGTGAAATGTGCCATATTGCATAGTGGTCGTCGAAAAACTACATTTTCAACTAAAACAATGAAAGCGACCGGTTCACCAAACACCACCGCTCACTTCGAGAGCTGAGACGCTGAGAGTAGAGTGCCCCTGCTTCCGGTACCAACATTACGCAATAAAAGAACTAACTAGTTCCTTCTGTGTTTGTTTTGGCGGCGGCAATTTGAATTCGAATTGGAATATTACACTTTGCTGTATATTGTCATTATTTTCCATCACTTATTGCCTATTTTCTTTCCATACATCCTTCTTCTTCCCCATTTTCTTGTCGCTTTTCTTTAAAGCCCTGTTCTTTTTGTTTCTTAAACCCGCTACGTTCCAATATAATTATACTGTGATAATACCCTCACTGTTGCCGTTTTCGTTATCTTTTTTGCTTGTGCCCTCCTCTTCATATCCTCTCTATTGCTTTCCCCTTTTGTGCTTCTTTTCCGGCTGCCATTTTCTTTGTCCATCTGCCTCTTCTTTGTCCTTTTTCTGTTCGCGTTGTCTCCATTTTCTCCAGCCCATCTTCCTCCCCCTACTGAAAAACCTCTAATCTCCCCCTTTCTTCATTCCATCTCCACTGAACCCCGTCTATTGTTATTTTCCTATATCCCACTTACACTTGTTTCCCTTTTCTTTTTTCGCGATCGTTCTTAGTTTTTTCTGTATCTCTCGTTTTTGTTTTGTAAGGTCGTTATCTATGAATATCTTCTCTGTTTCCTTCTTTCCTCTCAGTTTTTCCTTTTTGTTTCATTACTTTTTCTTTCCCACTCTACTTCCATTTCCACTAGTACTTGATCCTTTATGATTTCTTTTATAAACTTTTCTTTTCACATCTCCATTCAGTTATCACTGTTATTTTTTCTTCTTCTCCTTTCTTCATTTTGCATTTTCCTTTCCGGCCGTGCTA
Source organism: Tenebrio molitor (assembly GCF_963966145.1). Classification (NCBI taxonomy): domain Eukaryota; kingdom Metazoa; phylum Arthropoda; class Insecta; order Coleoptera; family Tenebrionidae; genus Tenebrio; species Tenebrio molitor. The sequence continues at coordinate 3,679,829 of NC_091049.1, forward strand.
CTCCCTCAGACGTGCTGTTTTCTCTTCCTCTCATTTCTTTTCTTTATTATTAAATTCTTCTCTTGCAACCGTTTGCACCATCGTAGTTTAAAATTAAGAAGAGCTTAAAACCTTAGTTACAATTATTAAAATCGTAGCAACAATTGTTTTTAAGCCTGGTTTAAAAATAAGGAACGTCGGTGCAAACGGCCATTAGTCGTTCGATTTCTCTCTTCACTTTTTGGTTCTCTTTGCGCATCTCTTTTATTTCCTGATTTATTTCCTCCAGCTTTTCTAGTATCTTTTCCATTTCCAAATCACGCTAAACAAACGATATAGTGATAACTTCAAATTGAACTTTCAAATGTTCCACTGTAAGATTTGTGTTACCAACCACCATAAAATTCCCTAAATTTTAAAACTGCGATATTTCATTTAAAAAGGGGCAAAATCAAGGAGGTTACTTTAACCTCCTTGAGCAAAATAGAAAAAATAGTATATGGTATCTCGTTTATAAGATATTTTGTAGCACTTACTTCTGCATGGTACTGCTGGTCATGCCCTAAACCCGTGCATGCTACAAAAAGCTTCGTATCTACACGGCGTGTGTTGTATATGCAACCAGCCTTACAGACATCTGGTTTGTCCCCTACCGTGTATGCAACCAACTTTACAAGATACTTTTTTCTAATTCAATTTTTTTGCATAAATTTTGACTCATTGATTTAAATGTTACAATTTGGAATTGATCGAAAGTGTTTGGAGAAATCAAGCTTCCTATCTCCCAACCCGCTGAATTATTGATGGACGTGACCTTTGACACTTCGCACAGAACAAAATGCCATCCACAGCGGCAAAATTTCCGTAAATCCATAAACCCGGACTAGAAATTGTATTTTACAGTTCCGACACCTGTTACAGTTACGATTACGGCGGCGATAAAAAATTATATCGGTTGTTTACAAACAAGAACGCTCGTTGTTTACCATTAAGATTCAATAAAGGACCCCAAATTGGGTACGTTTCGCATTAATTCAAGACGAATCGCGACTCTCGGCCAATAAGGACGAGCCAGCATCATCGCGTGGCTCGATTAAGCATAAAAAGAGCGTCCAGGAAGGCAAGGAAGAGTAAAAGTAGTCACTTTCAAACTTATTATATGCAAATTATAGATTTTTATTTGGTCGCGCGACTTTCAAAGGAAGGTCAAAGCTTGACGCTAATGGAATAATAAATCACCGTTAAGGACTGCAAAGGATGGAATAGCGGGACCGAAATACACCTTAATCTGCAGAAACGGGGAAATTGTTTGTGTGCCCTCGAAAAATAGGCTATTTGTGGTCAAACCCAAATAAATCTGCTGCTGTTCAGGGTGTGCTTAAAGTAAGTCATAAAATCAGGGTTTGACTCAATTTGTTTTTGTTACTTAGTGGTCTGCGTGAGGAGGTCCAGCTTCCTCCACCTCCCCTAAGAATCCCGTGTCGGTGTTACGACAAACTTTATTGCGCTCCGGCAACACTTACGTAATTAAATTGGATTTAATAGCAAGAAACGACGCTACAGCGTCAATAAGTAATGGGAAACGAATCTTAAATGGGATAGAAAGTGAGCAAAGAGCGAATTGCACCCGTTATGGAATATAATAGGGGACTGCACAGAATTACACACTGTGGCTTCTATTATTATTAACAATACGGTCGATTTCTCTGTCGAATGGAAATTCACCGTTTAACCTTTGCCGAACGACTCTAGTCCACATTATACAATTAGTAAAAGTTGAAGCTGTCTAGTAAAAACCGACAAAGATCGAATTTCACCGCGAAACGCGCCCCCTCGTGTCAATCTGGAACGCCACAGGGCCTCTGAACTTGATCTATAATTGCGAAAGAAACGTCTGGCGAGAAAGTGAATCCCAGTTTGTCGGCAGTCGAGCGGGAAAGTCGTGGGTCACGTGTCCGACGCGCCCCCTTGCGTCATCCCGGAGAAGAACAAAAAGATGCAAGTGTCATCGGCACGTGACCGGCTTTCGCGTTTATGTGAACACCGTGTATACAAGAGAAATTTCGTTTTCAGGTCAGCCAGACGGGGAACGTCATCGTAAAATATGTTTACAATGAAAAAATGTCGACTCGACGATTATTTTTTTTAACGAAAATTGTGTTGGCTAGAAATTTTGAAATGCGACCGATTACAAAACAGACTTCTGTTGCGAAACGTGTCAACGAGTCGGGTGTTGTTTTTACCTTGAATTCCTTGAAACGTTTCTTTGTACTTGATAACAGACGTTCACGTTGTGATTTGTGAAAAATTTTCGCAAAACGGGTCAGGAAATCGGTTTCCTTCTGGCGCAACGCTGCACCATTACGGTATCCAACAGCCGTGATAATTTCTCAAGTGGGTGACAATTTTCATTGCCGTGAAGCCTAGAAAGCGTGTTTCCTTACGTGTCAAGAGACCGTATTAATGACGCACGCCACTGCTATAATTTCCGCCGAATCGCCTCGCTCCAAGAAGTTGAAGGTTTGTCCTGGACAAGCACAAAAAATCGTTTCGTTTAATCATTCCCGACGATCTCCACCAAAACCTGAATTTATCGACCACGCGTTGGGAGCAAATGTCAACTTTGACGTCTTTTTATAGTCGTCCTTGAGCTTACCAGGATCTTATGTCCACCTTAATCACCCTGTATGATGTTTTCACAAAAACTGTCAAACTGTGAGGACGGGTCTTTAACAAATCGGAGCCAAAAAGAAAATACACTTTATTATAATTTCACAAATATTAAAAGAGATCAGATATCAATAAAGAACTTGATCGCAGCAACCCACGAATTTTTTCCGCATGTCAGATTGACAAATATAAATATTTGACAAGTTGTCAGTTTGAAATCATCTTTTGGAATTATACAATGTGTTACAAAACATTTACGATCAAGAGCGGTTGTGAAAAACAAACGATTTGGAAACGTATGTCTGGAATAATCCAGCCGGAAATGTCATTATTGCGATAGTTGTTGAAAACGGTTCCTAATTGAATGAGTCACCGTAGATACAGTCCAAGACACAAATTCATAGTTAGGTTATGCGAATCTTGGTCTGTGTGTGTAATAACGCTGACACACATGTTTTTGGTGTTTTTATTTTTTGCAACCGCTGTTGATCATACATTTTTCAAAATGGCTTGAAACTAAAAAACGAAGAATTCTCTTCTTAAATTTGCTTTGAAGAATTTCGTCGAACTGACACTTGTCGAGTACTTTTCAATCAAAGATATGCGGAAAAAATTGATAGGGTGTTGCGATCAGGTTCTTATTGGTCTCGCTGTATTCGCAAGATTTTGATTTATTTTTTGAAAATGTTCTACTGGTTGAAAATTTCTTTGTCTTGCTATTCTAATTCTTACATCTATTCAGAAACACACCCATTTTATTATTTTTTGAAATTTATTGTAAAATTCTTTCCTACTGCTTAGATATTTAGTGTCCACTTGGTAACTTTGCGTCCAGATCATCACATCCAGCAACCTTTTTTCTTCACTTTTATATCACTGAATACAATTCTTTGATTTATATCCACTAATATACAACGAGTTTCTGGCGACGAATAAAATTTGTAAATGATTACAAGGCTATAATAACAGCCTGTTACTCTATTCATTAGAACCAAAGTTATTTGATTTTATTATCTTAATCTAATATTCTGGAATTATGTTATCTTTTCTAATTAGATTGTGGGAGAAATATTTTTAATTACATTTATTACTCATTTTTATAATAATAACAGTTTATTAGAACTTTTTGCAATAGAATTGACACACATCAAGACCATACAGGTGTTCCAAAATACGTGGAACAGTACGCCATTATCAAATGCTCAAGAGTTACATTTTTGACCTCATTTATTTTGATTATCCAAAACGATTTTGACGTTTTGTGTTTTTGTAGGTTTGCTATTATACAGGGTGAAATCGATACGCATCAAAATAGTAAAACCCTAGGATGTTCAGACCATTTGTGAAAATCACGTGCATGTATTGTACAGTTTAAGCATAAAAGTTGAGTACGCCACTGATTTCGCATTAGGAAAAATAGTAAGATTAAGAAGTTATCGAGTGCAACGTAAAAAAGGTGCAAAAAGTTTTTGGTTTTCATTCATAATATTCTTACACGTTTTTGCGGTTATGTATTTATAGTAGTTTATTTAACGAGTTCCTGTGTAAATTGGGCTTTTTTGGCACTCGTGGGCGTTTAAAACGCTCGTTAAAGGCCCACGAATGCCAAAAAAGCCCAATTTACACACGAACGAGTTGGATACAACGTTTTTTTTTGTTCGACGAGCCCGTTAAAGGCTCCAAATCGGTTAAAATTTTAAAATTAGCTTGACGTTTCGTATTGACAAGTTGTGACATTTATCAAAATCCGTTCACACTGGGGAAAATTCTCAAATTCTAACAGTGTCGAACAAAACTTTTTTTGGTTATTTCAATCATCGTAAGGTTTTGTAACTTTCTGTTTTTAAGACATTTTTGCGGCTATTCATGTTTCGATTTATTAGAGTTTCCAGAAGCGTCTCGTTCGGGATGGAATTAAGTTAAATTGGACTTTATGAATTTAAAATGTTTAACCATATCTTAGGTTTATTCCCTTATTGAAGATACTTACAATGCACAATGTATCGCGCGTTCAAATGAAATCCTGGTCTGGGAAGGCGTTGGAAACCGTCAATTGTTGTGCTTTTTTAGAGCGTAGAATAATTGGAGCATGTTGACAGCTAACCTAAAATTTGGAGCCAAAAATAGCTTACTTTTTTCTTTCTTTGCAATGTTTTACATTAAAAATAGACTAACGTAACAATTCCTATTCTCGAAGCAAATATCTATGGGGACCTTTTGATGAAAACAGACATGTATAATTATGTCCCGATTAAACATAAACAAATGTCATTCGTGTCAAACGGCGGGAAATGCAAACTTTACACTGTTCTAAACGGTTTAATGTTTCCAACGCCTACTCAGCCCAGGATTTCATTTGAACACGCGATACTTAGTTATAATTGCCAGTGGCGGTTCGTGTAATTTTCAGATGGGGGCAACAGTAAGAATATAGTTACTTAGGTGGTGTCGAGAAATGAAGACTCGTCGTATGGCCATGAAAGCAGCTAAATGATTTTTTTAATGGTTTTTACACTTCCTGTGTTTGTTAAATGCTGTAAATCATTTACACGCGATCCACGGCTTTTGTCTTAAAGTTACTACTAAGTAGACAGATCAAACAAAACACTTGTTATACTTCCCTACATCAACGAAAATTTATCATAAACGTTATCTCCAATAAGATAGTCTTGAGTCTTTGCAGTTATTTTGTCTTCACAAGAAAATAGTCGTTTTTTAGAACCTACTGTACAATATTCATATCTAAATAAGTTTATTAAAACCGCACAAATACTTGGAATATTTGGAATTTGGCGTTCTTCGTTCAGAATTAGCGTTTGTTTGAAACAAAGCTGCGTCTCGACCTCTATTGGTTCGTCTAACATGAACATCAACAAAATGTTGAAAATGCCGTTGCTATTGTCACGCTATGACAATTGTTTAATTGAAGCCGTTATCCTCTGCTATTGTCTTGCCGCAGAAGGTTTTATAGAATTTTTGCCAAATGGTTTTCAATTTTCATTCATTATTAGCTGTTGATCTGTGTCCATGTTTCGGCGCTGTCAAATTGTCAAAAATCAATACCATCAGATGACCTCAGGTGTAAATACAAATCAGAAGTATCAAGTCTTTTCCATAAAACGCAATAGGTATGCTTAATTAAAGCATGTAAATTTAAGTGAAGTAACTCTTACACATCCGAAAATTGGATGCTTTGTCACTGTCACTGTCACAAATTTGGATCAATGAACTCTACTTTAGGATGCTTTGTAAACACACCGTTACTAAGCGACCGCTCCGAATACTTGTCATAAAAATTCTCACCACTTGCTTCATCTTTTTTGTCACCACTCGGCCTCCTTGCAAGGAAGCGTAATGGCTTTGTTCTCAAACTCAACTCAAATAAACACTCTAACTGTCAATGAAGACCTCATCAACTTCTGTTTAGTAGTTTTTTACTTATAAGCGCACAAGGGATGCATAGATATATACAAATTTTACATTTAATAACATATTAAGAAGAGTTGTGACACTTCTGTTCATTAATGACTTGGCTATTGACATAAATATCATTATTTAGCCTAACTGTTCCTTCTTATTTCCATTTATATAAAAAAAACAATCACAGTGTTGCCAAACTTAATTTCAGAAAAATGTCAATATCTTCGAGACTAAAAGAAGTGGATTTTTTTCTCATTTTCCTTATGGTCTTTTATCTCTACTTAACAGGCGTACTGTTCAGTTGTTCAACAAATTTTGGGACACGCTGTAAAGACAAAAAATATTGATCAATGATCAAAAACAATCTATATTATAATTTTTGAAATTATTTGTAAAAATAACCAATTTGAGCTGACAAAAGCTAAATGAGTTTACTGTTTTCTGTCAAAATATGTCTTTTTTGTATTTAGCAAAATGTGCTTTTCCTCAACAAAGACAGATTCAATTAATTTAAATACATATTTCATAATTCACAAAATTGACAATTGCTAATTAGTAGTAATTGTCTAGTCGAACACTACACCTAGAGATATTTTTCCCATTCACATCAGCTCAATTACTTCCTCTAAGAACTTAATTATTTACACATCCTTGTCAATGTGTCTAACGAACGAGAACATTAGCGCTGCTAACAGAATGTCGAAATTGGAAAGAACCACTATGAGTCACCGTACTCTTGTTCCATTCTGCAATCTTGCACCGGTGTCCCACTTCGGCCGCCCCTCCCCTACCTCCGAACCAAAAACCAACAAAAAAATCAAAAACCAACGCGATTTCAACTTTCAACCGAACCACCCACACTCGACAAGATCTCTCAAATAAATCCAAATCATCGTTTGATTTACAAACACTTTCACCGTTCCATACTTGACATTGTAGAAAATTATTCATCCGTTGTTCGTGCAACTTTGCAACTCACTTGCGAAAAAATACGACAACCGCAGCCAAGGTTGACAACAACCCTGTATAATCCGGCGTGGGTGTTGTTTTCGAGTTTAATGAGTTTTTTCAATTTTCGCCAAAAAACTTCAATTGTCAAGGTCACAAAACAATTAAACCAATTCTTTAATTAACATGCACCAAACTGGTCGAGGAAGGGTGGCATAGGTGCAGCCGATGAATTATTAATGCCGCGAATTCCATTTTTCTTCATGCTTTGTTGGTTTTTATGGGACAGCCTCTCGACATTGATCCGATCTTATTTTTCCCGGAATGATTCAGTATGGTAATTGGGAAATTACACCGCGAGATTACAAGATTGAATAATTACGTTTGTTATGCAAATTTGCGCTCGGTGCGTCCGACACTGTTTCCGCCGTCAGAGCGCGCCAGCTCCGACTGACAGCTGTCATATTCATATTAGCGACTCACCGTGTATATGCGGTGGAATTCGCTAATGCAAGCGAAAAATTGCGTTCGATTTCGAGTAAAGTTGCCTAGAAAGCAATTAATTCACATTATTAAATAAATCGGCGACCGACTTAGCCAAACGGAAGACAAATTTCCGCGATTTTAAAATCTTCCACTTGTTCTCGTTAAATAATCGGTTTTTGCCTTTCACATTGTTTAAATTCAGTCGAGTGCCCGTTATAATTTTTTTTTCAGTGGTATTTATCCAACCTTGGCCTTGATAATTGCTAATCGAAACGTTTGTTGTCATTCTGTTACATAAGGAAAAAAATGTCCCAAAAGAGTCGAAACGCTGGATGCTCTCCCAACACGAGAGCGCTACTTTTAGTGGCGATAAAAACGTTCTAAAACATTAATATTCCCAAGGAAAAAATATTGTAATCGTTTGAAATTTTACGTTGCGAAAATTTCCCCAGTTTGGGTTAGTGCCATCGTTAACACCCAATTCGGGAGTCGCTCTAATAACCATTGCGACTAATTTAGTCCACTTGGAGATGCGCTCAGTTATGCTTTCTAGCCTTATCGTTATCATCAGAAAATTGCCACCGAACCGCTACATACACGGTATACACGGCGGCTCCAAATACTATAATAACAGCAGAGACAGCCTTACGTTAACAACAGTCCAAAAGTTTTCATTTTTAGCACACTCAAAAAAGAAAAAAAAATACGGGGTGTATTAAAAATGGCGCATAATACCGTGAGATCGAAAAAAAAATAGGGTTGGCTGTGACCAAAAATTTCAGTTGGCAATTCGTTAAAATTTCAATTATCAGCTGTCAGTCTTAAAAGTTAGGTTAGTGATTTTGAGAACGTTGAAATCTTGATTTTCATAAAGGTGTGAATTATGTGTGACCTGTCGGTTGTAAAAGAATCATGAGGAGCTCCAATCATACTTACGAACTAGAGTAAATGTTCGAAATGTCTGCCTTCAGCTTCCAAACATAATGTTACTCTCTTCGCTTCATGTTTTCAAATGACATTCGCAAAGTTGGGACATCAGTTAAATTAAATTGCAGTCATCAGTAATTACTTGCATTAATTTGGGAATTGTGCCAGGCCTGTTTTTAAACACGTTGTTTTTCAGGCATGGAAAACAAAATAATCAAGGCAAGTTGTTGGTAAGTGCCTTTTTTTTATTTTCGATCGCACGGTATTTATGTCACGCGAATCTACCTTGAATAGCAAATAAAAAATTTCTAATTCGAATTTGGTCTTAAGACGAATAGTTTTTAAATTATTATTATTTTCAAAAATGACATTTATGACAGTCCTTGTCACTTTTTGACTTTAGTCAAGCAAATAGAAGCAAATTTCCAATTTCCAAGACTGACAATAAAATGGAATACGATACTTCGTCAGGGAGCAATGATCTATCTAATTTGCAAATTTGAGCAAAAAGTAATCGTTTCTTTTAAATTTTCTTCGTTTTTCTCGAAAACTAAGAGAGTTGGGGGTCATTTATATATCAAAAGAAACGTCTTGAAGAAAGGAATCCAACAGTCCAAATCCAGTGGAATATGATATGTACTTAGTAAGAGAGCAATGGTTAAACAAGTTTTCAAATTTGAGCAAAAAGTAATCTTTTCTTTTAAGTTTTCTGAAAACTCAAGAGAGCTAAGGTCTGATTTTTATACACCTAAATAAGAGTCTTGCAGAGAGGAATCCAACTGCGTAAAATTCAATGGAATACGATAGCTAATAAGGTAGCAATGGTCAATAAAATCTGCAAATTAGAGCAAAAAATCATTGTTTCCTTTAAGTTTTCTTCATTTTTCTCGAAAACTAAGAGTTGGGGGTCTGCCATTTATGTATCAAAAGAAGTGTCTTGAAGAGAGGAATCCACCTGTGTAAAATTCAAAATAGGGGAGCAATGGTCAATCATATTTGCAAATTTGAATAAAATGTAATGGCTTCTTTTAAGTTTTCTTCATTTTTCTCGAAAACTAAGAGAGTTAGAGACTTATACATCAATAGAAACGTCTTAAAGAAAGGAATCCAACAGTGTAAAATCCAGTGGAAGTTATTTGCTTCTATTTCAATATAGAATTATATGATGTAAATATTATGCCCCATTTTTAATACACCCTGTATAAACATCGAAACGTGTTTCACAAATTAAGACTCACATAACCTAACTTTGAAGTTGCTACAGTGCTAGTGGAAAGTACCTACGAGACAGTAGTACGGTCAAATGTTAACAACGTGACTCATTCATATAGGAACCAAAACCATTTTTGATCTTGCCGAAACTTGTGAAACATGCATATCTTTATTTGTTACTTCATGACAGTTCATGTTGGATGATCCAAGTTAAGTCATATGTTCTCAAATCTTTTGTTTTTCGTAGTCGCTCTTGCGGTACTTATTAATAATAACAGTTCTAATCACAGGAGCAGCACTTGAAAAGGTGTTTACTGAAAACCCTCTTTTGACACTTCTTCTACGCTGGACAAGTTTTTTGGCACGGTGGATTGATGAGTACTTCTTCTAAGTGTCCCAAAATGATTGTGGTATCGTAGTAGTTAGTTTTTGTTTCTCGAGGCATCATTTCACTTTCTTGTGACTTTTTGAATTTTGACAACGGGCAACGAATGACAGAAATGATATTTGCCACCGGCTTGGAGGTTATGTTTGGTGTAGTGTAGTGCGAGACCTTATCGTCGAAAGGTGGCAAACCATTTCTTCCGAGACAAGGACCCTACGATACCACAATTATTTTGGAACCCTTTGTACAAAATGAAAATGTATAGAAAATTCCGAAGGAATCATCATATTCCCACTTGTTCAGCTGTGGTTATTAAGTGTTCAGTGTCAAAACGTCATTTTAAAATCCATAAATCACCATTAGAAACCGCTTCCAAGCTACGAAGGTGACGTGAAGATTTATCGTCAACCTTCCTTTATTCTAGAGAGTTCCTCTTGAGCTGGACAGAAAACTGGATTTTTGAGCACTTTCATTTTCGTTTTGAGCTTTTTTTGCGAAAAGTCCTCCACACTTACTTTCTCATCGGGCCAAAAAAAATGCCAGGTCGTTACCCTCTCGAAGGCAAGGATTCGGCACTGTGACTCACAATAAAAAATAATCTACGTGTATTTTTGTTTGGTAATAATTTTCAGTTTCTAGTGATCTTTATCGACGATAAATTTTCGACAGGTTCCAACAGTTCCAAGGATAGCAACGCTTTTTAATTGAATCCTTTCGTGTGGGGCGACCCAGTGGAAGATTCCGGCGTCGGCGGTCGATTTTTCGGAGTCACCCTGTAGACTGTCGACTTTCACGTCACAATTTCTCGTTACGAATTTTTTGTAATGACATGGAAACGCACAACAATAGAACTAACGGTGATAATTGGGTGCACGTTACAAAATTATGATAATGACCCAGATTTCGTTTCCATAAAAAATCGAATTTTGACATCTCGTCATCCATCTTTCCGAATCTAGACCTTGCGCTGCAACCGAACTGGCCGACCCTGATATTCAGCGGCAGCGGAAAAAAAGCGTTCGAAAAGAGCCGAAACGATCGATTTTGCGTCGAAAATCGCCTAATTATCCCGAATCTGGCGTCGGCGAGTCGAATCAAGAATGATCGCGGTAAAAGTTTTTGTTTGACTTTTTTCCAGCGGAAAAAATCGTGCAGTTCGATCGCACCATCACCACCGAGCCCCACCAGCTCCAAGCCTATATAACCGCGCACCGAGAGCCCCACATCTTCAGTTGGGAAAAGAAGAGCGGGTCGAGTTCAGTGGCCAAGTTTTCGATTTTTGTAACCGACGATGAAAGTTTTGCTCGTGCTCGCCGCCGTCTGTCTGGCCGTCGCCTTCGCCGAGGACAAGAAGAAGGAGGAGGAGAGACCGAAGACGTTCAAGCGGCTCATCCCGGCCGACGTCCTCAGAGGTAAACCAAAACAAAAAAATCAAACGATTACGCTAGATTAGCGACATCCTCTTCTTCGTGGTCAACAAAATCGTTACGTCGACCGGACCACTTTTACTTTTGCTTTGTCCTGGTACCGGTTCTATTGGCCGCGCCTTGCACTCTCGTTTTTAATGTGTCATGTACGCGGCGGCCCAGAAACCTGCCGCTCACCCGGTATACCACGCTAACTGGGTCGTCCTGTCCATTGTCCTTTTTACGTTAGTCACGCGATTGTTCGGTGTCAACAATCGCTTCCCATGATCTCTTCTCGGCGGATATTCGGTGGAATTGCAACAAAGGTGAACGACTACAAAACCCGATGCAGTTGGCCTTGCACAATTACATCTGGAACAAAAACGAATCGCGGGATCCCACCGCGGCCTACTCTTTGTGCCTTTCTGGGATAGGAAACGGAAATACCTACACTAGCTAATTGTGCTAATTCGTCTTCACCGAAATGACATCAGCGCGAGCGTGGACAGAATTACAATCCCGAGCAGAGGTGGTACCACAAGTACCAATCTCTTCACTTAATACTGGTACCAAAGCAGCAGGTGCTCTTCAAACTGCCAATTTTTTTCCACCACTCGAGGTCAGAGATTTCCGATTGTGATGCAAATTCGGCAGGATGTGGCAAAACCCGCGCGAAGCGTGACCGTTGCGTTTCCAGATTTTCACAAAGCCCTTGTTGCAGACTTCCCCGGAATGTGCTTCGCCAGCACCAGGTGCGCCACCGTAGAGCCCGGCAAGACCTGGGAGTTGCACCCCTTCTGCGGCCGCTCCACTTGCGTCGTCTCCGAGGACAAACCCCCACGTCTCCTCGAGTTGGTCGAAGACTGCGGTCCCCTTCCTCTCGCCAACCCCAAGTGCAAACTCGACGAAGGTAATCGGTGCGCGGTTCGCTGTCGAACTCGAGTAAAACTCTTCTTTCAGAAAAGACCAACAAAACTGCTCCCTTCCCCGGATGCTGTCCACTCTTCAAGTGCGAAGAGGGCGCCAAGTTGGAGTATCCTGAGATTCCGACTGTCGCCCCAGTCCCGGCAGAAGCTGGATCCACAACACCTAAAGCTTAGGTCCTAGTTGTTCTTCTTTCCTTTCTCGTCTTCTTCTCTCGATCTTTGAAACTATCTCTATTTGTCTGAGCGCAATCTAACTGTTACTTCTTTTTTCATAGTGATGCAAAACTTAGTTATAGTGAGACAAATTAGGTGTCTTCTGTATGTGATACATTTTTTAATGATTTTCCGGTTCAGATAGTCAAGTTAATGTTTTTACTGTTTCCATTTTTTCTATTAATTTGTAATCGTGATTCGGAAATAAATTAATTTATTTAATCTTGTTTTTTACAATTACCAAACAAAAAGAACTAAATTTCTGGGGCAATGTAGGCAACACACTATACACGCTTGCTGATAACGCTGTTCGATCAGGACCGGACGGTTCCATTGTACAGATCCCAGCACACAATCCTTTTTGACATTTCCATGAACCATCAAGGACTACAGCTTGTCTCGTTTGACATTCAGAAGGATAATTGTGCAAATAAATTATTTCTTACCGACGAAAGTTGCTTTTTTGTGATTTTATCGTCGTTGGCAACTAGCACTTGCGGAAAAAGACATGACATGACACATGTCACAAATAACTCCCCGAACTTTATGTATGTGGAAGTGGTAAGGGTTTTCTCCTGTTGTGCTGCTTTTTCGCCACGCTAAAAATAAATGTTTCTGGACTGTTGGGCACTTTTTATAAGCAATTATGGTATAATGTGAAGTTACAAAATTACAAATTAGTGTTCTGGGATAATATCAACCGTGACCTGTTCCCATGTGGTCCGAAACAATGCCGAATTTTATCTGCAAGGTTGCCCAAGCAGATAAGATTTTGGTTCCCAATGTCGGTGATAAATTCACACACTTGTGCTAATGCCGAGATGATTCGAAGTTTTAATTGGGTAAAAAATTAAGGTCTCGGTCGTTCATTAAAAAAAATTGAATCGTAAAAGCGATGGTTTGAGAATGGTAATAGAGTGAAAGTAAAAATAAAACAGAAAACAAAATAAAACATGAAACAAATCTTGTTCGAGACATTCGATAAGAAACGAGAAATAAGAAAAAACATGACGAGTTCCAAGAAGGGAAACCTTTTTTTCATTTAAATACAAAACTGGAAACAAACAATAAAGATATAAATCATTTATTTTAATTGCGAATAACAATTGCAATTATAATACCACAAAATTACCATTTTACTCAAATATGTACATAATATTCAAGGAAAAATCTGGTGATGTTATTTTAAATTTATTGCGGCCCTAAGCTATCGTGACTAGAAAAAGAATAGAAACCTAAGAGAAATAAAGAAATAAAAAGGAGTTAATATTCGATCTTCTAAATTAGAAATTAACGATTAAAAATAAAATACACTTCAAAATGATTAGTAAGGAAAATAAAATAATTGAGAATATCATAACAGTAATCATTTTTAAAGACATTATTTTCTACGCCTCAGGGAATTTCTGTTTACAGAAAGTAGTGCTTTTTTGGTTTTGGATCAATTGCAGAGAAAAATTAAAATAAATTTAATTTAATTAGTACATTCAAGGCTATAGACTATACAATTAAAAATACGCATTTATAATTATTGCTATAAAATTAATTACCGATTTTTTGTACCGAGGCAATTTAAAGTGTAAAAACGCAAAAAAATGCAAAGAATATTTTTTATTTTTTTCAACAAAGTGTCTGTAAATAAGCGTTCAATGCATGGGCGTAGACAATTTGTGGTCTCAAACGCTACTTCATACCTCATGAATTATAATTGTGGATTTTATTATTATTATCTGATAATGGAGAAAATTTCTAAAATAAACAAGCGCAACATTTTACATTCGTAAAATTGGGTAAGTTACCAGCTTTATTGGCAAACACGACACCACTGGTAAGCAGATTTTTCGGTGAAATGTCAAAGAAACGTCAATTTTAAAGCAACGGTGTTGATGTTAACCTTGAAAAAAGTTTTCGATTTCGGCAAAAGTTTACGGAGGTTTCCTGTGATTGTAAGCAACAATTATCCCAGAATAATTGATGAAATGGGTTTTACCACTTTTACCATTGAAGATAAAGCATTAATTATCATTAATAACAAATTTTTCGAGACGTAGGCAGCCAATAAAACGACTGTGTGTAGCAAGTATACATATGTGTACGATTAAACTAAGACAGACGTTTCGATAAAACAAACGATGAGGTAACACTCTTGATTTGTTTTCTTGTTGATCACTCTGTATATCTGGGTCAGTGCAAAAGTTTGTATCCAGGGGTATTTGATTCAGCTATCAAAATTATAAAAATTGAATTAGTTTGTTAAATAATTGCGTTTTTGCATTGCAAGGCAATTCAATTAAATGATTTATGACAAAATGGCATAATGTATTAGGTACTAAAAGGATCATTTACCTTCTTGAAGTCTCTTATTTACAGCTTCATTTTTCATTAGAACCGAGCCAGCCCGGTTCCAGCGTACCCGCGATTCCATTGTACAGTTGGTTGCAAAAAAACGGGAACAATAAAATTGAGACATTTTTACAATTTTTCCGTAGTGTGAAACCTCCTTACGAGAATTGTGGTCAAAGTTCAATGACATTTTTAAAATTTATTTGACAGGTATTGTCAAGTAGATAATTAATTAACAAATGGACAAAACCAAATTTACATTAGGAAAATGTTCATTTCCCGTTTTTTTTTTGCAACCAACTGTACCATGACCTACTCCCGGCAAATCTCATTATCGTGTAATTTATGGCTGTTCGATTACGTAGATCATAAAATAAAAGTCAGTGATATTCAAAATTTAAAATTTTTTCGGAAATTTTGTAAATAAATATTGAAAGTCAATTTACATCAGTGAAAAAATCAGAAACTAAAAATTTGGTCTAAAATTATACAAAATTATTATTACTGACAGTTCACGCCACATTAGAGTTATGTTTGTATAGAGCGGCAAAAATTTCATAACATGGGCATGGCTTGCGTCGACTACAATTATTTATAATCACCCTGTATATTCTCATATGGCTACGCATCTCAATTTGATTCATAACAAAATCTATTCAGTTTTTTTTTTTTATCTTCAATAGTACTCTGTAACCTATATTGTACAGGGTGATTCAAGATTCGCCCGAGCGAAAACACACTTCTAATCGATTTTAAATTCTCAAAAAATTCAGGAATGATTGTGTAATGCTGTAGAACATTGTGTAAAAATTACAAATTTTTAATGAAACGAGTAAATATTTCGTTTTAATTCAATAACCGCTAGATTACTTAATTTACATAATTTTTCACTGAGACTCCTTTCAAACATCTAGGAAAAATTTGATGTCATTGAAATCATGAAATCATCACCGGTTTTTGAAATAAATGAAATGAAATTCGATATTAAAGGGCAAAATTTAGCTATGACTTATTATTAAATTGGGCGGTCACTTCCACAATAGAGGTTGACATGGGTTATTTATGGTACCTTAAAGGGACTAAAGAATTACTGGAAAAGTTCTCAACAGATGTTTCCCAACAATGAGGTATTTATTTACGACGCTGCAGTTGTAAATCTTGATCATTTTTGGCTGTTAATATTAAAATTGGAATAATTCAAATACTAATCATTTTCTTTTGATGCGAATTTCATAAATATGTTCTTTGAATTAATTGTGAATTATGAGCGTGCACGGAAAAATTTTTTTTTTTGGTCAAAATGAATGTTTTTAATTTTATTCTGAATGAAGTGATACGGGAATAGTATATTTCAAACCAAGGTAAGAAAGTGGTTTCTTGCAGACCGCAGGCAAAGATTATAAACCGAGTCGTAGACGAGGTTTGTAAGTGCCTAAGGTCTGCAAGGACATTTTCTTAACAAGGTTTGAATACAATTTTTTTCCCTACCGGCACAACTTTGTTGAAAAAAGTCAAAAAAGATGGTTATATTCGTGATTAAAACGAAAATTTTGAGAATTGAATAGTAGGCTGTGTTATTTGTTTAATTAACTTGTCATCGCATTTGAAGATTTGAGGTTTGTTCGAAAATTTGATATAAACAGGGTAAAGTAATCTACCTACCTAGCTTATCTGTTTATTTTCCAGATTATATGATTGACCTACCAACTTACTTCATTGAATTGGCTTTCATTTATCAATAACTTATTTCACTTTTGACACTCTTGACATTTGTATTTTGGTACAGTTTTACCATAAACATTTCATGATTAACTTTCTTACCTTAGCGAGAAAGTTGAATTTTCTCACCTCAAATGAGGTATCCACAGTCTACATTTCTAAAATTGATTGCACACCGTTTGAAGCCTTACATGAAGGGAATGTAACCCTAAAGATTCGTAATTTTTACTAATTTTTTAACAGAGTTAATCGTGCGGGCGGTAAAACTTTAATCACCCTGTACAGTGTTTAATAATGCTTTCGAAGCTTTGAAAATATTCAAAAAGCTTCCCTGCAAGCGTTCAAAAAAACATGTGAAGTAACCTGGTACTATTGGGAGCACGGAATTTCGGGCAGACTTGAAATTTGACTGATATAAGATGTGAAATAGTCTTTAGGTGCTAGACGTATTAATAACCTCATTTTAATATCTACTATTGTCACATGTCATTTTGACAAATTGCATTCACAAATCCTGAAAACTTACAAGTGCTTAGATGTGATTTTCTGAAAACTGAACAGTCCTTTATTAAACTTTGGAAATCAATAACTAAAATGTAAAATAATTGTGCATAATTGTGACAGTTTATTTTGAAGTTCAGTCAAAATTAATTATTATGACATTTATGACAATAAAGCTTGGACTACATTGGGTTTTTTAAAATGACATATAAATCCCAATTGTGCATTTTTTATTTCCGTTATAATTTGGCGCGCTTTCATCAACTGTCAAACCATAGATGCCAAACGTCACATATTCACCAAACAAGATGCTGGTGTCAATTATTTCTTTTGCAAAAAAACACACTTCCATTCAGAAGTAACCAGCGAAAGTTTATACAAGGTGATCAAGAAGGACTGTTTGAGTTCCCAATACAATTAAAAACATTTTTTAGTAAACTTACATTAAAATGATAATCAAAGTGAGGTTACGTATCTGAGAAACACGAACACGCCTACTTAACCACGGATTTTTTGAACGGTCGTTATTTTAATTTTTCGCGGCCTATTTTTTTTTAAATTATCTAATTCTTGAATGTAGTAATAATCGATTGTTCCAGTAAGTCCCCAACCTAGAGGGTAACCCGAAACGTAGACCCGACCAAAAAACCTTTGTCATCAATTACTGTAATAACGTGAAATTTTAAATCCTGTTGTTGGAATTTCCCTCAAACATCATGTCATGGCCTACATCCCATCCGATCAATAATTAACGATTTCGAATCTGTATCGTGTTCTATTTACTTGTTCCTTTAAGCCGGCTCCACATCCGCGCCACCCCACAAACAAAACCCTCACAGCGAAACCATCCCTCTATAGATTTATCCACTTCGGTGGTAGATCTGGGCCTTGTGTGTCGGGGGCGTCCTTGGCGCTTGCGTCGACCACACCACCCCGTGAAAATACCAACGCCGACAAAGACCATCCCCGTCTTTCTCGCCCGCCATTATTCCCCGTTCTCCCTCTCACTCCCGACGGAACTCTTCCCTCTCCGTCTGACACGTTGCCCCGTCCAGCCATTCAACCGGCAGACGCCTCGCTGACACAGACGTCTTAGTAGGCGATGCGTTATAGTGCGGAAATGACGGGCGAGATGGTAACTTGATTGGCACACAAAAATAAAAAAATCGCATCGACATCCTATTTTTTCCGAACCCGGAACTGAAACTTCTGTGTGAGCAGTGCGCGTCATTTTTATATCCGTCGGCAAAATTGTGCCGCTTGTAAATAGACACGAACCAGGTAAATATCAATTTTATGCAAATTTGTTGTAATTGGGGTGTGCGAACGTAGGGGTGGGTCGGTGATCGTTGCACGATGGGGCGGTCGGCTGTGACGGAACGCCACCCCCAAGTCGCCGGATGCCCCGTATGGAACATCTTCGTTCGAATCCTTGAACGGATTTAGATTTTTTTATTGTCTCGCTTGCGGAGAAGGACCCCGCTGGCACCGTAAACACTTCCCAATAAATAAATAAATTCGTGGCAACTTGTAAAAAATTTACAGGAATCGAGGCCTTTGTGGCCAAGTTGCAACGTGACTCTTCAATCCTTGTAACACCTTTTAAGCGGAACGTCTTTGGCAATCACCAGACACTTTACACCTGTCCTGACAAATGTTATCGTGGAGGGTGAAATGTGACAAGTCGGGAAGTTATTTTTGTGGCGACACCTTAAAAACTGTTGTCGAGGTCAAATTCTGTCGTTCGTGAGTCAGTTATTGATAACACTGCAAAAGTGGCCTGACCTCATTTGTCAATTATCACCACCATGGAACTGAACAGACATATTTTGCTAAAAGATTGTTTTTCTATTTTGCGTTTATAACAAAGCTATTACAGCACTCAAAAGAGTGCGTTAATTGCTGATTTGAGTGCTGTAATAGACCAGCACAATTTACATTTTCAAAATTGGTAACTTTCAATGTCAAATCACGCTAAACAAACGATATAGCAATAACTTCAAACTGAACTTTCAAATGTTCCACTGTAAACATTTGTGTTACCAACCACCACAAAATTCCCCAAATCTTAAAACTGAGATTTCATTTCTGAGGTCTCATTTATAAGGCATTTTGTAGCACTTACTCCTCGCAAGCTCGTCGTGCTCTAAACCCGTGCGTGCTACAAAATGCTTCTTATAAGACTCGTATCATAAAGAAAGTAGACAGTTGGGACTTGTAACGTCATGTATCAAATGGTTGGTTTATTAGAATTTAGTGGAAAGCATAACGAGAGGAGATTTAGAGTACATACTTAAGTAACAATACTCATTTAAGTCATCGTTGTGTTAAAAATAACTCGAAAAATGTGTAATCGTAACAGACGTTACTAGGAATTTATTCACATGACGACAACAAATATGCATAGATAATTTTAGTTCGTTACAAGTACAACTCGGCAGCGTAATAATGGGGTTGGTTACTAATTATTTGCACAATTGAAGAAGTTGAATAACTTTAGTCGACACTAGAAAATTCGATAGAATTATTGTTAGGAAGAACAATGAAGGAAGAGTTATGGGCACGCAAGTTTTGGCCTGAAAGGTGAAAGAAACTCATTGTCTCGGGAAACTCGTTTGTTACCAAGAGGTTTTTTGAGATTTGAGGATAGATATAGATGAAGACAAATGGAGCTAAATCAGGCGAATAATGCGGATGTGGCAGCGAATTTTTGCCATGGAAGCTACACCGACACTCGTACAGGCATGTGCGTTATTTTGACTCAAAAATACTTTCTTTTGGCTACAGTATTGTAGAAATTTGGAAAAAAAGTTCTAATAGCTTTTTCTAAAAAAATTGGATTTCGAAAACGTCTGTAGAAAATCTTCAGTAAAATGGTAGACACAGAAATCTTGAAACGCATTTTTTCGAAATCAGGTTTTTTAAAATGGCTGCCGTGACAGATATGACAGATGTACTTAACCGATTAGTTGTCTATAAAAGAACGTACGTACACTTCTATTCATTAAAAAGTGGTACAGCTAATTAAATATTAACTTTAAAAAAATTCATAAAAATAAGAATACTGTTGTAAAAATTATGGGATATTGGGAACTTGACGGTAACGTTTTCTGTTAGTGTTATGTAGCGTTTTAACGCTAAAAAGAAGTTACATTAGCAAAATATTCCTAAAATTGAGTGCACCACTTGTACCACTTTTTATTGAATAGAAGTGTACATCAAGGGTCCTGTGGAATTCGAATATATTTGATTTTTGTCGTTCTGTAGCATATTGTGGTACGAAAACAGAGGTTATGTAAATCCATTGATGACAGGTTTTTAATAAAGACTGTTGTAAGATGAAAAGTAATTACAATTTAGAAGAACTTAAGGAAATCACAAGCAAAACAACTACGACGTCGAACTGACAACTGACATAATTTGACATTTGACTGTTGACATCTGATTTGACAGCTTCAACGGATCAACATAGTTCGACACAATAAAATTATAGAGCTGCACAATTCCACACGACTCTTGATTATACATTCTCTTATAGACATTTTCGTTTCTCTTTCTGAGATGGCAGCCATTTAGGAACGTTCTTTTTCGCAGATGTACTGAATCGCTTTAATTGCGATTTTATTTATTTGAGAAAATGTAGATACTATGTCGAAACATTCATGCACGAAAGACCCACAGTAAAGTTTCATACTTATTTAAAAAAAAATCCCCAAAATGGATAAAATATCTTATCCTACACTAGAATTCCGTTTAAAACCAAACCTTGTTTCATGAATTCCTCATTTCAAAAATTGTGGTAACTCTGCCCTTATCGTTTGAGCTTTTGGAGACCGTTAATCAATATTATCCATTTGACATCCTAGACCTAACCTTTCCTGCAGGCAAAACTAACGTTGTCTTCTTTGGTGGCACAGAATCAGTATGTTTTTATTACTGTTTTGCTTCTGGTGTGCAGCAATGGACTCGAATCTCATTAGTCGATGCAAATGCAAGAAAAACATCAGCATTATCCCTTTCAACCTATATGGCGGATAGCTTTTAAATATCAAGCGACTGTAAAAAGTTATGACGTTTTTTTACACATGGCAATTTCGTGTTTGATGCGAATTCATTGAATTAATTGGGAAATAAAAACTGTACATGTTAACAAACATATAAAAATAAGCGATTAGAGAAAATATTCGAAATGACGTCCATGTTGCTGCAAACAACATTGAACTCTTCTGTTTAAACTATTGTAATAATAAAACTTTGGTCAATGTTTCAGGTCGCACATTTACTGCGGCATTTTCAATTGCTTGTTGCAGTTCTTGCAAATTCTTCATCAAATATTTAAGCAATCTTTCTTTTAAATACGTGGACAAAAAGAAATCAAGATTAGTCCAGTCAGGCGATCAGAATCGGCCTAGAAAGAATTCCTCTAAATAATTAATTATTGTTCATGCCGTGTGAGAACTAGCTGAATCTTGTCCGAAGTAGTCGTTTGTTAGTTCCACATCACAGCCAGTTGATGTACAAATGGTCCAAAAAAGAGTTTTTGGTTTGTTTGGGCGTTAATAGTTTCATTAAAGAAGATTGGGCCAATGATTCACCCTTGAGACATTACAATGAATTTTAATTGGATGCAATGGCACCTCAATAACATTGTGGGGATTATATGTTGACCAAGTTCTGTGGATTTGAGAGTCCACCACACCATAATGGTGAAACCAAGCCTCATCAAAAAAGTCATGTTTTGTACATTGTACATTATTGTTGTACAAATGGCAAAGTTGGATTAGTGGATTGGTGAGTTGAAATAAGGACTATGTGTCAGGCTAATCTTAAGGATTCATAGGAAAGTATTAAATTAAATAAATTAATTTTGGAGAGCGATGGAAAATTAAAAACTGTTAGGGCTACGGCATTTTTTGTCTGAGCTGTAGTTGTATTTTTAGATGATACAATAAATGTTTGAAAAGTGTTCCAACCGACATATTTAACAAAAATATATGTTAAAAGAAATAACAAGTAATACATTACGTAAAATAAATATTCCTTAATAAAGATTTGTAGCACCATCTGTAGGTATATGCGTGGTCTTTAGACTTTACCCCATTCACAAGCTGTATGGTAATAAAATCACGTGATGCAATGACAAAAGACACAAAGCGCATGCAAACAAGGCTTCGCCACGTTCATCTCGGTGGAAAGTTCGGTGCCAGTGTCGTGCAATTAATTATTCGTTTTGTTGATTCAGTTATGATGGAATTATCTCCAGTCGAGAAGCGAGCACGGAAAAATTTCATAATTAATGGAAATAAAACAATTTCAAAATCATTTCATGAGCATCAAAGTAGTTGTTCATCGATTTTAATTAGTTGCGAATTTCAGAAATCCACGTTACGCATCTGGAGTCTTTCGCAACGAGATTATTCGGCAGCTGGTCGCGTGGTGTGCACGTGACTAGTATATTGCGCAAGCGAACAGAGTATAGAACCTGTCCTGGCAAACCTACTACATTTTGAAGTCTCTCTTCGTTTACGCTATTTTTAGTTTGACCACTAATGCTGTTATTTTTAACAATATTTTCTTTGTACAAAGGCGAAGAACTTCCATTTTAACAAACGCGGTCTCCCACATTTGTATTGACTCCGTAATATTCATTGATTCACCAGTCAATCGAGCTTAATTGGAGCAATTGATAATTAACAGGAATTGACGTTTATTTCTGTTTTCTTTAACCTGATGATGACAAACAACATCATTTAACAATCTCCAAAAGTAACAGAACGAGACTGAATAAATAAACAGCCGTAAACCCGTACTGAGGTTAGTTCTAAGAATTTTTGATTAACAAATTAGTAAATTGTGAGTCAAGGTGAGCACTCACATATCTTATTATTCACGACCCAATTAGTATACAGTGAACGAATGGTAAAAATATAATTAAGAGGTTTTTCAAAAAATGACAAACCATTTTCAGCCATAACATAACAAGTGGTATCATTACCATCGATTATATCTACGAGCGAAAGCGAACTGCAGAATCAACCAGTCCCTAGGACGAGTTAATGTGCTGCTCCAGTTGCGCGAGTCGTATCATCGATTATCAATCATATCACGAGTTTATGTCGGGTGTTCCGGCGTGAACGCACCGCGGATTACAGCTGTTCAAATCTAACCTCACTTTTTGCCTCGTTTGTGTTTTTAATTTGTAAGTTGAGAGACTGAAAAGTGGTGCGTTCACAATCGACTTTCAGTGCCAACTTTGACGGGAAATTTGAACGAACACCGTCAAATATTTAATATTAGGACTACATTCTGGAGTTTGTCAATTGATCCCAACTTTTCTCGACTCTGTACGAAACATCAAAACAACTGGAAAGCGTTCACATTCCATTAAACACAAAGAAAGATATTTCTGGAGAAAAGAAGGTGGATAAAGGTTGATTTACGTCTCCCCACAGAAAATATTACATCTTCTAATTTTAAATGTACGTCTGGAAACAATTTCTCTGTTGTGAAAATACAGAAAATTTGTTGCGGCACTTCTTGACTTTTAAAGCACTCTCGTCGCGTTGCGATTAAATTTTATTTCATTAGCAACAGCTCCGGATTAATCATCGTCTTTAAATCTGAGAATAAAGATAATCTTTTTGCAGTTCAGATTTTGGCCAGCTGTTTGCGAATCATATCGATAAAGACGTGATAAGAGCAAAACGAAACAACTCTACTATTGATTCAAACACATGTTTACGCCATACATTACAGATTGAACACAATATTTTAGTAGTTGATTATCGTTCGAATATGACCTTATCGTTTATATTAACATTCGTTAGAAACATGGCGTTAGCAAGCCGGATACACTGTTTCGGCTAGGATGTTACTGATAATTTTTATCATCATCATTTAAACTTGAGGACATTATTTTTATAACACTAGTGTATCGTTTGCAGACACATCTCCAAACTGGGACACTTCCAAGGTAACGCTTTCCAAGTCCAGTCATCGTGTGGTGCCCACCAAGCATTCGATAACACCGTACCAGTGTAAAACAAGCGATTGTTTTCGAAGAACTTGTGATTATCTTCCGGAGTGAGTGTTATGATCATCGGGAATGCTTTCATGGTTCGTCGATCGTGATACATAGACATGACGGTGCCTAAAACTAGAATTCCACCTGGACTAGAGTGAGATGTAGTGATTGTTGGTACGTGGGACGATGATGGAATGGAGCGTGGCGTAGCGTAGAGCACCACAGGTTCGGTAATATGCCAGGAATTGTCGTCTTCAGGAGGCGATGGAGTGTTGGATCGGACGATTTGGTCGTGCCAGGGGTTTTTCTCTTCACCGTCCACCTGATCTGGTGAGTTGAAAATCTTTTCAAAAGTTGTGCCCACTCATTTTCGATGGGACCCAAATCTGGACCAGCAACCGAGCAGAATTGTTTGTTTCTTCAACACACTGAAGCAGATCTAGAATGTAATTTGATTGGTGTGTCAAGAACTGCAGTAATCTCTGAGTCATGAGAGTCCAGTGATAGCGATAAAGCTTCCTCGGAACTTATGTCATCTCAGATAACAGATGATCATCAGGAAATTACGTAAGCGGGATCCAATTTGCAAAATTGGCATTACATCTAACTTATTTAACGGACGTTTCGGCATCGATTGATCACCTACTAAATTCAATTAACTCGATTTTAATTGAACCATTAAACGAAATGGGTTAATAAGAGCAAATTACAAATTTGGCAGATCGAGTTTTGTCAGCAAGTGATGTGGAAAGCTGGCGTGAAATTGTGTTGCCGCAAGTTGAATCGCCTGGTGCCATTCCGAGTAGTGGTCCTTCAAGCCGGATACTTTAAATCCGAAATCCGCACAACGGTCGTTTAAAAGGAACTAAATCCCAAACAATGCGGATATACCCATTAAAAGGGCACAATAGACGAAACGAAATGACCGAGTTTATTGTTCCACCATCCATCCGTGGCTCTTTCATCCTGGATGCAGAACCGCCGCCAGGACTGCTATCGAACGAACTGGTGCAGCGTGTGAAAAGGTCAAAGGTCGGGTGGTCGTGTTAATGGCGGCTCCTGCGGTCACTCAAGGCCTTCGCGGGTATGAAAAATCGTTCGATCTGTTTCTTTCTCAACACCTCCGCGCAAATATGTAAATGTTACGGTCGGCCGTAAAGCCAGTCGGTAATAATGTGAGTCACACTTTTCGATTTATTGCGTTCAGCCCTCGGTGCGCCAAGTCCCCTTCACACTTTGATCGATGGTAGATGTGAATTATTAAGCGACATTAGAAGATCCAATACGCTGAATTATTTCCGTACGAGTCGAATTTATCGTCTTGATTGCGAACAGAGGGGAGAGAAAATCTCACAAGTGTTTGCATTTGTCCTGGGGATGTCTCCCTTCTTATCTTTGTTTTAACAGAGAGTGCACCCCCGTAATTAAATCCAACAATGCAAAAACGGCGCCGGTCCGACGTCGAACCTCACTACGGGTTAAGAATGTGTTCGCGTTAATCATCGACGGATTTCATTGAAACTTGGTCCAGTTGAGTGGGGCGGCCCGCACCGACACCGAATCGATATTCAACCCCCGGAATTCTCCTCCACCCCACTTTTTGCCCTTTTCCACGTCGCCTCATCACGATGCCTTTCATCTTGTTTATTAGCATCTCCTCAAGAACTATCGCTTAGATGGCGGCGATAATCACGAAGGCAACATTCAAATTGAAAATAAATACGACTGTCAAACGAAGAGATTGCGGTTGTGTAAGGCTGTGCCAGTTAGTATTACTGCTTGGGCAAATTGAAGCCTGATTTCAAAATGTAAAAAACTGACAGGGTTCAACCAAATCCAGTTTGGGGGTGGTGCAAGGTTATTATAAATATTTCTTGCATCGTAGATAACTGTGAAATTTGACACCTACGTACATAGCGTAGCACTTGTAGCAGTATTATTCTATTTTACATATGCTCAAGGTAAATTGATGTGATTACTTGGTTGCCTAAAAACAAGGGGTTTAAAGCAATGTATGCAATTTAAAATAACAAAATTGTCGCGAAATCAGGTCATCCCACAACACATTTCGTTTGTTCAGTTGACGACTAGCACAAAAACAAGCATTGTTCTCAAAGAAAAAATGTTCACTGCTGGGTTCCAGACGCTTGATTACTTATTATTCTTCGGGAATGTTCAATAATGTTTCGCCACATTGTCTGCCCACTATTTCGGCAGTAATATAATAATCTTCCTGTAGGCTTTAATCCGTTGTTCAACACTTGGTCCTTCAAATATCCAAATTTTGTAAAATCCGAGGTAAAGTCCATTGTGTTAGATCAGAAGATCGCGGTGGAAACGCAGAACGCGATCCCATATTTATTACACCATGCCCATAATGTTGTAGATAAGATAGCGTTACACCTGCTCGGTGTGTTGTGGCTACATCCTGTTGAAAATATCAAAATCGAAGGTCTTCATCAAACTGATCGATGAACAGTTCCAAACTCTTTTACCGGCATCTTTCTCCAGAGATGATAGTGTTAAAACCCGCACCACAACTTTTAAATGATGACTATATAGATGAAACCACGCTTCATCAGTAAAAAAAAATAAATTATCGTTTAAATTATTTTGGAACCAGTTGGAATATTCAACGCGACCTAGCGGATCAATCAATAAAAGTTGATGGGCACTAGTTATTTTGTAAGGATGCATATGTAGTCCTTTTTAGC
The DNA here is from genome assembly GCF_963966145.1 of Tenebrio molitor. NCBI lineage: Eukaryota > Metazoa > Arthropoda > Insecta > Coleoptera > Tenebrionidae > Tenebrio > Tenebrio molitor. The sequence continues at coordinate 3,706,702 of NC_091049.1, forward strand.
GATATTTTGGCATGTACTAAAAGGACTTCTGACTATTAAGACAATCTTGTTAACGATGTTTGTGGGTTGTGCTCCAGTCGGTGCCTAGAGTTGACATTCCTTTATTTACACTTCCTGGTCGAACAAGTCTACACAACTGATTACACGTGTAATTAATTAATTCATAAGGAATTAATTCTTGCAGGCCCATACTGAATAACTAAATCCACCCATTGTTGAATGTTCCATTTCGATAATAGGAGATTACAAAAATATATCGTATTCCAGCAAGTAATAGTTATTTACAGTAAGAGTGCGGAAGGCAAAGCTTTCGTTCACGCGAATTGCGAATGCAATTCAAGTGAACGAAAGCGGGCTTAACTCTCAAGTGCTGTATTTGGTTTTGTTCGACATCTCGTTACAAAGTGAGTCTGTCACTTTGTATTCAAAGTCTTTCCACTGTTGCCAACATAATGTACAGTGCGGACGCTCCACTCTGAAATTATTTTTTGTTGCAGTTCAATCGATTATTTATGAAACCATTCGTACATTTGTACAAAACTAATTGGACATATCTTTTGAGTTTCATATCAATTGGTATTGAAACATGTGTAATTACCGAACAAATTGGCGATGTTGCCAATAATTGTTACAGGCGACAGACATTACAAAACATCGAATATGATTTGATAAAAACACAATTTAACTTTTGTATCAGTTCAATATTGTGACATTTTACAGCAGAGGACGTGACCCCGAATCTGTCACGGTGACATTAATCGATGATGACTCCAGTTTTCCCGAGACATTCCAGAAATTTTGCAGCTTTGTTAATGCAGACGTCACTCCAAGACAATCAATTCTCCAAGGAAGACAAATTACGAATTAAAGGAACCGGCCCGGCGTCGAATTATCGCTCGCGAATTTATTGAAAGGAAAGAGAATGAAATTAGCGATCAACGAGACAACTCGAACTTTTAATCGTAATGACTAATCTCGTGTTTGCGGAGTCGCAACCGCACGAGACCTTCCCCTTTGGAGTGTTTTGTGTCGGTGGCGCCACTCGACACAACCAGACGAACCAGGAAAAATCATATTCCTCTTTACGGGGACGTAAAATCAAATGAAAAAGAGAGCTCTGTGGTGTATCAATTGCAATAAAGGATGCTCCAGAAGATTTATGACACAGTGGGAATTTATTAGGATGAGTCGTTATAAAAATAGAAACGAAATTACATCGCGTGGTATTTTTAGCCCAACGGGCCCATCTTTCCTTCGAAAACAAATAGCAATAAAGCGAACACCGCACGACTGTGTCACTGAGCAGTCGAACCTGGAAATGTATTTATTTTTCGCAGTTAATTGCGAGATGTGTACACAGTTGTTTAATGTTCGGCTCGGTGGCAGTGTTTTATCTCCACCATCACGCCAAACAAAGACCACCCCACTTAGCGATCGATCATCTGCTCCGTATCGACGACTAAGAAATGCCAAGGAGTGCAAACTGCGCACTCATTCACCATTTGTTTATTCATGCATTGCCAATTCTGCACTGTTTGGCTCCATGGAGTCTCCGCAGCTCTCCAACCGCCCCCCACACTAGGTGGGGCATGTCGGATTAACCGACTTCACAACTGCATCATGATCACGACACGACCAAATTAACTTTCGACGCCACTTGAAAATGAAGCCGTTAAAAGGATAAGGCGAGGAGTTACGGCAAAGGGTGGAATTGAAGGAGGCGAGGTTACCCCGGACCGGTTCGGAGCTGCTTAATATGGATGAGACGTAGCGTCTTAGATCTGCACAAATGTCATGTCTGCATTATTTTTGGATGGATAAAAGGATGGGGCCGAGGTTGCGTTTAGTATTTTCTCTGATAAACGTGTTAAGCGTCGTTTGGAAAAGTGGATTTGTGTTGGGAAAATGCCACGGGGGGCGATAAGTTTGGGTTCTGTGGCGTTATTGAGTGGAAATCGAAATTGTAGCTCTTCTCGTATCGGGGATGACAGGATACTTTTCCGTTTGACGTCATTAACGGATGAAGCTTCAACGGAAGCTAGATAGAAAAATCACTTTACGGAAAAATCTACTCTTCATAATTGACACAAAGGGACCACCTCACAGTATAATGATAGGAACTGTATTTAATATAACACGTGGCGTTTGGCATTGAAAGTTACCAACCTTGAAAATGTAAATTGTACTGGTCTATTACAGCACTCAAATCAGCTATTAACGCACTCTTTTGAGTGCTGTAATAGCTTTTTTATAAACGCAAAATAGAAAAACACATTTATTCAACAAAAATTTAAACAAACAATGAAGCACACATATTGAAAAAAATGAAAAAATAATTACCTCGCATTTTTTTTGTGGTGTCTCCAAAACTTTTGATTGCTTATCATTTGACATTCTCAAACATAAACTTGTGGCTTATCTTATTTATCTTCTAGAACTCAACTGGTTAATTTACACTCTAAAAGTTCTGATTATATTCAACTAAATTACGGGGTTCCCCAAGGCCCCGGCCTGTGTCCGACCATTTTCCTTATGTATATTAATGATGACATTAAAAATACGATTACCTACTGATGTATTCTTTTAATTAATTCGAAGAAGATGATTCCAGAACTGGCATATAGAACAACAATGGTTATTATGATTACTATTAAAGAGCTATTGAAAATCATTAAAATAATCAAAATACGATTTTTGCGTTGAAACTCGTTACGAGGGAGTAAAATTGAATTCTGAACAACTTTTCATAATAATTTCTAACGATATTGCCAACGCGAAGCAAAATATCGAAAATTGGCTCCATTCGCGATTCGCGAGGTCGCAGTTGGCTGGGTTTCCAACTTACAATTGAATTGAGTATTTCAAAGATGCAACTCATAAAGTTTTACGACTATATAAACATTCAAATTCTAAATTCTACTCCTTAAAATATCGATAAAATCTTCATCTTATGTGCAACACACTGTAGGAAAATATTCACGTTGTTTTGGCATAATGGGAGGTCATGGAGATTTTCCATTTAATTTGTTGGTAAAGCTGTCTGTTGAATTAGGTTATGTTTTTCTAAGTTTGAGGTTATAAATAGCGCCAATGTCTAGTGCATTGTTGTCAGTTTTACTAGTTTACAATAGAAGAATACTCGGACATCGCGGGAAATTCAGCAATATGTTATGTTTATTTTGATAGGTCCGCAGTCGGGCACTTGAGTGACGGAAATTAAACAGTGTGTCCAACGTAAAAAAAATAAATCATGGCCTCCCATTACGTGAACGGTGTTTACACTTAGAACAACAAGCTTCAATTTATTATTGACATAGGAAGAATGGAGTTGAGCGAGATTTGATGAAATAGCAGAGCATCATCAGCAGGAATAGTAGAATTGATTTTGGCATATATCAAAATTACGTAAGTACGTCCAAAAAATTCTCATCAAAGTCGCTTTTGGATGTATTACGCATGTCTTTTATATATAACGCTTGTTAAACTACTACAGTTTAACTTATCAATTAACAAAAATTGATACAGGGCATTGACTAAAAAATGGAAATTTAAAAAATGAAGATGGAACTATTATGCCGAACCTTGCTTGCAGTCATTTAGAAGATTCTTTCCTAATGTGCATATTCTGCAAAATGCTTTTTACAAATCAGTTGCTCACAGTGTAGCTCTATTTAAGAAACCTGCAGCATTCAACTGGAGAACCGTAAACGCACCAGTGATTTTATCGAAGATGTGAGATATCGATTGGAGTCTCCAGTGGACACTTTGGAAAAGTTGCAAGCACTGATACTCGCGAATCTATTCAGTAATCAGATAACACGACAAGTCTTAAAACAATCAATATGAAGAGACGAGTGAATTGATGCTTGTAGTAGGAAACGTATCACTTGCAACAATTCTATTAATAATTGAAATAATAGTTTACAAAAAACAAAACTTCCTTTTCTATTTAAAATGTTTCTAACCTCAAAATTCACAAGACGCAAATTACTTTGGAATTAGAGCTACACTGTGAGCAAGTACCTTGTGAAAAGCGTTTCTTTCTTCTTTTTCTTTTTGCTGTGTTTGACAACCGCCAAGTTTCTCTATTAGAGATTAGAAAACTTCAGGTACTTATTAAGAATTTTTTAGAGAAGATTAAAAGTTTGATTTTGAAAAATGAGTTTTCCTGGTATTTTAGTTTTGTTGGAAATAAAAAATAGTTATTTGTACAACTAGTTATGAAAGTCATACTTTTTTTCACGAATTTGCAGATTGCAAATAAGTGAAAACAAGAGACATTCATAACGTGTTGTACACACTATTTTTTTGCATATCGAAAAAAGTTGAGAAATTTGGTCTAAAAGGACTTATGAAAAATTACAAAAAAAAATTAGGTATGCTTTGACAATCATCTCCAAGGAGATGGAATAAAATGATACAAAAAAGTACTACTTTCACTACAATTTTTCGTGTAAAAAAGTGCTACTTTCACTACGATTTTGCGTGTAAAAAAGTGCCACTTTCATTACGATATGCAAAAAATATTATATTGTATTAAATGTTACGTTTAGTTTATTATTTTTAAACCATCAAGTAAGGAATGCTAAACCAGATTAAATCCAAATTGTGTCTAATTTATTTTGATGGTATTTAGGGCAGTGTTTTTAGAAAAATATCGGAGTTTTTGCTTTCCTACAAAAAATACACACATTCCGTTTACATTAAACCATAAAAATAGATTTTTATTTTCGAAACACGATGTTTTTCTTTTATTTTCGTGAAAATAGTAAGAGCGACATGCAGCAGCGTCATATCGCCCCAGAAATAAAATTTCCACTGTTGTTTTAACTTCGCCCAATTTCCACTTATTGTCAAAAATGAGGTTTAAGCTGCAGTTAACAATTTCACGAGGATCTTGAGGAATCACGTCTCTGGGCTGGGATAAAAGCACTGTGACATCGCCGGAGAAAGTGTTGTAATACCTATATTATAAATAAACTCGGTACAAGGACAGAACCTTGAGGTGCAACATGTTTCACTGGTAAATCAGTCGATTTATTCTGATCTGTGATTGTCATATGAATATCATTTAAGTGTTTACAAAACAGTGTACCATGTGCGACGCAAGTTTTAGTAAAAAATCAAGGCGACAAACATATACAGTAAAGTCCGGTTATAGCGAACCCGTTTGTAACGAACTCTCGGTTATAACGTACTATATTTCAAGCAAAGAAAATTTTTCCATAAGCTCCATGTATTATTTTACCGGTTATAGCGAACCCGCTTATAACGAACTTTCGGATATAGTGAACCAGATATGACTTAAAATGTGAGGCAATTTTCCTTTTATAACGAACTCTTGAGGGGTTTCCCCGATTACTTTTCGATTCACCTTAAAAGACAAGTACGACATTATTCAAAAAATACAAAGTTGTGTTAAACAAAGTGATATTTGCCACGAAATGAATTTAACAAAATCTTCCGTCTGCACAATATGGACGAGACGCAAACAGATTCGTGTCAAATGGTTGGCGGGGGATAATTTCTACATTTGAATTAAATTTTATCATTGAACTTGGTGTTTGTTTGTTTTTTTTTTTGAGGTCAATTAAAATTTTTACATCAAGAATCAAATTAATTTTTTGAAGTAAAGTTTGTCATTTTTTCAAAAAAAAAGAGGGGGTTGTCATTTAAAAAACATTGGTGATGACGTTATTGCTCAAAAACCAATAACGTTATTTAAACAAGTTGGGCGTCACAGGTTTTTCGAAATAAAATCGACCTGTCCGAGCAATTTTCTTAAAAACATCACATAGGTATACATAATGCTATTATGAATTTTGTTCCAAACTTTATGTTCACACTGTATATTACCGTTCTGCAAAGGATTCATGTTATTTTTCAATACTTATTTACTTCATCTCATTTCAAATGTAAAATAAAAAATAACTATTAAAAACACACTTTACTTTAATTTACCTATTATAGCGAACCTCGGATATAGCGAACTTATTTTGATACATTTTCTGGGTTCGTTATAACCGGACTTTACTGTATTTGGATTTGAAAGCAGATGAAATCATTTCACTGAGATATTTTCTTTTATAATCGTAGTGTCATTGGGAAAAGATGTTTCAAAATATTTAAAGCAGTCGATAATTTCTCAAGCACTATGTCCAAGTTTTATCATCAGGTCGTAAACTTTTCACGTGACCCTCGTACAAGACTTGAAAAATGTATTCTCTTTGAGTCTTGACCACACATCGCGATTTAGTCTGTACGGTCGTAAAGAGCACCATGCCGTCCCTGTTTCCCCTGATTGCAGCCACTTTCGTTTTAATAAATCTCCCAAAACCCGATGCAACATCCAATCCACCTAAATCCCCCTCAATAAATCGTGTAGTGTGGTCACATGGAGGGTTGCCGTGAATTTCAATCGCACTCTTAGCACGTACTTCTCGCCGTTACCATCTAAATATAAAACGCAGAAAGAAACCTTTGCATAATTTAGAGACACGCTCCCTCACACATGTCTCAGACGCGAAGGTACAGTCGTTTAGGGGCGACTTCTTATTTTCATGAGTGATGGCGCGCCCCCCAACCCCCAACTCTGACGTCACAGGTGTTCGCAACCACTCGTTATTCAGAAGAAGCCGTTCCAGCTAATTAAATTAAAATAAAGTAATTAGACTATTGGAGCGGCTTCCCCCGGGACGCCGGCCATCATTTCATGCCTTTAATATTGTTTACGACGTTCAAAATGGCCGAAAGTGGGCCAAGGGACGATTTGTTTTTATTGCAGTCGTCGGAGGGCCATGTCGATGGACCAATTTAGATAAAGACGAGCCTGGAAAATGGCACAGGAAGCCGAACGAGTAGCGCCGATAATTGACTTTAATTTCGCCGAGAAAAAATCATCGAAAGGCCAAATGGCCCAGTGATTTTTTTGTGAAGGTCGTTAACGCAAAAAGACAGTTCGTGCGGAACTATTGATCACATCTGCCATGAAAAAAAACAGGAAATTTAATCAAAAATAAATGTGGGTTATGCAACCCAATATACACAGATGTATTAGTCTGGCCTTCATTTTCTTTTATTTACGAGAGCTCTCGATTATTCTTACCCCTCGACGAGCACAAAATCGCCCCTATCGTGGAGGGTGTTTGCCTTGACGACACACGATGGATTGTCGACTATCCGGACACCCTTATCCGTATATTGCGAGTCGATATTTCATTAAAGTTTCATCAGGAGTTAATGGTTTTTGTAAATAATTCAAGAAAAACTAATTTTCGCAGGACGTTTTTCTACACATGTCTTTCTCGTTTCAGGACGATTACCTTGACGGTTCTTCTCAGCTTGGCCACGTTCAAGAATCTCGACAAGTGTGAGCTGCAGCTGCTGGGCTTGGTCGTAGGTTATTTAGTCATCTTGGGGCTATCAATGGCCATCGAGTTGGCCATTTGTGTGGTGGCGATGAGGGGGAGCATTCTTAACACCGCACCCCGGGCTTCCATGCAGTACATTCTTTATTTCAGAGTAGGTAAGGTGATTTGTTACAGTTGAATTCAATTGTTTTGATTCTCTCTTTAAGATCTAGTTGTATTTATTTTTGACATCATCTTTCCAGCTGTGATGTTCATAGAAGCCGGTTGGTTATCTGCCGGCATAGCCTGGTTCTACGAGAACTACTTCACCTGCAAGCCCGTCAACCCGATGAACCCCAAGGAGACCGTCTTGGGAATGGTCGTGTGCAACTGGTGCATCCTCTTTTCCGTCCTCATCACCGTGTGGTGCACCTACGACGCGGCGGGCCGCTCGTGGGTCAAGATGAAGCAGTACCAGCGCTCGATGAGAGAGTCCGAATCGAAATTCCAGTACAAACGCTCCGGCAGTACCAGGAACTGGCGACAACGGTACCACCAACACTGCACCAATCTAGACCCGTTCGATATCTCCCTCATTTCAGAAAGGTACTGAGAGCGTACCAAGACAGCTGGCAGCAGCGTTGCCGCTTCCTCTTCTGCTGCTCCTCAACCTCGGACCGCAACCGCAACTCCTTCGCCGACATCGCTCGCCTCCTCTCCGACTTCTTCCGCGACCTGGACGTGGTACCGTCGGACGTGATCGCCGGTTTGGTCTTGCTGCGCAAGTTTCAGATAATCGAACGAAAGGCGATCGTCGAGCAGCGCAAGAACGACACCTACGAGTTCCTCTCGGGGGTGGCGGTCACCCCCAGGACCCAGTTCTTGTCGCTCCACGAAGGCGCCGACTTGGAGCTCTTCCAGACGGTCATCCACTACGCCCACTTCGCGGTCCGCGCCTACGGCTGGCCCATCTACGTGATGACGTCTTCGATGGGCCTGTGCCGTCTCTGCACCGACCTCCACTGTTGCTGCTGCTTGCCTTGCCAAAAGCCCGACCCAGCGGAGATCGTCGACGACAACTGCTGCAGGTGCAACTATGCAGCTCTCCAAAAACTGACGAGTCTGGGAGACATCGAAATCATCTACGCCACCTACCACGTGGACGTAGGCGAGACTCCGTTCTTCGTGGCGCTGGATTACGATCGCAAAAAGGTCGTGATCAGCATCAGAGGCACTTTGAGCATGAAAGTAAGGTTTGGTGTTTGTCTAAGAAGGAGATTGACCACACTTTCTAGGACATCTTGACTGATTTGAACGCCGAAGGTGAAACTCTCCCGTTGAGTCCTCCCCGAGAAGACTGGTTGGGTCACAAAGGAATGGTCCAAGCAGCTCAATACATCTTGGAGAAGCTCCAAGAAGAACAATTGATCGAGAGGGCGCTCCAGCACTGTCCGGAACGAGGGACTCCTGATTTCCAGATCGTCATAGTCGGACACTCTCTTGGGGCCGGTACTGCAAGCATCTTAGGCATTCTGTTGCGGCAGTTTTACGCTTCTTTGAAGTGTTATTGCTATTCGCCACCAGGTGGTTTGCTCAGCTTGCCCGCTGTGGAGTACACCAAAGCCTTCACCGTGTCTGTGGTGGTGGGTAAAGATGTGGTACCCAGAATAGGACTCAATCAAATGGAGGCTCTCAGAGCTGATTTGATCAACGCGATCAAGCGCAGCGTCGACCCCAAGGTCAGTACTCTTGACCAAAACGTCCGAAAGCTCCAATTCTGCTTTCAGTGGAAGACCATCACTTGCAGCATCGTTTGTTGCGGTTGTTCCCAACCGACGTCCGCCGTGGAGTTGTCCACCGGGGAGAGCGACGTGGGGGAGTACATGAGGGCCAAGAGGAACGCCCGCGGGGGTATCCACCCTTCGGACAGCACCATCGCCTTGACCTCCCACCAGCCCCTCTACCCCCCAGGTCGCATAATACACGTGGTGAGACACCACCCCACACGTGGCGAGTAAGTATGGCGCGTCTAGAGTAAAACTGATGCTACACCGTTCCTCTTTCAGACAAAAGTATGAAAAAAGATGGAGGTAATGAGATATTTTGTGACCGTTGCATGATTATCCCCTGCACCACATGATTTTTATACTTTTGTAGTAGTTTGATTTGTTGTTCGGCCTCGGGAGGGCTGGGAATTTGTCTCAATGTTTCCAGTCCCAGTCTGTGGAAATGTCGTTTGTTCACTCCTCTTTCTTTTATCCAGGCAAGCCTTGTCTAAACGGGAACCGGTCTACCAAGCTCTCTGGGCTCAGAATACTGACTTCGACGAGGTCCTGATCTCTCCGGTGATGATACAGGACCACATGCCTGATAAAGTATTAGATGCCCTCAACAAGGTACGGTCGCATCGTGCTCACCCTCAGCCCGATATCTACATGTTCAGTGACCAGGTAGATTAGCCGTAGCATGACAGCATTTATGACAAACAGCTTAAGAGTCACCCCACACAACCACTTTACACTGTGACCACTAGTTCTTTTTGTTTTGTCAAGTTGACACTAAACAGTGTCATTCTCTCACCTACACTGTGATCTGAGCAACACTTGCCTCAATCAATTTTAATTTATTTCCTAGATGTGTTATTTATTTTAAACTGTTTTATTTGAAATACATTTTTTTCAAGCGTGACGTCTTTTTTTTACCTTTTTTAGTGCTAGTAGGTGGGTATTAAGTCGAATGTGGACATTTTTGTGACTTCCCCACAAAACTGTCTAGATTTTTGGGTAGTTCTCGTGCACCCCGACACGCCAAATTAAATGTTAGTCGCAAGCAGATGGCGCAGCTCTGATAGGCCGTGTGTATGTGTGGGCAGGTGGAACGTGGTGTTCTAAGCAGAGGGCGCCACCAACATAGTTCACCAGGGTCGCCTCATGACCATAAACCTCCCCCACCAGATACAAGGTACTGACACTGTTTTCACCACTATCCCCTATCTTGTTAAAGTGCGTCCACGGGTGTAGCGCAAACAGGTGGCGATTCTCCGACGCCAACGCTGTACAATTTTTTCGTCGAAATTTGACGTAAAGATTTCAGTGTTCGGGATTTGACAATCGACACGTGTTTATGATACGTCGTGGACATTTTCGTGTGTCGACACCTTTACTATAATTGGTTTTTTCTTAAATGCGTAATGGACATTTTTGCATAGACGTAGGCATCAAGTTTAGCTAAATATTGAACGAAATGAGAGTGACTTGGCGCAACAAGAAGTAACTAAAACGTGTGAACTTAGGAGCAGAACAGTCAGTTTATTAACAGAATTTTTCACGTTGAAAATATATTCATTTGCAAAATATTTGAAGAGTGACAAGCTCTTAATGTCAACATAAAATATCTACCTACGTTCATTTAATATTGTAATTTTTTTCAAACATATTTTCAAAAGATTTTTCACATACAGGGTGTTTCTGAAATAGGTGCATTAATTTTAACTGGTAATAGAACTCGTCAAAAGGAACTAATTTTCTATCTACCATTTTGCCGAAAAACGATGTTTAATTCCAAAAAAAAAAATTGGAGAAATTTTTCACTAAAATAGCCCTACGCCACTAAATACTGCAATGGCTAATTGAGATCAGCGCTAATATGAAAAAAACGTCCATTTTCATCCAGAAAACGTGTTTTAACGCAGAAATCGAAATTCAAAGAAATCTACCCGTATAGCAAAAAATCCACTTCGTAAGAATCTGGTTGTTTCAGGTTTTTTAGGTAGCTTAGTTTTGGAGATATGAACGGTTTTAGGAAAATCTTTCCGACTTTTTTAAGCCATTACGCAACGTTTTTCGCCAAAATGGCAGAGAGAAAAGTTGTTCCTTTTGATGAGTTCTATTACCAGTTAAAATTAATGCACCTATTTCAGAAACACCCTGTATAACCCCGTTAAAATTTATAATTCCATACCGGTTGATTTCAACAGTCTTTCTATAAATATTTTTTAAAAACCTAATCATTTTTATCGAACCGTGTTAGTAATTAGGAGTTAAAAATGGTTTTTGGTCTTGTTTTACTATTCATTTGTACTTCTTTCTCTTGTTCGTGTTTTACTTTATTTTTATTTTAAGTAGACTAGCTGTTCAGCTATTTTTATTAGTTTCCCTTTTTTATGATTTGATGTATTTTGTTTCATTTTTAAATAAATTCACTAATTATTTATGATTATTATTTGATTCTCTTCTGTTCTCCTCTACGACATATGATAACAATTTGAAAAATAGCTTAACCAGCTCTTTTGGAAGAAAGTGAAAAATCCGATGAACAGAAATATTTTCCTACAAATTCAGCCGCACTCGGTTCGCATTTTACGTATTCAACCAATCAGATTTGAGCATTTTCGACTTACCCGCCAATCAAATCTTGACTTCACAGGAGTTGTTCTAATAGCAGTGGTAACTTCTGGAAATAATTTCTACACGAAGTAATATCAAAAATTCAAATAAGTTAAGAGATTTATGGTGGGTTCATGCACAAGGAATTAACAGTAGCATTAATTTAATTTAATTTAACGTAATCTACTTTTACACTAAACTAAAAAGAGCCGTTCATGCAGGCTGCCAAATGTGAAAATAAATTCGTACGTATTAATATAATAATACAGCCGTCGAATATTTAAACACCACAGGTAAACAGTAAATACTGGTTTTTTAGAACACCAAACTATGAAATATGAAATGCTCATGAATATGACAAATTGACCACATTGACCACAACATGACATTTGAATTTGACGCACATTTGACATCTTGCCGTTTCCCACACATGCGCAGAATAGAATTCATTTAATTTTTAAGAGCAAAGATAAAAGTTGCCCAACTTTCGGTTAAACTAAATTAAATTAAAGTATCTAAATGTGTGCATGAACGATTCTGGTAAATTGTCATCATTTAACTTTTCAAAAAGTTAAATTAAATTAATGCTAGTGTTAATTCCTTGTGCATGAACCCACCATAAATTATTAAAGGAACTACGACTATAATGAAATGTAGCAAATGTACCTTTCCACACAAAATCCACGAAACTACTTCATTGCAAAAGCCTTGGAATGAATAGTATTCCGAGGGATCAGTTTTTTCGTCAATTACATCACTCAACTTATTGAAAAATGAGAAATTACTATTCAATGACTCCATTTGCGCATTTTTAACACTCTTTTTTGGAAAAATTACACAACACTGATACAGTAATGGCGCTGTTTATTTATTGAGATTCACTTGTCAAAGTTTTGTTTCCGTAGTTACGAGCAAGTACATTCTTGATTTTTAAATAAACTGTCAAATTTTAAAATGTCATTTCTAAAATGCGATTTTTTAGAAGAATTTATTTTGTGCTGTTTTGATTCTTTGAGGGAGTAAAGCACTTAATAGATTATTTTAAACACATAAAAAGTCAAAAAAGGCAAATTCGTGCATTACAGAGGCAGCAAGGTCACTTACATTTGTATTTAAAATGTGTATAGTTGGTTGCATAAAATATTTTCACATTTGTCGATGGGATGGCATAACAGTAACTCTTTCACTTTTTGAACACTGTGAAGAATGAAGATAAACATTCTGCACAACCATATTTCGTCAGCAATTCTTCCGCAGTTAACAATGAACTTCTTTTTGTGAATCCCCACAAAGCACAAAAGACTACCGTTTTAGTTACTTCTGTCTCTACATCTTTCACACAATCTTGACCCTCTGGTAAATTTAATGAAATTTGACTAGCCAATTTTTGAATTTTGTTGAAATTTCAAATTTAATTAAATTTGCTAAACAAGCAAGTTCTGAGTAATTTTGATTTGCTTTTGGTGAACCAGTTTTTGATTTTTTTGAATTTTGAATCTGCGGCTGTCGCTTTTTAGAAGCTTATTTCTCGCTGTCGACATTCTTTACCTAGTTCTCATTTGGCGAAAAAATGTTTGAATAAATTTTGAAAAAAGCAGTACACTTTCTAGTAGACTCTGTCCCATAAGCATAGCCAAGTGACCGGAAATGAATCGAGCTTTGAGTGTTTCAGCGTTGCCGATTAAATAGTACCCAAGTGAGTGTCTGGATGCAGATGGCGTGCACGTCTCTGCATGTTTCCGTTTAATTAAACAAAAACCGTCTTGTGAGTGTTGCATGTTGACGCGACCCCCAATCGGCACCCCTTTGAGAGACCTCAATTTGTAGGTTGTAACGACGCTGGGTCCTCGAAAGCCGCAGCGTTCCGGCTCCAACAACAACGCCCAGAAGTGCTGGGAGGAGGACGGTCTCCTCTCCGGCTACAGTCCCACCCCCCCGCACCGCCTCTACCTGGAGACGAGCTTCACCTCCTTGCACAGTCCCTCGGGAGCGGCCAGCAACGCGTCTTCCATCACCAACGGATACTACTCGACGAGGAGCCAGCCCTCGCCCGTCTTTCCCATCACCAAGAGCACGAGCCTGACGCTGAAGCGGCAAACTCCGAGTCCCGGCTTCAAGCTGGACCTCATCCACGACGACTGGTTCGGGCTCGCGCCTCTGGCGAGTCCCGAGAGCCTGTCCGAGGTGTCGAGCATCAGCTCCCGAGCCAGCGTTCTCGTCACCCAGACCACCATCTGCGAGATCAACACGCCGAAGATCATGAGGCGCACGCCGAAGATCATCGGGAGCTTGAGCACCTGCGCCGACGACATCCGCAACGTGAGGAACTTCCAGATGGCGAAGATCTTCAGGAGGTGCTCGAACAACGGCAGTCCCGTCACCAACTCCAGCAGCAACCTCAGCTACGAGTCCGCCGCTTCCAGCAGCAAGAGCAATCACGACGTGGACACCAAATGCTGTGGCGGCTCCGAGAGGATTGTCAGTGGTGAGAGTGACGACTTCCAGTCGGCCGAAGACATTCTGGACAATGTGCTGGCCAGTGCCGGATGCAAAGACTTTTTTAATAACAGTTCGGGGTTCCTAGAGACGCATTTTGACTTATTGGAGGAGATACCCAAGAGTGTTAAAGCGCTGCCGTCGCCGTCCACTCCGCAGGTATGGCACGGGAACACGGGTTTTTTTCTTTCAAATTATATAATCTGAATAATTCATTCATTACGAGAATGACATAATTTCAAGGTTGGCAACTCTGTGGCGACAACTTTCTCAATTTGCTTATCGCTTACAGGATGTACTACAGGATAAAGCCATTCTTAGGGATCTAGAGCGCTTCTAATGCATTACCGATAAAATCTGCAATTCTCTGGGTAATGAAATCAGTTCAATACCAAATCGAATAAATCCAACCACAACTATTTTACAATTTAGTTAAGGTCATAAATCGTTTCCCAAAATTAATTCAATTTTAATTCGCGTTAGAAAAACTTAAACACCTATTTAATGTAAATCGTGACTGTGTAAAAGGAATTCTTTACCTCTAATAGTATATTATGCAACAAGATTTATAAACGGCACTTTAGACACGCGTTTTATCTTAGGCACGAGCGAAGCGTAGCGGGGCGAGTGTTTAATAAACAAGTGTCTAGAGAAGTTTATAAACCAGTTGAATACTATACTTTTTCTACGACCAAATTAACAAATGGAACACACAAACGAAACAAGCGACTTTTTTATTAAACGTTAATTTAAACATACAAACTAAATGGACATACCAAATAGGAATATATATATTTCTCAGGATACAAACTGTTGGTGGCTTCAGGTCCATATTTGAAAAATACAACGAATTATTCCACTGCAATGACGTTTTCTTTCACGCCGGATGCGAAACTGATAAACGTCAAAATACCAACTTGATCTAGAGCTAAATATGTCCAAAAAATTCAAGCCGTGTTTAAAGAAACTTCGAGCGTGTTTAATATCCCGAAAACGCCCGAATGGACACCAAGTTGTGACTAATGAACAATCGTTTTTAAAGTGACGTTTTGTACACTATTTGTCAGTGCAAAATGTGACACTTTAGAGAAGGAAGTAGAAAAAATTTATTCTTGAACAGCAGTTTCCATGCGACAGCGTTACAATAAATTAATTAACACTAATTAAACAGCGTTGTATAATGAAGTTAAACGAGTGGCTACAAAGTAGTACGAGTATAATTAGATAAGACAAAAAAATTAAACATTATAAAGTAAAATAAGCACCTGGAGTGGGAGGGTGTAGAATAAAGTTATTTAAGCCGAGAGCGAATTTATTCCGTTGTAAAAAAATAACCGGACAAATAAATCAAAATAAATATCAGGTGTTCACATAATTTTCTCCTCATAGTTGGCGTTGAAGAGTCGATTGTGAACGCACCATTCGGACAGTCGTCAGTCTGCAAAATACAAACAATGCAAAAAGTGAGGTTAGATTTAAACACCTGCTCCGTGATCTGTAATCCGTGGTGCGTTCACAATCGACACTTCAACGCCAACATCGAGGAGAAATTTAAATGAACACCCGATACTAAACAATCGAAAGAGGATTCAGGGTCTAGTTTAGAGCTTTCAGACTTTATCGATGAGATTCCATCCTTGGACGAGCATGATTGTGTATAAATTATTAAAATTTTTCCTAATTATGAAAATAGTTGAGAATATTTTAATCACGAGAGCATTTGCATAGTTCTAGAGTTAGCATGTCCAGTGCGTTTCAAAGGGGTCAAGAGCGGGTGTGAAAAACAAACGTAGGTACTGAAAACGTGCAGCTTGAGTTACATAAGTTTCTTTTACACATGATTGGGTTGTGAAATAGGTTAGCGATCTACGTGTTGATGGTGAATCGTGGCTCACTCACATAGGAACCGCTCTCAAATCAAAACCGTTTCTAAGCTTGCTGAAATTCATTCATTGTATACTGTAACGAAAAAACAATGATATATAACTAATCGCTAAATACTGGTAATTCCCAAAAAAAAAAATTGTAGTACTAACTGAACAGATTAGTATCAGAAAGACAGAATGATTAATAAATTTGAATAATTCATGTCTGGAAAATCACAGAATCCATGAATGAAATAGAAGTGGGCCATACTAAAGGTTAATAACTCGCTTTCAGAATCTTTATTGGAAAATATTCCCAAAAACGGCATTTTTACAACTACTAGAACGAGTATACAGGACTAACGTTTCTGGAAGTCGTATTACCTGTTTTAAGTTAATTTAAATACTGAACATTTCTGATGTTATCTGAGTAAAAAATCTAGCTTCTTGATGAATCGTACTCATTTATTGAAATAAAAATGATGTATTTTGCATCGAAATACATTTATATTTATATCGATTACGATTACACACTTATTTCTTTTCATAGCTATTTTTAACGCTGCAATT
This sequence comes from Tenebrio molitor, assembly GCF_963966145.1. Lineage (NCBI taxonomy): Eukaryota > Metazoa > Arthropoda > Insecta > Coleoptera > Tenebrionidae > Tenebrio > Tenebrio molitor. The sequence goes on from NC_091049.1 coordinate 3,723,367, forward strand.
GTTTACTGCATAGAATATTTAGACACTCGCGTATTGTTATCGTATGATAAACAAAATCTGGTAACCCACTTGACCATGAAAACCAAAAGTCGAATCTTAGATAGATTTGTACGAACTTACTTGTCAGATTGAAATTAGATCAAATCTGTCAACAACACGCGTGTTTTAAAAGTTATGTAATCAATTTCAATTTTCATTAATTAATGCCAAATATTTAAACTTATATAATAAAAATTTGTTCTGTTTTATCTTCTGAATAATTCATAATGTCCAAGAAAATTTGTGGTCAAGTGGCCTGGTGTACTATGCTTTTGTTTCCAGTAACGTACGACGTAGCTTCGGTAGCTGTTGAACCGGAGATGTCAAACGTCATTTATTCAACGAACAAACAGTTGTGCGAATTATTTCTTTTGCAAAAAACAGTTCTCTCAGAACCAATCAACGACAGTTTTTCTGGTTTCGTGGTATTACATGGTGGTTTTAATTTTAATTAATGATTTCATTTACAATAAAATCAAAGTGAGGTTATAGTTCTGAAGGAAATTATAAATTATACCAACTAAAAAGACGACCTGCGTTTGTAAGAGAGAGAGAGACAACCACAGCCTGCTAAACCACAATTTTTTTTTAAAGCACGTTACCTTTTGTAGGTACATATTTGACCGTCGACAATAATTATCAAATATTAGCGTTCTCACCTAAGTTTACTTCTTGTCTTTGATTTTTTTTTATCTTTACACATTATTATTTCATTATTTTCTGTTCTCCTCTACGGCATATGACAAAAATTTTAAAAATATCTTAACCAGGTCTTTTGGAAGAAAGTGAAAAATCCGATGAACAGGAATATTTACCTACAAATTCTACCCCATGCCGTTCTAGAGAAAATCGCATTTTATGCATTCACCCAATCAAATTTGAGTATTTTCGACTTACCTGCCAATCAAATCTTGACTTCACAGAAATTTTTCTAATAGCAGTGGTAACTTCTGGAAATTATTTCTAAAGGAAGTAATATCAAAAATTGAAATAAGTCAAGAAATTTAGTAATTATTAAAGGAACTACGAGTATAATGAAATGTCGCAAATCTACCTTTCCACACAAAATCCACGAAACTGCTTCATTGCATAAGCCTTGGAATGAATAGTATTCTGAGGGATCGTATCTTCCGTTTTTTCGTCAATTTCATCACTCAACTTGTTGAAAAGTGTAAAATTACTATTTAATGACTCCATTTGCGCGTTTTTTACACTCTTTTTTGGAAAAATTACACAACACTGACACAGTAATGGCGCTGTTTATTTATTGAGATTCACTTGTCTAAGTTTTGTTTCCTTAGTTACGATCAAGTTGTTCCTTGATTTTTAAAATAAAATGTCAAATTTTGAAATGTCAGATATAAAATGGGTTTTTTAACCAAATTTATTTCGTGCTGTTTTGATTCCCTGGGATACATAAAAAGTCAAAAAGGCAAATTCGTGCATTTACAGAACACTTAAGCGGCGGCAAGGTCACTAACGCCATTTCAATAATATTTGACCGTCGATAATAATTATCAAATATTAACATTCTCACCTAAGTTTTTAGTTTACTTCTTGTCTTTGATTTTTTGTTGATATTTGCCCCAAATGGATTACATCAAATGCTTCATGGTCTGGAAAAAACGTTTCTTTGGTTTTTGATGGCAATAACAAAAGAAAAAAAAGTTACCAAACAACACGCTGGAACACAATACTTAACTTGAAATTTTTTCTTTGATTTGTAGAAATAACACCTAATGAAATTAATTGATTTTGGCAAACCAAGTAAACAATAAAACCAACGAGGTGTCATTAATTGCAGCGTTGTGTTGCGGTACCAACTGCAAATTCAAATTTCACAAACTCAAAGCCCAAAAAAACCCAACTGTCTAAATATTTGTGTTTCCAGAAAGATTGTCTCCGCTCTTTATCTCATTTTGTTTGTGCAGGAGCTCGACCCTGACCTGATCTCGAACTTCGCCATCGACCTCAACCTGGACGAAGAGCACCGTTCCCTCCAGTTCGTCAGCCGCAACTCCGACACTTCCAAACCGAACAGCGTGGACTCGGGCAGCGTCTGTCGCACCCCTTCCGACACCAAGAACGTCACTTTCAACCCGCAAGTGATCAACATCGACACCAGCGCCATCGGCGGCAACTACAGCCCTCGCAAACACTGGCACATCTTCAAGGGTCGCAAGCACAAGAGCGCCGACACGTCGACTCGGCCGGCGGCGACGAGAGTCGTCTCGGAGGCGCCGCTCCCCAAGACCATCCTGTGCGTGAAGAGGCGCAACAGCGAAGAAGAGTGCTTTTCCAGGACTGAGGCGTTGCCTCTGTTGAGTGGTCTTAACGCCAGCAGTGAAAGGACGTCCCCGAATTTCGTGAGACGGAAGAAGTACGTTTACCCCGTCGAGATGACGGTCAAGGGGGAGAGTAGTGTGTAGTGCCTGTTTTTTGTGGTTGCCTCGACCAATCTGTTCCAGACGCCTTCTACGAAGTGCGGCGTCAGCCTAATTGTCTTTAACACAAGATTCATGTCTTATACCCGAGCAATTAGTAGGGTCCAAGAATGTACAGTAGACTATTATGTACAAGATGTGTATTTATTAAATTTAAATATAACATTACAGTTTTCTTTCTCATTCAGATTTTATTTGTGGAAGTAAACAACGTTATATACATACACCAGGTGTCATAACAACCTCTTTTAGTTATATACAAACATCACAGAACGTCTACGTCAAGATCATACTCCGTTCCTCCCAAAAATGGGGACCACACTGGAAACTCGACTGAAGTTTCCAACAGATCCCCACTTTTAGGTCGAACAGAGTTTACCAAAAGCGATGATTAGTCAACAGGTGTCGGATGCGGATGATATGTGAAGAGACAGTGAACAATCACCAAATGTTCAGTTTAGGTCATAATCTGATGATATTTTTGACTTTGCGCATGTTCTCCAGACGCACTTCGAGCCAAGCGAAGGGTACGACCGCCGCCACCAGAAAGAACCCCAAAGCGTACAGTTTGTAGTAGTTGCAGAGGACGCCGTGGAAGGCGAAGGCAATGCTCAGACCTAAGAAACGGAAGAAAGCCGAGTTGGCGAACGCCGATTCCCAATTGTCGCTGTACAACCCGGTCAGAAGAGCTAGAACATGAAGCGAGAGTTTGGACGAGTCACGCGAACAAAATTGACATTTCTGGTGTCCCGCAAGGATCCAGCTCGGGTACGATTCGTGCCGGCAAGAATTCTAAATGTCGACTTTTTTGCGGTTCCAGCTTGTTAGTCACTTGTCATTACGTCTCATAATCAGATAATTTGGGCAAAAAATCGATGAAAAAGACCAATTCGCATCGCAATAATGACTAACTATTAATAGCCGAAAGATCAATCGGAGGTTGAGGCAATTAATTGTAATACAATGAGTCCGAGAAAAACGAACACCTGTCCGCAATGTCAATGAGATCCGGATCACCGCCTTAATCGATCGATAAATCACGATTACTTACTGAAATTAAGCATCTCCCAGATGGCGTTGCAGACGCCCCAAGCGGCAGAGATTACGTAGAAGAGGGCGGGGTCGTCCTCGATGGGTTTCCACAGGATCAGGACCATCAACAGGCAGGCGTGGAAGGTGAACCCTACGGCTAAAATGGCTTTCAAAGGGGAAAAACTGGACGAGTGTTTTTAACCTACCGACGACGTAGTACCGTCTGATACTCCTCAGAAGCATGCTCAAGGTGCACGCCGCGATGGATTGTAAGAGGCCCATCGATAAAAACACCAAGTTTAGCCTGTGGATGCCCAAAGTGCAGACGACGTAAGACTAGAAGAAATGGCATAAATTTAGTCGAGTTCTAGTTTGGGAAAATTCGCAAGAACAATACGTTGAACTATTAAGAGAAACTTGGGAGAGCATTCTTTTTATTACAGAAAAACGCATTGTTGGCGGTGTAAACATAACCTCACTTACTCAACGATCGATGAATTTGTCATTTTGTTGCTTATAAAACGTTTTTGGTCGTTCCACTTCCCAAATTAAAACACATTTGCTGTTTTTTAATAATCTGGGATCAATTAAGCACATTTTGATTACTTTTTTACTCATTTTACACAATTTTTTGAATGCAATTTCAAACAATGGTGCCAATTATTCGGAAAATCTTTTGGTTAGGTTAATTGTGTCAAGTCAGGTCAGGTCAGATCAGATAGGACCTGATCGGCTAAATAATTTGTTTAATATAATGTAACAAGTTGGAGGATTCTTTAGCAAATTATTTAAAAATACATAATTCGTCGGTAGTTAATATTTTTTTTTTTAAATTTTACAGTTGGCACAAGTGATATTTTTATTATTTTAAAATTTAATTAAAATTGATTATTAAAAAGGTAAGTTTCCTTAATGCCTTGTCACGTAATTTGTATTGGAACAATTTCCTTTCGTTTTTTAGAAACAATACACGAGTTTTATCATTACACAACCTTGTCGTGCGACCTGCGTCATTGAGGTTATGTTTAGGTATGTTTTTAATTTCCTTTTTTCGATAATATGGATTCTTCCTCTTTTTTCTTCTGTTTATGAAGTGTGTACTTTTTTTTTGAAAATCTGAACCAAATTGTCGTGAATATTCAAGGCCACACCCAGTTCGTTTAATTACAACAAAAAGTCGATGAGGCCTTCATGGTGTTTAAATTTTCGTATGGCGTGGCTGGGATAAAGATAATTAAGACCTAATTGTCTACATTAACTTATCTATGCAAATATTAAGCAAATCGTGTCTTAATGATGCGTACAAATAGAATTCCTGAAAGTGAATTGTCAAATTCACAGGGGCGGACTGGTACGAAATCTGGCGCCCGTATCGATAATAATAATTTCATGCAAATTTTCCGTCGATTCCGTTGCATTTTTAGTAAAAGTCGAGGCCGCTGCCCACACCTCTAATTACCAATTAGCGAGGCTTAATAATGTTTTTGTGCAAAAATCGAAAAAAAGGCAATAATAAAACCGTTCACACACCACGCTCGCCGAACCGTACGAAATGGAAGATTATTATTGGAGAAAAATAGGAATTTAATTAAGAGCAGAATCTCGGGACCGACCTTGCTGAAGTCGGCGTACATGAACGCCTGCTCGAAGCCGATGAAGAGGGCGAGAGGCGCCGCCATCTGGAGTCGGACGTCGCGGAACGACTCCCTGACGGCGCGTAGGGCGGCCAGGCCCTCCGGACGCTCCAAGGGGTCCTGGTAGACGTACATGCGGATCCGGTCGAGACCGGCGGCGCTCGTCATCGCCGCCACCAAGCACAGGCCGGCGTACACCACGGCCAGGACGGTCGAGGTGTTCTTGGGCAAGACGTGGAAGTAGCCCTCTTCGGACATGTTGAAGTGGAGGAGGAAGTTGGGCGGGCAGGCTTGGGCCCCGCACAGTCTCGTGCCCTCGAAGGTGTCGAAGATGTCGTCGAGGAAGGCGTTGTAGTCGTAGATGTTGTAAGAGGAGATGGGAAATTTCTCTCTGAAAGAAATGTTCACTTGAAGTTCTTTTAAAACAAAAATTGAGTGTTTATTCCAAAAGGCTTAAAAAGCACAAAGACTAGAGTCTGAAAAAAAACAAACAAGACAGTTTCAAAACAAACAAACAAAAAATTGTTGCAGAAATTTAAATCAAGTTAAAAGTTGTCGCAATGACTTCTAGAAAAAAACTGAAATTGAACATTTTTGATCCAACACTTTTTATTAATGCACAATGCTATTCCAAGCTCTAATAACACTGGTTAACCGCCAAAATGTTTCCTGTGCCTGCTAACTACGATTAAACGAAGGATTAAAGGATTTTGAAAAGAAAAGCACTCTGTCCTGGACTGAAAAATGTCCAAAATAATCCTTTATTTGAACCTAGAAATATTCTGCTACCGCGTCTGTATAATATGAAATTGGGATTTGCAAAAAACTTTCTCAAGGCCATAATTCGAGAGGCCCAGCTTTCAAGTACTTCAAGATCAAATTCTCACGGGTTAGTGATACCATAATAAAGGAAAGTTTGTTTTTATTCCTATCTCGAACGTCGAATTCATACGGAAACATAATATCGCATAAATTCTAAATTAGAGCGAATTATTTTTTTAACCTTACTTTCTAAACCTGGGTGATAAAACAATATTAAGAAAAAAATGGAGGAACTTTATATTAATAACATAATTACATAACATTTTTGTTTTATAATACAAAAATTTCCGATAATATTGCGGAATCTGGAAAAGTGCCCCGAATGCTTGCAGCGTCTCCACGTTGAATGGCAAAAAAAATACATTCATCGAAGAAACAAATTCAAAGTTGACCAGTGCAATTTGAACTAAACATAACACGCCAGAATTTATATAAGATTATGATTTTGCAAATGATAATTCCAGCGATTGGTATTTTATCAAAGAATCTAAAACAAAATTTGAATATAATATGCAAATATGTATTGAAATTCAGAAACCAGTATTATAATGTTCTGGTCATATTTTTCGAGAATTCTTAAATATGGAATAAGATGACACCGATGTGCGGTTATACAGGGTCGTCAAACAGTATGAAAACAGTGAAATTTGTATTTTGAAAACCCTGTTCTGTCTGTTTCAAATTTGAAGTTTCAATATAATAGCATTAGACCAGATATACTTATTTCATTTTCTAATACGCTGTTTCAACATAATCATAATTCACGGTGTCAAAAAGGAGTATGTTCTAGCAGTTTTGATGTGTATGTACTCCGGTAAAATTGCCGTGCCGCCGGGTGGTGGAGGGAGACAAATAAAGGGGAGGTAAAATTGAATTTGAACCAGTTATTATTTAGAAAAAAATATTTAATTCATATTATATTACTTAGGCTAAAACCAACAGTTGTAGGTATTTCTAATTAGTAACAGTACTCAGTTTATAATTCATTATCAAAAAAAATGATATATGTAGTCACATCAAATTAAAAATCCGCGGGATTACAGTCACAGTTAACATTATATATAACAGAAAAGTAGCGATAACTGTGAAAGTTTATATCCCCAAATGTAACATTAACATATTTATTACTTTGAACTATCTGATATATATGGTTTGCTAATCCATTGTTCACAGGACCTTCGAAGTAGCAGATAATTTCCCAGGAGCAACATGGGCGTTCCTTGCCATATATTGGTTTAATCTGTCTTATACTTATTCCAGGCAATAATCGGGAAAAAAAGCACACTTGAACTTGGTGATGGATCTCCTCTTCCTCCGGAAAGTATCCTGGTGCTAAGGGCAGCTTCCATGTTTTTGGGCAAGGCACAATCGCCATGCTGAGAAAATGTACTTGCACCTTAGATTATACTTGCACTAAAACATAACCTATACTAAAAAAGCAACTACGACTTACACATAGGTACCTACCTACCTTATATAACAAAAACCAAGCGCGAAAACAAAACACCAAGACTGACAAATATTAAACAATTCTTACTCTAGATAGTTAAAACGCAATATTAAAAATTTATTTAACATTAAGGTTTACATGCCATTAAGGTTTACATGCACTGTAGGTAGCCCGAAAAAGTTCCAATGTGCGTAAAATGCTTTTCCCTACATGCGCAATTGTCAGAAGTTACTAACATTTTTGGTGCAATTTTTAGTAATATTTAACGTTTCAAGGTTTGAAGCAAGCAAGTTTGAATTTGTTTGTTGGTTATGTTATTGTTTCCACACTTGTGGTTTCGATTCTTTAGACCACACTATTTTATTGTTTGGTGTTGTGGTTGACGACGAAAATGAGTTTATATTATTTGTGGTTATGTTATATTTTGTATTGTGTTAGTTATGTTTATTTAAATCATATTTTTCAACCAGGTACACAGGAATTCGCAACCATGATAAGCATTTTAAAGAATTAACATAGATATATAGAATTAACTAATATTTTCTCTTTTTTTAACCTCAATAACCGACATTCAGCTGTAAATGAGTGTAATGTAGCTTTAGCCACTTCTAAGCAGTGACAGCGCGCGATATACAAAAAGAGGTTAATAACGCTTTCCAACCCGACTCCTGCGCAATCATCTGTCTTATTTTAACATTGGGAATTTTATATCTTCTATCTTTTTTCCACCATTGCCTTCTTCCCTTGAATAGGTGAATTAATACTGTCATCACAGACTGTCATCGTTTTGCGCATGGCGCAAAATTGACATTTTCTAAAGCGAAATTTGTGCAGTGTTGCCAGGTTTATTTTATCTTTATTATTTACAACCAGTTAAACTTGCACTTGAAAATATTTTTTAAATATCCCTTTAAACACAGGACACAAAAGGTGAATTTTAAGTGTTTTTAAAAGGTGAATTAGTTTGACCGAAATCGTATTCGCCTTTGGAAAAACAGGGTAGATTCCTTAAAATTTTGACTTTTTTAAAACGGGTGCCTTTGATAAACAGGGCAAATTTCTTAAAATTTTAACTTTATTAAAAAATTACCTTGAAAAACAGGGTACATTTGCTAAAAAAATTATGTGTGCTGAGAGGGTCTAACAGGAAAAAAGTCTACCTTTAAAAAACAAGGCAAAAAGACAGATTTTAAGTGTTTTTAAAAGGGGAATTTGTTTGGACGAAACCGTATTCACGTTTGGAAAAAAACACGGTATTTTCTTTAAAATGTTGACTTTTTTAAAAAGGGTACCTTTGGAAAAACAAGCTAAATTTCTTAAATTTTTAACTTAAAAAAAAAGTACTTTGAAAAACAGGGTAGATTCCTTAAAAAATTGATGTGTTCTGACGGGACCTACTTACTACTTTTTTCTTATGGGGGCACGTGAAAAACGTTGTTTACAACCGACCCACCATTCATAACGAGGAGGATCTTCGAAACAGATTGCAAGAAGCTTTTGGAACAATTACACCTGAAATGGTCAGGGTCTCTAAATTAAACTTACTACGGCGTGCACAACTATGTCTCGAAATGAATGGTGGACATTTTGAGCATCTCCTTTAATTCTTCTTTCTTTGAATTTTGTTTGTTTCGCTTTGTTATTACATATTTGCTTTTGTTCTATTAAACTCGGTTCTTTTTAGAACCACGATTTGTTGTTTGCTTTACGACTTCCGCCCAATAATAAATTGGTATTAATAATTGCGGGCTATACGATGACAACTTTTATTAAATTTATTGACATTATTCTTAACCTAAATTTTTGACAGTGCAATGATGTGCCAAATTTGACAATAAAATACAGTCGACCAGATATTTCGAGTAGAATTATAGTATTTTTGGAAACCAAGCAATTCCCTCATTGTTCTGTTCTTCCCTAGTTTTTCCGCGCTTGATTAACGGGATTGGTGGATTTGATATGCTTACAAAAGCAGATAAGAAAAAAAAATCAATCGTTCCTGTAATGTTATTGCTGTCGGCACAAGTCAGTTTCCTCTGAGACGTGAGTTGTGCCACAGCCTGTATATTTTTAAATTCTATGTTAAATAACGTATGTAAAATGACAACTACAATTTCACTTATCGTTTATGCCTCCCTCAAAAATGTTCTTCCATTCCCCCTAACGCTATATGAAATCAAATTAATTTTTTCCAAAAATATGTACATTTTCTTGAATTTCGTACAAACATGACTTAAAGTGTTCACTATTAAGCAAAATCATGAAAAAAAAATGACTTTCTTAACTATAGTTGCACAGTTGCGGCCACGGAACAGTTTACATCATTATTTTTCTATTGTAATTTTGTAAAAAATCATTGGCGTAGTGTTATCAATGAACCGACGGTTACAAAACGTTATTAATAAACAAGGGGCCTTCACCAAATATTCATTTGCAAAAAGTTATTCTTGTACCTATTTGTTAAATTGTAAGTTTTCAGTTTGTTAAAGTTTGGATTTTTATTTATTGTGTATAATAAAACAATTGTTTAATTAACAAAGCAGTTTTAATTACTTACACGCTGATACGCCACTGTTACTAAACGTCATATTGACACAAAAAGTCCATTTTCACTGCGTAAAAGTTTTAAAAAACGCTTGCTATACAGGGTGTCTCAGTTAAGACTTTCAAGCCTAATAACTCAGTTATTTTCCAGCGGATTTTTGTGAAATTTAAAATGCAGATATTTTAGACGGTGAAGAATAAAATCCCATTAATGCAATCATCCAAGTCTTAAAAATGTAATTTTTACATGCCTTTTTAAAATGTTGAATCAATTAAGATTTACATAAAAAATTGATCGTCAATAAAAAATGCTGTAGGGAAAAACTCGTCCTTGAAAGACGTCTGGTTTGCAAGAAAAAAGCAAAAAAACTGTGTTAAACGTGGCTGCAAATGCAAAAACGTAGACGCTTATGAAACAAACGCGCAATTTTGCAGAATTTTGGTCATCCCTTTTCGCAGAAGCGCAGGTGACATAATTGACGTTTATCTTGCTAACCTTACAAACACTTACAAAGTTAAAGACAACATTTGGACGTAATTTATTATACTGGATGCTTTAATTCTTCCATAAAGGACTAAAACACATGATCGGGATATTTTAGCAAAGTAATTTAGTTCACGTACGCTTCCTGTGTCTTCAAATAAATTGACGACTCTCTTAACCTTACATTTTGTAAAGCCTACATTTGGATAGTGTTCCACGAGAAAACGAACTGTGTCATTGAATTTCTTACGACACTCTCCATAGGCAAAAATTTTTTCCTTTTTCAACAATATTGAAATTTCTGCCGCTGTAGTCTATTTTTAGAGTATTTTCAATAAATTTTCACAATTTGACGTTTCTAATAAAGCGCGCCCAATTTTGACAGACTTTAAAGGGTGTACAAAATGTTGCTTGGCAATTAATCATCAATGACAACATTTTCCAAGCCAACAAAATGTTTTTTTTTTCACGATCGGGAGTAGAAATCAACTTTTCGGATGTCAACATCGTGACAGAAGTAGAGCATTTTCTCCCTAGGGAGCAAATATTTGCAAATATTTGCTCCCTAGGGAGTTTTCATTTTTTTGACAGTTGTGACAAAAATCTAATGGGAGTTTTCATTTTTTTTGACTGTTGTGACAAAAATCTAATTGTGTTGTCAAGGCAACTACTAATTCCATTAAATTCATCGAAAGATGACAACTCATTTGTCATCATTTTTTTATTCTTAAAATTTGAGATTTTTGTGCTGTTTCTACTCCCTACCGTGAAAAAAATAGTATATATACTTCTGGAGAGAATGCTCATTTTTCCCTCGGTGCTTTGTAGCCCTCGGGCTTCGCCCTCTGGCTACAAACTGCACCTTAGAAAAAATCATGCATTTCTCTCCCTCAATATATAATATACTATTTTTTAAGTTGAATTTGTCTTATTATTACCCTCATTTCAAATAGACCAATCGAGTCACGTCATTTTGATCACGTTCTCCAATGAAATCAACATTAGTTGATAACAAAACCGGAAGAGAGGTACTTACCGTTGTAATTATCCCCGTTCACGTATCATGACAACGCTTCATAAATTTTTTTGAAAGTGTCAAAATTGTCACGCTTTGGTTGTAGTTCGTTATCTAATATCGATGGAGCTTCAGACGATAATATGCTAAAGAATACGAAGAATTTAATATCAATAATGTGTTATTCGAGCAATAATCATTCGAATTACATTCGTATTTTTGTAAAATTATCTGCAATTCGACTCGATCGTGTTGCCAGACGTAACAACCCTCGCGTTTCACGCTCGGGGGCTCGGGTTGTTACTAGGCAACAAGATCTCGTTTCCGTCAAAAATGTGTCTCATTTTTGATAATTTTACAAATACTCATGTAATTATTTATGATAATTTTCAAAAACGGCCAACAATATAAAATTGAAAATTCTTCGGCAGATTTGCCGTTTTTTGACAGACACGGAGACACGCTACGCGATAAAAAGCAGAACGCCTCCTAAAAATTTATCATATCATTCATCTTCGAAGAATCAATTATTTCAGCAACAGTTTATAACAATTAAAAATGCTTGTACCGAAAATCCGCTTGGATAAGATCAATGCACTAAATAAATAAAGTGCGCCTAAGGTTACAAGTGGCGCGAATTGTTCTGCAGGGCTACCAATGGTACCTACACTGAACAACAAGACTTTTTAGTATTTTTCACTGCGTTATGTTTTGCAGTAAAATTTAAAAATCGTTCACTTGCACTTAATACATACATATTTCTAACAAATTTTATCATTACTGGATAATACATAATATACCTACCTAACGATAAATACGTCCGGCCTGAATGCCCTGTCACTGGGTGTGTGGTGAAGCAGAACGTAAGCAATAAAATGTAATTTTTGCTAGAGTGAAGCTTTCCACAGTAGCACCGTTGTTAAAAATACAAGTGAGTCACACCAGAGACAATACAAAAAACTGTACAAATATGTATTTTCTTTAATAAGCGCAAATTGCCGAAGCATAATTTAATTAATGAAAGAAGGCCGACCACATCATTGTTATATTTCGATAAATCATCTTTCCTTTGAAAAACCGATTCCCGAACAATTAATTCGCAAAAACAACAAATGATAACAAAAAATAATGAGATTCGACACGTTTCGTCGAGCAGCGTCACCACCATCTGGACTAACTACAAATTGTCTTAATGATCAGATGATGCCGTTTTAATTAACACTTTTTTATTTTCATGAAAAAAAGTGTACAGAGTGGTCATGCGGAATCGCGAATTAACCGGATCGCTTTCGTTGACTTGACCTTACACTGTCAACGATTTATTTTTGGGCAAGTTGCGCAACAATAATCTTTTTCAACACTTGGATGACTCTTTAATAAAAATACGAGTAAAAAAGTCTTCTTTGGCTGTGTTCGTGTCGTTTCACCTTGAACACTTCCGAGTGATCAACCGTGCGTTGATGCGATCAGTTTTCCTGATTCTTTAGAATTTCGGCTCACCTTGTACAATTCGTCTCCAGAGTGGAGTTGGCGCAAGTTTCGGTGTGGTTCTTGGCCACCGTCGCCGTCGAGTTGTCGAAGATGTCGCCGTACTCTTGGTTGGTCATGTTGACGGTGTAGGTGATGAGGAGGGCGGACAGCACCGACCCCACGATCAAGCCGAAGTCGTGGGCGGCCTGGAAGGCCCTCGCCAGCCTCCTGATGATACACGTCCTCCTGATCGCCTTCGAATCGTCGTCCTCCTCCGAAAACATGTAGCTGATCTTGGCCGAGAGCGTCATCAGGAAGGTCATCTGCGACGAGACCAGCGGCCCCAAAGCCACCCCCAGCGCCACCGACGCGGGCAGGAGCAGGTAGAGCGACGGGCAGAGGTGCGACACGTAGAAGACGGCGAAGCCGAGGTACGAACAGAGAAAAACAGCGTTCGTCCCCAGCTTCTGCACCAGAGAGGGGCCCAGGATCGACGAGAGGGCGGCGAACAAGTGGACCACGGCCATCAGCAGCGACCCGATGTTGATGTTGATTGGCACGAGGTGGTGCCCTAGAGGCATCGTCCACACCGACACGCTCGTCTGGAGGGCGAGGAAAGGCAAGAAGGCGGCAGTGATTATTAAATGGGAGACGCACAGGATCGCGAGGTTCGACAGGAGGAGGCGGCGCGAGTACGGAGGGCCTTGGCGGGCTTGGTGGTTGTGCTGGGTGTTGGAGCGCACCACCGCGATCAAGCGGCGGACGGAGGTCGCCCCTATCGAGCTGTTCATCGAGTCTCTTCGTCGGATTGCGTGGGCCAGGTTCCTGGTCGACCGGTTGGAAATGGGCGAATAGGTCGCCATGTGCTGCAACAAAGTGAGGTTAGGTCAGGTCAGGTCAGGTCAGGGGCGCAGACCACGACATGTACACAACAACTACCTTAACATAACGAAAATCCACTAATCTGTTTACAATTTAGGAAGTTTGTTTGGCTGCAGGTGCTAGACATAAATGTAACATTTTGGGCTGAGCCGGTCCTGTCCTCACGTCCAAATCCACAACACTTGGTCATTGTCCCAATTCTTCACAATTTTACACGAAAATCACATTTCTTTTGTAATTATTACGATGTCTGTGGTCTCTTTACCCATCCAAACATTTTTAAACAAATTCACTGTGATGAATTGGCAACCCTGCACCAGCGCCAATATTGCACCTAAAGACGAAGAGCGAAATAAATTGTTTTCTCGCATTGTTGTATGATATTTTAACTGGCATTTAAAACAATACTTGAAGAAACTACTTAAGAAATAAAATTTTATCAAATTTGGATCAGCTGGCGTCATGCATATGGTTGGTAGTACTGGCAATTGTTGGGATGAGTTTTGGTGCCATTTTTTAAGCACAATTTCCAATTTATCAATTAATTTAGTAGTGCAGCAGTGTTAAAACACTATTTTAACGAGAAAGTATGTATTTAGCAATAGATTTACAATTTAATAATAATTTTGGGGTTGTATCTACCGCGGTGAGTTGGCAATATCGCCTGTGACGTCAGAATAAAGCAGTCAAAACTCAAAAACAAATTGTTGTCTTATTTTATTTTTAAATTCTCGCTTTGCCAAACAAATATTATTAACAACCTTTACATTGTCTGATACAACACTAAGAACAACTGTTTGAGACTCCATTAAACAATTAGACTTTAAACACATTCACAAACAGTCTCCCTCAACAATGTTGGCGACATTGGAGCTGGCGGCAATAATTGACATTTGACATTTTGGTAAAATTTTTCTCGGAGATTTTTTGCCAATTCCCAATTTTAAGTGCAACAACGTTGAGTCATGTTTTAAGGGTTGCAGCAAGCGACTCCGCTGTTTTTCAAGGTACGTCCCAACTTCTTAACCCCATTTTTCCTGAACCCCCTGCATTACCTCCAGCATGAAGTCGTCGTACACGATCTTGGAGTCGTGTCCGTTGCTCCTCGCTTTGGTTATCCTCGCATGGCCCGAGTACCGGTGCAATATTTTGGACTTCTCCGCTTGGGACAACGTCGAGTTTGCACCGCCGCAAAGGTGACCCAGTGCCGGCCCCGGCCGATACGGAGATGGGCCGTCTTGTCCGTCCTTTCCTAGTTCATGTAAGTTCGGCAAGCTACCCATGTTGGCGGGTTTATTTGTCACATGATTATCACGAGTTTCACTTTATCTTTTGATTTGTTGCTGGACCGAGGTGCCGTTTTGTCGCCGCTACCTTAAGCGCATCGTCGTGTGCTCTGCAACAAAGTAACCCCTCCCAGTTCAGTGCATTCTAGCGAAGCGATTTTCACAAAACAAAGAAAACCTCTAAAATTATCAATAATTACAATCAGATTCTTGGCGTTTTTGCGAGCATCGGTGATTGTCGCGGTTATTCTTGGGTACGAGCTGCGGTATTTCATTTTTATGTTAACAACAGCCGATCACCTTGAACCTAAGATCATTTCATACCGAGATATATCTGACAAATTAATCACAACAATGGTCACGTAGCTAATTACCAATTCATCCTTTCACTCAAACAAAAGACATCTTTGACAGAACAAACTTTGAAACCATCTCTACCTATCTAGAGTGCGTTTTCTGTTTCAGACAATTCTTTTTGACATGTAGTGCACCCAAGTCTAGCAAAGACAATGTCTTAACACCTGATAGCAATTATCGACCGGTTTAATTGCGGCGTGGAATAATCAAAACTTCAACAGTGATTAATACGAGATTAATTCGCAAATGAGCATCGCAAAGACCTTGAATCTGTACGATCACTAAATGATATGTATTACCGCAGGAGAAGAATTAAAATATTTTCGAGTTTTCACAATTAGTCGAAATCGGTTTTTTTGTCTTCTATTGTGACTTGCAAATTAATTAAAATGATAAATTATTAAATAATCATGATTAAAAAAATCACAGTTTAAGTGATACGTATAGTTGCTACGAGAAAAAACTCGATCCATTAATTAAGGAATTTAAACTTCCGCGTTTTTGTAGGAATTCTGTCATACTAATTGTTGTCGCCACATGTTGTATTAAGTTATTTAGATTAAAAAAAATGGTTTCAAATGTCTCTCCTCTGTGCATAATTTTTGTTGGGATAGTCATGTTGTCTCCTTCGCAAAAAATGTTTTCTGCCGCAGCTATAACTGCGGGTATTTACGTCTGGCGTAGGCCAGCCTATAATTACATTCTGTTCTCTGAATTTCTCTCTTTCTCCTCGGGTTTTCCCATCCTACCAGTTTGAATTCTTTTCTTTGGGTCGAATCATCTGGAACTGTGCCCCTTCGGTAGCTGTTGCAGCGAGCACGCAACGAGATAAGACAAGGCCAGGGAAAAAACAGCGAGAAGCATTTAAATAAATTACCAATTCATCATGTTAAGACTGACGACGTCGCGGGCCACGTAAAACACCAAAAAAAAAAAATCACGACGGTTCTAACCGATCTGTCAAAGATTGACCCCGATCGGGGCCGCAGAGACTCGCATTCGGTTGATACGCACTTGCCCCTCGACATGAATAATTCATCGTTACTTTCTAAAAACGAGCGTTTTTTCCCTGGAACATAATTAGAACATGTGCGGTGGCCTTGGGTGTAGAGGCGTGTGCGGGTGTGGTGTCCGCGTCACGGACCGTGGTGGAAACGACGGGATTTCACCCTCGGGAGTTGTCAAAATGTTGTGAAGATTTCGGTGATCACCCCAACAGTCGACTGTCACAATTTTTGCTCGGGACCACTTCCGGATGCAAGACCGGCGGAGACACGGCACACATGATTAAGATCATTGACATTGACTTTCCTTTTCGTTCCACCAAGGTAAATTGCGTTCACCGAAACTTGACCTGTCTCCTCTGAGATTGCATCCTGGACATGATCAATCGTCGGAACGGAAGGACGCGAGCCTTTTTCCAACCTATCACAACATGTACGCATGCTGCATTTGCATTTCAATTACGTATGGAGTGTATCATTGTTTTTCTTCGGTTTGTTAATTCAGCGAGCGTCTGGAATTGTGGTAATTGGAACGGATGCTGTAAAAGGGATCTAGGAAGTGGATCACGGTCATGCTCGTTAGAAATACACCACCGTTAAGAATGCAGAACTGCGCCCTCTTGACCTCTCGAGCGTGCACTTGTGGACGTTTTAGTGTTAGAACACTTGCACTTTCCGACTTTGTCGCGCTCTATTTAGATCGTTGGTGGTGTGAAACGGACAAAGAACGAATTGAATTTTGAATATCTAATAAAACAAAAACTGAGACAACAGAGTGGTATTCATTATGAAATAATATGTCTGCTAAGTGTTTTATTATGTAGCGACCTTATATTGTGTAGTTTGAGGCAATACTTGTCAATTTTATCACAACAAAGTGTTTAGATAATGGTTTTAGAACTGTTTCTTCAAGTTGTACCGCGCGTTCAAATGAAATCCTGGGCTGAGTAGGCGTTGGAAAAATTAAAACGTTTAGAACAGTGTAAAGTTTGAATTTCCCGCCGTTTGACACGAATGACATTTGTTTATGTTTAATCGGGAGATAATTGAACATGTTTGTTTTCAGCAAAGGATGCCCTTAGATATTTGCTTCGAGAATAGGAATCGTTACGTATTTTTGATGTAAAACATAAGAAAGATTTTTTGGCTCAAAATTTTAGGTTAGCTGTCAACATGCTCCAATTAATCTACGCTTTAAAAAAGCACAACAATTGACGGTTTCCAACGCCTTCCCAGCCCAGGATATCATTTGAACGCGCGATATTTGCGATAGTTACAGAAATATTTTGATTTTTCTTCAAAATAAATATAGTTTATTCTAAAAAATCTACACATGTATCCACATGTGTAACTGAAAACAAATGCGTTGGTTAACCGCAATAGTTAAATGTTACATATTTCATTTTTTCTTATTGCGTAAGGCCACTACGTAATGCAATATGAATACTTTAGTATAAGTGAAGAAAAAAATAAGAGAAATAATTAAAAACTTCTGCACACGATATCTTTACAACTGCATCCAGTGAAAAAGCGATTGTTTGGTTAGTTTTTACGTTGAATATGCAATTTTCTGTGGCCACACCCATAGCAACAAACTTTTTTTCTAACGATAATAAAGTTTTTTAAGTTTGCGATGACACCACTTTTGTAGACCTTGACACCTTTTAAATTTGCAAGTTATTCATGTATAAATTATTTATTTTATATAATATATTGGTATAGTCAGTTTGTGGTCCAAACCTAAATCCAACAGAGAATAAGTGGGATGATTTACATCATACATTATTTTTGTGACTTACAAAATTATTTAAAATAATTACAGAAAAATCCATTCGCTTAAACCGTAGATCTGTAAAGACTGAAGAGAAAATTTCAGTGTACATATTTTGTTTTTGGTGCTTGCAGATAAAAGCATTTAGAATGTTTTATTTCCAACTAGCAATTAGCATGACAAGACAAGAATTAAAGGTGTTGTTTATAGTTTTTGAATTCGTAATTTTTCTTGGAGCGTCCAAACAGTTTTGTTACTTTTCTGATATTAACTGTTAATTTACCTAAACATTTTTTACACTAAATGAATCTGTACCTATTAGCGCATCAAACCCTGATGTCACAATTACAAATTTTGACTTGGTTTTTTATTTAAACGCAAACCAGATGCGTGATTTATGGCAAAATGGTATAATTTGCCAACAAAAGGATCATTCACTAGTAGCCAACCGTTGTGAAGCCTGTTTGCCATAAAATTGACAGTTCCCATTGTTACCTAAATTTCGACAGCACAAGTAGCAGGTCATAAATAAAAATAATTTTCAAAGTTAAAAAATGTAAAATTCCGTTTAATTCAAAATCTAATTGGTGTTTTGTCCGCTGATTTCGTAAATAATTATTTTCTAATTTAGTTGCGAAAAGCAACTATTGTGATGTCATTTTAGTTGTCAAACGTGCTTCATTTAATAACTAGTGAAAAAAGTGACATTATATTATCACTAGTGTTAAAATATCTGACAGCAAACTATTTTTATTGTGTACGAAACAACCAACATTATTCCCATAGCAACTCCCCGATATTAGTAATTTTTTTTTCATTTTTTTTTATCCCGGAAAATTATTGAAATAGCAGATTTAAACAGGATTTTAATCAGAATGTGTGCTTTTCGTAACTAAATTAGAAAAAATCTTGTATGAAACACGTAGGGAAATGGCTATTTTTTTGCACACGACATGTTGGACCACGAGTGTCAACGAGTGGTCCAATTGTCATGTCTAGTGCAAAAAAGACGCTCATTTTGCAACTCGTTGCATAAATAGCTATAGGAAGTGTCTGGGTGGGTTAGTATAAAATCAGAATTTGACTTTTTTTTTTTTTGGCATTATTTGTAAGTGAAAAAGTATCAAAAAATACCCAGGTAAGTGTGAACAATTTCAACAATTTTATTCAATTGGAAGTCGCGATTTCTCGCGTGCGCGTAACCGATGCCCGACCTGTATATCGTTCAAAGTAGAACGTCTTTTTGTGCTTCGCCCAGTTGTGACCTCGACTTCGCCTCGGTCTTCAATCCCTGGGCTTAGCACAAAAAAAACTCATTTCTACTCTTAATGATATAATCTATCTACTATTAGGTGCCTAATTCTCTTCCCAGCTCATTTCTTAAAAGTTCAACGGGATTAAAATCTGGATTGTGAAGAGGACAGATTATATTTTTTAGTTTTCCTCTACTTCATCTTGTTTTTTCAATAATTCTACCTTATTTTTATTATTTATGTGTCTGGTCTTGTTTTGTTTTAAAAGATTCCAAAGTGAACATTTTTTTGTTGCCGTCAGAGAACTCCTTTAAACTCTCTTCTTTTTTATCAATTGTTGTAATTTTGTTCGTTTGTTCATGTTGTATATTTAGTAAATCACGTTTAAGGAATATTTGTTTATATTTCATTATCAATAGATTTATTAAACAAAGAAATAGCGTGTGCAAGACTGAAAGTAAGTGGATAAACAAATTACATTTTGTCTTTTTATTTCAATAGAATTCTTGCTAGTACGAAGGTAAAATTGTAGGGAATTAATTGCTGTTATATTAATTGAATAAATTTATTAAAAAAACATAAATTAACTAAACACAAATAAATAAATATTTTCGGATTCTAACGTTGATGCTATTTTATGTAAAAAGACAAATAAATCTTTATGTTTGACGAGCATTTTTCAATTTGTTTTTAAATAAAATTACAAAACGTGTTCAAAGTTTGTTCTTCTCTGATCGAACGAAATGGAATAAGATAATTATGGTAACTTAATGAGTTGCTGCAATAAAATTATTCATTTTAATTTCACATTAACAATAATTGAATTTAGTTGCATTAAAAAGCAAGTAGCAAAACAGGAAATTGCATTTGTCTTTTTTTTTGTCGGCATAATTGAAATACATATTATCAGAAGGTTAACAAAGCGGTAGCATTTACCAGAAAAATTGTCTCACTACACAAACAGTGCAGCGTACTCGAGCTCGTTAACAACTTGTTCCTCCATTCTTTATTTACTCATCGTTACGGCCACACCGAGGGGTGAAATTGCCATCAATCCCACCCCCAAATTAACTAGCGCCATATTTAACCGTCAGCTGTCCGTCGATTCCTAATTAGGGGCAAACGCCCCGCGAAAAAACCCCCTCGACCGGGGCCCGACCGCGACTCGCACCATCAACACCCAACTCTCACCTGACCATAGCAGGGGCGAAGCGTCGCTGTCTCCTCCCGGACCACCACTAGTCCACCAGGTTCAGGCACATTTCACGATATACGACGACGACCAGGTTGTTGTCGGTGGCAGCGCGAGATGGGAACACGAGGAACGGCGATCGCGGCGTATCTAGCGAGGGTGTCAGGGTTGGGTTGTATCTGGTTCATGGCCAGATGGGGTGTGCGACGCT
This sequence comes from Tenebrio molitor, assembly GCF_963966145.1. NCBI lineage: Eukaryota > Metazoa > Arthropoda > Insecta > Coleoptera > Tenebrionidae > Tenebrio > Tenebrio molitor. Next base: position 3,744,257 of record NC_091049.1, read on the forward strand.
CCACGTCTGATCGATACCGAAGCGTCGAGGGCGGCGAATACCTGCCCCCCACAACATTTACTTGCTGGGGATACCGATAATGTCGGCTTGTTTTTTCGACACTGTCGGGGTGGGGCGTCGTAAACGACGGAAAAATTCGGACGTGGGGAGGGTGACGGGGACGGGGTTCTGGTGGAGCGGAACGGTTATTAAGAAAGATGATGGCTTGATGTGTGACAAGGGATTAGCGGAGTAAACAAAAGGGAAAAAAAAAACAAAAGACAAACAACGGGGAGGGGCGGTGACACAAAAGAGCGTCCCTTCGATAGTTTGTTTTTCGAACGGGGGATGAGGGAGAAAGCTAATTTACGGAGCGAATAATAAAGGACTTGTTTAGATATACAGGTCAGGTACAACAAGTTTCTGATGTTGTAGTGGAGCAATAAAGTGGGGGAGGGAATACAAAGTGCAAGAGGGTGGATGCCTCTTATATCAAACGCTGCATATTTTACCCTATTAAAACAAGAACTGAACTGACTAACGAATCTCCAAGTGAGGACTTGTTAGATCTTTGACATTTTCCTCTGAGGTGTCGTCTTCGCTGCCTACAAAGTGATCAAGAAGGGCTCTTTGAGTTGGCAACACAATTAGGAACATTTTTATTCTGCTGTTGGCAACACTGCAACCATATATGTTTTGTTGGTTTTTTTGACAGATATCTGACGTAACACCGACAAAATGCATTTACGTTGTTTTGACATAATGGGAGACCATGGAAATTTGCATTTAATTTGACATTAGGTAATGTTTTTCTAAGTTTGAGGTTATAAATAGCGTCAATGTCTAGTGCACTGTTGTCACTTTTACTCGTTTGCAATAGAAGAATACTGAGACATTGCGGGAAAGTCAGCAACATGTTATGTTCATTTTGATAGGCCCGCATGTCAGGCACTTTAGTGACGGAAATCAAACAGTGTGTCCAACGTTAAAAAAATAAATCATTTTATGGAGAGAACGTTGTAACATAACAAATACTGAGTGCAATTAAATGTGCACAAATGAGTCATAATTTACGTGTTTTTTCAAACTTCATACCAAGTGTCTATAAAAGAACGTAGGTATGTCAAGAGTCCTGTGCACATTTGATTTTTGCCGCTCTGTAGCATATTGTGGTACCAAATAGATAAACAGAGGTTATGTATAATAAATAAATTAGTAGAGCCTCACAATTCCACAGGACTCTTGATATACCTACGTTCTTTTATGGACACTTTGTAGTATTGAACGAGAATTGAAATAATTTATTATAATAATGTGCTAGTCACGTTTTAATAATTCAATAGAATTCGTAATTGCCGTCGCAATCCCGTTGCACCAGACAAACATATAATAATCGAGGAAAATTTGCAGACGAACTGTGAACGGTTTCATAACACTTCTTATTCAATTCTGCTGAAAGGCCGACAACGTAAACACCGACAAATTCTATCAATACCACTTGACTGATTTTATTCTGATTGTTATTCGGATCGTAAACAGACATCTATAAACAACTATTATTCACCATTTTTGTATGCGAGATGAAGACCTGGAAATGTACGCCGATGAAAACTGCAAAAACGTATTTTGAAAGGGGGAAAAATCGCGTCGCTCTCACGCAACAAATTAACGAAATCTTTCCATATTTTTTCGACAAATCCACATTACGGTGTCACGATCGAGTGATTTTTCCACGGGATTCATCAATTAAAATGGCAATTCGGGGAAAATCCCGATTGAACAATGATCGAAGTGTTTTCGAGCCTTGAACCAGTCTACGCCTCAAGTGACCCATCCCTGGTGGGGTCAAACCGTGACGAGACCATCAGGTTTGCAATTTTAAATCGATAATATTGGAGAAATCCAGGCTCCTCCACGGTGATCAAGAAAGACTGTTAAGAACATTTTTTATTCTGCTATTGGCAACACTGCAACCGGGTGATCAAAAAGGACTGTTTAAGTTGGCAATACAATTAAGAGCATTTTGTTATTCGGCTGTTTGCAATACTGCAACCGGATACGTCTTTTGACAGATATTTGACGTGATATCAACAGCGACAAAATTGTAGGTTATGTATCAATAGTACAAAGAAACAACTTGAACTGGCAACTGTCAGTGTGAAGTGGTCAACAACCGGAAGTTACTCCAGTTATACCATTTCAAAGTAAAAATCAGTACTGCCAACTCAAACAGTTCTTTTTCATCACGCTGTATGTTTTGTTGGTTTATTTGACATATCTGACGTAACACCGACAAAATGTTAGGTTATGAAACTAAAAATGAACAGTAAAAAGAAATTAAATTTGGAATACAGAAAAATTATAAAGTAAAACAGAAATCAGATAAAATTCATAAAATGCATTCATGTTGTTTTGGCATAATGGGAGGCCATGGAAATTTAGTAGTAAAGCTGTCTGTTGAATTAGGTTACGTCTTTCTAAGTTTGAAGTTATAAATAACGTCAATGTCTAGTGCATTGTTGTCAGTTTTACTAGTTTGCAATAGAAGAATACTCAGACATCGCGGGAAACTCAGCAACATGTTACTGTAGTTTCAATTTGGTTGTAGGTCGTAAAATTTTATGGTACTTTAAGTTAAAGATTTTGCGGGGCTTATAAATCCTAGTTTACCACTAGCAGGTAATATTTTAAGCAGGGTTGTATTGTACATTTGGTATATTTGCATTGCACGGCAAACGGCACGTGCCGCTTCCCAACCTTTTCAAACCCAACCATTGTGCCCGTTAATCGCTCATAATATCCAATAAAATTTTACGACCTACAACGAAATTGAAACTACAATATGTTTATTTTGATGGGTCCGCATGTTAGGCACGTATTTTGAAAGGGGAAAAATCTGGTCGCTCCCACGCAACAAATTAACGAAATCTTTCCATATTTTTTTGACAAATCCACATTACCGTGTCACGATTGAGTGATTTTTCCACGGGGTCCATCAACTTATTATTTAAATGGCAATTCAGGGAAAATCCCGATTAAATAATGAAGTGTTTTCGAGCCTTGGACCATTCTACGCCTCAAGTGGACGCATCCCTAGCGGGATCAAACCGTTTTAAACTGCTAATAGGAAATATTGGAGAAATCAAGGCTCCGGATTGGTCCTCAACGGTGCATCTGGAATTCGACGAGCCTAGCTCGCTCCGCGAACTATCGCCTATAAAATCGATAGGACAAAAACGCAATTCTACTTAAACACTTTTATGACATTCATCAGGAATTTGATAATAAATACATGTTAACGGCGACCTGTCCCAGACCTTGAAAGTAGTTTTGTGTGCAAAGCGAGATTCTTCACGAATTTCAAATATTAGCTCTTTTAAAAAGGCAGGTGTGGGTGCGATACTGTTTAATTAATTCAATTCGAAATAATGGCCTGGGCGAAGCAACACTGAAAGCCTTTGGGCGGAAATGTATGTGAAAGGAAAATCCAATTCGAGAAATGTGTGCTCGTTAGGTGGAATTCGGTTTTGACCGAGACGATTTTTTTTGTTTTTCGCTAACGCTAATTTGTGACATTTCAACAGATCGGGAACTTGATGGTTTATTTAATCTCGTGGTTGTGGTGAAATGACATTGAAAGTTGTTCGACACAGTGTTTCGAAAAATTTATGGTCAAGAGCGGTTGTGACAAACAAATTCGTAGCACCTTACGTTATTTTACTACTCATAACCACAGACCACAGACTAAAGATATACATTGGGTAAGGTTCACATAACCTAACCCACGAGAGAGCGGTACCGTCGAATGTTAGTGACTGTGCTCATTCATATAGGAACCAAAATAATTTTTGATCTCGCTCAAACTCTTGAAACGCATTCTCAGCTGCATTCGTTACTTCATCGCAGTTCATGTTGGATGATTCAAGTTAAGCTATACGTTTTCAAATCTGTTGTTTTTCACAGCCCCTCTTGATGAAGGTATATTTTTTTGAAACATATTGCATAATACCACAACAGACGTTTCAACACCTACAGTTTACTAGAACAATCCAGAGAAATTTATATTAGAAACTAGACAATCATTTGAAACGGTTTTCACTTATCTGGAACAATTAGGTTAAGTAGTTTGTTTGATGTGAAAATAATAGAGATGCAAGAAATAAATGAGGATTTGTGATAGGATTAATTTTAATTCAAGAAACGAAAAAATGGGTACAACGGAAATCAATTATGTTAATTTTAATAGTAAATTAATACCAGGTGGTTCCACGAAAAATTTATTTCTGCTGTCTTTAACGTTGCAAATTAGAAATTCTAGGACAGGTCACAAAGGAAAGTTTTTGAGAGTTTGAATCAAGTTGGGGTGATTTAAGACCGGAAAATTTTCAAAATGGTATGAAAATCACCGGTACTATTGTTTTTCTTCAAACGTCCGTAAATTATGACATTGCACTGCTGCATTGATAATGTTAAAGTGTCACTTTATTGTCATGGCATCTAACGAGCTGACCAGCGTCCGTGAAGTTATTATTTCCGCTGAGGAGCGTCCGTGAAGTTATTATCTCCGCTGAGGGCGTCCGTGAAGTTATTATCTCCGCTGATCAGTGGCTGTAAAGTGAACTAGCTAAATCATTTGAAATTCCTACCTGGTTTCTTAACATGTCTTAAATAATTTGTTATGAAGGTTTGAAGAAAAAATAGTATATGTTATTACATAACATCGGTGACCATTTTGAAAATTTGATTTGATTATAATTTATATTAGCTGATTACTTATTTTAATTGCACCAAAATTCTTATTTATTTATGTTTTTGTTATTCTTTATTATTAATCGCATAATTTTTCCGGCATGCAGGGTGATTTTGAAAGTTGTGCAGATATTTTAATTAGTTGTAGGACTCCATAATAAGTAACGATTGAGCCAATAATGCCGTATACAAATGTTGATATTTTTCAAGAAAAGTTTGCGAACCACTGAATTTTGTGAAAGAATGAGTCAAAAAAATCATAGTAGACTTTTTTTGTTGTTATTTAATTCAAAATTAAGTCACTGGCAAGAACCTCAATCTTAACCTCAATTTAAATCACAAATAGCTTTCGCCAACCTGGAGAAAACGATATGGTTTTGATCTATGGCGAAGCCCGTGGACATTCAGAGCTAGTACTGCAAATCTACGGTGAAAGGTTTTCTCAAAGGATACTTCTCAATGCACGAATCTTTGTAAACGTTGTGCAGCATCTTCGCGATTTCGGGCGTTTCGAAATAAATAAGCGCGATCTTGACCGCCAAGGAGAAGATCGCATTTTAGTTGCAGAAGGAGAAATTCTTCTCGTCAAAACAGGCATTTTGAATCGAGTTCGGGTTTCTTATGGTGAAGCTTGCATTGTAAACGATGGCAAGCATTTTGAGCTCATTTTTTCGAGACTTGATTCGCAATTTTAAAACATAAGTAGTCTCAAAAGCAAAGCATCCTTAACACACTTCGGTCACTCGTCCTCCTCGCTGACACCCGCAATTACCCAATTTTCTTTAAAAATCCTTTGAAAAACCCACCGCCGTACGTCAAGCCTTGACGTCATTCGGTCGAGCAATTCTAACGGCCTCTTCTGTCATCGAAACCAGTCAAGTTGTCACAGAAAATCGCATTATGCAACGATAATCGGCGTCACAACACGCACACGCCTTACGCAAATCTTATACAGTATTCAACTTTCGATTAGGACGACGCTGATTGGGCAAACGAAGGGTTCGGACAGCCGCTACAAAATTGTTTCCAAGTAATGATCATCGGTCTGAGAAATTGGATGGGGCCCTGTTGTTGACGGACTGCGTATTAAAAATTTAATGAATGGTTGCTACACAGGAAGTCGCTCGAAATTCTTGCGGAGGTTCCACCCCACGTGTGCGGCGGTTTTCTGTGGAAAATACCGATTCTTTAATCAGTAGTCATTTAAATAAAATGAATAAGTGATTGTATATTGCAGATTTTATGCAGAAACGAGTCGTTAATGCAAGTCATTAAAGTGTGGAATTGGTAAGAGACTGTCATGGTTTAATATTGTTTTTACATAAAAAAAAATATTTGTGTTGTTTGTTATTTACGTTCATCGGTCAATGCGAAAAATAATTTAAATAAATCAGTCAGAGGTGGAAATGATTCAAAAAGCTAGAGGACATTTATAATTTTTCAAAAATATCACTCAGTAGCTACATATTTTTGAAAATATTTTAATGTAATTAAGGACGAAAATCAACATTCAACGTAATCAATCAGACATTGAAAAAAGTGAGATAAAGTACTCACTAGTGAGTAAATTTGACAGCTGCCATTTAACTTGACATAAAGTACTCACAAGTGACTAAATTCGACAGCTGTCATTTTATTTGAATGAAACTTCATTTCTTGGATTTTTTGCAATAGTTGCACCTGTAAAACGTCGTATATCACACGTGATCAAAATGCCATTATGAAACTCGTGAGAAGTGTCCCACTCGTGCGCAAGCGCACTCGTCTGTCAAAATTCTCACTTTGTATAATGATGTATTTCTATCACTTACAATATAATATACAGGGTGTCGCAAAATTGACGTATTCCAAGTCGGGAGTCTTGTAGGAAAAAATCTCAGGAATCTCGAAAAAATAAAATAAAAAATATAGGGGGGGGGGGGTCTTTACAAAGATGTATGGGTCGGAAGGTTCAAACTTTTCATCATGTTTTCTTCAAATAAAAAATATAAATGGTTGACATTCATTTTGAAATATGGTGAGGATGATTATGTAAAATATTAAAATATAAATGAAAAGACATTTCTTGAAAAAACAGCTTTATCTCGAAAAAATAAAAGTTTTATGTTTCCAATTTTTGTTCAAAAGGGAAGTACAACATAGCTAGAATATTAATCAAGTACTTTTGAACAATTATTAGCAACTTTGATATTTTTTTCAAAGTGACAGCAATTTTTTTTAAACAGTTTTACTTGGTCAACAGGATGTCCCCTACTAAGCCCTGAACTCGGAATACGATAATTTTAAGACACCCTGTACAATTATGTTATTAATATAAGCTCTTTTCCCTGTACAATTATATCCTTTTTTTTCAAAATTTATGATGTGGTTTTATTTACCCAATTTCAATAGGTTCCCAGTAAAGTTTGGAAAACACTTTTTTTGTAGTAGAATTTAATTACTTTATTTATAAATTACTTAATTGATGACTGTTTGCACCGTCGTATTTTAAAATTAAGAAGAGCTTAAAACCTTGGTTACAATTATTAAAATCGCAGCAACAATTGCTCTTAAGCTTGGTTTAAAAATAAGGCACGTCGGTGCAAACGGCCATAAATGATTAATATTGTTATGTTATTCTCTTGCTTGAGTGGAGATAATTGCTAATTAAAAAAATTGTGAGTTGGTCACGAAACACTAAAGTTGACTCGTAGATTAATTCTTACGGTTAATTTGTCAAATTAAAGTTGGGTCAGATCTGTTAATGACGGTTGCGTGTTTTGGATGGCTGCAAAAAAATTCTACCAGATTCTTATTCTTTTCGGCATAATTAACAAAAGTAGTCGAAAAGATTAAAATAAAGAGATTTAGGTTCTTCAGGATAGAATAAAAACTTTTTTTTTATTTCCAATTACTGTTACCACACCGTACAATTGAAAATTACTAAATGATGTCATATTTTTTCAATGTGCTGTTTAGACCGTTGCGAATTCGTTCGTTTATGACCCTCGCTTATGACTAATATTAATTAAGTACCAAATGACTATAATTGTTTGTGATTAACTTTGTGTTGGCACGCCCGATTTTCCAATTCAAACATATCAAATCAAACAAAAATTTGTCATTATCACGCTTTATTTTAAAAAATGGTCTTGACTACTGAGCACAATAAGTTTATTGTAACGGCTTATTTTCACTTTAATGAAACTTATTTTTACAATTATTTTGTAAAATCTCATTTACGATAACAATACAACTAAACTTTCAAAATCTTAACCTAAAAAATGAATTAAAAGATGACATGTTGACAATGACGAGTCTTACCAATTGCTCAGTGTTACCAACCCACTAAATTTGCGTCAATCATTAATATTCCCTCTATATTTTACGTTTGCAAGAACGAGTAAGGTATTTGTCGTGAATACAACAATAAATAGCAAGTATACAGGATGACTATGAAAGTTGTGCAGATACCAGTGGTAGAATTCCGCAATAAGTAGCGACTGATGTTGATATTTTTCGAGAAATAGTGGCTAAAAGTTAAAAAAAATGAGTAAAAAAAAATCAGAGTAGACTTTTTTCTTGTTTAGTTAATTCAAAATTAGTCACTTTGACTTCAATTTAAATCACAAATGGGTGTCACCAACCTCGAGAAAACCGATATGGTTTTGATTTATAGCCAAGCCCGTGGACATTCAGAGTAAGCACGGTGAAAGGTTTCATCAAAAAAAACTTCCCAATACACGAACCTTTGTAAACGTTGTGCAGCATCTTCGCGATTTCGGGCGTTTCGAAATTAATAAGCGCGATCTTGACCGCCAACGAAAAGATCGCATTTTAGTTGCAGAAGAAGAAATTCTTCACGAAATCGAAAGCCAGCCACGAATAAGTACTCGGGGTCTTGCAAATCACCTGGGAGTTTCTCAGTTTGCGAGGCATTCTGAATCGAATTCGGCTTTCTTGGGCACGTCGTGCTGAAGCTTGCATTGCAAACGATGGCAGGCATTTTGAGCAACTTCTTCGATGTTTTATTTTATGCTTTTACGCACAATTACAGTCTTTTTACTTTGTTGTTTTCTGAATAAGTTGCGGCACTATTTTATCGTCACTTTACAAATTTAATCAAAGATTCATGATGAAACAAAAAAAAGTAAGAAAAAAAATCAAACATAACCTCGAATTACAGAACAACTTGACATTTTAAGTTGGTCGTACGTCAAAACTGCCCGCCAAATTTGAAATTTTTCAGCGGTTCCCAAACCAACTGATTCCTTTGATTCTCTTATAAACCATTAACATTTACATAAGGCAAGTTGGGTTATTTTGCCTTCTTTTAATACGTTCTACGTTAGGTGAAAATATCTGCATAACTTTCAAAATCAGCCTGTATACTTACTTCATACTTAATTTTTTTCCACTTTCCACTTATAAAACGTTTTCAATGTTGTCAATGTTCGCAACGAAAATTCAAAGGTAATAAAATGGTGATTTTTTTCTCTTAATTAGTTATAAAAATACGGCCTACTTAGATTATAGGTATAAACTGTCAAAATCACATGACTTTCACTTATACAATACGTCCAAGACGTCAAAAATAACGTCACTTCGCATTTTTTGACGTCAATGAGTAACTTTTAAGTGTAGACATATCGTGTGATCGAACAAATTTCACATCAAGAAGGTTGTGTAATAATTTGTCCTATTTAACACATGTGTGAAATGATAGTCCAAAACAGTCTTGATCAAAAATGTATTTGATCACATGATTTATTATTCCCCAGTATGAATTCGTCTCTTGATACAGGATTACAATTTCATTTCTTAGAAATATTTGAAATCCAGATAATTTGCTTCTTGATGTTTTCATTTGTGGTGAGGCAGATACGCCAAAAGATAGTTATCTAGTTTAGTATGACAACTAGTCGTTTCCTCTCTGGTTTTAATTTCCTCCTGGATCTAGTCGATTGAAAACCGAACGAAAGAATGTTTTCTTCAAACCACAACTCACCCGGGAATTACCCCGAATGAATCACTTCCACAACCTGTTTATATAGATTTGTTTTGGACATTACCGCTCAATTTATTCTATTTGGTGGAAGTGTTAACGTCGATAGGGGTTTCCACACCTGGTACGTATCGCTGCATCCCAGAAAAACGCGTCAAAAAACCTAGGAAATAAATGATGTGTAAAAAATATAATTACACGATAAAGATCGCGTGCTTTCTTTACATCGTAATTTAACGATATGATTATGGAGTCGAGGTCAGGAATGATTATTTCATTATTAATGCCCAATTAAAAAATTATAAAATATTTTACACGCATCGTGCAGCAAACGCGACCGCCAGGGGTTGCCACCGGTGATCGGGGTTGACAACAAAAATATACCCGGCGGGTGGACAATAAAACTGTCGTTTTGGAATAGTTCTGGGGTTCTTCGAAAAAATCTTCGACCCAATTAAAATTTTTCCATCGGTAACGATCCTTTGGGATTCCATCGGTTCGTCAGCGGCGTTTTCCAGGAAACGAAATAATATGTAAAAGACCTCGACGAAACTCTAGCTTTGGGTAAACCATTATTGTACCGGAGTAACTTTCAGAGTGGGTGGGAGTTCGGCATTCACTACTACATCATAACCGGACTCCTGAAGACCTGCTGCAGTTCAGCAGGTGAAGTCGACGATTGACAGTGACTCCAGTGAAGAACTAGTGTGAGTGGTGGATTAAACCCGACAAGACGTGAGTACCCAGTCTCTTCATTTTGCGCGATCTTTCCGGGATTTGATCCCGTTCTTGCGAATTATTTTCGCGTCCAAATTCCCAGACTGTCGACGCCCTTAAGGCCTCGCTCGCTCTTACCTCTTCGGCTGGCAACAGAGGTCATCATTTCTCCGGGATTTCCGTTGAGAACGGGCCGAAAAAATCACAGCTTTCAGACGCCGAGCTCTGCACCTTTCACATCCGAACCACCAGAATACAAAATTAGATAACTTGTACATCCTTGAACTCGGTTCGGAAGTAAAATTCGGGTGACATTGAAAGTAACCAGACGAAGAGAAATATCCAATTGTCCGGTTGAATTACTACGGACGCGTCCTTGACATTGATAGTGCAAACGAAACGAGTCATACTTAAGCGGGTTTGCGCGTCACACTTGACTTAAGAAACGATTTAGGGGAACATAATAGTCGATTCATGAAAATTACTAACCGATTCGCGCGGAAAAAACTAGCGTGAAAATTGCATATTTTTAACGCGACCTTGAAAGACGGCGCACGATTTTTTTTCTTCGTCGACGGTGAGGACAATTGTTTGCGTTAGAAAGGATGGAATTGTACGAGATTTTTGCAGAGGCGGCGAAAAAAAAATCAAATTAATTCGCAGCCGAACGACAGGAGTTGGTGGCATTGCCGCGGAATGCCGAAAGAAATTATCAGGCTGGGATCTGGATCGTGAATTAAACAGTTTCCGGTGAAGACCCATTTTTTACAACATAATTAAATATTTGCGAGGTGATCTATAGTAGGTTGGGAACCGGTTCCGCGCATAACTCTATTGGCCAAATTGAGAATAATTATAAGTGACTCAAGTAAATGTAATTAGCTCGAGGCGGGCTCATGCTTTGGCAAAAAAAAAGGAAATGTCAAAGAAACAAGAAGTGAACATCAGGTGAAAGATAAGTTGTAACAGAATAAAAAAAATACCACATTTGTTTTTTTTTGTAAGCGGTGAGAAACAAACCGCTTGTCGTAGCTTGATTCACGCAGGCGAGAAATGTCAGTTGTCAAATTTGTCGGGAATAAGAATGAAAATTGTTTTCCCAGTGTTGGACCACCATGTTGCAAGTCTTCGAGAAGCTGGGCTTCCTGTACCAGCCGTACGTCCTGGGGATCGTCTCCCTGGGCTACGTCCTGGGGGAGCTGGGCCACTACATGATCGGAGTCACATCGAAGGCCATCGCCATGGACCTCCATTTCGGCGACATCGCCTGTCAACTGAACAGCACCGAATACGCCCTGATCGACCTCCCCACCCCCTGCGACGCCGCCAACAGTTCGGAAATCTGCGAGTCGTTCAACATAAACGGCACCCCTTACTGCGAATGGAACTACAACGGTTTGGGCATCGACTATCAGATCCTGGCGGGACCTAGTTTCATGGCGGTCTTCACGGTGGTGGGAGTCATCTTGGGCATCTGCGCCGACAAGTTCAACCGAGTCCGGATCCTGGCCGTCTGCACTGTGGTCTTCTCGATAGCGATAATACTGTGCGGCGGGGTGACCGAGTACTGGCAGTTGGTGTTGTTGAGGATGATCATGGCGGCGGGGGAGTCGGGGTGCAACCCCCTGGCTACGGGCTTGCTGTCTGATATCTTCCCGGAGGAGAAGAGGGCGCTGGTGATGTCGATCTTCAACTGGGGGATTTACGGGGGTTACGGGATCGCGTTTCCGGTGGGGCGGTACGTTCCACCGCTGAACGCTTGGGGGCTGGGGTGGAGAGTCACTTACTACGGCACCGGGATCGTAGCTTTGATCGTGGGAGTGTTGACCTGGTTCACCTTGAAGGAGCCCCCGAGGCAGTCGATCGGCGAAGATGCGACGGTCAATTCACCGGACGCCAAGAAAGTCACGATCTGGACCATCATCTTGGACCCGAGGATCATCATGTTGTGCTTGGCCGCCTCTCTGAGACACTGCGGGGGCATGTGCTTCGCCTACAACTGCGACCTCTACTACCAGCAGTACTTCCCCGAGTACGATCTGGGGTGGTGGCTCTTCGCCGTCACCATCATAGTAGGCAGTATCGGGGTGGTGGTCGGCGGGATCGTCTCCGACGTTTTCGTGGCCAAAATGGGCATCAGATCGAGAGTCATGGTCTTGGCGATCAGCCAGATCATAGCGACACCTGGGGCTTTCGGCAGCGTCTATTTTAACCCCACCTGGGCCATGATTTTCTTAGGACTCTCGTATTTCTTCGGTAAGGCGATCGATCCGATCGTAACGAACAAATTGACAATTTTGCGTTTCAGCCGAGATGTGGTTCGGGATTTTGTTCGCCATCTTGGTCGAGATTGTGCCCCTGAAGGTGCGCTCCACCACAGTTGGAGTATTCTTGTTCGTCATGAACAACATTGGTGGCAACTTACCCATTGTCGTGGAACCGGTATCCAAAGCGATAGGCTACAGAGAAAGTCTCTACATCTTCTACGCCGGGTTTTATGGCATAAGTGAGTCACTCCTAACCTCACATTTTTGGCAGATTTAACGAAAATGTCCGTTTCAGGTTCGATCATGTTCCTTTTGACTATTTTTATCATGGACGGACCCAAAGCTCAGCCGGAGGAGGCCGCCCCCAAAGATGCGGGACACGACAACGACATCTTCACCACCGCCGACGAAACAAACTTGCCGACAATCACAGCCATGGTTGCCAACACTAAAAACAATATCCACGAAACTAGTCGTCTCTAATCGACTAATTCGACTGATTTGGAGGTGAAACTTTGGCCGTTTGTAGGCCACAAAGCTCTCTTTGACAGATTGCTGTTAACTATAAGTATTATTAAGCTGCGTGCATCGTGCAAAGCACTGAGACACTGTGTTTCATAAACACAACGTACAAAGATTGTTAAGAATTTTGTTGCATGAACTATTTAATAATAATAACAAATAAAAATGAACCCAAGTGTTCAGGAAGAAATATTTATATGCTGTACAACAAAAGTATGAACTTAATCGGAGTAATCGGCGTCGTCTTTGTCCTCGTAGTCTGGGTCCTCTTCCTCGTCGCTCTTGGTCGGTTTCGCTTCTTGATTTGCGGATTTTTGGTGGAAAACGAACGACACATATTTTGACAGATCCCAGACTTGTTTCAAAACCTAAACAAACATTACCAACCGACACACGTGAAACCCCCCAACTCACCATATCAGCCAATCCCTTCTTGTCCCAACAATGGTACCAACTTGACAAGTCTGACGTACAATCTGCCTCTTCCGGGGGATTCTTGATTTGGATCTTGTTCAGACAACGCCTGCACTTGAGTTTGTGGTGCGTGTCGGACTCCGTGGCCTCCAATTTGAACAGATCGCGCAGTTCCGCAACGCTGAAGTGTCGCTCGGCCTCTTCGTTGTTGTCGACGACCGTCGAGCTCAACGCTTTCTTGTGGGCTTGCCTCTGGAAGATCTTTTCCTCGATGGAACCCGCCTGCAATCAATATTGTCCGTCCCGGTCGGTCGAAGCAACCAAAACTCACCGCCAGGAACCTGTAGATGTAGCAGGGTTTCTGCTGGCCGTCCCTCCAGACCCTCGCCATGGCCTGGTCGTCGTTGGCCGGGTTCCAGTCCGGGTCGAACATGATCAATCGATTGGCCCCGATCAGGTTCAAGCCGCAGCCCCCGGCTTTCGAGCTCAACATGAAGATAAACTCTTGCGATTCTGGATTGTTGAAGCTGGCCACCACTTTGGCCCTCTTCTTGATGCTCATGCTGCCGTCGAGGCGCACGTACAGGTAGCCCCGCTTCCGGCACAACTTCTCGAAGAGGTCGAGGGTCTGGGTGTAATTCGAGACCAGAACGATCTTGTCGTTGTAGTTGGTTTTCAAATTGGCCAGGAAACAGTCCAGAAGCATGAGCTTGCCGGAGAGCTCGGGCATCACGTCTTTGTCGCTGTGATTGGGGGGGAGGAGCTGGCGCGCGTTTTCGAAACCTTCGCCGCCTTCGACGATTTTGTCCATGATCAGGTCCGGGTGGTTGCACAGTTTTTTCAGCGTGGTTATGCTGGCAAGCGTGCTTAGAGAAGCCTTCACTTCCACGTTATTGGACACGCTCTTGCGAATCCCCTCCGAGTTTATGTAATTCAAGTAGATTTGTTTCTGCAGCGGAGTCAACTGACAGATAATGATCATTTCGAATTTGACCGGCAAATATTTCGTCAGAAGGTTCGAAGTGCGCCTGATCAGACATCTGTTGACCAAATTCGTAAGTTCTTGCAGACAATCCAGGGCTCGCTGTCTCTCTGCATCCGTGGCGGTCGAGTCTTGCCCCCTGAGGATGTGATTCTCGAATTTTCTCTTGAACTCTTGGGCGCTCCCCAACAACCCCTCGTTGACAAAATGAATCAAACTAAAATACTCCAGGAGGTCGTTCTGAATGGGGGTCCCACTCAGCAACACTCGCCGCTTGGCTTGCAACCCCATCAAGGCCCTGTACGTCTGATTCTCGCAGTTCTTCAACCGGTGACCCTCGTCGCAAAGCACCAACCCTATCTCTCTGCTGTGCAAAATCGGGGCGTGCATTCGGAACGTCTCGTACGAAATGATCAAAACAGGGATGGTGGTGCGCCCTTGACTTTGCATGAACTGAGTCAGTTTTTTCTTAGCGTCGGGGCCCCCATCCATTATGATCGAGTTCAAACGGCCTTTCAGCCACTTGTCGATTTCGTTGCTCCAGTTCCGGACCAGAGAGCTAGGACACACGATTATACCTTTCTCGATGGTGGGCTTGCACTCGGGGCCTTGCCGCACCAGAGTCCACAGCAGGGTGATGCATTGGAGAGTCTTCCCGAGCCCCATTTCGTCCGCCATTATGCACCCGTAGGACCCCGGGATTTGGACACCCGTCACGCAATCATACATGAACTTGACCCCCTACAAACCACATTAACCAATCCATTTCGACAGTTTTCAAAAGTACCTCACGCTGATGGGGCCGGAGGATGTTGGCCAAAGCGGGGTCGACGACCACGTGGACTAGTGCAGGACCTTCTCCTTTCATTTTTTCGTGCTGGCTCAATTCTGGGGGGGCGTACAGGACTAGAGCGTTGGGAGTATTCGGGTCGTACAACGCCCGTCTGACTCGGCTCCGCCGAATCCCCAAATTCTTGGTGGAGTTGCACCCTTCGTAGTTAGGTATCGGGCATTTGAACGGTTGCGACAACTTCTTCAGTATCTCCTCCTGAAAGCACAATTTTTGACACAAATTCAACAAAGGACTTGTCATTACATGATCCGTCACGTAGACCAGTTGCGTGTTGAGTGGAACCAGCGGCTTTCTGTACTTCGAGAGGCCATCAGGGGACTTGTCTCTGTTCCGCTTCCGGGAAATCCCCGCAGAAGGTAAATTTTGTTGGGGGGACTCTTGTCTTTTCAACAACTGACTGGGGGCTAAACTTCGCCTCTGAAAAACAACATTTCAACACGATAACGCACTCTAGTACAAAATTTACCATTCTTCTCTTTGTTGAGTGAGGTTATGTTAAATAAAAGCGCGCCATTCACTTGTTTCGTTCAAATCGAAAATAAATCCGTCAAGCGTCAACCCGTCAACGTTGTGTCACGAAAATCCCCAGAAAGTGACAGTCTCTCGTTATCAATAATTATTAATCAACAAATATTTTGGTTTTGTTTGCTTCATCGACATCGAAAATATGGATTTGTCAAAAATGACCAACGATAAAAAGCTCTATTTGTGCCGTTGGTATTTCAGAGGTATCAAAATTCACGTAATTTTATTTCTTAACCTCACTTCATGAATCCTTGCAGCCGGACTCGCTCTTTTACCATTTATCTGGACCGTGAACGCGATTTGGTTCTTCAGCGAAGCATTCCGAAAGCCCGAGTATGAGGAACAGAAACAGATACGCAAATGTGAGACGGTCACGTAAAAGTGAGGTTATGTTGAAAGTTTCTTTGCAGATGTGATTTATTCAGCGATAGGATCTCTGATTTGGCTCGTTCTGATAGTGACGTGGGTGACGATATTCCAAGTAAATCGTACAAATTGGGGCGAATTTGCAGACAGTATATCATTTATTATTCCTCTGGGGTCACCGTAAGTGTCCCCCACTTGACCAAACTGACACTATTTATACTAAACTATGTAAGTTAAGTGAGTAACAATAACAAGAACAAATTTATTTATAAGTAGATACAATTTTTATTGGAAGTCACATTTTTTTATTTTCACGACACAAAATTACATCATAATAATTTAAATAAAATTATGCTAGGGAAGTGTTGTTACATATTACTCCGATTACTGTAATATAAAATAGTATCACATGTGGTAATATCGGTAAGAAATTAGGCTGGTATGTAGCAACACCTGGTCCTGTCATTACTCTATCCGAATTTGTCTCCTGGTGCTTCTCCACCTGTGTATTTCGTGTTTGACGAGTCGTAACAACAGTATTAAAGCAAAGACGTCTGAGATCATCAACATTATGAATACGTTGTGCCAACCATAACTGGACACAAAACCCGCCAACAACGGTCCGACGGCGGCTCCTGCAACCATGAAAATTCCAAAATGTCCGCCTGTTTGTTCAAAATACGCACCGATGGAGCCTGTCCCGTCTATGATTGCAGTCACGGTGGCCAAAGCTTTGGAATTGCCTTCAAGACTGGAATGCGTACCCAGCTCGGCCGAGACGGCTGTAGTGATAAGGGCGTAGGGCCCGTTGACCAAAATCCCCACGATTATCAACAAAATCATGTTCAAGGCGAGACTCGCGGGGCTGAATTTCTGATAGATGAACATCTGCACAAGAACTGATTAGTTAGTTGCGGAAAAAACGACGATCGAGCGCACCATGGGGGCTGCCGCCGCCAACATCCCCACGCACGTGGTGGCAGACATGCCGCTGTGATCGCTGATGACCCCCGCGGCGACAGCTCCGACGATCCCGCCCACATCGAACAGCGTCGACAGATCGGCGCTGAGAGTGGCCCCCATCGTGGCTGCAACAAACTACTGAAAGGGGGCGAGGTGGGGCGCCGCAACTCACTCGAGGCGTTCACGTAGAGGGGCAACCAATACAAGAACGTGTAGCTGACCAGCTTGGAGAAGAACAGCGAGAGGGAGTACTCCAGGACTCCGGGGATGCGACACGCCCCCATGAAGCCGATCGCGGTTTCGCGAGCCTGGGGGGCGGCCTGGGACAGCAGGCGACTCCGCTCGGTCTGTCTCCTTTGCACCTCCTTCGAAAAAAAATTATGAGTGGACGAACACGACAAGAACGTGTGAAGCCCCCGTTTTGACCGCTACCAGAAATATGTGAGCATGCACTTACAAAATCATCACTCGATGGGTACTGAATATTGCGCAACATGGCCTAAAAGGGTTTTGGGGAAATGAGTGACGGTTTGTGGCTGTTTTAGGGCGGAAGGAACTCACCTCTTCACCTAGGATGATGTCGGTGTCGTCGGTCTCGGAGCTGATCCCCGAAGAGTTGTCCACGTTGGCCACGCGATTCTCAAGCTTCCGGTACTGTCGCTAAAACAAGAAACACGTTGGGGGAGGGTTGCGCCGCGATTGGGACTCGCTCTCACCCCGTTCTCGTGTCGCTCCTCGGGTTCGGCCGTGGTGCACCCCACGTCGCTCGGATTGACCACGAGGAAGAGGAACAAGACAAACCCGACCACCCCTATGATCAGACCGGGGATGATGAACGACAAAGACCAGTCGGTCTCGACGTACTCCGCTGCGATCAGCGACCCTGGCGGACAAAAATCAAACTAAAACTGACAGATCGCGCCGCCTTACCTAAAATGTTGCCGATGCTCGTGTGAGAGTTCCAGAGGCCGAAGATGAGGCCGCGTTTCTTCTTCCCGAACCAGTTGCTCATCACCGTGACGACTCCAGGCCAGCCGGTGGTTTGGGCGACTCCCGCGAGACCCTTGACCCCCGATTAGAGAGAATTTGTCTGTCTGTCAGTACTCACCTGCACCACGATGTAATAGCTCAAATTGTGAATGTTGTAGCTTTTGGCAATACCAAACAGGTAACTGAAAATCCCTGACATCAGCATCCCTAAACTGAGAAAGTATCTCAAGTTGACCCTTTCCGCTATAAATCCCGAAACGAACATGGCTATCGCGTAGCAGAACAAAAACGACGAGTCGAGCTCTCCTAGCAGTTGCGACGCTTTAGCGTCAGTCCCGTCTGAAAGAAACGCGTCAGAGAGGGACTCGCTGGGTTTGGGACTTACTGAAAGGGGCCCAATCGCACCAGTTCCAGTTGGGGTTGGGTGGGATGTCAGGGGGCGGAGTGAGGCCGCTGCAGTTCTGGTGCAGCACAGCTTTGACCACCGAGATGGGTTTCCGCGACAAGTGGTAGGACATGTAGGCCATGTACGTCAGAAAAACTACGCTGGCTCGGTAGCTGAAATCAGCCGGTGAGTCCAGCGATTGCGACGCGCGCGAACCTCACCATAATTCCCTGTTGAAATGCAATCGTGGACAACACTTGTCTGTCACTTTTTGTAAAAACCTCACCCCCCAGGGGGTGTCTCTCGTCGTGTGGAAACTCATCCTGAATTTTCGCCTGAAGTGAGCGCGACAATTGTACAAAGGCAGCACCGAGAGGCAGTTGTAGATCTGCGAATTGCCACGAAACAATAAAAAGTGACATAACCTCAATCTGTCAGGTACGTACCATAAATCGACGCGCAAAAATTCAATCGAATCAAAAACTGGGACGGGGTTGAAGGTTTTGGGTCATTTTGAACACATTTTTGGGAATAAATGCAAAAAAACAGTTTGCCGATGACAGCAATCTGGTACGACAGCACTGGAACTACCCTGCTCGAGATCGAATATGTCTGTAGGTTTGTTCGAGCTGATAATTTTGTTTGGTCTACTGCATTATTTACGAAACGATAAACGGAATTAATAATTTTATCGCATAAACTAGTGCGGATTAGATAATCAGCAATTAAAATGTAAAAAAATAATTGATAATTGTGAATTATCGGTCACTGGAACGGTAAATCATGTTTATCTAGACAGGAATTTCATTCGGGTTTATTGTTTGTTGGATTTGTGAGCGTATGAAGCTGCAAAAATAAATGACAAGTATATTTTCGGAGCGCCTGTCAACATAATTTTATCTGTCAAATGATCGTAATGCTCATTTGCAGAATGTTTAAAAGGGACAAGGTCACTTGTGTCACTCGATATGTCAAGGAACAACCGCTATCACTGGATCGCTACGTATACACAGTGTTCACCTAAAGTTGATGGTGTCAACGCTTTATTTACTAACTCACAATAGTAGGTACCTACTTACCCGAAAATAATTTTGCATCAGTACCTACCAATTTAGCGACTGGTAGTATATTTTTTCTGAAATTTCAAGACGATCAATACAAAACGAAAGACGCTCAAAAGTAGACAATGTGCGACCTCGAGCCTGCAAGAATAACGTTCTGAATCAACTCCTGGGAACAAACAAATTGTTACCATTGCAATCTAGTCTTGACCTTTGATGCATTTTGAAAGTTGCGAATCCGCTCGAACTAAAATTATTCGGATTAAGTATTCCACAACTCCTTCATGTTTTTGTTGAAGAAAGTCTACCGCCTCGTTCTGAGGAATCCAATTTACTTCGAAACCCCGGCAACGCAAAATTGCCGTTATGCTAAAGTCAATTCAAAAATCAAAAAACCACCAACGTCCCATTTTCCTTGATAATTAGTATCGGCAACGCTGTCTAGTGTAAAATTTGTTGAGACTTGTAATTTTGAGGTTAAATGTTTATTAAGTGTCTTGTTATTCTGGGCATGTTTAAGTAAAAATAATAAGAATCAATAAATAAATGAAACGTGCTGCTAATAAAACAATATGAACGAAATTCAAAGCAATTGAATTTTATTTTGAATCAAATAAATGTAGAGTCGTTATGTTTTCGTACAACAAAAAATCTTCAGTCAAGGTTTATGGTAATAATTTTTTTCTATAATTGATTCAAAAAATTGATATTCACGCATAGTTATCCATGCCTGAAGTGGGTTATTTTCTTACGTGTATTTTTTTTACATTGTTACGCACATAACTTTTTCTGTTTTTCACTTCACGCACTATTTTTTGTTTAAAAAATAATACATAATTGCAAAAATGAGAAAAGCAAGAAGAAACGCATTCAGAATCTTGTCAACATTTGACATTTTCATTTGTTTTCAATTGCGCCACCAATAAAATATTAAAAGACCTATTGGATTGGCTAGCAACTGTATCACTGGTGCCAACCTAACGGCATTTTGACAATTCAGGTTTATTCATTGAATTACTTTTTACTTGAAGTTGGCAAGACTGTGAAATTGTACCGATTTCCGATTATTTTATTGTCATTATTGACCCCTGCCATAAATTTCAAATTTAAATGTCTTGGTTTTTGTAATCATTTATTGATAAAATGACAGTGGTCATTTGGAGCAGCAACTTTCAATCACACATAACCTAATTTTCGGCGATCTATCAAAATGACGTCACTACCGGTTATGTGACAAATTTAGCTCATGCGGTATGTCCCATAGAAGTAGGAATTAATTTATCAAAATGGCGGATGCGTCTAAATGGTTTTTGTTGTTTTTTTTTAATTAAGTTAATTATTATCTGCATGGGCAGATTTTATTGAGAAAGTTAATTTCTATTTTCTCAATAACCGTGAAAACTGACCACGCCATATTCGCAAAAATGGCGGATCAGATAAAAATATTTGCGTTCAATTTTTGACATCTCTATTGGTTGAAGAGTTAAATAAGAGAAAATAAATTACCTTTTGTTTCATAACAAAATGGATTACACAATTTTTACATAATAAAAAAACAAAACCTACTTTACAATCACTTTTTTCTTAACTGGTGGTAACAGAAAATAATTACTTTAAAACTAATATATCAGCACTATCTGTAGAGATTATTTGTAAAAAGTTCTTCGGTACTGTTGCTGTACATCCCCTGTACGGACACGTAGCTCCCTCTACACACGGCAACAACCTTCAAGATCACAACCCAAATCAGAGTGACGGCGATAAATTGAAACAAAAATATGAGAAAATTGTGCGCTATATCAAATCTGTAAATCACAATGGTTAAAAACGACGCCAACAAATCATTTCCCTGTTTTACCTCCTCTTCCTTGCTCTTGCCTCCTCCAAGCTACTCATGGGATCCCTAAGCAGGTGCACTCTGATCCCCTTGAAGTAATTCCGGAAGTACAGCGTCCACGGTATCGTGGTGATGCTGAGGGGAAACAGCGTCCGATCCAACGGCCCCATCTTGTCCCACAGCGCCACCACATTGTCATTCGTGAACTTCCACTCCCTGGTGCAGAAGAAAGCGATCACGTCCGAGAACTTGTGGATCTTCCCGTACATCGACACCAAACGCGGCTTCTGGCCGCAGACTAGCGCCCCAGCGTCCAAGATGAACGCCGGGATGAGGTGCAGGATGATCCTCAAGAAGAGGTAGAGACGGGGCTGGCTGATCGACGTGATTTTTATGGTCCAGAGGGCGTTGCGTAAGGGGTACTTCACCCCGTGGATTTTGTTGAGGCCGTTGTACTCGCTCCAAGTGACGCCGTTCTCCACCGAAGAGACGTAGTTGTAGATGGGGATGTTGGCGGCGGTCCTGGACAAGCGAAAAGCTAGAGGGGGAGTCGTTTCGGGACAATATTTTTCTACCGTTCTGTTGTTTTGTTGGAGATGTCCCAAGCGGCGGCGATGATGCCGGCCACGCAAGTGTCCACCGGGACTATATCCGCGACGACGTCGTCGTCGCAGGGGAAGACCCGCAGGAGGCCGGAGGCGGCGCCGGCGACAGCCCCCGTGGGTCCATACAAATTGTCAATCCAACTCTCTATCGGTTCTTGGTATGTGGAAATCACTACAAATCGTTACAATTCATTTCAACACTCTCTCCAACACTCCCACCTCTTCACCTATAGCTGGTCGAAAAATACCAACAGGTAGACTCCCCGCTGTGTTCCGTATCAGCGACTCCGCCAGAGCTTTGGTGAAAGTGTAAGAGTTGGGCCAACTCCCGATGATCTTCGGCGTCAGCTTCTCGGCCTCGCTTTTGGACACCTTCTCCAAAAGCGCGCCCACCTTCTCGTAGTCTACAGGGTAGTCGTAAAACCTCTCCTCTATAGAATCCAGATGGCAGTTCGAGTACGCTGTGGAGACGTGCACCAACGACTGGAAAAGACATTTGTAACAACGTTACCGCGGAGTAGTGACAAGACTGACCTTGAGATTCTTCATTTGTCTGCACAGTTCTATCACATCGGCGGTTCCACTGACGTTGATGGAGTAGGAGAGCTTGAGGTTCTCGTCGAAACGGACGGTGGCGGCGACATGAAATGCGATATTCACTTCAGACATCAGTCTTTGGCGGTCGGTGATGGTCAGGCCTAGGCCTGTGATGGAGCAGTCGCCGGGGATGGCGACCACTCGATGTCTGAATTTCGGACGTTCTCTCTTCAGTCTCTCGAAGATCTGGAAGAAAACACTGCTCTCTTCTATTTGTCTTGACACAATACAAGGCCTATTCAGTAATCCACAAAATGGCGGACAAAAATAAAATAAAGTCTGAAGGTCTTTCTTTTTCTTTCATCTGTCAAAATGTCTTGTTTGACAAGAATTGAGGTTCTTGTGACCTAAAACTGTGTCTTGAAGACTTATTTTATTTCCAATATTAATTCAAGACGTTTGACATCTTCTGATTGACCAAAATGGCGGATACACAAAACGTTTCTCTTTAACTTCTGAAAGTCTAAAAGTGGATTTCGTCGAGGCAGTGCCAATAAAGAAAATCCACTTTCAGAGAAATGTTAAAGAGAAATGTTTTGTGCATCCGCCATTTTAGTTACTTAATTAATGAAATGGCAGATAAATGTAAAATTAAATCTGAAAATATTTCTTTTTCTTTCATCTGTCAAAATTTCTTTTGTTTCACGAGAATACACTTAGAGCCTTATTTGAGGTTCTTTTGACCTAAAACTGTGTCTTGAAGACTTATCTCCTATAATAAATTCAAGACATTTGACATTTTTCTGATTGCCCAAAATGGCGGATGCACAAAACAGTTGTCCTTAACTTCTGAAAGTGGATTTTGTCGAGGCAATGCCAACAAAGAAAATCCACCTTCAGAAGTTAAAGAGGGATATTTTGTGCATCCGCCATTTTGGTTAATCAATAAAATGGCAGATAAACGTAAAATGAAATCTGAAAATCTTTTTTTTTCTTTCATCTGTCAAAATACCTTGTTTCACGAGAACACCTACACTTAGAATCTTTGAGGTTCTTTTGACCTAAAACTGTGTCTTGAAGACTTATCTTCAATAATAAATTCAAGACGTTTGACATTTTCTGATTGCCCAAAATGGCGGATGCAAAAACATTTCTCTTTAACTTCTGAAAGCGGATTTTGTCGAGGCAATACCAACAAAGAAAACGTAAAATGAAATCTGAAAATATTTCTTTTTCTTTCATCTGTCAAATTTTTTTTTGTTTCACGAAAATACACCTGGAATGTTTGAGCTTCTTTTGACCTAAAACTGTGTCTCGAAGACTTATCTCCAATAATAATTCAAGATGTTTGACATTTTCTGATTAATCAAAATGGCGGATGCACAAAACATTTCTCTTTAACTTCTGACAGTGGATTTTGTCGAGGCAATGGCAACAAAGAAAATCCACCTTCAGAAGTGAAAGAGAAATGTTTTATGCATCCGCCATTTTGATTAATCAATGAAATGGGGATAAACGTAAAATGAAATGTGAAATATTTTTTTTCTTTTATCTGTCAAAATTTCTTTTGTTTCACGAGAATAGTACACTTAAAATCTTTGAGGTGTTTTTGACCTAAAACTGTGTCTTGAAGACTCATTTCCAATAATAATTCAAGACGTTTGACATTTTCTAATTGACCAAAATGGCGGATGCGCAACACATTTCTCTTTAGCTTCAGAAAGTGGATTTTGTCGAGGCAATGTCAACAAAGAAAATCCACCTTTAGAAGTTAAAGAGGGATATTTTGTGCATCCGTCATTTTGGTTAATCAATAAAATGGCGGATAAACTTTAAATGAAATCTGAAAATCTTTCTTTTTCTTTCATCTGTCAAAAGGTCTTGTTCACGAGAATACACTTAGAATCTTTGAGGTTCTTTTGACCTAAAACTGTGTCTTGAAGATTTATCTCCAATAATAATTCAAGACGTTTGACATTTTCTGATTTACCAACATGGCGGATGCGCAACACATTTCTCTTTAGCTTCTGAAAGTGGATTTTGTCAAGGCAATGTCAACAAAGAAAATCCACCTTCAGAAGTTAAAGAGGGATATTTCGTGCATCCGTCATTTTGGTTAATCAATAAAATGGCGGATAAACGTTAAATGAAATCTGAAAATCTTTCTTTTTTTTCATCTGTCAAAATGTCTTGTTTTACCTACGAGAAAACTGCGTTTTGAAGACTTATCTCCAATAATAAATTCAAGACGTTTGACATTTTCTGATTGTCCAAAATGGCGGAAGTAAAAAACATTTCTGTTTAACTTCTGAAAGTGGATTTTGTCGAGGCAGTGTCAACAAAGAAATGGCTGATAAACGTAAAATGAAATATGAAAATATTTCTTTTTCCTTGATCTGTCAAAATGTCTTTTGTTTCACGAAAACACACCTAGAATCTTTGAGGTTCTTTTGACCTAAAACTGTGTCTTGAAGACTTAGGTATCTCCCATAATAAATTCAAGACGTTTGACATTTTCTGATTGACCAAAATGGCGGAAAGTGGATTTTATCGAGGCAATGCCACCCAAAAAAATGCACTTTCTGTCGCAAAAGACACCGAACCAGTCCTACTTACGACGTTATCGAAAATGTCGTCGAGTCGTGTGTGCACATTTTTGCCCTTTTTCTCTCTGATCAACAGAAAGATTGTGGCGACATCTGTGCTCCTCAGCAGCTTCTCGACGAGAATCTTTCCCATGAAACCTGTGCCTCCTGTCACTAGGACGTTTTGGCCATCGTAGAACTTACAAATTTGGGACTCCGCCATTTTGTTTGTCTGAAACAAAACACATACTTCCTAATTTTTTACCGCAGCCTTGCAACAGGGACTTCCCACGTAGATCAAAAACTTTTGTTTTTCATAAAAATTGTTTTACGAGACAAACATTTCCGAATCAATCTACGACTAGACTCTCTCATATTTTTTTTCATTTTAATCTGTTTCAGTCGTTCATAATGATACAAACATACTGACACGTTTTGACAAATGACACTAAGAGCTCGTACGAATCAATCTAAGACCTGCCTTTTGTTTTGCACGGCTAACCCAGATTTTCTTTGCGTTTGCAGGCCAGAGAAGCTTTAAATGCCCGGTGGATCGTACGTGGAAGTCCCCCAGGACGTGTGTCAAGGATGCGGCCACGAAACGTCGCCCAACTTGTTTACTTACGTCAGCGCACAGAATCAGTACAGTTCATAGCAGGACAAGCCACAGGTGAGTGAATGAATAAAATTGATGATTGATGAAAGATGACAAGCAATGGCTCCTCCCTCTCTCCCTTTCTGTTATTTCGCTTGGCTAAACTTGCCCTGAACTATTCACTGGTACAATCTCATTGAACATTAGAACCAAGTCGGCGACGGGGAGGGGTGTCGGGGGTGGCATGAATTTCCGTCGGGTCGTTACTGCATTTTCATTGAATTTCTGTCACGAACGAGGTCTCACAATACAAAATAGGCGGCGTTGGCTAAATGACACACATCGAAGGCGACGTGATCGGAAACGAAACACGGGCGCGACACCGAATCGTCAACATTTTTTTTTTCAATTCGGATACCTAGGAAATTTTTTAGGTATCTATGAGTGCAGTTGCATCCGGGCCAGTGCACCGTCCTTGACCACTCTTCCAAACTGGTTTCGGATCACGTCTTCAGAGAGAGACGTCAGTTTGATAAGTGACCAAAATTCCACAGGAGATAACAGTAATCATGAATAATTTGCGGGTGGTAGGACTGGCGGTCAAGTGTCAAATATGTCATTCGTGTCAATGACACAAGCGCCACCTGCAATTGTCATGCATGTGTTTACACGACTTACATAACAAGCATGACCCAGTCCTGCCAATAATAATAATGATGATAATAATGAGGGGAGGACTTGAGGTTTAGTGTGTTTAAAAGAAGATTATCGTAAAGTGGCTTTGAGGGTGGGGGAAAAATTCCAAATAAAAATTAAATTTGATGAATCGATTATCTGAACAACTCACCCAACAAGGCACCCGTCACAAGTGCAGCTACCGCAAGAAGAGTCTCTTTTATATTGGGTAACCGCCGTGGGTGACCGGTGGTGATGTTTTAGCAAAGGTGGTGGTAATAATGGGTGCATTAGATTGACAAATATATTTTTAGTTTTTGGCAATGAAATGTGGCAAACATGTGTCAAAATTTTATTTTTTGTTCGACACTGTCAGAATTTGGGAATTCTCTCCTGCGTGAACGGATTTTGATAAATGTCACAACTTGTCAAAATGAAACGTCAAGCTAATTTTAATGATTTTATGCCATTTTGAGCCTTTAAGGGGCTCGTCGAACAAAAAAACGTTGTATTCAACTCGTTCTTGTGTAAATTGGGCTTTTTTTTGGCACTCGTGGACCTTTAAAACGCTCGTTTCACTCGCGTTTTAAACTGGCCCACTCATGCCAAAAAAGGCCCAATTTACACACAAACTCGTTAAATAAACTGCTATTTACTTATTTTGTTAGAATTTTGAAATTTTCCAACATCAAGGACGTTCACGATTGTTTTCAACACGCAGCAGGCCATGACATTTTTTTGTTTGATTGGCGTCAAGTCCTGTCAAATTTGCCTGTCAACACTGTCAAAGCTCATAACCGGAAATGCGTTTAGATTACAGTGGTATCAAAATCATTCAAAATTACATTGTTACCAACAGATTCTTGATTACGCCGTTCATACAGAGTGACTATAAATGAGTGTGACTTTTTTTCATAGGTTGGTAACACTATTGTTGATTATTCTGCTGTTTAATGTGATAGTTGAAATAAACATAGGCGTACTCGCCTCTCTGACACAATTTATTAATACGTAAAATGTCACAATGACGTACCATTGCGATCAGTACATTTTGGACATCATTTTTCTGTCATATAAAAAAATTACTCTAAATCATGCTTTATTGAAACTGTCACACATGAATGATGAAATTGTTGGCAAATTAATCTACAATTTGTCAATACATATAAGCGATGACAGAATATTAAGTTTATAGTTTTTAGGTACTATTTATTTATTTTCTATTTTTTATTAATTAAAACCTCGTTCTATTCCATTTCGGCCTGTTTTGCATCACTCGGCTGACGCCTCGTGTTTCAAATTTCGCCCTCATGCCTGAAAAGACAGCGCCAGTCATATGAAAATAACTATTTTGTAATGACGAACTAGCTGGAACTTTTTTTTGTTAGATTTTTTTGTACAAAATAAATAAAAATTAGACAGTTGACAAAGATTTAAATTGTCATATTATATTAAATAAATTTAACTTCACTATAATTTGATTGGGACCAGTTTTGACAGAACAAGTGACGTGACCCATAACCTAACTTTTTAAAAGCCCAAATTCGTGGTACCTAAAAGGGTGTGTTCACAAGGCAAAAGTTACTAAATTTAGTAACTCTGGTCCGTCATTAAAAATGACGTATTCTTTGACCGTGATGTACGTACGCCAATGTGTTGGTTAACGTATCAGGTTTGCCAAAGTAATTTTTGAAAAATGTTCCCAACCTAACAAAAAAAGTCACGTTAATTTATCTGTGTAATTGTTGAACTGTCGTTTAAAAAACAACTTTCACATCACCGATACCAACATAAAAATCAAAAATATTTAAAATGATAACAATTATACGTTTAAATTTGCGTAGGACAAATTGTTGTTTCTTGTGATGCTTATGAAAAATTGAGGCTCGTCCAGTTCTACTTTGTTTTTTGATTTTTATACTTTTTTTACGGCCACCCCACCAATGGAAACTTCCAGCGCCGTAACGTGTGACACCTCCATTCGGTAGTTTTTACAAAAAGTTTGACATTTGTGAATGTGAAATATCTACGCCAGAAAAAGGAAAGTCGTGTCACAAGTTACGTCGATGAGTTCATCCACTTTATTCGTAAAGAGTGGCGCCCCCTTCCGTGTTGTACATTTGAGTGAAACCAGTGAAAAATGTAAAACGAGGTGACATAAGAGATTTCGAATTTTACCGAAAACAACAAAAGAGAAAGTTCGACTCACCTCAACTTGCACCTATGAGTATTTTACCGGATAATAATATACAGTGCGGACCAACAATCGCGTCGATTGAACACTAGTCGACGATGACATAATACAGACTGATCGATTCGAGATTGTTTTTTTGTCAAATGACATTATTATTGTTATTGTTGTTATTATTTGTTGCGGAAGTTGTCGCGGCGGAGACGAAGTATTCAGGTCAGTTTAGTGTTTCATTGCCAACTTGACGAAACGCTGACACGAAACTTGCGCAATTGTTTTACCATTGCGATGCAACAACAAACGAGTGATGAATGAAGGACCAAGATGGCTCTTACCTCGCGTCGGTGTTAGATTTTTTTGGCGGGCACGAAACGCACTGGGCCAAAGTGATAAACTGGCGTAAACATTCCAACAGTCGAATGCGGTGACGGGTGAGCGTTACCAACGCCGCCCCCCTTAAGCACGTGTCGTCCGCCGCCTGAATCCCAATCGGACTAAGTATCCTAATTAAATAACAATAAGGCAGTGACGAGGCCCGAGCAGAATTTCAAACGGCGTTGCGAAAATGGATGCGGGAATTTAGGAAGTGCAGTTTCCAAAATGGTATAGAGCGCGTCACACAGGGTGGACCTCCGGGACACTTTCTATATATTCTAAGATCTCCCTTGATGATGATATAACAGACCTACTTACAGTTCGCCGGAATTAATAAAAAACGAAAAAACCGTCACTTTCACTCGCGCCGCGTTTTCAGCAAGAAATGGAAGAATCTCGCACCGACTGTATAGGTATATGCTTCCTGGACCCCCTCTTCAGGAGAAGTTGTCGTCTACGCCGGAGTAAGTGGGGCCGGTGGCTTCCGACATTGGAATGAAAATTGAATTCGATTGTTTGTGCGAATTATTGTCCGAAAAATCGATTTTCGATGCCTACGTGAGAGGGGGCGGGAGGAGCGGTACGAGATTATTATTATTTATTTTTTAATAACGAAAAGAATGGACTCAAGTGGGACTCGAGCGAGGGGGTTTTCAATGTGGAAAATGTACAGGTAGCGAGAAAAAGTGGTCGGGCGATGGGACCAAAAGTCAGTGGCTCGACTGTGACAATCGGCGGAATTTGATTGTTCTGGCCCACGACGAGATCGGTCGATGGTTAATCGCGGTGCAACAGTGAAAGGAAATGGTTTGATTTTTGCTGCACTGGGATGGTTCGTGACTTGCACGGACTCACCCTGTACTGTTAAATAATTCAATTTTCCAATCATTACGTTTTTACAATGACATATTTGTTTGAATGGGATTAAAATTCACCGCATTCGAAAAAAATATAATCAAATTAAAATTTTTATTCAAGTCATTGCTAATATATTTTTAGAAAATTGATGAGTCAGCTCTGGTCAGCAAGCTGGTCATTTTTTGGGTTTTACACTGAATAATCTTGTTTCTTAATAATTGAGATGTCTACAACCAAAAAATATAAAAACTAGAATTTCTTGATGATACGATGTGATCCAAAAAAAATTTTTTGGCATTATGATACGAGAAAACAGTGACTTAGGTAATCAGAAAACATTCAGTGCAGTTTTAGAACCCAAATCCCTCGTTTTATTTTTTCCTTTCGCATTTTGCAGGCGTCACTACCAACTTCAATTTTTCAAAAATAATTTTTTTGATTTTTCTCCTCACAAAATAAATTTTAAAAATAGGGTAAATTTTACCACGACCTTGTGATGTTTTATGACTTCCCGTTTCGTCGGAACAGGTGTTAAATTTTATCACCTTTCATACAATATTTATTAATGAAAACGTTCCGTGCAATTTTTCCTTTAACTGTTCGGCGAATAAGAAAAAAACAGTTCTAAGAAACTCATAAACAACTTTATTAAATTTTTGTAAAATTGTATTTGTCTAGGAGGCCTTGAAATTGACAACAATGACAGTTCGAGTCCCTTCTCGAAAAACATATACAAAGTGTCTCTAAAAGAACGTATATCAAGAGTCCTGTGGAATTGTGCGGCTCTATAATTTTATTGTGTCGAACTATGTCGTTGAAGCTGTCAAATCAGATGTCATTACTCATTATTAATGGATTTACATAACCTCTGTTTTTCTATTTTGTTCTAGATCGACACAAATCCAACATACCATTCTTTTAGAGACACTTTGTATCTTAAGTATATGACCGGTTTAAGTCAATCTTACTTAAGTCATTACGAACTTTTAGAATTTTTGCAAAAGCTTGACCCATCGGTCAGGCAAACGCCGACTATTTACGCGAAGACTCAAATAGGTACCTCCAGCAAATATTGACCAAGTAATTGACATGTTGTTTAACGACGCCATTTTTTTTTTGAAAAACCAACATGTCCCCTAGGTTCAAGGCCGCCCCATAGTGTTTGTCATTGTAGGACTGGATCGCTACAAAATTACGAATGCGCGCCTCCGGTAATGGTGCATTACGTAACGGTCGGATGTTAAATAACGCGATGAACGTGAGGGATCAGAGCCGGAATAGTTTATTTCCCTCATTCGGACCGGTCAGTGAAAGTCCGGCTTACATAAATGGAATTTCGCCGAAAACGATGTGCTGCGGCCGGATGACGAAAGTACCTAATTGGAGATTTGGCCAATTGTATAATGGGGATTGTGCGTTCCGCGCTTATTCAATAGGAATGAAAAAACAAAAAAATGCATATTTGGTGTTAACGAGATTGCTTCTCCTTTCGTTGAACTTTGTTTCTTTCTTGGCGGTTTTTCCATCACTTCTGTCCTAGTCTTCTCTCATTTCGTTTTTAGCTTGTAAAAAGGGACACGGCATCGAGGCCGGATTTATTTATCATCGCACGGAGTGACCAAGAAGGACTGTTTGAGTTGGTAATACTGAATTTCATTTTTAAATGTTACATCTGGAGTGACTTCGGGTTGTTGACGGCTTGACACTGAAAACAATTGCTCTGTATCTCAAATTTAATTTCTTTCTAGCGTTAATTTTTGCTCTCGTAATCTAGTATTTTGCCGCTGTTGTTAGATATCTATCTGTCAAATAAACATATGCGGTTGCAGTGTTGCCAATAGCCGAATAAAAAATGTTCTTCATTCTCATTGTAATGCCAACTTAAACAGCCTTAGTTGATTAAAATTAGTTGGCTCGATCCTGGTTCCTAGGGGCGTTTGTCGATTGTTAATTTGCTGCACTGTCATTGTCAAAATTGTCATTATCTGCGTTTAGATAAAATTGCTCATTAACAAAATGTTTCTAAATAAAATATAAATATTATGTTAATCATTTAGAATTGCTTGCATTTAAGTACTTGAATCCGAAAGACCTTGAAATATTCAAGATGCAACACTAGTGCATAGCGCATGCGTGAGATGGTTACATTTAATGTCAATTTTCTCCACGATTATTGAAGAATGAATGCATTCTTCTAGGGTATTCAAGGAAAGAATGATATCAATTCCACACCCAGTAATAGAAAATACTAAAACCCACGGCTGTTGGCCAATCCATTCCTCGTATTGTTTTTCTTGGTGTAGTCGTGGAGAAAGTATAGTCTTCAACTCGCATATAATGGCCATTATTCACTCGGACGATTCCACCACTCGCCTACGGCTCGTGTTGGAGTTTTCATCGTCTTGAATAATACCCATCATTATACACCGTTGAAGAATGTACTATTTCAGACCATATTTCGTTCTTGCCAAAAGAAGAAAAAATAAATAAATAAATAAATAATAATAATAATAATCAATAAATAAACGTCAAATATGTCACCTGCGCTTCTGCGAAAAGCGATGACCAAAATTCTGCAAAATTGCGCGTTTGTTTCATTCGCGTCTACGTTTTTGCATTTGCAGCCACGTTTTAACACAGTTTTTTGCTTTTTTTCTTGCAAACCAGACGTCTTTCAAGGACGAGTTTTTCCCTACAGCATTTTTTATTGACGATCAATTTTTTATGTAAATCTTAATCGATTCAACATTTTAAAAAGGCATGTAAAAATTACGTTTTTAAGACTTGGGTGATTGCATTAATGGAATTTTATTCTTCAGCGTCTAAAATATCTGCATTTTAAATTTCACAAAAATCCGCTGGAAAATAACTGAGTTATTAGGCTCGAAAGTCTTAGCTGAGACATCCTGTATATAATAATTTTTTATAAAGTTTCAACTAAAATAAGATGGTCCAACTATTAAATCCCCCAAAATACCTGGCCATAGATTTATGGTAAACCTATGTTTGAATCGCTCTACATGTTTTGCATGAGGATTCTTCTTGGCCCAAATATGGTAGTTATGACAATTAAACGTTCCTTCTCGGGAAAATAGTGATTCATCTTGAGATAACCGCTTTTGAATTCAAAACTAACCGCCAATGAAAACTATAGAATTACCGGCGTTCGGTACCGTCGGCGACCGCTTGGGGGCGTGGGTGAAAGTCGACAGGGGATGAACGGCCATGTTTTTTTTTGGAGGGCACTTTTTTTTTTGACCGCAGAGTAGTACAGAAGTACCGTGTATTTTTTCTGTGTTCTAATTGTGCGATTTTAGTTGTTTTTTTTTATTGAACTGTGCTAAATGTTGCTGTCCAGCTTCTGTTTTGAACTAGGTATGTTTGCGGTACTAAAATTATGTCTGTTTCGCGCGAAATGTATTTTAATTATCATGATGGTCGCACGTGGGTTGTTGATGTTCCCACCATATTGTATAAAATCCGCAATTATCTCGACCATCCCCATGTATCACGCTTTTAACATTTGTAAGCTTGTGAAGGAGAGTAAGGCCGCCTGGTTCTAGGTTTGTAAATTTTATAAAATTGCACGGATCACGTTTTTTTTGTTGTCAAATCTGGTTTTACAATTCACTAACTTTCCTAAAAGAAAAGGGCGCCAAGTTTTAGCGCGGGTCTGTGGCTTTTACTTTTATAAGCGCACTCCCTCATTTTTGATCCCCTTCTAATTATTCCGAGTGACGCTTTTGGTGTGATAAGCATCTAGTTATGGTTCAACACTTTAATCAAAATTGCAAAGTTTCCACTTTCCATCCCGGTAGCAACCAAATGTTTATATTTCAGGTGTCTCCGTGGGTTTTTCCTTAGCTAGGGATCTACTACATTTAGTCCCGGGGCGCCCTCCATATTATTCAGGGCGCCCCCCTTGTCGATGATCCGGCTCTAATAGGCTAGGGTCGACTGGACTGTGTTTTTTTGTTTTATTGTTATGTATGTGTTAATGGTTGTTACCACCTTTCCATCCCAAATTGAAAGTGTTCTTAGATAGCTCTGTCAACAAATATTTGTCGCGTTTCTTCTTTTGTTTGTTTTTTCCAGTTTGCTGTAGCTGTAAATTCTAGACCTTACCGCGAGGGTCTCTCTCTGTTTGAGGGGTTTTGTTTTTCCTCTAACCTCCCAACGTTGAACACGACCTCGCGGCCCTCATAAAATTTGCACCCCAGGGAGACCCAAAAACCTAACGCTTGGCAGGACTTGTTGAATGCTGGGTTTTACTCGAGCTCCATGGCACACTTCCGGAAATGTGATCAGGTCTATTTTCCCTGAGTCTGTGTAGCCTGACAAGCGCGTTGTGTTTTCTTTTGCTTTGGAAAAGTAATGTTCACTTCAACCGATGAACTTAGAGTACCTCAATTTGTTGACTTACGTAAAGCAGTTAGGACCCTTCCCTTAGCACTAAATCACGGGTAGGCGGGAAATGTTAAAGTCGTAAGGATAGGTGCCACAGCCCACCGGACCACCCAAGGCCACTCGCTCCTTCTATAGCGTATCTGCCGCACATTGTAAATTAACTTGAAAAGGAGAAAACATGCTAAGGTTCTCGTCTAGTGCTCGCTCCCGCTCGAACGGTCCGAAGTAACTGTTTTGTTTGTAATGTACATGACCCTCCTGTTTTCTTTTGAATTTGAATTGTGTTGTTTATGAAATCAGTTTTGCTCAATTTTCACTAACTGTCCCGTCTACGTTGTCACTTCGGACTTGTTCGTATTTTTAGGAGAGGTTTTTAGCGGAGCCTCATTCGGGGGTCTGGGAGGATGGCCAGAGCTCACCATTTTCCTAGAGTTCTAAATGAGTAGTCTTCTCACATTTGCGGAGACTTGGGTGCCCTCTCCCGAGACGTTTTATTATTAATGAATCCCGGCGTTAACGAAAATCATAACTTTGAATAAATAGCTGGTTTTAATTATTGTGTTGTTTTATTTGCACTCTTCTGTGTGGTTCACAAACCCTGTTGGAACGAATCTGGTAATGTTTAATTTGTATTTAAAAAAAAAAACACAACGTAGGGAAATTAACTAAGTACGATCACGCGCTCTTGGCCAGTTTTTTTTGAATTTCGCGGGTT
This sequence comes from Tenebrio molitor, assembly GCF_963966145.1. NCBI lineage: Eukaryota > Metazoa > Arthropoda > Insecta > Coleoptera > Tenebrionidae > Tenebrio > Tenebrio molitor. The sequence goes on from NC_091049.1 coordinate 3,779,394, forward strand.
TTATTTTGCATTGTGTATGTTGGTAAAAAAAAAAAAATGAGATGGCCGATTGGTGGGAATTTTGAATTACCCACTTGGTTCATCACAATCTGTAAACTAATTAATAAAATTAATCATCCCGTAAAATGCGTTGGACAGTGCTCTTGGAGGTATACTCCGTACGCTGATAGATTGCACGTTTTTTGACAGAAGACAAACAGAGAGACATGTGTGGCGGGAATTAATCTGCAAGGCTACAACGGTTTTTTAAATAACGTGAAACAATTGAGATGGAGAGTTTAGTATTTTTCACTGCGTTATGTTTTGGAACTAGAATTTAAAAACGTGCAATCTATCAGCGTACGGACTATATTAACCATAGTTGCGACAGTTCTTATACTACTTCTATCGTCGTCATCAAAGCACTGAAATTCAAATTAACAGCGTCCTTCTGATTGGTCAACTTTAATTATTCATTACAAAATAGTAGTAGATACAGTGGCGAGCATTAAATCTTGGTCGTCAAGGTCATTTTGAAATTTCCCGCTACTGTCACAAATTAAAAATTTTGCCTGCTTAATTAGGGCCAATGCCAATAAAACGTCACTCAAAAAAAAAAGTTTTATTCTAAAACAAGTAAAAATTATTTCGCTGATAGAGATGGATGTGAATGACCTTGACGACCCAAATGTATTGCTCGCAACTGTACATATTATACGAGTTTTATATAACGAGTGTATTAAAATTTTCACTTGGAGTTGGCTTTGAATGAGTTTTTCTTTTTTCTGTTACTTTAGACACACGCAAGAACGAACGACAAATGTCAGTCAGTACAATTGAAACATAGTTTTGAAATGTCAAACTTGTCAGTGTCTAAGGCGCAACGGAAAACAAAAAATGATCCATAGCCAACCCTAAGTGAAAATTTTAATAGTCACCCGTTATTTGGGGTACGACGAACACAGTGAGGAGTGCTCCAACAGAACGAGTGTCACAGTACGTCTTTTAAAACGAGTGTAATATCCTATTTTTTCTACTTTGGTCGCATTAATTTCAAAATCTCATTGTGAAATAATCTAGGGACTTTTGTGTGGCATGAGTTATGGTGGCATTTCTGCGAAATTTATGTCAAATGTTTTAATTGTTAACCGGAGCTCGCTAAAGATGCCGGACGCCGGCCAGCCTGCTATTACAGCAATACCAACGTAATACGTACAAAAAAAAACTTAAAAAGTTTCACAAAAAGTCTCAAACTGTCTCACAGACAGTCGGGAAGTTAATGTGTGGAAATATTTAATTGAGTTTAGGTAATTACGGGTGATCAAGAAGGACTGTTTAAGTTGGCAGTACAATTAAGAAAATTTTTTAATTCGGTTATTTATAAGTTTATAACACTGCAACTGGATATGTTTTGTTGGTTTATTTGACAAATATCTGATAATTTATTAAGAAAGGAGAGGAAAAAAAAACAAAAGGAAAAAAAATGTGTTTTTAATTATTGTAAAAATTTGCCGGATTTTTGCGACCATGTCCTCGCAAAAGTTTTTCAAATTTAAGCGACGTCTTTCCTTATTTCTTTAAGTAAATTGGACAATTACACCTTGAACCAGTTTATTAAAAGACTAGTGTAAAATCGCAAGCTTCCGCACACGTCAACTCTTGGAAATAGTTATTTACGAAATGAGTGCGAAAAGATATTAGCGCATGAGCGCACTATTTGAGACACGAGCGATGAAGGAACGAGTGCTTCATTTGCGTGAATGTGACGAATACGTCTTCTTGCATCGAAGTTCGTACAATATTTTTTGAAACGAAAATTATGTCTGATTTGTCGTTTATCCTTTATCCAGATAGGATGGCGCTTGTCCAGCGCTTGTCAAAGTGTTTATCGAATTAATAGCGATTTATTTTCACTCTTTCTAAATTTTCATACGTTCCTGAGATGGAGACAAGAAGCAGTGCTAGTTTGGCGTCAACGTCAAGCTCTGTATCGACACAGTATTTCGAAAAAAAAAAAATCAGAAGCATTTGGAGTTTCAATTCATGAAGAAAATTGTACATTTAATTTCTGTAATACTGATAAAAATGTTAAGTAACTATGTAAGTGCTAATTGTTACTTAGAATTCTTAAAAATGTATAATTACATCTGAAAGTTATTTCAATGAAGGTTCAGTCGCGAGCAATAAATTTTGGTCGTCAAGGTTATTCTTTGACGCAATGGAAAGTGCTCTAATGTGAAGCGGGCATAACCTCTAATAAATTCTATGTATCTTGTCTTGTCAACTTGTCAACTTTTTGGAAATCCCAACTAGCTTCTGATACATCCGTCTCTATCAGCGAAATAATTGGTTGGATATTGGGGCCATAATTTAGTCGAAAATAAAACTTAGATATTTTTTTTTATTGACGTTTTATTGCATTGGCCCTAATTAAGCATGCAAAATTTTTAATTTCTGACAGTAGCGGGAAATTTCAAAATGACCTTGACGACCAAGATTTAATGCTTGCGACTGTACCTGCATAAGGATCTTTTTTCTCCACTAGTGAGGGAAGTGATTTACTTTCCTCACATGTGATGGAAACGCCTACTTTCCTCTTTAAATTGAGTGATGGAAAAATGTCATTTTCAAACTTGACGTTGACAAAACAAAATTTCAATCATGTAGTTGTCCCGCATTATCCTCCGTGTGAGGCTTTCCATCATAATCTGCATTAAAAACTTCTTACTTTGTTTTGTGTCAATAGAGATTATCACACAACCACGAAAGTCCAACACGTTTGGTCGTAAAATGTTATAACAAATTATCACCGTGTGAACAAGATTTCACAGTCTCTGTATTTAATCAAACAATCAAAGAAATCTTAATTAGCAAAACCATAAACCAATATTACACATTTGATGAGTTGACTCATAAATTATTATATTTTTTTCGAACTGAATATAAAAAATTTTTAGCCTCATTTCTATATGACATGTTTACACATTTTGAGCAGGTACGGTATCTTGATTTTTACATATTAACCAAACTATCTGTCATTTTACCGCACGGAGTGTGTAAACTAACACGAAAATTTTAAGCTTTCAGAGACCTCCAAAAAAACTGTTAGCTTATCATAAATAAAGTCCATTTATACAGGGTGTAACAGAAAAAAGTGCATTTATTTTAACTGGTAATAGTACTCATCAATTACAACAATTTTTCTAAATAAAGTTTCTTGAAATTTGCAAAATTGAATTGCCATTTGTCCCTCCTTTATTTTGAATGCAATTTTATAAATCATAAAACTTTTTTAAAGAGGAATCGTAAAAACAGAATGTTTTTATTCCCTTCGTATTGCATTTGATGAATAAAAAGGTTTCACTTTCGTTTGTTTTTTGTTACCTCCTTGTTTTGCTTCTTTATTAAATGCAGTTAGATTAAAATCGTTGCACAGGCGGGTAAGCAAATCTTTGGTAAATTTAGATTAATTTTTAAAACCCTTCAGAATTTGTTTTCGAAAAAAAATTATTTAGAAAAGTTGTAGTAAATGAGTCCTATTACCAGTTAAAATAAGTGCACTTTTTTCTGTTACACCCTGTACTAAGATAAAATACCGCTACCATTGATCTGTTCGGTTTTCAAAAATGATATACTGATATACATAATTCTTTCGTTGAATATCCAACAAGAATGCATTCATTCTTTAATAGTCGTGGAGAAAATTACATATTACGAAACGCATATTACGTGATAGTAGATAAATAAATGCAAGAATGCATAATTGCATACAATACATCTTCATCGTACACAGGAAAGTGTTAGACAAAACTAACTCGAGATCTATCACCATGTTAGTATGTGATAGTTTAAAATAGGTATCTTTCTGATTCAAATCTACGGTCGATGGACAAATAAGAACTATTGACTATTGAACTGTCGATATATTTGTCAGTGTCTATATAATATGTCATACCAAAGTTAACCTATTTGTGATAAAGTCATAATTAAACGATGCAAATTTGTACATTTTGACTTGTAACTGTCATTTTTGTCCCAGTTTTATTTGTCCATCGACTATACATTACACATTTTTACTTTTTATTATGCTTAAAAAGTCATTTTTCTTGACGGGTAAACCAAATATTTACAAGTTTCTGCAGTAACTAATGTCGTGCACGAGATAATCTTGAAAAACACTCTTTTGCTTTCTTCCCTAACTCAAAACACCTTAATGAATCGTTTGAAAAACAATAGACAATGAAAACTGCAAAGTTCAAGTGTAAACTGTCAAATGTCAAATTTACAAAGCCAGAAGAGGCGGCAAATCTATACGTATATCATAAATCACAACCAAGTACGATTACAGTGCTACAGTGTCATAGACATTCATAAGAACTCTGTTAACTAATACTCGTAGTGTGAATTTTTTACCAAAAATATCGAACGTTTTTGAAGATTCTTTTTATTTGTATGTTTTAGCTGATCTTGTAGTTTTTTGAATCGCAATTCCCAGAGATGCAGAAATGAAACATCACTTTTTAATGAACTTACGATTAATGGAAACGCCGCTACACCCCACACTACTGTTTTCAAAACTGGTGCGATAGATTTTACTATTAAATTAGGCTGTTATAAAAAACTCTTATCTGCAGTTCTAGATAAGCGTTCTAATTACACTTTAAACCAAAAGGTAATTTTTCGCAGGTGCTACATTAATTTATTTATTTATCAAGGTAAAAAGTGCGTCTTTTTCGTCCGAGTCTGAGTTTTCTGGCCAAAGCGCAGCCCAGTTTAAAAGTAAAAATCCGTGCTGTCAACTCAAACAGTCCTTGTTGATCACACTGTAGAAACTCGTGTTTTGAAACAAACTTTGAGTAATTTGTTTTTTCAAGGTTGGCGTTCCTGATCTTGGCATTATGAAAATGAAATGTCAAAATAAACCCGTATTTCTGGCGGGGTACATGCAAAATTGTCTCCGCTCATTTTTAATTTGAAATTTGAATCTTCCAAACAATATGACATTTGTTGCCAACCACGACAAAATTCCCTAAATTTGAAAATTCTTAATTTTCACTTAAAAATGGCTTAAGACAGAAAAAATAGTTTTTTAACGTCCGTCAAAAAAAGTACAAGTTTTTTCATTCATTTGCGTTCATAAAATATGTGATTTTTGAATCGGTCAAGAAGCGTTAAAAAAAGTGCCATAGCGGTTCATTTTTGCACGCATTTTGCGTTAAAAAAAGTGTCATTTTTTAATGCAGTTATAAAATTTTTCATTCATAATTAGTACCTTTTTGATGAGTTCCTATGTAAATTGGGATTTTTTTGACATGAGTAGGCCAATTTAAAAAGCGAGTAAAAAAAAAACAAGCGTTTTAAAGGTCCACGGGTCCAACCAGGAGAAAATTTTCAAATTTTGAGTGTCGAAAAAATTGTTATCTAAACTTATGGGCGCCAAACATTTTTTGTATGCAACTCGTTAGTAAAGTATCGTTTTTTTACTCAGCGGATTTGAGCACTCGCTTCGCTCGAGCGGCAAATTTTCCTTCTCGTAAAAAAAAGTATTACTTTACTCACTTGTTGCACAAATAACTATTATGATATGTATCTCTTTACAAAGCATTTTGTAGTATTCACTCTTTCGTGGCACTCCTCACAGTTCATTTAGTGTTGCACAATGATGAAATATTATTCTATTGTGCGGTGTAAACGTTATGTTTAGCGAAAAGGACATTCAGGATTCCTATTTTTTTCGTTGTAGGATATCTTACTAAAAGACATTCGTCAACAATGACATATATTTACAAAAATGACCTAAGATCTAGAATGCATGTAATAGTCAATCGCTGTCGAGAACGCGGCGAATCCCGCCGCCCCCAAAACACCAGCCTTGACACCGGCCCTCAACCCGATCAGCCCCCCAGTCACGCCCCCTGCGTAAGTACCGTTCTTCCAGTCAGATTTCCCCCTCATCTGCAACAACAAAATCCAAAATCCTGGTCAAACTCAAAAAAGAGATTACCGTCTCGATACTGCACTCCACCGCCGAAAACAGGGCCCCGATCACGGCGAAATTCTTAGCATACCCGAGCGTCGTCGTTTTCATCTCCTGGAAAACCTGGCGCGCCGTCTGCTGTTCCACGTTGGTGGCGGTGGGACCGACGCTGCTCGAGAACAAACCGATCGCCGCCCCTAGACCGTAACCTATAACGCAACTCATGAGAGACTTGAAGGGGCAGCTCTCGAAGAACGCCTCCACCATTTTCTCCTCGTTGGTTTTGATACGGACGGGGCCCAAGTTTTTCGGGATTATGATGTTCTCCCGGTAGCGGTAGTTGTTACCGACGAAGTACTGGGTCAGGTACGACCATTCTTCGGGGGTCAGTTGGCGCTTGTTTTCCTGGGGAGACGACATAACCTCACTTTTTACTCCTGCACTAACAACACTCGTATGTCGATTTCAAAAAAACACAATTAAGAATCACTCATGGGGGCGTCTTAGAAGGAAATTCAGCACAACGGTGCGGATTTAAATCCGAAATAACCTTAAATTTTCACGGAGTTTGTAGTTCTGAAGCGAAGTACAGATGGCGCCTATCATTGACATTTTAACAATTATTAAACTTTGAATAATTTTTTTTTTAATAAATTAGGTAATTATAATGGAAATTCATTTGGTAGTAATTTAATTTTTTTCCTATTTTTTTAAAGTTTAATTACTTTCGTGCGTCACAAACTGCAAAAAATCCACTACGCTCTACTTTTGAGCTTTTGACTCCCAAGATGGCGCCACAATTTGTTGATTAATTTTCGATATTTCCAAGGATAAAACAAATTTGTCAATTTTAACAAGGATTCCGAGAGTTGGCACACTTTATTCAATTCCTGTTTACTTTCCTCTCAATCCTTTATCTGCCCTGCCAAATGTTTGCGGCCCTGAAAGTGGCGCAGCCTCGTTCTGTCAAAAAATCCGGTTTGCAACGTTTAATCCGAAGCGTCACGCAAACTACCGTTAATAAAATGTCCTACAGCGAGGAACACATCAGAAACAAGTTGACAAAAGAACTCGAAGCCTCACATGTCGTAAGTACCCCCTTGTTTTATTTAGTCGTAACCTCGTCTGTCAAAAACGCACCCTAACCTCACAAACTTATCGCCGTTCGGTGGCACATCTCGGCGATGTTTTTCGTGAAGTTAAGTTGCGAGGTGTGGTTGGTGATCTTGGGCGGGCTGGTGGCGGTTCTGTTAAGGGGCTGCACGAGCCTCCACCCGTACTCGGGTGCGGGCACCCCTCCCATGTACGGCGACTACGAGGCGCAGCGCCACTGGATGGAAATCACGACGAATCTGGCCGTGACCGAGTGGTACAAAGACACGACCAACAACAACCTAACCTACTGGGGCCTCGACTACCCGCCCCTGACGGCCTACCACATGTACCTCTGCGGCTCTGTGGCCCAACGCATCAACCACAACTACACCAAGCTGCACGAGTCGCGGGGCTTCGAGAGCGACGCCCACAAGTTGTTCATGAGATACACAGTCCTGGTGGCGGACATCGCCATCTACATACCCGCCCTGATCGCTTATTTCTACACCACCGGGGGCGCAGTTGAGGGGCACAAAGTGAAACCGCTGTCGCCGTCGCTCTCTACCATTCTGGCGCTGCTCTACCCCGGGATCATCCTGATCGACCACGGGCACTTCCAGTACAATTGCGTCTCTCTGGGGCTCGCCGTTTTCGCCACAGTTTTCATACTGCGGAAGCGCAACATCGCCGCATCAGTGTGTTTTTGCGCCGCCCTCAACTACAAACAGATGGAGCTCTACCACGCGTTGCCTTTCTTCATGTACTTGTTGAGCTGTTGCGTGCCCAAACCCGGCCAAACGACTCTCAGTAGCCTTGTAAAACTGTCAAAAATCGGTCTGACTGTTGTGACGTCATTTCTCCTAATCTGGGCGCCGTTTTTGTTCAGTCTCGACGATTTCTCGAGCGTGTTGCATCGACAGTTCCCCATAGCTCGCGGCGTCTTCGAGGACAAAGTCTCGAATTTTTGGTGCGTCTTGAACATCGTCTACAAACTGAAAACGCGATTCACCAACTACGAGATGATGAGAATCTGCCTGTTCGCCACCGTCTCCATGGTCTTTCCCTCGAGCATCGATTTGTTTTTGCGCCCCAGCTCCAAGAAGTTTGTCTTGGCTCTGATCAACTCCTCTCTAGCCTTCTTCCTCTTCAGTTTTCAGGTTCACGAGAAGACGATTCTTCTGGTCGCGGTTCCAGTTTTGTTGTACTTTTCCCAAAGACCTTTCGTTTGCTTCTGGTTCTTGTGCATCTCAGTTTTCAGTATGCTACCGTTGCTCTACAAAGACGGTCTGATCGTAGCAACCGTTGCACTCATGTTGTTCTACGTGACGTCATTCAGAGTCTCTATAGAGCATTTCTACAGAGGCTCGTTGAACGCCTCTGACGGACTGGCCGAGTACTACCGCAGCCTCCTCCACGTTCTGCTCGACATCGAGTACAAAAAAGCGACCCAATTTGACATTTTGAAAATAACCTACAAGCAGATCATCAAGAACAAAGAGGCGCTGAAAAACTTCGCCTTTCACGTGGTCATGATCGCGTCTCTGGGAGGTTGTCTCGTCTTGTCGTTCCTCCTGTTGGTGTTTGACCCGCCGGACAGGTACCCAGATCTGTTCCCTCTCTTGATCTCTGCCTACTCCGCCCTCCACTTCTTCGGTTTCTTCGTGTATTTCAACGTCCAACAGATCAGAATCCCGCAAGAGTTCGACGACATCAGAAATGTAAAAATCAAGTCGCAATAAAAGTGTTGACGCGGAAATGTTGTTTCTTTGACCCTGATTTCCATCACAAAGATCCCGTTTGTTTTCAGGAAGTTGTAGACGAGTCGGACGGTTGCGGGGGGAAGTTTTCTTGCGTGGTGGTGTCGGAGAAGTTCCGCGGGAAGCCTCTCATCCAGAGACACCGACTGGTCAATTCGGCACTCCAAGAAGAACTGAAGACGATCCACGCCTTCTCGCAGAAGACTTTCACTCCCGAACAGTGGAAGGAACAAAAGAGTTAACCGATGGCGTCGACCACTTCACCGCAACTTCCCTCCCCAGGTGCGTCACAGATCGATTTTATTTCTTTTTTGTAATTTTTTTGTTCGGTTTTAGGCGTTTCGATCCGGGTGTCGGCTCCGGGCAAGGTGATCCTCCACGGCGAGCATTCAGTCGTTTACGACAAATTGGCGTTCGCTGCCAGTTTGGGGCTCCGGACCAGGTTGGAGTTCAGCGAGGTGGAGCCGGAGCCGGACAGGAGCGACGTGGTGGCGATAGAGTTCCCCGCGATCAACGTCCTGCACTTTTATAGCCTCCAGGTAACAATGTAACATCAGTGTTACGTAACATTCGCAACATCTCTCGTACGTAACATTGGTAACGTCTCTGTTACATGCTTCAGGACATCAAGGATCTCTTGGCCAAACCCGTTCCGGTGTCCAGAGCCGCGTCGAGCTACAACTTCACCCATCCCGAAGTCCTTGACCACGAGCAGGTCCTCGACAGCGTCCAGACCTTCATGAAGGAGAAGTCGGGGTCGCTGCCCCCCGACTCCAAACAGTACCAAGCTCTGGTCGCCTTCTTCTACTTGTTCTGGTCGATCTTGGGCACCGTCGACGTCGAGCTCAAGCGCTTCAAGCTGACCATCAAGAGCGATTTGACTGTGGGGGCGGGGACCGGAAGCTCCGCCTCTTTCGCCGTCACAATCGTGGGCTTCTTGCTGCAGTTCGTCCGTGCGAAGCGGTGCAAGTCCAAGAGTTGCTACAAGAACATCAAGGTCAGCGTGACGAACTTGAGCGACTTCGACAAGTCCGAGTTGGAGTTGATCTCGAAGTGGGCGTACCAGTCGGAAAAAATCATGCACGGGACGCCGTCAGGTCAGTGGCGATCCGCGGTACCATGACGTGTTCGTGAGCCGAGTTTCAGGGGTGGACAACACGATTTGCACGTACGGCGGATTGGTGGAGTTCCGCAAGGGGGCCTCGCCCAAGCTCGTGGAGATGACCACCAAGTTTAGTTTGATTTTGGTCAACACGAAGGTACCGCGGAATACTAAGTTTTTGGTGAAGAACGTGGCGCTCAAGAGGGAGAAGCACCGGATGATCATGGACGGGATTTTGGAGACAATGGACGAAATTGCCGTCAAAGCTCTGGATTGCATGAAGAAGATCAACAGGAGGATGGGCGACGAGTTCGACGTGCTGGAGCATTACGAAACTCTGGGGGTGCGTTCGGGTGTCTCCCCGTCGTGATTTGATTTGTCGTTTTGCAGGAACTGGCCGATTTCAATCACAATTTGTTGCGCTGTTTGGGGGTGTCGCATCCGAGATTGGACGAGGCTTGCCAGATTCTCGCCAACAAGAAGCTTCACGGGAAACTGACGGGAGCCGGAGGGGGCGGTTACGCCATATGTCTAGTGGGGCCGTTCGTGGATAAAAATGTCATCAGCAAGGTTATAGACGAGTTGAATTCGAAGGGGTTCGAGGCGGTTTTGACGGATTTGGGGGGTTGCGGTGTCTCGATTGATTAATTAGGACTAAGCAATTTTTATATTTTAAATTTTGGTGAATAAAGTGATCAATTTTGCTAGATTTGTTTGTTTGAGTGACGACCATGGTACCACGGTATGTTCCAGAACCTTGTCCTTGCGCCTTAAAAAGTTCTGCGGAAAAATACGTAGCTTAACAAGAAAATTTACTTAGTAGCTGATAACCTCTTATGTAATACTGTCTGCTTCAAGGTTGCAGAGATAAGAATAAATAATAATTAAGAGAAATTAAAAGGTTTTAGTTAGAGTGTCATTCTGTAAAAGGTAGTGTTTCTATTCTCTTAATTTTTCTGCGATGGAGTCAAACAACGGCAAAATACCCAGTATAGGATTTGGGACCAGTACTGGTATTGTAAGTACTTTTTTGGCCTCAACTGTAATAGTTATTTGTACAACTAGTTATGAAAGTCATACTTTTTTTCACGAATTTGCAGTTTGATTAATGAGGGCGTAGCCCGAGTTAATCAAGCAAATAAGTGGAAAAAAGAGGCTTTCATAACGTGTTGTACTGTCATTTCAAAATTTGGTTAGATTGTCACAAATTTAAAAAATTTCCCTGCTTGATTATGCCCACGTCAACAAAGTGTCAAAAAATTGAGAAAAAAATGACAATTAATGTCATACAACATGATGATAGGTTATATTTACGACTGTTTTACAATGGAGCATTTTCAATTGCGTCAAAGAATGACCTTGACGATCAAAATTTATTGCTCGCGACTGTACAATGGCCGGCAATAAAAACTAGCCATCACTTTTCTGTCTCGTCAAAATCCAAATGTGTAATTAATGCCTTAATGACACTGATATTTAAATGATGCTAACTTTTTTTGCCGGCTACTGTACCTACACGCTATTTTTTGCATATCGATGTAAGTTGAGAAATTTGACCTCAAAGGATTTATTATTTTTTTAACGTTGGAGACACTGTTTTATTTCCGTCACTAAAATGCCTGACATGCGGACCTATTAAAATGAACATAACATGTTGCTGAATTTCCTGCGATGTTTGAGGATTCTTCTATTGCAAAGTAGTAAAACTGACAACAATGCACTAGACATTGACGCTATTTATAACCTCAAACCAAGAAAAACAAGCTAATTCGACACTTCAGCAGACAGTTTTCCTCCCATTATGCCAAAACAACGTGAATGCATTTTAGGTGAATCCAGAAGAGCTGGAGAGAGCTATTGACACCGCAATCGCAGTAGGCTACCGTCACATTGACACAGCTTTTATCTACGGCACCGAAAAAGTAATCGGACAGACCCTTCAGAAATGGTTCAAATCTGGAAAACTAAAAAGAGAAGAGATCTTCATCACCACGAAGCTCCCAGTCATGGGGACTCATCAAGATCGCGTGGACTCTTTCATACAACGATCTCTGTCCAATCTCCAACTAGACTACGTCGATTTGTACCTGGTCCACTTCCCAGTGGGGGCCAAATCGGGGAGTAATAATTTACCCCTAAGAGACGAACAAGGACATCTGTTTCTCGAGCCCAAAACTGACCACGCCGCGATATGGAAGGTAACCACCCCATCCCCCCACGCACCAACAACTCAAAACCTCCATTTTGTAGAAAATGGAGGCACAGTTAGACGCCGGTCGCGCCAGAAGCATCGGCTTGTCCAATTACAACATCTCCCAAATCCAAACGGTCCTCAAATCCGCCAGATCTGCGCCCTCTTGTCTCCAAGTAGAGCTGCACGCCTACTTGCAACAGCGCGAACTGGTACACTTCTGCCACCAGAATGGCATCACAGTCGTGGCGTTCTCGCCGCTAGGGGCGCCGGACCACAACAAAAGAATGAAGGGTTATTTTGCGCAGTACGAGTGAGTGTTTGGTTTAATTGAGTCGCACAAGAGATTGAGTGAGGGTGTCTCAGGGAGCGCCCTCTTCCGGACATACTGGGCAACGCGGTGATCGGACGAATCGGGGAAAAACATGGGAAGAGTGCGGCTCAGGTGGCGCTCAGGTTTCTGGTACAGTTGGGAGTTGTTCCGATACCGAAGAGTATGAATCCTGGGCGGATCAAGGAAAACTTTGACGTGTTCGATTTTGAGTTGGATGGGGAAGATATGGAGAGGATGGCAGAGTTGGAAATGGGTGAAAGGGCGAGGGTTTCGGATTTTTTAAATATTTTTAAAGGGTGAGGGTTTTTGTGGGTTTGGTTGGGTTTAATGAAGAGTGTTGCAGGGTTGAACACCATCCAGATTATCCATTTGGAAAATTGTAATCTGTCTGGTTGTGGCTACTCGAAGGGGGAAAGGTCTTGGAAGTTGCCCAAAGTGTTTATAAAAATAAATAACAACTTAAAAAAATGATTTAATTTTTTCTCCCATCACAAATTACGAGTCCAATTTCCAAAACGATCAGTTTTAATTTGGTTAATAAGATTTAAAATAAATTAATTTAATTAGGCTCAACGTCATCACCTTGAGCTAGAAATAGAGTTCTTTCCGCTAAAAAATGTAAGACGATCATGTATAAAAGAGTGGCTCCTTCAAAAAGAGTTTTTGAGTCGATGACACCACACTTTCCTAAAAGAAAAATTTACGATGCAATCCGCGATTAACAACTTCTACAACAACCAGAATATTCTTGTAACTGGAGGTACCGGTTTCTTAGGAAAAGTCCTCGTGGAAAAACTGTTGCGAAGTACCGACGTTGCAAGCATCTATGTGTTGACACGTCCGAAGAAAGGTCAAGACGCACAGACAAGATTCGACGAGATCTTCAACACTCCGGTAAATATGTGAAATACAATTTGACGATTATTGTCAAAGAAGATTTTCTTAGCTCTTCGCTAGGGTGAAGATCGAACGTCCAGATTTCAAAACCCGTGTGGTTTTGCTAGACGGTGACCACACAAAAATCAATTTGAATTTACCCCTGAAGTGTCGTGAAGAGTTACTCTCGAAAATCAACGTCGTCTTTCATGTTGCCGCAACTGTGAATTTCGATGAAAATCTTAAAACAGCTTTTAATGTCAACGTGAAGGGGACAGAAAATGTGTTGTCGTTCTGCAAGAAATGTCACCATTTGAAGGTAAGACAAGAAATGCACTTTAATGTGCCACTGAAAATATTTGTAGTCGTTTGTTCACGTCTCTACGGCATTTTGCAATTGGAAAAGAAACCACGAAGGTGAAATCGACGAAATCGTGTACGATTGTCCTTTACACTATAAAAAAGTAGAAGTCATGTTGGAAGAGATGTCGTTGGAAGAAGCGCACAGCAAAACTGCTGAGTAAGTGAGAAAAAATTGTACACACTTTAGTATAATGAAAATCAAGTATAATAGGTGCGTGGCCTAATACCTACACCTTCACCAAAGCGCTGTCTGAGGTGTTGGTGCAAGATCATTTTGAAGATCTCCCAGTTGGAATTTTTCGACCAGGAGGAGGTATGTATCGAAATTTTTGATTCAATAAGGAAGACCGGGCATTTCTAGTGATATCTTCTTGTATGGAACCAATTAAATACTGGAAGGATTCCTTGGGCGCTCCTTGCAGCCTGATTGCCTTCGCAGCTTTAGGATATAGTCGACTTTTCGTGTGCGATTACCACCACAAGATAGAGGCTGTTCCAGTGGACATGACAGTAGCAGCACTCATAGCAAGTGCTTGGGACGTAACCAATAAAAACACAAAAGTTCCCGTTTATAATTACATCTCATCCAACGACAATCCCATCAATGTTTATGACTTCATTGCATACTGTTCTCTGCATATGACTCGTTATCCTTTGAGCAACGCTGTGTGGGCGCCGAGGCTCAAGATTGTCGACAGTTTTGATGAGTTTAAACGGTGGACATTTTGGTACCACTTTGTACCAGCACTTCTGATGGATTTGATTAGTCTGCTCTGCTTCAAGAAGCCACAGTTCTTCTCCAGAATGAGAAAAATTAACAATGTAATGCACAATTTCGCTTATTTCTCCACAAGGGGTTGGCCGTATTCAAATAAAAATGTTAGGGAAATGTGGAATAAAATGGACGAGACGGATCGAGAATTGTTCTGTTTTGATTTGACTAAAGTGAACTGGCTAGAACAAATTCGCAATGTGCAAAAATCATTGAGAATTTATCGGTTCAAGGATCCGTTGAGTACTTTACCCCAAGCAAAGACCAGATTGCAGAGGTAAAAAACATAATTTCTTGTTGGTAATTATTCAGTATTGTTCTTTTAGATTTGAAGCTATCGACGCTCTACTCCCTGCTCTGTTTTATTTTATTTTAATATTTCCAATTTGTAAAATTTTTGAAAAAATATTCTTCTAGTATATGAATGGGAGGGACAAATTGTTGTCAATAGGATGTTTTGTTTAACAAATATAAAGTGTGAATTACTTGAGTCAGTCTATGAATTATTGCCAAACTTAAAAAATCTGGCAGAAATTTTTCTCGTACAGTCTTGCGCAACATATGCAGCGTGATCAACAATGATTGAGTCTGTTGGCAAAGAAACAATTGAAAAATATTTGTGTTATTTTGTCTCGTTGACATTTAAAAAAATGTAGGTTATGTCGGTTATGTGACAAGGAAGACAGCTGGCACTTGGTGGCAGCCAAGATACAATAAATATTGAAAATGTAAAGTGTAAAAACCATTTTAATAAATAAACTACCTATTGCAAAAATGAACCTTTAAGGGTAAATTTCTAATTTACCAGTGAACACTATCAAAAATTCAAAACTGACAACCGGAAATGCGTTTGGGTTACAGTGGTACCAAAATCATTCAAATTTTCATTGTTATTCACTTAAAAATGTCTTAAAAGGTGTAAAGTAGAAAAAATAGAGTATGATATCTCGTTTATAAGGCATTTTGTAGCACTTATGCCCGTATGCACAAACGTTAACGAATTGTTAAATCCTCCGTTGACGAATCGTTAAATTTTTGACAGAGACTTTAACTGTTCGTCAGGCGTTTGATAATTCGTCAAGTTAACAGTCTGTCAAGCCTTAATTAACCTTATTTTGGTATGCACAAACGAGTTTTCGGTCTTAACAAGTTGTCAAAAACCCTTTGACGGAGAATTAACTTAATGGGTGAAGCTTGACCAATTAAATAATTTGACATTTTGTGTTTTTGATAAGATTTCAAAGAAAACAAGTGTTTTAGTATCGTTTATATTTTTTCTACAGGTAAGTCGTAAATAAAAATATAACAAATAGGTAATTATTGCTGATTCATCTTAAAAAACAGCTAAAATGGATTCGGATTTGTCGAGTTTAAGCGATTTTGAAGAAGCATCTCCAAGGATGCGTCGTCGTGTTCAGAGAAGCGTTCGCATTCGCTTCATTAGAAATAGAGAGGACCCATTTGAATTGTTAGATGACCGGGAATTTAAGCAAAGATTTCGGCTTAGTAAAATGACAGTGGCAAACTTACTCGAAGAAATAGGTCCGGCAATTGAACCTAAAACAAATCGCAACAAATCGATTAATGCCCGCTTACAATTATTGATAACTCTGCGATTTTATGCGACAGGTGCATTTCAACAGCTCATTGGTGATTATATTCACATAAACCAATCTAATGTATCCCGAATTATAAAACGGGTTACATTGCAATTAGGAAGATTGTCTAGCCAATATATTAAAATGCCAACCACAAATGAAGAAATGTCAAAAACAATGTTTGGATTCCTCGAGTTTTAGGGGCCGTTGATTGCAGCCATGTAAAAATTCAATCACCAGGTGGTGCAAACGCCGAGTTGTTTCGGAACCGAAAAGGTTATTTTTCTATCAACGTGGAAGCAATTTGTGATGCAGAGCTCAAACTTCTTCATATTATAGCCCGATGGCCAGGATCAGTACATGATAGTACGATATTTAACAATTCGCCTTTGCCAGTAGAATTTCGCATTGGTCAATATGGAAATGGTTTTTTGTTGGGTGATAGTGGGTATCCCTGCAAACCATTTCTATTAACTCCGTTGCTACACCCTGCAAATGCCAGTCAAGAGGCATACAATCGAGCCCACATTCTAACACGGAACACCATAGAACGATTTTTTGGTGTATTAAAGCGCAGGTTTCCTTGTCTTGCGTTGGGATTGCGTTGTCAACTAAATACAGTCCTCCAAATTATTGTTGCCTGTGGAGTATTGCACAATATTTGTAAATTACAAAACGATATTTTAGACATTGAGGAAAACATAGAATTGGATGAAGAGGACGAGGACGAGGATGTTGCAGAAAACAACGCTAGAGAAGAAAACGAACAAAATCCGAATTACGCTGTTAGAAATGCATTAATTGCCACTGTATTTGCTCGTTAATTAAAAAAAAAAGTTAATAAATGTTAAACTCTCTTTAATAATCGGTCATATTCAATTTTTTTTTTTTTAATTCAATTTGTTTTATTTTGCGATCTAATATTGCCGCTTTCAATTTCTCCTGGTAAAATTGCCGTTTCAGTTCGCTCAATTTTATTAGCGGCCGTTTAATGAGTCGTTTGGGATGAGGAGGTCTGGTAGCACGTCCAGCTTCGGGATTGGGCGTTGGTTTTGTTCCAGGAAAAGTGTTCTCTGGAGGTGCTGGCTCTGCTTCAGGTACAGATTCTTCTGGAAGGTTGAGCGCTGAAAGAGTTTGTGGTAGGATTGGAGGGATAGCAAATTAGTCAGATATACGAGTATTACAGAAATATGACGCTGCACTGTCGAACTCATTTTGTAGCGGCTCTACATGTACCAGTTCCGCCAACAAAATTTCCTGCGTGCAGGTAAGCTTGGAGCCACCAGCAGAACCACCACCAGTTTTGAATAATTGTTTCTTAAAAAAATTCAAATTAAAAAAAGAAATAAACATTTTTTCAATAGTACCTTATCGTCAGCCGCACTATTGCGCGCCGCTTTTAATTTCGCTTCATATTCGCATTGCTGGAATTTACATAATTATAAAACCAAAATATGTATGTACAAACAAAACCACAGGTATAACTTACATGTTTTTCTGCAACAGTTTTCCGTGTCGATCGCTTCAAATTATCGTAAAGCACTTTTAACTGCCGCACCAAACGGGGTCCCGTTTCACACTGGGCATTATATTCTGCGCAAACCTTTGCCCAAGTTGCGGTTTTTGAAGATATCACACAATTTTTGGTAGACTTGTCTTCAATTATCTTTGCATATCTACGCATGGATAAGAAAATGTTAAATTAGGATAAGTTTGGATTTAAGTCAATTAGATAGTTAATTGGTGGTAGGTAGATGTAGGTATGTAGTATGGTATACAGGTATTGGTTATGCAAGAATATTAATAAATTATGTATTATATGTAGGTACTTACTTTCCAACAATGGCCAGCAATAACTGCTTATCCCGCTCCGTAAAATTAACCCTTTTTTGAGAACACGAACTCATTGTTTAATACACAGAAAAAACGAAACGAATGGACAACACAATAGTCACTATCAAACGTCAAACGGAGATACTTTTTTAACATTTGGCATTAGCGAATACGTACGCGATTTTAAATAATTTTCAATGTTGCCAAGAGTACTATTCGTCAACACGACATCATACGGAAATAAATTTGACGGATTGTCAGATTTGACGATTCATTAGTTGACAAATCGTTAAAGCAAGTTTTGTGCATACGCGCATAAATCCTTCAATGCACTCCTCGCAAGCTCGTCGTGCCCTAAGCCGTGCTACTATGTTATATTATGTAAACTTTTAATTTCTGCTGCCTACAAAAAATATATGTTGTCCATTGAATGTAAACTGTCGAAAGATCCGAAAAGGTTGTGGGGTTACAGTCACCAGAAAAAGGGCCGTTCTCGAATACCTGGCACGATGCATTTTGATGATCTAACGCTATCCTCACCTCAAGACATTGTTGATGCATTTTCCTCTTTTTTCAATCAAGTATATTTAGCATCCGATCCTGAATATACGAAGAGAGTTGTTGACACTAATTTTCATAATATTATTTCAATTACACAAATTTTCGAAGAGGAAATAATATCTTCACTAAAATCTTTTAAAACCTCCTTGACTGCTGGGCTTGACGGGATTCCAAGTTTCCTTCTTCGGGATTATGCTCAAATATTTGTAACACCACTGTTTTCGATATTCAACCTCATAATTAAATCTTCAACTTTTCCCACAGTTTGGAAGCAAGCACGGGTCTCACCGATTTTTAAAAAAGGAGATTTGTCAAACATCGAACACTTTAGACCCATTTCCATAATATGTAATTTTTCAAAGATCTTAGAATCTATATTATACAGAGTGTCCCCAAAAAAAAAGACGAGTCCATAGCTCCCTTATTTATCGGAGGATTTTAATTATCTATACACCATATTAAATGGTTGTTAATAGGCTACAAAACGGCTTAATAAATTGACGTATAGCTCCAAGGGCTTCAAGACTAAACTGTCAAAATATTTTTTTTCAAATGGGATTACATACTTTGTTTTAGTAATTCTGATAGAGATTTTAATTCTGAAAACAACAATGTATCACAAGTATAACTTCACATAAAAAAAAATTACACTAACTTTTGAAACAAATGACGAGCACTAAGCGAAAAGCTATCAAAATGCATTGCTTACAATGTAATAACCAAATTAAGGCAGCTGGAAAAACAAATAACAAATAATAACATGTGGGATTGCGCAGATATGCCGCCAATGTTTAGCGCAAAATGGAACATAGAAGATAGTAGCGTTTTTTACATTTTTTTGGTGAAATTTTTGGTATTTAAGTGTATACTTGTGATACATTGTTGTTTTCAGAATAAAAATCTCTATCAGAATTACTAAAAAAAATATGTAATCCCATTTGAAAAAAAATATTTTGACAGTTTACCCTTGAAACCCATGGGGCTATACTTGAATTTATTAGGCTATTTTGTAGTCTATTAACAACTATTTAATTTGGTATACAGATAATTAAAATCTTCCGATAAATAACGGAGTTATGGACTCGTCTTCTTTTTTGGGGACACCCTGTATAAACGCATTTATGCAGGCGTAGAGAACTATATTTCACCTCATCAACACGGATTTGTAGAAAGAAGATCAACACTCACCAACCTCGCTTATTTTTCGCAATACGTTTCAGAGGCAATTGACTCTAAATATCAAGTGGACGTTCTATATACAGATTTTCAGAAAGCGTTTGACCAAATCGATCATTTCATTCTACTCAGAAAACTTGAACTGTTTGGTTTTGATAATTCTTTACTTGCCTTATTTCGGTCATATCTGCTAGATAGGCGCCACTATGTTACCTACCAAAACTTTGTATCCAAGTCCTTTACACCGACCTCAGGCGTTCCGCAAGGTTCAAACCTTGGACCTCTTCTATTTCTACTTTTCATAAACGATATGGTCAATGTTATTACCTGTGAAAAGTTGCTTTTCGCTGATGATCTTAAATTGTTTATTAGAATCGAATCTAATAGTGATTTTAATCTACTACAAAATAACTGAGACGCTGTTGTTGAATGGTCATCTCGAAATCGGCTCTCTTTGAATACTGCTAAATGTTTTGTATCCTCATATTCCCGGATTCGTTCTGTCAAGGAACATACGTATATAATTGACCAACATCGTTTAGAACGAGTCTACAAATTCAAAGATTTGGGTGTCACTTTCGATACGGAATTAAGTTTTAACGATCATCTTAACAATATTGTTAGCAAAGCTCTAAAAACGTATGGATTTGTATTTAGAAATTGTAAAGACTTCAGCAATCCAAAAACTCTATTGCTACTGTACACGTCATTGATTAGATCTCAACTGGAATATTGTTCACTTATATGGTATCCGATATACATCACAAATATTAATGAACTCGAGAAAGTCCAACGAAAATATTTGAAGTTTTTAAGTTTTCAACTTGAATCAACTTGAATCAGTTCGCTACAAGGTGTGACATTCACTTTGACTCTTTGAAAACAATTCTTGACGCTGTAGAATACCGACTGTTGTCTTTAAAGAGTTGATCATTATTATGACTTGTAATCTAGTTGTATGTACCGTGCTCTCAGCACATTATTTCCTGTAATTGGGTGCTTCCTGTAGGAAACAACACTATCCCACCTCCACCCGGCGGCACGGCAATTTTGCCGGAGTACATACACTATTACGGATATTACTATCAAGTAATAGTGCAGTGCTTATCAACATAATTACCGGCGTCTCGCCTCCGCATTTTGACTTTGTTGTGTATTATGTTCTGTGTCAATGTTATGGAACTTCCTCACGATGTGACATGAGTATAATAATATACCTTTTTGAATTTCAACTACCAATGTGTTCTCTAAGTCCAAAATTTTTAAATTTTTAAAAAGAGATTGCGGTACTATTCCCGTTGCTGAAATTACAAGTGGTAAAATCGAAATTTTTTCTAAACACCATTCTCATAGCAACGGACAGCTCTAAATATATATTAATTTTTGTGTTATATGTCTGTGTTATATTATGTGAATTTGGAACAGCTATATCTAAAAGATATGCTTGCTTTTGTTGTTTATTTAAAATTATAATGTCTGGTCTGTTATGCTTAATATGAATGTCAGTTAAAATTGTTCTATCAAAATATAACTTGTAACTGTCATTTTCCAAACAACTTTCTGGTGTATAACTATAATGTGGTTGTGTATTCTTTAATAAATTGAATTTAACAGCTAAATTCATGTGTATAATTTTAGCGAATATATCGTGTCGTTTTTTATATTCGCTTTGAGCCAAAACGGTGCAAGAAGAAATGATGTGTTCAATTGTTTCCCCTTCAGTTCCGCAAATCCTACATTTATCAATTATCGATTATATACCGCATATGTGTTTTTTATAATTTCTTGTATTTATAACACGATCTTGTATTGCAAATATAAAACCCTCCGTCTCAGGGTGAATATTTGATTTCTTAAGCCATGCATGAGAGGCCTGAATATTAACTTCTGGTTGTTCCAGTTCTTTAAAGTATCTCCCATGTAAAGACTTCTGTTTTATATTTGCTATAGTGTCAGGTATACTTGGCTTAACAATATCTGAAATTATATTATCACTTAAATTTAAAGGTGTGTAGCCTTTATCGGCTGAAACCAAAGCATTAAAAAAGGTGTTATCACGAGCTCTATTGAGGAAATAATTTTTTAGTGAAGCAATTTGATTTTTTAGCAGTACTTCTAGATTTGAAAAACCCCTACCACCGTTTTCGCGTGGTAAATTAAATCTTTCAATAGCAGATTTAGGATGGTGTTTACTAAATTTGGTAAAAAGAACTCTAGTTTTAATGTTTATGTTCTGTAAATTAGTTTTGGACCATTTTATAACACCGAAAGAATAGGTCAGTAATGGAACAGCATATGTATTAACTGCTTTAATTAAATTATTACCGTTTAATTTTGATTTTAAAATAGATTTAATTCTTAAATAAAATTGCTTTTCTAAATTTTCTTTTATAATTGAATGTTGAATATGATTTGATTGATTAATACCTAAATATTTATAAAATTCTCCTTTATTTAAATTTTTAATGATTTCTCCTTCTTGAGTTATATATTCTAAATGTTCGTAATGACCGCGACATATTGATTGCATTTTACACTTATCAATACCAAAACTCATTCCAATATCATTTGAGAAATTTTCAGTTATTGTTAGTAAAGATAAAATGTGATTCTTTTTTGATGCATAAAGTTTTATGTCATCCATATAAAGAAGGTGATTTAATTTGGATAGTGTGGTATTATTAAGTCTAATATTGAAACCATATCCAGTGCTATTTAATAGATTTGTCAAAGGATTAATGGCTAGACAAAACCATAAAGGACTTAGAGAATCTCCTTGATAAATTCCCCGTTTAATTTGAATAGGCTCGGATTTTAATTTAGTATTGTTTATTGATAAATTTAAAGTAGTTTTCCAAAATGTCATAACATGAGATAAAAAGTTAATCAAATCCAAATTAATTTTATAAATTTTAAGAATTTTAATTAACCATGAATGTGGTACTGAATCATAGGCTTTTTTGTAGTCTATGAATGCGGTACAAATATTTCTATTATTTTTTCTAGCTTGTTCCATTATTACCGTATCTATTATGAGTTGTTCTTTACAACCAAAACACTCTTTAATACAACCTTTTTGTTCTTCATTAAGTATATTTAATTTCTGACAATGGTCGTAAATTATTACTTTAATGCAAGATGTCATAATTTTATAAATTGTAGGTAGACATGTGATTGGCCTATATTTTGATGGATTCTTAGTATCGGAATCTTTTGGTTTCAGATATGTTATACCATGGGCCAAAAACTCTGGAAATGTGTTAGGTTCCCTAATAAATCCGTTAAAGTGATCAAGTAAGCATTTATGAATACAAGTAAATTTTTTTAACCAAAAGTTATGAATTTGGTCACCTCCAGGGGATTTCCAATTATGTGAACTATTCATATTTTTAACTAAAATTTCAAGGCTAATTTGAATATGATGTCGATTATTACTATCTGGTATATCATTTTCTAAATGAGGAATCCATTCTGCCTGATTATTAAATTGAACTTCATTTTACCATATGTTTTACCAGAATTCTTTAATTTCGTTTATATTTGGTGTACCATTATTAGTTTGAGTTTTATTATCTGTTAAATTTTTGTAAAACAACTTCTCATTATTTCTAAATAGTTTGTTTTCAAATTTCCGTTGTTTATTATTTTTATATCTTTTGAGTCGTTTAGAATAAATATTTAACTTCTGTAATAAAGTGTCTTTGATTTCTATTAATGTTTTATTATATTCATTATATTTTAAACAATGTATTCGGTTGTTCTTTAAAATGGATTGAATACAATTATTTAGATGATTAGAATTTATACCCTTTATTGAGTTATTCTACCTAAATTATTATTATTATTATTATTATTATTATTATTATTATGGATTGTGGATAAGTATGGCAACTGGGGTTAAAGGAATCCTATATGATTCTCCATGTGAATGGATTCTGCGGCAGAGTGTTCGCATAGACACCTGTCTTTCCACAACATCCCTCCAAGTAGCCTCCACCGACCGAGTTATCTCAAATAGGTTAACTGAAGCCAGTCGCCGAAGACGCCTTTCTTTACGTTCATTCGTAATTCGTGGCCGACCACTACCTTTTCTACGCCTTTCTGAGCCTGATTGTAGAGTCACTTCGACTAAATCTTCTGACAATTTCGCGAAAAGATAACCCGGCCTCAGGGACTCCCACAATTCGACCCCTCTCAAAAGGAGTTAATTGATTGTAATGCTGATTACGACGAACGCGGGACATGACAACGACACAAATAAAGGAAATCAACGTCTAAACTGTCACTAATTATTAACTTTGCTACACACGAGACAAAAGAATGTACCTACTTGTTAATGGTTATTTATGCAACAAGGGCAAAAAGTGAATGATTATTGCACGCGACGTGAAAATTGTCCCAAGAGCTTCAGGCGAGTGGAACAACACGTCAAGTGCAGTAACACTTTTTGCACGTGTTGCATACAACATTTTTTTCTACGAAAACGATAAACAACAATTCAGTCCTGTGCGTGTTGTGTGAAAAACACCCACTTTTTGCACGATCGTAGGCAGACTATTGACAGATGCGTGCAATAAAAACTTTATTGCACTAGTGCAATCAAGAGGAACTTTTTTCACTAAAAACAATAAACACAATAAACACAATAAACAGTCACTTTTTGCACGATAGTAGAAAAAAGATTAAATACAAGACAAAAAACATCCAAGAAGTTCGCTGTTCATGATAAAATTTTAATCATTCGTTCCTTCATTTGAGCTGTATATGTTACAAAAATTTCAAGTTCGTACGAGCATTCCTTCTGGGTGTTCTGCTTTTTTTGGCGATCAAAAATAATTACATATTTTTGTCAATCAAATTAATATCTATTAGAGTACGGTAGGTGTATTTTCCAGAGAGATAACTAGGTTTCAGACTAGAGGCGAAGCCGAGTGCCTGATTATTTGAAGCGCTGAAAAATACCTACCGTACGACATTTATATTAGACTTTTCGAATAACCAAATGTTTTATTTTGTATTTTTGCAGATTTTTATGAAATTACTAATATCAAACTTCTTGACATACACAGCTGCCAACAGTGCCAACCCGTTATGATTATGATTATTTATTAGTCAATACATCATGAAAATGTGTTTTTCTACTTTGGGTCTATATGAAAACTATTACGACACGCATTTTGCGTGCTATAATAGAAATTTGCGTATCGAAACAGACTAGTGTAATGTTCTTCAAGATTGACAGGATGAAAATGAAATGTCAAAACGAATTTTAATTTAAGTTGTTTCCGTGGAATATACAATTGTTGCACACATTAAACATGTCTTGGCCAATTAGACTAATCCCTGGTAAATTGCTGTCCATAACATTTTGGTAAAAATTGGTTTCACCGCGAACTATTGTGCTGTCGTGTTGTCGAATAGCGCCATTTGAATCTTCCGAACAATGATATTTATTGCCAACCACGACAAAATTTCCCAAATTTGAAAAATTGTTAATTTTCGCTTAAAAATGGTTTAAAAGGTGCAAAGTAGAAAAAATAATGTCGTTTATAAGACATTTTGTAGCACTTACCCTAAACCCGTGCGTGCTACAAAATGCTTCTTAAAAGACTCGTTTCATAATATACTACCTATTTTGTGTTCACTAGTTCATATTGCGAAAGAAAATAAAAAATTCTTCTAAAAACCAAAAAATGACGTTTCTTGTTTCTCGTTTCTTCTGTTCATTTCTATTTATCTTCATCTAGACTAGATCTAGTAATCGATGAGACGGTGAAATAATCGATAGGAAATAAAGGATTATACAGAGCAATCAGATTCCTAAATATCAAAATATTATTTGATCTAACAAAACAATACTAGGTAGATTGTTTTACAAGTAAAGAAAAGTGAAGGTTTACTACCGATTGAAAAAAGTACATTTTCACGAGCTAGTAAACCTTCACTTTTCTAAGGAGAAGATCACGCTATTTTTTGTGTAGACAATGGAAAGGTTTGAATGAATAAGTAATTTTTTACACAAATTTCTTTAATCAAAGTTGTGTTTTTTTTCAAAACATGCGTAGTTACGAGTAAACCAGCGACTTCAAATTTACTATCTACGAAGCCGAGAGACAAGTATCTATATCTAATCAATGATACCAACATACAATGCATTTAGGATGAATTTTCCCAGAAGTTTACCCCAAGCAATTTCACGTTTTTTCGTCAATTGAAATCTAAATAACAGGTTACAAATTTAAATAAGTCAAAAATAAGACAAGTTTTAGTTACTAATGTTCAGAAAGTATTTTAAAAACAGATTAAAAAACTTTCAGTACAACATATTTGGCGCCCACTATCCACAAACTCCCAAAACATTTACTTTGCTCACTAGTGAGAAAATATTATTTCCTCACTAGTGATTCAATTGCCATCTTTCCTAACTATTTTCAATGAACCAAAACCACTAAAATCCATTGATAATGGAAAAAAAAATTTGTTACACAATTTTTAATTAAATCTTAGTCAATTAATCATGTGCTTTTAAATGTAAACAAAAGAAATCAAAACCTGGAAAAATAAGAAAAAACAAAACAGCATCAGGAGAATATTTGTATTATTTTTTATCATGTTACTCTAATTTTACTTTATACGATTACAAGTAGTTGGTGCGGTCATTTTGGTACACCCTGTATTTTATATTTGTTACTTGTTCAAAACAAAATTCAAATTTCAAAGACGATTTGCAGCGGTCTGAATCAAGAGAACATTTCGTCAACTTCAAGCGTCAACACATCAACGAAGAACTTCCTTTCCATTGATACTTCACGTGGATAAGTCGTTTAAAAAAAATGTGTTACTGCGTTGCTAATGAGTAAAGTGTTGCTTGTTGCAAACAAGGAAAGTGGCACTTTTCTTTATTGATTTCTACCTATAATGAAATTTTTTTAATAAACAATTGTCAGTGTCAAAATGAAGTAAAAAACCATACTGTACCACCCTAAAATTTGGACATATGGACCAGCTGTATAACAATTTGACACCAAATCATGGTTAAGGTTATGTTCACTTCACTTCCCGAACCTTTCTTCCGTGAATTCATTTTCAAAACAAATTTAATGAGAAATCAGGAGAAACCTTTTCGAATTTGAAATAAACTCTCGCTCGTTAGGGCGCAGGCTCAGTTACATAAAAAATTTTGACACTCAATGTGACCAATCGTATTATCATGAAAATCACAGTTTGGCTCATACCAACGTTTTGACAATTGTTTATTAAAAAAATTCAACTATACATAGTAAAATGACTGTTTTCCATTGAGTACACTAAAATTGTTATTTATTTCAATTTAAAACAATATCCTTAATTTTTATAAAATCATTTAATCTTACTTCATAGCACTTTCTCGGAAATTGTTTACTTGACTCAATTCTCCACTTGTTATTAATTACTTACAAGGAAAAATAAATTAATTTAATTATGAAAGTCATCAGTTGCAAACTTTGAGCTGGGAATCTTTTTTTCACGAAAAAATATAAAACGATAATGTATAAAAGATCAGCTCCTTCAAGTAGATCTTTTGAGTCGACGAGACACACTCGCCACACTTTTGTCAAAGAAAGAGTTAACGATGCAATCCGCAATTAACAACTTCTACAACAACCAGAATATTTTTGTAACAGGAGGTACCGGTTTCTTAGGCAAAGTCCTCGTGGAAAAACTGTTGAGAAGTACCGACGTTGCAAGCATCTATGTGTTGACACGTTCGAAGAAAGGCGAAAACGCACAGACAAGATTCGACGAGATCTTCAACACTCCGGTAAATATGTGAAATATAATTTGACAATTATTGTCAAAGAAGATTTTCTTAGCTCTTCGCTAGGGTGAAGATCGAACGTCCAGATTTCAAAACCCGTGTGGTTTTTCTAGACGGTGACCACACAAAAATCAATTTGAATTTACCCCTGAAGTGTCGTGAAGAGCTACTCTCGAAAATCAACGTCGTCTTTCATGTTGCCGCAACTGTGAATTTCGATGAAAATATTAAAACAGCTTTCAATATCAACGTGAAGGGGACAGAGAATGTGTTGTCGTTCTGCAAGGAATGTCGTCATTTAAAGGTAATATAAAACATATACTGTCATGATCCACTCAAAACATTTCTAGTCGTTTGTTTACGTCTCTACTGCATATTGCAATTGGCAAAGAAACCACGAAGGTGAAATCGACGAAATCGTGTACGATTGTCCTTTACACTATAAAAAAGTGGAAGCCATGTTGGAAGACATGTCGTGGGAAGAAGCGCACAGCAAAACTGCTGAGTAAGTGAAAAAAAAAAATTGTACACACTTTACCATAATGAAAATCAAGTATAATAGATTCGTGGCCTAATACCTACACCTTCACCAAAGCACTGTCTGAGGTGTTGGTGAAAGATAATTCTGAAGATCTACCAGTTGGAATTTTTCGACCAGGAGCAGGTAGATATCGAAATGTTTTGATAAAATAAGGAAGACGGACATTTCTAGTGATATCTTCTTGTATGGAACCAATTAAATTCTGGAAGGATTCCTTGGGAGCTCCTTGCAACCTGATTGCCTTCGCAGCTTTAGGATATAGTCGACTATTCGTGTGCGACTACCACCATAAGATAGAGGTTGTTCCGGTCGACATGACAATAGCAGCACTCATAGCAAGTGCTTGGGACGTAACCAATAAAAACACAAAAGTTCCTGTTTACAATTACATCTCATCCAACGACAATCCAATCAATGTTTACGACTTCAATGCATACTGTTCTCTGCATTTGACTCGTTATCCTTTGAGCAACGCTGCGTGGGCGCCGAGGTTGAAGCTTGTCGATAGCTTGGATGAGTTTAAACTTTGGACATTTTGGTACCACTTTGTACCAGCACTTCTGATGGATTTAATTAGTCTGCTCTGCTTCAAGAAGCCACAGTTCTTCTCCAGAATGAGAAAAATTAACAATGCAATGCACAATTTCGCTTATTTCTCCACAAGGAGTTGGCCGTATTCAAATAAAAATGTTAGGGAATTGTGGAATAAAATGGACGAGGCGGATCGAGAATTGTTCTGTTTTGATTTGACTAAAGTGAACTGGCTAGAACAAATTCGCAATGTGCAAAAATCATTGAGAATTTATCGGTTCAAGGATCCGCTGAGTACTTTACCCCAAGCAAAGACCATATTGCAGAGGTAAAAAAGATAATTTCTTGTTGGTAATTATTCAGTGTTGTTCTTTTAGATTTCAAGCTGTCGACGCTCTACTCCCTGCTCTGCTTTATTTTATTTTAATATTTCTAATTTGTAAAATTTTTGAAAAAATATTCTTCTAATATATGAATGGGAGGGTCAAATTTTATTGTTGTCAATAGGATGTTTTGTTTAACAAATATAAAGGGTGAATTACTTCAGTCATTCTATGAATTATTGCCAAACTAAAAAAACCTGGCAAAAATTTTTCTCGTACAGTCTTGCACAACATATACAGCGTGATCAACAATGATTGAGTCTGTTGGCAAAGAAACAATTGAAAAATATTGGTGTTGTTTCGTTGACATTTAAAAAAATATAGGTTATGTCGGTTATGTGACAAGGAAGACAGCTGGCATTCGGTGGCAGCCAAGATATAATAATATTGAAAATGTAAGTGTAAAAACCATTTTAATAAATAAACTACCTATTACAAAAATGAACCTTTGAGGGTAAATTTCTAATTTACCTGTGAACACTGTCAAAAACTCAAAACTGACAACCGGAAATGCGTTTAGATTACAGTGGTGCCAAAATCATTCAAATTTTTATTGTCACAAACAGATTCTTCAACACGCCCTAGAAAAAATGGTACATTTGACTCTCCTGTAAATTTAATCATGTTGTGAATCGTTTCGGTATTAAAGTTTCTTTTTCTACTTTGCGTTTCAATGAAAGCATTTAATTTTTTTAACCGCCCGGTTTTTTTGTTTCAATAAAAAATATAGATACAAAAAATACGACACACTTGTTCTTTATTTCATTTTTTATTTTTTGTATAATTTTTTTTTGTCAATTTTATACAATTTGAAAAAGATAGACAAATTAATTGTGTAGCCTAGGCGAAACCTGACCAGGAGAGCAATAAAAAACCTAAGGAAATGTCAAAAAACGCGTTATTGTTTTTCAAATATGGCATAGCCAAACTATACCTCATTTTTCCTATCATTCGTATTTTTCAAATAACTCGAAAATTAGTACATAGTGACGTATTTGTAAACGCTCGCATCTGATGTAATAGAACAAAATTCAAAAAAAAATTATATGCGATAACTATAGAGGTATACTTTTTGATAAAAAAAAACCTCAGTAACGTTCAAACTTAAAAATTTCACGAAAACGGTCGCATTTCGACCGCTGGGCGACCTCTAGTATTTATTATTCTCGTAGAGATTATTCTACAGACTGGGAACATTACTTTCTTAGGAAAATTCCTCGTGCAAAAACCGTTGAAAAGTATCAACGTTACAAGCATCTACAGGGTCATTATAAATGATTGTCCCATCGCAGTTGGCGTTGAAGAACCACACAAATTTGGGATGTGCCGCTAGCTTCGCAACGTTAGACAAACTAGTAGACAAATTTACATAACCGCCAGCAGCGCTACCTATCGGCGATGCTAGTCTCACTCATGTTATAAAGCTTGCAGCACATTCAAGTATGCCATCAACGCCTACTGCGATGAGACAATCATTTATAATGACCCCGTACTTGTTGACATGCCTAAAAGGAAGTAAAGAGGCACAGACAAGATTTAACGAGATCTTCAACAGTTCGCTAATTATTATTGCCTAGAAAGGATATAGGCAAAGGAACAAGGAAATGAATTGAAAAAACGGCCGACGGAAAGGTACCGTAAAAGCCGTATGGCAATAAAAACGGGAATGGCAATTTAAAAAAAAAAAAAAAAACGTCTGACATTTTAACGAAATAAAATTAGGTTAGAAAATATTTTTAATTTTTGTAGTGCATTCTCCCTATTCCCCCTCCACGGAATATGACAATATGAAATTGGGAAAAAGCTTACTATGTAACCTGTGTAACTCTGGACAATAATTGGTTACCTACAAAAATTACTTTACACTGTTAACAGAATTAGTATGTCGTCTACGCCTACTCTAAATATATATTTATTTGAAAGCCCGATAGTTTGAATGAGTTAAAATATTTTTCGGTCTTATTACATATGTTTTGGGTTTATAGAAATAAATGTTGTTAATTAGTATTAAGATGTTTTTGTTTATAAGTACATACATAGTTGGAAACTTAATTTTGCATATTAAGTCTTTTCAGTTTTACATTTTCTAAATTATTTTATTGGGATTAGGATGAAGTTCGAATGAGTTAGTTAAATTTATTTTTGGTTTTATTATGTATTGGGTTTACAGGAATAAATGTTTAACAGTATTAAGATGTTTTTGACTGATTAATTATTATCCATTAAAAAAAATTGTTAAGCATAGTCTTCGCTGATTCTAAAATGTCTGTCATATCAAAATATGACAAAAAACCATCAGGTCCTTTAGTAGTCTAATATGTGTAACTTTTTAACTCAGATTATTATGCCTAGTTTTCTTAGTAATTTTCCTACGGAGTGATCAAGAATGACTGAGTCTGTTGGTAACAATGAAATTTGGCAAATTTAAAATTTACCAACGAAGGTTAATTTTTGTAATAGTATAAACATAACCTGCATAACCAAGAATGTTTTTAATGTCATCTCAAGTTAAAAAATCCGGTCAGTGCGTGGTCAATGCCAATTACTAGACAAAAATCACCAGTATTTGCAATTGTTTCATTGCCAACAGACTCAGTCATTGTTAATCACGCTGTATTTTCTATGCATTATTTTGAACAAAAACCACAGATTCAGTTGTTACGTCTGGCTCACATTTTTTAAGAAATCATAAAAAATGGTAATTTTCCTTATTTTTGGCATAAAAATCTGGCTCACATTTCTAAAAAGGACCATAAAAAATAGGGTAGTTTCCATAAAAAATTGATGTTTCAGTAGATAAAATGAGCTTAAAAACAGGTCATTTACTTAATTTTTTGTGTTTTTGAAAAGACATCAATGGGCTGTTTTTCAAACTCGACAAACTTCAACAGCTAAAACTTGAAAATCAACTCATTTTTCTAAAAACATGATGTTTTTGGGAAAATCTGAGTTAGAAAAAAGGGGTTAAAAATAAGGGTAAAAAGTCAAATTCAATATTGTTTTTTGATGTTATGGTTGAAAAAATGCATAGAAAATAGGAAAATGACTAAGAAAACTAGACATACTCACGTGGATTTTTGTTTCACAATTTAACCAACTGTATGTACCTACCATTAACATTTAAAATTAATAATTGCGAAAATAAATCGTAAAAAAAATGTGTTACCGCGTTTCTAATGAGTACATGTTGCTGACGAGTAAACTGTTGCAAACAAGTTAATAAAGTGGCACTTTTCGTTATTGATTTCTACCTAGTAAAATGACTGTTTTCCATCGTTTACTTACCTCAATTCTCCACTTGTTATTAATTTATTTAACAATTAGTTTTTGTTCAAGAAAAAAATTAATGAATTTAATTATCAGTCATCAGTTGCACACCTTGAGCTGAGAATCTTTTTTTCACGAAAAAATATAAAACGATAATGTATAAAAGATCAGCTCCTTCAAGTAGATCTTTTGAGTCGTTGAGACACACACTCGCGACATTTTCGTCAAAGTAAGAGTTAACGATGCAATCCGCAATTAACAACTTCTACAACAACCAGAATATTTTTGTAACTGGAGGTACCGGTTTCTTAGGCAAAGTCCTCGTGGAAAAACTGTTGAGAAGTACCGACGTTGCAAGCATCTATGTGTTGACACGTCCGAAGAAAGGTGAAGACGCACAGACAAGATTCGAGAAGATCTTCAACGCTCCGGTGAATATGTGAAAGATAATTTGACGATTATTGTTAGAGAAGATTTTGTTAGCTCTTCGACAGGGTGAAGATCGAACGTCCAGATTTCAAAACCCGTGTGGTCGTACTAGACGGTGACCACACAAAAATCAATTTGAATTTACCACTGAAGTGTCGTGAAGAGTTACTCTCGAAAATCAACGTAGTCTTTCACGTTGCCGCAACTGTGAATTTCGATGAAAATATTAAAACAGCTTTTAATGTCAACGTGAAGGGGACAGAGAATGTGTTGTCGTTCTGCAAGAAATGTCACCATTTGAAGGTAAGACAAGAAATGCACTTTAATGTGCCACTCAAAATATTTGTAGTCGTTTGTTCACGTCTCTACGGCATTTTGCAATTGGAAAAGAAACCACGAAGGTGAAATCGACGAAATCGTGTACGATTG
The DNA here is from genome assembly GCF_963966145.1 of Tenebrio molitor. Classification (NCBI taxonomy): domain Eukaryota; kingdom Metazoa; phylum Arthropoda; class Insecta; order Coleoptera; family Tenebrionidae; genus Tenebrio; species Tenebrio molitor. The sequence continues at coordinate 3,812,386 of NC_091049.1, forward strand.
TCCTTTACACTATAAAAAAGTAGAAGTCATGTTGGAAGACATGTCGTTGGAAGAAGCGCACAGCAAAACTGCTGAGTAAGTGAGAAAAAAATTATACACACTTTAGTATACTTAATGAAAATCAAGTATAATAGGTGCGTGGCCTAATACCTACACCTTCACCAAAGCACTATCTGAGGTGTTGGTGAAAGATAATTCTGAAGATCTACCAGTTGGAATTTTTCGACCAGGAGCAGGTAGATATCGAAATGTTTTGATAAAATAAGGAAGACCGGACATTTCTAGTGACATCTTCTTATATGGAACCAATTAAATACTGGAAGGATTCCTTGGGCGCTCCTTGCAACCTGATTGGTTTCGCACTTTTAGGATATGGTCGACTTTTCGCTTGCGATTACCACCGTAAGCTAGAGGTTGTTCCAGTCGACATGACAGTGGCAGCACTCATAGCAAGTGCTTGGGACCTAACCAATAAAAACACAAAAGTTCCCGTTTACAATTACATCTCATCCAACGACAATCCCATCAATGTTTACGATTTCTTTTCATACTGTTCTCTGCATTTGACTCGTTATCCTTTGAGCAATGCTGTGTGGACGCCGAGATTCAAGATTGTCGAAAGCTTGGATGAATTCAAACTTTGGACATTCTGGTACCACTTTTTACCAGCACTTCTGATGGATTTTATTAGTCTACTCTGCTTCAAGAAGCCACATTTCTTCTCTAAAATGACAAAAATAAACAGCATATTTCAAAAATCTGCATATTTCACTACAAGGAGTTGGCCTTATTCAAATAAAAATGTTAAGGACTTGTGGAATAAAATGGACAAGGGAGATCGAGAATTGTTCTGTTTTGATTTGAGTAAGGTGAATTGGTTAGAACACATTCGCAATTTGCAGAAAGGATTGAGGATTTATCGGTTCAAGGATCCGCTGAGTACTTTACCCCAAGCCAAGACCCGGATGCAAAGGTAATAACGATAATTTTTTACCGGAAATTACCTAATAATTTTCTTTTAGATTTGAAATTATCCACTCTCTGCTCTGGCCTCTATTTGGTTTCATTTTAACATATTTCGTTTGTAATTTTTTTGTAAAAACGATTTTCTAGTTTGTGAATGTGTCAAATTGTTGTCTCCCTACGACGTATTGTTTAACCAATATACAGGATGAACCAATAAAGCCAATCAATGTATTATTGTTATAACCAACAACGAAAACCTCCAATTAGCTAATCTGAATCTGGCAAAAATTTGTGTACTACAATTTTGAACAACACTGTATTTTTGACTAAGAATATTTACATATTTTTCTTCGATACCTCCCTAGAAAATGAGTATTGTTATTTATTTTCCCTGATGGTGAAATTTTCCCAAAATAACGATTTAAAGACTTCCGGTTGAGATGCACTGGAGACTACTCGAAAGTACAACCTAAATGTGGGGGTGGGTGGTGATAATCGGAAGAAAGAAAACTCCGAGTGGTTTAAACGAGTGCACACGTACAAATCTGATTATTTGATAATAAAAACGTTTCTCACACTCAATAATTATGTATGTACAAAAATGAAGGGTTGTGCCCTCGCCGCGACAAAAAAAAAGGAAAACTCTCGAAAAGTAAATTGAATTCAAAAACTAAATTTAAAAAAAGGGGGAGAGCCGAAAGTGAAGCCGGATATCGTCCTCGACGCTATTCTTCTACGCCGCCCACGATCGGCGGGACCGTTCCCTCGGGCCTCACCTCGTTTCCCAAAAAAAAAAGCTAAATTCAAAATAGAAAAGGAAGTCGCGCGGCGGACGAGGACGCAAAAGATAAAGAAATAAAACAAACACGAGCTCTTTAAAAAAAAAACTGTCATCGCTCTGACCGGCCGTTTGCAGGCGATACCTCGAATCCGAACAAAAAAAACGTTCTGCCTGAAACGACGCGCTGGCTTCGCGAAAACTAAAATTTTTTTCTATCACTCTGACCTTGGACCTGGACGTTCCTCGGGCCCACGGTGGACGACGAAATCCAGGCGTGGAATTTGACTCCGCACTCCGGCGTTCGGTTCTCCGCGAACCTTCCGTCGGGATCCGTAAATCCGCTCCTCGGCGTCTGGGTTTGGCCTTCCTGGACTCTTCTTCCAGCCTCACCCTCTTCGGACCCTCCACGTCTCCACACCCTTTTCTCGCCGTTCAACCACTCGCCGTTTCAGCCCCGTTCACAGTCCCGCACCCGTACAAATCTAACCTCCCTGACCAAAGACCAAAAAGCCCCTCCTCGCACTCTCTCCTGTCTGTCTTTTATCGTTTCGCCCCTCTCAATTCGGGCTTTTATTATTTTTGGCGGAAAACGTCGTGCGCACGATGATCGAATCATTGACAAAACTTGCATTTTTTTTAAGTGTAACAGTACCAAGATAACAATTTTAAAAGGAAATCGATAGATTTTTTCGTCAAAAAAAGTGCAAGTTTTTCATTTCATTTCAAAAAAGTGCCATAGCGGCTCATTTTTGCACGCATTTTGCGTTAAAAAAAGTGCCGCAGCGTGTCATTTTTTAACGCAATTATAAAAATTTTCATTCATAATTAAATTAGTAGTTTTCTTAACGAGTTTGTATGTAAATTGGGATTTTTTTGGCATGAATGGGCCAATTTAAAACGCGAGTAAAACGAGGGCTCACACAGGAGAAAATTTTCAAATTTTGAGAGTGTCAAAAAAATTGTTATCTAAACTTACGGGCGCCAAAAAAATGTTGTATGCAACTCATTAGTAAAGTATCTTTTTTTTACTCGGCGGATTTGCGCACGAGCGGCAAATTTTCCTTCGCGTAAAAAAAGTATTACCTTACTCACTTGTTGCATAAGTAACTATTAAGTACATATCTGTAAAATTGATGTAAAAACTGTATTTATTAATGAATTAGGAATAAGTACATGCGACTTTGCTCTGTTTTTAAGGTATATCAGAAAGTTAAAATGTTAATGCATTTTGGTATATTTTTAAGATATTTTTAAAAAAGTCTGTTTGTATAAAAATAGTTTACCTAACGAGTTCGGGAAAATAAATTTCTTTTGAGCTATGAGTACAAAAATTATATTTTAGAAAACGAAGATAATAAAGTCAGTACACAATATCATCGAATTACCAGAGATACTAAAACCAAAGAACTTTTAAATAAAATAGAAACAAAAGAATTTGGTTTTGTTTATGACAAGAGAGTTATTCTAGAAAACTTTGATACAATACCATTTGGATATTAATTAGACAAAAAAGAAATTAAAGCATGTAATGAGTAATTTGTATACTAGATGATGCAGATAAGACTATTCTGCGCTCTCTTATTAAAAAATATTTCGGTTATACAGGGTGTTTTCGAATTTGAGGCGTTCCCTGTAACACGAGGTACTATACATTATTCTTAAGAATTTTAGCCTAAATCTTCTTAGTAAAATGTTTGTATTAACGGAGATAATTGATCGTATATTTTTATTGTTTTCTAAAATTTTGAGTCCGGTCCTGTCTATTTCTCCGCTGTAGATTAATAACTGACGTGGCCCAAGATGGTATCTTTCCGGAAATCGCTTTGCCTACTCTCTGGACGCCGCAACTACATTCTGATAACGTACATTTGACAATTCTTGGGTGCGTTCCATTAAAATTCGAAAAGTACTAGTTGTTTTTAACATTTTAAATTAAAAAACGTCTGCCGAAAAGCATTATACATACCTTGTGTGTGAAACATTTTGCAACGTTCAGTTTATGAAACACTCTGCTGCGGGTCGTGTTTCAAATTAAACTTGGCGCTGCAAAATATAACTTCCCACACTCGATTGTAAATAGCTATTATCCGTTCCAGACAAAAATGGATACAAAAAAGTACGGAGTTAGCTTATCATCATCTTGACATCTGCAACATATTCTGTTGTGCCCGTAATTTGTCTCTGACCAAATTTACCCCACAAGGAATTCTTTTTGAATTTTGAATGATTATAGAGTACATATATTTATTATCATTATCAAATAAAGAAACTCCAAAGTTGTAAAGAAAAAAGAATAGATTGTAATTTAAGATTCGATTTAACAGAAAGACCTAATAAAACAATTAAATTAAGAGAAAAACAGATTGGTGAAATTAAAAATTGTAAAAAAGAGAAGAAAAAATATTGTGATATCAAATTTTCTCCAACTCAGATAGGTGGATTTTTACCTGCTTCAATTCCTGCAGCAATAGCTGTAGCTAGAGCATTGGGATTAGGTGCAGCTGGTTATGCAGGTACTAAATTAGCACAAAAAGCCTTCGGAGATGGTATAAAAAAAGATTAAAAAACATATGGACAAGGAATAAAACTGATAGGAAAAAGGGCTTAAGTAATATAGAAATATCTGATATAATGGAAAATGAGAAGAATTCACCAAATTTTCGCGGTGTTTTTGCAATTGACATGTTACCAAAAAAAAATTAGAAAAGATTAATCAGGTAGGTATAATTAATTTTCAATCATCTAATTGTAATGGCTGGGCTGGGTATGTTACATAAACAAACCATATTTAAAAAATATTTTATATTTTTACAGTTTTGGAATCTCCCCACCAGAAAAAAGTAAAAAATATTTATTAAGTAGCAGAAAAAATTATGCGTGGAACGTGGAATAGTTACAAATGAATTCTTCTGTTTATGTGGTTATTACTGCATACGTATATGTAATAATTAATGAAAACAAAGGCAAAGATTTTTATGATATACATATAATGCAACAAGATTTATAAACGGCACTTTAGACACGCGTTTTATGTTAGGCACGAGCGAAGCGTAGCGGAGCGAGTGTTTAATAAACAAGTGTCTAGAGAAGTTTATAAACGAGTTGAATACTATACTTTTTCTACGACCAAATTAACAAATGGAACACACAAACGAAACAAGCAACTTTTTTATTAAACGTTAATTTAAACATACAAACTAAATGAACATACCAAATAGGAATATATATATTTCTCAGGATACAAACTGTTGGTGGCTTTAGGTCCATATTTGAAAAATACAACGAATTATTCCACTGCAATGACGTTTTCTTGCACGCCGGATGCGAAACTGATAAACGTCAAAATACGAACTTGATCTAGAGCTAAATATGTCCAAAAAATTCAAGCCGTGTTTAAAGAAACTTCGAGCGTGTTTAATATCCCGAAAACGCCCGAATGGACACCAAGTTGTGACTAATGAACAATCGTTTTTAAAGTGACGTTTTGTACACTATTTGTCAGTGAAAAATGTGACACTTTATAGAAGGAAGTAGAAAAAATAAATGAAAAAGAAATAAATTTACGTGAAGAAGAACTTATTTGTCAGTAATTTTAATTACTTTCCCAGAAAAAAATACTTAGAAAAAGTTCACTTAAACGGTAATTGATGATTCTTATTGTAATAAATAAGATGTATTACTTCGGTCTGCCAGTATTTTTTACTATTTCTCAGTATTTCATCTTTATTAGGCCTGGAAATGAATATTACTAATTATTTAGAACAATTTGGGTATTTAGCGTCAGCGTCCACAAAGTGGACTAGTACTTCGCATGCTGAAGCAGACTCAGGTCTACAACTAGAGAGTAATGAAACAAGCGACTCTTTAATAAGATTTCATGAATTCTATAATTTTCCGGCTGATGGAACATTAAATCAACCAACACTTGCTTTGATCAGTAAATCTAGATGTGGTGTTAAAGATAATCCTACTGCTTATAGAGTACATAATAAAAAATGGACTAAAACAACTCTCAAATGAGATTTTTCATTAGCTACAAATGAAATGAAAGAATTGGCAGGAAAAGCTTTTGATCAATTGCAATCTGTTTCAAACTTAAAGTTTGAATACAGGGTGAATTCGAAATACGTCACAATCTTAAAACCCCAGTATCTTCAGGACGTGAATAAATCGAAAATGTGGTTAACATTTTAAATTCATAAAGTCCAATTTAACTTAATTCCATCCCGAACGAGACGCTTCTGAAAGTTCTATAAATCAAAACATGAATATCCGCAAAACGATTTAAAAACCCAGAGTGACAAAACCTTGTTTTGAATGAAATAGCCGAAATAGTTATTTACGAACCAAGTGCGGGAAGACGATGTTCCCGCATGAGCGCATTTTTTAAAGCACGAGCGAGGAAGGAGCGAGTGCCTTTAATTAATGCGCGAATGAACGGAAGATGTCTTCACGCAAGTGGTTGGTACGAAATTAAATAAAAAATTTTGTTTTAATATATTAAACATAAACGAACATAAAACCAAGTAGGCAGTGATCTTTGGTTATTGGAAACAATTGTTTCACTTGATATTTCAATTTTTGCAATAATTTGTGAATTTTGTAGGAACAATTTTCAACGATTATAAATCTTTCCGTAATTTTTTAATGGAGGAAAACCCAGGGAAGTTGTATTTTAGGTACTAAATTTTATTATTATCAAGACAGATTTTTTTTTGATGCCTCAAAGGGCCAGTGTCAATTATTTGCCTGTAATGGATCCATTTCATCACTAGTGTGATTAATAAACAAACATTTTTACTTCGGCTCTGGAATATACCGTGGTACCTGTAGCAACACAAACAAACGTATCTAAGGAAATTTATTACTTATTAATTTCTTTCTACACTCAAAGAACTCTGCCCACACTTTTATCATCCACGAATGGTCCCACCTTACCATATGGCGCAACCTCGACTCCTGTTAGCTTCCAGTACAGTTCTTATATGACAAGCCTTGCTGGATCTAAGGTGAGACACCCTTAAACAGCGCGACAATCTGCGATTCAAAGCGCAAAACAAAGAGTAAGTTACTAAAGACACCCCTCGAACTTCAAGAGTTACTCTTTTGTTATGATGGGGACGCCCCTTGCCACTTATGAAAAAAAATCGTTCGTTCGCTTTGTTACAAGTAGGTGTAGGGCACTATCTACACTCAAGAGGGTGCAAATCTGGACGATTTAGTTCCGTTTATATTTGGAAAATGGAGTTTGACACATAGTTTGCCTCTGGTCCTTGTTTAATGTTCCAAAAAGGACTGGTAATTGTAAAGGAAAATTTTGAAAAAGAATATAAATTTGGAAAAAGAATATAAATTTGGAAAAAGAATATACATTTTGAAAAAGAATATGAATTTTAAACAAGAATTAAAATGTTGAAAAAGAATATAGATTTTGAGAAACAAATGTTGAAAAGGAATATGTATACCTACATATCTACATTTTCAAAAAGAATAAAAATGTTGAAAATGAATTTGAATTTTGAAAAAGAATATAAATTTTGAAAAGAAATGTTTTTTTAAAAACGAACGAAAATGTTGAAACAGAATAAAAGATTTAAAAAAAATTGAAGGGAAAAACTGTTTGGACTGTATTTTTTTAACGTCTTCATTTTGTCTTGAACGTGTAATTTTTGTGGTGCGATTTTGATCGATTCGTGTTGTGGCGCCCGTTCCGCCGCCCCCACCCTTAATAATAAACGAGAACACAATAGCCGATTGCGGCACCGCCGCCGCATCCGATGACGTCACGCGCTCCGTTCGCATGGAGCTTTCCCCCAACTTGGGGATTTTCGCCTCGCTCGGGTTTTCTAACTTAAATATTGATTTTTGCCCACCCCTCGCTGTAAACCAGCACGAAAATCGGCCGTGTCCAACGCTGAAACCGTGCGAAAATGTCAAGAAAAGCCGCCACCGCCGCAGTGTAAATCGCCTGCTGCACCCGTCGACAGTGGAAATCCGAGCGGTGAGGGCGGCGCGCCCGCGGTCCCGTCGTAATTATCCTTGTCAAAATTGTAGACACCACCATGGACCGTCGGAAAATCCGCACCAGTCGGCTCGACTAGGGGGAAAGACGCTTTTCTTTCCGGAAACGGGGGCGCTTTCGGACGGAGGTATGTGCAACGATCTCGATGGAAAGCCTGCGGAGTGCTGGAAAAGCGGAAAAGCGGACGGACTGTTGTGACATGTAATCACGAAGGCTGTGACCGACGACGCCCGGAAAAATGCAAAAGGAAAACACGAACCCTTCGCCGGAGATCCACCAGTACGTGGGGCCCTACAGGCTGGAGAAAACCCTCGGCAAAGGGCAGACCGGTGAGTTCCCACCCGCACCATTCCCATATTTTCACCCCGATCAACGTCACCCTTAATTTTTAATTATCTAAAGGCCACAACGCCAACCAACAACATTCCTTACTCCCTGCTCCCACCACTCTCCTTCCTCCTCGATCTCGCCTTTCCTTCCACCACAACTCCTCCCTATCCCCCAAACAAAAAAATCCAAAAAAATTAAACAAGCATAAAAATTATCACCCCCCAAAAAAATTCATAAACAATTCATAAACAAACCGTCAAAAAAATTTTTAGGTTAAGAATTTTGACAGACCCTATTTTTCATCTTTCCCCTTCATGAAACGTCATTTCCTCACATTTATTATTTCCAAATTTCTCATTTTTCCATTTTGACAGACGACTGTCTCTTGTTTACTTACACATGGCTGGCGCCTACTTGATTTGAAAATTTTGACATCTCCTTTTATTAATTTGCTTCTTGTTTATTATTTTTTATTATTAAACGTGTCGAAGTGGGTGATAAAAAATTGATAGGGAGAGGGACATGACTTTTACATTTGGGTGATGTGATTCAGGTCTGGTGAAACTGGGGGTCCAGTGCGTGACCGGGAAAAAAGTCGCCATTAAAATAATCAACAGAGAGAAACTGAGCGAGAGCGTCCTGATGAAAGTAAGAACCACAACAAACACACCCCCTGTAATTAACCCCCACGATTCTAGGTCGAGCGTGAAATAGCTATAATGAAACTAATCGACCACCCCCACGTCCTGGGGTTGACTGACGTTTACGAGAATAAGAAATATTTGTAAGTCGGAGAATGCCGTGTTTGCGTCCCCTAATCGCGCCCTTGCAGGTACCTAGTTTTAGAGCACGTTTCCGGCGGGGAGTTGTTCGATTATTTGGTGAAGAAGGGTAGGTTGACCCCGAAGGAGGCGAGGAGGTTTTTCAGACAGATCATTTCCGCCCTAGATTTTTGCCACAGCCATTCCATCTGGTAAGTGACAGATCTGAGTCCGATTGATTTCTAATGGTGTGAGCAGCCATAGGGACCTCAAGCCTGAAAATTTACTCTTAGACGAGAAGAACAACATCAAGATTGCCGATTTCGGGATGGCTTCTTTACAGCCGATGGGCTCCATGTTGGAGACGAGCTGCGGCTCCCCCCACTACGCGTGCCCCGAAGTGATCAGGGTAACCACCCCCGGTGGGGAAAATTTCACGTGACTTTTGCCTTCCAGGGAGAGAAGTACGACGGGAGGAAGGCCGACGTCTGGTCTTGTGGAGTTATTCTCTACGCCCTCCTGGTGGGGGCGCTGCCCTTCGACGACGATAACCTTCGACAGCTACTGGAGAAGGTGAAAAGGGGTGTGTTCCACATACCCCATTTTGTCCCCCCAGATTGTCAAAGCTTGCTGAGAGGGATGATCGAAGTGAATCCGGACAAACGACTCACTGTAAGTTCTTGCGCGTTCTCACCCCCCAACTAATACGAGTTTTTAGTTGACCGAGATCAACAAGCACCCATGGGTGACAGCTGGGGGTAAGGGTGAACTAGAACTCGAATTGCCCATGATGGAGGTGGTCCAAACTCACGTCCTCCCCTCGATCGAGGCGGTCGATCCCGATGTCCTTCAAGCCATTTGTAGCCTTGGATGCTTCAAGGAGAAGGAGAAACTGATCCAGCACCTTCTCAGTCCAAGGTGGTGACCCCCTCGTCGGGCGAAGCATCCCACTAATTTGATTTTTTCTAGTCACAACACCGAAAAAGTGATCTACTTTCTTTTATTGGAGCGGAAGCGGCGCCGTCCGGCTTACGAAGACGACACCGACTCGATCCTGAGGATGAGAGTGTCCGAAACGTCGGACCCCCCTAAGAAGCGAATCGACACGTGTAGAGTGAACGGGCAGAGTGGTCTCCAGTTCGGCCAGATCAGCGAAGGCTCTCCTCTCACCCCCCGACGGTCCCACTACAAGCGCCACCACCCGCGCCGCAGCCCCTCCACCGGGAGCACCCACAGCAGCCTGGGGGTGCACTCGCCTACCAGATCGTCGGGGGCGTCCAGTCCGATCCTGTTCAACAGCACCACCGCCCCTCTCAACACCCACTGTAAGTGGCCCAATATGAAAAACCTCCGTGAACAATTCTTCCCCCAGCTGGGATGTCCTCGCCGGTGCAGCGCGCCGCCTCGCACCACGCCCACCGCACCTCAGCCCACGTGTCCAACACCCATGTGACGGTGACCCCCGCCCCCGCGACGCCCACCCACCACCGGGCCAACAGCAGCGGCGGCACCTCCACGTCGTCGGTGATGTCGACGCTGACGTCGCCGGAGAGCGACACCTCCAGTCTAGTTTCAGGACCTACGATTTTGACACCAATGACGCCCCCGGGGTCGCCGCACTCGGGCGCCACGAGCCACCACTGGCGGTCGAGACTCACCACCATCAAGAACAGCTTCCTGGGCTCACCGAGGTTCCACAGAAGGAAACTGCAGAGTAAGATATTCGAAACGCGTTTGACGTTTAATCCGATCGAGGTTTGCAGCCTCGTCTGAAGAAGTCCATTTGACGCCGGAGTCGTCCCCGGAACTCACCAAGAAGTCCTGGTTCGGCAGCCTGATGACGACCGAGAAGGACGAAACGTTCACCATTCTGGTCAAGGGGAAGCCGCTGGCGACGGTCAAAGCCGACCTAATACACGCCTTTCTATCGGTAATCAATGCACTGCCTGTCACTATTTCTACCACCCGCTCCAAAATCCTCTCGTGTTTGGTGTGTTTTTGTGGGGAGTGTCAGTTGGCCGCTCACCAGATTACCGCACCATACTAAATATGTTTTTTGAGTCGGATGTTTTTGTGCAGATAGCGGAGCTGAGCCATTCGGTTTCTAGTCCGATGTCCTTCAGGGTGGAGTACAAGAGGGGGACGACGGGGCCGGCCATGTTCCAGCGCCACGTCCGGTTTCAGGTCGATATTTCCACCATAACAAAACAAGTCGGGGACAATGGCAAAGAACACCTTTATGCCATCACCTTCACGCTCTTATCGGGTGAGTTCCGACTTCATTCACCAATTAAAAGCGACAGATTCATTGACAGACTTGTTCGAACGAATCAAGAATCGAAACAGTAGAAAAAAAGTTAAAAACCAGTTTGATGAATTTTATTTTGACAAGTGACAGTTGATGATCGGTCTGAACTGATCTACGATCTGACTTTCGCTTCTCGCGCCTCTTTTATTTAAACAACGTACGAATCAATCAACGACTGGACTTTTGTGCAGGCAACATCCGCCGTTTCCGGCGGGTGTGCGAGCACATCCAGGCGCAAGTGTGCACCCGGAGGCCGCCGCCGAGCCCCCGCGCCCAGAGAAAATTCGCCACCGAGCTGTCGGAGAGTTCGAGTTGCGGTTCGGACTCCAGCGAGCTCTACCTGAACGCGAGACAGGTACCACCCCCCCGATTCGTGTTTCCGCCGTCTGACGCGTCTTTTCCAGCTGAACGTGCTGCAGCTCGAGAGCAGCGACCTGGAGAGCGAGTGCAGCGTGTTCGACGTGCGGACGGCGACGCGGGAGGTGTCCAGACGGGCCTCGACCAACAACAACACCGAGTCGATCGAACAGACCACCCCCGGCACCCCCAAAGCCGTCAGGTCCAACTCGGAGAACACGGATTCGTGCGAAAAGACGTGCATAACGACCATGTCGGGCAGTTCCATAGCGTAATTGGGGCGGCGGTGTATACAGGGTGGTCCGACGTGTCGCGACGCGCGGGCCCCTCTCGTATACGGAGCGGCGGGCGGGGCAGGCGAGCGCCCGCGACTGTATCATATACGCGTCTCGCCGCCCCCGCCTCGTCTATTAGCATCATTATTATTAAATGAAATTGTGTTCTCTCGGCAGATTGTTATGACATTGCTTTTGTACATACGCTGGAAGCTTATGTGATTTTGGATATTGTTCAGTGTAGTTGTAAAGAAAATTGTTGAACAATTATAAGTTGAATAAATGGCGTAACCGTTACTGTCAAAAAAGATACAAACTAACCCCAAAAAGTGCGTAGATAGGAGAAAAATGTGACATTCTGTATATATACTCTACTTAAGTCTACTTAATGCTGAGTCTCACTGGCCCCTCCCACGAAAAATCAAACCTACGACTTATCCGATTGGTTGATCGATGAAAATTGTATTTAGAGAAATTGCCGGCCATTGTCAAATAATATTAGGATTTATAGAATTATCTAAACATTTCAAATCGCATAATTTCGCTTGATCTGACGATTCTTGTGTATCGACATATCAATTTTATCAGCAGCTCAATATTTATTCTCCTTGATTACCTATTATGTCGTCAAAAAATACGTAACGTTCCGGAGTTATGTTTGACAGAGGGGAGACAACCCCTCGACACTTGTACCTTTGTAAATAATTCAATGCTCGTGTAAATTACTTTCTAATTGCAATTTTATTGACTACGTTTATAAAAGAATAATGACAAGTTACCTGTTTCAGTTGACACTGTTTGTTTCTGTTCTTGCACACGTACGTTAGTGTTATAGTGAATTATTTTATATAATAAATGAATTAAAGTGAATATAGTTTATGTGTAAGTGCTTGTAAATAATATTGTGATAAATAAATCAATTTGCACAATACGGCCCTTTTTCGTTTCCAATTCACCCGAAGACGACCCTGACTCACCGGAACCTGCCGGGGGACGCCGGAAGCTCGTGAATTGATCAAGCAACATATGTTCCGAAACAACAGCGCGATCACCACAACATAATCCCCACAATAATAATACTAATAACGGTGATAATTTCAAACTAAAATGAGCTAACTCCCAACGAAAACAAAAGAATTTGTGTTGTTGAGAGGTCGGTGCTATTTCCCCAACACTAATCAATTCACTTGTTTTTATTATTATCGTCACATTTATTTGGTGTTGCTGAAAGGCACAGTTAGGATTGCATTTGTTTATTAAGTTTTGTCCCCGTTGTTGTAACAGGATTGGTCCGACGGGGACCCTTGCCGCAACTCGCCCTAGTCGCGCTGCACGTACCTGAACTGCGATAATTAACCTTTAAAAAGGGGAGCCGTGGAACAGGTGGGGTGGTGCCATTTGGCCGGGGGTCGCGCCACGTCGCCAGTCGCCACGATGATCTTGCAGCCGGTGGAGCTGACCAAAATCCACTACTACGACGCCCGCAAGGAGATCGCGACGGTCTCGCGGGAAGTCTTCGACAACCACCTCAACGCCAACGTAGTCGTCGAGAAGAACCTGTTCCGCCACCGGTGGGTCTTGAAGATCAACGAAATCGGGGGCGGCAGGGATCGAGTGCGGTGGCGCCTGGTCGTGTGCATCCTGGTCCTGAGTTGCCTGGTGGTGGCGGTGGTTTTCGGCGTGTACTTCGGCTTGTTCGGCAGCAAGAGAGTCCAGGTGGTCTACACCTTCGGGTCGAACCGATCCAGTGCGACAGTGCTGCCAACCTCGCCGCTGACCCACGAGAGGGTAAGATTTTTGAGACTGTGTGACGCGTACTGAGTTGAGTCGCAGATCACGGCGAGCTTCTGTCAAAACTGCACGCGTGGCCGCATCTGCATGAAGCTAGCAGAGACGGCGGTTCCGACGTGCGTGGACGCGCTGGACAGGAAGGATCCGACAGGGTGCGGGGGGTTTTGCTCCGTCAACACGCAGTTCTGCCAACTGTTGGACAATCACCACCGGATCTACCAATGTTCCAACCTCAAGAACACGCTCAAGTGCCCTTCAGACGCCTTCAATTGCGGAAATATGTGCATCAAGATGAACAGACGGTGCGACGGAGTGATTCATTGTTCCAACAAATCCGACGAGCTCGACTGTGGTGAGTTTTCGCGATTTGCTGAGCTTGTGACAGGTTTCTGTTTAAGATTGCGACCTTAACACCCACTTCCGGTGCAGCAACGTCACTTCGTGTCTACCTAAATCGAAGAAATGTGACGGTATTGTCGACTGTTGGGACAAGACTGACGAGATCGATTGCAAAACAGGTGAATGGAGCCTGTCAAGCTTGGTACCCATCTTACCTGTGCTAAATTTCAGCTTCGGGTTGCAAGAACGGGACAATACCGTGCCTGAACGGTGACTGCATCCCACACTCCCACTTTTGTGACGGACAATACCACTGTCTGGACCGCTCGGACGAGCCCCAAGGTTGCCAATTATAACACAACACGGTGTTTTGTATTATTGTGTATTAAATCAAATGACATAAAAAAATTCTTAAAACAAGTCTTCACAGTAGTCTGATAAAAACTCGAGAATAAAAGTAAAATCGGAAGCGCTGCCTCCTCGATCGCTGTACACCCCGACAAAACTCTTTAAAAACTCCGTAACAATCTTAAGCGTGTCCTGAAAAACTCCGATCAGAAAACCCCAGACTGACAGACGCGATACCAACCTTGTCCCAATCCCGCCTGAAAATCCCCGTGCACTGCGACTCAAAATTGTCACGAGTCAACATGTCGCGCTCGATCAAACGGGCGCAGAATCCGGCGAAAGCGCCCCACGCCGCCTTCTTGTCTTCGGCTCCGGCGAAAATCCTCACGTTTCGGGGGCACAACAGCGATTTGAACAACTCGTCACAGCCGTTGTAGTATAACCTCCAAATGTCACAAGATTTTGACAGCGCCTCCTCTTGCGTCACCGCGCTAGGCTCGTGGGCAACTGAAACCTGAGCAGTCAAGCAACCCCTTTACGGCGCAGGTGCAACTCACGCAATAACAAAAATAAATCTAAAAGCTGCGTGCAGATCGTCGCTAAAATGCACTGATTGAAGTCACCGCGCTCGTTGATGCTCTTGGTCGTTTCGTCCAACAGCGCGACCAACGCGCCCTCTTCGATCCCCTTGTTTTCAATCACGCGAATCGTCAAAGCCTGTCGAAAACTCGATTCAGACGAAATTTCAAATCGAATTGTCGTGATTACCGTGTATTTGTCGATCAAATGCGCCGCACTCGTCACGCTGTCATTGTGGTTCGGGTTGGTGCCGTCAGGGGGCAGCATAAACAGCGGCTTTTTATACTTCCGTCCCTCCGAATGGGCGAGTCTTTGGACCTCGTCGTGAAAATCCTTGGTAAAGATGCCTGTCAACGCTCAGTTACAATCTAGATTCGAGCCGTGGGGCTGCGACTTACCGAGAGTAACGTGCGAATTGACCCATTGCTTGACACGTTCCAAACAAGTTTTTTTCGCGATGCCGACGCACACTTCTTTGGTCTGGGGCAGGATGTCGAGGGACGCCAACGCATCCACGGCTCCTCGGATTTTCGGCGAGGAAATCGATTCGATTTCGCGGTCGCAAGACTCTTGCAATTCTTGCAGACAAACGGCCGCCAATTGATTCGCTTTCGCATGCAGCGCCACCTGACGGAACCACAAAATGTCAAAAATGACACGACATAACCTCAAATTCTCACTTTTTGTGCTTCCACATCGTCCTGCGGGTCGAAAACGATCGTCGATTTCAATCTCTCCAACGCGTTCTTTTTATGACTAGGTACCAGCGTCCCGCAGACGTATTTCACGCAAGTCGACGCGACTCGCTCGCTCACAAACTCCACGGTTTTTCGCAGCGAGACGGGTTGACCGTTGAAGAAGGCCTCCTCCAGTTGTTGCTGCAAACACTCGGTACAACACCTCACCAATTATCGAATCGACCTAACCTCCAATTTCTTTCTGGCGACTTCGTCGGGCGACTGCAACGCCGTCACGGGCGTTATGTGTTTGATCGTGATGGAATGACTGGTTGAAGTGGCGGTCAGAAGTTTTTTGATCTCGTCGAGGTACGGACAGCAATAGTAGAGGATGTTCTGATCGACGATCGTCAGTTGGTCGAGACCCGTCTTGGCGACTTCGTACTCGAAATCGAGACGGATCTCGGTGTAGTGGAGATGGCTGTGGTCGGGCAGGTGCGGCAGTTCGAACAACCAACCCAGGCAGAACTTTACCAGGTAGATGTTACAGTCGGGGCCCCAATCGAAGTTCCGGTAGATCCAGAACAAGTTGCTGTGCACTGAAGTGTAGTAGGGGAGTTTCAAAGTGACGTAGTCGAGCATCGACAGGTACTTGATGAGCCAAGGGACGCACAGAATCACGGATTTGCGCCTTATCGAGTTCTCCAAGAGAGATTTGACGTCGAAATTTGGACGTACCTGGAGATACAGTGAAGTGTATTATAACTAAATAAGTATGGTGGATTCCTTGTGAATTGTCTCCTAGCTAGCTGACTTTCGGTATTTACCACCATTGAGTAGTTTGAAATGATGTACCCATCGATCCATCGTACGGAAGAAAACTTCCACTGTCAAAACGTGTCAAAAAAGAGTTTTCAATGAATCTCTCCTTATTTATGCAAACTTTTCGGTGAGCCCTGCATTATTTGCAACTAATAAATTAAAATAAACTCTATTCTTGACAGATTTCAAATTCTAGTTCTAAAACATAATACAGTGAAAAATACTAAACGCGCCATCTTAATTGTTTCAATTTGATCAGTATACCGTTGGTATTCCTGCAAAACAATTCGCGCCAGAGCCTACTAAGATCAACACTATGGCGAATTTTATGCGCTGTTCGCTGTTCTGCTTTTTAAGTGTGGTCACGTGTCTCCGCATCTGTCAATAAACCTAAAATCTTTGTGAATAAAGTTTACCAAATATCAGCTAGTTGGGAGAAAATACCTAGCTTCGGTGCTTATTTAACTATTTTGCAACACTTGAACATAACCTATTTACCTGTTGCCTGATCCTCAAGTGCCTCGCCAACAAGTGCTCGGAGTAGCTGTTGCATTCAGTTTTATAAGGTATAGATTCAATAAAACCGAGAAATTTGGCCAAAATCCGCGACGATTTGATACACAAATAGTACGACTTCTTGGTCGGCAAGTCTACGTCGTTCTCTGCAAGTCACAGTTTTTTTTTAAGTCATGCAAGAAGTCGTCTCACCTCTGGTGTCCAGTTCGTTGCTGAAGCTGGTCTCGTTCAGCTCGACAATTTCGTCGATGAGAGCGTCCGCGAGGTGTCGGTTGAAACAATGATTCGCCCCCACCAAAATAAAATCTCTGTAGAACTCCTCGTTCTCGGTGAATTTCGGCAAAGAATTGAGTCCCTGGCAGTTGCCCTTCGTCACGCAGCGACTCTTCAACTTGCTCAGTTTCTGCGCGTCGACATCTAGAGATGTGACGAAGTCGTCGCAGTCGCCGTTCTGACACGTGCTCAACAGTTGAGCCTTGAAGAGTCGCGCAAAGTGGATGAAGTTGGTCGGTTCGGTCGACAGACTCAGCAGAGACTTGATTTTGCCGGCGAGACTGACCGAGTAGCTGAAACCCGGCGACATGTGGTGGCGCTCCCACAATCTCAAGATCTCGTAGAACAGGTCGCGTTGCTTGCGGAAGGCGTGGAAGGAGGGGTCGTTGGGGAAGTTTTGTCGATTGTCGGTGTCCGAATTGAAGCAAATGTTGTCTCGGAACGTGTCGACTTCGATGATTCGATCCGGTTTGGATATATTCTGCAGGTTTTCGACCAAAACGGGCGAAAACTGGGCGAGACGTCGGTTTTCGACCAACAAGCGAACGGTGGAGTTGTCGTAATTGCGCAAGATGCGTATCTGGCTTTCGAGCGCCTTGGCCGCGAAATACACCACGTTGTGGATTGAATTGAACAAGATGGACGTCCACTTGTCGTTCAAAATGGCGATGCCCCAATCGAGACTGTAGAATTGTTTCCGCAAAAGCAATGTGATCAAAAAGTACACTTCGCTCGTCAGATTCGAAACAAAATGGTTGTCCAGAAGATGGACGTAAACTCTCACGAGCTTGTCGATTCGTTCCGGGTGATTTACCGCCCCCCGATCCGGACTCACCTCCTCGGGGAACCCCCTGGAAATCTTCTTGGGACTTCCCCCGCTCTGGATACTACTCCTGGACAAAATCTTCAACCGCTCCTCGGCCAGAACGTTGCGCTCGTTGGGCAACTCGTCGGGCTCGCTCCTGTTAAAATTGAAACTGTTCTCGGACTTGTGAAACCCGTTCACTTTTTGTGTCAAATTGGTGGGCTTGATCCTGCGCTTGGTCTCCGAATTCTGCGACTTCTTCTTCGACGAGGCTCGCCTCGTCACTATGAAATCGCCCAAACACAGCGACTTGTGACACTTAGGCGTCGTGAAACTCGCGTGCGTCTTGTAAATGGGCGAAACGGGACTCATGTAGGACTGCACGCTGCTGTCCGAGCTCACCTTGGTCATCTTGGGCGTGCTGCTCTTGATGCTGTCATCGAGCTCCGAGCTCAAATCCAGCGGGAAGCTGTGCGAGCGGTTGATCTCGCTGCTGCTCTTGGAACCGTCGACGTCGCTCTTCTTGTCGCTGGTCAGCCCGCTGAAATGCTTTGGGTCACGTGTACGCACGAGAACGTCGCAACTCACCTTCCGATCTCCTCGTGGACGTAGTTGAGGAAGAACGTGACGAAATCCGCGCGCGAACATTTGTATTCCGCGGAGAGACACGCGAATTTGGGGTCCTGAGTGGTGTGTTTTGACGTTACAAAGTGAGGTTATGTTTTTATTTTTGTTTGGATTACCTGGTAGCTGAGTTTGGTCAACCATTCGAGGAAGGCGTCGAAGGCGGCTTCGTCGTTGAGCACTCGGTTTAATAACGCCTCGGCCATCGCGTCACGAAAGTAAAAGTTTCAATGAGGTCGACAAGGTAAACATAATTTTGGTTATGTTGCGGTGGCGGGATTGGTACGCATGCGCGATTGGCAACTGAGATGGTCAAGGAGATTGATGCAAAGGTGGATTCGTTGCAAAATTGCATTCGACGACCTTCCAGGCTCAAATAAAAACACCTCAAAATTCCTTGATGCAATAATAAAATTATTGAATTATGTAAAATGTAAAATTGATCATTGTTCCCTCTGTTATTAAACATCTACTTTTCAAATGTACTTTTAGCGAAATATTTATTTAAAAAAGTCGCGATTTTTTTCACAAACTAACTTGTATCCAAATTTTTATCGCAAGATTCTTATTGTTGTGATTAAAGTTACGTTGTCATGGCAACTATTTGGGCGCCAAATTCAAATATTTGTTTATATTTACACAATAAACAATAAGAATAGAAACGTACACGGCAATGTAGCTGGTTGCATAACCGAAACTAACAATTAATTATTATTATTTCGTTAAATAATTTTCGTCACGTTCTTTTATTATGATTATTTTGAAGTCATCTCTGATTATTATTAGTATTATTACTGTCACTTCGGTTAATTATGCGGTATGCAAATATGCAAATGCCGGCACGTGTTTTCTGTTTGTCGTCGTAATTTTTCTTTTGCGCAGTTTGCTGACTCCAAGTCGAGGAATTGTTTGATCTAGGGTCATAAATAGCGCTCTCTGAAATGGAAAACCCTGGAATACGTAAAATTTTTGGAATATCGTCGGTTTGTGTAGACTATTTATGCGGGAAATTTTGTTGTTGAAATCTCGGAGGAAACTTTTCCGGTGGGTTTTTGTTCGTTATACAAATTTAGGGTCAATGGGAAGCGACCTCCGCTTGTTTTAATCGATTGTTCTGCAAAATAAGTAAGAATGGTATTCTGAGAAGGGGGAAACACTTCTATGGAGTTCTACGAGGGTAATGAAGAGAAACACCTGCGGGATTTCGAACATTTTTTTAGAAATAAATGAGTACCTAGTTTAATAGGTGAGTGGAGAATAGGAGAATAATGAGCAAAAAGTTTTATACATTAGTTTACAAATACCACTTTGTGTAGTAATTTATCAAAAGTATCACTTCATTTATTTAGGCGCGATACTGCGATTGGTTCATATTGGCTAACTTCATGGAACTTGGTCCTTCGATTCTTTTCTGTTATAACTCACAACACCTACCTTCATATGAGCCATTTAATGAAAAATTAATTCGTTTTCTACCTACAATTTTTTTACTACAGAATTGAACGATTCTGCTATATTATTATCAATATGCAGCAACAGACTTCATGATAAGTTAACAACTTGATAAAGATACTGAGAAAATGGATCGTACATTGGTCCATTATTTACAAACTCGTTATAAGCACTTTCGTTATTTTATTGGTTTTGTTTACAGAAATAACGAACACAATGCAAATGACTTCCAAATATACAGGGTGACTTTGAAAGTTGTGCAGATATTTTGAACAGTCGTAGAACCCCACGAAAGGTAACGATTGAGCCAATAACGCCTTATATAAATGTTGATTTTTCTGGAAAAAGGGGGCTAAAAGTTTACGAAAAACTCAGTAGACTTTTTTGTTGTCATTTATTTCAAAATTAAGTAACTTTGACAAGAACCTCAATATTGACGTCAATTTAAATCACAAATGGCTTGCATCAATCTGGACGAAATCGATATGGTTTTGATCTTGGGAAAAGCCGTGGACATTCAAAGCTAGCACGGCAAATCTACGGTGAAAGGTTTCCTCAAAGGATAATTCCCAATGCACGATTTGTAAACGTTGTGCAGCATCTTCGCGATTTCGGGCTTTGCGAAATAAATAAGCGCGCCAACGAGAAGATCGCATTTTAGTTGCATTCGAACAAATTCTTCACGAAATTGAAAACCAGCCACGAACAAGTATTCTACGTTTTGCAAATCACCCAGTTTGAAGTTTGGCGACTTCAAAACGCCGCTCAGGAAATTCGTCAAAACCGAGGCATTCTGAATCAAGTTCAGCTTTCTGGCAAGCATTTTGAGCAACTTCTTTGATGATGATTTTATGCTTTTACTCACAATTACAATCATTTACTTTGTTATTTAAGTCTTTGTTGTTTTCTGAATAAGTTGCAGGCACTGTTGTATCGTCGCTTTACAAATTTTGTCAAAAATTCATGATGAAACTCAAAAAACTTAAACGATAAAATCAAATATAACCTCGAATGACATAAAAACGTGACTTTTTAGGTTGGTCGCACGTCAAAACTGCCCGCCAAATTTGAAATTTTTCAGCGGTTTCCAAACAAACTGATTCCTTTGATTCGTAAACCATTAATATTTTTATAAGGCAAGTTGGGTTATTTTGCCTTCTTTTAACACGTACCACTTCAGGTTAAAATATCTGTACAACTTTCAAAATCACACTGTATGTTTGGTTCAATAAAATGTCATTTCTGAAGTTCTCTATCGCTTTGGGCATACAACTATCTCAAGGTCTTCAAATTGCTGCTTCCATTGATATGAATAATAATTATGAACAACTGTAGGTATTTGTGTTTCTCCTTGAGTAAACCGTCACAATACGCTACTTTTTTATCGATAATGAACGGTTACGTCGTTCCAATTAAACAACGAAATCGAGTTGTACACTATAAACACCGATCAGGATTTTGTTCAAAAAAAGACGTAAAAAGCATGGATAAAATGTCGCAAGTAAAATTTAATTTGTTGTTTCAGGCGTATGGCGTCACTGATAATTCGTAATTTATGAACATTCTGTGGTAAAAAAGTGGGTTGGCGAAAAAAATTATATTCCGATAGAAATAGAGTCATAAAATAGTGAAAACTTATTTGGTCGTAAAACAGTGAAAAGTTCTTTCTCTTCAAGCTGTTACTTTGTTGTTGCCTTGTAACATAGTAAAGAAATTAAAAAACAACAAAATTCTGTGTTAGATTTTTTTTTCATTACTCTTTTTTAGTACTTTTGACAAGAATTACAAAACCAGCACTCAAATAAAAAAAATTAATAAGGAAAAATATGTAGGGGAGACCCGACTCCAATGCACTTCAGTGTTTTTCAAACTGTCAAAACTAGAATATTTACAAAATCATTCAATTAAATTCATTGATTGCAATACACCGACCACTTTCATCTTTATGTTTTCTTCTTTTCTTAATGTTTACCTTTCTCTTTTACATTTCATAATCGAAATAACGGGCCTTCAAATAAACAATCTATTGAATCAATTGTTTGCAACATTTTTCCAGCGTAGAAAATGACACAAGAAACGTCTGACATTTTAACGAAATAAAATTAGGTTAGAAAATATTTTTAATTTTTGTAGTGTATTCTCCCTATTCCCCTTCCACGGAATATGACAATATGAAATTGGGAAAAAGCTTACTATGTAACCTGTGTAACTCCGGAGAATAATTGGTTACCTACAAAAATTACTTTACATTGTTAACAGAATTAGAATGTCGCCCACGCCTACTCTAAATATATATTTATTTGAAGGCGCGATACATAATCATGTCTGAACAACAATAATTATTTGTATTTGTATCACAAGGCTAGAAAATGTCATTTTGCGAGCACAGTTTGTGGACAGAGGCGTCAGCCGAGGCACCACAAGTGCAAGCACTTGCAAAACATTTTCTAGCCGTGTATTATAATACACAAAACTTTTTCGGCCGACGATTTATTTAAAGCAAAATATAATAATTTTTGTTAAAATATGACCAGATTGGGAATTTATTTTTCTTCCATTGGCAACATACAAG
Organism: Tenebrio molitor; assembly: GCF_963966145.1. Taxonomy (NCBI): domain Eukaryota; kingdom Metazoa; phylum Arthropoda; class Insecta; order Coleoptera; family Tenebrionidae; genus Tenebrio; species Tenebrio molitor. The sequence continues at coordinate 3,834,984 of NC_091049.1, forward strand.
ATCCAAGAAGCGACTGTAACACCACAAAAGTCAATCAATTCCTCAAATATTCAAAACCGTCGTCGTCCTCTAATTATTCCTAATTCGTCGCCAGTTGTCCATGAGGGTTGTCGACCTTGTGGCCGCCCGCCCGTAAGTCTGATAACCCCCTCGGCCTCTACTGATTCGACTTCTGCTATACACAATGTACAGCTTGCAATAAAGGATACACATTTGCCCAACATCAATATTTCACACTTGTACAAAAATTCCACATGACATTGACACTCAGTGCCGCCAACCGTAAATCTTTCATTAAAAATTCCTGTTTCGATTTTCTTGCCAAGGCACGGAAATGCCAGTTTCAAGACGCTTTTTAGACGAATGGAAAATCAGTATTTTCTAGACGGAAGCATTGTTGTAACAAATTGTCCTTGAAGGTTGAAGGGCAGCACCTTTAGATAAACCGTATCAGATTATCTTCTTAAGCCAGAATGAGTCTCACTTCCGGATATTTTTCAGACCTCTGTTCTGCGACTCGTGCTTATTTCCACAACAACAAAAACACAAATGCGGAGCGAGCTAATATTTCCAGAAGTGTTTGTTGTTGCCATGACAACCGTACCAAACACACGCTTTCTATTGGATGCTCAATAAAATTGACGGTAGTACGGCTTCCTGATCAGCAATATTTAGATTGTGAAGTGTCAGTCAATAAAAGTTTCACGTCATCACGTTGTTATCTTTCCAATCATGTATAACAAGTGGAAATGGAGTAACGTATGTCGTGTTGTACAACTACACTCGCCAAGTTCGGCTAGCCGTGTCTGTTGACTAGTTATACCTACTAAAAATGAAAATATAACAATACATAAATGTTTGTGACTTTTTTTTTTTGTTAGATTGGTCACATATTTTAGGTGTTACGTTGGTATACGCGATTTTTAAATTCAAATATGTCATACCAAAAGAGTGAGTAAAACAAAAGTGTCATCATCATCACCCATTATTTTTTTTAAATGATTTTTACTAATGAGCACAACCACAAACAATTTGAAATAACTGCAGTAAACGTGGCACCTGACTGATTGGTTCATATTTTTAATGAGTTATGAAATCTTATTAACAACGTCGATTATTCACATTATACTTTCAAAACCCCAACCTATAAAATGAATGAAGATATGACATGTTCACAATGATGAAGCTTACCAACTGCCCAGGCATGCCAACCCTTCTTTAGTTATTCTTCAGTCATTAATAGTCACTTGGTATTTGTTTCCAGTATAAAAAGCTTCAAACATTTTCGAGTGTAAGGGTTTTGAAATGTTCTTAATTTAATTTAAATTGTCTTGTAAGTACTATTGTGGACATGGAATCTTGGACGATTTGTCAGTCGATTTACATAAAAATGTTAAACTGGCTTTAGGTCCAACTAACCTCACTTTCGATTTTTGCAATTTTTATCTTTTATCATACTGACATGCCAAAAATAAACTTTCAAATGATCAAATGTCAAATAGTTTCAAACGTCAATCATACTGACAATAAAGCGTGGCTTACATTGACATTTTTTTAAATGACATAAATTTGACGTCTAAAATTCCGTGTCCGCAATTGTACATATTTACCAAATTTAATTGATGTTTTGTTATGGAGTCTCTTACAAAGAATAGGTATGTTTGTTTTTCTTGCTTCATTTATTTTATTAACAACATTTATTTAATCGTTTAAAATTGCTCGTTGATCCTTACCGAAAAACTTTCTGTCTTCGGTTTTTATTTCCATCATATGGTAAAGAATCACAAAATTATGACAGAAAATGTAATGATTTTGAGACACTTCTCAGAAATCGAATGAAGTCTATCCATCACAAGCTACCAACAAAATAAATAAAAATCCCCAAAAGATAATCATTTCGATCTCTTTGACTTAAAGAAATAAACGAATAAATTGCCAAGTTTTCAAACATCCGGGAAATACCTCGCAGATGCGATAAAATCTGTATTTTCTGAAATTTAGGTAAAATAAAAGAAAAGTGTAGCAGTTGCTCTGTGATTTTGAAAGTTGTCGTCAGAGGGCGCGGTAATATGTCAAAGAATTCCAAGAACTTCTTGACTTACAGAGTGCTAAAAATATGATCTTGTTTTTAGTTATTCCGAATGTTTATGCCCCATCCTACAAATATCTAAGTGCTTGAAAATAGTATTTTTTATCTGACACATCACAAGGACAGTTGGTATGAGATTTTGAAAACCGCGTTGCACCTCGTGCGCAAATTGCACTTTAGCCCCCTCAGGAAATCGAAAGCGTGTAAGTTCAGTAACACGCGCCGCGTAAAAATATTCACGTCTTTCACGCACTCTCCGCATAAAATACGTGGCGTCAAATTCACGGAAGAGCCGAGATATAAATATGCACTTGGGCTTTACGGTCCTTCCAGTCGGCGGCAAAGTGCACAAAGAGCGCGACTCCCGGCGAAAATGTGAAAAGGTGACGCGCGTACCTCGACGACACCGTTTCCGCCGCCAACACTAATTCATGCGGAGGCTAAAGGGCCAAGACCTCCGCTCCCACAGAACAAACAATCGACGCACTCAGGTCAGTGATTGTCATCTGGGGTGTAAATATGTATGCGCAAAAACCGCCGTTCTTTTACCTGGAGGAGGAATTGCAGAGGCGAGGCCGCGTGGCCTTGGCAGAGAAGGGGCACGTCGTGGTTTGTTCGTCTTGTTTGATTTCTTCGGCCCCGGGGAGGGGGTCGACTAAAAACGTTTCATCAAGAGTCTGTGCGAGCTGTCCAGAGCGGCGTCGAGGCAATTCGGTAATAATAGCACAGTTGTCGGTGATGATTAGTGGAGCGTTCGCTTTTGATGAATTGTGCTCGACAACTGCTACGATTTGTCAATTTTATCGACTCATTAACCTTGTACGAACCATCACCGATGCATTAATGACGGATAATGGCTTGTGCATAAACGTGGGACAATTTAACAAAAGTTTACTGGTGCGGTTAAAAATACAACTCCAGTAGTATGTTCAAAAGCAAGCTCCAAAGCTTGTTTCAATCGACCCGAACGAGATAACGTAAGTTAGATAAAACTGTTTAATGTTTCTCTCAAAACTAGGTCCTGTTTATTTTGCACGATTTTGAACAGATTTCAGTCGAATTTCTTCGTTTCGTGACTAAAGCTTGTTCGTTCTAAAAATGGACATCCTGCAAATCACTTCCATTACACATTATTATTTTTACAAATAATCAAATCGAATCGAACTGCAACCAGTAGAAACGTTTATTCGTCCAGACAACAGTTTTACAACTCTTGTCCACTTTTACAACGACCAAACTATACATCAATTGCAAATTTTGTTTCGCGCGGAAGACACCGATTAACTTCATTATCCTTGAGAAACTGTTCCGACACCGTTTTTATTCCACTATTCCACATGTTACTCTAATAGTATCGCATTACGAGCGCTATATACAAACATATTTAAACAGCTTTGTAGAATTTATTATTGGCTATTACACTGGAAATTAGAACACAACAAAATTAAAATATCTCCAGGAGGGTATTTTAACAAGATAACGCTCGAGCTCGGACAAATTGCAACAGATTGAAGAATCTCGATTGGTTGCCCAGGGCTGTCAGATCGTCGCATTCTTCAGTAATAACACTTTTTGAGTCGAGAAACAAAGACTAAATAAAAACGTAATGAAACATTGAAATGCCATTTGCTGTTTAGATAACATATTTTTTATACAGCGTAGCTACACTATTAAAATGAAAAGAAAAGCTTGTTTGTCTTAATTGAATTACCTACGTATTTTATTTTTATTCAGTTATCAAATAATAGTTTTGTTGAAATAAAAATGTTAGTACAGGTGATGCTATCTTTGTGACCACACTGTACACACAGACACCCAAACACATTTTCGGATAAGAAAACCGTCGTAAACTAGTTTATTAGATTAGCTAATTTGCAACAAATCAAATTCTTATTATTATTGTTGTTAAAATTGTAATAAATATTTACTCATCAATTTTCCTTCTGAATTTAAAAAACCTCCAGTGCGGCTTAATAAATAAACGAAATATTGGAGCACCTAATGTTTATACAACATATTTTGCATCTTTTTGATGGGTCCTGCGTGGTAACAAAAAAAACACCCGCAACAAGATATATAAAAGAAATACCACAAAGATTTTTGTGGGTTTTGTTCAAGTTGCACTCCTTGAGCACCAAAGAAGTGTTAAAAGAAGGAAAAGTTTGCAATTTGTTGGTAAGAACTGCCCCTCTCACCCTCGTCTTAAGTAACAAAGTGATAATCGAGTTCCTGGTTTTGTAATTGTTCGATAATTGTTACCAAGGCTCTTAACTTAACACTTTTACGTGACACTTTCATTTCTCACAGTTGGTGTCTTTTGGTTGTATTTTGAAAAAAGGAACCAAAACGATCGAGTGGAAAAATAGGTTCCAAAGAATTTCGACCGGGCACAGATCTGGTGAACACAGAGGCTCCATCAGTTAAAAATCGTCAAAGACACAAATTCCACGTTCAAAATACAAAAGAAAGAAGTCTAGTTCCAAGTGTTTTCAATTAGATTCAAGTCGGGTGAATAAGCATGTTTTAAAATTACAAAGTGTCAGGTTTGAGTGAAAACTTCCGTTGAGGCACTAAAGTACACAAGGTAATTTGTTTATTTATTTGTTTATATTATTTGAAGGAGGAGTTTTTAATAAATGGCAAAATCAAATAAGATGACAAAATCCTGTCCCAGATATATTGAATTAGGCACAAATCTGGTGAGTAAACAGGTTCTAGAAATTAAGAATCGTCAGATCTCCAATTAATTGTAATAAACCACACAAGCTTCTTTATTTGCTTGAATGGAACAATTCAAATTGTCAATAAAACAAAACTACTTTCTCCGAGATAAATTGATCATTAAAATAATGCAAAACGATAAAATCCAACACCAGATATGTTCAATTAGACGCACATCCGGTGAGTAGAGTTGCAAAACTTGCAGATTTCTCTCACACACTATTTACAAAATTATCTCGTACAAATAATCCCAAATCCCTATTTCAGCCACAATCTCGTCGAACTGTTGATATTTATGAATAATTTGTTTCCTCCTGCACCTGTTGCTCTCATATCTAATCGCAACCGATCTAAATATTCGCCGTGCCACACCAATCGCCTCGCAGATTGTTGTTCCGTGAGTTTTTCTTGAAATTATTTTGTTAGTCATGAATTCCGAAGTGATCGGTTTGAGTAAGATCATGCGAAATCCAGTGAAACCTAGTTGCGCCGGTCCCCACGAGAAGGCGCCAGCGATTTCGCCTCACGCCACTCGACTCACCGCTCACCTTTATCAAAGGAAAAACGCAAAAGGAGAGTTTCGCCGATTGCGACAGGTCTGAGTGATGCAACAACGAAGCCGGTTTCGTGGCGAGATTTTTGGATTATCTGAGCAAGTAAAGGTCGTTGCCGGTGTCGTTTTAAATAGCCCAATCAAACTGTTAAGGACAATTGTATTATCTAATTTATTCGTAATGGGCGAGTTTTTCAAACTCGTCGCTTGGCTTTATCGAAACGGACAGTAATTTTCTAGAAAACAGATTAAAACAGTCATTTCTCAATTATTCTTAATACCTATTATCGTACAAATTAGATGATAAATAAATTGACCGGAAATTATCGTTTGCACGGTCACGTGATCCACTGAATGCCACTGTTACTTCTGAGAAGCCCAAGAAGTCCAAAAAACCGGTTTTGCCATTGCGATACTGTCACAATCAATTAATTAGATTGATTAATGTCAATCAGTGTTTATTATTATCCGTAATAAAAGTAATACTTTCGATAGACTAAAATAAACAAATGAGCGCTGGGAAATTGTACGCAGGAAATGTGCCATCAGGAGTGACGTCGTAATCCTCTAGAACTCAAAAATCCAAATTGCAAAATTGAAATCCACTCGTTAGAGCCGTCGCAGATTTTGGAAAATTTTGGAGGTCACATTTTTTTTTTTTTTTTTTAAGTGCTTGATAACTCCTTTTTGCTCCATTTAACACGATAGCGGCATCTCTTTCAGCTGCACATTTCCATTCTATTTATACTTTGCTTCATTGCAACAAATTTTGCTGTTTACTCACTCAATGTTTACCAACATGGAAATGCGAAAAACTCTGTCTGTTTTGACACTCGTGAGACCGCAATAGATAAAGATAATTTACGAGTGTCAACAACTCTTTTGTGCAATTTTCGCTCAACGTGAACCAGAAAAGCTGGGATGTGCAAAAAATATCAAAATAAATTTTTTGGGCTTCCAAAAATACTCGCAGGCACTGGTCGTGTCAACTTAACAAATCAAAAATCCCCGTGGCTTCTCGCCAGGTTATAAAACGACTTTATTATCTTGTTATTCTTAACTTGTCCTTGATCGCACCTCTTGAATGGTACCTTTTAAGGCTTTTGGGAGATAATCTCGGTCCCGATGTGCGAGTTTATTACCCTTCAGTCTCGTTATAACCAGATCGCGAGGTCGCCTCCAAAAATAATTTTTCATGTCGTTATCGCATGGTTTAACCTGGGTTGGCGATTTAACTGCGATTCAAACGGAAATTAATTGAACCGTTGTATCCTTTCGGGGTTAGAGTCTAAGAGCTGTACTCTGACTTGATCTGATTTTTTCCACAAGTAAAAGTCGGAAAGTTTGAGAGGAAGGACACGAAGGGGTCACGATTTACAAAGAAAACGTCAGGAATGGGTCAGTGGTGGGTACCACCAAACGCAGATACCCAAAGTGACGTTGTTTAGGAGAAGGGGACGTCACGTGACGCGCTATCTATGCAATCTCCGTGTAAACTTGGCCCCGCCCATGCCCTTCTGGTGCAATTGTGTGGGTCAAGGCCTGCCACGTGCGAAATCATAAACAATTGAATCGGCGTCATCGCTGATCTTTGCGTCAATCACCGAAGATGACGCCGATCTTCCATCTGGAGCAACCCGATCGTGTCGACAAAGATTACACGAGTCGGGGTGACCCCACAATCGCTCTCGATCGCCACCAGACAAAGTCGAATCGCGTCGTCGATAATGCGATCGCTTATAAGTCGCTCTTGACGCCGAATCTGACCCAGTCTGTCACCAACATGCGCACGGACAACGACCAACAAGAAACAAACCACGATCGAGTTGTTGCGTGAGACAATCCACCCTTGGTAAAAAGTACGTGGCGGCGGTCCCGGTGCGGACCCTTGCGGCGCACCGTCAACACCAACTAATGTCGTGGTTTGCAGTGAGGACCGTCGACAGCATGGCCGCCACCGCCAAGCTGATCCTGAAAGCGCTGAGGCTCTACTGGAGGTCCATCTTCGTCGTGGTCTACCCCTTGGTGCTGCTCCCGGTCTTCCTCCACAACAACGTGGCGGCTCTGAGATGCCTCTACGTGGTGCTGCTCATGGCGGGGTACTGGGTGTTCGAAGCGCTGCCCCTCCCGGTCACCTCCCTCATCCCCATGGTGTTGTTCCCCCTGATGGGGATCCTGGACTCGGACAAAACTTCACTCTGCTATCTCAAAGAGACCAATATGATGTTCGTCGGCGGATTGGTCATCGCCATAGCGGTCGAGTACTGCAATCTGCACACAAGGGTGGCCCTCTATGTCATACAGATGGTAAGTCAAGGACGCAGGATCACCACACTTACTTAAGTACAATTGTGATTTATGGCTTTTCGTGACTCAACTGATATTTATTACCGATAATAGCGATCGTTAAAGAACTTGTTTCACATTGTACCAAATTAATTTTCTTATCAGTTCTGGACAATTGGTTGCTGCAAATTGCGCTCGTGGGAACAAGAATGTAGTTTAGAGGTTATCGTTACGCTTAATTGACCACACTAATAACCGTCACACTTTGTGATAAGAACCGTACAAAAAATAAAGACGTTTTTGGACTTGAACTGTCAAATCTCAACCAGTGACAGTTATTTCCAGCGCTTACTAGATCGTCACGCGGATGTCTTTCATTTTGGACTTGAACTGTCAAATGTCAAGCAGTGACAGTTAGGTACTAGATCTTCACGGGGATGTTTTTTAGGTGGGATGCAGCCCCCGCAAGCTCAACTTCGGCCTGATCACCGTCACCATGTTCGTCTCTATGTGGATATCGAACACCGCCGCCACCGCCATGATGATCCCCATCATAGAAGCCACCCTGAAAGAGCTGGAGACTCAGGGGATTGGCGAGATGTACGAGTCCAACTCTTTGGACAACAACGACAAGATCGAGACCCACCCAGACTCGGACCAGAAGAGACCCACCAAGACCACCATGTGCTACTTCATTAGTACCGCCTACGCCGCCAGCATCGGCGGGATGGGGTGCATCGTGGGCAGCGGTACCAACCTCACCTTCAAGGGGATCTACGAGACGCGCTTCCCCGACAGCCCCGGAATCGAGTTCGCCAAGTGGATGATGCTGAACGTGCCCATGATGGTACTGATGATGTACCTGTCGCTCGTGTGGCTCCAGGTCATCTTCATGGGTCTCTTCAGGCCGAACTCGCAGGACGCCAAGAGGATTAGGGTTGGGACGCAGGGCGAAGCCGCCGCTCGGAAGCTGATCCGGCAGAAGATCGACGAGATGGGGCCGATGTCGTTCCACGAAGGGGCCGTCGCCGCGCTCTTCGTGCTCTCGGTGCTGCTGTGGTTCTTCAGGAAGCCGCAGTTCATAGTGGGCTGGGCCGAGTTGATCACCGAGCACAAAGTCAAAGACGCCACGGCGGCCCTCATCGTCGTCTTGCTCCTCTTCATGATCCCGGCGAGACCCGACTTCCTCTACATCTTGAGCAAGGACGAGACCAAACGACCCAAGACGCCATCCCCTGCGCTCATCACCTGGAAAGTGATCCAGCACAAGCTTCCCTGGGGCTTGATCTTCCTCCTGGGAGGCGGCTTCGCGCTCGCGGAAGCCTCAAAGGAGAGCAAAATGAGCGAGCTGATCGCCGACCATCTCCACGGAATGGCGACGTTGCCGAAGTTCGCCGTGATGGTCATCTCCTGCGTCTTCGCGACCGTGTTGACTCAATTCTCGAGCAACGTCGCCGTGGCCAACGTCTTACTTCCAGTTCTAGCCGAAATGTCAAAAGTGAGTTTGACCGCTTTCACGTTTTCACACTAATCAAACCCTTCCAGGTGGCCAAACTGCACCCTCTCTATCTGATGCTTCCGACGTCGCTCTGTTGCTCCTTCGCCTATTGTCTTCCAGTATCGACGCCCCCCAACGCCATCGCCGCCGCCCCTTGCAACATGGCGTCCACCGATATGGTCAAGGCCGGCCTAGGCGTCGCCGTAATCTCGCTCCTGGTGCTCTTCGCCGTGTTCCCCTTCCTCGCGGGCGCGATTTGGGACCTCGAGACGTACCCCAGTTGGGTTGACTGACCCACCACAACAAAACAAGACTGCTTCACTCGAATTCGATTGGTTAGGGAATCAGATCACGTGGTATTATTTAAGAGTGTTGACGTCAAGGGTAATTAACCCGGACCCAACATGTAATTATTTTTAATTTGTTCAATGACGCTGTATTATATTTATGATAACGACTTATTTAATAAAGTGTAAATATTTTACGACCGTTCTATGGGACACCTGTACGTGTTTACCAGCACCAGGATTTTTGACAGTTGTCAAACATGTGTCAAATTTCCGTGTCGTAAATATGCCAAAATCGGCAAAACAATCATTTCATTACGTAGATCCTGTTTTGCAACAAAAGAAAAATAACAAAAAATGTAAAAAAGCGAAACCGAAGAAAAAGAAGCGAAATTCAGACGTAAAAATACAACCCTCGTTGGAGACCAGGATCATGTACAAGATGGCCGACTCCGCTCCTACTAGCACGAAATATCTGCAATCTGCTTCTAGAAATCTTGATAAATTAGAAGAAAGGAGAAAGATGAGAGCTGCAGGTCCACCAATCTACAGAACGTTTAATCTTGTCAAATATACTTGAACGAAAACTTTGTGTTTTTCTCTTTCTTCCTGTTGAGTGTGACAGTTGTGACAGTTCTCACATCTGTCAAAAAGATGGTAACATGTATCGATATCCTCAAGGCATTGGCCATTTATTGGAAAACCATTTTCATAATAGTATACCCCCTCGCGCTTTTACCGATTTTTCTCATGAACAACACTCCTGCGATGAGGTGTCTTTACGTCGTTGTCTTGATGGCAGGATTTTGGGTCCTTGAAGTACTACCTTTGGCTGTGACCGCCATGATCCCATTGGCACTATTCCCCACGATGGGTATCCTCGACACGAAGAAAACATCAATGGCTTACTTCAAAGACTCAAATATGATGTTTGTTGGTGGATTGATTATAGCACTGGCGATAGAATTCTGCAATCTGCACACCAGAATCTCCCTGCACGCCATCAAACTGGTAAACAATTGAAATCTACGCAAAATGGGTACTGATGGTACTTTTAGATCGGATGCAGCTACCGCCGCCTGAACTTCGGTCTAGTCACCTTGACCATGTTGGTCTCGATGTGGATATCCAACACCGCAGCCACCGCCATGATGATCCCCATCATCGAAGCAGTCCTGGCAGAGCTCGAGGGTCAAGGTCTCGGCCGAGTTTTCGAAAAGGAAGAAAACGAAGACCCCGAGGCTGAAATCGACCCGCAAATGCAACGGCCCACGCGAGTCACCATGTGCTTCTACATCGGCACAGCCTACGCCGCCTCCATCGGCGGCTTGGGCTGCATCGTCGGCAGCGGCACCAATCTCGCCCTGAAAGGCATCTACGAGACCGAGTTCAAAGACAGCCCCGGGGTGGACTTCAACAAGTGGTTGGCGGCGAATGTGCCGCTCATGGTCGCGATCATGTACCCCACCTGGGTGTGGATGCAGTTCTGGTTCATGGGCCTGGGCAGGCCCAACTCCGCCGACGCCAAGGCGATCAACGTGGGGAAAGAAGGCGAAGAAGTGACTCGACGGGTCTTGTCGGAAAAATTGCACGAAATGGGGAGACTGTCGAATCACGAGGTTATGGTAGGAATCATGTTTGTGTTCGCCGTGATGTTGTGGTTCCTTCGGCGGCCGGGGTTCATGAAGGGATGGCCTGAGTACATCACAGATACGACAGTAAGACCGGATTAAATCTTGTTTTATCAAATACAATGACTTGACAGGTCGGCGACGCTTGCGCCGCCATGATCGTGGTGGTGCTCCTGTTCATCTTCCCCGCTCGTCTCGATTTTCTTCACGTTTTCGACAAAGACGAGTCCAAGAGACCCACAGCGCCTTCTACTGGCCTGATCACGTGGCGCTACATCCACCAGAAGATGCACTGGAGTCTCATCTTCCTCATGGGCGGGGGATTCGCCCTAGCCGACGGGATAAAAAACAGCGGAATGGGGGAATTGGTAGCCGACCAATTGGCAGCAATTGCTGGTTTGCCGAGGCTTTCTGTTCTGGTGCTCTCGTCTCTGATGGCAATGGTGGTTACTCAGTTCACAAGTAATGCAGCTGTGGCAAACATTCTGCTACCCATTGTAGCGAGTGTTGCAAAGGTACTGATTTCAATCAACTCCAGAAAGATTCTAACTTTTTTACAGAAAGCTGAAGTTCACCCCATGTATCTGATGATGCCAGTGTGTCTCGCCTGTTCTTTTGCTTTCTGCCTTCCAGTGTCCACTCCTCCAAACGCGATTGCGGCGGCTCCGTGCAACATGCGCACGTTCGAAATGATCAAAGTCGCATCCGTGATCGAAGTGATTGCTATGGTGATGCTTATAGCAATTTTTCCATTCCTAGGATCCCTAATTTGGGACTTTGAAACGTTCCCAGAGTGGGCGCGTAATACAACAGAAACAGAGTAATCCCAGCTTTTCCGATTTTGTTGAGTTCCTATCTAAATGACAATTTAAGTATGGTCCTTACACACCCGAGTTTGTGTACTAGTCTTTGTATTAATATTAATTTATTTTGAAATAAAATTATCTCACTTAACCTCAAAATTTTTATATTAAAGTCAGCTGACAGATAACCCAACAACAACAAAAATATAACCTCAAAATCTGAACTTTAAAGCGTGTTAAATTGGAATATGGGGCCTTCGATTTGTCGCACGTGCATGAAACAAGGAGCTCTCAAGTCAATTTTCACAGAACACAAACAAATATCGGTGCGCTTCTCGAAAATGTTGGATTATTGTGCTTCCATACAGGTTAGCTCAGACGATGTTTTTGTTGACAAATTACAAAAATTGTTGCCTCTAGGCCGAAAAAGATGACGGTTTGCCGTCGGAAATATGCAAGAAGTGTGCCAACGCTTTGGTCGCTTTTTACAAATTCAAAAAAGAAATCACCGAGAACGACTACAAGTTGCGACAGAAACTCCTAACCTCAAAAATAGAAATCGACAACGAATTTATTGATAGTAAAGCGACTGAAAGTAGCCTGCTAGAGCCGGAAGTTGTTGTGAAATGTGACGAGACGAAGGAGAATGACCCCAAACCGGCGACGAGTTTTAAAGCGAAAAAAACGCATCAGTGTGACGTCTGCGGCCAGTTTTTGAGCTGTCGCAGTAACTTGAATCAGCACATGAAGGGGCACACCGGTGAAAAGCCTTTCGAATGTGACAGTTGCGCAAAGAAATTTGCGCGAGTCGAGCATCTCAAGATACATAAACGAATCCACACAGGGGAGAGGCCCCACCAGTGCACCGTTTGTTCCAAGCGCTTCATCCAGTATGCGTCTCTCAACGCACACATGCGGACACATAGTGGGGAGAGGCCCTACATGTGTTCTGTTTGTGGCAAGTCCTTCAGTCAATCTAACAGTCTGACGTATCACATGAGGACCCACACAGGCGAGACACCTTTCAAGTGTAAATTGTGCAATAAAGGGTTCGCCCATTCGGGCAATCTCAACATCCACATGAGATTCCATAAAAACGAGAGACCGTTCAGTTGTGACATGTGCGGCATGAAATTCGTCACTAGTTCGCATCTGTCGGTGCACATTAAGCGCCACATGGGGGAGAAGCCCCACAAGTGTAAAGTGTGCGGGAAGGGGTTTGTCAGGAGCGAACATTTGAAAGACCACTTGGTCATACATTCAGGAGAGAGGCCCCACGTCTGTACCGTCTGTCTCAAAAGGTACACGCAAAGTAGTCACCTGACGAGACACATGAAGACGCATAAACCCACTTAAACTGATTTATTATAGACTTATTTGCTATTTTTTTAAGATTCATTTAAGCCTACTTAAATTAAGAGCCTAGTGACTTGAATAAAAAGGCAAGATCTGATTGGTTAATTCATATTCTGCACATGTCTTTGTTTAAAATAAGCGAGGAAACTCGATTGTGATTGGTGGGATTGCACGCGTCCGCCTCTCTTAGTCTGACCTTGGGCGGTGACGTCAGCCTACGTGTACCAATCACGCTTCGCCAACAAAATATCCACAAAATCACTGATTTGTCAGAAATTTTTAATTTGTTGTCAACGTGTAAAGAAGAAATAAAATTATTTTTGATAGAACGCTGTAGTGAATTGTGATTTTACATTGAATAAACGCTCAGGTAAATGTCTCGAGTGGTGTTTTTGTCGTGTGAGACAAACTAACATTGTCACACACCGAACCGGTCAATTTCCCCACATAACCTCACTTTTTCGCTCAACTTATTTTTAATTTGCAGCCGAAAACATGGAATTCCAAGTGATTCTTACCGTACTGTGTGCTCTAATAGTCAGCGCCAACAGTTTAAAACAAGGCGAGTGCGAAGTCTGCATAAAAGTCTTGGACAAATTCGCGGGGGCACTCTCAGACTCCGTGAAAAAAGACCACAAACTGATCGAATCCGAATTTAAAGATTTCTGCAAGTCCACGAAAAACAAAGAGAATCGATTTGTGAGTATTTGTGTGGGTTTAAAACACTAGGTTATTCATGTTTTTCCAGTGTTACTATCTCGGGGGGCTGGAAGAGAGCGCGACCGGCATCCTAGGCGAGATGTCGAAACCGATATCCTGGTCGATGCCCTCGGACAAAATCTGCGAAAAACTCAAAAAGAAGGACGCTCAAATTTGCGAGTTGAGGTACGACGTCGAGATCGACCTCAAGACGGTCGATTTGAAGAAGCTCAAAGTCAGGGATTTGAAGAAAATTATCAATGATTGGGGGGAGGACTGTCAGGGGTGCATCGAGAAGAGCGAGTTCATACAAAGAATAGAAGAATTGAAACCGAGGCACACCGAGCTATAAGCGTGCTCGATCTAGACGAATTGTGTGGACTGATAATTTATTATGTAATTTTCCGAAGCTGTAACGCACGCGTTTTGTTCACGTCGGTCGAAACTTATGATTTTTGCATGGAATTGGAACAGTTCTGTTCTTTATAGTTTCATATGTTTTATGTTAGGAATGTATTTATATTTGTAATAAATAACTACATCTAATAAAAAAAAATATTGTCGTTGGTAAAGGGTGGAACATGGCCAAATACCCACAAGCGCATATTTAGATGTTTTTTTAACGATTTTCCAAAATGTTTCATGCTTTCGTAAGCAGCAAAGAAACAGCTTTCAAACTTGCTCACTCTATTCACCTTGGCAGGTTTGGAAAACTTCTTGACCACGATTAATATGGATCTGATTATGTAGGTACTTTTATCTAGACAAAGTTATGCAAACAATTTTTCTTTACTTTTTGTTAAATAACACCCAGATATGAATAGGTGGATGAAAAAAAATGGAGAAAATAAACAAAGGAAGAAATTCTTTTAACAAAAACGATTGAGAATTCTCTTTTTTGATGTTATAGCGCCAGCCTATAAAAAAAGTCATCTAAGGAAAAAATTATTCAAATATAAAAACGCCTTCGAAAAGAATTAAAGAAATATCAAACAAATTCAACTTCAAAGTGTTCCAATTTCTTATTTTCTTTTGCAAAAAGTGTCATCTAATTGACTACTTTCGTGTTTAATTTCTTATTTGGCCGATTTATTCGGAAAAATGAATGAATATTTCATTACTAACTGATTCGATATGTTCACTTCTCATCAATTCGTCGCTGCCAACAACAAAGAATTACACAACTCATAATAATCTTACGGAAATAAAATGTTAAAAGGATTCTTGGATAATTAAATAGTTTTAAAATTTAAATTAAGATAAAGAGGGCTCTAATTGCACCTTCCTTACCTTTCATGAGCAATTAAAGAGGAACTGGTTTAGCTGAGATCAGACTCATCTCCAGAGACGATGACAAAACTATAAAAAATAAATATTGAACATGTTTATTAACAAGTCTGCAGAAGTCAATTCAACAATCACAATTTTAAATATTGATTCCAACATTGGGCCTCATAAACATACAGCGTGTTATTGAAATGCATTCAGAAAATTTTAACGGTGATAAAACTCGTCAAAACAAATTACTGTTCTATTTACCATTTTTTCGAAAAATCTTTCTAAACCCAGATAAAATTTTAATTAATTTGATTGTAAATTCTGGTCCGCGCGTAGGTAAACTCCGTACGGTGATAGATTGTACGTTTTTAAATTCTAGTTCCAAAACATAAAATAGTGAAAAATACTAAACTTTCCATCTCAATTGTTTCACGTTATTTAGAAAACCGTTGTACCCCTGCAGATTAATTCCCGCCACACTACTCTCTGGGTCTGTCTTCTGTCAAAAAACGTACATTCTATCACAGTACGGAGTATACATTAAAACCGAAAGGAGATAAACATTTAGATAATCAAGCGAAAACCAATTCTTTATTCGTAGTGAGAGTGACATTGAAGTTACGCACCACACTTGATCAAGGGCACTAACCTTTAAATTAAATGCTTGAAATGACAGAGGTATCGATGCACGCTCTTGTGTCTTTCGAGCCATACGGCGTGATCAACAATGACTGAGTTGGACTGAGTACTGAGTCTGTTGGCAATGAAACAATTGAAAAGTACTGGTATTTTTTGTCTCCTAATTAGCACTGTCAGGATTTTTTAACTTGAAACGACATTGAAAACATTTTTGGTTATGTCAGTTACGTTTATTATTATTACAAAAATGAACCTTTCATGGTAAATTTCAAATTTGGCAAATTTCATTGTTACCAACAGATTCGGTCATTCTTGATCACACTATAGAAGCTTGAGTTGTCACCAACATGAAGATTTTTTATTTTAAAAAACGTGCATAAAGGTTTTTTTCTTCAAACGTCCGTAAATTATGACATTATCTTGCTGCATTGATAATGCTAAAGTGTCACTTCATTGTCATGGCATCTAACGAGCTGACGAGCGGCAGATAAAGTTATTATCTCCGCTGAGAGCGTCAGTGAAGTTATTATCTCCGCTGATGAGCGGCAGTAAAGTAAACTAGCTAAATCATTTGAAATTCCTACCTGGTTTCTTAACATGTTTTAAATAATTTGTTATGAAGGTTTGAAGAAAAAATAGTATATGTTATTCGGAGCAAAAATGGTTTTATGTGCTTTGGCTGGTTTGTCTTCCTCACTGCGTTCGGCAGCCAATCTGCCAGCCGCAGCACATAAAACTTCATTTTTGCTCCTCATAGTACAGTGGCGAGCACGGAATTTCGCACACATTGGACATTTCACTGACTTAATTTTATTAAAATGAGATACTGGCGACAGTTGCGTGACAGTTTAGGTGAAACATCAGTTATGATCACATATATATCATGCGTATCCCACCTCATTATTGATTATAATGACAATAAAGCTTAGACTAGATAGTTTTTTTTTAATGACGTACAAATTGGCGTGCGAAATTCCGTGCTCCCCACTGTACATAATATACTATTTTATTTGTTATTTTAGTTTGTTGATATGAACGTTACCTAGTTGATATAAAAATATCTAAATTCAGTCATGTCAGTTCTTATTGCAAAGGTTTTTATGGTAATTTCGAAAATCAATATCTCAGAAAAAAAAAACGATATCTCAGGAACGACATGGACAGGAAGGTACATGGGTATAAATCAGAATTTGATAATCTGTCCAAATTGGCAAAGAATGGGTGTTGCCATTTAAAGAAATGGAGATAAGAACATAAGAACAATATACAGGATTATTCTAAATGATTGTAATCGAAGTAGGTCATGCCCATGTTATTACATTTTTGCCGCTTTCATGTGAACTGTCAGTTTTGTCGCTGTCACTGTCATTTTTTAGGTAAAAAGTGCGGTGATGAGATTTTTATTTATTTTTGTTAAATTAACGATTGAATCCAGAAATATTGAGTTGTTTTGCAATCAATTTTAAAAATATTGAGTTGTTTTGTACTCACTTATTCACATCATTTTGATGTTTTTTTTTTATGTGGAGCGGCAACCATAAATTTTACATTCAGTTCTCACGCCTACTTCGACTACAATCATTTAGATTTTAGGATAACCTGTACTAAAACTGACTAAATCTCGTAATAGTTTCATTATTATTAACGTGTGTAGATTTCTTTAATGTAGGTAGGTACTATGGCGGACAATAAATTTAGGCCGGCCTGTCATTGAGTTGACATCAAAATGTGAAGCTGGCATTATGTTCAACTAACCCCATTTTCGATTTTTGTCATTCTTGTCATCGTGACAGCGATAATCAAAATTAAAATTGGGAAAAGAAGCGTGCACCAGAGAGAAGTGCTACTACAAATCAGTTATGCTAGTGCGTCATGATCTGTAAGTTACGAAAAAGGCGAAGGAAACAGCTTGAAAACCTTCAGTTTGACAAACTGACACATCAGTCATAATGACAATAAATGGTCGCTTGCATTGACTTTTCTGAAATGTCAGAAATTTGCCGGCCTAAATTTATTGTCCGCCATAGTACTACTTGCAAAACTACGAAGCCT
The DNA here is from genome assembly GCF_963966145.1 of Tenebrio molitor. Lineage (NCBI taxonomy): Eukaryota > Metazoa > Arthropoda > Insecta > Coleoptera > Tenebrionidae > Tenebrio > Tenebrio molitor. The sequence goes on from NC_091049.1 coordinate 3,852,876, forward strand.
TCTTACAAAATCTTGTTTAAATAAAATCAATGAGTGTTTACTAAAAATTGAAAATTAAAAAATTATTTGGACTCATGTATAATTTTTTAATACAAAAATACATCAAACTATCTACAGGGTCATTATAAATGTTTCCAACACCTAGTTGGCGTAGCGGCGCCCCTAGCGCATAGCGCACAGCCAGCTACGATGTTAGAAACATTTATAATGACCTGTATCTATAATCTATTCCATCTTTAAAAAAACGATAGGTTGCCATGCTTTAATTTTGTTAAATTGGCAGTATTGAGGAAAGTAGTAGTTATATTTTATTTCATTTTGGTTGTAAATCTTTTGTAACTAAATTTGAAGTGCTATGTTGCAAGATGATTCTAAAACAAAAAGTAAATAGTTATCAATAAATGTCATTTTGACGTTTTTCCAATTAATTTTAAATTAGACAACACAAAGTAATAATTTAAAGGGTTTATTACAAGTGCATAATGCCAAAAGTTGTGTTTGTCGAGACAAAACGTGGTGTGTTGAAGGGCTAGAACAGATTGATGGATATCTTCAATGTGAGAACAATGAATTTGTATTCGATGAAATCCTGAACTGTATAATGAATTTATAGGGGGAAGAACTGTTATATATTGCATAATTACAAAAAAGGGTCTGGAGGATACTAGAACTACAAAAAGAGGAAAATCAGAAAAGTGGAACCATTTTTTAAAATAGATCTGAACGAAATTATTCGTGGACTAAACATTAGAAGATGATTCGGAATCTAATGATGAAGATAATTGTGAAGATGAAATAATGGAGGAGATAAAGTGTAGATGTCTTTTAAAAAAAGTGATTCCATTTTGGAGAACTTATCCGTTTTCTGCTTGTTAAACTAAAGCAAGCGTTCTTGAAACTCTTTCAACGACTAAAGCCTCCACCAGATGTTTACATTTTGATTTGGATTTTTTTTCAATTGCTATTTTTAATAAAAAATGCTGGGTTCTCTATTAATCTCTTGTAATACAGTTTCAATCGATTCGCAAAAAAGCGGAACATAAGTATGGTAACACTGTACCTTCAAAATTTTCAAAATTCCTAACCAAACTTTTATTCAGATATACAGGATGAAATCTGTCAGATTGTCATGGCCAAGCATCGTTTTTTTAAAGTTGGAATACATTATATATTCTCTTTTAATTTTTGCTTCCCACCTTTACCGCCTACGTTCTCTCTTTTATGTCTTCTTTCCTTATTACTTGCTTTTCTTTTATCTAAACTACTACCTTTTTTTCTTACTTCTATATCTTCTTTAAATCTATCTCTATGATCATGCAAAAAAATAAAAACAACATTGCGCGGAAACAGAGAGACGGAAAAATTAAAATTTTTATAAAGCGTTTTTTTTAAGTAAAATTAATCTGTCCGACTTGTTTTCGAAAAGCTCAATTGGAAAGAAAATACTCCATTATTCCAAACTTTGGCGAACACTGTATTTTATGATGTCCCAATAATAAACTAAATAGTTTCATAATAAACACCTTACTCAAACCATTTTATTTGAGTTATAAGTTATCGGGCTTAAAATAATTTCAACGCGTCCCTTTCTTCAAAAAATCTCGTTTTCGATTCTTTTTGAAAGGCAACAGCGTAGGGCTACAAAATTAATTGGTGCACAAGGAAACTCTTGGTCGGATCCTGGAAGGGTATCAGGCTTATTCCTAGTGCTAATTGTCGTGTAGAGTGTCTTAAAAAACTCTTACAATTTTAATAGTCCATGTAAGTATTTATACATAATAATTATGCAATTGATACCGTTATTTAATAATTGCTTGCGCAATTTTTGCAAACTAATATATAGTAAGAGTTGAAAGAAAATCTACTTAAAGAAAATCTTCCTCTATATTTATTGTTTTATAGTAGTTACAGTCTCTGTATGTGTAAATCGTAATAAACACTAATAAACTGTATGCCATTGTTATTTTCCCTGAAGTGAAAGGGTGGACTTTCCGTTTATCAGCACAGTTTATGAATAATAAATAATAAATCTGTTGTGCGTTGCCAAAATTCCCAGAAGGTAAAATAATTCTGTCGTTGTTTGATCTGCAATTGTAGGGAATTTTTAGTTTTGCCTAATAACAATGCAAGAATTGTACTGGATATGGTTTCTTTAAGTCAATACTGGGTTCATCAACCGCTCCGTCACATATTTTTTCTCTTTTGCAAACATTTTATTGACAAATCTGGAGTTACCTCTAATTCATTCGCTTTTATGCGTCCGGATGTCCAGAATTATCCCACCACTTGTCCCGTATTATCCTCCGTGTAGGGGATTTGCATCATAATCTGTATTAACAACTTCTTACTTTGTCTTGTATCATTTTGTAGTTACACACTTTATAATAAATTAGATCCGTGCAGGAAACTAACAAAGACTTTTTGCTTCACAACAAAGAACCGTTAGTACGTGCCAAAGAAAAAAAGATCTTCTTTCAATAGAGATTATCACACGATCATAAACGTTCAACACGTCTGGCTGTAAAATGTTATGGCAAATTATCGCCGTGTACATAAGATTTCAAAATATCTGTATTTGATCAAACAATCAAAGAAATGTTAATCAGAAAAAGTGATTGCACTTTTGATGAGTTTCAGACGAACGTACAAGTTGAGTCATAAATTGTATTTTTTCCTTTGCGTTCTTGTTAATATCTTGTGTTATTTTATTTTTGATCTTTCGATAAGTCCAAGTATTTTGCGGGTTTACCCGGATGAATAAATTTATCATAATTAAATGGCATTAAAAACATGTTTATTTCTTGAGTGGGTAGGCAACCCAAAATACACGCCACACTCCAAATATTTGTTTGAAGCTTTCTTTATGATAATTTGCAATTTGGTTTTAGTGATTTGCATTTTCTGTCGCTCGAGTGTATTTAGAGACGATGGTCAGGCTTGTGTGTTGCATTTTTCCCATAAACGTGGGCGAAATATGTTTATTTTTTAAATTTGGCGGTCGCGTGCGCAGCGCCCCCAGTGTGCGTTCCCGTCAGCTCAGTGGCTTGAGGAGGGGAGACAGTCAATGAAAACCCAGCCGTCCATGACGACATAATTTAGTGAGTCGCTATGAAAATCGAGTGTTTATTATAAAAAAAAGGACTCGTGTGGTGTGTTCCGTGCGCGTTGAACTCCCCTTTCGCCAAAGACAACAGCGGACATGTTGCAGTTAATAATCGGTGCCCTCCTGCTGGGGTCCATCGGTTCGTCGGAGACATTCGAGTACACAGGTGAGAGTAACCGCCGCCCGTAAACAGACGCCCACGTCGCCGTCGCCGGGTCTAGGCCGCCGCCCCCGGCCGCTAGTGCAGGTGCGAGGCGACAAAATGGCGAGAGGAAGCAGCGGAACGGGTTTCACCTGTCGCGACCGTCGCCGCCTTGACACGGGCGAGGTTGGCGTCTTAACCCTTCGGCGGTGGCGGTCGATTTGGGGATATCGATCGCGCGGGGGGTGGCGGTTTCGATCGCCGCCACGTCGGGGCTTCGACGGGGGGCGATCGGCATACTAGATCTGACGTCGAATCGAAAACAAACGAAATGACATTTCGTCTGCTACTTGATTTTACCCTTCGTCGGGGGGGTGGCGCGTTTTACGCACAAATCGACACCGCCGGTCAATCGGGGGGTCGAGTGGCGGCGATCGATGCCCCCGATCGAATTCCAGACGGTGGGGGCGGGCACGTGGTCGGGGGTGGCGGACTAGTTTTTCTATTTTCGCCCGCAAGTGTAACAATTTCGTGAAAATTGGGACGGATTTTTACGATTTGCTATTTTTAGGCACTCTGCATCCGCTGTTGGAATCGCACACATAGATACAACCCCCCTAGAGTGGAGTCCAAGGCGATAAAAAATAATTGTCCGTCGTAAATCGAAGCTTGTAATTATTTTATAACGAAGTGACCACCTATTTGTGTGGAGAAACCGGTTTTTACGTCTCCGCTTTCAGAAAATATTACCACTATACAGTATGACCTAAATAGGATTAAAGCTTAGAGATTAAAACGGTGACAATAAACAACGGATATTACGTGTTTCGTGTTTTGGTCGAGTGTTTTTCTGAATTTCCTCGCCCGGGGAGTCGTCCGATGAATTTTTAAAACGGAAAATGCTCGCAAAAAGGGACAAATTAAAAATGTTCTCCAAAGAGAATTGAATTATGTAAAAAATGTTAAGCAAATGTGTGTGTTTTGTGCAGGAAATACGCGACCACCTCCTCGTGTGATCAATGACCCATTCGTCAAATCGGTGTAATTTAAGTGGCAATTATAATGTGATGCATTAGCCGACACCAACTGATCACTTATCACATTATAATTTGTACGTTCGTTTCACGCAAAGTGTTGAACCGTTAATTATTGATAACGTAAACTGACTCGACATTTTCTAAACCAAGAAAAATATCTCAATTTTATTTCAAACTGTCTGATCAAAATCACAATCATATTTTAACACTCATCAAAGATGGATTAACATTAGATATAAAAACTATAAATAGTCGTGTGTGGTTTAGATAACTCACGTTTATTCACGAGAGTTAAATTTGGAATCGTGATGAGTTTGTTTGTGTTTTTTGTTGTTGCTATTCGAGTGCAACAAGGAGTGGGGGCGATGCTGTTTGTAGGTTTAAACCATTTAGAAACAAAAGAAAAAAAAGTAATTGAAAAACTTTGAGAGAAGGAGTAAGAACTCAATAATGATATTTTTTGGGCAGCAGAAAGTACAGTCGAAAGTTTTCGTATATTGATTTTTAATGTGAAAGAGGTCAAGAGGTCTTAGGTCTAGACAACTGGATGGCTAAACTATCGATTTTAGACCGTCGAATCAAGAGAGGTTGCGGTTGCAAAAGTATAGTAGGCGAATACTACACAATGTTATCTTAGAAAGTATTTTTAAATATTTTTGAGAAAAGAGAAATTAAAATAGGATGCAGAATGCCTTAAGAGAAAATGTTATTATTTCGTACTGAAAACAATACACCGGAAGGATATGTTTCTTATTTTTGGTTTTGGCACATTCTGAAAGTTCACAGCAAGTTACTGCGCTGTTTGAGCAACGAAGAATGATAGAAGGTGATTAGGGAGTGTCCTGTAGAATTAGGTACCATGGGTATTGGAAGGACTGCTACGAACAACTTCTTGCACTATCATGTCGGCGTCGAGACAGTTTGTGAAAGTTAGTGTGATCAAAACTGCTAAAACATTTTGCAAATTTGAAGACGAAGAATAGGATGGTGTGTAGAGTTGCAAATTGAAATTTATGGCCACAGGAGTAAAGGGGTGAAGCTAATGCTCAACTACTTAAGATAATGAGGAAAACTCAACTGCTTGATTAACGACAATCAGCAAGTAAAGAGTGGAAAATGTGAAAAAAAATGACAAATATGGTGCAATTTGTAATGGAACAATTTATTGTATTTAAGAATGTTTGAAGCGATTTTACTCACAGAATGAACAAACTTAAACAGACAATACAGAACACAGGGTGACTTTGAAAGTTGTGCAGATCCCAGTGGTAGAACTCCACAATAGGTAACGATTGAGCGAATTATGCAAATGTTGATATTTTTCGAGAACAAGGGGCTAAAAGTTTTTCAAAAAAAGTTTGGGAGCCACTGAATTTTATGAAAAAATGGGTCACAAAAATCATCTAGACTTTTTTGCTGTCATTCAAAATTAACCGAAATGGTCTTGATCTCTGGCGAAGCCCGTGGATATTCAGAGCTAGTAAATCTACAGTGCAAAGTTCCCTCAAAGGATACTTCCCAGTGCACGAACCTTTGTAAACGTTGTGCAGCATCTTCGATTTCGAGCGTTTCGAAATGAATAAGTGCGATCTTGGGCGCCAACGACAAGATCGCAGTTTAGTTGCAGAAGAAGAAATTGAAAACCAGCCACGAACAAAGTACTGGCGTTTTGCAAATCACCTGAGAGTTTCTCAGTTTGTAGATTGGCTGCGTTCAAAACACCGCTCAGGAAATTCGTCAAAACAGAGGATTCTAAATTGAGTTCGACTTTCTTGGCCACGTCGTGCTGAAGCTTGCATTGCAAACGATGGCAGTTATTTGAGCAACTTCTTTGATGTTTTATTTTATGCTTTCACTCACAATTGCAGTCTTGTTACTTTGTTGTTTAAGCTTTTGTTGTTTTCTGAATAAGTTGCAGGCACTATTTTATGATCACTTTACAAATTTTATCAAAGAAAAAAAACGATAAAATCCAAACACAACCTCCAGTGACAGAAAAACTTGACATTTTAGGTTGGTCGTACCTCAAAACTGCCCGCCAAATTTGAAAATTTTCAGCGGCTCCCAAACAAACTGATTCCTTTGATTCTCGCGTAAACAATTAATATTTTTTGTATAAGGCAAGGTGGGGTATTTTGCCTTCTTTTTACACGTACTACCTCAGGGTATCTGCACAATATCAGACTGTATATTAGATGATTGAAAAAAATGTCATGAAAGTTAAAGATGACAAACAAATCAGTGCCTCTTAAAGTATTTTTGAAATGGCATTATTGTCATTTAGGATATTCTTAAGTTCTGAACAGTAACGTTGTGTGTTTTACAATTTTTACAAGACTGTTTTTACTCTGGAGCTGTTTTGTGATCAAGTGACAGTTCTCAAACGACAGGTGTTTACATAAAAGTTGCATGAATCAAGCTAAGACACTCAGTTTCGTTTTTCATGGGTAATGATAAAAAATGTTGCTTTTTTATTACAATGCATAACTCAGGAAAGAAAGATTTTAATAGAAAAACATACCAAAAATTATTTACCTAAATTAAAATGTTGCATTTTGAATTTCATTAAAAAATTGCATTGGTTAAAATTTTGAAAATTTCGAATGTGATTTTTGACTTTTTAAAGCGAATAGTACTCTACCGTACTACTTACAAGTTTGATTTTACTCAGTTGCCTGAAACCAAAATGAAATTTTTTCCATTTGACCGAATGAGTTGGGTCTTTCTGCCACCTAAATAAATTCAAAGGACGAATAAGACGATAAAAAGGAGAAAGTGCTACTTTACAAACAAAGCAAAACAAAACAATGCAAGTCAAATCGTAAATACTGATTTGATTAGAGTTAAAAAAAAAGGTGATATCGCCCATTCACGGAAAAGTACTCGAAATGGGAAAATGTATTATTTACTTTAGACGATTACTAAGTTGTGATAAATATCTCGTGATTGAATAATTTTGGATGAGCTAATAATCTAAAAAAAGAAATAAGTACAGAAATTAGATAACAACTTATGCCCAAAAATCGACAAATGATAACTCGAACGTTTTATTCATTGGAGCCACTTGCGTGCTTTGCTGCAGAAACTCTTTGGTAAGAATTTATAATTTAATAAGTGCATCCAAACGTGTAAAATATACAATGACGCAATAAATAAAGTTAGGTAATGGAAATGAGTGATTTTTCCTTACTGTAGAATTGATAATGTTGATATTAGCATACAAAAACTCTAAAGCAACCTTATATATCTTTATGAAGCTCATTTCACGTTCTTTCCATCGTAAATTGTCGTCAACAGTTAGTCCTAGATGTTCCTCCACACCTCACGTGGAACAATAGTTATTTACAGTAAGAGTGAGGAAGGCACAGCTTTCGTTCACGCGAATGGTGAGCTGAATGGAGGATAAAAATACATTTTTGGACGGATTTGTTGTTATAAAAAAAAAAAAAAAAACAAAGTTCTGTAACGTCAATAAAGTGGTTGTGTGCATGTTGTGGAAATTATGAAAATGGATGATGAATAGTTGTATGTTCCTGATGATGTTTTGGAGGAGGCAAGTGCCGCGAGTTACCAAATGTTGCATACAAAAACCAAAGTTACGTTGTCAGAAAGAATTGGAAAAATTTACGAGTGATGAAAAAACCAGTGAGCGAAAGTGAAGTCAACGAAAGAGAAACCTTCACCCACTGGTAACTAGGGATACAGACTCACTTTCTAGGGAGCTTTCGAACAAAAGAATCTACATTCACTTGAAAAATTCTTGTCTTGATAATGAGAGGCAGTATTTTTTTTTTAAATTACATACTCGTACATTACATAATCTCCCTAAACTTCAATACACTTTTCTCTAGCGAAGCTTCAATATCTTTATCCCATCGCAGAAATCTGATTCCTCAAGATCCCCAACTAAAAACCTTTGAGCTGAGAAAAATCGCTTGCCGCTAAGACATTTAGCGAGATTTGGAAAGAGAGGGGAAGAAGTCAAAAAGTTACTATAGTACTGTTTCGTTAACTTTAACTTTCTGTAATATCATGGGTTAATAATAATGTCTAACCATAACCTTTCCTGTAGACAAAGCTGACCTTTGTCTTCTTTGATAGCAGAAAATTAGCGTGCTTCTATTGTTTTCATCGTTATCAAACGTGGCGCCGTCTCACGGATACTGTGGAACCTAGAAGAGAACCCTGTGGTATTACAGCTGATTAATTACCACTGAAAATTACAACTTTGTATATTTTATAAGCAGAATATAAAAAGAGGGAATTGCTTTTTGGTCAGTTTAGAACAATATAGAACAATAAATCAGAATGTGACGAAGTATTAAAGCAATGGCGTTATCAATGTCCAAGAATTGAAGAGATTGTCCGTACCTAATGCGGTCAAATTAGCTTTAATTTTGTGGATTTCACAAAATTCTGAACAGTTGAGGAAAATGGAAAAAAGTTACAAACCCTGATGCAACACAGCAGTTCAATTTTTTTACAATTATTGGCTATGGGAATTATCTTAATTCTTCTTTTCCGGCCCATGATGAATTACGCACCTTTGAGCGAAATTAATCGTCCGTCCAAACGAGCAGAAAGCGGAGGAGATAATTGAAAATGACGATTGGTTTTTAGTTTTCGGCCGGTTCGTTAGGAAAATAACAAATTGAAAAAGTTTGCAAGCGCAACGTCGAAACCAAAAATGTGTAGGGACGGCATAAATCGAAAGGGAAATTTTCCCCCGCAACAAAAATCTTCCACTTTGTTGTTATTTTACGGTCGAGTGTCGTTTTTCGAATTTCGAGTCGATTTGGCTGCGATTTATTATCTCCCCACAATAAAAGGAATCCCGTCGAAGTGCGGTTTATTTGTTCGGAGGTGTAGCTTAAAAGCTATTTTATGTTATTGACAGATCAAATATATAAAAAAGTATGTCGACGTTGAAGCTTTCGTTTAAAAATCGACAGTTAAATCGTGTTAGGACCGGTCCTAATAACTCCGGATCTTTATTCCGAATTCATTTCCATTTTCTTATCGATTCGTCGGGAAATAATGCAAAGAACGGTCGCGGTATAAATATGGAAGTTGACATCTCAATATACGGAACATCCATAAATAAGGGGCGGATTTGGCCTGGCACGGTCCATCGGAAAGCTGCGATTTTTTTCGTAAATTTGCCCAGATCTTTTAATCTCGACGATGGCGGTGTGAATAATGGGGCATTCCCGGTTGCCGTGTGGGGAAAGGATTAAGAGCGATTCGATTTTAAGCGAACGACGTGGTTGGACGTTTTTCTTTTCGAGGACGAGGGAGACGCGACAACGGAAACGCGGATTGTTTAATTAAGTAATAAAAGAAACATAACAAAAGGGAGGACGACATTTATGCAAACAAAAGTATAAAAGGCGGAAACCGAGGCTTGGGGGAGATTAAGAATGGAAATCCGAAGCGTTAAAATTTCTTGCGAGATAAAAGAAACTAAAGAGACGGCAAAAATCAATGGAGAGGGATAGGTGGATGCGAGGAAGGATTTTACGTGCGTGCCAGGTAATTTGGTGTCTTTCCGTTGTGGTTACAGTTTTTTTTTTATTTTAATTAAGTTGGTAACAAGCTGGGAAATTTTCTCTAGTTATTTTTCTATCAAGGGTTAAACGTAATTTTTTTCAACCATCTTGACTGCTCACGCCGGGTTAATGAATAATATACAGGTTAGGAAACAATGTAGCAAGTAGTAAAAGTTGTTTCCATGCAAGGACTAACATACTGGATTATATACTAAGACTAAATTGCTGATTAAAAATTCATACAGCATTTTAGAATAGTATAGAAAAAGACAAGTTCTCAGCATATTCATTGGGGGAAGGAAACTATCAGGATCAGGAAAAAAATAAAAAAAAAGTTTTGGTAACAAAGAAGAAACTAAAAGAAAAAGTTCGATGTGCAAGTCATTTTTCCAGTCCCAATTTCAAAGAAAATCAGCCAATTGATATTTTAGTGTGTAGCAATAAACTATTTCCGCTGCTTTTAGATAATACATTCATTATGCATGCGTTTGCTACTAAGTAATGCTATTCATTACCCACGACCGTCAGTAATGATTAATTACCTCAATGTGATAATTCCCTAGTGTGTAAACGTTTTTTCTTTGTGTTCAACAAAAGTTATACGGTGTGATCAAGAATGACTGAGTCTGTTGGTAACAATGAAATTTGGCAAATTTGAAATTTACCATCAGAGGTTCATTTTTGTAATAGTGTAAACATAACCGGCATAACCAAAAATGTTTTTAATGTCGTCTCAAGTTAAAAAATTCAGTCAGCGTAAATTACGAGACAAAAAACACCAGCACTTTTCAGCTGTTTCATTGCCAACAGACTCAGTCATTGTTGATAGCCCCGTAGAATGCTGATTATGAATAAATACAAAACAATGAAATTTGTATGTCACAGAAATGTTATTTACACTAAGAGTGAAGAAGACAAAGCTTTCGTTCACGCTCGCGTGTTCGTCCACAAAGCGGAGCTGAGTGGACGATGCAATTCAAGTGAACGAAAGCGGTCTAAAACACCAAAATTACGTTATCAGAAAGAATTGGACAAATTTACACAATGGTAGACCGAGAAAAACCAGTGAGCGAAAGTGAAATGATGGAAAGAAAAACCTTCACCCACTGGTAACTATGGATACAGACTCACTTTCTAGGGAGGTATCGAAAAAAAATTTTTTTAGAATTATACCTGTGTTGCTTTAGAGAAAAAAGTTGAAAGTTAAAATAAGAACGAGGAGAGACATCTGGATCCAAATAAATGTTTTAAGTCACCCAAGAAAAATTTTCGTGAATTTAGAATGTTTGAAAGAAAACACTACATTTAATTCGTCTGCGACTCATGCTTATTTCCACAACAACAAAAGCTTTTGTGAGCTCGGAAAACAACTCGTGCATTAGGGAAAGAACCTTTTTCTCTACTGTAAAGAAAATTCAAATGTAGGAGTTAAGTTTTAAACGAACTAAAAATGAATTTACTTTTAATTCTGTGTTAAAAATCATTGGGGACGTGGAGAAAAGGTGTTTTTGGCGTTCAAGGGGATTTTCTCGTCATAATCTTCAGTGTCGCCCCACCTTAATTGATATTTGAGTTTTTTCGAGAAATAATAAGGGAGATAGCGAAACGGAAACGCGAATTGTTTAATTAACTCGTAAAGAAACAAAAGGTTGGACGACTTTTATGCAAACAAAAGTACAAGACCGAGAGATTAAGAATGGAAATCCTAAGCGCTAAATTTTCACCCAAGATAAAAAGAAACCAAAGAGACGACAGAAATCAATAGACCAACACCAAAGACCAGACGAGACTTTTTCTTTGACGCAAAACAATTTGATGTCATTTCCTGTTGAACTGCGACCATTTTAACAGCGTCCTGTGCGTATTTGTACCTAATTGTCGTTCCGAAAATGACGAGAAAATTATGTAAGCAGAAAAAAGTGAGTAATAAAAGAGTCGCATTTGCCGTCCTCGTCCTTTGATATCGCAGGACTAGGATTTTTAAGCAGTCGACAATTTCCACGGCGAAGTTGGAAAAAACCATCGCCGTCTTGTGTCTTCGGCGGTCCCACCGGAACGGAGCTTAACAACGAATAAGGGACGTTACACACACGACCCCCGAATCGATTTAAGGATTTATTGATCTGGTCGTGTTTTTTTCCCTTGTAATGCGATCATTGTGTCCGCGTTTTCAATCGAGAAACTTGAAACGGCGACAGTCCATTGTGCTTTCGCAATGCTGATATCATGCATTCCCCAACAATAACGTGCGTTTAATTATAATCATATTGTGGAGTTGTAATGTTTCTGCGAAGCACGAGCGGTGAGGGAGGGAGTCGTTACGTGCTAAATCTTTGCCCAGAAGATATTAAAATGAGACCTGCAAGGTTTCCAACGGAGACGTTTTATCACCTTTGTCGCTGGAAGTCGTTAAATGTCATTAATTCCAACGTCTCCACGACACGACAGTCTGGAAGGACGCGGAGTGAGCTGTCGAGGACGAATTTTTTTCTCCAAAGAAGTTGGAAAATCGTGTGGAGGAAACTGAGTGTCCAAATTTGAGAACGACTCAAATGAGGGAGTGTGCCCCGCGATAATGTCGTTTGGATGTTGTGTCGGAGGAGAAAATATGATTTCGGAAGGAAAACGAGTTTAATAAGTTTGGAGAACGCGGACCGGGGAAGCCTGTTTTTATTTTTTATGTTTGTGAGGAAAAACGATACCGACGAGAAATGGATACCGTTCGTGAATGTATAAAATGTTTTGGAGTTTTCCGCAAAATGAAAATGTAAACATGGGCGGTAATTATGATAATTAAGCGGGGGGGAGGTGGTAGTATCGGTGAAAATCGAAAATGTGACTGGATTAGGGAGTTGCGATTTTAAGGAAATTTGAAACTTATAATAGATGCAAATGGCATTTGGGTGGCGATAATGGAAGGAGAAGGAACGGGGGGAGAAACGAAATTTCAATGATTTTATCGGTTTACGATCCATGCAATAATAAATAACGATAACAGTAATAAAATATTATCTAATTGTAGGTCACGAATTACACAACAAGTACCTGATTGAAACAAAATATACGATCTTATCGTTGATAATGTTTTAACTGCTTCTCCGAATTACGTATTTTTCGTATTTGTTCACAATTTCGCGTATTTTATTATTTATTGGAATTTAAAGGAATAATTCCAGTCGCACATAAGACTGATAAGAGAGTTGGTTAATTTTTCAAAATTTTCTGGCAAGAATTATCAGTGAAAAATAAAATAGAAACGGTCCCAAATGTGATCTCTGGGGTATTCCCGATAATACAAACAACAAAAAAAATTGTAAATGCCGGACGAGTTGTAATCCAGAGTTGAACAATTTTTCTGTGGAAAGTAAAACAGAGTTTTCAAATTGACCAGATTGTTCTCAAAAAGTAAAATAAAATAGGGGCGAGATGTGAACTTTGGGGGCTGCTAACCAGAAGTCCATCAGAAGCAAAGGAAAAAATTCAGAAATGACAAAGTAGAAATAAGAAAGTATGTTATTAACTTCTAACTTTTCTGGTCTGTATTTTATATCTAGTTATTTTTGTAACGTTTTAGTTTCCCTGGAAATTTCTGCAACTCGTTTTAAATAAGACTCCAAATTTGCCAATCTAAAAGTATTTACATATTTAAAACATTTCTGAAACGTAAATAGCACCAAGATGTATAAATGAAAAAATAAATATTTAGAAGAGTTTAATTAAAGAAGATATTTATTTTTGTAATTAATAAAATATGTATGTAATAATAAATGGTGGTTGGTTGATTCTGTTATTCTTAATAATTAGGCCTACGAAGATGCAAAATATTACATGGCAAGGGAGTAAAGTGCATTTTCCCATCCCGAGTGAGTTTATTACACGAGCGCAGCGAGGTAAATAATTACACGAGGGATGAAAAGACTCTTTAATTCCGTGAAAAAAGATACAGCAAAACATGGCACACTAGATCATGCTTCTTGTTCGTAACATGGGTGAAGTGCGTAAAACTGTCAACGTGACATTCAATATGAGGATTTCATTTTTGTTCCTTTGAACATTTAGTATTGTGTTTTTTAAGGGCACTTTTTGTTCATACGTTACAATACTTTATTGTTACTTTGACACATTATATTGTCGTAACAATTTTTGTGCTTTTACTCTCACAGAACTCAAAATACTACTTTATTTCTTCCTTTGAGAGACACAGATAATGCTTTACACAAAGGTTGTGCAAAAAAAATACAGGGTTGTTATAAATGTTTTTTACATCGTAGTTGGCTGTGAAATTTGCCACCTACAATACATGTAAAAGTAAATTGAGATGATTACGTATTTGGTTGCGTAATAATAATGGTCTTTAAGATAACGTAATTTAAAAGTGAATACAAATGGCAAAAAAAAATACCACAGCACAAAGGACAACACTGACACACTCATTATTGTTGAATTCTCCATTTTATAATAACATATTACAATAAATAAAATATGTATCCTGTTTGAGGGCATAAAATTGCTAAAATCAGAAAGTGTTTAATAATTGTTTATATTGACGTGTAAACAAAATACATATTTACTGCAGTAACTAAGATGATCTTGAAAAAGACTCTTTTGATTTCTTAGCTAACTCAAAACACCTTAATGAATCATTTGAAAAATAGTAAACAATGAAAACTGCAAAGTGACATGTGTAAGCTGTCAAATGTCAAATTTACATATCCAGAAGAGGCGGCAAATCTATGCGTATACCATAAATCACAGGCAACTACGATGTACAGGCTATCTGTAAATGATTGTCTGGTCCAGCTTGCTATTAAAATTTGTCAGATTTTGAATGTGCCGCTGTATATGTAGAATATATTCGGCAAATTCTGAATGTCACATTTTCAGGTTAGGTTTTGTTGGCTAAATTTTGTTTAGCTCTAAAACAAATACAGATTTTTGGTATTTATTAACTGTGATGAAAGGAATATAAGGAACGAAAACTGGATTGAAAAGCTCGAATAAAACGTCAGAAGTGACAGTTAACAATAAATTAAAATTGGGTATCAGTTTCAAAAAGGCGGCACAATTAATATTTTTTTCCAAAGCTGGCTTGACCCGACAATCATTTGTAGACACCTGTATAATAACCCTGTAGAAGTATTGTTTAAATTGTTTACAAGCAACACTTTCACACTTTGTCATTCTTATTTTTAATTCGTTTGTTTTACATCAGTTACTAGCAAGGAGACGAGTAAATTTTCTGCGAGATGTTTGCATTTGGACAAGTTGTTCGTAAAAAGTGAAATAAAACCGGTACGACGTGTGAATCCTGGGGTATCTTCAATTAATTAATATTTGTTTTCGACAGAAATATGTTTTACTAGAAATAAGCGAACGGTTACTTCTATGTATTCCAAATGTTTTCAACGAAATTGCGTGTGTTGAGCAGGTAAAAGCCTGCAAAAGATAATTTTTAATTGAACATCGGAGAGTCGAGGGAGGAATTCTCTCTGTAACAAGTGAAAGTATGGCTTTGCCCTGGAAAGGATAAAAACAATGAATTTTTCTAGAAATTGATAAAAGCATCGCTCGGAGAGGAAAGGTGACTTGACGTAAAAGACTCCAAGTCAAAGAGAAATTAAAAGAGGGAAGACGAACGCTGTCATCACTAACTCAATAAAAGTTACGATCGATAGCTGATGATAAAAGTAAAAATAAATAAACACTGGAAATTTACATGCGTCTTCATTAACTTAATTAGATGCGGTTCGAAACTTCGGGAATTCTCCCAAGGAGAGTATTTCTCGTGACGAAAAATAAATTTTAAATTTTCCGTGTCAGTATTTTTTAACATGCTCACAGAGAGAGCAAAGAGAAATGAAAATGTCACACCCAACACATTGCGCCAATAAGAAACGTCAAAAATGACAGTAACGTTGTTTATTAAATGTCGCCGCTGCCCACCGCACAAACTCGCTTATTTAAATATTTAAGCGCCGAAAGTCGCCTATTTTTATCCGCAAATGTGTCACAAGTTTTCGACGAACACGGATATTTTCTTGTCGATGTTGTCTCCAAACCGTCTCCTTTTGCAGCGCCCAAATTGGACGTGGACAACTTGGAGAACGGCTACCACGGCCTGGTGAAAGAGAACGAGACCATCGTCGAGGTGACGCCGGCGATACGCGCCATCGGCGAACAGGTGTGCAGTTTTCGCATTGTAAACAAGCACCACGGCGAGGCCCCCTTCGAGATCGTCTCCAAGGAGGACGGTTTCGCCGAGCTGAGGGCTAGGAGGGTGCTCAACTGCGAGAAGAGGAGGAACTACAAGTTCGACATCGCGGCCGTCGGCTGCAACGGCAAGCAGAGTGTCAGGTAAATAATAATAATAATGAAAGAAATACGAGTATCTTTTGATCCATTGGCGCGCCAATGACTTGGTATTTTGCCTGGGGCGTCTCGCTTCCTAGTTACGCCACTGGACAGAGCAAAGGAAAAAGAGGAGGAAGAAGGTTAATTGTGTAACTCCAGTCGGTGTTATTTATAGGCCAACCTTGGGGGCCTTAAAGAGAGTGATAATAAAAAAAAATAATAATTGAATCTCGACGTTTCGGAGGGGATTGTAGCACGGGTGTTATGTAAGGCGAATCGAGGTTAAAATTTAATCACCCAGTTATATACAGGGTGATCGTCCGATTTCAAAATCGCTGTCGGAATCCGTCGGAATTTAATAAAATAATGTTGTGGGGCGGCGTTCGACGTCGTCGTCTGTGCCGCAATACCATAAACATCAATTACTGCATACCTCTTCCACTAATACAGAGTTTCAATAAAAATTCCGTCGGCGTCGTCGTCGTCGACTTTCCCACCTCCCCCACCTGGTTCGTCCGTCTCCCCCGTCGAAGTTTTTTTAACGAGCGCCGAAAGAAAATTATTTCCGGAGAGGTCCACTCAAGCAGCGCTCTCATTAATTATCCGAAAATATCGAAAGTTTTCTTTTTATTAATTGCGTCGGTTGCCGGTCCACTCGGCCGGGTGTGGACACCTTTAAGTGACTAATAACAGAAATGCAGCCCGGCATTATCTTATTAGTGTCAAGTTCTGAAATTTGTCCAAGGAGTGAGTCAGTCGTGTTTTTAAATCTGTCCAAAGCAACGAGGTCAACTCGTGTGAAATGGCTCGCCAGTGGCGGAGCCCAGGGATCAGGCGGATACGTGAGCGGAATAGAGTTGGTTGCAGTTCCAGCGGAACAGGAAAATGCGCACGCGGAGGTGCGGGGGGTATGGAGATGACGATCGAATCTGGCGGTGAAGGGTTTCGAGGGGATTTGTAAAAGCGCTGTTCAAAAGATGTGGATGGGTTAAAGAATGAATTTAAAATGCACTTGCACGGTGGAAAGGAGGAACGAGTAATAACAAAGAGCATCTTCAGTAAAAATTGGTCGAGTTACTAAGCTGATTAATACTTGTCAATTATTTTCATTTAGATATTTGCCAGAAATTATTTAAAAAAATAAAAGTAGAGAAAGGAGAAAAATAAGAATAATAATGTCCGCAAAAGTAAAATTTACATTTTCTTTGCAGGTGATGAAAATAATAAACATAATTTAACTCTCGGCAGTCTCTCACTCATGATTTATTTAAATAAAAAATATGTAGTCATTTATGCCACACGTGTGTATAAAGCACTAGTTTTTTTCTACAAGTGAGAAGTTTACACACACGACTGCAAGTATTGTAATCGCACGTGTAAAAGTGCTTTACACATAATTTTTTGCAACATCATTGTCTTTGTAAAGAAAAAAAATGAATTAATAAAACTTGAAAATACACCATTGCCTAACTCAAGACACAATATTGACACACATTTAGATTTCTTTGACAATTATTTGATGATGAAGAAGACGACGATGCAGCACTGCCAAGTATTCTACCAGGAATTTATTTTGTGTTTTCTTTATTCCATAGCAAATTAAGTGCAAGTGTTATCGAAATATAAAATTATAGTACATGTTTTAAAAAACAAGTTTCATAAGAGCATGTTTTATGTCAGCACACGAATTCGACTGGTTTTTGGACAATTTTTTCTATTTTACGTTAATAATGATGTTATTCCCTTAAAACATTAAATATTTAATGTCCCATCATATATGGATGTATCGATTTTCATGATTCTAATATAAATTGATAATGTTGACATTGACAGTTATATTGTGAAGTGTATAATGTTAAAAAAAACTTATCAGCAACGTTAGCTGTTAATGCTTTATAAATGGAGGAAACTGATCTAATGAACGATACTGATTTCAGTTGTACTGTTTAGTTTGTTGAAATTTTTATTATCAACGCAAAATAGAAAAAGGACTTTATTTCACGTTGCGAAAGAATTCCCACTTTGACGCATAATGTTGATTGAAAAGCAAGTACTTACATGGTTTTTTAATGATAGTGTAAAATAGATTTTGTCCTTTCGTATGTTAGCCTCGGCTGCGCCTCGGCCAGAAAACTCAGACGAAAAAGATGCACTTTTGGCCTTGATACACAAATAACTTAATTGGATGTTAATACATATTACAAAATCAAGGATGTTGTATTTTGCAACAAAATGAGCTTTGTTGTGTAGTTTTGCAAAAAAAAAAATCCACAAAGAAAAATGTTAAACCAGGAGAACACGAAAGATTCCATTTTGAACATTTAAAATAATAAAACTTTCGCATAAATAAATAATTTTAATTTTTTTAAATCAGCCGTGCAGATTGAACAGTCGCAATATGATGTGATATACCAGTCTTCAATGAAATGAAAATAATTATAAAATGATTGCTTTTCTTGGAGAGAGATTGCTGTTCTCATTCCGTTCTTTAATGAAACCGTCAACACGATTCCACATGTTTCCAATTGAGTTTAAATCAGGAGGGTGTGAAGCCTCACACATAACATTTCCTGTTCTGCATCATTTAGAAATTAAGAAAAGCGAATCTCGAATCATGTAATGTGCAAAAGTTAAATTAAGTTTAAAAAAAAACATCCTTTCTTGTCGAGGAATTCATCAATTTAAATTTTAAACTGTTTCAATTCTGTTCTTGTGAGTTCCGTTAAGTAGAAATCAGAAAATGTGAGAACAAAAACTACACATTTGTTGTATTTAACGTGAAACTGTAAATACAAGTAATAAAAAATGCATTATTTTTGAGTAAATACTAAATATTCAACACGAAAAAGAACAATAAAATGTTTTTCCATAATCATTGAATTTCAGCGGTCTTTGCTCACTGAAAATAGTGAGCAAAGATGGCAATTGAATCACTAGTGAGGAAAAAATATTTTCTCACTAGTGAGCAAAGTGTAATGTTTAGGGAGTTTGTCGATAGAAGGCGCCAAATATGTTGTACAGAAAGTTTTTTAAATCTGTTTTTAAAATATTTTCTGACTATTAATATCTAAAGCTTGTCTTATTTTTGACTTATTTAAATTTTTAACCTGTTATTTAGATTTCAATTGACGAAAAAACCTGAAATTGCTTGGGGTAAACTTCTGGAAAAATTCATGCTAAATGCATTATGTGTTGGTATCACTGATTAAACAAAAATCAGTAAACCGATCACAAACACGCAATGCCTAACAACATAACCTCTTTTGTTTGAAACTTTGTTGATCCACGTTTTGTTGTGAAAAACTGTTTTCGTGAGTTCCCTGTTCGGCTAATTTCGCGATTCCGCGACTCTATTTTATGAAAAAATCAGATTCAACACGCATGAGCAAACGTGCATTTAATCACTCGTACGGTTGGGGCCTCGCCTTCGGCTCGGACGCCCAACTTCCGTACTCGTGATTAAATGCACAACTTTGCTCACTTGTATTGAAAATATCTATTATTCTACTGCGAAATTATTTAGCCACTCGGTCACAACGTGACGAGAAATTGCGATCATTTCGTCCATTACTCCCCACATTTTTTCCGTGCTATGTAAAGCGAAGAAAGATGACGTTTACGATTTAGTCAGTTTTATTTGAAAAGTGTAACGACTCATATTTTATCAAATAAGACACCGTTGCAAATATCCCGAATATACGTTCTCGGAAAAATAGAAATTCCAACCTGTCAGTTCAGAAGTTGCCAACAAGAAATGAACGAACAAAATGACAAGTTTTACAAATGTTCAAGTGAATTATCCTCGGCTGCATTCAATCCTCGACGTAGGCAAAGTGGAAGAAGGACAACTCGATTTCTCTTTGTTGTAGTTGTTTCGAAAGCTGTCGTGAGGGTGCGCTTTTTAATACGTCCTCAATCTTGCAGGGCCACCCTTCACCGGACTCGATTTTCCTCGTTTTGCAAAAAAAATGATCTGGCGTCCCCGCCTTTATCGGTTCGTTATTTCGTAATTTTATACGGAAGTGCATCGAAGTCGGCGTCGGAACCACCCCCCAGGTCGAAATCTCGTCGTAAATTCCCGCAATTCGAAGCCTTCCCCCGGTCGTCGTTAGTTGAAAAATCGATGAAATTACTCCGTCGAAAATCCATATTAAAACTCCCCAACTCCCATTTACACCATTCCGTTACGTCATAATTAATGATTTAAGAACCGTCGCTTACGAATTTGTTTCGTCGTTTATGGATTTTTCAAGCGGACCCTGAAACATTGTGAAATAATTAATGATCGAGGTCGGTGGACACGAAGCCGATAAGAAAAATACTCAAAAAAGGGAGGGATCGGACCGGGACCACCTCGTCCCCCGCCTGAGATAACAATTTTTTTTTTCACCTAACCTCAACTGAGCAGAAGATAGCGCTGCGCTTTTATGTGGCGTTAATTGCGGCCAGTGTAAATAAACACGGACGAGATTAGCTAAGGCTCGTTTATTATCTGTTTAGCGAGTGGCACCCCGATTCGGTGGCGGCCTTGAGGCGGCGAAAACCGCACGAAAAATTCATGGAACGTCGTCGAATAAATGTTTCGGCATGCAGAACGTCTGCGACGTATTAATATTGAAGCGAAAACCAAAAAAAAAATACTGCTGGAGAGGAGAGGAGTGGTGTAAAGTCGGCCATACACACGCCGACCGGTTTAATCCGGCCGATAAATATTTTCGTCGTGTCTTCGACGGCTTCCTTTATTAGTACAGGCGACGATTAAAAGCGGAGGATGCACCGGAGGGAGACGGTCCGCATACGAATAGAGGGGCGCAGGGATACAGACAGGTCATCTCCATCTGTCACCGGTGATTTTCTTTAAGACCTTCAGTAAACCGCACCTGCTCTATACGAAGGATATGACGCAGAAACAGCTCGGGATTATCGTTTTTTGATGGTGGATGAACTTGCAGTTTGTGTTGTTGTGGTCTGGGTTATTCCAGAGGTTCCGAGACGATTTTTTTTTACATTCAGTTCGCGACGTCTCCCAAGAATCGAACGTCACCGGAATTATTCGAAAGAGATGACGCCGTTGGTACGACTGGCGGTGCGACGTTAGCGACAGGGGTGGAGGTTTTCGGTAATATTTGCGCCCAGGAGGCATTAAATGTCATTCTGACGTGATTGATTTCCTACATGTTGGACACAGGAAATGTAGTACAAATGAAAATCAAACACAACGAAAGATCACTTTCTCGGTATTCTTGTACTTGGGTTTATGACATTTAGTATTCAAGAATTTAGAATCTGACACAGTAACACGCTGTGTAGTGAATATTGACTTGTTTTAGAGAAAAGTTCTTCAAGGACGATGTGGTGAAGGGACAGCTGCTCAGGAGTTAACTAAGCTGTACCAGTTATTTAAGATAAATGATGGCAATCATGATGTCCCCGCTTAAGGGTTTAAAAATATTGCAGTGCAAGAAAAAAAAATAACAATAAGGCTAATGCATAATAAAACTATGTATCTGTATTTAAAAAAAAAAATTACAGGGTGTATCTAAAATGCGTGTGTTAATTATAGCACGTAACAGAGCTTGTTGAATTAAACGTTTTTTCTATTTGAATTTTTTAAAAAAATCGTTAAATCGTTAAAAATTAATTTAAAATGTGGAATAAATTACCTCTCAAAATGTATACCTGCTTATGGGTAAGGGCGAAAATTTTCTGCTGTGATAGAAACTTGTCAAAAAAGTTACATGGTTATAGAAAAATTAAATAATGAAAATCAAAATTCTCATGGTTACAAAAGAAATGAGACTTGATTGGGGCACGACGAACGCAGTGAGGAGTGATTCAACAGAACTTTGTTTTTTTTTTTTAAAGCTTGGTACATATACTTTTTTATACCCATTTTGAAAGAGATTATTTTTCTGAATCAACGATATCCCGCATATTAAAATGCATTTAACAGTTGCCGCGAAAATAAATAAATAAAATAGCATTATTGGAAAATTTTCCTTCGAAAAAAATCAGGTATACGAGTACTATGGAAAACAATCCTAAACTCAATAACAATATTTTCTGAAGAACAGAAACAAAAAATAATATGACGGAACGTGTAACAAATACATATTGCGTTTAGGATTGTTTTCCGTAGTAACGTGACTTTTTTCGAGGAAAATTTTTTTTATTTTTTATTTTATTTGTTTATTTTCTCGGTTACTAATAATGGCATTCTAACATGCGGTATATCGTTGGATTCAGAAAAATTATCTCTTTCAAAATCGGAATATAAA
Organism: Tenebrio molitor; assembly: GCF_963966145.1. NCBI lineage: Eukaryota > Metazoa > Arthropoda > Insecta > Coleoptera > Tenebrionidae > Tenebrio > Tenebrio molitor. The sequence continues at coordinate 3,875,336 of NC_091049.1, forward strand.
AATATATTTGTACCAAGCTATTTGAAAAAACAAAGTGGATTTTCATCTGACCTTGAATTATTTTTTGAAAGAAAATTAGTCTATGTTGTGGTTATAGTGCTTTTAAAGTGATTTATTCCAGTTTTTGTTTTATTTAAATCAAGCCATAAATAACGGCGATATGGCTTGCGGCGTTTTTTAGGATGCACCCTGTATACTATTTTTTCTACTTTGGTCGCATTTATTTCATAAAAACTCAAAAATCTAATTAGATTTAATTATGAAATAATTTAGGGACTATTGTGTGGCATGAGTTACGCTGGCATTTCTATGATATTTATGTCAGATTTCAAATGTTTTAATTATTAACAGGAGCTCGCTAGTCGACGAGTGATACTGAATGGTTAAGGGATTTTTTTAACTAAAACTTGAGTGTCGGTTTTTTGTAGACAATTTTATTCATGTGTTGACATAACATGAAAAAAACATTTCAAGCAAATAAAACCACAATAATTAAGCTTGTTATAAGCAATTAGGTACATTCGTGAAAAAAGTTTCCAAATAACTGCCATGATTTCAGCAATTCGGCTTGTCTCAAAAAGAAGAACTGAGTAAGATTCTTTAATAATAATTAGTGTGCCTATGGTAGTCCCAAAAAGAAAAAAAAATATATTGATAATTAAGAGAATAGGGAAATTTTCAAAATTAACAATTGATTTTTGTCAGTTTCTTTTCAATTTTTCACAGGACAAAATTTCGAACACATTTTAACTTAATTTTGGTCCTGTTCATTGGATAAAAAGTAGGGTTGGCAAAGTTACCTGCTAGTATTTTTTGATTTATACAGAGTGTCCCAGCATAATTTTAACCACGAGCTACTGGCTTCATGTAGAACTCGGAAAAAATATTTAAAAAATTCTGTCAAAAAATAAAATGACATTTTAAATTTTTGAGGTACAATTTTTTTTAATTGCAAATGCCTTTTTTTTCACTCTTGTTGTGTTTCAAGGTCGCGTCAAGGTCGCGCCAAGTCTTAGTATAACTGAAGGGTAAGGAAAATTTTCATTTGCACAAAGTTTGACTGGTGGGAATTGTTTTTTTATATGGGTTTATTTAAAGTAGATTTATTTTAACCAAACAATTTAGAAGATTTACGACAGAGAATTCGCGATGAAATGGAACAAATAAACCCTGACATTATTGAGCCCAGTGTACAAAGTGTCGGAGAGTGCCAAATGGTTGTCCCGGGACAATTTAAACATTTGCATTAAATTTTATTGTTAACCTTAGAGTAAGAACACAAGCAACGCAAAAAGTGAGGTTAGATGGGAACAGCTGATGCGTCATCTGTAATCCGTGGTGCGTTCACAATCAACTCTTCAACGCCTACTTTGAGGATAAATTTAAATGAACACCCGATATAAATGAGTTCAAAAACCTCCATAAATGTTCATCCAGGTTGTAGATTTTATTCTGTCAAACAAAATGTACGCTTAAAGTGGACAGTGTGCAACCGATTTACATTTATTTCTTAAACGTTGATGTCGGATTAATGCCACGCTACACTCGTCAAGATGCTTTTATAATCTCGGGGTACGTTAAGTTGTTTGGCATTCACCAAACCCATTTGAATTTTCTCCTTGCTTCCACTTCAACGTAAAATCAGCACAACAACAAACAAAAAAGTTCTTAGATTTTTGAATCACTCTCAGAAATACATACATAGTTCGATGGATGGTAAAGTCGTTGCAGTCGAATTACTGTAGCGGACACAATATTCGGACACCCAATAAACCCAAGCCAAGAGCCCATAATTAGTCCCACAATAGGAAGGGTGGGTTGGTTGTAAATCAATGGGAGATTGCAAACACGCTTATAAGAATTTCTTACGATAGACCGTATTGTAAAATTCCAGGGGCAGTTAGTGATTTATGGATGTGGATACTGCTTATTGTTAACATAATTGTAGGTACTTGGTTTAGGTTTATTGGGTGTCCGAATATTGTGTCTGCCAGTATACAACATTTTACTTGTAAAAAAAGTAAAAACCTGCGACGAATAAAAGTAATCAGTTCGTATTAGCAGAGCGATGTCGTCGATTTCTCCCTACAACACAGTTCCAGTAATCTAATATTTGAACAGTTTATCATCGATCGTCGGCATTCGAAAGGAAGCTTATTAAAATTTTATTAGATGCTAAATTTTAATCAATATTGACCATAAATAAAAAAATAAAGGAATCTGGTTAGGTTACGAACATATGTAAAAATATCTCAGTGTTACGTCTTGTACAATAGTGATCAAGCGAAGTAGCGACGTATGTCGTGTATTTAATTTGCGACCTAGTTTGGTTAGCTTTCCGGTTGCTTGGTTGCCACACGAAATACAACAATTTTTCTAAAATCTGTCATTTATGTTTGCCAACACCACAGACAATTAATAGCTATTAAGACAACAAGGGTTTTATAGACGATTTAAAAATCGAGATCGTAGTTTAAATCAGAGCGACCGCAGGGAGCGAGGATTTAATAGATCGAGATTTTTAAACTATAAAACACGCGTTGTCTTCAAGATTTTTTCTAACACTAACATCTTATCAGAAATTTTAATAAATTCAGAAATTATTCGAGGCGCGTCACAATACACAAAATGCGGAGGTTGCGGGTTGTGGGTACTATGGTAATAATATCAACAAATTTGGAAAAAAACAATTTTCATCGTTGAAATGTGCCAAAACGTTCCAGAAGAAATAATAAAAAAGGGGCAATTTGTTACCAATGAAGTCTAAAAGTGCATACGAAAAGGTGTATGTTTCGTTTCAAGGCCGGAACAATAAAAAAAAAAGTATCAGGGAGGTAACGGAAGATGTCATTTTGGCTTTTCTTGATATGGGGTAAGCGTGTAGAACTTCATTAAAAGTTCATTCACACTACGGCAAGAATCATTTGAAGAAAATGTAAAGATTGCCATTTTCGATGGCCGGGCACTTGCATTGGATGAAACAGCAGAAGTTAAAGAAGAAGATGTTAGGAACAAGAGCACGAAGCTAATATGGCAATTCCAATTCAATAATTGTACTTTTCACTTTTGTGAGAATTACTGTAAAAATGATGAATAAAATGTTACTTGAATGATGTGTGTGAGCGTATTTTATGACTCTATAAGATACGTTGCTATTGACGACGTGTTTTATAGAGACAAGCGTATTTTATGGGAAACATAAGGTGTGAGCTCAAATGCACCATGGAAACAGTATAAGATATTAGTGTTAGAAAAACTATAGTAAGACACTGCAATCCCATATAATAATGTTGGAATAGCTTCGACGGTGCTGCTCCGCACGCAGTTGGCCAAAACACTCCGTCGTATTTATTCGTAAAATTTCGACTATTACCGTTGTATTTAAAACAGTCAAAAAATATTTGTCAAATGTGACACTTTTCTGAAAAAAATAAAAATGTACTTTTTAAAGATATAGGTAAGACTTTCTGTGAATAAAAAGGTAGGAATTAGTGCCATTTATTAAATGAAAGTAATTACAATAGCCAACGTTTTCAGTATTGAGAAATTGTCAATAAGAAAACAATAAAGAAAGGACAAAAATAGCATTTTCTACTTTTTGGGCAATTTGTGAATCTGCTACGTAATTTATAAAGGTAAAAACTTAAGTGATGAAACTTCTTAATAAAGTTATACTTTCAGTTTCAATTCAAGACAAAAAGAAACCAAACAATAGTGTGTGCCCCCGGTACCTATTCTTTTAAGGAGCATGGCAAGTTAAAATTGAAACTAAAATACACAGTGGGCCGAAAAAAACGGTACAAATTTTGTTCGTTCATATCTTCCTGAGTTATTAAGTTTTTTAAATGATTAATATACCAGTGAAAAACCCAATATTTATAGAAAAGATGAAGGCCTCTTGCTGTGCAGAGATAGTCCTAACTCAAAAGTTGTGCGTCATAACATGAAGACATGCAAAAATTCTGGTTTTGAAGATTATCTATCTTAATTATGAGTTTCCAGATATGGTTCAATCAATATGCCCTCCATTTTTATTAGCTATCATTTGTAATCGTCTTTGTCCGTCCCCAATTGCAGAAGCTACATATTTGTCTCTGAGGTAGCTGATTCCAGCATTCCGTTAATTGTTCAGGAGCCTTCAGCTCAAGGTATATGATTGTTTGTGCCACTTGGTGCGATGTTGATGTTGCTCCATCAATCACTAGTGAAGACGATTGCAAATGGTAGCTAATAAAAATGGGGAGCATATTGAACCATATCTGTAAAACTTATAATTGAGAGAATTTTTGCATGTTGTGACGCACAATTTTTGAGTTCTTGACAACAACAACCTTTTCTATAAATATTAAGCTTTTCACTGGTATATTACTCATTAAAAACAGATAATAACTCAGGAAAATATGAGCGTACAAAATTGGTACCGTTTTTATCGACCCACTATGTATATATGTATAACAGAAGAGTTGTGTGTTGTGTTGCCAAAATTTACGATCTAAGTGTATTTTTGAATAAAAGAAGTATTGGAAAGAAATTACGTATCGCCTTAGAATGAAAAATTAATTTTCATGGTTTATTTGTAAAAGCCATTTTCTGGAAATTAAAACAAAATTGTTGGATGCATCAATCAATTTGATCATTTATTAAAAAAAACTGCAGGACGTAAGAAGAGAATTTAAAAAAAAATCGTCAAAGACATGTTACTTACGAAGAAAATGGGGATTTTCAGAATATTTAATTTTAGTTTTGGTTCTAGTTTTTAATTTAATTCATTTATTGTTAATTTTTCTTATAATTAATAAAACGTTGTGCATTTTAAAGACATTTTACATTTGAAATTTTTTTTTTTTTTTTTTTTTTTTTTTTTTTTTTTTTTTTTCTTTTTTCTGTTAGCAATATTTTTATTTCAACATGATTTGATTTTAATAAATATATACATACATAAATATAACTATAAAAAATAAATCTCTTCCAGTGGGGTAGTCTCAGGTAGGGCACCACGAATGCTGGCTGCGTTTCCTCGTTGGATAGCCAAAGAAATACGTTGGCGAAGGAAATATTTCGCCTTCAAATCACCGCTTTCAGCTATTAATTTTGAACCGACGTTATCAATAAAGGAACTTGCTTCTTTGCACCAAGGACCTAAAGTTTCGAAAGCAAGAGCTTTGAAGATGAAGTTAGCAGATTTTAAAGATTTATATTTATTGTGTTTTTTAACACATGCAATTTCTGCTGCGGCTCCAGAACACATTGATGTATGGTTTAAGTATGATGACGCTAGGGTATCAACACAAGTAACGTCCCATATAAGACGTTGACCCTTTGACCACGGAATAAGGGTTGCTCCGTCTGGTCTCTTGCCATCATCACGAGATAAACCATTGGGTTCAAGGGTGCAATGAAAATGAGCGGATGATAAGGCTCGTTGAATAATAGAATTAAGTTCATTGTGTCTTGGAATTCTTCCCAAGCTTTTAACGCAGCTAAGACCGTGAAAACCAGTTTCGTTTGGCATAGAACAACGACTACAAATATGGTTTTCAAAAAGACGGCAACCCAGTCTAAGGCCAACAGAAGTTTGAAAATCTTGCTTGTCTAAACAAGTACCGATGTTCTTAGATGGAAATGCATGTAACCAAGCACCTGATTCACGTTGTTGGATCGCTTTAAAACGTGCTTTGTCAAAATCTGAGTCAAATTGAAGTTCACTCTCAATGATTCTTTTTATATTTATCAAATCCCAGGATTTCTGAGTTTTTAAAGTAGATGGAGTTTCGTTATTTACTGATAGCCACTTATTCAAAGCTTCCTCATAATAGTGTACTTGAATCTTAATATCCATAAAGGGGAGTAAAGAAGACATAAGATCTTGAACACCATGAGAAGAACTAAGGAAAGCCGGAAGACAAATATCAGAAATTCTACGAATACCCAATCCACCAAAAGAAATAGGGAGAGTTGCTTGTAACCATTGTTTGGTATTTAGACAAATGTTTAAAATAGATTCAAGACTTTCTTTGAGTAAAGAGTCCATATCTTCTAGTAAAGAAGAGAATTTCCAAAGAGCACAAGTACGCAGAAAATATGACATTTTTGGAATAAAAAGGCAATTTTTTAAAAGAAAATAAGCCACATGTGGATTAATTTGTTCGAGTCGAGAAATAAGAAGATTCAATTTATGTTGTTTGATTTTGAAATGATGGACATGAGCTTCTTCAAAAATTGGAGCTCCTAATAATTGAAGGTCATCTTTTGAAGTTATACGAATACCTGGACATATTTTTTCGAATTTACTAACAATACTTGAGTCGATACGTTGAGAACAAAAGAAAATTTCACATTTGCTTGTATTCACCTTAAGACCAATTTCAGCAGCCATTTTAATGATAGTATGAAAATCGTTTAATACAGTTTCTGGCGAATCTGAAAGAGTGGCATCATCTAGATACCAAATGTTTAGTTTCGAAAGTAAATTATTGACCAAAGGTTGAACTGTAATACTAAAAGACATTGGACCACAAGGATCACCTTGCTGAACACCAACCTCTGATGATATTGTTTTATTACCAAAAAAAAGCAAAGAAGGGAACCGATAACTTTGGTATAGAAACGGATATATAAGAGGAAAATTATTTTTAATTGGGGTAAGCATACTATCTCTCTCGATAGAATTAAATGCATTTTCAAAATCGATTTTAAGTAAAATGTTATCTCTATTTTCAGGAATGTTGATAAATGTACGAACTGAATGTATTGCTGCTTCGCAGCCTCTTTTTGTAGCAACACCAAGTTGGTGAGGAGCTAAGTATGATTGAATTTGATTGCTCTGGTTAACACAAACTATGCGAGCAACTAGTCTTCTCAAAGCACAACCAATAGCTATAGGTCTGATACCTCCATCTTTCTTTGATAATGCACAAAGAGATGCACCATAAAAGATTGGCTGAATTTCTTCAGGAATCTTAGCAGCGAGGATAAAATTGCAAAGGCTAGTTAATGAAGTCAAAGCTCTTTTACCAGCTTCTCCAGCGGAGAAGGAAATCATGTCCTTTAAGAACTGTGGTCGCATTCCGTCGATTCCAGGTGCTGAGCCGTTTTGAAACGAATTGATGCCTTTTAAAACTTCTGACTCGTTTAAAGACAGATTATGATTATTATTTTCAGGAGGATCAGGATACGAAAGATGACGGGAAGGTTTTGGGTGTTTCTTTTTCAAAGCTTGAAATACAGTATCATCAAATGAGGCCAATGAATCTTCAGAGCTTAATAGTTTGATTGCTCCTTTGATGTCAAAATCGTTGACTTTTGCTTCGATCCTTGTTGATAATGATTTAGAAATATTTTTTCTTGATTTTGAATTTGTTGAAGGTGGGTTATTAAAATTTGAAATGTTAAGCTTGATTTTAGAGGTTAAGTTTTTGGTATTAGATTCGTTGATATTAAATGCTTTGTAAGAAAAAAGAAGCAAATTTTCCCATGCAACAGCTGAGTTCGTTTTGACGCAATAATTGATGACAGAAGACAGTTTATCAGCTGAGGAATATCTTGCTCCCTTCGGAATTCTTCTTACAGTATGAATTTTTTGTTTATACGCCATTAATTTTTCACTAATAGAATTTGTTGGTGCGAATCCATTATTACTAACGTCATTTATTTGCTCTTGATGGAATTTTTCAATATGTGTCTTGAGTCGTTTCTGATCTTTAAAGAGGTGTTTAGGTGAAAATGGGCAAGCTATTTTACCATCAAAGTCTTGAATTGAAGAAGATATTTGTGATTTTTTGATGATTTGACCAGATTTTACATCTGTATCCGTATTTTTAGGATCTTCATAACTATCTTCATCACTATCATCTGCAGCATATCTATAAATTGGTCTGAAGTATCTACCAAGAAGTCTGTTGAATCCAGGAAGACCGCTTGAAGTTGAAGGTGCTACTGTATTAGCAGGCGGCGAGGACTCAACTTGAGGATGGCACTTGCTGTTATGAATTTTCAAACCTTTGTGATTCTTTAGCTTCTTGTTACAGTTTATACAAACTGAACTGTTATTCCCTTGTAGCGAAAAAAGGTTTTCGGAGGAAATACATGTTTGAGATTGTGACAGTGACATCAGTTTTTTTTTTTTTTTTTCTTTGAAATTAATATTAAATGAGGACAAAATTACTAATTTAAACAACTCCATCAAGCATGCTTTATAAAATTAGTTCGGCCAACTGCTCGCGCCGCGCTGGAATCGTGTTTCCAAAAATTGGGTAGCAATGCGACGTCTTACTATAGTTTAATTGTCTGTGGCCAACACCAAGAATTTTGCTTATTGTAAGACTTGGTTTTTGCCCAAGGGCCTTATCCACCCAATGTTTGACAATTAATAGATCCGAGATCCGAACTCGGGTAAGCTCAATTGGGACGATACAAAGATGTAAACGATAACACCTGACACATCTGTCACAAATCTCGAGTATACAGTGACTTACTGGGGGGGTTTCTTCCCCCATAACTCGATCATGACGAGGGGCTGCAACCACGGGCGTCGTCTTCAGAGCGCTACATTCCGGGATTGTTCTGGTCGCACCTGTAACAGCCCCAGTGTGCAGTGTATACAGCCCCAGTGTGCAGTGTATACAGCCCGCCCGCAGAAGGAGACCGCCAATGCCCACGTGAGAGCGTGATTGCTCTCGTCCATATGTTACTAATGTCCCCTCAGTACCTGGGAACCGGGATTACTTCATAACCGTTTGCCAAGTAACGTGATTTGATTGCCACCAACGGCTACCCCGACAGGATGCGCTCGATCAACAACGGCATGTTTTTGTTTTCGTTTCTTGTAGTCATTATTTTTAGTTTCATCACCTTTTGTTAGAATATGTTCAAAGTGCCGTTTTTTTTATTTGTCCTCGACACCGGCAAGAGATGTTGGTTGATTCGAGGAAAGAAAGTTAATTCCCATTTTTTTATTACCAACTTTCTAATTATATATTTTAGATTTTGTAATTATTGGTTTAATGAAAATTAATTTTCCTTACTATTGGAAAGCAAAATCGACAAACATGAAGTAAATTGGCTTTTAAGCAATGAACTGTCAATGGTGTATTGAAATTTTTGTAGAAATTAATTTGTTGCTAGGCGGAGCCACACGCGCCCTCGATCTGATTGGTCGCTCAGTGTCAGAGCGCTAAATTTGAACGTGTGACCTGTGGGAATTTAAATCTCGACTCGCGTTCGAACCAGCCGACCTGATTGCGTCATCGCTTAATCTCTGTTTATTGTCACGTTTACGTATTAATTTTTTTTGTTGTTATTGCAGCGCCACCGTTCACATAACAGTGTCTGATGTGAACGAGTACGCACCCACGTTCTCGGAACCGAGCTACGTCAGACAAGTGGACGAGGGAAGGATCTACAGCGAGATCGTCCGAGTCGAGGCCACCGATCGGGATTGCACGCCGAAGTTCGGCGACGTCTGCAAATATGAAATACTCACTTCGGATCAGCCGTTCGTCATCGACATGGAAGGGATCATCCGGAACACGGAACCTCTGGACTACGAGAGGTCCCACAACCACATACTCAGCGTGGTGGCCTACGATTGCGGTGGGTACAAAGTGTAGACCGCGATGTTGAGGTGCATGAGAGCGGAGTCGTTGATCGGATCGTACGGTTGTCACCACGTGACTCGGTACAATATAGTAGGCGGTTGTATAATATGTCGAGTCGTTGATCAGACCACATGTTTGTGGTCACGTGGCTGTCTTCTGTCACTACAATCGAGACGGTTGCTTGTGCAGGAATGCGCCAGAGCTTGCCCGTCATGGTCACCATCAAAGTCAACCGAGTGTGTCGGCTCGGCTGGCGGGGATTGCCCGAGAGGGTCGACTACGCCCCCACAACCGGCAAGCAGGAGTTGTTCCCTTCTGCCAGCCTGGAGCTGTGCGACGTCCCGTGCAACGTGAGGGAGCTGAGGACGAGAGTCGATCTGGCAACGAGGTGAGCACACAAACCTTGCGGCGTTCGTTTGTGCTCATTCGAGATGTTGCAGACACATCGGCAAGGGCTGCGACCGCGACACCTACAGCGTCCAGTCGCAACGCAAACTGTGCGGGGCTTCCCCGTCGGCGATAGATCTCCTCCCTAGTCCCGGTGTCGGGGCCGAATGGACCAAGCCTCTCATCTCCGACGAGGGCCACGAGTCGGACCAGATGTTCGAGTTCGACGGCGCCAGCACCGCCGTGTCCATTCCTAACTCGGTCCTGGACCACAACTTGCCGTCGACGTTCACGATAGCCACGTGGATGAGGCACGGCCAGCACCAGGGACAGGACAAGCGCCTCAAGGAGCACATCCTGTGCTCAGCCGACGACCACAGTGAGTCGCTCTGACCTCTGGTGAGCGCGCCGTAACTCTGCGATTTGTTGCAGAAATGAACCGCCACCACTACGCCCTCTTCGTCCGCAACTGCCGCCTGATCTTGCTGCTGAGACGCGACTTCTCCGAAGGCGACCTCAACATCTTCAGGCCGGCCGAGTGGCGCTGGAAGATCCCGCAGGTGTGCGACGACCAGTGGCACCACTACGCCGTCAACGTCCGCTTCCCGGACATCGAGCTCTTCGTCGACGGCCAGATCTTCCGCTCGGAGAAGAAGAATCCGGAAGTGATCGACGACTGGCCGCTGCACCCCACCAAGGGCATCAACACGACGCTCACGGTGGGAGCTTGCTGGCAAGGCTCCGACAACAAGATGAAGCACCACCTCAAAGGGTACCTCGCCGGGCTGAGCGTGCTGGTCGGCGAGACCGAGAAACCGGAAGTGTTGAGTTGTCTGCACCAGTGCAAGGAGAGTCTGCAGGTGCCGGCGATGGAACTGCTGCAGCCGGGAATGGAGCTGCTGACCAATTCAGACCTGACGGAGGTGACGGTCGAGGGCGACAACAGGACCAATCTGGAGACGTTGGTCAGGAAGATCGGATACGCGAACAGCAGGGAGTTCCCCACTCCCGGCAGGAGGAATCTCAGGCTGACGACGACGGTGACTTGCGACAACGGCAAGACGGTCAAGGTGCCGGATGCGCAGACGTACGTCATGGTGTTGAGGCCCCAGACGCCCTCGATCAATCTCAACGGCACGGGGAACATGGCGAGGAAGTATGAAGACTTCAGGATGGGGGTGAGTACCACCCGGCCTTGATGCCGTGTTGTAACAGTAATGTAACGATGATACTCCTTCCTGTAGGTTCGCGTTTTGGCCGACATCCACATCTCCGGGGAGCAGAAACTGGACAAGTGCTCGCTGACCATCTACCCCAACCTGAACCCCGACCACGAGAACCTCAGCGTCCCCGAAGAGATGCTGAAGCGCCTGGGAATGGCGGCGAGGGTGTCGAAAGACGGCGTCACCATAACCGGGTCGGACATGGTGTTCAACTACCAGCAGGTCTTGAGGCAGATCGTGTACACCAACCGGAAACCAGCCTACTACCTGAACCGCGTCTTCAAACTTACCTGTTCGGAGTTGAACGGAAGATTCACGTCGAACGAGTACGTCCAGACGGTGAGTTTCGACGAAGACGTTTCGCGTCGAAGCGCTCTCTATCGGTGATCGTTACAGTTGACCGTGATCCATCCCCAACCGAAGGAACCGATCGTCGCCCACGCCACCATCAACAAGCACAACGTCGAGCTGCGACCGGCTTCGGTGGTGTCGCGCGACTACATCCCGTCGGAGCACCTGAATCTGGTGGCGAGCGGCGGTTCGCACGCCGTCACCATCATTGTGGTGGTGTGCGTCGGCTTCTTGTTGTTCATGATCGTGCTGGGGGTGATCAGGATCAGGGCGGCGCATCACAGGAACTCGTCGGAGGAGGCGCAGGATAGCGAGATGACGTGGGACGATTCAGCTTTGACAATCACCGTCAATCCGATGGAGGTGGGCAACAACATTAATAACAATAATGTGAAAGCACTATCATTATTTAGCCACAAGGGTTAAGCAACATTAAATCTCGTCATATAAAAATTGAGGTTATGTAGAAATATTAGTAGTGTTCATTTGAGAGTTTAATAAATGTCTCACTTTCCGAGGCATTTTAAATGGGAGGTTGTGTACTTTCAAGGACATTAAAAATGACAGGCGTTGGCGGATGTAGCCAATGGATATCATTAAATTCCCAAGATTTAGTAACATTTTATTGCAAGCGCTTACATCGTGATTCTTTGATAAAAAAAACAGATATCTGTAATTTTTTGATAAAACACTGGATGAGGAACAAGAAAAAGGCCAAAGAACTAAATAAAATAATTACGATTTAGAACAATGATTTAGAGCAATATAAAAATAAATTCGGAATTACAGTAGGCTGTGATTTTGTTATGAAGTTGGCAACATGCAGTTTTTAGACAGCACAGCAGTGACCTTGGACAGCACAGTATAAGTCTCGACATCGTAGCGAGACCATATTTTATATTTGGACATAATATTGTTAATTTAATTTTGATCAACGATGGTTAAATTCCGTGTGAATTAATCGACGACCTGACTTTCGTTTTTCACAGCGAGTACCTTGTAATGTTTCCACCGTTGTTGAACGTTCTGATTTGGCATTTTGCAGAACGCCGAGCGGAAACTGGAGGGTCAGCCGGCCGAGTTCAGCGAGAGCGACCAGTCAGACTCCGACAGTTCGTCGGACGACGACAACATCGACGGTCCGTGCAGAATCCCCGATTCCTCGGACGACGAGGAGGAACAACCGTCGCGCAGTCGCAAACACGACTACCAAAATATCAGCCAACTAGAATGGGACCATTCTACGATGTAAAAAACTCCACCGACAGACACACGCAAACACAAAAAATCACTTTCTAAAAAAAAATCATCAAAAAAAATTTTACTAACAACAAGAAAAACAGCAGGGCTGATGTCGTTTCGGGTGTGAGTACACCTCGCACCGCTCGAGACGTCGTGTTTACTACACCACATTTGTAAATTACTCTTCGGTGGTCAAAAAGTACGCAAAGGTTTGAGCCAGTTGCGAAGCCTTTTCGTAGTTAAAAATATACAAAAAAAAACAAAATAAAAAAAAATATTTCGCCGGGCGGTCGTAAAATCGCCACCGGGAGTGTCAGGGGAGGTTTTACGGACGCGTCGCGATTGATATCAATAATAATCGTCCATAATGTTAGAGTTATACAAGTTGTATATCCCTTTCACTTAGCTATTAGTTATGAAGAAGAGAAGAGATACAACTCTATATATATGATAAATAGCTATTCCTTCACCCTTTCGCTTGGAAGCCTGTTTGTTTCGGTTAGTTAAGGGCAGCCATATTATTTTTTACCAGTTAAGTTTTATGATACGTTGGGTCCCGGGGGACGGCCTTCCGCTCTTCTATTCGAAGCTTCGACAATAATTCAGCTTGTTTCATTTTTTAACCGAAGTTACGGTGGCAGCGGCGTTACATACTCTAAATCGGAAGGCTCTCCTCGACCGCCATTAAATTATTGAGTCGTTTGTTTTTTTGTTTAGCCTAACACTAGGGCCTATTATCGAATACGTTAACTTTATATTTTTTACTGTATTATTATCACCATTAACGCTTGGTTTTTGTACTTATCCGGTAGTCGTCTAACTCTCACTCACGCCACCCGAATAATTCCTCGTGTTGTCATATCAATTTTTTACACCGTCGCTGGTTTTCGACTCCGTTCGTGACGCAACAATCCCTTTCATTTAGGTTTTTCGGTGTTCGTGGACTCTCTCGCACAAGTTTCATGTCTCTGATTAGTCGAGTAACTTGAGGAAAAAAAATTAAGAAATTATTACTAAAAGGTGTACATAAAGTTTTGCAGCTAAATAGTATTTTTTTTAATCGTAGACGATGGGTACTTAATAATGACGAATAAATAAAATGGTTTATTTGTTACAAGAAAAACGCGATAAATTATAAAATAATATGCAATAGTAGTGATGTATAAAAGATGAACAAATCTATATCATATTTGCAATATGTAAGTGTTCTATGGTCGGTTTGGTTTTTCGGTCGCCATTTTGTTTATACGTGTTGGCATATTAGAATAGTTAGCTGTGATGTTGACGAAAAACAAGAGAATGTTTTAGTAAAATGAAAAACAAATGAAAGCACTTCATTATTGATTTTCTGTTGGGAAATAGCGCGGCGTTCGGCCAACGGGACGGTGCGATTTTCTCGTGTTTTTCCGATTTTATATTAAAGAGAAAAAATAACAAAGAAATGTTTGTATATTTGAACTGTAGAAAGTGTAATTATTATTAATTAGCGGGGGAGGTGCAGCGAAAGTCGCACTTCCGGTCCAGTCGGGTCGAACGCTGTCAGATGACTATTTAAAAGAAGTAATAACACTATTTTTGACAAGTACGTAACAAAAACGTTACATTCCATGCATATATTTGTAATCTTTGTATCTTTAAAACAGTTACGAGCTTTGTTGTGTGTTTACAAATCAGAAATCAAATAATCCGAATATCTTTAGGTGTCATACCACAATAATTATGTAATACATAAATGTATAATAAATAACAAATATACACGAGGGTATTTTTGAGAGACCTCGTCCACAGGTTCCACTCCTTGTTCCCGACCGCCGAAGGAGTCCACCAACAGATTGTAAATATGTATTTCAGTTGGAGTACTTGATAGAAATGATAGAATGTAGAGTTGCACCCAACAATAACTACCTACCGTATTGAAAATATTGTTTTGATAATGTTTGAGAAATTATTCTTAACTTTATAGTCGAAAGTTCTTCAAGAAAGTATCAAAGTCCCCCTGTGTTGCCCTTTGCCCTTTGTTCATTTGAAAAATGTGTTTTGGAACATTAGATAGTTAGATTAGATAATATTAGTTTTTAGAAAATGAATATGAAGTATAAAATGAAAACCGGAACCTCTTAATCACACATTGGAGGTTAAATTTGCCAATAATTATCAAATTATAGCGGCGGAAATTCAGAGACGCAAGTTGATGTGAAGTTATTATCTGATGACAAAGAATTCTTGTCTTATTTCCTGATACGTAATTATTGTAATCGGCTGTGTACAATTTATTAATTAATATTCACTTATAATACCACGATTAGGCAAAATTATGTCGATTTTTTTTGTGGTACTGTCACGAATGTCACCCATGTTTGAATTTGAATATCACGAGTGCGCAGCACGAGTGGTGTTCTCAAGCGTGGGGATAATTTTGCCTGCTCGTGGTATTATATGTGAAAATTGCAATCAAATATCAAGTTATAGAAAGCTAGAATCCAAGACTGCTTATGGTAGGGCTGAATAGGACAGCTCGTAATGATGATGGTCCCCAATAAATATTTTTGGTGAACTTTTTACGAGACCATATAAATGATTTATTAGATGCAGTAATTTGTTACTCTTAACCAGAGATATCAATTATGGTTGCAGCATGATGGAGAATTGGATAGGTAGGAGATGACAACTTCTACTTATTTATGGCTGCTTAATCCCCCCGCAGAGAAATCGACTCCAAGAGGGAGTTTATTTAGATTATTTATAAAAAAAATCTTCGGAGTGAAATATAAAATTCTTTGACTATTAGTGGTTTGTCACCACATAAGTTAGTACTGAAAGTTAATTGCATCGTTTTACTGATCAGAAACTTAAATACAAAGAAAGCATTTGTCAGTGGAACAAGAATGCGCATCAAGTTTATGCATCGTAATGCTATTGATTACGAACTTTTAAATGGAACCGCACGCAATAAGAGAATTTTGATTCCACCTATAAATTTAACATATTCCTATTTTACCATTTAACTTTCAAAGAACTCAATTTCCAATTATACTTGCATTTGCGATGATAATAAATAAGTCTCAAAAACAAACATTCGAAAAAATTGGAATTTTATTGAGACAGCCAGTTTTTACACATGGTCAATTGTACGTCGCAGCAAGTAAAGTTCGATCATTCGATGGTTTGAGATTTTATATTTCTGAATATAACAGTCAAGGGCATTTAGCAAATCAAGAAAGAGTTTTTACAAAAAACATCGTCTACACAGAAGTTTTGAACCATTAAATTCATTTTCAAACTATTTTAAATTCAATGGACATTTATTTTTGTAACCGCCCGGTTTTGTTGTTTCAATAAAAAATATACAGCGTGAACATAAAGTTTGGAACAAAATTCATAATAGCCTTACATGATGTTTTTGGGAAAATGGCTCGGACAGGTCGATTTTATTTCGAAAAATTCCATTCTGTGACGTGCAGTTTGTTTGTGGCATCATTGGTTTTTGAGCAATGACGTCACCACCAATTTTTCAAATGACAAACCCTACTTTTTTTCCTTTTTCTGATAGACTACCTAAACAATGAATGAAAAAAATTGGTATAGTTTATTTTTTAATCAAAGAACCACAACACCGCAATTTACACCCAAAATAGAGCTGACAACATTGTACACTTTTGACATAGGGTGAAAAATCTCATCATATAAAAATTGAGGTTATTAGAGATATTAGTAGCGCAGCATGTTAATAAAGTTAATAACAACTAATTTGAGAGTTTAATAAATCTTACTTTGCGAGGCATTTTTAATAACACGTTCAAATTTTAGCTGCGAGTTTGCGGAGTTTGCGTACTTTCAAGGACATTATAAATGACAGACGTTGGCTGGTATAGCCAACAGATATCATTAAATTTCCTAAATTTAGTAAAATTTCATATTTACAAACCTAAATCAACAGGTCGTGGTTCTTTGATTAAAAAATAGACTATACCTTATATGTATAACTTTTTTTTTTGAGAAAATGACAAATTTTACTTCACAAATTTAGTTTAATTTTTAATGTAGTTTTTTTTCTCTAGGGGTGTATTTAAAATAGAAGGTTTATTTTAATAGTCCTTACAATTTAGAAGATTTGGGGCATTAAATAAAATGTTTGAAATAAAATTTGCCATTTTCTCAAAAAAAATTGTTATGTAAGGTACTAATTTTTTTCATTCATCGTTTAGGAGTTTAGGTAGTAGGAAGGTCTATCAGAAAAAGAAGAAAAAAGTGGGGGTTGTCATTTAAAAAAAATAGTGATGGCGTCATTGCGCAAAAACCAATGACGTCACTTAAACAGATTGCACGTCACAGGATGGCATTTTGCGGGAAAAATCGACCTGTCCGAGCGATTTTCTTAAAAATACCTATCACATAACGCTATTATGAATTTTGTTAAAAATTTTATGTTCACACTGTATATAAAAAATACGAAGCACGTATTCTTTATTTCATTTTTTGTATTAATTTTTTATTTAAATTTTATATAATTTGAAAAAGATAGGCAAATTAACTGTGTAGCCTTGGCGAAACCTGGCCAGTATAGCAATTAAAAAAACCCAAGGAAATGTCAAAAATGGGTTATAGTTTTTTAAATATGGCTTAGCCAAGCTGTACCTACCTCATTTTTCCTATCGTTCGTATTTTTCAAATAACTCGAAAATTAATGTATGATGACGTATTTTTTGTACACGCTCGCAGCTGATGTAATAGAACAAAATTCAAATAGCTATTTGTGCAATAAGTTAGGAAATGTAATTTTTTTCCGTATTAGGCATGGGATTTTTGATCGAGACGTTAGTCGAGATCAAAAACATGCCGACATTTTTGCTATTTCCAACACTGCAACCAGATATGTTTACAGGGTGTATGGTGTAATCAAAATAGGCGAACATATTTTAAGCCGTAAGCCACCAAGACATTTGAAGACGATTTGCGATGGCTGAAATTGCGTATTTAAAAATTCAAAATTCACCACATTCCGGCCCGTGGTCAACGCTAATGTAGAGCAAACGAAAATGCTACGAAAATGATGATCACGCAAGAAATTGGACACAGACTGTGAATTGTGTCGAAAAAACGGACAAAACATTTTTTTCCATGATCATTGAATTTCAGTGGTCTTTGCTCACTGAAAATAGTGAGCAAAGATGGCAATTGAATCACTAGTGAGGAAAAAATAGTTTATCACTAGTGAGCAAAGTGTAATGTTTTGCGAGTTTGTCGATAGAGGGCGCCAAATAGGTTGTAGTGAGAATTTTTTAAATAGCTAAAGCTTATCTTATTTTTGACTTATTTAAATTTTTAACCTGTTATTTAGATTACGTGAAATTGCTTTGGGTAAACTTCTGGAAAAATTCATGCTCAATGCATTATGTGTTGGTATCTCTGATTAAACTAAAATCAGTAAATCAATCACAAACACGCAACGCCTTACAACATAATCTCTTTTGTTTGGAATTTTGTTGATCCACGTTTTGTTGTGAAAAACTGTTTTTGTGAGTTCCCTTTTGGGCTAATTTTGTAGAAATTATTGTTTCAGTGATTTTAACAGTTCTGAAAAATAGTGATGCAGATAGATAATGATAGATATACAGTGCATTTTTTTTAACTGTTGCCATAGGTAATTGCATGGTAAAACTTACACCCCCTGTTAACTTTTGGTCTGATGAAAATATTCAAACCATTTTTGGAACAAAGTTTGAAGATTTTTTAAACTATCGGACAGAATAGAATTCAATATCCTAAACTGTCGAAAAAGTTGTGAAAAAATATTTTCTAGCGCGCCGGAATGATAGTACGTCGAGCGGCCGCCAGAATAGCGTTCCTGTCGGCTCAACCAGCACCTGACCGTCTCCACTTTTGACTTTTGTCACTTTCATTTAAAAAATAGCAAGATGTCCTAGAAGCTATGATTAATTTAGCTTTTGGAAGGCAGAACATGTAAACATTTATTTATTAAAAAACACAAAACGTTAACGCACAAATTAACAGAAATTATTAAAGTAATTAATGTTCGACTGCTAGACAATGTCCCAAGCGATCTTGAAAATTTCTTCGCCTGTTATTCTTGCGCTTAATTCCTCCACAGTTTCTGGTTGACGTCTTATGCGTTTTTTTTAACTGTTGTCGTAGGGAATTGCATGGTAAGAATTATACCCTCTGTTAACTGTTAACTGTTAACTGCAGATTTGGTGCAAATTTTTATTTTTGTAATAAATCATTAATAAGGCTATGTAATGCATACTGTTTGAACAACGAACGACAAGCAGTTTTATTTTACTAATTTTACTCTTCAAAGTTGAAATTAATGAAGGTAAATAATTTGACAAAAAACGTAGTAGGCGATATGGGAACAAAAATTAGGTTTTATATTTTAATTTATTATTTATTTTAATCATAGCCTCGAGGAATCTCGCTATTTATTTTTTAAATGAAAGTGACAAAAGTCAAAAGTGGAGATGGTCAGGTCTCAGGTGCTAGTTGAGCCGACAGGGACGCTATTCTTGGCGACCGCTCGACGTACTATTATTCCGGCGCGCTAGAAATTTTTTTTCACAACTTTTTCGACAGTTTAGGATATTGAATTGTAATCTATCCGATAGTTTAAAAAATCTTCAAACTTTGTTCCAAAAATGGTTTGAATATTTTCATCAGAACAAAAGTTAACAGGGGGTACAAGTTTTACCATGCAATTCCCTATGGCAACAGTTAAAAAAAATGCACTGTATATATAGTCTTTCTAACTCAGGTTGAGCCAGCAATAAAAATAAACTGCGCACCCTCATTACCGCAAGTGTCACCTCCTCTTAGCTTTACAATGAAGATGAATTTATGGTTTAAATGACAGATGTTTTTCTTGCTCTTTCTCGATGGTTTCCAGGTACACCGGGCCCAACAGGCCGGCTTCTTTTCGGTATAAATCAATCTTTATTTAAAAGAGGATGATGGCATTTGCGGTAATGAGGGTACGCAGTTTACTTTTATTGCTGGCTCAACGTGAGTTAGAAAGACTATACTCACTGCTATTATTAAAATTCAAACAGTGACAAAAAAATGCTGCCCGAAACTTCGATTCCGCGACTGTATTTTATGATCATGCATGGAAAAAATCAGATTCAACACGCATGAGCAAACGGGCATTTAATCACTCGTACGTTTGGAGTCCTCGCCTTTGGCTCAGACGCCCAACTTCCGCACCCGTGATTAAATGCACTACTTTGCTCACTTTGCAAGATGTGTGGTCCAATTAAATTATCACTATCACCAACAATAAATAAAATAATTTCCGGTACAGTATTTGTGCTTGGAGCGCGTTGCCACCCGCCACCCCGTACGCGAGTACCATATCCGTTAATTCCACGTTTGTAAAATTTAGCATTTTAAACGATTTAATAACAAATACACGATTATTAATACACTGCTGCACTGCACCGCTTGTTGAGCTGCAACTAATAACTGACTGTAACTGACTTACGCCAATCCAACCTCCGATAAGAAGATCCTTTTTTGTCATACAAAAAGTGTATGAAGCGTGTAAAAACCGAGAGTTCTCTTTGTCTTTACTATTGCTTTTATGATTTCGATTATGAAACCAAGACAGTGGCGCATCCACAATTTAGGTATTGTCTAAATTGTCATGCCATTTGTTCACGTATCCTTACGTTTTTCAAAAAACGCATATTTTTTCATTGATGCGGGAGTTTTCAGTACTTACTTGTTTGTATCTCGAAGTGTTCCAAACATAAATGAACTCTTAACTCTTCTTAATTAATAAATTAATTTTTAATGCGGCTGTCAGTGTCAAGCCGTCAACAATAGGAAGTTAGTCGCAACAGTCTTTCTTGATCACTTTGTAGCGGGTGACTTTTAATGATTAACATTAGTCACTCATTATGATTACTGCCCAGACAATGATAACAACATTGCCACTCCAGATAAGGAATCGTCAGCGACTTTAAAAACTTACAAACTTATTTTTATTCCATTTTGCTGTGAATATTTTGTCGTAATTTTTTAAATTTTATGTACGATCGTGTAAAAAGTGGGTACTTTCTGCACTAAAAATTGTTGTCAAAGTTGACGTTTAGTGAAACTGACGGAATCGTGCTATAAAACTTTTAGTGCACGCTTTTATGGCACAGAACTGTCAGAATACAACAATACAATTTGTTGGAAACATTGTTTAGAAGTAGATTGCTAAACGACGTGGTTCTCAAACGACTTTGGTTATTCTTAAAATATTGAATCAATGATAATTATTTTATACAAATTTATGTTGAAACCGGTGCGATGATCTCACGATCGTAGATAAAATGTTGTAAGACATACGTGTAAAAAGTTCCTTTGTTGCACTCACATCCTTTAAAATACTCCCTCGTACTTCGGTCGTATTTCAAACCCGTTCGTGCAATAAAGATAACTTTTTATATCTTAAATAACTATGAATTATCATGTTCGGATTTAGGACAATAAGACAGTTTTTTTTAATGTTTTATTTTTACAAAAACTAACCACAACTGAAAATTGGAAACAAAACTGATTGACAGACGAAACCATCAAGAGTTGTTTTCGTTTCTTCTTCCCCAATCTACAAATTCCTTAGTAGAAAACTGGATGAAATAATTGTCAATACAACTCTCCCATTGGTTTAACTGTCAACTCGTGCACCTACAATCCCATATCATTTACCTATTAAAATCCTTCTTGATTTATCTCTACCTGGAGGTGCGCAGGAGTCGACAATGCATAAGCGACACAATCGGCTACATCTTCAGCCTTTAAATGTGGCAACGATTCAAAAAATTTCCTACGCCTTTCTGTCAGACTTTTATTGAAAACTGTCAATTCACTGGCGACCATACCTGGACTGATACTCTAAAACAATAATTTCCTTCATTTGTAACATTCAATTTACACAATTACCGTAACTTTGATTTTGCTTTGCATCTGATTCAACTCCTGCTGCAGAGTTAGCGTAAGAGCGGTAACTGCGTGTTTCGCCGCAGGATAAACATTCGTTTTAGGACAGTTGGGAACACAGTGTCCCGAAATGCTATTGATATGTATGATGTGTCCTTGAATATCGTTGGTCTGCATCATTTTGACCGCTTCCCTTGTGGCAATACACAACCCCAACACGTTAATGTCGAATTGTTGCTTCCAGATTTCAGTTTGATCGTCCGATAAGAGTCCTCCTTTGAATACTCCCGCGCTGTTTACCAAGATGTGCACGGGTCCCAAATTCTCCCCAATCCATTTGAAAGCTTTCACAATCTCTTCTTCTCGAGACAGATCGGCTTGAAGCGCGTGCAGCTTTGTGGTGGAAAGCTTCTTGGATCGTTCCTCGATCAGGTGGACTCGGCGAGCGATTCCCACAACCTGGGCCAGATTGTAGGAATTTTCTTTGGAAAAAAAATACTCACAATGAGGCCTCGTTGGACCAGATCTTCGGCGATTGCGGCACCGATTCCAGAACTGGCACCGGTCACTACAGCTACTTTGCCGACCCATCTCTCCATAGAAAGCACCATTTTCCACTTAAAGTAAATTTCCAATAAGTATGTCTATTAAGTAGGTCGGGAAAAGGATTATAACTTAGCAAAGGTTACTGATAACTTCAAGGTTTATGTTTTGTTCTATTTATGTACAATTTAAATACCTAAAGTTGACTCAAGTTACAAAAAACCACTTTGCATTTGCAACAGCATTTTTATGGCATTAGTCATTTGAAATTACTTTAAAACTGTACTTATATGGAAAATATTCAACGCAAACTATGATTTTCTGGTCTCTTTCTGCCCTTATTTGGTTCAAAAATATGAAAAAAATGCTGTTGCAAATGACAAGTGGTTTTTTGCAACTTGAGCCAACTATATATGTATTTAAGTTTTTACATTCTATTATCTCTTTTCAATCTATAGTCGTTCTCAATGACATCCGTGCTGTCAGTGTCATTTTTAATATGTTATTTATTTTTTATACGCACAAATTCATAACCAGGATTCAGAGTATAAGCAAATTCTAGTGAAAAAAATGTCAAATAAGAAATTGAGGTTATGGTGAAAGAAAATTTATACAGGCTGTTTCCTAAAAAACGCCGCAAGCCATATCTCCGTTATTTATGGCTCGATTTAAATAAAACCAAAACTGTAATAAATCACTTTAAAAACACTATAAGCACAACATGGTTTTTTTTTCAAAAAGTCATTCAAGGTCAGATAATACAGGGTGATTTACGAGGAATAATGAGCCCGACGGAATAGAAAATGCAACCCGCAATTCATCAGGAGAAAAACCCGGACATTTACCGCTTCGATGTCCGGCTTTTTGTTGCAATGTATTGTGGGTTGCATTTTCTATTCCGTCGGGCTCATTATTCCTCGTAAATCACCCTGTATTCAACTTTGTTTTTTCAAATAGCTTGGTACAGTTGGTTGCAAAAAAAACGGGAACTGTCAGAATAAAATTGACACATTTTTGCAATTTTTCCATAGTGTGAAACCTTCTTACGAGAGTTAGAGTTAACGTCAAAATTCAATGACATTTTTAAAAATCACTTGATAGGTATTGTCAAGTTGACAATTAATTGACAAATCGACAAAACCAAATTTACATTAGGAAAATTTTCGTTTGCCGTTTTTTTTTTGCAACCAACTGTATATTTTTTTATTCTGATTTTGAAAGAGATTATTTTTCTGAAGCCTGTATTTCGTGAATCATCAGCAACAAACAATAAAACTCAACCTTCAACATGGCGTAAAACATGGTTAAACTAAGTCATCCTCAGAATCCGAATTAGACTATATATTTTCTTTGATTTGTCGAAAATGATAGATAATAATTTGAATTTGTCAATTTGCCGCGTCGAGGTCAATTGCCAAATTAGGAAATTCAAAATTACTAAACTGAACCAACAAGTGATACCAACATACTGTCATAGTGATAACACGGATGTCATTGAAAACTACACTGAACACCAAAAAAAAATGGGAAATCTAAAATTTGATCATGTAAATCAGATTATTAATTGTCAGCTTATGTCAGTTTTATTCGTGTCAAACTAAGTCTAATTAAACTATTTTGATTAGTCATTTCGGTGACAATGACAGGTAATTCTAACCTCTTTTGAAAAAAACCCAAATTAAACAGATTAAAAAACACAAAAATAAATTTTCGTGTAAGTAAATTTCCCATTTTTTTTGGTGGCAAGTGTACTATACGAGTATGTTCGAATTTTCGATATACAGGGTGTATTAAAAATGGCATATAAAATTTGTGTCACGCGAATCTACGTTGAATACCAAACAAAAAATTTGAATTTGGTAATGTTAATAATGATGGTAACAACAATAATGACAGTCCTTGTTACTTTTTGACTTTACTCAAGTTCGAAATACTATTTAAATGTGTTTCTCCATTACAGTCGAAGCTATTTTTTTTGCTTGTATTTCAATATAGAATAAATCTTATGCGCCATTTTAATACACCCTGTATATCTACACTGCTGTGCAGAAAAATCGCGTACACCTATTTTTCACTGTATTAAGTCGGTCTAGATTGGTTTTGACGTTTTATTTGTCAGTGTTAAACAAATGTTTCATTTTCCTAATAACAAATAAAATATGTAGTGACAATCTCAGTGACAGTTTATAACCTATTTACAAATCAAAATCCACATTTACAAAGCAAAAAATACTCGAAAACTTGATTGCTTGATTTTTGAAGTGTACGTACGCGATTTTTCTGCACAGCAGTGCACATTATTTTGGAAAATTTACAGTGATCTGTTTCACACTGCTGCCGTCCAGCGTCTGCTCTCTGAACTGTGAGGAGAAGGTTCATGGGGTAGGTATGTTGCATGGGTATTCCACAAGGGGTCAGAGACAAAACACTCGCGCTAGGCGCTACAGTAGCGAAATAAAACAGATGTACTGGACACCTTCATAACAGACTTAAATTTGAGTGTTTATGCTTATGTGAACATTGCTCACGCAAAGTGGAGTTTGAATGTATTAAACCTGATGGTTTTGACAACGCGGCGTGTTATGCAAGAACTGCAAGAAGTGAACACATTCACGGCGGAGTGATGTAAATGATAAAGGAGGGCTTATCACATCAAGCTTTCGACAAAAGTACATCGACTGTGAATTGACAGGTGTTTACATTTCTTCGCTGAAGTTAATTCTCATTGCATTGTATTGGGCTACTGGGCACTACAACCTATTATTGATTACAATAACGATCATACAGGGTTATTATAAATGAATGTAGGCCAAGTAGGCATAAAAACTGAATGTAAAATTTATGGTTGCCGCTCCATATAAAAATAATAAAAATAAGTGAGTACATACCGTTCACACACAGGAGTTAAATCGGGTGCAAAACAACTCAATATTTTTGGATTCAATCGTTAATTTAAAAAAAATATATCATTCACCTAAAAAATGACAGTGATAGCGACAAAAATTGACAGTTCACAAGAAAGCGGCAAAAATTTTATAACATGCCCATGCTTCGACTACAATCATTTATAATAACCCTGTATATTGCTACTAAGTAATAACTAACCAATTGGTAAATTAAAAAAGGAGCACGGTATCGAGGCCGGATATATTTATTTTTACGGATATTCCTACCAAGAAATGATAATTCTATTGAATTGAAAGCACTATTGTAATTATTTTTTAAAGATATTTTAATGAATTCTATAATCACGTGAGTTTAGTTGGAAGATTGTATGTTTTATTTATTTTTTGTACTCTCCTGTTTCCATGACGCTAAGTGATCTTTTAAATACTGACAAGTTGTGACTTTGTGCGCTTTAGTCAAGAGGTGAATTTAGCAGCGAGCTTTTTAGTCACGGGCTAAAGTTAGCTCCAGCTATTTGAATCGCAAAACTCATGTGACCCGCAAAATAAAGTTAGTTGTCACTTGTCAATTGACGTTTATCAGTTTCCAATTTTATGTTTAAATTAACTTTTAATAAAGAATTTAATTATTATTTTATTTATTTGGTTGTAGAAAAAGTATAGTATGCAACTCGTTTCTAAACTTCTCTAGACACTCGTTTATTAAACACTCGTTACTAAATATTACTATAATAAGTAAATTTTTGTTTTATAAAGCTTTCAAAGTGTATTGTTGTATGTTTATTAAAAAATATCACTTAGTCACTACGATTACTGCGTAGACTTATCACAACATAACACATAAAAGAGTTGGATATCACATTTGGCATTGAATTTTTCATTTGTTAACCAAATTACCGATAACCAAAGTTAGTGAGGCCTCAAAAACTTTTTTTCTAAGAAGTTGTAAAATTTATATTTGGGACAATGAGACACACCGATTATTTTAATTCAGCTATTTATTTCCAAAGAAGCTGACCTGACAATTGGAGATAATTCAAAGTGACGAAGACATCGCATCTGCGCATCTGCAACTTCACTAATGCAAAACCAAAAGAAATAATCGTCAAAACGACTCTCCCATTGGTTTAACTATCAACTCGTCCACCTAAAAACCCCCATCATTTAAAAAATCTTTCACATTTTCCTCTACCTGGAGGTGTTCAGGCGTCGATAATGCGTAAACAACACAATCGGCTACATCTTCTGACTTTAACATCGATATTGTTTCAAGAGACTTTCTAACTCCCTCTGAGAAATTTTTATTGAAAACCGTCATTTCAGTGCTCACCATACCTGGACTGATACTCTAGAACAATCACCTTCCTTCCTCATTTGCACAACTCTACTTTCTACAATTACCGTAACTTTAATTTTGCTTTGCATCTGATTCAACTCCTGCCGTAGAGTTCGTGTGAGAGCAGTAACTGCATGCTTAGTAGCAGGATAAACATTCATTTTGGCGCTTTGTGGAACTTTGTGTCCTG
Organism: Tenebrio molitor; assembly: GCF_963966145.1. Lineage (NCBI taxonomy): Eukaryota > Metazoa > Arthropoda > Insecta > Coleoptera > Tenebrionidae > Tenebrio > Tenebrio molitor. The sequence continues at coordinate 3,902,050 of NC_091049.1, forward strand.
AAACGCTATTCATATGTATGATATGTCCTTGAATATCATTGGCCTTCATCATTGTGACGGCTTCCCTTGTGGCAATACACAAACCCAACACGTTAATGTCGAACAAGTTCTTCCAGGCTTCGGTTTTGCTTTCGGATAACAACCCTAAATCGAATATTCCCGCGCTGTTTACCAAGATGTGCACAGGTCCCAAATTCTCCCCAACCCATTTGAAAGCTTTCACAATATCTTCTTCTCGAGACAGATCGGCTTGAAGCGCGTACAGCTTTGTGGTGGAAAGCTTCTTGGATAGTTCTTCGATCAGATGGACTCGGCGAGCGATTCCCACCACCTGGGCCAGACTGTAGGAATTTTCTTTGGAAAAAAAATACTCACAATGAGGTCTTGTTGGACCAGAGCTTCGGCGATTGCCGCACCGATTCCAGAACTGGCACCGGTCACTACAGCAACTTTGCCGACCCATCTGTCCATGGAGAGAACCATTTTGCAATGAGCGTAAATTTCCAACAGGTCTTTATTACGGTGGCCCTGAATGTGATAAACTTATCAGTTCGTTTTTGTTCGTTTTTGACCTGTTTAAAACATTTTATTTTGTATTTTATTTTTTAATTATCTTATCAATGTATATTTTAATTTACAGTGACCTGTTTCACAGCGATAAACTGTAGAGAGAAGTGTGCGTGAAGAGTAGACAAGTTGCGTGGGTGAAGCTTCCAGCCGCCAGATGGAGCCAGCCATGACTCTCTTCACCTGCTGGATAAAAATTCAAATGGATTTTTTTTTTGTGAAACATTCGAACATCGCCAATTGCATTTCGTGAGTGTTTTTTTCTGGTTGAGATGATCGAGGGCTTTCGAGGAAGGAAGAAAAAGCTCAGTCATCACCGTCGTGAAGAAGTCCAACCGGCCATTTATCCGTGTAGGTAGAGTGCTTTGGTTAAAACAAAAGGCGCGCCAGTGCTACCACCCACCGAGCCCGGGACCGCTAACAAATGAATCTGACCATGTTACCGCCACAATGGCACCTATGATCTCCACTTTCATAACTTTTAAGCGCATCATCATGACATCGTCGACGTCCAAACAAAGGTAATCACCACCTAATTATTAATGGGTCCGCGGTGGAGACTCGCTTTAATTAAGGCCCCACGCTGGGCGCCCGTCTTGTTTATGGCGGTGTCGTCCGGATCTGGACCGGACATCGCTCTTTGGGGGGAAAAATTTTCCGCCTCCGGTGGGATTGATGGCGGCACGGCTCGTTATCCGGATTTTAATATTGTTCGGTATAATTACGCAGCGCATTAAATGGCCTGACAAGTGTTGAAACGTCCACCATAAATTATGTTCGGGTTCCACCTATCCGCCAATGGGGCATGGGCCAGGTGATTTGCTTATTCACGGCTCTGTCTCGCTTTTTTCCGATCTTAATTGATTTTCGTCGGTCCCGGCTTCGTTCACATCGCCCAGGATGGAATGTTAAACATCTGTATGGTGGCGCCAAGATTTTCTGATTCGGAGATGGGACCGGAGGCGGCCGGGTGGTGGAGGGACGGCCGTTTCGTTTAATCGAACCATTGTAATTACACGGTTTAATCGACGGATAGGAATTTGACGACAAGAAGGACAAGAGGGATTGGTGCAAGAACCACACACAATGAAGGACGGAGGAATGTGATGGATGAGTCGGAAGGGAACACATGTCTTGGGTACCACCTTGATGAAGTAGTAAGAAACGGTGGGGCAAGATAGTTTCTGTCTTGAAATTCGTCGAGATCTAGTGACAGTTAAACAATTCAAAACGAGAATGAAGGTGTAAGGTACCATTTTGGTGAAACAAAGAATTCTAGTTCAAGAAAAAGGTACCATTTTGGTGAAACAAAGAATTCTAGTTCAAGAAAGTGTGTTTTGAAATATATTTACAAAACAGCTAGTGAGGTGTTAAGATCTAGTCGAGAAAAAAATATATCAAAGTCAAATATGAAGATGGATAGACAGCTGAGGTACTACCTTGATAGAGAAAGAATAGTAGATCAAACTACTTGTTTTAAAACACGGAGAGTTGACAAACTGTCAAGATCTTGATTAAGAGAATAAGAAAAATGAAAGGAAAAGGAAAAGTACCTGAGTGTTTACAGTGAACTGGAAAATGGGAGAAATTCTTCCTTTGGGAAACAATCTACCTTAATAACGATAAAATAGGTCAAAGAAACCTGACAAAATTTAGAAGGGATGACGGAAGAGGATAGAAAGAAAAGTAATAAAAACAAAGACAAAAGAAATTGATCAAGGAGAAATAAAAACTACTAGTAAGGCCCCTTTAGAACACTTTTGTTTTTTAAGCATTTTGACTTTGTTTTCAAAGGTAGGTATGTTTAAAAAAGCAAAACTATATGGGCTTGTTCAGCACACACCATTCTTTTATCAAATCTACCCCGTTTTTCAAGGTACCTTTTGCCTTTTTGATCAGTTTTTCTATTGGGCCACTTCAGCACACACATGAATACGATTTCGGCCAAACAAATTCGGATAAGTCCTCATGAGCGAAGCGAATTCACTTTTGAAAACACAAAATTTGCCCTTTTGCCCCTGTTTTTGTTGGGCCACAAAAATGAATACGGGTTCGTCCAAACAAATTCGGAATGTGATTCCTCATGAGCGTCCACAAAGTGGACTAGTGCGTAGCGAATTCACAGCTCTGTTTTTAAAAGTCTGCCCTTCAGAACACTTTGTGTTTTTTGTAATTTTGTTCTAATTTTAAAGGTATATTTAAAAAGCAGAAATTCTCATCTCAAACTCATTTAGATAACGATTTTAAACGAAAATTGATAGATTTTTCCGATGGGTAAAACACCCAGTTGATGTAGAAACTATATTAATTAATGCGTTTCGGTCAAAAATAGGTGCCAAAGATTTACACCCTTCCTCTCCAGGAAGTGAATAAGCGAAAACAGCAAAATTATTTCGAAAAAAAAATGAAATAAACCAGGAGAGATAAAGACGGTACAAGCGAGGCGATGACGGATCCGATACCAGCCTCGCAGGGGGCGCGATAAGGTAGCGTTATCAGCCGACAAAAAGTTGCTTCGACCACCGTTGAGAGACAATTTCTTCAAATTTCTTTTTGTACAGGAAACGCAACTTTGAGCAAATGTTACTAATATTGAGGAAACGAAATGAGGTGTTAGATTACAGCAATCTGGCAATTAAAATCAAAATCGAACTCACCAAAAACAGCACGTGTCAGCAAACACAGCCACACACGTTCTGCGCACCATATGTCGCATTTCAATATGTTGGAACAATTGACAATTTTAATAATAGGATTTCCTTTGCCATTCAACGTGGAAACGCTGCAAGCATTCGGGGCACTTTTCCAGATTCCGCAGTATTATCGGAAATTTTTGTATTATAAAACAAAAATGTTATGTACTTAATTATGTTATTAATATAAAACATTCCTAACCCCAAAAAAAGCTAACTTGAATTATTAGCTTGTAGCAGGTCAAAGTGCCACTATTCGTTTTGGCCGGGGTAGGAGGCCAAGAGGTCCTACTTATGCTCGCGGGACAATAAGATCGCTGTTCGAAGATCAGGAACAAGCAACACAACGCACGGCATATGACGTCGCGACGCGCCCACCCTGCCGTAACCTTTTTTGGGGACGCTCATTTCGAAATAATTCAGTTTGTTTGTGCCGTCAGTCAATTCATTTTGAGTTTATCGGTTCAGGGTTCATTTTTGTTTATCGGATCACTTTCAGTTTTATTTCGGTTTCGCTTTCAGTTTCACTTTCGGTTTTCGTTTGTTTCTTTCGCGGTTTCTTTAGAGTTTTCATTGTAGAGTCTTTGTGCCAGCCAGTTTTGGGGCGGCTGGAATCACACATGTTAGCCCCTAAATTTTAGGCTGAGGTGGCCTCACGCCTCTAGGCTGTCTAGCTGCGGCCTATCTATTCATCGTTCGCTTTTTTCTTCTTTCTCCTTTCCTTTTCCTTCAATCCTTCCTCTTCTTCTTCTCAGCTCGGGTAACCGTACGGCAAAGTTAATTCCGATTCCCTTTTGTTCCCGTGACTTGCCGGAAAGTTATCTTCTTCTCTTCTTTTCCCTAACCTTCTTCCTTCATCCTTGTGGTGTCCAACCTTTTGAGATCCCGCGGGAAATTGCCGTCAACATCTATCGTGTGTTACGCGTGGACTCACCGACACATTACCGCTTCGACATCCGGATTTTTCGATCGGTGAAGTCCAACGTAAACAAACCGGCGCCATGTTCGACCATCTGTCATTTAGCGTGCAAGTGTAGGATCGCCGGAAGTTGTCATCAAGATGCGCGGTCAGTACAATAACCGGGACGCCTTATCGCCCAACGGAATAAGGTCCAGATCTTTCGGGTTGATCTCCTAGAGCCGGGGGTAGCCAAAAAAAAAAACCGATCGCGAGCGGAAATTAAAGAGGACTCGGTCGGCGACCGCCGAGCGGGCGGCAGGTGCCGCAAGTCGCGAGCTGCGAATCACGTGCGTGGCGTTCGGGATCCGCAATCATCCCTGTGGGTGGATTGCCGAACGCCATGGCGCTTATCGTCCGGCGCTGCCAGCCTTCGGGGCCGTCGAGGAGCCCGAAGATTTACCGTTTTACCGTTTACCGTTTTGCCGTGGTCGAGAAACCCCTCGTCATCTAGCGAGATAGAGGTAATTATCCTTCATTAGCGAATTCACTTCACTAATTTTCGTCCGTTAGGGGTAGTTCGAGCCAGATTACCGTTACCGTACCGCGAAGGAGAACCGGAAAGTCCTCCTTCGAATTATCGAGAAGCAACCCCTTTCAGCGGAAAGGGGTTGTTCTTTAGGGTCAGCCGGACCAGTCATCGTTATTTGGGGCGATAGTTCGGACCAGGAACGTTGTTCTTTAGGGTCATTCGTCGCCGCGTCGCTTTTAGGGTGATTGTTCACCAGGACTATCGTTATATGGGGTGATCGTCGCCACATCGTTCGTCAGAGTGGTCGTCGCCAGACCGCAAACCGTCCATTAAGGTCATCGGACCACGTACCGTTTCACCAAGGACTAAAGAAAATCGTCAAGGTCACACCACGTTACCGGCGTAAGATAAGTCGCACAATTTAATTGCGGATTTGCGAAAAATCAAAGAACGCCTCAAATATCCCGCTTCTCAATATTTAGAACCGTTTCAATTTGTAAAAATCTCGCATTTCAATAATTTCAAATTTTTAGAAAGACTTCACAAAGCTCAAGTTTTCAAATTTCACATTTCAATTATTAGTAGCAGTTCTTCTACTTCCAGTAAATTTGCAATTTTTTCAATTATAGAATCGATGTTAAATTAACGTTGTAAATTTATGAAAGCAGAAGACTGCGCTTCATTCTTGTTTCACGCATGCAACAGATTTTCCTTTCGTTTTTTTTTCCATCGGAGTTGTATTAATTTTAAGTTTATTCACAAATAAGTTACAAGGTCACCTGTAAAGGAAAGCTTTCTTGATAAGACCAGAATAAGGTATTGAATAAGATCATTAATGTGAACTGGTTCGAAATTTCAATTAACAAAATTACGTAGAGTAACGTTGCCAATTCCACGGACCAGTGCACACTTAAGTAAGCATTTCGAATTTCCTGGACTGTTGGACAAAAATTGAATAAACCAATTATTTAATTCGCAAGGAATTAAGTTCTTTCGTATTGACTCCGAAGCATCCGAGAAACTGAGCACTTGTCCCGGCAGCTGGACAAGCTTAACAACCAGCTCAAGACAATAGCTGCCTGGCGCCCATTTTTTTATAATCCGAACCCACGCCCTATGCCCCGAAAACCCCCTGAGAGCCCGGAGCTGTCACTGGCCAACTTTTGGTCACACAAATTTTGACGCCCAGAACGTGGGGCTCGATTTCCCGACTTTTTGGAGCAACCACAAATTTTCGTTTATCGCTCATCTTCATTTTCGCGAAATTTGTAAACCAATTTGGGCCTCGAGGGCTCGCTTGCATTTGACAGCCACAAATTTTGACGCTTGGATTTTCGAGGGCCTGTCAAGTCAATCGAGCCGCCACAAATTTTGACGCGATTTGTTAGGGGTGTGATTTGTCAACTTTGTAGCAGTCACAAATTTTGACGATTTTGCTTCCTCGTTTGAATTCCGCAAATTTGGTCAGTTTGGCTCATTCAGCTTTGTTTATCGTGTTTGTGACTCAACTACAGATTTGGCAAGATCACAGATTTTTCATTGTTCAACAATCGGAGCTTTGGGTTTGGGTTTCAGAGAAATTTCAGTTTTCAATTTTTTTACCGTGTAAGAGAAGCAGGAATTTTGCAGAGAAAATTAGCGGATTGTATTCAGTCTTATCTCGTGTCTTCACAGATAAGAAATTTTTTGAGAACGTTATCGCGCTGCGAAACACTTTTTCGGGTGACATGTTTGTTTGAGTTCCATCCTTGTCGCACAATCGGAGAAACGGTGGACATTTCGCCAATGTCAAGGTCAGACACTCGAAGACCTCCAAGTGTCTCTATGAGCGATTTTTTTGCGGATGACGTTCCGTGGAATCGTGGAAAACGCTTCGTCGCATTTTCACTTTCCGTTTTCGAGCGCTGCAGCGAAAATTGCGTTGCATTTTTTTTCGTCGAATTTTTTGAAATGATCGAGACCAAAAATTTTACCGTGGAGTTTGTTCAGGAAAAGTTTATTTGAAAAACCCCATTTATGACATATCCCGAATTCGACTTACATCATACCGCAGTACTCAAGTACTAATTGACATTGAGATTCAGTTTTCAATCGTTTGATACGCGCAGATATCAACTAGCCATTTTGTGGCGGAATCAAAACTTTTCCATTGAACAAATTTTGACGTTTTTGAGAAGACTTCATCTTCGTTTTGTGTAAAAAGAAAAAGGCAACCGCGTTACCTTTTCTTTTTTCTTTTTGAGGAGGGGGGTAGTGTAGCAGGTCAAAGTGCCACTATTCGTTTTGGCCGGGGTAGGAGGCCAAGAGGTCCTACTTATGCTCGCGGGACAATAAGATCGCTGTTCGAAGATCAGGAACAAGCAACACAACGCACGGCATATGACGTCGCGACGCGCCCACCCTGCCGTAACCTTTTTTGGGGACGCTCATTTCGAAATAATTCAGTTTGTTTGTGCCGTCAGTCAATTCATTTTGAGTTTATCGGTTCAGGGTTCATTTTTGTTTATCGGATCACTTTCAGTTTTATTTCGGTTTCGCTTTCAGTTTCACTTTCGGTTTTCGTTTGTTTCTTTCGCGGTTTCTTTAGAGTTTTCATTGTAGAGTCTTTGTGCCAGCCAGTTTTGGGGCGGCTGGAATCACACATGTTAGCCCCTAAATTTTAGGCTGAGGTGGCCTCACGCCTCTAGGCTGTCTAGCTGCGGCCTATCTATTCATCGTTCGCTTTTTTCTTCTTTCTCCTTTCCTTTTCCTTCAATCCTTCCTCTTCTTCTTCTCAGCTCGGGTAACCGTACGGCAAAGTTAATTCCGATTCCCTTTTGTTCCCGTGACTTGCCGGAAAGTTATCTTCTTCTCTTCTTTTCCCTAACCTTCTTCCTTCATCCTTGTGGTGTCCAACCTTTTGAGATCCCGCGGGAAATTGCCGTCAACATCTATCGTGTGTTACGCGTGGACTCACCGACACATTACCGCTTCGACATCCGGATTTTTCGATCGGTGAAGTCCAACGTAAACAAACCGGCGCCATGTTCGACCATCTGTCATTTAGCGTGCAAGTGTAGGATCGCCGGAAGTTGTCATCAAGATGCGCGGTCAGTACAATAACCGGGACGCCTTATCGCCCAACGGAATAAGGTCCAGATCTTTCGGGTTGATCTCCTAGAGCCGGGGGTAGCCAAAAAAAAAAACCGATCGCGAGCGGAAATTAAAGAGGACTCGGTCGGCGACCGCCGAGCGGGCGGCAGGTGCCGCAAGTCGCGAGCTGCGAATCACGTGCGTGGCGTTCGGGATCCGCAATCATCCCTGTGGGTGGATTGCCGAACGCCATGGCGCTTATCGTCCGGCGCTGCCAGCCTTCGGGGCCGTCGAGGAGCCCGAAGATTTACCGTTTTACCGTTTACCGTTTTGCCGTGGTCGAGAAACCCCTCGTCATCTAGCGAGATAGAGGTAATTATCCTTCATTAGCGAATTCACTTCACTAATTTTCGTCCGTTAGGGGTAGTTCGAGCCAGATTACCGTTACCGTACCGCGAAGGAGAACCGGAAAGTCCTCCTTCGAATTATCGAGAAGCAACCCCTTTCAGCGGAAAGGGGTTGTTCTTTAGGGTCAGCCGGACCAGTCATCGTTATTTGGGGCGATAGTTCGGACCAGGAACGTTGTTCTTTAGGGTCATTCGTCGCCGCGTCGCTTTTAGGGTGATTGTTCACCAGGACTATCGTTATATGGGGTGATCGTCGCCACATCGTTCGTCAGAGTGGTCGTCGCCAGACCGCAAACCGTCCATTAAGGTCATCGGACCACGTACCGTTTCACCAGGGACTAAAGAAAATCGTCAAGGTCACACCACGTTACCGGCGTAAGATAAGTCGCACAATTTAATTGCGGATTTGCGAAAAATCAAAGAACGCCTCAAATATCCCGCTTCTCAATATTTAGAACCGTTTCAATTTGTAAAAATCTCGCATTTCAATAATTTCAAATTTTTAGAAAGACTTCACAAAGCTCAAGTTTTCAAATTTCACATTTCAATTATTAGTAGCAGTTCTTCTACTTCCAGTAAATTTGCAATTTTTTCAATTATAGAATCGATGTTAAATTAACGTTGTAAATTTATGAAAGCAGAAGACTGCGCTTCATTCTTGTTTCACGCATGCAACAGATTTTCCTTTCGTTTTTTTTTCCATCGGAGTTGTATTAATTTTAAGTTTATTCACAAATAAGTTACAAGGTCACCTGTAAAGGAAAGCTTTCTTGATAAGACCAGAATAAGGTATTGAATAAGATCATTAATGTGAACTGGTTCGAAATTTCAATTAACAAAATTACGTAGAGTAACGTTGCCAATTCCACGGACCAGTGCACACTTAAGTAAGCATTTCGAATTTCCTGGACTGTTGGACAAAAATTGAATAAACCAATTATTTAATTCGCAAGGAATTAAGTTCTTTCGTATTGACTCCGAAGCATCCGAGAAACTGAGCACTTGTCCCGGCAGCTGGACAAGCTTAACAACCAGCTCAAGACAATAGCTGCCTGGCGCCCATTTTTTTATAATCCGAACCCACGCCCTATGCCCCGAAAACCCCCTGAGAGCCCGGAGCTGTCACTGGCCAACTTTTGGTCACAAGCTATTTATGCACCAAGGGCGTTACAACGATGATTACGCCCGGAGAACGATGAATCCAGCTCGAGGGCTTTAGCCCGAGAGATGGATATCGTTCGATGGGCGTATTCATTCGGTGACGCCGTGGTACATACAAGATTTTATTTTTCACTATACGTGTTCTTTAAGAAAATAAAAAATTGGCATCTTTGCAATTATGAATTCATGAATTCATTACGCCCGGTTATTCTTATTACGCCCTGTTATTATTCCCCGTTTGTTATGGACATGTTTACGTATTTCGTATCCTATGCGTTATCATGCAATTATACTAAAGTGAAAAATAAAATAATATGATTTATTCAAACTTTTGTAAATCAATTCAAACAAACACTCCGGTGCAGATTAATTTTGAAATAAATTTAAAATTAATTATTTACAGTTTCCAACTATATGCAGGCAATGTAGTACCCTATTCAATTATTTTTATTATACAATTATTATAAAAAACAAAATCGAGTTTCTAGTGTGTTAATAGTAATTGTTTTCTTATCTCTAAAAGCCAAAATTTGGTTTGTGTTGTGTCGTTGTGCGTTGTGCTTCATTATTTGTGTTATGTACCAATTTATAATTAATTACCCCAACATATATATCTTATTAATAGAATAATTCCATCATTCTCATTTTACTATCATCATTAAACACATAATTATATTATTTTGTTCTTTCAAAGAAGTATATTTAAGTTAGATTAAGAAATTCATTATTTCATTTTCTTTGAGCCAGCATTTCTTATCATTTACAAATATTCATATAATTTTGTTATTCAGTTTACTTTGTATGACAACCATGTTTAAACGCTTAAAATTAATAATAAACGAAAAGTAGTTATTGAAGACCGAAGTCCATAACAGAAATCGTTGAATTCCAGGCTAAAATTTATATTAATCTATCAATTTCATTTTTGTGCTTTTTATTTTTATAAATTTGAGGTAGGTAAGTGATACTATTAGATAAAATATCCTAAATTAATTGGAATTATCATTTATTAGCCTTTTTTCAAATCGACTCTTTCTTGTATTTGCTTATCATTTACCATAGCACAATGGAGCAAAAACCTTTTGGAGTAAAAAATTCACGTATAGAAGAACTGAGATTATTTCAGGGTTCCCTACTAAAGCCCTTATCCTCTATAATTCCGAAGAGGTCGAAAAAAGTGTAAAAGTGTCAAAAAGAAGAATAACTATTACGCCTATAAATCCACCCATCGAGAATTATAAGCTGCCTCGGCAGCCATTAATTTTAATGGGAGAAACAGAAATTCTACTGCGCATCAATGATATTATAAATATCACCATCACATTGGCAACAATGCAAGAAAGACTGCGTTTCACACAGGTTTTAGGGGACTTAGATCCGCTGTAAGATTGGTTTAACTGTTGTTTCTATTTCATACATCTTGCAATTTTAGGTCCAGTTCCAGTGAATCCGATGGTAGTGATGATTGGGAAACCAAATAATTTTTCTTAAAATTTGTTTAAATTTTGCTTAATAAAGTCTAAAAAATGTGTAGGATAGTGAAGATTCTGAATAACAATTACAAAGATATGAATGTGTAGGATAGTGAAGATTCTGAATAACAATTACAAAGATATGAAAAGAATTTCATATAAGGAAAAAGTGGACAAGTAGAAGACAAATATCTATTGGCGATTTCGGCTACCGTTGGGGGCGCCACTGTTGAGAGATTGCAAGTCATACTCGCGCTCGACCCGGCTTACGTTTGTGCATTGTTTTCTAAAATAAGTTGTTAGTGTTACGTGATTTTATAGTTTTTGTGATGGCTTTTTTAAGGTTACACAAAATTTTAGCTTATTTAGAGGGAACAGCAGAACGCGAAAGACGAAGAAGTGTTGTGTGCAAAGTTATGAAAACAAGTTAATTTCATGTTGTGTTACTATTACTAAAGTGGTGAAAACAAGCTATTAATCCTGGTTGTATAAATCTTTTGTTATGATTGGTAAATCATCACGGCCCAGCAACTTTTTATAAATCAATAAATCGTTTCAAAATATAACCTTAAAATACGATTTAACCCACAAATGTAGTCTTCTCTTTTAAAGTGTTTTCCCCAGACCCTCATATAATTAGATGAAGGTTTTCCCATTTTCCATTAATAGACCACTTTCCCATGCTTTCCTTCTGTCTAACCGGTCTTTCGAACTGAAAACATTTTCGATGACAAAATATTTTGGTTTTACGCCACAAATTAGTAACAAATGAAAACATGCTTCAGGTTCGTTTTTTCGGCACGTGTTACAGCCAGTTTTTTATTAATGATAAATTTCAATTAAACCGCTGTTTTGTTTTAAAACCACAAACCACTTGAATAACCACCGGCTTGAGTATGCTTTATAATCAGTTCATACAATTCACACCAGATGTCTCACTGTTAACTGAAATCGCCAATAGCAATAGCATCGTTTAAAGAAAAAAGTGAAGATACGTAACAATGAAGGAATGTTTGTCCTGACAGAAAAAATGTTTGAAAAAGCTTACAAAAGAAGAAGATAGGAATATTTGTTTGCAGTGATTATCTGGAATGGGGAGAGGCAGAAAAATATAATAGTGAGTGACGACATGGATGTCGAAAAAAGTGTGAAGAAGTAAAAATAGCACTAGAAGACTTGAAAGTCCAAACAATTATGTTTCAAGTCCAGTAACTACTGCAATAGAGAATGGGGAAGAGAATGTATATGGAACAAGCAAAGACAGCAGTAAGAAAATGTTTTAAAGGGAAGAAAGATTATGTAAAAAAAATATAAAGAAAAAATATATATTTTTTTAATAGTGCAGGCTAATTAGATATATGAAAGTAAAAGGCAACAAAAACTTGAATAAAAAATAGTAATAACTCGTAGATGAGTGTGAGAAGCAGAAAGCCTAGAGAAGAATAAAAAAAATATGTACGTGTTCGTTTAGGAAAAACAGCAACGGAAGCTTTTGAAATGTTTTAACAGCGCCAAACTGCGATTCTTGTATCTACGTTCTTCATGTTTTCGATGGCATAAAGTGCTTATCGCAGGCCGCGAAAGCTGCGAATTGCAAAGTGGTTCTGGTGCTCTACTTTTTTACACTCTAAAGGCATCAAAACTGTGCGTATCCCCCCTATACTCCTCACATAATCCCATGTGATTTCTATCTGTACCCTCAAGCGAAAAAAGAAATAAATGGACGACGTTTCGAGACTGAAATTGACGCCGTCAAGGCTTCATATAAAATAAAATCTTGTAAATGGGAGTGGAGAGTGTTCCAGAGAAAAAGTTACGGGATATGCGAGGAAGATTAAATGAGAAAAGAAGAAACAGACGCCTCAAATATTACCTCGATGAAGTAAAAAGCCACGACCGTGACTGTGAAGGGATGATTAAATGTCAAAATGTAGTGGAAGTCAAAAAGGGTAGGGAAGACGTACTAACTTGCTGTAGTTCAAAGAAAAAGAGAAAATAAAGCAAAATCAAAAATGAAGTAATACATATTTACTACTTATCATGGAAAATGCAACACCCAGAAATAGTGAATATATTTTGATGAAACTTGGTACAGTAATTAGGTGTTAACTAAAGATAAAATGATGATAATTTGAAAGAACTACCTGAAGAAAATATCCCCTTTTAGATTATTCTTATCCCAACATTCATTTCTTTTTATTCTTGACGATCAGTTATCATCAATAACTTCAGCATATCGCAGCATTTAAAGCTAAACTCAATTTGAAAGAGGCCGCATTATCGAATGCGAGAAGCAGGTCTTTCCTATAGGGCAACCGCTCATCGTGTGGGACAAAATGTGGCCACTGTGTTACGGTGTTGTCGTGCCTGGTTTCAAGGCCAATATTACTACTGAAACTTTCACACAAAGTTTCATCAAAATATGCTATTTCTGGGTGTTGCATTTTCCATGATAAGTAGTTGTATTATCTGAGGTAATATGTGTCAAAAGATTTGCTTTCGAATAAATAAAATTAAGAACGAATCGTCAAGATCAAGAGGAACGAGAAAACGAACTCGCATTTAGAGAAGGGAAAAAAGGTACTTGGAGTACTCGGATCTTGTCAGAATAAGATTAGAGAAGAAGTACTTAGGTACTTTGAATTTGGAACTGGTCTCGAGGAAGTGTAGTTGCACAACCGTCCCGGATACCTTTCACGTGTCCCGATCTAGGTCCCTTCTTGTAAAATCAGACATTAGTGAAATAATTTGAAAGGCCATTACGGCCACATCACGATCAGACCATAACAATCTGATAATTTCCGAGCGCGCACCGCAGCTCGCTCGAACCCATTCGAGATCAGCTCTCGCATCCAACGGAAGAAACGTAATCCAGCGTCAGGCGCCCGAGGATATTTGCTGTAATAAGGTTGGTACCACGTCACGCTAAGTGATGATTTCGCTAACAAGGTGCTCACAGATATCGGAGGAGGCCGAACCCCCCCGTCATAATCACAGGTTACATCCAGACCATATTTCATACTGGGAGGTCTCGCGACCAACCTTCACACAAAACACTCATCATCTCGCTGTTCCGGCGTGTCTCAGGGCGCCGTCCGCGGACCTCTCCTGTTCGCTTCCCGACGACACAATCCGCTCGATTAATATTTCTCGGCCGTCTCTGATGGAAACGGGGCGCCAATTACGCCGACAAATTGGCCGGGTCCAATCAGCCGCCCGCTTTGCATACATATTACGCATTAACCTCATCCCGGAACGACGCCACCTTTGACCCCGAAACGGGGCCCACGAGAGCGACGCGGTGGGTCCGGCGGGCCCCTTAATGGGCTCCAATTGCGATTGTGCCGAGCCGCCAATAGACGCTCTTGCATCACTTCAATTGGACGAGCGCCGAACAAAACTGCAAAAATTTTTATTACCGCGGGAAGTCATAAATCAACCTAGACCAAGTGGACCAAGAGATGCGAGACGTTGGGAGTGCCACAGGGGTCCCACTTGACACCCCCGTTATTGCCCCGAAAAATCGCTTATTTTTGGGAAATTTGCATTCCAACAGGTCCCGAGGAGGTAATTTGTTCTTGGTCGTCGATTAATCTTCTCTCGGAGCTGTCAAAGTCTAATAAATCTATAAGCTGTTCGGTTTTTCCCCGACACGGCTCAATTAATTAGTCCCTTTTGGGTCGGCTGTAAACACGAATTCCAAAAATTAAGACAAAATGCCCCCGATGTAAAACTATCTATAAATTACCGAAAAATATGTAGCGCTCGGCCGGCACATGAGATCATTTATCTTGCGAGACGACCGTGGCGCCGTCTGGTATTGTTTTAAACCGCTCGGTCCGCCTTCTGTCCTATTACCATAACTTCCTCGGCCGCTTGCCTACCTCTGGTGGAAAAAAATCCGGCGGTCTAGGTGGGCCCGGAAAAATGTGCACATCAGAGGGCCGGCGGTGGTGCCGTGGGGGAGGGATCGATGACAAATCGATACGCACAAGGGACCAAGAAGTGTAACGAGCTTTTAAGTGGCCGATGAATTGTTTAACGGCGCTATTTCCAGCGAGGGCCTCCTCGGATTAGGTGAAGATGATTACGGTGTTTAAGGAAATCGCTCCGGCCCGCGGCCGCAGACGACGATGATTGCTTAGTTCCGATACTTTCGATCGTGAAGACGATTTTTTCTTCGAATACAGAATTCGGATATTTTTTTTACAGATGTCGCCGTCGGAGGAATCTGCCAGATCTTATCCGGATTCAATTTGTGGATACAAATCGAAGATGTGTAATGCCAATTACGAGACTAGATGGCCGTGATTAACATGTTTTTGTCAAAACCTGTTTCGTAGAAGATCACGGGGGTTCAGATCTGCCAAGTAATGTGGCAATAACATCGCGGCACTCCACACAATTTTTTATTTTAACAACAATAATCATAACAATAATCTCGTGCAGTGCCATGTTTGTCGTTCATTTTTTACTAGGTGTTCCTCAAGCACCAACCCTAGTACCTCTTTTATTTTCATTATTTATTCCTACACAGAAAAAAGGCAATAAAGACAAAAATTATTCCGAATACATTGTGCCTACTTGTTCAAAAGACGCAGATATGTAATAATAACAATAATAATTTGATGAATAAACTCCGATTTGGAAGTTGCAAAAAATGTAAATGCTAAGAATGATAAATAATGCTTTCTAAAGAATTGTCATTGCTTGTTGGAAATATCCGCGATGATAAAAATTTGGCCTGGATACTGTGCCCCTTTTTTATTATACCTAACAATAATACAATAAGAAAAAAATATAGGTTTGATCAAATCGTTTCCAGGTGTTCCTCAAGGCTCAATTCTTGCATCTTTAGGTACAGTGAAACCTGTCAGCAACGGACATCAATGGGGAATCTTTAATTGTCCATTGTGAGTAGGTGTCCGTTAATGGGAGATGGGCAAAGTTAATATAGTTTATGTTTCTACAAAAATGTCCGTTTTCAGGAGGTGTTCGCTAACTAGAAGTGTCCGTTGGGAGGTTTCACTGTAGGCATTAATTACCCAACCATAACACTTCCATTTGTGCACGTGATAATATGTAGAAATAATACTTGACGAAACTGTTCATCCTTCGCAACGGACGGAAGCTTCCGCTGTTTTCGGTTAAAATTGTCAATCGCCGCCTTAACCACATCCTCCGTCATTGTTTTTTTAATCCGCGCCACAGCAAAACACCAATCATTAAATAATCAAAGGAATTGGCGCATCTGTCTAGTTGTCAGAAAACAAGCAACAGAGATAATGACGAGAAGAAGAGAGAGTCGCTTCTTCCAAGCAGGACACCGAATTAAGGCGGTGAATTTCTCGTGCACGGTGGGCGCCTACCCCACGAAATTGGCATCGCCACCTACCCGACGCAATTTACCCCTTAATAAGGGCAAGTCTCCCAGCTCCGAACACAAATAAATTTAGTTATAGGTTTGGTGTGGTAGGTAGGCACCTCCGATAATAACTATCATCATCAAAACCTACATTAAATTTGGAAATCAGGCACCTGCCCCGACCGGATGCTCCTCGTCAGCGTAATGCGTTTTGGGCATTCGCCAAAGGTGGTATAGTCGGCGCCGACGACCTGGAGGCACCGACCTCGACCGTGGACCGAGGACGGCGGGCATGGGTGGGCGCGGAGTGTGCCACCGCCGACTGACGTAAATAATGATAGGTTAGAATGAGTTTGTTTTGGGATATCTACCGTGTCATTATGTGAATTTAGCATATAAAATATGTGCTAATGATTTTTGTATGAGTATATAATGTGTACGTTTAGGGCGCACATTATCCACCCCACAACTGTTATCAACGAGACCATCGAAATTGGTAAATGGAACTTATTTATTATTGACGCTCGACCCAGTGTTTGTTTTTCACCAATTCGGTTATGGAAATCGATCCAACCCAAAGGACACAGCAGATTTTATTTTCTCTCCTCTATTTCATTTCATCTATTATCATTATTATTGTTTACGGTTGTTTATTATTGTCTTCTGCTCTTGCTTAATTTTATTGTGCATTTACTGTATCAATAAACATTTTGCAAATATCTCACTACAATAGTTATTTACATTACATGTGCGGTAGGCTACATTTTACAGCGAGAGGTTTTTAGGTTTGCGCGGTCGTGTTTTAACAAAAACCGAGCGATGTAAAATGCCTACCGCATTAGTAATGTATTGATCTTTTTGGCCGACGACCCACTAAGTTCTTGTTTTCTCAAATTTGAAATTTGTTGTAACCAATTATTTTGCAAAACCTGTCAAAGACTGACATTTAATTAATGAAATGGCAGAAAGTTATCTATTATACCGATAACTAGATAGCGCCATCAGACTTTAGAAGAAAACAATTAATTTCTGTTCGTTTTTGAAAACTGAGCGGATTAATGGTAGCGGTATCTTGTCTTAGTATAAAAGGACTTTACTTGTGATACGCTAAACATTTTTTAGAGGTTCCAGAAAGCTTAAAATTTTCTTGTAATTTTACACACTCCGTGCGGTAAAATGACAGATAGTTTGATTAGTGTGTAAAAATCAAGATACCCGAACTGTTCAAAATGTGTAAACATGTGATTTAGAGTTGAGGAGGCCAAAAAGAACTTTCAGTAAACCTTGAGGCTTTTCAGTACTGCAAATTGAAATGCAATTACTTGATAAAAATCGAGAGGCAAATCCTCGTGTAATATTGAAAGAAAAAAAAAAGAAAAAAAAATCTCGACACCTCGATTTGTTGCCATAAATGACAAATCGAAGTCTTTGGTCCATTTTCTAGTATGATCCTAAATTTCTGAAAGGTTTCTGAATTACTTTACCATTAGATATGTAAATAAAAGGGGTACCAGAATTGCTCCTTGAGGAACACCTAATAAAGTGTCAATTTAATCGGATCGAGTGCCATCGTTTTGTACCGAGTGACTATCAATGATTGAAAATTATTTTGTTATGTTGGTAACACATTTGAAATCTTTAGTTGGCAACATCGTTGGCATGACACACGCAATTTTCAAAATTGAAAGATACGTCAAAAAATCTTTTTTTTCCAACGCCAATGTACTTCGTGACTTAACCTAACCTACATAGAAATGATTGACAGATGATGCACGAGAAGATTTGCACTACCAACTGCATCAGTGTTGCCAATCCACTATTTTGCTTCAATCATTTATAGTCACCCGGTATTATCGTTATTGTACTAGATTTGTTGAAGGTACTGTCCCGTAAAGTGCGCTCCTCCAGAAGCTCTCGCCTCCTATGATCTCTAGCCCACCGTTCCTGATTAACCGATACCAACCTAAAAATAATTTATCGCTTAATAACGGCGGCCGAAAAGTTGGCATGCATGATTTATGCGTACGTCCTCCCGTGCCGGTGTGCCGCACACCGAAATGATATAAGACTTTATTCCCGTCCGCCGTCGGTGGTCCAAAATGGCGCCAAGATGCGATCCAGTTCGTAGATAGTCCGCGAGATGGCCCGAGATTTATAACGGGCCCTTTATAAGCGGTCCTCGCCGTCTAGATCCTCGCCGCGATTACCTCGCTTATTATATTCGCTCCAGCGTCGAGGATGCTGTGCATGTCCACGGCACCCTCGCCGGCCGCTCGATGACGGCCGCTTGCGGTTAGCCGACGTCATTATTGTTATTACGGCCGCAACGACTCATGACATATGGCTACCGGTGCCGGGGACCGTTTTAAAAATTACCTTTTTCTGTTATTCTTGCGCAAAAGCACGAAGTGTTAAATTATGCTGGATGGGCCGACACAAGGGTCCTGCGGTCGGACGGGCTTGGTCTAATTGCACAGGGCCCGGAGATGTTTGCATTGTTGCAGGATCACACCATAAGGTGTTGCGGTGGTGATGGGGAATAATCGGTCAATTCGAGCACGCCACGGTCGGGTTTGCGGTGGGAATTCGGCAGGACCACCTGATCACCCTTGCGGTGCTCCGCCAACAGTTAATGCCCCATTTAGACCCCAATTTCCGCGAAAATTTGCCAAAACGGGAGCCACATTATTATCTTCCTCTGCATCCTTTATTGTCATGCAGAAAAAAATTGATATAGTGCATGATCCCTTTCCAGGAAGATCCTGAAAGACTCTTGGCACTATTATCCATTCCAACCACCACAATTATTATTATTTTTCTCTGCATCCCTAGATGTAGTGCATGATTTCTTTCCAGGGAGATACTTCAGTCCATCGTCTTCACACCATTGTTATTATTGTCGTTCTAGTCAAATGACAGATGGCGTCTTTGACGTAACTGTCAAACGTGCTCCACGGAATCTCCCACGAGTATTAGTTCTTGTAACATTTGAACTTTTCACGTTTCGAGATGATCTCGGCCAAAACGACGTGGAGATGTGTTATCTGCGGCCGCGTCCGAATCTGGTCCGTAAAGCGGGGTCCATACCGCGCCCACCTCTACACACTGGAGACACTTTCATTCATGAAAAGGCCCAAATAAAACGAAGAAAAAAAGATGGAATACCGTGATACGTGATAGCGTACACAATAAATATGAGCGTATTTGCATAAACAAGTACGATGACAAATGATATTATGTTATGCGAGATGGGAAACGGTTAGAGGTGGGCGTGTTACGACCACGAAACTTGTCCGCTTACGCTTAATTATTGTCAAGTTTAATTAATTGTAATGCGGCCGTTTGTTATGTTCATTCGTGGTGACGCGATTTTCACCACATTAAAACGTTTAATAATTATATTTGCATTAGCAAGTAGGCGGAACTGATCCTTATCGCGGTGTCTTTCTCAGTGTCGGTAATGGCGAGTGCGATTGCGGTCGGTAATTAGAGGATTTTGCGACGGGGTGGGGAGTCGACGAGGTTTTTGTGCGGCTTAGGCAGGATATACTTTGAGTCCTTGACACCTATTGTGTGGGGATGGAATGAGGTAACACAACTTCCCAAAAAGCCTCTTAGTTGGCACCACTGTCAGAAACTTTGAAAAAAAAAAACTAATACTACATTATATCATTAAGAGTAGAAGTGCGTCTTTTTGTGCTGAGCCCACACCGAGACGCAGTCGAGGCCGCAACTGGGCGAAGCACAAAAAGATCTTCAACTTTCTGAATCTAAAGCTAAGTTAAAGTACTGAACGTCTGCTTTCCATATTTTTTTTTTTTAGATTTGTATCAAGAAATGAAAGGAACGCCTTTATAGCTGGTACCATCTTTTATGAAATTTGAAACGTAGTAAGCAAGATATTAAATACGAAGACAATTTCTCCATCTCCTGTCTTGAGACCCCATCTCGAACCTCCCTGGCCTCTCCCGATGACTTTTTCTGGAGCTGATTAAATCAGTCCACCTTAATGGAGATGTTTATGGAGCACACCCTGCTCCTCCGCCATCTTCCTCATTCCGGGCACGTTTCTAACGCACACACGCACATTTTTTATGGTTGATGGACTCGTATTACTTTAAATTAAAGCAAAGACGAGAACGCTGAAGACCAGATCGGAATTGTGAATTGTGGAGAGAGACGGCAACAAAAGCGTCGAGCGGACGATTTGCGTTTTTCCCCCGTGTCGAAAAACTCCCCAGGTGTTAACATCATTTACAATTGTTTATTGTGTTTTTGGCGTTTCGGGCAATTTAGGACCGCCAACGCGCCTCCGCTTATAAAAAACCCAACAAACATAAAATGGGACGAATGTGGAAAAAATGAAGCTCGAAAATTCTGCATTGTGATTCACGTCCGACACCGTTGTTGGTAATTTATGTTTGTATATTTTGTGGAGGACGTTCAGAGCATACGAATTATTCAAATATGAGTGGACACTTTGTGTACCAAACACCGTCACATTATTATGGAACATGCACCGTTGACCTCGTCGACGTACTTGTAATTGGTACTGTTCTGTATCCCTCGTTATTCTTGGCTTTCTCATGATTATTGCCGGGATTTTGTCACGAAAAGTGCACGACCGCACAAAAACTACACATAATAATACGTGGTTGACGTTTTTTCAACGAGATATCGACGAACGACTCAATAGGTCATCACAGAAAAAACTTGAGTCGTAGATTGACGCGTACGCCAAATTAAAAGTGGGACAAAGCTGTCAATGACTATCAAGAGTGTTTCAAAGAAAAAGACAAACATGAAGAAACAAGAGGAAAGGAGAATATCAAATCAGAAAACAGAAAAATCTGTAAAAAACAATATTCATACTGTGATCACCGAACACAAGTTCGCTGTCAAAATCCTAACCTAGATCTTTCACGTCGGACGTTCGTGATAAGTCACTGCTTAGTATGCCGTAATCACGTTCGATTATACAGCGCTTTCTTGAATAAGATACAATGTTGCTTTTATCAATATTTAACGAAAGACAATTGCTGTTGCACCATGCGATAAAGGCATGCAAAACATTGCACCACTCATTTTTACTCGAGGGTACAATTTCAGATCGTGTAAAGAAGTAGTTTCTCGCAAGAGGTAACGCAAAAGGCGTCGTTGATCAACGAGGAAATGGCAGGGTCCAAAGTTGGATCCTTGTGGCGCCCCAAGTGTTGGAATAGAGGGAATAGATTTTAAATATCAGTAGGAATTGATTGAGCAAAGAGGAGATCTCTGCGAAAAAGGGTGAAGAAGAAAAACGTCAATTGGTACTTTTGTGAAGGTGTTTTGGTCATCTAGTTTAGGTAATTTTAGACCACCTAAATTAAGTGTTGATTTAGAGAAAAGAGAAGAGAAAACAAAAGGGTAACGAGTGAAGATTTGGTGAGAAGTAAAGATGGGGAAGACAGGAGAATGAATAAAAAGATTTTATAACATGCATAAAAGAGGGGGAATAGAAGACAAAGGAAAGGGAATTGTCTATAAATGGTAGAAATGAGCAAAAAGAAAAATCTTAAAGGAATCTGCGGTTTTAATGATGACACTCCATGACTCCTATTAGGACACTTTCTAACTCTACGAGACATGGGTCCAATTACATGGTTTATGCCTTCTTTCGGACATGACCACGGTTGGTCTAGTGTCCTGGACAGCTTCTCTATTACTTCCAAGGGATAAGCTGGAGACCTCGAAGACCAGTCAAGAATATCTTATCTATGCCAGATGATCAGTATGTTTATTAAACCATCCTTCCTATTTTCTCATAAGCGTAGAAGCCTTGTGTCTAACCTTCTGGCTATTTCCCCGGAAGACAAACACGTCTTCTTCAAGCCAATAATTCGTCCGGTTTCAAGGATAACGAAGCAGCTTGAGGTTCCTCAGAGAAAAATCTTACACCAAAATCTAGAGAATTTGAATTTTCAAACAATGAGGTGTAGTTTTCTTACTACTCCGCTTAAGACAATACCTTTGGCATTGTTGGATTCTTATCTTCAATATGCTTCATCCAAATTTTCTGCTTCTGTATGGTTTTCACCAAAATCCTTCAAAACTAGTCAAAGGAAAATCACAAAGTTACTTTCAATCTTCCCGTCAAGCACTATTACATAAAATCTGTTCACTTTGTATTGAACGTCAGTGGTGCAAATGACTGACCTGTTGCTATGACAACTCATATGAAAGTTAATGCCAAGTGTGTGCGATTTGCACCACTGACGGTCAATACAAAGTGAACGGATATTAGATCAAGTTCAGTCCAGATGGGTTTACATTTGAGAGATGGTCCAATGACCATTGTGAAATTTAGAGAGATAAGAACTATACTAAAGAGTGACGATTTTACAGCCATTTAAAGGGTAAAAGTAATGAAAAATAAGTGCCGAAGAAGAAAACAATAATAATAATCATTCGATAAGTGAGATGAAGCAACAATGGATGAGGTCAATGTTTGGATGGGTGATCCATAATTATAATTTTTTTTAACAATTATATATTTTTTTATTCCTTGAATAAATTGGAGTGTGTTAAGACAAATGAAGATGGTCCTAATGAAAATGACAAGAGAACACATTCGTGCTAGTGCCTGTTTTTTTTGCAATTGGTAAGGAGAATTCTTTTAATCCGTCGGATTCTTTGTAATCCCGACAGCCCCGGTGATCGGCAAGACGCAAAGCTCCAAGTAGCCGGGCCCGTTACCCGGATGACGGCACCTCTATCGACGAAACGCGCGGCACCTCCAGCGGTCCTCGTCCACCTCGTATTTTATTATCGACATTACGAATTTCTTCATTCGCCTATTAAATAAGAACCGAACGGAATTCGTGTCTACCATGGAATGCAGAAGTAATGTTCGGGTGCGAAGCGTCTTTTGTAGAAGAGCCGGCGCTCTTTGTCGGTGAGCACAAGGCCAATTAGATAATATGATCGATGGATCCGAGCCGATCACGCGAACACAAATATCGAAACACTTACAAGATAAGAGATGTTCTCTTGGGAAAATTACCTAAGTTAAATTAATTTTTTGTGCCGAGGGGGACGGTAAGTGGCGGAGATGATGAGGTCAGCGGAGACATGACCGAAATTGATTGGTCGCGAGGGGGCGCTAGTAGTGGTGTCGAAGTTGTCGTTTTGCTGCACCGCAGCAACAACTGCATTCTCACGCGCTGCGAATATGAAAAAATTCTTCACTTTCCTGGAAGATTTCGCCTCGCCTCTCCACAAATTCGTATGAGAGCGTCGTTTTGGTGCGGTGTGAGGTGTTGCATTTAGATTTTCAATAAGATTTCGGCCATCGGTGGCTTTCATCTTGCGGACGTGAGGTGGTTGGAAGTGTCGAAAATCTTGTTATCTCCGTTATAATTTATATAAATAGAGAGGAGAGGCGAACGAGCGGAATAACAAACGGAACGTCACTGCTAAATCGGTAATTTCAATTAGGGATCGATGGAAGGACGCACGCCATTGGGCGTAATCAATATCATCGAATTCCCCAAACTAATCGGTTTAACACAATTTCGCTCAATTTAAATCGGTGGGGAGTTGCATCCGATCATCCGTTGCATGACCAAATTAATACACAAAAGACACACCAAAAGAGAGGTTGCGATCACTTTTGCACAAACTACAACTGTCAAAAATGTCTCAAGGCCAAGCGCACTTAATTCAAACAGAAACTTACGGACCAACACCTGCACTCATTACAAACAAAACTGCATTTTAAATTAATTTTCAAGTCTTTTTTCGTGGATTACTGTGACAGTTCAATTAAAGAAACCTGAATTTGTGACGCTTGTCAATTGCGTAATTAGGTGGCGCTGATTGCAGTCGCCGACAAAAACTTACCTTCGGTTGTGCTAAAAAAATCACACCTCCACCCTTTCTTCTCACCACTTCTTTATTTCAGGTCACCATTGATTATTACCACTGTTATCACTACCGAATTAATAGGGATTGGAGTGACACTAATTATTATTTTAATGCGGGTGGTACCGTGACAGGGAGGTGTAAACGGCGCGCATCGCAAAGATCAAGTAGGTATAAGTGTCACTCGCGAATAATCTTGTCGGCGGTGGTGGAACAATTTCGCGATTTTTCTCGTTTAAAATCATTAACTAAACAAGCATTTGTGTTTTGGTGTGTGCTGATTCAATGTCTGATGCGAATTTTTGAATATTTGCAAATCAACGGTGGAATTAGGTGTGTGGGTGAGTCATCCGAAAGTCGGGGCGAAAGGGGTGTCTTGTGGGCAGTTTCTAAGTAATGGTCTTGTTTTGTGACCATTTTTGTTAAGTGTGGGGTTAGTGGGGCACGAGGGTGTTTGTCCAAACGAGAATTAAGTTGTTTGTTCGAAATTTTTAAAATGACCCGACTGAGAATGTTCCAGAATCGCAGCGATGACGTCATATTATGTTAAACCGTGATGTTTTTATTGTCCTGTTTATATTCACAATTCTGCAGTAAAATACCACGTTAAGTTCTTATTGTTTCCATTTGGTTATTTTTTTTTCCATGCAGCTGTGCGTTGTAATGTTGGTTGCATAGCTCTTAGATAACAATAATAATAGTAAAGATAATGATGCACTCTGCAATTTATACAGTGTGATTCACGAAGTATTGTAGAAACTTTAACCCTTGATGCTCTTGTGTACATAGATTATTTAAAAAAAATGGCACACATCTAAATGAAAAATTGACATTATTTGCATTTTTAAAATTCCCTCGAAACCGTTTTAGAACTAAGTTGAAAACTGTTATTGCCAATTCGGTGATTATTGATTAATTTATGTATGATTTTGTGTAATGAAAGTGAATGTGGTTTTTGTGTCCCGGTACCTCTCAGCTTTTTGTTTTTTTTTATTCTACGAAAATGTTCGTTTTTCTATAATATGTTTCTCAGACATCTTTTCTGGTGCCTGTTACTTATTCTTTTGTTTTATGCATTTTTAAAGTGAAAAAAAAAGAAAACAAACAAGACGTCAATAATAGTTATTTATGAATCAAGGTCAAAAAGTATCTGAGTCTTGAGTTTTCTGGCCGAGGCGCAGCCGAGGCTTGAAAATAGGCTAGGACAAAAGGCACTCTTTGGCAGAGGTGCACATTCAATTTTTTACAATGACAAATTTATTTTGTACTTTTTTTTATCTATCTTTTTCAAATAGATAAATTTATTAATACATATTAACAATTTTTTTTTATAGTATTTGTTATCAGCTTGCCAACAAAAGTAGAAATGTACTATCTGCAATACAATTAGGTACTTATTTATATAATTTATGGTGACAGGACAATTATCGGTTTTGTCGGTTTCGTTGCTCACTTGCTAAACAGACCAACAAATGGTGCCACGGTCAGCGTCAGAAAAAGTGCGTCCGAAAAAGAGTTACTTTTCGTCAGCTTGTGAATACTTAAAATTACCGTTTTCATTAAGGGTGCCTAAAAAATGTTTTTCTGACAAATAAAGATGATATTTTAGTATTTTTGCATTTTCTATTTACATATTCTTGTAGAGTTTGTCAAAAGGAATCTTTTTGCTACTGGATCTTTATGGCTATTTCTTAATTTTCAAAATATGTATTAAGAAAAAACGAATAAAGCTTCGACTTTCAAGCAAGCCTCAAATATTCTTTTGAGCAACAGTTTTTTTTTGAGGGTTTATACTTTGATGTGGACTACAAAATATTAAAAAAAAATCGACCTAGATTTCGAGGGTACAGAAATGTAACCTTCGTGGAAAGTCAAATAAATAAAAAACCAGTGGTGTAACTTGAAAGAAATGTGCTTAAGTAGGTGCTTAAGTTGCTTGTTAATATTAATCGTTGTGTTGCTATATATTTTTTTTTACTTTATACATAATACAAGGTGATTCACGAATAGTGTCTGATTTAGCACCTTTATTCCTGCAAATAAATTACTCTCTCAATACTTCGCTGTTTTTCAATTTGAATAAAATGAAAAAATGAAACAATAGTGTCAATCAAATATGTCAAAATAATTACATTTTTGTAAATGAATCAAGACACTATTCGTGAATCACCCTATATATTCATCTAAATTTTAATGAAACAGAAACATTTTGGCCTACTTTCGAAAATATCAGTTCATCACCATCTTTCTATTTTTTTTCCTTTGTACCTACTTGTCGACACAGGACGAAAACAATTGTGTCTCTTGAAGGTGGCAACTGCTCTGACGAAACGTCGCTCCTGCCCATACGAGAGGCATCGCATTATTTGCAGTGTCCAGTTCGAGATTTGAAGGAATTACAAAAAAAGCTTGAAAATCGGAAGAGTCCTTTACCCGCCACTGACGGCTCTGCTCCATTGTCCAGGCTGCGTTCGGGGATAGGACAATGTCCTATTGTTGTCCTGTATTTGATTACGTATGTTGTGTGCATTGTTTGCTAACAGTGGTCATGCGTCGTTAAGTGCATCCTAACGACGGTCGTTAAGGACGTCCCTGTAATGACCGACGTGGATTCGATCGTTGGGACATTTCAACCCTCGCCCACATACCGAACTGGAGGGTTTTAATGTCCGATGATAATTCAGAGGATTGTCGGCTACAATAACAACTTGACGTCTGATGAAATTGCGAATTTCTGCCGGGAAATTTCACAGCAAAAGGACCGGAGCAATTCATTAGGCACGGATGGAGAATACGAAACGGAATTGTAAATTGAGTTGATTGAGTACGTTTCTGACTTGTCTGAATTTGATGAAGATAAAAAAAAAATATTAACGCGAAAACTATTTTTCGGTCTGAATATCTGGACGAAAACGTCTTCTTTTCGTCAAACCATTGTTTTTCGTCCTAGGCCGAAAAATACTTTTCGTCCGCTATGTTGTTAACCAACAACGTTCAAGAATCGACAAAAGTTAAGTCGTCAATAACTCAGGGTTGTTAAGGAAGTTTTTAACAGCCTGTATTTTTTCAAAATTATTATCGATCAAACGTCACTTTGACAACGGAATGAAAATTTTTAGGAGTTTTTTTTTTATTGCAATCGACTAAAAAATAATGTATGAAAACAATATTTCGGACTCGTTGCTGTTGCTGGACTCGGCTTTGCCTCGTCCAGCAAATCGTCCGAAATATTTTCTTTTTCGTCCTTATAACATGAACAACTGTTATTCTTATTAGGTATATTTTTACACATTTTGGAACCATTCTTGTTTCTCTTATCCCTGTGAATATTACCTATATTTCCACATTTCTTGATTGCTCTTTGCCTTCTTCAAACACATTTTCTTCTTTTCGTTGAGTTTAAAAATAGTTATTATTCTTTTTTCTCTGTTTCCAAACATCATTCACATATTTACATTTCTTTTAAGTGTCTCTACATTTTGTAAACGTTTTATCTTCCACCGTTCCTTTTCACTTTTGTAATTTTTTTCTTGTATTCAGATCTATGTAAGATTTTTTTTGCGACGCCCACTTACATTCATTGTATTCATTTTTTCCACTTTATTGGACTCGGTCTGGGTTGGCTTTATTGCCGCAACCCGTGACAGTTCCTTCTCGTCTATAACAGTACCACTTCTTCTGGGAAACCGTTCCAGTTTGAATGAAACCATCGGTGTAATAAATCTACAGGTGGGCATACCGCGGCCCCCCGTCCTTTGATCGCGCCCCCGCTTTCTCGGCGCCCATGCACATTTTCCCCGCATTATATAAGTACGACGTGTGTTGTGTAAGTCGGTCGGTAAAATAGGGAATTGATTTATGCGACAGTGCGGGGACCTCCTACTCGGCCGGCGCTTTTTCACCGCCGCCAAGCCGCGCAAACAAACAAATAAAAAACGATTTATAAAAAAGCAAATATTATATTAGGATGATAAATAATCGAAGAGCTAGGGAGGGGAGGCCCTAATGAACGGAAGGCATCGGTCTATGAGTTATTCGTCGCCGGTACGGTCCTGTCCATCGCGTATTTGCCAGATTTTTTTTTCTTGTTCGTCTTCGGCTCCGCTTCTTTCCGATTGTTGCAAATCTAATTTATGGCAGGACCTTCGGCGATAATCGATGTTGAATG
Source organism: Tenebrio molitor (assembly GCF_963966145.1). NCBI lineage: Eukaryota > Metazoa > Arthropoda > Insecta > Coleoptera > Tenebrionidae > Tenebrio > Tenebrio molitor. The sequence continues at coordinate 3,930,287 of NC_091049.1, forward strand.
GAGAAGTTCGGCATCAAAAAGAAAAATTGGACAACTGTAAAAGTCAGAGTCAAATAGTGTTGAACATCCTTCTTTTTTCCCCTTTCTCTCCTTATTTCTCTTTTATTATTTTTCTTATAACTCGTGTGGTATATATCAAAGTGTCTCGCACAGCTCTTGAACAAATAAGAAAGAATCATTTCGGTGACGGTCGTTTTCGCAGTGCGCTCAAAGCAAAGGAAAGCTACGCGACGAACACCGGAAAATCCAGAAAACTGGTTGATTTTCTTCGCCCCGCGAAAATCCGACAGACATTTTGAGATCGTGAAGTCTACGGCACAAATCCGAAGGAAAAAGACGCAACGAAGTCGGTCGGTTTCGGTCGTCGCGGCCCGCCGCCCCCGGCGTAGCTGTCGTTTCGGTCGGGCGTCGTGCCGCCTTGGAGAGTATCTGGGAGCGGGTGATATAGTGGTGGAGTAGCTGGGTACGGCGCCGCTAAGAATGGAGGAGGGGGCGTCACAAACAGGCGCCTAGCGTCGCGTCAACTGCCGACGCCGTTGCAAAGCGCTGCGCGCCCGCAAAAACTACAATCGACGGCGATGCTCGATCCGCGTGCCGCCCCCGGTGTTTTTCTCCCCGGTCCGGTGGCGGGGTGGGTGCCCGGGGAGTAGTCGGGTTTTTCCCCGGTCGGTCAGTGCTAATTCGGTGACGGGCTCGGTGCCAATCGTGCTGTCGGCACTTAAATCATATTATGACCGGTCGAGGTTATTAATGGCGCAGATGAAGGGGACACGTCTTGGCGGACAGAGGAGAAATATGTTACAGTAAATTGTCGCCGATGGAAATGTAGCGCGCGTAATTAACATTTCATGTCGCCCTGTACAACGCATACGTACACACGTCAAATGCGGCGCTGGCAGGGGGACATTTGTCAACGTGCAGATTTAGAAGTGGAGGATGCGGTGACGGTTGCGTTTCCCGTTCGTTGGCTCTTTGAGGAATGAGCATCAATGAGGGACGCTGTTTCGGGATTATGAATAGCGATGCTCGACATTTGACAACGGAGGTCACTGTTCGTGATATAAGACTGATCGATTTTTACATTTGACACTGGAATTGTGAGTCGGGGTTTATCGTCAAGGAGTCATTTGTCTGTAAGCGAAGGCACTCGACTGAAAAAAAATATTTTTTGACAATAATTGTCTAGTGTCAAGTGCGTTACTAAGCTTTCGTTGTTAAGAATTGAACATTTATTTGATGAAATTATGATGTCCGTGATATCATGCGTTCAAATGAAAAGTTGGGCTGAGTAGGCGTTGAAAAAAGTAAACCATTTGGAACAGTGTAAAGCTTGAATTTCCCGCCGTTTGACCCGAATGACATTTGTCTATGTTTATAAATTTTAGGTTAGCTGTCAACATGCTCTAATTACGATATACTTTAAAAAAGCAAAAAAATTGACGATTTCCAACGCCTTCGCAACCCAGGATTTCATCTGAACGCCCGATACATCTATGAAAATATGCAATAAAAAATAAGTATGTTAGGTATTGATTTAGGAAAATTTGAAAAATATATTTGACCTTAAACTTCTTACAATTATTTGTTGAATATCAACTCTTTCAGCTATTTTAAGAGTCAGTGAAAAAACTAGACATTTAACGAAAAGAACCAAATTTAATAACGCAGATATTATCGGGTGTTCATTTAACTTTATCCTCAAAGTTAGCGTTGAAGAGTCCATTGTGAACGCACCACTTGTCCGTCTGCAGAGTAAAAACAGAAACAACGCAAAAAGTGAGTTTAGGTTTAAATAGCTGATCCGTGATCTGTAATCCGTGGTTCGTTCACAATCGAATCTTCGACTTTGAGGATAAATTTAAATGAACACCCGATATAGGTAATAATATTAGGTCTTTAGATAATTTGATAAAAATTGATATTCTCCGGAGAAGATGAGAGTTCTGTCATTTGATGACAGAAAAATTAATTGTCAAGTATCTGCATGCAGTGTAAAGCTTTGAATTTTTGTGAAGTTTTAATTTTAAGTGAGCTTTTATTAAATTTCATCTGTTAATTAATTTTAACAAGAACTATTTATTTATTTATTTGGTTAATAAACAATTACTAATCCACTAATTCATTGTCATGACATCATCCATACACAATGTTTTTGAAATACACGTACAAAAAAATTCTAAGCTGTTGGGTGGTTCCGAAAGGTTCAGCAAACCTTTTTTAATTATCTGAAATGATGGGGATAAATTAACCTTCTCCACTCCCATTCGCGCCACTGATACATTATTTTGTTATTTTAGCATACAATAATTAATTGTTTTATTACTGTTGCTAAGCCATCAGGACTGCATTATTAATTATCTTCGGTGATCAGTAGCGTACTGGAAATTTCCAACAATTTCTTGGTTGTTTTTATGGAGAAAAAGAAAATACATTTATTATAAACATTTTTTTGCAAGTTGCTTCTACCCATCGTCAGTAATTATCGTTTTTTTTTTGTACATGTATTTCAGAGACATCCCGTAGATATAAAAATATCAGTTAATCCCCAAGTATTTTAGATTTCATGCAAAAAGCTATACATTTTTTATTTAGTAAATTAATTATGTATTTAACTATTTGACACCAAAATTTGTTTTTGAAAATTTGAACAAGTATCCACTTTTAATACCGAACACATAGACAGTTACTTGTTAAATGTCAATTGTTTGAAAGTTTTAGGGCCAGTTTATAGAAGCAAAATTAAATATAATTAATTAAATATGTATTTAATTCTCTTTCTATAAACTGGCCCCTAACGTTTAATGTCAAAAATTAGACATTTGGCAAAAATTCGTATAAAGGTTAACAAATTTACAATTAAGGGCTTAATTTCGATATTATAAAATCTTAACAATTATTTAAGTTAATAATTGTCATCTAACAGAAGTCAACTTTCTTCACAATAAATATTTTTTGTTTATTTTTTCTCATATTCATTGGGACGATTCCACTACTCGCCTACGGCTCGTTTCATCCTCTTGAATAATAGCCATCATTATGCGCTCATTGAAGAATGTACTATTTTCTACTTCGGTGTCACAACGAGCATTTTGTGACACCGAAAACAGTTTCACAAAGATCGATTTTATAGCATCGTTTCTAGTGATTATTGAATGTAGAGTTGGTATTGATAGTAAATTTCAGGGTTAAATGTGATGTCATTTGAACCTGAATCCATGTTTTGCATCAAAATAAACTATTAAGGGGGTAGATTTTTTATTGTAACAACATTTCGGAGACAATTTGAAATTTAATTTTCAATGAAATGACATTGCTTCGTCAATACCAACCCAATTCCATTAAAATAAAAGTCGCTAGATAATTATTTTATATTTAAAAAAATTAAATTAATGAAGCCGAAGTAGAAAAAATAGCATGTTACACTCGTTTCACAAGACATGTTGTCGAACTCCTCACTGCGTTCGTCGTGCTCTAAATCCTTTCGTTCGAGAATAGACTGTCTTGTGCAACTCCTGTAACAATATACATACTATTAAATTATGTAATTATTTGATCTTTTGTAAAAAGCTCATTATTTTAAAGTTTAATAATTACAAAGTTTACATTCGACAGTAGAATTTATTATACCTAGGTACCTATATTGTATGTGAAATATTTATACTAAGATTTGTCACGCTGAGAATTCAATTGATAAAGATATAAGGATAAGAAATTAAAAAAAATATATATAAAATGACATCTGACACAAACTAGTGTCAACTGGTGCTAAAGTGGTTATTATCTAAACCCAACGATATCTGACCTGCTCTCAGGTAGAAACACCACAATCTTGGATAATTCTAGTGTAGAAGAATGTTCAATAAGCTCGATTCAACATGGCTGCGAAAAAAGTCGCCATGTCTCTCGATTATTTGATTTATCTCTGCCTCGCTCATATCGGTTCGGAATAAATTTTTCACATATTGTGACAGATCGATCCGTCGCCTACTCGCGGATCCTGTATGTGTGTGTTTTTCTCGGTTTTTATAATGGTCGGTAAAAAGCATTGCTTCTGGTTCGGTCGTGTATAATTTAGTTGGTTCGCGTGAGTATTCCGTTGCCTCGAGTTCCTTAATAATACCACTTTAGCGACTTACATCTGACTAAAGAACAACTCCCTTATTGTCTTTACCGTCACTCTCCGTCCCACAAGAAAATAACACTTTAATAACATAATTTACGAGTCGGGAACGAGTCACATGTCATTTTCTATAACCGCATCAATTAGTTCTTATTGCATGTCTAAAGGGCGATTTGTTTCAGTGAATTATTCAATTGGCGTGTGCGCGTGAACGCGGCCTTACGCCGTCCGTTCGAGATTAATTAGTTTAATATTTTTGTTTTTTTTTTTGTTTCGGGGGACTACCACGGCATATTCCTGCACCGGACGGTCGGAGATACCGTCCGGAATTCGAAAATGGCGGCGGGACGAGTGTTAATTGATCTAGCTAATTGGCTCGTAGACGACCATTCCGAGCGACACACCAGTACTGGCATTTTATTATTGCGACGAGGCAATAAAGCGACTAGTTTGTTGTCAACGGTCGCCATATTTAATGGTAAATTGAGGCTTTAGCAACAGTTTTACACGGCGCGAACACTAATCGTCTTCGACTGCGTCTGAATCAGACCGGATTCATTTTAAATGGAATTTTAATCGGACCTGATCGACGCTGCCGAGCCAGGAGATGAAAAAACGTAATTTTTTAATTAAAACGGACGCAGAATCACACCGAAATAATTAAAATTACACTAACCGAATTTTAAATGTTCGACTTTAATCGCACGAATATTTTTTGCGGCGAATCAGACAGAGATATTTTTAAATTTAATTATTTTAAAATTTCGAGTTAGAATTACACAAGATATTTTGCTTTAAATTTTCATTGTTGGTTTTCATTAGATCTTAAAAAAAAGACCCATATTTCTAAGTTTTATTTAACTCAGTACGAATCTTCTTGTAAAATTACACAGATGAGACGCTTTCGTGTGTCAACAGTTTTACTAAGTTTAAAGTAAAATTACACAACGTAGGTATTATGCGATGTTACTTTAACTTTCCACTAAGAAGTTCTAGAACATATCCATTCTTTTCGATGTTCCTGCTTTGGTTCTTGCTAAAGTAAAATTACACAACTCGCATTTCGAAAGTGTTACAATTTGAAATTTTCGTTTGTCGGGAGTGAAGTCTACCAACGAACAAAGTGAGCACCTTTCTTGTCATCGTTACCAGTTCATTAAAACTAAATTATTTGAAGTAATCATCGGGTATAGAGGCATCAATTACATTAATTTCCGTTAGTCTTGAATGAGAGATTTTCGAGAATATAATTAAATTTCGACTTGAACGCTAATGAAAATAATTACATGTCATCATCCACCGACGTGATCGCTTTATTACGTGGCACGGGGTGTTTCGAAAATGAATTTAGCGTCGAAGGTGGCACCCATAAAAAATATTTTCCGTGTTGCATCGAGTGGACCAAAATCGGTTTTAACGAATGGCGAAAATTGTTCTAACCGTGACGGGTTTAGCTGCGATTGGTTCAGCAAATTTGGCGAATTTGGAGTGACCGTCTGGTGAACTCTGAACTAAAGAATTAACAAGTTTTCGGTATTAATTGTTTTTTAAAGTTTATTAAATTATCAATTTTTATTGCTCCGATAAGTTAAATCAATTTTTTTCAAAAGAGATTACATTAAATGAAACTAGGTACACTGGTTCAGGGAATAGTTTTTTCGATGAAATTTTTTATGACAGTTCTTTGTAATTGCAAAACCTATTTTTTTCGAATGTAATTTTAATTTTTAATCTAATTTTTTCAACTACCTTCATTAAATTCATTATTTCTATCCTCGTCTGGTCATGAGTAATTTTTTTCTTTGCTTCTGTCATCATGGTTTTTCTTATCAGACCACATCCCTGCAGTTTGATAACATTACCTCGATGCATTTTCCAAATTAAAACATTTAGCTTATCGAACTGATTTTTGCACCCTTAAGGTAGCCATTCACGAGCGGGATTTCCTCAAGGAAAAAGCCTCCCGAATTTCCTTGGGGATTTCCTCTACCGAACCCTCGCTCACACACGGAGAGGATTTTCCTCAAGGAAAACACACTAGTTCTGTGTTGATAGGTGGTGGTTTTTGGTTGCTCTCGTGGTTTTACAAATTGTTTTCATCATGGCATCAATGGATGATGACATTTTGTTGTGTGATTGCATGAGACTGCTTTCGCAAGAAAAGGCGCAAATGAGGTGTATGGTGCAAGAAGTGGCTTTTGATGAGTAGCGTATATTCCCACAAGAATGTAATTACAGAACTGGAGGTTTTCCCGAAAGATTTCCACAATTATTATTGAGGATGGACGGCAATACATACAGGTATTTCACGAGTGATAATGAGTCCGGCTGATTAGAAAATGCAACCCACAATACATTGGAACGTAAACCTGGACATGAAGGCGATAAATATCGGGCTTTTCCTCCTGATGTATTTTAGGGGTTGCATTTTCTATTCCGCCGGGCTCATTATCACACGTGAAATACCCTGTATTTATACATCTTTTTTTATTGGTCACCCCTTTTAGCCCTAAAGAAGATACGGTTATGACAACACATACGGACAGCAAGAGACTGGGAAAATCCGGCCTCAAGGCGGAAAAAGAATTTTTGTACTCATAGCCTTGAAAGCAACGCTTCCAACATCCAACGCTCGCTCCGAAACGAGTGCTTCCCGGTCGACTCGAATGTAAACATTGCAAAAAACACTGGCCCTTTGAGGCATTCAAAAAAATCTGTCTTGATAATAATAAAATTTAGTTCATAAAATACAACTTCTCTGGGCTTTACTCCATTAAAAAATTACGGAAAGATTTATAATCGCTGAAAATTGTTCCTACAAAATGGACAAATTATTGCAAAAATTGAAATATCAAGTGAAGCAATTGTTTCCAATAACCAAAGATCACTGCCTACTTGGTTTTATGTTCGTTTATGATTAATGTATTAAAACAAAAAATTTTAATTTAATTTTCGTACAAAAAATATTGTACGAACCACTTGCGTGAAGACATCTTCCGTTCATTCGGGCAGTAATTAAAGGCACTCGATCCTTCGTCGCTCGTGCTTTAAAAAATGCGCTCATGCGGGAACATCGTCTTCCCGCACTTGGTTCGTAAATAACTATAATTTTTGTTATTACGTTTGAAATTCTAATCAGCACCATCTTTCCCGTCTTTGTTTTTTTTTTCTGTATACATAGGTACCTTCACTTCCAATTCCAGTTTCCTTATCGCTTTATAACTTGTTTTTTTTGGGACATTTTAAAACAGTTTTACAACATTTTCTTCTTTTCTCACATCTTGGTTGTTGTTAACTAGATTGTTTTCTACAGGGTGAATTCGAAATACGTCACAATCTTAAAACCCCAGGATCTTCAGGAAGTGAATAAACCGAAAATGTGGTTAAACATTTTAAATTCATAAAGTCCAATTTAACTTAATTCCATCCCGAACGAGACGCTTCTGAAAGTTCTAATAAATCGAAACATGAATATCCGCAAAAACGATTTAAAAACCGAGAGTGACAAAACCTTGTTTTGAATGAAATAGCCGAAAAACACTTTAAACACAGCCGAAAAACGTGTAACATTACGAGTGGAAACCAAGTGAAAGGAAAAGTCAAAGCAAAAACCAAAACTACCGTACTTACAATTATTAGACACAATGTTCAAAATGTCGGTCGTGATTTCTAATACACGCCTGTGCCCTTCGATGTAGATTGTCCGGAACCCTTGCAAAACTTGCTGCATCGTCCGGGATTTGCGCTGATGAATATGGGTGTTAAAAACTCCATTCACTATTCGCATAAAATCAGGTTGATCGACGCATATTTGAATCATTCACAACACTTTTGCTGACGAATGCAATCGAAAAGTACCATTTTCCCTTAGACAACAGCCAGAAATATTTGCGAATGCGGAACTTTTCGCGATACGAAGCTTGTGCCCTTAAGCCAACACCATCTGCACTTCCGTAACAAAGTACCATATCGGTCATTTCACTATTGGTATAATTTTCCATGATAATGACACACAGAGACACAAAATTCCAACCAAACAATAGCCGAAGGTCGCACTGAAAACAACTAATCTGCACGCGGTACTAGCACCCGGGTAACAAAACTTTTTGCATCTTTTTTGCGTTGCACTCGATAACTTTTTAAATCTTACCATCCGTCCTAACGTGATATCAGTGGCGTACTCAACGTTTGTGATTGAAGTTTACATGGCTTTTCTGCCCTTATGCGGATCTATAGCCCAAAACTGAATGCACGGGATTTTTACAATTGGTTTGAAGAGCCTGGGTTTCAAGATTGTGACGTATTTCGAATTCACGCTGTATGCAATCTACTATTTTTTAGCTATCCCTCCGCCACCCGGTGGCACGGCAATTTTGCCGGAGTACATACACTATTACCGATATTACTATCAAGTAATAGTGCAGTGCTTATCAACATAATTACCGGCGTCTCGCCTCCACATTTTGACTTTGTTGTGTATTATGTTCTGTGTCAATGTTAAGGAATTTCCTAACGATATGACATGAGTACAATAATATACTACCAATGTGTTCTCTAAATCCAGAATTTTTAAATTTTTAAAAAGAGATTGCGGTACTATTCCCGTTGCTGAAGTTATAAGTGGTAAAATAGAATTTTTTTCTAAACACCAAAGATTTCTCATAGCAACGGAGAGCTCTAAATATTTATTAATTTTTGTGTTATATGTCTGTGTTGTATTATGGGAATTTGGAACAGCTATATCTAAAAGATATGCTTGCTTTTGTTGTTTATTTAAAATAATAATGTCTGGTCTGTTATGCTGAATGTGAATGTCAGTTAAAACTGTGCGATCAAAGTATAATTTGTAATTGTCATTTTCCAAACAACTTTCTGGTTTATAAATGTAATGTGGTTGTGTATCCTTTAATAAATTGAATTTAACAGCTAAATTCATGTGTATAATTTTAGCGAATATATCATGACGTTTCTTATATTCGCTTTGAGCCAAAACGGTGCAAGAAGAAATGATGTGTTCAATGGTTTCCCCTTCAGTTCCGCAAATCCTACATTTATCGATGATCGATGTAAACCGCTATTGTTATTCATTCTCTTTACTTGAAAAGTACTTATGCGAAAATATTGAAATATTTCTAGATTTTTTATTTGCTGTTTTTTTTTGTTTGTTTTTCAGATTACATTATCATCTTTTTAGTCAATGTCGACAATATACTCGTAAATGCTGCAAAATGACCTTTTATTGTAATTTTTTTTAGCTGCTTCTTTCTCAATACATCTTTCAAATTTGACTTTGTGATTTATATAAAACATAATCAGGACCTGAACCTGAACTAAGGGGTGGCTTAGTGTTGATTTTTCTGTTGTCGTTTAAGCAGATTCGCAATCGCACCTTTTCTTGTGCCTTGACAAAATTCTGAGGAGAAGGTCGTTATGGATAATCGAAACGTGGTGAATTTTTTCATTATCCTCTACACATGTAAGAGGGTGTTTTGGGATAAGCTGGGGGATTTGGTCGTGATTGTCGATTGTCTGAATCGTCCTGTCGCCCCCCGGACGTCGTCTGGAGCCCCGCGAGCTGTTAGGGTTAACGAAACACGCCGTCCCCGTTATCGTATTAGTATCCTGAAGGATGCTCCTTCAGTCGATATTTTGTAACAGGAATACAAATCTGGCTAACGACGTTAAGTGGTCAGCCGATGTCCGAACGGTGTGTTTGCCGACCGGCCCTTCCGGCTAACAATCATTAGCAGAACAAACAGTGATTAGCCGACGAAGGTTCGTGACTCTGCCGGAGCTAGTCCGGGCCTCCCGGAAAAAGGATCATTCTTACATATGCCGTCCCGGTCCCAATAAAATACGCCGCAATCCCCGGGAATTTAATTTCGCCACCCGCTCGCCGTCCCCCTCGCCCTCACCTTGGCGTGAACGTCAAATAAAGCGAGAGGGCGGGAAGTGCAAGATTTACTGGCGACGATTTGACTTTACAATGTTTACGTCTCGGTCGGGGGCGGCGAAAAAATTAAAACGAAACATTCCACCCGGACTAATTAGTCATCGTCGAGGAAAAGAGTGTTTGCGAAAAATCGAAATTATTGCGGTAGTGTTGGACGAATGGAGGGAAAGGGGGTGGCTAATGGATGGCGATTTGTCCGGCAGTGGCGTTCGTCGCGTCCATTATTATTCATGCGGTATCAGCCCCGGTCGGAAATGCGTCGCTATATAGCATTACACTTGCACGCGTCAATCGCGTCGCTTCCTGATCTGCACGTGGCCTTAGGTGGTCGGGGACGGTCCCGCTATCGAGATATGCAATAATTCGCCAATATTGTCGACCGCCGTGTCTAATCGAGACGGGTCTCGAGGGGGCGGCGCGGCGGCGGGGTGGAGGCGATCCGATTAGGCCGATTTAATAATGGGAGACCATGACGGATCGCGGCGCCCTTGCTCCACCGGCGACGTTTTTACTCTTTCGGTTCTTCGAGACGTTGGACGAGAGAGGCCTCCCATGTAGAATGGCCCGACGGCCAATCAGCAACAGCACGGCTTCGGATGTTTTGTTTTAAAAAACGATCAAAGTAGGCGGCGACAAGTGTGTGTGTGTGTGTGTGTTTGTGTGTGTGCGAGTGCGTTCGTCGGCGAAAACCCGCCGGAGATGATGACACGTCCACGAAAAAATCCGGAGGCGACCCTGGACAGTGGCGCCGACAGGGGCTCTCGGTCGGACAAAACAACATCTGCAAGTGAATTTCGCAGAGGAAGAGCTGGGTTTGAAAAGATGTCGATAAAAATGTTTTAATGTACATATGTCATTACCTACTGTAAGAACAATTTCAAAAAGACAAATAAAGTACAAAGAGTACAATAAACTATGCATAAAAATAAAAATAAAAATAAATTTGATATAGACTTTACGTCTGGTGATTGTACATACTTACTACATGTAGACCGTGTGAAGGTACCTATTACTTAGTTTTTGTAAAGAAATATGTAGTAAATTTAGGAAGTTTTGTGATTTTTGTGATCTCATTGAAGTATATTGGTAATAATAATAATATAAAGTGATGAAAATGATCTCCTTCCTGGCACAAGAATAAAGCAACTTATCTATTCATGTTATTGTCGAAGACATTTTGTAAAAAAAATAGCCAAAGTAGGCTATGAATAAAAATGATTTGGTTTCTTTACAACTTAGTAAACGTCGTCATCAGAATGGTCGGCCGCTTCGGTGGTGAAATGCTGGTGAAAAAAATTAAATTTAAGAAAACCTACCCTAGTATACCGTATGATAATGAAAGATATTAGCTAAAAAAAAATTAACTAGACGGATTTGTATTCATATTTTTCTCGGTTTAACGAACGAATTCTAAACCATCTTGTTCCAAAAAAAAAAAAAATCCAAGAAAAATACATACAATTCAGATCTGGACGTGTTGTTGGTCAAATCGAAACCCTTGCTTCTAGTTGATTATTGTATATGTAATAAGGAATCGTATTATGTAACATGAACTCCATCAACAAAATTAATTAGGTGTATTTGTGTTATGAACTTACAGAGAGAACTGTCTGAGTGTTGATTTTCTGGAATATACATCGTGTTTCCAGCAAATATTTTCTAGTGGTTGCCGCGTTATCCAAACAAAACAAATGAAACAAACAAATCAAAAGAGCAGTTTGATTAATTTTCTAAACTAATTTCTGCAAACAGATCTAATCTATGGACAAGTAAGTCCTTATAATATTGAAGTTTAAAATGGCTTCTATCTTCTTGAAAATTGTAATATTAATGTAACTGGCAAAAAAATAAAGAGTTTATGTCCGATTTTTTTTTTGGTGATCCGCTTGAAGATAAAATAGTATATAAAATTCAGAGTAGAAGGTCTTTTTGTGCTTCGCCCAGTTGGCGACCTCAATCAACTACGTTTCGGTCTTCAATCTCTGGGCTCGGCACAAAAAGCCTCACTTCTACTCTTTATGATATAATATATGTACTATTAATAAATAGTTTTTTGCAGGACTTTCGTATAAAGCTTTAAAAGAGAGAGTGAAGTAGCACTTTTAGTCCCTTGAAAGTAGGCAGCTAAGTTAATTTATTAATTGTAATGGGATTGTTACGTTGATTTAATGTGTTAAAATAACAATGAAGTGATGTACGAACAAGAAAATTAAAATACCCCTGAGAAACACAATACAAAATATTCCATAGAACAAAAGTGAATGTGTATATTTATTACTGATTAATATGTACATTTGTTTTACAATGATTATTACACCCACTTACACGTATCATGCGTTCAAATGAAAACCTGGGCTGAGTAGGCGTGGAAAAAAGTAAACCATTTGGAACAGTGTAAAGTTTGAATTTCCCGCCGTTTGACACGGGTGCTCTTAGATATTTGCTTAGAGAATAGGAATCGATAGTTATTCTATTTTAATGTAAAATATTGGGAAGAAAGAAAAAAACAGAAAGATTTTTTGTTTATAAATTTTAGATCTGTCTACATGCTCTTATTACAACTGTCAATTTACACTTTAAAGAAGCAAAACAATTGATGGTTTCCAACGCCTTCCCAGCCCAGGATTTCATTTGAACGCTCGATATACCTATTGAATAATGTCATGATGACAGTTATACGCTTTTCCCCATTGATATTATTACCAAGAAGAAATATCTAGTGTGTTCTGTAATGCTGTGAATTTTTGCATAAATCTCTTTTACGATTATATGATTGCGGGCGTTAGATCGACCAAAAAAGAAAGTACAAAAGTCTCGTGTAATTATTGGCCTCGGTGTACTCATGCAATAAACTCACTCGGGATGGAAAAGATGTACCTATCTTAGTCCTTTGTAATATGATGTACTATTTTTAGAGACATTTTTTATTTTATCATTATGTAATTTAAAAGAGCAAAAGTTTTTTTTTTTTGCACGATCTCCAATTTTTTTGTTGTAACAGTTCGGTCATGATTAATTAAAGTCGTCTGTTCATTGTGGGCATTAGATGACTGCACGTTTTCGAAAATTTAATGATTGTCGTTTGGATGCGCTGTGAATTCTTCGGCTCGACAGTGACATTCGAAATTGATTCAGTTGTCAAAGGAAAAAGTCCCGTCGTCTCGACCAGTGTCATATTTTATAAATTCTAGATCCCAATCGTCGACTCGTCAAAGATTTTTACACAAACTGAACAGGGCACAAATGTCGGAAATTATCAAACGTAAGAAAAACTCTCTCTCAACGGGAATTAAATTTTTAATCCAAAAGACAAAAATATTGTTTAAATTTTATGTTATTAATTTTCTGTATCATACCTAAAGGAAATATTGTCAATCTCATTATCTGAGGAAAATCTCTTTTTTTTTGAGATTTGGAAATAGAAATCAGGCGGATCTAAATCAGGTGAATAAAGCGGACCACCTGGTGGTTCAGCTTAATAATTCACGTGAATTATTCTAATGTCAAATTGTGCGTTAGTTTCTTTGCTAGTCTTTTTTCATAAACTGTTTGATTTAGTTGCTTTAAAGGGTTGCTAAAATTGACATTTCACAAACATTTTTATACACAAAATATGTATACTCCAGTACTTTTTGAAACGCTACATCAAATTAGATATTCTTTTTAAATTCACAAGCCCAAAATTTTCTATAACTGTAATTCATATTATGTACTTTAAGTCCAACCTTGTCAGGGACAAATAAAGATAGTTGACGAATTATCTTCTGTATGAAAGTCGTACTCGTATTTCGAGCTAGTCTATTGTTTTGAAACAATTGGAGTGCCATATTTTACATTACTTCATCAGTAGGCGACCATATGCAGAGAAAATATTTTCGCCATAAACGTGATGAAAAAAAGCCCTCCTCCTCATGTGCCACTTTCCGGGTACTCGTGCGTACTTCTGAAAATTTCCGCGTCCGCCTCGAGGAGATCCACCACGTCCCGGTCGTACGTCTCTTTCATGACCGTCAAACATCCGAAACGTTTTAATCGCGACCAACTGCAAAGAAATCGCCACACACGATCGTCTGTGCGTGCGATCGATGGTGGTGCACGACCGGAATATGGTACATACGCAATTGTCTCCCTCGCGGTCCGTTGACGGAATCACCCTCCGTGCAACCCCTAAACAGGCCGATCATCAGAGTCAACACGACAATTGACAGAAGCCGGAAACCGAACTAAGTACGATCCACCAACAACCCCGAAGTGGTCGGGACTTACATTCGCAACGGTCACGCTACTTATTGATACGGTTAGGAATTTCACTACACCGTGAAACCGCGCCCTGGATGGGAATTATTAGCGGTTGTTAGTGGTTAGGGCCTGGGGCAGGACGATTCAAGAGAATTTCGATGTTAGGGGTGCAGATGGTAAAAAAAAATCTACACCTAAAGTTGATACGCATATTTATTAGTGTGGAATCTTCAATTAGAGTCCTTCGAGGAAAAAAAGTGAAGGTACCATGGTGTAGCTAAAAAATTCACAACGAAACAGTTTCACAATGATCAATTTTATAGCATCGTTTCTAGTGATGCTTGAATATGGGGTTGGTATTGTGTCATTTGAGCCTGAATCCATGTTGTGGGATCAAAATAAACTATTAAGGGGGTGAATTATTATTGTAACATCATTTAGGAGATAATTTGAAATTTAATTTTCAATGAAATGATAATGCTTGATCAGTACCAACCCAATTCTATTAAATTAATGAAGCTGAAATAGAAAAAATAGAATGTTTATACTCGTTTCACAAGACATTTTGTCGAACTCGTTCCTTTAGACTTTAGAGCACTCCTCGCTGCGCTCGCCGTGCCCTAAACCCTCTCGTTCAACATTGGACTGTCTTATGCAACTCGTATAACAATATAGTATTTTGCAAGTTTTTACGCTCCATGTGCTAATAATGGACATCATATACCTACCTTTAGCTTTTTGTTTCTTATCAAAAATGTTATGAACTGATCTTTGCCGTTTCACTAAAATACGTGGTTGCTGACACAAAAAGCCATTCAGAATGCCGTTTCTACAGTCTGGCCGTTCTGGTAATCTTCACCAATAATTTCTGGGACAGGAAAAAATTGGGGAATGTTTTCCAATGGACCTTTCTGCTTTGCAGCTATCAAATGAATGTTGCTCAAAGTTGGCAGGTTATTTTACTTTAAACCTCATCGATGAAAATTTAAACATACTGTAGTATGACTTAAAATTAGTATATTCAATAGAATAGGCTGGCTGTCAAAATTGTCAAATATGACAGGTGACATTCAATGTTTCCCAGTATTTTGGATCCACAATTTTCTGCATGACGCATATTTTGGGAACCGAAACATTTTTATAGCAGTTTCTGATATCGTAACAAAAATTAATTAAGTCCAAATTTTAACATGAAATGTTAATTTAAGAATGTAGTATATCAATACTGAGATTTTAATAACAGAAATTGGGGTTTCAAATGAAGGAAAACATGTTATTCCTCTGATCCTCTGAAGTTTTTGCGTAAAATCAAAAATACATTTTTTTCTCCTCTTATGAACTCAATCCGGGGACATACGATATCTGGGTGTTTATTTTTTAGTTTCTATGTATAAGTTATAGGGTGTTATGTGATAAATTATACATTATACATTTACTATAATTATGAAATCAAAATACTTAATAGGAGGAGCAGACGTAGTCACTGAAAAATAGCTTTCTAACAGTCTACAGTAATATCTGGTGTTCATTTAAATTTCCGGTGAAAGTTGGCGTTGAAGAGTCGATTGTGAACGCACCATTTGTTTATAAACGTAAGATTTAAATAGCTGATCCGTGATCCGTAATACGTATGGTGCGTTCAAAATCGATTCTTCAAGATCAACTTTAACCGGAAATTTAAATGAACACCCGATACCTAAAATTGTGCACTCTGTTGACACATAATTAATTAGCCAAGAACAATTTATTGTTGAGCCTCAAACATAGGTATTAACATTCCACCTTTTGGTTTTTTAACTCTGTTGTTGTCCCGTAAAGAACTATAATATCGAGAAATAAATAATACGATGAAGTTCTCTATATTTATTGTAGTAGATTAAAATTGCGCAAAAAAGTTTGCGCAGTGATCGTCAAAAATACAGTCAAATGCTTTAACAAATTGGGTTTAATTAGGTACCTAATACCGTCAATTTTCAAAGCTTTCACTAATGTAATCTACAAAATTAAATACTCACCTACAGCTTCTTCCCATGCTTGGCCTCTCTGAAGTCCAAATTGAAGATGAGAAAAAATAGTAATAAATTAATAATAAAAGTTACTGTAATTTGTTGGTTTTAAATACTTTTCAATTTGTATTTACTTTGTACAAATCCTAATGGCATTATTTTATTCAAATAATAATAGATAGAGTACGAGTATATTTTTAATTAAACAATTAGCGATATATTTGCATAATAATACCTTTTAGTTCAAGAATAAGAATAGTGTAATTTAATTAACAAGTAATTCCGCAACGTTTCAGGTATTAAAACCGTACAAGTTAACTTACCTACTAAAAATCAATGTACTGAGTGATCCAAGGTTCCACTCGAATGTATAACTTAATTTTTACAAATAATGTATAGCCATTTTTTTAAATACATTGATTCATTTCAATTGATTTAAATTTCATATCAATTGAAATTACTCTAATGTATTTAAAAAGTTTCATTTTAGTATTTTGGTAACACTTCTTACCATTGTAAAAATTATTTAGTTTATACATACCTATGTACTTAATTCAAAATAACGTAATTTTCATTATTTATACTGCCGCTCATCAGCGGAGATAATAAATTCACGGACGCCCTCAGCGGAGATAATAACTTTATCTGCCGCTCGTCAGCTCGTTGGATGCCATGATAATGAAGTGACACTTTAGCATTATCAATGCAGCAGGATAATGTCATAATTTACGGACGTTTGAAGAAAAAACAGTTTATTTGCAAATATGTACATAAATGATTTAATTCATTTTTTGTACTGCGACAGTTTTAAAAATCGTAATTCTTCTTAATCTCTGTCCTATTCCTATCGTCCAATTTTTCAATTATCAATTAGATTTTTTTCCAATTTTTTAGAATGTCTCTTAACGTTTGTAATTTAATTTATATAACAGTATTTGTCTTAATTCAGTTTGAGTTTAACCCAATTAATTCGGTTGCATTTTTCCCTCAGCTTTCGGAATGAATTCAGCGAAGTTTTATTTAATACCGTCGAATTTGCATCTAGCCCCAAATCATCGAAGACACCCCGAGGATAAGGGTCGCATCGCATAAAAAAACCCCCGCACGAACCAACAAACACTTTTATTACCTCTCCTCAATTAGGCTGCGCCGTTCAATCTCAATTTAAAATTCGTAACATGATTTTCGCGGGTCTCCAACTTAATCCGGACTCCGGTTCACCCCCGAAGATCCACCGGAATATCGCTCCGCGATTTACATACGAACAAACCTCGCACAAAATCGTTAACAGTTTCCATGTCACAATCAACCATTAAATCCGGAATTAAGGGGAGACGAACGGGTCAGATTCATCCTAAGTGGCTTAACGGCCCCGCCACCCCTAATTTACACCGGGGGATTTTTCTCCGGTCGCGGAAAAGCCGGACTTTCGCCGCCGCTCGCGGCGCCCTAATTGATTTTTAACGACGTCTCGGGGGATTTTTATTATGTGTATTTTTTGCGGGACGGGGGGTGTGTTTGTTTTAAAAATTGAGGTCCGGGGTCGGGAGAGACGCCGAGATAATTGTAATTTTCCAGGGTTGACGGGTGTTTTTCGTCCCCGAAAAATCACCCCGACCCTTCTTCTTTTAATATTATACTTGTCATCACAACGGAACGGTTTTGATATGCATTTCGGACATTCTTTGTGTATGAAAGGAGACAGCCGAATGCAATATAGCATTTCCACCCTAATTTTCTGTGTCATATACATTTATGGTGGTTGTATTTTGACGGGGTGGCTGTGATACGCGTGCACGTCTTTTTTTCGGGGAAAGTCTGCTATGAACGATTCGAACTACTCTCGCAGATGTCAAGATTTGAGGCGTTTATTTGATTATTTCTTTAAGTTCCATAAACTTAAATTTACACAAAGCAAATAACTCTTCAATTATAGAAAATGCAAACAAATCGTTTGGTTCAAACAGATATTGAATATAGAACTCGGGTGTCCTTTGTATATTTTCAAAATATATTTCTTTATTATTTTACGAGTCTTATACTTCTAGTCAAAGATTTTTTCCTAAAATTCTCTTATAAGAAACATGTCTCTCTTTGAGATGCTAAGCTAGTATAATTATTAAACACTTGAACTGATTATGCTAATTCATTAATAGTATATTATTAAACGAGTTTTATAAGACGCTTGATTGTGACACGAGTGTCTACTTTGGTCGCATTAATTTGATAAAGCTCAAAAATCTAATTATGAAATAATGTAGGGACTTTTGTGTGGCATGGGTTATGGTGGCATTTCTGTGAAATTTACGTCAAATTTCAAATGTTTTAATTGCTAACAGGAGCTCGCTAGAGATGCCGGACGCCGGTCAGAGTGTTTGGGCACTCGTTTTAATAATTTTTTCGATTTACCCCAACATTCAATATCCTTTTTCAAACTTTTGTATAGTATTATTAAATTTTACAATGAATTAGATCTTTCATATAAAAACGAAACCTTTTTCTACTATGTACTACGTTTCCCAAAATAATTCGTTGCCAGTTGTTGTTCAAACATACGTATTTCCTAAACATTATGCGTAATTTTTCACTGCATCACGTTATTATTTCATATATATTTTTTTTAATGGAAAAAAAATGTTTCCTTGCATCATGTCATTATAAAGAGCGATCAAATTAATTTGTAATCGAGTTATCCATGAATCCGAAATCGTATGTCGTTACTTGAACTCCACACTCTAATAAACACAGCTTGCAACACAGGTTCGATCTAAACATATGAATCGCAAAAGACACACGAATTTAAATCCACGGATGATGCGATTACAAATTAATTTGATCGCTCGATTTCCAGGCTGTGTTAAAAAAAACACCCTATAACTTTGCTATTGATGACCCAAATAAAAAAAATTATACAGGAAACGAAATCGCTTTGAAAACGCTACAAATCTGAGTGAGCATATCATCTACCCATTTATGGGTAATGGGCAACTTTTATTTTTCAAATGGTAACCGAAAATTTTTTTTTTATTGATTCTGTTAGTTTTTTTTTTCTGGTTGTAATGGCATAAAAAAACTATACCCTTTGATAACAAACAAAAATATATTGCATCAAAATTAGATTTATTGTCATATTAATGAAAAAATCAAGTTAACCGACCTCCATTATCCAATGATTTTATGAAATATAATTAAATAAATAAAATGTTTGGCCTCCTCAACTCAAAATGACATGTTTACACATCTTGAACAGCTACGGTATCTTGATTTTTACACACTAATCAAACTATCTGTCATTTTACCGCACGGAGTGTGTAAAATACCACGAAAATGTTAAGCTTTCAGGGAACTCCAAAAAAACTGTTGGCTTATCATAAATAAAGTCCATTTGTACTCGTACTAAGACAAGATACCGCTACCACTGATCCGTTCAGTTTTCGAAAATGAACATAATTTAATTGTTTTCTTCAGAAAAATTGTGAATTCTGATGGCGCCATCTTGTGGTATAAATCGTAAGCATATCAGTTATCGGTATAATAGATAACTTTCTGGTATTTTATTAATCAAGTGTCAGTCTTTGACAGGTTTTGCAAAATTATTGGTTACAACAAATTTCAAGTTTGAGAAAACGAGTTGTCGGCCAAAAAGATTAATACATTACTAATGCGGTAGGCATTTTACATCGCTCGGTTTTTGTTAAAACACTCCTGCTACGCGGTCGTGTTTCAATCTAAAAACCTCGCGCTGTAAAATGTAGCCTACCGCATTTGTAATGTACCTAAATAACTATTGCAGCATGAAACGTGCGTAAAATTGACATTTAAGTGAAGTCCAGCACACTACCAACAAATGTTCGTTTATGAAATAAGGATAAATCTAATTTTGATGCATACATACATATTTTCCTTTTTTTCTCGGAAATTTTGTTATCAAAGGGTATAGTTTTTTAAATGTCACAATCAGAAAAAAAAACTCTAATAAAATCAATAAAATTCCCTAATATGGCGATTTTCTAAGAAATCTTGTTCTAGTTACTTAATTTTAGTATATTTTATATTTTATATTTAGTTATTTAGTATATCCTTGTTAAATGTGAGAATACCCTTGGCCTAAACTCAGCTACTTTTCTCTCTTATTGGAACTATCGATACTATACTTATTTTTGCGTGAGTGAACTTTTGCTAGTTTACCACGTCTGTTTTCAAGGCAGTAGGTACGTTGTGTTTACTAGTTGCTAACGATAAAAAACTCGACAGTAAAATATTTTGCCGTTCTAGAACGGTAAGTCAATTTATTCAAAATTAACCAAATATTATAATAATTTTTATGTAACAATTAATAACTTATTTATTGACATAAATATTAAAAATACAACTAAGTATGACAACTGCCAATTACACTACCCGACATGATTTTTCTAACTGACCCAACTATGAGAATTTCTTATACCTTTCATTTATTAGAACTATATGACACCCGATTTTCATATTCCATCACATCACGTTTGCGAACTAGACACCTATGAACATTTTTTATGTACTCGTGTATAATAATATATTCATTGTAAATTCATTTCTCTTACAAGGATGAAGAGTACACTAGAAGGTGGAAAATTAAGTAGGCTTAAGTTGTGTTTAGCATATGTACCGGGGGATATGGTATCCCGCTATGATGGGTGATTTTTGTTGGGTTCTTCAAAAGGAAGATGATAGCCCGTATAAAAGAAAAAAATAAATTTGTTTTGCATTGGGTTGTACTGGTACTTAATCGTCCTTAGTCTGTTAACGATTTGCAATAGAATTATCATTGGTTTTTAAGTTTTTTTACTGTTTTAATAAAAATAACATTAATGCATATGGGTTGTCACATGTTATTCCTAACTCCGAATCTAAACGTGCTGTAATAAATCTGTTGACGTTTATAGAATCAACAGACCTTAATTACCCCAGATTAGGTGTTTTCACTGCAGTTATAAAAAAAAAATCAAAAATGTCGGGTAGTGTTATCAGAGGAAGCTTATTTTGGAAAACAGAAGTTGAAAGCAAGATGTTATCACTTTCTGGAAACTTATACAGCTCTTGTAGTCGGCCTTCCTTGCCGCTGCAATTAAATAACTTTAGCGGATTTGCCACGACATTGTCAAAATTTTCATACCCCGAATTTTCCTTGTCTCCTTGATTACACATTGAGGTCGTCGGTTTCGAAAATTCTTTATTTAATCGCCATGAAGAATTTTTCTTGCAAATTGAATCTTGTTTTCGACACAACCTTCAATGTAGCCTTCATCTTCATCTGTACTTGAAAACTTCCACTTCTACAACATCTATGTACTTCGTTTCTGAAATCACTAAGATCAGCCAATTTAACTGCTTCTTTTTTAACACGACTGCCGTTAATAATATTTTCACAAAAAAACAGCAATGGAGGGCGGTAACTACTTGCAGATTGCCATAGAAACGCAATTCAAAAATCGACATTATCGCAATATGATTTGAAGAGTATCACATATCGCATTGCCTATTCTACATAGATATGAATGCTTTGTAATAAATATTAAATCGCGCAAAAAACGTCATAAGCGTAGGGGGTCATAAGCATCACGAACGTTAAGGACAATGTAGCGATCTCAGACAATAATTGGAGTCGTCGCTGCACTTCTCCTCCAAACAATTGTCTTCGATCGGTAAAATATTCTTACCGTTCTCGGTACTCAATAAGTATACTACATATTTCTAACAAACACTAATGAGAAACAAATGTAGCAAGGTTTTCATGCGAATGTAGCGAATGAATCATTTCAATAAGTAGGTAACCTATAACTGATTACCCCTTAAATAAGAAATTAACGAATAATTGAATAAAAGAAACTAATCTAATTAGACAAGTGACAAATTTACGAAAAACGTCGCATTGGTTATCATTTAAAATTATAATCGCTCTATGCTTTTGTTGTTGTGTTGTACGAGTTGTAGGTGAGTGTCTTATTCCCGAACAACAACTTGGGTGAAAAGTGAGGAAAAATTTACGGAAACTAATTCACGTGCATGTGGGAGATTCTACAAGAAAATCACACGCCAACACTAAGTAATTACTTGAAGAGGTGTATCGTGTAATCAAGTAAATTTGTAATCTAATCCGCTTTAGCGATAAAACCGCGTGTCTTCTCCGCCTGATATGTTCAAAATTAAAATGTGCATTGAAGTTACTTTCAAATGAATTAATTTCACTAGCTTCGATATGCACAATAACGTATTCATGTTTTAAACATGTACGTAGAAACTGCAGTCTTAACAACTTATATTTTGACGTTAAATTAGATTTTTCGCCAGATTCTTGGTAGACACATCGTTGTATTTTGAACCACGGTTGCACAAATGTTTACATGAAACATAAATATACGACTTCCTAACCTTACTTCCTCGCATTCGTGTTTTTGGGGAGTTTTGCAGTACCTAGGTATATGTTGCTACAATTTAATAAAATCAATGTTCCCCGAGTAATTTTTTCAGTTCACATATGTATTTTTAATGAAAAAAACACATTTTAAAACGATCTTCTTTGCTTTTTTTTTCTTTTTTCTTTTAAAAGTGTTTTGGTGAACAAAAAAAATCCACATTAATTTTCTGAAACGAACAAACTTTTTTGTAACGACAAATGCAAGCTTTCTATTGGGTGTCGAATACATACGTACGATTTTCAACTACAATGTAACAAGTGGTGTGATTTATCAATCATATCTACGACTGAAACCGAGCTGCAGGTTGTGCTGCTCTGGTTTCACGAGTCGTATCATCGAATATTGATCAAATCGCGAGTACATATATATTTGTTGACAGAAAATAATGAACAAATAAATCCATAAACAGACGCCACTGGCTTTGTTTTTTTATATTTCCGCCAATAAAACTCGTTGAAGAAATTAATTGAATGTATTTTAATGACCGTACCCCTATAATTTAGATTAAATCGAAATTTAATTTTACACCATCGTATTCTTGTCTTTTAAACGAATCTTTGGGGCTCATTTTTTTTAATTTACAAATTTAGCCACTTCCAGATAATGTGGAAAATGTTCTTTACAAGTGTTCGTTTGATTTTGTCACGTTGTTTCCCTGAAATTGCAAAAGTAATTTTTCTTTTGTTTAATTAATTTAAATTAAGCTTAGAGTTCTCCGAAATCGTTCCATATTTGGTCGGTTAAAGCTTTGTTACGGTCGAAGCCGATGTCATTAAATAAATTGGACATTAATTCGGATCGTGTGTGATTATTTGGAACAGCCAATCCCGAAACGTGATCATTAAATAATTAGACGAAATCCCAGCGAGAAAAATGGAAACCATGTCAAAAAGCGAACAAAAAGACATCAATTAGCAGCAAACTGGGGTACAAGCATGGACGAGACACAACACAAAATGAGTTTAATCAATACATTCGAAATAATTGAATAAATTATTTCCGGTAATTAAACACGAACGAAAAGCCCATTCTGGTCTCACGCGATCGAAAATTATTTTGTTAATTCAACCCGTTCGCTTATTAATTTAACTTTTAAGTACTGTCGCCCCCTTCCTTTTACTTCAACTCTAACGACAGGCCGACCCGTGTTTTCCGTTTAATAATCGACGTTCGATAATTATCGACGTTTCGGCCCGAAAAAAACCATCCGATAACGATCCTCCTCGGAGGCGGCGGCTCACAAAGGCCGACTTGACGTTTCAACAAACAGAGGTTCGTGTGTTTCGGCATTAGAGGAGGAGGAACATCGAGTGACCACCGAACGCTTTCAAACTCGCTGCTAACTTGACGTTATAAACGACAAGATGACTCGTCCCGATAGATCGGTAACACGAGAGGTCGGGAGGAAGAAAGAGGGTCGCGACGCGGACCCCTGCGCGACCCCGTGTCCGACTTTTCGCGAAAATTTCGTCGTCGTCGAACGTGCTGGGCGATCGTCCCAGCGGGACGCGTTACGGGACCACCCATCCGAACACACTCGCGGCTCGCAATTACGTCGCGGGGGGCCACGACACGGCCCAAGATCGCCGTCTGTCCGTGGTCGCAGAGGTAACGTCCGATACATTAAGAGTCGCGATTAAAACGTCTTAAATACCGTCGGATAATGATGGCGGCTACGTGTCCGGAATCGGTGAAAAACGTCAAAAGGGAGTCCGTCCCTGGGATCTTATAAATAGTCGGAGAGGGCACAGAAGGACGCCACTTTGCCATCTCCTGGTCCGTTGTGGCGTTGCTAGGCTACCAGGATGGACCCCGAGATGACCTCTCAACTGCAGATGACTTTGTGTCAGACGATTGGCAATCCTGCCCGTTCCAGCGCCTCATTTCATACATGGCTGGTCGACGGACTCCCCTCGCGCCGGACGGGCGAATTTTCGGTCCTTCGAGCCGGATGCCTCGACGGTGCTGATCGATTCTAATAAGCTGCGAGAGTGACACCGTTTAGCACGAATTAATTATTCGGATGTTTTTTCATCATTTCTATCAGAACTTGTAGCTGGTATACAGGGTTTTTTCTTACATCGTTGTTGGCACCTAAAATAGTGTAACTATATAAAAAAAATTTGAAAATGATAATTGATAAGGCAGTACAGATTTTTACAGGTTATACCTACTCGTTGCACGAGGGATATATGATAAGATTATTTCCAGAACAGAATAGAAGTAAAACATGAGACAAGAATTATACCACTAAGTATTTTTTATTAAACATAAGAATACAAACTGGAAAAAAAATCAAACCTTCAAAATATGTATGTATTAAAACTTTAACGGATCTGTCACGCAAAATGTTAATTTTTTGGTAGATAAAAACGAGAATGAACGGGCTTTCGAGAAGAGTTCCTTTAACATAACATATTACAATAAATGTATCCTGTTTTAGGGAATAAGTCATTTTTCTTGTTGCTAAAATCAGAACGTGTTTATTCTGACGTGTAAACAAAATATTTCCAACTTACTGCAGTAACTTATGTCGTGCGCGAGATAATCTTGAAAAAGACTCTTTTGCTTTCTTAGTTAACTCAAAACATCGTAATGAATCATTTGAAAAATAATAAATGATGAAAACTGCAAAGTAACAAGTGTAAACTGTCAAATGTCAATTTTACAAATTTTCTGGAGGCGGCAAATCTATAAATCACGGCGCCAACTACGATGTAAGAAACATTTATAATAACCCTGTATTTCTTCGTTGTGTAGCACGAGTCGTAAACTAAACAAAATTAATTTCTTATAAAATTAGCTATTAAAAAATAATACGACAAAACGTTAAATTACTGTACGATTATTTGTTATGACTAGGAAATGTTTAGCAGTGGAATAGTTCGACATGTTTTTGAAAACATACAGTAAACCTTTATAAAGAAATAAACAATTTTTAGTCTACAGAAGTTTTCTTTACCGTTTTTCTGTGTTTCAATGCAATTCATATTCCGAGTTGAAATAATTTGGTGTGTGGAGGCTCTCCAGTCTAAAACACAATATTGTACACTCCACTATGTAGTTTAGAGTCAAATCCAAAAAAATTAATTGTGATAACAACTTATTAACACATTTTTAGCGAATTTTTAAAAATATTGCACTGGTATTTTTGGGTGAAATGTCAAATAAACGTCAATTTTAAAGCAACAGTATTGATGTTAGCATTGAAAAAAAAATCTATTTCGGCAAAGTTTACGGACGTTTCCGGTAATTGTAAGCAACAATTATCCCAGAATAAGTGGTAAAATGAGTTTTACAATTGAAAGTAAAGCATTAATGATTAACAATTAAAATTAATTAATAATAGATTTTCCAAGAGGTAGACAACCAATAAAACGACTACGTATAGCAAGCATATGTACAATAAGCTAATACAAGCAAGTATATGTACAATAAGCTAATACAGACGTTTCGATAAAACAAAAGATGAGGTAGCACTATTGATTTGTTTTCTTGTTGATCAGTTGTATCAGTTATGCTTCTAATCAATGTTTTCGCTGTTGCAAACGCAAAATAATGATAACGGAGACCTGTCTTTTTCAAAATTTTCCCAAAATATCTATTTTGAGTGTATGTTTCACTTAGGTATATTTTTTTCTGTAATAACGAGAAAAAGAATCATATGTAAACTTATTAAAATTATAAAATTAAAAAATTAGAAGTGAAGAAAACGTTCGAGTCATTTTTGCTACCACTCATTACAAATTGAAACGTACTCGTAACTCATAGCTGCCAACTGATAGTACGGGTATAGTAACGGGCCTTCAAATAAATTTATATTTAGAGCAACCTATGGAAATTCAATTGTTTGCAACATTTTTCCAGCGTAGAAAATGACACAAGAAACGTCTGCCCTTTTAACGAAATAAAATTAGGTTAGAAAATATTTTTAATTTTTGTAGTGCATTCTCCCTATTCCCCCTCCACGGAATATGATAATATGAAATTGGGAAAACGCTTACTATGTAACCTGTGTAACTCCGGAGAATAATTGGTTAGGTCAGGTCACAAAAATTACTTTACACTGTTAACAGAATTAGAATGTCGCCTACGCTTACTCTAAATATATATTTATTTGAAGGCCCGATATAACGATTAGGTAACTGAGAATTAATTGCAATATTGAAAAACCAGACCTTAGTTTATTCAAGTAAAGAGTGCTCAAAAAAACCTTGCTTTGCTGTGCTTTTGCTTTTATTAACGTATGGCGTAACTTCATCAACTATCAAACATAGATGTCAGACGTCATTTACTCAGCTAAAAAGCAGCGGTGCAAATTATATCCTTGACATAAAACAGTTCTCTTGAAAAATATCCATCTAGACCTTTCCTAGTTTTCTTAGTGCGACACCATAGTTTTTACTTCAAATTAATGATTTAATTTACATTAATATGATGGCCAATGTGAGGTCGTACAGGCACAGGGTTATTATAAATATTTCTTACATCATTGTTGGCTGTGACTCATATAAATTTGCCGCCTCTTTTGGATTTGTAAATTTGACATTGGACATCTTACACTTGTCACTTTGCAGTTTTTATCGTTTATTATTTTTCAAATGATTCATTAAAGTGTTTTGAGTTAGTTAAGGAAGCAAAATAGTCTTTTTCAAGATTATCTCGTTCATGACATTGGTGATTATTGTAATATGCTATTATAAAATAGACTATTCAACAATAACATGTTTGTCTTGTTGTCCTTTGTGCTGTTGTATTTTTTTTTGTCACTTTAATTTATATTTTTTATACCATCGGGTGTTCATTTATATTTATCCTCAAAGTAGGCGTTGAAGAGTCGATTATGAACGCACCACTCGTCAATCAGCAAAATAAAAATACAAACAACGCAAAAACTGAGGTTAGATTTAAACAGCTGATCCGTGGCCGTAATCCGTGGTGCGTTCACAATCGACTCTTCAATGCCTACTTTGAGGATAAAGTTAAATGAACACCCGATATGCGATATGTGTTGTAGGTGGCAAATTTCACAGCCAACTACGATGTAAGAAACATTTATAATAACCCTGTATATCTGAAAGAAATGTCAAACCATACCACCAACCACCAACTACGTAAAAAGACCAAACTACGTTTGTTAAAGAGAGAGAAAATCATGGTCTTCTTGACCGCATATTTTCTTGAACACAATCGACATTTATTCAAAAGTTCTTCAAAATTTTAATCCACATTTCTGCAACTCTGGTGTCTAATTAAACCATGAGTATAAGACATAATACTGTGTCTACTGTCTATACTTTATTTTTAAATTGATTTTAATTTTACGGTTGAATAAAAATTGAAAACAATAATGATTAGTGATTTAAATGACGTTAAATTTGGCAATTGATATTTTAATTACTTTGATTTAATTAAAATTTTGTTAATAATAATTGGTAGACTGTGTTATACTGAAGAAAATCGAAAAGGAAATGAATGTTTTGATGTTTGCTCACAACAAACACATTTGTGAAGAACATCATCGTTGTTGTCTTCATCGTACGATAAAACCGTCGTTATTTTTTGCGATATGGCCATTTCGACATATTATGCAATTCTACAAGATGAAAATATTCGTGAATGATCACATTCTGAACGCGTCCTTATTAAAAACAATGGTCCCCGACTGTGGTCCCCTTCACTAATAATCCGTTAGACTTGACACTGGCGCTATCTGTTCATCGTCCATTAGCATCAACATGGTTGGCATTTCGACCATGGCACGCCAGAAATGCGCGATCGTCCCATGAGAATATAGAATTTTCCCGAAAAAAAAAAAACACAAACAAATTTTGACGCGGGTCCACAGATGACGAGACCCCGGGGGGCTGAGAACGCTCGTTAAAAAATAATTTATACAAATTTTCGGATTCGCACCGCGGGCGATTCCACAGCAGAAGACCGAGGTGTCGGGGGGTTATTTGAATATTCTCTGGGATGAAAAAAAAAATTCATCCGTCGCCAAATAATGACAACAATTACGGGTTTTATTTCCTCGGATGATTTAAATTCGGGTATGGTAATCGCGGCGTAAACTCGAAGACAAGTTTAATGGCGTCGGAGATTTACGATGATAATGAAAGCTTCAGAAAATAATAATAATAATGACACTTTCGATAAATTAGCGAAATGTTTCGAATCGCAGCGGCGAGTCTGCACGGAAGGACGTTGGAAAAAGTTTTGTCGAGTTCCATTACAATCAAAAATTAAAGCAATATTTTGAAAATGTCTTAGAATTTTGTATCGGCAAAGCAATCAGAAATCCTCAGTCGAGAACCGTGTTAAACTAATTTGAGTGAGTAATAGGTGTGTAGATTACATTGGCCTTAAGATAGACTCTTGTGGCACTCCGTATCGTATTATTTTGGGTCATCTATAAATAACATAAGTTTCCAAAGAAACAACAAATGCACTACAAGAATTGAAAACATTTTGGCTGAAAATACAGGGTGTTTTTGAAATGCGTGCACAAATTTTATCCACGAGCTACTGGCTTCATGTAGAACTCGGAAAAATTATCTAAAAAAATTCTATGTCAAAAAATAAAATGACATTTATTTTTTGAGCTAAAAAAATAAAATGACATTTATTTTTTGAGCTACAATTTTTTAAAATTGTTTTTAGTTTTCTACGTTGTCCTACAACCTCGTAGGTAAAATTTCGGCACATTTTAAAAATATGTATATCATGTTTTATAAAATGTACGTGATTAAAATTTGTGCACGCATTTCAAAAACACCCTGTACACTTCTTCTCACACCCTTGATTTGGCCCCATCACGTTGTCACTTGTTTGGGACTGTAAAAAAATATTTGCAAAGGAATTTGATGAAAACAGTTGATTATTACTTGACACAGGAATTAACGAGTTTCTCTGTCTTTATTCTTTTGTTTTTACTTATACGAAAAACTGGTTTATTTATGGAATATGTACTACAATTGTTGGAAAAGAATTAGTCCTAATCCCTTTTATTGGAAAATAAGGTTTTATATTATTTTAATTAAATTTGTATGAAAACTGTATGGTACATTTGTCGAATGAATTTGTTGGGTCTAATTCCAAAGAACAATCTCGTCCTTCATTCACCCTCGTAAAGTCCGGACCCCGTGAGCCAGATGCCGCGGTCGCATTCTCTTCCGCAATATATTTTTCATTTTATTTGTTCTAGGTACTCATTATTTCCTTTTTCTGTATTTTACGCCGATATAAATAAAAATTCCTCTTAATTAGCCAGCGTCATAAATTTCGACCGTTTCTTAACCATTTAGTTTAATTATTTTAAGATGGATGCGCACAAATCCGGCGCCCGTCCTAACGAGCTTAAATATTAATAAATACGGAGGCGAACAGGAAGGGGCCCATCACCCGACCCATTAATATCCTATTATTTAACCCACATTTAAGAAAACACAATACTGGAAAGATTTTACGACTCCCGTTCCTATGATTTGTGGACCAATAAAAACGTTGCCCCCAATTAGACGTAATTAACGGACGCCCCGGAATTCCTCCGGGAGGTGGAAAAAACGGCCGGCCGGGGAAATTTTTTTCCCGCGTCTTCACGCGCCATTAAGCCGCAAGGACGGGACGTAATCAAATGTGGAAAACTCGTCTCTCTGCAAATATTATTTCTCCTCTCGGCTTTCCCTTTTTCTTCGGTGCGGTCTTCACGGCCACTTGGCGAACGCAGGGGCCGCCGCCGCCGCCGCCCGCTTCCTGCAGGACCGGCGGGGCCGGATATCGCAAACTGTTTCTGTTTACCTGAACCCTCGAACGGGAAATCGGGGCGCGCACTCGACGATGGCGTGCGAGGAAAACGCTTTTAAACGCCGGAAAATTCGGGGATCGCTCGAAATGAAGGTCGGCTTCCGGGACGCAGAGGAAAACAGATCGAAAGTCGACGGGGAATTATCGGGTTGGTGGAAAACTGAAACGGAGAACTGGCTCGAGTGGAGGAGGATCTCCATTTTAAAGTGAGGATATCAAGTTTGTTAGTAAAGTCGTAGGAGTTCGAGGATTTTTCCTAGCAGGAATAAAGTCTTGCCGTTTCATCCCTTGTGTAATTATTGCCCTCGCTGCAATAAACTTATACGCGAGATGAAAGATCCATTTTAGTCCCTTGTCATGTAATATATTATTCTTCTAATTCTAAGTGTTTTATTTTGCATAGCGAAGCTTAAGTAGATATTTGGTCAAAGCTCAATACCCAAATTGGAGTTACATTTATTGATCTGTTTTTTACAAAAGCTATATTATTATAAATTTTATGAGGAGCCTACGCAGATGCATCGATAAAATTCCCCGCCCCTCCCCGGTGGTACCCCATCGTCGGGGGACCCCCATCACCTGTCACCCTCTAATCGCCGATCGAATATCACTTTCGGCGCGTCACCAGCGCTTGTCTTACACGGTATTGGTACCAATTAAAAGCTACAGAACACCCATCAGATGCCCAGGAATCCCAACCCTTCCGTGGATTCCTCAGATTCTTACAACCAGACCTGACAAGGTCGCTTTTCATCCGAATCTGGTTCACGCGGAAGCGACACCTCGCCCACCACAACGCACCGATGACCCTCTCATCCCCGACGCGTCATCCCCGCGTGTGCTGCGTCAATTTGCAAGAAAAAATATCATCGTCATCAATCCGGAAGCGGGACTAGACGCGGCCTAACCGGAAGCACATCGTCACAGCGTTAGGGATTGTAATTGTTACGTCACATCCGCACATCCCCATGCACCAGTAAACCACCCTCGACGTGACAAATTTTTATGGCTTTTTACCCCGAACGTGGGGCACGTCGACCGTCGTTCTCTGTCGCTCCACGAGCTCCAGAGAGGGATGAGATGGTGGAATGGTCCAACGAATGACTTGCGAAAAAAAGCGTTCCGTTTTGGTTACGGATTGTTAATGTAGCGAATCTGTGGCTAATTGTTATTGGTTGTTAAAGCCACGTGACCTCGTAGGACACTAGATGCGAATACGAAATTAATGGTCGTGGAATCGCTTCGGTGTCGAGTAGGCCTTTTTATTAATGGTAGCTGGATGATGCATCGCTCTTGAATTTTTTTTTGCCGTTTCTGTACGAAATCTCTGAAAATTTTTGTGACGAGACGGGGTGGGCTAATTGATATGTTAGTGTTGATTTAATTCGTTGCGAGGCCCTTTATGTTGGTGTAATTTTATGATAATAACACGGTGGATTCGTCGAGAGCAATTAATTTCGTTGATATCTCACTGACTCTCGACGGAATTTTATTGCTCGATTGCACTATTATCATGTTCAAGATTTATGAAACGGATACTACCACCTAATTTTATAATTATCCGATGAATTATTGGCGGGGAGGATGAGAGGTGAGCTCTGACGGGTTGAAGTGTATGAGCGCAACGATGCCCCCGAGACTTGGAAATTTTCGAGGCAATTGCAGAAATTTTAGATTTATTACCGAGATTATGACGCAGGCAATAACACGAGCAGTCACAATGTCGAAGAGTGCTGTTTCTTCTCTTTCGATCAATGCAAGTACCTGATCAGAGTGTTGATTTTTATCTGTCAGTTTCAGTTTGAAATGAAGCTCATTTATCAATTACTCTTCATAGTCGTAGAAAAAGTATAGTATTCTACTCGCGGGTAGTGGCTATTACGCCTCATGAGTATAGCCATCATTACCCGCTCCTTGAGTAATATACTATTATCAAATTTCTAAAATAACTGTATTTTCTAACAATTTCACATAGATAGTTGGCTAGTACTTAATAAATCTGTAATATTTCTCTTTCTTCAGTTTGGATCAATTTAAATGATCAGAGAAGCAAAATCAGTTGATCAGTACGGAAGAAAACTTTTCATCTTAAAAAATCTAGTTGAATGATTTAACAAGAATTTACTATTTTATCATAGCAAAGATTTAATCCTTAAACAATCTACATGCTCAATCAGATTAATTTAATTGGTTAGATTTCAGAAAACAACTTTCTTATCTTCTATCTCTATCTAGGTTAGAGAACTTGATTAAAATTTTACAAGAAATATTTCAATTTGCTGTTGGCAATTTTAATTGAATTAATTCTTAAAATAACTTAGATGAGTCAATCTAGTTAATCAGAATTTTGAGATAAGAAATTACTGTTTTTATATAAGTCTTACTTTATTTTTTTTAAATCAATAGATCATGTTTTAAAAAGATTTTTTAAAATTTTTGTCCAGTATGTAGTTAATAAATGACCGATCATGTTGTGATCATCAAAAGAATTCTTCAAATACACTTGACAAGGTGTTTTATTAATTTTCCATCTGTCTACTGAAATAAAATGGATTTTTTTTTCTTTTTGATCACGATTTTAAATATTTTTTTAAAATTCTGATCAGTAAAAATAATCAAAATAATCTAATAATTTTATATCAATCAATTTTATTAGACCGTTAAGAAGAATATACAGGGTGTCGCAAAATTAACGTATTCCAAGTCGGGGGTCTTGTAGGGAAAAATCTCAGGAATCTCGAAAAAATAAAATAAAAAATATAGGGGAGGTCTTTACAAAGATATATGGGTCTGAAGATTCAAACTTTTCATCATGTTTTCTTCAAATAAAAAATATAAATCGTTGACATTCATTTTGAAATATGGTAAAATATAAATGAAAAGACATTTCTTGAAAAAACAGCTTTATCTCGAAAAAGTAAGTTTTATTTTTCCAATTTTTGTTCAAAAGGGAAGTACATAGCTAGAATATTAATCAGATACTTTTGAACAAATATTGCCAACTTTGATATTTTTTTCAAAGTGACAACAATTTTTTTTAAACATTTTTACTTGGTCAACAGGATGTCCCCTACTAAGCCCCGAACTCGGAATACGATAATTTTGGACACCCTGTAGATATGATTTTTTATAAGTCTATTCGATCAATTACATGCCGCGTCTTCTGTGAAGGGATATGGTGAAATATCAAAACAATTGAAAATAAAATCAGAAGATACAAACTGCGTTTGTTGCGCGCTTCACACTCGGAATCTACAACTCTCCCGCGAACACAAAACCATCCGACACTTATCGCTGCGATATATCGCAGCTGCCACCGCTCTCGCAACAAGCACCTAGATCATGGCACGAATGCAGATTTTTCTGTGTTGGTCGCTATTAGTGCACGAGTTGCGTTGCAGCCGGAAACGCTACCAACTTTAATTTATGAGCGCCGTGGAATGTTGCTGTCGGGCAAATTCTTCCGAGAAATTTTCCCGTCATCAATAATAATAATAATAAAAGGACCGTGTACGGGCTGCGCCCCTAAAAAAAAAAGTAATCGAAGCGTCCTCGAGTTGATCGACACTGATTTGTCGAAAAAAAGCGCGACGAAAAAATTTTCCCCGTAAACGGCCCTCAGTGAAACATCGCCGATTGTTCTTCGGATTTATGGCGAACAAGGCGGCGGCGTTCGGTCTCCACGGAGCGATGTAAGAAATTAAAACAAAGTACTCATAAAAAAAATTAAACGGGCGACATCTAGCGATTGTCTCCGAGTCGAAAACGGCACACACGCGCTGACAATTGACTGATTGATCGTGGAGCGCGATCGGTCGCTTTCATCCCAGCCTTCTCGATCGCTTGTTTTACAAAACGTGTTAATAGTAAATTCTAATTAAAGTTGAACGTTTACATTGGAGGTGTTGTTCATACATTACGGCCGACATGGTCCCCGGGCATGTCGACGTTATTTAAGCGAGGGGGGCGAGCGGCGGCGGCGGCGTCTTTGTTTGATCGCCGCCGCGAAGAGGGGGACGGATCGACTCGGTGCGGCGACTTGGCGACTTTTTCATCCCGCACCGACATCTCGGAAAATTCCAACAGCCAAGTGGAAATTTCCAGTTAGCCAAAACGGGGGGTTGGAGTTTTCGCAGACGGGCTCTGCGCCGTGACGGACGACGGTCTGTCGTTAATGAAGACCGTCTGTTGATGCGAATCGTGCGAGTGTGTGTGCGGCGCTTAAGAAGGGTCCCACCGTGGCGGGCGTTGGTGGCGTCTGAACGGCATTCGGTGAATTCATGCGTGTAAGTCCGTGTCTTTGACACAGCCGAAATATGTCTGCCGCATAGAAAGGCCGACCGTGGAAAAGGAGATCTGTCGAAACTGATAAAAACATATATCCGGCGCTACCAACCCAAAAAGTGATCCGGCGGTCGGCGGGTTCCGCATAACAGACGATCGAAAAGGAAAAAAGGAAACGAGAAAGAGACGAGAGCGGAGACAAATTCTAGATTATGCGAAAGGAGAGAGAGGGATCGCGGTGGCGTGTTGCGGGGCGGCGGCGCGGCATTCAGGCCGGATTGATGTACGATTGCTGGTTTTGAATGAAATCATCGATCGGGAGATCGAAAATGGCATCATAAAATTTCGGAAAGCTCTCGACAAATCGTTGAGAATTAGAGCAGAAATTGCTGTCATTTATGATTTTCATTTTTTCAGTCAGTCGTAATGTCCAAAATATTACTAATATTATTACAAAGTATAATAGTAAATTACATATTACATTTTTAGTTATAAAATGTATAGGTACTACGTACTTTGTCAGACGCAATTAAAAACAATAAGAATGATAATATGTACTTACAATACATACTGTAATTATTAAAGTGTTTTTTTTTTATTCTC
The DNA here is from genome assembly GCF_963966145.1 of Tenebrio molitor. Taxonomy (NCBI): domain Eukaryota; kingdom Metazoa; phylum Arthropoda; class Insecta; order Coleoptera; family Tenebrionidae; genus Tenebrio; species Tenebrio molitor. Next base: position 3,965,753 of record NC_091049.1, read on the forward strand.
ATTGAATAATAATTTCGAAACTCACGGTAAATAAAAAATAAAGTAATAATTGTAAAACGTCAGTTTCAAACGCCACTTTCAGTTTGTCTAATAATGAAACTTATTCATCAATTTTTTTTTATAGTCGTAGAAAAAGTATAGTATTCTACTCGTGGGTAATGACTATATTCACTCAGATGAATTATGTCACTCGCCTTTGGCTCGTGACACAAAATCATCCTCATGAGAAATACCTGCTTGTTGAATAATATATGTACTGTTATTATTATGTATTATCATTTTTTGGTGAAATTTTTATTTATGTTGCTAAACAGTTTTACAATTTATTCGTTATACATCAGGTGACGATATGATCAATAAAAAAAGAGATATGAAGCGGTTATGGAAAAAATAACTCAAAAGATGGTGTTTACTGGTGGAGAACACAATATTCATGATAATTCTATTTTCAAAATGAGAATGAAGAAAATGGTGACTCGGTTTATACCATAAATGCAGTCACGTTGTTTTGGTATAATGGGAGGCCATGGGAATTTTGCATTTGATTTGGTAGTAAAGCTGTCTGTTGAATTAGGTTATATTTTTTCTAAGTTTGAGGTTATAAATAGCGTCAATGTCTAGTGCATTTTTGTCAGTTTTGCTAGTTTGCAATAGAAGAATACTCAGACATCGCGGGAAATTCAGCAACATGTCATGTTTGTTTTGATAGGTCCGCATGTCAGGCACTTTAGTGACGGAAATCAAACAGTGTGTCCAACGTTAAAAAAATAAATCATGGATTTTGTTTGTTTTACTTTATATATGCTTGCAGATGTTTTGTTTTCTGTAACCGCCCCTTATCTCTTTTTTTGTTAATCATTTAGTATCTTCTTTTATCCTTTTCGTCCTTTATTTACTGAATAATTAAAATTAAGCTCTAAATTGTTTTGACGTTCAGATTATTATTTTGATTTTGAAGAGACATTTTTAGGTTTAAACAGAAAAGAAAAACAAATTTTTTTACTTTGGATCGGTTTACTCGATCTTTTTCTTTTGATTTGCGGTAAAATCTGTCAGGGTGGTTAATATGAAGGTTTTATCCTTTACAAAGCTTCATTATATTCACATAGGTATACCTAGATCAAGATATCTTAGAATTTTAGACAAGAATCTTACGAGGGTGACACCCTAGGAACAAGCTCACGGCACACTGATTGAGAAGAAGAAAATTTATTTTTTAATTAAACTAGTTAAAGCTTTAAATACACAAGTCAATCGAGTTTCTTCTTATACATACAAGGTGTTCCAAAATTATTGTGGCATCGTAGTATATACTTGAAAAGTGATACCGTCAAGATAACAGAGGTTATGCTTATCAACCAAACAATATTAAATAAATCAGTTTGTAATGGTTTCACTAGTTTTCACTTTCTTGTGAATATTCTTTTGAATATTGACAACAGGCAATGAATGACAGAAATGATATTTGACTCTTGCCAACGGCTTGGAGGTTATGTTTAGTGTAGTGTGCTGCACCTTATCGTCGAAAGGTGGCAAACTATTTTTTCCGATCCAAGCATTCTACAATACCTACCACTAGTCCATATACGATATTATTTTGGAACACTTTGTATTTATTACATTTGGACATATGTAATTGGTTGTTTTCTCTTTTTATTTTTATTTTCTTTTAAGAAATATGTACGTATTTATTAAGATAGTTCAGTTTTGGTAGTGTTTTTCTCTTTTTTTTTTGAGAAGTTTTTTTTGTGACTTAATTTTTTTGACTTCAGTCTTAACTTTGTCAAATAAATCATTAAATTTTACCAGTTTTAAAAAAAATCAGATCACGAAACATTATTCGTCGCCTCCGACTAGCGATTCTCTCTCTCTTCACTTCCACGAACACGCTAATTACCAACGGAACGCTAATAAATAATTATCGCTTCCTCCACCAAATTAGTGAAGAATTTTCCACCGGCTCGATAACCATTCAAATTAGTGAACGCGAGGCGATAACGCGAAAGCTATCTAATCCCGGCAATTACGAAAATTAGACGGCATGAAGTCCTTCCACGAACGCGTGAAGACGAGCCGGCGAGGATTGCAGTCAAAAAAACAAAAAAAAAAAGAAAAGAAATCAAGTCGAAGGAAGAAAAACGAAGCGATGCAGTGGGAGCGCGCGCTTAAGGCCGGTTCAGAGCGCGTCGTCGCGACATCGTCACAGCCGCAGCGTCGAGGACAGGAGATCAGGACAGGTGAAGGCTGGACCACCCTGGTATCTCGTTACCACGGCAAAGACCAGCCACAGCCGCCTTACACCGAGACGCGCTTCACGACATTCACGACCCAACCGGAATAAATCATCTCTCGCGGTCCAGGACCGGATCGGATAACCGTAAATCCATAATCCCCTCTTCGCCATCTTCGTTTCATCTCGACTTTAGCGAAAGTCAAGGAGGCCGCGTCGCAAACGTCAAATCCACGGCACTCTAATTTGCGTACGATTGTCGATCACGTGACCCCCACGAAGACCGCGTGTGCGTGTGTGTGTGTGAATGTGTGTGTGTGTGATTGTGTGTGTGTGTGCACCAGCGCTCTCCGTTTTCGTTTTGTTTCCATATAGACGTACGGTTCTCCGTCTTCGTTGTTTATTTTTCGGTTTCGTTTCGTGGTGGCGCCACGTTCGTCCACGGCATGCTGCGACCCTTTGACTCACCGAATGCCGACAATTAGAATGCGCCCGGTCGTTTTCAACATATGTAAACATGTCGTATAAATTAAGCGACTCGAAGACGGGACAAATCAAGATCGTCATCGAATTAAAACGAGACGTCTCTGATGTCTCTGGGGTTTTTGTGGGAGCGCGAGCAGAGAGCTCCTTTTTGTCGGTTTCGGTTCTGTTTTGGTTTTTTTCGGGTTAGGTCGCCGAAGGATCGAAGAGTTACGTAATGGATCAAAGTAGGCAAAGAAGTCGTTCAATTGAAATTACTCCGTAATTAATTGTGCGACAATTGATGTGTCCTCTATCACCGACAATCGATGATATTGGCTGAGAACTTTGCAGTGGTCAATTGGCGCCGTGAGCTTCCAATAAAAAGTGGACGTAATATTGGCTACAATGCTTTTCTTAACACTATCGCATGATGCGCAAAAATATTGGGTTCTTTTTAACTTTCATACAAAACTTTTAATGGCCAATATTTTACGACAATATGAGTAATATTGGCCATGAGGCTTATGGCTAATGGAATATTGGCTATCATTTTTCCATATCTCTGGCGTATCAGTTTTCTTTCAGTTCTTCTTACGGACTTTTTTAAATACTATTGGATACAATTTTATCACCAAGATAATATTGGCTATAATTGGCCTGCTATCTCCCTCAGTTTCTCCTATCCAAATTTTCTCATAATAATATTGGCTACGTCCTTAACATATCTAATAATTATTGTCTATAACCAAATGACTTTGTTTTTTAAATACTTACATATTAAATATTATTTTAACAAACGATAGATTATTAACAAATTTTTTGTCCTGTTGTCCAGTTATTCGTCCCCTTGGGTGCGACATCGCTGAAATAATGGCCCGCCCTGTATATAGGGTAAAATAAATTCCCGTGAAAATATCACCGCTTGGGTAGAAAAAACCTCGTGTTCGTGCGTGTTTTTGCGTCGCTCGTGGTGTGCCATAAGGGTTGGGGTTGAAATCCGGACGATTTGAAACAAACTACAACATGTATCGTATTACAATGGGGGTTGATTTCTTTTATTTCTCCACACAAATGATTCCCAGTTTCCCTCTAGATGTCTGGAATCGCTTTAGCAAATTGCTCGTCCGGTCCATATTGTGTCCGTTTCCCCTTTTTATTATAACATAGTTCTGAAACCTACACACCACCGAAAGGAAACATGTTTTTCAGAGACCCTCGGCTCTCCTTTTTTCCTTCGCCTCCTCCCGTTCGTATTTTTCGGCTCGTCCTCTCTCTTACCGCGGTGTCCGGAATGTTTTTCTGATCCCGGAAACGTCGATTCGGTTAATTAAATTAAGACGTTCGGCTTGTTAAATATGACGTGGGGTGCGGTGACGGTTTAATTAGGACGAGGAGGTCGCGGGATGTTTAATTGAAAAGTTATATTCGTGGCTGACGAAGGAAACGCTCCAGGATTAGGGGTGAGACGTTTTCTGGAAGACGTTTCAAAGGGGAATTTCTTTTCGACGTGACGCACGCGAGAATTTCGTTTTTTAATTCGATTGAGTACCTTAGATGGTCATGCAGGGTGGGTTATGAAAGAAATTGACTCTATAAAAGGTTATCCATCTCGCTCGCCTTATAAGAAGGAGTTACGGCACCACAGGAAGAAATGTTGATTCTAAGAAACGTAAAAAGGTGCAGTTGCTACATGAAAAATTCAAGTTGTCACACGTATTGTCCAAGCACCAATATCATTGCCAATATTATTAAAATTGGAGCTAATTGGTTTAAATGTAGTAATTAATTATTTCAGTCCAAACGATTGGAATCAGAATTTAAATTGATGTGACCCAATATTATACTCTATTGTCCAATCTTTCTAACTACAATAATATTGGATTGTCGACAATTTTCTTCATGTAAACTTAAAATATAACTACTAAGGTCTGAATTAAATTTAATTTTGAGGATTAACATCACCGCTCTGAGGAGATGACATCGGTAAAGAGGAGGGTGCGTCAGTGGCGTTCGTCTCATTAATTAATCCTTTGTCCCCCCTCGAAAACGTCTAATTGTCGTTTATTGAATGGTGGCAAGCAATCCACGCAATCATCCCTAAATGTGGGTCTAATTGCCGTCCATCTAATTAATAAAACATAATTGTAAATCTGACAGCCCACTTGTTTAATTCACGTTTGATTAAAATTAATTGAATAATATAACATGAAGACAGGATGTTTCAATGTGTGTCCAGTCGTCGATCGAAAAATTACCAGACGGGAAAAAATAATATCCACCACGACCGGCTCCAGGTTCGTAATTAGGAAACCGATATCTAGCATTCTATCTAAATATTTCCGAATCGGTAAACACTTTGCCCCCCCGACAAGAACAAACCTCTTTGTGAGCAGCCGTCCGCCGACCAACCCTTAGCGCCGCAAGACACACATCTAGCGATATTTTTTTCGCAAGTGCCCCCACTCAATTAAATTCGTGTCCTTTTAAGAAATGAGATTAGAGGACGGGGGGCTGTGCACGTCCTTGGAATGGTAGCAGGACACAATGGGACAATGGAGTCGATGGATGGGCATCGACGTAAATACCCTTATTCAGGTTACGTTTGAAAAATTGGGATTTAACATTTCATTTAACGTGTTAAGTGTTTGTATTCAAGCGAAATGTACGAATGTAATCGCCCGGAGGTCTTCTGGTTCTTCTTCTTTTTATCATCGTGCGGAGGTTTTTACGTCTGATAGAGGGGACGTTGCGAGATTCTGGGTTTGTTGTGAATAACGTGGGTACAATGGGATTTTGCCGAATGGGATTTTTCGGGTGAAATTGAGCCGTCCACGGTAGGCTGATTGAGATGGATGGGGCCGATGGAACGACAACAACGAGGGAATTTAGAGATTGCGAAATTAAATGAAAAACAAAAAAAATATTATAAACACAAAAAATCGTGACGGATTTGTCACGAAATGTCTTTGAAATGTGAATTTTGACGGTTCAGATCATTACAAAGTTGAAAAAATAACGATAATCACATTCCCATTATCTTTATCAAATGTAGATTCCTTTAAAAAAAATATTTCTCGTTGAATTGCTGCGGTACGTATTTTACAATCTGATGATTTAATAGTTCAAACTGTCTATAATTACTCACGAAATTCTCAAATTTAAACAACTAATGGAAGTTGTGATAAGCACACTTTACAATAGTTTAAAATTGATTAATTACATATAAATAGAAAAAATGTAAGGTATTTCTTTCGTTAACAGTTAGTACAAAACCAACAAGTAACGGTGACTAAATGTAATAGATACAATGAGTGAAGAAAATAGCGATAAGCGCAGTTTACAAGATTATCGCCGATAATCAATAAAAACAGCTAATGTTTAGTATTTCACTTGTTCGTTTGTTGTGTTGTCAGAGATAGGATAATTTATCAAATTATCATTAAACCTCATAGCTGGGACTTCGTTTCGTTACAATTATCACCAATAACTGATGCGAAACAAAAGATAATGACAAGGAGATGATAACACCGACTGAGGGGCGATAAGTGTATTTTACAAAATTATCACCGATAATACACTACTTGTAGTGACACATCAGGAGGCAATTTATAAATACATATGTAGTAAAAAAGCGCGAAGCGCAGTTTGCAAGAGCATTTCTTTCATTAAAAGTTAGTACAAAACCAACGAGTAATAATGACTAAATGTAACAGATACAATTAGTGAAGAGAATAGCGATAAGCGCAGTTTACGAGATTATCGCCAATAATCGATAATAATGTTTACTATTTGAGTTGTTCGTTTTCTGTTGTGCCAAAGGTAGAATACGTTGTCAAATAATCATAAAACCAACATGGTTGGGGCAACATTTCATGAAAATTATCACCAATAATTGATGCGAAACAAAATATAATGATAAGAAGACGATAATAGCGATAGAGAGGCGAAAAGTGTATTTTACAAAATCATCGCCGATAAGTTTATTTTACAAGATTATCGCTTGTAGAGCATTAAATGGCAGTGACACGTCAGGAGACAATTCTAAATAGTAAAAAAGCGAGAAACGCAGTTTACAAGATAATCGGCGATAATGACCAGATAATGGGCGATTTGTTTTTTGTTTTATCTTCGACATGAAAAAAGTTGTCCAACTGTCGGAAAAGCGCCAGGGCCTTGCCTCATTACGTCCGAGTGACAACTACAACGATCGTCATGTCAGTAATTGTGGGTATATAACAAAACAACATGCACATCAAGACAGCCATGACAGAGGTTCGAAAAGCTGCCGCCGGGGCCGCTTCCGGCGCTCAGCACGATATTTACCCCGCCCACGTTTCATTATTGTCATTTATTATCAATTTAGAGTCGTCGAGCGCAAAATTTTAATGACATACAATTTGTTTTACATTTAGTAGCGCTCTTTTTTTTTCTCTCTGCCGCCTATACGGCCACACAATGAAACGTACCTTTTTTTTTCTCCTCCTCCTCTCCTCTTAACTCGCGTGACATGTATGTGTGTGTGTGTGTGGAAAAAACTGCGTCTAATGACAGAGTAGGCCGCGAACGAAATGAGAAAATTAGCCGTCGATTGTTCTGTGTGTGTTGTTTTTTATCTATGTACCGGGACGTAATTGAAAGATTTGTCGCCTATTAATCGAGCGGTCGATGGGACTCAGATCGGGAGGGGCCGGCGGCCGTTCGATCGGGAACATGGCCGTTGCATTGTGGTGCCGATCGCGGAATGATTTTCTATTGGCCCTTTTGGGTCGGCTGTGTGTAGGGCGAGTGAGGGTATTGTGTTTTTGCATCTGCTCCCTTTGATTTAACGATATAGCCGCCAGAGGACGTATCGGATAACATTATAATTTCGTATTTTTGTTTTCTTTACTTTTCATTATTTCGAAGGAGGTTTTGTGTTTTGCGGCCGATTCAGTGTAGGTTTTGTGGTTTGAAATTACGGTTTTTATGTACAATGGGAGTTTGAGTAATTCGATAGCCCACTCGATGGAGATGACGATGTGGGTGCTGTTTGGTAGCGATCGGAGGAAGAGTCGCCAGAAGAGAAGGGCCAGAGAGTCTACATCATGAAGGTTTTCTCGTTTGAAGAGAAGCAAAATTGAACAAAATCAAGATGTTTTTGAAATACATGAACAAAAAGGATGGTAATTGTTGATGATGGATAGAAGGCAAAGAGCAAAACAAAGTGTGATATGAAACACTCGCCTTCAAGATAACTAGAACAAGACTTTTCAGTTATACCGTGCGATCGAAAATAAAAAAAATCGAAAATGGCCGTGATTAATACGCTTCAGTTGGGAACACGTAAAAATTTAATTCAAATGTCATCAGATAACTGTCATTATTAAACAATATGTTCACTTTAGAGCAAAAAATTTTCATTGTGCAGTGTTACTTCAGAAATGGAGAAAGACTTGAAAACGGCGAATGGTCCTATTCGACACCTGGAGTTTTGGATGAATTTTAACAAAAGTTTGCGGACTTTCAAGGCACTTACCAACAATTTGCCTTGACTATTTTGTTTTTCCATATCTGAAAAACAACGTGTTCAAAAACAGGCCTGCCACAATATCCGAATTAATGCAAGTGCAACTTTGTGAAGGTTATTTGAAAACATGAAGCGAAGAGTTCCTCATGTATAACCCTTTTGCATAAACTTCATCCTGGAAACAATATTTGTTCGTTGATGTCATTGATCAATTTTATATTTACCAAAATTCCATCATATTGCATTGATTCATTGCACTAAGTGAGGAAATTCTTTTACAACCGACAGGTCACACATAATTCACCCCTTTATGAAAATAAAGATTTCAACGTTCTCAAAATCACTAACCTAACTTTTAAGACTGACATCTGATAATTGAAATCTTAACGAATTGCCAACTGAAATTTTTCGTCACAGCTAACTCTATTTTTTTTTCGATCTCACGGTACTTATCTCCCTAAGAAGATATGAATTATTTCCGAAAATTTTTCTGAATAAGCACGAGTCGCACAAAAGTGCCATATGTTTGAACGACAACAAAACCATGGGTGAAAAGAGAAGAAAAATTTACGGAAACTAATTGACATGCACGTGGGAGATTCGACAAGAAAATTGCCCGCCAACACTAAGTGATTACTTGAAGGGAAGTATTTATTTTAAATGTCCAATTTACAATGTTAAAGTTTTTAATGTGACTGTGATTAAAAATTTTTTTAGCTAATGACATGCACGAAAAAAATTCTGGAAATTTTTACATATTACATAACTTTTGCTGGCTCTACATACAATAAGTATACGCTGAATCTGCCACAACGAATGTCTTGGAAGTGGTAATTTCACTTAAGAACTAGAAGTGAAGTTTTTTAGTGGACCTTGAAAGAAAAAAAAAGTTGTAAAGAGTATCTATTAAGAGTTAAATCTCTCAATTGATCGTTTTTGTGCAACGACGAGAATCTTTGAAAAAAAGAAAAAAGTGTGACTATAATATAGGTATTGTAGGTTTTTTAAAATTTCACGTTGAAGAGTCGATTGCAAACGCACCACGGATTATTACAAATCACGAATCAGCTGTTTAAATCTAATCTCATTTTTTGAGTTGTTTATGATTTTCTCTGCAGTTTAACGAGTTTACAGTCGACTCTTCAACGCTAGCCAACTTTGGGGTGAAATAAAAAAAAACACCTGATATATGAAATTAAAGATTTAAAGATAAATATTCTGGAAACATTAGACAGGGTGATTAATGAAGTGTGATGAAAAGAATTCTGCTGGGAACACAGAAAAATAATGCAATCTGAAAAACTTTTGATAGTCACTGGAAAAGTTGCCCCAATGTATGAATAAATGAAATGAAAAAAGAGCAAAAACCTTTCGTTCTGAACTAGTACTTACGTAGAATTTTGGATATGAAACGAAAGTTAAAAAAATACAATCACATTCCTTTGGTATCGATACAAGAGCTTCGCTAATTAAGGAATCACGCAATCGTTAAAAATTCCAAGCATTATTTTGACGATTTGTTTCTGTTCGCCAATAGTACCTACCGTGCGATCAAATAAAAAAAAATATATTAGAGTAGGCGAAAATGGTGGTTTGAACCAATCAAAGCATCAGAATAGCACAATCCAGGTAACTCGATTTTTTTTTAATTGATCGCACGTTATTTACAGGACTTGAATAACCAAGTTTTTTCATGAAGCTCCACACAAAAATCTCGGGGATTCAAGTCCGGTGAACGAGGGGGCTATAAAACAGGACAATTTCTCCCAATCCATATGTTCGTTGTTTTGGCATAATGGGAGGCCATGATTTATTTTTTTAACGCTGGACACACTATAAAGTCCCTGACACGCATAACATGTTGCAGAATTTCCCGCGATGTCTGAGTATTCTTCTACTGCAAACTAGTAAAACTGACAACAATGCACTAGACATTGACGCTATTTATAACCTCAAACCTAATTCAACAGACAGCTTGACTACCAAATTAAATGCAAACTTTCCACGATTTTTTTTTCTAAAATGTTCAATTTTTATATGTCAAAAAAACCGATGTTGTGAATGGAGTAACGTTTATTTAAAGTTTATCAATACAAACAAGTTAAATTCATATAACAAAAAAATAAATCATTAAAAAAATGTATTTTGCCATCTATCCCAACCTGTCAGGGATATAGTCGTTTTCAGTGACATCCGTGCTGTCACAATGACACTATGTTGGCATTACTTGCTGTTTCAGTTTAGTAATTTTGAATTTCCTAACTTGGCAATTTAGCTTGACTCGGCAAATTGACAAATTCAAATTATTTTCTATAATTTCAAACAAATCAAAGAAAATATGTACATAGTCTGATTTGAATTCCGAGAATGACCTAGTTTAACAATGTTTTACACCATGTTGAAGACTGAGTTTTATTATTTGTTGTTGATGTTTCACGAAATAGCAATTTTCTTTTACCATAACCTCAATTTCTTGTTTGACAAATTTGCTTATACTGTGAATCCTGGTTATGAATTTGTGTGTACAATCTGCACCAACATATTAAAAATGACACTGACAGCACGGATGTCGTTGAAAACGACTATAGATGGCACAAACTAAAATCAATTCTTTCGTCTAAACAGGAGTACACAAAAATGTCTTTTAATTTTTAAATCGCCTTAGGGCAATTCTTTCCACATGGGTCGCACATATGTATTTGGTACAGTTCTTCTCGTGCATCCAGCGGGCACAGGAAACACACCGAATCCAATCATCGTATTGTGGCGGTGTTAATTCTCAAGACATGCAACACATCCATTTTCGTTGAATTCATCACTGACGCCGTCATCAGTGTTTCCTTTGATTTCATAATCTTGATTTTCCTCATTCGATTCAGAAATGGGAGATTCAATCTTAGACTTTGGCAGGTTTTGGATAAGATTTTTGTCTTGCTAAACCTTTAGATTTTGTTAATCCCTTTCGATGTTTTCGTCTGAAGTTAATATTATTGCAACAGTTCTACCCCGTTTCTTTAATCCCACAGGAATTGTAGGCAAAGGTGAGATATTTTCAAGAATTTTTCCGGCAGATATGGAGGTTAATCGGCTGCTGAAGATGGACCGGGTTGAGGCGATTAAGAAAATCATCTTTGAGGTTTTCATTGACAATGTTTGGTATTTGTTGGTGGGAATTTGAGGCTCGTGGTGTCTGAGCAATGACAGTAGAAACTGTAGCAGCATCAGATACCTACAGAATAGAAATGTTCTGCTACAGCTTCAGAATTATACGCAAAAAATTCTGTGGCTGTGAATTTGCTGCTCAGTTACCGACCTCGACTTCGTCTCGGTCTTCAATCTCTGGGCTTAGCACAAAAAGACTCACTTCTACTCTTAATGATATAATCTAACAAAGATGTATTTTTCACTTTAGCAGACTCTACTTGCACTATTTGACGTATTTTTTAAAAATCAATTTAAAACGCTACAAAGAATGTTCAACATCGATTCCGGGGGTAATTATTGTTCGCCCACTGTTGAGCGAAAATTTTACAAAACTGAGTGGTTCAAGTTTTGTTTTGATAAATATCTGCCAATGTGTCAAACATCGAAACCATCAATTTCCCTTGATGTGGACATGAGATCAGAACCATTTTTTACATAAACCGCAAGGGAAGCTAATTAAAAGATGTAAATGTACCTAATTGCAGTAACTCTGAAACAGAAAAAAAATTACCTGCGGCCAAAAATCAAAGCTACCAACAATACAGGGGGTTTCTGAAATAAGTACGTTATTTTAACTGGTAATAGAACTCATCAAAAGGAACAACTTTTCTCTCTGCCATTTTGGCGAAAAACGTTGCGTAATGGCTTAAAAAACTAGGAAAGATTTTCCTAAAACCGTTCATATCTCCAAAACTAAGCTACCTAAAAACGTGAAACAACCAGATTCTTACAAAGTGGATTTTTTGCTATACGGGTAGATTTATTTGAATTTCGATTTCGGCGTTAAAACAAGTTTTCTGGATGAAAATGGATGTTTTTTTCATATTAGCGCTGATCTCAATTAGCCATTGCAGTATTTAGTGGCGTAGGGCTATTTTAGTGAAAAATCTCTCCAATTTTTTTTTGGAATTAAACATCGTTTTTCGGCAAAATGGTAGATAGAAAAGTTGTTCCTTTTGACGAGTTCCATTACCAGTTAAAATTATCACACGTATTTCAGAAACACCCTGTATAAAGCAGAAAGCACTGGATGGTAATTGTGCCAACATTACTTTTGATCTAGTCCACTGACTGTAATCAACTCGGCGTTAGATATTTTTAACATATTCTTTATGATTTATTCCGTAGATACAATATGATCATCAATTAATTAAATTAATTAAAATAAGATAAGGGGCGGCTCAAGAAAACAAAACTTCGGAATACGTGCCGAAACTCCAACTAACGAGATTTATTTCTTCGTTTTCATTTCGGAAATAAGTTTGTGTCAAATATTTTATGTTCCCGAGTGAAAATCATTTTTTAAATAAAATTGACTTAAATGTCAAAATTGACAAATAGCAGTTTATCAAGTTAAGCCGCACGTTTGCAGAAACTTTCTTTTCCATAGCCGTCACTTGTCTCTTTTTTTGTTGAACATACATCATAAAAATAAAAAAGTTCTATAACGAACTTGAGCAACATTTTTGTGAAATAAAGCATATTGTTTTATTTTATTAATTTATTAATTTTTGGCACACCTTTTCTTTTAGATTGCTAAAATTTAGCAATGCGACGATCTAAAAAAAAAAGTAAAATAAGAAAAGAAATCACTTCTCTCAAAACTTCCTTCAGGCTTAACCGCATTTTAGCACCGAACGGTTGGTTCAATTTCGTTAAAAATTCCCCGTTTTTCCCCGTTGCCGCCAATCGATATGCATTATCCGAACGGTTGGTTCCCGAATTTAGGAAGCGGTCCGAATACGAGATGAAAGATCTCTGCATTCACTCCACGAACATTAGATATCGATCCCTTGTACAAATCGTGGATTTGATGACTCACAGATTAGAGCGATCTGCGTATCCCTCCGCAGTAAAGAAAAAAGGAGATCCACTCCGGAGGCCAACGAACGCCTCTTCTCCGGTACCAAGCGAAGAATCACACGGAAGCCATGTGACTAATCCGGTAATGAACGGCAATTAGACGTCGAAAACGTGCAATTTGACAACAAAACGCCGAGACAATCAAGGCCGCGGGGACCTCCCCCCAAACAATGATCCTCCACGGAGAAAAAAAATCTCGGTAATTGGTCCCGCGAGAAGACGCTTCTTTAGACGTTCACCTGGTGAGAACTCCCGGACGGTAATTAGGCAGCTAAAAGACACATGACGCGTATTCCCATATATGTACCCTATGCCGTCGGTATTATTTCGTGTAATTGTTGTTTCGGGGTATTGTTGTTGGAGAAATTGCTTGGATTTTTTCGGACGAGTCATATTTTATCACAATACAATTTTTAATCGTTTAAAAACATCGACAACATGCCATCTACGGCGACTTGTTATTATAAGTAATGTACGTCCGGACGTGGAATAATAATTTAACATATTGCCAGCATGTGAGAATTGTCACGTTGTCTTTTTTTGCTTTCGTTTTTGTTTTGTGTGCTTTCGTAATTTCGATTAGGGCGGGAGAAGGGTCGATGTGGGGTAATTCGGATTTAAAAAAAAAATCAACACGAGAACTTGTCCGTCAAGCTCCCGGGGGTATGCTCTCGAAGTAAAGTGAAAGTGAGGGTTGGTACCCTGAAAGTGGGACAAAGTGGAGGTGCAGCAGGTTACCGCCAAAGAGTACGTACTGGCTAATTAGAGTTTTACGGTGACAATAGTGTTGTTAATTATGAAATGATTTCGAAGCGATACAGGCAACATTGCAAAATCAAGTATGTTTGTTGTAACTGAAGAAAACAATTTAGTACCGGAACTAAGTGGTACTAAATTTTAACCATACGTAATTTGTTCAACATTTGTAAATACTTTAACCCGTTGGAGAAATAAATTAAATACTTACACAAGAGAAAATTAATTAAACACTAATACCTAAATATATAGAAAGAAAAGCAGATTTGTGGTTATATTTTATGGCAGTAGTACAGAAATAACTGTCAAACTGCACTGTCACTGACTAATAATAACACTACTTGAATTTATGTTTTTATAATTATTTGTCCTTCTAATATTAAAAGCTTGGTTAATTCATTTATAATTATCATGTGTGGTGATTTTTTACTTAAATTGATCTTAGTTTGATGTAAACGGTGAAGTAAAAAATAATAAATAACAACAAGTTACAGTTAAAGTATTGCTTAATAGATTGCGCGTGTTGGAGTCTTAACTTAAACTATTTAGAAATATTTTCTAAACGGACTGATCCTTGTAATAATCGTTAAAATATTAAATTATAAGATAATATATTACATATTGATTTTGTCATAGGTTGAGAAACAAGAATAGCGTCATCAGTGTTGCGATTTTGCTAAACTTAATATACCTATGTAAATATAATATGTTTGGAGTCGCTTAAAAACTGAAAAACATTTATTTTTTAAATATTCTGGTGCATATCTTCTCAGCATATAAACAGATACTTTTAAAAAATGTATTGATATTACTCAATTGAAAAAGTTTTTGCACCACCTCTATAGGTATAATGAGCAACTTTACTCCCCGATTGTATGGAGTCAAGTGGCTCTTTTTTCCCCTTGGACAAAAAAAATAGCCAACTCAAGCTTTTATGTTATGTCAACTTTTTATTCCCACGTGTAAAAAAGCATAGGCAACTCAACCTTTTAGGTATGATAAATATTTATTTCATATTAATTTTCTTTTTTATCCGAGGTGCAGTTTGGAGCCCGAGGGCCCTACAGAGCATCGAGGGTAACAATAATCATACACTGCCGAGGTGCATATACTATTTTTTGCATGACCCAACAATTTTAATTGAAAAAAGCCGAAAGTTTCAAAATTATTTTAACTGTCAACATGACACTGAAACTTAGCTTGAGAGTTAAAGACAATTTACAAATTTTCGTGTTTTTTTTTATTAAAATCGTTGGGTCGTGGAAAAAATAGTATATGCACCTCGGGAGTGTATGAGTTTTACCATCAGTGCTTTGTAGAACCCTCGGTCTACAAACTGCACCTCGGGTAAGAATCATACACTTCACTCTCTCGGTGCATAATCTATACTATAATATACTTATTCATAATTCACAGAGACTCATCTATGTTGGCACCTTTGCTTGTTTCCAGAAGACGGAGTAGATTTTTTACGCTCACAAAACAAAACACAAAGTCCTGTTCAGAATCTTTTAAGTTTATGTTGAGAAAGCAATATTTATTAAACTTGTTTTTTTATTGTTTCCTTTTTAATACAAATTGGCAATTGATGCGAACTTTCGTATTTAACAAAGCAAGCCAAAAGAACGCCAGAAAAAAACACTCCCCTTCCTCTAAACTTTATAGATGTGTAAAAAGAAACATTTCCGCATCAGATAAAGTAAGCAAGTAAACTAAACTAGTTTAACTAGGGAACAACATTTTTATATCACACGAATGCGGTAAAATTTGATTGGAATGAATATCGATTGGTTCAAGTATATAACAATTTGCAGTATTAACAATGCCTCATAGTGTTTTGCTGGAGTACTTAGACGTAGAAATCTACACAAATATTTTTTTGAGTACCTGAAGAATACAATCGGGCGAAAAGTAAATATGTACTGGACAATTACGTAATAACATTGATCTGCGTTACTTTGTACAGAAGACAGTAGTTTTCAAATTTATTTATACAGGACCCGTTGTTCAAATTGTCTGATTTTCTAAGTCGTTCAGCCACAAAATATCAAGAGAGAGTCATCTTTTACAATTTGCTTATATTTCTGATATCTGACTATAATGATGAATTAGTCCATCAAATAAAATTACATATAAGTTTGAGTATTTTTCGACTTTCATTAGAACAAGTTTGTTATAGGTACACAGTGAATAATATAGTTATTTATGGTACTAGTGTGTAAGAAGGCATATAAATCACGCGAAAAAAACAGGTTTAGTTTTGTCAAGTGACTCATATATCGTTGAAAAATGACAATTGTCACAGTTTTATTTGACAAATTAATTTGAATGACGATGAGAGCATCAGTTCGAGCTTTGATTCCGATTACCATAGCAAAAAATTGTGTTTAAACAAAAGCAAAAATTGTTGCATTAATAATTAATTTTTTAGGTTTTTAGATCACTGTGACCTATATGGCTTTTAGATCACTAGTGCCTTATATGCCACTTTATTTGTTTAAAATCACCATAGTTATTGTCCATTATGAGATGTTGGATAAAATATTTAATACTTTTAAATGTTATCACTTATCAGTTATCACTAAGAAAGTTTTTTAAAAATATACAGGGTGTCTCAAAAATGGCGCCCAATCTCTTGAGGGGTTAAACCATTTGAAGAGTTGAGTTCAATTTCGTTGTGAATTTTTTTTCCTTTTACTATTTTCCAAGTTATACACATTTTAAAATAAGCAAATTTGGCAACATCGGTTGGTATGCATAATCAACTAAACCAATTCTCTTTTGAGGTCAATGTTGCCACTGTTATTTTAGCGTATTTTGGTAGGTCATTACTCTAAAAAGAAGGCCTTCGGTGTTGTTCCACTACCAAAAGGGGTCTTGGAAAAAGTAACATTGTAAAGTAATTTATAATTCAACTGTTAAATTTGGTAATAAAGGAGATACATCTCTTTGAAATTACCATATTTAAGAGCAAGTTATACTAAATCTGTTGGTCCGATCAAATTTTGTATTGAGATTTACCTTCCCTGACTTCCATTCTTTAAGACCCTTAGGAGATTGGGCGCCATTTTTGAGACACCCTGTATAGTTTTACTAAAAAGATACTCTTAATAAGATCATACGAGTTGTGTTCTACATTTTTCAATGAGAATAGTCAATACATACTCGTATATTTCTGATTTTGTTATTCTTATAATTATAGAAGTACCTACTTATAAAACCTTATTTGTTTACTATTTATGATGTTATTCTCGTGATTTCGTATTATTTATTGTTCTATTTTTTTTTCGTATTTAATTTCTCTGCGGTGTCTTTCTTTTTTTTTACTTCATTTTATACGCAGGACCGCCATTTCTATAATTTGGTTAACTTTATTTTTCCTACTATTAATAATTTTCTTTTGTTAATTTGCTGATTAAATCTTTTTTCCTTTAACAGATTTAATTTTTCATATTCTAGTTTTCTTTTCACAACGACAAGTCATCATTAAGAAAACAGTCGCGTTACATGATTGCTCTCATTTCTTTACATATTTTCTCTTTAATTACATCGTTTGTAATTTCTCTTTCAACCAATTTTGTTACAGAATCTAAACAAGATATTTCCTAAAGTTTTCTTTTCTCTTTATTCCATTCCACGTTAATTTAACCCATACCTTTTTAATGAAAAATATTAAGTTAAAAATACTTATACAGGGTGTTTTTGAAATACGTGTGTTAATTTTAACCAGTGGACTAGAACGCGCCAAATCATGGAACTTTTCTCTATAACATTTTTACGAAAAAGCAATACAAATTGATTTAAAATTTGGAATAAATTAACCATCAAAGTGTATACCCGCCTATGGGTAAGGGCGAAAATTTTCTGTTGTGATAGAAACAGAGCTTTATTAAAAAGTTTCATTGTTATAGAAAAAAATAAATAATCAAAATTTAGATTCTCATGGTTACAAAAAATAGAAACTAGTTAGGTAATCACACCAAACGACTCGTTTGGTAAAAATTGTGGGGCAAAAAATCTTGGGAGTACTTTTACGAATTTTACAAAATGTTATAGAGAAAAGTTTCATAAATTGGCGAGTTCTTTCACTGGTTAAAATTAGCACACGTATTTCAGAAACACCCTGTATACTCTGTGTTCGCTTTCTAGCTTTGTTGTGTGGAAGTACATAGTAGGTATATTTGTATTGGTAGCTGTTCACGAGAATTCTGTCCATATATTTGTGTTAATTATTATTTCATTAAATGATTTGAAACAGTGAAGTTTTTTTTCTTTTTTCTTGATTTAATTATTTTACTTACTTTTTTTTTATTAAATAACGTGTAAATGATGGACACCCTGTTCTCATGTTAAAATCTTTACACATTATGATTCTTTTGGTGAATAACAAAATAATAATTCTAGATTCCCCTTATTTCTTTTTTTTTGCTTTGTTTGACAACTTTGTTGAATAGTAGGTACATATTTTCAAACGTAATCCTTATTTATGTCATCTAGCAGCTTCTGATCTTATTGTGCGTCTTCTTTGTAACTTATTTGTAAGGAACACTTTAAGGTAAGTATAGTCGTACAAAAACTCTAAATTTATACCACAGGCCCTATCATTAAAGGGTTAACTAGCTCAACAAAGAAGCTAGGAACGTATAAATAAACACAACTTTAAATTCTGTAAACCGACTCTGCATTTGAAAAGAGAACGGAGGTTACCAGGTAGTCTTTGTTGGACTAAGTGGTACTTTTCTCAGTAAAAGGTGTCAAATAATAATCCTGTTATTATTGAAGATAAGTGTACAATAACGTTAGAGTTCTTAGACGACTTTTATTTATAGTTGGTTTTCAGTTCCAAACCACCAACACTACAGAAACAATGTTCAGCCGGTGTGTCTCAAAGCACCATCCAAGACCCAATCCTATTCGCTCATGTACTATATTTTTTTTTAAATCCATTTACCACCGACGCTTCCAACGAGCAGATTCTAGACGGTCTCTACTGAGAATAAAAGTCTTCGTTATTTTATTCGTCCCACGTCGTCCGCCTCTGAATTATGGAACAATTTTTTGGGCGGCGCGGAAAAAAATTCTCCCGGAGATGATTAATTTGTCGCTTTCGCCGTAAACGCCATCGACTTGATTTTTCCGCGTGCGCACCCGCCGACGTCGGCAACAAGAACCAGATTTCCGGCGGTTTCTCTTTCGAGCCAATTAATTAAGCGCGTTTCTCAATCGTCGAACGTACCCGTACGGACGCGTTTCTCAAGAACCACACACAGAGAGAGAACACGTGGCAACCGACACGAAAATTACAATTCCTCCTTGCATAAACAAGAAAATGGCACAGATCCTATCTCGGAGATTTATTTAGCAGAAAGTATTATTGTTCTATTCGTAAGTGTACGCCATATATGTATAATCACGTTCGTTGCTTGCAAACAACACTTCGTCGAGGATCGATAAAATTATGGCTACCTACGCGTCTTATTACATACACTTAACGCAATTACCTCTCAAAACAATGACGGTGGGTACTTTTTTGTTTTCTCCACGTTGCCACAACACACTCACATATTTCATTCCGCCATGTTGTCGGCGGAATGACACCCATCATGCACCCATGATCCTAGACCTGGTTATGTGCAGATCCATGTAGGAGGTGGACAAGATACGGCGACACGGGGTGTTTGTTTAATCGTGCGACATTCCAGAAATATGATCGTGGCGAGGTTGACGCGACAGACTTGCTCAGGAAAGAAAAACAGAGCGAGCTAGAATCTAGAATGACTCTGAGTGAGAATTTTACTCAAAAAACAGAATTAAATCTTCTGCCAACGGTCTCAGTTAACTCAGAAATCAACAACAAAAACCTTGTCAAAACGTCTAAATTAAAAAGTATATGTTTTTATAGGTGATGGATTTTCTCATGGGCTATGAGTCATATCTGCGCAAGCGACGAATATCGGTCCTAAGTAGGTGCTCAGAAAGGTCTTAATCGGTTCAGAAATTAAATGAGCCGTAACTGAATTGTTCTACCTTTCTGAGAATTTCCAAAACTTTACTAATGAATTTTGCAATTTTTATTCGCTCGCTCATTCATACATTTTCGTGGCAAACTTGTTCTTCTTTTCTACTTTTGTTGCATTTTTCACTGAATCACACGTGCAAGCAATTTTATTAATTTCCACAAGGAATAATAGTATATTAAAGAACGAGTTTTATAAGGGTTGATTTCGTGCATGAATCCCAAGTGTAGAAAACGACCCGTAGGGGAGTTTTCTATGGGACGAGTGCGCCAATGTCTTTATAAAACGAGTTTTTTATGTTATTTTTTCGAATTTGCACCCTTTTTTTGATTTTTAAATAAAAAAATTTAATCTTCAAATTCTAGGGAATTTTGTATTAATTGGTAATTCAAGGTAACGGATGCAACTACATCTGCAACAGATGTTAAAAAGTAGAGTTTGAACATTAATATTGAAAGTTTTTTGGTGTAAATGACAATAATACACTGAAATATTGATAAAAATTTTCTTAGAGATCTATTAAACCACGAGTGCTTTAATAGATAGCCATAAACGACTCGAAATACAATAATAGACTTATTAGAGACGCAAATTCTAAAAATTTTTTGATTAGCAATTCTTGGCCTTTTTTTATAATGTCGGCAAAAATTTGACCAACATAAAAAATAATTGATCACTTCTCTTTTTTTTTTAATTTTTCTCTGATAATAAAATATTGAAAAAGCAAGAAGGAAGAGAGTGCTCAGGAATCAGGCTCAGGAAAAAAATCTCTGCGGTCCGGAACAAACATTAAAAAAAATCGCGTCTGAACTAAGTTTGTCATTCTGTAACGTCTGAAGTGTTCACTCCGTACGATCGGCAACCGAGCATCGGCGCGTAACGTAACGTAACGCAACCTGACATGTGTGATGATCGACCAACAAATGACACACCGTGGTATCTTCACCGCGTCGCGGATGTGTCTTTTCATTGTTGGACATGTCGTAATTACAAGTAATTTCTGGTTTAATGTCGCCCAACGAATGGGAAAACTGTACCATGAAAACGTAATAATCACTGGTGTACATACGTTAAACATTGGCGATGACAAATGCGTATCTATGCGTGCGGAACGTCCGCGGCTATTATTATTTACCGATTTTTGTTTTGTACGTTTTTTGTGACATGTGTTTTGTCGGCGACGGCGACCACACAATGTGGCAACGGAGCAAATCGGACGACGGTTCAGGTTGCGGTCCGTCCGAAAGATCAACCGCTCATTATCACCCTCGGCTCGGATCGCGCCGGTCTCCCCTAATCCGTTTCGAGTGCCACCATTTTGAACTAGGTCTGTGAATCTGCATCCGCGATAGGCCACGTCCAAAGGGTTGAGTCGAGAGAAAAAAAAGGGCCGATTTGTGCGCCCTTTCGTACCTACGTACGTACGTATCTCGCGTCCGTCGCTTCTAGGCCGCGTCAAAGGGTTCCGTCCTTTGTCGTTGATCCGGTAATTAGAGGAAATCTCCGGACAATAGCGGTGTCGTTGAGGCCTTTCGGCGTTACCTTAGCGACACGCCCTTAATGTCACGTCGATCCGGGCTGCCTCCGGTCGACCCTTAAGCAGATTAAAATTAAACGAATCCACAACTTTCGTTGGACGGGGATCGTAATTAGCCGCAAACGGCGAGGGATGAAGTGCCGGTGCTGGAGATGGGGGTACGGGATAGGAAAGCGGGACCGTAGGGGAGCCAGACATGGGTCCGCTTAAAAAGAAATCGCGTTGAACTGCTGAACTGATGTATTTTTTTAAAGCTCTATTTATTTAATTTTAATTAGGTGGGTACTTAAAATTATTTTTTTAAATATAAATTAAAACCTAATTATTTTAATGCCCAATTACACTATCCAGGTAATATTTATAATGTAAACGCTTTAAATCTATAGCAAAGGAATTTTAAAATTACATTACATATTTACATAATTAAATATGTACTTACATATAAAAAGGTACTAAGTAAACAGTTATAGCCAAGCTATAGAGCTAAAGTAGTTTATAATTGAGTATGTACCTATTTCTGAAAACTGTAAATTTTGAGGAAAAAAACAATAATCTATAAAGTAGCTACTTAGGACCTAGTTATAATATTAGCTAAGTGTGAAACCAAAAAAAAAATCTACAAATTATTCATCAAATTAGTTTTTACTTATTGGTTTAGTAATTAGATTGATCAATTAATAGAAATAGAATTATTTCTTAATTATTTTAGTTAGGTAGTTAATAACGAAACACTTAGGTACTGCAGAGGAATGTAAATTAGTTTGCTAATTATTTGCCATACCAGATCTTTAATTATTATTAAATAAAGTAGATACATAACTAAAAATAAAAACTAAATAATTTTGATTATAGCAACTAGGTATACCTAATGGTTGCTGAGCTATTCGGAGAAACACCTAATACATATTAAATTAAATTAAGAACATTGCAGCTCAGGGACCTACTACTTTTCAAAATATCGAATTCGACAAAAAAATTACTAATTGCAAATGTATTTACCTAATTCATGAAAAAATTATATCAATTCTATTGTTCAAAAGCACCAATATAGATTGGACTAATTAAGAAGATGAAGTGAATTTTCACTTAATTATAGCCAATTTGCCAATTATGTAGAACTAATTAATTAGTCTGTTTTGTTGTTTATGTCTTAGTAAATTGTATAGGATTACATAATTAGTATTTTTTTTAATTTAAAGTAAAAAACATATTTTTCGTTTTAGATATTTTCAACACTTTAGCTCACTTGGACGGAAAGAATTATTTGTGACGTTTCTTGTGTAGCTAAATACATTGCATTACCTAACAAGTATCTATGTACTAAGTACTATTGCGTTTCCATACTTTTTCTACTAAAAAAATACAGTTTTGTGTTATATTTTAAAAGTTGCAGTCATTCCTGACAAAACAGACAGAAAGAAGGTGAGAACTGAGTAGGTACCGTTTAATCCTATGCGATGCTATGAAGTCAGTGTTAGTAGGTACTGTTAGTACTATTAGTACTATTAGTACTATCGGGCCTTCATTTAAATTATTTATCCTCAAAGTTGGCGTTAAAGAGTGGATTGAGAACGGTACCACTCGAGTAAAAACACAAACAACGCAAAAGTGAGGTTAGATTTAAACAGCTGATCTGTGATCTGTAATCCGTGGTGCGTTCACAATCGACTCTTCAACGCCTACTTTGAGGATAAATTTAAATGAACACCCGTTATTATGATTCTGTTACCTAAATGTTGTCAATATTTTTGGAGTACCTACCTATTTCGTAGAAAAAGTTTAATCAGCTCTAAATTTTAAATTAAGGCGAAAAAATGCCATCATAAAATAAAAATGTCTTTATTGCACTCGTTAAGTTAATTTTTGTTATTCAAATATCATACTTATATTCAACAAAAAAAGTGTAAAAATTAATCTAGATTCAAGTTAATTTATGAAACTAATTATACTTACAAATGTGCGGTAATTTAATGTATAATCGAGCAGCCGTAAATAATTATAGAGGGTTAGCTGACAAACTCTTGTTAATCGTTTTTGGTACAATTTCTAATGTTGCTCTAGGCAATTTAAATTGAAAAGGTTAAAATCTATTGGAAAAAATACAATTAAATTAAATGACTGCAAGCAGGAGGAAGTTGGCAGGTACAGTCCTAAATCGAGAAGTGTACACCACGTGGGCTGCAGCCTATATGGCCACAATGTAAATCACAGCTCCGCCCATACCCTCCACTCATGTGTATTCTTCATTTAACACCGATTCACCCGATGCGTGAGACTCGCCGACGTCAGCCCCAACAACCATGTTAACAAAGTGACAATTTACGAGTTTTCGACGACAAACAAACCAAAACCGTCGGACCCGGGCCCGAAATTTTTTAATATACGACCCTGACATCCACATAAAACCGCCACTAAAAAATCGAATCGTAAAGAGACCAAAGAGATCAACGGGGTTATTTGCGCCGCTCCCGATCTGGCAGATTTTCGCGTTATTATTGCCTCGGCTGTGCCTTTTGAATCTGCACGGCCGATAACGGCGCCCTAGTAGGGGAGGCCCGAACAAAGTGAATCCTTTTTGTTTCATTTGTTGGAACTTCGACTAGACTAGTCGGCTGGGAACGTAATCAAATAATGATTGATCGACGATAATGATCAGTTTATTATTCAATTATTCACGGTGATTAGTGTGCGAGAGTATGTGCAATTTATAATTCTAACGCAGGCTATATCGAGTCCTTTTATTATGCATTTATCAATATGTCGCGTGTAATTTGTCCTTAAAGAGGGGGAAGGTGCGGATGTGGAGGGAGTCGAGGAGGAGACCGCAAAGGAGGAAGCCAAAAAAGAAGGAAAATAGGAATCATTTTAGTGGAGAGAGAAATATGTGTTGGAAGGTAGTAGCAAAGTGAAAAAAAAAATACAAAAATGTAAATAAAAGATGTATGTAGGTACCCAAATTAGGTATATACCTTCTCCAAAGGACAGAACTGCAAATTATAAAAGTAAAAAGAAATTAATTTAAAAAAAATGTATAACTAGTTATAAGTTTGAAAGATACGATAAAAATGTTATACCTATATGTTATAAATGTTATAAAGTGTTATTTAAGATGCTTTAATGTTTTTTATAAATATTTATAAAAACATGTAACTGATTTCAAGGTTTTAGTTTAGGTATGAAATTTCTTAAAAAATTCCTCAACTTGAACTAACTTATTGAACATTCTTCCCAAATGTCAAAAAATATATCTCATCTTTTTATCTTTTAGAGTCCAGCCTGTATATACAAATATAAACCACAAACATTTTTTTGATCAGAAATATTTTCGAAAATAACAAGACAATGATTCAGGACTCGTCCCGGCCGAATTTAATATCTATTTGCCACTCCTGACATTCCTGGTACCCTTCCCACCTTCATAAATTAAAACTTTTATCGTCACCGAGGTGGCTTTGATGATTTTTTTCGTGTAAAAAATGCTAATCAAATTTTAATTACCCACGTCTCGTCGTCGTTGAAAACAGGCATTTTTTATTTTCGCCTTCTTTTTGCATTCTTGGCCGTCGAGCGATGTCAACACGAAAAAGTGCCGAACCGGCGAAGAACGAAATCGATGTCGTTTCCAGCAATCACGTTTCGATTAGTCACAGAGGAGGGAACAAAGGAGGCAAACACCCACGAGAGCGACAAAAATGTTCAAAAATAATTAGGTTCTGTGGCAACAGCAGAATCTTAATGAAGGACGGACGCGCTGTAATTATCGTACAGATGTATAAAAATTTCCAAGATTTCTATCTTCATTTTTGCTCGAGCACGCTCTCTTGATTCTGCCTTCCAGATTTATTAGGTAGGTGCTACAGGCTGTTGCGCAAAACAAGTGAAAATCGGAAAAATTTTAAACAAATTCGTACAAGTAGAAGTATCGGGTGTTCATAAATTTATCCTTAGAGTTGGCGTTGAAGAGTCGATTGTGAACGCACCACGGGTTACAGATCACGGATCAGCTGTTTAGCTCTAACCTCACTTTTTGCGTTGTGTGTTTTTACTCTGTAGACTGACCAGTGCATGGTGCGTTCACAATCAACGCAACTTTGAGGATAAATTTCAATGAACACCCGATATAACTATTGTTATTAAGTACATGGTCAATAATGTTATTACTTACTTATTTTTTTACTTATCGGTAGGTGCTATAGCTATGTACCAATTTTTTTATGATAATAAATTATTTATTATTATATTATTATTACTAGGTAATCAAAATTGACATATTTGGATCAAGTGGTTCAAAATGTCTTTTTTTTGTAACTGTCTGTCCCGATTCTGCTGGGAATAAATCCGAAACGTCGCCCCGTCCATCATCCGTCAGACCTGACAATTACATGCCCACCGTAGATCACGTTCCCATCCTGGTCGACGAGCCAATCGACCCATCGCTGGTCGTCATGGTAAAAAATCGATACCGCGAACACCACCAGCGCCATTTTGCAAAAAATCGCAATACAGGACGTCCCAATAAACAACAACGTCTCGAGAGCAACGAAAGAGGAAAAAAAACAATATGAGAGCAGCAAAACAACACCCACCGATCGTAATTGATAAAGTGAGCTGTGCGAGGCTTCCAGTACATAACTGACGCCGACAACGATCCAGAAGGCAGTGGAAGAGGGCGTGGCGACGATGCCCGGCCGTCGAGGAGAGGGGAGCGGCGATGCGAGAGGGCGGAGCCTGACACCGCTAATCTTTTCCGAAAATCACGCCGTCTCACTCGGACGCATCGATAAAAACGCGCTATTCTATGCCGACTCGATTTTACACATTAAATAGCTGTTAGCCGGGGACGGTTATCGGTGGAATCGCGACGGCCGTGGATCTGGTGCACGATCGAGGGGGCCCCGCGAAAAAATCGCAGGGGGTCCCGCAAGGATCGCCCGTCGAGCCGACGCTTTTCCGCACCCCCGGAGGATTTCGAGGGGGCCGCCACGGCGCACGCCCGGAGCGGCGCGTCGGTCGCGTTCCGGCGTCCTGCGTCAGTTGACGGCGGAATAACGGCCGATGCACGTCACCGGTGGCTGGACTATCGCCGAAAGAGATCACCCCAGATCGCTCTAGATATAGAGAGGACGAGGGAGAGGCGACGGCGACGACGCCGGGGTGGGGGTGAGTATCGTTGTTGTTGGTTTTTTGCGCGTAGGGGAGACCGGAGGAGCGGGTTTCGCGTGTCGCGGGTAATTGTTACGTTTAAGTTATCTGATCGGGTGGAGGGGCTTTTAATAAATATACAAAAGTGTAAAGTAGCCGTGAATGTCGGCGCTTATGACGGGGCCAACATGCGAATTCCAGACGAAACCGGACAAGAAATGGGATAAGAGGACTTAGTCTTTTTTTTTACGGCGGGGCAATTAGCGGGTCCGAGTGGAGATTCTCGATGATTATGGCGAGATGGGACGGTTTTTTAATTGGTTTGCTTAAAATTCTCGGAGGTGATTGCTCTTTTTTTAGGACTTGATGCGACATCAAAGATATAAAATCGTGTTACGAAAAGTATTTTTCAAAAACGAGGATTTCTTTCTTGTTCTTTTCATTTAAACGATTATTCAAAATTAACAGTTTTTATCCAAGCGATTCTACACAATAAATGGACACTTCAAGATAAATTCCAAATTTTTTTCAAAGACGTTTAATGACGTGTTGCTAAAATGTTTCCATTTTTATTTTGATATTGGGGAGGCTCATTTAAAATTATTTTTCAAATACAGAAAAAAAATGGGATGTAGGTACATATTTTTTGGGGGAGCAACCTGACCTGATATACACCTAAAAGAGATTCTTACTTTGGATCAGCTCTTAGGCACTATTGTTGAAAATTTAAAAAGTGACATCAAAGGAAAAAGCTTTGAAATTTTCCTTCACCAGTTTTGGAAAAAGTCTAACGTGTTTAATAAATTCTTATATTATGTCTACAGAAGCAATGAAAAAGTTAAGCAAATGCCTACCTGTTTTTGAAAATTAAATTTTCTACAAGATAAATTCTTAATTTTGAATTTTTATACCCGATTTAGAACTACATAAGAACTAAAAGAAGTACATATCTACTTAACTAAAAATGCATGAAATAAAGACAGAATAAGTAAACAATTAACAAAAAAAATTTAGCAAAAGAAAATGTCAGATAGGTACCTAAGTAAGTAATGGTAGAACATTTTTGAAAAAACTTAACGAGTTTAAAATAATTTATATTCACCTAAAGCAAAACAGAATAAATAGATAAGTAGGAATGCAGGTGTACAGCAACATAATAAATGAATAAATATTTTTTGATAATTTTAAGTAAATTGGAAAAATGAAAAACAGTCATAGTAATTCTGCCAAAAAGAAATTGATAAAAACAAGTTAAAAAAAAAACTGGAGTTACTGCGGTTCAATTAACTGTAAATAAGAACAAATATTAAAAATAAATAATGTAATCACAAGACAATATTTTTTAAAAGAGTTTTAACTCAATGATTTCTCTAAAAAATGAAAAATTAAATAAAAACCAAAATATTCCATCAAGAAAGAAGTGTGCCGAAATTTTACCTACGCCTATTTAATTATTAAAAAATAAATGTTACCTTTACCTCTACACAACTTTCAAAGGGTTGATGGAGACCTTTTGACCGTATTTGAATTGTAAGAATAGCACAATTTTAATATCGGGTGTTCATTTAAATTTACTTATTTTCAAAGTTGGCGTTGAAGAGTCGATTGTGAACGCACCACTCGTCCGTCTGTAGAGTAAAAACACAAACGCAAAAAGTGAGGTTAGATTTAGAGTGTTGATCCATGATCTGTAATCCGTGGTGCGTTCACAATCGACTCGACTCTTCAACGCCTACTTTGAGGATAAATTTAAATTAACACCCGATATAAAAGACTACATTGTTTTTTCAAATTTATGATCTCAAAAAGATTTTGTAAATTACAAATTTGAAGGGATATCTAGGATTAACCAGTATCTATCTAATAAAAGAGAAATAAAAAATGTCAAACCGTCAAGAAAATGTAGATAAATACAATAAAAGATTCTAGTTATGTTAAAAAATGAAATATACATATATTTTATGTTTCTTAAACATTGCAGATATGTCAGAAAATACCTACGTTTCAGTTTTTAAGCATTGAAAAAAATGCTTCCAACAGTTCTTTTACTAACATTTTGGTCAAGGGAAATAGACATGAAAAAAATATTGGAAAATTAGATAGGTAGGTCCCCATTATCTATCTACCTATTCTTTCGAAAAATTTTGATTAAAGTAATTTTTATAAACACCATTTTTGAAAGTGGGTGGGTTCGTAAGTTTTTTTGAGAAATTTTTTAATCGCTCAAAAAATTTGATTAATTGAAAAACAAATTTTTTGAATTTTATTTTTATCTTAGATATAATACCTACCTACCTTGGTACGTCAACACAATGTTTTTTTTAATTTTTTGTTTTTCGATGTAGATTTTTTGGGGTTTTTAAAATTCTAAAAAAAAAACAAAATGTCAAGTAGGTATTCTAAGTAAAAACATGAAACCTCCAAGTTCAAACAAATCGTGAGCTTTTCCAAAAATGTTAGGAAAAGCATTTTATTTGAAAATGTTTTTGTGTGAAACTGTTGCAATATAAAAATCACCCGGTATACGTACTCATGTTGGCCACCGAATATCAGCAGGTCAGACTCGTTTCGAGTGAAATCTGGCACCTTCAGAGCTGCAGTTAGTCCAAGTGTACACTCGATAATTGATGGAAACCGCCTCACTAAAGCCGCTCGTTCACCGAATCCGTCTACCGCAACGCAGAGAGAGCTTGCGAGATTGTCGCGTACGCGAATTCTTGATTATCGGAGTCTCGGGTCTTTGGGTGGACATTATGCAAATGTGGATTTCAGGTAGAGAAATCTGCACCGGTCGGAAAAGAAGGGAAAGAAGAAACCCCGTCGGAATCGGCGGCGGAGCGGCAACAACCACCGCCACCGCCACCGCCAGCCCCTCGCTGCAGATGTGAGTCGCCGTCGAGCTGTTTCGTGTGTGAGTGCGTGCGTGTGAGTGTACGCGTGTGTATGTGTGTGTGTGTGTGCGTCGAAAAGGAGCATCAAACAACATCAATGTCGCCTCGGCATAAAAAGGAAACGAACGAAGCCGGCGTGTCACAAAAACCCCTCGTAACGCCTCCATAGGCATAACCTCGAAACTCCTGCCCACCGTAAGTGTGAAAAGTGGGGGCGAGATGTCGCCGTCGGATTGGCCGAGCCGCCGGAGCTGACACCCCGGCGACCAATCGCGTAGCGCCGGTGTCATTAACACACACAGTGTCGAATCTGCGGCCCGGCCGCTATAGTCTTCGCCAACACTTAAGCCGGGAAGGAGGTGTCAGGGCTGACGCCGGTCGCAACCACCCTCAGACGCGATATCAGCAGTGAGTGCGTGTGCCAGTGCTGCGGTGTTATGGTGCGCGCTACCCCTAAGGGCCGGTGTCTGTGAAAGGCTAGGACCCCCGCGCCAACCCCGATGCGTTTCGACACGTCCCCGGAGCAGCCCCTCGATGCCAAGGTGAAGAGCACGATGGCCTACCACCCCTTCCTGCAGCTGCCGCGCCAGACCGACTTCAGCGTGAGCTCGCTGCTGACCGCCGCCTCCAACAGCTCGAACGCGGCGGCGGCATCGCCGCCGACGCCCGGATTCTTCCCGTCGGCGGCGCTCGCCGCCTTCGGCTCGCAGAACCCTCACGGCTGCTACCCCGGCACGCTCATACCGAAGATCAGCCATCCCCATCCGCACCACGCCCTCTCCGGACATCCGTACACGACGGCCGAGGACGTGGTGCTGGCCGCCGTCGCCGCGCACAACCACCACCCGGGGATGGTGCGACCGCTCAGGGCGATCCAGCCGGAGGAGGACGGCGTCGTAGACGATCCCAAAGTCACCCTCGAAGGGAAAGACCTCTGGGAGAAGTTCCACAAGTTGGGCACGGAGATGGTCATCACGAAGAGCGGGAGGTGAGTTAGTGTATCCGCTCTACCTAGTGTTTGCGCCAAAATTAACGGACCTTTGTTCGACACGCTCTACACGGTGGTTTCTGCTGGCCGACGCGAGTAAACAGGCTTGACGGTGGTCGGGGGAGCTGAGTGGATTGTTTTAGGCTAAATTTTACATAAACAGGCTCGCGACGGAATTTTCAAATTCTCTCAAATATTTCGCTACTCACAAATCAAAAAACGTGCGTTTAATTTTACTCAAATTTTATTCACAAGAAAACCGTCTTTATTCAGTTAAATAAATACCAATACTCGCCTCGTGTTTACTCATTCGACGTAGGTGTTTATAGGTTAAATTAACTCAACCGTGTCTGATCGCATTAGACACGGAAATTTTGTCAAATATTTCGGTTCGATTAATTTTTACCTAAAAACAAATATAACAATAATTTGACTCGAAAGTTTTCGTGAAAAGTAACGGTCACACTTGATTCTCTTAAAATAAAATATTTTGGCTGCTCACAAAAAATGTGTCTGATATTAATGGATGTGATTTCTAAGTACATATCTTAATGGGTATAGTTTCGTGCGAAGTGTTGAGAAAACAGTTTTTTTTATTCTACGAAAATTCAAAGCAGAACTGTTTGTTTACTTAAAAATGTAGCTCTTGACATTTGACCGAGTGATATTCGTGTCCGTGCACGAGTAAATTATCTGGAGCCGAGTAATGCTTCAGTTAAATTTGTAGTTAATTAGTTACACAACACCGGAAAGGCATATCATTTGGTTTGCCCGTTTTATAAGATCGCATTTACGTTATGATCGAGTCAAAATGCAATCGAGAATGATTTTGTCGGCACAGCTAAATCGTAACATTTGACAACAAATTAGTTAGTGCAAATTTTTTGACTATAGACTGTTGTTTAAATTGTAGACTTGTAAAATTAAAAAAAAGAACTGATTTCGTCTTGCAATTTAATCTTTTTTGACAAGTGTCAAAAAACATAATTTTTGACTAAAATTTAATAATCAATGTTTACGTATAATTTGTACAAAAAATATTTACAATAAACAAGATTTTTACAATAGAAGCGGCAAACTATCCGTCAACAGTTAGCGTCGCTTGCTGAAAGCTGGCAACCGTTGTTTCCACAGCAAACTTGCTCTTTGTGACAAACATTTAACAAAACGCAGAGATTTGACACCGCTTAATTAATTATCATGTAGCCGCTCACATTTGTGTCAAATTTTGACAGAAATATTTGAATCTTTTGTGCAATTTAAATGCGGACAAATCGTGTTTCCAACGTTCATTTCCACTGCAATGTCAATTACTGTTTTATTTTTAAATGAAGTTAAATGCTTTGACAATACTTTAGTAGCTATAATATAATTGTGCCAAAATTAAATTGTGAATAATTTGCGAATCTATAAATGTGGTAAAAAGTTTTGAGAAATGTAGGCGCAATTTTGGTTTTTTAACTGTGTACAAAAAAGGGGGTAATTGATTTTACTAGGTACTTTACTATATTTGTCAGAATATTTTTGTCAAGTTTTGATCCCAGTCTGAATTTTTTTGGGTAAATTAAATCCTCGGGTACGATTTATAGTTCGCTACTCGTTATAATAATAATTAGATACTATCTAATTTCTAAACTACACATGAATATTTTATGTAAGCACATAAAAATTGTGACACAATATTTTAACTTTATCTGCAAATATAACTACCTACTATATGCAATAACTTCGGGCTTGACAAACGTAAATACAATTTGACTTAGCACGACAAAGCGTTTTACTACCGACTTATTTACATTTATAAGTATTCTATCGTTGTCAAATTATTGTCAGTATCATTGACAAAACAATTAACCTACGCAAAAGTGATGGTTTGACAAGTATTTAAATTTAAAAAAAACAGTGTTGTGTTAAATAATACCCACTTATCTATATATGCAATTATTACTGATGCAAAATGTTGTAATAAAGTGTGAACCGATTTGTATGCATTTTTTTCAAAAAGTTCACTAATGGTGTAGGAGATAAGGTTAAAAAAATTTCAAGAATTTCGAGAACATTTAAAAAGTATGCAAATGACATTTTCAAGGCGATTTGGAGATTGAATTAAAGTATTTCCTGTCATATTTATAAAGAATCGTCGGTAACAAAAGCAATCCTGCAAACTGTCAGACACAAACATTCCACATTTCTAATTTTTATTCGTGCCCACTAAATTTAGCACCGATTGTTGCAACAACATTTTGAAAAATAAATAAATAAAACTTTGTTGCGCAAAAAATTCAAAAGTTTCAGATTGTAGATCAACGTCAGAAAAAAAAACAACATTTGTTTAACACGACCGAACACATATTCGGCGATAATAAATTGATAAGAAACTAATAAATTTTTACTAAAAAAATGCCTAATCTAAGAAATATTTTAATATACCTAACTAAAATCGTAAATGTTAATCTTACGCAACACAGGTTAAAAAAAGATGCCAAAATTGTCAAGACTAAAATATAGGTATGACTTTTTTTTGTGTATGCAGCAGTGAAAAATATTAATTTTAAAAATTATATTTTTAGTCAAAGTGTCAAAATAACTTGGGGAATTTTTTGACAATTTTTGAATTATTAGCGATGATCTTGTCACGTGATAATATCTAGATACCAAAACTAGAAGTTGTGTGACGCCGCTCGCTACTAATGAATGGTTCATTTATAAATAAGTATTCCACAGGTAGTTTAACGTACAACGACTATCCTTACAATTACTTGAATATTTGACAATCATTAAGTGAACAGACGAATTTGACACAAGTTCAAGATTTTGCCAGTAGCGAACTTGCAATGTCATTTTCACGGACTGTTTCCTATTCGAGCGTAACCATAATCGCGATAAGGAAAATCGCGTTTCCGCCGCGGAATTCCCACTGTCCACACCAAACTGCGGAAAACCGCAGCGGTATCGCCGGCGCACAGTCTTCGTCAGCGAGCGGCGCGGGGGTGGTCACCAAAAAACAACATTCGTAGAGCGACACTTTATTAATTGCTGTTAAATCCGGTTAAAGCGTCCCGATCCGGGACAGATACCTTCCTGTGTGTGCGGCAAATTAGATGCACGTTCTCGCGTAAAAAACCGAAACCAAGTTGGTGCGTGATGAATTTTTCAATGGGCCGAAACGTCGTCGCTGCACCGAATCGATCACGGAGAGCGTCGACGAGGGCGAGGCGACGGCTCTCGAGTGGATGACGGCGCGAAGGGGTCGAAAAACGTCAGGAAAGAGTCCTAATTATTGGCACCCCTCGGTACGAACATGTGTGCGAGCGGCTCTCGTAAAGGTGGACCATGAAATGGGAAAATTGGGACTTGGGTTTTCACCGAGGCGCAAGTCTCGAGAAGGTGAAATGGGAGAAGGACCATCAAGGGAGATTAGGGCAGTTTAGAGGGCGAGAGGTCGACAGCGGAGATATTCCGGATTGATGAATCGATCAGATTTAGGTAAAATATTTTTGATCAATTGTTCTGCATTAGTTGATTGAAAAAAATCGAGAAAATTTGGGTGGTTAAGTGATGTGAAGAGCCTGTAGGCATTAGTTGAAGGAAAAAATAATAAAAAAGAAAAGTGACTAAGTATACAGGTGCCCCAAAATTCACGGGACAGCTTAGCAGTACGTCATCAAAATATCAGGTAAAAATGTAAAAAAAAATCAGGCTTGTTTTTTATAGAAGATATGGACCTATTTGTTACACTAAATGTGGCAACATTTAAAATATTCCAGGTGTCCCAATAGTCTGCAAATATTTCATTTTTGTTGTATCCATGGAAATAAGAAAGAAAAATCAAAATCATGTTGCCATAATTATGTTATTTGAGGTAAAACTGACATAAAATCATTTCTTGGAAATGCTGGAAATAATGAAGTAAATTATTGGAAAACTGATCACAATCATTCAGAATTATTGGCCAGTAAAAAATAAATCGTCAAAATCTTTTTTAATATTTAAAAGAAATGAGATTAAAGTTGCACCCTTTGAACCCCCATATTTTCAAGCCTGAATGATATAGAATTTTTTTATAATTTTTCACATAATTTCTTAACATGAGTTGACATTGCCCCACTGAGTTGTTCCGTGAATTTTAGAGCACCCGGTATATTAAAAAAAAAATAGTATGTGATTTCTCAAAAGAAAACTAACTAACTCACTCATTAGATAGTTAAAGTGAGAACGCTATTTAAGAGAATGTCCTTTTCGTCGGCAAATTTAAAAAATGTAGAAATGTTTTGTAGAAAGCGACGCTTAGTAAATAAAATTTTGATAAGGTAGGTGCTTATTATGAGCTTTACAAGACGAATAATTAAATATAATTAAGTATTTTTTCCACTTCTGTTATATGTATGTTGCATAATTACAAAGTAGATAAGATGTATGTTCTAACTGCACTAGAGTGGTCATTTATTTGTTGTTTTTTAATTTCGGTGTTTTCTCTGTAATCAGTTAGAATAAATGAGGTAGACAAATAAAATGAACAAGACAAATAAAAAAAGGATAACAGGTAAAGTCACCATAAAAGGTAGTTCGTGTGTTAAAATGTGTTTTGTTAAAGTTTTCTGCAGCATTTTTGATCAGGTAGTGACAATAGCAAAACTAAAATTTGGGTTTTGCTTAAAATTATAGGTAAAAACTGTTGAGCAAGCTTCAGTTAATATCTAAACTTGATAGGAATGTAGCAAATGATTATTATTATTATTATTATTATTTAAATATGTTTTGCTGAGAACTGTTGAGCAACTTAGTTCACAAAAATATGATGAAATGATCTTTTTCAAAAATAATAAGTTTGTAATGGGCACTGAACAAAATTGTAAAATGCATTCACGTTTTTTTTTGGCATAATGGGAGGCATGGAAATTTTGCATTTAATTTGGTAGTAAAGCTGTCTGTTGAAGCAGGTTATGATTTCCTAATTTTGAGGTTATAAATAGCATCAATGTCTAGTGCATTATTGTCAGTTTTACTTATTTGCAATAGAAGAATATTCAGACATCGCGGGAAAATTAGCAACATGTTATGTCCATTTTGATAAGTTCGCATGTCAGGCACTTTATTGACGGACAGTGTGTCCAACGTTAAAAAAATAAATCATGGCCTCCCATTATGCCAAAACAACGTGAACGGTGTTTACTCATCAGTTAACATAAAATGCTGCTGTGTTCTTAACTTGTTGATAACATTTACTCACTGATATTTTGCCCCACTTAAAAAATATAAATGCTGTGGAAGTTGCGGCAGCACCACAAAATAACCATTACGTAATTATAGATATAGCGTGTGTTGATTCATCGCTGAGTATACAAATTCTCATATGAGCTGTGCGAAACTCTCATTCTCATCTACTCACTATTAGAAAAATAAATTAACTGTGGGTCAACTCAGAAAAGAAAAGTGAGAAAATGACGCTGAGCAAACGATTGAACATCAGCGAATTGTTTTTAAAAATGTACAACTAGCTTAGGTTTGTTGATCAGAAAATTTGATTGATTTTCGGGTCATTTAAATCAGGCGAATCAAAATCAGAAATAACGTGATAGAGTTAAACGATTTAAACTAACGACGTAAAAATCTGAGCACAACTGTACAATTCGAGTGTGCATTGTACAGTTTTCTCATATTTATTGATTCAAGCTCAACATCAACGTTAAAATTGTTAGCAAAGAATTTACAGTGCGTAAGAATGTTCCAAAGTAGTTGTTAATTTGACTCGGTTTACTCAATTTGTGTCCAGTTTATTGAAATGAGCGTTATAAAGTGAGAAAAATGAAACGCTGAATAAAATTGTGTTCATTTAATAGCAAAGTCTTTTCGGTGAAGAGAAAGAAAAATCTAGCTAAAAAATCAAATATAAAAGACAATGCTGAGCAAAGTGCTGAACAAACATTTTTGCAAAAACTTATACTGTGTCTTTTTTTCGAAAAGTTGCAACAATCTCGGTCGCTTGAACAAGAGGCAAATCAGTGGTCACTTAATAAATTAAGCGATTCAGTTCAGTGACGTCGAAATTAGACTATAAGTACTGAGCAACATATTATGCTCACTGAACACTGCTCGTGCTAGCTACTTAACATCAATTTTAACTTAGATAATTAACATACTGTTGCGGTATAGCCAGTGTCAAGGGTACAGTTTTGGTTTCTACTTGTAGTACACATGGTACACAAATGGGCATGTACAACAGACTCAACTGATTAAATTTGCGCTTATTATCACGCGCGGGCGAAAATCTGACAGTCGTTTTAATAAGCCCGAAATCAGAAGTGACTCGATTAGGGGATTTTATTACTAACTTAAAAAGTGAGCAGACTGTGCTCATTCGAGCCTGCATATTCTTCAGTTCTTCTCAGCTCATTTACACTTAACGACCCACCTACTATTAAGCCATAAAAATAAAATCTGAAAGAGGATGATGCACGCGGTACACAAGAAGTGTTCGGTAATTGATTCACATAAAAAATGAGCATCTGAGTCAGTTTACTTAAACGAGCGAAAATCTGACAGTCGCACGAAAATCAGAGTCGACTTGATAATTAAGCGATTTAATTCAGTGACGTAGAGACGAGACGTTGAAAAAACGTATACACACACACACACACACATACACATCTGTAAGGTGAGCAGTAAACGGCCACAGACGTTGCGTGCATCCTAGTGTGCTTTGGACCCGTCGTTACGTCTTGTTTAGGCGCCTGCTAGATGCGTACCCTAGAATTAAGGCAAGATCGCCTGGGGCCTCGTCCTGTCATGGCCTCCCATTATCCTACTGATTGTATTGTGATATTATACCTGCTATAACCAATCTCTAATAATATATGTTTTTGTAAATACCATGTTGGTGGCATATTCACAGTAAATGTTCGTCTTGATTTATTGCGCTCGGGCATTTTAAACGCCTACTTGATTGCAACGTTTTAGTTTCGGTGGTGTGCGCGTTGGTAATTTTTTTTTGGCGGGCGTCGAGCCCACCTTCGTCCGTCCGCACCGAGTGCTGGAGTCACCGGAAAAGGTCCGGCCGCCGGGGTCACGTTCACATCGGCGGAGAACGTGACGGAAAAATTTGCATAATTTCGCGCGTAATTATCGGCCGATTGTTGTACGACTGACAAAGGTGAGAAAGAGGAAGAGGCGCTCCGGGGCCGATATTGCTGCGACTGCAACAACCCTTCCGTTCGGCGGTTTTCGCCCGCCGCCCCCGCATAAAAGAGTAAACAATGCGCACGAAACTAATAAATTAGGGAACAGGTAAATGTTTCCTTTTTATGGGCCAGGTAAACATTTCGACGTTCGAGAAACACTTAAAAATATTATTAATGGTCTTTTAAATAAATCCGACGTGGGCTGGTGGATGGACGACCGGGAGAAAATTGGAGGGTCACCGGATTCGTTAGCTTTTATAATGCGGGGCACGGTCTTAATTGCCCGTCTCACGGAAATTTACACTTATTTCACATTTGTTTTACACAGTTTTCGGCTCGGAGATCGCTTTCTACGGGACTTTTGCCTCGTTCTATCAACATCTATGACGTTGAAATGGAAAAAAAGATTTTAATTGTCTGTCAAGCGGGAATTTATCTTTGAGATCTGAAAATGAAACGTAGGAAAAGAAGACAAACATCAACGTCAAATATTTGCTTCAATAATAATTATTATTATGCACCTACTATTTCATTTTATAAACAACTCGGGAACATACTCGTATGACTGAAAACCACCTCACTTTTTCCTTACTGATTATTTGAGGGTCCAAATATTTTCTGTGGGGTTTAAATCGGGTTTGGAAGAGGACCCGTCTCCGCCAACACGGTCTTATTTCGGCTATGTTGCAACCGACGACCAGATGACTGTCGTTATTATTCATATCTTCGTTTTTAATTCCATGTTCAATTGTTCTAGACTAATCTTGACTAAACGGACTAAATATCTTAAATCGGATACAATTTTAGAACTTTTGCTGCATTTGATTCCTTCACCTAAAAATACTCAGGTAGGTATAGAAAGAAGCAACTTACAGGGAGAGCTATCATTAGCCATAAATTTAATCCAGAAATAATTAGAACGTTTGTCAAGTCAATGTTTCCAGGCAACACTTATTTTTAAAATTTTAGAAAATGGCCTCTGTGGGATGTTGTAATGTTTCACGAAGAATGGAATAACAGATCTTTCACATTTGCAAGTAGTTCTTCTAGATTTTGGAAATAGTTCGAAAGTCCAAATATCTTGTGTGGGGTTTAGATCGGGACCGTACGCTAAAATCGTTCGCACCGCGCTAAAATATATAGTTCGCATCACGCTAAAATCGTTCGCAACAAACTAAAATCTCGGAAGTCTAGTTTAGTGGAGCGAGCGAGAAACAGTCAACTGTGTATCACTTGTCACTTCCAAATTTGACACATTCTTCTCATTTAGTCAAAGTTATGTTGAATCAGCATGACGAGAATTATTTTGCATGGTAAAATTATTACTATTTTTTTGCGTATTTGCGGAATGGCAACTAAATCCACATAATATACGAGTATGATTCTTATTTTTGTTTTCAAAAAAGTGTCTCACTTTCAATCTAATGATCTGGGGTCCACCGGGGTTGTAGGTCCTTATATACCTACCTACTCCCTTAGTAATTTTCTAGAATGTTGGCAATTTCTTTAAGCTACTTTTGTGTATACTGTTAAGCTCATTTTCTTTTGTGGTCTTTGAAATAACTTCTCTTTAATATATTCCGAGTGTAGTCGCCGGATTTTGCAGTTAACTTAAGAAAAGAGACACCGACTCTATTTTCAGATTTTTTGTTGTTCACCTTTTCAAATCTGTTTCATTTCTTACTTTGTGTGTCTACCAAATCAGTTCAATAAAGTTGACTCGACAACTGAGTTCACTTACTTTTTGGAACATTTAAGGCAGGCGTCCTTCATTCCTCATGGTATATACCTGACTGATTTTGATGTAACAAATTTTTAAAATTACATTAACTTACATATCTGTTTTTAAAACGTATTTTTAAAGTTTGTTTTAGGCTCTCAAATAGTTATTTTATTATTAAGTGCGTGAAGAGAGTGTTTTTTGTGCATGAAAAGGTCTTTTAAGCCGAGACGCAGGTCGAGGCAGTAAAAAAGCCTTTGAATGCACAAAAAACATCTTCAAAAACAACATTTTTTCTATAATTGCTTACAAAACTAAATTTTAAAATTCAAATTTTTGAATATCAACCAGTGACCGTGTTGCTAGGCAACTAATAAAAAAATGTAAAGTGAAAAACCGAAAAAGTTATGTGCGTGAAATCGCATTTCACACACTGTTATGTATTGTTTCTATAGTACTAACAATATAAAAAAAAATACACGTAAGAAAATGACCCACTTCACGCATGGATAACTATGCGTGAATATCAATTTTTTGAATCAATTATAGAAAAATGGAATTTAAAAAAATAATAATAAAATGCATCCACATAATGCGAGTATATAGTTCGATTGGATGAATGCATTATGGACTGGTGTGTCCTTCTTGTTACTTAAGAATTTTGTTGGGTTAATTTTTTATTTATTTCCTTAAGTTTTACATTCCAAAATTTAATTGACCCAAAATACTATTTAGTGATAAATTTTGAACTTTTACATTGTAACATTCTTTTTTGTTGACTGAAATGAAATTTCACATTTCAGCATTATTGATTCTTAAAATTGGATGAATTGAAAAGTATGATGAGTATTTCTAAAACAATTTTCAATTAGTAAAATATTTTTATAACCAGCTGTATGTATTAGAAATTCCGAGATTTATTGTTTTGATTGAACGAACTAAAATTAGTGCCAGTTTTTGCATTGGATCTCTTGAAAAGTAACAGTCTTAGCTTACTCGAATAAACCTATCTGAAACAATCGAATAATGTGAAATAATTGACAACCATTAAACAATTGTCTAAACTTAAAAATTACCTAATTTAAATTGAAGTCTAGGATAGGATATTTATTTCATCTTTTTTGTGGATTTTGTACTGTCTGTCTTTGTGTACAACTTTATTAGGTAATGATTGATATAATATACACATTTTTCAAACAAACTGAATAGCAGTTAAGCTCGTTATAATCGATCGGGTACCTATATCAAAAAAAAAAGTTTTCGAAGTCCAATCATGATTTCAGCAGTTGTGTTCATTTCAAAAAAAAGAAACGAAGAATTATCTTCATAATCAGTGTAACTGTACCTACAGCTGATACTCACAAGAAAAAAAAAGAAATCAATTGAAAATGAAGTATCGATGTTTGAAGAAAAAGAGAACATTAACCTAATTCTGGTACCGGCGACATTCTGGGAGCCGTTTTAAAAAATGCAGCTTCGAGAAAAGAGCATTGAAAGTTTTTCAAGTCTACTGCAGGGTTATTATAAATGATTGTAGTCCAAGTAGGTGTAAAAACTGAATGTAAAATTTATGGTTGCCGCTCTATATAAAAAATGTGAATAAGTGAGTAGGTACACACCTAGAGGAGTTAAATTGAGTGCAAAACAACTCCATATTTTTAGAATTGGTTGCAAAACAACTCAATATTTTTGGATTCAATCGTTAATTTCAAAAAAATTAATAAAATCCTCATCACCGCATTTTTCACCTAAAAAATTGTAGTGACAGCGACAAAAATTGACAGTTCACATGAAAGCGGCAAACATTTCATAGCATGGGCATGGTCTGCTTGGACTACAATCATTTATAATAACCTTGTATTTTAATATGGATCTTTTTTTAAACAGCATTAGATTCGTCAATTTTTGAAATTTTCAGATGGGTTACACCGATACACCTTCTTCTCTAAAAAAACTATTAGAAAAAAATAAGTGGCTCCTTTAGGTATCAAAAATTACTACGTATTTGACAACAATAAACCATTATACAAATTGACAATTTTGATTAAAACGCAGTGGTGAGTTTAATTATGAAGTTGTCTTTTTAACAATGTTACATTTATTCTAAATTGATAAATAATGGTTCAATACTTAAAATGTGGATTTTTTTTAAATCAATTAAAAATATCATTAAAATTGAGTAATATCTCTTGGTTGACTAATCTTATTATGTCTCAACATTTGCTATCCACAGGTCTCCGCTTTCCATCATGTGCGACAATTTCTGACATTAATTTATACATTTAAACAAATACATATCTACATGCATCGCAACATGTAGTCATTAACGTAATCGTTATACATACTCGTAGCTAGTAAGTAATTATTATTAGTAAATTTCCTTAGTTAGCGACTTATCTATTTAATTTACATTTATTTTGTTTGTGATATTGTTTGGTCGCGTACAATTGCATTACATTACATTATTACACAATTATTATTATATTATTAAAAATTTGTTAAGTTTCGTGGTCTAAGAACAAAGTTTTATTTATCTTCAAGCGCTCGAAATTCGCGCCTTTGTATATCTCTACCGGACTTGAAACACTTCAAATCTTAGGAGTTGAAATGTCAACAGGAGGCTCGACCCAGTCAATTATTTATCAATAATTAGATACATGAAATATGTAGGTATTTAAAAATTACCTAAATTTAAAAAAACCTCTAAAAAAGCGAAATAACGAAAGTATTACCTACTCAATATTTAACCGGTGCCACTGTGGTATAACATGAGTCGCCCGTGTGCACGAATGACAGATGTCAAAATCAAATATAGCAAGATGGCCGTTAAACGTTAAAAAGCAAACTTTAGAATTCAGTAGACTTTACTAATATTATTGAACCTTCAAGTAGGTACTAACAATATTTTTTTGTATCCGCTTGAAGATATAATAATATAAATATCATTCAGAGTAGAAGTGAGTCTTTTTGTGTTTCGCCCAATTGTCAACCTCGACTGCGTCTCGGTTTTCAATCTCTGGGCTTTGCACAAAAAGACTCACTTCTACTCTTAATGATATAATCTACTATTTCCACCATCATTTAAAAAATGAGACAGTTGTTTGGTAATCAATATACCTACCTAACGCATCTAAAGCAGAATTTTTTTCATTGTGTAAAATAAATTATTTATTACATAAACAGGGAAAGCTACAGATTTTATTCCGTGTGCTTTTTTTTCCACATAGGTTATAGAAAAAACAGTTTATTTTACAGCTTGCCGAAGTTTCGAATTAAATCTTGTTTAATTTACTAAAAATAAAGAACTAGTGGTAGAATACTCGGCAGTACTTCCTTCATTACCGTCTTCACCATTCTGTGCACGTATTTTATTGAAAACATTGTAAAAGAACTCTAATTGTGTACCTTCAACATGATTACAATTTATTAGCTTTATACGATTATTACAAAGTTACGCAATGACAATGTAAAATGAATCCTACCTGATTCAAATTTTAAATTTCGTTTTTTTTAAATAATTGTTGTGATGTTGGCAAAATTACATGTGTAACGTGTAGCATTTTTTACAGATGGAATGATAATACCCGCTGCACTCGTGTGTGTAAACTTCCCACATGTAAAAAAGTACAGCTTTATGCACAAATAAATTGCATAAACAACAATATTGTTTTACTGAACACAAATTGATCACTTGGTGACAATTTTTCGTGTAATATTGTTTTATTTTATGTTTATTAGTACATACACCCTTATTATTATTATTATTATTTGACAGAACTTCTTTCGCTTGTTGCTAGCTCCTCTCGCTCATTAAATTAATTTCGAACACATTACGGTATCGATCCCATTCGCAAACGAAGAAATAATTTTTTTTCTTGTCGCGGCGTCAACCACCACCACACTCTATCAGGCCGGCGATAAATCTGCGATCACCGCCGCCACCGTAAAAAAATTGTACAAACGTCGTTTATTTATGTCCGAAGCACGCGATAATTCTTGCACTTTCACATCAACAACAGATTCCTTTAAAAATAACCAGGCGTGATTTACGACAGTATCTAACGACCCGACCAATTATCCCAATTATCAAAAACCTGCCAACGTTATCGGTGGCGGCGTGTGATATTTACGACACCGCCCCCTCCAACCGATCGGCTGACCCCCGACCCGTACAAGATAAGGCGTTTACGACACAAATTTCACATGATAATTTCGAGCCGTCGTCAGGCAATAACCCTCGTGAAAAAATGCGTCGAGTCGAGAGGGGTGGGACGCCGCCCCCGGCCCTAATATTCCTCAATCAGAGGAATATCCGCCTCCAAATTGGCGCATTCCTCGCCGAATCAAGTGCACCGGAGTGTACCCCCGAGGGGGCGACGTTCGCTGTCTGGGAGTGTACGTAATTGCCCAGCATCATTTTCTCACCTCGATCCACCATGATTAAAGCTTCATGGTTAGTGTGACCACGAAATTGCCGGTTAAACACACACAAAAAACCAGAGGAATTCGATGGGATCGAATCGGGCTGGCGCGGGTGCGGGAACTCGATTTTTTTCGACGGGGAGTCGGGGGTGGCGTCTACAAAAAACCGGTTAATAATTACGAGGCGCGTTAATAAATTATTAACTCGATTCGGGACTAATTGGTGTATAATTATCGGCAGAAATAACCAAGAAAAGGGGTGCTCGATGTGTAATTATCGTCTATTTAGATATCTATTTCAACCCT
Source organism: Tenebrio molitor (assembly GCF_963966145.1). Classification (NCBI taxonomy): domain Eukaryota; kingdom Metazoa; phylum Arthropoda; class Insecta; order Coleoptera; family Tenebrionidae; genus Tenebrio; species Tenebrio molitor. Next base: position 4,009,978 of record NC_091049.1, read on the forward strand.
TCGTTTCGCATCTTATGTACACTGACGTGGCCTTAGCCCCCGTATAATTATCGGTAAGAAGGCTCGACTTGTAACGTAATGGGTTAGAGGAGGTAATTTATTCCGGTGGCGGCGTAAAACGCGAACGACGGTGTCGCACGAGATGATTTTTAATTTCGTCGATTGACGAAAATAGGACGGGGGCGAGAGGTTTAGACGGATTGAAGTTGGGGACAGCGGCGGTGGAAGCAAGAAATTACAATCGATACCGCCGTTCGACGGTGTAATAATACGAGTATGTGTTTCAAAATGATTGTGGGATCATAGTAGGCTTTGATAGTTTTGTTTGTTTTAAATTTTGACGCATACTAGAAAAATGATACCAACTAGGTATGTATCAAGAACCGTCAAAATGACAAGTATAAGAGAGGTTAGGTTTATCAATTAAAACATATTATTATATAATTAAATATGTTTTTAAACAACTCCTTAGAATAGTAAAATATTTTGAGTGTGCAAAACCAGCGATCTGGTAACAGAGGAACGTTTCGTCGGTAACGCTTCCAACTTGGATTTTTCCAAAAGCGACTCCCTTCTCGCCCTGCACCTCCCCGTTGCCGGATGATGTCTTAATGTAAATTTCACGTGAAAAATTCGAGCAATGTGTGCGCCGAACCCAAATGGGTCTGCGGGGCCCAACGTGACGAATCGAATGCCCAAACAGCGCCCAATTAACAAGCAACAACCACGAATTAACCGACCGGTTATTAGTTGGCTCAAGATTTACGACTTCCCCTACCAAATATCTAGCAATAACAATAATGGTAATAACGCATCAGGTCAGACCACCTGTCAATAGACCACACATAGGTTGCTAGATTTTCGTACCCAATTCCACACATATACTCGGTGGTACATAAAAAGTGAGTAATGATAGGTTCTCGGCTGTTGTTTTTTCCCTCCTCCGTTTTAAACACACACACACACACACACACAAATGTTGTCCAAACAGCTCGTCTTTTTTTCGGATAATAACGGCCATCACTCCGGACAAACTCCATTGGTCCGCTGTACCTTATAGCCAAAGTCAATAAGGTATAATTTAGTATTTATCATATTTTCAGTGAGGTAGGTACACCCGATCAGACATCTATTGGGCATCGGAGAGGCGCTAGCTGTTCATAACTCGCGCGGCCGACTACACTCGTAGTTATTATGATATACTCGTTAGTTAACAACGTTGTTATATGAACGCCAGGTCGGACGTGTCGAGGTGGGCTCGTCCGTACCCCGACGCTCCGGGTCCGTCCGTCGGCTCGCCCCCCGGTGACGATACCCGTTGGTAATTTTTTATACTCGCACGCACCGTAATTTTCGTCCCTTTCTCTCGGAATCAAGTCATCTGCTTTTCGATTTGTGGACGGTTCTTGATGCTAATAAGGCGTTCGGATCGGTTAATGATCCGATATGGCAATTCGTTGATGGGGGCCCGCGCGGCAGGTGTCGATTTCACGTTCTCCGGTGCGATTGGTTTTTTGAGAAAAACTGCCAAAAAATTGTTTTAATTCGACGGAACGTTTCCGGTACAGATGGTTGATTTATGGGACGGCGGAGATGGATCGATGGGTGTGTTGATAAAGGTTCCGGAAGAAAAATGAAAAATGGACGGGGGGCGATGGGTTCTTTGAAAAATGATCTCGTAAATTGGTAACAGATCGGGAAAGTGAGTTTTGGGGATTTTAATCGATCGTGAAACGTTCGACTAATTGCGGTTTAGGTTTGGTGAAAAAAAAAAAGATGATGAGATGACAAGCTGTAAATGATTAAAAAATAAATCTTAAAAAGCGATACAGTTTAATTAATTACATTTATCTACGGCCATTAAATAATACGTTCATTATTTACGTAACTATAGATACATTATGCTAGTCATAAATTACACCCGTGACTTATTATAAGTCACTTGTGATTTATCATAAATCACAGATCTTAAAAATTTTGTAAGCTAAGTGTTTTATGAAAAAAGTCGTAGGTTATAGATAAAACATCGTATTTAACTCACGAATAATGTCTATAACCCACTCTGGTGATTAGAAAACTCGCCTGCGGCTCGTTTTTTAACTTTCACCCTCGTGGATTATGATAGGCATTATTAGGTCGTCAAATAATATACTATTTTACGTAAAATGGACTGATAAGGAATTTATTAAAAAATAAAGAAAAATAAGAACACAAATATGTATATCAAGCTAGTAAAGAGACAATAAGGAGAAGTTAAGAAGAAATTAAGAAAGTCAAAAAAGAAGATAATAACAATGATGATTTATTTATCTAGGAATAAAAATAAAATAAAATGAAGAATAACTACCAAGAAGTTATAAAAGCGCAGCAGATCAAGAATAGATTAAAATAAATAATGACAGATAAAGCAATGCAAGAGGTACATGGTTGCAGACAGAAACAGAAGCATAAAATGCAGCACAAATATGTATAAAAAAGTTTAAAGAACAATTGCAACAAAGCATGCAAGTAAGTGAAGAAACAAATGAGAAGCTACTGAGAAGATGTAAACAAATTGATGAAATAAAATAGTTAATAAAAAGAAATAAAAGCGTTAGAATGTGACAAAAAAATAAAAAAAGAAATGGAAAGCTAAAAATCTCTAAAGACAGAAAAACCAAAAGATAAATAAAGGTAAAATATAAAATGGAAGCAGTAATGATAAAAATAAAAATGTAAATAATAAATAATAACAGTTAATTTGTTGTTATTTTGTAACTTTAAAATGTTGTTAAATTCCAACAAATGTTATCAAATAGAGCATCCCTTTTTCTTGGTAGAGGCCTTGGATTTTCTCATGGGCTACGAGTTATATCTGCGCAAACGATAAAGTAGTCGACGTTTTCAGTTTTCATGTACAAATTTTTCAGTGGTTTATCGCTTCGCCTTCGCGTAGATATTTCCAAGGTCACAGCCCATGAGAGAATCCAACATCCTGTTCTCTGGCCTAGCAACATTTCCTAGATGTGCTGTGATTAACGTCTATTTTGCTTCTCTAAATATTGTTAAATGACAACAAATGAGATCGATCACTTCTTGGTCGTTTTGCGGTTGCACAGTTGTCGATTTTTTGTTGTTGCAGTTTAAAAAAATTTAAATAACTGAAAACTGCACCACAACATAAATGTTCATGTAACATTTGCATCGTATGCGGATTTACAGATTTTGTGCTTTGAATAACAAATGAATGTGACCGTTGCAACCTGAACTTTATAATACCTGTACTATCTCAGTTATCACACCCACTGGTGGTTTTTCAACTGTTATTTATCTTGCAGCGGCAAAACCGTTATGTAAACTCTGCAAACAACAATAATAATAATTCATATTACAACAAGGTGTTATAATAATGTTTTCGTTATTTTGATTAAAGATGTCGTCTTTTGATCAGGTCACATGAGCCAGTCGTTATGATTCTCATTGTCGTCACGCTCTCCTCCCGGTCATAAACCGCTCAGAATAGAATCTCAGCCTCGACAATCCTATCCGTGTCCTAACACAAACGTCATTCTAGCCGACAGCAATCTAGATCGTCGATTAAATCGCGGAGTAGCCAACCTGACGGCGAAAAAAATAACGAGCGTCGAACCCGCTCATTATCGCGAAATGGTTACAGAAGCAGCGTTCACCGTTCACTTAAAAATAAATAGAGAACAAGCGCGTTGAACTAATCGATAACCATGATATGGGTGCGGGTACGGCGGAAAAAAAAATTGTTTAATATTCAGTCCGCATGCACTCTAATTATCGCTGACACAGAACCACAGAAGAAAAAATCTCGCCTCAAACGGTCCAATTTATCGAAATTGCAACAATTATCGACCAGTTCTTGGCGTATCACCGTCGACATTGTCATTACGATTCGAAAATGGCGCGCCCTATGCAAATCTGGCCGTTTTTCGGATCGATATCACGTGTGCAGTCGAGTAGGCCGTGGAGGGTGTTCTCGTGTCGGTCGTCGTCGGATGCGTTGACGCGTTCGACCGTGTATATATCGGTACAGAGGAACAGAGAGATGATTACCTCGCCGCCTCCTCTTCAATTTATACTAAATTTCCCAAAGGTGCTAACCTGATGCGGAACAGCTCGAGTGTGCGAGGCTTTGGCGGCGGCGACGCCGCCACCGCAACGCTCAAAAATTCATATCGACACGCACCCATCTCCCGACTCGACGAAATTTCACGCGGAAAAAGTGAAAACGCGGGATTAATGAGGTTCTCGACTGGGGGAAATTTTCAGAGCAGAGTACGCTCGCAGTCCGAATTGATGTCGCGGAAAAATCGAGAAATTTGCAAAGGATTGCAGCGGAGCGCATTTTAATGAGATTGTGACATATTAAAGGAGACATGTACACTCGAGACTGTAATAAATGATGCATTTTAATGGGATCTATCAGTTTGTAGGAAAAAGTGTGCGAAAGTGACGTTTGATTATCTCTTCAGGAGTGGATGTTTGGGGAGATGTCTTAGTAAGGGTGCAGTCGTGGTAGGAATTAATGACGCGAGAATGGTTCGATTAGAGATAATTATAGGTTTTTGCAATGAGTGTAGTCAAAGAGAAAGTGAAAAATAATAAAAAATCAAATGAAACAGCCGAGTGAGTAAAAATCATGAGCAAAGTTATTGAAGGACAAATCACAACATTACAGAAAACGGAAACTAAGACAATTTTACGTGTAAAAATTTGTAAAAATACCAACATTAATAATGTTTTTTTGTAGTCAATCACTACGTTCAATTCAACGATTTCAATGTCAAAATTTCGAAACATTTGACAACTCGAGTGTGCAAAATTTGACTTCGTTCAATAATGACAACGTTAATGATGCTTTTGGTAAAATTTTGAAGAAACCCAGGTTCGGGTGAAGCGCTCAGCGTGGCAGAAACCGTCGCCACAAGGTCGAGAATCGCATCCCCCTCCCCGTTACAAATAGAGATATCAAAATAATGGCGACGAGCCATATTTTCCGTGCATCATCCCCCTAACAAAAATTCGACAGCTGTCCATGATCTATTCTGTAAACATCACCCCCCTCTCTCTCTCTCGCGTACGTTATTAAAGCGGTTCCTGGGGCGTACCGTCGGCCGTCAAAATTCATAAGCAGTATACAGCGTGTCCGAAAACGTAGACGAGATGAGAGCGGCCGATAATCCGTTCGTCGGTTCGGTAGACACCGATGGAATTTAGGCGCCGGATCGTTATAATTGACTTAATGCAAGATTCGGGCGGACCAACCGACCAACGTCCCGCTGCGCACCGACTGACGGGCGCCACTGGCACTTACGCACTAAACAAATACACGAATATAATGGCCTTACCTGGGCCATGGTCTTGCACCGCTACGGCGATGATTTATTACGAGCCGAAAGCAGACGGGGGCCCCGGCTAACAGGACACGGACGGATTTTACGAGCTGGCAGGGGCGGATTCGGCCCTCGTTTTACGTTGCTTCTCTAATCACGAGAGACTGTTGCGGTCGGGCAGAAGGTGAAAGAGAAAACAAAGAGTGCGGTTCACAATTTTCAAAAAATTTGGAAAAGTTGCAACACCGCTAAGAAGTTTTCCCACAATTTCCACTAACTTTGATACACTAGGAAGTGTAAAGACGTAGTGGAAACTCGCGTTTTTGGAAAATAAATAATTTTAAAAATTGTAGTTTCAAAATTTTGAACAATTTTGGAAAATTAGCTACATCGTTTGGGGGTTTTCCCACGATTTTCACTAACTTTGACACATTAGGAAGCGTAAAGACGTAGTGGAGACTTGCGATTTTTGAAAATAAATAACTGGATAAATGTCTGTTTCAAAATTTTCGAAAATTTTGGAAAATTTGCTACATCGTGTGAGTTTTCCCACAATTTTTACTAACTTAGACACATTAGGAAGCGTAAAGACGTAGTGGAGACTTGCATTTTCGAAAATAAATAATTGGATAAATGTCTGTTTCAAAATTTTGGAAAATTTTGGAAAATTTGCTTCATCGTTTGTGAGTTTTCCCACGATTTCCACTAACTTTGGCACACTAGAAAGCGTAGAGATGCGGTGGAAATAATTCTATAAATTTCTGTTTCAAAATTTTCAAAAATTTTGACATCTCAAACATTTTTATTTTTTTTAAATATTGTTTCACGTTTGTAATTGCAAAATTGGCCATGATGCCAAATCTGTAATATACTTTTCTAAAGTTCTTGAAAATTTTGAAAATTGTGTATTTTGAGTACCGGCAAATTAAAAATTGCAGATTTTTTGAAAGGTTTTTCGATAATTGTGAGTGCACACCCTGAATGGGGTGTTTTGTCTGTGGCAAGCACTTTATTTATACAGGGTGTGCCGTGTGGCGAGAGCCAGTAGATGAGCTAACGTGAGCCCCCTGTGTATTTGCAGACAAATGTTCCCTCAGATGAAGTTCAGAGTGTCCGGCTTGGACCTGAAAGCCAAATACATACTCCTATTGGACATAGTCGCAGCTGACGACTACAGATACAAATTCCACAACAGGTGATTTCCATAAAATCTCTAATACATACCTCAATGTTTCAGGCGTATGTTTCCTGCCTTCAAAGTACGCGTATCGGGCTTAGACAAAAAATCCAAATATATCCTACTAATGGACATCGTAGCTGCTGACGATTGTAGATATAAATTCCACAACAGGTTAGACAATAAAAAAATTCCTACTCTTACTTATTATTTACCTCCTCATACCATTGGTGTTTGATTTCCTCTTTTTTTTTTCTTTTGCAAAAATTTCGTATGCGACAGACCGATGATGCGCTGGGTCACTCAATTTTTCAGTTTCTCTTTTGATTTTCATCGTCTCACATTTTCGTTCTGTTCGATACGAAACTGTCATTCGGGTGTTTGTTTTTGAAAATCGTCGTGAACTCCGAGTCCCAGCAAAAGTCAGAAATTTCGAAAATAAAAAACAGATGCCCGAATTTTGTGTGTTTTTTTGAAAGGCACGAAGCATGCGTAATTCTTGTCAAAAACCAGTAGGTGCGACGAAATAACAAAAATCGCGTTTCTTCACCGAGTTTTCGGAACATTTCCGAAACATTTTTGTTATTTCCTGTACGTTAGCTTGCATGAGTTGTCGTGTGGGGCTCCGTTTTTACAACGTCCTCCGGTTTCAGTCGGTGGATGGTGGCGGGGAAGGCCGACCCCGAGATGCCCAAGAGGATGTACATCCACCCCGACAGCCCGTCGACGGGCGAGCAGTGGATGCAGAAGGTCGTCTCCTTCCACAAGCTCAAGCTCACCAACAACATCTCGGACAAGCACGGCTTTGTGAGTATCTTCTTCGTTTCTCTTCTTGTTTTTTTTTTGTTGTTGTTTTATTTTTTATCTATCCTCGGAATTAAACGTGAAATGTGGGTCGAAACGAGACAATTAGTGGAGAATTCGGACAATAAAGTCGGGTCCGGGTCTTTATGTGGCACTTAATTAGTACAGAGACCACCTATCTCGAACGGTATTAAATGCAAAGCTAATTCGGTTCGGTGCTACTGGAACCGTCGACCAAAAAGGCCACTCCGGCGATAGCCATCCCGATAAAGAGGCGGATTAATTGATTTCGGACGGAAACTCTCAAATCTACAATTAGGACGGATTTACGATGGCATTGACACCAAATTGAAGATGCTCGACGGCGTTTCGTCATGGTTTCGAAAATTTTATGGCCGAGGGACCGCGTTTATGGCCTGTTTCGGGGCCAATTTCGGCCGGGCACCTCGTCCGACTGCCACAAATTGATCACTTTGAAGCCAGAACGTATCGACGTCGACAGTCAAAGACTCCGGCGAAAATTTGACTGTTTTTCAACATTTTTGCCCAAGTACAGATGGTCAAATTTTCCGCTCCAGATTTGACACTAATCCGAAGATCTAATCCTATTTTTGCTCAACGAGTTGTTTCATAATATTCCTCAAGACCTGATTTTGACAATGAGACTAAAATATTTGACATTTTATGACTTGCTGAAGAGTCAAATTTTATCAGGGAACACTCGAATTACAAATTGATAGTCAAAGATTTCGTTGGAGATTTGACTTCAAAAGATTTAAATAAAAAATGTCGATTAGTAGTTTTGATATAGTCAAAAGTTTTACTTTTTTTTTGACAAGCAAACTAAAATATTTGACATTTTGTGACTTGCTGAAGAGTCAAATTTGACTAAGCAACTCTGCACATTGGAATTGGAAAGAATTACAAATATTGAGATTCAAAGATTTCGTTGGAGATTTGACTTTAAAAACTGTCAACTGAATGTAGGTTAAAGATTTGACTACAATATCGTGCGATTTTCGATCAGTTTCGTTTCTTCCGTTGTCAGCAGCACCGCTCTATCGATTAAACTTTAACCCTCTCCGATTCCTCCTTGGCACCCCATCTGTTAAACACCCCGTATATCGGTGGGTCGCCCCTCGCCGTATTGATAGCGCGGCGCGCCCCGAAATCGCATTACACAAATTTACAGAGAAGTATAAGCCGGCGGTGTATGCGGCACATCATCCCCCGCACTAAGTACACGTAAGCTTTTAACAACCCCTGCCCTTTAAAAGCGTCGTCTCCCTCGCGGCGGCGGCCCATCTTTAATCTCGGAATGCAGTGCAGTCTTCGGTGGCGGCTAGAGAAGCCGCCCCGCGATCGCTTCTCAATTAGATAATGAGAGCGCGTCCTCTCGCCGGATCGGTGTCAGAAGGGCGCTCGATATTTTTCGTGCGGGTCGAGGGTGGCAATATACAGGGTCTCCCCGAGTGAATTCGCGTCACGCCCCGGGGCGGGGTTATCCTGTCTCCTGAATAAGACATGCACCACACCATATATTATGCATTTAACACCGAACAAGGCACGGGAGGAGGGAAAAAAAAAGACACCGCACACGAGAGACGCAAGACGGAGGTCTCTGCATACTAAATTTCGCGGGAGATTCCCAGGGGGTGAGGCGGAGACGGGAAGTTGATGCGGAGGGGGTCGTGGATGGGGTCGGAGGGCAACGGTGTGTTAGAAGAAGGAAAATGGGATCGTTGTCAGTTTGAACTAAATATTATAGTGAGATTTGTAGTCAATCCAGCTAAAACTATGTATCTCGGAATGTATTAATAAAGTATGTATGTGTTTCAATTAAAAATAGATTAACTGATGGCGCTCAATTTAGTTTTAGCTTTATGGGAATAAGTAAATAATAGTATACTATGATACGAGTATCTCTTATAAGAAGCATTTTGTAGTACGCACAGGTTTTAGGCATGACGAGCTTGCGAGGAGTGCCATGAAAGAGCAAGTGCTACCAAATGCCCTAAAAACGAGATATCGTACCTACACTATTTTTCCATTTTACGCCTTTTTTAAATCTAAAATCTCAGTTTTAAAATTTGGGGAATTTTATGGTGATTGGTAATACAAATGTTACAGTGGAACATTTGAAAGTTCAATTTGAAGTTATTGTTATATCGTTTGTTTAGCGTGATTTGGCGTTTGGCATTTGATATTTGACATTGAAAGTTACCAAACTTGAAAATATAAATTGCACTGGTCTATTACAGCACTCAAATCAGCTATTAGCGCACTCTTTTGAGTACTGTAATAGTTTTGTTATAAACGCAAAATAGAAAAACAACTTTTTTAATCCAGTTTATAAAATTTTTGAAAATTCAATCTTAATAGAGATAATCATTACAGCAATAGCCTTAATTTGCTAAGCAAGTAAGAAAATGATAGTAATAATTTTATTTTTTGTATTTCTCGCAACAAATAACAGTTTTTTCTACGATCGTGCAAAAAGTGTGTGTTCAATGCATTGTTTTTAGTGGAAAAAGTGCCTTTTAATTGCACTAGTGCAATAAAGTCTGTCAACAGTCTGTCTACGATCGTGCAAAAAGTGAGTGTTTATTGTATTTTTCACACACGACGCACAGGACTGAACTGTTGTTTATCGTTGTTTTTTTCTCGTTTTTTTGTTCGATCGTAGAAAAAATGTGCACTCGACGTGTTGTCCCACTCGCCTGCGGCTCTTGGGACAATTTTCACGTCGCGTGCAATAATCATTCACTTTTTGCAATTGTTGCATAAATAACTATTATCTACTTTGCGTTACAAATGGGTACATTATTATATCTAAAACAGTTTAATAATGAATCATGTTATTAAACTGTTTTTGGTAACTTTTAGCTTTTGTTACATTGGCAACATCAGCCGTTTGACGTCAGGCGTCAAGGTAACGAGTGAAGCTATGAAGTAAACTTAGTAAATATAACCTTACATTTTTGTGAAAAATGTCTGTTACCAACCCACGCGAAAGTCCCTAGTCTAATGAAAACTTGAGCAACTGAAATTTCAGGAATTAGTAAAGCAAAGTAGAAATATTTTTTTATTTTTGTAAATTGTAGTTTAAGAAAAAAATTTGAATTGCTAAAGATGTTCAAAAATTTGACAGATTTTTAACTTCCAAAAAATAAAATTTAAATTTCCTTTTGCAAGTTACGTCGTGGTCAGTAACGACCGTAATGGTGAAAATGTAAATGTTTTCAAGAATTTGGCAAACCTGTTCCGGCCAGGCAGACGCATTTACCGAAACAACTCGTGACATGTTTGTTTTTTTTTCTCAGCTTCATTTATTTTTCTCAAAATCTAAATTCGCCCTCGTGCTCTTAAAATGTGTCCGAAAGGCGACACGCAGGGTGTCAACACCGTTGTCCTCCCCCACTAACTAAATATAATTTTTTTCCCGCCACCCATCTAAAAGGTACCCGAATGCCAGTAGCCGAATAAGAGATATCCCGAAGCAATTTAGATACCGAATACAGCGGTTTCCACTCTGTTCCAGTAATAGTGCCACCGTTTCCTATCTGGCGGCGGCGATAAGCCGACAGTAATAAAAGAAAATACGACGTGAAAAAAAATTTCGAGACAATGATAATGGACGTCGGTGGTCCTCCCGTCATTAGCGCGCACATTTCTATTTTTTCGAAGGTCGAAAATTTGTTTGTCGACCACAAAAGCAACCAGATCCTATCGCCCGTCCATTATCATTGCTATCTATACCGAGTGTTCCGATTTGACGGTAATTCCCGGAGACGCTGAGCGCGCCACAACAATTTCCTCGTTGTTGCATAATTAATGTTATTTATCGACGGATGACAAATAACTTTTGTATTATTATTTCGAGATCGATTGTGTTTGTATACACGCTGAATACCAAAACGACAAGTGTAATGATACGGACCCCGAAAAAAAAATCCTTATGAATTATTCCATCTACATTACATTTAAAAGTTGACAAACAATGCTTAATGATCGCTAATGAATGTAACGTTTATTGTAATACGTCATTAGGGTCCTTTCGTATCGACCACGGAGTGCCCGACTCCCAGGACGCGCCTTTTTCGGGATCGAGACCGCCATTTTGTGCGTACCCGCGTAATGACACCTTCGGATCGCGTTATTTCAGTGATTTGTGAGTTGCATGTCGATCGCCGGTCGAACGTTGTTATGCTCTTAATTATTCAGAGACGCGGAGGGATTTATTAGCGGTCGGGGGACGGTAAAACTGGCGATTTTGCTTTGTTCGGTGCGGGGGCTGAATCGTGGGGAAATTGATTCGGGGGTGGGTGCAGTTGCGAAACTGGATGACAGTAATATGGGGAAAATGGGGCATTCGAACCGCAGATTTTCCGCTTTTTTTATTCTCAGTTAAGTAATTTTTTAGTTCGTCCGTTGCTATGGAGTACCTCCGGGCTCCCGATAGTCCGGTGTTCTGTCAGGTGATTTTAAAAAATTTACGTTACTATCGAGTCATACTCGGCTGCTGGACGTGAAATTAAAAAAAGAATCACCCAGTACAAACCTTCCAGTTACAAAACAACGTCAAGGCGGTGGACCTGGTTCGTGATTATTATCGGTGTTGCAACGAAAAAAAAATCAAAAAAATATTTGACGGAGTGTGGTAGGTACGCGACAGGGTTTTTTTACAGTTTTGAAACTTTTTTCAAAAAAATTTAAGAATTTAAAAAATGTTAGAAATCGTTCCAGACGAAATATTCAAGGAAGGAGAAAGTGGTATTATTCTTTTACCGTCATGTCCAATTCATAGTCCACTTTTTTGAATTCTGAATTGAATAAAACTTTGCACCGTGCTTTTGGACAGATGTTACAAAATTGTCACTACTTTCAATATTTTATCTTTAAAAAGAACAATTACCTAGTACCTACAGGATGTGTATAAATTATTGTCTGGTCCAGCTTGCTATGAAAACTTGTCAAATCTTGTACCGCTTAATATTAAATGTCACATTTTTAGGTTAGATTGTTGGCTTTTAACCTGAGACAAGTTTCAACTATGTTTTGCTCCCACTAACGTTAATATATTTAATATCAACACCTTCAACAGGGGAATAGTCATCCTCCCGTCATACTGCCACACAGTGTACCTATATTCAGTAATTGGTATAAGACCAAATCCTAATGGATAAATGTTGAGAACACCTTGTCTCTGTATGCTGCTATACCGGGTGAGATAAGTTTTATCGTCAGCACGATTAACCCTATTAAAAAATTAGTAAAAATTAAGAAACTTTAGGGTTACATTCCCTTGATATAAGACTTCAAATGTGTGTAATCAATTTTCACTTATCACTTTATTCAGAGCCATAAAATTTAAAAAATCGAATTTGAGCAAAAAAAAATTTTTTTTCGTACGCGCTCATAATTCACAATTAATTCAAAGAACACATTTACGAAATTCGCATGAAAAGAAAATTATTCGTTTTTTAATTAGTCCAATTTTAACATTAAGAGCGAAAAATGACCAAAATTTACAACTGCAGTGTCATAAATAAATATCTCATTGTTGGGAAACATCTGTTGACCACTTTTCTAGTAATTACAATAATACAATAGGTACTGCGTTTTTGTCTGTTTTCACATTTTTTGTTTTATGCTAGTAATATACACGACCTAGACTGGGTTTTTCAGGAGAAATAGGTTTTGCAGATTTTTCAAAAAAAATCTTAAATTTATTTAACAATATGCATAATACAGATTGTACACCAGATTGTTGAGATAAACAGGCTACGGATATTTGCGCAGTCTCTTCCACTCTTTCTCTCAAATCTTCGATAATTTCATCAGATATTGGTGGCCATCCTGACAATTTACCCTTGCTAACTGTTCCAGTCGTTAAAAACCTGTTCACAAAAATGATCCAGAATGTTATCTGGATATTTCGCCCAGAATTCATTTTTACAATCAAATAATGAATATGTCCATTCACCCATTAATAAACCTTCCATTTCGAAAGTAAGAAACAACAATTAACGTGTTCTGTTTAATTGAATAAACCATCATCAAAAAAATAAAGGTACAATAAAACTTAAACATCAAAACCTAACCTCATAAATTCTGTCAGTCTGTTTAGCTCCCAAAGCGGACGTACGAGTATTTGCAATTTGTATTGAAAATTACAGATTTTTGGTGTTTATTAACTGATTTACTGATTACTGATTAGCTGTGATATAACGAATAAAAAGAACGAAAACTGGACTGAAAAGCACGAACAAAACGTCAATGTCAGAAGTGAGAGTTAATAACGAATTAATATTAGGCATCTGTTTCAAAAAAACGGCACAATAATATTTTTTTCCAAAGCTGGCTTGACCCGACAATCATTTATAGATACCCTGTATATTCTATTCTGTATTCATAATTTTTTGAAGTTATTTTCGGAACGTGCTAGTGGTGAACCTTTAAATCTTGACCGTTGTTTTTGACAAAAAGAAAAAAAATGTGGTGAGAAAATTATTAGCATCTGAGCTGTGTTGCAAGTTGGGCCCAGATCTAATTTTTTAGGCTCTTACTTTTTATTTTAAACATGAGTGGAATTCTTTTCTAGACAGCTTCAAAAGGATACGATTTTTAAATATTTTTCACTAATAAGAAACTACCTTTTAGTGGTTCCAATGAAAATGGCGGCAATTTTGAAAATTTTATTTTACTAAATACAGGTGTCCCAAAAATGGCGTACTAACGGTGCACTACGGTGTAGAAGAGATTACCGTAAACGCCAGAAAAATGTTAAAAAAATTCTATTGGACTTATTTGCTGATTTGTATGAAATTGTCATGACAGCTACGTCTAATCGTACATATTATCACGAAGTACAAGGTCACTCACTAAAGTCGGTTTTTGATATTGTTGCGAATAAGTCGTAAAACTGGGTTGTCATAAATCAATAATAATCACCGCTTAATACACGCATATGCGAATTTCTTTTGTCGGGAAGATACTGCGCTCGGCTTACGTTAACCAACTGGCCATCCTCGTTCTGAAAGCTGTGTGCGGGCGTAAAAGTGAGAAAACATGATGTTTGGAAGATGCTAGGTAAGGGATATTACTTTAGAGCAGGAAATCCAAAAAGTTCATCTTCGTAGAAATATTAATTCTTCTGCTAATAATTAATTATTCATGAAATGTTTTGGACGCACTGGAATCTGTCAGCGCTTCGGTCGTTTTATGGCTTAGCTGCATCGGCCTCACAAACAGAGTTATACCAATATCTAATTCTGCATAATAGAGAATTTAGAAGCTTTGGAAATCGAAAAAATTATTTTAAATCCTCTACGGTAACATTACAAGGTAATAATGTATGAATATATCTTTGTTTACATTGTATTATCGTTAATAATAATAATAAAAATAATAGATTTTTTTGTCGGAAACATTTTTTCCATATTTTTTTCATGTACCTACATTTAAACAGCCTCGATAAGGTAGTAAGTAGTTGGTACGCCATTTTTGGGACACCTGTATTTATCAAATAATGTTCATAATTTGCTCCGCAAGTTCAGAGGAAAGAGATAATAATTTTCGACTTTTAGCGTTCAGATATTTTCTAAAATTGTACACACTTATTTTAAATACATATTTGAAATGACAAAAAACGCTGTAACTGATGGGATGAAACATAAAATACTTCTAGTTTTGTCTTCGTTACCTTAGTTGCGATGTTGCAACAGCTTTTAAGTACTACAGTTTTTTGCTTGTATTTTATCATAGAATCATGTGATGTAAATAATATGGGCCATTTTTAATACATCCTGTATATCTAGTGAAACTTTGAAAGTAATAATAACTCCCCTAGAATTGAGTAATCTAGTTTTGTTTACTGTTCAATGACATGTTCAAATTTTAGCTTCCAAAAAAACAACAAGCATAATTCGCCCTTTCAATCTGAAAAATGACACACACAAGTTCAAAAACAAAAGGAGATAGAACTCTTTCATAGTTTTATTTAATTCATTAAAATTAACAAATTCCAAAAATTTACCTTTCTATCGATTTTTTGCAATTTACCAGTTCTAAATTTAAAAAATTCAGTATTGAAATGCCTACAACTTGCTACGCAATTCGAAGAAACATATCTGGTTTTGTTCATGTTTTTACTTTGATTTGAAGAGATTTTTTTAATTCGAAAATTTTTCTCTTCGGTTCATGTTCAGCAAATTTTGACATCTCACTAAAGCCTAAGAGATACCATTAAAACGATCATAACTCTCTAAAATGGAAATATAAATATGTACTTCACACGCTTTTTATCCTCCACGAGTTGTTTAGTCAAAAATATATTCTTCAGCCGGTTTTAATTATTTATGTCAAGGCGCTTCATCAGGGCCAAAAGACAACCGTTACGGCCTTTCAGTAAGAAGTTTGGTTGAAATACGAGTATGTATATCTGTCGCATCATTCTAGGTTGTAACAAATTAAAATTCTTAAAAGTCGAAGTAGTCGCGTTTCCTTGGTCTCTCGAACAACGATCGTAAACAAACACATTACCGCACTAGTTTTGTTATGTAACTTGATGCCAACTTAGTTCACAAACCGTGGAATTAGTCTTATTTGTTTTTAAAAATTCTTGTACTCTTATTATTTATTACTCTTGTTATTAAAAAAAATATTTTTATTTTTTTCTCAAATCGACTTAATTTTTCTGTAGCCGTCGCATTTTCGTCGCCTTTCCGTGTCGTCCCCCCGTTCCGGAGAAGATCGCCCCCGTCCCCACCCCCGCGTCGGATCAACCCCCATCTTATCTGTCCCGACGCATCGCGTGTCGTCGCGACGCTGCACCACCGAAAAGCGCACCCGTCTTAAGGTCCACGTTCGTGTAAAATACGGCACACATCCACCACTCGACCCCCTCGTCTCGTACCTACCGAAAGTCACCCTTACGTCCGCCATCCTTTCGGATGAACTCACCACGGATATTTTTTTTACGTCGGTAATTTCGGAGTGTTAATACAACTTCGAAATGGCCACTAATGCTTTCGAGGTGTTTGCCTTATGCGAGCGTGGCACGCGATCCGGCTATATATGTGAGCCGGGGGGCGGCTGGCGGCGGGGGTGGGGGCGCGACGACACGGACGGGAGACGGATAATGTTTTATTTACCTCGGATTTGCCGGATATCGACGCCAGACAAATATCTAATTTAGGGGTGGGGCACGGAAATAAATAAAAAAAAAATTGATTTTGGAAAAAATCCGCAGAGAACAAAACGTTCGAATCAAATCGAGGCGGCTGCGACTTTTGACACTCGTCACGTGATCCACGACAAGTTCCTCGTTTGTTGTAGGTTTTAATTTTGATCGAGACGAGTGGGCCGCGATTTTGGACGTTTGTCACGTGACGCGAGCACAGCCGCCCGCGATCCGTTTGAATTTGGATTTTTCGCTTCCCACGCGTCGGCTTTGTGCCGGAAAAAATGTAAAGAAGAGGAAAAAAACGGTTGCCGGTGGTGAAGGGTTGCGAGACGGGCAAAAAGGATGGAGGAGAACCAAGTCGGCGTAGTTAAGTCGAACATGGTCCGATAATTTGCTTGTTGTGTGCATCTTTTCTCGGCATCGTAAATTTCCGAAGCGTAAGGGCCAGAATCGGGCGCCGGCCGGCCCCTTTGACTTTCCAATTCGATGAGCCAAAAATTAAGAGGCCGACAAAAAAATCTGTTCCTGTACACGTTAGTTTGTCTCACGGCGAAGAGAAGAGTTTGCGCTCCGCTAAACAGACACCGATATGGAGAGTCCAGGGACGGACGGGGGTGGTTCGAAAATTTTACACAAGAGCCGGTTCTGGCGACGCTTGTTTCGTTTCTTCAAGCACAAATCGGAATCGTTATTGCTTTTATGATTGGAATTAATCTGGGGCGAACTTGATTGTCGCGACGGACAAGGGAATTTGATGCAGAGACGGATCTGGATTTTTGATAAAATTTAAACAATCAAAATGTTCTGGACATTCCTCCGATTTCTTGTTTGTTGCCAATATTTGATAACATCGAAATTCTGCTATGTGAGTGTCAGTTGCTTATTTTTTTGGGGAAATAAGGGTTGAGAAAAATGTAAATGATCTGTTCGAGTTCGTTTTGAAAAGTTTAATGAAAAATACAATGTTGCCATTATTTCACAATTTGAACGTACACTGACGTTTTAAATACCTATACAAAGTGTCTATAAAAGAATGTAAGTATGTCAAGAATCCAGTGGAATTCGAATACGTAAGGTGAAAAGTATTTAGAATACAGAAAAAGAAGAAAATCACAAGCAAAACAACTAAGATGTCAAACTCACAACTGACGATAAGATTTAATGATTTGACATTTGACTGTTGACATCTGATTCAATGGCTGGGCATAGTTTGACACAATAAAATTGTAGAGGCGCACAATTCCACAGGACTCTTGATATACGTTCTTTCATAGACACTTTGTAGATATAACGGACTAATTTAGTTTCTTGAGAAGCAATTAGAATTAATCTTTGCAGTCTCTTTCTTAAATTTCTAAACTATTCCGAATTTCTAATAAGTATTTTTTGTTCTATTCTTCAACGCCTTGCCCAAAACTGTAATTTTAGTGTTATCGATTTCCAGAACTTTTTAAGCATTTTCTATGCTGCTATAACGTCCGCTTAGCTATTGAAAGCATTTAGATCGATTAATTTTGTAATTAAGAAAAAAATGCTAGTTGCGATGCTGCAACTGGTCAAGTTTTTAATTGCAAAGCATTATTTCTTAGAAGATAAGTAGCGTTAATGAAGAATAACTAATAATTCCAGCAGCGCTGTTGGTTAATTAATAATGCAATAGGTTGTTGTAGAATGTAAAGAACGTGGTCACAGCATACCTACATTTAAGGAAAAACAAAACATATTTTTTACAGTTAATCGTGTCGAAGACATCAAAGATTGCAATTTGTTTAAGAAAACTGTACATCTAGAATTTCAACCCATGATTTAAGGAAGACATTGTGATAATTAAACCACTGAAGTCAATTAATCTAAATTGGTGAAAAATTAAGTGCAAAATGTAGAATCACTTGATTCATCAGAAGAATATTAAAAGTAAATTAATTCACTACTTACTTATATCGGGTGTTCATTTAAATTTATCCTCAAAGTTGGCGTTGAAGAGTCGATTGTGAACGCACCACGGATCGCAGATGACGGATGAGCTGTTTAAATTTAACCTCACTTTTTGCGTTGTTTGTCTTTTTACTCTGCAGACTGACGAGTGGTGCATTCACAATCGACTCTTCAACGCCAACTTTGAGGATAAATTTAAATGAACACCCGATCCTATTAGCACTATACTACTGGGTGACTTTTACTGATTGAAATATTTTTATTCGGTTGGCAACACATTTACGATTTTATGTTGGTACACTTGACTCTCAAATTCAAATATGACAGTTCAAAAGTCAAAACAAATTAAATTGTCATTATTTATTCCTAGAATCTTAATCTAAAAAGCGAATCTACAGTCAACTTTTTGACAAATGACTAGACGTACCGGTTATTCGGGAGTGCCAACCCACTAAATTTGTCTCAATCATTAAAAGTCACCCGGCATATATTACCTATATTATACAGGGTGTTTGAAAATTGCTAGTACAAAAAAAAACTCTGGCATCTAGAAGCCCTAAGAAATCCAAAAAAACCAATTTTTAATTTTTTTAAACAAAAGGGATAAAGTAACCCTATCCCAGCATATTTTACGCCTCAGGCGGGGCAGTATTTTTTAAACCTTGGTAACCAAGCGTGATAATGAAGGACTATACAACAATATGAAAAATTAATATTTTTTTGCAAGATTTTGGCAACTAACAATGGTACTAACAATTTTAACCCAATTTTTAGTAATTTTTATCTCGAAAACTAGAGGACTTTTATTAAAACAAATTTTTGCCGATGACTTTAACTCACCATCACCAATTACCAGTATTTTTTTGTACTAGCAATTTTCAAACACCCTGTATAACTATCGGGTGTTCATTTAAATTTCCGGTCAAAGTTGGCGTTGAAGAGGCGATTGTGAACGGATCAGCTGTTTAAATGTTACCTCAGTTTTTGGGTTGTTTGTGTTTTTACACGAGTGATGCGTTCACAATCGACTCTTCAGCGCCAACTTTTACCGGAAATTTCAATGAACACCCGATAGAATATAACAGGTTTTCCTTTTTTCTCTGTAGAGATGAAGTTTTAAGAAAATACATTTTAATTAAATATTTTTATTGTAAAAAATGGAAAAGCACTTTTAATTAACTTTGAAATTAGATTGAATTAGGTAAGTTCGGGAAATCTTGTGATTAATGTATGTCCCCACAGTTCTAAGTTATTTGTTATTTTCTACATATTTAAACCTTTTACCTGACTCTTTATTCTTACTCAACATCTTTTTTCTCGCATTTTCTCTTGTTAATTTTTTTTACCCCATTTTCTTCGACCCACAATCAACCTTTTTTTTATTGCACATTTTAGCACTCTTGCCGTACATTTTTCTTTTCCTTTTTCTTACGTGCGCTTCTCGCATTTTCTCGTTTCGTCTTTTGCTCGATTTTTTGAGAGAGATGAATCCCCCGTCGCGGTTCTCGCCGCCCACCCGCCCCCCACGATCGCTCCGCCGTCGCCGCGGCCGTCTCGATGACGATCACCGGGGGTCAGTCTGGCGGCATGAGAAAGCCGGCCTGTTCACATATTTACACTCGAACTCCCAGTCTGCAGCGTTGTGCAAATATTTAACTGGAACATCGGCGTTGTCCTCCTGAAAAACTGGCTGAGCTTCTGAAAAACGGCGCCCGACACGCACACAATCGTAATTTTTCCTCCATCGCCGACCCCCGTTCGCTTTCCATCCCTCCTCGGTGTCAGACACAAAACGGGAAACTTCTGAAAACTGTCACCGTCGCTGAAATATTCCGGCCGTTTAATGCGTTCGTGATAATAACTCAACACCCTTTTATGTTAATTCGGGGCCGCGGTCCCGGGGGCGGTTGCGGTGGCGGCGGCAGCAGCGTACCCCGGCTATTTGCATGCGGGGATAATTTAGTGATCGGTTTCGAACTGGTCGGACTTGTAAATGATAATGTATTCGTGCCGAATTTGTTCGACATTGATACCGATCAGATAACGGTTGTCTTTTTGTGTTGTTCGTTCGGTTCGGGGAGGGTTGGTCGAGTCGAGAGGAGCGGCGCGGGGGCGGCAGGTCGGATCGGTTTTTGTGGGAGACGTCTTCATAGCGAGACAGGATCGGTTAATTAATTAACGTCTCAGAAACTCAGACATTTGGGGAAATTTTCCAAAGTTGGCTCCGTTTCGATACTAATTCGGTTCTGTTGTTTCTAATTTGGCGATGTTGTACAAGACACTACACAGTTTTGGTACGTTTGCCAAAAGTTGAGCGCGTCTGAGGAATTGTCAAAAATTAAAAAAATTAAATTGGTCTGGAAGTAAGAAAAACACGTTGTACTAATTACTAGATACCTACGCTAATCTTAATTAATTTTACAGACACGAGTTTTACTAATTGCAATGTGTTTCTGCTTAGTATTTTTTACTGAACAATTTAAATTCTCCGGTCAGGACGAGTCTCAGTGAATCTCCTCATATTTTTTTTTTTAATAATAAAAAAAATTGTATTAATTATAATTACGTTGATAACTTTTACAATTGCAATTAAGAAGATAAATTCTGATAAGGTTATAGGTCAATATCATAATTACAAAGTCAAAAGTATTATTTTTCAAGCTAAGGATCGGTTTATTAAAAAAAAATCCAATTATCTCTATTCATTTGAAATTGAGACCTACTACTATTTTGTCATAAATTAAAATCAACAATAACATTAAATTATACCTATAAATTTGCCAAACGAAATTGTAATTGTTATCAATTTTTATTAAAATATCAAACAAATAAGGAAACTCAGTGAGGAAAAAAATGAAATGATGAATTTAAATTATTAATAAACTGAATTTTAATAGTGCTTAATTTATAATTATTACGTCTCGTAGGGGGAATATTAAAAATAATTAAATTAAAAATTAAGCTAGTAAATTTCTAAATTTTAAAAATACAATTCATTTGTTTACTTAAAATTATTTGTAACCTTTTGAACAAACTGCCTTCAGTGGATTTCTCTGAAAATGATTAATATTTAATTCTGATTATTAATTGATTAATGTTGTTACAAGTGCATGTAAGAAACACGGCCAATGTTTGAATTTAAAGTACCTATTTAGGTATAGGTGATTATTTTAACATTCATTTAAATCAAAAAATCAATTCATCAAGATTATTTCTTCCTAAATAAAATTAAAATATACAGGGTGTTTCTGAAATAGGTACATTAATTTTAACTGGTAATAGAACTCGTCAAAAGGAACAACTTTTCTATCTACCATTTTGCCGAAAAACGATGTTCAATTCCAAAAAAAAATTGGAGAGATTTTTCACTAAAATAGCCCCACGCCACTAAATACTGCAATGACTAATTGAGATCAGCGCTAATATGAAAAAAAAACATCCATTTTCATCCAGAAAACGTGTTTTAACGCCGAAATCGAAATTCAAATAAATCTACCCGTATAGCAAAAAATCCACTTCGTAAGAATCTGGTTGTTTCACGTTTTTAGGTAGCTTAGTTTTGGAGATATAAACGGTTATAGGAAAATTTTTTCTATTTTTTTAAGCC
This sequence comes from Tenebrio molitor, assembly GCF_963966145.1. Classification (NCBI taxonomy): domain Eukaryota; kingdom Metazoa; phylum Arthropoda; class Insecta; order Coleoptera; family Tenebrionidae; genus Tenebrio; species Tenebrio molitor. Next base: position 4,032,030 of record NC_091049.1, read on the forward strand.
ATTACGCAACGATTTCGCCAAAATGGCAGAGAGAAAAGTTGTTCCTTTTGATAAGTTCTATTACCAGTTAAAATTAATGCACCTATTTCAGAAACACCCTGTATACATATTTCACAGACAAAATTTTATTTTGTACTAGAATTGAGAATTAATTTCATAATTATGAATACTTCCTACTTAACAAAAGAGTACTTTTTAAAAGTTAAATTCTAATCAAGTAGGTAGGTACATACACATTTCTTTTGGTCGCTGCTCAAAAATAATAATTATAGAGGAGGCATAACTTCATTTTATTTTTTTAATACTTGTAGAGTAAGAAACATTTGAATAAGAGTCTTGGTTCTATTTTTAATTGTGTTATTAATTATTTCAATTAGTACTACTTAACAGTCTATCAGTAATTAAATCAAACACCAAACGTACAAACAAATTTAATAAATTCAAATCTTAAATCTATTTAAATTGAAATGCAAATAGGTACAAGTTTTTAATTGCAACTGTTAAAATTAATTTTACAATTAAGCTTTCACCGTGAGAGGAAGACTCCATGATAATTAAGAGTAGAATGCTTAATCACTTAATAACTCGCAAACAAAGAATTTTTTCTACAATTTAACTTATCCCCATACCTATGTATTTATATTTAACGAAAAAAATCGATACAAAAACGTTCGCAGTTTTTTCAGCAAGATGGCCGCGGCACAACCCTCGACTTTAAAATGGCGCCTTATCACCCTTTAATTTTTCTCGAAATAACCTTCTTAATAAATTACCCCGAAAGAGCTGACCGTACACCCCTTTCTTCCCCGTGCGATCCTATCGCCGCCACCGCACCACACACAAAGTCCCCCCGATCAAAGATGGCGTCTTTTCGCGAAATACCACAACAAGCCAACTATGACGTAATGTGATTCGCCTCTATTAAACAGCGCCGATACGATCTCTCGTTCATTGAGTAATTCTCGACTCTCGACGAGATGTCGGCCTTATCGTTTTCGGGGATCTGTGGGCGGCGGGCGGGAGGGGGTGGCCCGGTGTGGTCAGGTATTGTGGTAATGATAGTGGCTGGGATAAACAGAGGTTCATATACATAATTATATGTTTGTTTAGCAGACAGCCCTGGGCGTAGTTCGTACAGTGATGATTGATGGCGCCACTTACCACCCGTGCCAAGTCCGGCCTGCGCTCACAGCATTTTTTTTGCCTGGTTTTCATCGTCCCTCTCGCTTCGTCTTCGCCGTTCTCGCGGCCGAGCCAGGTGCGCCCCAAGGGTCAACCCTGGGACCCCTGTTTTTTCCGCGTGTGCTTTTTTTTTCTCGAGACAGAGACAAAGCGAGATTCGCACGTCGCTATCCTTTCTTTGCCTTTGAAGGTTATCATCCGGTGTCGGACTTTAGCCACCACGCTTTTTCGAAAAATCATCTCACAATAATAATTTTTTTCGTGCAGTCCGTGCCGCCGATAAGACACAACTAATTAACATCAATAACCAAGAATAGAACTGGGTGATTTTATTTTTTCGGCACGATATCAAACGTCGGCTGATAACGGAAACTATTAATTATTTCGTCCAATTATTGTTACACGACTGACATTAATACAGTAGTGAGAAACAAGAAACACAAACACTGATAACGTAACACGACACCTTATCAATATGTTTGTTAAATGTTAATTCCTTGATTAATTGTCGTATTTATGCGCCGATTGATAAGACCGTGTCAGAAGAATACCAAAACATTTCGTCACGAAAATATAAATACCGAGAGGGTAAAAAAAAGTCCAAAAGCAGCAGCGCCAGCAGCGGTTGTCGGGGGAAATTACGACAGGGATTTTCCGCGATAACCGACATGAAAACTGATAAAACCGTTTCTATTATTTACATAATCAAGGCGGCGTTGATGTCCCGCGATCACCGGTCTCGGTCGGCCGTGGGTGTGTCGAGAAAAAAAAACACAATCAAATTTATTCATAAGGTCCAAATTAAAAACCGGCGCCTGCTAGATCCCACCGGATAATAATAATAACGTTAATACGATTTATTTTCAAACGGGAAACGTGCAAGATGTCGCAGATTAAAATGAGCGAAAAGAATATTGTGGTGTCGGGGAGTGAGAGAGGTGAAATCAGAAAAAAATCTACGATACGAAATGACAACAATTAGAAATTATAATAAGTACAGATGCGAACTAGTGACGACCACAGCAGGAGGATCTTTGTTTCTTTTAAATTGTACCTTTCGGCCAAGAATGTAATAATTTACACATTTTCTCCATCCCTTCAACTCGCCAGGGGGTAAATTGCGTTTGTTTTAAAAATCTACCTTTCTACCAGCAGGTGGTCACAGAAATTCGCCACTAGTTTTAAAAATAGATTAAACATATTTTCTTTTGTTTGCTTTTGTCAAAAGAGCAGCAGCATTCACTTGTTTTCAGATTGAATCTATTAAATTCTAACCTTGATATTTTATTAAATTTAATTATCATCATCCTTATTACTATAGTTTTTGTCATTTGCCATCTTACCTTTGTCTTACACTCTTTCATTATATCTTCATTTTAATAGATTTTTACCCTTTTATCTTAGTTTTTGAATTATGTAGGTATTTCTCTTCTTCTTTTTCATCTTAAATTTTTTCTTTATAGACCTTCTCAGTTTTCTTTAAATCTAATTTTTCTTGCTCCTCTTTAACTTTTTTCTTAGATGATTTCTTATTTTTTTTAAATCTTTGTATCTTTTTTTTTCTGTTTTTTATCCTTCATTAATTTTTTTATTTACTACACTTGTACCTACTATTTCTTAAAGATCGCTATTTTTATTATTTGCAATTTGTATTTATCACTTCTCCATTTTAAGGTTTTCTTTTTTATCTCCTGTCTTTATTAGGTTTACGTTGCTTACTTTATTCTTTTTTTCTTTGTCCCTTATCAGATCTTTTTCATATTGTTTATAATGCGCTTGCTTTTTTTATTTCATTGTTTATTTCTTTATATGTTTTTTCATTATTTAGTCTGCTATTCTTATTATTGCTCTTACTTACTGTTACTATCATTTTAGCCTTTAACAGTTTCCATTCTTTTTTAATTAAATATTCATTTTTCATACTTTTTCCTTTGGTATTTTTTCAACTTTTGCTGGTTTAACTTTTCTTTTGCCACAAACCTTATTACCTATTTTACCACCGACCGGTTTCGTTCGTCTATTTTTATTTCCTATAATTTTCACTCGTTTGCATCCTTCATTGCACTTTTTTTCTATTCCAACTATACTTACGGTGTTTTTATCTCCCTTATTTCTATGATTTCTTATTAGGTACTTCTTACCTATTTCTTCTTATTCGTAATAAGTCATAACCTAACTCTGTGATTTTACATCTTCTTTTCTGTCGCATTTTTATTTTCTTTGTGTTCGAAACGTTTTTTTTTTTTAATTATCATTTGTTAAATAAAAACGTTTACATTTTTTATTACAAAATTTTAAAAAGCTTAAATAATGTAACGGATGTTTTTTTTGCGTCGAAATTGCCGTTGAAGAGTCTATTGTGAACGCACCACCAGACTACAATTCTGATCAGCTGTTTAAATCTAACCTCACTTTTTGCCTTGTTTGTGTTTTTAATCTGCAATTTGAAAAATCACTGTTTTTAAGACGAGTGGTTCGTTCACAATCGACTCTTCAACGCCAACTTCGACGCTAAATTAAAAAAAAAAAACATTCTTTATGATAATGACATAAATTTAAAAGTTTTCCATGATTAAAATTAAAATGTGGGTCACGTTGTGCGAGTAAACTTATCCAAAAACCTACCACCGAACAAAATTTCTTTGACATTCCTGTCAAATCAACCCTATAATTTACGATTTTTTTCACCCATATTAAATCGGTGGGGGGTTGACAAGGTTTTGTTTTAAAAACATTCTTCTTCGTCAGTAGGTGGTCCACAAGATTCACCTTAAGGTGGGCGCTCACGGGTCCGCATCGTACGCATCCCGCACATCATATTTTTTCCATCCTTCAAGACATAAAACCTCTCAATCATTTATGAACAATTGCAGTGATTTCGTCACTTGTGAATTATCTTGGCATTTTCTCGTATTTAGGTGCGTCCAATGGAAAATAAATCGTACATTATTAATTATCTAATTATCAAGCGAGCAATTCATGTCACCCGTTAGACAATATAAAAATAACGTGCGCTATCGTTTTATCTTGTCAACCATTCACTCATGAGTTATTTGTTTGTTTTTATCATATCCGCTCGATGCGTACGTTGTGGCCTGGTGAACGCCTTGCTTCAGCTTTTCATTTACCTACGTATTTTTTCCTAATTTAACCGTCATCGTAATTTAACGAGAAACTAAATTTGAAAGTTTTAACAAGATGATGGAACCGTCGTTGAAATAATTTTCTAAATTTGATCGAAGTCGAGTATCGACCTTAAACCGATGAGAATCTGTCAATGGACCGAATTTCTGCAATAAAAACAGTTCTTTATGTCGGTCGCTTGCGCAAACCCCGTGTAATATCACAGTTTTGACAAATGAGCAAACAGAAATGTGAAAGCTGATTTACTGGACCTAGATCCCATCAAATACCAGCTTCTCAACTCAAACAATCACAAAATAAACAAAACTGTCAGAAAAGCGGTACCGCACCACGACGTTTGTGTAAATGCGAAGCGGTACATGAGAGTACCGATGCGGTACCATCTCCACGGTCATCTCTCGTGATCACTTTCCTCCAATTAAGACACCTCACTTCGGAGCATGTTGCACGAACAACCGCCACCAGACGGGATCTCCACCGCCGACCCCCAGGATTTACGTATTCGGCGGCGGCCCACCGGGGGGCAGATAGCGTTTTGTTTTAGAACCGTCCGTCCGCCTGCCGGTAGGTGGTCACCCCGAAATTCGCCACCACTTTAGACCGAACAGGTGGACAAAGAAACGATCTGACAGCGACACAATGGGCGCCCTTTCTTCCCCGAACAATGGGATCCACCGTCGAGAGGTATAAACATGGGCTACCGCAAGATGTTTTTCGAAAATCACCGTCTAATGCCCGATAAGTACCGAGATGGCCCATTGTGATCCCTATAATGAGAGGAGGCCTACGGATAATGCGGCGGCACCTTTACAAGGATAATCTCGGTCGAGTTTAACGGGTTTAAAGGACCCACAATGGGACGCGGCTCGAGAAAGGAGATGGCAAAAAAAAAATCATCCCGATAATGCCGATCGATCTCGAAGGGGAGATGCATCACACGAAAGTGGTAAATGATTTTGGGACACGCTGTATGCAACAATGACGGGTTGTAAATGAATCGTTCGATTTGTACAATTGAACGGGCACACCCACCTGTTCGGTAGCAGTTACGGCGCGATTCATTTGTCTTTGTAACGTCAACCACCCCGTATAGTATAAAGTGGCGACGCTTCGTTAAAAACACATCCCGTTTTAGAGACATTTTCTTAAGCGTTAACAGATTCACTATTTCTTCCAAACAAATATACAAAGTGTTCCATAATGATTGTGGTATCGTAGTAGGTTTTGACAATTTGAGTGTTTTGAATTTTAACGCATACTAGAAAAGTGATTCCAACTATAAAGAACCGTCAAAATGACAGGTATAAGAGAGGTTAGGTTTATCAACCAACAATATTAACTAAGTCAGTTGTAATGGTTTCAAACCAATTATAAAATACAGTCGTGGACAGAAAAAAGTAGGACAATGTTTTTTCGCTAATGTACGTCTGTTTACTCTTTCTATGGTTACCATTAAAATATTTATTTATTTATTATAGTAAACCCGGTTTACTCAACTCACTTGTAGCTAAATTTCTAAATAAGACTTGTCCTACTTTTTTTTTGTCCACGACTGTACAATAAAATGTTTTGACTAGTTTTCGTTGGGTAAATCCAAGGTAAATGATATTTGACACTTGCCAGGGTTTGGAGGTTATGTTTGGTGTAGTGTAGTGCGGGACCTTATCGACGAAAGGTGGCAAACTATTTTTTCCGATCCAAGCACTCTACGATACCACTCTCATTTTGGAACACTTTGTATTTTTTAATATTTACAAAGAATCTCGACACGTTTTAATTTAAATTGAACATTTAGTGAAATCGCTGAAGGTTTTATTTTCGGATCTGATGAACTTCAGAACTTCACCCAAGAATTTTTTCTACCGCTGATGACATTCGTTTAATCCAGAAAACTCGTTTCTCTTTGTTTAAAGAGCGAAGTGGAGCTGGCAATGTCGATCACGTCAAGACCTGCTCAGAATGCGTCGTCTAAAGTTTTTGATTTTTTTGTTGCGCCGCCCTCTCCGAAAACGGCGGCGAAAGTTTGACAGCCGCCCCCGCCGCGGGGTGGGTTAACCGAATTCGCACGGTTCGCCTCCGAACCGGCTAAAGGTCAGCTCGCATTACATCACAAAGGTTAAGTGCAACGGCTGTTAACCTTGGCTTAACGTCACTTTGTTACTGTTATCTCGATGTAATGCGGTTGTTTTTCGCACCTGTCCGGTGCCGACAGAGGGCGCTTCGATCGCGACGTGACGACCTTCCAGGAAAAGGGGGCAAGGCACCCTCGAGTGTGATTGAAATCGTCCTGTTTATGTATTTTATATGAAGTAAAACGTTCGATCCCGCTCCTAAATTGATTCGTATGTAAACAAGTGACTGTTCAAACATGGCGGCAAGCCAAAAGTTCTTAAAACAAACATTTACACAAGTATTAACCATTGCAAAGCCTACTTAGAGATTTGTGTTGACACTGCGACAAAAAACTAAACGAAATGTTGTGTTCGGACGGGGGGCGGCTCCCCTCCGGACCCGCGCGATCAGGAAGTGCCGAAAGGTCGCCCCCGACGAGGGGGACAATTTATACGGAGTGAGCCACTTTGCAAACAATTCTTTTTTAAATTTCCACCAGAGATTTTTGATTTATTTCCTTTTAGCTTTTCGCTACCTAACATGACTTTGAAACGTCACGTGTTGATCGATCACTCTGTATACATGTAAAAAAAAATCTGTCGCGTTTTTAGATTAGATTAAATGTAGAAAACAATGACTCACGTTGTACATACGGATAAAAAAATTATTAATTTATTATTTTATTATTAAATACTAATTAGTAATTATGATTATTTATTTATTTATTTATTTAGTAAATTTACGATTCGTGTCGCGAATATTTTTCTCCGTGTCCCGATTTTTTTGCCGGCACGGTGAGCTTCCCCGGGCCCGAACGCCTCCTCCACGTACTTTAGGGGCAGTAAAATCGTGCGTCCGCCAGCGTCCACATAAAAATTTCAAAGGTCTGGCCCCAGGTACCTACAAGAGAGACCGTTTCTCAGCTAATGTGTTTCGGTGACGACAAGTAACGAGCTCCGACCGTAAATAATTTAAAAAGTCAACTTTTAGTGTTTTAAAGTCAAAAGCGGGGCCCACTAAAAGTGGACACCCTACGGCTCCGGCTGACATTCTTTCCGCACGGGGATCTCCGGCTTGTCCTTTATTTTTTTTTTATCGTCGTTGATCGAACCGACGATTATTTCTGTTTTTTCCGTGATGATTTCGGCGGCGAGGGGGGCAGGAAAGAAATTCGGGTGGCGGGCGGACCGCTCCGAGTGGTCGATTTGAAGCCCGATCGACGACGTCGGAGATGTGAAGGTGGTCGTGAGAGAGGAATTAAAAATTTGTACTGTTTGGTCGGGTTTTATCGGACGTTGTTCTTAAGACGAGTAGTTGGTATGTCAAACAACAACAGTGCTCCGAGACGTGGAGCTACTACTGGCAAGCCCGGTGAAAGAGGACAACAATAAAATGTGACGTCGAACAGTTTAAAAAAAAAGGAATTTTAGTACTATGAGTAATGCGAGATCTGTCTGAAATGGAAAATGGATGGTGAAGAGTGAAGAGAACACAGCAATGTAGGACACGAGAACGAAAGTGATATTGTAACGAAAGAACAAAAAATGACATATTCACGTGAAATGGGAATATAATACGGGTGTTTATTTAAATTCCTTCTCAAAGTTGGCGTTGAAGAGTCGATTGTGAACGCGCCACTCAGTCACTCTGCAGAATAAAAACACAAACAACTCAGAAAGTGAGGTTAGATTTACACAGCTGTTTCATGATCCATAGTCCGTGGTATGTTCACAATCGACTCTTCAACGCCTACTTTTGAGATGATTTTTAAATGAACACCCGGTGTAATTGAATAAGAATTATTCAATGGATAGTAAATAGAATAAAGAGAGATTACTGAAGTCTTGTTGAATAATAATAAATAACAGGAGAATAATTATGATAAATAAATAGGAAATAAGAAAGAATAAAGTAAAAAATAGATACAGAGTTAATATTTGGGGAATACTAGACTTAAACAGAAAATAATAAAAAAAAAAAAAACAACAGGAATGAAATATAACAAACATACCGACCTACCTGAAAAATAAGAAAACTCTAAAAGTGATAAATTACGTATGGAAATGCGTCTTTTCAGAAAAAAATAAAAACCCTAAATATTGTTGGATTTATTTGGTAAATATGAGATGAACGAATGATACATACGGTGTGATCAAGAATGACTGAGTCTGTTGGTAACAATGAAATTTGGCAAATTTGAAATTTACCATCAAAGGTTCATTTTTGCAATAGAAGCATTTTATAGCACGCACGGGTTTAGGGCACGATGAGCTTGCGAGGAGTTATCATACACATCTTTTTCTATTTTGCGACTTATACCCTTTTTAAATGAAAAATTGCAGTTTCAAAATTTTGGGAATTTTATTGTGGTTTGAAAGTTCGCTTTGCAGTTATTGTTATATTATTTGTTTAGCGTGATTTGGCGTTTGACATTGAATATTACCAACCTTGAAAATGTAAATTGTACTGGTCTATTACAGCATTTAAATTAGCTATTAGCGCACTCTTTTGACTGCTGTAATAGCTTTGTTATAAACGCAAAATAGAAAAAATATTTTTTTTATTGGGAACTGAAAAAAACAAAAATAATTATAAGAAAGAACAATAATGATAGTATTTGTTATAAAATGAACGAAAAAGAGTCGGTGATTGTTAAAACTTTGTAAACATAGAAAACAAGATGGACTTGGAAAAGAATTCCACATCAGAGTAGAGATTTTGTCTTGTATTTTCAGAATGTACATAGAGAAGAAAAAAAGATTTTTAATTGTTGAATCATATTAAACACATTGACAATAAATAATGTTGAGTGAAAAAATAAAAAAACTGAAGATGAAAAAATGCAAAGAAATGTCTTACAAGAAAAGAAAAATACAACTATGTAGATTGTTCAGTTTTTTGAGAAAACGCCCGAAGGAAAGTAACACGTTGGAAAATAGCGAAAAGCTTGAAAAGGGAAATAACTAAGTGAAAAGAGATAAAGATTTTAAAAATGACGAAGAGATAAAAAATCAAAACTAGCGGAAGCAAACAAAAAAGAAGTATAATTTAGAATATAAGAAAATGTAGAAACGAAATACCTAATGCAGCGTCTCATTGTACTACACATTTACATCTTTTCAATTATTTCTTGTCTGCTACATTTGAAAATTCATGTTTTCCTCTTCACCTCCCTTGTCCTATACTCCAAAATGTTTCATTTTCTCAACCTCGACATCCTTTCACTATTCGTAACAGTTTTATCATCTTTATTAATTGTTTTTACCAACCAACCCGGTCCCTCTCCTTTCGATGTCAATTTTAATTTAGAACATTGTCAACGTGAAAAACTTGCGAGTTCTGCCGCCAAAGTCTCTCTCGCCGCCACCCGCTTCTTTCGTCGCGCTCCTCGCCCCCTCTCGTCCCCCCTGTATACATATATAATTTTGCTTTCATTTTTATTTTGACTTGGAACTAAACTGTTTTTATTTTCAGTTGAAAGAAAAAGCGGTTGATTTCCTGGTACGTAGAGCTCTTAATATTATTCTCTAAATCCTAAACCTAAAATCTCTTCCGTACGTGTGGTCGATGCATCAACTCGTTTAGAGACGAACAACGAACAACAAACAATCAGAAACGAATTGAAGCACCGGTCCTGTTCCAGTTCTTCGGCGAGTTTCGCGGAGGGCCCCCCTGACACGCAGGAATGCCCTATTGATTAAAACAAGACTCCGTTCCGTTGATCAATAATAATAAACTCGTTCATTTACACCGTTATCGATAGTAAAAGAGAAAAAATGCCTTTGTCGGCGTGACCTCCCTGACTTATTTGCTTATTAAAAGACATCAAAGCGATTATTTTTACGGCTTTCTCCTTTTATGCGTCCTTATTTTATAATAATTTCCGCGGCTGGCGCTATTAAAACGCACTTTTTTCATCTTGTTCTTCACCTCCGTCCGTCTTCGTTCAGCCCTATCAGAGTATCGACCTCTGCGGACGATCCGCATGCAACACAAATCTACGATTAGGATCGTGTTGTTACGTGAAAGCTCCCGGTTAAGGAGCTTAAGTTGTAATTCAATTAGCAACTCTTTACGGTTTAGGGGGAGCTTTCGAAACGGGTCAAGAACGGAATCTATGTATGTATAAGCGAAGCTCGCGACCCCTAGACCTAGACGACCACCACCGAAAGAAATGCAAATGCCTCACATGTCGCGGAGACGGAAATTAATTGAAAAGCGGGAGCACTTCGGAAGTATCAAGTCAAGGAAAACCTAATTAAAAACGAGCTTTGTGAAAAAAATTATTTCTTTGTAGAATTTCCGAGCTTTCGGGAAAAGTGAGAGTGTAAACGGAGCTTTGCCGTTAACAAGATGAGTTTTTGTAAGTAATTAATTTTCACGGAATTAAGCGTTCTGTTGCGATGAGATTTGAAAGAAAATTTAGCCGCCCGAGGGAGAGGAGGTTCTTCCATTGGTTGCGTTGAAAGAGCAAAACAGAAAAACAAAAAAGATTAAAGAGAAAGGAAAGAAATTAATTTGGGCACATTTTTTCACGGCAGAGTAAAATTTTAATTTTGATTTAATTAACTGACTAAACTGACTAGAAGATTTTCAAATGAGAACTAAAGACGACGCCTACTGAATCTTGTGCTAAATCTGCAACGTTAGATAAATTTGTTCCGGTGATAAGTGATAAGATAACACAGACTTATTAATTCTGTTTGCAATAATTACTGAATACATCATATTAGCTTAATTTAAACGAGTCGTTCGATTAGTCTAATTTAATTTAATTCAAACTAATAAATGGAACTAAAGCAGAATTCCTAATTTCATTTAATTTAATAAGACTAAACTCAAACTGCACATTTATTGCTCTAGATGTGAAATTTTGTTTTATTTAATAATTTCTCAATTGACTTTGACTAAAACTAAAGGAAAATTCTAGATGAATTAAATTAAATCTTAACTTGTTATAATCATTTTATAATATTTTAGATGTAGATTGTCAATCAGATTGACTAGGATTGATATAAAATTAAAAGGATGTAAAACATTATTTGAAAATAAAAGTAGACTGAAACCTGTTTAATGAAACGACACAAAATTATAAGTAAATTTTCGTAATTATATTTCATTACATATTATAATCATATTTTTATTTTTATTCATATAAAAGTGTAATTAGAACTGCTTTCATTAAAAATTAATTAAATGGATACCTAAAGCTCGACAAATAAATTAAAATAAAACACTGGTGACAGCATTTTAAAATTTCTGAATTTCTGTTTATTAGATAAAGAGCTTTCAGTTGAGCGATATTGTAACTACTGAGTAATCGGAATAGTAATACTAAACGTCAACAATAAAATTGATAAAAACCCAAAAGAGTAAAATTTATTTAAAACGAGAGCTTTCTATTATTTGCTTAACACTAAAGAGCGTCGTTACCGTTATATAAAAGCTCGATCTTTTCCAGGCTAAATCACCGTAAAAAGCTCATCGTCTAGTTGGTACTCTGAAAAAACCGCGTCAAAACACGCTTAACGAAAACTAACAAGCGAAAGCTTCACGAAAGCTCAAACGACGATGAATTAAAGATTCGAGCTTTTCCTGAAATAGTACGATTAATTCTATATTTAACATAGAATGGGCGTAATTAGAGCTCTTCTATCTGGAGCTTTCGCTATTAAACTTATTTCCCTCGAGCTTTTTGGCTAATAGGACGACCTTGTGGTCGGCGATTCGGTAAATTATGTACGCTGGAGCGGTGGGAACCACAAAGTTCACCCTCGTGTGTACAGAGTGTCGACAAAATCCGACTTGAATATTTTTAGTATTTTTTCAAAATTTCTCCGGCAATCGCGTCAACTTTCCGCTCACGCTCCTGGCACAAGTTCAAGCTTAAACTTGCATAGTTTTGAGTGTTTTTCTAGCAATTTCTCGCACAATTAAATCTCATATCCCAGCCGGCTCCGTTTCCGGTTAAACCGGAAGCTTTTAACTCTCGTTCATTTCCGATTTCATAACAATTCCCCAGCTTTCGGCGGATCGTGCTTTCGCCGTGAACGCCATCAACTCGTCGTCGCCGCACACGATTCGAACGATTCGCGTTTCCGGTCGGACCGCAACCCTGCATTTCGAGTAAATTTTTTTGGTACACCCGGTGCATCGGAATCAATTACTGTCCCAGTGTCGGTATCGTAAAATCGCAGAGGGCGCTGACTCGTGAAGGAATGCCGCAGGCGGCGTTGGAAGGAAGCGAGGAAGAGCGGGATCGATGTCTCCACTTCCGGTGCGGTTAGTTAGCCCCCGACTGGGGGCGATCTCTCGAGCCGCCCCCGCCGCGTCAACCGGACCTCTAGCGTTCGCCGCACGAATGGAATTCCGCGAAGCGGCGCGCTCAGACGGATCATTAACAAAAGTCCAGGTCTGGCAACCTTTAAAAATAAAATTATCTCACCGAATGTACTTATTCTTAGGGCCGTTGTGGCGCCACCTGGCCACGCCCCCTCGAGCGCGCGCTCTCCCTCGCTCTCTAGCTCGTTCTCCGTCCGTTCGATCGTCACGTGTTTCGTCCGTCCTCGTCTCGCCTTCTGGATCGTGCGTGTGTGTTTTATGTTTTTGTGTATCTGGCACGGTTCATTAATGGTGAGGACGGGTTTCTCTCTCGGGTGCAGGTACCGGAGTTTTAATTATAATTTATCTTTATTTACTGCCATCTATCGTCTTTCAGCTTTGATGTTTGTTTATAATTTTTTAAATTAATTCAGTTAAGAGGCGACGGGATATTTATGGGGGTCGGTCGACGGGGCCGCCCGACGGGGAGGCGGCGGCGATACGAAAATCTCAAGACGAGAGAGACCGATCGACGGTCGACACTAGATTCGTACAACGTCTCATTTCTGAAGCTCGACTCGGCTTTGGCAAGAACTTCGTCGCGACGAGCCCCCCAACCCCTTCCCTCTCTATTGGAGCTTTCCAGATTCGATTTATCCACCCCGGAAGCTTTCTTCGACAAACAGGAATTTTTGATGGGGCGGGACGCGATGCTGCGAGCTTTCGGTTGTTGAAGTTGCGGTTGAGCTTTTCCGGGTTTGTTTTGCGTTAAATGAAAATCTATTTAAGACACACCTTGTTGAGCCAATTCTGTTTGTAAGCATTAAATTTCGAGCTTTTAAACGAGATCACTTGTCGGAGCGAGTGCTTTTTGCTTTAAACGCTCGAGCTTCTTCATAAAGAAGATTTATCTCGGAGAGCTTTTGTGGATGTTTTGTAAAGGGTACACGAATTATTGCGCCTGTCGAAGGTTTTATTTTTGAATGTTTGAAAATTTGCAATTCCGATGCTTGCTTGTCAAGTATTAGAAGAAAAAAGAGGCTTGGAAAATAAACAAACTCTGCACGTGAGTTGTTCAAGCATTATGTATTTCTAAAAATAACTTGCTTTGCTTCATTCATTTCTTTTGTCGAAAAATCAAATCAATTGTATTTCTCAAGCACTCATAAAAAATGTAACGTTTCTCATATTTCCTGCTCAAGTATTATTTGGAAATTCAGTTTCATTTTAATGGCACGTCATTAGCAGCTTCGTATTTCTCCATAGACTTTACTCATACCGTTGGCATTTATTACATGGAATTATTGTATTTCTCAAACGCTCTCAATTATTGTATTTCTCAAACATTTCTCATCTGTCGCATTCTCCAATTGTACTTCTCGTTCAATTCCCAATCGACTCGCTTTGGTGACACGCATTTCACCACACTCGCACCGTAATTCTCCCAATTTCCACTTCGTACTTCTCATTCTGGGCGTTCCGAATCGTCCAAAGTGATTTCGCGATCAAAAAGGATCATTCTCCTGGACGAAAATATGCGAGGATGGACGTCGTGCCACTTCACCCGACCAATAAACATCAACAAAACGAAAATAAAGCAATCCATCTTGTTCGGTCGAATTTCTTGCGGAAAAAAGGCACACGGATCGAGCTGGCGAACCGTCGCGGATTCCATCCGATGGACAACAATGCACCCGACGAGGAGGCAGAGAGAGGCGGCGGCGTCTCTCCTTCCTATTCGTAAATGAAAAAAAAATCAACTAAACAGGATGCGTGATCGCGAATCGAAATGCGAAAATTATGCATCTTTTGTGCCAAATGACCGGAGTGAGCGACGCGACGACTCGATAATTATTTGTAAAGAAAGAATTATTTTAATATTTTATACCTCACACCACGCGGCGTTTTAATATAAATATAAATAATATTGAAGAGTCGGCTTTGAAAACACCGCCTGCTTAATATCCTGTATTTTAATTTTACAGTCGTCTCAATATTTCATTCGTTTTTTTCCTCGACTTCGTCTGTCTCTCTCTGCGCGTCTCCACCACTACCTCTTCCTTTCTCTCTTTTTTCGCCGCTAATTGAATCGAATTATCGCCGATTTGACAGTCGCCGTAAAACGTAAAAAACATTTTTTTTCGTTGAGGGGGCGGCAGAGAGAGAGAGACAGAGAAGGGTCCTATCGGTCGAATATTATTTAACATTTCAACACCAGTTAAGTACAATTTTATCACTCGCTCGTTGAATATGTACGAGTTTTTGTGTTAAAAGGAGTAGTAGGCCGCGACATTTATTCAGGTATTTGATAGAGACAGACGAGAATCGACGGAATGGCCTGCTGGATTGTTATCTCAACGGTAGCGACGAGATACTTGAGTTGCTTTAATGTAAAACTGCTGTCTTTAGTGCGGAGACTCACCGATAGATAGCCACCCAAGCGACGGGCGTGTTTGAAAAATTGTCGGCTCGCTGAAAGGTGGCTGAAAGCCTTGATGATTAAGCTTTTCGATGGGCTTTTTTTTTTCTTGCAGGGGAAGCAAGCTCCTGCTCACGATAAATGTCCACAACGTAAATGATACGTACCCATATAAAATATTATGTTGGAATGGCACGGAATTTTTCGCCAACTTTCAAAGGGAATTTTGAGAATTACAAACCGCATCACACGGTTGAGCGAACAATTGGGAAATACAGCGTAAACGACGCGAACGCGCTGAAACTTCTACTTTTTTTTTCATTTGTGCATCTTCTGTCACAGTTGGTCACTTTTTGACACAGCAAAATTTGGGAATTACATCGGAAATACAAAATTCGTATTGTTTCCTTAATCAGGTGTTACTGTTGGTTCGATTTTGAAACGATCGAGCCAAATTTGGGCATTACCGATAAATTGGGAGTTACATGGGAATTACAAAATTCTTCAAAATCAGTCAATGCAAAAATTGGAATTGCGGCCGCGTCCATCGTTTCTCAAACGTGTCATCATCATCTTTCTTCCTACACCTGGTCGTATTAGTCACTTTTTGAAATGATCATGACCGGACACAGCAAAATTTGAGAATTACATCGGAAATACAAAATTCGTATTGTAGCAATGTCAGTTTCCTTGATCAGGTGTTACTGTTGGTTCGATTTTGAAACGATCGCGACCGGACGCAGCCAAATTTGGGGATTACCGATAAATTGGGAGTTACATGGGAATTACAAAATTCTTCAGAATCAGTCAATGCAAAAATTGGAATTGCGGCCGCGTCCGTCGTTTCTCAAACGTGTCATCATCATCTTTCTTCCCTCACCTAGTCCCATTACAAGCTCCACGGCCCACTCTTCGGAATAATTAGATCCAATTACCGAAAAGACGAGAAATTCGTCGGATTCCGTCGGTTCAGTTGTGCATGTCGCACCACCTCGCATAAATTACGTCTCAATTTGAAATTTTCACGACACCGATAAACCGCCATCGCCGAATCCAGGTCCGTATCGGATGTCGCGCTAATTAATCCCGTTTCGGCCGTCGACATCATCGGTAGTCTCGTTCTTCTCTCGGGATTTTTTCCCCGGTGAAGATTTCTGGCGATCGAGGAGAAGGGAAGGTCGTTGAGACGATAAATCGGACGAGAAATTCCAAGTTTTATTGGCGCCGCCGCATTTAAACACTAAACACAAACTAATTTCTACGAAATCGTAAAGATAAAAACGCCATATTTTCTATCTGTTGAGACGCAATGCGTACGTCGAATGGTGGCGTCTCCATCGGCTACTGGTTTTCTCCGAGGACCGGACTTTATTAGCGTATAAAAATTTAAATCGGCCTTTCGAATATGTAAATAGGGCCGACCGATCATCTCGATAGTGTTAATTAAACGGGACAAGGAGGCGGCCGACCGATTATCGACGGGGGCGGGGGGGACGCGGTGGCCGCCGCTGGGACGCACATACGCTCTCGTCCCGAGGGCGGATAATCTACGGCTCTAATTAAATTATCAAATAATTACCACCACTCCTAGTCCATTCATCAAAAACTCAAAGCGGTTTCTGCAATGATAGCTCGTCGCGGTAGGCCGTGCTCGGAATTATGTCAACACTCGACTGTTTCGAAATGCAAAAAATCGAGCCGTCACGTGCAAGGCGGTTTTTGGGAATTACAAGTTGCCACGTAGATTTGGGAAATACAAAAACACAGATCTTGTTGGTTGCAGAAAGTGGCAGGAGTAAAACAATATTGAATGTGGAAATGTACATATTATATCAAACCACCGTTTGAATGTTACTGTGAGAGTTACACGAATAATGATAAGACAAAGCGTAAACATTTGAAAGTTTATGTAGGTATCTCTATTACTCTGATAAATTGTGCGGTGTAATTCACTATTTTGGGAATTACATGAGGTAATTTCTAGTATCTCAGTTGTGCAGTATTAGGGTAAAATTCGTAACGCCCGTAACGCTTCTGATTTTAAACAAGTATGTATTTCTCAATAATTGATAAGTATGACGGAATTGAAACTATATAGCGTGCCACTACCGCTCTTACCGATTTCTCGAGCCGACCTCGTCCTCGTCTCAAGGAACTGAAGATTTCCTTGAAGCCTCATCTCTAATAAGCTCACTCCTGTCCGTTTGACAGCTGACAGCGGCCAACTGATATTCTCGTTAGAGCCGGTCGATCCTCGGGAGATTTTAATGAGCGTGTTCGTCGTAAAACAGAAACAGCCCCGCGCGTCGGGGGTTAATTAAAAAAAGTATAAATGGGAAAAAAAAAGAGAGAGAGAAATCTGTCTGAAAAATCGTTCTCGTTCCCGTTCGGTCGGTCGGTACAAGTCGGCCGTGGCAACGGTATCAAGAGCGGCTCTCTATCTAAACGTTGTATCTTGGAATATTTAAATGTTTAGTGCTCGGTGTGCGACCGAAGACCGAATCGAGCCAGGACCACACAAGTATCTCATAGATGGTTGGCACAAATCATCCATCGAAGGAAACAAAACCTGTTTCCACATCATATTATGCCGGCAACCATCGCGTCTCGTCAAATATGCATAAGTTCGGAACGGAGCGAACAAGGCGAGATCGTTTTGCTGGCGGTGGTGAATCGGTCCCAGATTACAAAAAACTCACCCTCATACACGAAAAAAAATTGTGGAAAAATTTTGAGGAAATTTAGAAAAATTAGAATCAAGTTCTTCCGAAATTCTTACTATCTGTAGTTCTCCATTACGTAATCGGCTGTAATAGTATATTATGACACGAGTCTCATAGAGGCATTTTGTGGTATGCACTGGTTTAGGCACGACGAGCTTGCGAGGAGTGCCATAAAGGTGTAAGTGCTACAAAATGTCTTATAAACGAAATATCATACACCATTTTTTCTGCTTTGCACTTTCTAGGCCATTTTTAAGTGAAAATTAACAATTTTCAATTATTATCAACAAATTAAACAATTTTGCATGTACCCCGCTAGAAATATGAGAATACGCGAATTTCTATTACAGCACCCGAAATGTGTTTTGTAATAGCTTTCATACAGACGCAAAGTAGAAAATAGTGTATTATTTGACGTGGTAATAATGCCTATCATAATCCACGAGGGTGAAAGTTAAAAAACGAGCCGCAGGTGAGTTTTTTAATCACCAGAGTGGATTATAGGCATTATTCGCGAGTCAAATACGACGTTTTATCTACGACCTACGACTTTTTTTCATAAAACAGTTAACTTACAAATTTTTTAAGATCAGTGACTTATGATAAATCACAAGTGACTTATAATAACTAATAAGTCACGGGTGTAATTTATGACTAGCATAATGTATCTATAGTTACGTAAATGTAGTAAACGTATTATTTAATGGTCGTAGATAGACATTATAATTTTTTTGTAACCTGTCAAGATCACTGTATTTTGACACCACCAAGAACAAATATTTTGACAAATTTTCGAAAGTCTTTTATTTTGTTTCAGACGATACTAAATTCAATGCACAAATACCAGCCGAGGTTTCACCTGGTCAGGGCCAACGACATCCTCAAACTGCCCTACTCGACGTTTCGGACGTACGTCTTCAAGGAGACGGAGTTCATCGCGGTGACGGCGTACCAGAACGAGAAGGTAAGATGCTTTGACATAATTTTTGTTTTGTTAATTTTGGTCGATTGACTAGTGCCATGGGGTCAAGGAGATGAGTGCACCTCCTCGACGGCGGCCATTTTCTTAGCGTAATGGCCGAGATGGGGACAGATACGGCGCTTAATTCATCTCGGTTTTATGAGTTATCGGGGAAGTCTGTCGGTTCGCTTTGTCCGATGTTATTTTTCTGGTAATTCGGGTTGGTAAACAAAATAATTAATTGTAAGTGATGGGGTTGTTTCGGTGATTGGCAGCGCTTTTGCCTTGGCGGCGGCGTCGCCTTTATCTGCCGTTCGGGTGCAGATAACGGTTGGGAAAGCGGAAAAGTTCGCCGTTGGCGGGGAATAATCGCCCCAAGGAGAGCTTTTAATTCTTTATCGACTCTCGTTTTAAACGAAATTAATTCAGAAGATACCGAATCTAAGGACTACTTACGATGTTTGAGTACTTTTTAGTACAGTGTGCTACGATCAAGTGACCTACACGTTGCGAACAAAGAAAGCCATTTCAAAAATCAAGTCAAGATCTAAAACTGGTAAACAAAAACATTCAAGAATTACAAGAGAAGTGGAAATTTTTAGAATCTCTCAAAGAGTTTTAAAATCATTGGATCAGCGCAAAATAAACAAAATGTATTCCTTAAGAATTTTTTTTTGCAACACCAGAAATAAGTTGCTCGAATCTTGGCAGGATCTTTGCAGAAAACTCACCAACAACTTGTTAAGTAGCCATTTCTAAAAAAGAAATCGATTCTTGGTAAGATTTTAGAACTTATCCTGTTCGAATTTTATAAGCATTTCTTTGAAGACATTCTCACAGTACTACAAAATGTTGTATTGTAAAGACAAGGTTCACAAGAAGAGAGCAAGGGAGGTGTGATCAAGTCACGTCAGGTCTGGTCAGGTCTGGTCTATTCATCCTGGCTCTACACGTTCTAGGGGAAAAAGGAGAATGTGAAATGTTGGGCAAAAAAGGGAAAGTAGGGTGGTTTCTGTGCAAGGGTAAGAGAAGAGCCCCATGGCCCCTGCACAAGGAAAAAAGTAAATCACCATGGCCCCTGCGCAAGCAAAAGAAATAACAATGGCCTCTGCGCAAGAACAAGAGAAGATCAGCATGGCGAATTTCTGCATGAAATGCAGAAGTAGATAGAACACGCTGAATTGCAATTTTCCTCAAAGAAAGAGCAGAAACAAAACCAAAACACACCTTTGTTCTAAATGAACCTTTCCAATGCAGAAATCATTTCTAGTACGTTTTGAGGGATACCAACTGGGTTCGATCGATGGTACCTCAGGACTAGGTACTTGATGATCTAAAATGTACTTCTGAGAAGCGACCATTTCTGCTTTCTGAATGTAGAACGGTTTCCAAACGCGTTCCCTCAGAGAACGCAACGTTGACAAGTCTCAGCAGATGATCTCTCGAAACTATCCAAGAAGATTCTTAATGAGCAAACAAGTGAGAATGCACAATCTCCGTGTAGATCTCGTCCAGTCGGGACATTTTCTAAATCGTTCTGGACCTTTAAAAGCCGCTCCCGTCGATTTATCATTTCTCCGTTTCCACGTCGAGGTCAGATCCTCATTAGGCGAGCGATCGCTCCGATTTTCGTTAAACTTCACACCTCTACCTGTGAAAACACGATCTCAGCCTACTTACAGAATGTCAACTTAATTAGAATCTCGACTATCTTCGTACTAATCTCTAGATTTTTTCCGCCTCCTCTCTCGATCACTCCGGACCGTTGGTTCGTTTAGTGAATTCCACGGATATTTACATAGGATTTTTTGGGAGGCTCGCCGTCCCGCCGACTAATCGACCGGATAATTCGGACAAAACCGAATTTTCGTCCCAATTAAGGAGGCGAGAGAGAGAGAGACGGCGAGACGATCTCTCCTCTTCGAAAAACCGTATCTCGATCCGCTAATTGTTCTCGGAATCAAACGAGATATGTCGCACATTATTCCCAAGAACAAAGCCGCGAAACCGCCAAGAAACTCAAAACAGATCGTGATATAAAGAGCATCGCGGAGCTCCGTGATAATTAGACGGAGACGCATCGACGGGAGCGACGGAGAGAGGTGAGCGTCTTCGGGGAACGCGTTTCGGGAGGGAGCGAGACGGGAGAGTCGAAACTCGAGCGAATCTTTAGGGATTTTTTTGTTCGATGCTGGTTTCCTGTCGCTTTATCGAAATGTGCGCTGATCGGCGCCTCTCATCTAGTAAGCGTGGACTTAATTAGATATTGTTGTTTTGTTTTCGACCGATTCTCTTTTTTTTTGTAATTTTTGTTGTCCTTGTTTACGACGGAAGATTTTTCTGTTACAGATAACGCAACTCAAGATCGACAATAACCCTTTTGCGAAAGGATTCAGGGACACGGGGGCGGGCAAAAGGGAAAAGAAGTAAGTGTCTATATAGTTTTCTTTTTTTTTGGGTTTTCAGAGCTCAGCTGCGACCATCTATATTTGTTCGGTGAACAAAAAGGATCGTCGATACGGAAAACATCATAACAAAGCTATTACAGCATTGAAAAGAGTGCGTTAACGGCTTATTTCGGACCAGTATAATTTACATTTTCAATGTTGGTAACTTTCAATGTCAAACATCAAATGCCAAATGCCAAATCACGCTAAACAAACGATATAACAATAACTTCAAATTGAAGTTTCAAATGTTCCACTGTAACATTTGTGTTACCAACCACCATAAAATTCCCCAAATTTTAAAACTGCGATTTTTCATTTAAAAAGGGCATAAAAGTGGGCAAAATGGAAAAAAGAATGTATGACATCTCGTCTATAAGGCATATATTCCTTCATGGCACTCCTCGCAAGCTCGTCGTGCGCTAAACCCGTGCGTGCTGCAAAATGCTTCTTATAAGATTCGTTTAATAATATGTATACTATTTCGTTTCCTATATGAGATGCGAAAAACTGATAAAAACTCGTCGTTTTAGCTTGTTCCGAAATAAAAAAAGATGAAATCTGTGATCTCTGTTTAATGGAAACAAAATAAAAATAAAAATCAGAAGACGTTCTTAAAAAATGTAAAATCAATTTGTATTTATATTTTAATTTGTAATTTTCCTCTGATATTTTCAGCTCAGAAAATAAAGTATTCTTCGTCGAATAAAGTTATATGGCCCCCATAAACCCTTTGATTCTACGACGGGGAACAATAGGGTTTATGGACGCTGCATAATCTTATTCGCCCAGGAATTGTATAAATGTAAAATACCAAAGTTGCTTTTTTTAGTGGTTCAAAAAACATCAAAGAAAATCGAATCTGTAAGGTATCAGGAGTATCGAAAACAAAATAACAATTCGATTATTTTAATTAATTTAAAATTTTCTAAATATTTTGATTCGGAAAATAATTTTAAAGAAACTATAGCCCAGAAAGGATTAATGAAACAAGATAATAATAAATAGGTAATTTGTTTACAAACTGTAAGTGATGTTTACTGACTTGTTTGCTTAGAAAACGGATCTGACACTGCTCAGACAAAATAAAATTGTTCAAGAGAACACGAAATATAAAACATCTCCTTCCCCTTTTACCAATTATCCTCGGAAACTCATTGCCATTAATTTCTGGTGCTTTTTAACTTAATTCTTAACCGGTAAAAACAAGCTTTCGTTCAGAAAAGAAAATACATAGTTATTTATGAACGGATTGCGAGAAGACATTTTTCGCACATGAGCGCATTATTTGAGGCACGAGCGACGAAGGAGCGAGTGCTTCATTTGCAAACATTAGCATTTTTAAATTATTACCCAATAGTTTCCAATTTAGTAAATAGATGGCGCTTGCCCAAGTGTCAATCGAATGAATAGCGATTTATTTTCATTCTTTCGAAATTTTCAACATTGGAGAAATGACGTTTTGTAAACCAGATTTTATTATTATCAAGTCAAATTATTTTCAGAATGCTCAAAAAGGCCAATGCTTTTTGGATGATTTTGAAGCACTAGTGCGCGAAATCTACGTTCGCGGTTAACTGTTGCGTTTGCGAAATGACATTTTGAAGTTAGTGAGTTCAAAAACCACTTTCAGTTTATCACGTTATGTTTTCTTGGTTTTTCCTCAGAAAATGTCACCTCTAGATTGTCTTGTAATTTCCAAGAACCACATAATTACTCGTGCTTCATCCCTCAGTTGCATTTAATTTGTTCAGACAACACAAGTCTGATTGCTCAGAAAACAAAATAAATTTGTTCTTCGTGAGATGGTTCGCTGAACATTCCGCTGCTGCTGTGATACAATCGTTTCGGTTTGGTCGCGTGTTAACTCAGGAAACTTCTTCTTCTTCTTCTTCTTCTTCTTCTTCTTCACATCAACATGTTTCAAATTCTTTCTAACCTTCCAGATCGGTGCAGGTTAATCTTGAAACACACCGAAAAGCGCGTTTAATTCCACCTACCCCATCTCCCTCTCCGTCACTCCTAAGCCAATTTGTCTGGAAACATTTCAGCAGGCAGAGCATCCCCGCATAATGTATGCATATCACTTACTGTAAATGCAAATGCCGAAAACACACCCCCCTAACGCACACACACACACGTACACATCACCCTTTCAGTTTTGACCTTATATAAAATGCCAACCTTAATTTGATACCGTTAGCGGCGTTGTCACCCCCTGATGATAGCGTTAAGGTCTTTATTTTGCGGGTTCCTTTAATTTACGGCGGCGACGACGGCGGCGGCGGCATCGACGACGCCCATCCGCAAGGATAACGTCACACGTTCCTTCGCCCTCTATTTAAATTTCGCAGGACGCTAACGGGATAAAAATGCAAAGCCCCAAATTGGATTCGGAAATTAAGCGCGGACGGCGGGGAACGTCTGAAAACGAGACGGGGGCCGGAAAGGACGCAGAGGAAAGGCCAAACCAGAAGAAAACAAACAATGAGGTGGACCAATAATAATAATAATAATAGTTATACAGTCGAAGCTCTTCAAATCGAACTTCCACCACTCGAAATTCTCTGCAACTCAAATTCAACTTCAAGATTTATAGTGGGTGTTCCAAAATTCGCGGAACAACTCAATCAGGCAATGTCAACTCATGTTACAAAATAACATGGCACCATGGCAACTTTGATTGTTCTTTATTATTTCCATGGATAGAAAAAAAATGAAGCATTTACAGATTATTGGAATAAATCGTTTAAATTGTTGCTACATTTAGTGTAACAAAAACGTCCATATCTTCTACGAAAAAGAAGATATATTTTTTAAATATTTTTTATCTGATATTTTATGACTACTTAACAACGTACTGCTAAGCTGTTCGACGAATTTTGGGGCACCTGTATATGTTGAAATTTTCGGCAGCACGAAATTTTATTCCTTATATCTGACCAAACTGGTTTCTGTAAGTCGAATTTTAGGGAATTCCCCTTCTTTTCTGAAAACATATAGGGTAGTTCAATTAAGAAACGTTAAAACGCCCCAAAGATTACAGATCACTGCTCAGTTGCACTTTTTGCGTTGTTTGTGTTTTCACTCTGCAGACTGATGAGTGGTGCGTTCACAATCAACTCTTCAACGCCATCTTTGGGGATACATTTAAATGACCACCCCATATTTTATTTATTATCCACGTATACAAAAAAAACTGCACTACAGGGTGTCTCAAAATTCGCGAATTCCGAATTTAGAGCGTGGTAGGGAAGGACCCAGTGGAGCTCGAAAAAAATTCGCTCTTCCTGAAGAAGATGTAAGCACTTTAATTTTGTTCAATACTTATCTTTGTAAGTGGAGTTCCGATTTCTTTTTAATTTCCATATTTGGACTACTGCAGTGATCCCCTACAACGTTCTGAATTCGGAATTCGCGAATTTTGAGACACCCTGTATATCCTTTTTATTTTAAAATTTTCCATAACTCGAATGTTTCTTGTTCGATTTTGCTCATTCGACTTAAGAAATCCGACTGTATTAAAATTGATGATGATGATGATGATGATGATGACAATGATAACAATGCTAGTAGTAATCAATGGTAGTATTTGCGGGTGAATCTTCTCGAACAGCCTGTGTGGACTGTCGTCCCGAAGCGACTTGATCAATTACAATCATGTCATCCGAGCAATAAGTACACAAGCATTGATCCCCGTTCCGATTACAGTGGTGCCAACACAAAGCAGGGATTGATTACTGTCTCATCTAAATTGCTGAACGTTCCGTTTCCTAGTGCGGTCAATAGGGAACGTACACGGGGCATTGTCGGGGTCGCTCCGCAGTCTGCCGAAGCAATTGATACGAATGTGGGGTGCAAACACGAGGGGGTCAAGAACAAAGGGTAACACAGTGGCGAATTATAAGCAAGCTTAATTGACCGACTGCCGCGATAATTACGGTCGGCTGACCTTTTTCTCTTTTTTGCGTCGTCGGCGTCGCCGTCGAGGTCTCGTTCGTTGTGGACGGCGTGTTTCATAGTGTTTGTCGTTATTGTTTCAGGCAGGCGATGCTGGCGCAGAGGCACACCGACGACAAGACGACGCATCCGCTGCCCGCGAGGATGTCGGCCGACAGCAGTACCGTTTCAAAGACTGACGATTCGGAGCTGGACGTCGTGGGCACGGCGGACAGCCCCAGGCCCTCGCTCCATGCCTCCACGCCGATCGCCTCCTCGCTCAACCATTCCGGTAAGTCAAAAAAAAAAAAAAAAATTGGACATTTTCGGACTCTTTGAAGAACACACTTTTGCGGCTTTCTTAAGGTACCACCCTACAATTTTGTCTTTAATTTGCAGGCGCAGAGGACGATTCGCTCCGGCGCCGCCTGCACGACGACTCCGGTTCCGAGTCCAGCTGTTCGGAGTCGCCCGGCAGCACCGCATTCCGCCCCCGGCCGTCGTCCCCGAAGGACACCGCCGCCGGTCCCTCCAACCCCTCGGGCGAGTACCCCTCGCCCAACATAAGCGTCGGCCCGCCGATCCACCCCCCTCCTCACTTACTCCCGTACCTGTACCCGCCCGGCATCTACCCGGGCGCCGGCGGTCCCCCCTTCGCCCCCCATCTCAGTCTGTTCTCGGGGGCGCACGGCCCCGGCATGAACCCCGGCCTCCTCTTCAACGCTCAACTCGCCCTGGCAGCTCAACATCCCGCTCTCTTCTCCCACTACCAGAACCTGGCCCATCCGAACCCCCATCACCTCTCCCCTACCTCGCCGCTGCACAACCACCTCAAAGGGGGCCACAGGTTCACCCCCTACACGCTGCCCAACAACTCGGGCGTGAGTTCGTCGCCGTTGGGCAGCGCCTTCGAGACGGTCACCCCCAGCTCGCACACGAGGAGTCTGAGCAACTCGCCCTCGGGCAAGGCCAGAGCCGGCTCGATGTCGCCGCCGCCGAGGCCGAGCACCGACTCGCCCAAACCGGAGGCGGCCACCTCCCCCAGCGACCTCAAGAGCATAGAGAAGATGGTGAACGGGCTGGACGTTAAGCAGAACGAGGACAATGACAAGTAGTGAAAGTGATCCTGACACGTGTAGGGTTTTTTTTATTTAATTCGATTCGTACTGTTTTATCCAATACGGCGGGGCCGGGACAGTTCCCAGGGACCGGATGGAAATCTCCACCAGCTAAACGGGGAATTTCCAAATCTCACAGAACTTCCCAAAAGTAATAAATCTAGTTTACGGAAATGTCCGCTTAGTTTACGGAAAATTCCACTTAGTTTTTGGACGAACCCGTTTAGTTCTTGGAAATTTCCAAATACTCTATCGGGTCGGTGGTCCTCCCGGTCCCCGCCTATACGGGGTGTTTTTGCAATAGTTCGACTTTGGATTTTGTGATTTTGCACATTGTATGGGAAGAAAAAAATTACCGTAAAGTGCTTTTCTTACATAGCTTACAACTGCTGAAAAAAAAGTACAAAATGTGTGTGAATTTCACTTCACTGTGGCGTGAAGCGACTGTTTTTCTTTTGTTTCAATCCGACCTTGTTTGGTGCTATGCTGAATGAATTTTTTTTTAATTATTATTTATCCCGCAAGGAATGACGTTTCGAACTGGCATTCAAGACGTGATTCCGCGTTTATACTTAGTGATCCTACTGTAGACTGTTGAAGCTTTTGTAAAATAATAATAATGATAATGATAATATAAAAAGTAAGAGACACGATAGAAGAGTTAATGTTCCTTTTATGATTATTGCAATTAATTTAAATGATTATGTAAATAGTGTTTGTACGTAAGCGCGTAAACATCTGTATATAATGGTTGTTTTTTTTTTGTGTTTTATGAAATGAAATTGTAAATTGTAAATTACTCCTGTAACAATTAGAGTTGTATATTAGAACTCAAAATTTATTTATATTTCTACCAAAGAATTCCGATGGTTTTTGTGCTTGAATCGCCATATTTCCGACCAAAAACCATGGGAAATAGCGAAAATAGCAATAACGAACCGTACCGCCCCTCACCCCCTCACACTTACTCTATCTTTCTCTCTCTCTCTCTCTCTCTCTCTAACTTTCGCTCTTCGAGACGAGGCATGTACATAATTATAGTTTAAATGTACATTTCTTTAGGCGTACGGGGTGGTCGGGATTAGGCCGCGACGTGCCCCGTACACCCTGTATAAAACCGTTTGGATTCTCTCCTTGTTTATATATCGTTGAAAAACAGTACCGGTGTTAAAAATAAATTTGTTTTTATTATTATTATTGAAAGGTTTTATTTTTTTATTATTGCTATCATTATTATTATGTTTAATGCTGGTACTAAAAAAATTTATAAAAAATCTGTATTAAAGTAGAAGATGTGAAATTTGTCTTGTGTATATGTGGAATACTTTTAAGAATTAAACGATATTCATACATAAACCGGGTTTGATTTAACCAAAAAATTCAAACAAAAAGAAATATACAGGGTGTCTCAAATTCGCCAATTCCGAATTCAGAGCGTTGTAGGGGATCACATAAGTAGTCCAAATATGGAAATAAAAGAAAATCGGGACTCCCCCCACAAAGATACAAGCGTTTTCTACAAATACTTTGGAGTAAAAAAATCTGAAATTTTTGTAATTTTTCTTAAAAATGGAACGGCAACGTAACTAGAATAGTAATTTTGTCACTGTGGATATGAAGACTGCTATGTATTGAACAAAATTAAGGTGCTTATATCTTCTTCAGGAAGAGCGAATTTTTTTTTCTAAGTATTTTT
Source organism: Tenebrio molitor (assembly GCF_963966145.1). Taxonomy (NCBI): domain Eukaryota; kingdom Metazoa; phylum Arthropoda; class Insecta; order Coleoptera; family Tenebrionidae; genus Tenebrio; species Tenebrio molitor. The sequence goes on from NC_091049.1 coordinate 4,060,092, forward strand.
CGAACTCCACTCGGTCCTTCCCTACCACACTCTGAATTCAGAATTCGCGAATTTTGAGACACCCTGTATTTTCAAAATTGTAGGAAATTATTTGACATTTTTGTTCCGTCAAGCTTATTTGGTCGAACAATAAAGAAGGAAGAAATACACTTGTGGAACATCACTACAAAGTGTTCCAAAATGATTGTGGCGTCGTAGTAGGTTTTTAAAATTTGACGCACACTAGAAAAATGATACCAACTATCAAGAACCGTCAGAATGATAAGAGAGGTTAGGTTTATCAACCAAATCAGTTTGTAAAAACCCAAGATATCATTTCACTTTCTTGTGAATTTTTGAACATTGATATCAGGCAAGAATGACAAATGATATTTGACACTTGCCAGCGGCTTGGAGGTTATGTTTGGTGTAGTGTAGTGCGGAACCTTATTGTCGAAAGGTGGCAAACATTTTTTTTCTATCCAAGCATCCAACGATCTTTGATAATCAATATTGAAAAAAATGCCAGAAACCAATTTCCAGTTTTCAGTTTCTAATCAGAGTTCATGCCGGATAATAAATCGCGTCCGTCGCCAACACGTGTACTGGTAAAGGTCGGAATCGAACGGATACCGTAATTTTTTCCTCGGAGATACTTAACTAATTGCCGACGCGGACTCAGGTAATTATTCATTAATTGACTTTCTTACTTGACAATGTTCTTATCCGGCGGAGGAATCCTTTGATGGTGACCGCTTCTGTTATTACAGCCACTCTATGAAGATTGCAGTTTATTTGGGAAACACTTCAGACTACTTTGTGCCGGTTAACTTGGTAATTGATTTCGTTCTCTTGTTCATTTTATTATTATCAAACAACGGCCGACGGACGTTAATTAATTACATATTTGGCGAACGAGAGCGGCACAGAAGCGACCGAGACAAAAACACCTAGACAAAAAAATATACATTTATGCTAATCGGAGCGGGCCGAGTTGTTTTATTAATTATTTTATTATAATTCTTGGCCAGTGCGATGAATCATTTTGTAATCGGGCACCGACTCCTCTTTGCGGTTTGCCGCACCGCCGCACGGTGGGAAGGATTTATCTGCGCCCGCGGTACCGAACACACAAAAAAAAATTGATCCCAGAAAACCAGGATTATTCATTAATTGATTCCATCACGAGAAATGATTTTTGGAAAACAGAGAAACGCAAAAGCGAAAAAAACTTGGTACGAGCAGTACCTACTGCATAAATATGCACGTAAATGTTGTTTCTGGGTGAAATATTAATCCAGGCAGTACTTGGTAGTTCCTGGTAGTACTTGGTAGTTCCTGGTAGTACTGGTAGTTCCTTCTTGTGCAGTAGGAGCCTTCACCCACGGATCGATTAGTCCTATCCGAAATCAGTGCCCGTTACATAATAAAGAAAAAGCGTTGCGATCAATTATCGTTTCTGGTGTCTTTGTACCCGCCGCTCTCTCCATCCGTCCTCCTTCCACCCGCCGCCGTGGACCTAGTTAGCCGTTGTATTTGTCACCTGCCGGATTTTTACCGAAACTGGCCGATCTTGATAAGCGACAACATCCATCCAGTGGCAGAAGCAGGTAAACGAACCTTCAACAACACCGAGTCGGCGTCTCGCGGCCACGGAAAACCGTCCCGGTCCGCTTGGACGCCGGATCTGAGTCCCGTCGAGTCGGCTTGGACGCGAAAAATCACCTGCCCGCCAATTACCGTCGCCCATCGGGACACACATAAACAAGAGACGAGCTGGTAACGTCCGGAATGCGACAGATAAAGGAGAGAGGACGCATTCCAATAACCGGGAGCCGCGTTATCTGGGAATTGTATCGTTATCTGACCAGCGTGTTCGGTGGACAGCTACATCTATTAAAATAGATATCTGCACCTTACATGTCAAAGATTGGGACGGAAAGCGCCGATAACGGGGTCCTGGTTAATTGTCTCAACCCGATGGGAATCGGACGATAAGGTTTACAGTGTTGGGGGACACCTACGGGGCCAGGACGTGGACGTCGTGGTACCACGGTACCATCATCGAGACAACCCACCCATCCTTCCAAATATTATTGTCGTCGTTATTGTGACCCGTCCAAGAAGAACTTCGTAATTACGGGTACTGCTACCGAGCAGTACCTAAGTAGATAATAATTAGGTGAAGCAACCGCGCTTCTACTAGGACTGTTACTGTTATTATTATTTACTGTTTTGACATATCTGGTAGCCGAGGTTAGGTACTTTCGAGCCTCGTTTGTTTCCCAAGCAATTAGCGAAGGTAATCTGATATTGTGACTTTTCGAGATTCGTTCAAATCTGATCGAAGTACCGTTTTTCGTCGAGTTTAAGACAATTACGTCACTCCCTTTCGAATCCGTCCCATAATCGCCACTTCCATCTCCCGTTTCGTCTTGTTCCCATCCACTTTCACCCGACCGTCCGCACCCACGGGTCCAGGCGACCCGTTGCGATCTCCTTTTCGCATCTGGAGCGTTTCCCGTGGTCCGGAATGGTCGTTTCAGGCGATGGAAATCACACGTGTGTGGGTTTCTGGTCTGGGTCTGGTCCTCATACGTCTCGGACGAGTCGTCCGTTTAAGGAATTTTTGGGCGCCTTCGCCTCAATTTGAATGTAGATGAGCACACATCCGAGGAAAAAACCAGATCTCCGATAAGGTTTTATCACCGCGTTTTGGTGTGTTTTTTTTTTCTAAGTAATAGAAGAGAAGGAGCTACCGGTTTACGCGCGCACCTGGAAATGTACAGGAGGTGTCGAAAGTTGGTGGCAAGGAAATTTCAGAGAAATGTGACCCGCAAGGGCGACAGATTTATCTCCGATTGATTGTGTCTGGAGCACGACTGGAACAGTGATTCGATAATTTATCACCAGTGATTGACACTGATCGCTTAATTGAAAGCATGTCACGGCTCGCCTTATCTTGTCCTTTTTTCCTTTGTTATCAAATAATGAAAATAAATCTCTTGATTGTTTATATTTATTAATCGCTTTGCAGCTCTATCTTCGAGTGAGTTACGATCATCAAAATGACAAATTTTGATTGAAATATCTGTCCAGAAAAATACAAATAGAGGCAGTAATCGAAATACCTACTACTAGTACCAACAGCTAAAAAATATTTTGCTAAACAGTACCAACTACAGTAATATACAGTAACTAGTGTTTTTCTGTTGAATTGAATTTCAGTGGTCTTTGCTCGCTGAAATAGTGAGCAAAAATGGCAATTGAATCACTAGTGAGGAAAAAATATTTTCTCACTAGTGAGCAAACTGAATGTTTTGCGAGTCAAATATATATTGTACTAAAAGTTTTTTTAATCTGTTTTTAAAGTGCTTTCTGAACATTAGCACCTAACTAAATCTTGTTTTATTTTTGACTTATTCAAATTTTTAACCTGTTATTTAGATTTCAATTCATGCTAAAAGCATTGTGTGTTGTTGGTATCACTGATTAAACTAAAATCAGTAAACCAATCACAAACACGCAACGCCTAACAACATAACCTATGTATTTCCAGTTTACGTTTTTGACATTTTGATTTACATATTTACATTAAAAAATAGTGATTTGTGGCATAATAAGGGGTAGACAACCAATGATTTAATTGCACTCACTGAAATTAACTCAAAATTCAAAAAGTGACAAAAAAATGCTGCCCGAAATTTCAATTCTGCGACTCTTTTTTTATGATTATGGAAAAAATCAGATTCAACACGCATGAGCAAATGTGTATTTAATCACTTGTGTGGTTGGGGTCCTCGCCTTCGGCTCAGACGCCCAACTTTCGTACTCGTGATTAAATGCACTACTTTGCTCACTTGTATTGAAAATAGCTATTTTTTGCCTCGTTTGGCGACATTTCCAGCTCCCCCTGTACATGCGGCTCGCTCGGCTCGGCCGCGGAAAAAAGCCGGCATTATCATTTAATGAGGCGACTTTGAGGAATTCTCGAACGGTGAGTTTGGTGGCGATTTGTGAAACGGCCACGTGTTTGTAGTGTCTCTTGGCTGTTAGTTAATGCAGTCGGCCCCTTTGGTCCCGGCCAACATGTCCACACCTCAGCTGTTAAAGCCTCACACCTTTCCTGCTACCAGTTTCACTTCATTTCAGGAATAACTCAGACCTTGTTTGTTCTCGGCCGGTGTGCTTGTTTTTTTCTCCACCGTTCGCACAAGAACAAAAGCTCGGAAAATGCTAATTTTTCCACCCAAAAAAAAACCAACAAGAAAATTAGCGGAAATTCGTACAAAGGAGGTTAAGTGGGTCCATTGTGCGAGGGCACTCGATTAGCGAAAACATGGTTACGATTAATGGATTTTGCACCGTGCGCGAAAATATGGAAAATGAACGTCGCCCTTTCAAAAAAATCATTCAATAGAAAAAAAGTGTGTAAATGTGAAATTTTCAATTTGCTATCAAATGTATGGATAGAGGGCAGGTTGTAGGGCCGAAGGGCATGTCAATATTTCAGTTCCATTTAATAAAACCGACATTTAATTTAATTTACGTTAAATTACAACGCCAGCGCTATGTTAATTTTGTATTAGGCTCGTATGAAGTCGTTATTTCTGACTATTTTGAATAAATTTATGCCGAAATGTAATGGACTGAATTAATGAATTCGTATAATCATCATTTCATTATGTCTAGTTTTTTTCGTTAATTGATGTCATAATTTAGAAAGATCCTTTTATGTCATGCTCGAGAATAGTTTGTCTTCTTTTTGGGAAATTAATTGCCGAATTTGTCTACGACGTAACCTGATTACCTGATTACGTCTCCTAAATCATTCAGAATTTGCCAAAATTCTGGAAATTGCGTCGGCAAGATGTCCAACAACACTGTAAACCCCACATGTCACCCTCCAAGCAATTTATGGTCGCGTGTGGTACTATACTTTTGTTTTTATGGACATGTCTACCGTGGAAGTCGTCAAAATCCGCTATTTGAAAACAAGTTACTAAGAAAGAAAGCATGAAGTAAAGTTAAAACCTCAACTGCGTCTCGGTCTCCAATATCTGGGCTTAGCACAAAAAGACTCACTTCTACTCTTAATGATACTATTATGCATAATTGCTGAGCAAAATTGTTTTTTGACTGAGTAAGATGATGTCATCAACTTTTAACAAAATATGAATAAATCTTTTAATATGGAACAGAAAATACAAAAATTCTTGTTTCATATTTTCAACACAAAAAGTGTTTCTGAGCAGTCTCATCCAGAAAAAAAAATGGATATATGTATGTATTTTATAAGCCCTATATTTGATGACGAGTTTTTGTTTTCGTGAGCGCACAAAAATCTGAGCAAAATCTCGAATTGAGCGTGAATTGTTTCTTCGCTTCCAAAAATGCAAGTTTCTTTGATTTTCGGTGTTTTCCCAACTATTTTCGAACTTCCCTCCGCACCTGTACTAGTTAATGAATTGACACTTTCATAGTTAGCTGACAAGCGAAGAGACAAAAACAAAGGAGTCGCTAATGAAGAGACATAATTAATAAATGGCACTCACCCATTCCCGGGACAAAAACAGCAGATGTGTCCCCTGTCAAGAAAATTAATTTCAGTAATAAATATTCAAACTGGAACAATTTAAATACGTTCTAGATGTGTTAGATACCGATGGCAATTTTTTCAAACGATAGCTTAATCACCGATCTACGAAGGACCAGAGTGTTGGGTCATCGACGACCCGACCATCGCTCTGCCCAAAATCAATTAGACCGAATTAAGCAATTATTCTAATCGAGGAGAAGGTCTGACCCGTGGAAAAATTACAAAATTCGTGTCGTCGAGACCCGTTAAGGAAACTAATTAGTGGAACAGGTGGCTGGTACTTAATTTATTAATTTTTTAATTACCGTTCGGGTGTGGAGAAAATCGACGGAAAAAAGAACGTCCCGACAGTCCAGGGACGATCCCACCGTCGCCCGTACCTCTTCCTGTGACATTTTCATAAATTACCATAACGTTTTAATTAATGCGATCTAATCGTGCCGAGATTTATGTCGATTCCGCGGAATTATCATGATCGTTAGGTCAAATTAATAGCGATGCCATTTCGGTCCGAGGCTCGTGTTAGATAACGCCGCCAATGGCCAGAAGGTTGGAGCTGTTGGTAATATTGATTCGGACGTAAATCACGCCGAACAATGCAAGGACACTCTTGTACTTTGCTAATATCTAATAACAATAACCTACAATAAATTACGGCCGCTTTTTATGCCGAAGAAAACGCGAAACCTTTTCTAATTGCGTTCTATTGCTAGGGAATTACGTCTCTATTTCGACATGTTTGTGTGTGTGTTTTTTTTCTCTTAATTGGAAGAACACCAGGAGATCGGTGAGATGTCGCAAAACGGAAAGACGACCACCTGGATCGAATTTCGTAATCGTTGACGCAATCGTTATCTAGATATTTTCAATTCGGTATGAAATTAAAAGTAAATTACAATTTACGACTCAGGATACAGAAAGTGATCTAATACAGCAATTTCTTTATACTTCGTTGTTTTTAGCTGAAGGTGAGGAAAATCGTCCTCTGAGCAAGAAAAATCATTATTTTACTGAGCATTGAAAATATTTCAAACTCAGGAAACAAAAGGTCTTCTGAGCAGGAAAGTTCAACGCAGCATCTTTTTTAAACTTTATTGTTTTGGGCTGAAGTTGCGAAAAATAGTCCTCTGAGCAAGGAAAATCATTACTTTGCTGAGCATTGAAAATATTTCACACTCAGGAAACAGAAGGTCTTCTGAGCAGGAAAGTTCAACGCAGCATCTTTGTTAAACTCTATTGTTTTGAGCTGATGTTGCAAAAAAGCGTCCTCTGAGCAAGAAAAATCATTACTTTGCTGAGCATTAAAAACATTTAAAACCCAGGAAACAGAAGGTCTTCTGAGCAGGAAAATTGAACACAACATCTTTTTTAAACTTCATTGTTTTGAGCTGAAGGTGCGAAATATCGTCCTCTGAGCAACACAAATCATTACTTTGCTGAGGGTTGAAAACATTTCTCACTCAGGAAACAGAAGGTCTTCTGAGCAGGAAAGTACAACTCAGCATCTTTGTTAAACTCCATTGTTTTGAGCTGATGGTGCAAAAATGCGTCCTCTGAGCAAGAAAAATCATTAGTTTGCTGAGCATTAAAAACATTTAAAACTCAGGAAACAGAAGGTCTTCTGAGCAGGAAAATTGAACGCAACATCTTTTTTAAACTTCATTGTTTTGAGCTGAAGGTGCGAAATATCGTCCTCTGAGCAACACAAATCATTACTTTGCTGAGGAGTTTAAAAAAGATGCTGAGTTGAACTCAGCATCTTTTTTAAACTTCACTGTTTCGGGCTGAAGGTGCGAAAAATCGTCCTCTGAGCAAGAAAATCATTATTTTGCTGAGCATTGAAAATATTTCACACTCAGGAAACAGAAGGTCTTCTCAGCAAGAAAATTCAATACAACATCTTTTTTAAACTTCATTGTTTTGAGCTGAAGGTGCGAAAAATCGTGCTCTGAGGAAGAAAAATCATTACTTTGCTGAGCATTTAAAACTTAGGAAACAGAAGGTCTTCTCAGCAAGAAAATTCAACACATCTTTTTTAAATTTCATTGTTTTGAGCTGAAGGTGCGAAAAATCGTCCCCTGAGCAAGACAAATCATTACTTTGCTGAGCATTGAAAACATTTCTCACTCAGGAAACAGAAAGTCTTCTGAATAAGAAACTTCACTAGTTGGTCGCGTTTCAAATTTTAAACTCGGATTGATCTTTTAAACAAACCAAGTGATTAATTTGCTTCATTTTCAATAACCTTCATGCTCAGGAAACAGAAAATGGTTTTCTGAGCTACAAAATTCAGTAGTCTGGTGCGTTTTGAGCTCAGGAAAAGAAAAAAACTCATTGCTTTGTTGCGCTTTGATTGTGAGCTCTCAGAGAACAGAAAGTCGTCTTTCATTAGTTCGCTGCGTTCTGGAGCGTCAAATCGCCGCCGCACTTCTCCCACTTGTGGAGCAATTTTTTCCCGTGTGTCCGTCGCTTAATTGGGGCGGTCAACTCGTCGCTCGGTGGCGGTACCGGTTCCCATCCCGTCCGGGCCGTATCTCTTCTTTTTCCCTTCAATTATTCTGACACGACCGGACGAATTATCGTTCCAACACCAGACGTGTAAAGTTGGTTAGTTATTTTCTCGCCAACCGTTGGCAATGCCGATTGTCTCCGATTGACAGGCCACGAATAATGTTTACAAAAAAGGCGTAAAAATGCCGCTTTCAACTTGTCGCTCTCGCCGCACCGGAGGATCTCGCCACATCTCCATAAAACCCGCCGCTCCTCGTTCTCCTTGCACCTTCTTCGCGTTATCCGGTGTTATGGGGCATTTTTCATTTTTGCTTCTTGTTTTGTCGATTTTGTGTTTATGTGCTGCAGTTTTTTTTGTGATTATTGCTCCGATCGACTGCCGTCAGGCGCGTAACGAGCTCGATGGTAGATCGCTGGAATGTCGGGTCGTTAGTGCCATTTCTGTTGGTCATAGAGTGATCGTAAAAACATATCGCGGCTAATTGGGAAAAACTGGGGCAACGGACAGGCAGATATGGTCTCGGGAACTCAACAATGCTCAAAATAAACTTTGAAACTTGCACGACGCGTTACTAGCAACTCTAGCAACCACAAAATAAAGCATGTTTGTTGTAAAAATGGAAAAATCATATGTATCCACTTTTAAAATTAACAGAGTATGTATAGTAAAAGCTAAAAAATATTATTTCATTATTTGGTCGAGTACGTAATAGAGAGCCCGAAGAATAAATAAAAATAAAACATTGTGAAAAAATGTAAAAAAGAATTGTTGAGATAATAAAACGGTACAAATAAATAAAAATAGTGAAAATAAGTATTTTGTTTTTGTTGTTAGTATAAATCAATAGTTTTTTACATTACAAATGCGGTAGACTACATTTTACAGCGCGAGGTTTTTAGATTGAAACACGACCGCGCAGCGAGAGTGTTTTAACAAAAACCGAGCGATGTAAAATGCCTACGGCATTAGTAATGTATTAATCTTTTTGGCCGACAATTCGTTTTCTCAAATTTGAAATTTGTTGTAACCAATAATTTTGCAAAACCTGTCAAAGACTAACATTTGATTAATACAATACCAGAAAGTTATCTATTGTACCGTCAACTGATATGCTTATGATTTATACCACAAGATGGCCCCATCAGAATTCACAATTTTTCAGAAGAAAACATTTAAATTATGTCCATTTTCGAAAACTGAACGGATCAATGGTAGCAGTATCTTGTCTTAGTATAAATGGACTTTATTTATGATAAGGTAACAGTTTTTTTGGAAATCCCTGAAAGCTTAAAATTTTCGTGCTATTTTACACACTCCGTGCAGTAAAATGACAGATAGTTTGATTAGTGTGTAAAAATCAAGATACCGTAGCTGTTCAAAATGTGTAAACATGTCATTTAGACTTGAGGAGGCTAAAAAAGCTTTTCCGTCTCAGGATAGCGATTGTTTCAGGATTCCTTCGCCGATACAACACTGTGCGAAGCAGCACCATCCTGTTGTAGTATCTTATTAAAAACTATTTATTATCTATTTCTTCAAGCGATATTTTAAGATTTTTTCACTGAACCATCGTGAATTCATGTTGAAATTTTGTCGGTCAAGAAGCGTAGATTGTGACATCCGTGAGGATCCGGTGTTTCCGGTCGCAATGACGAACTCACACAGTGGCGTCGAAAAATCATCTCGTACTTAATTGGTGTCGTTAAATCAGCGGCGGTGATGGTAAGTTATGTCTTCCTAAAAGACCATCCACAAAGAATGGATGTGCGGCTTCGACCATCCCACATCCGGACTTTCGCCCATGGCCAATTCACAAAAATCTCTTAATTAATCGAATAAATCAATAAAAATATTGACGCTCGTGAACGCCGCAAAGAGCGGTGAGTCTTTGACTTATGTAATGGCTTCATATAATAAGATTGTGAGTCATTTTAAATAATAGTACAAGAATGTGCAAGACGATGATCGCGAAAACAAACATTATGATCATAAAGGAAGTCATTGCGGCTCAGAAACCATTTTCTGTCTTCTGAGCACCAAATTTACTCAGTGAAAGTATCAATCAGAAAGAAAGGAACACGGAAAACATGATCTGTTTGACATTCAACAGTTTCCAACACTGCTCCTCTATTTTCTGATTTAATCACTTGCCTCTGGTTCTTATTATCCGCTACTGAGAACTCAGGAAACAAAAATAATAAAGAAAAATAATTCTACTGCGGTTCAAAAAATGTTTTAAAGTACATTCAGAAAGCATGACTCCTTTTGTCAGAAAACAATAATATTTGTCTCAGAAGTCAGGAGCTTTTGGGAGATTTACAGATGCTGTTGTATCATCAAACCGATGACATGTTGCTCAGAGAGCTTCTGTTCTCTGAGAAGAAACTTTGCACCATGAAACAGTAGACAATCACAAGACAGCAGACAATCACAGTAGATACATGATATAGATCTGTATAATTTTTTTGGAAAAAACAGAAAACAAAAATAATTTGACTCAGTTGATAGAACTTCTAGTGAGCCAGACATTTTTTTGAAGAGCAGTTTTATTTTCTAGATTTTGCAAATCTATGGTAACTAACAAGAAGCAACTCGTTTCATCAGAAAATAACAGGACTCACCAAAATGTTGCTCAGAAAGTAATTTTCTGTTTTCTGAGTAGAAAATGATTCCAACCAAAGTAGCAACATGGAATGGACAGAGGAAATGTGACACATTTGACATTTAACAGTTATCGCTCGCCCCAACACTGTTCCGTATCAGATGACACTTTTTTTCAGTGAGAAAAGAAGAAGAACCTCTTGCGGCTTAACCTCTCGCCTCCTAGATAATTTTTGTTTTATCATTTCGGTTGAAATTCGATCCGGACGTGTTAAGTGACGTTTCGACGTTGGAAAGAGCCGAAATTAGACGACGATAAGGTCGCGATCGTAGATAAAACGTCAATTACATCCACAAGTCCCCATAGACAAATTGTTATTGAGCAAATCCCGGATTACGGAAAATCGTTGGGGTCGAACGGTCACTGATATCGACTCGGGGGCCGATACCGACCGCTGATAATAGAAACAGAACGAATCTGTACGGCCGCAACTATGACATGCGGATGTTTAATTGGGGATTTGCGCCGAGGGGTGGCCCAGGGGGTGATAAGACGGACCGAGGGGACAAAAATGAAACCGTTCTCGACCTGGTGGAGACGCAGCAGAGTCCTTCCGTCGTCATCCCCTATGATTTAGCACCCTTCGGTCACCGTCCAGGTACGCCCCGGAGCCCTCTCGTCGATCTCGTTAGCGATAAAATCGAAGATTGATGGGCGGCATAGATCCGGTGACAAGTGTAGAATGGTCCCCCGCGGCCGCCCCCCGCGGCTCCACCGTCCTCTCGCATAAATTCCGTCGATGATTCGTAATGAGCCGGCCCTGTATCGACACGAGTGCGGTACAAAATGCAGGTGTATGGCGGTAGCCTTCGGGGGCAGGCCGTTCCAGCTCGGCTCTCGGCCCTTGTTTATGTGACAGGAGGTCTTTGAGCGGCCGACCGCGATCTACGACCTCCTGGTGCCGTATACCAATCAACGGACGACGGACAAGACCGCCACCTCTTCTCCGTCAAGGGTAAACCACCTAGGCGGCCAGCTGGCGGACGCGGGGGCGGCGCGAAATCGCACCGCGAACGCTGTCGTGGAAACTGGCCGTAAACTATCTTCCGGTGTGGCCGGAGGAGGGAGATGCTATCGACCAGAGGCTCATTGATTACTTAAAAGATACTGTTATTAACAGGGACGGACTCGATAACATCTCAACAGGATGGTGCGCGCTCGCGCACTCGGACAGGCGAAAGCTCATTTTTTCAGTCTCTGACAAACTGGAAGAAGAGAAAGATATAATTGTTGAAAAGAACCAGAAAATTAATTTCAATAAAAAATGAAAGAAGAACAATTATTTAACTTAGTTGAATATTTTAACACAAATAGAAGGAAAAAAAAAGGAAGAAATTATTTTTTGTAATAAGTTATCTCCAAGAAATAATAATAATAATAAGTTAAGCAATGTCGGGAAAAATAAAAGATAACATAAAGAAATAGTACTTTCAAAGGAATTACGTATCATTACTTGGTAGAAATATACAGAGTGTCCCTGAAATGCGCGGCAAAATTTTAACCACGAGCTCCTAGGCTTCATGTAGAATTCGGAAAAAATATTTAAAAAATTCTGTCAAAAAATAAAATGACATTTAATTTTTGAGCTACAATTTTTAAATTTCGGCACATTTTAAAAATACACCCTAGTAGATATATCATATTTTATAAAATGTACGTCAATGCGAAGTAACCTCTAGGAAATATGGTTTAAAACAAGGAAACCGCATTGGTGTACATTTTATAAAATTTGATATACAGGGTGTGTTTTTAAAATGTGCCGAAATTTTACCTACGAGGTTGTGATACAACGTAGAAAACTAAAAGCAATTAAAAAAAATTGTAGCTCAAAAATTAAATGTCATTTTATTTTTTGACACAGAATTGCAGGGACAGCCTGTACAGGGTCATTATAAATGATTGTCCCATCGCAGTAGGCATTGGTGGCAAGCCTCATAACATGAGTGAGACTAGTATCGCCGATAGGTGGCGCTACCGGCGGCAGTGGAAATCTGTCTACTAGTTTGTCTAACGTTGCGAGGCTGGCGGCACATCAAAAATCTGTGTGGGTTTTCAACGCCAACTGCGATGGGACAATCATTTACAAAATGACAAATAAATCCGGCTTTGACGCCGTGTCCCTTTTTGTATAATACCTCCTGAATAAACCAGAAAGCATATTTTGAAACTTTCTCAAGCAGCCACCACGATTTATTCAAATTTCCTTTTTACATTTTGTTGTTCCACGACTTCCACGAATTACCCTGTGAGGTAATAAAAATTATAAACTCTGTGATAAGAAAAAAAAAATTAAATTAACTATTCTTGTTCGGTAAGTAACGACGAGGATGCATATTCATGGGCAATACAAGTGATAATAAAGTGACACAATCTTTGGAATTTATAATTTAACAGTACTTTTTCCAAGAAAGGTCCTTTATCACCTGTTTTATATTTTATCGCTTGACGCCAGGAACGGTGTCAGAATTAATGTCCGACTGATAAAGACAAACACAAAAACAAGATAGAGCCAATTTTTATTGGTTTCGTCATCTCCATTTGTCAAATAATTTGACGTTTGCCTTGTTGCACCCCAGATCATAACGTCCCCTTGTGTTTCGCCCTCCCCCGTTTTAAACGATTTAAGAACCGAAAGCGTATTTTAATGCAGTTTATATCGGAGGTAAATCCCAGACGTTGCGAGTGGTCATAGAGATCCGGGAAATAATCCAGATTTGATATCTGCTATGATATGTTGCGGTGGACGTCAAATCCCCGGAGTGCGGTCCGCGGAGCAGTGGCGTACGGCGAAAAAAAGAGGGGAAATAATCGGAATAAATAAAATAGCAGTCGACACTAGAGATTGTCGATCGGACGGGAGCACCGTAATTAGTTAAAGTCCGACAGTTCCAGAGAACTGGAATAGTGAGGTCGGAAGGATTCCGTGGCAGCCGAGGAGGAACGGACTGGACGACATCAGCGGCGGAATCAGAAAGAGCAGTTTACAATGCAATTAGCTCGAGCGGAATAAATCGTCGATAGGGCAAGTACAGGAGCCACGTCCACGAGAATTCAATCGGACGCAGATCGGGTCGCGGACAGAGAGTCGGTTGCGAATGAGGTGTTCTCTTAGACCCACGCAAAAACGGTACGTTTTTCCGTGAAATTTATGACCACCTCGTCGGAAGAAATTTTTTCCAGCGGCATAGTTTATGCGCCACGTCTCGTTCTAATCAATTCGGTATATCTTGATTTCGCGGAAAGCTCAGCTATGTGGCTACCGTTTGAATTCTTCGACTAATTCCCTTTCCTATTCGATAAAACGAAAACAATTACGTCTTGGAGCGTTGCGTCTAAAGCCGGTTTTACGATCATGTGACAGCGGTTCTGGCACTAATCCGCATAAATCTCCATCGGAAATGATGCTAATAAGCACCGAAAACCGACCGGGGGCGCTTCCACGTCGAGAAGTCAGGTGATGCTGCAGCTGCCATCTTCTAATTGGCGGTAATTTGCGAACGATTCGTTTTGACGTTTGTCGCCCGACAGTGTGTCGGATTTTCGGCGCGAGGGGGCGTCGCGGAAATATTACGACGCAGTTAGGACGCCGTGGGTGTCCGTATATGACCTCAAATGGTCCATGAGCGCCGCCGGCTTTAAAGTTCCTTTAAAATCGCACCATTTAACATTACCCCGAAAGTCGCCCCACGCGACACCCCCGAAGTCTGCCGCGCACATAACAATGTAAGGCTAAAAATGCCCTTTGTCTAGCGCCGTAATTTACTTACTTAAATTATGATGCGACGGGGCATTTTCGAGCTTCGTTGGGTTTTGTGGGCGCTCTTAAAACACCATCTGTCGACGTTTTTCAACGGAGGAATATATTCCGATCCGGGTATTTAACGGGGTGAAAATTTATTAAGCGACACTCGAGCACTTCAGATCGAGGAAACGCCACAGCAGAAACAGATGTAAGGGTTTAATGGGGCGTGTAATTTTTTTAGACTATTCCGAGAAATGGGTGGGGCGGTGGCACGGCATGTGAAATTAAAAATAAAAGACTGGAGAGCCAACAATGTCCCAATATTTTAAAACCAATGTAAGTCTTTTTTTTTTCTAATTCAGTTACGAAAAGCAACCATTGTGATACGGCATTTTAGTTGTCAAACGTACTTCATTTAATAACTAGTGAAAAAAAGTGACATTATAGCACTAGTGTTAAAAAGTGACATTAGTGATATTAGTAGTATTATCCAGAAAAATTATTGAAATAGCAGATTTAAACAGGATTTTAAGGATTTTAATCAGAATGTGTGCTTTTCGTAACTAAATTAGAAAAAATCTTGTATGAAACACGTAGCAAAATGGCTATTTTATTGCACACGACATGTTGGACCACTCGTTCACACTCGTGGTCCAATTGTCATCTCTAGTGCAAAAAGACGCTCATTTTGCAACTCGTTGCATAAATAGCTATAATAGTACTGTCAGATCAGTACCAACAGATGATAAATTTACGACTTGCAACTAGGCTTTCATCAAACGAGAATATAATCTCTGAAGAATCCAATTGTGGTACTGTATTGGAGGATAGTACCAATGGTACTGGTACTATAGTACAATATAGAAAGGAAGTATCAACACAAACAGTAAATTTGAGATGTGATATTTTTATTAGTACTTGAGTTACTTTCTTTTACATAGAGAAAAGCTAGATTGGACAAAAATCGGGTCAGTGAAGGGGTCGTGGTGTTATTATTTGAAAAACATTCGACAGTCTTAAAGCTTGAAATAGAATTTTTCTTGAAAAAATGGTTCTAAAATCACTGTTTCACTAGATTGGTGGTAGTAAATGAAAGAGTGGCGATTGGTGAGAAGAGTACCATTAGATATGGACGAAATGCTAAAGAAAGCACAAGCAGGGGGGAGTATGGTAGGTAGAGAGAAAGTTTGGAGCCTGGAGTTTGTGGATGATTCGGTGATAAAAAAGTGAAAGAGAAATGAAAGAAATGATGAAGAATCTGGGAAGGTATGTGAGGAAAAAAAAAGCTGGAATGTTGAGAAAACGAAAGAGTGCAAGAGGAATAGGCTGAGAGTGAAAGCGGGAAAGAGAGGGGCAAAGTTTCAAAACAAAATGGATGTAAGGGAAGAGTGTAGGATACTAACCTAATGCTGGAGAAAAAAGAAGAAAACATGGAGAAGAAGGAGAGAGAGAAGTACTACCAAAGGAACAGGTATGCCAGTGAAGAAGTGGAAAGATTAAGAGCAAAGGAAGATGGATGATAAAGACACACACAAGCAAGAAAGAAGGAAAAGAATAAAAAAATCCAGATACAAGAGGAAGTTTGAGAGGTGTATGACAGAGGAAATTCCGCAGTACCTTAGAAGAGAAAGAGAAAGAACGAGGAGAGAGAAAACAGGTATTAGATGGAAGGAGAGGAAAGAACGTGCAGAATGTGCTATGAGAAGAGAGAGAGAGAAAGGAACGGGAAGAAATACAGAATGAAGACAAAAGGGAGATAAGATGGAAGAGGACGGAAGGATAGAAAAAGAAAGAGGTGGGGGATAACAAGAAAAAAGAAAGAAGAGAGAAGGAAAAAGAATATACTGGTAGAATGTAAATGTGAAAAGGAAGATTGCTCCAAAACGATATTTTTATTGATAGTTCCATCAAGTTAGATCAGTAATCACTAATATCTAAATAGGAATATCAAGAAACTCACGAAGAACAGGCACAATATCAATAGGATAAGCTCGATTGGACGTAAATCGGGTGCATTTTAAGGTCGTGGTCTCCAAATATCGTCAAATACACACGGATTGCGAATTTTGAGTGATCGAAGAAAAACAAAGATATCGGAATAAAGACGACATCGAGAAGAATTCAATCAGACAAAAATCGGGCGAATGGCAAGACCGGAAACTTCAATTCGCAAGCCTTGCCGGTAAATTTTTGCAAATTTCATCAAACAGTTTAGTAAAAGTGTCCCACCTCGTCCTCCTTCGATCACCCACGCCCCCACAGTTCCACCTTTCGCCGTCATCTGTTTGCCACCACGTGATTTCACACGGTCCCGAAAAACGACATAAGGACAATCGGCGGCCAATTTCCATCGTTTTAACGTTCCGATAATCATCGGAGCAAATTAACTCCATCCTGTCCGGGCCGCCCACCGCCATTCGGGACCAAAATAACGAAAAAAAAAAGAGAGAAACAGAAAGGAAAGAGAAAAGAGGCCGCGCGCTTTCAGTACCACCGAATTGTTCACAATTAAACAAAGCGGGCGCGCATTTTAATGTGACATGATAAGTGGCGGTTGTAGTAATATGTCGGAGCGTGTGTGCGTGCGTAGGTATACACGTACACACGGATAATAAAATAAAATGCGGGTGACAACGAAATTATTCCAATGAAAGAGCGTCACTTTGCGCTCCGTCTAACAAGAATAAAAGGAGACCAGCGCTTCGGAAAAAATACACAAAAGGGCCGGCCACCGACGCGCAATTATACAATTTAACATGTGTGCCAGCCGAAACAGTGGAGCTAAATGCTGTGACACACATACCGATCGAAAATCATGATAACGGGAATGAGGTGCAGTCGAATTTGGATTCCGGAACGGCGGATGGTGGCCCACGAGGAGTCGACTGGAGCCAAATCTGGCGATGGGCTTGGACCACAAATTTCAGATTTTCTAAATACTGCAAAGAAAAAACACGAGGTTTTATAATAAAAGCTCATAGATGAAAGAATCAGTTTTGGACTTAATAAAGAATATAAAAAAACTACAGGAACAGGTTTTTATTGGCTATTGGAAAAAAATGCAACAAAAGTTTCCGGACTTTCAAGGCACTTAACCAATAACTTGCCCAGAAAGTCTACAAATGCGTAAACATGTTTTTGGAAACAGGTAGTGTTCTGCGCAAAAAAGGCAGTAGATGACCGACAAAAAGATCAGCTGAAAATATTGAAGAGAGTGAACAAAGAATTATTGCAGGATTAACCCAAGAAACTAACCTATCCTTTGATACAGTTTAGCTTATCCTTAAAAAAAAGATTAGCACTTTTTTCTCTATTGTGTGTCTATTGTGCATGAAACTACCCCTAGACAATAAGAGCCCCACAACCGACAATAACCTCTCTGGATAATATTGATTGATCGATGATCGTTGGATGTTGGATCGATTTATAAACAAGCGGCGTGCGCGTGCTCCGTGCTCACCGTTGACGTTAAATAAAAGTGCGGGAGTTTTAAATCTCATTGTTTCATTGTACTAGCTGAGGAAATTCTTTTACAACCGACAGATCACACAAAATACTTTATGAAAATCAAGATTTCAACATTCTCGAAAACACTAACCTAACTTTTAAGACTGACATCTGTTAATTGAAATCTCACGAATTGCCAACTGAAATTTTTGGTCAGCGCCTACTCTATTTTTTTTTCGATCTCACGTTATTTTCCAAGTTCATTACGTAACGTGCGACAGAGATGTTCAACAGAGCAAACTGGGCATCAAGCAACTTCACTTGTCTCATTGTGCGCTCCGCCGCTCTAATCAGCGACACCCTTTTCACCCGGTCTATCTTATTCGGAAAAATTTCAAACTCCGGTCATCCCCTATCACTTCCCATCCCGCCGATAGACGGGAGATGGTCTATTGATTTTATTGCATCATCAATGCCGGGGACCGTCGTGGGGTGTATAATTCCTGATCTAAATTCAGGAATCGTTTTTGTCGAGGCCAGTAATGACGGATAAATGCCATTTTATTATAGGCCGTCGGCTCTTTACCATAAATGACCACGACAAAACCCAACCGGCCGTAATAACCCATCGCACAAGAAGAGAACGATGAAAATTTGCAGCGCGTTAGACAACCCCATCGATCGGGGCTCAGGTGCCCCGAAACACCTAAATGACACCCCTCGTCGCCAAATCGGCGATTTACGACCCGACTTCCAGGAGGAAGCGTCGCCATATGCGCCGATAATTCGATTGAGACTTTTTATCGACGTGTTAAACGCGTCGGAAGGGGACGACACAACTTCCGACGTCTTCATCTCGGAGTTTTATTTGAACAGTCATGGACCACTTGACCGGACGACGTGGAAGATGCGGGTCCGGGAATCCGGCTCGTGCCATACGGGCCAAGTGAAATTAAAAAGTTTTTGGGGCAAATCGAGCTAATTGGGAAGTGCTGGTCCGGCTTCTGGTCCTTGATCTCGATTTGTTGCTTGTACAATACAGGTCCGGAAGGAGATGCTTGCGGTACGCTCGAAAAACAATATTTCGTTAGATTTTCTCTTCGGAAGACCGCCCCGTCAGCGGCGAGCGTTTGTGTAATAAACAAATTGAGCCGGGGGACCCCCCGACCGCCGCCCCCGGCGTCCCAGACCCGATCGGCATTCGGCAAGGCGAGCATTGTTATGTCACGAGCAGTTTATCATATGTTAAATTGCGTGTAACGCTGGAACTCCGTACATATATCTGTATGCATAAGGAGGAATAAGGACCACACTCGGCCACGGTCTAAGAGGATGCAATAAAATAATGTTCTGCTTCAGTGGTCTGTGGAAGTCTTCGCTTGTTTTAATAAAGCTAATACCCTGTCAGGACTATCGTTACGGCGTGGATTTTATGTGCGACCACTTCGGCAGCTGCTCGCCCCACTCTCCCCTACGGCGCGAAAAATACCGATCGTTTCGGGGCGAAGAAAAATTCGGCCGGGAGGAAGAGGAACAGGAGTGAATCATGAAGTTGGAGCTGAATTACTGCAAATGAGAGAGATGTTATCGGGCGAGTTATGCCGATACACCAATTATTATTGATAATTCGGAGCAGGAAAAAAATTAATGGCTTCCGATGTGGATTTTAGATGATGGTATTTATGTTAATCGCTTCATTTCGTTTTGTAAAATAGGAGATTAGCGCGGCGGTGAAATTCGAAACGAGGACTCGAAGACGGATTGCTTGAAGGGAATTAATTGTATCGAGTTTAGTCTGAAAGTTTCCAACCTGACCGTCTTACAACTAGCTCAAGTGTCTTTTCATCCTTGGCTTATCATTCGATCTTTCGTTAAGTTTATGTAAGAATTTTGCAACAATTTGTTCAGTCGTTGCCGAGAGCGCAAAAGAACGCTCGTTAAGAGTTTAAAGGGCGCTCGAATGCTGTACGTGGAAGCTTCTTCCTTTCACATTTTGTTGAGAATAATTGCACTAAACGATTTTAATGAGGAAGACATTCTCTTCAACACAAATTTTGTCCAGAAAATTCTAGCGAAACTGAAGAAAACATGACCATCATGGAGAAAAGGGATTGAATGAGCCAACAGGAAGATTCGCATGTTCCTCCAGATTCTGCAAACAGAACTTTTATGATTCTTTTCTAGATCCTGTGGAGATTATTTTCATTAAAAAAGATCACAAAGGATTATTACGACTTTTTAGAATTGAAACTGCATCTGTAAGAAGAATATTAAAAAATGAATAAATGTATAGTATTGGAATGTTTTCAAGAATTTTTCAAGAATTTGGAATATTAATTAGGTGCAAGGAATTATTCAAAATGCAGAAAGATTACACTGAAAAGTGACAAGTCTGGAAAATAAAATTTGGTCGAAAACTTTTAGAGTGTACTACGTAATAAGAGATGATATCTATATTTTTTTTACTAATAGTAGAGTACAGAAATAGTCTATTCTTGATGTCTATCTTTCAAACATCATTAACATTTTCCTTTCGTTCCCAAACTATTTATAGTTAACAAAAATCAGAAATTCTTTTTTCAATTTTTCAATTTGTTCTCATATACTCATGTATGTATTTTGTGTTCTTTCTAATTCTCTTACTTGACACCTCAGTTAGCTTTTTCTTTCTCTTTCTCTTGGAGCTGAGGCTAGCAAATCAGTTTTAGTCACATTATTGTTCTCCTTTTACATTTTTCCTGAATCATTTCTTTTTCTTCAAACCTCCTTTTAGTGTTTTTCATGCACTCTATCAGCTGTCTTGTCCCATTTTGCTTATATCCTGTTATTATTTTTAGACACCGTTATTATTCTCTTAATTCTCATTACTTTTACTCGATGTTTTAAATATTCCTTATCGTTAGAATGTTTTATACGTTTGTATAGGTACATAGTATTTTTTTACCACAAACAATCAAATATTCACATATTATATTCTAAGTGCAAAAATTTTTATGAGAAATTTTTTTGCTACTGAACGAAAACATCCATAAATGAGGTCAGAAGACCAATTATTATCAAATAAGAGCACGAGACGAAGTCGAGGGCTTTTATTTGATAATAATTGGTCTTCTGACCGAATAATTTATAGATGTTTTCGTTCATTAGCAAAAAAATTGCCGATATTAAAATTTTGCACGAGGGGTATACGGCTGATTATTTCCTGAATAGAATGAAAACAAACGCATTATTTCCACTCCTTTTTATTCAAAATAATAAAAAAAAAATCAGGTACCGATATTTTTTATCAGATTATTGCACAGTGTGCATTTTAGATAAATTTTATCGGGTTATTTTTTGTTTTCTCGTTTTGATTGGTCAATATTTGTCATATTTGTTCATTTTCTTTCATTAGGTATGTCTTTTTGATCCTTTCTTATTTTTTTTTAATTTTAAGCAAATCCATAGTGATTTCTTATTAACCTTTCTTTCTCTAGTTTTACATCTCATTAAGTTTTCCTATTTATTCTGTTTCCACACTTCTTATTCTATTTAACTTAAATATAATAAATCCTGTATCTGTATTTCTTTTTTTTTGCGTATCTGTTATTTTGACTCCAAATTTTTCCGAAAACGAGCTCTCAATGGTTAACATTTTAGCTTGTTTCTCGTAATCCTTTCCTTTTCACTGTCATGGTTTCAAATTTTCTTTTTAACAAAAGATTCAGTCATTCTTGATCACGCCGTAGTATATCATTCAGAGGTTCTTTTTGTGCTTCGCCCAGTTGCCGACCTCAGCTACGTCTCGGTCTTCAATCTCTGGGCTTAGCACAAAAAGACTCACTTCTACTCTTTATGATACAATATACAATTATCCTCCATGTCATCGTAAAATTGTGTTTTGCTCTTTTTTTTTTGTCGACCATAATCCAAATTATTCTCTAATTTCACGTTTAACTCTTTTTTTCCCTTTTATCTGAACAGATTATTGCTCCTTTCATTTTTGACCCATTCATACCTACCCCTTCATAACATTTTCTTCTCTTATCCCAACGTTTTTTCCCTTTTTTTCCAAATTGTTTGTTTTCTTCATCCACCAACAAAAAAATAGGACATCTCAAGAGCAAAAAATGACGTGGGTTCTGTGTTGTGTTCGCGTTAATCATCACCGTGATGGGGGACGGTGATAAAGTGAAATTTATTGTCTCGGAATTAATTATTTTATTCTAATTTATTGTTTTTAATTTGTTTATATTAATGAGACGGCCGTGATGTGTCGTCGTGTTTTTCGCCATGATTTACGACTAATAAAACGGTAAATTTTCGACGGAAAGAGACGAAAAAAAATCGAAAGAGAGAAACACCAGATAAAATATTATACGGGGGGGCTTGACGGATTGTGATTTATGCTTGCGTTAAAACCGGGAAGGTTGGACTTTGAAGAGTTAATTTGGGTGGAAAAACGTGCAATCGTTGTGAGATTATTATTTAACGAACGCACTAAATGTCCAATTATTTATGGCGAAACGCTTCGAAACTGTCGAACGATTATTATTATTGGAATCGGTACAAAGTGTTGTTTTGTGAAACGGACACATCATTAAGGACATTCTGTAAAATTGATTAAAAAAATTAAAATCGCAAAAATCTGACAAGTTTTCTGTAACTTTCAGCAAACCAATAACGTTATTCGAGTTGGCCATGACACAATAATAATAACAATAATGATAATAATAAATTTATTATCTAACGGATCACGGTCCACATGGGAAATATGTTACAGAATATAGAGAATACAGGAAACACTAAATAATATATAGGACTTAAGTCTTAAGACTTAAGTCGTTTCTGTTTGTAATGTTTTGTTGTTTTCGATTTGTATTTTTCGTTCGGTTGTCACTTCCATCCCTCGACCCTCGATTTCATTAGCGTCTGTTCATCTCGAATGACCTCTTACCCCAATTACACCCACCCCAGCCCCGTCACAGTCCCGCCGTTCGAATTTGGCTAAGTAATCGCCATATGCATCGTCCATTACGCGACATTACCCCCCGTCTCCTTTTCGGTTGTAAAACTTTTTACTGTCCGCGATCTCCATACCGATCCGGCCTGGAATAAGAATACGTTGGAGGAAAAAAATTAGCAAAAACGCACCCCGACCGGGACCCACCCGACATAAGCCGCTTGATCGATGAGGGTGAAACAAACGACAGTCGGCGAATGTCGCTGGCAAGTGACCAACGTCCAAATACCGTAATTCCCTACATGATAGATACCGGAGCGGGTGCAGCCGGTCTGCGCGTTCTCGGGGGCGGCTCGGCGGCGGCCGGGCCCCACTCCCGGTCCGGGCGGCTGCAAAACTCGCCCATTAGCTAGATGGACCGTGACTGTACGAATTGCAGAATTTCCAACATAAATTGAATTTTCACTAGACTGCATTCTGTTATGGACACTTATACTTTCCATCTTGATTTCTGACTTAATTAGGGCGTTTTCCCCGCCGGGAGGAAATTCATGGTAATTTTATACGGGGGCCGGTTCACACCTGCTCTCCATTCATATGGTAAATTGGTGCGATTACCGCTCGTAAAGTGCCATTCTAATGTGAGCTTCCTGTTCCGTTTTTCGGCGATTAGTCGATCGCTCGCTCGGCCAGATTTCGAGGTGGCGATGGGTACGTCACGTTGCCGGGTGAGGTCATCGGGGAAAATCGTACCTACAAATTGATGGGTTTATGGATTCATGAATGGCCGCATAAATATGGGTTTTACGAGGCGGTGAAGATGTCGAGACGTCGTAAAATTTTTGGAAAATTTAATAAGAGGTCTCGCTAATGACAACGACGGGGTCTGATGATGGAATCCCACAAGGCTGGGACCGGTCACGATTATTTTCGAAGCGTAGAGGATGTCAATAATGGACGGAAACGTGAATTGCATTGTTGCGCAATTAACAAAAATTACACAAATTAAATTCGTAATGAGGTTTTTCGTGTTGGTTTTCTTTCTACCCTAGTATCTTTGTAATCTATTTTGGCCGTGAATAAATAATCATAACAACGAAAATACAATCTATCGGGTTGGCAACTGTTGGTATTTTACAGCGCTCCAAATAATCAGGCGCTCGGCTTCGCCTCGTGCCTGAAACCTAGTTTTCGCGCTGTAAAATAGCCCTACCGTACTCCAATGTAAATAATTATTATCAAATCGATTACATATTTATTTTTTAATTTTTTTGTACCTCCATCCAAATTTTTTGTCCCCTTGTTACATTCTTTAATTGTAAAGAACCGCTTTTCGGAAGACGAATTTGGCGAACCCCACCACGTACATCGCCGACTTCCGCCCCACATTTAATATAATGTTGTAAAATCCGAGGGGGATCGTTGCATTCGCAGGAATCGATCCTGCTAAAAGCGCTCAATTAATTTTCCATGCAACGATCCGTACTCACCCCTCAACATCTCAATACCACGCTCGGCGAAAAGGGGAGGGAAAAAATCGTCATCCCCAACGTCCTGATCCCGCCAACTGACTAATTAACAATTCGCGACTTCTCCGTCCCGGACCCACCTCTACAGCCCTGGCCAAATCGATGGGTCTCAGCTCCGGCCGTCCGGGCTTTCAGTATGACGTCCACGTCTCAAAACAAACTGTATAATAGCAATTTTAACACGTCGACCGGTCTTACATTATCCCAGTCGAAGGCGGCTGCGGGCGAAAAAACTGAACTTTAAAGCCAACTCGGATCTTCGACAGGAATTTCGCTATTGTCTCTACGCCTCTATCACCGTCTCTTTCTCGCTCGTTGGTGGACCAAGCCAGTGCGACGGAGACGGCTGACGTGGCCAGTCGACGATTGTCACGACGACAATCGTCAGATGTCTGAACGTTCGTCAACTGTCTATCGTGATCATGAGTAACTGGATTCCTCGATTTCTGAAGCGTCGGAATTTCGGCTCGCAGGACTGCATTTTCAAGTGGATTATAGAGGTGGGAGAGTGGCGGTTTTTTCGGGTTGGTAATAGAGGGTGGGTTTTTTACAGGGTGGTGACACAAATTACCGGTGTGACAGCATGATTGTGTGGTAATGGGAGCGAACGAGCCGTAACGTAACGTATTAGTTCCGTCCATTCTTCTGTGTCGTGTTGACGAGCCCTTTCAACGTCTGCGATCATGCTGGTAGCCGATATACAGGGTGAAAAAAAAAAAAAAAACAAAACGGCTCAGAAAGAAAGGATAATGTGCAAACGATTTAATCAGAGATCAGTAGAAATGAAGGAAATGACACTGACAAAAAAAAAAAGGAAAAAGTTTCCAAAATGTTTGGTGCTTTTAGACGTCTCCAAATCTGACACGACTTATGTTTAATTAATTATTAATAATTTCTAGTTTTAATTAAATATGTCCTATCAGTTTCTCAGTTTTCTCCTTGGCTGTCTACACAGTGAGATAATTCCTGCGTTTCCGCCTTACTATACATGGTGCGTACGTAACAAGACAAGTCATTATATCCAGTCAAATCTCTCCGACGTATCAACAGTGGAATAAGTAACAAAAAATGTTAAGTAAAACATGCGAGATGGTGTGACTTGGCACGGAACATAATTCTTTTACTTAATTTCTCACCGACACAATTCGTGATGTTGATCATATCTGTTCTTAGTCCGACACTTTCTTACACAAGGAAATTTCAACTCGGTCCGGCGAGCACAATATCGACCAACTCGAAACGAAAATATGTAAAAATTTATCTACACACGAACCTACATGTGTCCGAAGGTGAGACACGTGATCGGTTGCTTTTAATTAATTTTTTCTTCCGTTCCCAGATGTCGTCCCCCCGAAATTTCAATTCTTTCGCGATTATTTTTCCCCGGATTAATTTGCTTGCTCTTTCACAAACACGTACGTCGATGCATGTGCGTCCAATTTCGGTCCGACGAAGCTGCAACTAATTATCGTGTAAATGGAAACGATACTGGTAAATGAAAACACAAACTTTCACGAAAGCTTTTACTGACGCAAGCTAACCAAACGCGGCTAAATTAATCATTAATGGTACAAAATGGCAATTAACACCTGTGGAAATGGAAAAAAGATTCACTGAATGGACAGTGCGGCACGGATAAACATTGTCAAGGGGATTGAATGACAGTGCTTACGGAGAAGAAGTAAAAGTGATGTAGCGAAGTAGTACGGATGATATATTTATCTACGAGTAGTTTGCCGCGAAACACCACTAATGAAATAATCAAATTTAGCATTCTGCGTCCTACGAAAAGTATATAAACAGAAACAAGATAGGACCCAGAGCCGCACCTTGAGGGACACCACTGAATACTGTTCCCCAATTTAACTTTGAAGAGGTGATCAGTCAAAAATGAAGTACTGGAATCAATCAATTTTCCAGAAACCTTATAATGTGACGCGGCAGTATCTCACCTCACAAAAAAAGCGTGTGTTATCACTGTTATCAGCAAGCAAAAATATATTTTAGACGTCAAGGTTTTAAAGAAAATAGGGAAAAGTAACACTTCAGAGTGGACTAGTAAAATACTAATAAGAAAATGAATACATAAATACAACTATTAAGGTGGTAAAGCTAGTGACAAAAATTCATAGTTAATTACAGTACGAGAGAGGAAGGCAAAGCTTTCGTTCACGCGAATTGCGTGTTTGTTCACGAAGCGCAGCTGAGTGGACGATGTAAAATCAGGATTTCTCTTGCCATTCAACGTGGAAACGCTGCAAGCATTCGGGGGACTTTTCCAGATTCCGCATTATTATTATCGGAAATTTTTGTATTGCAAAACAAAAATATTATGTACTTCATGCATTACCTAATACATAGATTACTTAATAATTAAAATATATTTACTCTAGTTAATGAATAAATTAATGAAATATGTAGTTAAATTAAAATATATTCCATTTTTTAAACTCAAGAAGATACATTTGTTTGCCTGATGAAATAGTACGATTTTCCGTAATTATTTTATCGACAGAAATCCCGGGAAGCTTTTCTGAAATGCCGGCCTGAAAATTTGCAAAATTTTAAGTTCTCTGAAATGTAAACCATTTATTTAAAATGTGTCACTAAAGTGATCATCTATTGGTTAATCGATAAAATACAGAAACAACTTTTTTACTATAGAGTTCAGTTGCGTTTGAAAACTTTAAATTAAAAAACTTTGTTAGAAGTAAGTTATATCGGCTGTTCATTTAAATTTCTCTTCAAGGTAAGCATTGATTGTGAACGCACCACGGATTATAAGATCACGGATCAGCTGTTTAAATCTAACCTCACGTTTTGTGTTGTTTGTGTTTTTACTTTGCAGACTGATGAGTGGTGCGTTCACAATCGACTCTTCAACGCCAACTTTGAGGAGAAATTTAAGTAAACACCCGATATATTAAATAAGTACATAGAAATCTCTTTATAAACTCTAACCCCATTACGTTATCCCTTGGTGCTTAAGTGGTCATTGATTTTTAGTTGTAAATTAAATACTACATAACTGAAAGAAATAAAAATATATAAATATTTTTTTTAAATGACAAATTTTGAAAATTTATCGAATTCTAAATCTTTTGAAACAGACCAATTATGGAAATGTGATATTAAAATCGACTATATTTTCCTCCCGTTCCTCTTCCCATAGTTATTCTAAAGTCGCTACTATTGCGGGCAAAAAAAGTGGGACATCAACGTCTTGACTTTTAATGTGAAATAACCCTTATCTGATTCTAACCCTACTTTGAATTGATTGACGTTGTCATTAAGTATTGTAGGTTGTAGGGAATGATTGTAAGTAAGCACGTAGTGAATATTTATTTAATGCAAAGTCCCAATCAAAATCTACCTTTATCAAAAGAAGAGGGCATTTGGAAAAGGAAAATCGGAGTATAAAATAAATTTTTAAACTGTCAGCTAGAATAGTGTCAAAAAAAATGACAATAAAGCTTGAACTACATCGAATTTTTCAAAACTGACAGAAATTTGATGTCCCACTTTTTATGCTCCCAATAGTACATTACATTATGATCCACAAAACAAGAGATAAGAGATGGCGACATACAACAAAATCTTTAAAGACGTGCGGCGTATCTTAATAAATTGCCACATGTCAATTTTGACATTTACGTAAATTTAATTTAATAAATGGTTTTTACTTGAGATCTAAAACATTATCTTTGAAATAGGAACAACGAAAATAATGCACAACATTGTTTGTTGGAATTTAGACAAAACTTCTCTTCATCACCATAGTTATTTTATTATAGTTGAAGCTACGCCGTACGTTGTTAAAAGTTTTGTTTTCCACAGCCGCCCCTTATCTCTTCTTTAGTTGATCATATTGTATAACCCCAGTGAGTTTAAAATACAACAAATTAATATCATTACGTAACACCTAAAAGGGTCAAAGTTAAATAGGAGCAACCAGTTTGGGGAAAATAAAAAGTTGTTAGTTTTCTGTTTCTTATTCTCATCAATTACTTTTTTTATTTTCGTTACACAAAGTTAACTAGTGTTGCTTCCTAAAATTAAACTAAATTTTGTTGTTGTTTTTGAAATATTGAAACGATTGCTTAAAAACCCTTTTTAGAATTTGTGTCTCTAATAGGTCAGGTCAGGTCAGGTATTTAAAAATTAAAACAAGGGCGCAAATTCGAAAAAATAACATAAAAACTCGTTTTATAAGGGCATTGGCGCACTCGTCCCATAGAAAACTCCCATTCGGCTCGTTTTCTATCCTTGGGGCTCGTGCACGAAATCAACCCTTATAAAACTCGTTCTTTAATATACTATTTTAAGTTGCACTGAAATTACCGCAGTGAATTCAAAAAACATTCATTTAGGAAACAGAATCAACTCTCATATGTCCGGTCATGACTAGAAGAGGGACCAGGACCAGTATTGTCCTGGTGCCAAAGTATCTTTAAATTTCAGCGGTATTGTATCGCGCTGAGTAGGCGTTGAATTTCCCGCTGTTTGACAAGAATGACATATGTTTAATCGGGACATAATTGAACATGCTTGTTTTCAGCAAATGGTGCCCTTAGATATTTGCTTCGAGAATAGGAATCGTTAAGTTATTCTATTTTTAATGTAAAACATAGCAAAGAAAGAAATAAAGAAATATGTTTTGGCTCTAAATTTTAGGTTAGCTGTCAACAGGCTCCAATGAATCTACGCTTTAAAAAAGCACAACAATTGACTGTTTCCAACGTCTTCCCAGTCCAGGATTTCATTTGAACGGCCGATACAAATTCAACAGAAGTATTTAGCACTATCGTAGCTTCTGATGGAGAGCGCACCATCGACGAAACGTTTCAATTTTTAGCCCCGCGACTCCGAACCTTTTTGACCAGATTCTCAAACCAAGCCCCACAAATCAAAAACCGTACCCTGGCAAATTTATTCAGTCAATTATCCGAGACATAGTTCCGTGTGTTGCGCTTTCAAAGATGATTAAAAACGTCACAGTCGCGATATAAGAGACCATCCCACGATAAGTTTAATTTTAGTATTTGTGATTTGATGGCATGAACGTCTGTCTCCTTAATGGAACGTCATCGGTTATCATGCAATATGTATATTAATGAATATTTTCTTCTATATCTTAAATATTTATTCGGTAAATAATCGGGCAGAGCGCCAGCGGTCCTCAACTATTATCCATCCCCTAAATTATTGAACGGCGCATTATCCTAATCACCCCACCGGTCTTATCTTTCACCGAAATTTTCCACGAAAAAAACACAATTCCAATCGGATACTTTTGAATTATAACCTCATTAGGAACGGTACGTGTTCGTACCTCGTCCGCTGTTATTTTGCATTACTTTTTATGGGACATTTGTACATCGCTGATCGCTCTTAATAAGGACGAAACGAGCGAATACCGTCTCTAAATGGTCACATTCGATTGCGCGACTTTCCATTATTCACCGCAGTTAACTAGATGAAATAATTTTATTTAATATTGTGTGTGCTTGTCTGACAAGAGTGCGATGATTGACCGGCTTATATGGATTGACGGGAGTCGACACAAAAACCAACAGCACTGAACACGCGTCCAAGGAAAAACTAATAACACATACTGTTAATAATAATAATAATCAAACACTAGGAAGCTGTTGTTAGTGAATGTTGCTCCTGGACATTTTGTGTAGAAAAGAATTTCTTTATAATATGTACAATACGTGCGCCAGAATTTTGTTAAAATATTAGTGGCCCTGAGACAGATTCCTGGGGCATGCCGCACTTGGTGTGTGTTGGTAATTAAAAGACAACTTTCCAATTTGGTATGATAAGTGACGACAGGCTTTAATTGAAAGCAAAATCTTTTAAATGTTTTAATAAAAATCAAGAAGGTCGTCTGACCTTAGCAGATCTTTAACAGTTTTCTATGATTCTTGTCTAGAAAGATAAATGAATAAATGCCTACTTGACTATTTATTCATTATAGAAAATAGTTTAAGAGACACTGATGAGATGGTCAAGAAACCGCACAATAAGAAATAAATAAACGAAACAGAAACCTTTCGTGGAATACGAAGAAAAGAAAAGAATTTTGATAAAAATTGTCTCTTTAAAAAGAAAGGAAAAACAAGTGAATATCTATCAAAAAGAGTATTAAACAAAGAAGATAGAGTAAAGAAATCTACTATCTTTTTATAAAATACATGGAAAACATTGATTAAATGTTTATAAGAAGGCACAGAATATGAAAGAGGTATTTGATAATATTAATAAAAGAGATAGTGAAAAGTTCTTATAGGGGAAAGCAGGAACAAAATATCGAAAATTTAAAAGTGAAAAAAGAAAGAAAAAGTGCTAACCGTAAATAAAAGATAACAATATTTATTTGTAAATTAAAAAAATAAAAATATCTTCAGAAAGCTCTCTAGATACAATTTGAAGCTATCACATGATCAGGTAGATGTTTAAGTAAAAAGTAGTGAGGAAAACGTTACTAAAAAAATTAAGTGTTGAAAATGCCAGAATAAAAAGAAAATAAGAGACTATATACAGCAAGAAAATCGAAAGAAACTTAGATAATTTTGAGTAATAATAATAATAAAAAAACATAAGAATGGAGAGGAAAGTTTAGAAAATAAATGAAATGAAAAAAGAAAAAAAAATGTTCTAATAAATAAACCTTACACATAGAAGAAAAGAGAATATAATAATTTTGATATGTTTAAGAAAGGTCAAAAATCTTCTTCAAAATTTCTGGATACACCAAAAACGAAAGATTTACCTAATCATATGATTAATTTCAAATTTAACATGGACAACATGGTCAAAATGTCCTGTTCGTGAATTCAATCCCGATTAGATATGTATAAAAAAAAAGAAAAAATGAAAATAATCCAAGAGTACAAAGTAAGGTCAGAAATTAAAGTATGAAGGAAAGAAAAAATAAAAAAAAGAAAGAAAGAAAGAAGGAAAAAGCCATTTGAGCATGATATAAAGAAAAGAAACAGAGGGCATAAGAAATTTACCAGAGAAAAATTTAAGTAAAAGTAGAAGAATGAAAGTAAATAGTTTTAGACAACAAGTGCCCACTTAGCCATTACTTTATATCTAGATGTTGATAATTGAAAGCAAAATATGGAAAAATTAAATCGGAAGAAATATTACATAAAATTATAAAGTGTAGAAAGAAGAAAATGGGAGAAAAAGTTGTTTTTAATTTACCTCACAAAAGTTATGAAGTTATCAAAAAAAGAGATAAAAGAAAAATATTTACAGAGGAAAAGAATCAAATGAAAATCAAATAAAGTAAATCAGTAAAAAGTAAACACGCAGGAAACTGGCTTTTTACCAAGAATATAGCAATATAACAAATAGAGAATAAATAAGAAAATTAAAAAAGAAAAGAGAGGAGAAAAAATAAAATGTGACTTCAAGATCATTAATGATTAGGTTATTAGATTAATAAATGTAATAAAAAGATGACAAATAACACATGCAGCATCTCAAAAAAAAAAAACAAGAAGATGTGCCATGAAAGATTTTAAAATAAAAACAGAGCAAAATCCAAATAAAAGAAATAAAACTGTTAAACTATAAATTTAATGAAACGTGAAGAAGTAAAAATATGACATATAACAAGACTATAGTAATAGTTATTTACCGTAAGAGTGAGGAAGGCAAGCTTTCGTTCACGCGGAGCTGAGTGGACAATGCAATTCAAGTGAACGAAAGCGGCCTTACTGTAGAGTGCTCTATTTGGTTTAGTTCGATACCTCCTTACAAAGTGACTCTGTAACTTTGTATTCAAAATTTTAACTAAACATAAATCAGTTTTTGAACGAATTTGTTGCTATGGAAACAAATAAAATACAAAATAAACAAAGTTCTGTAACGTCAGTAAAATGGTGGTGTGCACGTTGTGGAAATGTATAATGAAGAATTATAATGTCCTGGAAGAGACAAGTGCGGCGAGGTACCAAATGTTGCCTAAAATATCAAAATTACGTTATCAGAAAGAATTGGAAAAATTTACGAGTGAATGAAAACCAGTGAGTGAAAGACAGTGAGCGAAAAACGATGAGCGAAAGTGAAGTGAACGAAAGAGAAAGCTTCACCCACTGGACTCATTTTCTAAGGGGGTATCGAAAAAAAAACAAGTTAGATCTAGGGATGAAAAGAGACAAAGTAAAAATTAGATGATGGCATGAGGTAAATTAATCATCTCTTATAATAGAAAAGAAATGCCGGATGAAATCTCAAGAAATATAAATTAAATACTTTTGTGCAATATTTCCTAAACTTGCAATTAGAGGTAGGTAACATAATGAAAATCTTCACGTAGGTAAAATATTTTCAAAGAGAAACATCCCACAAACACTTTCCCCGTCCGCTTTCCCACCCCTCCGTTCGAATTTTTCAAATTCCCATTTGATTCAACCTTCGTTGAAATCACGAACCTTATAAATTTAAATTTTTCAATTGTCGTCGTCATTCGGCGAACGCACGCCCCGGCCCACCAAATTGAATTCCACCTGTTTGGTACCCCTGCTCCCCTATATATTACAACTGTCGTTTAAACGTATTCGAATCGGAACGGAGATAACATGGGGCAAGAGGTGACATCGCGGCATATAATGGCGTCCAATTGTCAAATGTTGATTTATAATTTCGCTTATAATGTCCCAACCCCCCGCGCACGTCACACGGGGGTAAAAGACGACTCTTACAACGTATCATTATGCATGTCTTCCGTGTCTCGAACGCACATCGTAAAAACGAAAGAAGGAATCGGAGCCCGGAAAAAACGGAAAACCGATCGATGACGCATCTCCCGATCACATTATTATTAATTATTCATTTGTTTGTCGGCAGAAAAAGCGGCAATGCAAAACAAAATACACGAAAGAAAATGGAATTTGGAAATGTATTCAAAATTGAAATCGACTAGTTAGAAAATACCTATTTCGCACTAGGGTGATTGCGACACAATGACACTCGTGAGAAATTGGCAACTTTCCACACTTGATAATAATTTATGACATTATAATATGTCTCATACAAATTTGCCATGAAAGAACAAACATAAGAACATGAAAGAACAAAACATAAAAAAGATGATAAAGTTTAATTTGGAAATACAGGGTGATTTTGAAATTTGTGCAGATATTTTAATCACGAGCTACTGGCTTCATGTAGAACTCGGAAAAAATATTTAAAAAATTCAGTCAAAAAATAAAATGACATTTATATATATTTATATATTTAGTTTTCTACGTTGTCCTACAACCTCGTAGGTAAAATTTCAGCACATTTTAAAAATACACCCTTGTATATGATGTTTTATAAAATGTACGCCAATGCGAAGTAACCTATAGGAAATATGCTTTAAAACAAGGAAACCGCATTGGTGTACGTTTTATAAAATATGATATACAGGGTGTATTTTTAAAATGTGCAGAAATTTTACCTACGAGGTTGTTTGATACCGTAGAAGAATAAAAGCAATTAAAAAAAATTGTAGCTCAAAAAATAAATGACATAGAATTTTTTAAACATTTTTTCCGAGTTTTACATGAAGCCAGTAGTTCGTGCTTAAAATATCTGCACAACTTTCATAATCACCCTGTATTGTAAACAATTGAAAAAAAAATTATGTTAGTTTAGTGTCCTTTTTTATTGTCATCTTCTTCTATTCATTTTGTCTTGTACTGTTTTTGGTATATTTTTTTTAATTCCCCATTCCTGAATGGATTTTTCTCTTTTTCTCTTTTGCTTCCTCCAGGTGGTTAATTTCGCTGTTGGCGCATACTGTCTCGAACCTGTTCCGTCATCGCACATTCCGCTGTCAACGGAAAAACAAATAACCGGCGATTAAATTAAACCCGATCGGTAGTTCCATAATTAAACCCGATCCGGAGCCTCTGGAACGATTAAGATTTACAAGGCCAGAATTAAGCCAGCCGACCAGAACAAAACACATAAAGTCGACCTTTAGCAAGTCATAACTCGTCGCTTATCTCGAACGAATTGATCATTTCGAAAAATCGTAAAATGCGAGAGTACAGCATGAGTGTCTGAGAAAAAAATCCCCTACGAGAAGTACTTCTTGCGGCATTCGCCGCTACCATCGCGGATTATAACGAATAGCCCCTGCATAGCCGGCTCGTACAATAATTAATCGTTCTAGTTTGGCCGTTTGGAAATAAAGTTATTTACGCCTCTAAATCAGGCAATATTCGCAATATTTATTATCAACAGTTGCATGTTCGGCTTTAATTGTGCATTGACAACGTTGCAACTACCGACTTCCCATCGTCGATGATTAATTCGATGAAAAAACGGATGCGCCACCACTTGCGTGTCTTCTAATTAGCTACCGTGCAGTGTCGACCGGAGGAAAAGGAAAAAGTGGACAACAGCGAAAATCATAATTGGTACAGACAACATTTTTCTGAAGCAAGAAGCAACGAAACAAAGACAGAATTGAAATAACTTTGGAAAAAATAATCGAAAACAGAAAACTGACAAGAGACAAATAATTGGTGTAGCGTGTAATCAAAATAACAAGTAATTTTAAAGGAAAAAACATTGAGACAGACAAAACTTGAGAGAAAAAAAGAAAAGGAAAGAGCGATGGAGAATCAGAG
This sequence comes from Tenebrio molitor, assembly GCF_963966145.1. NCBI lineage: Eukaryota > Metazoa > Arthropoda > Insecta > Coleoptera > Tenebrionidae > Tenebrio > Tenebrio molitor. Next base: position 4,095,147 of record NC_091049.1, read on the forward strand.
AATCATGGTTTTGGTTGAGAGTGTGTCTCATTTAGAGAAAAAGAAAAACCAAAATATGGACGAATGAATAGATAATTAGTACAAAAATAAAAAAGATTAAATGAAAAGCAATAGCAAAGCAAAGACAAGGTAGAAACAGATATGGGTACAGATAAACGTAACGATGTAGAGGAAGGGTCGAGTAGGAAATAAAAGTCACTCATATGATATCTGAAAGACAGTGAGCGAAAAACGATGAGCGAAAGTGAAGTGAACGAAAGAGAAACCTTCACCTCCTGGTAACTATCGATACAGACTCACTTTGTAGGGAGGTATAGAACAAAAGATTTTTGCAAGATTCCAAAAAAAGTGAAGGAAACAAAGTAAGAGTAGATATACAGGGTGTTAGTAAATGGTTGGGAATAAATTTCAGGGTGTATTCCTTACGAAAAATGTGGCTTAAAACCTAAATAAAGTTTTGCGTTAAAATGAGTAGTTTTCTTAAAAAAAAAAATAATGTAGTCTACTATTGGAGAATTTCTCTAATTAGTTCATTTGTCTGCCTAAAATCGCATTAGTTTTGAATTTATTTTTTTAAGTCAACGTTCCACGTTTAAATTTTTTCTTTAAATCATTATTATTTCGCAGTATTTCAAAAAAAAATACGGATATGCCAGAATACATTTTTTTTTATTTTTTAATTTTTTTGAGAAAAACTACTCATTTTAACGAAAAATTTTATTTAGGTTTTATGCCACATTTTTCATAAGGAATTTATTCCCAACCATTTACTAACACCCTGTATGTATAAAGCAATAGTTTGACTTAAAGTTGACACAGAATCAGAAACATAACAATCAACGAAATCAATTTCAAAAGAAATGGAAAATCAGAAGCACAAACCTATTTTTTTAATGCAAAGAACGATTATTTTGTTAGCTTGTTTATTAAAAACGTTAATTCAGGTAATGATTTACGAATAATGAATAAACAAGATTTTAATAATTTATTGCGCGTCTTAATTATAAACAAATAAAACTGATCAATAAGATTTATTTATGAGCAGAATAATCCCGGAAAATAGTATATTATTCAAGGAGTCCGTGTGTAAATTGTGCTCTTTATGGCATGATTGAGCCAGGTTAAAACGCGATTGAAACGAGCGTTTTAAAGACCCACGAGTGTCATAAAGAGCCCAATTTACACACAAATGAGTTGATACGACGTTTTTTTGTTCGACGAGCCCCTTAAAGGCTCCATATTTAACAAGTTGTGACATTTATCAAAATCCGTTCACACAGGAGAAAATTCTCAAATTCTGACAGTGTCGAACAAAAAATGTAGTTTTTCCAGGAGTGAGAGGTTGATTTGAAAAAACGGAAATTGTTGACGATCGCAGTGAAACATCACACTAATTAAGCGACTCATCATCACAAAAACCCATTTCGAGTGGGAGATCAGGCGGCCGTGACAGCAACTCTCTTCTCTCCCAGGACGCATCCAATAAACCGAATAGTTCCGCATAAAAATCACCCCCGCAGAAAAAAGCAAAACCAACCTCGATCGCCTCTCATCTCCCAACTTGGAAAACAATTCGTCGTCGTCGTCTCAGAGAAAATTTCCATCAAACCGAGCCGTCTTTGATTCGAACAGCAGCGACATCAAAGTGGCACGGCTCCCATACAAAACTGTACTTAAACACCGACTTCCCATCTTTAAAAAGGAGAAAATAAAACCCGTCCACCTCTCCAGCATCCGCATCAGTATTATATTTGAATAAGGCAGAGCTTCGGAAATCTGATCTTGTAATAATAAGGACGAAAGGAGAGAAAAAAAGAGCGAACGCGAGACCCGAATAATACGACTTTTCAAATTGATAATGGCGTGCTAAGTTGTACCAACCTTCTGGTTTTAATGGTGCCTATCCAGAGAAATGGAAGAGGGCAACCCTTATCGGGCAATATTAATCTATGAGCATTTAGTATTCGATTTACATAATCCGGCAGTAAACAATTTATTAACTGTAATTTTTCGGGAAAAAGTTTAATCGATAGGGGTCGGGGGCGGCGTTATCACCGTTATCATTATTATTATTTACGATCGGGCGTATTAATTGTCCGTGTTATTGCGTATCGGCGAACCTGATGACGTCGACTCGAGAGGACGAAATGCTAATTTTATTGTCCAATTACACGAATGTAAAATTTCCAAGGAGGAAACGTCATCACGATTTAGGCGTTTCGATATAATAATAAAACTGATGACAACAGTTTGTATGATAATACGAACGGTAACCTCTTCGTACAAAATAAATTAGCGAGTAAATAGTTAAATAAATAAGGCATTTAATGCAACCTATCAAGATGTTTGATTTGTTGAACGTTAACACGATATCGGCTCTTCTCTTTTATATTGTACATTATATGCGTGAGGAATTAATAACGACCGCGAAAAGGAGAACTCAGCTCTTGTCGGTTATTGCTGTTGCCATCGATTCCGATTTTAGATCGTTAATAAACGATTTCATCGACCGGGGGGATCGGGACGGGACCAGTTTCCGGTCGGGGTTCCGCGAGCCACTGCCACTTCCAAGGAAAATGGTTACGCTTTTAGTGATACGCAAAAATACAAACTTTTGAAAAATTTCTGCTCTGGCGAAGATTTTTTGCCAAATTTCAACCACAGCTCTGCACTGATGGCTAATTTATGAAATCCTGGGCTGGGAAGGCGTTGGAAACCGTCAATTGTTGTGTTTTTTAAAGCGTAGATTAATTGGGGCATGTTGACAGCTAACCTAAAATTTAGAGCCAAAAAAATCTTTCTTTTTTTCTTTCTTTGCAATTTTTTAGATTAAAAATAGAAGAACGTAACGATTCCTGTTCTCGAAGCATATATCTAAGGACACCCTTTTCTGAAAACAAACATGTACAATTATGTCCCGATTAAATATGAACAAATGTGATTCGTGTCAAACGGCGGGAAATTCAAACTTTACACTGTTATAAACGGTTTAATTTTTCCAACGCCTACTCAGCCCAGAATTTCATTTCAACGAGCGACAGGTTATATCATTAAGAGTAGGAGTGAGTCTTTTTGTGCTAAGCCCAGAAATTGAAGACCGAGACGAAGTCGAGGTCGACAACTGGGCGAAGCACAAAAAGACCTTCTACTCTGAATGATATATCCTCTTATATTTTCAACCGGATTAAAAAAAATCGCACAATAACTCATTTAGTTTCTTTTACTGCAGTTACAAATGTCAAACTTACAATTTTGAAATTTTAGGGGACCAGTAATTTCTAGTACTCTTGTTTGCAATATTATTAGTACTTGAAGGTTTAATAATATTAGTAAAGTCTGCTAAAGTCTAAAGTTTAGGTTTTAACGTTGAACGGCCATCTTGCTATTTTTGATTTTGACATCTGTCATTCGTGCGCATGGGCGACTCGTGTTACATCACAATGGCACCGGTTAAATGTTAGGTAATAGTTTCGCTATTTCGCTTTTTTGGAAACATGTTAGATCCAGGGAAAATTGAACTTATTACAAAGTTGTGTATGTTACGTCAGCGACAAACCATTTTGTTAAGTAAGACACTACTTACTGCATAATATGCCATAATTCATAATGTCATCTGTGCAATTCTCGCATGAAATCATTCTACACGTAGGTACTTTCAGCTTCGAGAGAAACGGTACCGTAACAATCATATTGTAGTGTCTGTTATTTATTGATAATCATATCAATAATTACATAAACAGGTATTCGTACATCTTTAGAACATAATTTTGTTACCAAATACTGTAATTTGTAAGACGGGAGTTTCTGCTGCTCATTAGAAGTGGAGATAGCACCTGCTGATATTAACAAAGTCTAGTAGATATTAATGAACTGTTATTACCTATTGAGAGATTTTATAGGGTGAATTGTTTCTACAAAAAATGTGTTGAAAAATAGGTAACTTTTGGCGAATAATTACAATTAGGTATATAATTAAATCTCAGAAAACCATGAATTAGGGCTTGCGTCGGTTAGAAATAATAATAAATTAAAAAAATATTTTCAATGTGACAAATAAAATAGAAGATAATTATTAACTAAATACCTGCAAACTCCAAGTGATATAAAGACATGACACACACGTTTAAAAACGCTAGGAAAAATTTAAGATGGATATGTTAAATGATTTTTTAGCCACTCTTAATGAAAACGGTAATTTTACGTACTCACAAGTGGACGAAAAGTGACTGTTTTTCGGACACTGGCCGTGGCTCCATCTGTTGATCTCTTTAGTAAGTTAGCAACGCAACCGACAAAACCGATAATTATCCTAGGGCCCTAAATTACGTACATACCTAGGTAATTGTATCGCAAATAGAAAATTTCTAGTTTTGTTGGCAAGCTCATAACAAATACTATAAAAAAAATTGTCAATATGTATTAATAAATGTACATATCTATTTGAAAAAGGTAGATACAAAATATATTTGTAATTTTTCCAATGATGTCTTTTGCTTTGTAGTTCGTGAGGTCACCTAAGAAATTTAATGCGCACCTCTGCCAAAAAGTGCCTTTTGTCTTCGTCTGTTTTCAAGCCTCGGCTGCGCCTCGGCCAGAAAACTCAGACTCGGACGAAAATGATGCACTTTTTGGCCTTGATACACAAATAACTATTTTTTATGTCCTTAGTTTTCAGCAATATAAATTGTTAAACATTTCATCTGCTGGTTCATTTTACTTTCATTAAACAACTCGTTCCGATAAAAAAAAATGTACCTACTACAGGTCATTTTTGAGTTCAGTTAAATTTAGCAAAATAAACGTCATTAATGCTTCAAAAAGCACACTCAAACAACAAAAATATCGTGTACTTAATGTGTTAATTAGAAATTGTCTCCAATTTTACTTTAAGAGGTATAATTTAGCCAAATCAAACATTTTTGTGTTATTTTATCACGAACCTTGTAAATATACATCAAATTTTACGTCGTTTCGAAGTAAATATTTAATGTATAGTGTTTAAGATAATTTAACCGAAGTAAATATTTTTGTAAATCTACCAAAGACCATGTAAGTAGGTATACATTTAACGCAGTAACTGTACTCGCAATTATGGGATAAATATTCAATTGAAAATGACGTAATTTACTTTGAGGAGGTAAAAATGATAGACAACCTAGAATTACCCACGCAGTAATGAGTCGAGTGTACACATCTGGCAGGTAATTTCTCACAAAGTTCCGACAAATCAAATAGTACAAGGATCATTTCGGACAATATTTTTATCGTAAAAAGTCTGAAAGATTATTCTTTTAATTTAAAATTTCTCCAAAAAAAATGTAGAATTGTTTATTTGAATGTTACATAATTAGTCAGTTGCTCAAAGTTGGGTCTGAATTGTTCGCTTAATTTTGTTCAGGAAATAGTTAGCAAAAGTTCTCGTGTCTCGCACATATCGTGTAGAATTAATCAACTTGTCGAAAGTTAATTGACAGTTTTCATTCGCAGAAAGTTACTAAAGTTCTATCAGTGCGCAAAATAAACAATTAAAAATATAACAACACACAAAAAAAAATCAACTTTACAGTTTAATTTAAAAAGTTCAGTAAGGATACTTAATTTCTATGAAAACTACTAATTTCTGTTGAAAATTAACAAAACAATCAAAGTAATTATTTCAGAACTGAAATCAACAATTGGTTCGTTTTATAAAACAACATTAACGGAAACATTAAATTTGTAAATTTTACCCAATTACATCACTGCATTATTGCATCAACAAAAAATATATCAGGTTTTCATTTAAATATCTCCTCAAAGTTGGCGTTGAAGAGTCGATTGTGAACGCACCACTCGTCAGTCTGCACTGTAATCCGTGGTGCGTTCACAATCGACTCTTCAACGCCTACTTTGAGGAGAAATTTAAACGAACACCCGATATAAGGGGTGGCGAAGTGAAGTTTTGCAAAAAACGAAGTCACCATTTTGTCCCTTTCCATTTTTAAAATTGGATTCTGCCATGAAAATTCTATGATTTCGATTAAAAACTATTTTTTTAAATGAAATTAAAATAAACAATTGTCACAATTGATAAATGACAATTTATTAAGTTACGCACAATATTTTGAGAAATTTTGTTTTTTATAGCCTCTATCTTTTTTTTTGTTGATCATTGTTATTATTATTTTTATTTTTATGTCCGTTGCTCATGTCGCTGTCTACTATTTTATATTACTCGCTGTAAAAGAAAATATCTAATATTTTCAAAGCGAAAATACCACAACTTAATCAACGTTCAATAAGCAGAATCGATACTGTCAATCAGCTCAGTACAAATTAAAATAGTTGAAAGATTAGTTCGGAAAATCCTCGGGAAAATCAAGTTGACATTGTTTAAGAGAGCAAGTGACAACCTAATTTTCTTAAAAAAAAACTGAATAACGGATGAGATAGTCTACTGAGTGAGAACTGGATAGAAGTGAATTCATTTATGTCTATTTAGATAATTTTGTGTAAAGATAATATCTTCACGATCATGATATTTGAACAGTGAACAATGTAAACCGATTTAAATCGAGAAAATTGCATTTTCATATTTCAATCTTAGTCGGCTACATCTACAAAAATAGACAGATCCTCACTTTCATCTCTGTTATTATTTTCTGCAGCTCATTCCATATCCGACCCAAATTCAGCTCGTACAACAATTTTTTCCTTGATTTATCCCTAGTCCTACAAACAATTTAATCATAAAACAAACATGAAACAATCATAAAAACGATCCTTTTACGTCATAAAACTGATGTTAAACTTTATGCGAGACAGCATAAAGCCTCCGAAGTAGTTACGCCAACGCGACTCGTCTTTAAACCAACACGTACGCCCCCTGCCGTCGAGTAACCGCACCCGAGTTGCGCTACTTCTGTCACCCAAACTACAGAAAGCCCGCGACTCCTTTTGATGCGGTTCAGTTCCGCGCTAAAACACTGGAAATTTGTGTGTTTTTCCTTTTGGTAAGATGATACCTTTTGAAATAATCGAAGCGGATCGGTTTCTATTGTTGATGGAAAGATTTAATGGGACGGAGATAATTTTATTTCGTCAAGTGGGACAATAACGAACGACGACAAATGACGACGGAGAGGAGCATTGTCAGGAGCAATTGTGCCGATATAATGGCGGGACAAAAAGGATGAGTGGGTCAGGTAGATTTTAATTTTTGGGATGGATTCGTAAAAATAAAAAAACTGAGTTTAAGCTTCTTACGTCGACAGAAGTGACGTCTGGAGTCAAACAAACTGTCAATCTTGACAGGACTACAATGGGAGCAATTGCGAGGATCTAATCCTTTGGATCTGGACTAAGAGGTTTAAGGACTATCTAACTGTTCCGTTATAAATAGAATAAAATATTTTTAAAGTTTGAAAGAGTGAAACGAGTTCTATCGGAGTGAAGAGAACTACAAAAAAGAGACATGTTGAAGAAGTAGGTTGGATAATAAAATTGAAAGAAAGTGTAATAAAACGTGACGTTTATGGTTGTTATGGTTCGATTTATTGCTGTCAAGGTCCGTATTAATTAGATTTCGTTCAAATTTCAAAATGTACAACAGTTATGAATCATTAAAAAAAAACGCCAACCTATTATTTGGCGATCATAAAATCGTAAACAACTTGATTTAGTGGATACATTTTCAAACCTGAAAGTTTATTTATTGACGTCCAAATTTTGAGCCAAATGTCCAGCTCATTACAACAGACATCTTTATTGCAAAAAAATATGATAGTTGTAAAACCAATTTGTCTTTTGAGTGAAGCTTTAATTCCTTTAATTGTAGAATTGAGACAATTTGGAATCTACAAAAATTTTTTTTTTTTGAAAAAGTAATTTGGAATATTTAAAAAATATACATACATAATTTCATTTTAATTTTGTCTCCGCTTTATAATAAAACATGAAGCACAAAATAAATGGGAAAATAGGTATTTATGTAACAAGTCCATAATGTAATGCTTTATTGGACGAGTCGAGTTTATGGACGAGCGAGCGCAGCGAGCGAGACCATAAATACAAGAGTCCAATAAAGCATCATTATGGACGAGTTGCATACAATATTTTATGTTCGACTGCATTATTTGTTCAAATTACAAAAAAATAACAGTGACATCTATGATAATTCTTTCAACTTTCATGTCAATTTATGTGTGTAAGTCGATTAACTAGAAATTTACCTTACCGTCTTGTTTATCAGACTAGTCCGATAAAGTGGTAGTTTATGGCCTCAAAATAACGTCATAACCCATCTATATTTGTCACAGTCGAACATAATAGTATATTATGTTATTACGAGCAAAAATTGATTTTGTAATTATGTACAAGTTTCTTGATTAAATCTTATTTATTCATTTCAGCTTTCAATATGTCAGATGCAGAAATTTGTTAAAATTTGAGTTAGGAATTTCAAATGATTTAGCTAGTGTACTTTATCTGCCACTCGTCAGCGGAGATAATAACTTCACCGACGCCCTCAGCGGAGATAATAAGTTCACGGACGCTCCTCAGCGGAGATAATAACTTCACGGACGCTGGTCAGCTCGTTAGATGCCATGACAATGAAGTGACACTTTAGCATTATCAATGTGCTGCATTGTCATATTTGCCGCTCGTCAGGGGAGATAATAACTTTATCTGCCGCTCGTCAGTTCGTCAAGTATTTACCATCATGGTAATGAAGTGACACTGTAGCATTATCAATTTAGCAGTACAATGTCATATTTTACTGACGTTTGAAGAAAATCTTGTTTTTTTTTATAAATAAAGTTTTGACAGAAATGGCTGATTTTTTTAACAATCGCACAAATTCACCAAGAAACAATGCAAAAGGTAATAAGATAATTTAAACAAAATTCATTAGATGGAAATTTAAGAGAGAAAATTTGGAATGCAGAAGTGTTCATTAGAACTTACTTTAACAGTGGAAGTTTACAAAATCTACGTAAAAACTTCTACGATTAATAAATTCTACACTAGAATACTTAATGAAAGCCACGTCCAGAAGTTTAGATATTTTTATTGAAAATCCGAAATTCGCATTTTGCTTTTGGCAATTTGCTAATTCCGGCCGCGTGATACTTCCGCCACAATTTTTTCGTTGACCGCCTTTGAATTTCTATTTTCGGGAATCTCCCCCCGGCCTGTGTAATTTTATCAGGGCTCGGATCAAAAAAATAAAAGGAAAACCTACAAACCGGCAATCGTCTGAAGCGTACGTACGAGTTTGAAGAAGGACAGTAGCCGGCGGCACGAAACGTTCAAATAGAGAAAACGCAACAAAAACCATTTGAAAAGCACAATAATGTAAAACCAAACAAATGTGAAAGGAACAGAGAGGTAATAATATCTAACCGGCTACCTCCTAATCTGATGTTTGAAAACGATACGGTACTACTGACAGACGAAAGGAAAAAATAATAGAGAATATCGAGCCAGAACAAACCATCTGCCTCATCTCTTTCTCCGTTTACAATGGAATCGCGGATCTTATTATGTAATTTTCTAAGTGGGGCCTGTATCTCTCTCGGCACAAATCATTTCATATTGTACACGATCGAATGTGGTACAAGTTTCAGTTTTGCAGTGACGGTGGTGGTCAGTGCCCCAAGAAAAAATTTAAATGGAAAAAAACGCAAGTGAGTACGAATAAGCCAATAAGCGCGTGACAATTTTTTACAAAGAGTCATCTCCCTAAAGAGACAAATTTAATAAAATCAGATCCCTCTGAAAAAAAACAATATTTTTACGTTTTGGAAAATTGTTTAAAAGAGAGATTACACGTCATGTTATCTAAAACAAAATTAGATGTTGAAAAGGGTGTATTTTTTAAATTTGGCGACGAAGTTGGCGTTCAAGAGTCCATTGTGAACGAACCACTCTTCTGAAAAACATTGATTTTTCAAACTGCAAATTAAAGACACAAACAACGCAAAAAGTGAGGTTAGATTTAAACAGCTGATCAGGGTTGTAATCCGGTGATGCATTCACAATCGACTCTTCAACGCCAACTGCGACGCCAAATTTAAATAAACACCTGTTAGTTCACAACAAGCATCTAAGTATCAATTCATCAATTAATTCATATGATTAATTATTAAAATTTCTTTCGTACTAATTAATTGATTTATTTGAATTGATACAAAATGTGTGTGGTGTTTGATGGATTTAACACTTTCGAGGCACATGAAGTACATATATCACACTTTTGTATTGATTTTGTATTGACAGATAATGATTGTAATGAATAATGATTGTAAAATTGTTGTGTACATACTTTTGTGCGTAGTTTATGCTAAGCTAATGCAGTAAAATAATCGAAAAAAATGTAGAACGTAGTTGTAGATAAAAAAAAAGAAATAATACCAAATTGCGAATTTGAACATGTTTAAAAAAGCGCCAGTTGCAATGAATAAACACTCAAACTATTCTTGTGGAATGTGCTGCTCTATAATTTTATTGTGTCGAACTCTCGAGGCGTTGAAGCTGTCAAATCATTTGTCAACAGGCAAATGTCAAATTATTCAATCTTCTTAAAGTGATGTAAAATATGGAGTGGGGTGGGTACTACTAAAAAACAAAAAATCTGTCATTAATGACTTGATATACGTTATTTTATAGACACTTTGTATCGCGCGTTCAAATAAAATCCTGGGGTGAGTAGGCGTTGGAAAAATTAAACCGTTTAGAACAGTGTAAAGTTTGAACATGTTTTTTTTCAGCAAAGGGTGCCCTTGGATATTTACTTTGAGAATAAGAATCGTTAAGTTATTTTATTTTTAATTCTAAAACATTGCAAAGAAAAAAAAAGAAAGATTTTTTAGCTCTAAATTTTAGGTTAGCTGTCAACATGCTCCAATTAATCTACGCTTTAAAAAAGCACAACAATTGACGGTTTCCCAGCTCAGGATTTTATTTGAACGCACGATACATATAATACAAGAATTAATTAGTCAAAAAAAGGTGATTAAAAATAAGTTGTGAGTTAAGTATGGTGTCATATATTGAACTGATCATTTTGGAAATAAAATCATGAAATTGTCTTTTTAACACACAGTGAATGAGTGCAAAAATAAATTGATTTTTTTCCAGGATCAAATAAAAATCAAATCAAATAAAATGAAACAAACGATTCAAATCAATCAAATGATAGTCGTAGTTATGACGTTGGTATTATTGATCACGTGATTCTATGACTTAAAAACGCGGTTCAAATTGATGCCGTTTAAAATTAAAAATAAACAATTCACAGTGTTGTAAAATTGAATTGATTTTTTAAAGAGTGTCATGTATAAATATAATTGATTGATCCAATGGTTCATAAAAAGGAAGAAATCATTTCTTTATTTGAATTGTTGATCAATTTCAGTAAAAAAATCACATGACGTCTATTTTGTTTAAAATAGAGTGAAGATTCACGTAGGGGATGAGGGCAAATCATAGATTAAATAATTGGTTAATTTATAAATTGAAATTAATTAATTAATTCTCATCCTGTTGCGCTCGTTACCCACTTCATATAAATTGAGATATTGAACACATTTTTTTTTTACTCAAAAGCGATTAAATAAAGAATTAAAATTCATCATTTTTAATCTGTTAATCGTTTGACAAAAAGCATATCAAATCAATATAAAAAGTAAATTGATTATTTTGGAGAGAATCAAGTCCAAATCTGGTGATACAAGTCGATCCATAAATAAATTATAAATTTTAGTTAAGAAATTATCAAAAGTAGGTATATCTGATTAATGACGAACTGATCCAAAAGTTTACGAACATAGGTAAATCATTTTAAATCAATTTACGCTGTCTCGCTTCCAAATCGATTTTGTTTTTCTATAGCCATATTATTGTCAATGCAAACAACTATTAAATAACGCACGTAAGTGATGAGTTGATGACCGAAAAATAAAATTAGACGTAAGTAATAATAATGATTCATTCTCAAAATGGCGTGTGTAATTGATCTGATGCGACTGTTTCGCTCCGCTATTGTTTCTATTTCTTCCGTTCCGTTGTTTTGTAAACAGAACAATAAGACATCACAGGTCGAGTCAGATAATAGATACTAATCAATTAGGTAATTTAATCAATCAACCAATCAAATCAATTATTTCTTCTTAATTTCAGTTTTTCAATGTACGGTCGATGGACAAATAAACCTGGGACAGTTAAAATTTAATCTATGTAAATCAGACTATTGGATTGACAACATATTTGTCAGTGTCTATACATATAAAATGTCATACCAAAGTTAACCTATTTGTGATAAAGCCGTAATTAAACGATGCAAATTTGTAAATTTTGTCTTATGTGATTGCCATTTTTATCCCAGTTTTATTTGTCCATCGACTGTACATCAGTGCAACAGAGACAATTGAACACCATCAGATTAAAACTTGTCTAAAATCCATTCATGGTATTTTGGCATATTAGGAGGCCATGCAAATTTTGTATTTAATTCGAAAGCAAAGCTGTCTGTTCAGTTAGGTTATATTTTTCTGAGTTTGAGGTTATAAATAGCATCAATGTCTAGTGCATTGTCAGTTTTACTAGTTTGCAATAGAAGAATACTCAGACATTGCGGGAAATTTAGCAACATGTTATGTTCATTTTGATCGGTCCGCATGTCAGGCATTTTAATCAAACAGTGTGTCCAACGTTAAAAAACTAAATCATGGCCTGCCATTAGACCAAAACAACGTGAACGGTGTTTACATTCAAATTTGAATGTATCATTGAAACAAATCTAGTAATAAAAACACAAAGAAACGGTGACAGAAGAATAGATTTTGAAAAATAACATTAATAATTAATAATAATAATGAGAGGGATGAAATATGGCGACTGCAATTTATCTATCGGTCCCGTTCCGGCCCTGCACGAAAGGCGTATCTATTTCCCCCCGTCCCTCCTTTTCCGAACACACACACACAGGAGAGATGTATAACATGGCAGGGGATAAACGTAAGTAAAAAGGGTGCCAAAGCACCGCATTCATGGCCAACTCCGATGGGAGTTGCCAGTTGTAATGCTAATTAAAATGTTCATTATTGTGCACGTCGGGGGTAAAGTGGTCCGCATTACACTCAACTGTGGTGTGTTCGTTTGATTATCTCTCCCTCTCTGTCCCCCTCCTTCCCTTTGATTATTTTTTTGTATGTGTGTGTACGTTTCTTTTATTTATACGGTTTTTTCCCCGATGCGTTGGTACACCGAAGACCGGGGGCGAGAAAGGGACGGATTTGTTTTCACAATGTGCAAATGCAACGCGTTTTCGACGTACGAAAGAAAACATGAATGGGGTGCTCGAGGCGAATGTGAAAACTTCAGCCCCGCTATCGGAAATCGGAATTAATTAATTGGGCGGAAGGTGGATGGGGTTGGTTGGTGGAGTTAAGTGGCTCGATTGGGTGTTTTGATTTTTTTCTTAAACGGCGAGGGACGTGGATAATGGCTGTCGCGGTCCTTATGACTTATGTTCTCAGAATGGTCTGAGTGGGGATGGAAAATTAAAAACTGAATAAATGAAGGGTGTGTGTGGATTAAATTCGAAGAGGTTGGGGACAGGTTTAGCGTTCTTTTTTAAATTAATATCGCGGACTGACGTAGAGCGGGATTTTATGTAAAGCAGGTTATGGTCGCTAAGACCAATCTTAACTGTTTTGAGTAATTTTTTGAAAAAATTCTAAATAAACTTTTAATAGAGAATTTTGGTGGATTAAAAGACTTCGCCAAATTAAAAAAAAAGTTGTTAAAGCATATGAATTCTTAGACTTGTTGCAACTTTTGGGGAAATTAGAGCTTTCATAATATCTGAGACAAGATTTTATAAAAAAATTAATTCATTTGGCAGAAGTTCTCTCATTGGTCGACTGTTTTCTCCTCTACATCTTAGATGAAGACACTTAACAAAAAAGCATGACGCAATTATGACTGATCTTACCAATAACTAAAATCCATTCAAAAATCAAAAAACCCCCAACGTCGCATTTTCCTCGATAATTACTATCGGCAACTCTGTCTAGTGTAAAATTTGGTGAGACTTGTAATTTTGAGGTTAAATGTTTATTAAGTGTCTTGTTTTTCTGGGCATGTTTAAGTAAAAATAATAAGAATCAATAAATAAATGAAACGTGCTGCTAACAAAACAATATGAATGAAATTCAAAGCAATTGAATTTTATTTTGAATCAAATAAATGTCATAATTTACACTCACCAACATAGTATGAAAAAATATCTACCTATGGTTTTTTTAATTTTACCAACCTAAAACAACAGGTGAATGGACTTTATCAGCTATTAAGAGATTGCCGTCGATTTACATAACACCCTGTATATTGAAGATTTAAGATCAAGATCATCAAGAATGTTATAAAGACTTTGGTGGTTTTATAAGATGATCAAGCAGGGCTGTTTGAGTTGGTAATACTGAATTTTATTTTAAATGGCACAACTGGAGCAGTTTCCAGTTGTTGACAGTTTGACACTGACAGCCGCATCATTGACAAACAATGAAACAAAAGCTAATTAATTTTTACTCTCCTAACCTACCATTTTGTCGCTGTTAATGTTACGTCAGATATCTGTCAAAAAAAAAAAAAAAAAATAACAAAACCATACTAAATCAGTGTTGCAAAGTGCCGAATAAAAAACAAGTTCTTAATTGTATTGTCATCTCAAACATTTCTCCTCATCATCTTGTAGTGGGAGCAAAACATAGTTGAAACTTGTCTCTGGTTAAATGTCAACAACCTACATAGGTATAAAGCGGCACATTCAAAATTTGACTAGTTTTCGTAGCAAGCTGGACCAGACACTCATTTATAAATACCCTCTATAACTATATATTTTTTAAAACAGTAAACACCAAAAGTTTGGATTAATGGGAATGTCTACAGTCGCGAGCAATAAATTTTGGTCGTCAATGTCATTCTTTGACGCAATGGAAAATGCTCCATTGTAAAACGGTCATAAACATTATAACCCATCATCAAGTTGAATGGCATTAATTGTCACTTTTTCCTCATTTTTTTGACACTTTGTTGACATGGGCATAATCAAGCAGGGATTTTTTTTTTAATTTGTGACAATCTAACCAAATTTTGAAATGACATTGACGACCAGAACTTATTCCTCGCGACAATACATTCCGGTTTAGTTGCTCGAAAACAACTGGCACAAATTAATTTTCATTTTCCCACCCCCTTTTTTCCCAATGCTGTCATCGCCATTTTTTTAAACAGCTCTTTTTACTTACTTTTTTTTACTTTCCTTCAAACATCCAGCTACAATTATCTATATCTAATTTTAAGTGGTAATAAAACTCGTTAAATATAACATCATTGTTAAGTAAGATTTTTTGCAAATTCGCAAAATTATTTTGTCATTTTATCCCTCTTTAATTTCATGTGCCGTTTACTATCTCGGTAATGATTTAGGTAGTGACAAGTAAAAGGTTGTTAGGTTCCTAATCAGTAATCACATTTCTTTGTTTTTTCTTAACTGCTACAAAAAAAAGCGATAAAATAATGCCACCGTTGAGTTGTTGTAGCATCTCCGAAACCAAGGATTTTATAAATCCCAAACATAAGATCGTGGTGTACAACGTCCTCGTCGTGTTGCAAATATGGACGAAGATATTTTGAGTAGTGTTGAGGATCAATCAGGTACGAGGCAAAAATGATATCCGTACCATGTGAAAAAAGTTCACTGTTTGCAACCTGGTGATTTACCACGTAGGCAGGAATTTTGTGAATGGATTTTAACACAGGACGATGCTCAAACAAACTTTTAAATAATGTGATGTACACGAATTAGGCAGGATTCGCTTGAGAAGATTTATTTTAATAGACGAAACAATTTAGAAGATTTAGGGCAGAGAATTCGCACTGAAATGGAATAAATAAGCCCAGACATTATTGAGCCCAGTGTACAAAGTGTCGGTGAGTGCCGAATGGTTGGCGGGGGATAATTTCAACATTTGCATTAAATTATATTGTTAACCTTAGATGCTTGTTTGTCTTTGTTTGAGGTCAATTAAAATTTTTACATTAAAAATTAAATCAAATTTCTGTCATTTTCTCGAAGGTAAAATAACAAGACTTAATTTTTTTATCGGATAAATTTTTCAATTTACAAAAACTTTTTGCTTTGACAATTTTACGAGTTGAATTTGGACATTTTTACTCTGGTTAGGCCCGAGAGCTTTAGCTCGAGGCTTGAGGGTTTAACCTTTGAATAAAAATGCCCAAATATCAACGAGTAAAATTGTGAAGTTTGGGAAATTTATCGAAGGTAAAATAACAAGACCTAGTTTTTTTATCGGATAAATATTTCAATTTTACGAAAACTCGTAAAATTGTCTAAAGCAAAAATGTTTGAGTGAAAATTGGGAAATTTATCATATACAGGGTGACTGACGAAAAACCTTTGACGCTGTATCTTACTTATTTTTTATGCGATTTGAATAAATGACACATCAAATGAAATAATTCGAAAAACACTTCATTATTATCGTATTCGATATTTTTTTCGACATCTATTTTTTGACAGACGATAGCCAACTTTTTTTTTTCAAATTACACTATATATTTTTTTATTCGTTCTTATAAAGAATCTTCTTCTGAATATTCGTACATTAAAAGAAAAAACAAAAAACGTATTTTAATTGAAAAAAATTGAAATTCAAAAATCAAGTAATCAAATTTGTAAACAATATAAAATCTATTCTGGTTGCTCAAAATTTCCTCAATGCTGTTGCAGACACTGTGTTATGAAAAACAGTTTGAGATTCTGACAGGAGTAGCATGCAATTTTAATCACTTTTGACAGATGACAGAGTAGTAGGACGTTTTTATCGCCATAAACATTTATGACTGCATGAAAGCAAGCACTCTGATTGGCTGCACGCGCACGTTTGATGTACGTGGGAATTAATTTAAAAAAATAATATTGTTATGTAAAGTACCAATGTTTTTCATTCATCGTTTTGGTAGTAGGAAGGTCTATCAGAAAGAGAAGAAAAAAGTGGGGGTTGTCATTTAAAAGAACTGGTGATGAGGTGGTTGCGCAAAAAACAATGACGTCATTTGAACAAATTGCACGTTACAGAATGGTATTTTCAAATCGAGGTGTCCGAGCGATTTTCTTAAAAACATCACATAACGCTATTATGAATTTTGTTCCAAACTTTATGTTCACACTGTAATTAATACATCGAATGATCTGGTTATTGCCGACAATATTAGTTCCGAGCATGAGTGACGAAAATCTGCACGAGTAGAACCCGAGTGCAGATTTTCCACAAACAGCTACGAATAAGGTCTGAAAGACAAATATTGAAACAACAATCGGAGCACGAATTGTATTAAGCTAGACAATCTAATCCAAATATAAAATAAATCGAAAAAATAATTCTTAAAACGTACTATTGCGAGCATGGAATTTCGGGCAGCAATTTACATGTCATTTAAAAAAACCCAATGTAGTCTAAGCTTTATTGTCGTAAATGTCATAATAATTAATTTTGAAGGAACTTCAAAATAAACTGTCACAATTATGCACAATTATTTTACATTTCAGTTATTGATTTCCAAAGTTTAATAAAAAAGACGGAAAATCACATCTAAGCACTTGCAGCTTTTCAGAAATGACGAATGCAATTTGCAAAATGATATGAGACAATAGTAGATATTAAAATGAGGTTATTAATACGTCTAGCACCTAAAGTCTAATTCACATTTTAATCAGTCAAATTTCATGTCTGCCCGAAATTCCGTGCTCCCAATAGTACCGAATAAATTTTTTAATTTATAAATTTACCATCACAACTGTAACTATTTGTCAAACAAACAACATGAGACAAAATGTCAAAGATCATACGAAATAACCTATAACAATTTTGTGTAATTCACAACAATTATTTCTATTACACCAAATAAAGTTTCATATACCTACATACTATGTACTTCCTTTTTTTTTAATTAAAAATATAAATACAAAGTATGTACAGGGTGTTTTCGAAGTTGAGGCGTTCCTTGTAACACGAGGTACTATACATTATTCTTAAGAATTTTAGCCTAAATCTTCTTAGTAAAATGTTTGTATTATCGGAGATAATTGATTGTATATTTTTATTGTTTTCTAAAATTTTGAGTCCGGTCCTGTCTATTTCTTCACCGTACTAGATTAATAACTGACGTGGCCCAGGATGGTGTATTTCTGGAAATCGCTCTGCGTACTCTCTGGACACCGCAGCTGCATTCTGATACGTGGTAACATTGCCGATACATTAGCAGCATATCTGTGAGCTCCTTATTTTCGTAATGATAAAGCCATTCCGACTAATTAGATGACAACTCTGACAGTATTTTTAATTAACGTCCATGCTCATTTGATTTTGATTTCTAACAAATCAGCGCAAAATTTGAGCAGGACCGGTTTCAAAAATTTCAAAAAAATTAACTTATTGTATCTTCATTGGCGTACATATTTTACTAAGGTGATTTTGGCTAAAACTCTTTAGAACAACGCATACTATCACATGTTAAAAGGAACACCTCAACTTCGAAAACACCCTGTATAAAAGAAAGTATATCGAGGGGCTTGTGAAATTCCAATTTTTGCCGCTCTATAGCATAATAAATAGAAAAACAGAGGTTATGTAAATCCATTAATTACAGTTTTTTCGTTTTTTACAATAAAAGGAGTTTCTGTTAAGGACAGTACACATTACATGCCATATTTTATTTCACTTCAATAACAGTAAATCCAATGTTATTGTTAGGTGTAGTTGTCAAATTTGACAAATAATGTTGCTATCGTTAGAAACGGACTACAATAAGGTGATAAATACTTTTGTTTTATATTATTGCCGTGATATTCTCTTATTTCCGCCAATTAAATTCGTTAAAAAAGGATCATGTGACACATTAATTATATTCTCAATACAGTGAGGCAAAATAAACTGTTGAGTTTTGAAAAAATAACAAAAACAGATCGATTTTAATTTGAATTTCATGTTTATTGACGTAACATTTTTTTATACAGTGTGCTCCTTATCAAAATAATGACATCATCATCACCTATTTTTTTAAATAGCAACCTATATTATTCGTCATCACTTTGATAGATCTTTTAAGGGTCAACATGACAGTACAAACATTTTAACCCCTCGCTGAAAATGTGTGTTTTGTTGAACCACTCTGTACATCATCGTGGCCATCCCGGCGCGAAACACTCTCTCGTCGTGCAATTAGTAAAATGGAAATTCTCACCCCCATCCCTTCGCCTGCTGCTATGCGTGCGTATTTGTCACCCCTCGGTCCGTCCCTGCGTTCTCGCCCCTCGTACGAGCACTCCACCGTGTGATATCGCCTCCCAGTCATATAATGAATTCACAAGGGGGAGCGTATCCCGACAGATCCGAAGGGTAGATTACATCACCCCCGACCCCAGAGGGTCGCTCCACGTTCATTGCATTAGTCGCCATGATAGTGACGCACGCCGAAAGGACGCTATTGGCCTGCCAGGGGCGGCCTCGGATTTTGTCAAGTGGTCGTGTTAGCTTGACGATTTTTTTTCGCGTCGCAGGACGAGAGGGTTGAGGATGAGGCGAGAGCGCGGGGTGATGGACACGACTCGGTCCGAGGTTTTTAATTTTGCGACGGCAAACGGACGATTTTTTTAAACATAGGGGATGGAGATGTTAAGATTTAATTTCGGGATCGCTCAGCCATGGATTTATTTAGGTCGGATGTGGGGGTTGATGAGGTTTATGCATCGAGTAGCAAGATGCGTACGCGTATACCCGGTGGGGAAAAATTCATCGATCTGGGGGGGGGCGAATTTTTACTTAAATGGTGGAAACGAAAACATGATTTTAAAATTCTTCACCTACTATGCACGAACCATAACAGGAGATCTGATAAAAATAATGTTGTGGAGGCGAAATACTTTTTAACATCATCGAGGTTGTCCTGCCTCGGCCGCAAGCGGCCTCGGCAACAATTTTTCTCTCGGTACGTTAAAGAATAATTTCGCGACCTTGATATACAAATAACTATAAACCTTACTAATTCAATGTACGACGTACTATATGCCAAAAAAAAAGATTTGAAAATGATGTATTGATGTATTTTCCACGAATACAACTTAAATTGAAATTCGTTTTGTTTTGGTGTTTATTTTGACATTTCATCAGGAATGCCAACCTTGAAAAAGTAAATTGCACTAGTTTGTTTCGCAACGCGAAATTCTATTACAGCACGCAAAACTGGTTTCGTAATAGCTTTCATACAAACGCAAAGTAGAAAAATTAATTTTTATAAGATCTACCTCTTCTGGTTTCTTCAATTGATTGATGTTGAACTCGACATATTTTACAGTTTGGACAACCGCCAAACTCTGCATTTTTCCGGTTGAAATCCGTGACGCAAGAAACATAATTTTACACCAACCCTCATCGCAGCAGGCTTCCAATCCCCAATTACAATGTAACAAAAAGCCTCACCGTTCCGCCCCACTAAACGCACACAAAATACAAGAAATTTTTTTTAATCTCTCCCCTCCCGACCTCCTTATCGGTAGAACAATGGCCAAAAGTCCGATAATAAAAATATGACGTAACGTGGACTGACGTATCCGGTCTTGTGTGAAACGGACCATTCACAACGGCCCATCGATGAAACTACCTAACACTGGAGCTGTCAGATTTCCAATTATTATTATTAATACTAATCTAGTCGACCGCGATGGAAACGTATGGGGAATCAAGACGGCTAGTTTGAATCGGTTGAATAAAAAGAAAAAACCTAAGGACAATGTACGGTGTAAAGTTTCACCGGAAACGACACAAAGATGGCGGTGTGCTTTGATGGCGGCCATTTTCAGGTTAATTCGGCTTTTATTAAAGTGCGGTCTGCTCTGTGACATTTATACCGCGGATTGCTTTTGTCGTTGCTGTGAATGGCGGCCAATTCAGCAGCTTCCTCTAATTAAGCGTATGTTTTGTCGGACTGATAGGGATCTGTGCGGTTGGTTAGACTGAGACGAGCTTTCAAAAATGACACTTGAACTGTCAACAATCGAAGGCAATAGATGTTTCACAAATCAGTAAATTTTTAGATAACTAAAGAAAGAAATGTAACAATATTTTTTCGAAAATGGTACAAAATTAATACCTATTAACTTTTCTAATTAGTAAAATTTAGTAATCAAATTAAGTGATTTGAATATAAAATTATTCAAATTAGGTATCTATATTAATATCATTTTTTAAATAAATTTAAAATGATGAACTTCTTCACTGAATTAACTATGAGTTCGAAAATCTTCTGGATTCAATTTAATTTTATTAAGTAATCAATTAGATACAGGGTGTAACAGAAAAAAGTGCATTTATTTTAACTGGTAATAGTACTCATCAATTACAACAATGTTTCTAAATAAAATTTCTTGGAATTTGCAAAAATTAATTGCCATTTGTCCCCCCTTTATTTTGACGTGCCGTTCACGATGATTTTATAAAGTTGAAAACTTTTTTAAACAGGAATCGTAAAAACTGAATGTTTTTATTCCCTTCGTATTGAACTTTTGATTCATTGTTTTCTTCCAATCAGTATGTTTTGCAATAATGTTTTTCCCGAAATTGCGCTTCCTAAATAAAAAGGTTTTACTTTCGTTTGTTTTTTTTTTTTACCTCCTTGCTTTGTTTCTTTATTAAATGTATTTAGAATAAAATCGTTCCATAGCCGGGTAAGCAAAACTTTATTACATTTTTAAAACCCTTCAGAATTTGTTTTCGAAAAAAAAAAATTTAAAAAAGTTGTAGTAGATGAGTGCTATTACCAGTTAAAATAAATGCACTTTATTCTGTTACACCCTGTATACGTCGTATCTATAAATGGATTGTCTGGTCAAGTCAGCTTGGTAAAAATTTCATGGTGCCGCTCTTTTGAAACCGATGCCTAATTTTTAATTTTAAATAGTTATTAACTGTCACTTCTGACATTGACGTTTTGTTTGCACTTTTCAGCCGAGTTTTCTTTTTCGTTATAAAGCAGCAAATCAATAACCAGTTCATAAACACGAAAAATATATATAGAAATTGCAAATACGAGTACGTCAACTTTTAGAGGTAAACAAACTGGCAGAATTTATGAGGTTAGGTTTTGATGTGTAAGTTTTATTTTAGCTTTATTTTCTTGATGATGGTTTCTTCTATTGAACAGAACACGTTCATTGTTGTTTCTTACTTTCGAAATGGAAGGTTTATTAATATAATGGAGATATTCATTATCCGATTGTAAAAACGAATTCTGGGCAAAATATCCAGTCAACATTCTGGATCATTCTTTGTTAACTCACATTGGGCGAATTGTGAACAGGTTTTTAAAACAACTGGACCAGTTAGAGCTTGTGGCAACTGTCATGATCGATGACCTTGACAAAAGCTGCGCGAAGGCGGAGCCCAATTTTGATAAGTGAAACGTAAAAACGTCGGTCGTTTAGTTCAAATTTTTAGGGTGGCGGCAAATTTGCATTTTACACTGTTCAAGGATTTGGATTAGAATGTCCGACATTATCTAAGGACTTGTCGGCTTCTCGCCAAATAAATATCAACATAAATTAGCTCACACATCTGTAAAGCGTGACAAAATGGTACCGACGTTTTTAGTTCGAATAGTACAGACGCTTCGGTACGCATTTTGGTTTCTGCGTCATCGATCATGAGAGTTGGCACGAATTCTACCAAGGGTAAATCATCACGACGGCCACCAATATCTGATAAAATTGTGGAGGTTTTAAAAGAAAAAGTGGAAGCGACTGCACAAATATCCGTACCCTGTTTATCTCAACAATCTGGTGTACGTATTTATCACGGAATCAGGGTATCAAAATCTAAGAAATTTCTTTTTGAGAGGATTTCCCTTGCCATTCAACGTGGAAACGCTGCAAGCATTCGGGGCACTTTTCCAGATTCCGCATTATTATCGGAAATTTTTGCATTGTTGTGTTGTTATGTAATTATATTTATTTATCTATCTCATTTGTGTTGTGTATGTTGTTAAATAAATTTAAGATTTTATTGAAAAACCTGCAAGACTTATTTCTCCTGAAAAACACTGTTATTTATGTTAGAAGAAAATATGTAGTCAATAGGTATCACATTCGACAGCCCAGTCTAGGTCGTGAATACCACTAGCATAAAACAAGGAATGTGAAAGTAGACAAAAAGGCAGTATTGTATAGTGGCATACAGAGACAAGATGTTCTCAACATTTAGGTATCGATTAGGATTTGGTCTCATACCAATTATTGAATATAGGTACACTATGTGGCAGTATGATGAGAGGATGACTATCCCCCTGTTGATGGTGTTGATATTACAGTATATTATGTCATTAAGAGTAGAAGTGTCTCTTTTTGTGCCAAGCCCAGAGATTGACAACTGGGCGAAGCACAAAAAGAGCTTCTACTCTGAATGATATATCCTACATACTATTTTATCTTCAAGCGGATCACAAAAAAAAAATCGAGCATGAACTCACTTATTTATTTTTCTTTTCCTGCAGTTACAATCTTCAAATTTTAAGGCACTAGTAATTTCTACTTTCCTTGTGATTGGTACTTGAAGTTTCGAAAATATTAGTAAAGTCTACAATACTTATATTCATTCTATCTACTTTCTGCAATTTCCACGTAAATCTTTCCCAAAGTGGTGAGTTATCGCAATTTGTAATTTTTAGTATCCTGAACTTTTACCACGATAGCAGAGCCCAAATCTTCGATATCTTTCATTATAAAATTGGTGATTTCATTGCATTGAAAGGGGTCACACTTAGTGACAAGTAACCTATAATAATAATTTATAATTCTTCCTCTAGAGAACTCAGAAATTTTACATATGTAGCCAGAAACTTTGTATCAGGAGCAATTATGTAGAAATCATACACTTTTCGCCCAGGACTGTGGTCGGATTAGATCTACTCGTACATTGAGTTTGCCGCGATCTGCATCAATTTTTGAGCCGTCGTTCGCCGTGCATTTCGTTTTCTAACAGTACACACTTATTTAGATGTTCGCTAAATACAACAAACGTTATCAAAACGTAAATAGCAAACGATTACAACTTACAACTGTTTACTTATTAACATTGAAGGGCAATCTTGCGCTATTATTGACATTTGTTTAACATCTGATCTGACATCCACGGACACGCCCACAAGTCTCACAGTCGAATCGATTAAATATTGGATAATAATTTCGTTATTTCGCTTTTTTAGAGGCTTTATCTTAATGGGGATAATTTATTAATAAAATATTTCGTGTAATTGATAGTTGTAATTGATAAATAAATCGTGACAAATACTTCAAATGACCGTACGTTTGACCCGGTCGAGCCGCCTGTGGAACGCTTCTACTCCTAGGACTTGAAGTACTTCTACTCCGCTCAGAAAAAATGAAACTTAAACGTCTCTACGGAGATACACAAAGGCGCGATTTTCGACCCGTTGAAGATAAAATATATTAACGTTAGCGGAAGCAAAACATAGTTGAAACTTGTCTCAGATTAAAAGCCAACAACCTAATCTAAAAATGTGACGTTCAATATTAAGCAGCACCCAAAATTTGACAAGTTTTCATAGCAAACTGGACCAGACAATCATTTATAGAGACCCTGTATAATTGTCAGATTCTCTTTGTGATTAAATTCTGTTACTTGAGAATCTACTGAATTAAACTTTATTGTTATGTTAATAAATGTGATGCAGTAATCTATGTATTTAAAATTTATTTTAAATAAATTCATTTTATTCATTTCTATTCTAATAGAGTAACGTAAGTTAATAGTGGTTACTACGGATTCTTGACTTGTAATTACTAAAATTACTGAATGGAAACTTATGTACCTACATGAACGATGTAAACTTGAAATTGAAAATCCTCTAATCTGAATATAATTAGTCTTAATTAATTAAATTTGATTCATCTAAGATCTTATGTCTTACTAAAATCCGATGATTTAAAACAGATATACTTACCAAATTATAATTTAACTGACTTTGCTGACGCTGAATCCCAGTCGATTAAATTCAGACAAAGTTTTTTTAAATTGTCCAATTCTGATTGAAGTACAAATGAGATTAAATTCAAATTAATAAATTAACTTCCTTTGAAATAATTAAGTTGCGTACTGCGTGTATTAATTTTGTTTCGTCGAGATCCAACTTGTTGAAACAAAATGCAAAGTTACACTTAATTTAATTAATTTATTTGTAACTGAATAAATTACTTAAGTAACAAATAGGAAGTATCTTAATTTCACCGAAATCATTAAAATTCAATGATTTATTAGTTCGAAATTCAATTTTTTATCTAATTGAAAACAAATCTAATTCATTTAATTTTAAGTTGGAATACAAAACTCATCTTAATGATTATATTTGGACTTTAGTGAAAATTTAAAATAATAATATGTATTATCCTTATTGTAATAAAATTATGAAATTGAACTCTGCACTTTTAAACAGTGTTTCCTCTATTAAAAAATCTAACTAATTGCTTTACTGCAACAAGTTTATAAAAGTGTACTTTCATTAAAATCACGCAAATTTTGAATTTTGAATCTAAATATCAAAATGAAATCTAATTTAATAACTTCGCGCAACAAATTTATAAATATAGGATTAAGTGTATTAATTATTCTTCAATTCCAACCGGAACAGATTTTTATTACGGACTTATTATCCTTATCATTAAACACTTCTTCAGATCCAATTACCGTCAAGTTATGTCAACTTTCCTAATTTATTACTTGTAAAAATTGGCTCCCTCTATTCTATTTAAGTTCCATTCAGTAAAAATTAGCACTAATTAATTTCTTGCATTAGCTTTAATTTCAAATACCTAAACATTATTTCATCAGGAGAAAAACCCGGACATTTACCGCTTCGATGTCCGGCTTTTTGTTGCAATGTATTGTGGGTTGCATTTTCTATTCCGTCGGGCTCATTATTCCTCGTAAATCACCCTGTATAAAGTTAGCTCCATCACAAAAATTTAATTGAAAAAAATTGATCATGCTCAATCATAGAATATTAATTGTAGATTGTGCCTACCGAGTTTCAGAATTTTTGGACAATTATTAAACGTGTAATCGCAAAAATGGTAAGTGTTGGACCACCCTGTATACAGAGTGATCAACAAGAAGACAAATCAAGAGTGCTACCTCATCTTTTGTTTTATCGAAACGTCTGTCGTTTTATTGGTTGCCTACCTCTCGAAACATCTATTATTATGAATTAATTCATTAATTATATTAATAACTAATGCTTTATCTTCAATGGTAAAACTCATTTTACCACTTATTCTGGGATAATTATTGCTTGCAATTACAGGAAATGTCCGTAAACTTTTTTGGTTAACATCAAGACCGTTGCTTTAAAACTGACGTTTCTTTGACATTTCACCGAAAAATCTGCTTACCAGTGGCGTCGCGTTTGGCAATAAAACTGATAAATAACCCATTCCTACGAATGTAATATGTTACTCTTGTTTATTTTATAAATTTTCTCCATTATCAGATAATAATAATAAAATGCATTGAACGCTTATTTGGATAGGATTGCGCTACGACATGACCGATAGTTTGCAACGCCTGCTCTGATTTGTTTTTTTCTTATCACTTTGTAGTTATTGTGTTTTTTACCGTTTTTCTTGCGTTTTTTTGTAACAAATAAATGCCATTTCTATTGGTGAAAAAACATTTTATTACGTTAATTAAATGAAGTCACAAATCTTATAAACTTACATAATTACTTCTCTAAAAACTTTCTAACTTAATTAAGATATTTTTTTTTTTGAAAATTACGCACCTCCTCTTAATTATTAATACCTATTGAACAAATTCTATTGTTTATAAGTTAACAAACAAGTCTAATTCACATGGCCAAATATTGGTATATTATGTCAGTTAAGTAGATTTCCTCTAAGGTAATAAATATTAAATTGGTACTGTTTCAAGGGGAAATCAATT
Organism: Tenebrio molitor; assembly: GCF_963966145.1. Taxonomy (NCBI): domain Eukaryota; kingdom Metazoa; phylum Arthropoda; class Insecta; order Coleoptera; family Tenebrionidae; genus Tenebrio; species Tenebrio molitor. Next base: position 4,122,221 of record NC_091049.1, read on the forward strand.
GAATAGATCTAATTAAATGAAATTTGTCCAATAACTGCAGGTTATTGTACAATCCACTTCCACAAACTGAAACCGATACTGTAGAAGCACCACATGACTTAAATTCGCTTTTGTAATCCCCTTAGCAAACTTTAAACAATCAAGCTAAAATTAATTCTAATTCTGTACGCGTTTTTATAATTTTAGGTAATCACAATCGCTTAAGTTATGACAATTGCACACTTACGATAATTTCAGTCGCATCGAACGTCACATTTTCGGGATTTTAAGTGAAAATTGAATGTAATTAATTAAAGATGATTCCACGTTTCTTTTTGAAAAAACTCAGTGAATTTCCCTAATTCTCGGTGTAATTAAGGCGATTTTTCCGGGCCCATCTCCCGGCTCGGATCCATCCCCTTGATGTTCACCCTTCTGCCCCCGACTGTACATAATGGAGTCGGGTGAGTGTACAAGCCGGCGTATGTACACTGCGGGGTGGGAAGTCTGACACGGCCAGCTTCGATCCTTGCCGTGGGTGCCGCACGTAGCCATGGCAACCGGTCCGGAGTATTCGCACCCCCAAACTCCGGTCGGCACCGGAATCGTCGGCTTTTTTAATTCCGATATCCGCCGGCACCCGCCCACCCCTCTTTGCGATAACAAATGACACAAACCGGCGGACGTCAATTAAAACAGAAGAAAAATATCGACGGCTGCGACACGAAGAGACGAAGTTTGCGCTTTTCGCGGAGACTTCCAGCGTGCGGGGGTGAAACTCCGACACACATTTTCCCTGAAAGGTTCCCGAATTGAATTTGAACAAGCAAAGGGAGAGGAGATTGGCTTCGGAAAATGTGTTTCCTGCAGGGAACCGAACGGTAATGGATCGGTCGCGCGCTGCACTGCAAATTAGATTTCTTTTCAGCGATGAAATCGGGTTTTTCAGGACGGGGGACGGTTTTTCAGGCGCGCGATTGCCGCCCCCGACCGCTAATTAGTCGGCCTGGGTTTTGTTTGAATTTCCGATTAGGATGCCGACCGCGGGCGTTAACGTAAACACGGCTTCGGAACTCCGGATAGTTTCTCTAGTCCAGCTTGGGAATCGGGTGTGCGGATTAGGTCGCTTAGGGGTGCGAATCGCTCTTCGTCCAGTCCGGCCCTGTCCTGACGCTCCAGTGACGCCCTAGCTGTCCGCTCCAGCCGCCATATTGGACGCCATCGCTACCGTCCTTTGTTAGGGCTCCCGCCTTTGTGCCGCGATGTCATCATACGCGGCCCCTCACATACATGCACCCTCGCCCTTCTCGCCCTAGCCGCTTCACCCCGATATCGAAACAAAATCCGACGTTTAATTAACGGAAGGAACCGGCATGTTCCGACTAATTGGACAAGGAATTCCCGTTATTAAACGCCGACACGAGCCGGAAAAATCCGGCGCGAAGGACCATAATAGATGGATATTGAGCGAGATGTGCGATTTAAATACCGGAAAGGGTGGACTTGCGTTTTTTTTACTCCGGAAAATTGATTTATCGCTTTGTGCTTGTTGAGTCGAAAATTAAACAGTCGGAAAAGCCGACGATTGAAAAACCAGATTACTTAATGATTTCACCGTCTAATTCTATTATTGTTGCTGTTACTCTCAAGCTCAGCTAACTAGATCGAACAGAATGGAAACCATTTTTCGCTGATGGCGCACCACCCCTGAAAAAACCCAAATGAAATGTGAACGATTCGCCGGATGGATGTGTTCGTCGAGCAAAGGACAAAAGATGGAATTCGTCGAGAGAACTGCGAGGACTCAAGTGCTATCTGGACCATTGTTCGGAGACAAAAAGCTCCAGAAGTGGCGAGAGATTAGAGTGGATTTGATCTGCACCATTCCCACTGTAATGTGCTTCTCTCTGTTGATTGAAAACTCCGACCAAATTGGACCTCTTCACCAACGTCATCGACGATTCAATACGGTTCGCTTCTTTTTATTTTATTTATTTCCGATCTCCGGGATTACGGCAGAGGTGGAGAGCTGGACGGGTATTGCTTAACTTTTTCTTAATGTAGCGAAGAGGATCTTTGGCAACAAAACATTCAAGCAATCGTCAGAAATCATTTAATTACCTTATTTTGAAAAATATTGTATGCACTTTAATACCTATGTCTTTCTTACGCCCAATAGTCTATAAAAACAAATTGTAGTTACATCACTTGCTACATAAATAGTTATTTATGCAACAAGTGAGTAAAGTAATACTTTTTTTCACGAGAAGGAAAATTTGCCGCACGAGCGCAGATCCGCCGAGTAAAAAAAGATACTACACTAACGAGTTGCATACAAAAATTTTTTGGCGCCCATAAGTTTAGATAACAATTTTTTCGACACTCAAAATTTGAAAATTTTCTCCTGTGTGCTCGTTTTACTCGCGTTTTAAATTGACCCACTCATGCCAAAAAATCCCAATTTACATACGAACTCGTTAAAAAAACTACTAATTATGAATGAAAAATTTTATAATTGCGTTAAAAAATGACACGCTACGGCACTTTATTTAACGGACGTTAAAAAAATCTATTATGTATTATTTTTCGCTATAAAAAAATTCACACAGCCACTTTTGTTGATGGTGGCGTAAAAATAATATAAAAAACAAACTAAAGTAGTAAATTGAAGACTTTTTTTATTTCTTTCACAAAGAAATTGTTTCCTGAGACATCACGACTACAGCACTTGCGGTTGTTGTAAACACTTTACTGAACTAGTCCCGTAAAGTTTTACAGCACAAGTGCGATGAATGTATATAATATGTCATTACGATATTCAAATGAATGTTGTAAAGTTTGACGTTACGTATTAATAATAACAGCCGATAAATTTACAAAACAGGTCATTTTTGTTGATTCGACAATTTCAAAATTTCACAAAAGGCAGTTTTCGGCCAAAAATAACAAAGTTTTTTCACCACTGACAAATATTAAATTAAAATTCCGGTTGGTGCGTTCAACAATATTCAAATTTGAAATTTTTTCACTCGTACTCACGAAAAAATATTCATTTTTTGGTTGGAAATATGCAATATATTAGGTCAGCGTGACGTCACAGCTCGTTGCTTGAACGATTTATGTAAAAGCAGTGTTCAAGCTTGAATAATTTATGTAAACATTTGCAATAAATGTTCCTTTTTTTAAAGTACGAGCGCCACATTTCTTCATTAGCTTTTCAGATAATGAATTTAACTGAAAAATATATCATCTTAAAACTCAAGATTTTCCACATCGACTCGATGATCAATCATCATTGATGGCCCACCATTTTGTGCAGCCAGATCGTAATTCCGTAAATCTTCAATAATAAATTCCATATTGGAAATGCTGAAAGGTATAAAACAAACAGTTTTCACTGTTTAGATGTCAATTCGTACAAACACGTTTTCCGGGCACAAATAGCAAAATTATTTCACCACCGGTGAAGAAGAATTAATTTAGGTGATGGCATGTACCTATTTGATTTTAACGGTAAATTGTAATACCAACATGATTGCTAAACCCTTTGCTCCGGAAAACAACTAAAACAATTATTCTTTTTGATGTTCAATAAACTGTTCAATTCTTTCTAAACTCATTACCTAATTATAAAAACAATTATGTGTTCATAAGTCCACTGAATTATAAAAACAGTTTAATTATGGGTTCATAAGTCCACTAGTGTTTTATAGACCTCATAATACATCCAAAATTGGCATTATTATGACTTCATAATAAACAGGTGTTGGATAAAGTAAATGAGCTTCGTGGATTCTGAGCTCCTCTTGTTTCCAACAGCTACAAAGATTTTACACGAAAATTATTTTTTCGTGCTTGACTTGCTTTTCTAATTTAAAATTTCACCACCAACTACCTAAGCCCAACTAGATTTTTTTTAAATCAGTATTCATTTCTTAGTTGATAGTATGTGATAAATTGCACCATTACATCAGATCATAACTGTATCGAGCGTTCAAAAAAATTAGATAAATCAAATAAAAACTCAGCTAAACTTTTATTTATTTGAAAATAGTTAATAAAATTTTAGTGGGCGGTTAATTTTGCCGCTGAGTATAGATCGAAGTGTTAAACTATTTCGTAAAATGAAAAATGTAAGACGAAAAACTGGAAGTGGATGAGAATCAATACATTTTTGTATTCCAAAAACCGTTTAAAGAATTACGCATTGAGTAGAAAATTAACCGAAATGGTATATTACGCAACAAGTTTTATAAACGACACTTTAGACACGAGTTTTATGTTAGGCACGAGCGAAGCGTAGCGGAGCGAGTGTTTAATAAATGACTGTCTAGAAAAGTTTATAAAACGTGTTGCATACTAACGGGTGTTTTTTTTTTTTAATTTGGCGTCGAAATAGGCGTTGAACTGTCGATTGTGAACGCACTATATACGTTACGGATCACGGATCAGCTGTTTAAATCTTACGCTTTTACACGAGTGGTGCGCACTCAATTGACTCTCCAACGCCTACTTCAACGCCAAATTTAAAAAAACACCCTTTATACTTTTTCTACGACCACATAAACAAATGAAACAAGCAACTTTTTCATTAAACGTTAATTTAAACATACAAACTAAATGAATATACCAAATAGGAAACCATATTTGAAAAATAGAACGAATTATTTCACTGGAATGACGTTTTCTTTTACGCTGGATGCGAAACTGATAAACGTCAAAATTCCAACTTGATCTAGGGCTAAATATGTCCAAAAAATTCAAGCTGTGTTTAAAGAAACTTCGAGCGTGTTTAATATGCCGAAAATGCCCGAATGGACATCAAGTTGTGACTAATGAACAATCGTATTTAAAGTGACGTTTTATACACTATTTGTCAGTGCAAAATGTGACACTTTAGAGAAGAGAGTAAAAAAACTTTATTTAATTCGTCATTTGCTACAATAAATAGAGGTGTCTTTAGAAACGTGTCATGCAATATTACAAAGGATTTGCGCTATTATCCTTAGCGAATAACTACCGTGTGATCAAAGAAAAACGGGACAGAGGAGGCTGTGGAATTTTAGAAAGAATGTCAAGGACCAAATTTTAATTCACTTAATTCTTATGTACTCATAACCTTAATTATTCTTCAAATGTAAGTGAGTATAATGTTATTTTAGCGTTTGTTTCAAAAACTAGCACATGCAAATCAATCAATTTTTAGGTTACAAAAATTGATTCTATGTGTAAAAAACATGTACATATTTAATATGCAAATTACAAAAAACGACATAAAAAACTCGTTTTATAAAACTTTGTAAAAAACAAACATTATTGTATGATTGCAATGATGATTAATGTGAGGTTTTGGAAGGAAATGTAAAATTTTCCAGTAAATTATCAATTTTTATCAATCAAGGAGCAGAAGGTTTCATTATTATTCCTTCAGTTAATAAATTTAACGGAAAATAGACTTTTATTTTAAACCAAGATTTCCATCACCAGCTGAATGACTCACCGTGGAAGGTACCGTAAATTTTCAAAATTCAACACTGTAAATCCAAGCTGAACCCACGAAACATTTAATTTCAGCTTCTTTAGTATTTTAGCAACTTCATGTTCACACCAAAAGCACTTTTCTCGAGAAATTGCAAAATTATCTCGAAACCGGCAAAGATTACATTTCTGACACGGACCTACTTGATTTTAACGCTAAAACGCAACAAGAGACGCCGATTCTAATACCAACATAATTACCACACATGCTGCCACATTCGTAATAGGAAGACAACTGAAATAATTAAAAATTTAAAAAAAAACTCGTCACCCTGTCTGGCTACTATGTTTAGTTTGCGAATAATGTAAACAGGTTTCCTGTACCTCGACAATGAGCTCATCTTAGTTAGTTTATGAGAATCAAAAGAATTTCACACAATTCCTCTTTTCAACTTGTTTTATCTCATTTTTACTTTTAGCACAGAGAAAAGATTATAAATAAATGTTGACTTTCTAGCGGAAAATAATGAATTAGGGTGGTGTGACGTCACAGTTTCACGCTTGAACATTTCAGTTAAAAATGTTCAATAAATTTCAAATATTTTCAATCGGGAAGCACCACATTTCGCAATTATTTCTTCAATTAGTGAACTTAACGAAAGAATCCAATCAAAAGCCCAAAATTTTCATAATTGACTAAATGATGACTCACCGTTGTCGCTAACTGAACTAAAACTTGATAATTTTTCAACATCACCAGAAAATCTCTCTAACGATTCTAAACCGTTTCTTTTGACATCCTTAACAATTTCAAATTGGCACAAAACACATTTTTCCGACAAAAGTTAGAAAGTTATCTCAGCAACGGGAAAGATTAAATTCAAATGACATGTCTAATATGTACCTACTTGATCCGAGCAACAAACGTTAATAAATTGTAATACCAACATAATTAACTACACAAGTTGCCACATTCGTAACCGAAAAGCGACTGAAACAATAAAAAGGAAAAAAAAATACTCGTCGCTGTTATATTTTGCTAATAATGTAAACAGGTTTTCTAGGTTTAGAACTCATCTCAGTTCATCAGCAAAGAAAATTAATTTGTGAATTAGGTGCACCTACTTGATTTTAACGCTAAATCAACAACGCCGATCGCATTACCAACATAATTACCATATAATTGCTACCTTCATAACATGAAAAACACTAAGCAATTAAAAAGAAATCAATCACAAAAGAAAAAGAAAATTCTGAAGTTCATCCCTAATCCGGTTTTATACATTCACATTTTCTCTTACAATTTTAAGTCTTCTTTTGGTTTAATATCTCTTTTATAGATGTTAATCAACACAAATCAACTTTTTCAACACAATTTGAAGCAAATCGTATCGTACGATCAACAATTAAATAGATCAAAGAAGCCTTTCACATTTTAGACGTGCGTCCAAATCTAGACGTTCAAATGCTCTGGATGCATGGAAGTATTTTTGGTTGCATATACCTGTTTCAACTCGGCCAAGTAGGCAACAATGATGTATCTTTTATGTTGTGTTGTAAAAACCATTTTTGCGTTAAAATTTGATTAATAGTCACAGTTGTTTGACGTTTATTAGCTGAGTTAGCAAAGATACGAAAAATCTGACACTGTCAAAGTCATAGCCGCCCCTTATCGAAGTAATTGTTGATCGCACGGTATAGCTATATGTATTGCTATTGCTTTTTACCACATCAGGTGTCAGTCGTAATATCAACATTATTGTTGTTGAAACATAATCTTTCTCTGCAGAAAGAAAACAACCAAATCAAATAAGAAAATAAAAGAAATAAATTCGCATCTCACAATAAGTGTTTTATTTCAGCCGGAAGCTTTTACACGATTTTTTGTTGTTGTTGTTTATTATGATGTCACGAATCATTCTAATTCTTCTTCCAAGTATTATTATTAATATCAATAATGATAATAATTTTTAAGAAACCTCAAAAAAGCATAAGGAGTTGATGCTGAGAAAATATAGAAAGAGACAATTTCCCAGCAATGAAACAAGTTTTTACAGGTGTCCTCGAAATGCCAAAAAAAAATCGATAGTTGACGAAATTTTTTTCAAGTAAATCTTTTTATTTTTGAGATATAAAGCATTGAAAATTTGCTTGAAATCTCCAGTATCTTCTTTCTTTTCTCTCAATTACTTCAACTCAGTAGCGTACTGGAAATTTCGAGCAAATTTCCAATGCTTTATATCTAAAAAAAAAAGAAAAAAAGAAGCAAATTTTGTATTTAACTTCTATTCAACGTCACCAACTACCAATTTTTTTTGACATGCATTTCGAGGACATCCTGTATGTCTTGAGACTGAGATTGTTATTCAAGATTAAGTTGCCAATATCAAAACTTATAAAAGACACATTTTCAGAGATCCTACTGCGAATAGCGGAAGCTGCAGAATTTGCAAGCGAAACAATGCAACATATTATTTCCTGTTCGATTTTACCACAAGCGATTGCAATTTCTGGCATGATTGAATTGCTAAATTGATACTCTCGTTTAGAAATAAATTATCAACTAATCGAGAATTTCTAACAGTATTAGGGATATGGATCTCATTGCACTCCAGGTACCAAGACAATTCTTTGATTATCTCCTCGTGCGCCACCTTCGTTATCAATGGAATAAAAAAACATAATCAGATTATGTCATGTAGGAGGTGGTGAATACTTTCCACATCTTTTGTAACAAAATACCATAAATTACCTCTTATTTCATTTTCTCTTCTGACAAGCTTTAGTGAGGTTATGTTTAGCTTTGACATATTTTATGTACCACAAATTCAGGTCTTGTAAAATATATCTATGAATTCTGAAGCACCTTTACTTCCAACAATCCAAGTCTTGATACCGTTCCCTCCACTTTACCTCTTCCTTATTAAAATATTCCACTTTTCATTTTTTACCTCCACATATCGGTGATATTGAAATATTTTGTGATGGAAATTCTCAGATCCGCGCTATGTGAACTAGGTACGAGGGAACGAGCATCAAGACAATATTGAAAAAAATTCCAAGGTGAGAACGCGTCGTCCTGGAGCCCCGGTGCGGCGAAAGGACGAGCCCGCCGTCCCCGCGCCGAAGAAGCGAAGCGAGCAGGAAGAGCCGACCGAGGGGCCACCATTACCGTCGCGAAACGGGAGAAAATGGAGAATTGAAGAAAATTAAGTGCCCCGAGAGGATAGTGTATGCATGCGAGGATATTACGTAATCAGAGCGGCGGAGTCAACAACAGGACAGGACGAGAGCGGAAAACCGCGCCGCCATTCAGATGTTTTAATATCCTGGATGACAGTCGCAACGGAAACAAACAAAAACAAAACGAACCACCTACGGCACACGTAATGGAAATGACAAACAGGGAGATGTCGAACGTCAGGCACAATTTATGACAGAAAATTTCTATCAGAACATAACAAAATGGAGTCAGGGAATGGGTTGGAAAAAAAAACACAAACTAACCGTCACAGACAAAATCTCGACTTGAAGTACTTTCAGCTATACTCCGTTCGCTTAGGCAATGTAGTGATCACGTGCACGTCTCTCGTTGCAACTTATCTGAGAAATAGACTTCAGTGGCGTAACACGTTGGATCCAAGAAACTTGTTCAAGTCATAAAAACTCTCTTGCTGTAAAACTGGAAACGCTTTTAATTTCGGCACCCCTTTTTGATGTTATTTTCTCCCTGTAAAAACTCTTGTAATTTTCAAGCCCCGAAACCTTTCAGCCGAGCTAACATCTCATTGACATCCCCACATGCGATTGTTTGCATTTTGCTACAACCTTCCATTCGCATTCGTCCTCTCCCCCTTCAGATTCATGTACCTTGAGCGAAATCTCCGGGGGATGAAGGAAATTGAGCCGAATCAGCTTCCCTTCGTCAATCAGTGGGGTTGTTGTAGTAATGAAGTATCTCGGATTAACGCAAAATCCTCCTACACATAATAATTGATTGCACCTAAGCTCACCGAAAACGAAACTCAGCACTATCCACCCCTAGAGAGAGGGTGGGTCAGTTATTGACTCTTGGTAAAAAGTCGTACACTAGGGTGGAAACTTATCTGATGCAAAGAATCTTGAAGGGGTGTTGCTAATGAGTTGTGTCGGAACAAATTCAGAAGGGTTTTGGAAATTTCCAAATTGATTTGGGAAACTTAAGGATGTTGGAAATTTCCAAAATAAGTGTTTGAAAAAATGTAGATTTCATGGTGGAGCGGTCGGAAGTTGAGCGTTTCCTTTGGTCGGAACTCGTCGATATCCGCACCGGGTGGTCAATTACGCCGCCCCCGAGCCGCGGAAATCCAAGCCGCCGCACCCCACAACCCTTGAGGGATTTTTTAATAATTCGGCGAAGGATCCTTCCGACCGTGGCTCGTTAGAGGGTTGAATGGCGTTGCAGGCGCGTTATTAAGGGGCGAACGCGACACTGGGGTGCGAGGGGCGACGCCGCGAAGGGTGGCGACGTCACCTAGCAACGTCGCCGCCCCCGGACTCCCGGGTTGCCTGGCAACGGTCAGGTGTCGCAAGGTCCAATCAACACGCCGCATCTCAAGATCGATGTTTACCCAGCGTCCGAACAGGAACCGGGAACGGCGTCGGGACGCCGCCGCCGGCGCCGCTCCAGACGGAGACGGCGTCACCTGCGACCGAGACGGAGCGCTTTTCACAGAAAAAATCGCAAAATTCGCGACAAAAATAAAATTAAAATGGCCGGTCAAATATGGACGGAAGACATTTTAAAAAATATGTACAGAACGGCCGAATATTATTTTAAAGGGTGTCGTGCAGAGCGGTCTGGTATCGACCGCTGTCGTTAATCTGCCAAATTAGATTGCGGACAAACTGAAAATAAACGACAAGAAATAATCTCATTGGGTGATGATAAACGAAGCATTAAAAACACAAAGAAAATTGAAAATTATATTGGACCAAACAGAACTGAGGCTCTGCCAACAAAAAGAAAGCTTATGTTACTGTAATGGACCAGTGAAACTGTTACCAAAGATAAATTAACTCTTTTACACTCAAATGTCCGTAAAATCTGCGACTAAGAGGGCTGTGAAATATTTGAAAGTACAAACGCAGCGCCACCTAGCCCTCGAGACGTCAAACTCTCGCTTAAAATCAATAGACTGCTGCCAAACAACTTGTAAAACAGATTTCTTGTAGCGTCTCGTGTTTCATTACTCCCTATAGAGAATAAATGTCTCAAGAAAACCGTTTTATGTGTATTGTTTATTATAATCACAATGACGACATTTTTGACATTTTTTTTTGAAAAAATGTTGCCACATCTGGAGTTTTTGTTGTTTGTCTTGTCACGGTTGGTAGTAGTTATGTTGGCAGCGCAATTGTTGATAACACTCGCTAAATTTGGAGTGGATTTTGTGGTGTCGGTGTACGAAGGAGAGTCGCGAATTTGAAAGTTGGGGGTTGTGGTGACGTATAAAACGAATTTGATTATAATTTAGGGGTGAGTACGTTGAAATAAAGCAATTGGGAGAGCTTGCTAACTTCACTCGATTGAAACGTCAACCCTCGTGACTAACTTAACGTCGGTGTGGAGTCGCCATTTTGTGCGAAGTTGTCTGATTGTTATTTACTTTGGGAAAATTGGTCAAATTGTGTTTAAATCGTGACGAAACAATGAATTCTCTAGTTAATTATGGGAGCGACGACGATTACGACGACTCCTCCGAAGAAAAACAGACGGTAAATGAATTTTTTGCTACGTTATTGCGGTCAACACCCACCATACTAATTAAATATAGAAAACTCCATCAAAACGGGCAATTCCATTAATAAGCGATCAGATTGCGTCATTAGTAATGGAATTCGCACGCGGCACATGTGTTTATTTTGTATTAATGAAATTATTTGCCAAATTAGTACGATCATCATCGACCTTGCTTAACAGGACTGGCGTGGGACGACCTCCAGGGACAAACCGGCATCCTCGAGTAAAGAAACTGACGTCAACTACGAAGAAGTCCAGATGGATCTGAGCGAGGTAATATACTATTAGGGACTCTAAATCTGTTAGATTCAAAAAAAATAGTTCAAAGGAAGTGAGGGTGACTGCCAATTAGTTTAATTCAAAAGAATGAGCAAAAGGGGGCTGTAGAAACGAGCGTGCCAATCGCGGTTGCCATGACAACTGAAGCATGGCCATCTTGTTGCTTATTCAAGACAATTAGTTGACAGCTAACCTCACTTTTGGGTTGCCGCCCCCAAAAAAGTAAATCGTAATTATTGTGACACGTTTGTGTTCTCTTTTTGTTTGATTTTTTTTTTGATGTTTCTTTCTGTAAGTAACCAAATACAATCTGAGTAAACGTATGATATTAACTCACTCTGTTAATATATTGTAAAGACGTAAGTGGTATCGAGAGCATTTCAACGTCGAGACCGTACTGAAACCACAACAACTTCACGTGGGGTGAGTATCCAGGGGTGGGCTACCCCTGACTTTCACTTCAACGCAGGTAACTGTATGAATTTAGTAGATTTCATTCATTCAAAATTCGTGGGGACCCCTCTTCGGGGCCAGCCGAACGCCGCTCCAGTCCAGAACGCGACGGAGCCGTGTCCGTCGGACCGAAAAGCGTCCCCCCCTAATAATAAAAAAAATCTGGTGAAACGGTTATGGTGTCAGTGCCCTTAACCACCACTCTTTCCGTAACGAAAAAACAAAAGAAAAACTGTCACATGGTCGCTGGGTAAGACGACATTTTTCAACAGGAATCGAACGACTCCAAGTCTGAATCGAAGGAGGCGTCGCGAAGGTCGAGGGAGCGCGAGTCGAAGGACAGGAGGGATGATCACAAGAGCCGCCACGAGAGGGAGAGGCGCGGCAGCCGCGACAAGGACAGCAGATCGCGCAACGACCACAACCACAGGCGCGACAGAGAGAGGAAGTCGCGCCGATCGCCGAGCAGGGAGAGGCGAAGGAGTCGCTCGCCGAGGCGCTCCGACCGCGAGTCCAGACACTCGAGGTCTCGGTCGCGGTCGCGCGATCGCTCGCGGAAGTACTCGAAGCGGTACGACCGAGGCGGCAAGAGCCAGTCGGACAAGATCGGTGAGTACGCCCGGTACAATGACGTAACTGCTCCTGACGCCGCGTCTCCAGATTCGCAGAAGTCGGTCGACGAAGACAAACGGACCAACACGAGCGAGAGCGATCGGTTCTTCATGCCGGGAATCACCGGCCGGTTCCGGGACCAAATAGAGAGGAGAAAACAGCTGTGGCAGAAGAAAGACGCCGATCCCAAAGACAACAAGAACAACGGACAGAGCAAGAAAGTGTGGGAGACGACGACGTTCGCACAAGACACGGACGGTAGCTAGAACGACTCGGCGATGCGACGCCATGTTAGAATGTCGTTTGTTTGCAGGCAAAGTAGCCAATAAGTTCAAGAGATTGATGGGGATTAGGGGAAACACGGAGGGCGCCGGGCAAGGTACAGAGGTACTCAAAAAACAAGAAGAGATGTTTAGTTCGATGGAACAACAGTACGAGGTCGCGAGGACGGCGACGCACACGATGCGAGGAGTAGGCTTAGGGTTCGGCAGTTATCAGCGATAAGTTTTCGTTTTGTTTATTATTTACAACAAATGTGATTTTTTTCGTTTATATTTAAGTTCTTCGCATGTTTTGAGTAGTTAGGCAACAAAAAGAAACTTGTTAAATTCACTTTATAATAAAACACTCGATTTTCGTTTGAAATCACTCAAATATACAATAGAATGAGGGGTCACCTCTGCAGTCGCGATCAGAGCGCGCCAGGTGGCGCCGCTGGAGTTATGTCCGGTTTGCTCTCCAAAGAGAACGGCGGTATTCGACAGTCGAAAGTGTAACCATCTTCACGTTCCATCCTGAAGGTGCCCCTACAAAAGATGCGAGGTAGAGTTGGGATTCGTCGGATTATTTCACTATAGTGTGGTACCACATGTGGCCGCTAGGTGCTTGCAGACTCACGTGACTGCTGTACTGGAACGCGGGAAGCGTCCGGGTGAGGGCCGGTTCCTGTCCCACTACTCCTCTACCCCTGACGGTTTCTAGAGTACCTGACAGGGAAAAAATCCTCCAGTGGCGTTCGCGCAACTGCACGCTTAAAGAACCTAAATTTTCTAATCTTATGCAGTATCTCCACTGGAAGAAGAGTGTTTGAGAAAAAATTTAGGGGGAGTGGGGGCACCTACCCAGTAGACTGACGTGGAGTGGGATTCCCTAAATCCCATGTAGAATGGGATCACCGTGACTCGGATGTTTTCAGTGGTTTCTTTATGAACGTCGGATAGTTCTAGCCAAGGGTGGTTTTTGTTCTGCCAAGCCCTGAGCGTCTCTTGAGGGACGAAAGGGGGATCTAGGACAAAAATGTGACGTCACTGGGGTGTATTGTTGGTTGCATAACCACACTGGGTAATTTATATTTTAGAAAAATAAGATTTTAGTTGGCAAGATTTTCGCTCGTGGCGACCCCTGCCCACACTAAAAAATTTGGGAATCTCCCAAAGGTCACCTTTATCAGGATCATAGGCCAGGAACTTATCGAACAGCTCATGATGCAGAGGTGACTTTTCAGCACTGGTGTAAGGTATGATGTCCTCATGGGCGACGTAATCGAGTCCCGGGATGGCGTACAAGCTCCTCGACGAGTCTTGGTTGCCCAAGAAAGTCACAGCTTCAGTTTGGGCCCTCTGCAAGACCAAACACTGGAAATTTGTTCATTTGTCACGAATTTTGTTTACTCACAATGTAGGGACAGTCTCTTTGATCGATTAATACTTGGTAGAACGTATGAGTGCGCCCTCTGACTTCCTTCCCGACGCCCGGATTCGGCTCGACATCGCCGCTCCGGTGCTGGGGCAAGTCGCGATCATACACCCGCGCCAGCCACGGGAACAACACCACCCCGCGGTACCCAAACACCCTGTGCAGGATCAGCTGACCAGTGTCATACTTGCCTGTGATTTTCGGGGCGTCCAGGCGCCCCACTTCGGCTAATCTGCAAAGAAATTCGAAACATTTCACACATAACCTCACTTTTGTGACGTTTGTTTTGCAAGGCCCCTTCGCAGAGCGTTCGAGCGTGTTTTGGCGCTCTGGAGGCGTACCTGGCGTACGAGCGGTGGGGGACGGTCAAACAAACTGGAATTTTCACAAATTGCGAGTTCAAAACGGCTCTCAACACTTCCATTTTTCATAATTTTTGCGCACTTATTTTCAAAATTAAAAACATGGTTATCGGCTCATTGAGGGCGCTTCGTATTGCAAAATAGTGGCGACTGTGTTGGTTTACTGTTAATTTTAACAGATCTGCGCGAAATTTTTGAGAATTTGGCGTGCGGTATTCGCGAAAAATATTTTGGTTAAATTGACTAGAGACTCATTTTTATGCAATCATCTGTCAACAGTGTAGGGGGCGCCACTATAGAAATATTAAAAAATGATCACTTTTAAAATAGTTCGCTTACACAATGACATCGTCAGTATTTGATCTTTTTGCCAAAGTAGAAAAAAGACACAAACAACCTGCACAAACTGAGACATTTTATGTTATTTTCGATTTGTTATTTTTGCGTAAAGATCCGTACCCGCACAAATGTCACTTGACATTTGACCTGTCAATCGGTTGTCAAAATAATCGTATTTGCTGCATTTTTGGTGCAGTGTATAATAAAACTGGTGCAAAATGTTACAATAATCGCCCCAACCACACTACCATGCGTGAATAACAACAAATAAACAAGACTGATTCTAACCTGGAAGTCTCCACAACGTGAGTAGCCCCCTTGACCCTTTCACCCCGTTGACCGCCCGGTTGCAGTGCAAGATGCCGGAAAATCTCGAACTCCAACAGCTCGTCGACGAAGAGACCGAAGCGGAAACAAAGCTCCACACCCGCAAGAAATACTGCAGATACCCCTACTTGGGCCTGCTCCTGGCCACCCTCAGCTCGCTGTTTTTCTCCCTGTGTTCTGTGATCGTGAAGTGGATGACCGACGTGGACCCCATGGCCCTGGCGGCCTATCGGTACCTGGGCGTCCTCCTCCCCGCGATCCCCATCGTGATATACCGCCAAGAGCCCGTTTTTCCCAAAGGGAAGCGAATCATGCTGCTGCTGCGATCGTTCACCGGCACCGCTGCCCTCATGCTGAGTTTCTACGCGTTCCGACACATGCCGCTCGCCGACGCCTCGGTCATCGTCTTCTCCGTGCCTGTCTTCACCGGCATCTTCGCCCGGATGTTCCTGAAGGAGCCCTGCGGCTTGTTCAACGCCTTCTCCGTCGTGCTCACTCTCGTCGGAGTGGTGCTGATCACGCGGCCCCCGAGTTTGTTCGGCCCGACGGTCGACTCGCTGGGGGAGTCGGGGCAGAAGACGGAGATCTGGGGGGCGGTGGCCGCCTTCTCGGCCACCCTCTTCGGCGCCAACGCTTACGTCTTGTTGAGGGCTCTCAAGGGCATTCATTTTTCCGTCATCATGACCAACTTCGGTTCATTCGCTCTCTGTCAATGTCTCCTGGTTACTTATTTGATCGGGGCCCTGTGTTTGCCCCCTTGCGGCATCGACCGCTACTTGATAGTCGCCCTCGCTTTTTTCAGTTTTTTGGGGCAGATTCTCCTGACCCTGGCACTGCAGATGGAGCAAGCGGGGCCCGTGGCCATCGCCAGGAGTAGCGACATCGTCTTCGCTTTCGTCTGGCAAGTCCTCTTTTTCAATGAAATACCGAATAAATACTCGATAGGGGGCGCCATTTTGGTGATGAGTTCGGTAGTTCTGACGGGGTTGCGCAAGTGGATTCTGGCGTTGCCCCAAGAAGCTAGTCTCAGAAGGAATCTCTCTCTTCTAGTCAAATAGGTTTTATGAGGTGTAACACTCCATAAGGTTTAATTTTTATGTGATATTATCCTAATCATGTGATGTGAGAGGTATCGGCGCAGATAAATTAACCGTTTTTGTCATTTTACAAAGAGCACCAATGTCAAGTTACACAGGTGTCGTCAGTTTACAAACAGTTGAATGTAAATTTACACAAATTTTGTCAAGTTGTCAACTTTTTTTAAAAATATTTGATAAAACTGTAAATGCGTCAAACGTCGATTCAAATCGATGGAAACAAAATCACTGTGATTAGTTCTGAAAATTAACATTTGAATAAATTTGACAGGTATAATTGTAAATTTGCATCGTCTGGCATTGACACTTTTGTAAAATGACTGTACTCGTAGTCAAATTACAACTGATACTAGTGTCAAATTACACAGCGATTGTCAGTTTACCAACAGATGAAAAATGAGTTTTACAATAGCTATAAGTTGACACTTGTGTAATTTGTTAATTAGTTAAGAAAAGGAAAGTTACCAATTATCGTTTGATTGTATTGATCTCAGATTGTCAGTTTAGATGTAAATAAAAAAATATAGTTTTTACATTGATTTGACAACAAATATGTAAATGCAAGAATTGACATTATTTTGGATGTCAACATTTGGCCAAAAAACGATGACTTTAATTCATTCGTTTTCTTTTAAAAAATGACAAAAAAGTGTAAACGTATGACTTTGCCATCAACGTTTTTGTCATTGTCAAATTGTCAAAAAGTTTGACACGAGAACTGCGAATGCATATTTATTGTCGGCAATTGACTACAAACAGAAAAAGTCGTGGTTATTTTTGTATCGTTAAAGAGTGACAGTTAAAAGATTTCGAAAATATGTATTATTAGACATGTATACTTTTGTAATTTTTCTTTGTAATGTTGGTCAAACTTTTTTTTCTTATGTCGGTAAAGGATTGACACTTGAACGAATTCGAAAATTTAGTTTAGCTTGTGTTGACATTGACACTTAAATCTTGATGACATTCGTCAAACAGTAATAGTGTCAAATTACAAAGGCATTGTCAAGTTCGAAACAGTTTAGTGTAAATTTACACGAATGTTGTCAGCTTAAAGTACAGTTTTTTTTTTGTATGTATTACTCTTGTGTAAACTGACAATGAATTTAACAGGTGAAGTTTAAATGTAAATTTATCGTCAGGTTTGTTTTGGTTGGACGACAAAAAAAAAAGATCGTCGTTATTGTTCTGTTGTTGAAATTGACCGTGTAGTTAAATGTAGTTATTTAAAAAAAAATGTAAAGTGCGAATGACTTGATATCGATATTGATCGACATTGACACTTACGTAACATTACACTAAAACTGATAATTTATAAGAAATAATGGAAATGCATCGGTTGACATTGACAGCCTGTATAAATTAAATTGGATGATTCAACATGGTTGTGGATAAGTATGGCAACTATGTACGAATATTTATGTGGCAACTGTGTGGGTAGGACAGAGTCGACATTTCTTTGACAGTGGCGTAATTTTGAAAACTGTCAAATCAATGTGCAATGATATAAAAAAAAATAAAATGCACTCAATAAAAAAAAGTTTGACAAGTTAAATATAAAAGTAAATACAGTTGACATTTGACATGAACCTGCGAGAACAAATGAAAATATATAAAATGGCCCTGCCATTTTTATACATTGAAACAGTTTGACAAGAGAAAGGTATTACTCTTGTATTGTAATTCAACATAGTTAGGATTTGACACCTCCCAAAAATTTTAGGAAATTTTAAGTAAATTGAGCAATAAATTTAATGTCTCGATTTGATCCAGATTTGACGAGAAAAGAATGATCGTCACCTCTATCGTTCTGACACAGTCAAAGATTGACACAGTTAATGTATTTTAAAATTTGTAAAATCAGTTTGAAATGTAAATTTGTATGGATTGACATTGACAACTTTGATATCTTACACATCTGTTGTCAATTTAAATTTCACACGTACTGTTAATTTACACTGAAATTCTTATTTTTTTTTTTACTGATGCTTAAATGAATTTGACAAAAATGTTAATGCAAAGAAATGACATTGACCTAAATTGAAACAATTTGACAAGATACATGTATAAATACGGGCGATTTTGAAATTATATGTCAAAAAAGAAAATGACATTTATTTTTTGAGCTACAATTTTTTTTTTTTGCTTTTAGTTTTCTACGTTGTTCTACAACCTAGTAGGTAAAATTTCGGCACATTTTAAAAATACACCCTGTATATCATGTTTTATAATATGTACGCCAATGCGAAGTAACCTATAGGAAATATGCTTTAAAACAAGGAAACCGCATTGGTGTACGTTTTATAAAATATGATATACAGGCTGTATTTTTAAAATGTGCCGAAATTTTACTTACGAGGTTGTTTGACAACGTAGAAGACTAAAAGCAATTAAAAAAAATTGTAGCTCAAAAAAAATGTCATTTTATTTTTTGATATACAATTTTTTAAACATTTTTTCCGAGTTCTACATGAAGCCAGTAGCTCGTGATTAAAATATCTGCACAACTTTCAAAATCACCCTGTATAAATTGACACTGATTCTAATTAGAGAAGAAAATGGCGAGTGTAATTTTTTCTCAGGTTGTTGAGAATTTTGACACTTGTCAAGTCAAAATTGTTTAAATATCTTATTTGATGAAATGTAGAACAACTTTGATTTATTGTTGGACCGTCAAATGTATGTGTATGGAGTGACATTAACATTTTTATTGAAAATGAAATAGTTTGACAGGAGAAGGTAAATGTAACTTTTCTGTCAACAATTGATTATAATCTGACAGTGTCATGTACTCTTGTACTGCTGACAAAATTGTCAGTTATAAAACAATCAAAAATCTAATTAGCACTAATTAATCTTGACACTTAAGATTACCTTTTTTTTTGTCATTTATTAAAATATTGTCGAATTACATACTTGTCAGTTTACAAAGAGTTGAATGTAAATTTACACACGCACAATATTCGGAACGTGGCTTGACACTTTTATTTGACAACCGAAGTGTAAGCGTAAGTTTCCTGTCAACAAATCTGTTTTGTTATGTCGAAAATCGTACGACACTCATTAATGACCAATAGAAAAATTAGTTCACGAGCCATAACCATGGCAACAAAAAAATTTCTTGGAAATTTTTTGTAGGTAGACCAACCTAACTGTGATTAATAAGTGGAAATTGTTTCAGCCAATCAAAATCATTTATTTTGTTGTTGTCTTGGTTATGGCTCGTGAACTAATTTTTCTATTGGTCTTTAATGAGTGGCGTACGATTTAAAAATTTATAATTTAAGAAGCATAATGTCCGTGTCGTTGCGATTTTCTTACCGAATATGCCCTCGTGCATTGATTAATATCCGGAAATTTTATTCTCATGCATTTCCAAAACGTAATTAGCCCTCGTGTTCCACTGGGGCTAATTAATACGTTTTAGAAATGCATTCGAAAAAATTTCCGGAAATAATCAATGCACTAGGGATATTATAAGTGAGAATTGACAGTCTCAATGTCAATTCACACCGCGTGGCATTGATACTTTGTAAAATGACACTTGACATTGACACTTTATAAAATTGACACTTTGTAAAATGACACTTGACATGATCGGCGTCGACGCCTCGCACAGTCGGTATTTGACAGTATTATTTTTAATCGTGGTGATAGTGATCTCGTGGACCGTTCCATCGGCGAGCTGTGACGTCCCACCGACCCATCACGAACAAATTGCCTTCTACACACTCGCCGGGTGCGCGAGACGTCACAAACTCGCCAACGGAGCCCTCCGGAATCACCGGTATACACTTTTGACACGTTAAGCTTAGGTGGCAGCGCACAATGCTTCTTCAGGCCAAAACCACGAACCACTTCTTATCATTTCGGTGTCGCAGCGAGTCGCGTCTGGGTCCCCTCTCGTCGGGGCTCGATGCCCCGACAGGGGGCGACCCGCCGCCCTCCCATTTGACACTTGGCATAAATTGTGATAACGTTTTCTGTGTCGGATTTTTTGAAAATTCCTTTCGAACGCCTGAAACGTTGACAAATCGACAATTTGTACCGCAGCTAAAATAACAAGATGGACCAATTTGATATTGGACGTTTGTTTGTTTCTTCAGTTAATAAAACTGTACAAGTAGGAGGTGTTTTATTGGAATCCGGCGCTTCCGGTCGAAAGCCATCTCGGCCCCAAATTGACTCCATTGTCGGGGCCTGATGCGGACCGCTGGAAGGTCTTTGTCGGTGCTAGTCGAAATGGGCTTTTTTTGTCCGGTTTTATTTTGGTACTATTTCCATTTCATTCATCTTTGGGGTCATTAATTCGGTGTGGAATTTCAGGTAGCGGCGCAGCTGAAATTAATTGACTGGGGGGAGGGCCGGTGATGTTTTAATGAAACCGAAATGGGACCAATATGGGTGCTAAAAAATCGATTGGGGTCGATGGGTTTTTTACGAGGCGTGCAGGTGGAATCTTCGAGGGACGTCCCACGGAAAGGTGTGAAGTCTTCGTGGCAAAAACCACCACCCGTTCTACTCTCCGGGCCCCGTCCCGCGCGCAAGCCTGGTTGCAGACGTCTCCGGCTGCTTCGAGCTCCTTGACGCCGTAACTCGCGGGTGGTCCGCTCTCCCGACATGATTCTGCAGATACGCCACTGCCTGGACCACTTCCGAACTGGAAAAAACCACCTCGACGAACCCGGCGGTTCATCGTCTCGCTCTGCGCCGATTTTTTCCAATCGGTAAAAGTGAGCGTTTTGATGTTTCACTTTCAAACGATGCCATTTACTGGTTGGTTCAGAGAAATGATCCGATCACAGGAAAAAATGATGTCCGTTCATAATTCAAAATAGTGGACGGAAACGGCGCGGACAACGGTCTCGCCTTACGAAACGTGGATCTTTGAGTAATAGAAATCGCTTTTTGCCGAGCGGTAATCGATCCGACGGTCGGGACGTCGACCGTGTCAAAAAATTATGAACTTGCGACGGAGATTTAACACTTATTATCATCAACACTATTATTATTTGTCTTGGAAAACTGCCAAAACTCATTTGATTCGTTCGTATCCAAAATATATTTCAAACAATGAATATTAAAGGAGCCATGACAGAGCCTTGGGAAGCTCCGGAAGAGTGAAAGTCGAAATGAATCAAATTTAAGTTTCTGGAGTTCCACAGGGAACAGTGTTAGGTCCCATTCTGGCCTGTATTGAATTTCAATCTAAATTTCCTCAGGAGCCACATTTCCGTCGGCCATTAGCGCACCAACTGCCACAGCCTCTCCACCGCCAGATTTAACACCCCGTGACTGTTTCTGGCGATTAAAAATTCTAATTTCTCGTTCGCGTCAACTCCACTTAATTAAAACCGCAATTGCTCGCCACGAACAAATCAAAGTCTTGGTTCGGCCGGAAGTGACCGCAACCATTTTCCCCTAGACTTCTCCATCTGTTCGGTCGGTACACCTGTCCGCCGTTTGTGAATTTTTAGCCGCCTACATCGATTAGTTTTACGTGAGGGAGTCGTCTTACATGTCCCGCATGCGAACCCGAGATCGCCAACAAATTCGTTTCATGGAACGAGAGAAGTCAAAGGGGCCGTCAATCTTGTTTGAGATTCGGTGTTGTGAACAAGCAATTGCTCCGACACAGGTCGGAGGTAAAGTTTAATTGTGGACCACCCAAAAAAGCGCAAACATGTGCGTGGAAGGGTGGGTGCGCGCGACGATGGGTGAAGGGTGGCTACGCGTTCCTAAAAGATGTAAATGATATGTGCAGTTAGAGATGGTCGAGAGCCACGCGGAGTCATTATGTGTGGCTGGTCGGACAGGCGAGACTAAATTAATTACGAGTTAATTACCGTGCAAGACCCACCCGGGTCGTGGATTGATCACGAGGAGGAATTGAGAGGTTTGGGGTGGAATTCGGAGGGTGCAGACGCCAAAAGCTTTATTCATTAACTAACAATTTTCAAAAGCAGCAGACGACCGACAAAAAGATCAGCTGAAAATATTGAAAAGGGTGAACAAAGAATTATTGCAGAGATTAACCCAAGAAACTAACCTATCCTTTGATACAGTTCAGCTTATCCTTAAAAAAAAGATTTGCACTTTTTTCTCTATCGTGCGTCTGTTGTGCATGAAATGACCCCTTGACAATAAAAACCCCACAACCGACAACAACCTCTTTGGATAATATTGATTGATCGATGATCGTTGGATCTTGGATTGATTTATAAACAAGCGGCGTGCGCGTGCTCCGTGCTCACCGTTGACGTCAAATAAAGGTGCGGGAGTTTTAAATATCATTGTTTCATTGCACTAGTTGAGGAAATTCTTTTACAACCGACAGGTCACACAAAATTCTTTCTCAAAATCACTAACCTAACTTTTAAGACTGACATTTGTTAATTGAAATCTCACGAATTGCCAACTGAAATGTTTGCTCAGCGCCTACTCTAATTTTTTTTTCACGAGTCGTTCCGAGAGTCCATTTGGTGTATTTTCTGTCTCCAGCATCCATCCCCATCCTGCTTAACCAGATCAATTGAGAACCATCCGAATCATCGCCGAAATTGAGCAGTCGCGCAATTGACCCAGCCCTCCAACGCCACCATGATTCAAAGTAAATTTTCGTCTTACGTCATTGTTTTTAAGTACGTCGATGACACTTCAAAACGCGTAATTGGGAAGGCGGCCATCTTGCCCAAAAAAAGAAGACGAAATTAGAGCGAATTAACGAGCTCCAGTTAGAGAGGAGCGCTCGTCAAAAACGAGGGAAAAAGCTATATTAAATCGGATTGGTCACGGAAGGACCAGAGGGCGCTGTAAAAAAGCGACGCACCCAACGTACGAAGCGGAAATGGACGACGACGACGATGATAATAATGATGACAATGACAAAACGCGTGAATCGCGGGAAAAAACATTCCAACTAGATCGAAAATAATCCAAACAATCGACATACGCGGCCCAAGGACGTCACAGATGCAACGCCATCCGAAGACTAATTCCTTTACGCTTCAATTTAAAAGTGCTACTGGGTATACCAAAAAAATATCAAATTAAAATATAGCTATATCATGTTCGTCGCATAAAGGCCCCCCTGTCGCACTCGAGCGGAAATTCGGCGCGTCCCTGGGAGATAGGCGGCGGCGGGCGCGCCGCTCCCGCGCGACGGTGCGCCCGACTCCCGTCGAAAAAATAAATTGGATTTTTTCTAAGGCGGCTGACCGCACGCCTCAATTGTCCGTAAGGCGGAGGCCAGAAGGACCACGATGGCGTGCACGGCTCAGGCTACTTCATTTTTCATTGAGTCAACTCTAGAATGAAGAAGAATGAAGAATAATAATAATACGAGCGGCGGGGAAAAAAAACGAAGACAAAACGCGCGGGTCGTTTTACACAGAAGCCGCCTTTTCAGAGTTTTCGTCCGTCGGCCGATCGGGACTTCAGGATGTAATTTTGTTCTTGATAATTGGCCGGATTTTAATTTTCGTCGGGTTTGTGCTGCTTCTGGAAACGCGAACGAACCGTGGGAATCGGCCGGTTTTGGCGAGTGGCAAGGCATTCAGGCCGCGGCCGACGGCCGATGACGAATTGAAAAGTTGGACCGGTGCATGGCTGATTATGGCTTGGGATGGCTGAAAGAAACGACCACTGTGACTGTCTGGGAGCAGTCTGGTGACGACTTAACCACGAGAGCAACAATTTTTGGAAATAATTTGAAAATTTTTGGTTTACAACGACTAACACGAATCCAGGAAAACGCGAAGACGATGTCCAATGGAGTTACGATTTCAATTATCATACTGTGACACGTAAAGAACTAAAAATTGTGAAACATTTTCAAATATTTGGACATTTTGGAGAGTCTCAATCACAACTTTAGCAAACACGATATTGCAAATATGGAAACGTCAGACATTTCTGTTACTATCTGAGCCAGTAGTGACCCCCCGTAGCACTCATGTCCGAATTAGACAATAAAAAAAAAATTGTCAAAATTTTGCAAATTTTTGAGTAGGTAATTCGAAAAAAATTTAAATACTCGCAAAGACCACGGTTCAAATTTTTGTCATCATCGATGATGCGAGTTGATTTCAAACAGATTATTTCTACATTATGAAGAGTTTAAAATTGAGGACTACAATTTGAAAAAAATTAATAATTTTTGAAAAATGTGAACGATATTATTTGCTAATAGAGTGCAGGTTCTGTATTCTACCCCAAGCAGGTTATAAAAATCTTGAAGATTTTTTATAACTAATTACACAATTTTAGGATTGTAGAAAAAATCAAAATTTTCATAGATTTTTGAGGTAAGAACTGAAGAAAGTGTGTTAAATAAAATAATAATAATAAATTCTGTTAGCTAAGAGCTGGGAATGACCAGACAGACCAGATTAGAAAAGTAAATTTTTTGCAAACTATGATTCCGGTGACACAGCATTCAGGCCGGAACAATTTGTTATTAAACTTACATTATATTCGAATAATTATACTATTTTATAAACTCAGTATATCTTGGTACCGGATGACTTTATTAATGATTGAAATTACATACTTTTGTTCGGTTGGCAACAGATTTACGATTTTATGTTGGTACACTTGACTGTCAAATACAAATATGACAGTCAAAAGTCAAAATAAATCAAATTGTCATCATTTATTTCTAAAATCTTAACCTAGAAACAGACAATTCTTTGACAAACGACTAAGCCGTACCACTTATTCAGGAGTGCCAACCCACTAAATTTGTCTCAATCATTAAAAGTCACCCGGTATATGTGTAACAAAACTTTCGCAATTTTAATATTATTATTACATACATATTACTGTTATTATTATTATTATTAGGTACATATTAACTTCAGAACCAGATTCAGAAAGAAAGCTTGCTTTTATTCTCCTTTTAGCAATTCTTTACTGGAGCTTAATTAACAACGCACAACGCAACGTACAAATATAGACGCACCGTCACGAATTAGCGTAATACCAAATTGACACACAACAAGCTCACCAATGAACAATAAAATATTTGATGAAGCTTGATTTACAGCGCTTGCCGTATGATTATAAAATGCACAAATACTCGCGTATAATGTCAGCAAGGTATTTATTTACAACGTAACGTAACGTATAAATATTACAAAACTCCAGGCGTTAGCAATATTAATTACCGATTAAATTTGGATATGGATTCTTCTGTTTGGATATCGAACCATAAAACAACTTACTAAAGCTTGATTTAGAGTTTAATGACTATGAGCACACAACATAGCGTAAACGTTGCAGATTCAAGCTAAACTGGTCAATAGACAAATTTCATTTGTTATTTTGCTTAAGTAAGTTAATACACAACATAGAATTAGATATAAGTTAAGTGCAACTTAACGTATCGTAACATAGTTCATTTGAATCTGAGAAATCTGTTGTAATGCAACATGCCGTAACGTAACCATAACCAGTAATATAAGGGAAAAATTCCAAGTAAAGCTTGCTTTACAGTGAAGACTTAGCCCAGAATTGTAAATACATGATGTAACGTAGCGTAATATTAAAATGTTTCTCAACCTGGATGGAAAATGACACGAAAACTTTTAAAGCTTGATTTACGCAACGTACGTCAACGTAATAAAACATAACAGGTGTACAGATAAGCGATACTTATTCACAATGTAGTTTTAATATAGCGTAAAATGCAACCACTACAAATTTGTGTCATTTAAAATATTTTAGATAAAGCTCGACTTACAGGAAGTCAGTTTATAAAAGCACAAGCTACAAGATATTTGCTAAACTTCAATTTACAAATGTTTACACAACACAACGTAATTCGAGTGCGTAAACTATCTGCTAAAGCTCGATTCACAAATCTTAACACGATCGTCTCTGACGTAGCATAACATAAGCAGTGACAGGAGACTATTCGAAACGTAAGTCTAACGCAACACAGGAATCGTTCAGGGAAAAAATATGGAATTACAAGTAAATTCTAAGTAAAGCTTCATTTACAGTGAAGACTTAGCCCAAAGTTGTAAATAGGTACATAATGTAACGTTAGCGTAATATTTAAATGTTTCTCAACCTGGATGGAAAATGACAGGACATTTTTAAAGCTTGATTTACGTCAACGTAATAAAACATAACAGGTGTACAGACAGCGGCACTTATTCACAATGTAGTTGGTGTTTTGTTTTTAACATAGCGTAAGATGCAGCGTTAGAAATGTGTGTTATTTATTTAAATGTTTTAGATAAAGCTCGAATTACAGCAGGTCAGTTGATAAAAATACAAATGTTTACTTAAACATTCAGCCTTCTGAAACACAACGTAACACAACGTAATTCGAGTGCTTAACGGATCTGCTAAAGCTCAATTCACAATATCTGACGTACCACAACATAAGCATCAGGATAGGAGATTGTTTGAAACGTGAGTCTGACGCAAATGATTTGTTTTTTTGGTTGCAACGTAACGCAACACAGGAATTGTTCTGTTTTTCGCGTTGCCTCGCCCCGGGACACAACGTAATAATTTTTTTGGTGTTTTCGAATGTTTGTTGTCGTTCTTTGCGTCCACGCAATTACGTTGCGAAACGTCAACCGCAGCCGTCAGAAAATGGAAAAAATCGCGCATTTTCGCAACGCTAAGCAAACACAAACAGCCACCTTTGACGGTTTTCGCAACTCTTATGTCTCAATTTCCATTAACAAACCCATCGATGGGCATTGTCATAACGATTCTAAGGCGACTGCGATCGACTCTAATAACACCCATTGATCAGAACGTGTCGCAATAGCGGATCCTTGAACGCAACGGTCCCATTCTAATCGACCACTTGGAGACTTTTACCAAAAGCGTTACGTAACATCCGTCATCTGTCGAACAATGAAAATTGCATAGGTATCGCGATTTTCGCAAATCATCCGAGAGGGAGACAAAAAAAATCCGTAATAGAGGCGAGAGAAAAAAAAAACAACAAACCACGACACCTAAACAAAAATAAAAACGAAAAAACGGAAGGACTCCGACAATTAGTTCATTCACCGGAAATTGAAAACAAATGACAAACAAGCCATTGAGTAGACATCTCAGTCGACCGTGACGGGTAAATTACCAAAGCCTTTATGGATTTTCAGGACGTGGATTGATCACGACTTGCGCCAGAAAGGACGAGCAAGGATAACGCGCGCGCGAGGAACAGGACCCGAAATCGTTACGACTTCATTGTGAGAAACGACGACTCGACCATCGTGAGAAAATTTTCGTTGGCACAGTTTAGAAATTCCGCGGTAAAAAATTTCACGAATCGTACAATGCTCAGGACTGGTCGATTTCGGTCGGCCGTCTCTGTCGCACCCGCACGCTCGACGAGCCACGTCCTCTTCTAGCTGAATATTTCATTACGCAACTACAAATAGAGACCGTAAAATGGCGAATTATAAAACCGAGAGATGACAAGTACAAAATTATTGTAAAGTGAAACACAATGGTGTCGACGGTTTGGTTTTTTTTTTTCTTTTCTTTTCTATCCTCTCAGACTTCCAAATAGAGCGAAAGTTTTCGAACTGTTAAACTAATTTAAATATTCACGCTTGACAAAATTTGACCAAATTGTGAAATTCTCTACGATTTTTCTTAATATCCGTTTAATTCTAAGTCAACTGGAGAATTAGCGCTGGGAAGAGAGCGACGCTTGATGGGTTTGACGTGTGGTGACGTTTTAAATAGTGACGATCATTTTTACAAACTTGGACCACCATTCACTATTCTCCAGATGCTTTTGTTACTGGATTTTTTATTGTGTTCTGTACCGCGACACATCCGGTGACACGACATCCAGGCCGGAGTAATTCCTCATTAAATTACAAATTTTATTATTATTTTTCTCGTATCCCACCTCCACCCGGCGGCACGGCAATTTTGCCGGAGTACATACACTATTACGGATAATACTATCAAGTAATAGTGCAGTGCTTATCAACATAATTACCGGCGTCTCGCCTCCGCATTTTGACTTTGTTGTGTATTCTGTTCTGTGTCAATGTTAAGGAACTTCCTAACGATGTGACATGTGTATAATAATATACCTTTTTGAATTTCAACCACCAATGTGTTCTCTAAGTCCAAAATTTTAAAATTTTTAAAAAGAGATTGGGGTACTATTCCTTAAAAAAAAAATATTATTATTATTATCATTAATATCGTTATTTCAGAATCAGAATCAGACTCGGAAAACTTATTTCAATTTTTTTAGTCAACTGTTTAGTAATTCATAAATAAAATATTGAATTTTTCTTAATTTTTTAAAATTCATTTAACCAAATACTACTTATTCAAGGTTTTAATTCCGTTTTTATATTTTCCTGAAGCAATCGCCCATCAGAAGCAAATAAATTATTCTTAAATTAACAGTATCAAAAACTTATGATTCTTAATTTACCTACCTCTTCTAATTTTCTACTAATTTTTGACTAATTTTCTCAATTTAGAAATATGTACATATTTTCGATACTAATTTTGAACTTATTGAACCAATTTTTCTTTTCAGTACTAGTCATTTAATTAATTTTTTTCTTAATTCTTAATTATTTTATGCGAAGGTAATTATGCAATTGGATTTAGAAAATTTCATTAAAATAAGTTTAATGGTTTAAATTAATTAATTAGTTTTGTATTGCAATTATAAGTATAATGATCCGTAAGTACTGTTTTAATGAAGATTAATTCAGTAGGTACACTCATTAATCACATAATTACAATTAGTTGAAATTACTTTTCCCAATTAGATAATTTCTTTCTGTCGGTGATGAAATATTTTATTGTTTCCAATTTTTCAACGTCCAATTTCGTTTCATCAGGACATTACTAAAAATTACTTTTAAATTTATACAGGGTGTATCAAAACGACTTGTACTTGTACTTGTAATCGTATAAAGTAGAGTGAGAGGAACGTGAAAAAAATAATACAAATGTTCTCCTGATGCTTTTTTGTTTTTTCTTATTTTTTCAAATTTTGATTTTTTTTTGTTGTTATTGCAATTGAATGAATACTCTGTCTAATATAATTGGAACAAACAAATTTTTTTTTCAAAAACATTTTTTTGGTTAAAATGTTCTAACTTTAACACACTAGAACTTTTAATTGAAGCTGGGAATTTTTTTAATACTTATTAAAGCTGTCAACCACATAAAGCAAAAAGCTCTGCCAATCTTATTTTTTATTAGATCTTACTGGACGGATAGTAATGACTCTATTTTACGTTATTAGATAAAAATTAATACATTATTATTCCCGGGCAGTGAATTAGTTTTCAACCGTCACGCATCACGCGTCACACGCCTACTCTGAGAAATTTAAATGAACACCCGATACAAACAAAAATATCTTTTTGGATATTCGCTCCTAAGTTAGTCTACCTGAACCAAAAATAATTTACAGCTACATTTCGAGAAGAGGTCTAGAAGTATCAAGGACCTGGACAGGATTTAGGATTCGGCAGTTTCAAAGTAAAACCAAAAGCATCTTACAATTAGTTAATCCTAAGAAGGCAGAAAATTTTCTCTTGTTTACCATCGAGATTATAAATACAGCTGCAGTAAAAACCTTGTAATAAAGTAGCTAGGTGAGGTTCTCAGAAAAATGAGAAGCTACCTGCTGGCCCGCAAAGGTAAGCGGCACTTTACCAAATCTTCAATTTATTGCTTTCTATGAAGTGTTTTTCTTAAAACAAACAACAATATTTTATATGACAAGGGTTTGAAGTGCATCATTTCTTCCCGTGTTTATCGCACGAGCGCAGCGAGGACAACAATTACACGAGGGAGGAAAAGCCACTTCAATCCGTGATAAATAAGCTGTTTTTGGTTTAATTTTTTTTGTATTTGCCATTTTCATTTTAATTTTGTCTTGTACAAAATATAGTAAAACACTGTCCACGTCTTGTACTGGTCATTTAAATTTTTTTATTGGCCCAAATGTAATATTGTACCGGTTCAATTTTTTATGTACAAAAATTAATCAAATGCAGCATTTTTACCGAACAAAACAGATTACTGAAGCTTTTATTGGTGTAAGATTTTTTTTGGAAACACTTCTGACAAGCAATAATTTTTAAAAAATTTTATTTGAAATTTCTGACAAGGCACCAGAAAAATTTGAATAAAAAGTATAATAAAGGGACGCATATATAAATAAAGAGAAACATATTCAGAATATTTGAAAAAAAAAGCGAAATATAAGAAGACTGAAATAATACCTAATAATAATAATAAGAAGAAAAAGAATAAGTATAGTGACATTATTTTTATATTTTTGAAATGGTGCTTTCAAAGGAATTATCATTGTTTGATAAAAATATCCGTAATAATAAATAAATAATATGTAATAATAATGGTAATAATTTTTCTGTGGTGTTTGTTTTTTTTTTCTCTGCATTATTAACCAAGAAGCGATCCTCTGCAGCGTAAATATCCCGCTAAAAAATCCGTTTAATTTTAAATCCGGCGAGGAATCATCATTAGCCGCGAAAGAATTAATGTTAATGGCCTCAGCATGTGTGCCCCACCTTTACCAGTTCCGCTCCCGTGCCAAAATCCTCACTTAATTTTCCAGATCGTCGTCGACAATTAGTCCGCACGACATTTGTCCGTAATTAAGATAATTAAGGACCCCACAAGTCCCCTTTTATTTAAATTTAGACGGAAGCCGTGACCGACGGGCCCCCGGTCCGTTTTCCCGCCGATAATGATGGTGCAAGTATCGCTTTTCCGAGAAACAATATTCCATCAGGGCCTAATTGACGAAGGCAAAAAATCGCACCGCGAATTTGCGTAACCCGAAATTTAATTAGACTGTGATGGATTAATTACCATATACGGCGGGCCTCGTTACACTCTGACGTCTCTAATTGGTGGGACGGTTAAATTGTTTTTTGGGAGCGGCGAGGCGGTTAGCTAAACCCAAACTAGTTATTATTAAGTCGACGGAAATCGGGATCGATTCGATTTGAGATTGAGAGGGTGAGCTTTGAAAGCCGGCGTTTACGGAACAGTTGGAGTTAATCTGGTTTGCCAAGTCGTAAACCGCGGTTTAATTTGATGAGGGTTTAACTTGCAAATCTACCAAAAAAATTACAAAAAAAATGTTGGAATCTTACATTCTGTGTTAAATGTAGTGTCGGAGAATGTATTGATAAAAGTAATGTCAAGTTACTTGTTGTTATAAAAATGGCGCCTCCTGTCATCTTGGAAACAATTAAATGTAGGTAAATGGAATTTCTTGATTAGAACCTAAAAGCAATATATTTTACAGAGAAAATATTGTACAATTTTAAAAAGAAAGTTGAGAGCTGTACCGACGGAACTTGGAGAAAGACATTTCTGTTTCAAAACTTGGTCTAAAATATTCAAGATTTTGAAGGACACGGTAGTCATTCTAGATTTAGATTACTAAAATTAAAATGGGAACAAATTTTAAACACAGAACGTATCCACATTGTAAATTGACAATTTTACCGATTGTCACTGTTATTAACCAAGTTTCCTCATTTTGTTTCGAAAAGTTCGTACATTGTCAATTGTCAAAAATAAACAAAGATTTCAGTAAAATATTGAAGGAACTTTAAACCGAAATCAGTAAGACTTTTTACAATTTTCGAGTCACCAAAAATGCCGTTTTTAAATATGTACTTCTCTCTTTGATCTATCACCCTGTATGTTTTTTTTTTTTAATTTTTTATGTCTAAAATTCTAAATTTTTAGTATTGTTGAATTTCATATCTGATGTAATAGTTTTGTCTAATAACTTGGCCCACCAGGATAGAATTTCATTGAAAACTGTTACTTATTAGTGAAAAAGCTCTAACCGAGGCTCTGACATTTTCCACGGCGCACTTGATTTTTTTTTCAAATTTATTAATAAAACGTCGTAACGTATTAAAGTTTTTATTTGTTTTTTTGAATTTTTATTGCACAAAAGTCAACGTGTTAGACATCATTGAAATCCAGAATAAAAATAAATAAATATATTATGTTTCCATAAAAAAAAAAAACAAAGTGAGACTTATTTGACATACCTAACAATTAATGTTGAAAAAAATTAAAAATTAAGCCGTTTTGTAGTGTTTTTTTAATTAATTTTGTTTATTAAAATCGGACGAATAAATAACGGACCTACGACTTGTGGCGTTTTTTAGGAAACAGCCTGTATAAATAGATATATGTACTTAAAAAAAATATATATATTTTAAACTTGTTTTTAATTTTTTGATTGAAGTGCATGATTTTAATTTCTAAATCTCTGAATTTTCAATATTTTTAAAAATGTTTTAGTTCAAATTTAAAAGAACTGTGTTTTATTACAGTATTTTTGTTTCAAGATTCAACATTTTTCTAAAATTCCTCCATAACGTTTAATGATTTTTGAAAAATGTCTCATCTAATGAAAAATTTCTAAAATGTGCTATTTTTTCATCATTCTTAAAATTTCTTCATTGTTGTTTGAAAGACCACAAACAGTTTCGATTTTCTGACTATTGATCCATTAAAATAGTATATTATGTTATGAGGAGCAAAAATGAAGTTTTATGTGCTGCGGCTGGTAGATAAAACCATTTTTGCTCCGAATAACATATACATACTATTTTTTCTTCAAACCTTCATAACAAATTATTTAAGACATGTTAAGAAACCAGGTAGGAATTTCAAATGATTTAGCTAGTTTACTTTACAGCCGCTCATCAGCGGAGATAATAACTTCACGGACTCCCTCAGCTGAGATAATAACTTCACGGACGCTCCTCAGTGGAGATACTAACTTCACGGACGCTGGTCAGCTCGTTAGATGCCATGACAATGAAGTGACACTTTAGCATTATCAATGCAGCAGTGCAATGTCATATTTTACGGACGTTTAAAGAAAAAAAAAGTATACTATGTTTTGTTAACATAATATAGCATTTACCATTTTTTTCTATGGTAACATACATAGATCATAGATGGCTCCAAACTACAAATAATACGGACGATTATTCTTGTAACTTGTATCAAGATCGTAATTTTTTTTTAAGTGACTAAAAATTTGTAATGTTTTCCTCATTGTTGTTTAACAAACAGAACTAGTTTTGATCATTTGCAATCTTTGCATTGATCGTAAATTGTATAAAAATCATAAAATATTTTCCAAAAATTTTACTTACATACATATTTCAGAGTTCCAAAAATGTTTATTATCTAAACAAACCATAGGTTTCTTTCACAGAGTCAATTGAAATATTTCAAAAAAAAAAAATCTCTAATAGAAATGCTGATTTATATAAATGAAAAATGTTGAAACTGTTGAACTTTTACCTATATTTAAACAAAAAGTGCAGAAAATGAAAAATACATTGTTCAATGATTAAAAATACACTGTTTCTCTTTTGGTTTTCCTCCTTTGTCAATTGTATTTCAGTATTTCTCAAAACTATTTCATGTTTACGTTACTTTGACATTTAACAGAGATAAGAAATAGTTTTGAGAAATAGTGAAATACAATTGACAAAAGAGAAAAACCAAAAGAAAAACATTGTAAATAAAGATTTAACTTTATACTGAATTATTACCGAAGGAATTTTAAATTGAAATTACTAAAACTATCTAAACATATTTGGAAACCCTTGAGAAAAAAATGTTCAAAACACTTTGAATTGTTTCTTTGATCTACTTATATTAAGTTGTACTTAATTTTTTTTTTTGGGTTTTTGATGTATTTTTGAAAGTCTTCTAAGTTTTATGTCTTGTTGAATTTTCGATCTATTAGTTTTATCCACCTTGGCCTACCCGAATACAAGTTTTGTGAAAATTTTGCCCAAAATGGCATTCACGTTGTTATGTCATAATGGGAGGCCATGGAAATTTTGCATTTAATTTGATAGTAAAGCTGTCTGTTGAATTAGGTTATATTTTTCTAAGTTTGAGGTTATAAATAGCGTCAATGTCTAGTGCATTGTTGTCAGTTTTACTAGTTTGCAATAGAAGAATACTCAGACGTCGCGGAAAATTCAGCAACATGGTGGTCCGTCCACCATGTTGCTGAATCAAACAGTGTGGCCAACGTTGTTTTTGATGTTTTTTCATTGTTGTTTGAAAAAGCGCAAGCAGTGGTGATTTTCTGAATTTGAGCATTTTTAAAAATTAAATTTCCTTGCCTTGATTTTGTGTTTTTATCGCAGAACATTTCTTGAAAATTGTCACTTTATAACCAAAAATTTCTATAAACATTCTATTCTTTTTTTTCTATTCTTTCATATTTTTTAATTTTTTTTCTCATTATTAAAATAGCACAAATAGTTTTGATTATTTGTATTTTTTGCATTTTTTATAACCTGATTGTTCCTGTAATTTATAACTAAATTCTAAAGTGAATATTTTACTTATTTCAAAATTTCAAAAAATTTTATTACTCAAACAATTGGAGACAAAATGAATTACCTAGTAAAAAAATATATTTTTTTCTATACCTAGCAGATGTTAAAGTGTGCTTTTATCTATTTCAATCAAAAGGTTAAGTAGCATTTTAACCGCAAGGGTAGATAAAGTGCTACTTTAATAGCAAAGGTAGATAAAGTAATTTATTATTTTTTATTACTACACGATTTAAAAAAAAATGTTTTAATAATAAAATACAAATGCTATAGAAAAGAATAGAATATTATCCACGACGATAAAATGTAATTATCTTCTGGAGCGTAATTAGCGTCTCGACGCTAAAAAACGCTCTCGAAGATAAAATACAATTTTATAGTCTTATATAATAAATAATAATTTTTTAATAGCAGCTATAAAACCAAATATTTTCTCCAATTGTGATACAAATTTTGCTTTGATGTTGATTTACATTAGGTAATCAAAAATTGTTAAACTGTTCCACTTTTGCTCGTGTCTAAACAAAAAAAATGTTATCACTGCAGATAATGAAAAATTCGATAAATCACTTTTTAATCTAAATCAATTTTATTTTATCAAAGCAGTGCACAATATCTAATTGAAAATTGAAATTCGAGGATGACTCAACTCTGAAAAATTCATTCGTTTGTGGGAAAAGAAATCCGCTTCATCTAATCATCTAATCGTTGTATGAAGCGTAAATGTTGATTAGAAGAAAAATAAATGTTGACTCGAGTGTTTTAATTAATTTTTTGACATCATAATGCAATGTTTCACAACAGATTAATAAACATTTATTTATTATTCTTGGATAATCAATATTTAATTGGTTTCAGCGAAAATTACAGAAAAAATGATTGACATTTGTGGAGTGGTCTCTGGAAACGTAGAATGAAAGAAAATTGTCTTTGCCTGAAGGACAAAACAAATAAAAACAACTCAAGTTGTGTAAGTTTGAATCAGAGAGAGAAGAATCCCCAACAATCAATTTTTTCAAAGAAAAAAAAAATAAAATGCGCAAAAAGGGGAACCTCTAAGATTACCAAATTATCTAGTCGCTTCCTACTTGTGCTAAAAATTACTAATATGTAAATATAATTTATTGTACTAATGTCACAGCTTGATCAATCTGAATGCATCATCATATCCATTTTGAATTCAAAAAACGAGACTGTTCAATAATAGCTATTTATGCAACGAGTTGCAAAATGAGCGTCTTTTTTGCACTAGACATGACCAACATGTCGTGTGCAAAAAATAGCCATTTTGCTACGTGTTTCATACAAGATGTTTTCTAATTAAGTAACGAAAAGCACACATTCTGATTAAAATCCTGTTTAAATCTGCTATTTCAATAATTTGCGGGGGTAACACTACTAATATCACTAATATCACTTTTTAACACTAGTGATAATATAATGTCACTTTTTTTCATTGGTTATTAAATGAAGCACGTTTTACAATTAAAATGACATCACAATGGTTGCTTTTCGTAACTGAATCAGAAAAAGTCTATTTAAAGATGTTTCAAAAATGTTCCAATAAAATATTTCTTTATTTTTATGAAACGTGGTGCATTCTACGGCCTAGTCCAGAGCGCCAAATAATTTCGATTGAATTTTCGTTTCGTTCTGAAATTAACAAAGGTCCCCAACTAGACGCTTGCGGTACCACCGCACCAAACTTTTCCTGCGATCATTAAAATTTCTTCTCATTTTTCTTCGGTGTTGCGGTTTCAGGTTTCACTCTCAATGTTTCGCTTCTGATGGGCCACAGCAAATAATTTATTACGACCATTTCCAATTCGAGTGAACGAGAGCAGTTCAGAATTTGTCAGTTCATCATCCATTGTAGTGCACCTAATTGTTCCCCCCGTCCTCCCCGTGGGCCCATTAGCCGCCCATAAACCATCATCGCAACAATAATCTGGCGAATTGGACACCCCAACAAAAAAATTACTCGGAACACCCTCGTCACTCAGAAAAAACGGTCCCTGTGCGGATAATGGCCCTTTATTACTTTATATTGGCGCAATAAACCCGGCCCTGTCGTCAAGCCCTACCGTATCCCGGGCGTTATTTATTGCGGCCGTGACTCGTCGCCGGATTACTCCGGGCGTGGATGAATGGGTGCAGAACCGTAATGACCCCCGGGGCGTCGGAATGCGCTAACGGTCGGGTTCGAGCGAGGTCGGAGATTTTTCATCAAAAATTGAGTTCTCACCGGAGAGAAAAACGCGAAATTCCCACGACAATCGCTCCGGTAAAAAGCGACGACGCTAAAAATCCGAATAACTCGGATTATTCAAGGTTTCGATTTTTGTCCGGTCGGACAGTTAGCCGGAAAAAATCCCCGCTCGGAGTTTTCCGCTAACGGTCGTCGAGATTTTTCTGCGGCGCGGGTTTCGCTTTTTATGATTTTAGTGGTTTACGAGGGACGTCATAAACGGGACGATTTATTGGGGTCCTGGGGGTCGTAAAGACATCACGACAGGGACTGTCGCAAACAGTGGAAAAAATCGCGTTCTCGCTGCACAACCTTGACGGAATGGACTGTCTTAAACCGCAGATCTCAGGATTCTTTGACGTTTTAGCAAACAAACAGCGACTCGTGTTTTTTAGGGCTTTTGTATTGATTTGTTTGCTTTTGCGGTGAGAAATGTCTCTATTGTGGACGCTTGCGGTGATCACGAGAAGCGTAGGCAAAATCGTGACGGTCCGAAGCTCATGTAGGAATTTTACACAAAATGGAGACGATCATGAACCGGAGGGGGCATTTTACGCCACGGGGCGAGGCACTTCCGGAGTACCGCAAGCGCCTGATGCAATCCCTTTGTTGGTAAACGTTTTCTTCACCTGTCGCCACATGTTCCCGACAAAATGTTTCTTCTTGGAAAAAGCCACACTTCATTTTTAAGAAAAAAATATTATCATTATTTTCGTGGGATAAAAAAAAATCATTGTTCTTTTTTGAGATGTTGGTGGCAACATTTTTACTACTGTTTCTTCAAACGCTTCATTTGTAAAAGTTTCTGACTAAGACATAATCGGAATAAGTTTCTTATTTAAATAAATGTTTATATTTTAGTGTTAAAGAGATAGAAAAAATAAAAGAAAAATTATTACATATTATATCCCAAGTGCAGAATTTTTTATCGGTCAGAAGACCAATTATTTTCAAATAAAAGCCCCCGACTTCGTCTCGTGCTCTTATTTGCTAATAATTGGTCTTCTCACCTCATTTATGGATGTTTTCGTTTCGTTAGCAAAAAAATTGCCGATATTAAAATTTTGCACGAGGGGTATACGGCTGATTATTAGCTGAATAGAATGAAACCAAACGTATTACATATTTCCAATCCTTTTTATTCAAAATATATATATTTTTCTAATCAGGTACCGACATTTTTTATCAGATTATTGCACATGTGCACTTTAGAGAAATTTTATCGGGTTATTTTTTGTTTTCTCGTTTTGATTGGTCAATATTTGTCACGCAATTGGTTGCTAAACACATGAAGGAAATAATCAGAGATAAATCCTAGAGGTGCAGATAATTAAGAAAAAAATAATTATAATCAGAAAAAATGAGCATACGTTGGCTTGAAATTACGCCAAAAATAAATGCAACTTTTTATGGGTTAATTCAATTTAGGTTTAATTTAATTTTTGAGAAAAAATTGTTGGAGTAACATTTTGAAATCTTGGGAGATTTTGAATTTATGTTCAATTAAAAACAAGAGAAACAAAGAAAATATAGTGACAATAGTGCAATTTATATGGAATAGTGCATATTATTACGTAAGAACATGAGAGTTTATACTTATTTTAAAAAAAGGAAAAGTTTTTCAAAATCAAACTAAAACCACATTAAAAATTGTGCTAAAAGATAATTCCATCAAAATGGAATACTGAAATATCTCTATCTCTCTTCTACTTCCGCTTTGTAATAAATAGATGTTTAAAAAAGATAAAAGTAAGATAAGATAATAAGAATACTGTTTGTTTTTATGTCAAAGAAATGCAACACACAGTTAAAAAGAAAATAAGTTGAGAATCACTTTGTATACACTGTTCACGTTGTTTTGACATAATGGGAGGCCATGATTTATTTTTTTAACGTTGGACACACTGTTGCTGAATTTCCCGCGATGTCCCAGTATTCTTCTATTACAAACCAGTAAAACTGACAACAATGGACATTGACGCTATTAATAACCTCAAACTTAGAAAAACATAACCTAATTCAACAGACAGCTTTACTACCAAATTAAATTAAAAATTTCCATGGCCTCCCATTAGGTATGCCAAAACCACGTGAATGCATTTTAATTCCTTGAATTCGTTTAAATATTTTTATTAAATTCTCGAAAACAACAATTTTCAATTTTTTCCCAAAAACAATTAAAGCGTCACGCTTGGATAAACTTTGAGCCATGTGTTACGGGATCCCTTTCCAACGATTTTAATTGGTCAAAATAGGGTAACATGAGGATGTCACGGCGATAATGTTTCTCATGGCAAATACAAATTTGACAGTTGAAAATGTTTCGTGAAATTATTGCGCACTTATAGGCTGAAAAAAAGTGTAGTAATCCTTGGTGAGGCGTCGCTGGTAACTACAAGGAAGCAATCAGCAAGGCG
This sequence comes from Tenebrio molitor, assembly GCF_963966145.1. NCBI lineage: Eukaryota > Metazoa > Arthropoda > Insecta > Coleoptera > Tenebrionidae > Tenebrio > Tenebrio molitor. Next base: position 4,161,684 of record NC_091049.1, read on the forward strand.
TTCTTAAAAAATACAATTTGCAAAGCAAAGCCAGAGTGGTGGTTGTTGATTTAAATGTTCCTCATTTATTCCATCAGTATATTCTCTCGTGATATGATTAATAATCGATGATACGACTCGTAAAACCGGAGCAGCACATTCAAGGAGTCTGTGGAACGAGCTGCAGGCCAATCTGCATCTAGCAGACATGATTTTTATTTTTTCAATAAAAAGATTTAAATCAAAGAAATAAAATTCCATAATTAGTACTCGAGGCATTTCTTTAGGGGTATTTTTATTCTGGTTAGACCCGAGAGCTTTAGCTCGAGGGTTTAACCTCTGAATTCCCAAATTCAACCAATAAAATTGTCTAAAGCAAAAATGTTTGAGTGAAAATTAGGAGATTTATCAGATTTAAAAAATTAGTCGCGTTATTTTTGGCAAGATTAATTCCAAAATACAAACTTTAACGTTAATTATTTATTTATAATACTTAGTTATTAAAAACACAATTTGAGAATCTGACAGGAGTAACATGAAATTTTATCCGCTTTTGACAGAAGACAGACTAGGAGGATGATTTATCGGCGATAAACATTTTTGATTGGATGAAAGCAAGCGCTCTGAACACGCACGTTTGATGTATGTGGGAATTAATCGAAGGTAAAATAACAATACCTAATTTTTTTATCGGATAAATTTTTCAATTTTACGAAAACATTTTACTTTGACAATTTGGGCATTTTTATTCTGGTTAGGCCTGAGAGCTTTAGCTCGAGGGTTTAACCTTTAAATAAAAATGCCCAAATATCAACAAGTAAAATGGTCTAAAGCAAAAATGTTTAAGTGGAAATTGGGAAATTTCTCAGATATAAAAAATTAGGTCGTGTTATTTTTGACAAGGTTAATTCCACAATACAAACCTACAGTTATTAAAAACACAATTATTAAAAACAATTTGAGAATCTGACAGGAGTAGCATGCAATTTTAATCATTTTTGATAGATGACAGAGTAGTAGGACGTTTTTATCGCGATAAACATTTTTGATTGGATGAAAGCAAGTGCTCTGATTAGCTGAACACGCACGTTTGATGTACATACACACATATGTGGGAATTAATTGAAAATTAGAAGATTCAATCTATTTTACACTAGGTACAATAAATAGGACAAAAATAAATACAGAGTCATAAAACAACCAAATAGCATTTAATCCTGTAATTATTATTTTCAAGTGATTATTTCAATTTCACTAAATTGCACTCTGATTTTTTAAATTATTTAAACATACATACAATGTTGGATTAACAATGAAAAGTTATGCTCATTTCTTGCAAAATAAATATTCAAGGATCTGGAAATAAAACTTCTGTTAATTTAAATGTACATTTTAGTCAGTGTTGAAGGTTTAACCAGGTAACAAAATAGAGAGAAAACATCTGAGAGCTGACTCCTGTATTCCGATCTTGAAAAGGTGCAAATCAGGTAAAATATGTATAATAAAAATCATTACAAAAAATAGTAAACATTTTTATTGATTCTGTGCTAATAAATTTAGAACTTCAAAAAATGACTTGGAGAAAATATTATCTTTTTATTTGTATTTACGTCACGTTTTTGCGTCTGATAAATTAAAAATAAATAAAATCAAAATAGGAGATACGGCATCAAGGCCGGATTTATTTATCATTACGGATATTTCTGTCAAGTACTGATAATTCTCTTGAAAGCACTATTGTTTGTATTAGCTATCGTTTATTCCTTGCTATAGGTACGCCCACTTTCATTATTATTATTATTTGTTTTTAGCAGATAGATTGTTATATTTTCCTTTCTCTGAGACTAACATCAACTAGATAAGTACTACAATCAAGATTTTTTCTATCTCTCGAATTTTTAATTCTCTGGTATCTTCTTGAGAAGTCGGTAACAAAAGCCTCTGAACCTGACGCACCAAAACGCTTTTCTAAATCTCGTCAGGATAATAACGAAGTCATCTAACCACCTGACACCTGATCTGGACGAGCACTTCACCTCGATCCTAATCTCTCCATGGGAAAAATCAGGATCTGCACTTGACCCAATAAACTCCCATGACAAATCGACTCATATCTTTCCAGGTTTATGGACACGTGGGAGTTTGATCACCACACATTTCTCTGATTTATCGTATAAAATTAAATTCCACTTAGATTCCTGTGTAACGACGAAATTAAGCGGAACTTAACGTTTCAATCGGAGAGTGTGAAACGATCGTTTGATTCGATTTTTGCTATTTTGACTGCGATTCTGAGACACAATGTTTGATCAGTGTCGCCGACGCTTAATCGACTTTACCACATCTAATCCTCGTTTCGCAAAACAGAGATCAAGTGCTTGGCAGAAATTATTTTTTCTAGGTAGGATTTTGGGAGATTTGTGAAAAATTTCTACGAAATCTAGAAGGCTTAAGATTTTTTCTGGGTAGGATAAAAACTGAGAGGGGGGGGGGAGATGAAGACCTTACCAAAATTATTTCAGTAGAAAAAAAAATCGAATTATCACACTTGTTAGAAAAATTAAAAACTAATTAAAAACCTCACAAGGTATCTTCCTTGATGATGTCTCCAAATTGACGAAAACTCTCGATTTCTAAACCCACCCTTAGGCCTCCACTATACCCTTTACCTGCTTGCTTTCTTTTGTGCATCTACTTTCGAGGAACTACCCTTACCAAGTAACGGTACTTTCTATGCGCAATAATCATAAAATTTTAATAATGGAGAATTGTAAATAAGAAATTTTGAAAGAGACGAGAAGGGTATGTGGACATTTGCTGAACAGTTGTGCCTTGTGGAATTCTTTTCTTCGATTTGTGTCAGTTTTCGGTAAAAAATATTCGCCCAAAATATTACCCGGAGTTTACAAACACCCACGAGTGAGATTTGGTGAGAAAATTAAATTTTCGATAAATGTTTCCGATTAGATTTGTTAGATTATCGATTGAAATTGTAAATTTTCACAGTCCTAGAGGAGAAGGATTATGAAAAATTAATGAAAATGTCGCTTTTAAAACAATATAAACACAATAAATATCAATCAGACATGATCACTTCTTGTTTCTGGTCAGAATTAATAAAATATCGTAGAAAAAATTTAGGGAATATAAACGAACACGAGAGAGATTTGGTAGCGATATTTAAGTTTTTCAATATTTAAAAATAAATTGTACGATTTAAAAAATCTACACAGTGTTCTATTGAGATGTTGTTACTTATTAATTCGTAAATGTAACTTGTCTGCCTTTGTATTTTGCTAAAATAAAAAAAAATAATAATGTTAAGCAATGTTGTGCGCGGTCAGTGTTTGGATGGGTGTACCTAAACAGTAGACGCATAACAAAGTAAATGATATGCATAAAAAAATGTACTTTCAAAGGAATTGTCATTACTTGTCAAAAATGACAGTAGTGATAAATAAATCCGGCCTGGATGCAGTGCCCCATTTTTAATGATAACATCTGAACAGTTCTGAATTTGAAAATAGTTACAATTTAACATTCTTTTAAAATATTTTCCTGTAAATATTTACATACATATAAGTATACGAGAAGTCCCTATCACGTGGTAGAATTTTCTTATTGCAGCATTCCTCAAAGGGTTGCAAATCCTCTTCGGCAGATCCACCCCAAACATAAATAATTCTGTCATTTCCAAGCCCGACAAATTGTCAAGCCATGTAAGATTTGATCGATTATTTAACTCCTAGGACGGTGGTCCTAAAACCGGTCAGTACCATTTAGCACCGCCACTGTACCATCCATGACATTTCCCAGAACCCGTCTCATTCTGTTAACAAAGCCTCTAACAGCACATCGTAAATAGACCTATTGACGGACTGCCGGACTACTTGAATTTTTCCTGTCCACACCAGAAATTTCTCCGTGTCCTTTTGACATCACTGCCTGACAAATTGCCGCCATAAAGCCGTCGAGACACCCTCCGGGGTGCAACCCCGCTCGGGGCCACGTGATACGTGGTGTAATCGCCCGGATTACGCGACGCGTCGGTGCGATAGCATTGGGGGAGTCGGGCGACCAATCGCTCGCGTACGATTTGTTCGGGGCGGGGTCACAACTCGCACCATATGCTCTATGTCTCGGGTTAAAATACGTGTGATTTTTTTGCGGGGCGAGGGGCGGGCGAGAACCGCGGAAAGCCGCCTCGGGGTGGCGGAGGCTTCGGCCGGGGGAAAAAATTCACTCGTTTGGGACTAAATGGAGCATGAGGATTATTAACGGGGTCTGGAGGAGGCTGGCTTAATCGAATTAGGACAAAAAGTGCCACTTGGCGTTTTTTGGAGACACTGGGTATGGACGGAGTAAACGGTAATCGGAGGTGGAGCTCTAATGACGTCCTTAATTGTCATTCCTAACAAAATCAGTTTATTTAACTGACTTGAACAAAAATTGTTTAAATATGTGTCAGAAACAATTGAAATGTAGGTATTCTCTTGAAATCAGACCAATTTTTATTTTGTTAAAGAAATATATCAAATAGAACAGCGCAGCTTTTTGATTGGTACGTTTTGGCATTTACTTCAAACACATAACCTCAATTGGATCATGATTTTATTGTAAACAAATTTATTTAAAGTCTAAAGTAAAAACAATCATGTAACACTAAGAAAATCAAGAAAGAAATGTTTCAGCAAAGAAAAAATCACAGTACTGCTTGTTTGATGAATAAATGACGTTTGACATTTGTTTGACAGCTGATGAAGCTGCGCCATACGTTAAGGGAAACAAAAGCAATCTCCAGGAATATTAAAAATAAAGTGTTTCCTAAACATTTTTTTAACGAAAGAAAAACAATATTTGCTCTTAGAATTTGGTAACAGAACATAAGAAAAAACTAAGAATGCGTTCGTAGTCACCAAGGACTAAGATATAAAAGGCATTCATGGAAATTTTGCATTTTAATTTGCTAGTAAAGCTGTCTGTTGAATTAGGTTATGTTTTTCTAAGTTTGAGGTTATAAACAGCATCAATGTCTAGTCCACTGTTGTCAGTTTTACTAGTTTGAGAAGAATACTCAGACATCGCCGAAAATTCAGCAACATACATGTTATTATGTTCATTTTGGTCAGGCACTTGAGTGACGGAAATCAAACAGTGTGTCCAACGTTAAAAAAGTAAATCTAGGCCTCCCATTATGCGAAAACAACGTGAACGGTGATTAAATATAAATTCGTATTAAAAACTCCAATAAACAAATTGTTGCGACTTTATTGTCAATTTTTTAATTATTTCATTGGAGATTTTAGTTGCGGTGTTGACTTAATGTTTCACAAAGAATTTTAAAAATTAATACAGGTGTAAACGCGAGCTATAACTTTTGGTCGTCAATGTCATTTTTTGACACAATAGCAAGTTCGCGATTGTGAAACGGTCATAACCTGTAACATGATGTATGACATTAATTGTCGTTATGTTCTCCTTGTCAAGTTTTATTGTTGAAATGAAACGCAAGTCCAGACAGGTACAGTGAAACAAAACTAATTAATCAATGAAATGATTTTTGCTTTGTTAAAATATGATGTAGCGAATTGGGGGCATGATTTTGAGCAATTATCAAAAAAATATCAACATAAGAGAACAGTTTTTTTTCAGTCAGAGATGAAATAGCACACCTTGGTATTTACTTACATTTGATTTTAAAGTTCTTTTTCTTAGTTTTCTTTCTTTTCTTCTTCCTCAGTTGTTTATATTTGTTTGTGCATTATTTTTTTATGTTATTTATTTTTAGAAAGAGATGAGGTTAAGTTGAATGGCGTAGCTAGACCTCATCTCAATAAATCTCGGTTATAAAAATTTTATAAAATTTTTATATTACATATTATTATTTGTCTTTGATGTTTTGGTAACATTGGATATAATCGTCCAGGTAATATTTTTTTCATTTGTGATAATAGAACGAAGTCTTAAAATGACAACATTTATTGTTATTGTTAAAATTAGAGAAGGGACAGAAACAAACAAAATTAATTAAAAATCAAGTAAAAAGAAGTTTCTCACTGAAATTCTTATTAATTTTGATATGAGAACTTCTGAAGCCAAAAATTAATTTAAATTAAGCGCGACAAACCAACAACATTGCTGCTAGCGCTTTTTAATTATTTATTTTGATTTAGGTATAAATATCAATTCAGAAGCTTTTTTACAAAGTGTTTGCAGGAACTCTTGAAAATCCTAAATTTCTGTGATTAAAATATGTATGTAACCATTAAAATTTATGTTTATGTTGTTGCTAAAATATACCTATATATTTTTTAAACACCTAAATACATTGTCGGAATTTTTCCTTGAAGATGAATATGTAGATGATAAAACGTTTCTTTTTAAAATAAAAATATGAGAGATTTTGTTAGTAATACCTACCTATAAGGTGTCTATAAATGATTGTCGGGTCAAGCCAACTTTGCAAAAAAATATTATTGTGGCGCCTTCTCGAAACAGATGCCCAATTTTAACTGTCACTTCTGACTTTAAGGCGTTTTGTTCGAGCTTTTTAATCCAGTTTTCGCTCCTTATATGTATTTGTTTTATTACAGCTAATAAACAAAAATCTATATTTTTCAATACGTTCGATTTTAGAGCTAAACACACTGGCAAAATTTATGAGGTCAGCATTTAGCCAACAACCTAACCTGAAAATGTGACAGCCAGATTTTGGCGAATTTATTCTACACAGGTGTAAAGCGGCACATTCAAAATTTGATGAGTATTCATAGCAAGCTGGACCAGACAATCATTTATAGATACCTGTAGGTATATTTCTTTCAAACCAGTAGGTATCACCTACCACACAAAGAAAACGAAAATAATTCGATAATCACGATTATTAATTGATAACAAACACCAACTAGAGTTCACAATTTGAATTAAAAAAAAAATTGTACAGGGGGTCTCAAAATTCACAAAACAACTCAATAGAGCAATGTCAACTCAGGTTAGAAAATGAAGAGGGAAATAATAAAAACATTCTATATCTTTTAGATTTAAAGATATGGTGGCTCAAAAGGTGCAGCTTTGATCTCATTTATTTTAAATATTAAAAAAGATTTTGACTCTTTGTTTTTTACTGGCCAGTAAGAAGTGATTTTATTATGTCGGTTTTACCTCAAATAACGTATGGCTTTGATTTTTCTTTCTTATTTCCATGGATACAACAAAAATTTGCAGATCATTGGGATAAATTGAATGTATTTTTATTTTTCACTTTAGTATAATTGAATGATAACTCCTAGGATACGAAATACGTAAACATGTCCATAACAACCGGGACATAATAAGAATAAGCGGGCGTAATGAATTCATAACGCCCTCATCAATTCATAATTGCAACACAAAAGAAAATTTGACAATTATAAATAAACAATTTGTTTTTGTTTCATAGGCTACCAAATGTTGTATTTATGTAGGTAAAGCGTACACAAAGATGCCAATTCTTTGTCATTTTTTTAAAGAGTATGTAGTGAAAAATAAAATCTTGTATGCACCACGGCGTCACCGAATGATTACGCCCATCGAACGATATCCATCTCTCGGGCTGGATTCATCGTTCTCCGGGCGTAATCATCGTTGTAACGCCCTTGGTGCATAAATAGCTAAAATGTTGCCAGACTCATGGCCGTTTGCACCAACGTTTCTTATATTTTTAAACCAAGCTTAACAACAATTGTTGCTACGATTTTAATAATTGTAACCAAGGTTAACGTGAAACATTGGGTAAATCGCCTAGAAAGTGAGAGGACACATATCACTTTCCGATTTTTTGGTTTTCAAGTTTAATTCGGTATGAAATTTTGATTTTTCTGGTGTCCATCGTTGACACCAGTGCTCGACTTTCGTTAATTAAAAGCTTTTTGAAAATAACAGTTTCTATTTCAGTGTTTTCGACGTCTAATCAGTAGATAATTAGCTTCAACTTATTAAAAATGCTCTGGGCGTTAATTAATATCAGAATTGTTACTATTCTGTGAAAATAAGATCGAACAGTGAAGTGAGAATAAAATTTTTTGTTTGGGACATTTTGCATAATTTTACTGAATCGTTTTCAAGATACATAATAAACAAATTGTAAATAAGTTTTCAAAAAATTGGTACTTAGATAATACAAGAACATCTTGATTGATTGAACAAAAAAATACCTATTTTATTATTATAACATGATATTGGAACAAATACTAATTCGTATCCCACCTCCACCCGGCGGCACGGCAATTTTGCCGGAGTACATACACTATTACGGATATTACTATCAAGTAATAGTGCAGTGCTTATCAACATAATTACCGGCGTCTCGCCTCCGCATTTTGACTTTGTTGTGTATTATGTTCTGTGTCAATGTTAAGGAACTTCCTCACGATGTGACATGAGTATAATAATATATCTTTTTGAATTTCAACTACCAATTTGTTATCTAAATCCAGAATTTTTAAATTTTTAAAAAGAGATTGCGGTACTATTCCCGTTGCTGAAATTACAAGTGGTAAAATCGAAATTTTTTCTAATTATTATTAATTAAATATTATTCTTTAGACAACTAACAACAAAAAGAGATATAATTAATCAAGTACCTACATAACATTTTTGTTTTACAATACAAAAATTTCCGATAATAATGCGAAATCTGGAAAAGTGCCGCGAATGCTTGCAGCGTTTCCACGTTGAATGACAAGGGAAATCCTCTCGAAAAGGAATTTCTTTGATTTTGAATCGCCCGATTCCGCAATAAGTCGGTTTCCGATGACATTAATGAAATCGATGGCTTCTTTGCACCAAGGACCTAAGGTTTCAAAGGCTAAACCTTTAAATATGTAATTTGATGAAATAATTGAACTATAACTAAAGTTAGCTCCATCACAAAAATGTAATTGAAAAAAATTGATCATGCTCAACCATAGAATATTAATTGTAGATTGTGCCTACCGAGTTTCAGAATTTTTGGACAATTATTAAATGTGTAATCGCAAAAATGGTACCTAAGTGTTGGACCACGCTGTATTTGCTAAGTTTGCGTTTGCAAGCCAAACAAAAATAGTAATAACAATGCCATTTTTTAAATTTCCATACATAATAAGCTTATTATTACGGTTGTTATTAAAAAAAAAAATGTTTAGAATCTAATTTTGGCGCCAAATGCCGAGTTCCAATGCAAAAATAAGTAGATATTTTTAATTTTTAGTGTCTTGAACACGAAGAAACGTATCAAAAGCAAATGAAAACAATTTGTTATTCTTTATTCGACAACTGAAACAGATATTGGAACAGAAACTGATTTTGAAACTATGAAAAAAAAAAAGATAAGTACACTGAACTTTTTAAATATTAGAGCATTAAGTAAGCACACTTGCCGTTACCAGATTCCGTTTTATAAACAGTTTATTTTATCTTCGCTTGTTGTGTCTTGTTTTTTACGAATTATTGAAGACTAGATTGCGATAGTGATTCTGCGAAAAATGTTCCCTAAGATATCCTCAAAGCGGGTAAAGGGACATAATTGGATTTATCACAAAAACATAATTTAAAAAAAATGATATGATATGAATTACGAAAGATGTAATTTTGGCTTAATTGTTCAGTAAAACAAAATCTTTAACACCTTTAAAACCACCGGGGTCTGTTTCATCTGAATCAGTTTTAATTATGTTATTAGTTGTACGTTTGATTTTAAATAGTAAAAAAATTATAATTGAAATATAATCTTTTTTACATCTTATTACAAATGATGCTTTTATTCTACAGAGAGAAAATAGCATAACTTTCAATACCAAAACGAGGGAATAAATCGCAACTTTTTGTTGAGGCAGCAGAAAAAGTTAAAAAAGTAGAATGTCAAAACACCTTCAAAATCAAGCAAATTAGATGAATTTACTAGTGACCACAAAGAAGGCAATTATTTATTACACTAGATATCACAAAATCCAAATATTCTGTCAATCTTTGTAATTTTTTGGTAGATAGGTACACAGGTATATGTATTATAAAAAAGGGGCATGGCAACCAGGCCGTATTTGTTTATCATAAGACATATTTTTTTCATCAAGTAATTCTAATACATCTCTTTTCATTACATTATCTTAATACATTATCAATCATATTATAAATTATTTTTCCATACACCCACTTTTTGTATGACATTCAGGTCGAAGATGATTCATTCGCATTACGGATACTGCTATCAAACAATCAAGCAATAAAGTGACAAGTGAAAGAAATTTTTCCGGCGGCCACCCATCCAAATATTAACCACGTGCAGAGTTGCTTTACTAGATACTCTGATCCAATGAAAATTAATGCTTTCATGTGCTAGAGCCGCAGTATTATTATTATTATCTATTAAAATTTAATTGTTATCTGTATTTTTTAAAATGTAATACATACCTACATACAGTCGCGGACAAAAAAAAGTAGGACAAGTCTTATTAAGAAATTTAGCTAAAATTGAGTTGAATAAACCGGGTTTACTATAATAAATAAATAAATATTTTAATGGTAACCATAGAAACACTAGGTAAACAGACTTACATTAGCGAAAAAACATTGTCCTACTTTTTTCTGTCCGCGACTGTATGTATTTGTAAAACATATTTACATAATTGGTTTTAGACTCTTTCTCCAAAGCACTAGCCAATTTAATTTAATTTAATTTTTAACTAATTTGGATATGTTGGCTTCAACTGTAATATGTATTAATGATTTTATAATCACTCGAATTTGATTCAATTAGATTTTAATTTGACTAATAAGTATTTAATTATGTATCATTTTTCTTAAGTTTTAATTTGCAATAACTTTCCTCCAGTTGTCTGTTGTTTTACAACACCTAACTACACAATAAACATTTATGATTAAATCTCCTCGAGTTTACTAATTTTAGTTACTAATTAATTATGAAGGCTTAAATTTTACTTAATTATGATTAATTTTTCTTTCATATAGCCCTTTTTGCTTGAGAAATTTTAAATTATGAGTTAGCAGTCCATCCAATCAAATTTAAACAAATTTTTAGTAATTAGATCGTTCAGTAATTAAGTAATAATACTAATTAGTCCAACTCCTAAATAATTTATACTAATTTATACTAAGTTTTTAGCTAATTGACTGTCAAATTTCAATGAAATTCAGTGAAGGACGTAATATTCAATTTGATTCAAGTTTTATTTACCAAATGGTAAAAACTTTCTAATTAGATTTCTTTTCAGTTGAAGAGAAACGGCATAAAATCGGTAGATCTGTGCATCGCATCCTTCATCCTTTGATCAACCAGAAATTAAACAGAACTCGTTTCGATACAGAAAATGTGTCATATTTTAGGAAGCGAATTTTTTTTCGAAAAGAACAAACGCGTGTTCTTTGTGCAAACTGTCAAAACAGCTGTCGCCCTGATGGTAATTCAATTGTAAACCGAGCTGTCCCACATGAATGGGTCGACACTTGGGTCACATTACACTCGACACCCCCAACAAAGGGTGTCGAAAATAATCGCCGGATCATAACAGCAGAACACTCCAGTTCGTCTACCGTCGCTGTAGAAAGCTCAACACCCGAAATTACCTGATCGTAGTAGGCGTATCAAATGGGTGGAGCTTCAGCACGAGAACATCACTACAAGTCATAATATTTAGTTAGTTAGTTCCAAGGAGTAGCTCGTGTGGTGTGGATCGAAGTTCCCCGAAAAAAACGCCGTCAAAGAGTTCAGTTCGAAGTTGAGATGTGTCGCCCTTAGTGCAGTACCAGTGGTACTCCCGCCCTAAATGAGGAGTTTGGAGGTTTCTTGAGTGCGCGTTCCGTTCCCGCAGAAAGCAATGACTGTTACGGGCAATTTGGGCATTATGCACAGACACTGCTTTGGATATCCATTTCAAGGTAGAGCGCACGTTTGCCACCCCATTTTGCGGCGATGCTAACCGCGGCTCTGTTGCCAGGTCAAGGTCGGGTCAACCAGCTGGGTGGCGTCTTCATAAACGGGCGACCCTTGCCCAACCACATAAGACTGAAGATTGTTGAGATGGCCGCCAACGGGATCCGACCCTGCGTCATCTCCAGACAGTTGAGGGTGTCCCACGGGTGCGTCAGCAAGATACTGAACAGATACCAGGTGAGGGTTTTGGACCGGGAGATTTATGGCTAATGGGAGATTGCTTAATTGGAATCGGTAAAGTACGTGATTCGTCATTGGTTATCGATTTTTAATTAGTGAGGAATGTAATGGCTTTCTGTTGTGACTAATATATGGGTCAGGTTGTTATCATGGTCGTAAAAAGGATTTTTGCGGGTTTTAGAGGTTGCGCGATTTGCATGGTGGGTGTGCGACGGATCGAAGGTACCGACGGAAGAGATTCTGGTACTGCTAACAATAAGTACCACAACGCATAATTCAAAAATCACTCTTCCTGATGATTCTTTCAAAATTTTTCTTTTCGAATCTTCAATTCTATTTATATTTAAATGGCAATTTCTCAAAAACCAGATGACGGTACCCTGATGGTACCGAATTTGAAACACCACCACGCAGAGATTTTGTGACAATTCGCACAAAACATTTGCCTTATTTTCAAAATCTCTTACTATTTATTGTGATTGCGCACTTAAACCTTTCATTCCCTTTGAGATTCTGGTGAAGTACCTACTTGTGTTGCTACATTTGAGAACATTTTTAAATCGGAATCTGATATCGATAGTACCGAATTTCAAACACTAAACACAAATTTGCCAAAACACTAGCTAGGGTTGTTTTTTTAATTTAGAGAAAACTTCAACCATTTACTATGATTGAGCACTTTATGGTATCATTTTCTCCGGGATTCTAGCGAAGTACCACTCGTGTTAATGAAGTTACGAAGAAAAGTTTTAAATTTGAATCTGCTATTTTTTTTCAAGTTACAATTTCTCCTTCACAAAAACTTAATTTAAATAATCATTCTTTCAATTTAAATTGCGGTGAGGTACCATAAGTTGGTACCAAATTTCGGACACCGCGTAATGAATTGGAATAATGAGATGGAGGTTCTTGAAATTTGGAATTAAACAGTAATTACCGTACAATAAAAGCAATTGGTTACAGATTTTGTTTTTCAAAGTTCGGGTTCGTATTTTGTAGATGTGGTACTAGTAGTGCTGAAATCTTGGGTTCTTGACGTCCACTTTCTCACAAATTTAAATTTTTGCGTTTAACAATTTAATTGAAATAATTATTCTATCCTGCCAGCTGAGTTGGTCTAATTATTGTGAACTCGAAAATGGTACCATAATTCGGTACCCACTCCCGAAAAGCAAATAACGATTTGGAATCTGTGGGAACAATACTTATTATTATTAAAACTAGTAAAACATTATCATTTTTAAAGTAATAAGACATGTATTTCAAATTTTTGAAACTTTATTTTGACAATTACTTGATCTAAAAATGTATCAATTTTGATTTTTTATGTCAAATTTTAAAAACAAGTTTTTAACTAGTTATTAGAATAAATTATGTTATCAGACTTGCAGCTTAGCACTTTCAGATTTTATTTGACTAATTTTAAAACGTCTGAGCAGGTACCTAGATTTAGACCAAAAATAAAAATTTGGCACCACTAGTTACCAAGGTACTTCTTTTTGAAATTTGAGTTGTTCAAGAAATGTTAACAAGAAATCCAAATTTGATTTACTATTTTAGTGTCGAGATTGATTTATTTGTTTTAGTTTTTCAAAATTTCAATTTTTAACGACCATGACAACTTTCCCATTTTTCAAAAATTTAAATCTAGAATGCTATATTCTTGAGCTTCTCAAAAATTGTTTAGCACAAACAAAAAAAACTTAATAAGTTTTTCACACATTCCAAATCAGACAACCAGATTTCCTGGAAAGTGCTTCTGAAATTTGAAAAAAATCAAACAAATCAAGTCATTTTGACTTAATTTCTTAATAGTTAGTTTTACAATGTTTTTCTTTTGATTTTCCTCTTTTGTCAACTGTATTTCACAACTTCTCAAAACTATTTCATATTTACATCACTTTGACATTTAATAGAGATAGGAAATAGTTTTGAGAAATAGGGAAATATAATTGACAAAAGAAGAAAACCAAAAAAAAAACAGTGTAGATTAAATTAAAAAAAAAAAGAGTCTACTATAAAGTCTACGCTAGACTTAAAATATTCAAAATTCTTTAGGTTTTCTAAAATGAAAGCGAAATAAAGATGATGATGATAAGCTTTTCGCAAGTTGGTGTTTTTTCTTTGAAATTAAAGGTTCATTTTTTCGAGAGTTCATTTTAAATAATTGTTTTTTAGGTTTAGAACGTTTAACAAAAGAAGTCAATAGAAATAGCTCAGTTATTTAAATCTTCGAATAATTGTATCCAATTAGCTTTCACAAATTTGATTAATTTTTCAATTTAAGGAACAACTTAATTGAAATAATTGTTCCACAATCTCAGAATCAATGTAAACCTGAACGTAGTACCATAATTTGTAACCCATAATTTGGCACCCGTTTTGAAGTACCAAATAAAAATCTAAATTTGATTATTTTTTATTTAAACACGTAAACACGTTTTAGATGTGGATTGTCAAACTCAAGGTCACTTAAAACTTATGATTGAACTGTACGTTAGTGAGAAATCTGTCATAAATACCAAACAGGTACTCTTATCTATCTTATATACGCGCCTAGTTACTTTTTCTGGTAGTGCCAACTTAACGACAAGTCCCCAGTCCACATCTATAACGTTCCGACAATAGATACTGTTTGAAATAAACTTAGATTTTCCTTCAACAAAAAATTTAAAAATCACCTAAACTTCATTTAAATCAGTTTTTCTTAAATTGAATTTTTCAGAATTTCTCTTAGTGTGACAGAACAAACTGTATTTAGCAAGTTGTAGTAGTGCTTTTGAATCTTAGGTATTTTACAAATTTCAAAAAAGTACACCTATCACTTTATTTTTATTGAAAAACTGAAACATTTGTTTCTTAATGGTAGAAACTACTTAGTACGGAAGTCAAAACCCTAAAAATTTTGGAACCACAAAAATCAGATGTCTTTTTAATGTTAATAACACTAAATCTTCAATTTCCTGAAATTTGATCATTTTCATTTTCGCAAAATTTAATTGAATCGTTATCTAAGCGATTAGTTTAAGCATGGTACCACATTTTGGTACCCAACTGTAATAATTAAAAAAAATTGGAACTAACGATTTGTACAAATTGTACCTAATGTGTTCAGTTTTTATTGACTTTTTTTTTGAAAAACTTATAAAACAACACTATTGGTTCCACAGTCTTTCAGTTAAACATTAATATAGTTTCAAATACTTTTTTACAAAACAAACATTTTCATTATTTCCAAAATAAAAATTTTTTGACGCTCCCCACAAAAAGCTCCCGATTTTCTGTTTGTTATGGTCTATTAGATTAACTTGTTCGAACCAAAAGAAGCTAACTTAATTGACTTTCTTCACTCTCGCAAGAAACTGGAACCCAACCGTTTGTAAAGTATCATTTTCCACACTGAAACTCCGAAACTCCAGGCTATTCACACTTCCGTGTGTTGAATAAAAACTGGTATTTTTTTTGAACCGCACCATTTGAATAAATTTCACAGAAAATGCCACCAAACCAATTTCTCTTTCATCCGGTACCGTTACGTTATTTTATTAATGTTCAATTAAATTAGCAACGATTGAAGTACTCCTCTCTATGGATAATTTAACACCTGTAGTATTTTTCAAGTCGATTATAATAACAGTCCAATAAACCGAGCTGAACAGTAAACTCGCTTAAAAACGCAACAATACAAATATGACCACACTTTCGCACTCCCATTGTGACGATTTTCGAAATTTCGATCGAAAAAAGTGCAACAATAAAAGCGGAAATCTCGTCTACGCCACTGGTTCTTTTATTGGACTGTCATAAATCACCGGTCACAAACGAAAACACTCGTTTCCTTTGTTTCGATTTCATCGATTTCCACCGATTCTTAAACAATTATTCCATAACGTAATTTTGGTGGAATAAAAATGAAAATTCGACACCAAGGGAATTATGTTATTTGGGATGGACCGCGACGCCCCGAAACACCATCAATTCGAAATCCCAAATGACAATTACTTGCAACAATGCGATTCAATAAAGCAACATAATCGGTTAAATGTCACAATTATTGATACTAATAATAACAATTCTAAAGTTTTCTGTAAATGATCCAGTTCAGTTATGGCGAATTCAATAGCGTGAATTGTTTCGAAATTTATTATGTCATAAAATATAAAAAAATCAAGTAGGTTTGTATTGTTATCTGCTGAACAAGTGTATCGTAACCGGCGACATTGTTACAATTTGTTTTAAAATTGCGCCACTTGGTGATAATTTTTTAATTTGAACAAACACCGAACAGATAAAACTGGTTTTATTGCATGTGCGAAAATGTCAAATGTAAGTTGCAAGAACTATTCGTCAGAATTAAATTTGTGCCAAATTAAAATGACAATTAGCGTCAAAACATCAAAACGTCATCATTCAGAAGAGTCACATTTGCAGAACTGATTCGAGCAAATGGCAAAATCTGACAGTTAAATGACACAAGTTGTATTAATTAGAAACACCAATTGAACAATTTACTTCTTTCATCCATAACTCCAAAATTCCATTACTTATAACGGTGAGAAGTCATAAACATCATTGTCTCTTTTCGTTATAAGGGTGGACAAAAATTAGAATATCATTATCTTAAAACTCCTTTCGTTCGAAGTCTCGTGAGTTAAAATTACAGAAGCAAAATATTTTTTCATCGAAAATTCGTTGGTCAAAACAGGAGTTTTCCATTTTAACACTTTTTCATTTGTGGAGTTTTTTCCATTACACATTATCGTGAAAAGAAATTAGAGCTCGTTAATAAATGTTCGCTCTGATATCATTTGAACGAAATTTCATTAAGCCAAAGCATAATTTTATTTTATGGCTTTTTCTTGATTTACAATTTGGAAATTTATTACCTATAATGATGATAAGTCACAACATCATTATTACCACTATTTCATTAATTATAACGATGGATGATAAATGAACCTTTACAAGCAACAAAATTTTCCTATTTCGAAACAAAAAATATTCTATAATAATGAAAAACGATGTTGCAATCATCGAATAACAATTCTTCGCCCAAATCTCATTAGCTAAAACGAAAACAAAATTGTTATTGTCATTTGATAAATATTCTGTTTGTCAAACTCTGAAATAATTCGATGCAATGAAAATTTATCTAACGCAATTTTGCGTTTATTCCCATTTTATAATTTGATCATTACCGTCGCCATTGTATTATTATTTTTTTTTTATTTCAAACCGAATTTCTTACTTTCAAGATTAATAGTGATAGTACTGAAATAGCGATCGTAGAATCTGGATCTTCTCATTAATTTTTTTATATTTAAATCTGTGTCAGTTTTTCCATCTGAGCAATCTTTTGTGTCATAAATACCATAAGTTATAACATGCAATAATTTATCCTATTAATAAAAAAGTGATACAGTAATAATAAATTCAACTTTATCTCGACAATAAATGTCAATTTTGAAGTAATTCAAATAAGATTTCATTAATCTAGAACGGGATTTGATTCTGTGGCTTTTCCTAGTTTTGTAACTACGAAAACTCATTACTTATAATTACGTATCGATGATGTGTCAAAATTTCATCCCGTCACCGTTTCATTAGCCCAAATAGGAAAAAGTAGTTTCCGCTGAATAAGAGAATCTATTCATTATAAATTAATGTAGATTGATGTCGAAATGTCACAGTCTCGAACAGTCAAGGGTTCAAATTCGGAAATAAAATGGGACAATTTTTGAAATGAAGAGATTTTCAGTGTTCAAACTCCCAAACTTCACTTTTCCTTAATCCCATTTGTCCGAAACCCCACCAGTCCAAACCCCCATCGTTCATAATGAACATTCCCAGACCAAATGTGCAACAAAGTACGTCGCCGATTAAAATCGGAGCCAGGAACAATCCGCACGCCTCTGCTCGCCGCCACGGCCCATTTGTCCGAATCCATGGTTTTCTTCAAACCCCATCATCCATAATAGCGTCACGAGACATTAAAATCCGATTCTATTTTTACAGGAAACGGGATCCATAAGGCCAGGTGTGATTGGCGGGTCGAAGCCGCGCGTCGCGACGCCCGAAGTCGAGAACAGGATCGAACAGTACAAGAGGGAGAACCCGTCGATTTTCAGCTGGGAGATCAGGGACAGGCTAGTCAAGGAGGGCATCTGCGACAGGAGCACGGCGCCCAGCGTCTCGGCGATATCCAGGCTACTCAGGGGGAAGGGGGGAGAGTGCGATGGTGAGTCAAAAGACGATATTGCGTTTGGGAGAAAAAAGGAAAAAAATGCGTACAAAAAGTTCTTCGGGTTTGTGTTTGAAAACTAGAGGTTGCAGTCACTTCCTGCGAAATCGAAATACCTATCTGGAAAATAATAAGTTATTTGTGATAGCGAATTTTCTCAAATAACTCCTATTTAGATTCAATCAGTTATCATAATAAATATAAAATTATATATTTATCATTATTATTATTATTATTATTACTATTATTAATATTTCTAATCATTACTTTATTCAATCCGACATAACTGACTTCCTGATACTTTGACAGCAATCCATATATCAATTTGCACTGACGTAATTTTGGTGTAATGAGAATTTGGTAGTTTAGCATTCTAATATTCTGGCTTCTATAACTAATGGAATGGTAATGATATTTGGACATATCATTAGTAGTAACAAGTTTTTTAAATTATAATATCAGAATGAATCAAAACTGACACTTCTTAATGAGATATTAATGAGGTTTTTATTACATCGAATTGTCTAATGATTTTTTTAAACGAGGGAAGTTTGGTCAAATGGAATCTTGACCGAATAATAAAATTTCATAATACAAAAATTTGCAGTTTTGTAGTTTTTTCAAAAACTCAAGCGTCAACTAATTTGGAAGAGTTTTAAAAATAAATATTTTGAACTGATGGTTTTTAGAAATTACGATTCTTCGATTCGATACAAGAACTGAGTGACTCATGAAAGAAAACTTTTGTCTGTCATTATATCCAATGGAATAATAAGGAACGACAGTTACGCACTTATCATGACTTTAAATAGATTTTTTTTAATTTATTAATTTAAAGATAACATTTTATAACAATAGGAACTTGTGTTGTTATCAATATATGTGTAATAATATTCCGTTTAACATTATTACTTGTAGCATTTGTGAGATAAAATTTTGCATGAATGAAGAAACTGCTACAGATTCTGTAATGAAAGATGTGTCTACTTATTCTAACTATTGAGATTTCGATGAAGTGACGTTTGAGGTTGATTCCGACATCTCTAAACAATGATAATGCATTTTTCGTAGTTCTGTTGCAATTCAAAGTTTGTTTTTGTTTATTGAAACCTGTGAAGTTTTTTCGCAATTGCGCGGCCATTTTGTCCGTCGTCCGCCATCTTAAATATCTGTCATACTCGACGATCGCTACCGTATCACGCAATTATTCACAGTCGACCAAGTCCAACGATCGCGACAAACAATAAACGGAGGATATTAAAATAAAACGGTCGACTGGCTTCCGCAACAATAAAACAACAAAATGTAGGTGGTCCTCGTTATCCCCGGATTCGTCCGGGACGCTTCGGTCGCCGGACCCGCTACCGATAATTGCGTAACAGGGGAGCCCAATTAAAGTAAAACCAACAGATCATTATGTTAATAAAATACGAGCGCCACGCTTAGCTGGATAGCCTGATGGCGGCTTTAATTAACGTTGTTACTCGGTAAACAAATTGAATTCGTAATTAGAGTAGCGTCCTTGGGCCGAAGGGGCTGTCGTTTTTCGTTTTATCGAATGCGCTCCGTAATTATCGCTCGCGTCGCTCCTGCGAGGTGTTTTCATCGGCAAACATCACAAAAAAACGAAAAAAAATCGAAACGGATCGGGTTTCAGGCGGCGAAACTGAAAGAGCCGTCCTTAATAGATATCCGATGACGTAACAAATTGTTGAAGGGATTTTTTTCGACGGCCGACATCCAATCATCTCCGATGTCGGCAAACTTCTCACCTCTGCGCCACGATTTCGTGTCGGTTTTTCTATTTTTAACGAGTTTTCTGTTTGTTTTTTGCGGCGACGGTGCAGATGGTTCGCGTCACGACGAGGACTCGCCGCTTCCGGGGGCAGACCCCGCCCGACGGGACACCAAACTACCAAAAAAAAATCTTTTTTTTTTTCTAAATCAGAAGTTAATTATCTACAGTGTGTCTTACTTGAGATGAATATACCGTATTTCTTTAGGCGCACCACATGCGTTTTGTGAATTAGTTTCATGCGACACGCTAAAATCGTTCGCATCACGCCAAAATCGTTCGCAAATTTTGACGCATACTAGAAAAGTGATACCAAGCATCAAGAACCACCAAAATGACAGGTATAAGAGAGGTTAGGTTTATCAACCAAACAATATTAACTAAATCAGTTTGTAATGGTTTTAAACCAATTACAACTCCTAAGAATAATAAATTTTTTTGACTCGTTTCTCGAGGCATCATTTCACTTTCTTTTTTTAATATTGACAACAGGCAATGAATGACAGAAATGATATTTGACACTTGCCGGCGGCTTGGAGGTTATGTTTAGTGTAGTGCGGGACCTTATCATCGAAAGGCGGCAAACAATTTTTTCCGATCCAAGCACCCTACGATATTACAATAATTTTTGAACACTACTCCGTCTCCAGCCGCCTCTAGTCACCCCCATTTGAAATGAGTCTGAGACTGTACTATTGTTTAAACAATAAATGGTGACCACTTTAAATGTTTAATTTGATTAAAGCTGGAACGTTTATTACCTAGTTGTTTTGAGACTGTAATAAAAATCTTGTTAATCTTTTTTGCTATTTGTTATTATTAATAGCTCAGTTAAATATGTTTCCGCCCTATTTAGGCTTTGAGTGCTTTATTGATATGCTTTCATTGCTCTAGCCAGGCAAACTTGATTGATCTCATCGGAAAAATATCTTATTTTTAAAATAAACCACAGAACTTTTCGGGCGGACACCCAGTATAGTTTTTTAAATTGTTAATTGATGGAAATAGTCACATATAGTTTTTTTTATCTCGCAAATCCTAAGAAATCTAATTGTTTTGATTTTACCATTATCATTATAAAAGAGAGCACGGCATCGAAACCGGATATATTTATCATTGCGGACACTTCTATCAAGTAACGACAATTCCTTTGCAACCACAATTTATATAATTTATTTTTCTTTTATTATTATTACTATTTTGATTTAATTTTCTGTATCGTTTCGCAACAAATAAACCAAACCATCTGAAAATTAGGCCAGATAACGTGATTTATATCAGTCTGCATTGTGATAACTGTCAAAATTACGACTGGTATAACGCTGTGGCACTGAAATTGGCATTATCTTCTAGGCGATAGCCACAATCTGCAATGTGATTAACAGTGTAGTGTTTTCAATGCAGCAATATTCTTTCCATGCAGCCAACAAACAATAAAATGTAATTGAAAAATGTATTATTTCCGAAATGAACGCGTCTTCGGCGTTGCCGCAATTAGCGTACTGGAATGGAGGCAATTTAAATTTTGACAAAAAAAGTGAAAATTATCAGGTACTTTGG
The DNA here is from genome assembly GCF_963966145.1 of Tenebrio molitor. NCBI lineage: Eukaryota > Metazoa > Arthropoda > Insecta > Coleoptera > Tenebrionidae > Tenebrio > Tenebrio molitor. The sequence continues at coordinate 4,183,407 of NC_091049.1, forward strand.
TGTTGTCAATAACGGATCGTAAATCTTGATTTACGACGCCATTGTGTTGGGAAATGTGAAAAAACTGATTAAAACGGGAAGGACGCGTCTACTCCTTTCGGTCGTCGCGAGGGAAGACGTCAAGTAGATAAATAAATACATTTTCATTGGCAAAAATAAAGAAATAGAAAATGATAAATTAAATTGTAAAAGTCTAGCAAAAAATTATGAATTGTGAAGGGAATGGGGCCTAAGACGGTGCCTTGCGGCACTCCATGCTCCACTATTGTACTGATAAGTGAAGAAATTATTGTGTTTTGTAGAGATTTGGATTGATTCCTCGTGAAACACGAAAATTCAATAGTTTTTGAGAAGGAGAAAAAATGTATGGAGTAATAAAAATGAAGAAAGGTTAAGTTACAAGACGATAACGAGCACATAAAAATCAAATAAAATTAATTCGCTTGTAAATATATAAAATATAGAATAACAACAAACAATAGAAGATTTGATGGACTGTGACAAATTGTCAAAAAGTCTGACGAGGGCTGTCATAATAATATGAATTGTCACGGCGTGAAATTCTAATCGGAATTTCTTTTTCTTTGTGATTTTTGTTTGTTTTTTTGGACTGATAAAAATGTGAGTAATTCGAATAGAAATTTCAAGGTCAATCAGGATGACAGTTGTTCGATTTTATCAAAATTTCATTAGTAAAAAAAAACATTTATTTAATTTATTTTTTAAGTTGTATTAGGTACACATAATTAATAAATAATAAAGAGCAGTGAATTGTACTTTCATTTATTAAAATTTCATTAACTAGATATTTAAGAAATGTATTACTATTGACGTTTTTTTCCACTTTTTATTTGTAATTTCAAAATTTCATTATTTATAAATATTGTTGTAAAAAATCAAACATTATTGTCGCTATGCCATTAATTATAACAGTAGGCGAAAGTAAGATTTTTATTATTATATACTTCAAAATTTCATACCACTCAAATGCCGTTGATTGGAATTATAAAATAGAGAATATTTTTTCGGAAATTGTTGACAAACGAGCACTTCGCGTACCTAAAACAGGCCGCGAAATCCAATTTCGCGGCCGTTGCTTTTAACAACGGCCGTTAAAGTAAACGACAAATCAGAGTTTCTATGTAAAACTGGCGTTTAGATTTTTCGGGTATGAAATTAGAAACCGCAGAATTTATAATATGTACTTTTTAACTCCTAAGTACCTACACGAAACTGAAACATCACTTTCAGTACAGTTCTCTTCCGACATTTTTACGATTATGTATTTACAAAATGAATTGTTTTATTTATTATTTCCATAGCGATACCTAAGCCGAATTTATATTTATTTATTGACAGTGAAATAAATTTTGCTAGTTCGTTTTATAATAATTACGAATTTTCGGTTGGCCGCGAAATCCTTTAACGTCCTCGAGATTGCACTGCCTCGGCCGCAAGCGACCTCGGCGACAATTTTTCTCTCGGTGCGTTAAAGAATGATTTCCCGGCCTTGATATACAAATAACCATTTTCATTTGCACAGATTTATTTATCTAAAATCCTATTACACATAATGACGAAAAGAAATTATTCTAAATGTTGATTTTGATTGAACAAAACTCCATTAAATCACTACAACTATATTTAACGACATTTCGCTGACTTACAATAAGTAATTTGAAACTGTAGTGTTTGTGATGATGATGAGTCACAACATAACCATTGCAACTACATGTTTCATTAGTTGTTTTATAATAATAAAAAAATATATTACAATTATCGAATTAATTAAAAATTATATAACAATGTTTTTATTATTCGAAAAACATTCTCTTTAACAACAAACTATGAATCAATTCGGTCCAATTGAAGCAGTTTTCAATTTATTCCGATTTTATAATTAATTTGGTCAGTATCATTATTTACAGTCAAAATCTTTTAATTTCGAAATTGTCGTCGTATTGCGGTATTCGTCAAAATACCAATAGCCAAAAGGTGCAAAAATGTAGAGCACGTTGACATCGAGAAGTACACGGGCGGTCCTGTGATCTACGTTATAACCAGTTATATCAGACACCACGTGTTGTGTATTTTTCTCTTTGCATGTCCTATATCTACCGGAATCATTTTCAAGACAATTTTTTATAAATTGGACGCTACTGAAATACCCATTGCAGGATTTTCACATTGACGAAACCTCAACGGATCAAATTCAAATAAATATTCATTTTCTAAATCTTGAATCTAAAACTTCTCATTAGTTTGGTACAACCAATTTTAGTCCATTCTTTCAACTGAGTAATTTATTGTGTCATAAATATTATAAAAGTTATGCGATAATCCAAAAATATATTTTCGATTAAATTAGCTAATTAGCTAAGTAATCAAAAAGTCCCATTAGCTATAAACAGTTACAACATATGTACTACTTAACCAAAATCTTTTTATTTCAAATTTTCATTACTTCGAACTGTTCAGTTTTCGAATATGCATTCTGTATACAGGGTGTTTCTGAAATAGGTGCATTAATTTTAACTGGTAATCGAACTCGTCAAAAGGAACAACTTTTCTATCTACCATTTTGCCGAAAAACGATGTTTAATTCCAAAAAAAAATTGGAGAGATTTTTCACTAAAATAGCCCCACGCCACTAAATACTGCAATGGCTAATTGAGATCAGCGTTAATATGAAAAAACATCCATTTTCATCCAGAAAACGTGTTTTAACGCCGAAATCGAAATTCAAATAAATCTACCCGTGTAGCAAAAAATCCACTTCGTAAGAATCTGGTTGTTTTACGTTTTTAGGTAGCTTAGTTTTGGAGATATGAACGGTTTTAGGAAAATCTTTCCAATTTTTTTAAGCCATTACGCAACGTTTTTCGCCAAAATGGCAGAGAGAAAAGTTGTTCCTTTTGATGAGTTCTATTATCAGTTAAAATTAATGCACATATTTCAGAAACACCCTGTATTATACAGGGTGACTTCAAAAGTTATGCAGATATTTTAACCAGTGGTAGAACCCCACAATAAGTAACGATTAAACCTAAAATGCCTTATACAAATGTTGATATTTTTCGAGAAAAAGGGGCATAGTTTTTCAAAAAAAGTTTGGGAGCCACGGAATTTTGTGAAAAAATGAGATTTTTTTGTTATCATTTAATTCAAAATCAAGTCACTTTGACAAGAACCTCAATTTAAATCACGAATGGCTTTTACCAACATGGAGAAAACCGATATGGTTTTGATGAATGGCGAAGCCCGTGGACATTCAGGCTAGCACGGCAAATCTACGGTGGAAGGTTTCCTCAAAGGATATTTCCCTTGATAGTTCGGTTTTCTTGGACACGTGCTGAAGCTTGCATTGCAAACGATGGCAGGCATTTTTAGCAACTTCTTTGATGTTTCATTTTATGCTTTTACTCACAATTACAGTCTTTTTACTTTGTTGTTTAAGCTTTTGTTGTTTTCTGAATAAGTCGCAGGCACTATTTTATCATTACTTTGCAAATTTTATCAAAAATTCATGATGAAGCTAAAAAAAATAAACATAACCTAGAATAACAGAAAAACCTTGACAACTGCCCACCAAATTTGAAAATGTTCAGCGGTTCCCAAACAAAATGATTCCTTTGATTCTTTTTAAACCATTAACATTTTATGAGGAAAATTGGGTTATTTTGTCTTCTTTTAGCACGTACTACCTCAGGTTAAAATATCTGCACAACTTTCAAAATCACACTGTACATGTGTTTTGAGAAACTAAAATTTATAGAAAACAGTTTTCCTCTCCTTTACGACGCATCCCATTCTTATTATTTATTTACAGTTGTCTGCATTTTATTTTCGACAAGAATGATTTTTTTAGATGTTTATTATCCACAGGAAAATGGGACATGCCTCTTGGGCCAGGAATTTTTACATGGTTTAGTCGACCTCGTCGAGTACTTTGACTCGACTGTCGTTGAAGGTTAACGCAAATAGAAGAAATCAATAACGCACTTAAGACCTACTCGGCAATTCTCGCTCTACATCTTGGCCACAAATACAAACGTACCAATGTATTGAACACTGGAAAATATTTCTGTTTGTAAGACCTTCGAGTGTACGCCGAAAGCTGCCGTCAACGCCAACTTCGAATCCACCCAGCCATGCCACAACATTTCCAGTGACTGGCTTTCACACCTCCGACTAAATTTAGCATCATTGTTTTCTTACAGGTGTACAAATCGATTCCGCCACAATTTACCGACCCCACCGGATCGATAATGAAAATACCTGAACACACCCCTAATTAAAGTAATTAAAATGTGGCCCCCTCGATTTGTACCCGTCGTACCTCAAAAAAAAAAAACACACACAACACAGACGCGCGCACGAATTAATCGTCCCCCGGACGAAAAATCTCATTATTTTTTCCCCAAATTAGGTGAAACGGTGTTGCCGCCGCAATAATGACAACAATGGGAACAAAGACCACCTGTGGATGAAACACATGCCGACGTACTAAAAAAACCATAAATCTTGTTCTCGCCCGGAACGGCGGGTCCGGAGGAAAGTGTGGGGACGGGGGTGTCTTCGTGGGCTAATTATGGGTCAGCGGAGTGTGCGATTCGGGTCTCGGGATGGTGTGATTATTATTAATGGTGGGGAATGTCACAAATAACTGGCAATTTCGCGTTTACTGTAACTAATCCCGTAATTTTCCCGTCATGGTGCATGTGCAGAGGAACTGAATTGTTAAGGGAGACCGGATCTGGCACCGGTGGAGTTTTCATGGTTCGGACAAAACTTCAAGAGATTTTGCATTTCAGACAAATCCACTGACAACGAGGGTGTGAGCGACTGCGACAGCGAGCCGGGGATCCCCCTGAAGCGCAAGCAGCGCCGCTCCCGGACCACCTTCACCGCCCACCAGCTCGACGAGCTGGAAAAAGCGTTCGAGCGCACCCAATACCCCGACATCTACACCAGAGAGGAGCTGGCCCAAAGGACCAAACTGACCGAGGCGCGGATCCAGGTGTGGTTCAGCAACAGGCGCGCCCGCCTCCGCAAGCAGATCACGTCGGCGGCGACGCCCCTCGTCCGCAGCTACGTGGCCGTCTCCAACGCCGCCGACAGGTACCCGCCCCTCGGACAGTCGATGAACGAGGACGCGTTCAACTCCGTCGCGACGCCCACCCCCACATCAGGTACTGTATTGTTCTACAAAGGATAGGTCCTAAAAGTGTGCCTTGCAGTGATGACCGAACTGTACCCGAGTCCGGTGCCTGGGCACTCCACCTCGCCCAATCTCCCCCTCACCGCCCACAACATCCCCCACAACCCCTACCCCTCCCACTCCATCTACCCCCCGTCGAATCTGATGCAAATGGCGCCGCCGACCACCCTGTCTAACATCCAGCCCGGCTCGCCCATCGGCAACATCCAGAACCTGAGCCAGAGCGGCATCGGGTACAACAAGGACAACAACGGGAACAACGTTTCGGACCCCAACACGAGCCAGCATCAGGGCTACCCGTCCGGGACGACCAGTATGGTCACGATTTTGGGCCCCAACAGTGGTGAGTCCACCCAGTGGTCAAAACCTCGACTGATTTTTTTGTTGCAGGAAATAGCAACAGTAACGAGACGCCGTGCGAGACCACCCCTTCCAACAACAATATCCAGTGGGGGATGCCCTCCACGCAACTGCCTCGGAATCCGAGCCCGGGGAATCACATTCCCACCAGTTTGGGCCAGATCGGACAGCCCCTCGGCCAAAGTTTTAGTGCTTTTGGACAAAACGCGATAGACAATTCGGGGCTGCACTATTCGACTCACAACTCCCCCAAGAGCTTCGGACATCAACCCTACTACAGTTGGTTCTGATATGACAAAACTTCATTCAAATATGACATTGGGGCCATGGCCTTGAACAGTTTTCAAAAAAGGCTTTTGACAGTTCAATGTGTTATTCACGCCGGACATGATCCACCAGGGAAAAAAATATTTCTTACAATACTAGGAAATGACGTTTAAAAAACGTAAAATTTATCGATTAATGGAGTTTGCAAAAGTCGATCTTACTTTTGGCAAATTTCGAAAACGCTGTATATTTTCCTTGTATTTAGTTTTTGTTTTTATATGTATTATGTGCACTGTATCTACGGGATATCCAGGAGAAAAAACCAAATGGGGCAGAAGAAAAAATAATCACCCACCGTAAATTATTTAAGTTTAAGTAATATATTGATTAGTTTTAAACACATTTTTTTCAATATTATAGTTGTATTTCTTTGTATTATACTGTGAATAAATCGGAATATGAATTTTGTTGCTTGATCTTTTAAATACAGTACAGCAGCCATTACCGCCATTTTGTTGCAACACAATACGCTATATTTACGACTGAATTGACTGCGGCACTTACCTTACATAATTTTGATTTTGCAAAGAAAATAACTTCGATTTTATTTCGCAGGTATGCAACCAAACATACACCAGTGTCCCTCTCGGTCGTCACGTACACGCACAGATCGTCACGTTCCGAACATCACCGAATCCGATCAACTCTCTTTTTGTTTGGTTCGACCGCCAGATCTAGGGTAGAAAAACGAAACGATGTTAAAATGTATACTTATCTTGATCATTTTTATCACATCGAAGTTTGATTTCCTACATTACATAGTGAATAAATCTCTATCACAGTGATGGGGTTTCCGAGTCGTCTTTCTGAAACCGCCGACGTTCGATCGTTTCAGACGGACGACCAGCAAACGCCATAACAAATATAATTTCAGTATCTACGTAACAATTCAAATATAAAAAACGAGGTGTAGAAAAACATACAAACTAAAAACCTTCAGTCTAGACTAAGGCTTGGAAAAATCACTCTAAAACAAGTCCGCAAATGATCCTGGGGATGTTTGTGCTTTGGTTTCGATCTTTGGTCAAGCGATACAAGAGAAACTGGAAATTTATAGATTCAGGGTGCACAAGAGTTGCTGGCCCGTCGTGGTGATAAGCTTGTTGATTTGATTGGCGTGCATCGTCTCCTTACAGATCATCACGAACGGTTCGTAATTCTGGATCTCGTTCAAAACGTCGAGCTCGTTCTCGAGATAACTCAACTCGTTGCCGACATAACCTAACTCCGCATTTCTGTTGTCTCCCTCTCCGGTCGTGCTGAAACGCTGCGGAAACACTTGGACCAACTGGTCTAGCGTCATGGAAGTGGCGACGTGGGTCAAAATATCTGCAACAGACACGAAAATGTTACAACGTCACCACACCTAACCTCACTTTTCATAACCTCACCTTTTAGGAGTTTTTTGTGGAAGAAACAAACCCTCTTTAGCACTTCGTTCTGGCTGAGCCTCAAGATCCGCCTCTGCACCGTGGCTATCAGAAACTTCCATTCGTCTGTACGCGCGAACCGGTCCTGCAAGTCACCCGTGAGACTACCAACGTGACAATCAAAAACCACCAACCTTGCCGAACTGCAGCAGACACTGCGGACACGCATCGATCAACAGCTGCACCGCGTCGTTCGTACCCACTATGATCGATTGCAGACTCAAACCGCCCCTGAGATTCTCGTTGAGGGACAGGAACGCGCCCACCTCCCCCAGGACTTGTTTCGAGACGATCTGACTCGACAGTACTGCTTGGAGTTTTTTCAGGACGAAATCCGCCTCCTCGTTGTGCCTCCAGGTCGGCTTGGGGGTGTAGTTGTCGAGGCACGCCTCGTACAGCTTCGACGTGATCTCGACCTGAAACGGGGGCATCTTGTCGAGGTAGTCGTGCCGGAAGCTGGCGAACAAGTAAGTCTCTTGGGACTTCTTGTCGGACTTGTCGTCGAAATACGGCTTCGGTTTCTCGTCGTTCTCCCCCATTATCTCCCTCTCCAACTTGCTGAAACTGTGACACACTGAGTACTGTGTTCAGTCTGCGGTCCGCACCTCACCTCGAACTCATCTCATCTCGCTTGCTCGTGTCTTCTTTCAACTGTAAAATCTGCAACTGGGACAGATACGAGCGCACCAGCAATTTCATCGCCTCGTTCGCCCCTCTTTCGTAGATTATCTTCGAAATGTCCGTGTCCCCCATCTTGGCGAAGTACTGCCGGAAGTACGTCTCTAGGGTTTTTTGTAAAACTAGACTGGCAGTACTGCTGTCGCTTCCGATACTCGACGGGAGGTACTCCAGGAAGACCTGGAACGGATCGGTGAGTCTCACTGGTGCGACAGTGGCGCCCTCACCTTGATCAGTTTGTTCAAATTGATCGCTTTCTTCTCCATGATCAGGTGGACAAGAGTCTCGGAAAGAGTGTCCGGATGGGAACCGATCAGAACGACGGCGAATTCAGAAAATGTGGTCACCAGTTTGATTTTCCCTTGGAAGTTCTGGGTACTGTCAAAAAGTAAGTCCCAGTTGGACTGCAAAGTGGAGAAGAGGTCGGCTTGAGGGATTTCGGACAGGCACTCCAGCGCCCTCTTGGGGTTGCACTTGTGGGTGTAGAGCACCGCCAAAGCTAGGTACTTTTCGGTACGTTTCGGACTGTCCCTGAAACACCTAGACGTGAAAGTACTCTACTGTTTTCGAGTAGTACCTCGGCAGTTTCTCGGTGAGTATTTGTATCAACCTATCGGTAGAGTACTCCCTCAAGATGCTGCTTTTGAGGATCAAATTAGGCAAATCGTCCAGATCGTGATTTTCCAGCAGTTCCAAAATATTTTCGGCAAAGTTTTGTTTGGAACCACCGCTGAAGTACTTGTCAGCCTCCCAACTGTGCTTCATCTCGAGCAGTACCGCCCTCAGATAGTGCATCAACCCTTTGGTCAACTGCAAAAACAGTCGTAAACAACTGTCACAAGTGGCGCCACCTACTCACGTGACTGTTCGACTGTTCCTGTATTTTTTTGACTCGTCTTAACACTTCGAACGGTAGAATCCGCGCCATCTTGTAGTACGGTATCGACAAAGCGTACTCCTCTTCGTTGGTACACCTGTCAAACGTCTGTCAAAATCTCCGAGTCAAACTAACCTCACTTACATGACATAATGATCGGCCAGTAACACGCACGAAGTCCTGTAGGTCTCGATGACGTCATCGTTGTTACTCTTCACTGCCAATAGCAGTTTGACGTTCTCGTCGACCACGCCCCATTTTTTCAGCACAAGCGCCACCCTCAAGATCACGTGGGATTCGCTCATCAAGTGACAGTACGTCTGACTGGACGTGAACCGGTGCACGTTCGCGACTATGGAGATGTCGTTGAAGATGGTCTTGGGGGTGGGGAGTTCGAGGTTGTACAACGTCCAGTAGGAGGCGGTCGAGCTGCTGTTCGAGCTGACCGAGTGAGTGGGAGAGCTGTCGGAGTTGGCTAAGAGGACCAGGTTGTGGTCGGAGAGGAGGATCTGCTCGACGCCGAGAAACGGTCGCAACCCCACGAGACAAACGGGGTCGGCGATCGACGGACACGCCACGGAGACGTCGTCCACCGTTTCGAAACTGCGACAGAGCTGGTGGCCGAAGCGGAGCGTGTAGGTCTCGAGGCCTGTCTCGGTGAGGGCGTGGAGGAAATAGTCCTCCATGACTAGCTTGTGCACGGGGGCGGTGAAGGGGTAGACGGCTATGCAGTGCTCCCCCTCGACGCACTCGTTCTCGCTAAAGTAGTGCAAGTAGCCCTCTTGCTGCGTGGCCACCATGCACACCACACTGTTCAGACACTTGCGGTAATCGCTCCTCATCACCTTCTCCGACACCTTCGACTTGTTCAAGGTCTCGTCGATGTACAGAGGTTTGAGAATCATGCACTTGAACTCTTCGGTGATCTGTCTTTGGGCACTCTCCACCAAAATGGGAATCAGCTTCAGCTGGATCAAACTCTTCACTTCATAGTTGGACGATTTCGTCTAAAAACAAGAGAACATCAAGTGTCACAAGGTGGCGTCGTGGACTTTACTTCTGCCGCTGAGTTGGAGTGGATCTTGGCCACCATGTCTTTGTCGGAGAAGGTGAACGGACTGTGCTTGTGGATGACGCTGTTGTCGCGCACAATGCTCGGCAGGTGGACTGTCAGTTTGGTCCTTCCCAAGCCGAAGGACTCGTCCCTCACCAGTTTCTTGTAATCGATGGCTTCGTCCTGCGATTCTGAAAAATGAAAGATCAACGGGGATGACAACTGTAATGGCTGCTGGAGGGGAAGACGATTGTACTAGAAGTCATTGGTGGAGAAGGGGGACAGTAACAACAAATGTGTAATGGCCGCTGGAGGGGAAGTCGATGGTAGTAAAAGGGATTGGTGGAGGAGCGGACCGTTACTATAAACGCCCAATGGCCGCTGGAGGGGAAGTCACTTGTACTAAAAGACAGGAAATGGCTGCAACAAATGTGTAATGGCCGCTGGAGGAGAAGCGCCAGAAAAACGCCTGGAGAGTAATAGCTTCGAACCACTCACGTCCAAAATTGAAGTCGTGCTCGCCCGAACTTGTCATCTCGACGTTCCCCTCCCTGTGCCCCAACTTGAACATGTACATGCTGTCCCTGCTCATGCAAGCGACGTAATTCTCGCAGGCCGCCAACTGTATCGGAGAAAACGTCAGCTCGAGACAGACCGGCATCTCCTCAAAATCGATGAATCTCATCCTGGATATATCGTGGGTCCTGACTTGGAACCTGTAGATGTCGATGATCCTCTTCGACAGGACGAAGAGATTTCCGGAGACCTGACAACACTCAATGTAGTTCGGATTTCGCTTGACCGGAATCTCGATCATCTCCAGACTGCCCAGTTCCGACTGGTTGGTGGTCGGGGTGACCCTCCCCGCGATTCTCGCCCGCATCGGCTGCACCATCCCGCACTCCGACGAGCCCAGACTGACGCCGCTGCTGGTCATTTTCGATTGTTGCATGGCCGCGACGCTGTCCCAGTTGATGTAGACCCTGATGAAGTTGGTGTCTTTGTTCTGTCGGTTGAACTTCGTCTCGAGGGTGGCGACGAAGTCGCCTGAAATGTCACCGTTCAGTCGGCTTAAATGTCAAACCCCGGGAGTCGTCACCGTTCCGGCAGTGCACGATCTGGATGACCTCGTCCACAGAAGGAAACGTGAAGAGGACGTCCGACTCGTTGTTCAGGTCGCGCACCTCGACGCAGTTGCTCGTCAGGGCCAGGAGGAGCTTGTCCGGGGGTGCCACGGTGCACGCCGTCGGCTGCTCCACCGTCTGGATGTGCTGGCTCGCGAAGTGGTGCACCGATATCACCCGGACCATGGTCGCAAGTGCTGCAACGGAATTTTCGCGTGACTACGTCGCGCCCACACCGATTCGGTGCGTGTTTCGCAAGTTCGAGTCTTGTCTCGCCCAAAATTATGCGAATTAGGAGAGTCCCTTCTAAATTATTGATTAACCTGTTAACCTAATTCCGCCGGCCCACGCACGCAATTTTCAACCGCCAATCGAGGGCTCTTACCTGGGATGCGACGATCAAATCTGAATTGTGCCGAAGTGTGCACTTGGTCGTTTTCGCGGCCAAAACGAACACTCACAGTTTTAAAATCATTTCGACTACATTTGTTGATTATTTTGACATTTGTTTGACATTTGGGTGTGCCGCCATCTGTAGCGCCGTAGACTAACCACAAATAACCAACCTGCATCACTCAATTTTTCACTTTCACTAAGTTATATAAAAATACAATTCACTTTGTGTTCATCTAACCGATCACATAATAACATGTAATAGTACTAGTAATTATTTCATTGCCAGTAACTTTGAAAGTTGGTCACGAGAGGTCGCTAGTGCGCGGAACACACTAGATTGGTTCATAACTTTACTTCAGATGATTTGAACAATAAATTTCTGAAAAAATGCTTAAAAAACTTGTAAATACATTTATTGCTTTCAACTGTCATAAATTCTCATTTTTTTTTCTTTTGTAAACTGCCTCCTAACTGCTCTAAAGCAAAAAATAGCAGATAACCAACCGTTGCCCTAGACAACACATTCAAAGTGACATTTCTTGAAAAATTTGTCAAAACTGTCAAAAGCAAATGCGAAATCATTTTTAATAGATTTGGAAGCTTTGGGGACGTCGTTTCAAACAATAAAATTTTGTATGCAACTCGTTTCTGTGCAAATTGGGCTTTACTAATTGCCCTCGAGACCTTAAAATCCTCTCTACGCTCGTATTTCAATCTGGCCTCTCGGGCAATTAGAAAAACCCAATTTACACAGAACCTCGTTGCATAAACAACTATTATTTTCAAGTAACGTCAAATAGATGAACAAGAAAATAAGATAAAATGCATTCACGTTGTTTTGGCATAATGGGAGGCCATGGAAATTTTGCATTTAATTTGGTACCTAATAAAGCTGTCTGTTGAATTAGGTTATGTTTTTCTAAGTTTGAGGTTATAAATAGCGTCAATATCTAGTGCATTGTTGTCAGTTTTACTAGTTTGCAATAGAACAATACTCAGACATCGCGGGAAATTCAGCAACATGTTAGGCGTTTTAGTAACACAAATCAAACAGTGTGTCCAACGTTAAAAAAATAAATCATGTCCTCCCATTATTCTAAAACAACGTCGAGGGTGTTTAGACCCTTTTATATACATTACAATCGCTGGTGTTTCTATGGCTGTACATATGGCAACATTGCTAAATTTCGACGTAGAGGAAACTGAAAAGGTTAGATTTTTAAATTCTTCCACGCATTGCATTAAGACAATTTTTAATTTTCTGTTAAGCAAATTGCATCACATTAAACTAATTTTTTTTAAAGAACATGCCTCGATTTGATAAAATTATAGTGTCATTTCAGTTGTGCCAACTTGTACCGTCTTCAGTTACTGTACATGTAGAATTTTAGGGATATTTATCGTTTAATCAACATACATCAGATTTTTTATTTATTCCAGTTACGATACATAATTAAAACACTTTCGCAAATTCAAATCTCCCTCCAATTTCGTTAGGAAATCGGTCTGTCAACGAGAATAATCGCGGCGTTGTCATTTTCCTAAGTGGAAAGTTGGTGTAAGTTTGACAGCTGGCGAGTGTTCAAAGTAAATTGATTAAAAAGAAGAATAGCGTTAATGGCTCCGAAATTGAGTCAATTTTGCAAATTTCGTCCCACATAAGCCGTCGTCCGCCGGAGGCGTTCTCCGTGTGGGGCGGCGGCCGACCGATTACGTTCAATCATCGGCAATAAAAATTGATGGTCGATCGGCGGTCGGCCACCCTGTATAATGCGTCGAGGCCGGCGGCGGCGGCTTCGTGCGTTTCGCCACCTTGTGTTGTGCAATTTTTGGGCAAATTGTGAGATCCGCAACGGCACATTTGAAATTTAGATTGGGCCGCGATGCAAAAACACGCAACTGTCCGATCATTATTCGAGGACTGCATTGTGCGATGCGCCACCTGTCGGCCGATAAAGTTGACGACGCGTTTGACGTTTGGCGATCATCGCCGCCTTCCTGAATAAATCGGCCGGAACGGAAACGATATCAATCAAAGTGACCGTGGCACGAGATTTCGGATTTGAATTTCAAATTGTCATTCATCAGCGACCGTTGTTGTATAATATTTGCAATGGATTTTGAATAAATTATGCGGCCGGAAATGCGAATACACGAGGGGCAATTACACTGGACATTTCCTGTCGACGGCGGCGTGACGTTTTCGAAAAAGTCGCCCGAGGGGACGAGCGGCGGCGGCGTTGCATAACGTCGGGACGTGTCGTTATTTGTTAAACACAAGACTCCTTTTAGTCCACTATATCAAATATCGTGCATTATACACTGGTAGGCGGTGACGATGAATCTTCTGACCTAGAAAGTATCCTGGTTCCGTTTATCCCACTCCCGAGGGGTTGACGCAGGGGCGGCTCCGGTTGCATTTCACCCGTATTCGATTCCTTCTTTCAAGATTTTCCTTCGTTTCTCTCGTTTTGCTCATCACTCCGTATACCGAATGGCCAATCAATTAATCTCACTATTTTATTCTTATTTGACTCATTCGTGCCTGTCGCACTTCACTTTTTCGCAGGATAGATACCAAATGTAAATTCAATTTTGTACAATTTAAAATTAAATAAAAACTAAAAGTAGTCAAGGTTCTTTATACAGGGTTATTCTAAATGATTGTAGTCGAAGTAGGCGTGAAAACTGAAAATAAAATTTATGGTTGCCGCTCCACATAAAAAATCATCAAAATGATGTGTTAAATTGGGTGCAAAACAACTCAATATTTTTAAAATTGATTGTAGAACAACTCAATATTTCTGGATTCAATCGTTAATTTAACAAAAATAAATAAAATCCTCATCACCGCACTTTTCACCTAAAAAATGACAGTGACAGCGACACAACTGACAGTTAACATGAAAGCGGCAAAAACGTAATAACATGGGCATGGCCTACTTCGACTACAATCATTTAGAATAACCCTGTACTTAATATACTATTTATACATATTTTTCAATTTATTTCAGCTTTTCTGTCATTTTTATTATGTTTTTCTACTTTGTGTCTGTAATAAGGCTATTACGAAACCCATTTTCGTGCTGTAATAGAAATTCGCGTTTTGAAACAAACTATTCACTGCAATTTACTTTTTCCACGGTGGCATTTCTGATCTTGGCATGATGAAAATGAAATGTCAAAATAAAAACAAAACGAATTTTAATTTAAAGTTGTTTCCGTGGAATACAGGCTGTTTGATGAAAAACGACTCAACCCATAACTTTGTTATTTATTACCCGATTTCAATGAACAAAAAAATCAAAGATATGGTTTTTCAAGCGCTACAAAACAGCCATAAAATGTTTTTTTTTTGGCGTTATCTTCAATAGCTAACGATAGTCAACTTTTTTTTTTTAATGGACACATGTAGTTTTTTAGACTTGGTCTGGTAAGGTTTTTTTTTCTGGATCTAATGATGTATTGAAAGTTATCATTTGGTTCATAGCTAACTAAAAAAAAAAAACATTTTTTTGTGGTTCAGCTTATTATAAAATTTTTAAGAGTGCCGTGAAAAACAATCGGAATACAAAGTACGATAAATGTCATCTAAACGTCAGCTTAGAAGTTTTCATCTGCTTTTTTAAACTTTTTTTATTTAAGTATAAAATAACATTGTCAGTCATGCAGGATAGCAGCCATTTGACTATTATTTTATGTTCGAGTGTAATAAAAATCGTAATTAGTCAAAAACAAAAAGTTAATAGAAAAAATAATAAAAAAAAATTTGTTGCAGTCTAGGACTGGCTTATAATTAAAAAAAATATATTTTTTTAAATTATTATTTATGTTTTCCAAGAAAATAATAATAAAACTCTTCAAGATTGCACCTGAAAATTTTCAAACTCACACTTGACATTTGTTGCTATTTGTATTCCAATTGTTTTTCACGGCACACTTGAAAATTTCATAATAAAGTGAACCACAATTAAAAATTGTTTTATTTTTTTTTTAGTCAGCTATGAACCAAACGATAACTTTTAATACATCATTAGATTCAGAAAAAAAAACTTTACCAGACTGAGCCTAAAAAACTACATGTGTCCATTAAAAAAAAAAAGTTGACTATCGTAAGCTACTGAAAATAACGCAAAAAAAAATTATTTTATGGCTGCTTCGTAGCGCATGAAAAACCATATCTTCGGTTTTTTTGTTCATTGAAATCGTATAATAAATAAAAAAGTTATGGGTTGAGGCGTTTTTTATCAAACAGCCTGTATACAATTGTTGTAAACATTAATCGTTACATTAGACGTGTTCTGGGCAGACTAATCCTGATCTCGTATTTCCATATAAAATTGTTTTCGCTCATAACGATATGACATTTGTTGCCAACCACGACAAAATTCCCTAAATTTGAAAATTGTTCATTTTCAAATGGCTTAAAAGGTGCGAAGTAGAAAAAATTGTGTATGTTATATGTGTGCTACAAAATGCTGCTTATAAGACTCGTATCATAATATACTATTAGATATATGTACAGGGTGATTCAAGTTTTACCGCCCGAGCGAAAACACCCACTCGATTTAAACTACTCAAAATCTTCAGGAACGATTGTGTATCGCTGTAGAACATTCTGTAAAAATTTATTTTTTTTTAATGAAACGAGTAAACATTTCGTTTTTGAAATAAATGGAATTCGACATTTAAGTGCAAAATTTAGTTATGATTTATTATTAAATTGGGCGGTCACTTCCACAAAAGAAGTTGACATGGGTTATTTATGGCACCCTTTAGGGACGAAAAAATTACTAGAAAAGTTCTCAACAGATGTTAACCAACAATGAGGTATTTATTTATGACACTGATGTTGTAAATCTTGATCATTTTTCGCTGTTAATGTTAAAATTGGAATCATTCAAAAATTAATCCTTTTCTTTTGATGCGAATTTCATAAATATGTTCTTTGAATTAATTGTGAATTATGAGCGTCCATGGAAAAACATATTTTTTTTTTGCTTAAAACGAATTTTTTTAATTTTATGGCTCTGAATGAAGTGATACAGAAAAATTGATTGCACACGTTTGAAGCCTTATGTGAAGGGAATATAACCCTAAAGTTTCGTAATATTTACAAATTTTTTAATAGGGTTAATCGTGCGGGCGGTAAAACTTGAATCACCCTGTACATCTATTACATATTGAATTATTATCAATGACGTATTATCACAACTATTTTCCTATCTGTTTAGTTCTTTCCAATTTTATCTTTTAAATGTGCCACAGATTTCTTCCTAATAATCCTCTTAGTATTGTTTAATTTTTTACAACAATAATTATATTTATTGTTATTACATAATGTATTATTATTTACATTTATGTCATATACAATTTTATAACAGTTACCTTTTTTTGTTATTTAATTTCTTTATCATTAATGTTATTTCAATTTCTTTCTTTCTTCTGTCACATTCTTTCTACGTTCCCAGTTTTATATTAAAAATATTCAAATTTTCATTTTTACTGTTTTTATTTGTTTCCAGTTAGTACCTCCTGGTGAGCTTGTTCTTAGGCCCACATTAATTTGTTTTTTAAATAATGTGTAATTTGTTTTAATTTCAAAATTACCTAAACTCAAAATTTTTCTTTTTTTTTCTTTTATTTTTAAAGTTGTGGAAGTGCCATTAAAACAAACGTTATTTGATGCTTCTGTTTCAGGATTTTTTTCACCATTCTTCTTCTTGTTCTTTCTTCTTTATTTCTATTATTTAACTATGTATGTACATCTAATACATTTTTTATGTTGTTACATTTCTGCTACATACTTTTTAATTTTTATCGCTTTCACTTATTATTTAAGACTTCCTCTAGATTTTAGCCTTTTTTACGATTTTAAGTTTTTCTTTTCTTCTTTTTTATATTTACTCTTCTCCTAATTTTGTTCATATGTCGTTCATATTCATTTCACCTTAGAACTGAATTTTATCTTCTTCTGCTGTGCTTTTTGTTTTCGTTTTCGTTTGTTATACATATATTTTTCTTCTTTCTTCATCATTTGACACTTTATTATTCTTTTAAATAGCATGTAATAAAATAACTAAATCCTAATTTTTGTTCCTCTTTATTCCCTGCTTTTATTGTACTTTCTGTTTTATACGTTTCTTTCATCTTTTTCTAATGAATATACATATTTATAAACATTTTTACATTTTTGCACTACTTCTGCACTTTGAAATAGTCTGATAAATTCTCTTCCATTTTTGTTATTTTTAACTTAACTTAAAGTTTCTTATCTTTTGTTATTTCACTAAATTTTCTTTCTAAACTTCTCTATTAGGTACCACTTTTTTTGCTCTATTGTTGTTTTTTGTAGAACTATCAATTCTGCATTTATATTCTATTATTATTATTATTTCATTCAGTTTCATTTGAACTACATTTTTTGTTTTGCATTTAGTTGGTTTCTTTACAATCTACGTTTTCTTTATTATTCAAAACTATTCTTCTTCTTCTTCACTATTATTTCAACATTATTTTATTATTTATGACATTTCTTTTTATTATTATTATCTTATCGTCTTTTGTTGCAATAATAATAATTATAATTATTACTACCATTATTTTGTAAAATGTAGGTTTCCTGGGTGCCTCGCCATCGGAGCCCATTCCATTCATTCTCATATTTCTGGCGAAACAAACGACGGTTGCCTCGCATACGTCATAAATTAATTTTACGACCCAACCGCGGCATCTTTTTCCTTTTATTGTGGGTTTATTTCTATTTTAATCTTGCCGCCCCAATTACGGTTTTTTCCACCCTCGCAGACCGTCCGTCCCTCGGCCGTTGCAAAAAATGTGGTGAGATTGGCGGGCCAGTCCTATCCTGGGGACGGCGAACGTAGACCGATAGACGACCCGCTCTGTTGGATATTTAGACATCAATGGCAACTGTGACCTCCTAGTGCCAGACGTCGGGACAGGCGTCATAGTAACAGTAACTTAATTCCTCCCTCATTGAGGACCGCGCTGCGAGGACCATGAATAAAAAATTCGTCCTTTTTGTAGTAGTGGCGTAAGGATCGACTCGTTTCGGTCATCAATGGAAATTGAGCGGATTGTAGGGGGTGGTGGTGGTGGTGGTGGGTTTTTTTCGGTGGTGCTTACGTGCACAGACCTACGCGTGCAACGAGCACGTCATTCGGTTGCGTAATGGGGGTGGGTGCGAAGGGGTGGAGGGTTCTAAGGAGCGACTTCTCGCAAAACTTGCAGCAGGTAAAGGAATTGAGCGAGAAGGTGAAAAAGGAAATGACCAAACAAGGGAAAGAAGGAAGAAAGAAAGCAAGGCAAGAAAGTGATAAAATTAGGCGAATAAATGAGGAATTAATTAGAAAGAAGTGACGAGATAAGAAATAAAGGAAGAAAGGAAAAAGGAAATAAGCACAGACGAAAGAAAGAAGAAGAACTATTATTATATACTTGTGTTTCGTTGGTAACAAAAGAAGAAAAGAAAGATAAAGTGTTCTCCATTCTTCTTTCTTTATTCCATCACGTCTTCCTCAAGCTTTTGACACATTTTGCACAATCCCCTCGTTCAATTTCTTGTTCTAAAAAGCGTAGGTCCTGAAGAGAAACCCTGCGTAGCCCCCACCCGACACCTCCACATCTTCTCGCCTCTTCTTTTAATTACAACTGATTCTGCCCCTCTTCTTCACATTTTCTTTGCTTTTCTCCCGCCAGGAATACAGTTGGGCGACATTTTCTTCTCGTTCGGCGTCCATCTTGGTGCACGTCGGTGGTCGTCGATCTCGTGCACCGCCGCGTCGTCTCCCGCAGCCTGCTTGTTAGCCGAAAGACGTATTTTAAGTTGCGGGAACACCCACGTTCAAAATGTAAAAAAACCGCACAATGTGATAATCCACCGGCATTTTTCAAAGGACCTTGCATTTAACAACTTTTAAAATGCAGTCGCTTTATATTCACGATACCATATTATTAAATTGTAAAAAATGGTGCATTCCAAACGTCCATGCAACAGGACGGAGCCGCCGCCATCTCGGCACGTGCAAGACTCCGCTGGGCCGGCGCGCGTTTCATTTATTATAAAAAACTGGTTATTGTTGCCCGCATCTCTTTTGTTTTAGCTTTTTTATCGAAAATAAAGTATGTCATGATTAATATAAAATTTTGTGCGACAGATCAAGGACAGCGAGATCGGGTGCACTCTCCTCGAGCCAACGCAGAAATGTCAAAAAGGAGCGCGATTTCGAGAAAAACCCACAAGTTTCGATGGAAGAGGCTGCAAGGATGACTGCACGGCCGATCGAAAAATTACTGTCAAGAAATGAAATTGGTTGGAAGGAAGTGGCAAAATTTAGGGGCGACTGCCAAAAAAGTGAATAAATCCAGTGTGCCATGACCAACAACTAGAAATGTTTTTGACAATTTTTGAGCGTGAAGAAACAAAATTGACAAAATCAAAAACACGATTTTATCTCCGTAGAAACGGTTGAAGTGGCTTTTTTTGTAACCGGACTTGAAACACTTTAAATCCTAAGAGTTCAAATGTCATTTCTCACGATTTATTTATCAATAATTACACGAAATATTTCATAATTAAATTATCTCTATTATAAAAAGGCTCTAAAAAACGAGATAAGGAATTATTACCCAATATTTAACCGGTGCCATTGTGATGTGACACGAGTCGGCCATCAAAAATAGCAAGATGGCCGTTTTTACGATTATATTGTTTTATTTATGTCATTTTCATAGTGACATTTTTGTTTTCAGAATAAAAATTTCTATCACAATTACATACTAAAAAAAGTATGTATGTATTCGAATTTGAAAAAAATATTTTGACAGTTTAGCCTTGAGGCCCTTAGGGCTATACGTGAATTTGGTAGGCCATTTTGTAGCCAATTCACAACCATTTAATTTGGTGTATAGATAATTAAAATCCTTTGATAAATAAGCGAGCTATGGACTAGTCTTTTTTTTGGGACACTGTATGTATTTATTGACAGTGAAGTCAATTTTGCTTGCTCCTTTTATGATAATTACAAATTTTCGATTGCACAAAAAAATATTGTGTACACCTTGCCTGTGAAATCCTTTAACATCCTCGAAATTGTGCTGCCTCGGCCGCAAGCGGCCTCGGCGACGATTTTTCTCTCGGTACGTTAAAAATGATTTCGCGGCCTTGACTACAATTAACTATTAAAAAGGAAATCAAAACACCCAATAGCTAATTTGATCCACAAACATTTTCGTTGTAATTGGACCAATTTAATTTTGTTAATTGCTTGAGATGTTCTGTTTTTGACAATCTTTAATTTGCACCAATCGGTGAAGATAGTTTTTTTTTTTTTCTATTAAAAATGATGAAGTACAGTTAAATAACATTTCAGTTCAAGATTCATCAAAATTATACTTTATTTGACATTTTCAAGAACTCTGTATGGTGTTGTCAAAAGAAACATTCACTTTTTACTGTCACTTTGTGCTTTTGAGAACTGTTTCTTTCGACATTTTGTAAGTCTGATGTTTTACGAACTCATACAATCAACATCCTTTGAAAAAATTAAACTGTCAAAACTTGTCAAAAACGTATTGTCTAAAAACCTGAGTAATTAATTTTTCCACAAACATTTTTTTGAAGTTTCGAACACGATTTCAGGTTGTTGAAAAATATTTTTCTAGAAAATTTGACTGACGATCTTTGGCAGGACAATTAGAGATTGTCGTATTTGACATATTCACATTCCAGAAATATTAATACAAGATCTTTTCGAGTAAATATCGTAAAAAATGTCAAAAATGAATTTTAAAAATAATATCAAGGCACTTCACTATCCCACCTCCACCCGGCGGCACGGCAATTTTGCCGGAGTACATACACTATTACGGATATTACTATCAAGTAATAGTGCAGTGCTTATCAACATAATTACCGGCGTCTTGTCAAGGCACTTATTACTGATTTTTTGAGAAGTGATCAAAACGCCGAAAGAATTTTTCTTGCAAAAAACAAAATAAAGAAGTCTCGTGGTCTCTTTTTTTATATTTGACGACATTTGGCTTCCACACCTCGAACATTTTCAAAAACGCGTTAAACAAAATAATCCTTTAGAAGATGAGCCGATCCTTGACAGGAGGATTAAAAATTGTCATATTCGACATTTTTCACTTTGTAAAAATAGTAAATCAAGACCTCTCATATCTTTCTAACGTAACAAAATGTAACTGATTTTTTTGATAAATTAGAAATTTCTTGCAAAAAACAAAATATCAGGTGTTCATTTAAATTTCTCCTCAAAGTTGTCGTTGAAGAGTAGATTGTGAACGCACCACTCGTCTGCAGAGTAAAAACATAAACAACGCAAAAAGTGAGGTTAGATTTAAACAGTTGATCCAAGGACAGTTGATCCGTGGTGCGTTCACAATCGACTCTTCAACGCCAACTTGTTCAAAACCTGATTTTCGAAAACTAAAAGACAGAATAACATCGAAAATACTTCATAATCGAAAAAAATGAACGTGCAACAAGTGCTAACAGTATTTTGAGTAACTTTGATCGAAAAAGCGTATTTCGAAAAGCTAGTTTTTCTGTCGTGTCGTCTGAAACGGCCAGAACGTACGTTACATAATTTTTGAAAAAAAGAATTGACACAGCACTCCTTCGGCTCGTTATGAGCGGCGACATTAATTCCCTTGGTCGCTGTACACACCTGCACAAAAAACTCGTCCGACTTAAAAGTCTCATTTCCCCGTTTCGATTTTCCCACGCTTCCGCCGCTTTCTCAAATTGAAAAAAAAACCACACACACACACACACAGCAAGCAAAAGACGGTTAAAATTTTTTAATTCGAAAAAGGTCTAATGACCCCCCGATAGCGCCAAAGGGTTGAGGCAATTTATTCATCGTAACATATGGCATATCACATTTTCCTTTTTTAACTGTGTGAATCCTTACCTGAACAGGTCCACAGGTAAAATTCGGATTGAGCGTCCCACCGTTTATTATTTATGCCCGGTGGTCCTGCATATCCAACCGAAGGACGATCTCGTCCGGCCGCTCCTTTTTCTCGCTTTTTTTTCTAATTCGGGATGCAAATCGCCTCGATGAATTTTAATAGTGCCGAGGCGAGAAGAAACCGTAAAATTATACGGGGCGACATTAGCAATTTTAATCGGGTGTCATCTGTACCGCGAGGAAATTGTGCAATAATGCTGATGGATTCCGTTCTTGTTTCCAGTTGACACGTGCTTGATTGATTCGGAGTCGGATCGGGAACACCTGTCAATGGTGACGACGGCGGCGGCGGGGGGCGGCCGGCGTTAGTTTCTCTGCAACTGCAGGCCTTAGGCCCAGAATGTGGCCGCCCATTAAAATTCATCGATTTAAATGTCAGACGGAGATATTTGGTAAAATGTCGGCTCTTTGTTTTCGGCACCGGATCCGGCCGCCGGTCCCAAAACGAACAAATTCGAAGGCGAAGTCTCCACGTTAGATGCGCTCGCTCCTCTTCGTTCGCGCCGGTTTGGGCGAAAGTGAAATCAACTTTCTTGACGCGGACCTGACGGACCACCGCGGATTTCTTTTCGGGACTAAGAAATTTCTTCGCCGAGGTGCGCGATCGCCAACAATTCAAGCTCAGGAATCAATCTCAAATCATCTCAAACCTAAATCAATTTCGTCCAATGCAACGCTCATGATCGCTTGATCAACACGTTGGAAAATTGTTTCTTCCGAACGAGATTTTAATTCATTTTTAACCATCACATCCAACTCAATTCTAATTAGAACATTTAAAAAACTAATCATTATCGAACTGATTAATTACCTAATTTTCTATCAAATACTTTTCAGTTTTAAAGTCAATTCTTATTATTAATTACTAAATCGGAATAGTTTAAATAAAAACAATTCACTCGTACTGAAAATTAATTGATCTTGATTAATTAGTCGGTCAAAATACTTTCGAAAGTGATCAAACAATTAAATGCTGAAAATGGATTGTGAATTTCTTTAATTACACAAACATGAATTCATATTAAAAAATTTAGTTACGTATTTTTGAATATAATTAAGTCAATTAATCATTTAAAAATCATCACTTATGATGATCCCGCGCTGCTAAATGTAATTATTCAGTTTTCGGTCTTTGATGCAACAAGAAATGATCATAGAACTATTTTAAAATGATCACTTGCGAAAAATGAGTGACGCTAGCGATTTGATTATTTTTTGATCAATTTTTAAATTAATAAGCTAATAAGTAACGCTCGATCAAATACATTGATTGTTCGTGATCAATCAGTTAAGACACTATCGAGTGTAATTAATCAATTAAATATTTGCGCAGAGTTTGTTCGATTATCAAAATGGATTTTTAATGATTGCTTTACCGTTTATGACTTATTTTGAAAAGATTCAGCATCCCCTGAATCTTAAAAAAAAATTTGAATTAAATGATTAATTATGATCATCATTCAAATTTGAACAATTGTTTGTTTGATCGTCCGACTGAATTTTCAGTTACGACCGTGTTAATTAAAATATTATTAGGTCCTAATTAATTTTTTTTTGAACTTTGGGTATTTTTTAAAGCGATTAATAGACGTCATTAATTTTTTTCATTTGCATCAATTAATATATTGACGTTAAATGATTATTGATGGCCAATTTTAGTAAATTATAGCCAATCATTAAACCGCTATGATTATTATTTATGAACAATCAATCAAAATGCTGTTCAGTGATTATTCAATTAAATATGTATAAAGTGATTGGATAATTATATGTTTGCAATCATACCAATCATTACTGTTTTGTGAATGGCGAGAATCCACTGATGTTGTGAATAAATTATTTTTCTATAAATAAATATTTCACAGATTCTTAATAAATGATTATTGTTGATCGATATATGTAATTAAAATCACTGAAATTTATATTTCAGCAACTGTACGACCTTTTGACCAACAAAACTCGCTCAATTTTTTAATTAATTTTTAAATTAATGTCTTCAAATTACAAATTGACTAAAAACGAATTTAAGCGTTCCGTATTAATTAATTTCAACTTTTAATTGTCTAAAACAAGTATCCAAATTGTTCTCAGTTATAAATAATAATCACTTTCCCAATGTTCAATGAAACCAATTTATCAGTCTATTTTCGGTCGATTTATTCCGTTCAATAAATTATAAATTAATCATTTCCAGATTCAGCAAAATATTATCACAATTGTGTTAACAGTCATGATCCAAAATAAACTTTCATTGGACAATTATTTCTAACTTAATAAAATATTGTTGTGTAATCGAGACTTGTTTTATGGAAAAAGCACAGTTCTGTCTCCCTGATGGTGCAAGCGTGAGTGTCGAAACGTTGGAATATTCATCTTAAGTACGTCCATTAAAAAAAATCTTAATTATTAAATTAATTATTAATAATTCAAGTATGTCAATTTTTTATTTTTAATTAAGTCAATTTTTCAAGCAATTTATACTTTAAAATTAAATTAAATTAAAATTTTGTTTTACTTTTTATTAATCACAAAACACTTATTTTTAAATTACAGCAATTTCTGAAGCTTTATCAAAATGGCTGTTCATTTTATTTAATGGAATGATTAATAATTTAATTTTTATAATT
Source organism: Tenebrio molitor (assembly GCF_963966145.1). Taxonomy (NCBI): domain Eukaryota; kingdom Metazoa; phylum Arthropoda; class Insecta; order Coleoptera; family Tenebrionidae; genus Tenebrio; species Tenebrio molitor. Next base: position 4,208,519 of record NC_091049.1, read on the forward strand.
AAACTGTTTGGATATTTTATTTTATTCAATTAAATAATTGAATATGGTCAATTAAGTGAAATATAATGATCAAATTCTTTCAACTAATTAAAATAACGATCAGAATAATGATTCTGTAATATTACCTAATTAATTAAATCAAATCACTGAATCAATTTTAATTGTTTGATATTAAATTAATTCTCTTTAAATAAAGGGAATACTTGTAATTTGTAATTTATTTTAAATTTTAGAAATACGTTCTAATTCGGTTGGAAAATTAATTTCACTACTTCAGTGAATAAATTATTGTTTTAAACATTTAATTTTTTTTTTTTAATGAAACAACCTCCTAGGTCTGTATTTTTGAATAAATATCTTAATCCATATCCTAACGTCAACATTGTAAAATTGAATGGAACATCTAAAACTTATTTAAACTGAGAATTAAGAAATATTTGCTCAATCGATCAAGATAAAATTTTTGATAATTTTTTTTTTGAATTAATCCAACAGATTACGCTCGTTGAGAATTTCATTCATTAATACTGCGATAAACAAATCAATTATTATGTAATAACGAGTCCGGTTTAATTAATTGATTTGATTTTAATTGATCTGGCACAACTAGAAATTGTAAAGATCTGTTAAATGTCAATTTTTAAGCGTTTATTGACAATAAATAATCGAAAACGAGCAAGATCCTGTTCGGTGATCAGTCGTAACGGTAAAATGTAAATGAATACTAAACAATGGAAAATACAACAATATAAAATGAAATTTATAAAATGACATATCCGTAAGGCGATATTTCATCTGATTTGGAATTTTTCCATAATTATTAAACGCCAGCGAATTTTTTTGGGAAATTATTATCGCCTATAATAATAATTCGCCGCCCGGAGCGTGATTTTTTCCGGGAGGAGATAAACAACAACGATAATAAAATTGCAATTAATCGCTTCGGCCACAGATCGAGATGCGACAAAGTCCGGTAAATTCCGCGAGGCCGGCCCGTCCTTCTCCTCGTCCGGGAAAATCCGGGAAATCCGGAAAATCGCTTTTCCGGCCGATCTCGAGATCCTCCATCACCCACAACTCACCAACACACTCGCACGACACACGTCGTGCGATTTTTCGCCGGCCCTATCCGCTCGATAAAGTCGTGTCCTCGAAGGGCCCACGGCGGTCGCGCGGCGACCGGCGGCGCATTTTCGCCGAAGCGTGCGTCACGGTTTTACCGAAATGTTGAGGTAGGTCCGAGACCTTCCCACGGGCTCCATTACGTAAAACCCATTTCTTGCACAGTTACGAGGCGACTTTTTGAAGCCCCCGACGGGGTGGACGCCTTGGCCTTGGACTGCGTGCGTGTTGTGCAAGAAGTTTTTTGGGTTGCGGTCGCCGGAAAAAAAGATTTGTGCAATTAAAAGGCGTCACGGTTGTGATTTCGAAAATTATGTAAGAAGCGGGTACTTTTCGGCTTTTTGCGAGGATTGACGCACGGGAAATCGCCCTCTCGAGGACGATGGACGACCGCTTCGATCAAGCTGAGGGAGAGCGGACGCGGGAGGAGATAGAGGGGAGGCGTGGCGTGATGGCCGCTGGAGGGGAGGGCGCCGATTTTGAAATCTGAACCGGAAATGGAGCTTTGCCAACTCAGGAAGACGGTCAAAAGCTCTTGAGAATGTTAAAAGCTTGGGACAACGCACATTGAAGGAAAGTAAAAACCATAAACGAAATAATGTTCAAAGTGGAAGACAATGGCGTCGTAATAAAAAATCTGAGAGTAGAAAAAGTTTTGTTAAAAAGTTACAACATACTAAAACATTAAGGTATTATTTTATAAATGAAATTTAACGAAAGGATAAGATAAAACAGTTTAGAAGAAAAGGTTGAAGAAGAAATGGAGAAGATAATTGAAAGCAAACATACAATAGAGAAATATTACTACATTACAAACTCATAGAAAGAAGGTAGAAGAAGCTTGTAAGGAAAAAAGAAAGAAATTAATTTTTTCTACACGAAAGGTAGTTTCTTTTAGAAGATTACAATGATTTTTAAATCAAGCTGAAGGTTTCCAAGTCCGTCGGGAAGAGTAAATAGTTCGACAGAAAATATACAAAAGAATTACTTACCTCTTAAAAAGTTCGTACAATTTTGCACCTTCTTAGAAGAAAGCAATCTACCAAGAAAACGTTTATTTCAGAAAATAGAAAGGAAAGGAAAAGCTTTTAAGTTGTTGGAGAAAACGGAAAAATAAACTTGAAGAAGTAACTATCGAAAACGTCAAACACTGATTTTGAGTTTTGGAAAATAAGTTAAAAATGTTTAAAACACGTAGAAGTAGAGAAAGAATAGAAGATGTTGCAGAAGATACAGAAGTTATCTTGAACTCTTGGAAAAAGTTTCTTGATAGGGATTAGCACTTTTTGGTCTTTCTAAAGACTTCTAGGTATTAGTGGTGAAGCTTCTAAGGAAAGTGATTCTCTAGAAGTTTATTTCAGAAAAAAAATTACACTTTGGTTCTTCATCTTTCTAAACAATTCTAGGTGTCAGAACAGAAATCTTTGGTGGGAATTAATTCGTCCTGATCACGGATAGGAATGTTAAAAAGAAAAATAAAGAACGAAAGGTTTCTGTTACATAGAAGATTAATTATTGAAAAATGAGTTGGTAAAATGTTAGAAATCGTTTGCAACCCTTAAAAGTTTATCAATTGTTTCAATAACGAAGACATATTTCTTCCTAGATCATAGCAAGATCATTGGCAAAAAAAAAGACAAAAACTCTTCCAAGCAGTAAAAATAAGCAATTAAACAAATGAACTAATTTGTGGCGCTTTGAAAGCCTTATATTTCTTTATTATTGAAGAATTAATTGTTAAAAATGTTAGAAATCGTTGCAACCCTTAAAAGTTTATCAGTTTTTTCAACAACGATGACCTATTTCTTCCTAGATCATAGCAAAAACATTGGCAAAAGAAAAAAAGACAGAAAATCTCCCAAGTAATAAAAATAAGCAATTTAAATAAATAAACTAATTTGTGGAGCAGATTTTGAAAGCTTTATCTTTCTTCATTATTAAAGAATTAATTGCTAAAAATCTTAGAAATCATTTGCAACCCTTAAAAATTTATCAATTGTTTCAGTAACGAAGACCTATTTCTTCCTAGATCATAGCAAGAAAAAAAAAGCCAGAAACTCTCCAAGTAGTAAAAATAAGCAATTTAAACAAATGAAATAATTTGTGGAGCAGAATTTGAAAGCTTTATGTTTCTTCAGGAAGAAATGAAGAATAAATGACGTTTTATAGAAGACATTTATTTGGGGAGAAAAAAATTGTTTGAAAGTATGCGAAAAAAATAATTTCGAAACAATTTTATCACCTTTTTCAACTTTGGTGTAAATTTTAGGCTTCACAGCACAAACGTGAAGAAGAAATTGTCTCTACGTTATTTAAAAAAATTAAAACAAACAAGAGATTTATTTGAAAAAGAAGAGATGCAAAAACACAAACAAAAAGCTAAGAAATTAATTAGTCATTTTGCTTTGACAAAAGGGTCAAAGTATCAGAAGAGAAAATTGACGAAGGAATTCCGCAACAATAGAAGACCAAAAGATGTTAACGAAGCGATTTGCTAGAGATAATGTGTAGTAAAAATTAAAAAAATATTTTTGAAAAAAAATTGTCATTTTGGACACATGTAAAAAAATTTTGGAGGAGTTACAGGCTTAATCTTCAATGAAGATATTGATATTAGATACAAAATAAATAAAGCAGGTGTAGGAAAAAGAAGTAGAAGAAAAGAAAAAGAAAAAAAAGGACATTTTACAAAACGTTGAAAGTTTCTAAGTGAACCGACGTGGAACAAATGAAGTTACGAAAAAAGTTTACTTATCAGGGATAATTACTTGATACGATTTTGAAAACAAAATAAAATTTTTAGAACTTGAATTTTTTGGAAAAATTTTTAGATGTTTTCCCAGAAAATTGTTGAACATTGGAATTTGGGATGATCGAAAGAATCAAAACAAAAGAACCCCACTCGAGGTATGGCAGTTGGTAAAATCTTCAAAAAAAAAGAATTTGGGGAAAAATAATTTTGGGGAAAAAAGAAGAGATCTGGCGGGCGATTAGCGTGGTGGGGAGACTTCCGCACGGCCGCCGTAGGGGAAGCAGAGCCCGTGCACCGTCGTTAGCGCCCGCCGGGAGGCGAAGCGTGCGGAGGGGCGACCTCGGCGGCCATGGCGCCTGGAGGGGAGGCGCGCGCTCGCATCCAGCGCACGGCTTGATCGACGCGGTAGCGCTCGTACAAGTAAATACACGCACTGTAGAGGTTTACACACATATATAGTCTCAGCTTTATATTATAGCTCAGTGTTGGTCTTTAACTCTAACCAAGTCGGTTTATTACTGTACTGATAGATCTCTTCTTGAAGCCGACACGCGTGCGAATGTGATAGAGTATTTAAGAAGAATAATAAAAAAAATTCCGCAAACGACTGAACAAAAAAATCTCTGTCCAATGTAGAGAGAAAAATCCGATTGTGATGAAATTGTGATTCAAATAAAAAAAATTTTTTTAATTAATATTAGATGAATGTGATCATTACCGGCCAAGTATTAGCGTAGTAGGACGATGGGAGTCAGGGGGGCGGAAGCTTTAGTGGCGGCGGCGAGTGCTCCTTCGAGAAGATCCGAAAATGTGATAAGATTTCAGTGATCGGCGGACTTGTGATACATCGACGAACTTGTGATAACTCGACTGATAGCGTAGCTCGATTTTTGCCCTTAACGTAAAGATGGTAAGCGTGGCGGCGGACCCGTGGAGAACTATGAAGGCGCTCGTCATCCTCGCGATGGTGGCCCCCACGTTCAGTGATAAGTACCAGGAGGGCCGCAACCGGTCCAGCAGTATTGTGCGGCGGCGGTTCGCGGACGAGGTGGAGGCGGCGACGCAGCCCCCTTGCGGATCGTGCAAGATGCGCGAGGAGATCAAGAATCGCAACCTGGAGGTGATCAAGGGGGAGGTGCTGCGGCGGATGGGCTTCCAGACCGCCCCGAACGTGACGGGCCGGGTGCTGCCGCCGGTGCCGCCGCACTTCCTCGCCAAGGTGGACCTGGAGATGGGCGCCATGCAGAGCGACGAGCCCATGTTCAAGACCGGGTACTCCATCACGGAGGAGGAGGACGACTACCACGTCAAGACCCAGGAGGTCCTCACCTTCGCCCAGCCCTGTAAGTAACACCCGCTTTTCCACCAATTTTTCTCTTTTTCATTTTTATTTACGATTCGTTCGGAAAATACATTTTTTTTTTCGTCGCCGCATTCGATATTTTTAGAAAATCGCCAAATCCTTAAATTACGTACTTTTTGACACAATAACTTCTCCCAATGTTCCATTTTACTTTATTTTTCGATTTATCAATGTTTACGTTTCCAAATATCTTCCTTTAGCACCGCTAAGTATCATTCTTACTCTTATATAATATTTATCTGATTAGTTTTAAGGTATTTTTCTTCGTTACTTGAAAATTTTCACTTGGGCGCATTTTCTCATTTCCTTTATTTTCAATTTCATACATTCTTCTTTTTTCCTTACTCCACTACCAAAATTTTCAAAATTTTCTGTACCAAAAAGAAGAAAATCAAAATTTTCTCAACTCTTCTTGCACTCCGCGCTTCATTACTGTTGACATTTTTTACACACATTTGACTCGCAGATAATAAATGAATTTTCAGCAATTTCGAAAAATCCAAAAATGCTGAAAATTATTTTTATTTTTTTTATTTTCTTTCTTCTACACAAAATTTTTCAAAATTTATTTTAGCTGTGGAGATCTTTATCATTGCCAACTTTTACATTTTTTGTACATGATTTTATTTCAACCTGTCCAACTTTACTTGTCAAAATTCCCTACTAAAAAAAAACAAGCAAAAAAAAAGCTCTTAAGGATGTTCCTCATTTTTGACTTATTTATTGCATCATTTATTTTCCTCCTTTCTATGCGCATATTCTTCACCACATTAATTTTCAAAATTTTGAATATTTTCGAAAAATCCAAAAATTGACAAAATTTCTTTTTTCTTTTTATATTGTCTTCCTTTTGTTTATTCCACAAACATTATCAAAAACGAATTTCACAGTGAAATGCTTTTTGATATGTCTTATTTTTAGTTGTACTTTTAATGTTTTTCCATTTTTTGAAAAAAAAAATTTTCGAAATTTTTTTACAAATTTTTTTATTCTTTTCTGACAACGCTCTTTTAACCCTATTTTCTGAATTCCTTACTTTCGTTGCGTTTTAAAAATCTCAATTGGTTGATTTTGATTTTTTTCATTTATCTTCAATCAAAATTTTTACCATCAAAACCAAAAAAAAACAGAAAACCGAAAATTTCCCAAAATTGTTCTTGTTTTGGTACTAATTTTTGATTTCTTCTATTTTCTTCATGTTCCCATTTGACATTTTTGTCATTTTGACATTATTAATTTGTTTCCCCTTTTCTTCCTTTTCTTCATATCCGAAACCTTTTGCACTCTTTACAGATCTTTATTTTTGTCATTTTGTACCTTTTGAAAAATTTTCCAAAAAAAGTTTTCTCTTCATTCATTTACAATGTTTCTTCTTTTTTGAAAAAGCGCTTTCGGAGCAAGATTTCTCGTTGTCGCCCTTCGATAACCCCGGATTTTTATCGGCTCGAAAATTGCACCGCACGCGATCACGTGGTCCGGTTTATTGATTTGCGGTCGATTGATCGAGCCATGATTGTCGTCGGGGAAGAAAAGAAGAGGCGGCCCTGTAGGTTGGTGGTGGCGTTGCCAAACACCTCGGACTTCCTGGGGCAAAAATAAAAATTACGATTTCGGCTATTTTTACCGGATTTTCCGAAAAGGTGTCCGTCTCTCTCGATTCCGGCGGGGGCGGGTGATGATTTTCCCGAAGAAAAACGCGCCCGTTCGACAGGGGAAATTTTCTGATGAAATGCATTGTGTGCATAATTCTTATCTGTATTTACTCGTGACTTTTGAATTAACACTGCCAGGCCATTGTAAAATAACAGGATAATTATTACTGTTTACGATTCTTAAATCGTTCGAATAACGATAAAATTCTAGAAAACAAACCATTTCCAACGAATCCGTTTTAGGCCGCACTATTTCTAACAAAAAGAGTAATTACGAGCTTTTCTAATCATTTTCTTCAATGTTTTTTTCTTTTTATTTCCTCCTCTCAAAATTTTATGCAGCGTTTTCCTTGAACAACTCAAAATTGCAAAAAGTCTCGACCTCATTTTCCAAAATTTCCAATTTTGATGTTTTTTTTTTCAACATTTTACTATTCTATTCTCTACTCTCTCTTTTATCTGTCCCAATGCTTATTTTCTTGTTCATTGTCTTTTCTATATATATTTTTTTTTGTATTCGTTTTCCTTCTAGTTACACTTTTATAAACGTTTTCATCATAACGAGTTCATTGACATTCTCCTTTAAGAGATTGGTATCACTTTCTGGCTTTTATTAGTTTCTCCTTTTTTGCAATTTTTTTTGAAAAACTTTCCACAAATTTTAAAACATTTCTTGTCAATAAATTCTAAAAATTACCAGAAACAATATTTTCTCTAGTTTCTGCTTGTTTCGTAATTTATAAAAATGTTTCTTGATTTACTTTTACACACTTTATTCGTTATTTTTAAATATTTATTCCACCATCTCAATTTTTCATCAAAAAAAAACAACCCATGAAATCATTTGTTTTCTTTTATAAATAATTCTTCATTTTCTTCGTTTCTTGTTAACATATTTTCCTTTAACTTATTAGAAATTGTTTTTAATTTTAACCCATTCTTTTATTCGTTATTTATTTTTTACATATTTTCATTTATATTTTATTTTTGATTTTTTTTACCCATATGAGAAAATATTTTTGAAAAATTTAAAATTTTTCAGAGAACCTCCAATTTTTTTCTGTTTCTACTTCTTATGAATTTTAATGTCATTTCTAAACAGCTTTTTGAAATGATTCAAATAAGTATTTTAATCTACATTAATCTTCTCTATTTCTTCCTTTTCTTCTTAAATTAAATTTAATGATTCTACGTTACACTCAGTTACTACTATTTTGTTTTTCCATGTGACGTTTAATTCCATATGTATTTACTTTTTTTGCAAAACCATATTTCCAAAATGTCTTCCTGACATCTTCATTTTTGCATTTGTTTTATTCTTCCACCAAGCTCACCTCTCTTCCTTTATTTCTCCTTTTTCGCCATAACCTTGTCTAACATTTTCTTTACATGTTCATTTTGTGTTGCCGCACGTTGCATGTTGCGCCACTGCACCGGCTCAAGAATCAAGGCCTCCCATCATTTGACATCTAATCCAAAAATTAATTTCTATTGGCCCATTAGCGACTCGGCGTTATTTATAAATTGTTTATTTTTACGATCATAAACACAGAACAGATAAAACTACAAATTAATTACAAATGATAAAACAGTGAACAGGACGAAAAGAAATCAAAGATCATCAAAGTCCATCGACGTCATTCGCTGCACCAATCTGCAAATTCTTCCGTATGGCACACTAGTCATACCATCACGATTTAGGGTCCATTGTGACCCCGTTATCGCGCCAGACGCGGCCCAACCCGCGTCAGAACCAGTCCCGTCTGGCCATACGGCGTCCATACGACCGGTATGGTACGGTATGACGCGTCGTAGCGGCCGCAGCCACCCGAGACCGTTTCGGCGGCGTTAACATGGCAATAACTTAAAAATATTCTAATTGCGGCAAAAAACGCTCTGATAAATCGTCACAATCTCTATCTGTGTCAAGGTTCCTTCGGTAATTAAGCGAATCTCGACGTCCGAGTGCAAAAAATCGTCGATGAAGAATCAAGAGTGGAACTGTCACATCTGTCAAATTTTCACTGTTTTTTCTTTGTTAAGTAGCGCCCGGCCAACTGTGATGAATATTGTCGTCTGGGTTTTGTCTGTTTCAATTTAATATAGCCTTACGCAATTGGTATGTATGACCTTCCAATCTGTGTTGACCTAAGGTGTCCACATTTTGTCATCCCGTTAGTGCGGCTTTTATCGACGTGAATCACGCCAGAGAGACGGGGTGGGAAACGGACCATCCCCGACCTGGGGGTGGTAGGAAAGATGAGGCTTTACCGGGGGTCGGAGCTGGTCGAGGAGGCGGAGGATAACAATGATGCGAAATTCGAAGAAAAAATTGTAAATACGGAGAGTTATCTGCGCGTTGACACCACATTTCGAGATATTGATGTTAAAAATAACTTATTTACAAAGCGGGATAAGATGGAAAGGGCGGCAAAAAATTCGGACGCAAAAGCGACAATTTTGGATTTTTTAGGGGGCGGCGCCTTTGCAAAAACTTGGTGTCTCAGGGTGAGGGCTCGACTAGAATTCCCGAAGAAGTAGGTTTGGTGAATTTAATACAGCGACTAGGCCAGTAGATGGCAGAACGAGTCAAAATTTCCCAAAATTTTGGCAAAACCCTAACCAAACTGATGTCGTTAGCAATTTCTTCTTTATCGATGTCTTCGGTTTGTAAAACATGAATGCGTTGTGCTTGGCAAATAAATTTAATTTACTTCAAGGTAATCTTTCAAAATTTTACAAAATTTTAGAAAGAAACGTATGTTTGGTCTTGATGATTGCTACTTTTCTTCTTTTACATCACGAGAAAGGAGAAGAACAGGTTTTTGTCGTGGCTGGAGGTCTCCAGAATTAAGATTTTCCACAAAAAAAAAATTGTCCAAAATCAAAATTTTTCGAAGTTTTCCAAAAAACCTTTACATTGTCTGTATATCTAGTTAGCAAAAGCTAATTTTTCTCTTTTCTTTAATTTATGAGAAGAAAGAAAGCATTGCAATTTGTGAAGATAGAAGATCGATTAAAAATTGTTTACAAGAATTTGTCACTACAGAGCCAAAAGTTTTAGCAAAAATCTATTTAGTAATCAATTTAGTAGCAATTCTAGTTGGCAAACATTACGAGAAAGAAGAAGAAGAACAGGTTTTGTTGTAGCTGGAGGTGTCCAGAATTAAAATTTTCCACAAAAAAAAAATAGTCCAACATCAAAATTTTTCGAAGTTTTCCAAAAAACTTTTACATTGTCTATATATCTAGTTGGCAGAAGCTAATTTTTCTCTTTTCTTTAATTTATGAGAAGAAAGAAAGCATGCAATTTGGGAAGATAGAAAATCGATTAAAAATTGTTTAGAAGAATTTGTCACTACAGAGCCAAAAGTTTTAGCAAAAATCTATTTAGTAATCAATTATTTGCAATTCTAGTTGGCAAACATTACGAGAAAGAAGAAGAAGAACAGGTTTTGTTGTAGCTGGAGGTGCCCAGAATTAAAATTTTCCACAAAAAGAAACTAGTCGAAAGTCAAAAATTTTCGAAATTTTCCAAAAACTTTGACATTGTCTGTATATCAGCAGAAGCTAATTTTTCTCTTTTCTTTAATTTGTGAGAAGAGAGAAAGCATTGCAGTTTGTGAAGATAGAAAATCGATTAAAAATTGTTTTCAGGAATTTGTCACAGCAGAGCCAAAAATTTTAGCAAAAATCTAGTAATCTGCAATTCTAGTTGGCAAACATTACGAGAAAGAAGAAGAAGAAGAACAGATTTTCTTGTAGCGGGGGGTGTCCAGAAAAAAAATTCACCAAAAAAAAAAAACTCCTCCAAAGTCAAAAATTTTCCAAATCTTCCCAAAATTTTGACATTATTTGAATATCTAGTTGGCAAAAACTAATTTTTCTCTTTTCTTTAATTTATGAGAAGAGAGAAAGCCTTGCAGTCTGTGAAGATAGAAAAATGAATAAAAATTATTTTCAAAAATTTGTCACTGCAGAGCCAAAATTTTAGGAAAAAATTAATTGTCAAATAAAATTTCAAAATTTGTGAAATTAATAGGTTTATAAAGTTGAAGTGGTCCACATAAATTTGCTAATGCAACATGTTGAAGCCAAAATTTTGTTAAAATGTCATTGTAAACCTCTTAAAATATAAAAAAAAAAAATTTGGAATCAATATTTTTTTGACTAGGAATGTAGGATGATGTAGGAAATGATGCAAAAGATGTTGATGGCAAAAGAATGCTAAGAAAAATAAATTGAGGACGTTATTTTTTGGAGTTCAGTTTTGCTCGGATGTCGTTTTGAAAACCTTGCGTCCCTTTTTGACTTTAAACGGTCCACCTGTATATTCGAGTGTGTCCCTTTAATCCGCGTCGATTTTTTCCTCCGAATAAAAAACAAAACATCCCCCTTAATCTACGAAAATAGCTCCGGCACAGCGGCAGCATGTCCGTCGTCCGCGCCGTCCCCATCACGCCGCCCCTGCCGCCGTCCGCCGTTCTCCTCCGGATCTGCCAATTTCTTCGATTCCACCCCTAGCAACGGGCTTTTTTTATCGCGCCACTCGTGATTCCGCAAGTGGAATTAAGTCAAGGTCGGGGGCCGTCGGGTCGCTCGCGGTTCCGGGGGCGGCTACGCGGACCACCACGTGGCCGAGGTGCGAAACCGGGCCATCGCCGAGGCTGCTGGCGTCAAAGTGAGTAATAAAGTGGGCTCATATCTTGGTCAGTGGTGACCTTGGTGGCGGCCCCGACTGACCCAAACACTGACCCCTCCATGCAATTGCAGTAATTGCACTTGAACGTGATCTACGGTTCTACACCCCGCACGCGGCCAGAGATGCACTCGCCGAGGTGGGACCGCGATGCGCTTGCTGGGGCACCTGGTATAGCGCCCCCGGGGCCGACCTTCGTCGCCGCCTCCTTAATATTCTGGGTAATTTTCGAGGACGCAAGCGGAAAGTAAACACCTGGAAATCTACAGGTTTTTGGTGTTTTCCGGATTTTTTTCTCTAGGACGGAAACTGCCACCGACACTTTATATACGCGGTGGCCACGAATTGCCGCGGGGAGGAATTTTCGAAAAACGATCGCGGCTCGCAGACGTGACGTTCTGGAGAGATAACAAAAATGAGGACGGCGAGCTCTTTTGTCATCCTCATAAATACAAGCGACGAATGATTTATCTAAATTTAGAGAAGTAATTAAGCTGAAAATGATATTTGTTTTTTTTTTTGTGAATAGAATGATTTAGTTTAATTGCATTTTTATCTAATTATTGTCATATTTAAAAAATGATAAAAGAATCTACATGTAAAAAAAAAGTGGAGTCATTTATGGTCCGACATTTGGTTAAACTTGTAACTAACACAAATATACATTTTTAAAATATATACAGGGTGTTTGAGTTGGTAACACTGAATTTTATTTTTAAATGGTACAACTGGATTAACATCCGGTTGTTGACAGTCGCATCATTGACACGTGACATTTGGATATTTCAAATTAATTTATGTTTAGTTTCTTTTAGAATGAAGTTTTTAATCACTTACTTATTTTCCCGCCTTCTCTATCTCCCTTTCCTTCTTATTCTTCTCTTCGTCAGTTTGTCATGCTTCCAGTTCCTCTTCGTGGCTCAATTTCCGTGTCGGTTTTCTCCTGCTCGTTTCGTCAGCGTCAACCGTTGCGAATCCGGCCCACCTCTGCGCTCTTAGCACCTTGTCCCCCGTTCGTTTGGTGCACCGGGAACATGGTGCATACAGAATATGTCAGTGTTAATGCAGAATTACGGTCAGAGCGGAGCGTGTCCATGAACCTGCGGCCGTTAAATAAAAACGGACGGTGTATATAACAACAACAAAAATAGAGAGACCGATTAGAGAGAGGGCATTGTGTTTTGTTTTTCGAACAACAAACAAACTAACTAAACAACAAAACGTTTAAGTGATGCCTCCTCGAAGTGCAACGTTCTGCATGACCCCTCAAATAAGATGCGATCTCTTGCACAATGCAACAACGATCCGCCTAAATTTAATCGCTTCCATTTCCTTTCGGCCCCTCTAAGTAATTATATAATCGGTGGACGTTTTTTTCTTCTCTTTTCGTTCTTCTCCCTTTTCGCGGTGTGTTCTTTTTTATTGTGGTCCTTCGTGACACGCCGCCTCTGTTACGCGGCCGTTTGTTTCTTTCACGTGCGAACATTTTCGACGACCAATTGGGACTTCCTCCGGTTCACTGACCTACCGCACGCATGCACACGCACCCGCCAATTCGATTGGGGTTTCCCCGTTTCAAGATTTTTTGAATTTCGCGCCAAGTCCCAAGACGCCAACGCCATCTTGATCAGTGCTTTCCCACATTTTGAACATAAATCTGACGCAGCTTTTTTCAAATATAGTATTTTTGGTCTTTACAATTCCACATGTCATGATTTTTTGAATTTCGCGCCAACGCCATCTTGATCAGTGCTTTCCGACATTTAAAAAAAAATGTGACGCAGCTGTTTTAAAACATGATATGTAGTTTGAGGTTTTCCCAAAAGCTTCGATTCTGCCACGCGGCCATTTTTGTCACAATTTCAACTACCACAACTTAATTCATCAGTTTAACAATTCCACGTTTCACGATTTTTTGAATTTCGCGCCAAGTCCCAAGACACCAAGGCCATCTTGACCAGTGCTTTCCGACATTTTGAAAAAAAAATCAGCTTTTTTCAAACAGTAATTTTTGGACTTTTCAAAGTTTTCCCAAAAGTTTCGATTCTGCGACGCGGCCATCTTTGTCACAATCTCAACTTCCAAAACGTAAACTCATTAGTTTTGGCAACTTTTTAAATTACGACTTTGCTAAAATATACGTATTATGTATATTATGTTATAACTCAAAATGGTTGTCGACGCAGCAGGCCATGAGCATGCACACCGGCCTTTAGATTTAGCTACAAAAAAGCAACTAAATACAATCAATTTTGACAGTTTGAGGTTATGATCCTGAAGAAATGACAAGCAAAGTATCGGGTGTTCATTTAAATTTCCGGACAAAGTAGGCGTTCAAGAGTCGATTGTGAACGCACTACGGATTACGGATCACGGACCAGCTGTTTAAATCTTACGTGGTGCGTTCACAATCGACTATTCAACGCCAACTTCGACGCCAAATTTAAAAAAAACACCTGTTACGTATTTCACTGCTAAGAAATCTTGTTTTTCCAAAACTTTCTGTATTTGTGAACATTTTTCACGTTCCCTCCAGACTGGAACCTGTTGTGTTTTCTTCATGATTTCTTCGATTCCTTCTGTTTTCAAAATTGGTCCAATACTTTTCTGTTTCAACTGAAATATTCATGATGTGTGAGCGAAAGTGTGCTACATGATCTAAAAATGAAAGTTGAGTGCATTTCCGGTCATTGGGGGAACATCACGCCAGGCACGTGACCCGGAAATGTTAAATAACGCAAAATTTACTTTCTTTCTGTACAAAAACGTACCGAGAATTTGAAATCGTTTTTTTGGCGGGAAAAATGAAAATTCCTTAAATGGCAATTTTCACAGACCATTTGATTATCATCGATCGAGCAGTTCCAAGATTAAAATTATGACGTGGGTAATTTTTTTTCGTTTTTATAACCATAAATTCCCAGAATCCAGTTTTATCAATATTTCGAGAAATAATTAACGATATAAAAATTTTTTTCGTAGTATGAGATCGTATCGACCAGCTGTGTTTACAAATCAATCGATGCAATGACAAGATAAAAAAACAAAAACAAAAATGTGAATCCCAAACATGATTTTCAATTTTTGACGAATTTTGGAAAATATTAATGCATTTTGGTTCCTACGCGAAGTAACTTGGTGGCAACTTCTTCAATAATATTTTGACAATAGTTGATGCAGATTTGTTTTGTTCCCCATAATCGCTAATTTTGGCACTTTTTGACGAAATTTTGAAAATTTCCAGACCACTTGGTGCGTGTTAATTCGACGAAATTGGGCAAAAAGGGAGTCCCTGATCCGGTTTCCGGTGAAAAATCTCCAAATTTGTGTTTTTTGTTGTTTCCAACGCCAAAACTGGCGTTTCGGCGGCGTCCGCGACCTTCGCGTGTGACGTCAAAATAATAAAAGTCTGGACTAAAAAGTATTTATTGTTTTGTGAATGACCATAGTATCGGGCGATAATTTCCAGTTCAAAGGGCACAATTATTCGCAGCTAAGAATATCAATTAAGTACGTCGCGCTCATAACAAAGATTGAAGAGGTCATTAATTGAGTGTAAATAAGTCGAGTGAAAATGCACATACTTAAGTAGGGAAACCGAAAATCTGACCGGCTGCAGCGTAGCTCGATCGCGTGCACCTGCGCCATTTCAGCTGCAATTTGTGGCTGAAATTATACATAATTGAAAATGTTTATTATTCCTGGAAACGTTACGCACGTTGTTTATTGGCTCAGAAGTGCATTCAGCACACGCGTCTTCGATTGCATGCGCTCGAAGTGCACCGCCGCCAGGGGCGGCGCCTCCGCCGGGGCGCGGACCGAGTTTTGTGTACGTCTTTTGCGAAACAACAGGGGCCCGATCTCGGACCCCTGCGGCACGCCTTCTCTGTCTAATGAAGCTTTCTGCGCGCAGATCCGAGACTGAGGCACGGCTGGCGCGGCCAGGACATCCTCCACTTCATGTTCTCGGACAGCATCACCAAGTACCACGTCAGCAACGCCACCCTGTTCGTGTACGTGAAGGGGGCCGAGAGGAGGCCCCTGCCGGACGTGCTGATCGAGGTGTTCAAGGTGTACAAGGCGCCGGACCACCCGGACTCGCCGGGGCTCTACAGGATGGTGAGCAAGAAGGTGACGCAGCCGCTGGGCAGGGGCGATTGGGTCAAGCTGGACCTCACCATCACGGTGTCCGAGTGGTTCAAGAACCCCAGGGAGAACTTCGGGTTCGTGGTCAACGCGACAGCCAATGGGAAGAAGGTGGTGGTGACGGATACGACGGTGGAGGATGGGAGTAAGGTGAGGTGGCTTGACGCACAGATTTTGCGTCATATTTTGAATTGTTTGCAATTGGTTTGCGTGGGTTTTGTTGTTTGGAATGCGTTTTCGAGCACTTTTTCCAAGTCATGGTGATGTCAGATGTCCACAAAATCTCGGACTGATTCCGCATCCTGGTTAAGCACTTGCACGGAGTGACGTTGGAAAAAAAGTACGTCTTAAGCTTTGATCAACAAGTTTCAAGTCTGACATCATCTTTAACTAATTAAGTGTATTAAAAAAATTAGATCTATTTCTAGAATCTAGTACACAATTTTGAAAAAA
The DNA here is from genome assembly GCF_963966145.1 of Tenebrio molitor. NCBI lineage: Eukaryota > Metazoa > Arthropoda > Insecta > Coleoptera > Tenebrionidae > Tenebrio > Tenebrio molitor. The sequence continues at coordinate 4,224,706 of NC_091049.1, forward strand.
AAGACCATTCAATGTCTTTCAACTGCTTTTTTCAAATCAAAATTCTAGTTCTGAGATGACACTAATTCAAAAAAAAGGTTCGGTCATAGAAATTCAAGACCATTTCTCAGTTCTGATCCATCTCACAGAAAGGTTTTGCTTCTTAGAAAAAAACTTTGACGAATGGATTTAGAATACAAAAACATTATGTAAACTATAATGTGTCTTTTCGAAGCCTTAAGGTTTGCTCTAAAACTCACGTGACCTTTGAACCATTGGAAGAAATCTAATACCACCAGCAATTATATATTTTTCAACGTTAGAATTTGTTTGGTAGGTAATTTTCTACCCAGAATCACAGATCTAGAAGATATTGTACGTAGATGATTTTAAGATATTACAAGATCTCCTTCAGATCTTCAAAAAAACTTCAGAAAAATCTAAAAAAAAGTTAATTTCTTCTATTGATCATGAGTATGATAGATAGATAGATCTTAATATTAGGTATGACCTTAGTCTTAGACCACAACAAATATTTTAAGTTTCCGTTTCTATTTGTTGAAGAAGAAGATTAGTTCTTCTCTTAGAGTTGGACCACAAAAGAAATTTTAAGGTTTTTACTGTCGTTTTTAATAAAGATTTTGAATTTTTTTCGATTGTTGTAAACCTCAATTTGTTTAAAATAAGATCATCTAAGAATTTCTGATTTTTTAATTCATCCACATTCTAATCTATTCTTAAAATTTTTTCCTAAACCACGACTTTTCCAAACAAAACTCCATCTTTCTTATAGACCTAAGAGGAAGATCTTTCTTGAAGACTCTAATCTTCTTATTATATTTGTTCTCAATCACAACCGTCTTGTATGCATAAATCTTCCTTCTAAAACCTGATTTTTTACAATGATCTAAGAGAACCATTTAAACTTTAAGTTTCTATAAACCTAAATTATTCTAGAAGGGACCAATAGAAAACCTGTGGGTCAACATACGTACAATAAGAGCTTCCTTGTAATCTAAGCTAGCTTCTAGAAACTTCTAGAAATTCTATAAAAAAATTAGGAAGCTTGAAGTGAAAAGAAAATCGTTTTATCTAACTTATGAAAATGGCTTAAAACTTCTAAACTTCTAAAGAACAGTTATCTTTTAGATTTTTCTAGACAACACGCAGAAGCCTTCTTTCTAGAAATATCGCTTTTTCAAAGATTCCCAAGAAAGCCAAAAATCTCTAGCAACTTTAGAAAGTTTTAGAAAACTCGAATTCACATGAGGGTTCAAACCAAAATAATCTGTTTTTTGAATTTCTATTCTAGACCATTATTTTGTCTAAGTAAAAGCTTTCCTTCTGAAAACATCTTCTCTTTCTAATCTATGAAGAAACCTTTGAAAACTTGTATAAAAATCTTGAAGAACCTATTATAATCTTTCATGATTTTTTTCTTATTTCAGTAAACACAATCATACTCTTCCTAATAACATCCTTCTACAATAAAGCTTCAACAAACCTACAATTATATGGAAAGCTGTATTCTATTCGAAGAAAGCTCTTCTTAAATGTTGTTTTTTTTTAAATATATCCTTGATCAATGATAAAGAGATGATTCTAGAGTTAATTTATTGCTTAAAGTATAAAAATTGAGATTTCTTATTTTGAGTGAATTTCTTTGGATTTAAATAGTTGGTCAAGTCATAGGAAATGTCTTTTCAAAGTCATAATTCTTTTGTGTTAAAAATTCGCCAATTATGTACAAGAAATCTGGCACCTAAGAATCCAGAAGTATTCTAAAAAACAAACATTTAATTTTTCTGCATCTTTCTTTTTAAATAGTGTAAGACATCTGTGTTTTCTGGATGAAAATTCGTTTAGTCAAAAGAAAACAATTGATTCTTCTACTGACGTGACTAGATTCCTGAAAACTTTCAAAATTGTCAGTTTTGAGGTCTTCCAATTGCGTTGCCCGAAATTTCCAAGCAACAATCTCGTTCCAGTTACAATAGTATTTTTTTTTTACTAAACAGCTACACAAAAATGAATCCTCAGTCTAAACACAACATTGTTGCTTATCTTTGTTATGTTTACATATCTTAGGATTTATCTATCGAGTGTATTTAAGGCTAAATCTATTAATACCCGAGTTGAGTTATTACATCTACCGTAATTGCTCCGTGCTTCAATAAAGAAATCAAATCACATAAATTTCCTCCATTATGATGTAATTAGATAATGAGCGGGACAAACATGGTGATAATCATTGCCGAAATGGCGGCCACCGCTAGATTTATGTATTTTTTCTCTTTCGATTGAACTGTGAAGATAATCCATCTTAAATATGGAACAGCGTTCATTAGAGAAATTTTTTTCGATTGTGAAAAAAGGCCGACTTGACGTCATACGCCGCCCATCAGTCGTCATAGATTCGACAAAGAGAAAGACGCTGCTAAAAATACACGGGCAGACGGCCAATTTCTATTGCTCGAAGTGTACTTCCTGAAAGAAAAAACGGAACGACTAATTTCGTATTGTGGATTTTTCGTTGACAGATATTTATGGTCTTGGAGACGGTTCTGAGAGGGGACGGCGAATAAAGACCAATTAGAATGCGTTACGCCGGCTGACACTGACAAATCAGCTGTCACAGTCTGAACAACGACGAAATTAAAATGTGGCCGAGGCAATGAAGACGATCCACAAAGCGTTTTGTAGAATCTGATTGGGATGCATTTTTCGGACTTCCAAAAAGCGCAGATCATCTGTTCCAATTTGTCATTTGTCATCTTGTTTTCCTCTTGGAATTTTTTTGGAAGTTTTGGCTGCTTCCAAAGCAAACTAAGAGTCTTCAGACCAATCTGGCTTCAAAACCCAAACTTTCACTCTTATTGTACCCAAAAACATTCGATTTTTCTTATTTTTTGCAATTTTGGGACTTCCCTGAGAGCTTGGTTGTTTGTTGTGTTTTGCTGAATGAGATTGGGGAAAATTGTGATGCATTTTTGGGACTTCCAAAAAGCGCAGTTCATCTGTTCCAATTTAGTGCTTTTGGAATTATTCTTGAATGGAATGATTTCTTTGAAAATTTCATTTTTGATCTTGTTTTTGTCTTAGAAATTTTTTGGAAGCTTTGGCTGCTTCAGACCAATCTGGCTTCAAAACCCAGGCTTTCACTCTTATTCCATTGTGTTCAAAAACCTTCGATTTTTCTTAATGCGCCCAGTTTTACCTTTGTAACTTTTTGTCTGGAATTTTGGACTTCCCTGAGAGCTTGGTTGTCTGTTTGCAGGCGCCCTTCGTGGAGGTGTCCACGATGGAGGCCCGCCGCCGCACGCGCCGCAACGTGGGCCTCAACTGCGACGACAAGATGAACGAGCCCCTCTGCTGCCGCTACCCCCTGATCGTGGACTTCGAGGAGTTCGGCTGGGACTTCATAATCGCCCCGAAGCGGTACGACGCCCACTACTGCTCGGGCGAGTGCCCCTACATCACCCTCCAAAAGCACGCCCACACTCACCTCATGAAGATCGCCTCCCCCAACAGCGCCCAGCCCTGCTGCGCCCCCCGGAAGATGAGCGCCATCTCGATGCTCTACTTCGACCAGCAGCTCAACGTGGTGTACGGCAGCCTGCCCGGCATGGTGGTGGACCGGTGCGGGTGCTCGTAGGCCGCCCCCGTTTCTTATTGTTTCGTTAATTTATTCGCGACGACGGTGAAGTGGGACAGTGGGACGCTTCGGTTCTGTTGTAAATATTTTGTATAAAATATGTGATACGTGTAGTCTAGGGTTTTTTTAATATTTATTTTTGTACATTAGCTAGCAAAATTTTTTTTATTCGGTGATAATGTTTTGTTCACGAGAAAACGAGTGATAAAATTATGCACAACTGCATTGCTTTTGTGATACGAGGGCCTTACAAGGGGAAAATATTTTTCGAAAAATGTTTCAGGATTTTTGTGATAAAAATTTCCAAAATTTCTACTGATGTAAAATATTTTTGTAAATAAAGACTGTTCTTAGATTCGTCTTCTTTTGTAGGATCTCCGAGTTTTCGTTCATTTTTTTTTTATGTTTCTATTAGTCGCTAAAATTTTTGACTTATCTCATAATGTGGCTGAGGCAGTATTCATAACAAAAATTTTCGTTCTCTACTTTTCACACATTTTGATCATTTTTACTTGTTTTCGTTTATGAGTATTGCCTGATTTCTCTATATGTCGTGTGTTTTGCTTTTGTAATTGTAAATTAGTTGTAATTAATAGAATTTTGCAAAATAAATAAATTTACAAATAAAACTTCTACTTCTTTCCCCCTCCTCCTCCTTCTCTTCTTCAAAAAATTGTCGCTCGATCGAGCGTTATTTTAAGAAAGAAATATCGTTCAATTGCTTTTATTCTATTTTTAAAATTTGTTGATAAAATTTACAATAACAAAACTAGGAATAGAAAGCAAGTTGACCCTATTAACCCAAGGAGCTATAAAATTCCAATGATTCGGGAAAAACTGACGGAATTTGTTCTTACCGCCATTTAGTTAAACAATAGATTCATTCATTCATTCATTCATCAGTATTTTATGACATTTAATCAATAATGATCAGTTCTCTTTAAAATTAAATAAAGTAAACAAAAAAGTGTTATTTTCATTTTCCCTAAAACCAAAAAACTATTGACGATTTTTGGAAATTTCCATTTGTAAACTGTGTTCATTGAGGATTTAAAAAAAAATTGTTAACCTTTCCAATACTTATCATTCTTGTGGGTATGAAGATTTTCCTAAAATAACTAATGCACTAATAAATATCTCATGGTCAATAGCATCAACATAGTGGGTGATCACAATTGTAAGTTTCCATTTAATCTTTTTTTTTTATTATTGGGTATCCCAAAGCCAATACATTCAAAAAATGTGTTTTCAATGAATTGGCAAAAAAATGTTTACTCTTTTTTTTTTTAATTGATATCCTATTCCATCACTAATAATACAGATCCAGATTATGAATATTTACTGTCGGTAAAAAAATGTTAACGATAATTTATTATTTTGTACCTATTAAAGGTGTTGGATTCTCTCATGGGCTGTGACCTTGGAAATATCTGCGCGAAGGCGGAGCGATAAAGCAGTGAAAAACCTCTAAATGAAAACTGAAAACGTCGACTGTTTTCAAATTCAAATGCGATATTAATTGGAAATTTCCGTTTTGCTAATTTCTTCAAGTACAGGGTGATTCAAGTTTTACTGCCAGATCGAAAACACCCACTTCTAATCGATTTAAAATTCTCAAAAAATTCAGGAATGATTGTGCATCGCTGTAGAGTATTCTGTAAAAATTTCAAATTTTTTAATGAAACAAGTACCTAAATATTTCATTTTAATTCAATAACCGCTACATTAATTTACATAATTTTTCACTGAGTCCTTTCAAACATTTAGGAAAAATTTGGAGTCCTTGAAATCATGAAAACACCACCGGTTTTTGAAATAAATGGAATTTGATATTAAAGTGCAAAATTTAGTTAGGATAGAAAAGTTGTCAACAGATGTTTACCAACAATGAGGTATTATTTATTTAAGACACTGTAGTTGTAAATCTTGGTCATTTTTTGCTGTTAATGTTAAAATTGAAATAATTCAAACACTAATAATTTTCTTTTGAGGCGAATTTCATAAATGTGTTCTTTGAATTAATTGTTTTTGCTCAAAATCGATCTATTAAATTTTATGGCTCTGAATGAAGTGGGGAATACGGGAAACTTGATTACACACATTTGAAACCTTATATCAAGAGAATGTAACCCTGACGTTTCCTAATTTTTACTAACTTTTTACTAGGGTTTCTCGTGCGGGAGGTAAAATTTGAATCACCCTGTACTACTACTTTTACTAGAAAGTTGTTTTCACTCATTTGCCATTTTCAGCAATTTTTTGTACTTTCTGTTTTATACTGTCCCATGATCTTAATTGGAAATTTCCATTTTACAATTTTTCGTGCTTCTGAAGCCACAAGGGCATTTTATACCAAATTATTCGCTAAACCATAAAAATTTCAAAACCAACATACTGAAAAACTTTTAATTGGAAATTCCCAACAAATATTATTTTGGTAAACTATCAATATAGAGTTTTCTTTTAAGTAACTTATCTCTAAACAAACAGAGAATAATTAATGAAAAACGAAGATTTGTAGAGATTTAGGAAAACTAGAATATTTAATAACAACTTAATTGGAAATTTCCATTTTGCCAATTTTTCACTACCACTCCGAACTCTTCTGATGTAACGATTTTTTATAAAAAATTACTTCACAATTATATAGAACATCGTAAAAAAATTAAATTCAGAAGACATCAGTGAAATGTATGGTTAACATTTATGAAAACCACACAATTCTATTAAGAGCAGTATACTAGGTAATTTTAAATGGAAATTCCCAACAAACCTCAGTTTTGCACTAATTTTTTATTATTACATTAGTGATGCTCTTCTTTTCAAGGTTTCCCCAAGACGACTTATTTCTTAAGTAATTTTGACTTTTCCGTCACCAGACAAGACTCGGAAAAATCACATCTCATGGGCGATGAACAATTTTATACCATCGTGTACCATTTTTTTCTAAGTACCTAATTAGTTTCGACTATTATTCAGCTTCATTGTGTTTGACATTTATCAAATGAATAAAAACCCTCAATGCTGCATTAGCACTTCATTGCGAAATGATTTTAGTTGGAAATTCCCAACAACTGCTCATTTTGGTGTATTTTTTTTTTTTTAACTGAGAACAATAAATGTTTATTTTGGTGTAGAAAGTATTATATTTTTCGCCATGACACATACCTATACGTTATAGCATATTTCGCGAATTTTTTCTGATGTAATAATCCGGTACTGACGCGGTACCACTTTGAGCTCTCTAATTTTGTAAATAATTTTCAATTAATAGTAGCACTTAAGAAACCACACTGTTCGATCGACAATGGTACCTTCGATGATCTTAATTGGAAATTCCCAAGAAACAGTGAATTTCGGAAGATTTTTCAATTATCACTTCAATAAGTGATGATTGGAGCGGAAAAGCCGCACCTCACCGAGCACGCAAAACTCCAGTGCTCCCCCGACCCGTCGAAAAGACGTGAGCCGCCCCCGAGGGCGCCGCCGCTGTCCAAGACACACCAGTCCACCACATTCAATAAAAGAATTTAGGCCAAATTAATTGCACGAATGCACCGAGTGCAATTTTGATTGTCCAATTGCAGCGGCCTTAATTTTTTTTCTCGATAAATCGTCTGGCCCCGAATTGGGGGTCGTCGGTGGCGGCGGCGCGTCAGAATTCCGTTGGGAAATCGGCGATTGCGACAATACCGCGCCGATTGCACACTCGGTAAACAATAAACATCGTTGCAATTTATTTTTAAACCGTCGACACTTTTTTCGATTGACATTGTCGACGCGGTTCGACCGCAAAATTCGGCCGAAGCGTGGACATCCTGTACGCGGGCACCGGTTACGTAAGGTAAAGGTCACTTCACACGAAAAACGAAGTCCAGATGGGGATTACCGATTACATGCAAGGAAGGTGATCATGCTAATGAGGTGGCGCCGGATCTGGCTTTTGGGAGAGGACGGAATGGTAGAGGGTCGGTCGGAAAAAATTGTTGGCGGCATTTTTTAACCAGGATAAACAAAACATTTTAATGGGCGAGTCAAGGTTGTCGTATTTTTAGAAATGCACTTTTATGACTTTCTCATGGTTATCTCTGCATCTGCTATCAACGGTCGATGGCAATGACTTTACTGGGTGTCACCTACAAGTTAGTAGAACAATTTGGACAGGGCCGTATCGGGGATTTTCCAATGGGGGGAAATGGACAACCGTGCGTTCTTGGATGAAATTTTGTTGGATGTTTGGAAATTTATTATTCGCTCGAAATCGATACCCCGGAATAATTTTAAATAAATTTCATTTTTTCTACTTGAAAATTCGAATCAGGAAAGTAATTTAAATATTGATTTATTTAAATTTTAATATTTAGCAGTTGATTCAAATCTGTTTCAATTTAGACAAACATGGTTTAGCATTGTTTACTGTGAGATGTTATTCAAAGAATTTTATAAAAAAATTCCACGCTTTTTTCTTATTTTTAAAGAGACGCAAAATGAAAAATTTTTGTCGTTGATTCTGAAAAAGATGTAATTTTCAAAAACTATGCCATATAGGTTGTTTAGAAAAACTTAGTGAAAAAGCAAATAAGCAATAAGCAAATTTAAAACGCTTTGTTTTCTTGGTATGATTGAAAAAAAAACACTTTGTGACAGTTTCAGGAAGTTATAACGTTCTTTAACAATTTTTTTAAATTCTTAATTATTCAAGGTTTCAAACGGAAGAGAAAGAATATTTGAACAAATTATAAAAAAGTTACAGGGAATTTTTTTAAAGTTGTCAATCGCAAACAAGTAAAAGTTGATTACAAGATTTCTATCATCGTAAATAATAAGAAAAATATGTAAAAAAAATCGTAATAATAAAAAAATTGTCTTAGGATGTTTCAAAATTATAATATGTAGTCATTATTTATTTACATTTGAGTACGGTAGGTGTATTTTTCAGCGCGACAACCAGGTTTCAGGCTCGAGGCGAAGCCGAGTGTCTAATTAATTGTTGCAGCGCTGGAAAATATCTATCGTACGACTTTTGTATTAGATATTTATTAGTCAATAAGAATTAAAAGAAGCATTTATCATATATATTTATTTATTTATATTTACATATTTTGTTATTCGATGTTTTCAGTTAATTAAAAAAAAAGGAAGAAAAACATTTGGGGAAATATAAGAATTGTTCATCTTTTTTTTTACTAATTTGGTATTTTCCAAAAAGACAATGAGTAAAAGTCCTTCAAATGATAATAATTGTAATATGTTTTTTCTTGGTCTTTCTTGATTTCGGTTAAGAGATTGTAGATCGTTTAGTTTATTCACAACACAATTTCAATAAATACCAAAAAGTCAAATACCTACATATTTCAAATTCAAAAAAAATCTTGTGTTTTGTGTTGTTGGAAACATTTCAAGTTTTATTAGTCTTATACAGTGAGCGACAAAAGTATGGAATAAATTCATTAAAAATTAAACAAAATTTTTTTCAAAAAAATCTTTGGACAGGTCAATTTTAGTTTATAAAAATACATATTCTAATGCAAAATAAAATTCCAAACAGTCATTTGTTTTCGAGTTATGACGTCATCGATAGTTTTCTTAAATGGAAACCCCCAATTTTTTTTCTTGATTCTGATAGCCCTTGTAATTGTCTAAATGCCAGTATGAAAATTTTGTTACCTTACATAAGGAAATTTTTGAGAAAAAAAAAATAAATTTGGAAAAATTTAATTTTATAACTAACAAAAACAAGTCAAAAACTGTGTTAGTAAGTATTTAAAATTATGGAATTAAATGTTCGAATTGCCATTCCCCAGCTTGTTGACAATAAGCAAGTTTATGAAGAAATTCCCCCTGTTTTAGTTTTATCTCAGCACCCATTCAAAATTAAAATTTCTATACGTTGTGTTTCTGTTAAATGAGTCATTTTCGAAAACGTTTTGTAAAACAAATAACACATATGAATGAAATTGACAGTAACATTTGACTGTTTGATTTACCTACTTGATTTTTTGACTTGTTTTTGTTCGTTATAAAATTTATTTTTTCCAACTTTTTTTTTTTTTCTCAAAAATTTCCTTTTGTAAGATAACAAAATTTTTATACTGCCATTTATACAATTAAAGGGGCTATGAGAATCAAGAAAAAAAATAGGGAGTTTCCATTTAAAAAAACTATCGATGACGTCATAACTCGAAAACAAATGACTGCTTGGAATTTTCTTTGATACTAAAACATGTATTTTTATAAACTAAAATTGACCTGTGCAAAGATTTTTTTGAAAAAAATTTTGTTTAATTTTTAAGGAATTTATTCCATACTTTTGCCGCTCACTGTATTATTCTAATACTGAATGTAAATTTTTGCAATTTTCTCAAAAAAGCCCTTTCAAAAAATATGTTTACTTTTGACAGTCATCAAAAATTTGGTATTTTCGAAAAATAAAACACCGAAGGGTATTTTCTCCAAAAAAACGTTTGCTAACTCAAAACTAAGCTTACCAAGACTTTTCAAAAACAATGAGGTTAGATTTAAACAGCTGATCCGTGATGTGTAATCTGTGGTGCGTTCACAATCGACTCTTGAACGCCAACTTTGAGGAGAAATTTAAATGATCACCTGATATAATTATGTATGTATAGATTATGTCCCCCCTAACATACTAAAGTTTCAAAATGGTAACGTTAAACACACCGGAGCTGAATCCACTCGAACTTTTCGCACGGACACCCTGTATATCTCTAAATTTAAAAAAATAAAAAGACATTTTCGAAGACCAACCTTTAAACTGATTGATTTGTTTTGTTTCTAAAATGTTTTAAAAGGTGATCAGTTAACTTTCTTTTTTCTGATGAAACAATTCTATTAATGAATGCATTTTATTGTATCTAAAATTGGGGAGATATAAAAATATTTCAACTGAGTAATAGTTCTGTGAAGTGAGCAATAAATTATAATTCAGCTGATTATTGATAATTTTTTAAACATTTCAAGAATTTGAAAAATTCGTTATCAAGCACTCCTATCCGAGATAATAGAAAACGGAAATGCATAAAAAAATTGAGGTATTATTTGTCTGTTTTGTGGTAGGTACAAAACAGAAAAATATGTAGATAATTTGGAAAATATTTTCTTTTTGGAAAATGAGGAGGTAAATTATTTTGAAAAAGGTATTTAGAGAGTGAAAATCGTTATTATTAAAAATAGACTTTTTAGAAAATGATGACATAAGTAAGAAGCGAGATGTGGGCCGCTTACGATTATTTTTAAAATTAGTAGTTAGAAAAGTAAAGTGGAAAAATGTTATTTATAAATGAATGTTGCTTAAAAATACGTATGTTAAATGAGCTTCTATAAATAGGTAAATCTAAAACAAATGAATAGGAATTTTGGAAAAAAAACCGTAAAAAAATTCCGTCGCAAACATCGATCCTTTGAAAATGCGAATAAAAAAAGTCGTCCCGATAGTTAATCAGGTTGTTGTTTGTTGTTTGTCGAATTTTGTTTGTTTATCCTCGCCGTTCGGAAAAAAAACGGCGATTGCAAAACGTCACTAGCAATCATCTAGGCAATGCACTCTGCCGTCGATTTTTAAACGTTTTGTTTACTCCCGATAAAAAAATGATATAATAATGCGTGCCGACCTTGAATTTTTAACCATGACCGTCCTAACATTGTCAAAGTAATTGGGTGACGTGCACTAGGCTAGACCACTTATCTATTTTGGGGGTACACCGAATATAATCATTGGATAGGACATGGTCAAGAAAAATAGACCGCACCGTTATCCGCGGCCAACCGAACAACGTCCGTTCTTGCGGCGCGAAAAAACTCTTCTTCCAGAAAAATCCGGCCGCCAACCTGAAAAATTCCTGCCGTGTTTGGCGTTCGCCCATTAAACGGGTTTTTTCTGGTTCGAGGCACGTGAGAAAAGCCCGTCCTGCGCCCCTCCGTGCATACCGACGCGGCCATAAATTACTCGCCGGTCTCGTTCCGCGACTGGTTCTTATCGATAAGAAGAACACGAGACGACGGACGGGGCGCAGGTAACGCGACCGCGGCAGCCCTAACAGTTCCGCTAATCCCGGTCGGGTTACGGGACGAGTCAGGGGAGGATCCGGTTACCCCTTTCTGCGGACCGGAATTCTTCCGAGAGGCGCCGCCGGACGGCCCAAGTTAACGGGATGACTCACGGGTTGCGGAATTAAGTGGCGACGTGGGCACCACCTTTGGGAAATTAATTGGCGACGATTGACTTCCCAGAAGCGAGACGATTCGCATATTTGGAATATGTATCGTTTTCTGCATTCTGAACGATCGGTACTGGAGTAGTACCGTACCGCACGTTCTGCGCTCTAGAATCTCTAGAGTACTCCTTCGGGAGCGAGCTCTGTGCTCTGTCCGGTGCCATACAAATCTGACAGCTGTAACAGTACTTACTACTTAACAGTACTGATTTCATTTAGATATTTCCAGATTTTTCCTGACCGTTCCACAACTTAAATTGCATCTTGGAAGGTACTTATAAATTCGTTCGTTGTTGCACTTGTCGCTTTACTTTAATCGTTTTCTTCGTCCACAACTCTACGAGCTCTGATTGCTCTGCAATCATTGATGGCATTGCATAAAGAGTCGTAATAATTTCAATCTCGTTATCTTCTCTCTTTGCTACGCTCTTATTGGTTTTGTCTGCTCCATTTTTTTTAATATATAAAATGTTTTATTTGCCCTCCGGGCTTTCGGATTCCTGATTACAAACATCAAAATACAATTCCTTTCTTTTTCTATTCTTTCCCTCCTATTCCATATCTCTTTCATCCATCTTATCTCCCTTCCGTCTTCAATCGGTATTTCTCCCCGTTCCTTTCTTTTCCTCTCTCTCATTTCGCTACATCCATTCCACATGTGCTCGATTATCTCTCTCTCTCTCTCTCTCTCTTCCTAGAACATTCTGCACCTTCTTTCCCCTCCTTCCATCCAATACCTGTTTTCTCTGCCCTCGTTCCCACATCTAAATTTTGCCATCATTTTTCTTTCTTTTGCACTCTCTCTCCCCAGGTATTCCGCAATTTCCTTTGTCATACACCTCCCATACTTCCTGTTGTATCTGGATTCTTTGATTTTTTCCCTTCTTCCTTCTTTGCTTGTGTCTTTGTCCTTTTCAGCTCTACATTCATCCATCTTCCTTTTGCTCTTAATCTTTCCACTTCTTCACTGGCATAACCATTTTGTTCTCAAACTTTGCCGTCCTCTTTCATGCTTTCAATCTCAGCCTATTCCTCTTAGACTCTTCCCTCACTATATTACCTGGCGTTTCTTTGTTCACTCCTAGCACCCCTCTCAAATATTTTTCTAGCACTTTCTCTACCTCTTCTTGTTCCTTCCATTCCCAGATCTCTGACCCGTACAGCAATATACTCTCTATCATGCTCTCGATCATCATTCTCCTCTTGAAATCCCCTCCCTCCCCACTTTCTCCCTCCTATTCGCCAAACACATCCCACTTCTTCTAAAAGGGTTTCGCTTCCTTACAAGGTTTCACTCTTTGAAAATAAAGACATACATCACTTTATGGTTTCGTTTGAAGTTTCTGCACTTTTCATGTACACTACTTTTTCTTTTTTCGTATTTATTTCCTCAGAATAAACCTCAATATTGTCATTTTTATTTTACTTTTTCTGGATTTTCCCTCGTCTACAAATATGTATAAAACGTAATTTTAAATTCTGTATCTTATCTTTGTTTTTCTTTCTTTCTTTGCTTGACACATATTTAGACTTTTAACACCAAGAACTAAATTTCTTTTATTCACTTTCCTATGCAGAGTTTTGCGACTTTCTTCTTTTGGTTATTTTTTGCTCTGTTGTTCATCTACACCCGATGATTTGGAAAGGTTTTCTTCATTTTTTGTTTCATTTGTTTGATTTAATGTTTCCTACTAATTTCTGTTCTCTTCATCTGCTTCAAAATAACCTTTTCATTTTAATGTTTTTCACTTGCTTTGTCATTTCTACTTTTTACATTCCTTCAAATTCGCAATACTAACAATAAGAGAAATAAGAATTTCAGTGTTCACAAAATCTCTTCCTTTTATTTCTATTCTACCATTTGTTCACCATCTCTTTCTCCTCTTCCTTTTAAAAGAAAAAAATATATTTTCTATGCATTTTTGAAATCTTTCATTTTCTTTCTTTTTATTCTCTTTTCTTCTCTTAAATCTTTCTTTCCTTTTCGTCGTTTTTTATCTTCCTCCTTACCTTATTTTTTTACTTTTATGATTCCTGGTCTGGCAGCGATGAGGTGATAAGCAGAACGCAGCGAGCAAGAAAGAGAAGGCATGCCGAAATCGCCGAAAGTAAGGAAACAAAGCAGCAAGAGAGAAAGAGAAGAAGGTAGGACGTCTGAAGAAGGTACAAACCCATTCAGAAAAAGTACGAGAACCGGAAGATTCCCAAGTAGAAGCAAAGAAGGAAATAAAAGCAAGGAAATGGATAAGGAAATGAAAACCATGATTAGAGAGATAAGAGAGGATACGGCGGGAATAAGAGAGGAGAACAAAGTACTAAGAAAGATATTAGCGGCAGTGAGAGAAGGAGAAGGAGGAGCTAAGGAAAGAATTAGCGGCAGTGAGAGAGGAGATGAGACGAAGAGAAGAAAAATGGCAGGCGGAGGAGGCAGATTTGATCAAAAGGATGAAAGTGATAGAGGAAAAGATGGAACAAACAGAAAAGAAGGAGAGGAAGAATAATGTTGTAATAACGGGAATAGGAGGAATAAGAGGGAATATAGAGAGGGGGTGGAAGAATGGTTAGAAAGGGAGATAGAGGTGAAAGTAGACGTAAAGGAAACATTTAAAATAAATAAAGATAAGATTAGCTGGCAAAAATAGAAAGTTGGGAGCAGAAGAAGAACATTATGCTAAATAAGAGTAAGTGGAAGGAAAGAAAAGGTGAAGAGAGAGAGATAGAGGAAAAAAGGTGAAAATAAGATACAGGAAGATACAGATAAACGGGGAATGGTTAATATGGGATGAGAGAGAGGAGAAACTGAAGAAAAAATTTTAGAAGAAGGAGAGAAGAAGAACCGTCGAGAAAAGGTACAAAGAGAAGGTGAATAAAAAGGTAGATGGGCAAAGAAAACGGAAACATAAGCACAAAGGGGAAAGTCGCTACCGAAAGAGTACAAATGGGAAGATCAAGGAGCAAGAAAAGAAAAAGGGAAAAGCTACCGAGTGAATAGTAACAGGGGTGAAATTGGGGATTAAAGAAAAAAGGAGAAGAAAAAGGATGCATGGAAAGAAAAGTTCCTATAGGGAATAAATGGTGGAAAATAATAACAATATACAGTAAAGAGATGAAGACAACAAGAAGACGTGTCGAAGATGCAATGAAAGAAAACGGGGAAGATCGTATACTCTCAGGAGGGGACTTCAACTGGAGAATAGGAGAAAGAGGAGCAAGAAATTGGGAAGAGGAGAGGGGGGGGATGGGAAAAGAAAATCCAAAGACAAGGTGGAAAATGCAGAGGGGAAGAAACTGATGGAATGGATCGAAGAAAATGGATGAGAGGTATTGAACGGGAACAAACAAGGGGAAGGAGAAGGGAAATGGACCTATATAGGTAGCAGGGGGGAAACAGTGATAGATTACGGAATAGTGAACGAAGAAGGATGGGAAAGAGTACCTAGAAGAATTCAGAATAGGAGAGAGAGCAGAGTCGGACCATCTCAAAATAGCTTTGGGGAAGCGAAGGGGAGGGAAAGAACAGAGAAGGAAAGGGATGGGGGGATAGGAATAAAACTATTTATTTTTATCTTTTTGCGTACAAATAATAATTAATTATAATAATAATAACAATGGTAGTAGTTCTATTTTTTGTTGTTATTTGTAAATTATCTATAAGTAATTACATTTCCATATCTTCTTCTTTACTTTTCTTCGCGCTTTTCTTGTCCATTTCTATTTTCTCGCAATTCTTCTGCTGTTTATATATTTCTTCTTATTTCTTTTTGTTTCTTCATATTTTTTATTCCGCTGTAAATCCGATGAACTATGATTTATTATAATTCTATTCGTCAGTTCTAACTTTTTTCTTGACTATTTTTTCTTTTACATTCTTAACATTAAATACCAGATGTCACAGATCTGCAATAACTTTTTATCCATTACTGTTGCACCTGCAGTTATTTTTTTTTACTCTTGTTTTATATCCTCGCATAAAAACTGAATTTATTTGAAATAATAGCTTTATTTACTAATGCTAAGAGGAGTTTCCAAAGATCTAATTTCGTATAATTTCCATTCAAGTACGAATTTAAGAACTCAGCTATTTTCCCTACGATTGGTCTTGGACAGACGCAACCAGCAATACAGCAGTGCGTCGAAGCGTCCTACATTACCGGCTCCGAATAGCTTCCGAATTTGTCTATCAACCGCTGAGAGCCTCTGAGGCTCCGCCGGGACGGCACTCACCCTCGCCCCACGATTGCATCACCCCCAGCCCGCAAATAAATCTAATCGTCCGCCGGTCAACCTGGTTTCTCTATTTTTTTTCTAATTTTAGCCGCATAAATAATGAAAGAGTTGTCGTAACCGAATCTGCATCGTTACATAAAATTCCATTAATAAATCATCGAAATGTTGAATAATAAAATGGCAATTCTCATTGATAGATTTGTCAATTGGGGATTAACATGGGGCCGATTGTCGGTTCCGGGTGGGCCATTTTTGCTATTTAAATCGAACAATTTACAAGTCGAAAATGAGCGCAGCACGTGGCGTGGATAATGGGGCCCATTTGAATTTTATGCAGTTTACGGGGCCGGAAGTGATTTGTTAGGTGCCAAAAATAACAAAAGTAGTTTGGATGCAGGAGTGCGAATGCTCTCTTCGCTTGGAAAGACAATTTCGACGGTTTTTTCCCCAAGAATTTTATTTTGATTTTTTTCTGTCTCTAAAGGAGTGTCATTTTTCCAAAATTTAAAGATAAATAAAAAAATTAATGTAAATTTGTGACTCAAATTACGATAGTTTGAATATGGCAAAATAATAAATACAAATAATGGAAAATAGATCCGCGTTTATCAAAATTTTAATTTTTTAAAAATAATTATACAGAGGGGCCCAGAGCAGGCTTGCTTTTAAATATGATAATAATAATTGAACAATTAAACTTAACCAAGCGAGCTCTTAGTGAAAAATAATAGAGATGAAGTCCGAACAATTTGTATCCTCAAAGTAGGCGTTAAAGAGTCGATTGTGAACGCACCACGGATTAAATCTAACCTCACTTTTTGCGTTGTTTGTGTTTTTATAGTATATTTTTTCCTGGTAGGCGGTTGCGCGCGCGATTTACGAAATCCTGCAATGAAATGCGACCTCCCTATTGGTTAGTGGAATAGAGTAACCAATTGGGAGGTCGCATTTCATTGCAGGATTCTGTCAATGCCGCGCGCAACCGCCTACCAGGAAAAAATATACTATAGAAGCGGACTGACTAGTGGTGCGTTCACAATCGACTCTTCAACGCCAACTTTGTTTTGTTTTATATTCGCAAAATTCGTTTTCTTCTTCTCTCCGCAATTTTCGATACATTTTGACATTTTCCTGAGATTCTTTTGATTCCCTTCCAAGAAAATAATGTTTAAATAGTCTCTTTTCCATTTTCACTTCTTGATTATCCTCTTAATTCCTTTTCCTGGTCGTCTCTTCTTTTTTCCTTGTGATACGTGTTCCTAAAGTATACATTTTTTCAAACCATTTTCAAAAATTTCTTTCTCTTTACATTTTGTTTACGTTTCTTTTCTTTTGAACCATTTTAAAACCTCTTCTAGGAAATTACAATTATCTAAGCTCTTCGCTTTATGCTATTTTTTAAATATTTATTTTCTTCTCTTTTCTTCTTCTTCTATTCTATGTAAGCTAAAATTGTCAAGCCTGCATTTCTGTATTACATTGTTCTTTTCTTCTCCTTTTTCTTCTTTAATTATTAATCGCTTTCAAGAACTTTAAAATAAACGCGAAATCAGTTGGAAGTTTCGTTAAGAATCGCCGTAGAACCATCTAGATTGTCTCTTTTTTTTTGACCGTCGTCGTCAAGTTGTACATGGATTTAGTCGATGACCTTAAAAGGTCGTAGTTAACTTCCGAAAGACTGTAATAAGGACGAGAGAAAAATAATGTTGTAATTCATCTAATACTTCGTGAAAGTTTATATACTGTGTTCGGCAGAATTAATAGGCAATCGTAGTAAAGTTTTTAAGAAATTCGGAAAGTTTCGAGGAAACTCTAGGATAATCATGTAATAATTGAACTGCTTTTAACTGTGGACCCCGGATTAATAAGAGAATAAATCAGAGAAACTCGAACTGAAACTGAAAACGGCACGACCCTAAATCAGAGAAATTAAAGCGACAAGCAAGTTCTTTTTTGACGTGTGAGGAAGCGTTTCATCCTGTTGAGGAATTAATTAACGACAGGACCAAATTCTTCAGATTGATGATTGATTTAATTTCCCATTTTTGACAACTGAATTGAATTCAAAATTAAAGAAGAAAAGAAAGACAATTTCAGAAAAAGTTTTATATTCATTTGCATAACATCAATGACAGATGCAGATGTCAAAACTAACACGATAAGAGAGCATTAAACGAAGAAAGAAGAAGAAATGCAGCAGATTCTTGATCAACTACTGTTAAAGAAAATTAGCAGCAATTGGAAGTTGATCAAAATTAAAAAGAGAATTTAATAATTTCCTTGTGAAAGTTACAAAAAAGAAGATCTAAATGGGCTTTATAAATTTTTATTGTTGGTTTCGCTTCCTGCAAGGTGCCTTGTCTCGTTTGACATTCTGAAGAAAATATATCATTCAGAGTAGGTCTTTTTGTGCTTCGCCCAGCTGCCGACCTCGGCTTCGTCTCGGTCTTCAATCTCTGGGCTTAGCACAATAAGACTCACTTCTACTCTTAATGATATAATCTACTATTTCAATGAGACGAAAAAAAGGTGCGAACAAACAAGAAACATTGATTAAAATAATATTACAGTGAAGACTTCCACTCGTCCAGTTTTCAAGCATTTGCGCGTTGCGTGCCGCTCTTCTCGCTGTCCACTTTTCGGCCGCACCCGGTAGCACAACCATGTGCCGCTCGCCTCACCTCGTTATCTCTCTCCTTAAGTGGTTACAACTTAATCAGGCGGTCGGAACAAGCAAACAAGCGGCGTGTGTGTGCGGTCCCACATTCCCCGTGTGTCCCATCCATTATACCATAAACTCGTCGACTCGCTCTCTAATTGGGTTAGGTCCGATTGATAAGACTTTCAAATCACCGCTCTCGATCGCTCTCTTGCAGTCTTGCGTAACCCCCGCGCAGACACTTGTCACCTTGATTCCGATCCGAGTGGGCCGAGGCGCCACCGCCGCAACCTTTGTTTCGGTGTCGATCACCGTCAAACGGCGGCGCGGCTCATGCAAAGCCGACCGTGGGTGGGATCGCTGCAGTTCGCTTTTTTACCACCGCGCTCGCCTCTCTGTCATCTCGCCGTCACGTGATCGTGATCCAGGTGGCTCGATTTCGCCGATTTCGCCCAAAATACGACAAAAAGTTACGGAAAAGACGATGCTATCGATTCGGCGACGGCGGAAAAATGTCCATGAGTCGGTCGGGTTTGTTCGGGCACTTTGGCGGAGTTTGATTTTCTGCCATTATGAGGAAATTTAATTTAAATTGCGCTATTCTGCTGCTCATCAACTAATATAAGTTTCAATGGGTTTCGATGAAATCGGAGATACAATAATTCCAACCGTAATTAGAATAGTTCTGACGGCACTTCTTACCGATATTGGCAAAATTACCCAAAATGCATACACAATGGACAATAGTCGAAGTGGTAATTGAATCTTATTGTTTGGAACTCTTTGGCTAAGAAGTTAAACGAAATTTTCATGTTTTAATCAATTACTGCCGTTCACATTATTATTATTATTCTATTACAATAATTATTAATAAAAAATAAGGAATTAAATCTTCGAAGAATTTCTTTTTATCGGATTATTTCCGTATTTCATGTAATACACCTGATGTTTTTATCGTCGTATTGTCTTTGGTCAAAAAAATCTACACGTTATTATAACGGGTGACTATTAAAATTTTCACTTAGGGTTGGCTATGGATCATTCTTTGTTTTCCGTTGCACCTTAGACACTGACAAGTTTGACATTTCAATAAATGTTTTTCTCTTAATTTGGTTATGTTTCAATTGTACTGACTGACATTTGTCGTTCGTTCTTGCGTGTGTCTAAAGTAACAGAAAAAATAAAAACCCGTTCAAAGCCAACTCCAAGTGAAAATTTTAATAGTCACCCGTTACAAACCTGCCATAAGTGCGTTCCTTTTTTCATTTATGTCACCTATTTTTTATTTTTTTGTTACATAATTTAATAATTTCAAAATGCAACTGTGCATATTCTTCTACAGTCCTGAATTTACTATATTACATATTATTAATTATTTCTCTACAGGTTTTCCCATTTCGTCTAGAAGTCTCAAAATCCAACCTTTTGTATTTCTTCTACAAATCCCACATCGTTTGCGTCTCTTCTTTTTAATTTTCTGTGTAATTTACCTTTTAGATTTTCAGTTCACACCTCAAAAATTACGAAACTTGTATTTCTTCTAAACCTATGTATTTCTTCTAAGTTTCTGTATTTCTTCTAATTTTCTGTATTTCTTCTAAGTTTCTGTATTTCTTCTAAGTTTCTGTATTTCTTCTAATTTTTTGTATTTCATCTAATTTTCTGTATTTCTTCTAAATATGTGTATTTGTTCCAAATTTCTCAATTCCTTCTAAATTTGCGTACTTCTTCTAAATCTGTATATTTCTCGTAAATTCGTCTGTTTCTTCTGTCTCAGATCTTTCACCTGTGCCCCGTATTTGACCCACTGTCCGCTTCCCAGCGACGGTGCCCCGCATTGGGGAACCACAACGACTCCGATTAACACGACACCGACATCACGGCTGTGTGGAAATTGACCACCGGGGCACCACACACACACACACACACACACGCACCGCGCTAATCAGCCCCAGCCTCCTTCGATGCGGTACACTTTTTTCGTTTTTTTTTTCTACCATCCCAGCTGTATACAAGGTGATCTACCTCGTCCCAGACGCGCGGTGAAATTCGGCCCGGCGACCACCATGGTCACAACCATAAAACCGACGTTTATTAAGACAGGTTACGTCACGTGACCCTTATCTCCAATCGACTGTTCTCTCTTCGTTTAGTCTTTTGTGTTATTATGGTGCACACCATTTTTACGAGCACGCTGTAAAAAGGTCAATAAAATTAGATGGCTTTATTGCCTCGGGGTTAAACGTCACGACATTTTTTTTTCGGGGGTGGTAATGTTCCGATGGGCCTTTAATGCAAACCTAAATATTTCATCGGCCGTTGGGGTGGTTCATAATGTTGGCGGCTTTGTTGCCGGGGGATGGAACGTTGACCTGTCAAATTTTTCGGTGGCGGTTGAGATTCTTGGGCCGGGGGCGGTGCGTGCTAATCGCGCCGGAGATAATTGGTTTTATGCTTCACTAAACGCGGATTTTGATTAATTCTTGGCGGTTTACTAATTAGGGGTGTTATCTGGTTCCGCTAAACACTTCCGAGATTTATGGGGGTTTAAGTGATGAATTTCGTTATCGTTTCTGCTGGTTTCATTTTTGAAATTTTGGCAATTATGCGGTTATTTCGGGAAGGCTGCGTTGGCGGTTCTGATGCTGCATTAGAATAAGAACATTTTAAGCTCATTTTCTACATAAATTTTACATCTATTCAATTATCTACAAATTTAACAGACTTGGAATAAATCCAAATTTTCTACAAAAGTTCTTGAACCATCCATTTCTTGTGCCATTCAATAGAAGGTATTTAGATGTTCTGATTTATGATAGAAGCAGAGGATTTAAATAGCTTTGAAAATGTCATAAACATTTTTCCAGCAAGTCTCTTCTGCTCCATTTGATCCATTTTTGATCAGCTAGGAGTCCAGATCTGAATCCAATTTGCCAAAGTCAGCAAACACGCCTAATTTGCTTCCTCACTTTCAAAATCCTATTCCTTCTGTTTTCTTTTTGTTGTATTGTTTATTTGGTGGACCAGCTAGCGGTCCAGACCCGAATCCAATTTCTCAGACGTGAAGACGTCTAGTTTCACGGCACACTTTGAACGTTTGTACCAACGTAACAAAATAAAAGCGAGACCTCTCACCTCGACCATAACTGTTGAATTTGATCAAGAGCGACGTATAGAAGAGGACGTGTTTTGTGAAAGATGTCAATTTAATAAGTCCAAGTAGGAATACTTCTCGTTTGTCGTAATAAAACCTGTCTGTTAAATAATTCGATTCGATTCCCGTCACACTCGATACCAATTCCATCAGCTCGAATACGGCAAGAATAAGAAACGAAGAATAAAAAAAAAATCAATTCCTGGTGACAATTATTGGCTCGGCTCTCCACATGCGAAGTGCAGTGTCGGCAACATAGTAACATTTAAAACGAACAGACGGCGTGATTTAGGTCGCGACCACGTGATTTTTTTGGTGTTAGCGGTCGTCTGGCGCCTCCTTAGACACTTCTCGTTTCCTTTTAAAGGAAATCCCAGGTGTATTGACATTCAAAATAACAACAGTTACCTCTCGATCGTTTTATTCAAATGTTAACGGCGATAACGAATCGGCCGCGGCCGTGCCCAGTCCCACCTGAGGAGGCGCCTTCCTCGGCATAAATTATCGCCCCGGCCGAGTCCTGTCCTGCGTTCGACGCGAGGGGGTCGTAAATCGGGGCGGGAGGAAAAAATCGTCGGAAAAGTTAATTATGGCCAAGGGCGTTTTCGAACCGTAGCCAAGATTCTGGTCGCGCTCCATACTCGCGATTTAGTAGTTGATCATTATGTGTCTTGTCCTTATATTTATTATAATTTTATGTGTCTATGTGTTCACAAAGCTTTGAACGATTCGGACGGAGATGCCGTCTCTCTCTCGGTCGGGACGGCGGAATGGATGGCCCCTTTTTTGATTTATGGGAAGCGAGGACGACGACTGCACGGCGAGGTTTGTGGGGCGGCGAGAATTCGACCGATACGGACCTGGGTTTCGCGACATGGTCCGGTCCCCCAAGACGAACGTCCGAAAAAAGTCAAACTCGGAACAGCGTTTTTTAAAAAATTTTCGGATATGTTTTTGGAAACTGGAATCTGCAAAAAGAATAGATCTAGTGCCTAAAAGCTCATTAAGATGCAAGTATTGTAATAATTTTTTCGGCTTCCCCAACTGGTAAACACACCATTACCTTTCAGCTTAGGTTAAAGTTGCTGCGATTTACTGACGGATGTTGTCAATATCTGGGGGAATGCGGTAGCAAGCACAGTTAATTTTCTCTCTTTAGATTTACTTTAAAATTAAAGTGTTCATACGTTACTTTAATTTAGTGTAAAAAAACACATTTACATGTATTGTTTTTTAGATAAATACTTTTTTTAATTTTCATTGCCTAATAAATAATCATAAAAGGGAAAATACTAGTACAGCCTATCAGGTTGGCAGCTCTGTATGTCAAAAAATTTGACATTTCTTATTTCATAAAAATCTGCAAAATTGCTTAAAAGTCTAATACAAATGTCGTACGGTAGGTATTTTACAGCGCTCCTGCTAATCAGGCACTCGGCTTCACCTCGCGCCTGAAACCTAGTTGTCGTGCTGGAAAATACACCTACCGTACTCTACTGTAAATAACTATAAATCATTATCAAAAAGGTATCAAAATGTGACATATAACTCATACAATTTAGGAAAATATGTAAATTATATTTGTAAAACTGTGTTGTGCAATATTTGAAATGAAAATAGTTTCGAGAAAAAGAAATACACAAGAATATGATGATCTAAAAAAAATTTTTGGAAAAGGTGTAAACTAGAGAAATCGTCAAAATTTTATGCTCTAAAAGTTTTTCAAATTTACTTTTTAAATTCAAAGTTGTCTTCTTCACAGGTTTTTGTAGGGCACATTTATTTTAAAAAAACATTGAAAATGTACTTATAACAAAACAAAGACGAGCACATATACCGGGTGTCCCTAAAAAGAAAACGAGTCCATAGCTCCCTTATTTATGGGACTATTTTAATTGTTTATGCACAAAATTAAATGGTTGTAAATAGGCTACAAGATGGCCTAGTAAATTCACGTATAGCCCTAAGGGCTTCAAGGTTAAACTGTCAAAAAAAAAAAAATTCAAATGGGAGCACATACTTTTTTTTTAAATTGTGATAGAGATTTTTATTCTGAAAACAACTATGTATCACAAGTATAACCTCGCATAAAAAATGACACTAACTTTTGAAACAAATGACGAGCACCAAGCGAGAAGCTATCAAAATACATAGCGTTACAGTGTAATAACCAAATTGTTAGCTGGAAAAACAAATGACAAATACATAATAACATAACGATTGCGCAAAGATGCCGCCAATATTTAACGCAAAATGGAGCGCATAGACGAGAGTAGCGTTTTTTTAACTTTTTTTTTTGTATTTTTGTCATGTAAGTGACACATTGTTGTTTTCAGAATAAAAAATCTCTAGCAGAATTACTAAAAAAAGTATGTATGTATTAGTATTTGAAAAAAAATATTTTGACAGTTTACCATTGAAGCCCTTGAGGCTATATGTACATGAATTTATTAGGGTCTTTTATGGCCTATTCACAACCATTTAATTTGGTGTATAAATAGTTAAAATCCTCCTATAAATAAGGGAGTTATGGATTCGTCTTCTTTTTTGTGACACCCTGTATATTAGTAAAATTTTATTTTGAAATATTGATGAATTATTTCCCTAATAATGGAGTTTCTCAAAAAAATGTTTTTATAGAAAAAACAAATTTGACACTCAAGTATTCCAAATGGAAACAACGTACAATTTTTAATAAAAAAAAATCGGTGAAATGTCTTATCTTTTACATTTAGAGATGTCTTCATTATTTTCTTCTGCGACTGTTAAAAAGCTCTACTATAATTTTTTACCATTTTTAATGTGTAAAACATCTGTTTATAAATACCGTTCACGTTGTTTTGGTGTAAGGGGAGGCCATGATTGCTTTTTTTTTAACGTTGGACACACTGTTTGATTAAAAAATTTCCCGCGATGAGTATTCTTCTATCGCAAACTAGTAAAACTAACAACAATGCACTAAACTTTGACGCTATTTATAACCTCAAATTTAGAAAAACACCATCTAATTCAACAGACAGCTTTACTACCAAATTAAATGCAAAATTTTCATGGCCATAATGTCAAAACAACATGAATGCATTTTACTAATAGTGAAAAAAGTAAAACGCGTTAAAAAAAGTGATACAGTGTCATTATTTCACTTTGCAAACATCGGTTGTTTTTTTAAATTTCACCTCAAAGTTGGCGTTGGAAACGTAAAATTTTAGATTTGGTTTTTTGATGCTGATTTTCTTTCTAAATGCAGACAGAAGTAGAAAAATCATTGGGTGGAACTCATGCATAAACGGTCTTTATGGACTCATGGGATTGCCGCACTTGCCTACGGCTCGTGCAGTGGTTTATGCACTTATGTATAATGTGTATTATTATTGTAGTTTTTTCGAAAAAATAAGCGTTCAGATAAAACATCTACAAGTGCAGACTGCTCAAGTACATTTTATTTACACATTATTTATACAAGGTGTCTCTAAAATAACATATATCATGAGTCCTGTGGAATTGTGCGGCTCTATAGTTTTATTCTGTCGAACCATGTCGAACCGTTGAAGCCGTCAAATAAGATGTCAACAGTCAAATTATCAAATCTTAGCGTCAATTGTCAGTTAAACGTTTTAGTTGTTTTGCTTGTCTTTTTCTTCAGTTTTATAATATTTTCATTACTTTTCATCTTACAACAGTCTATTAAAAACCTGTCATTAAATAGACTTACATAACCTCTGTTTTTCTATTTGGTACTATAATATGCTACAGAGCGGCAAAAATCAAATATATTCGAATTCCAGAGGACTCTTGATATACGTTCTTTTAGAAACACTTTGTACTATGTTCTTTTTTCGGTGCATCTTAAATCTTCTTTTTTATACTTCTTCTTTATTTAATTATCTATTCTCTTATAATTTTCTTCAAACATGTAATAGTTATTTATGCAACGAGTTTCTGTGTAAATTGGGCTTTTCTAATTGCCCGAGGGACAAGATTAAAACACGAGCGTAGCGAGGGTTTTAAGGCCTTGAGGGCAATTAGAAAAGTCCAATTTACTCAGACACGAGTTGAAGTTGAAGCTTCCAAATCTTTTAAAAATGGTTTGGCATTTGCTTTTGACAGTTTTGACAAATTTTTCAAGACCTGTCAGAAATGTAACGTTGAATGTGTTGTCTAGGGCAACGGTTCGTTATCTGTACATTTTGCTCTAGAGCAGTAAGAGGCAGTTTACAAAGGAGAAAAAACAATAAAACAATAAAATTTATTTTTTAATAAAAATGTGTTTGCTAAAAATCCAAAACCTAATAAGCTGTCAAAATTTAGCATTATTTTGAAAAACATGACTTTTGACTAATATTTTGCTATTTCTTTCAGCAAATCTTGTACCAATCTGAAATAATAAATTATTGTTATTTGTATTTGTTATTTTACCATGCAACAATTAATTATTTTATTATTGTTACTAAGGAATCAAGACCGGATTATTAATCACCTTCAGTGATTGTTGGAAATTTCCAACAATTTTCCAACAATTTTTTAGTTATTTTTATCTCAAAAACAAAAAGACCTTTATTATAAATATTTTTTGATAATAACTTCTATCCGTCGTCACTAATTACCATTAGTGTTTGAACGTTTATTTCAAAACACCCTGTATATCTTTCTTTCTATTAAAACCGCATATTTTCAAGATTTATTTCAAAAAAAACAAAACCATTTTGACCTGGAAAAGCACTCATTAGAGACTAAAAAACTAGTCAAGACTGCTAAAGAATTTTTTGTTTTTTAAAATATTTCTTCAAGGTTTGCCTAATTAGTAAACCATGGGAACTGGTAAGTTGTATCTAAATTGTAAATTTTTCGAAACCACGGTCAAAATTATTGTGAAAAATAACCAAATTTTGCCTTCTCGTTTTACTCTTTTTTTTTTAATTTACAACCCATGAGTTTTCTTTTATCAAATCACTGCTGGATTATTTAAATGGTAGCTGCATTTCGATAATAAAGATCTTTGAAACAAATTGATTGTTCCTTGTTATTTATTAATAGGTATTGCTTTTTATATTGTATTAATATTTAAGAATTTATTTATTTGGTCGTAAGATTAATCGGTGAAAGAAGGAAGAGGGATGGATCCATCCTCGTGAAGGAGCGATAATAATTCTTGGGTTAATGATTGACGCGCCATCAGTGTCGAGTGGTGTCACGCCGCCCCCATCCACCCCCGTACCAATTATCGACAACGAAGCGTCCGCCGAAGGTGTTTCCGATCCTTTGATACCATTACATAATGGAAAAGCTCGGCGGTCGGTGTTTAAGGACCTCTTATATCCACGGCACTCTAGACATGTAGTCGCACTTGAGGAGTAGTGGCCAATTCTAGAGTCAGTTGCGATCAGCACGCCGCGAGATACAAACGCGCATCGGGACGCCCGCTACTCCAATTTTTCAGCCAACTAGTTCCCGACCGAAAGGCCAGTTTGGTTTCACCGCCCGCGAAACGTGCAAGGACCAGTGCGATGTCAGTGTCCGACGATTCCGTCCTGTGAGGCGATGTGGAGGACCGGCGGCGGTACTTGCGGCGGTGGAGGCGCCCCCGGAGCGACGCCGAGGACTTCGCCCCGCGAACCCAGATAATGGGTAGCAGCGAGATGGCGTCGAGCAGGAGGAAGGCACATGGGGGCGGCCGCAGGTGGGCCCTCGCCCTGCCCTGCCTCTACCTGCTGTGCAGCTCGCTGACGCCGGCGGGCGGCGAGCGTCTGCGGCACCGCCGACCCGACGACGACGTCTACGTCCGCCAGCTGGAGGACGCGCTCGAGGAGGGCGGCAAGGCGGCCTGCCCCAACTGCGTCTACAAGAACGCCGAGGCGGACGGACTCCGTCTCGAGGCCATCAAGAGGCAGATCCTCACCAAGCTGGGCTTGAGGCACAAGCCCAACGTCACGCACAGTCTTCCCAAAGAAGTTATCATGGAGACGCTGTCCAGGGCCGAGGATAACAGTGATTTTCTTAGAAACTCTAATAGTGAAGAGAATGTAGCTACGACGAGCGCCAGGACCGCCACGGCGGAGGCGATGGACTTCGACGACTTCTACGGACGCACGTCGGAGATCATCTCGTTCGCCGAACAAGGTAAGACTTGACGGATTCACCACCCCCGACGACTTCCCTGCCATTGCTGTCGGGGACGGCGTCTAGACTCGTCGATAAAAATTTATTATTTATCTAGGAAGGACGCGATGCAGTTTTATTATCGACGCCACTGGACGATGCACCACTCTACACGGTGGCCCCGTTCAATTTTAACCAACCCGATACGTCATCCGACTCGCGAAACCCCACAACCTTCACAATTTCATCACGCGATTCGCACATGTACAAGGTCGATATTACAACTAAATTTAAATTATTGTTAAACAATTTTTTCTCACAAAAAATAAATTTCAAAATTTTGCGAAATTATTGCATCATAAAAAAAATTATAAAGGGACAGTATGAATCCTGTGACGTTTTGTCACTAGAGCCAATCGATCATTTTAAGAAAAAATATATACAGGGTGAACTACACTACAATTCGAAAACGACATTTTCCAAATACAATTTTTTATTAAAATACTCTTGGCACATTCCGTATATAACGACTGACCTATTTCCGAAGAAAACCTAAAAATTTGAAAAATAAAAACGATCAAGGCTGATTTATTAATTCAAGGTTGAATCAGAATTTAGTATAAATCAAGAAAAAAAATCTTTAACTAGCTAACTAGCTTTGATTAAAAAAAAAATGTAATTTTTTACATCCTGTTACAAAAATCAATACTTTTACTATTGAACTTCTTTATCCTGTAAGTTGTGCTGAATTGACCACGTGATAAAGAAAAAAATTCGTAGCTGTAGACGTAAAAAATTTTTTTCAAAATTCTTTCAAAAACCTTTTTTTTTTATTTGTTAGTCCAGAGCCAAGTACTTTTCATATTTGCGTTTAATTTCTGATGGAACTTTGAGTGAATCAGTCACATGGTGGCCTAAGAACATATCACAAATGTCTGAAAAATAAAAATTGACAGTCGCAGTTTTTTATATTATTGTTTCAGGAACAAAAATTTAAAAAAAATCATTGTTACTAAACTTGTATGAAGCACCTAAAAGTGACTGTTCAAATGGTCATCTTAAAAAAAATCTGAAAAAGGAAAAAAAATTCAAAATGTTTCAAAAGTTCTAATTGTGGTCACGTGACTGCATTATAAACCTTTCGAATTTTATACAAATTCCAAAAAATCAATTAATTGATTTGTGTCAGTTTATCTGTTACCGAAATATCACTGAGGTGTCACATGACGAAAGAATTCACTCTTAGAAAATTATTCAAAAAAGTTATTTTTTTGGAAAATTTTTGACACGGAACCCATTTAAATGGATTTAGTTTTGATGAAGCAGATTGCGTTGATCTCACGATAGATTTTTTTCATTTATGTAACTGGTCACGTGACCCTAAAAATTTTTGAAAAATTACAAAATTTTGAGAACTGATACCAAGCGTCAATTCATTCAGAAAAATACTCATGTTCTGGTTTTCCTCAATTAGTCACGTGATCGCATGATACACATCTCGAACTACACAAGTTTCCGGAAAAAAACTTTTTTTTTCAATTTTGCAATGTGCTTGTTCAACAGAACTAATATTGAAGTTGTGAATGATCTAGCTTTCTTTTAGTCATTTTTATACGAACCATAAATAAGACGCTTATCAAATAAGTTACTGATAAAAATACTACAAGAAAATGTGATTCAGTGGTTTCATGTTTGTGGTTTCACCGGAAGTGACACCATCGAAATCTATAATTGGAAAAAGCAACACAAATTATCGTGTAACAAATAATTCTAGTTTCTCAGTGTGCATCGATAATGTTAAAAAAACAAACGATTTTGGTACATTTTTTTGAACGACCTATATATCGAAAATCACAGGGGGTTTTTTTAATTGATTTTTTCAAGTTTCCAGTTGACTCGCTTTTCAAAATTTGTATAATTTTTGACATGATCAGTTTGTTCCGGTTTTTTATTGTTGTCCCTTTTCACGGATGAGTTTCCGCCCCCTCATTTTCCGTTTTGTTATTATCACAATCGGAAAATTTTCAATCCGGCAAATTGCCAACCTGGCACCTCAACCCAGCCACCCCCGCGTCCCGTACACCCGGCAAAAGTGCATGCAATCAGCCCTAATAGTTCGACTCGGCCGCCCCCAATCCTCACAACAAAAATAGAATAATATGGGAGCGTGGTGGACAGTCGGCGGGGTTTCGGATCGCCGCCGTCTCCCCTACACACTTAATGTAGCGGAACGCGAGGGCGAAATCAAAGAAAACGATAATATTCGATCCCATTCCGTACATGCACAATGGAGGGCGTCGATGAACGGAAGAAAACAACCCCGAGCGGCAACCGCCGCCGCCACCCCGATAAAAAGAACGGCGGAATTAAATTAATTAAGCCGTTATTAATTGTAAACAAAGACATAAATAATAAAAAGGAGAAAAAGGGTTGGTGGCGGGAGCCGCCTCCGCCCTCTTGTTTTCTGTAGTCTGTGCGTTATCACGGCCGAAACACGCGCCGACGAATATTATTGCGTCCACGGTCGCCGAATTTATGGTGGCGGAACTGTGATTTATCGCCGGAGAGTTATATTTGTGGGGGGTGGAAGTCATCGAAATTATTTTAAATTAGACGGGACGGGCGGCGAGACAGATCTGGGGCGGAGATGTTCTCGGGTCGAGCCACGTGGCCCTCACAATACAAAAAAAATTTAATGCGTTCTAAAAAATTACTAATATATTTTTGAAAAAACTATCCACCCTGTATCATTTAAAAATTATTTATGTACAATTTTTTTCTAGTATAAAAAGAATCAAGATATTTTCACAATAGTGGTCGCAATTTTCAAAAAGGGAGTTAGCAATTTTTTATTGAAAAGAACTTTTGGATATTGCAAAATAAAATGACCCAATCCTAGCTTCATTTCGTTTAGTCTAAAAACTGTCATAAAAAAAAGTTTTTTTTCATTTTGATAGCAAATGACAAACTTGGGATTTCTAAAAATAAGTAAGAATTAAAGTTACAATTTTTTGAAAATGTCTCACTGCTTAATATAATTTTTCAAAAAAGTTTGTTACATTTTTTGAATTGACATAAATTTGACGTCTAAAATTCCGTGTCCGCAACTGTACTTGTCCCAATTTTATTTTTTCCAAAATTTATAAAAAAAAATTACCTCTGCTTAAACGATGCTATCAAAGTTATAAATTTTGAAATTTTGTACTTTCCATTTGGATATTTTTCAAAAATGTATTTTTTAGGCACCCTTAATGAAAACGGTAATTTTACGTAGGTACTCACAAGAGGACGAAAAGTAACTCTTTTTCGGACGCTGACCGTGGCACCATCGACAAAACCCCTAATAATAATTGTCCTGTCACCATAAATTATGTAAATAAATAATCGTATATTGCAAATAGTAAATTTCTAGTTTTGTTGGCAAGCTGATAACAAATACATACTATTAAAAAATTGTTAATACATATGTATTAATAAATTTATCTATTTGAAAAAGGTAGATGCAAATTAAATTTTTAATTTTTCCAATCATGTCTTTTGCTTTGTAGTTCGTGCGGTCGCACCTCTGCCAAAAATGCCTTTTATCCTCGCCTGTTTTCAAGCCTCGGCTGCGCCTCGGCCAGAAAATTCAGACTCGGACGAAAAAGATGCACTTTTTGGTCTTGGTAGACGAATAAATATTAAAAATATTGCGACCTTGTAGCTTTTAAAAATTTTTCTTATTTAAATTTCCAAAACATTCTATTTTAAATTTTACTGTGCCCTTTAAATATTTTAATGACTCACCCTGCATAATTTTCGTTTTCCCTCTTAAGCGCAGCCGATCACTTTCGCTTGGAAGACAACCGCCAACTGAAAATCGTACGTTGCCTCCACAGCATAACGAAATCTCCCATAAATTAATAAAATTAAACAAAATTGGACGGTTTCCTTGACGACGACGGAAACTGCACCATCATATGTGGCTACAGTTGCAGAACTTTCAGTGGGAATTTTTATTTTTATGCAAAAAATAAAAATGTAGGTATTCAAAATATGACAAAGATAACGTTGGTGTCAAATTGGAGTCCTTAGCAAGGCTGTGATCCAAGAGGCAGAATTGAACCACTGGTTTATTACTATTTGTTTTTTAAAAATAATTCAATTAGTGATGTCACAATTTCAAAAACGCAATTAAAGAGACCGAAAAATAAAAAAAAAAAAACACAACAAATCTAAGACAAAATATCATTTTACATTTAACTGAAACCAATTACTTAATTTTTCTGGGTAGAGGTGTTGGATTTTCTCATGGACTGTGACCTTGGAAATATTTTCGCCAAGGCGGAGCGATAAACCAATGAAAAATCTGTAAATGAAAACTGAAAACGTCGACTACTTTCAAATTCAAGTTCATACAAATAGACGAGAAAGAAAGACAAAACTAACGTAACGAATGATGATGTTTTTCGGTCGATTTGTAGCGCCTAATTGAGACCTGAGACCGATATTCGTCGTTTGCGCAGATAAGACTCATAGCCCATTAGAAAATCCAAAACCTCTACCAAGTTATTTAGTGGTGAGGGAAATAATGTTAGTACTTGGTCCATCACATCCCATACGTATTCAATTGGACTAATGTCTGTACAATCATCCCACGCCATCTGCTCCTTCTCTATCAGTATTGAACAAACTCCTTTTTTACTTTTATATCTTTATGGATTCTCTCATGGGTTGTGACCTTGGAAATATCTGCGCGAAGGCGGAGTGATAAACCAGGGAAAAATCTGTAAATGAGAACTGAAAATGACGACTAATTTACATGCAAATAGGCGCGAGAGAGAGACGACACTGATGTAACGCAGATATGACTCATAGCCCATGAGAAAATCCAACACCTAAGAAGATTTTTTAGGATTAACACATTCCCAATTACTGAATCGAAAAAATTGGCTTAGGTATTATACATATTCCATCCATTTTCAATGGGGTTCCTGTCTGTTCGTTCGTAGGCCACGTCAGCACTTCCGACCTTCGCCTGTTGGTAAAGTGTTGTTGGCATACGACACTTTTGCTGCGGTGAAACGTATTGTTTTTTGTATTTTTTGCGCCACCCCTTACACCCAAGAGACCAGTTCCTAGGCCCACATCGTTATCGTGTAAAATTAATCCGAACCAGATGCAAATGATCGATGTGTGCGCTTTTAACCCTGATTTATTTATAACCTAGAATATTAATTACATCCAGTTTATTTATGAATGTCTTTGGGAAATTTCGTATTTGCAGCAAGTAGGTATCAATTATCGGAATCGATCGGCGGCGCGTTTTGTTTTCGACTTTTCTCCTGGCCGGAACGTGCAATTACCATCAATTATTACTCTTTACCCCGTTCCGGGTCGATATATCGAACATTTCCCCATGACACACGCACATGCACGCGGGGACGGAATCCGTCCGAGCCGTTCCTGGAATCGCGCCTAAAAATACGAAAATTTCCCGCTTGCGAACGGGGAAACGGACATGACTGGCGCTATTTTCATTATTTTCGATAAAGGTGCGGCTTCCGAGCGCTCTCGGGAGCGTCGCCCGAAAAAAAAAATCGTTAGCGGAATGCCCACAGGGGCGATAAACGGCGACAGTTTACATGAGAGTCGAATTAGCGCAAGAGCCGGACCTGGACCGGACCGCCGGCCCTAAGAGGATACAACGCAGATGGAACGGTCTCGATAAAAGGCGAGGGGGAAATGTTTGCTCGTTTTCTACTCGAATTTCAACGAAAATATGTGAAACGCGAGATTAAAAAAAAATTTAGGCACCCTTAATGAAAACGGGAATTTTACGTACTCACAAGCGGACGAAAAGTAACTCTTTTTCGGACGCACTTTTTCGGACGCTGACCGTGGCGTTATTGTCCTGTCACCATAAATTATGTAAATAAGTAATTGTATTGCAAATAGTAAATTTTTAGTTTTGTTGGCAAGAAATACTATTAAAAAATTGTTAATATGTATTAATAAATTTATGTGTTTGAAAATGGAAAAAATAAATTTGTAATTTTTCCAATGATGTCTTTTGGTTTGTAGATCGTGCGGTCGCCTAAAAAATTTAATGTGCACCTCTGCCAAAAGTGCTTTTTAGTCCTGACCTGTTTTCAAGCCTCGGCTGCGCCTCGGCCAGAAAACTCAGACACAAAAAACTATTAAAATTAAAAATTGAATCTTTTTTCCTAAAAAGAGAGATTTACTTCAGACGAAAACATCAATTCAATACCATTTACTATTTTTAAAACTTTTTCTACAATTGATGTTAGCATTTTAAATCATTGCCATTTCATTTTATTGTTACTGTTAATTTACGATTTTATTTATAGCTAATTTTCTGTCTATTATTACTCTAAAATGATGTATATTTTCATTTTATCGTGAAAGAGTAAATAAAGGAAAGCAATTCAAGGCAGTTGGAGTTATTGTAGATAATTATTTTCTCTATTTTATATTTATGATAGCAAATAAATACGGTATTGAAGTTTTTTACATCAAATGTACAAATCTGTAAAAGTTTTCATAGTATGTACGGCAGTTCCTAGTACTAGACCTTGAGGAACTCCAAAAGCAGTACAAAATAAGCACTTAAATCTGATTTCAATACAAAAATGTCACCACCACTGACAACATTTCAACTTGCAACTTGGCCGTGAGGAAAAAACGTCAGTTCGCGGCTTGATTCGTACAGTTTTAATTGTGGAATGAAAGCGATCAAATCAATCATTTTCCAAGTATGATCCTGCAACTAGTGGACGGCCCAATTTCTCTGTGTAATTTTCGGTGTAAGATCGTCCTGGGCCGTCTTCCGGTCTCCGGAAATTCCCGCCGTCTCCCGGAGGTGCACTCCCGCCCTCACCTTCCATCTAGCACGGCAGGAAACGGCGAAAGTGTCCCCGGTGCAACGTTCGGGGATATTAATTTCGGGTCGGGATACATAACCGTGGATTTCCATCCCGGTTGATTGGGTTTTTCTGATTGGCGGAGGAGCGCGTGTTGTTTTTGTTTCACCTGAGGGAGGTCGGGTTTCTGTTGATTTTCTTAATGATGTTTGGCTGTTATTGTATCCATTCGAACATTAAAATTTCATTTTGGGGTCGTTAAAAGGCGCCGTTTTATGACTTTTTACTTCGGATTAAGTCGGTTTTATGTCTCCCTTTTATACGTCTCGGTTTTTAATTGTTTTTAATCGAGAATTAAGCAGTTCGGGCTTCACTGATTCCGTTTGTTTTTTCAAATTTGAATGTATTTAAGCGGGGGATGATCTATGGAAATTGGTTTTTTGCGGGACGGCTCTTATTACGATTCTCTCTCTAGGCGGTTCGTGTGGGTTCGCATCCTCCTGCTGATTTTTAGTTTTTTCGTCTGTTATGAGTTCATGTCTACGAATGTAACGAGATGAGTTTCGTATTGAAATTTGTTGTTGGAAATTATTTTTTTTTGGGCTGAAAATACAGAGAGTACATCTACTCTAATTTAATATGTACGAGTACTTGTGTTTCAACACAAAAAAAAAAACAGTTTTAACATTCTCTGTAAATAACCTTTGTTATTTCTAAAAAATATGATATTAGTTTTTAGCAAACTGCTCGGTTATTCTCATCTCATTAATTCCACAACTTTTGTTGCACGATTTATTAAAATACATATTTATTAATTAAACAAAACATGTGAAATGAAAATAGTGATAAAATCCTAATCAAGAAAACATTATGAAGCAGAGGTGCAGAGGTTTGGACAAAAAAAAGATAGTAAAGAAATTTTGTTTAGGAAATCAAAATTTTAATTTAAAAAAAGAAATAATAAATTACAAATGAGGCACCAACTAAAATTCGTTGTGTCGCTAATAAAACGTTATAAAACAAGACAATTTCTTCACCAAAAAAACTATAAAAAGAGAATTTTTTCATTACAAGTGTGAATTTGGAAATAAGAAATTTTATCTTCAAGCGATTGAGTCTCTATAGAAACGGTTGAAGTGGCTTTTTCTTTGTAACCGGACATTTTATAAAACATGATATACAGGGTGTATTTTTAAAATGTGCCGAAATTTTACCTACAAGGGTGTAGGACAACGTAGAAAACTAAAAGCAATTAAAAAAAATTTAGCTCAAAAAATAAATGTCATTTTATTTTTTGATAAAATTTTTTAAATATTTTTTCCGAGTTCTACATGAAGCCAGGCTCGTGGTTAAAATATCTGTACAACTTTCAATAACACCCTGTATATTCAACCGATGTCACTGTGGTTGTAACACGAGTCGCCCATGTGCACGGATGACAGATGTCAAAATCAAAAATAGCAAGATGGCCATTCAACGTTAAAAAGTAAACTTCACAATTTAGTAGACTTTACTAATAATATTGCAACAAGAGAACTAGGACTTACTGGTGCCTTAAAATTTGAAAATTGTCATTTTACTGTACAGTCGCGAGCAATAAATTTTGGTCGTCAATATCATTTCAAAATTTGATTAGATTGTCACAAATTAAAAACATTTCCCTGCCTGATTATGCCCATGTCAACCAAGCGTCAACAAAATGAGAAAAAAATGATAATTTATGTCATACAACATGATGATAGGTTATGATATTTACGGCCGTTTTACAATGGAGCATTTTCCATTGCGTCAAAGAATGACATTCACGACCAAAATGTATTGCTCGCAACTGCAATGGCAGCAAAAGAAAATAAATGAGTTCATTCCGATTTTTTGTGATCTACTTGAAGATAAAATAAAAAATCATTGCGACCTCGGCTTCGTCTCGGTCTCTAGGCTCAGCACAAAAAAACTCACTTCTACTCTTGTTAATAAATAATGATATAATCTACTAGTGAGTAACGTAAAGAATGTATTTGAGAATAATAAATTAAAAGACGCAATAATAGTATATAATTGACAGTTTCAAGTCACTTTGAAATTCTGTTAAAAAACGTCAAAAATTTTAATTAATTCTAAACAAATTATTCAAAATTATTATTTGTTTTTCTTGTGTCCTCTTTTATTTGTTTCGCTCAAAACGTCTCCCATTTATTCCTTTTATTTATGTTCCTACATTTATTACCTTTGCTGTTTAATTTATGTCGTTTTTCTTGTTATCTCAAACTTATCAGTGTTCTAAAAATTGTTTTTTTTTAAATTTTACCACTTCTTTTAAAATCCATTTTTTTTTTTATTTGAAAATTGATTTGTTTGTATAGTCTTTCCTTTGGTAGACTTTTTTTATTAAATATTCTCTTTATTATACGTATCAGTAACCACAATATTTTGGTGCTCTTCTTGTTTTTTTTTATTACAGTTATTTTATTTTCATGTAATTCACATAACCAAAATTATTACGGCTCTCAAACGATCTTCTACTTTTTACGCACTAAAAAAATATCGTTGCCTGACACCCTTAGTCTGTTTACAAAAAGACGAAGAAAAAAGATAATCGATAAATTAATTCAAACAAAGTAGGGTAAAAAGCTATTTCTTATAATGACCGGTGAATTAAAACTAAAAGTTGGTAGAAAACTTTCTCATTAGGAATAATTTTCATTAATTTGAAATGTTGTCTTTTCTTTTTTCTGCAGGTGTCTATAAATGATTGTCAGGTCAAGACAGCTTTAAAATTTTTATTGTGCATTCTTTCTGAAACAAATACCCAATTTTAATTTATTATTAACTGTCACTTCTGACATTAATGGCGTTTTATTCGCGCTTTTCAATCCAGTTTTCCATCCTTCGATTCGGTTTATCACTGTTAATAAACACCAAAAATCTGTATTTTTCAATACAAATTGCAAATACGTCCGGTTTTAGACCTAGATAAAATTTATGAGGGTAGAATTTATAGCCAACAACATAACCTGAAAATGTGACTTTATCGAATTTATTCTACATACTTATCAAGCGGCACATTCAAAATTTGACAAGTTTTCATAGGAAGCTGGACCTGACAATCATTTATGGACACACGCATATCAAAAATATTTCCGGCAAGAATTTGTTACTAATTTTTTTTCTAAGAGATGAAAATTGCTGACGGATCTTAACAGGAAATTTTTTATGGAAGCAATTTAATAATTCAGACCAGGTGATCATAAAATGAACTATTTAAAAAGTAAAAATATTTTTTTAAATCCAAAAAGATGTTATCTACATTGAATAGATCTAAATTAAATTGGGGTTTTTTGAGCTGAACCCTTTTACATAACGAATGTCCCACATTTGTCTTGTCCTTCATCTCGCTCGAAACTAGTAAAATAATTCTGGACATTCCGAATCAAAAAAAAAAAATATTTCCCAAGCGATCAAAACCAGTAATTTTTCATTTTTGAAGTCGTCAAGAAGCGGCCCCAATTAGCAAGCGACCCCGACCACTCGGGCCCACTTTTGTTAATTACCGCAACGACGAATCCTGTTAACATCTCTCGAGGTACTCCCGTCCCCTCGCCCGTCCACTTTCTTATCGTTTCTCGTGAGCGGGCCTCTTTGGGCGCTGTAGACGCTGCAGACGAGGCGACTTCCAGAGCGCCACGACGGAGCCGCTCACATCGATCCGGTTCAGCCGCAGACATTCAAACATCATTTTTTACTATTGCGATAGTTCAACCTCATAGTCGTCGGTCTCTCCACTATTAAATATTCAGATTCGGGAGGGTCTCGCTCTTCGCCCCCGCCACGGCCACCCACACGGTGCGCCCGGGGGCTCATTAACGCCGGAATGCACCGACACCGATCCCGGACGTCCGGACGATTTTTCTTCCACGCTCATTTTTTATAACTGTCGATGGACGGGCCCAAGGTCCTCACAACTTTTATTATCAACATGTTGAACCCGATTGCCTCCGGATATGGATGGCAGGAATTATTAATTTTTACAAGAACTCGCCCTTCGTGTAGACAGATCGGGCTACACGTTTTTTCCTGCGCCTCGTCCTTCGTCCTCCGATTTAATTTGTCGGCGCTCTGCTCATCCTCCTCCTTTTTTTCCCCGGCTTTGTCACAATTATCGTGCTCATATTTAAATCATCGTGTCCTACTTGTGTTTTTTACCTGTTGCCATCCTTGTCTCCACTTCAAGGTTACTTTCCCATATCGTGTACTCCCATTTTTTATATTCACTTCTCAGCAGTCCTTCACTTTTACTGCTTGCTCCTTTTATAGATCTATCCACGTGACACGCCGCAAAAAACAATCCCACCTTCCCATACATTTTTTGACGTCTGTCTTTCCCCCTTTCCCAATTTACTACCATCTTCATTTATTAAAACCAAAACACTAAAGAAAAGAATTTCGTTCCCTCTATAAAATATTAATACAATAAAATATTCATCGCTGACTAACTTTCTGCCAGCTTCACTAATTCATTAAACTGTTGCCAACTCAAAACTTATTAATCGCTTCGTCCCTCCATTGATAGGTGTCGCTGTCGAACCTACCCTAGCGCCACCTTTCCGTCAGGCCCCCACGACAACTAGGCCAACAGCTCCTTGTCCGAAATTCGAAACAACGGTGCCATGTTTTGTATTTGGGATATTGTCATTTTTCAAAATCTGACGTGGCCTCATTATTATGCACGACGTTATTGATGGATCGGAGATGATACAAATCCACGCCAACTCGAGTATTTGTTTTCATCGTCCTACTAATATTCCCTCTGCTGTTCTTTTAGTTTTAGTTGCATGTCTAGTTAGGTGTTTGCATAATTACCACGCTATTAAAAAAGAAATGTGGGAAGTTTGTAAAGGATCAAAGACTTGTTTGTCGAGAGGTGAATAGTAAAGAAGAAAATTTATTAAAAGGGGAAGTTGCAAAAAGCGGAATGTGAGAAGTAACATAAATTGTTGTCGAGCTGTTCCGGTGTGTGATAACAAGAAGGTTGAGAAATATAGAGCCTGGAGATAGGGTAGCTGATAAAAGGGCGTTGCAGAATGCAACAAATTTGCTATTTTTTAAGTTTGGTCGTCAATTGTTTCCATGCGGACCCGATTTCAACCGAATCCAAGAAAAAGTTTTCAACGAAATTTTAAAAAAATTCCTTTGGGAAAATTTTGGCACTTTTTGTAAATTTCAAATGGTGATAGTTGCCGTACTAAGGTACTTAGAACGACAATAGTGGTACCACCGCATTTGTCACTGTACGACGTTTCTTTAAGATATGTTTGTTTCATTCCACAAAAAAAAATTGCAAAAAAAAAGTTTGTTCGCTGCCTCCCTTAAAATTGAGTCTGTATCCATAGTTACCAGTGTGTGAAGGTTTCTCTTTAGTTCACTTCACTTTCGCTCACTCTCTTTCACTCACTGGTTTTCATTCACTCGTAAATGTTTCCAATTCTTTCTGATAAGATAATTTTGATTTTTAGGCAAAATTTAGTACCTCGCGGCACTTCCCTCTTCCAGGAAATCATTAGGAACATATAACTAACTCTTCATCATCCATTTCCACAACGTGCACACCACTTTATTGACGTTACAGAATTTTGTTATTTTATCTTTTTCCATAGCAACAGATCCGTCCAAAAATGTGATTTATTTTTACAGAGTTACTTTCTAAGGAGGTATCGAACAAAATACAGCACTCGAGAGCAAGGCCGCTTTTGTTCACTCGAATTGCACCGTCCACGAAGCGGAGCAATTCGCGTGAACGAAAGCTTTGCCTTACTCACTGTTACTGTAAATAACTATTCTCAAAACTTTGTTTTCGTTCTAAAAATGATCATAGACTGTATATTAATTACCTAAGTTAACAAATATTCAGTCTGGTGATGCATTCTGATATTTTTGACTGAATTCTAGAGGAAAAACTTTTAAAATATCTAACATTCTTATCTTTTGAAACATTGGCTCTTTCTGATAATCTCAAATGAACAAAATGGTCGTACAGTAATAATTTTGGTCAAGTGGAATCATTACACATCTGACCAAATCTAGACTATCCATAATAGCCGTCTTATCAAGCCCCAAACTCGTCCTCAAAGTTACCTTTTTCATTCTCCCAACTGATGAAATGAAGCCTTTGGGCAGAACTTGACCATTTCTGAAGCCAGCTCGTCTAATATCTTAATGTATACCCATTTTAAATCCATTAATTTTTTTTCCTTAATGAAGATTTCAAACGGTCATAACTCTTTAACTTCACCCAGAATAAAAATTTTGGGACTGGAGGAATCTTCTCCTCCATAGACTTTTCCTCAGGCTAATTCAATTCATTTGGCCCTGACAGTTTACAAAATATCGCAAACCAACAGTTTTTTTCTTCTATTCTTACTTTGTGGTTGGTCTAATAGAGTCAAAGGACAAAAACTTGCCATTTCATAATTTATTTCTTTTCGTTCTAAAAATGATCATAGACTGTATATTAATTACCTAGGTTAAAAAATATTCAGTCTGGTGATGCATTTTGATATTTTCGACTGAATTCTAGAGGAAAAACTTTTCAAAAATCTAAAATTCTTGTCTTTTGGAACATTGGGCCTTTTTGAGAATTTCAAACAAAAACAGCTTGGGACATGAAATGCGCAGAAGAGGAAACAAGAGAGTGTCTGTAAGACAAAGAGGTGGCTACAGCTGTAGGTACGGTACACTCAATGAAGCAAGTCTGCTAAACAGTCCGGAGATGCTGTCCACTACGCATCCATCAGCCATGTGCCAAGCTGTTTTGCCGAGGTGTAGTAAATATTTGGTTCTTTTTTCTTCTGTAAGTTATCACGGTCGATGATTCCACCACTCTCGGCTTCACATCTACTGGATGCTTCTTTTCAGTTTTGCTAGTTTTTCTACTTTTTTTTTTAAATAGTCGCAGAGCAACACTTCTTGACCAAATAGAATCCTCACGACAAGCTCTATCATTGCTCACTATAGCAGGTGATGAAATAACGTCCTTGGGCGGAATTTACTAAAGTCAGCTAGCGTAATCTTTTAAATTGAAACGGTTTTGAATCAATTTCGAAAGACAAAAACTTCTTCTGGAAAACAAACTTCAAATGGTCATTACTTCCCGGCTGAGCCACCCAAAGCGATGATTTTGGTACTTGTGGAATCGTCTCTTCCATAGACTTCTTTTGAGCCCAGTTAAACCAAACTGGTTCCACCAGTTTTAGAAAAAATCGCAAAAAACTGTACCTACTATTTTTTTCGCTCACACAGTCTATCCTGGACCAATTAATTCCCATCCTTTGAAATCTCTTGTCCCATTGTTAGTCTGTAGACCTGTCACGTCCCAAACCACCCCTAAATGCAAGCAGCAACTTAGCACTTATTGATTTCGTATTGATTTAACAATCAATTTCTACCGACGACTAGAAGGGTGAACTACCCGCGATTTCGCCCCTTGCAAAACGTATCCGTCGCGGTCGACACACGACACCACCTCCTAACCTACCCCCGACATTACTATGCCACTTCCGGACAGCCCCAACGAAAATCTTTCACTCAATCAACCGCCACAACACCCCCGCGTTTCGTTCCCAATATTTAGCTATTTATCATAACAATGATCTCCTTGGAGACCCATTCATCCCCGTCTATTAGCCCCATTTTCAAGGTTGTTTCCAGTCGAGTCGATAGAGTCGGCGAATTTTTTCGCTGCGTCGTCGACGACTCCCATTCAAAAAATTTTATTCACATTTTTAGAACGTAATTTAGGACGAGAGTCCGGTTGTCGCTGTAGATTTATTGTCGTGTTTTATGGCACTTTTAACTCGGATATCGAGACATTCTTGACAACCACAAAACCGATAATGTAGCGGTCTATAAAAATTACCTAAGTGCTTACAATGTATGCAGTTCTCACACAGAAAACAATTTTTATGTCTCGTGTTTTATCTCGTCCCAATTTGGACCTCGTCTGGAATGTGTATTTAAAACGTCGCCGGTGGGGTGTTTACACCCCGTAAAAGTTTTACATTGGGGTTTAAACCGGAAATGGAGACACTAGACATAATACTCGAATATAAAGAGAATGAAAACATATTTTATATCGACATTTGAATCACCAATTCGATTTTACAACCCCCAAACTCTCTGTATCCGTCATTAACGGGGGATGATTCACCTCCTTACCCACATTCCTATTTTCCCTGTCCCACTAGTCCATTTGTCATCGTAACTGCGGTGGCCAATCGTCCGTGTACGCTGCAGCTTATAATTTTTTCAGTGCCGATACTAACCGGAACTGAGTCCCATTAAAATCGCATGTGAGGGTGGCGACACGCGAAATGCAGCTAAGTACACCTCAATTACTGTCGAATTTCCCGTCGACATCCGCCACCCTTTCTCTCTCCAACGCGCACAACTGGTTGCCTACCCGCCCACTAAATTCCGCAATAAACTCGCAATTGTGCTCCATTTTTACTGTGGCAAGTGAGACATGTTAGATGGTAAATTTCATATTTATGGTTCAGTCTGAGTCGTGGAGGTTTTACTGCACCAGACACGCCACAACAAACATATTTTTATGGCCGCGCATTTACATAATCGACGATGGGGTTGGTTGCGAGTCTGTCCTGTCAATTAGCGCTGTCAATTGACAAGACGTTTAGGTTTATGGCGGGTTTATTGGACACTTTGCTTAATTGTATCGCCTCATTAACACTCCCGAGGTCGTAAAGCGGGATTTACGCAAACATAACCTCACATCACGGGTGGGGGAAGACGACTGCAGACTGAACTCGCGACGGCGACTGCATTTTAAAATCGCGAAACACGATCCAGATTCGGAAATCAATCGCGACCGGATTTACCAGTTTGACAGGGTCGACTTGTGCTGATGGATGAAAATGTACAGGACGCTGTCGTAAATTCGCGAGAAATGACTCCAACTTTCGAATAAAACGTCTCGGCAGAATTAGATTGATT
Organism: Tenebrio molitor; assembly: GCF_963966145.1. NCBI lineage: Eukaryota > Metazoa > Arthropoda > Insecta > Coleoptera > Tenebrionidae > Tenebrio > Tenebrio molitor. The sequence continues at coordinate 4,268,576 of NC_091049.1, forward strand.
TCTGCAGTCATGTAAAATTTTCTAGAAACATATTTGGGGTTCTTTTATGTTTGCCCATTTTATCTGAGACACAGATAGGAACCGAACGATTCTCATTTTATAGTAAAAATCTTATCGCTAAGCTAGTTTAGACGCCATTGTTTAAAAACAGGGTCACATGACACCAACACACTTCTAACCTCACCTTCTCACTTAACCAACCATCCTGTATTTCGTGAATTGCAGATTTATCTTGGGCGATGATTCAGACTGATGACGTCACGACTGCACCCCCGTCCGGGTCGTCGAACCCAAATCTAGTCCGCTGAAACAGAAATATTTCAAATGAATAATATCACAAAATCCACTGTTGTTATTTGAGGTTAGAAATGATACTGTAGACACATCCCTCAGCAAATAACTTACCCATAACCTCACTTTTACGATACCCCGAATCAGTACCGTTCATTCTTTATTTCCACTTGTTTATTCGGTAAGTTTGTGGAGTTTATTATCATTTCGTAGTTATAAAAGCGACTCCGACCTTAGCACACACTCAAAACACGAATAAAAAGACCGCCGAGACGACAATTCGATTCAAATCGCGCTTGATTTCCGCAATAAAAAATACAAATCGCCCGTGAAAAATGCGATGACGTGGCGAACTTGACCAATCACCGTGCCGTATTATCCCGGGATTTTTCAAACGTCAAACAATTTTTTTTATCTGGAGGACGATAAAATTGCGACAAATGGGGCACCAATCCGCAGAACCGTAACCAGAACTACGAGAATAGTACCGAATTTTCTTTTTAACTTTAGCAAGTGGTACCTCGGGGAATTTTTAGCGCTGCAGTTCAGATTGATGACGTCAGTACTACAAATCTCCCACCCTAAATATTCGGAGGATAAATTTCAAAAAAATTTCACAAAACCAGAATTCCTATAAAATTGACCTTCTAGACATGTCCTCTTCAAGCATAACCTCACTTTTACGACACTCAAATTAATTGTAATTCCTTCATTATAACTCTTAGTCTCCATTGATTTATTACGCAACCTTCTTATTTTTATTATCATTTATCAGCTGTAAAACTGGCTTTATCCTCTAAATACACTCAAAACACAAATAAAAAGGCACTAAAGACGTCATTTCGATTTATAAAGAGTTCAGCTGAATCGACCAATCAGCGTGGGGGTTTTTTAATTGTCACAAATGTTAAATATCTTTATTTTTCATAAATACATATTAGGTGTTCAGTAATTTATTATCATTTTTCTTTTATAAGAAGGCCTAGGTACTTTAAGTGTAGCAAACACCAGTAAAAGAACCACTTGAGACGATAATTAATTATTGTGCTGTCAAGTAATTCTGTTGATCTCGACCAATCCCCGTTGACAATTTCGGCGCGTTTTTCAAAAATGACAATTGTCAAGGCGTCGCCATTTTACGTTTTGCGCTGTTACTTCTACCTTTCTTTTTGCATTTTCGCAGTGCAATTTGAGTGTAATTGCAGCAACAAATCACGTGACCGTCGTACGGCGGTGCATTCGAATGCGCTGGCATCCGATCCGGTCCTCGTCGTTAAAACCCTCGTAAAATCAAAGGCGTTTCGGAAACGGAGATAAGTAAATTAAGAGGAGGCAAAAAACGAAAATAGGACGTCGATATCCCGTCTCGCCGGAACACACAGCCTTGTCTGATCAGCAAAAAGGATTCTCTTATTATGGGGATGGACGCGAGCGAGTCCGCTTATTTATGGAGGTTGTGTCCGAAGCCGCCATTAGAGGCACCGGTCGCCATTTCGCGGAAGTGTGCAGAGCGGTGTCACCGGAGATTTGAACACCTGTGGCGCTGTGTCCGTCCTCTTGCGTTGAAGTCACCTAGACTGGTTCGGCGACAATTAAATGGAGGCGCGACGGTCGAATCGATAAGGATAGCTGAAGGAATTTCAACGTAATAAAAAGAGAAGTTTATTAGAGTTCTAGTCTAATTTCACTTGGTTCGTCCAATCGTCGACGCTCGAGCAGTTTCTTGTACCAGAGGGCAGAGGATTTGGGGGTGCGCTTGCGGAGGGGGTCGGCGAAGTCGACATGGTGCAAGCCGAACTTCTCACTAAAAAAAAACAACTAATTTCTACTTGAGTTCAACCGTTGCGTAGCAGACACTAAGCTGCCAGTCGAGTCTAATCCAGAACTACAAAGTATCTAGGTACTCACCTGTACCCCACTATCCATTCGTAATTGTCCAGAAGACTCCACACAGCATACCCTTTAACCTTGACCCCATCCTCATGGATTGCCTCGAGCAGCGCCCTCAAATATTTCTACAAATTCCCAATACACTAAAAAAATTTACCTCCTTTTGGAGTACCTTGTAAAAGTCGATTCGCCCCTGATCGTGGATCTCTCCCTTATCAGAGAACCCATTTTCGGTGATAATAATAGAAGGATTGTGGTACTTGGTGTTGATCCAATTCAGCACATTTCTGAGTCCTGACGGTACTACTTTCAACCAACTGGACCCAGATCCGGGCCAGGTCGCGTCTTGGAGAACCTTCACTCTCACATCGTGCTGGAATGAAGGTTCTCGTTGGTCACTTTCTGGAACGTCCTTGACTAGAAAAGTGGTGTAGATGTTCACACCAAAAAAATCTATAGATCCTCTGATCAACTCTTGTTCTTCTTGGGTCAACTCGGGAAGTCTAGATTTTGAAAAACCTTCATCTCTACTCCTTTGTCCCACTCTTTGTTGGACTAGTTTTGGAAAATCTCCATCTCCGTAGAAGGGATTGGCAAAGACACCGATCCAGAACTCTCTAGCTCTGTTCGCAGCTTCTTGGTCTTCAGGAGAGTCAGTTGCTGCTTGGTACCATTTCCCGTCGACAGTAAAACCCAACTCGGCCTGTTGCTTCTGTTTGAACTTCTCTTGGTACAGATGGTACACCTTCGCGTGGGCCAATAGGACGTTTTTGACGTACAAGTACTCCGCAATTCCGGAATGTTTCACTTGGGGTGGGGCAAAGTCAGAACCATATCCTATCCAATTCGCGTTGAAAGTGATCCAGTACTTTACGCGATCTCCAAAATTCTCGAAGAGAATTCGGGCGTAGTCGACAAAGAGATCGACTAAAAGAGGGTTGGTCCAGCCGCCAAGGGATTCGAGGTGTTTGGGCAGGTCGAGGTGGTGCATGGTGACCATTGGGGTGATGTTTTTGGCCACGAGACCGTCTATTAGGGCGTTGTAGTACCGGATAGCGTCGGGATTGACTTGGTGGGGGTAACTGCTGGGCAGTACCCGCGACCAAGCAATGGAGAATCGGTAGAAGTCTACTCCTAGATTGTCAAGGAGGCCGATGTCTTCCTGGTAGAGGTGGTAGGAGTCGCAAGCGATGTCAGCGTTGGAAGAATCCGTGGCCGGGAAGCCATCAAAGGAGGCTTTGCCTAGAAGATTTTTCCAAATTTGGATTTTTCAAGAAGAGTCAAAAGCGAACTCTTTGATTTGTTATAAATCTTGCAGAAACGAAATACAGGATTCGGTTTAATTCCAATTTTAGAAATGTCAAAAATTTTGACATTAGTTCAAAGCTGAATGAAGTGAAAAGTCAAAAATTTGCATTTTGGATCACAGAAATGTCAAATCTCTCCAACTAAATTTGCTATCGGGTGTTCATTTAAATTTATCTTCAAAGTTGGCATTGAAGAGTATAAAGCTAACCTCACTTTTGCGTTGTTTGTGTTTTTATTTTGCAGACGGACAATTGGTGCGTTCACAATCGACTCTTCGATGCCAACTTTGAGGATAAATTTAAATGAACACCCGGTAGAATCATAAGAATTGCCATTCTTGTTAATTAAAAAAAAAACAAACGGCAAGTCTCAATTTGCTGACTTGCATTTTTTTTTGTTTATCTTTTTCTGATACTAAAGAAACGGATGACCCTGAACTGATATAAAACAAACAACTTCGTCATTTTAAAAAATGTATATTTGGAACTTCATCTAAACATCTAAACATAATTTTGCTACTTACCCCTGCTGTCATAGCCGCCTTCGATTTGGTAAGCTGAACTGGCAACTCCGAACAAGAACCCATCAGGAAATTTATCGTTAAAACTAAAAAATAAACACAAATCAATGAAAAAAAATCAAATGATCTCACCAAAAACTTCGCCCAAAAACTGCAAAAAAAAACACAAATGAAGTCGCGATCTTCATTTTTTTCAATTGTATGACATGTACTCAAACTTCTGTTGTTTATCTTATCTAGTAGACTGCGAGCGATCGTCGGTTGTTAATTAGCAACATGCGAACCGAGCGGACACTTCGGTAAACGTCGGCACGAAAGATAAACTGCCATTAATTAGATAGCATTATGTGCATTATTACGTAACCCGAATTGCTGTTTATTTATATTACGATTGCGTTTGACATTTGAGTAACCAAAACCTTTGCCAACCCAACTCCGTTCGGCGAAAAATCCCCAAAAGTTGTTTGGGACGTTCCGCCAAGGTTGCTAGACTTGATCCTCGAGGATTAGGGCCCGCCGAACGATGCCGCCCCCGCCTCGGCGGCATACCGGTGGCGGCCCAGTAATGCGACAAATCTGTTCCAGGGTCCGCTGTGAACCACAATAGACTGCTGGAATTCCGCGTGAGTCCGGAATCCGGACAAGCCGGCCAGGAATTCCGAGTGAGGACGGCCACGCTGTGGCTGAAGGCGGACATCAGACGCCGCCGCCCGAGCCAGTGCAGGTCCACGGAAATTTTCGTCTTCAAAGTCATATCCCGTCTACCAGAGAGTGTCACGTTCGATTCCCAGGCAAGTCACCGAGAAAAAAAATGTACAGGGGGTGTCGGCGACGTTTTGTTCCCCCAAGAGAGTGTGGGAGGGGGAGGGGCACAGATAGAGATAGGTATAGGCAAAGAGGGAGATGCTGTCTTGGAGTAATGATAATACTCAGGATTATGTTTTTTGGTGTTGAGAATATTCTTTGTGTTCTGCAGGCGTTCGACCAGGCGACCTCGGACCCCGTGTCCTTGACCCTGCACGAGTCCCGCAGCGGGTGGCAGAAGGTGGACCTGACCGAGGCCGTGAAGCAGTGGCTGTCCGAGTCCGGCAAGGAGAAGTTGCGCCTCCTGGTGGACTGCAGCTGTTGCAGCAACTGGCACGTGCACCTGTTCAACACCGAGGCGGAGAAGAAGAGCAATCCGAACCGGCCGTTCCTCGTGGTCCGCACGGACCCCAGCACGGCGCGGCGGGTGAGGCGGCGCGCCCTCGACTGCTCGGAGGACTCCGGGAACCAGTGCTGCAAGCAGCGCTTCTACGTCAGCTTCAAGCAGCTGGGCTGGGACGACTGGGTGATAGCCCCGCAGGGCTACCACGCCAACTACTGCAGGGGCGACTGCGGACTTCACCGGACCCCCGACACCTACGTCACCTACCACACGCACGTGATCGAGGAGGTCAGAAAGACTCACCACCTCAGCGGGATGCAGCCCTGCTGCGCCCCGCTCAAGTTCTCTAGTATGAGTTTAATCTATTACGGACCTGATATGACTATTATCAAAAGGGACCTGCCCAAGATGGTGGTCGACGAGTGCGGTTGTCCGTAGACTTCCTCCAGTTCGGACGTTCTCGACGGACTTGTGAAATGTTAGTTATTCTGTTGTTTTCTCGTGTTACCAATTTCGTAGGGATATTCTCATTATGATTAAGTAGGATTATTATTGTAGGACGAGGGTCCCAAGGTAGGTATTTCAATTTCGGACTGAACATGTGCCCAATATTTTACTAAGGAAAATTTGAAAATACTCAAAGACTTTATTAACAAATATCCCATTGGTAGGGTAGTCGGGTGGGGTGAGAGCGGATTTGTCACTGTAGCTTCGCCATTATTGTTGATTACGGTCCGGTAGGATCGGAACTACTCGGAACGTCACGTCCTGTAATTCTCAAAAAAATTAGACCCATAATCTGGAACGTGTATTTCTCAAACTGCAACTGTATTTCATTTTGAGAAATTCAATCGCCGCTTGCGAGATTTGTAATGTATTTCTCAAATAACACGTAGCATTTTAATAAATAATAAAGACCGATCAAAACTGTAGCACTTTCGTTGGTATTTCTGCGTAACTCCCAAAGTGAGGAGTCGTTCCGATCCGTCCCGCCCCTTCGCGTTTGGATTTATTATTAAGTGCCTTGTGTAGGTAATGTTTTAGGTAACCAATAGCGCCACGTTCCCCGCCGCCCCCAGACCGCGCCGAAATCCGCCCCCGCCCCGCCGCCCGTTGTTAGTAGGAAATCTTGTTTACACCAATCGCGTATTGCTGGTTGCCCGCACTCCGGGCGGCCGCACGTACACTGTAAATTGACGATTCGTGATTGAACCTGTATAAAATGATAATGATGGAGATGATAATTAATATAAAAACAATTGAATATCACACACACACACACATACACACGCGCGCGCGCCCCCACCCATCCAGCCACCCAGCCGAGCCTTGTACATGACGCCGGAGGCTTGCTTGAGGTTTTGTGATTGTACTAATCGTCTGTTCGTTTGTGATCTATGTTTTACCATTGTAACCTGTGATTCTCTTGTGTTTAGTCTGTACGTTTGCGTTCGTGGGACTTAGATTATTGTTCACTGCCGCCTGTTTTCGGATGTAAATCGTAAGCATTGAATGACAATAAGATAACCAAAAGTACTCATTAATATAGCAAAGTCGCAGTATAACTCTCATTGTAAGTATATAAATGCTAGTCCAGTTATGATACTCATAGGCACTTGACGACGGGTGCCAGCCGGGTCGCCGATCGGCCCTCCATCGGACTTCCATTAGCTTAGATCTGGTCGGGTCGCGGGCAGCTCCCAGGTCGACACATATCATTGTAGTGTGTTCCCGGCATATTTTGGTCTGACCTGGGGACGTGTTAGTGGCCGAGTCGTCCCAGCTGGCCCCCCTGCACTCTATATCTACGCAACTATACCCAAAATTTTGCCTTACTATAAAGAGACGTTACAAGTATTCTAAGGAGGGAGGGGCGGAGCCCACGCGGCCCCCTTTCCCGATTTTACGACCAGAATATTTTACGGTGATCGTGGAAAATGTACTGTACGGTCGTTGATATGAATAAATTTAGCTTTTGCAACCTACATAATAATTTGATAATAATTAGCTCATTTAGTGATGCAATTTTATTAAAGAGAGAAATCGACAAATGTTCCTGAATTTAAAAATGTAATTAATCGAATAAAAAAATTTGAAAATCTATGGCTTTACTCGAACCCACTCCCCACCCACAACATCGAAAAAGAGAATTCGACCAAAAATCTACACTCATGCAACAACTTTCGATTAGGTAAGTTTGCCAACGACAAGATTCTTTACTACTTTTACCTCTTGGAAGCAGAAATTAAAAAAATCAAAGCTGTGCACGTTATATGATGCGAGAAGAACGTGTCACGTGGTATACCCAGAATGTGTCTACAGTGTAATCGTAACCCCGCCTCGTCCAGTTCTAGAAGAGTTTCAATTTTTATTAATTGTTTTTCTCATCTATGTCTTCCTGTCTTTCAATAACTCTTGGAATATTGCTTCAGAAACTTTTCAAGCAATCATTTTCGCTTTGTTAGATTCTTTCTGGATCAACTGTTTTGTAGATATTTTTTTCATCTTTTTCACTTTTTCCAATTCTTAATCATTAAGATAACAACCGAATAAAACAAATTGAAAATCATCCGGTATATTTCAAAATTGTAATTTGTTTTTTACCTATTTTATGTTCAATGTTTTTTTAATTCAATTATAGTTGTACTTTTTCTCACTGTTTTTCTCCTTTTTGTCCTATTATTTTTTTAAATTCAACTATAGTCGAAACGTTATAGATATGGGTTGGGGACTTGTCGTTAAGTTGGTAGCACCAGAAAAAGTAACTAGACCCGCTTATAAGGTATTTGGAATGACAGATTTCTCACTAACAACCTTGAGTTTGACAATCCATATCTAAAACGTTTGTACTATATTTTGTTATTACAGTTTTTTTCTTTTGATTCTAAAAAATAATACTCTGAACAGTTATTCTTTTTATGAAACATATTTTTGTCCCTTTTTTTCGTTTCCAAATTGTCCCAAATTTTATTTATTCATTCCTTTGTATGTACTTTATCTGTTTTATTACGATACATTCAAAATGATCAATCTCTTTTCTTTTCCTTTTCCAAATTATCTCCCAGAAAAGGACCCAGTCCGAATGATTTGATAATCATCCCTTCCTTTTCCGTTTCATCCTCCCGACAAGGATCCCCGAAACGCCCCCCTCCCGCCGTCGCTGCACATTTTCACGGACTGTTTTCCCCCTTTTCGTTCTGTGCGCCAGACTTTGAATCCCTGCCAAAGTTCCAGCGACTGGATAGGGAATAAATTATTGTGGCGCTCCATGTACGAATCTTTCATATATATAAAGAAGTTTGTCGCCCCCCTTTTCGGACGGAGGAAACTTCGAGACGGCCTCGGAAAATATTAAGTGGTCGAGGGAGGCGGCGGGGGGGCCAGAGCGAGACGGAGGGATGCAGCGTCGGGACGCTCCCGAACCGTGATAAATAAGAGGCGCGTTGCCAAAAGCTCCACTTGCCAAGCTTTTTACGGTGCATCGGGGGCGCAGCTTGCAACGGGGCCGGGGGGCATCGATCGGGGGCGGCCGCCTCGATCGCGCCGCCGGTGGGACAATTATCCCGACGCGGCCACCTGTGGATCATTAACGCAACCGTCGCCGAGGTGGCGCTGCCGACGACTGTCACACCTGTCAACGTTGACATATCTATTCGACCACGTGACACATAAATAAAAGAGATAACAGATAAAAAGAACTGGAATTGGGGATAAAAAAAATAAGTGAAAAATAAAGATATGTGAAAAGAATAGGGCCGTTAGTGGGGCGTTGCGGTGCAGCACGGCTAGTGCTTTCGGATTCGGGGGTTGACGTTTTGTTCGCCTTCTTCAAGGTTCCAGCGGGGCCCCTCGGCACCAGGTCTGATTTTGTGTGCCGCCCCCGGGACCCGCGCGGGCTAATGAGTCGCGCATGATGCATCGCAAAGGTCTGTGGCGGTGAGCGATGTGGCTGGCAGACGCCAGTGTGACGTCACGAGACGCCGGCGTCTCCGGGTCGGATTCCCATTCCAGACTCGGCGCTTCATCAAACCGACCTTCCCCTCTGCACGCAACGAAAAAAATCTCACCCCCACACCCCCGACGGGCCGGTCAGGTGGCGGCCGAGCAGGGGCGCACCTGGGGACGGGGCCGCCAACTTCGCAACTTCGATGAGGACACTCGACGAAGTTCCAGGACAGGGCCGGATTGGGATGGCGGATTTTCGTTGCATTTTTAATGAAGAAAGAAAGAAGGGGGTTCTCTAATTGAAGAATTTTAATTTTTCACTACTTCCTAACATTTATTGGGGTTGGAATTTTTGTTAGTCGGAAATTTTCTTTTCAAAATCTTTCACTTCATTTGTTTTAAATTAATTATCGCGAAATATGTGATCTTTTTGCGCTTAACGATTGGGGAAACGCGTTTTTAAAAAATTCATTATTCGTTCCTTGGGCTCTCATTGTTGGGGAAGCTCTGCCAGAGCACAAAATGCATCAACGCCACCCATTAGTGGGAAATGGGTCGTTTCAGGTAACCTTGAAAATGAGGACTTTAAAAAGGAACAAAATAAGTGGAAAATGGAAGTTAAAGAAGAATTATACGAATAACATTGTCTAAAGAGAGAAATAAAAAATGTCTTGATAATAATAATGACAAAATAAATGATAATATAAAAACTGTGTTTTCAAAGGAATTGTCATTACTTTATGGCAATATCTGTAATGATAAATGAATCCGGCCTCGATGCCGTGTCCTCTTTTTATGATAATGACCAAGAGTGGTGGATAGTACTAAAGGATCTCAGGAGAGTTGTACTAAACTCAGTTTATTATTATTCGTAATGTCGGTACTGATAACTAAATGCGGCCTGAATGCCGCGCCCCCGGTCTTGTGGTGGGCCAGTTCTCGTACAGCAACAATAATAAATAATAAGACTGTAATTTTTTCGCAAGCCTGGCCTTCCAGCGATCAGTCAATCCCTGGCCACTTCCTCCGGAAATGATAGATTACTCGAAAATTAAACATGCAGATCCGGCGATCTCGCTCCACTTTTTAGTCCGTCCGTTATTTTTTTAATCGCCGCCCCCACAAGCGGCGAGACAGCCCCGACCTGAGTGCTTGTCATTCGAAAATTGATGAATGAACAGTGCCGGCCATTGACAATATTGAAATTCGTTGGAACGCCATCTGTGGCCGTGTGGGGCGCAGCGACGGATCGATGGCGTCGGGGCGCCATCTCGGCCGGCTCTGGTGGAATTTGCCGGCGGGCCCCTTAATTGACCAGATGCGGTCCCACTAAATATAAATCCCCAATCAATTTCAATTTAGTGTCGTTGATGGAGACGCTTTCGACCCGATTGAACCGGTTCGGTCAATTGGGAGCGTCGACGCTCGTTGCAATTTTTATCGCCAGATGGACAAGTGGCACAATTGGCGGCGCTTATGGAACGCATATACAGGGTGAGGCGGCGAGCGACCGGAGTGGGATGATGGGTTCGCCCATGGGTGCACGCGGTGATGACTCACCGATGGGTCACGAAGTGCCGCGACCTTGTTCAGACGCGACGACTTACATACGAATTGTCGACTCGGAAGGTTCTTAGCCAATGGAATTGTTTCTAAACAGATTTGTGCTTCGTCAGCCTGCTAACCTGTTGGCATTTGCAAGAATGACATTTGCATATTTACGATTAATCAATTTTCCTGTCTAATTCTTTAGATTCATTTCTGTGTAGAAATCTCACTTCTTGTAGCAGCCACGGATTGATACTTTTTCTGAAGCAATTTCTTCAATTTCTGCTCTGGTTCTTCCATTTTCTCTTTTCTTCTTACGTCTTCTTATTTTTAGAGAGCTTATAATTTTATCTTCAAAGAAAATAAAATAAACAGAAGTGTAGGAAAAAAGTGTACAATAGAAGAACAAAAACTAAAGAGAAAAATTAGTTTAAAAAATAGCAGATTATATCATTAAGAGTAGAAGTGAGTCTTTTTGTGCTGAGCCCAGAGATCGAAGACCGAGACGAAGTCGAGGTCGACAACTGGGCGAAGCACAAAAAGACCTTCTACTTCTACTCTGAACAATATATTTTCTAAGAACTGCAATAATTTTACAAGCTGTCAAAGAAAACCCAAAACCGATATCTGACTTATTTATCTTCATTGTTTTATTCCGCAGACAGCGCATTTTTATATCTTTATTTCACGCGCCACTAATCTTTTTATTTACGCAACAAAGATTCGTTTCGTTATCTTTTTACAACCACTGAGCGTGTCTTATTACGACCAATGAAAATGCAGCCAAGAACTCCTTCAGAATTAAAAAAATCGCCGATCGTCGCTGACGAAACTCGTCGGAATTATTTCATCTGTCATTCATTCCTCACGATAAGAATTTCCGCGGCTGCTTTCCTCGCATTGCGCGATTAGATAACCCCTCGCAACTTTCCAAAAATCGCTAGAGGCCGCGACCTACCCAAACCACGTGATTTTGACACTCCAAGGCCTACTCGCCAGGTGCACGATCAAAAATAACAAAAATCCAGGCGTCTGGTCGTCTCCACTGAGTGATCGATAAGTGTAGAGATGGGCACGGCGCCCTCTCTACCGTCGCTGCACCGGCCGGGCGGCACGGGGGGCGGTGTCCGCCGCCCCATCTCTAACCGCAACCAGCTGATGTATAGAACAGCGGAAAAGTCGATTATTTGAAGCGTGGTCGTCCTGACGAGAAGAGGTCGCCGGTGCTCATGTGTGTACAAGTAGGCCTTTGACGTAAGTAGGCATTTGTTTCGTTTTCCGTCGGTCTCTCCAGTTACGTCACGATTTTGTCATTGCGTCACCCATCCAGGCGACTGGATTTCAATTTTTTGCGTCGACTAAAATAGTGCCGATTTGCCGTTTCGCAATCCAGGGTTCTTCACCTTTCACCACAGGACTTCCTTTGTTTCAAGGCACTCTCCGATTATGCTTTCGCACATTCTCTCGCTCGTGTTTTATTTTTTATTAGTAGTGTAACGAGCGCTGATGTAATCGGCGATTTTTTTCGCTCCGTAGAAACTAACGTTTGTTGTTGTTCTGGGCCCGGGGCTGCGTTTCTGACGAAATTATGTCATCGTCAGAGTTTTCCCGACCACCTGTTGATAAGCGAACAATCGCGTGCGTTTCTGTCACTGTTGACAGATCGAACTGTCACATCGCAGCTTCCGGTGAATATACACGGAGGGGCCAAAAACAAACACACTGGAAATCTAGCGTGCCGGGGTGACCGATCACGTGATCGACGCGTGTCAATTTAGAATCGATCATTTAAATTTGCGAGCGTGTCCTGAATATACCAGTTAAGGTTAGAGATATTTGTGACATGACAATGGAACAAATTGCATACTCAATTATAATTAATTAATTAATTCATTCTTGGATAAAAAAAAAATATTGCGGTTATGCGTTTCTAAGAAAACAAAACAATTGAAGTACTAAATTTGTCAGCTATGAGAATTACAAGCTCTCAATAGTTGGCGGTGATGTAACAAAACAAAAGCCAGGAACTAATCAATTTTATGTAAAGTCATGTGACATTATTGTTTTCATTTTAATTAACCAGGCTGTATATAAATCTTTGACAGGAAGGGAAACGACCGAGGAATTAAAAGAAAAACTGATCTCAATTGAAAAAAATAGGAACGTGGTGTTTTTTTTTGGTTCTAAATTGAAATCAGTATTTTGAAAATTGTATACAGGGTGTATGTATTTGATTTTTTATTTTGCGTATAACTGTCATCATTAGTTCTCTCAAAACGGAAGCAATTTGTTTGCGTGGTGTAATGTATCGCTTCTGCCGGAAATGCCAGCAGCTTTGAGTTTGTAGCGAGCGTGCTTTACTGGTTGTAATTAAAGTGCGTGAACAACAAAGTGTGTACGCATCGATTGGGAGCGTTCAAAAATAAATTGGTTCCATCGATCGCGTCAACCGTTTCAATAAATAATTCAGAAACGTCCTCATCTCGAAATTATCCGCCGACAATCCATTTACATGGTAACACAAACAAGACACACACGCTAGTACACCAATCCGATTTGAATAAAATGGCGATTATGTAAATGTCATCCGCCATCATCCCTTATCTTCCGTCGACGAGACAATCGCCATGCAAATGGCGGCCCATTTGCAAATTCGCAATATTTCCCGCGCCATCAGAGCGGGCGATGACTGAAGAATGAAAAAAAAAAGACGATCAATCGCTCAATTAGGCGCGCAATCACGCGGGAAGCTCGTTTGCAGAACACGCGAACACCAGAATGAATCGGTCAAGGTCCGAATTTTCGACCGAAAAATTCGACCCGGCAACAGACGCGATTTCATCGAGTCATCTTTGCTTAATGCGATTTTCAATTCCAGTCTGACCACTACAGCGAACCCGAACCACCCACTCTGAGATGGATCCCATCAGGTAAGAACGCACAGTTTTCGATTTTCGACAGGTCTGATCGAATTTTTGTTACAGCGCCAGCTGCTTCAGTTTGCAGTAAGTAGAAAGGGCGGGGCGAAAGTCGAAAGAGCCAATAGGTCGTGCTCGATTAGTGGGCGGGGGGTTGCTAACTCGGCGCCGGATTCGAACGGACCAATGCTGTGCCAGGGTTGTTACAGCTGAGGCGCGGCCAGATCTAAATTGGGAAGGGGCGTGGCTAACTAGGCGCCAAATTCAAACACTCCAATACGTGACTTCCCCGTTTGTATTGTAATTGAGGGCGAAGGCGTGGCCAAGTGGCCGCCAGATTCAAACGAGCCATTAGAACACTCTAATTGTGTTATTTGTGACTGAGGCGTGGCCAAATTTGAACCGATTTACTTTACTTTACAAATCGAGAACAAGGCGTGACCGACAAGCGTCACGTGATCGAAGGTAGTGGCGGCCGCCTTAATGTTTTTATGACCACTCTATAGCCTGGCGATTAGATAACGTTATTTGCAAACGAATTAGATCGAGAGGTGCGTGCTTCAGCTTGTTTGTTTGGTAAATTTCGGCAAACATCACTGACGTAGCACTCTTGATTTGTTTTTGTTACTAGCGATATTGTATATTGAATTTTCTTCCCACGATAAACAATTGAAACGTTACGGAGAAACGCCCACGCACCGACTTGCGATTTTATATTTGCGTTGCGTTGTGTTACCATTATATTGCATTACGTTACAGTACGTTACAATCATGTTACGTTACGTTCGATTATGAAGTTTACGTTACGATCATGTTACATTACGTAACGGGTATCTTGTTTACGTTGTGGTTATGTTACGTTGCTCTCATTTAGGTTACGTTACGTTCATATTGCGTTACATAACGTTTATCTTGCAAATGCAAACACTTGTGAGGGGTTGCTTCCGCCGGAAGTGACAACCGTGTCTGTTTGAGTAAAAATCTGGGCCGCCGCCACTGCCTGGATCCGTGTTAGACGGCGGTATTTTAAATTCGCAGCATCGCAACGGCCTTGCCCTTGCCTCGTGCGTGACTGTCAGCTGTTTCTTACCCATATGTTAATTACTCAATCGGGTCTGGCATCATCTTAACTCGTAACAATTAAGAAATGATTATGACTTCGTGGAAGCAAATGCGAGGTGGTACCGTTGTGACCTTGGGTTTTCGGAAATTGCAGCGCCGAAGAGAATGCAAGGGCGATCATCGAAGAGAAGAAGCAGGACGAGAAGTTCCACGAGATCATCGTGAGTTGCAGATCTTTGAGCTTCTACGAGGGCAAGAATGTCAAGACTCTGCTACCTCAGGTGGGTACCACTTGCCGAGTTTCTCAAATTTGAGAGTTTTTCGCAGTTGATAGCGACGGTACTAGCGGCGTCGTTTCACATCGTGGTGGGCATTGCGTTGGCGTTCTCGGGGATTTTGTTGCCGCAATTGGAAGACGAGAATTTTCCGATAAGTCCGTATCAGAGGCCATGGATCGGTGAGTCAGTATCGAGTGCGAGTCCAGGGTACTAACTCGTTTTTCAGCGAGTGTGATCGTTCTGGTGGTACCGATTGGTGCCATATCGGGCGGTTTCATCATGGACTCCATCGGAAGACTCAACACTGTCAAGTTGGCAGCCATTCCAGGAGTACTGGGGTGGATTCTGATCGCGATGGCTACCAACGTACCCATGTTGATAATGGGTCGACTCCTCACCGGGCTCGCCTCAGGTACTCTGCGCAGTACCGATCGTTCCAATTTGTAAAACATATCTGTCACAGCTCTGGGTACTAGTCCTGCTATCGTCTACATAACTGAAATCGCCAGAGCCGACATGAGGGGTTCTTTGATATCTTTCGCCCCAGCTTACGCCTCGCTAGGTACCACTCCACCCAGTCTCTCCTCTCGCTCACTACTTCTTTCGCAGGCATGGTACTCACCTTCCTGAAAGGGTGGTTCTTCAGCTGGAGAGTGGTCGCGTGGAGTTGTCTCGGCTACACCGTCATCCCTTGCATCCTCATCATGTTCATCCCCGAGAGTCCCGCCTGGCTCGTATCCAAAGGAAAAATCGAGCAAGCCAGTACTTCCCTAGCTTGGATCAACAAGTACCAACCCCAACCCGAGAACAAGGTAAGTTGGCACCCTTTTCGGACTTGGTAATCTGTACAACCCTTCCAGCCGCACACCCTTGCGGAGATGCAACTCGCCCAACTACAAAAGGAACACCAGAAGAAGGTCGACGAGGCGACGGGGAGGGGTGCCATTTACAAGGCTCGAGCCTTCTTGAAACCCACAGGGTACAAACCCCTCCTGATCCTGATCGGTTTGTTCCTGATGCAGCAGTTTTCAGGGATTTACATCACGCTTTTCCATTCTGTCAGGTTTTTCGAGGTAAGGTGGTACCCCCGCAGGAACAATAAAAACACAAACAACCCCACTTTTTTTAATCATTTATTACACTTTTGTTTCACTAGTAATATTGTCTGCCGCGAGCCGTCCTTCTGTCAAATTTCAAATAACTGTCAAACGAGTGTACGTCAGACTTATGACAGCTGTCAAACTTTCTGGTAATCCCGATGTGAAATTGCAGTCGGTCGGCAGCCCCATGAACGCCTACTTGGCGTCGGTGCTGCTGAGCGCCGTCCGCCTCGTCATGTCCATCGTGGACACCTACCTGCTGCGCACCTTCAGCAGGCGGTCCCTGATCATGACGAGCGGCTTGGGCATGGCCTGCTGCATGCTGCTGTCCGGCCTGTTCACCATGTGGATCCACGACGGTACCACCACCATGCTGTGGGTGCCGGTGACGGCGCTGCTCCTCTACGTCGTCACTTCGATGATCGGGCTGCTCCCCATCCCGTGGACCATGACGGCGGAGCTGTTCCCCATCGAGATCCGCGGCGTGGCCCACAGCATAGCCTACAGCATGGCCAACATCCTCATGTTCTTGGCGGTGCAGAGCTACGAGAATCTGATGTTGGCGTTCGGAGGCGCCGCCGGCGTCCAGTTCTTCTTCGCCGTGGTGTCGTTAGTCGCGGTGGTCTACACGTTCGTCGTCATCCCGGAAACTCACAGGAAGAAGCTGAGCGAGATCGAGGACTACTTCAACCACAACGTGATCTACCTGGGCCAGAAGAAGAAGAAGCGCAAGGCCGCCGAAAAGGACGCCGCCGAACAGAGCGTGAAGCTGATGAGCGTGTAACCCACCAGTATTATTGTATTTATTTTAAGAAGCGATATTTTTCTACGGTTTTTACACCAAACGAGCTGTGCTAGGTCAGGGGTTTTGAAAGAAACCAAAGCCCTCTAGAGTATTCTTGAATATTAGGATAGTACCACTTACAAAACTCTTGTGATACTGTATTACACATGTTACAATATACTGTTCAGCTATGTTTTTGTCCACTCTGTACACACTTACCCGCCCAAAACACTGTGTTCAGTCTAGAGTGCAAGATGCACTTGTTGCACTTGTACCAATCGGAGGGGGCCCTCAGCCCCACCGCGTCCCTCCTCTCGAACGCGCTCTTGCAATGCACACACACATACATCACCTTCTTTACCAAAATACTAAAAACAAAAATCTGACAACTGTGTCTGCCTCAACCCTAAAAATACCTTTCCGACTTTGTGACATCACCTACAACTAGTACATCATCACCATTGTCGTCACAATTCTTGTTCACTTCCGGTGTCTTGAGCCCCTCTGCAAATCAAATCTCGAGACAACTCTACAACAAAATTCAAACAACTTACTCTTCTCTCTGTCTTTCTTCCGTCTACTACTAGCGCCCCCTTTTTTCCAATTCGTCTTCAGGGGATTGGCGTGGAACACTTGATTGAGTCTCGAGTGCAAAATGCACTTGTTACACTTGTGCAGATCAGTCTGGTTTCGCAGTTTCACGCCACTCTTGCGCTCAAAAGCGCACTTGCACATCGAACAAACCGACAACTTTTTCTCAACTATCACACTAGTCGGGGGAAAAGACGAATAATCGGTGTTTTGTACACGTGTTTCTTCCACTTTTATGTCCTCTTCCTCCAAGATGTACTCCTCTTCGGGTACCACCTCTTCCTTCACTGTCACTTCTTTAAACGACGACATCGAGGGCGAGACACTACTACGACCACGAAATATACTCCAACGAGTGAAATAATGCAAAAACCGGTGCTATTTACAGGAAGAATAACGAGAAAAGCGATTGTGCACAAAGTTTGTAGGTTATGTTTTGACAGCTGACGGATTTGGGTGTATTGTGTGTTGCCTAGATTGGGTAGAATGAAAGACAGGACCGAGTTAGGGAGTTAGGGTCAGATTAAAGGAAATCGGGGGCCTCTCTAGCTAACGACGCTGCAGCACGTGCTTTTACAAGATTTGCATCAAACTGCATTGATTGCGTTTGAACGTAATCAGTTATATTTATAAACCAGCTGCAAATTATATCATCATCTCTGTGCAAACTCCCGATAAGACGAGTTATGTAGGAGCAGTTACTTGAAATATCTAGCAGAGTAATTAATTAAATTTTAATTAGATCAGTTAAGAGACATGTTACACACACATTCCAGTTTTGATACTTGACACAAGAAAATGGCGTTGATAATGATTTTCTTAACATTATTGTGCACATTTTCTCATCTAACGACTAAGAAACTTAGATAATCGAAATATAGTATTTGAAACACTGAACCAAACAATCTGCAGCAGATCACAAGATGGAGCTGAACCTGAGATGGATGAGAGAACGTTTTTTCCCATGTATGTTTCTGACTCTCGTCTTCATTTTTGTCTTCTTGCCCGAAATCCATTAGAAGGAATTGTCAGAGATTGGAGATTACTTCAAGAACAATACAATACCTCTCAGCCCAAGGAAGAATGATAAGGGTCCTGTGGGGGACTTGATAACAAATATTGTAATAGATTTGAAATCGATAATTTAATAAATCAGTAAGATTTGTTGCGGTTTTGATTCGAAGAGGCATTGTTTGCAATGCACTCTCAGGCGAGTACTTCTTATCTAGGAAATTTTGGAACATATCATTTCACAATATAAAGCGTTCAAATACGTATAATTTACGTTAGTAGTGAATTATCATTGGTTGATTAAGTATGTGTCAAAAGCAAAATGGATCCGATCAGGTAGTACCAAATCCTAAAATCCCAATTGAAGACTAATTCAGAATTTTGCAGTGCCAGTTGTTCTAATCTAAAGTAAGTAAAAGGTTAATTTTTATTTATTTACAACGTCATTCTCACCCGAGGACTCTACAGTACTTAAAACAAAATATAAAAAATATTTGCGTTATCACAAGTACCACCAGTAATGTTCCACGTGCTTGTCAATTTTACAACACGCTTTTTTACCACTTCACTTCATAATTCTTGAAATCTTAGCTACCAAGAAGTGTCGAGTCAAGTACTCGCCCAGCAGAGGACCGACGAGAAGTACTACAACATCTTAGGTAGTACCGTATCTGTCAGCAACTATGAAAAGAAGTCGTTCAAGAACTTGATCCCTCAAGTAATAGTTCAAGGTGTTTCATACTGTTGTCTAAACTAGTACTTCTAGATTCTAGCGGCCATCTTGGTGAGTTCTTTTCATGTCTCAATCGGAATCTCTTTGGCTTACTCGGCCATCCTCATCCCACAACTCAGAGAAAATCCGGAATTTGAAGTGAGCAAAAATGCGGAGTCTTGGATAAGTAAATTGACAAGAAGAGTGTTGAGTTTTCACTGCCTTGAGTACTTTCAGCAAGCATTATCGCATTGACCACTCCTGTCGGGAGTCTCATCGTCGGGTTCTTGATGGACCGCTTCGGCCGACTCAAGACTCTCGCGATGGCGTCGATTCCTGGATTTAGCGGTTGCGTGATCATGGCCCTCAGTCAAAATGTCCCAATGTTGATCGCCGGAAGAGGCTTGATCGGGTTCGCCTCTGCCATCGGGTCCAATCCTGCAATTGTCTACATGACCGAAATCGCAAGAAAAGATATGAGAGGGTCGTTGATTTCTTTCGCACCAGCTCTAACATCTCTAGGTACTGCAACATTTTCACAAAGAGTGGTACTAGTTGGTCGTTTCAGGAATGGTACTCACTTTCATCATGGGTTGGTTCATGAACTGGAGACAGGTGGCGTGGTGCACCAACATCTTCATCGCGATCCCGTGTCTTGTGGTTTTCTTCATCCCCGAAA
This sequence comes from Tenebrio molitor, assembly GCF_963966145.1. Lineage (NCBI taxonomy): Eukaryota > Metazoa > Arthropoda > Insecta > Coleoptera > Tenebrionidae > Tenebrio > Tenebrio molitor. The sequence continues at coordinate 4,288,360 of NC_091049.1, forward strand.
GTCCAGCTTGGTTGGTGTCCAAGAACCGGATAGAAGATGCCAAGAAGTCGTTGATGTGGATCAACAAGTACCAACCACAAATCGAGAACAAGACCCAAACTCTGGCAGAGATGCAGTTGGCTCTTTTGCAGAAAGAACACGAACTGAAGATGATTGAGCTTAGCAAAAGACACGAGAGTGAAGTGGTGACGAAATTTCGCGAGTTCATCAAACCTACAGCTTACAAACCCATGCTGATCCTTATTGGTGTATTCTTCTTTCAGCAGTTCTCCGGGATTTTTATTTTCTTATGCTACTCCATCACATTCTTCCAAGAAGTAGGTTCCACGATGAATCCCTACTTCTCTTCTATTTTCATCGGCGTGGTACGCTTCAGCATGTCGATGGTCAACACCTACGTCCTCCGCACCTACGGTAGACGCCCTCTGGTGATGTTAAGCTGCGTCGGAATGTCAATCTGCATCTTCATGTCCGGACTCTTCTCCTATCTCATCAAAAACGGTACCACCACAGCAACATGGGTTCCAGTCGTGTTTCTCTTGTTATTCGTCGTCACCTCCATGATCGGTTTGGTACCAATACCCTACACCATGACCGCGGAGTTGTTCCCATTGGAGGTACGAGGAGTTGCCAATAGCATCTCCACTTGTATGGCCAGTTTACTAATGTTTGTCTCCCTCCAACTGTACCCTCTACTCCATGAGCTCTGCAACGGCATCTCTGGAGCGCAAATTTTCTTCGGTCTAGTCACTCTATTTGGCGTCATCTACATTTACATCTTCTTACCAGAGACTCACGAAAAGAAACTGTCAGAAATTGAAGAGTATTTTCGCCAAAATATCGTCTTCATTGGGGAGAAGAAAGAAGAACACCTTCGAAAGAAATCAGTGGCGACTGTTCGACCAAGCATTGTGAAGAAACAGCTAGACATTCAAGCACACCTACTAGAGGAAGAAGAAGAAGTGTAGTTTATTTTGTCTTAGAGCGTACCATGATTGACGCATAGAATTGAAGATAAAAAGTTGAGATAAAACTCCGAAGAACACACACTGTAATTTATTTAAACTTTATTATTAAATTACATCATAAACAGAGTAATTGTTTATTTCTCTATTCGATATAAATTTGCAACAAAACTGGAATTTTCCCCCAAAAAGAATTGTGTGTTACCTACACTGTAAAAGAGACAAGGCAGGGCCGGTTTAAGTACAGGTTGGTTGATCGAAGGTCACGATCTAATCTTGCCATTGATAAGCCACATCTAACATAAAATCTATCGCTGAGTGGATAAAAAACGGTTAGTAATAAGTGGCATGATGAATCCGTTCAGTAAATACATTTATAACTTTATGACAGCAGCTACAACTAGTAAATCATCACTACTGCCGTCACAACCGTTGTATCTTGAACTCCTCTGCAAATTAAATCTAGAAACAACTCTAAGTACAACAAAATTGAAACAACTTACTCTTCTCTCTGTCTTTCTCCCGTCTACTACTAGCGCCTCCTTTTTCCAATTCATCTTCAGGGGATTGGCGTGAAACACTTTATCGAGTCTCGAGTGCAATATGCACTTGTTACACTTATGCAGATCAGTCTCGTTTCGTAGTTTTACACCTTTATTGCACTCAAAAGCGCACTTGTGCATAGAACAAACCGACAGCTTTTTCTCAACTGTCACACTAGTGGGGGGAAAAGACAAATAATAAATAAATCGCTGCTTTGTAAACGTGTTTCTTCAATTTTTATGTGTTCTTCCTCCGAGATGTACTCCTCTTCAGGTGCCACCTCTTCCTTCACTGTAACTTCGTTAAATGTCGACATCGAGGGCGTGACACTAATGAGACCACAAAATATACTCCAACGCTTGAAAAAAATTAAAAAATCGGAGCTCTTTACAGGAAGAACAACGAGAAATGCGATTGTGAATAAGGTTTGGAGGTTATGTTTTGACAGCTAAAGGATTTGGGTGTATTGTGGGTTGCCTAGGTTGGGAAAAATGGAGGACCGAGTTAGGGTCAGATTAGATGAAAACGGGCGCCTCTCAAAGTAACGACGCTGCAGAACACCCTTTTGCAATTGCATTTAATACGGTTCAATGTAATCAGTAATAAAAATTATAATCTGGCTGTAAATTACATCATCTAAGCCGGCTGTAAATTATATCAATTCTGTATAAATTCCAGATAAGAGGAATTATTAATAATATCTCCGACTATATAGACAGAATTGTCTTAACTAGTCTCGAGTGCAGTCATGAACACGACCAGGTAAAATATATCTAGTAGAGTAATTAATTAAAACATTTAATTAGATTAGATTTTCTTATCAGTATTGGACATACAGGGTGTTTTTGAAATGCGTGCACAAATTTTAATCACGAGCTACTGGCTTCATGTAGAACTCGGAAAAAATATTTAAAAAATTCTATGTCAAAAAATAAAATGGCATTTATTTTTTGAGCTACATTTTTTTTAAGTTGCTTTTAGATTCTACGTTGTCCTATAACCTCGTAGGTAAAATTTCGGCACATTTTAAAAATACACCCTGTATATCATGTTTTATAAAATGTACGCCAATGCGAAGTAACCGATAGGAAATATGCTTTAAAACAAGGAAACCGCATTGGTGTGCGTTTTATAAAATATGATATACAGGGTGTATTTTTAAAATGTGCCGAAATTTTACCTACGAGGTTGTTTGACAACGTAGAAGACTAAAAGCAATTAAAAAAAATTGTAGCTCAAAAAATAAATGTCATTTTATTTGTTGACAGAAATTTTTAAATATTTTTTCCGAGTTCTACATGAAGCCAGTAGCTCGTGGTTAAAATTTGTGCACGCATTTCAAAAACACCCTGTATTTTTCGTCCAACGAATAATATTGTAATTTGTTTGAATTATATTTTTTGAAACACTAAACAAAACAATCTGCAGCAGACCACAAGATGGCGTTGAACTTGAGCTGGACGAGTTACCTTCAAGGTCAAGCCGCACATCTCTTAGTCGATTCGAAGAAAACAACTTCAAAAACCTCCTCCCTCAGGTAATGTCGAATTCGTGCTTGCCCCGACTCTACTCAGATTCTAGATTCTAGCAACCACCGTATCTGCAGCTTATCAAATAGGCCTTGGCATGTCTCTGGCGTTTTCTGCCATTTTCATTCCCCAAATCCAAGAAAGTCGCGACATTACTTTGACGACAACAGAGTTGTCTTGGTTTGCAAGTGTTCTAGTTTTGGCCACTCCCATCGGGGCTTTGCTGAGTGCGGTCTTGATGGAGAAGTGGGGTAGGATCAACGCTTTGAAAGTGTCAGCACTTCCAGGAGTAGTAGGGTGGGTTCTACTGGCGACAGCTGTGAACTTTCCAATGTTACTGGTGGGAAGAATCTTCTTAGGAATCGCCTCAGGTAAATCGGAAATTCTAGATTGCCAACTGATCTAAATCAGAAGTTTCCAGCTCTGTCGACGAGTCCAGCTATGGTGTACGTGACTGAAATCGCTCGCAAGGACATGAGAGGTGCTTTATTATCCTTCGGCTCGACTTTTGTGGCTTTGGGTACTAAAATCTAACACTTCTACTGCTAGATTTGACGATTGTACTTTCCAGGAACTCTGCTAATATATTTGAAAGGTTGGTTGATCAGCTGGAGGTTGATAGCTTGGCTTGGTAACATCTACGTGATTGTCCCTTTCATTCTTCAATTCACACTACCAGAGAGTCCCCTTTGGCTGATATCAAAAGGTCGGATAGAAGAAGCGAAGAAGTCTTTGCAATGGTTACACAAGTACCAACCTCCTCTCGAATCCCGGAACAAGTCTTTTGCAGAGATGCAATTGAACATTTTGATCAAAGAAGACGAACGGAAAAAGCTCGAAGCTAAAAACTGTGGGGGTGGTATCGTTCGAGAGTTTCTCAAGCCTACAGCGTACAAACCTCTTTTGCTCATCACAGCCGTCTTCTTCTTCCAGCAGTGTTGTGGAACCCAAATCGTCCTTTTCTACACGGTGACTTTCTTCGAAGCAGCGGGTACTACAATAGATCCTTACATCGCATCGATTCTCATCGGAGGAATTCGAATAGTGATGTCACTAGTAGTGATCTGGTTGTTGAAAACATTCGACAAACGAGTACTGTTCATGATCAGTGCTTTGGGCATGGCCGTCGCTACTCTAATTTCTGGATTGTTCACGTTTTGGGTCAAGCAAGGTACCACTCGACACTATTGGGTCCCAGTCACGTTCCTCGTCATCTACATGATTTTCACCATGATGGGCTTCTTGCCCATACCGTTTACCATGACCGCTGAGATTTTTCCACTGAGAATAAGAAGTGGAGCACACGGTATTACTACATTTTTGAGTCACATTATTATGTTTTTTGCCATTCAATACTATATGGTTTTGGAAGCGGCTCTTGGAGGTTCTGCGGGATTGCAGTGGTTCTTCTCGGGGATGTCTTTCGCAGGTTTCGTCTTTATTTTGATCTTCTTGCCCGAAACCCACAAGAAGAACTTGTCGGAGATTGAAGAGTACTTCAAGAACAATACAATATATCTCAGACGAAGGAAGAAGGAGAAGGTGACAGCTAGTGGGGGGCTTGATAACAGAAATTGTAATAGAAATGAAATCGATAATTTAATAAATCAGTAAGATTAATTGTGGTTTTGATCTGAAGAGGTGTTGTTTGCAATGCACTCTCAGGCGAGTACTTCTTATCTAAAGAGTTTTGGTACATATCATTGATAATATAAAGCGTACAAATTCGCTAGTAGTGAGTTATCATTGATTGATTAAGAATGTGCCAAAGGAAAAATGGATCCAATCAGGTAGTACCAAATTCAAAAAATCTCAATTGAAGACTAATTCAGAATTTTGCAGTGCCAGTTGTTCTAATCTAAAGTAAGTAAAAGGTTTACTCTTATTTATTTACAACGTCACCCTCACCCGAGCACGCTACAGCACTTAAGATAAAATATAAAAAATATTTGCGTTATCACAAGTACCACCAGTAATGTTCCACGTGCTTGTCAAATCTACAACACGCTTTTTCACCACTTCACTTCATAATTCTTGAAATCTTAGCTACCAAGAAGTGTCCAGTCAAGTACTCGCCCAGCAGAGGACCGACGAGAAGTACTACAACATCTTAGGTAGTACCGTATCTCTCAGCAACTATGAAAAGAAGTCGTTCAAGAACTTGATCCCTCAAGTAATAATTCACGATGTTTCATGCTGTTGACTAAACTGGTACTTTTAGCTTTCAGCGGCCATCTTGGTCAATTGTTTTAACATCTCAATCGGAATCTCTTTGGCTTACTCGGCCATCCTCATCCCACAACTCAGAGAAAATCCGGAATTTGAAGTGAGCGAAAATGCGGAGTCGTGGATAAGTAAATTGACAAGAAGAGTATTGAGTATTTACTGTCTTGAGTACTTTCAGCAAGCATCATTGCATTGACCACTCCTGTCGGGAGTCTCATCGTCGGGTTCTTGATGGACCGCTTCGGTCGACTCAAGACTCTCGCGATGGCGTCGATTCCAGGATGCGGTGGCTGCGCGATCATGGCCCTCAGTCAAAATGTCCCAATGTTGATCGCAGGAAGAGGCCTGATCGGGTTCGCCGCTGCCATCGGGGCCAATCCTGCAATAGTGTATTTGACCGAAATCGCAAGGAAAGATATGAGAGGGTCGTTGATTTCTTTCGGCCCAGCTCTATCATCTCTAGGTACTGCAACATTTTCGTAAAGAGTGGTACTACTTGGTCGTTTCAGGAATGGTACTCACTTTCATCATGGGTTGGTTCATGAACTGGAGACAGGTGGCGTGGTGCACCAACATCTTCATCGCGATTCCGTGTCTTGTGGTTTTATTCATGCCCGAAAGTCCAGCCTGGTTGGTGTCCAAGAACCGGATAGAAGATGCCAAGAAGTCGTTGATGTGGATCAACAAGTACCAACCACAAATCGAGAACAAGACACAAACTCTGGCAGAGATGCAGTTGGCTCTTTTGCAGAAAGAACACGAATTGAAGATGATTGAGATTAGCAAAAGACGGGAGAGCGAAATGGTGACCAAATTTCGCGAGTTCATCAAACCTACAGCTTACAAACCCATGCTGATTCTTATTGGTGCATTCTTCTTCCAGCAGTTCTCCGGGATTTTTATTTTCTTGTGCTACTCCATCACATTCTTCCAAGAAGTAGGTTCCACGATGAATCCCTACTTCAGTTCTATTTTCATCGGCGTGGTGCGCTTCAGCATGTCGATGGTCAACACCTACTCCCTCCGCACCTACGGCAGGCGCCCTCTGGTGATGTTAAGCTGCGCTGGAATGTCAATCTGCATCTTCATGTCCGGACTCTTCTCCTATCTCATCAAAAACGGTACCACCACAGCAACGTGGGTTCCAGTCGTGTTTCTCTTGTTGTTCGTCGTCACCTCCATGATCGGTTTGGTACCAATACCCTACACCATGACCGCGGAGTTGTTCCCATTGGAGGTACGAGGAGTTGCCAATAGCATCTCCATTTGTATGGCCAGTTTAATGTTGTTTTTCTCCCTCCAACTGTACCCTCTACTCCATCAACTCTGCAATGGCATCTCTGGAGTTCAGATTTTCTACGGTCTTGTCACTCTACTTGGCATTATCTACAGTTACATCTTCTTACCAGAGACTCACCAAAAGAAACTGTCAGAAATTGAAGAGTATTTTCGCCACAATATCGTTTTCATTGGGGGGAAGAAAGAAGAACAAGTCTCTAAGAAATCAGTGGCGACTGTTCGACCAAGCATTGTGAAGAAGCAGATAGACATTCAAGCACACCTACTGGAGGAAGAAGAAGAAGTGTAGTTTATTTTGTCCTAGATTCTTATTATTAAATAAATAATAAACCACTTATTAGGTAATTGTTTATTTTTCTATTCTAAATAAACCTATAACAAAACAAGAATTTGCTTTAAAACAGTGCATGGTGTGTTGCCTAAATTGTCAAAATGACAAGACAGGGTCGGTTTAAGTACCAGTTGGTTGATCGAAGGTCACGATCTAATCTTCACATTGATAAGTCACGTCTAACATAAAATCAATCAATTAGCAAAACTCGATCAGTTATTAATAAGTAGCGTGATGGATCCGATCAGGTATTGGGTCTCGACTGATTAATTCCCTTTTAACTAAAACCATCATCTTTCAGCGCCAGCAGCTACAACTTAAGGTAAATCTTGACTGTTGATTGATCAATTCTGTCAATCGGAAGTTTCTAGTGTTCGAAAAGATGAAGACGAGAACGACTTGGCCTCGATGTCGGCCAGCTCCAAGTCTCTCAGCCGCTACGAAGAAAAAAATCTGAAGAATCTTCTCCCACAGGTAGTACCAATGAGACAATTTGAATCCACTCTAGTTTTATCATAGATCACTGCAGCTTGTGTGGCCACAAGTAACCACATAGTGGTAGGAATAGCGTTGGCCTATTCCGCCATCTTGATCCCCCAACTCGAAGACAAAACCAGCGACATCGCCGTGACGAAAAGTCAAACGTCATGGGTGGCGAGCGTCCTAGCTTTGGTAGCACCTATCGGGTCTTTGCTGAGTGGTTATCTGATGGACAGGTGGGGGAGGGTCAATCTTCTGAAGGTCTCAATCCTCCCTGGAGTCCTTGGATGGGTCTTGATCGCAACAGCTCCGAATCTCGTGATGATCATCTTGGGGAGAATCGTCTCGGGGTTAGCTTCGAGTGAGTGACACCTCCCACGCTGTCAAAATTGACTAATTTTGGACTTCCAGCTCTACTGACGAGTCCTGCAGTGGTCTACATCACAGAAATCGCTCGCAAAGACATGAGAGGCTCCCTCCTGGCGCTCGGACCTTCTTTTGTGTCTCTTGGTACTCCCACATCTCTTGTAGTACTAGTTCTAAGTGGAGTGTTGCAGGTATGGTGATAGCGTATCTGCAGGGGTGGTTGATAAGTTGGAGACTGGTTGCTTGGATCTGCAACTTATTCTTGATTGTCCCTTTCGTCCTCTTGTTCACAATACCAGAGAGTCCCCTTTGGTTGGTGTCTAAAGGACGGATCGAAGAGGCGGGGAAGTCGTTGCAATGGCTGCACAAGCACCAACCCCAACCCGAATCGCAAGTAGATAAAACAAACACCTCGACTTTGCCACCCTCGTATCCAGAGTAAATCTTTTGCAGAGATGCAGCTCAACGTGTTGGTCAAAGAAGACGAGCAGAAGAAACTCGAAGCGAGAGCCGACGGAGGTAGTACCATCAGAGAGTTCCTCAAACCGACTGGTTACAAACCGCTCTTGATCATCTCCGGTGTCTTCTTCTTCCAACAGTTCTCGGGAATCTACATCTTCCTCTTCTATTCAGTCTCGTTCTTCGAAGCTGTCGGTACTTCAGTCAATCCCTACATCGCTTCGATCCTCATCGGGGTGATCCGACTGGTCATGTCGCTGGTCAACACCTGGATGTTGAAGCACTTCTCCAGACGGGTACTCATCATGATCAGTGCAACCGGAATGGGGATCAGTACCTTCATCTCCGGACTGTTCACTTACTGGATCAAAAACGGTACCACTCAACACACTTGGGTCCCCATCATTTTCCTCCTCTTGTACGTGGTGGCTTCAATGGTGGGTCTCTTGACCATTCCGTGGACCATGACCGCTGAGCTCTTTCCCCTGAAGATTAGGAGTATGGCGCACAGTATCGCCACAAGTATCGTCAACATCATCATGTTCTTCGCCGTTCAAAATTACGTCAACATGGAGTCAGCTCTTGGGGGGTCGGCAGGTGTGCAGTGGTTCTTCTCGGTGGTTTCTTTCGGCGCTGTCATCTTCGTGTTTGTGTTCTTGCCCGAAACCCACGAGAAGAAGTTGTCAGAGATTGAAGATTACTTCAAGCATAATACGATATATCTTGGGCAAAAGAAGAAAGGTACAGATGATAGTAAGAAAAATGGTACCAATGAAGTTGATAAGTTAATAAATCAAGTTTGAATGATCTTGTAGTTTTGATCTGGAGAGGCTACGCAACAGTTTCTTATCGGAAGAGTTCAAAGAAAGCTCTCAAGTACTCTTGGTACGTGAATGGGCAACAACTGGTTATGTGTATATTAAAAATGTACTTTTTAAATTATTTGTATCGTCATCATCATGTGTGCACGCTTGAGCACTCGAGATAAGATTTATGAAATATTTTTGTTATCATCAATTGTCACCTGTATGGTTTCATGGCAACTTAATGTCAGACTGAAGATAACAGACAGCTTATCACTTTTATGAAATTTCGTCTGCTTCGGATAACAATTAACGTCAATTTACGTTATATAATTTGTAATTGAAATTGTCAAATCTCAGGAGCGCAAATTTTCTACGGTCTAGTCACTCTACTTGACGTTACATCTACATCTTCTTACCAGAGACTCGCGAAAAGAAACAAGCACCAAGTACAAATCGAGAAGAAGACCTAACGGTGGCTGAGTTGCGGTTGGCTCTTTTGCAGAAAGAACACGAACTGAAGATTATTGATCTCAGCAAAAGACAAGTAGGTAAGTGAAATGGTGACGAAGTTTCGCGTCTTTGTCTTCATGAAACGAAGAAACATGAAGAGGTTCTAAAATAACTGGCCGCAATGGTTCGTAAATCCAAAAATTGATTAGACTAACTAAATAGATAAGAACAAGTTGGAGTTTGTTCCATTTTCAAAAGAACTGTTTGTTTTATCTGGATAGTTTTTTGACACATTGTCCGGAACAAACTAATATAATTAAAATTAAGCAAACAACAATCGAGAACAATTATTATCGCTTTAAATAACCATTGTATTGTAATTATCGTCCAATTTCATAAAGAACTTTGTCTCTTTGTCTAATTCCATATGCTTTGCATAATTTTGAGGTTATGTTCTTGTTGTCTGATTTGGCTCCTTTTCGTGTGAAAATGAAGTAAAATAAATAGTGCGTGTAGCGAAATCCATGTCCAAGGAGGGGATACGTTGAGAAATTATAAGAAATATCAAATATTCTCGTTCGTGGTCTATTTTGAAAAATTAGTCGAGATATAGGCCACCCAAAATACTCCAACGGAAAAGATGGAAGAAAAGGAAACAGAAAAGATAAATTGTCATTGAAGTGATAACAGATTAATTTTAAAGAGCACTCTCTTCCGAGAAACAAACCACAGTGTGACATTGGTTGGATAACAAATGTGTCATTTATTGTTTTGTTGTGTAAATTTTCTTTGTGTTGCACAGTCCATCAAGATTTCCTTAGATTGTCTTCTATTCATAGTTCGTGGAAGACACTACTTTCCAGAATACTTTATTATGTCACTAATTCCATTTTTATTGTTATTACTTATTTTAAAAATTCGTCAACCAAGGAAGAAGAGAACAACGACGTACATAACCTCATTGATGTGACAAATAATCATCAATGGTGGCATTTCCAGAGTACAAATTGCAAAACTAATATTTAGATCACTAAATCGACGCCGCACCCTCCAGACTTCACTCCAATTGAATCATCGTGTGACAAAAGGGGAGTTTAATTGTGCTAATTCTTGTACTATCCTCGACCTTGACAAAGCAACAAAGAACTCGTCGCTAAATTTATTAGAGTGATACCGATGGATCAGAAATCTAGTCACGCTTATTACAAGGCACGGCATCGAGGCCGGATTTATTTATCATTACGAATACTTCTATCTAATGACTCCTTTGAATGAGCTTTTTTATATTATCATTTATTTTCCCCACTTCACGATCGAACGACTGCAGCGCCTTTCATTGTTGAAAAACCAAAAACACAGTGATGATACAGGTGGTCCAAAATTATCGGTTACAAGGACCTTTTCGATTTTGAGGTGTCCAAAATAAGTGAAAGAGTCTTCGTGACTGTGATAATTTGGAACCCTCTGCAGAAGATGTTTTTGGATCATCAGCACGTCCAGCAAGAACCAGATCGTCCTTGTAATGGCGGATTCGGCTCGACGTGACGGATTTCGAGCCGCTCTTGTAAATGTGGGGTTTGATGGGAAGTGACGTCAACTTGTATTCTAGTTTGTTCCAGCATGGTGCAATCTGCGGCCTGCTGTCATAATGCTCCGGCAAAACTTTCAATTTTTGTAGCGGCGAGTCGCCACTGCGCCATGTTTACCAACAAAGTGTCCACCTCTCGCTCCTCGCCTCGATTGTGGCAAATTTTCTATTTATACAATCGGTGTTTTGCCAGAATTTATTATTAGTCGGGCACTCGATCAGGTCGCACAAAATATCGAAAAGTCGGAGAAAGCACCACGATCTGACGCAATCCGGCGCGAATTTGCGAGTCGAAAAAGAGTGACAGGGTTCCGAGGAAGTGCCCCCAGGAAGAGAGAGTCCGGGAGGACTTCCCGGCCGACAGCGCAGCCTTATCGCCTTTATCTCGCGAAAACAAAATCGCACCGATAAGTCGAGAAGAAGAAAAAGGACTCAGTCCGGTGACGGTAATCGCGCGAAACACACATGCGTTTTCCGACAGTGCTGTGATTTCGGCCATTTTCGCGTTCAGTCCGCGGTCCGGTGACCTTTCCCTGGCCCACTTCGACGGTTTTCGCAATTGCACGGAGACATGGACGCAGTCGGGTGAGTCCCACGGGGTTTCGCTTATCAATGCCACTTACTGGACTAATCTGATTTTCCCCTTTGCCTGTAGGGGTAGCTGCTACAGCTTGAAGTGAGTAGGATTTTGATTGGTTTTCATTATTGGAGAGTATCTGGGTCAGGCCGCTTTTTCGAATGACAGAGCATGGGCGGCGTTCGCATTTTTTCGTGACTCAACCGCCGATAAGGGGTCATTATCTTACCTTTGTTACCTAATAATTAACGCTAATCGCGATCAAAGTCTGCTCAGATAAAAACAATTCTTTTTGCATTTTTACGATATTTTTGACTGCAGAAATGTGCATTCGGTGCATCCAGTTCACTCAACTTGAGCCACCTCCTGAGCTGAATTAAGTCCAATGTTCAAGGTCACATCTCAGTCATGTGCTACTTCAGTTTTTCATTTGATAAGTGTCAGCTGTTTCAGCGCTGTCTTCTCGGAAAAAGAACAGCGCGAGTTCTTTGTTCTAATTTCGTCTCTCCGTTGGCTTTTTTTAGAATTCTTCCGCCTGTTTCTACCATTTTGATTTTTTTTTGTTAACATCGTGCGATCTTATTGCTTGTTTTTCACACGCGGGGTCGAATCATCATAAAAAAACAAGGTGGTAAACAAAATGTCCGTGACAATGATGCTCACATTTATAGAGAGTGAGTCAGCAACGGATTGTGCTTTGACATTATTACTCCCACCTTTGCAATATCACAGAGAAAATTTATTTCTAGAAAATGCAGCGTAGAAACACGAATTGTTGGCTGATTCGAGACTTGTTAACAATTCAGAAATCCTGAAAGATACATCTTTTTTTGGAAAAACAATGCATTCAGATAAGATTTTTCAAATTGCTCCAAAAATTTTACTCTGTTGCTTTTCAAAAACATACAAAATTATGTGGAAAATGCAATTTGGGGTTTTGTGTTGCACGATGGACCACCTGTATAGTCAACAAGTTGTTCAAAGAATCTGCAAACATAATACTTGCAAATTACTAAAACGGATATCGCATGTGCATTATTCAAATGTTTATGAGTGAAACAAATGCACGCTTTATTGCTTTGATGTAAGCGAAATGACGACAAAGTACAAATATTTTATTTGCATGACACTTTACCGCACTAGTGTCACAAAGCTTTGCATAATGTATTTATTTATTATTTTTATGATTGACATTATTTTTGTTAGGTTGGTAACACATCTTATGACTGTCAAATTCAAACGTGACAGTTCAAAAGTCAAAATAAATAAAATTGTAAATAAGAATAAATTTGAATTTTAACATAGAAAGCGAATCAACAGACAAATCCTTGACAAATGACAAATTATTCGGGAGTGCCAACCCACTAAATTTGTCTCAATCATTAAAAGTCACCCGGTACATTTTGAAAACGATTTTTCTTTCTAAAAAGTATCTTAGAGTTTTTTTAAATCAAACTACAAAACGGGAACTGTCAGAATAAAATTGACACATGTTTACAATTTGTCCATAGTATAGTGTGAAACCTTCTGACGAGAGATAGGTTAGAATTAACGTCAAAATTCAATGACATTTTTTTAAATTATTCGATAGGTATTGTGAAATAGACAATTAATTGACAAATGGACAAAATCAAATTTACATTAGGAAAATTTTCGTTTCCCGATTTTTTGCAACCAACTGTACCACTGCATTGAGAATAACTTGCAAAAGAAATAAGAAAATGAAATTACCTTTTTGCCCTCTTAATTTTTTTATTTTGGTTATTTCTCATTTCCACGCCACTGGTTTATACGTAGTGTGTTTACCACATTTCTACCAAAATGTTTTTCTACTGTTTTATTTTTTATACACTTAATTTTTATATGTTTATTACGACTTGTTTTCCTTTTAATTTATTCAAATTTTACCAGCTCCGTCATAACAATAATGATAGTTCTAACCTCAACTGTCAAATCAAATCTTTTATTTATTCTTTATCCAAAACTATTTTAATTCGAAAATGTTGAAATCTTTAAGTGATTTACAATAGACACTTTTCAACTTCAATAATTTCATCCTTGTTGTTCTATTATCATCATAATTACATTTTTATCAGACAGTACTTTATCTGTTTTTGCTGATTTTCTACACAATGAAGTTTCGTCATAAAATCGCAACTCGCAACGGAAAATCAAAATTTGAACGCTTCACATTATCGAAATCTAATCTACAAGATAGTGAACGTTTATTGTTATAACAATATTTGCGTTTTTACAAGATTATCTTAAGATTTAAGATCCATTAAGTCGTAAATATGAGAAGAAAATAATTAACTCTCATCGTTTATTGCTGCATTTAAAAATAAATCAAGCAGGATTACTGAGTGGACAATAAACCTGAATCCTTGAAGGTAACGTCGTCGCTGAAGCAAGCTAATTACGCGAAACTGGAACACTTTAATTATTCTAAAAGATAACTAACAGAGAGCGAGCGAACAACTGCGCGATTTTTTTTTGGCCGACCCAGATACTCAACCTCAGCTCGATCTCACTTGGAAACTCTCTCACCTCAGCATTGTCGAAAATGCGAAGCGCATCCGCGAGGAGAAGGAGCGCGAGGACAAGTTCAACGAGACTCTCGGGAGTTGCGGCTCGCTCAGTCGCTACGAGAGCAAGACTTTCAAAAATCTCCTTCCGCAAGTGAGTAGAGTTGGTTGTTGGTTCTCAAGTCAAGTGAGTGAGTTTCAGATGCTCGCGTCCTCCGCAGCCGCTTTGTTCCACGTGGTCGTCGGAATCTCTCTGGCTTACTCGGCGATCCTTCTGCCTCAGCTCGACTCGGAGGACTCTGATCTTAAGATCACCAAGGATCAAGGCGCTTGGATCGGTGAGTAGCTGGATGAGTAGTTATGAGATGAGCTTGACCGGAGTGTAGCTAGTGTGATCACGATCACGATCCCGGTGAGCGGGATGACTTGTGGGTTCTTGATGGACAGCGTGGGTCGCTTGAATACGATCAAGCTGGCGATGGTACCGGCTGTGGCTGGGTGGATTGTTATCGCCACCTCCAGGAGCGTCACGATGATGATCATCGGCAGGATAATCACGGGATTCGCTGCAGGTGAGAGGGTTCACAATTGTCGCTTTTGTTGAACGCGAGTGGTTCCAGCCTGGGGTACCAGTCCCGCCATGGTGTACATCACTGAGATCGCGCGCGCCGACATGAGAGGTTCTTTGATGTCGTTCGCGCCGGCGTACACCTCGTTGGGTAAGCTGTGACGCCTCCATGACAGATTTAACCCCGATTGAGCAGGCGTGGTGCTGGCCTACTTCCAGGGATGGATGCTGAACTGGCGGACCGTGGCGTGGGTGTGCAACGTGTACGCATTGGTACCGTTTGTCTTGGTCATGTTCATCCCCGAGAGCCCCGCGTGGTTGGTGGCGAAAGGCCGCAACGAGCAGGCCAAGAAGGCTCTGGTTTGGTTCAACAAGTACCAACCCCTCATCCAGAACGGGAACCAGACCTTCGCCCAGCTCCAGTTCGAGTACCTCGTCAAGGAGCACGAGGAGAAGGAGAAGAGCCGGTTGAACAGCGGCGGGCTCTCGGCGAAGATCAAAGAGTTCTTCAAGCCCACCGGGTACAAGCCGCTGTTGATCCTTTTGGGGTTGTTCGTCTTCCAGCAGTTCTCCGGCATCTACATCACCCTCTTCTACTCGATCACCTTCTTCAAGGAGGTGGGCAGCGACATGGACCCCTACTTCGCGTCCATCTTGATCGGCGGGGTGCGCTTCTTCATGTCGATCGTGAACACGTACATGTTGAAGACCTTCTGCAGGAGGACCTTGATCATCGGCGGTTCCGCCGGCATGGCCGTGTGCATGTTCGTCTCCGGCCTCTACACGTACTGGATCAAAGAAGGTAGTACCGGGCCAAGGTCGCTGCAAGAATGTTGACCCATTCGATTGCAAATCTCGACCTTTGAGTCGCTTTCTCTATTTCAGGTGTGACAACTCTCAACTGGGTGCCGGTCGTGGCCATCCTCTTGTACGTGGTCACGTCGATGGTGGGGCTGCTCTCCATCCCCTGGACCATGACGGCCGAGCTCTTCCCCATCGAGATCCGGGGGGTGGCGCACAGCATCGTCTACAGCTCCGCCTACTTCATCATGTTCCTCTCCATCCAGAGCTACAACTCGCTCATTGACGCTTTCAGCGGGGTGGCGGGATTGCAGTGGTTCTTCGGGGTCACGTCACTGGCGGGTTTGGTCTACGCCTACATTCTTCTGCCCGAGGCCCACGGGATCAAGTTGGCCGACATTCAGGAGTACTTCATGTACAACAACGTGTACATTGGGGGGATCAAGACGAAGAAGAGTCTCCAGAAGCAGAACAAGGAGCAGAAGGAGGAGTTGATGAAGAATAACGTTTGATATTTATTATGTGATACGTCGACAGTAATTCAGCTCAAGACTGTACTAATTTATGTATTATTTGTTTTAAAATAAGTTTGACAGCTTTACGAGTCGTTACAGAAATAAATATTTGTCTTTTTTTATTGGGTTTTGTTGCGATTGCGTCAGATACTGATAGAGGTGTTAAGTGCATAGATAAATCGAGTGTTTGCTTTGTCTGTGGTTAACTGGTAGTGGTGGTGACGTAACAATAAACAATAATAAAACAGCTTCAGGGTTAAGGTAGTTGGATGACGAATTGGTATTGTTGGTTGCATAACCAAAGAAAGATTTATAAATAGTTAATTCCGACAACAGTTCATGCAATACAACGTTTTATCCACAATCACACTCATTTAGAATCAGAATCGCTGGAATTTCATCTGATTTTATCAAAAAATGATTTGACATTTCGCTCTGACAGCGGCTGTCATTTAAAAAATATCGGGAGGTGTTGAATGGTGGCTATTTATTTTTGATTGTTTGTCGACTCCATTTGTAAAAATTTGTGAAGTTGGTGAAAAATGTAAGAAAGTTTTTCTGTTCCTGAGATAATCCTTGAGGAAGCTGAAGAAGCAATTCTCTAAGTCCAGGGGACATTATGAAAAAGTATTTTATTAAGTAGCGGAAAAAATATTGCGTGGAATAGAATACAATTACAAATTAATTATTCTGTTTTACGTGGTTATTACTGTATAAAGTCCATTCAAAAAACATCTGGACTGTCAAAATCAAAATTGCAGTTGTTAGGTTGGTCAAATCACTAGTTATTTTCATATTGCCTAGTTGTTTTCTACGATTTTTTAAACTATTCATTTGTTTACATTGACATTGTCAAACAAATTGCAAAATTATTTAAATGTGTTTTGTAAAAAGGTTAAAATGGAAAGTTCAAAACGAACTAGGGTGGTTCTATTGGCACGAGAGAAGAGGGCCATAAGAAATGATTATGAGGAACAAACAAAAAAGTGATAATAACGGGAAGAAATTACAAATTTGTGCCAAAGCCGCTCCAGAAGTGTTAACTAATAATTGGTGTTCGTTCTTGTGATTCACACATCAAAATTTTGCAGATAAGTGTTAATCAAATGTTAAATAATTTTCTTCCAATTCTGAATAAATGAAACAGATTACTTTATTTTGGATGATTTTGGTTGTTGTTTAATTTGTTACTTGTTTTCAGTTTGTCGTGTGTTTTTGATAAACTTTATTAAATTGCTCCAATTCATTTAGTTGCTGCATTTCACTTCAAGTGTTAGAAGCAATGAATGATTCAAAACATTTTTAGTTCAATAATTAAAAATGAAAACATAACCTAAATATATTTGGTAACTAGATTTTGATGTCGGTACACTCTAAAGTCTATTTTTTCCTGGTAGGCGCGTGCGTGCGCATCTCCGAAAGGTAGAATCACATAGCTAAGATTTTTAGCAGGATGCAGGAATTGTTAGTATTTTTGGTTGCATATTATCTAGGGGGATCAGTATTTGTGGTTGCAGATTAAAACTCATGTTTATGATTTAATTTTTGTATAATTTGTAAAATGTAAACAAAAAAGTTTATGAATCAACGCGTGGAAAAATTGATAACAAATATTATATGTACATTTTTTATTTTATACACACAGGAGTTAAATTGGGTACAAAACAACTCGATACTTTTGGATTCAATCGTTAATTAAAAAAAAAAAAAATAATCAACACCGCACTTTTCACCTAAAAAAAATTACAGTGACATCGACAATAATTGTCAGTTCACATGAAAGCCGCAAAAATTTCATAACATGGACAAGGCCTGCTTCGACTACAATCATTTCTAATAACCATGTATCTTGCAAGAGAAAAGGTCTCCCTTCTTGGCGTATTTTTTTTATTTCCCGTAAATATCTTCTTCGCCAAGATATGTCTTCTCTTTCTATTAACAGGCTTTTTCTGTTTCGTTATTTGTGCTATTTGAAATAAACATAGATTTCAATGTTTACAGTTAATTGGAAACAATGTATGTACTTACTTGAATTTTAATTCATGTAAAACATTATAAAGCTTAGAACGACTGATGTTTGGAATTTCTTCATTGTTTTGCACTTCCCTGTACACAGCATCAATTGTAGGAATTCTGTTTGCAGAGAAAAATGAGTGCACTGTTTTTCGAATGAGATATTTTTGATGTTCATCCATTTCCTATCAGGTTTCTTCGGTGCCTGTAATTGCCCACACTCCTTTCTTTTCTTCCGCCAAGTATCATTGAATGGTTCTAAATCCACAACCTTCAACACAAAGTAATTAAGCTGTGATACAACAAAAAAAAAACCTCAGAAATCAATACCAGTATAATCTGCAGTTTTTTCCATTTGAGCCGTCTTGGTTAACTCGGCAAAATCCTTGGAGATCCCACGAAATACTTTAACGATCATTTCTTTCTCGGCTTGTGAGAAATTTGCTATAAATATGCATTAATAAAAAACTGTTACTTGATGTTAGCATAAATCCAACTTACGCCGTTTGGTGATCGAAATTAAGACATCTTGTTGACATATAAAAACTTCTTAACCTCTAAGAACTAAGAACTGTTTTTTTAATAAATAAACGGACACAACACAAAATACATACAAAACATGAAAGGAAAACTAAGACACGATGAAACAAAAATGGCAGCTTGGACCTGATTGACAGTACTATCGCGGCCAAAATACTTAGGTCGTCAATGTGACATAAATGATATTCAATTGTAAAGCAAGCTTTAGGATGTTTAACCTTATTTTTTATTGTTGTCAAAACTATTTTAATCCATTAGTGTCATACGGGTGGGGTAAATCCCAGCTGCGGAGGCAGGGTTCAAAAGCAAAAGATCAACATGGTCGCGGTCTAGACAACCTTCCGAAGCAAGTCAGACGATTCTATATTTATCAAAAACTGAAGATGCCATATTTTTGACAAGAATAATTTGAAATTGTCAGGTATATTGACATTAATACTTTATTTACATTTGAAGTGTCAAAAAGTGATGACCAAAGTATTTTGGCCGCCACAGACGTGGACGTGGAGACGTGGACGATGCTAGCGCAACCCTAGCGTAGGGCCGAACTAAATAACCGTATTTAGTCGATGATGAATCGGCTGTTTACGTTGACAGCGGGAAATTTGATTTATTCAAAAAATCAAATTTGCTCGTTTCAAAAATCTTTATTTATCATTGTCAAAAATTTGCCAATCAATTTCGTTATGATAAAAATTATAAAATAATCCTCCAAAACGACTTTCGTACTTGTCCCGAGACTCTTCTACCTGCGATGTCGAAGCCTGACTAACTTGTTTGAATAGTTTTTGACCAAAAAGTTCGTATTCGGTAAGTAATACTTTCGAAAAAAAAGTTATTACAAAAAATGTTATTTTCAGAATTGACAAAAGGTGGATAAAGATTTTAGATACTTCTGGAATACTTCCTTCAAAATTAGGAAATTCACTCATTTGTCAAGACTTTTCAGAAAATTATTTTACAAGTTCTCAAAAAACTAGATTTTATAGATGTGCCGTGCCATTCCCATCAGTTTTTCGTTCCAAATTCACAGTGTCACAAAATAAAAGTTTTTCCAGACAATTCGAAGATTTTAATGACTGGAAATTACAGAAGTTGTGATTCCTGATCCTGAAGTTGTCCTAAAACGTGCACATTCATCAAAATTCTCAGGCAAAGTGTTATAGGTTTTTCAACGTACCAAAATTTGTGAACTCAATCTCAGAGAAAAGATAATCTATTACATACATGGATCGTTATAAGCGAAAAACAATTTCAAAATTAAAAACTTTATAAGAAAACTAAAAATAATGAAATAAAATGTTTGGATAATTGTTTCTTTGTTTTTTTTTTTTTTTTTTTAATAAATAAAACCATAATATGAAAAATAGGTAAATAAAAACAAAAGAATATGTCCGTATGCAACTAATTATACATTCGATTGCAATAATTCAAGAATATGCAACTTATTATACATCTAGTTCGGCCCTACGTTAGCGCGTCGCTAGTATCGCGCGTCGCTGAAATTTGAATAGATCTAGACAGTCTTACTATGTTTAATTGTCTGTGTTGGTCGCCAGGGCCGCGATAGTACAGAACACTGTAATATTGCACATTTCTCTATAGTGTAAGTAGAAAAATAAAGTAACCAATAGGAAAGTCGCATTTCGTTGCAGGATTTTGTAAATGCGCACGCACGCGCCTACCAGGAAAAAATAGACTATAGCGAAAAATTTTTATACCCAAGTACAGTCAAAACAAGCATTTTATTTAAAATTTAATTTTGACAGTCCAGGAGTTTTTTGAATTTATACTTTTATGTAATGGTTACTTAATGTAAACAAAGCCAAAGATTTTTATGATATTATCCTTTTAAACAGATACCGTGTAGTTCAAAATAATGAGAAAAGATTTTTTGCTCTATAAATAAGGGAATTATTGAATTTAGTGGTAAATAAAGAATGTGCAAAAGGAGAAACTATTGTACCAGGAAACGTTATGAAATTAATCCTAACTGAAGAAACCGAAGATCGTGAATTGCACGTACTTTTATATTTTATGATCTTTCATTACAAGTGCCAATGTGTCCGCCGGCGAAGAAATTTTTCAAAAGACGGTCGAAGCGAGTCGAAGAACAATAACAATTTTTTGCTTCCCAGGTAACCTTTGATGCTACATAATAGGAGAGAGAGGAATAAAACTTCGAATCAACGATTTTTAAAACATTAAAGTTGAATTTCAGACGGCAGAACAAAGATCACGATTCATACGAGCTCTAGGTCTAGGAGATTTGGATCCTTTGTAAGAACGGTACATAGTTTTTATTTTATATTGTTTTATTCTTGCAATTCTAAATCCAGCTCCGATGAGTCTGAGGACGATAATGCAGATGGCAATCACAGAAATGTACCAAATGGAGCTCCATTGTAAAACAGAATCTTTAATTAAATAAAGGAAAATCTAAAGTAGCTAAGTAATATAATAATGTATAATTCTGTTCAATAAAAAGTCTAAAAATTGCTTAACTGTTTTACTGAATAGACCCACATACAGTGCGTTCGTAAAGTTCGGAATAAATTCGATAAAATTGTAAATATTAATTTCTGAGAAAAATCCTCGAAGAGGTCAACTTTGTTTTTAAAAAGTGCATATTGTATAGTACGTTATTTAAGTTGACAGCTTGTCGTCTCCTAATAATGACGTCATCTAATGACAACCCTAACTTTTTTCATCTTTTTCTGGTAGACCTTCTTAGTACTTAAACGACTAATGAAAAAAATTGATGCCTTACATAACAATTTTTTTAAGAAAATGACAAATTTTACTTAAAAAATTTAACTTAATTTTTAATGTAAAAATTTTAATTGACCTCAAACAAAATCAAACAAACATCTCAGGTTAACAATAAAATTCAACGCAAATGTTGAAATTGCCTCCCACCGACTATTTGGCACTCACCGACACGTTGTACACTGCGCTCAATAATGTCAGGGCTTATTTGTTCCGTTTCAGGGCGAATTCTCTACCGCAAATCGTTCTAAATTGTTTGGTCTATTAAAAGTTGACCTGTTCAAGGATTTTTCTCAGAAATTAATACTTATACTCAATTTCATATAAATGTGCATCTAAGCAAGCCATGAAAATCTGATTTTCTGTTGGTATTAAAGCCAAAGCTAGTGACTTTGACTTTCAAAGTTGCTTGCCCGATTTGACTAATTTTTCAGTTTTTCCGTTTTAACATTGCTGATTTCAAAAGCAATGTTACCTACGTCTTTTTACTGATTAAATTAAAGTAATTCTTATTTGTTTCTGTCTTTGTATTTTTACCAAGTAAAGATTTATTGGACGTGACCTTCATAAATGTGACTTTTGTAATGTAACTAAATTAAAGGTGCTTTTACACATGCACAGCTCACTTGATGAACATTTATATGAAATCGACTATACAGTCTTATCGAATTTATTCCGAACTTTACGAACGCACTGTATATACATATAGCACAAACATAAAAACAGATCGAAATGTCTTGAAATTCCAGCACAGTCTCATGAGCTGAAGGGTTTTTAAATATGAATTAAAAACAGGGTAGGATCCTTAAATTTTAAGTGTTTTTCCGAAGGTAAATTTTATATTTCTTAAAAACAGGGCAGAATCGTTAAAAATGTTGTGTGCTGAAGGATCCGGTGATGGCTGAAGTTCAGGTTCCTCCAGGAGAGCCTCGGGGACGATGTAGGTCAGCAGACGCCGCCGTGGGTGTAGATCCGCTCTTCGGCGTTCAGTTCTGAAGAACCTTTTGCAGTGGGGCCGCTAATTCGCAGTCAGCGCTTGGGTCTGAAATTCCTGAAGAATCGTCGCTCCAGCCAGGCCTCGTCGACTCCACCACGATACCACACCAGCGCCTACTTTCCTTTGACTCCCCCTTTGGGACACCCGTAGAAGCCTCTGAACAAGTTTATACATTTCGCCCCTCTCTCCGTTGAGGTTTTTGGCGGAAACGGATACGATTCCAGTGGTGCGATGGGGTTCCAGCGAAGATTTTAAAGCGCGCGGCGATTTAAATGTGTTTTTTTTCAAAACATTAATTTGTTCGGAACAAGTAATAGAAAACAAAAGACAAAAAAAGTGTGCCATTTCTTTTTGAGAGGAGAAAGATAATAAAATTGGGAGAATGTGAAACACCGAAAAAAGGAAAACAGTCAAGACTTGGTAATAAATGGAATCGATAAGACATGGTAATTAATTAATTAGGTAAGTAGGTAAGATATAAATCCTTTTGCGACATTTTTTCTACGTTTGAGGGCGTATTCAGTCTGGTAAAAAAATTGAAACATGACACTGACATTAATTTTTGTAGGACTTGCCATTAATCGATAAGAACTGTAATGGAATATTGTTGTACCGTAGTACTCTACCAGTATAATCCAAGCATCAATTTCCATGTTCTGGTGGAACAAGTAAAATACTAAATCCTAGTATATAATTATTGTGGAATATAAATGCAATAACCATGTAAGACACTTGTGGTAGGCGCAATCACAATGGCCACGTCCAAAAGAAATTAAATAAACAACACAAGCCATTTATTAATTCGTTTAATTATTTATTGTTCCACTGTGTGTATATTGTAATAGTACTAATTCCAACGAACTAGAAATACCAAGGTACAATTTTACTAGTGCGGATCTAGAGCATCCTCCAGAGACACTTTCTGCCAGAAGTTGGTAAGCAGAGACTGGATAATAGTATTGACGACTTGCACGTACCCCTCCTTGACATCATCGAAGACATCCCTCCAGTTGTCATTCAAGATCTTATTGATATTATCCCCCAGCTCCTTCTGCCCATCGAAGAGATTATCAAAATGGAAGTACACATGCCCCACGTCTAGAGCAAGATGATGGTCGATAAACTTGAGATGCGTCTTCCCATTCCTCTTGTCCTCCTCATAATCGAGGTACCCGCTGATTCTTGCGTCCTCTGAAAGAAACAGGTGAAAATGGTACCGCCCCACAAGCTTGGCCCCACTCACTCAAGACCAGAGTACTCTCCCCTTCGCCCACGACAGGCAACAACATCACCTTCCCGTTCAACTGGTACTTGCAGTTCTTTGTAACTTCAGGAAAGCGCACGTCCACGTTGAGGGTCTTCTCCTGGAGGTCGAACCTGAAACGACCCCTCACCGTCAACTCCTCAGAACTTGACACTTACTGGAAGGTGTCGAACTCTGGGTGGTCGAAGCCGTAGATGTTGCAGTCGGTGTAGCGCTGCTCCACCGCTACTGCTCTCTTGCCGGAGCCTATGGTCAACGCGGGGATCTTCAAGGGTTTGAGGCCTGGCAGCTGGACGTCCCGGAAGGGGTGGACCAGTTGGTGCATGTTGAAGGCGGCGGCTTCGCGCATGCATTTGGCCAGGTCGGGCTGGTTGCGGCTGCATTTCTTGAAGCTGGGGGCTGAAGGCTAGATTATTGGGGGTTGGGGCTGCGGGGATGGACTCACGGAGGAGTACGCTTTCGCAGTGGAGCACCAGCAGCAAGAGCAGAGTTGGGGGCTTCATCGTGGAGTGGGTTGCGTCGAGGAGAGGGACGGTTTTATACCAGAGCGATTTTTTTCTTTGAGGAGTTATCGCCGGACAAGGTTGGTACTTGTGTAATGACATGTCAAAGAAAATTGTACTGGCTTGAGTGTGATCCAAGGTCAATTTGTCTGTGACGCTTCCATCATTAGTGCAAATTCAGTGAAGGTAAAACAGAACGCTTACATGGAGGTAAAACAGATTCTTTTCCTTTTACACCATGTCTTATCTGCTTTACTTAGATTTTTTTGCATCATCTGTTCCCACCTTCACATTTGTTTCTTTCTCTGATGACCATGCACAGCACTAAAATTCCCTCTTTGGGGGGAGTTTATCTCTCTTTGAGAGGAGTTCAATGTGCTTTTGAGGCGTTTTGAATCTGTCAAAAAGCAAAATTGTTGGCAGCAAAACATTTTTCCTTTTTTTGTAGATATGCAACACATAATGCAAGGAGATGACAGTTCACAGTTGTGGTAAGTTTCTGGGAAGGGTCTTACCTCAGGACTTGTGGTTATAATTCTTGTTGTTAGTTTAAGTGTTGTGTTTAATAAATTCGTTCCTCTGTAGCTGTGTGTGTTTTGTTAAAAAAAAAGAGTGTGTGGTTAAGACCGCACGACAGAAGTGAAAACTTCTATGGTGCTCGTTACTGATTTTAAGTAATATGTAGGTAGGTAGGTACCTATTCTTATTCTATAAAAAATATATCATTATGGATAATAGTACTTGGAGGAATAAAGAGCAAGGCATAAATAATTAATGTCAAAAATCTGTATTTTTCAATAGAAACTGCAAATACGTCCGCTTTTAGAGGTACACCCTGGCAAAATTTGTGAGGTTAGGTTTGGATATTTAAATTTTATTTTCTTGACGATGATATTGAACACAACACAAGTTTTCATAGCAATACCAATACCCTGTATTATGATAATTTGTCCATTTTCCTCTTCACATTTTGCTACACTAATTTTTCCAATAGATGAATTGAGAATTGTTGAAGCCATACCTATAATTGAGAATTATGTATTAAATCCTACATTCATCTGTAAACTTACAATATTTGTCGTGTCTTTATCGTTTATATTATATGTATAAAACTATACAGGGCATTTCACAAGTGATAATTACTTTTTTTGCCTACGCTTTCTCTTTTCATCATCTGTTCCCACTTTCACATTTCTTTCTTTCTCTGATGACCACCTCTTTGGGGGGAGTTTATCCCTCTTTGAGAGGAGTTCAATGTGCTTTTGAGGTGTTTTGAATCTGTCAAAAAGATAAATTGTTGGCAGCAAAACATTTTTCCTTTTTTGGAGATATGCAACACATAATACAACGAGATGACAGTTGTGGTAAGTTTTTGGAAAGGGTCTTACCTCAGGACTTGTGGTTATAATTTTTGTTGTTAGTTTGAGTGTTGTGTTCAATAAATTCATTCCTCTGTAGCTGTATGTGTTTTGTTAAAAAAAAGTAATTTATTGAACTGCATCTACTAGGAAGGCAAACCTCTTTTTTGAACATCATCGTCTCGATGTGGGTTAAATAACTCGTTTTCTGGTCGTGGTCAGTTCTCTTAGATACTAATCTAGTGACCATGTGAGTCACCACTCTTGTCTCATTCATGAATTGTAAATTTTGGTTTTGTTTTGGGTGCAGTTTCGCAAAAAATCAAACCAAGGACGTAATTACATTACTTTATTGTTACAAACTAGACAATTTCAATCGTAAGCTTCCTCAATTGACACTTTGGTAAACATACTGTTCAAAATTTTCTCCAGAATCAATCCGATACCTTTCGCGTATCCGTCTTTGACATCAGCGAAGACTTCTTTGCTGTTGTCGTTGAGCACTTTGTTGATGTTGTCCCCCAGTGTCTTGTCCCCGTTGAAGAGGTTCTCAAAGTCGAAGGAAATAACCTCAGGGTCCAGACTGAAGTTGGTTACGGAGAACTTAAAGTACGTCTTTCCGTCCTTGGGAATCTCCTCGAAGGGCGCGTCCAGTGCGACTTTCACACTCTCTGAAAGACCAAGCTCGAGCAACTCCCTTAAACTTTAGTGGTACTCACTCAAGATGATGGTGCTGGGTCCTTGGCCCACCACCGGGAGCAGCAACACCTTCCCGCTCAGCTCGTACTGGCACAGCATCTTGATCTCAGGGATGACCCCCGCGAGCTTGAAGTTCTTGTTGGGGAAGTCCGCCCTGAAAGTTTCCAAAAATGGGAGTTTCGGGAAGGAGTTGGACTCACTCGAATTGGGAGAACGTCGTTTTGTCTATGCCGTACAACTTGCAGTCTTTGAACTTCTGCTCGAGGTTCACCACCGCGTCGGAGCCGGCTCCTATCGTCAGCTCCGTCACCTCCAAGGGGTCGAAGCTGGGCAGGCCGATGGACGGGAAGGGCTTGGTCAGCTGACGGAGGCCGTCTTCGGACGCCTGCAGGATGCACTGGTTCAAGTTGGGGTCTTTGCGGTTGCACTTTTTGAAACTCGGCGCTGCAAAAGATTGTAGATGGGAGGGCGACAGGGTTGGAGGGACTTACGGAGTTTCGCGGCGTGGATGGACGCCACCAACAGGAGCACACCTACAGCTGGTTTCATGACGAATGGGTTGCTGCTTTGGAATTGTTCCACGATTTATACGAGCGGAGGGAGTAGCATAACCAGTTTGGTCTTTCGAGTTTTTTCATTGTTCCATATTCAAATTTGGCACTTTTTTGGGGCAATTATCGCATCACCTTCTCCGTGGAGGTCACAGTTTTTTAGTTTTGGTTGTCATCTGTAACTATTTTTTCAGATTCTCGACACATAGGTTACTCAAAATGCGCCATAAATTATTATGTACCACCGAATCTAGACTAACTCCTTTTTATTAGTGTTTTTTTTTTAATATGGAAGAAGTTTTCAAGGTTTGTGATTTTGATTGGTTTCAAGACTATTTCGTTCCACGTGCGGAATGTTTTCTTGTTTTTTCTTTTGACATTATTTTGTTTATTCTGTCTTTAATTCCAAGAAAACAATTTTATTGTTAATTTTGACTTTAAAATGCCCTTGTAGTGTTGACATTATCACCCTTTTGTTATTTTCTTTTGGTCATGGCAGTCTGCTCAAGATCTTTACTTTCTTTTTTATCCACTACTTGCCTCTCGGTGATAATTAAAAAAAATAGATATAATTTTCTAGTTTCTTGTTCTTCTTATTTACTTTCGTACTTTATTTCCACATTTTCTTCCCTTATTGCGTGGTGATTATATCGATCGTTGAAAAAATCGATGGTCAAGGTTTTGACATTTCCTTCAGACACATAACCTCACGTTTCTAGGACGAAGAAAACCAGAGAAAATTTCCTTGATTTAGTTATAAAAAAACTGCTTTCTTCAAAAGAAAAAGCCATTGCCTGTTGTATAAATGAATGACGTTTGACATCTATGATTTGACAATTGATGAAGCTACGCGATACGTTAATAGAAATAAAAACATGCACCAGTTCACTTGGCTACATTTTTCTTTGAAAGCTCTTTATTTGTTTATTTTCATTATTGTCTTTAAATTTATTCTGTGTTATACTCTCTCATTCTCTACTTCTTCACTCTTTAGGATCAGTAACTCCACTGCTGTCTTTAATGTTCACTTTGTAGTTTTTTCTTTATATTTGAATATTATCATTATCATCTCTGGTCTAAATAAATTAATGTCATCTCTTTTCTATTTCTTTATTTCTCCTTTTCTTATTATTCATTATACAGGGTGTATCCGAATTCGACCGACAAACTGTCAGGGCAGATTCTACGATCAAAAGTAAGCTTAAAATTCTCAATATAAATGGCGTCAAAAACGCTTAGTTTGCGAGATAATCAACAAAAACTTAAAAACAATTACGATCTGAATTCCATGGATTTTATGGGGTTATCTGTGCATTGAACAGGGGGGCGAAATTTTGACAATTTTTGTAAATTGTACAAAGCTCATTTTTATTTTTGTACTTTTCATCAAAAAATCCCACCCGATTCCTTTTGTTGCTGGTAGAACTTTTTAGTCGATTATCTCGCAAACTAAGCATTTTTGACCCCATATGATTTAAGAGTTTTATGCTTATTTTTGATCATAGAATATGCCCTGAAAGTTTGTCGGTCGAATTCGGATACACCCTGTATACCTTGATTCTTTATGCTAATTAATTTGCTTTTAATTCTTCATTCTTAACTTCAATTTTTTTTCTATTACACTCATTTTACGAGTATTGTAACGTTTCCCGCTTGCCATCCTGGGTTACTTTTCTCTTTGGATGGTATTTTTGCAAAAAATGCTTTAAATTTTCTCCATTGTCTTCTTTCTTTATTTTCTTACTTCTTCATTTACATTTTTTTTCATTTTGATTCTTTCGTTGTCATTGACTACACTTCTGTTTTTGTTTCCTTTATATTCACTTTATGTTTTTTTCCTTTTTCACTATTAATGTTTCTGTTATACAGGCTGTTCCACGAGTTATAATGAGCCCGACGGAATTTAAAATGCAACCCACAATACATTTGCAAAGCAACGCTGGATATGAACGCGGACAATATCCAGGTTCGCTTTGCAAATGCATTGTGGGTTGCATTTGCAATTTTATGGGGCTCATTATAACTCGTGAAATACCCTGTATATACCAAATACTTATTTCTCCACCGTATATTTCTTTGATCTTTGATCTTCGCTTTTTTCTTTATTTAGTTAATAATAACTACCAATTTATTTCTTTTTCTACATGTCTTTATTGTTTTTTCTTTAATCATAGTTTTATTTGCGTTCTTGTATTTCTTTATATCATTCCTATCTATTTTCTTCCTTCCGCATTCTTTATTTTCTATCTATGATTTCGTCGTCGCACATTATTATCTTCTTCTCCTTCTTTGTTTTGACATTTCTTCTTCCAATCTTATTTTTTCAGTAATATTTTCTGCTAACAATTTTTTTCCTTCAATAAAAATGGGTTCTTCTTAATCCTGTGATTTCAATTTATCTTCAATTTAGTCAAAATTACTTGAACAATCTATCGGTTCTACAAACCGCCCGCAATTCTGGATGTATTGTTGGTTGCCCACATTTAGTAATCGCCGCCATTTTCTTTCTGCACTTTACTCTGAACACATAAACTCCAGAATTTGTAACAACGTCAAAAACGCCTTCACTGACGTTACTTTTGCCGAAAGCGACTACAACTTCATCTTTTAATGCCGTCATACAACAATGAGGCAAAAATAATCTCGACGCTGACATTGACCCTTTCACGGTACTGACGCATCGACCACGTCAGATGTCAAAAAACTGCCAAACGAGATTCTTTATAATTTTTTTAATCCTGCGTAGCCTTTCAGCGCTCTTGGCATTGGTGAAAACAAAGAACAAGTTTCAACACGTCAATTCTAACCTCGGGATCTAGATTTTCGACTTCCATTTCACTAATTCATGCAGAGGGTTCGTAATTAAAACAAATAAAAAACTAGAACACGCCGGATTCTCGGCAGTCATTAAGATAATGGTATTAGATAATTTTTATTTGGAAATAACACAGATCTTTACAAGAGAAAATCTCAATCAAAACCTTCCTCGATTGACACTTTCGCGAACATATTACTCAGGACTTGCTTCAGGACGATTGCCAGACCCGCCTCGTATCCTTTCCTCACGTCACTGAACACTTCCAAGTGGTTCTCGTTGAGCACCTTGTTCATGTTGTCGCCCAACTGTTTGTCGCCGTTGAAGAGATTTTCGAAATTGTAGGACACACTTTCCGGATCTAGACTTAAAGTGGTAGTACCAAACTTCATGAAGTGCTTGTTTTTCTTCTCAACCACTTCGAACTCGCTGCGATATGTAAACTTGATGTTCTCTGCAACAAAACAGACATTACCGACACAACACACTTGTCGCATACTCACTCAGGACGATGGTGCTGGGTCCCGTGCCCACCATGGGCAACAGAAGAATCTTCCCATTGAACTCGTATTGGCACCTCTTGTCGATCTCCGGGATTAATCCAGAGGCGGACAGGACCTTCTCGTCGAAGTCGAAACTAAAACAGTTGTAGCGGTTTTAAAACCGTCTTGAAACCAACTCCAAACGGTTTTGAAATGGTTTTGTTACACTCAAACCATTCCAAAACCATCTCTGTTGACTTACTTGAGTTCGTCGAAGTGCAACTTGCTGAGGCCAAACAGCTTGCAGTTCCTGAAGATCTGCTCCACGTTGACCACCGATTGGGATCCAGCTGCTATCCTCAGCTCGGTGATCTCCATGGGCTCAAAATTCGGCAAGTTTACTTCAGGATACGCTTTGGTCAGTTGGGGGAGACCGTCGCTGGCCGCCTCCAGGTAGCATTTTGCTGGCTCCGGACTGCTCCGGTTGCACTTCTTGAAGCTGGGTGCTGAAACAAAGACACTTAGAGTTGTGGAGTTTCGAAGAGAAGTAACTCACGAAGGTTGGCAGAGTGGGCGCAGGCCACTAGCACGAGCAGAGCCACTGTTGTCTTCATGGTGAATAAGAGATGGTAGGCCGCGGCGAGATTTTATACCTCCTGGGGAATCTGTACTCGTAGTTGCTGGGCAGGTTTTTTTTAGGTAGACAGTAGATTGGGGAATTTAAATTAAGACAGATATCTTAATTGAGAAGCTTCTTATCTGTGACCGTGACGTGTGGGGTCAAGACACACCAGGTACTAGGACTTTGGGGGCGAAAATCGAAAGATGAGTACATTTTACAAAATTCATACAAAGATCTGGAGTCCTTGATATTTTGTTTCTTCTTTGAGTTTTGTTGTTTTGGTTGTTATTCTTGATTCTCAGAAACAGCATTAATATTAAAATGGTACCTGTCAGGGATAACCTCGAAGTCATGAATACATAACAGATTTCGTTTTAGATAAATGCTACAATTAGGCATGACGAATTGCGCAAGAGCTGACAAGATCTGGAATGTGACGAGGCTTGAAATGGATAATTACTTTAAGATCTTTTTTTACCCTCTGGAACCAGTTCCTCACCTGTGCCAAAATCTCCAGGAAATATTATAACAAGCTCTGATGACGCAACGCCAACAGGCAAGAAGAAGAACAGGAGAGGATTCATATTCATCCTAATTTTGAAGCAAAGCATTTCTTCACGTGAGCCTCATGTATTGGCACAAAGATACTTTAAAAACGTCGTGAGTGATTTAGATTTGTCCAAAAAGCAGACGGAAGTTCTAGGATTCCGGTCAAAAGGCTGGAATCTTCTCCATCGTGATGCAAGGGTTGCTACATTCGAAATTTGCATGACGAATTTAATTTTCTTTCCCAAAAGAATGTGTAATGGGTCAGTGACTCTTCTAGAGTTACCTTGAAAGCTGTACTTCTTCATAACTAAGATAAATTCCCTTTTGTGCCACTAGCCCATGCGACTAACATGTGAAAATGTAAAACTAATTCGAAAACATCCGGTACAAAAAATTTTCGTGGAAAATTCGTGGGAACATTAAAATGAAAGAAAAAAGTATTTGTAAAATAGAAGAAACTTCAAATGAGTAATAATGTAATGTTAAATAATAATAAATTTTAAAAAAAGACTAAATGAAGACTTCAGTAGAGATGAAGTAGAGTTTATTAATTATAAAATTAGATAAAAAGTAGTCGTATGGTTGTGTTTTATGCAAAAAATGTCTCCACAAATGGTCTCATTTGACGTTTGGCAAATCTGACACACTTTGACACTTTTGACAGCGTCAACTTCAATAAAATTTTCCTTCAAAACTCCTTTGCAAAATTTCCACTAGAAGTGCAGCTAAAATTCCCGTTTTAATCTCTTTATTGATAATGATATTCCTTTTGTAACCTTTCAATCATTTTGAATAATTAAAAATACCTGTTGTTCATTTTGATCTAAACCATAGAAAAAAAATTAGCTTGGTGATTAAAAATTCAAGAGGTCAGATGAGCTCAATCGTGGACGATGGACAAAACAAAGTAAAGAGAGTGAGGAAACCTTTAACCGTTACAAAATACTCTTCGGATCTTGTCATCAACCAATACTGTTCTTTCAACTTTCACTCCTTTAAACCATCCCAACCTTACTAGCTCACTTCCGACAGTTAATGGTCGATTTATTGGAATTTTTATGTGGCTGGAATGTAAACAAATCTCCTAATCTGACTAAGTCGAATAATTTATTCACTTAATTAAGATTTTCATTTCATTATTGTGACAAGGTCACGCTACACGAGCATAAAATTACATAACATTATACAAACAACAAATTAAAAATCTAATGTGATCCAGCGCACTAATTAAAATGAAAAAGAAAAGAAAACATATCTTTATTAATATTAATTAAACAATTAGGTAAATGGAGTCATTATTTACAGATTTCTAGTCGTATGTTGCACTTGTATTGATAGATGGCGCGCACAATCATCATATGTCATTTGACTTGAAAATTAATAATATTAAATTCTAACACTACTTTTGGTGTATAAATCAATCAAAAGCCTCCTCTATCGACAATTTCCCGAAGAACCTGTTGATCAGGCCTATCAAAATCTGGTTGACAGTTTCCACATAAGCTTCTTTCATGTCGGCGAAGACTTCCTTCGAGTTGTCGTTGAGAACTGCGTTAATATTGTCCCCTAGAGCCTTGTCGCCGTTGAAGAGGTTGTCAAAACGGAACGTAACCTTCTCCGGTTCCATCTTCAACTTACTGTCGACGAAGTGCATGTAGGTCTTTCCGTTCTTCTTCACTTCTTCGTATTTAAGAAAACAATCCACTGTGTTGTTAACTACAAAAACAAAACAGTCAACTGTGCGCGACTAGAGCGTCGACTCACACAAAGTGATCACGCTGGGACCTTCTCCTTTGATGTCCAGAAGAAGAATCTTGCCGTCCATCATGTAGTCGCAGTTCTGCTGCAGCTCCGGATAGAAGATTGCGACGGTGAGCGTCTTCTTCTCGAAATCAAACCTGCAAGAGAATTTTTAACACCGAGTCACTTAAGCCACTTTGGGGGTTTCCGCGCTCACTCGAATTGCTTGATGTCGGGTCTCTCGAAGCCGAAGATTTTGCAGTTCTTGTAGTGTTGGTCCAACGCGATGGTTCCGGAGCCTCCGTATAGGGTGGCCGAGGGGATCTCCAAGGGGTAGAGGCTCGGCAGGTTTACTTCTTTGTAAGGTCTGATCATCTTGGGGACGGCGTCGCGGGTGGCTTTCAGGACGCATTCCTTCAGGTCGGGTTGTTTGCGGTTGCACTTGAGGAAGTTGGACGCTGGAACGAGAGGGTGAGATGGGGTGGGGGTGCGAAGCGGTGAGACTTACGGAGTTTGGCGCTGTGGGCCAGAGCGGCCAAGACTAGGATGACTGCAACGTGTCTCATGGTGAAATGGTAAATGGTGCTATTTGGTATCTTTTATAGCAACCTCCGGTTCCTGTATGGTAATAGGACAGGTGTTGGACTGGTTGCCAAAATATTCCGAACAAGATGGAAGGTTTTGGCATAATTATTGTCAAGGGGAATCCAGAGGAAGCTCAAGGTTTAGTCAAAAATGTCACAGTTTTGATATTTTAGTGGCCAGTTTCGCAAGCTTTTTACTTAATTTTGGAAATTTATTGCTGTGCCAAATGAAAATTATTTTAATTCTTTAAATTGCTTATGCGAAACGTATGGATTAAATATCAGAAACGCAGTCCAATAAAACATTAGATTGTAAATTATAGCTTGAGGCGGTAGCATTAATGTAAATGTGATTTTTTGAATCATTTTGTTGTGCATAATGAAGACAAACTTTGGACTGGATCTGGATGTCTCAAGTTTCAAAGAAAAATCACAAAATTTGTGTGATTTGAAGTCAAGCCAACAGGAAGGAATTTAGATGTGGAGGTCAATAATAATAATAGTTTACTTCCTGTCAGTGATGTAAAAAAATCAAATGCACGTTTATGAAATGTCATACAAATGTCAACTCTATCCCATCAACACAGTTGCCACATAAATTTTCGTACATAGTTGCCATACTTATTCACAATCATTTTGATTCACCCAATATAAGTCATTCAAAAAACTCCCGACATTTTTCTCATTTCTAGTTTCCCAAAATAATATAATTAGTGATAATCTTTTGAAATTTGGGTCGGTAATAGGATGATTAGGTCCTACGTACAGCCAATTAGAATATTAGGTGGTTGGCACTTATGAAATAAACTAAAAAATATACATATACAATTGTAAATGACAGCCAATGTCACGTGAGTTTTCTGAATAAATTATAATTATAAGAAAAAGCGTAATTTACGTAATTAAATTAAAGATGGAATTTAATTTTTGTCCGAATTAAAAATAATTTCACTCTTGATGAAATATGAGACTTGCATTCTTCCTATATGTTGTCAGTGGAGGTCAAAAGAACTTAAAAATAAATTAAAAATCATGGTTCAAGGTTTTTGCAACATCTAACAATAAATAAACAGGAAGATGAAAGAGTCATTTATCTTACAACCATTCTGTATTTTCCCGCTCTCTTTTGTGAGTAAAAATACCGTAAAGCTCTCATGAAATGTCAGAATATGACAGGCCCCACCCACACGTTTTGCGATGCTGCCAGTTCGCCTATACAGGATGTCTCAGCTATGATTTTCGAGCCTAATATCTCGGTTATTTGCCAACGGATTTTTATGAAATTTAAAATGCAGATATTTTAGACCGTGGAGGTTCGATTAGTAATAATAAAATTACCTCAAGTTAAAAAATGTAATTTTAACACATGTTTCCTTTATCGAAAATTATGTGCGATTATTATTAGATTGTTAAACATTAAAAAATAGGGGTCTACACAAACAATTAAGTAAATCACTTGTCTGATTCAACGAAAAGATTAGATTTTGTCGTTAAAAATTTAATGTAAAATTTGAAGGTATTTGAGCAGTTACCTTTTGAAACAATTGATGATTAATTGCCAAGCAACATTTTGTACACCCTTCTAAGTCTGTTAAAATTGGGCGCGTTTTATTAGAAACGTCAAATTGTGGAAATTTATTGAAAACACTCTAAAAATAGACTACAGCGGCAGAAATTTTAATATTGTTGAAAAAGGAAAAAAAAGGCCTATGGAGGGTGTCGTAAGAACTTCAATGACACACGTTTTCTCGTGGAACACTATCCAAATGTAGGCTTTACAAAATGTAAGGTTAAGAGAGCCGTCAATTTATTTGAAGACACAGGAAGCGTACGTGAACTAAATTACCCTGCTAAAATATCCCGATCGTGTTTTAGTCCTTTATGGAAGAATTAAAGCATCCAGTATAATAAATTACGTCCAAATGTTGTCTTTAACTTTGTAAGTGTTTTTAAGGTTAACAAGATAAACGTCAAATATGTCACCTGCGCTTCTGCGAAAAGGGATGACCAAAATTCTGCAAAATTACGCGTTTGTTTCATACGCGTCTACGTTTTGGCATTTGCAGCCACGTTTAACACAGTTTTTTGCTTTTTTCTTGCAAACCAGACGTCTTTCAAGGACCAGTTTTTCCCTACAGCATTTTTTATTGCCGATCGATTTTTATGTAAATCTTAATCGATTCAACATTTTAAAAAGGCATGTAAAAATTACGTTTTTAAGACTTGGGTGATTGCATTAATGGGATTTTATTCTTCACCGTCTAAAATATCTGCATTTTAAATTTCACAAAAATCCGCTGGAAAATAACTGAGTTATTACGCTCGGAAGTCTTAGCTGAGACACCCTGTCTATTTTTTTAGATCAGCTGTCAGTGTCAAAACTTTAACTGCACACAAAATAAAATCATTAATTTTTGGAAGATTTGCAGTTGTATTTTGTTGAACTTCTGTATCATATTCATGATTTAGATTTTCTTCGTCGTCAATTTCAACATCTTGATTTTCTTATTCAATGTTGTTTTCATCACCTTCATTTTCAGTCTTTTGAAAATCTTCAGCAGCAACACTTGCTCCCGCGGCAACATTAATTTTCTTTTTTCGTAGTACGTTTCTAATATACATCCTTAAGGGCAGCAGTCCAATGCTCAGTATTTGAAGCAGCAACTTCGCTTGTAGTTATTTTTTTTTTAGAACTTGTTCGGAATTAAAGGGAATCACACGACAAGCTCGAAAACATGATCGTATATTGTCGGCCATAGAAAGATTTACTTTTCTCAAAAACTCTTTTAAAAGAAAGAGAAATTATCTTTTGGAATTGTGCCTCTATGAGACTTTTTCCAATTAAGAAGCACTGTTTTCCATTTTGTCTTTAATCCAGATATGCCCAAAATCATTTTTTTCGAAATGTTAACAGCTGTATAACTTTTTTGCATATTAAAGATCTAGAGACAATCAAAAATTGTTTTTTATTTATAATTTTTTCCGCAAAATTTTCAAAACAGAGTTAAAATTAAATATGATTTGAACCCTAAAATTTGTACCCGCTCATGTGTTTACACATTCATTGATAACCAAGCACGAAAAAAGAATTACTCGATTAAATTCCTCGAATGAAAAACAGTGAAAACTGTTATATAGTATTAGAACAGCGATCGTTCTTTCTTCAAAAAACCGGTAAAGTTTTTACGGCACAAAAACATTTTTACTCTCTGTTTCGTTTCAATTGATGATTAATTGATTACTGCATGAGCGAAGTGTCAAATTTGGGGTTAAAAAAACGTAGTATTGAGATAGGTTAGTAATAATTTCACTGACTTGATTTAATCATAATAAATGTTCAAATTGGTGGCCTTCATTATTCATGCAGGCTTGTGTCCTTCGGACCAAAGAAGCTTCTGTTTGCACTAACATTTCCGGATTTTCACGTATGTTTTCGGCCGTTTGCATCACACGGGCAGTTAATTCTTCAGTGGTATTAACTAGATCAGCGCAGATTCAGCGCATTTTGAAGAAAATCCAAATTCAAGCCTGGAAATACAGGTGTCCCAGAACTGGCTCCCCAGAGAAAAAAGGGAGCCTTACGGCGAATATATTAACGTGTATTCTGAAGAAAAAAAGTCCTATCTCAAATGATAACCGAGAAAAGACATTTTGAAGTTGACCAATTAGAGTTGAGCATCATTAAGGTGGAATAATCCCAATTTTGTGTTGCCTAGGTTTCCTTTTTATCCGTAAACCTCTATAATTCTGTCCATTAGATTTGGTCCACTACATTTATTAGAATGATTGTTTACGTCAGTTTGACATTTGTTATACAATTTCGCTGCGATATTTAATTCAAGTGTATCATTTAACATGTATTCTTCCTCTGAGTACGTAGATATGATTCTTACTTTTGCGCGATGTGGGAACAATGCACGTGAAGCAGTAAGGTTGTACCGTGAACAATTTCCACAAAGACAAAGTCATCCGGATCATAAAACAATCCTGAAATTAATCACTCGGGGTCGAGAAACGGGTCAGATGCAGCCAGTTTGAAGAATAAGTTGTGGGTGCTCCAAGAAATGTAAGGACTGTCGAACACGAGGAAGCCGTATTGAATGTCTTTGAGGAAGACGGCACCCGGAGTATTCTAACAGTTTCTCGTGAAATGGGTTTATCCAAGAGTTCGGTGCAGAGAGTTCCTGCTGATAATAATAGGAGGCATCCGTACGACTATACAGGAGTACAACATCTTCTGCCAGGGGATTATCCAATTAGGCGAGAGTTTTATCTATGGTTAATAAACCAAAACGATGCTCCACACTTCTTGTCACGGATACTGTTTTCTGATGAGTCGCTATTTTGCCGGTAAGGTTGTTCCAATTATCACAACCTTCATATCTGGGCAGAGGAAAATCCAAGAGAATTATTTCCCAGAGGTTTTCAACATAGGTTTTCTGTTAATTTGTGGACTGGGCTAGCGGGCGATCGTTTGGCAAGTATAAGCGTGGTGGATCCTTCCATTTGTTAAAATTCCGAATCCCCGGCTCTAGATTGGACCGTTTGAATTCCCCGCAAGATATGCTCAGTTTATTGGCACGGAGCTACCTCATTTACTTGAAATTGTACCTCTTGCATATCGCATAAATGACTGGTTCCAACATTTTAGCAGAAACGTTCGGGAAATTTTGGATAACCAATATCCACAGCGCTGGATCGGTCGAGGAGGACCGCATCATTGGCCTGCCAGGTCTCCAGATCTGAATCATTTATCGGCGGCCCATAAATTCAGAGGCTGATCTGAGAGTTCGAATTCAAGAGGCTTTGTTTCAGTTGTTGATGACAGATAAACGTCAACGAATTTTTATATCGGAAAACGTCAAAATTCTAGTTGCCCAAACATTTTATTGATTTGTGCGATATCAGAGATTTTTTGTTGTTGTTTAGCAACCGATCGGATTTTTTAGTAACACCTGAGGACGAGCTTCCGGGATTGGTGAAATTAAAAACTTTATAACTCGGTAATTTGAGCTAGCAGAAAATTTATTTTAGTCAATTTGGAGTCTCTTTTGTTGTCGGCACATGCCTATTTTCTCTGGGGAGCCAGTTCTGGGACAGCCTGCATATTAATAATAATTAAATAAATTTTTGCTTTTTGTATCTTAAAACTTTGTTAAACTGTAATTTTTTTCAAGAGAGATGTTAGAATGTGACTTACATTTGACCTGAATTTTTTGTTCTTAATCTGTCAAATTTTAGAATAATTTTTTTTCTGCTTCTAAGTAAAAAATATTTCTCTAGATTTATTCTACCATTTTCATTCCATTTTATAATACTTTATTGTTTTTATTTTCCTGTTATTTTCATACTCAAGTTTTTTTTTTCTATTATTTCTTTCCTTAGTTTCTTTTTGCCTTTTATTGTTGATACACTCGTTTTACATTTTTGTCCTGACTCCTTATTTTATTACTATTAGTCTTGCAAATTATCATATTTTCGTAAAATTTTCTTAACCCTCCACCACCTGGCGGCACGGCAATTTTGCCGGAGTACATACACTATTACGGATAATAGTATCAAGTAATAATTACCGGCGTCTCGCCTTCACATTTTGACTTTTTTGTGTTTTATGTTCTGTGTCAATGTTAAGGAATTTCCTCACGATATGACATGAGTATAATAATATACCTTTTTGAATTTCAACTACCAATGTGTTATCTAAATCCAGAATTTTTAAATTTTTAAAAAGAAATTGCGGTACTATTCCCGTTGCTGAAATTATAAGATTTCTCATAGCAACGGAGAGCTCTAAATATTTATTAATTTTTGTGTTATATGTCTGTTTTATATTGTGTGAATTTGAACAGCTATATCTAAAAGACATGCTTGCTTTTGTTGTTTATTTAAAATAATAATGTCTGGTCTGTTATGCTGAATATGAATGTCAGTTAAAACTGTACGATCAAAATATAATTTGTAATTGTCAATTTCCAAACAACTTTCTGGTTTATAAATATAATGTGGTTGTGTATTCTTTAATAAATTGAATTTAACTGCTAAATTCATGTGTATAATTTTAGCGAATATATCGTGACGTTTTTTATATTCGCTTTGAGCCAAAACGGTGCAAGAAGAAATGATGTGTTCAATGGTTTTCCCTTTCAGTTCCGCAAATCCTACATTTATCAATGATTGATTGCACACCGCATATGTGTTTTTTATAATTTCTTGTATTTATAACACGATCTTGTATTGCAAATATAAAACCCTCAGTCTCAGGGTGAATATTTGATTCTTTAAGCCATGCATGAGAAGCCTGAATATTAATTTCTGGTTGTTTTAGTTCTTTAAAATATCTCCCATGTAAAGACTTCTGTTTTATATTTGCTATAGTGTCAGGTATATTTGGCTCAACAATATCTGAAATTATATTATCACTTAAATTTAAAGGTGTGTAACTTTTATTGTTTTATTTTTTCTTCTAATTTTTTTAAATAACTTTTTACTCGAATAAAGTCAATTTCTTGTTTAGTTCTCGAAACAATTTTTTCAATTCAACACTTTCATAGTTTCAGTGGGTACTGTTTATATGTTTTATATTTTCATTTCTTTTTTTTTTGTATATCTTTTTGTTTTCTTGCCTTGATTATCATTTCAATTCGTTTTTCCTTTCCTTCTCTTTAAATATGCATATTCCTCACATGTTACCTCTCAAACTGTTCGCTTTGTTTTAAATAAATCATCAAAATGAAAACTATTCACAAATTGTTCGAAGACCACTCAATTCAAGCTTCGTTGCCAAGAATGAATATATTAACTCCCCAAAAAGTGAAACAAGTTAATCAACAAAATGGACGAATTCCGAGAATATGCTAATCGTTAAAGTAAGCGCAAATTAACACTTAATAACAGGCCTGAAATTCTTGTTTTCTTGCATAACTAATTCATTAAACAAAATCAATTTGTACAAAAAATGTTAACGTAATTATTAACAAACTAAACAGCCATCAGTCACTCAAACGCTTCTCTGCAGACACCCTGGAAGACAAGTTGCTGACCAGCCCCCTAACTATTCCGGCGATGACCTCCGCATAGCTGTCCTTAATTTCTTCAAAAACTTCCACCCAATTGTCTCTGAGCACTTGATTGAGATCACTGCTTATCTTTTGTCACTGCTGACCAGACCTTGGAAGTTGTAAGAAACAGATTCTGGATCTAACGGGCCTTCAAACCTATGGAAATTCAATTGTTTGCAACATTTTTCCAGCGTGGAAAATGACACAAGAAACGTCTGACATTTTAACGAAATAAAATTAGGTTAGAAAATATTTTTAATTTTTCTAGTGCATTCTCCCTATTCCCCCTCCCCGGAATATGGCAATATGAAATTGAGAAAAAGCTTACTATGTAACCTGTGTAACTCCTGAGAATAATTTGTTACCTACAAAAATTACTTTACACTGTTAACAGAATTAGAATGTCGCCTACTGTAAATATATATTTAATTGAAGGCCCGATACATTGGATGCAAATCTCAAATAGGTCTTGTAATGTAATTTCTTATATCATGCAGTTTATTTTACCGTACTCGTATTTCCATTTCATTCTTCTATTTTACAACTTTATCTTCATGTTTTGATTGAATCTTTCCTTTTGTCTGCTTTTAACAAAAAAATTGTTTCATTCTTTGTTTCTCGGCCTAGATTTTGCTTTCATCATTTCTTTCTATACACTTTCATTATCTTCTTCTTCTTCTGTTTATCGCTTTCTCCTGGCACTTAACTTACAAAACAAACCTCATCTCACTTTTTCTGTCACTTTGTTTTCCACTCTTACAAAAACATTACATTTTCTTTTTTTTTATTCTGCATCTCTTCTGTGGGTATTCTTTTACGCTTTCTTTTTTTCAGTCTTTCACATCCATCCTTCTATTTTTATATAAAGTTTATTCTCTTTCATTTCCTCACTTGTTTAATAATTACACTCTTTTTTTCTCTCACACTTTCATTAAGCACAACTTGGCACTTTCATTCTTATATTTCCCTTTCATTTCTCTTGTCTCTTTTTTTTTCGTATTACTACATCCCAATTATTTCTTTTCGTTTTTAATTCCAAACACTTTATCTTTCATCATTGTCACATTTTTGTTTTTTTTTATTCACCCAATCGACTAATAATTATATTGTTTACTTCAACTTGCGTCACGCTCTTAACATCGGTGCAAACAAGTTTACCTTTTTTTTTACCATCAATGTACAACATCAATGCCATCACATTGAACATTACATTACAGAGAAATCTATAATTTATTATTAAATAAATTATATTTTTTATGTAAAAATTCTTGAAAACAACAAAACGTCAATAAACATTCTAATATTTTATTTTGTACCCAACAATTGTAACTTCCAAAATTCTTGTATTACCAAAAAAATTAATCGAAGGCTTCTTCAATGGACACTTTCGCAAAGAAGCCGTTCAGGAGATTCATGATGATTTGGTTTATGGTCTCGTTGAGGTCTTTGCTCATGTCGGTAAAGACTTCCTTCCAGTTGTCATTCAAGACTGCGTTGATGTTGTCACCTAGAACTTTGTCCCCATTGAAGAGATTTCCAAAATGAAAGGTGACCAATTTCGGCTCTATCCCCACCAAACTCTTGACAAACTTGATATAAGTCTTGCCATTCTTCTTCACTTCTTCGTAATTAAGAAAATGCGAAAAATCCATATTTTCTAAAATTTCCCAAAATTTTTACACCCCCCGAAGACACAAACCACTCACCCAAAGTGATAACAGCAGGGCCACTTCCAGTAATGGGCAACTGGAGCACCTGTCCCTCCAGTTGATAACGGCACTTGATCAGTATCTTGTCGTAGAACCCCTTCACATTCAGAGTCTTCGCCTCAAAATCAAACCTGCAACACACCTCCCCCCTTCACTCAAAACTCCTCACCAACTCCCCACTTACACGTATAGACTGTATTTGAGTTTTTCGAATCCGTAGATGGAGCAATTGTGAAAATCCTGCTCCATGGAGACGCTCCCTCCACCCGCCCCTATGTGCACTTTGCTGATCTCCAACGGGTCCAGACTGGGCAGGTTCAGGCTCCTGAAGGGTTTGGTCAGTTGGGGGAGGCCATGCTGGGCGGCTCTCAACACGCACTCGTTCAAATTCGGGTCTTTCCTGTTGCACTTTTGGAAGTTGGGTGCTGGAACGGAACTGATTACAGTGTGAAAACATGTGTTTTCGGAAATTACGCAGTTTCACACTTTGCGCACAGAGCACGAAGGCCAGGATCACGACGGGCTTCATTCTTTCTAGAAATGAGCGATCGGAGTGCAAGCGGCGGTTCTTATGTAATGAGATGATAATTATTGCAGTTGACAAACAGTCCAGCGACAGAGTGATTCAAGGAAAGCAACGTGGTAAGTCAAAAAAAAAAACACAAGTCTCAAGGTAGACAAAATAAAAATAGAAAAATGCAGTTTTATTATTATTATTTATTTAATTATAACTAATAAGAATACTTTAATGATTTAAAGAATCTGATCGATTCAAATCAAATCTATTTATAAAAGAAAATGAATATACTAGACTTGAGTCAATTTCCCTCAAAAAAAAAGAAAAAATCAGAGCTGACGCGCGTTTCGGCGGTAAAGTTGTCATCTACTTTTTTTGAAAAATAGAATCAAAAAGATTTTTTCATTATGAGAGCCAAAAATTGGAGAGAAAGTACCGATAGGTTATTTTGTAGATTTGCACTTGGTAAAAAAATATGTTTCCATGATCATTGGATTTTAGTGGTTTTTGCTCACTGAAAATAATTAGAAAAGATGGCAATTGAATCACTAGTGAGGAAATAATATTTTCTCACGGTTAATGTACGATAAAGGTGTGCCCGAATTTTGAAAAAAAAAACTTACAACGACATTGCCGGAAGCGTATATAAGCCAAAAAAAAAATAAAAATGAGAGGATGGACAGTAAATTTCCAAAAAAAAATTTTTTTTGTTTCAAAATAAAAAATTTTTTTTTTCAAAAAAAGTAAATACATATTGAGTATTAAAACGCCGACTACACCTGACCTGACCTGACCTGACCTAAAAAATGATGTGACAGCCTCCTTATATCGAAAACTATTATTTTGAACGTTTGAACCTGATATCGCCGTATTCAAAATTCCCGCCGTTGTCATGGCCCCTGCGCAAGGTTAGAAATGCAACATGACCCCTGCGCAAGGTTAGAAATTCCCAACGAAAATGAACTACTCTGCTCTGCGCATGGCAAGTAGTAATTTTTAACCCCGAAATTGCGGTGATAATTTTGTTATTTTGTCATCAAAAAGTGAATGAACGGCGTTCATCCATACCTCAATCGATTCGTAATTTTGTGTGCAACACAGTGATGAAGCTACTTTTACTGTAAATTGTGTCGTTTCGACACACCTTTATCGTACAGTCGTCGTTATTTTATTTAGAGTTCAATTGAGGAAAAAACGTGAAATTGCTTGGGTTAAACTTCTGGGAAAATTCATCCTAAATGCATTGTGTGTTGGTGTCACTGATT
This sequence comes from Tenebrio molitor, assembly GCF_963966145.1. Classification (NCBI taxonomy): domain Eukaryota; kingdom Metazoa; phylum Arthropoda; class Insecta; order Coleoptera; family Tenebrionidae; genus Tenebrio; species Tenebrio molitor. The sequence continues at coordinate 4,332,423 of NC_091049.1, forward strand.
AAACTAAAATCAGTAAACCAATCACAAACACGCAACGCCTAACAACATAACCTCTTTTGTTTCGAATCTTGTTGATACACGTTTTGTTGTGAAAAACTGTTTTCGTGAGTTCCCTGTTGGGCTAATTTTGTAGAAGTTATTGTTTCAGTGATTTTAACAGTTATGAAAAGTAGTGATGAAGCTAGATAATGATAGGTATGTACAGTTTACGTTAATATAACCTCATTTTTACTATTGTCATGTTTTTGTCGTTTTGATTTATTTACATTAAAAAATACTGTTTTGCGGTATAATAAGGAGTATGCAGCAAGTGAAACCGATGATTTAAATACAGTCACTGCAATTAACTCAAAATTCAAATTCCGCGACTCTTTTTTATAATCATGTAAAAAATCAGATTCAACACGCATGAGCAAATGTGCATTTAATCACTTGTACTCGTGATTAAATGCACTACGTTGCTCACTTGTATTGAAAATAGCTATGAAATCAAAAGACTTCATTTTGGTTTGGATTTTGCACAATTTTCGAAAGCTCTAGTCGAAAGCTTCTTCGATTGACACTTTCGCAAAGAACCCGTTCAGCAGACCAATCAGAATCCGGTTCACGGTTTCGGTGTAGTCCTTTTTCATTTCATCAAACACCTCCTTCCAGTTGTCGTTAAGAACACCGTTGATGTTGTCGCTGAGGACCTTATCCCCGTTGAACAAATTTTCAAAATTGTAGTGAACCAGACTGGGATCCATCTCCAGCTCACTCTTGACAAATTTGATGTGAGTCTTTCCACTCTTTCGCACTTCCTCAAAACTGAGAATATTCAAGATCTTCATCTCTTCTAAAAACACTCGATTCTGGACAAGTTCACAACACAATTGCAACTTACCCAAGATGACAGTCGCCGGGCCTTGTCCTTTGATGGGCAACAGCAAGACCTCCCCGTCGAGCTTGTACCTACACTGTATAATAATTTTCGGGAACACTCCCTTCACTTGTAGAGTCTTCTCGACGAATCCAAACCTAAAATAACACTCCTTACAACTCGTCAACAATTTTTCCCGCTGTCTCACTCGTATTGGTCCAGCTTCATTTTATCGAAACCGTAGATGCTGCAGTTGTGCAAGTCTTGATTGATGGCGACCTTCCCTTGACCCGCTTTTATGCTAACACCTGGTATGTGTAACGGGTCCAAACTGGGTAGATTCACATTTCTGAAGGGTTTTGTTAATTGGGAGAGACCATGCTGGGCGGCTCTCAACACACACTGGTTCAGATCCGGTTGCTTCCGGTCACACTTTTGAAAATTCGGAGCTGGAACAGGAAAGTTCTAGAAATGTCCAAATTTGGATGTTTCCAATTACGGAGTTTTACACTCTGGACAGTGAGCACTAAAGCCAGGAGCGTGATGGACTGCATTGTTGCACCGAAGTTGATGCACTGAATTGATAAAATGAATCAAGCGCAAACGAGTGTTGCAGAACAGGTTCAGAAGGTGGAAGGGGGTCCTCGCGTTCGATACTAAATAGGTCATTTTTTTTAATTCGCTTTATTTTATCTAATTGCACAAAAATAGATTACATTTGGTGTTTTTTACATGTTTCAATCAGCTAGTCGAAAGCTTCTTCTATTGACACTTTCGAAAAGAACCCGTTCAGCAGACTGAGAAGAATGCGGTTCACAGCTTCCGTATAGTCGGCCTTGACATCTTCGAACACTTCCTTCCAGTTTTCATTCATGACCTTGTTGACGTTGTCCGCCAGAGACTGGTCCTCGCTGAAGAACCTTTCAAACTTGAAAGTGATCAAGCTCGGATCTATGTCCAAATCACTCTCAACAAATTTCATGTGGGTCTTGTCACCTTTCCTCTCTTCTTCGTACTTGAGAAGATCCACAATCTTCAGGTTGTCTAAAATCGAGACACTCAGCACCTCACCCTACTAGACTCTCACCTACCCAGAACCAGCTCAGCTTTTCCTTGGCCCTTGATGGGGAGAATCAAGATCTGTCCACTGGCCTGGTACTGACACTTGATGATAATCTTCGGGAACGTTCCCTTCACCTGGAGGACTCTCCCCTCCAAATCAAATCTGCAAAACACTGCTCAGTCAAAATTTTTCACCAGCAACGCACCCACTCGAATTGCTCCACTTCCATGTTGTTGAAACCGTACAAACTACAGTCCTTGAAGTTTTGTTCGAGGGACACTTTCCCTTGGCCTGCGCCTATGCTGATCTCCGAGATGGTCAACGGGTCTAGACTGGGCACGTTCAGGCTTCTGTAGGGTTTTCCCAGTTGATTGACAGCGTGTTGGGCTGCTTTCAACACGCACTCTTTCAGGTCTGGCTGGTTGCGGTTGCACTTTTGGAAGTTTGGAGCTGGAAGGCGAAGAATGAGAAGGTGCCAGTTTGGCTTTTTGACCATTACGAAGTTTTGTGCTTTGGACGCAGAGCACCAAGGCGAGGATTGCGACGGATCTCATTTTTGCGATCTACTGGACCAGCTAGAACAAACGCCAGTATTTAAATAAGAGTTTTTTCAGCGCATAAAGGAGTGGTGCGACTGGTTCAAAAGTCGATTGGTTCTGAGAAAGATGCATTGATGAAAAGCACAGAAGGTCATTTTTTCGTTGGTTGCATAATTAAACACAGTAAACCGCTTTTCAAGTTTTATTACGCAATAGTAACAAAACATGCTGTATGAATAATAAATGAAAGATGAAAAAAACTATCCGGACAAGAATCTTAACGTAGTCTTGAAACTTTAAAACGCAAAGCAACACCCAATTACTGGATTCGATTAAAATACATTCAGTCGAAAGCTTCCTCTATGGACACTTTGGAGAAGAATCCATTCAGCAGACTCAGAAGAATTCTATTGACGGTTTCAGTATAGTCGCTCTTCACATCTTCGAACACTTCTTTCCAATTCTCGTTCATCACCTTGTTGATGCTGTCACCGAGGGCTTTGTCTCCGTTGAACAAATTGTCAAAATTGAAGTGGATCAAACCTGGACTCATGTCTAAATCGCTTTTGACAAATCTAGCATATGTCTTGCCATTTTTCCTCACTTCTTCGTACCCAAGAAGATTGACAACTTGCAAGTTGTCTACGAGAAAAATTTTGACTTGGCGTATTTCAAACACAACCCATTCGTACCTAAAACAACAGTGCTGCCTCCTTTGCCCTTGATGGGCAACAGCAAAACCTTCCCATCCAGCTCGTACTGACACGTGATGGTGATCTTCGGAAACATTCCCTTCACTCTTAGACTCTTCTTCTCAAAATCAAACCTGCAACACACTCTTCAATGAAGGTTTTTTACCAGGCGCTGTACCCACTCGAATTGGTCAAGTTGCATCTTGTTGAAGCCATGATGGTTGCAGTCTTTCAGATCTTGGTTGATGGCGACCTTCCCGCTACCAGCCTTTATGGTAATCGCTGGAACAATGAACGGGTCCAGGCTGGGCAAGTTTAGATTTTTGAACGGTTTGGTCAGTTGAGGGACTCCATGTTGGGCGGCTTTCAGCACGCAGTCTTTCAGATCTGGTTGTTTGCGGTTACATTTTTGGAAATTTGGCGCTGAAACATGAGGAAATCAAAAATTGGGGGAGGTTTGGAGGTTTGGGGGATTACGCAATTTAACACTTTGGACACACACCACAAGGGCGAACAGCACTGCGTGTTTCATTATTTTTCCTTGTGGACTGAGGAGGAATTTGGCTTTTATATAATAGGATATTGATGAGCAATTAATGGTCGAGGAATATTCCAGGTACCAGGTGATTCAAATAAAGAAAGAAAGAGAGTTAGTGAGATTCGAAAGTGTTTTGAAGCTACGACAACACCGACAGATTTTTATTGCAAGGTTTTGGAATAAAAGTATTTTGGGATTGCTCACAAGAGGCCAAAAGGGACAATACTAATTTGGAAATATATTTTGGAGACACAGTGTATAGTTGTTACCAAATGGTAAAATAATTGTCCAGTGCTTAAGTAATTTTGCCGATAGCTAGTCCATCATAATGACACCTTTGCCACGATGATGACTTCGTTATTTTATTTAATCTACTTTTTTTCTTGTTTTTTTATTTCATATTTTTCCAAACAATTTGTTTTATAGATAGATAGATAGAATGCATTAGATATTTTGCCCTAATGGCTACCGATTCCTGATTACATTTTCTTTACATAAAACAGCAATTCCAAAAAAATAAAAATAAACAGTTTTATTCCTATCTTCACCCCTTTTCTTTTCTGTTCTTTCCCTCTCTTTCCCTTCCTTAAAGCTATTTCGAGATGATCCAACTCTACTCTCTCTTCTATTCTGAATTCTTCTACTTTTTCCCATGCTTCTTCGTTCACTATTCCCCCCTGCTATCTATACAGCTCCATTCCCCTTCTTCCTCCCCTTGTTTGTTCCCGTTCAATTCCTCCCATCCATTTTCTTCGATCCATTCCATCAGTCTCTTCCCCTCTGCATTTTCCACCTTGTCTTTGGATTTTCTTTTCCCATTCCCCCTCTCCTGTCCCCAATTTCTTGCTCCTCTTTCTCCTATTCTCCCGTTGAAGTCCCCTCCCAAGAGTATACGATCTTCCCTGTTTTCTTTCATTGCGTCTTCGACACGTCTTCTTGTTGTCTTCATCTCTTTACTTTATATTGTCATTTCATTTTTTTCCACCATTTATTGCCTGTATGGACTTTTCTTTCCATGCATCCTTCTTCTTCTCCCTTTTCTTGTCTTCCCTTTTTCTTTTCTCTTTTTGCCCTTTGACTTTCCCTTTTGTACTCTTTCGGTAGCGACTTTTCCCTTTGTGCTTCTTTTCCGGTTTCCGTTTTCTTTGTCCATTCACCTTTTCTTTGTACCTTTTCTCGCCGGTTCGTCTTCTCTTCTTCTCTCCTTCTTCTAGAAATTTTTCTTCAGTTTCTTTTCTCTTTCCATCGCATATACCTAAACCATTCCCCGTTTATCTGTATCTTCCTGTATCCTATTTTCACCATTTTCCCTCTTTCTTTCTCTTCTCTAGGACCTCTCTTTACTTCTTTTGTGTTTTCTCACTCAAAACCACGGTAGCCTGTCCAACTCCGTTCACGTGCAGCAGCAGTACCTTCCCTTTTATCTCGAACTCCCCCTCGAGTTTAACCTCAGGGAAAACTCCATCCATTGTATGAGTCTTGTTGTCGAAGTCGAACCTGCAACACTCACATGAGTCTCGGTACTTCCTCACACTCACATACTCACTCATATCTGTCGATCTTGATCTGGGGGAAACCGAACCCTTTGACGTTTCGGAACGTTTGGTTCAATCCTACCGCCCCTTCGTTGCTGAGAACTGACAACTCTTGGATCTCGAAGGGGTTGATGCTTGGGATTCTGACTTCGGGGAAGGGTTTGGTGAGTTGGGCGATTCCATTTTGAGCCGCTTTCAAGATGCAGTTCTTCAAGTCCGGTTGTTTTCGGTTGCACTTTTGGAAATTTGATGCTGGAACACGAATGGTGACACAACAAAGGTACAATAGAAGAACTGGAGGAATTACGTAGTTTGACGGCGACGGTGAGTGTCAGGAACGACAAGAAGACAACAGTCAGGGGCTGCATCGTGGGGACTAACCCTGCTATCAAAATGTCTTCCTTTATAGCATCAGAGTTGTTGTGCAAATGCATTTTTGGATTTTTTAAATTCTTGTTTCTCTCACGCAAAGTACCTGCTTGTTTTGTCTGGGTTCTTTCCGACGGACAAGTTTTCATGCATTTCTATTAGGGACAACTGAGAGCACTGATCTCTAAATTTTCAAAAGAGAAGAGTTACTAGCCATAACGTGGATGCCTTGGTGCCTTGATAGTGTCAAAATTCGTGCTGCGAAGTACCTACTTGTTTTGTATGTGTTCTTTCCAATTATTTTTTATCTTGGATGAACGCGAGCCAGAGCAAAAGTGTCTCAGGGCGTTTCTTTTTTTCCAGGTTGTTTACACTGGTCAAGGTGGCTTGCAGGATATTTTTAGCATATCCGGTGCATATCAACATCAGTTTTGGAAGCCGATGACCTTGATTCCATTAAAATTGCATTCTAGAGCTAGAAAACTGCAATAAAATGCTTCAAAATATTTACATAATTTTATTTGATTCATCATACTATCCCTCCGCCACCCGGCGGCACGGCAATTTTGCCGGAGTACATACACTATTACGGATATTACTATCAAGTAATACTGCAGTGCTTATCAACATAATTACTGGCGTCTCGCCTCCGCATTTTGACTTTGTTGTGTTTTATTATGTTCTGTGTCAATGTTAAGGAACTTCCTCACGATATGACATGAGTATAATAATATACCTTTTTGAATTTCAACTACCAATGTGTTCCCTAAATCCAGAATTTTTAAATTTTTAAAAAGAGATTGCGGTACTATTCCCGTTGCTGAAATTATAAGTGGTAAAATAGAATTTTTTTTCTAAACTCCAAAGATTTCTCATAGCAACGGAGAGCTCTAAATATTTATTAATTTTTGTGTTATATGTCTGTGTTATATTATGTGAATTGGGAACAGCTATTTCTAAAAGATATGCTTGCTTTTGTTGTTTATTTAAAATAATAATGTCTGGTCTGTTATGCTGAATGTGAATGTCAGTTAAAACTGTGCGATCAAAATATAATTTGTAATTGTCATTTTCCTAACAACTTTCTGGTTTATAAATGTAATGTGGTTGTGTATCCTTTAATAAATTGAATTTAACAGCTAAATTCGTGTGTATAATTTTAGCGAATATATCATGACGTTTCTTATATTCGCTTTGAGCCAAAACGGTGCAAGAAGAAATGATGTGTTCAATGGTTTCCCCTTCATCCTACATTTATCGATGGTCGATTGTAAACCGCATATGTGTTTTTTATAATTTCTTGTATTGATAACACGATCTTGTATTGCAAATATAAAACCCTCAGTCTCAGGGTGAATATTTGATTTCTTCACTGTTATGTGATTATTTGCTTGAAATAATTGTTGCAACTGAACGACCCTCAGACAGCTTCGAGAAGCGTTTTAATGACTAATAATTAATTTAATTGCTATAGATTTGTCACCAATAACTGTTATTAGCAATATATTGTATCGATTAATTTTAAATTTTCTGCACCTCCTTTTATTATCCACTTTCTTCCTCTTGCTGTTCTGCACGTTCTTCTTGGATGCAAAATCGATTGAACAGACGATGAAGATATGATGAAGATGTTAATAGAGAGTAAGTCAAAGTTGCCCATTAAGTCCAACGAAATTTGCCCCAGGAACCACAGTTAGAAGAAATTAAATTAGTTCCACATCCAAGCAATAAGTGGTAAGCCACTGGTTAGTCGAAAGCTTCTTCCAGAGACACTTTCGTAAAGAAATTGTTCAGTAGATGGTTAAGAATTGTGTCAAAAGCCTGGGTGTATCCCTTTCTGACATCTTCAAACAGGTCTTTCCAATTGTCGTTGAGGACTTGATTGATGTTGTCCCCCAAAGGCTTGTCACCATTGAAGAGATTTTCAAAATTGACCCAAATCATGTCGGGATCGATGGTCACCTTACTAGACAGTGCCTTAATAAAAGTCTTCCCTCTATTCTTTCTTTCTTCATAGTTAATCAACGCTGTGAGTTGCAAATTTGCTGCAAAGAAGAGCTAGGACTGACTCCTCGTCGCGCAAAGAGATACTCACTCATGACGATGGTACAAGGTCCTGTTCCTTTGATGGGCAGCAACAAGACCTTCCCGTCAAGCTCGTACTGACACTGCAGCTTGATCTCAGGAAAGGACCCAGCGCACGCGATACGTTTTTCTTCAAAATCGAGCCTGCAACAATTCAAAATGCAAAACTCTTCACACTCATTTTCTACTCACTCGAATTGTTTAATTTTCATCCTGTGGAAACCGTCCACTGAGCAGTTGTGGAATTTTTGTTCAACCGCCACCGGCCCCGTCCCCGCTCCTATTGTGAGTTCCGACATGTGGAAAGGGTGTAAATTGGGGAGGTTCACCTCGTCGAAGGACCGAGTCAGTTGGGGAAGGCCGTCTTGGACGGCTCTCAAGACGCACTCTTTCAGATCGGGTTGGTTGCGGTTGCATTTGTGGAAGTTGGCAGCTGCAAATTAGAAATTGTGAAATTTTGGAAAGTTAGTGGACGAGAGAGTTACGGAGTTTCACGCCCGCGCAGGACAACACAAACAAATAGAGTATGATTGTAGTTTTCATTGTGGTGTGGAACTGTGCAACGCATGAAAAGAGCTTTTATAGCGAAGATTCTGGGTACAATATCCGATAAACCAGTTTTTCTTCTTGTATTACTGCGTCAATACGAAGATAAATTTATGACAGCAATTGCAATAAATTCATATTAGATTACATTGTATTATAATTGTTGCACCTACGCTCTACACTCATCGGGGTTTTATAAATTATAGTGGAAATGTGGCTGGGCTTAATGGGTAACCCAGACGCATTCCGACTCATCCGAAAATATAATTCTTTTAATGTCTCTAATATATTATATCCTTAGGTATTTTGGGCAGTTTTAAAGTACGACCAACCTAAAATGTCAAGTTTTTATGTCACTCGAGGTTATGTTTAATTTTTATCGTAAATTTTTTTTGAGTTTCATTATGAATCTTTGATAAAGTTGGTAAAGTGATGATAAAATAATGACTACAACTTATTCAGAGAACAACAAAGGCTCAAAAACAAAGTAAAAAGACTGTAATTGTGAGTAAAAGTATAAAATGAAACACCAAAGAAGTTGATCAAAATGCTTGCCATCGTTTGCAACGCAAGCTTGAGACGAACTCGATTCAGAATGCCTTTGTTTTGACGAATTTCTTGAGCGATGTTTTGAACTTGCAGCCAAACCACAAACTGAAAAACTCCCAGGTGATTTGCAAGACGCCGAGTACTAGTTCGTGGCTGGTTTTCAATTTCGTGAAGAATGTCTTCTTCTGCAACTAAAAATGCAATCTTCTGGTTGGCGGCCAAGATCGCGCTTATTCATTTCGAAACGCCCGAAATCTCGAAGATGCTGCACAACGTTCACAAAGGTTCGCGCGTTGGGAGTATTCTTTGAGGAAACCTTTCATCGTAGATGTGCCGTGCTAGCTCTGAATGTCCACGGGGTTCGCCATAGATCAAAACCATCTCGATTTTCTCCAGGTTGGTGAGAGTCATTTGTGATTTAAATTGAAGTCAAGATTGAGGTTCTTGTCAAAGTAACTTGATTAAATGACAACAAAGAAGTCTACTGTGATTTTTTTTGACTAATTTTTTTCATAAAATTCAAATGGGTTCCAAATTTTTTTTTGAAAAACTTGTAGCCCCTTTTTCTCGAAAAATATCAATATTTCGACAGGCATTGTTGGCTCAATCGTTACCTATTGTGGAGTTCTACCACTGGTAAAAATATCTGCACAACTATCAAAGTCACCCTGTATATTATTCAAATTTTGAGTGTCTTAAGTAAAACATTTTTTCCCATTTATATTTTAGTTTCGGTTAAACACTAATATCGTGAAAAGTAAGTATTTGAATGGCACTAGAAAAGCAACAACTTGTCTAAATTTTTATAATTTCTTAGCTGTTGTAAAAGCTTTAAAAACAATCGCAACAAATTAAATACATTGTCGACAGATGAAGCAGTACCTAATTATGAATTAAATGGTTGTCGGAAAGGACGCCTGGTTACAAGAATCAACTTTTTATAGATAGTTCCAGTAAATAATAAATAATCGTAGAACAAGTAAGAAAAAAAATATTATAAGAATAAAAATAAAAGTACGAGTATTATTTATTTTCATATCGTAGAATTTTTAAATGTGGAGAGTTGTGGAATAATACCTAGATGAAAACAGCTAATAAGAGAGTAGAAAAACAAAAAAAATGAAACAAAATAATGGAAACATGTTGAAATCTATAAAAAGAGAAGGAAAATATAGTCGGTAAAGTGAAATGAAGTAACCGCTAAGTTTCGAAGGTTATTTTTAATGTCATATTTTTCTACACATATGTACTTGCTTTTCGATATAGTTTTTGTATATTTTACGATTTGATTGTCTTCTGAACGAATCTTATTAGTTATTTTAAGAAAACGTTGGCAATACATTATTTAGGTACAGTGGCGAGCACGGAATTTCGCACACATTGGACATTTCACTGACATAATTTTATTAAAATGAGATACTGGCGGCAGTTTCGTGACAGTTTAGGTGAAACATCAGTCATGATAACATATATCCATGATATATATATCAATCATGATTGATTATAATGACCATAAAGCTTAGACTAGATAGTTTTTTTTAATGACATACAAATTGGTGTGCGAAATTCCGTGCTCCCCACTGTACATTTTTTTTTTGTTTCCACTGATGATAATTGGCAGTCTGATCTCTTCTGTTTTTATTTGTGTTAGTATTAATAACATGAAACATATTATATTTGGATGACAATAAGAAGCAAGTATAAATATCTAGAAACTGTTGAAGAAAGGAAAAAAAGTAAGAGATGGTTCAAATCCAAAATCATTTTAAAAGTGTACTGCAGTAGAATCTGAGTTAAAAAGGTAGGTATAAGTTGATAGAAATCAAAATGGTGAAAGTTTACAGCGAAGTTTTTGTTTTTAAATTTTTCAAGGATAAATAAAAGTGCTGATTTGGTTCACTTATTAGGTGTTGTGGTTGAACCCTGAAAATTAAAAAAAAAATCTGGGCACTCCACATGTCACAATATTTTCCTGGATGGTACGATGATACCCATTATGGGCTGTGTGCAGGTAGGCGGGATCAGAGATCTAGGCGACACCAGCGCACGCAGTGGCTAGTACCCATTGGTTCGCTTGCAAGGCAGGTATTTATGGCCGTTCAATCATTTTTTATTTATAATTTCCATTTTTTTTAACTACACATAATTAAATAAACTCGATATTTTCCGTAAATCGCGTTTGAATTCGCGCACCGATCATACGAGCGCGTCCCGCCAGGCGGCGCCACTCGTTGACATGCACATAGCCGATAGGAAAAAGACATGATGTGTGTTTACGAAAATCTGACAAAGACTGCGTTATTTACATCTGTGAAATAAAGAAGACGGAAAGGACTTTCGTGAAGGTGGTTTCTTGTACACCAACCTCTTTAAAGGGGATAAACAAGGGCGTAGCAATGATTTTTCGCTGGGGTGGGGTGGGCCAGTACATACTTCCATAGTTTATTTAACGAATTTGTGTGTAAATTGGGCTTTGTTTGGCATGAGTGGGTCTACGAGTGCCCAATTTACACACGAACGAGTTGAATACAAAGTTGTTTTGTTCGACAAGCCCATTAAAGGCTCCAAATCGCTTAAAATCTTTAAAATTAGCTTGACGTTTCGTTTTGACAAGTTGTGACATTTATCAAAATTCTCAAATTCGGGCAGTGTCGAACAAAAAACCACTTTTAAACCACCGCTGCTGACTCGGAAAAAATATCTAAAAAATTCTGTCAAAAAATAAAATGACATTCATTTTTTGAGCTACAATTTTTTTTAATTGCTTTTAGTCTTCTACGTTATCAAACAACCTCGTAGGTAAAATTTCGGAACATTTTAAAAATACACCCTGTATATCATGTTTTATAAAATGTACGCCAATGCGAAGTAACCTATAGGAAATATGCTTTAAAACAAGAAAACCGCATTGGTGTTACCTACGAGGTTGTTGGACAACGTAGAAGACTAAAAGCAATTGTAGCCCAAAAAATAAATGTCATTTTATTTTTTGACATAGAATTTTTTAGATATTTTTTCCGAGTTCTGCATGAAACCAGTAGCTCGTGCTTAAAATATCTGTACAACTTTCAATAACACCCTGTATTTGCATCTTTGTATGTACCACTTTATAGCGTCAGACTTGTGCAGATGGCACACAATTTCAAAGTGTTTTTTCTGTATTGTTTTGTTTGGGTTCTTTCCTAGGCTTAAAAAATCCGACAAGTTTTTATGCAATTTTATTAAGAACAACTGAGAGCACTTGTAGTTTTCCATTCTAATGAACTGTTGTTTCCATTCATTAGTTTTGCAAAATATAAACATACTTTTTTCTGTCATCTCTTTATTAATAAACAATTTTCAGCGCACGATCGGTATTTAAATAGATTATCATAAAATGAATAATTAATCACGATATTAATAAATCTAATATGTATTCCATTTTCATAAAACTACCAGTACTTAAATAAATTATAATAAAACCAATAATAAATCTAATTTTCCATTTTCAAAAAACTACGTTTCATCTCTTTTTCTTATCATTACACCTTCATTTATATCAATTGATAAAATAATGTATTAAACAGAGTTTTAAACATCAATTCCTATTCACTTATTTCAGGTGGTCTACAAGGTTTTATTATGTATTCAATTTTATCGAAGACAAAACAAGGACACACAAGAATCCAAATAACAGTTTTAATTGTAAACACTTTCAATGATTTTATTGAAAATATATATTTATTTACACAAAAGTAGGTTTTCTTTTTAGTCGAAAGCTTCTTCCAAAGACACTTTGGAAAAGAAATTGTTTAACAGTTGCACAAGAATTCTGTTGATAACCTCAACGTAGCCATCCTTGACGTCATCGAAGACTTCTTTCCAGTTGTCATTGAGCACTCGATTGATGTTGTCCCCCAACTGTTTGTCACCATTGAAGAGATTTTCAAAATTGTACGAAACCAACTCCGGATCCAAATTGACCTTACTTGAAATAATCTTGATATGCGTCTTCCCTTTCTTCATTTTCTCTTCGTAATTAAACAATGCAGTCACTTTCAAATTTTCTGAAAAATACACCTGAAGCGCCACCCAAAGCAGAACACCTTACTTACTCAGAACCACTGTACTGGGCCCTGTTCCCTTAACGGCCAGCAACAAAACCTTCCCGTCAAGCTCATACTGACACTCTTTCTTGATCTCGGGAAAATACCCAGAGACAGAGAGAGTCTTCCCTTCAAAATCAAATCTGCAACAATCCATTAACACAAGATTTTTTGCATTTGCACCGCTGACTCACTCGAACTTGTCAATTTTCATGGTGTGGAAACCGTCCAGCTTGCACTGTTTGAATTTTTGCTCGACCGCCACCGACCCTGACCCTGCGCCGATCGTGGCCTCCGCCACCTCCAGAGGGTGCACATTGGGGATGTTTACCTCGTCGTAAGCTCGTGTCAGTTGGGGAACGGCGTTTTGAACGGCTCTCAAGACGCATTCCTTCAAGTCCGGTTGTTTTCGGTTGCACTTTTGAAAATTTGATGCTGAAACACGAATAGTGACACAACGTACAAAGTGAGGAAGTGGACGAATTACGTAGTTTCACAGCGACTGTGAGAGCGAGGAACGATAAAAAGACAAGAGGCGCGGTCTGCATCTTGGAGACTGACTAACCTTCGTGCCAGATTGTCTACCTTTATAAGCTCAGACTTGTTATGGCAGACGTTTTTGGAGGTTTTTATTTTTTCTTGAGAGAAATAACAAAGTAGGTACCTGTTCTGTCTGGGTTTGTTCCTACGATTTTAACCTCGGATGAGTTTTCATGCATTTTAATCAGGGACAACTGAGAGCACTTTTCCCAAGTTTTTCATTCGAATGAACTGTTTTTCCATTGATTAGTTTTGCAAAATATAAACATAATTCTTTTCTCTCTATTTGTCTATTAATAAACAATCAGCGCACGAACTTGAATAAATTATAATAAAATGAATAATAATCAATCACATTAAATAAATCAATTTTTCCTTTTTTCTTAACCTTCCACCTGCATTTACGTCAATAACAATATGTATTTCTAAATTTATTTATTATCCACGTAACGACTGACAAACAAAAAAGAGCAGCTGAGGTGTTTCTCGTTTTAACAATCACACTGCCAGAACATTGAGATGGTTAGGCGAGGAGTGGCGGCGATCCGGAAGGTGCTTGAACCAGATACTGGCCAGCTTGCCCAAATGGAGATGGATGGTGTGGAAAAATCTCCGAAAAACACAAGTCGCAGGTGCGGGATTCGCACCTCGATTCTCACGAGTCTAACGTGGCGCGCTAAGCGCTCAGCCACGGCGCTCGGTATTCACTTTGAACATGTCCGGGGTATTAATAGTTACGCCCTCTTGCAAATCTTTGACTACGCAGACCAGTTTAAAACTCGAGTGAAACGAGAGTTTTAAAAGTACACGAGTGCCAAAAAAAGCCCAAATTACACAAGAACGAGTTGAATACAACGTTTTTTTGTTCGACGAGCCCCTTAAAGGCTCCAAATCGCTAAAAATCTTTAAAATTAGCTTGACGTTTCGTTTTGACAAGTTGTCAAATTTATGAAAATCCGTTCACACAGGAGAAAATTCTCAAATTCTGACAGTGTCGAACAAAAAAATTATTTTTGGTATCAAAAATCAAGACGGAAACGTTGGGTTTAGGAGAGTGTTTGTGACAGTACGTCAATATCAAAAAAATACATAACGTTTATTTTTTTTTAGTCGAAAGCGTCTTCCAAAGACACTTTGGAAAAGAAATTGTTAAACAATTGCACAAGAATTTTGTTGATAACCTCAATGTAGTCATTTTTAACTTCATCGAAGACTTCTTTCCAGTTGTCATTGAGCACTCGATTGATGTTGTCCCCCAACTGCTTGTCACCATCGAACAAATTTTCAAAATTGTACGAGACAAACTCCGGATCCATTTTGAGATTACTTGACACAATATTGATAAAAGTCTTCCCTTTCTTCACTTTCTCTTGGTAATCAAATAGTACAGTCACTTTCAGATTTTCTGCAAAATACATCTGAAGCACGACCAAAAGCAGAACAACTCACTTACTCAGAACGATTGTACTAGGCCCTGTTCCCTTAACCGGCAGCAACAAAACCTTCCCGTCAAGCTCATACTGACACTTTTTCGTGATTTCCGGAAAAGTCCCAACGACTGTGAGTGTCTTCCCTTCAAAATCAAATCTGTAACAATCCATCAACACAAGAAGTTTTTCATTGGCGCTGACTCACTCGAACTTGTCAACTTTCATCTTGTGGAAACCGTCCAACTTGCACTCTTTGAATTTTTGCTCGACCGCCACCGACCCTGCCCCCGCACCGATTGTGACCTCTGACACCTCCACAGGATTCACATTGGCGATGTTCACTTCGTCGTAAGCTCGTGTCAGTTGGGAAATGCCATTTTGGGCGGCTTTCAACACGCACTCTTTCAAATCAGGTTGTTTGCGGTTACATTTTTGGAAATTTGACGCTGGAAATTGCAAATTTTATTATCTACAAAATAAAGTGTTGGGATTATTACGTAATTTCACGCCCGCACAAGACGCCGCGAATAGACACACTATGATTGTGGCTTTCATTCTGAAATGGTAATTTTGTGCAAAGAAGCTCTTTTATACCAATAACACGTACAAAAAAACTGGTTTATTATTATTATTTTTTTTATAAAATGACCTAGAATGTACCAGTTGAGCCTTGACAAGGTTGTTTTTAGTTATTATAACTAATTTGCAGATATGTAATCCGTGGAACAACAAACTTTATTATTATGTCATCTTCTTGTGATTGATTTAGTTCTTTTTATATTTTGCAAATTCTAAGTTTTTTACAAATAGGTGCCCTCTCAAATTATTATTTGGTTCTTCTTTACGACTTTTAACATTTCTTTTTTTAGTAATGTTTTTATTTCGTCTTGGTCCATGTTGTCAAATGCGTGTTTCTCTTCTAGCTTTTTTCTTTATTATCTTCATTGTCCTATCCTACTTAAAATATTTTTTCGATTTTTATTCGAAAATATTTACTTTCTTCGATAGCTCCAAAGAAACTGAGTCTGTATCCATAGTTACCAGTGTGTGAAGGTTTCTCTTTCGTTCACTTCACTTTCGCTCACTGTCTTTCACTCACTGGTTTTCATCCGCTCGTAAAATAATATAATAACGAATTTTTATTTTCTAGGCAACATTTGCTACCTCGCGCCGCTTGCTTCTTCCTGTCTTCCAAGACATCATCAGGGACATGCAACTCTTCATCATCTCTTTCCACAATTTCCACAACGTGCACACAACCACTTTATTGACGTTACAAAAATTTGTATATTTTGCAAATTATTTTTTTCCATAGCAACAAATCCGTTCAAAAATTTGATTTATTTTCATTTAAAATTTTGAATACAAAGTTACACACTCACTTGCTAAGGAGGTATCGAACAAAACCAAATACAGCAGTCGAGAGTAAGTTCGCTTTCGTTCACTTGAACGTTAATTCGCGTGAACGAAAGTAAATAACTATAACACAGAGAGTTTCAAACACCATTTTTTTCATTATCGGTCCTTTATTATTAATTTTTATTGAGATCAAAGACACGCAATGGTGTAAAATACAGTTTTATTGAGAAAAAAGAAAAGTATCTTGTGAAAAATACCGTAATTATGCCTAGATTGATTTCTTTCAGTCCAAAGCTTCTTCCTGAGACACTTTGGAGAAGAAATTGTTGAACAATTGCACAATAATTCTGTCGACAACCTTAATGTAATCAGCTTTGACATCATCGAAAACTTCTTTCCAGTTGTCATTAAGCACTCGATTGATGTTGTCCCCCAACTGCTTGTCACCATTGAAGAGATTTTCAAAATTGTACGAAACCAACTCCGGATCCATAGTTAGATTACTTGACACAACGTTGATATGAGTCTTCCCTTTCCTCATTTTCTCTTCATAATCAAATACTCCAGCGACTTTCAGATTTTCTGAAAAACACTCCTGAACCACGACCCGAAACACAAACAATCACTCACTCAGAACAAGTGTACTAGGCCCTGTTCCCTTGATGGGCAGCAACAAAACCTTCCCGTCGAGCTCATACTGGCACTCTATCGTGATCTCCGGAAAAGTCCCAGCGACTGTGAGACTCTTCCCTTTAAAATAAAATCTGGAACAACTCATCAACACAAGAATTTTTTCCTTTGTGCTGACTCACTCGACGTTGTCAAGTTTCATCTTGTGGAAACCGTCGAGTTTGCAATCTTTAAATTCTTGGGCGACCGCCACCGGCCCCGTCCCCGCTCCGATCGAGACCTCCGACACCTCCAGAGGGTGCAGGTTGGGGATGTTCACCTCGTCGTAAGCTCTGGTCAGCTGGGAAATGCCGTTTTGGGTGGCTTTCAACAGGCACTCGTTCAAATCAGGTTGGTTGCGGTAACATTTTTGGAAATTTGATGCTAGAAATTGCAAATTTGAAAATTTTCAAAAAAAAGTGTTGGAATTATTACGTAATTTCACGCACGCACAAGACACCATAAGCAGGTACACTATTAATGTAGCTCTCATTCTGAAATGATCATTTTGTGACAAAGAGACTGTTTTATAGCAATAAAAAGTGTACAAAAAAAACTGGTTTATTTTTTTTTTTAAATGACGTAGACTGTACCTGTTTTAGGCTTGACCATTTTTTGTTAAATTAATTTAACTAATTTGTAGATATGTAATCTGTGGAACAATAAATCTTCATTATTTTTTTTTCCTGTCATTGATTTAATTTTTTTGTAAATTTAAAAAAATTGTTGAAAAAACCACTAATTCTAAGAGAGATTGCGAAGGCTCTTTTAAAAGACAATCAAATTGTACAATATAGAAAAAACAATATAAAAAGGCAAACAAAACAGAAGAAAAATAAACTGAAAAGATTAACAAATTCTACTCTTACAAAGTAGATAATAATTAAAGAAACAATTTTTCTTTAGTAGAGGTTCTAACAGTTATTAAAATATTTCATAAGGAATGATCGATGCCGTCTCACTTCTGCACTGCGCTATTTGCTGGAATTATAAAAAGAGAGAAGAGAAAATTTTACGACGGAATAAGGAGTGAGTGCGTTCACAAATCACAATAGATGTGTACCATTGAGCTCATGACACACTTCCGCCATCACAGGAATCTATTCTGATATGTCGCGTGTCCAGATTCTTATTCAAATTTGCAACAATCAACGACAACACCTTATTAGTAAACCAAATCAGTTTTGTTAATTTATTCTTGATATTTAACAAGAACCTTTCTGTATTATTTTATCATTTTGCATTCTATCCGAAACAATACTCCACAATAACACAGTATATCAAGGCCGCGAAATCATTTTTTAACGTGCCGAGAGAAAAATTGTCGCCGAGGCCGCTTGCGGCCGAGGCATGACAATCTCGAGGATGTTTAAGGGATTTCACGGCCAAGGTGACTGACGGTCTTGGAGAACCTACACGATCGTCGTGGAGTCCTGAGAAATCTAGATCCTTTTATTTCTTCTCCCTGCGGTCCAAGAATGAGAAAGGGTGCATTGTTCATTTTTATGGAGATCAAAGACACACAAGGGTCCAAATGCCAGTTTTTATTGAGAAAAAAGTAAACAATTTTTCAATAAGTCGATTTCTTTCAGTCGAAAGCTTCTTCCAAGGACACTTTGGAGAAGAAATTGTTCAACAGTTGCAGAAGAATTCTGTTGACAACATCGATGTAGCCATTTTTGACATCATCGAAGACTTCTTTCCAGTTGTCATTGATCACCCGATTGATGTTGTCCCCCAACTGCTTGTCACCATCGAACAAATTTTCAAAATTGAACGTAGCCAACTCCGGATCGACATTGACTTTACTCGAAACAAACTTAATGAAAGTCTTCCCTTTCTTCATTTTCTCTTCGTAATCAAACAATCCAGACACTTTCAGATTTTCTGAAAAACACTCCTGCACCACGACCCAAAACACAAACGATTACTCACTCAGAACAAGTGTACCAGGCCCTGTTCCCTTGATGGGCAGCAACAAAATCTTCCCGTCGAGCTCATACTGACACGCTATGCTGAGCTCCGGAAACGTCCCAGCGACTGTGAGAGTTTTCCTTTCTAAATCAAATCTGTAACAAACCATCAACGCAAGAATGTTTTTTCATTGGCGCTGACTCACTCGAACTTGTCAACTTTCACCTCGTGAAAACCGTCCAACTTGCACTGTTTGAATTTTTGCTCGGCCGCCACCGGCCCCGTCCCCGCTCCGATCACGACCTCCGCCACCTCCAGAGGGTGCGCATTGGGGATGTTCACCTCGTCGTAAGCTCGTGTCAGCTGGGGAACGCCATCTTGAACGGCTCTCAAGACGCACTCTTTCAGATCAGGTTGGTTGCGATTGCATTTTTGGAAGTTGGGTGCTGCAAATTTGAAACTGTGGAATTTTGAAAAGTGAGTGGAGGAGGGAGTTACGGAGTTTCACGCCGGCACAGGACAACACAAACAAAGAGAGTATGATTGCAGCTTTCATTGTTATATGGAAATGTGCAACGCAAGAAAAGACTTTTATAGCGTACAATATCCAAGAAACAAGTTCTTTTTTTTTCTATTAGTTGACGCAGATACGATTATGACAGCGATTGCAATAAATCTATATTATAATTACTACAACTAGACCTTTGAACTTGAGATATTTTTCTAAAGAAATTAATTTGTCGAAACTTGTCACACAAAAATTGAATTCGCATCCACAAAATCTTCAAGGGTTCCATGAGTTATTGCCACCTGATCTAACGAAGCATATTGTATACTGTCGATGGTTCTTGGAACACTGAATAACAACGACAAACTGAATATAAATTCCTTCACAGATGAGGCGTGGTTCCACTTAGAATATCCATTATGTGAATTCATAATAGAGACGACTTTTATGTGAAATCAAAGACACACAAGGGTCCAAATGTCGGTTTTTATTGAGAAAAATGTAATCAAAGCTTAGAATATCGTATTTAATTATCAATAAGTTAATTTCTTTCAGTCGAAAGCTTCTTCCAGAGACACTTTTGAAAAGAAGTTGTTAAAAAGTTGCACAAGAGTTCTGTTGACAACATCAACGTAGTCATCTTTCATCTCCTCATTGAAGAATTCTTTCCAGTTGTCGTTGATCACCTCATCGAAGAAATCAAAATGGAACACAGCCAACTCCGGATCGATATTGATTTTACTTGACACAAAGTTGATAAACGTTTTCCCGTCCTTCATTGTCTCTTCGTAATTAAATAAGCCAGAAAACGTCACATTTTCTGAAAAACATCTCTAAAGCTGGAGTCAAAACACACAGAATCACTCACTCAAAACAATTGTAACAAGCTCTGTTCCGTTGGTAAATTCATCTGGACACTCTAATGTCTGCTCCGGAAAAGTCCCGGCGATTGTGAGAGTCTTCCCTTCAAAATCAAATCTGCAACAATCCATCAACACAAGAATGTTTCATTTGCGCTGACTCACTCGAACTTGTCAACGTTCATGTTGTGAAAACCGTCGAGTTTGCACCCTTTGAATTCTTTGTCGACCGCCACCGGGTCCACCCCCGCTCCGATAAAGAGCTCCGACACATTCAGAGGGTGCACGTTGGGGATGTTCACCTCGTCGTCAGCTCGTGTCAGCTGGGAAATGCCGTTTTGGGCGGCTTTCAACAGGCACTCTTTCAAATCAGGTTGGTTGCGGTTGCATTTTTGGAAATTTGGTGCTGGAAATTGCAAATTTGAAAATTTACAATACAAAGTGTTGGAATTATTACGTAATGTCACGCCCGCACAAGACGCAACAAGAAGACACACTACGACTGTGGCTCTCATTCTGAAATGGTCATTTTGTGACAAAGAAGGTGTCTTATAGCAAGGAATTTAGGTGCAAACCTGTTTTGTTTTGGTAAATTACCTAGACGGTCGCACGTGTTTTGGACATGATGAGTTTGTATTTTAATTAATTTTAAATAACCTGTGGGACAATCAATCATCGTATTGTGTTTTATATTCTTGTGACATTCTTGGCATCTGCTTTCCAATCTATATATATATAAAACTGAATGTCTGTTTGTATATTTTGTATGCAAATCTACAGTTTTACTCCGATCTTGATGAAAGTTTGTACACTTGATCTTCAAAACAAGAAGAAAATTACTGTCTACTTTAATTTTACAAAAACCAACCCCTAATACAATTTTCAACCCTGTTAAGGAAAAAAGACAGTTTTTTCGAGTTGGAAATACCCTCACCTTCGCCGCTTCACCCCTATTTCATCCTCTGAGTATATCGTCACCTTCGCCGCTTGACACCCACAAAAAGCAACCCCTATTATCATTTTTAAGCCTGGTAAGCACAAAAAAAGTTTTTTCGAGTTGGAAATCGCGTTTGCATGATATGTTCAGGTGTCATAGTTACATTTGGTTGTTTATAAAAGTAGCAATTTCGCAAAATGTGTTTGAATGATTGTGTTTTACAAGTGATCATAGTGTTAGTTTCTTATCGTATTGATCTTTTTGTTTACATAGTCGAAGAAAAAAGTAGTCTACAGTAAAGTTTTAATTATTCTTCCTAAAAAGACAAACTTCATATTGAAATTACTGCGTTTATCACAATACATGAAAGTAGAAACATAATTTTAAAACATTCTGAAATTTGCGAGCAAAGCCGCGGGTAAAAGCTAGTTATTAATATTTGTAACTAAGAACCTATAGGTCATTTATGATTTTTAGAAATTTAGAAATGTTTTTTGTTGTCTTAGTTTATATTGTCAGACTTTTCATTCTCATTTAGCTGTTTCTCTTATTATTTTCATTTCCAGAAATATTCATATTTTAATTTTGTGTCCTAACAAGTTAAAAAACAGGTGAGAAATACTGGGTTCAACGTGTTTTCTCAAGTTTTCGTATTTTTTCTCTCCTACACTTACCAATATGATGAAACAATTGAAATTATCGCCATCACAACTCACAATTCATCGCAACATACAATTTAAAATATCGCTGGACTTGGTAGCTAACCTTGACTCATTTCCTAGAGATTTTCCATTTCGGAAACATTTATACTTACAATACGTTCTAGGTAATGATTTATGTCGTCTTACTTCTACGAGTATCTTCTGAAATTATAAAAAGTTGCTCCTTGTAACCAGGCGTCCTTTGGGACAACTTTATTACTTAATAATTAGTGTTTGTCGATAATGTGTATAATTTGTTGAGATTACTTTTCATTCAAAGCGACTTAAAACTGGTCAAGAATTATATTCCTTGTCCCAAAATACTTGTCACATCTATACAGTGTGTCCAGAAAGCCTGGAAACACCCCAATAAAATAGAAACGAATGATTTTTGAGAAAAACGCAAAAACAGGTGAACTAGCGTTTTCAAAAAACTTTCTGTTGATGGTATCTGTTTGCTGTTTTTGATGACCTTGAAAGAGCTATGATGTCATCAGAGGTTTTTTAAATGGCAACGTCGCATTTTTACTACCGTTTTTAATAGAACTTTTAATTGTCTACCCGACTAAAATTTTCAATGTACATAAGAAATTTCCTAAAAAACCCAATTTATTTTAATAACTTTTTCAAGGTCATCGAAAAGACCAAAAAGAAAATATCAGCAGAAATCTTTTTTAAAACACTAATTGACCTGTCTAGATTTTTTCAAAAATTATGCGTTACGTTTTCATTTGGGTGTTTCCAGATTTTTTGGACAATTGTATATTAATTCGTAAAGGAAAAACTCTGTATCCCTTTGTAAGCAAATTGCACGCACGGAGGAGTGTGAGATTTAGATATGGAGGAGTGCAGAAAGACAAAAATTTATGTATAATATTTATATTTTATGTCAAATTTTTTTTTCAAATGCGAATTATGATAGAGATTTTTATTTTGAAAACAACAATGTATCACAAGTATACAGTACATACCAAAAATACCAAAAAAAAGTTAAAATACGCTACTATCGTCTATGCTTAATCCGCCCGCAGTGAAATCCACTCCAAGAGGGAGTTTATTTAAATTATTTATAAAAAAAATCTTCGGAGTGAAATACAAAATTCTTTGACTATTAGTGGTTTGCGACCACATAAGTTAGTATTGAAAGTTAATTGCATCGTTTTACCGATCAGAAACTTAAATACAAAGGAACACGAATGCGCATCAAGTTTATGCCTCGCAATGCTATTGATTGCGAAGTTTTAACTGGAAGCGAACGCAATAAGAGAATTTTGATTCCACGTATAAATTTAACATATTCCTATTTTACCATTTAGCTTTCAAAGAACTCAATTTCTAATTATACCTGCATTTGCGATGACAATAAATAAGTCTCAAAAACAAACATTCGAAAAAATTGGAATTTATTGAGGCAGCCAGTTTTTACGCATGGTCAATTGTACGTCGCAGCAAGTAGAGTTCGATCATTCAATGGTTTGAGGTTTTATATTTCAACGATGAAAGAGCTTTTACAAAAAACGTCGTAAATTAATTTTCAAACTATTTTAAGTTCAATGGACAACATTAATTTTTTTAACCCCCCGGTTTTTTTTTGTGACAATAAAAAATATATAAAAAATACGAAGCACGTTTTGTATTAACTTTTTATTTAAATTTTATATGATTTGAAAAAAATAGGCAAATTAACTGTGTAGCTTTGGCAAAACCTGGCCAATATAGCAATAAAAAAAGCCAAGGAAATGCATTATCGTTTTTTAATTTGGCGTAGCCAAGCTATACCTCATTTTTCCTGTCGTTCGTATTTTGCAAAAAATTCGAAAATCAATGCATAATGACGTATTTGTATATTCGCAGCTGACGTAATGGAAAAAATACTCTGATAAAAAAAAACCTCAATAACGTTCAAACTGAAAATTTTAATGAATAACAGTCGAATTTCGACCGCTGGGCGACCTCTACTTTACTTTTATATGGGTCTGCTGAGAACAAGTATTCTGCCATTAGAAATACCTGTTTGTAACTGCTCGACTATACAGGGTGTTTCTGAAATACGTCTGTTAATTTTAACTGGTAATAGAACTCGTCAAAAGGAACAACTTTTCTATTTACCATTTTGCCGAAAAACGATGTTTAATTCCAAAATAAATTGGAGAGATTTTTCACTAAAATAGCCCTACGCCACTAAATACTGCAATGGCTAATTGAGATCAGCGCTAATATGAAAAAAACATCCATTTTCATCCAGAAAACGTGTTTTAACCCCGAAATCGAAATTCAAATAAATCTAGCAAAAAATCCACTTTGTAAGAATCTGGTTGTTTCATGTTTTTAAGTAGCTTAGTTTTGGAGATATGAACGGTTTTAGGAAAATCTTTCCTAGTTTTTTAAGCCAATACGCAACGTTTTTCGCCAAAATGGCAGAGAGAAAAGTTGTTCCTTTACATTATATACAGGGTGTATTTTTAAAATGTGCCGAAATTTTACCTATGAGGTTGTAGGACAACGTAAAAAACTAAAAGCAATTAAAAAAAATTGTAGCTCAGAAAATAAATGTCATTTTATTTTTTGACATAGAATTTTTTAAACATTTTTTCCGAGTTCTACATGAAGCCAGTAGCTCGTGATTAAAATATATGCACAACTTTCAAAATCACCCTGTATATAAAAAAATTCTTAGTATTAAATTTGCACGTGGATGAAGGTTTCTTTGATGGTAAATTAGGCAACTGCGTGCACTTATCAGTACCCGCCTTTAAAAAATTGAAATAGTTTCATCCTTTTTTGCTTTAATGTTTTAATGTAATCAAACAGCTTAAGAATATCGTAGCAATTAATATTTAATTATCAAAAAGTTGATTTCTTTCAGTCGAAAGCTTCTTCCAGAGACACTTTTGAAAAGAAGTTGTTCAACAGTTGGACAAGAATTCTGTTGACAACATCAACATAGTCATCTTTGATCTCATCGAAGATTCCTTTCCAGTTGTCGTTGATCACCCGATTGAAATGCTCCTCCAACTGCTTGTCACCATCGAAGAGATTTTCAAATTTGAACAAAGCCAACTCCGGATCGACATCGATTTTACTTGACACAAAGTTGATGAACGTCTTCCCTTCCTTCGTTTCCTCTTCGTAATCAAATAAGCCAGACAATGTCACATTTTCTGAAAAACACGTCTGAAGCACGACCCAAAACACACAGAATCACTCACTCAGAACAAGTGTACTAGGCTCTGTTCCGTTGATGGGCACCAACAAAACGTTCCCGTCGAGGTCTTTCGGACACCCTAATCTGTGCTCCGGAAAAGTCCCGGCAATTGTGAGAGTCTTCCCTTCAAAGTCAAATCTGCAACAATCAATCAACACAAGATTTTTTTCGTCTGCGCTGACTCACTCGAACTTGTCAAGTTTCATTTCGTGGAAACCGTCGAGTTTGCACCCTCCGAATTCTTTCTCGACCTCCACCGGGTCCGTCCCCGCTTCGATCAAGATCTCCGCCACATCCAAAGGGTGCACGTTGGGGATGTTCACCTCGTCGTAAGCTCGTGTCAACTGGGAAATGCCGTTTTGGGCGGCTTTCAACAGGCACTCTTTCAAATCAAGTTGGTTGCGGTTACATTTTTGGAAATTTGGCGCTGGAAATTGCAAATTTTAAAATTTACAAAATAATGTGTTGGAATTATTACGTAATGCCACGCCCGCACAAGACGCAACAAGAAGACACACTACGACTGTGACTCTCATTCTGAAATAAATGGTAATTTTGTGACAAAGAAGATGTTTTATACCAAGGAATTTTGGTGCATTAGTCGTAGTAAACCTGTTTTTGTAAATTACCCATGTTTTGGATTTGACGAGTTTGTATTTTAATTAATTTTAAATAACCTGTGGGACAATCAATCATCGTGTTTTGTTTTACATTCTTGGCATCTTCTTTCCAACTATTAATAAACTAGGCAAAAATGAATAGGGAATTTTTCCTTTTTTGATTTTTTTTTTAAATACAGCTTAAAATTTGTAATGAAACGTGTTAGAAATATATTAATATACACATTAAATATAATGTTTCAAGTACTTGTAACATTTTAAATTTATTTTGTGTTGAAGAATACGTGGGAGGATTGAGGCAATTATTTTGCTTTCCAAGAAAAATTGTGAAATTCCGTATTCATTTTTGCCTAGTTTATTTGTAACTAAGAACCTATAGTTCATTTATGATTTTTATAAATTTAGAAATGTTTTTGTTGTCTTCGTTTTTTATATTGTCAGACTTTTTTGCTGTTTTTCTATATTTCCCTCCACCACCCGGCGGCACGGCAATTTTGCCGGAGTACATCCACTATTACGGATATTACAATCAAGTAATAGTGCAGTGCTAATCGACATAATTACCGGCATCTCGCCTCCACATTTTGACTTTGTTGTGTTTTATTATGTTCTGTGTCAATGTTAAGGAATTTCCTCACGATATGACATGCCAGAATTTTTTAATTTTTAAAAAGAGATTGCGGTACTATTCCCGTTGCTGAAATTATAAGTGGTAAAATAGAAATTTTTTCTAAACACCAAAGATTTCTCATAGCAACGGAGAGCTCTAAAAATTTATTAATTTTTGTGTTATATGTCTGTGTTATATTATGTGAATTTGGAACAGCTATATCTAAAAGATATGCTTGCTTTTGTTGTTTATTTAAAATAATAATGTCTGGTCTGTTATGCTGAATATGAATGTCGGTTAAAACTGTACGATCAAAATATAATTTGTAATTGTCATTTTCCAAACAACTTTCTGCTTTATAACTATAATGTGGTTGTGTATTCTTTAATAAATTGAATTTAACAGCTAAATTCAGCTGTATAATTTTAGCGAATATATCATGACGTTTCTTATATTCGCTTTGAGCCAAAACGGTGCAAGAAGAAATGATGTGTTCAATGGTTTCCCCTTCAGTTCCGCGAATCCTACATTTATCGATGATCGATTGCAAACCGCATATGTGTTTTTTATAATTTCTTGTATTTATAACACGATCTTGTATTGCAAATATAAAACCCTCCGTCTCAGGGTGAATATTTGATTTCTTAAGCCATGCATGAGAAGCCTGAATATTAATTTCTGGCTGTTCCAGTTCTTTAAAGTATCTCCCATGTAAAGACTTCTGTTTTATATCTGCTATAGTGTCAGGTATATTTGGCTCAACAATATCTGAAATAATGTAAATAATTATTATTGGCCTGTATTTTGATGGATTTTTAGTATCGGAAAGGTTCCCTAATAAATCCGTTAAAATGATCAAGTAAGCATTTATGAATACAAATAAATTTTTTTAATCAAAAGTTATGAATTTGGTCACCTCCAGGGGATTTCCAATTATGTGAACTATTACTATTTCTTATTAAAATTTCAAAGCTACTAATGCTACTCTTACGAGTACAAATTATAACAATCATTAAAATACGTTCTAGGTAATGATTTATGCCGTCTTACTTCTACGATTATCTACTGGAACTGTAAAAAGTTGCTCCTTGCAACCAGGCGTCCTTTGGGACAACTTTATTACTTAATAATTACTATTTATTTGTCGATAATGTGTATAATTTGTTGAGATTACTTTTCGTTTAAAGCGACTTAAAACTGGTCAAGGATTATACTCCCTCAGTCCCAAAATACTTATCACATGTATACAGTGTATCCGAAAAGTCTGGAAACACCCCAATAAAATAAAAACGAATGATTTTCGAGAAAAACGCAAAAACAGGTGAACTAACGTTTTCAAAAAGCTTTCTGTTGATGGTATCTGTTTTCTGTTTTTGATGACCTTGAAAGAGTTATGATGTCATCAGAGGTTTTTAAATAGCAACGTTGCATTTTTTATACCTAATTGGTGGTTAGAAAATAAAGAAACCTTTAATTTTGAGAGGCAACTATAATTCTTACAACAAATGTTCAAAATGTTGTCCGTGAACATCTTGACAATATCCTAAACGATAATAAAATTTGTTTTGGACGTTTTCTAAAAATTATGCGTTACAATTTTATTTGGGTGTTTCCAGTTTTTTGGGACGCACTGTATAAATGAATTAAATGAAAATATGTTATAATTTGTCGAGCGAGAGATTGGTTAATGTAAAAATCACTAAATTCTACGTAAAGAAAGTAGCACCTAGCTCACGTAAAATTTGAAATATATCCTTAAAGCAGTAACATTTTTGGCCTGAAATTATGCTCTAATTAATGTATTCTAGTGCATTTTGTAGTGTTGGGTTAATTAACTACAATTTAAAATCTCCCAATCTCTCGCTAGACGAAGTATAGCTACCTTTATTTACTACTAAATCTGGACACTCCTGGCATTAGTGACAATCAATTGACAGTTCTTTTTTGTATAATTTTGAAATATTTTTTGTTAATTAAAATGTGCTCCAATGACGAAAGGATCGATACGATTTTTTTTTTATTACTGCCATTTTTAAATTTTTATAGAAGTAATTGAGACTTTTATGAGAGATGTCCAAACCATACAAAAATGTAAAATTATTCGTATTTTTGAATCAAGTTATGAATGGAAAACGTATTACTGGTTGTATTTAAAATTTGTTAGGGTCAGTCTGTATAATCGAACTATCAGAGATGCTAAAACTAAAGATCTTTTAAATAAAATAGAAACAAAAGTATTTGCTTTTGTTTACTCGTATGACAAGAGAGTTATTCTAGAAAACTTTGATACAATACCGTTTGGATATGAATCCTTTTCGTTGTTAATTAATAATGAATCAATTAATAATACGCCGTGATTAACAATGACTGAATCGGTTGGTAATAATGAAATTTGGCAAATTTGAAATTTACCTACCATCAAAGGTTCATTTTTATAATATCATAAACATAACGAAGAATGTTTTTAATGTCGTCTCAAGTTAAAAAATGCGGTCAGTGCCAATTACGAGACAAAAAACACCAATACTTTTCATTGTTTCATTGCCAATAGACTCAGTCATTGTTGATCATGCTGTATATGCAACACAGTATACAGATCTTCCAAACAGGTATTTTAAAATTTTAACTTGTTGGCTACTCTGAGAAGCAACGAAGTCCCGCTTTTTGCTTGTTACTTTTTGTTGGGTTGTCGTCAACCAGTCAGTCATGACTAAAGGCACATACAGGTCGTTAAAAAGTATGGATACAGCTAAATATTTTCAGAACGGTTTACCAGAACTCGCTGAAATTTGGTACGGTTGGCTTCAAAAAAAACGGGAACTGTCAGAAAAAGTTCCGTCAGATTTTATTAAATTTTTATAGTTTGAAACGGCTTTTTAGAATTTAGGTTAAAAAAACTGCACTTATGTGTCAGAAATACTACTGTCAAACAGACACAAATTGACATAAATTGACAAATTAAATTTCCAATTCACATTAGGTCAAATTCCAGTTCCCGTTTTTTTTGAAGCCAACTGTACACAGTTAGAAATGTTTAAATTCTATCATCTGAGATTTTTTTCAATTTTCTAACCTCATTTATTCTGAAGATACAAGGCTAACTTGATTTTTTTTAAATGGCTCGGTGGGTCAAATTTAATATTTTTGAAAAGAGTATTTTTTTGTGAATGTCAAAATAAATTTTGCATCAAAGTCGCCTTTGCAGCAACCGGCAGCAATTCGCAGCTTACTCGCAAGGTTGGTTGCATACATGAATAATTTCACCCGAAAACATTTGTATCTTCCTAAGTGAAACCATGCCTCATCGGTGAAAATCTTCATTTAAGTTTGTCGTTGTTATTTCAAAAATAACCGACAGCTTCAGGATCGTAGAGGAACCTACAGGAAGGAGCAGTACAGTTGCGGTTTGCGTTGTTATGTGATACAGTTGGAAGAAGAAGGAGATTTGCAACGAAGATTTCAGAGGGACAAGTCGTGCAAAACTAGTTTTTTTCAATTTGCTTCAAATCTTAGAAAAAAGCACTAGGTACAAGAACATTAATAGTTTTTTCATTTTCTTTCTTTAATAGTACTGGATCTGAAACAACTTACTATTCAAAACTACTATTAATTATTCTTAACGATCTTACACATCTGGCTACTGAATCAAAAAGTTTTCAATATTGTACAGGAACAAGAAGAATCAAGGAGTGGCTCCACGATTTAATCGAAAGCTTCTCCGACAGACACTTTCCCGAAGAAATTGTTGAGCAGTTCGGTACAGACCCTATTAATAACTTGGATGTAACTACTCTTAACATCATCAAAGACTTCTTTCCAGTTGTCATTGATCACCTGGTTGACGTTGTCCCCCAACTGCTTGTCCCCATTGAACAAATTTTCAAAATTGAACCAAGCCAACCCCGGGTCGACATGGATATCACTCGAAACAAACCTGATGAAAGTCTTCCCTTTCTTCATTTTCTCTTCGTAATCAAACAATCCCGAAACTTTCATATTTTCTGAAAGTTCACAGTTGAACCACGACTCATCACAGAAAACACTCTCACCCAGAACAATTGTGCTGGGTCCTTTTCCCTTAATGGGCAACAACAGGATCTTCCCATCAAACTCGTACTGACACTCTACCATGATCTTGGGAACAACTCCAGCAACCGTCAAGGTCTTCCCTTCAAAATCAAATCTGCAACAATCCATCAACACAAGATTTTTTTCATTCGCGCTGACTCACTCGAACTGGTCAAGTTTCATTTTGTGGAAACCGTCCAGCTTGCACTGTTTGAATTTTTGGTCGAACGCCACCGGCCCTGACCCCGCCTCGATCGTGAGCTCGGCCACCTCCAGAGGGTGCACATTGGGGATGTTCACCTCGTCGTAAGCTCGTGTCAGTTGGGAAATTCCATCTTGGGCGGATTTCAACACGCACTTTTTCAAATCGCTTTGCCTTCGGTTACATTTTTGGAAGTCGGGTGCTGAAAATTGCAAATTACAATGTTGGAAGGTGAGGAATGGGAAGAATTACGCAGCTTCACACTCGCACAGGACACCACGAAGATCAAGACAGTTGCGGACTTCATTATGACTTGTCTGCAGGAATATGTTTGGGGGGAAACATTTTATAAGAAATCTTAGGCGTGGTTGCCTCTTTTTCTATATTTTCTTTTGAACCATGCTTAAACCAGTTTATTGGTATTTAAATAAGGTGCTAAGGTCGAATTATGTTAATCGTGTTTATTAATAGATATTTCATAATTTTCCAAAATTTGCAGTTATTGTGACTGTTACATTTCCATTCCATTTTTTAAACCAGCAGTACATACTGAGAATATCTTTGGGCCCAATATACAGGCACCTCGGAAGCACTCCCAATCATTTAAAGAAGCTCCAACCCCGTTTTCATGAGTTGCACTATCTGGATCATCCCGGACGGCGAGACCCCATGGTGGCATCTGTCGGGAGCTCAGTCCGGGGTTTCCTTCTCTTCGGCATCCTCGATGAGGGGGTTCGTCCTGGCAACATTGTCAGGGCGGCCACCAGGTTGGGCACCAAGTGTCAACGAGGGTCGCGATCACCGGGTGCAGGGAGCGGCTACGGTGACGGTTTGGCGGTTGGTGAGGGGTGGCTGGACAATGTCGTCAGCGCAGAGACCCCTTGGGAAATGTTGGAGAAGAAAAGGTCGAACAAATGTCAAGTCTTTAGTGCTCAGGCTCCGTCCGAGGCGAAAGCGAGGCCTCACAAATGAAGAACACCAACTTCAGATCTAGTCAGTCTACTAATTCTTCTCTAATTTCTCATAGAAGAAAACCCTTTTTCACTTTCAGATTTTCTGAGAAAACACACATAAACAACGCAATCTGCATTGAGAACTTTCTATTTATGCAAAAGTTTCTAATTTATGTCAATTAATTTTAAGAAACCAGTTCGTTAATTGAATTAATAAAAATACAACGAATTCAGAGAATTGGATCGCTTTTTAGTAATTTTTTACATTTCTTCTTTATTCATTTTTAACAGAGATTTTTCCACTTCCACCGATCTAATACCTACGCTAAATCTTCGACGAGAATCTTGGGGAAAGGGTGCAAAGATAGTCAAAAGCACCAGAAAGCGCTCACAAATCCTTTTGAAGAGAACATTGTTAAAAAGGAAAGATACAAAATGAGCAAACAACCAAGAGAAACATAACAAATACTTCAACAATACAAAAATGGACATTATCTCCACCTTCCACACTCTAGATTCTAGTCGAAAGCCTCTTCTATTGACACCTTCGAAGTAAAACCGTTGAAAACATTGAGCGTTATTTTGTTGACCAGTTCAGTGTAAGCCCCTTCCAGATTTTCGAACACCGCCTCCCAGTTGTCATTCAACACTTGATTGATATTATCGCCCAGGCTCTTGTCACCGTTGAAGAGATTATCAAGCTTGAAATACATCTCACTCGGTGTTGCCTTCACCGTGCTGGAGACAAACTTCATGTAGGTCTTCCCTTTCTTCTTCACTTCTTCATAAGTCATGACGTTTGTAATGTGTACATTTTCTGCAAAACATTTTTCACTTCTTGAACCTCAAGACACCTCAGACTCACTCATGGTTACTAGGCCAGTCCCTTCCCCTTGGATTGGCAACAGGAGTACTCTCCCTTCCAGCTTGTACTCTCCTGGCATTCGCAACTCCGGGAAAGTACCCTCAATGGTCAGGGTCTTCTTGTCGAAATCAAACCTGCAAACTCCTTTCATTCTAGCAATTCTTCAAAGATTCCACTCACTCAAATTTGTTCGCATTTATTGTGGAGAGACCGAAGATTTTTGTGTTTTTGAAGTGTTGACTGACTGCTACTCTTCCGGAGCCTTCTATGTGGATTTCCGGTATTAGCAAAGGGTCCACGTTTGGAAGGTTCAGTTCCGGGAAGGGTTTAGTCAGTTGGGACCACCCATCCAGAGCTGCTTCAAATACGCACTCTTTCCATTTGGGTTCTTTCCGGTTGCACTTTTTGAAATTTGGCGCTAAATACAATTAATTAATTTTTGGCAAGACTCTTCGTAGCTAGGATTTTCTTACGCAGTTTAACACTTTGGCAAACTACGAATAACACCAACAACACTGCAAGAGACTTCATTTTGGCTAATGTCATATTTTATGCATCTTTTTCTATATATACAGGCTACGTCCTATCGATATGCAATTTTTTGAGTAAATGTGTTTTAACAAACCTGTTCTACTTATTAAAACAGAGTAGTCGCAAGGCCAGGACATTTTGTGGAATCTATTTCGTTACTGGAATTGCATAATTGTTCGTCTGTTGGACTTTCCACAACGCTCACCCTAAATCTTATTTTACTAAATTCATTCTTATCAAAATTGTATTCGTTGAGAAATCTTCAAATTAGTCAATTCATTTCAAATTCACTTTGTGATTTGTGGTCTTTGCTTCTTCTTCTCCTTCAGACACCTCGAAAAATGTCAATTTTGTCGTCACGTGAGGTCTCGAGAAAGTCAAGTCGAAATCCTCCAATTTGATAATTTTATCTTTTTCATGGTTAAAAATGGAAAATCATTGGGAACTAATTAATTAATTACTTCTAATTGGTACTAAAACGTTTTGGCAGTGTCTAAATACTAGACGCATTTTTTTCAGATTTCATTTTTAAAACAACATTTATACAGGGTGATTCATATAGTATCATACAAACTTCAACCGGTGGTAGATCCCAACCCCTAGATACTCTTACAAAAATGTCTAGGTTCTAAGGTTAAAATTGTTAAAGATAAAGCATGTTGAAGAGTGTACTTTAAGAACTGCAGATAGAGAAAATATTTTACGTTGAAACAAACTGTCAGGCATTGTTGTCAAAATGAAACTAAAGCGAACTTCATAATACCAATATTTTCTCTATAGCAACAATTGTTTGCTTCTATTGGACGTAAAGTGGCATAATTAATCGAAGAATGGCATTTACTAATAGTGAAAAAATGTGGTAATTTTTGCCAATTTTTGATGCCTGACTCAAAATTTTATTGTCAAGAGCCTTTTGAGACCGGAATATGCCGCTGGTTAAAATATTTATCAAACTATATGAATCACCCTGTATAATTTTTAAACCAACTGAACCACTGGATCTGGAAGTCAAGCGAAATTGGATTTTTTTTTAAACGACTCTCACGTCTAAACTATAATATCTACAATAAAGTCGAGTATGACTTATTTGTAGAAAATTTTATACTCTACAAAAGAAGTTCTATGCAATTTTGCTGTATCTGCCGTAGTTTTCAATAGAGAGGCGAACAAAAACCCAAAATAGTAGTTTATTTAACGAGTTCGTGTGTAATTTGGGCTTTTTTTGACATGAGTGGGCCAATTTAAAACACGAGTGAAACGAGAGTTTTAAAGGTCCACGAGTGCCAAAAAAATCCCAAATTACCCAAGAACGAGTTGAATACAACATTTTTTTGTTCGACGAGCTCCCAAATGCTCCAAATCGCTGAAAATCTTTAAAATTAGCTTGACGTTTCGTTTTGACAAGTTGTCAAATTGTCGAACAAAAAACGTAATTTTCAATTTCTTTTTTATAAATTGTATCATTCGTTCATCGCGACTGTTACGCATAGAATCCGTGAAAACAAAATTCAATTTATTTAACTGTCATTTCGGAAATGTCATTTATTTACTTTGTAATTTATGTAAGTATAATATAGAAATTAAACAAATTATCAAGACTTATTTATCGATAATATCATCATAATGATGTAATAATTTATGATTTACATAATCATCAAGATCTTTTGATCGCGATGAAACCTTGACACAAGCAACTACCGAATCACATAAAAACCGAATTAAAACGTGTTTCTAAAATTCTATAGTTACACGAGAAATCAAGGACCCGGTGCTACGATTTAATCGAACGCTTCTTCGAAAAATATAAATCTATGCAAAAGCTTGAAATTTCTGGTTAATAAAACTGTTGCAACTCCATTTTGTCATCAACTCATCACCGCAACTTTGTAAGCCGGGACTGTAGACTGAGAATATCGCTAAACCCAGCACACACCCCAGACGCACTCCAACTTATTTATAAAAAAAATTGTCGTTTCTAGACTTTCCGTTTGCTAATTATTTCTTTTCCTTAAACTGGTTGAGCTAAACGCAAAGCAGAAAAATTCAGGGAAAATAAGGTTAAGGACGAGAAGTTCATTATCCGGAATCAATAAACACATTCAAGATAAATTTATTATTTGTTGACGAAGCAAACTATTTATTCAGATTTTACCATCAGATGATTCACTATATTATTAACATAATTTACCAATTTGTTTATATCTTGTAACAGTAGTTAAACCTAGACTTTAATAGCCCACGATCCGTAAAAGGTAAGTTATGATTAGGAGTTATATTGTTCAATCGAAAGCATCCTCGAGTGACACTTTTGAGAAAAGATTATTGAACACTGAGATAAGAATTTGGTTAAAAACTTCTATGTAATCTTGTATGACATCGTCAAAAACTTCTTTCCAATTATCGTTGAGCACTTGATTGACATTGTCCCCCAGCTTCTTGTCCCCGTTGAACAAATTTTCAAAATTGAACGACACCAATTCCGGATCTATAGTCAGGCTACTAGACACAAACTTCACAAAGGTCTTGTCCTTCTTCTTAAATTCCTCATAGGGGAAAACCCCTTTCGCTTTCACATTTTCTGAAAAAACGCCACTGAACAAGGTAAACAAGTGAAAACACTCACTCACTTAGAACAATCGTGCTGGGACCTGTCCCCTGTATCGGCACCAGTAAAATCTTCCCGTCGAGCTCATACTCACACTTCATGGTAACCTCGGGAAAGGTCCCGACGATCATGACCTTCTTCCCTTCTAAATCGAACCTGCAGACAAACCTAGAAAAATTCTTGTGCTTCACGCTCTACTCACTCGAAATCGTCCAGTTTCATCAGATGGAAACCGTCCAGTTTGCAGTTTTTGAATTTTTGGTCGACCGCCACCGGCCCCTTCCCCGCCCCGATCGTCAATGCGGGCAGTTCAAAAGGATGCACATTTATGATCTTGACTTCGTCGTAGGCTCTGGTCAGTTGGGAAATACCATTTTGGGCGGCCTTAAAGACGCACTCCTTCAGGTCGGGCTGCTTCCGGTTGCATTTTTGGAAGTTGGGTGCTGAAATTTGGACAATTGCGATTTTTGGAAGCTACTAAGTGACACAAAATACGTAGTTTGACGGCCGCACAGGACACCACAAGAAGGAACAGCACAAATGCCGACTGCATTGTGTCTAACGAGATTTGCAAATATTTCTTTTTATATAATAAATGATTCTGTTACGTATTAATTAATTATAGAAAACCAGTTAGCTGACTTTGAATTAGACAGCGAAGGTCGAATCATACGAGTATGACAAGCTGTTGAAAACCAGACAATGACTTTCAAGAATTCGCAACAAGTTTTTTTACTCTTCCATTTTGTATCATCAATTAAATCTCTTCTTTTTTTCCTAATTAATTTGCTACGTCCTTATAACCTATCCGATCTCTAAACTGAATCATCTACATAATGTCTTGGTCCAAGTACTGGAGAGGATTCTCAAGAGTACCTAAAAGAGTGAGGCCTCATCTTAAAATCAAACAAACTGTTAAAATATTTATTCTAAATGCTATCTTAAATAAATAGTCCAATTAGATAATAGACACACTTGACTAGAACTAATCACTGAGTCGGTACCACCCCTCTATGTTCCCGCTTGAGTTCCTGCTGGATCTGTTCTAACGTCTTGTTCCTAGTCTGTGGAACATACTTGAGACAGGGCAAGAACCCGACGAATTGACATGCCGCAAAAACAAAAAACGGTACCACTAGACTGTACTCGTCGGCCATGTACTGATAAAACTTGGTACTAACGAACATGCCAATTTCAAAAATCATATTCTTCAAGCAAGCCGCTTTGGCTTTTACATTAGTTGGGAACAGTTCTCCCAACAATAGATTGACGGCACCTCCTAGCCCCAAAGCGAAGAAGGCGATGAAGAGGATCAAACCCACTAGAGGCAGTACCCCTAGATGGGACACATCCAACAACGACAAGTCCCGAATCGTGAAGAAGACTCCGTTGAAGATTAGAGTCAAGCAGCACCCCCCGATTGAAGTCAAGATCAGAGGTTTGCGTCCTACGACGTCTACAATCAACACGGCAAGCAGAGTGAAGATCGCTTGGATGACCATCATGAGCATGGCAGCCCACTGTTGAGGAATCGCGTCTGTGGCCTCTATGAACAAGATTTGGGTGTAAAAAGTGAAGGAACTGACCTCGCTGAACTGTTGCAAGAAGCGCAGAATCGCCATTACGATAACCGCCATTTTGTTCGACTTGATGGTCACCAGATCGCTAAATCTTCCCCTTTCGCACATCTGTCGCGTGACGTCGCTCACGAGAGAGTCAAGTTCTGCCTCGACGGTTTTCCAGGCTCGCAACTTCTGCAGTGACGATTGGGCCTCCTGGATCCTGTTCTTCATGATGAAGTAGAAAGGACTCTCGGGCATCAAGCTGAACAGTACTAGGAAGACAGCGGAACAGGCGTGTAGATCAAGTAGTAGCTTCCCACGATGTTGACAGTCAAGATTTCCAGGATGAGGATGAGGGAGAATGACGTCCCCAAGAGTCCTAGGATTCGAGGTTCTGACACTTCACAAATATATGTAGATGGGGAGGATGGTGAAGCACGACCCTTGGGAGATGCCTCTACGAGTTTGGCGACGTACAAGAGGACATTGCTTTACTCTCTGCAATGAGAGCAGTTTCCCACCTGTGCCAGATTCTCCAGGAAAAATTATAACAAGCTATGATGACTGAAACGCAACGCCAACAGTCAAGAAGAAGGGCAGGAGGATCCTAATTTTGAAGCAAGTATTTCTTCGCGTGAATTGGCACAAGGAGAATTTAACAGCTTGATGCGTGATTTAGATTTGTTTAAAAAGCAGACGGAACTTCTAGCATTCAGGTCAAAAGACTGGAATCATCTCCTTCGTGGTACAAGAGTATCCTACATTCGAAATCATCACGAATAATTTAATTTTCTTTCCCAAGATGGAAATTTAGTATATTATAAAAAGTCCGTTCTGTAATGAAAATACTGGATCGTAAACACGATACAAAAGAATGGCATTGGGT
This sequence comes from Tenebrio molitor, assembly GCF_963966145.1. Taxonomy (NCBI): domain Eukaryota; kingdom Metazoa; phylum Arthropoda; class Insecta; order Coleoptera; family Tenebrionidae; genus Tenebrio; species Tenebrio molitor. The sequence continues at coordinate 4,370,308 of NC_091049.1, forward strand.
CAATGACCCTTCTAGAGTTACCTTGAAAGCTGTACTTCTTCATTACGAAAATAAATTAACTTTCGTAGCAGTAGCCCATGCCACTAACACCTAAGAGTCACTTGAAAATATAATAGTATAGGTATTATTCAATGAGCGGATAATGATGGGTGTTACTCGTGAGTTGTCACGAGCCGAAGGCGAGTGGCGCAATTCATACGAGCGACTAATTCCCATTATCAGCGAGTATAATACTATACTATTTCTACGACTATAAAGAGGAATTGATAAATAAGATTTTACAATAATTATTACTTTACATACTTGATACCATTGCATTAAAATTTGCGATTGGACTTCATAAACTAGTTGCTGTGATATTAGCGTGAGTTTTGAAATTATTATTCAACTGACCGTGGGTAATGAACCCTGTCATCTAATGAAAAACACTTTAATAATTACAGTATTATACAATAGGAGTAGAAAAAACTAATTCTCGAACATATCCGGTACGAATAATATTCATGGAAATTTTGTGGGGGCTTTTGATGGGATTGCAGCTTGAATATACGGAATGTTATTGTTTCTGCTATAAATGGGACATCACAGACATTAGGTAAAAAAATAGTGGCCGTAACATGAGTCAGATACTTCAGGAAAGAAAAATGTCTTAAAGTCCCCATTTATTAAACCTCAAAATGACTATTTGGCCCCCTCACATTAAACTGAAGCTTAGGAAAAATATGGCAAGGGACCGAAACAGATACACCCTGTATATTTTTTAATCAATTATTATTACCAACCGGATCGTATGGAGTGCCGAGTAAATACGGTAATTTTCCTCTACGCAATCAACCCAAAATTTTGGCCGTTGTGAGCAGAAAGAAAACCCAAAAAACAGTGGTAATAGATACAGTAATAAAGGACGATAGTGTTTAGTGGAAAAACCAGAAGAAGAAACAAGGAACCAAACGACTTAACGTAAAATATACTGTTAAAATCGGTGTAACAGAATTCCACCGCGAAGTGACCGGCAAGAAACAAAAAAGTAGATAAGTTTTTCTCTCAAGAAGAAAGAAATTGGAAGAAAACCCCTTACTGCTCTGACATAGGCAACACATAAAGCAAGAAAACGGAAAAGGTGCTGCATAAAAAAAACATGAAAAAACTAGAAGAAAGTCGAGGGGTATTCAACAGACGATAGTCGGAAAAGACAAAGAGAGGAAGAAGAGAACAACGACACAAAGAAGTAAAGCAAAAAGACAGCCACAACACCGCCGAAAGAAAAGAAAAGAGACACGGAAATGGAAGACCTGAAAAATGAAGAAATCATGGAAAAAGTGAAGGAAATCCGAAAAGAAAACCACAAATATCATGAGATACTAGACAAGCTCTCCGAAGAAAACAAAGAGATAAAGAAAGAAAACAACGAAATCAAGAGCAAAATGCAATACAACGAAGACAAATTAGAGCAAATGGAAAGACACCAGAAAAAGAACAATATAGTACATAATTTATGGAATGAAATTGACGAAAAAAAAATGAAATGTTGGAGAAAAAACGAGAAGAGTGGATCAAAAATAACCTGGAAATACTACTTTACTTTATTTTGCACTACGGGCTTTAAAGGATTCCTATACCTTACACAGTTCTAAATAAACTTACAATTCCAAAAATAATTCTTTTTTTTTTTTAAATTAACATACATTTTCTTTTATTCCCCACCCCTCTCCTTCTCTATCCTTTCCCTCCTCTTCCATACCTCTTTCATCCATCCTATCTCTCTTCCGTCTTCGTTCAGTATTTCTCCCCGTTCCTTTTCCTCCCTCTCTCTCTCATTTCACCGCATCCTCTCCACATGTGCTCGATCGTCTCTCTCTCCTCACGGCACATCCTGCACAATCTTTCCTCCTCCTCCATCCAGTACTTGTTCTCTCTCTCTTCGTTCCCACATCTAAATCTCGCCATCATTTTCCTTTCTTTCGTGCTCTCTCTCCCCAGATACACCGGAACATCCTCTGTCACGCACCTCTCATACTCCCTGTTGTACCTCGATTCTCTGATTCTCTCCTTTCTCTCTTGCTTGTCCGTATCTCTGTCCCTCTCGCTCAGCTCCGCACACATCCATCTTCCTTCCGCTCTCACTCTTTCCACTTCCTCGCTGGCATACCCGTTCCTCCTACAGTACTTCTCTCTCTCCTTCTCATCCGCGTTCTTTTTCTTTTCTCTATAGCACTCAGTCAGTATCCTGCATTCTTCCCTTCCGCCCATTCTGTCCTCGAACTTTGCCGCTCTCTTTCCCGCTTTTACTCTCAGCTTGCTCCTCTTGCACTCTTCCCTCACTATGTACCCTGGTGTTTCTCTGTCCACTCCTAGCACCCATCTCAAATATTTCTCTTGCACTCTCTCCGCCTCCTCCTGTTCCTTCCATCCCCGTATCTCTGCTCCGTACATCAGCACACTCTCCACCATGCTCTCGAACATCATCATTCTCCTCCCGAACTCGCCTCCCCACATTCTCTCTCCTATTCCCCACACACATCCAACTACCTTGTTCGCCTTCCTCACTACCTCTCTCACTTGCGCCCTGACTGTGGCTCTCTCGTTGAAGGTGTAGCCCAGGTACTTAAACTCGCTCGCTCTTTCTATCTTGCTTTCTTCCCACTTCCACTCGCTCTCCTCATTCTTCCTCTTTCTCTTGCTGAACACCATCATTTTCGTCTTCTCTACATTCACTTCCAGCTTTTTCTTCCTCACATACTTTTCCAGGTTCCCCATCATTTCTTTCGTCTCTCTCTCACTCTTTGCCACAATCACCATGTCGTCCGCAAACGCCAGGCTCCAAACTTTCTCCCTACCCACTACGACCCCCCCCCCCCCCGCCTGCGCTTTCCTCAACATTTCGTCCACGTCCGCTACGTATATCGTGAACAGCAGGGGACTGAGCGGGCAGCCCTGTCTCACTCCCTTTGTCGTCTCAAACCATTCGCCCTCTTTCTCTCCCACCTTCACCTTGTTTCTCGTTCTCGCATAGATCTCCTCGACCTTCCGCACCAGCCATTCACTTAACCTGGAAATAGACGTCGAGATTGAAAGTGTGTATAAAATCAACAAGAAAATGTACGTGGGACAAGTGAGTAAATAGGAGAAAAAGATAGAAATAATTGAGAAAAAATCATGCTTACAGGAAAACGAAAATAAAAAGATCTTTATAACAAACGACTTCACCAAAAAAGAACGAGGCATATAAGGATGGATACGTGAAGAGACAAATGCAAAAAAAGAAAAAGGCAATAAAGTAAGAATCGGATACAAGAAATTAATAAACGAAAAAATATGGACATGGAACAGCAAGACATACAAACTGGAAGAACAAGACGAACAAACCAAAAGACCTCAAGATACAAAAAACTATATAAACATATACACGGAAATCAGAAAATGGAAAAGACATGGCACGGAAAAGGAATACGAAATAAGGATAACTCAAAGAACTATTGGAAATTGGCAACATGGAATATAAGAGGATTAAGTGGAAAGGAGAACGAATTAGTAGAAGAATGTCGAAAAGCAAAAGTAGATATCCTGGGAATCACGGAAACAAAGAAAAAAGGACAAGGAACAACAGACGCAAGAAACGGATATTACCTAATTTACAGCGGAGTACCGACAAATGAAAGAGCAAAAGCGGGAGTGAGTTGTCTAGTAAACGAGAAATGGAGAAAGAAAATACTAGGATGGACATACTATTGGGGACACGGAAAACTGGGCAGATGTGTCATTCAGTTGTCAAAATTTCCAAACCGTACCTTAGCTGCTCATAACCAAGCTTAAGTTAATTTGACAGTTTTTTTGAAAATATCAATCATAATGACGGTAAATGTGCATTTACATTGACACTTTTTGAAATGACAATAACAGACTGACCAGGATTCCATGTCCCTCATTGTACATATCAGAGAGAATAATAAAAGTTGAGGCAAAGGATGGAGAAAACCCGATAACGTATGGGCTAAATGAAGATGAAAAAACAGAAAAAAAAGATAAATTCCGGGTAGACATGAGTCTAACTGTAGAAAAAAGTAGTGGAATAGTATTCGTCATAGAGGGGACCTAAACGGAAGAGTTGGAAAAAAGGATAATACTACAATGGAAGTAATAGGAAAACATGGAGAAAATATAAGAAATGGAAACGGACGGAGATTAATAGAATATTGCATAGAAAATGACTTAATCATAGTAATAGTAGATTACATACCGAGGTGGGAAGTGTTTCATTCCTGTCGAGAGCTAAGATAGTTTACCAAGGCGTAGCCGAGGTGAACTAATGCTCGAGACAAGAATGAAACACATTCCCATCGAGGTTTGTATACTATTTTATTCGGAATCATTACATTTTTAGCAAATAAACAATTAATTTGATGCAGTTTCATTTCTACTGTTTTTCGACTTTCAGTAAGTACGCCACTGGAAAAACCTTATAATAGGGCGGAAAGTGGGCTATTACTGACCAAGAGAGGGAAGTAAAGATAAAAAGGAATGGTTAACTTTCCGCCCTCGTATAAGGTTAGGAATGTGCATATTACAATACGATTCCGAATAATAGTTATTTGTATCACAAGGCCAGAAACTGCACGTTTGCGAGCATGAGTACGGTTTGCAATACGAGTCGATAGACGAGTATTGTAAGTACGAATGCTCGCAAAACAGTTTCTGGACGTGTGATACACAAAATTTTTCGTGCCGACTTCTGCGGATTTTTGTTAAATGGAAGTTAAAGCACTTGTTTTAATAATTGGTATTAGGGACTTTTTTTGTGTTGGCAACACTTACATTTAAACATTTAAATTTTAAAATCAACATCGCTCTTGTTTCCTGATATTTATTAAGTTTAATTAATTTGTTTTGTTTTTGACATTTTCCTGAAACATTTGTTGTAATAAATACACCAGCCCATATTCAAGAAGTGGCTCGAAACGTAATTTTAATTAATTAATTTTAGTTAAATATTGCTTCTTTGTAGTTTGTACGTTGTTATAAATAGAAAAACATTTTTAACGAGCCATCCACAGAACAAACATTGACGTTTGATAGAATTCTGATAATAAATGCCAATCGAAACCGATGACAACTCGAAATCCTTACTTTTAGCCGGACTAGGCCGGCAATGCATGTGTTTCTGGACGATTTCGAGATCTGTAATTTACCAAATTCCGGCCGGAGGCACGAAAAGTATTGAAATTTGACACAGGATTAAATAAATGTTTTAAACGACTCTCACGTCTATGCTACAGGATTATTCTAAATGATTGTAGTCGAAGTAGGCGTGAAAACTGAATGTAAAATTTATGGTTGCCGCTCCACATAAAAAAACATCAAAATGATGTGAATAAGTGAGTACACACGTTCACACACGGGAGTTAAATTGGGTGCAAAACAACTCAATTTTTCTGGATTTAATCGTTAATTTAACAAAAATAAATAAAAACCTCATCATCGCACTTTTCACCTAAAAAATGACAGTGACAGCGACAAAACTGACAGTTCACATGAAAGCGGCAAAAATGTAATAACATGGGCATGGCCTACTTCGACTACAATCATTTAGAATAACCCTGTATAATATCTACAATAAGGTCGAACATGACTAATTTGTAATAAATTTTGTACTCTACAAAAGAAGTTCTATCTAATTTTGCTGTATCTGCCACAGTTTTAAATAGAAAGACCAACAAAAACCCAAAAATGTAGTCTTCAATCTCTTTTTTATAAATTGAATAAATAATGAACCGATTTGTACCGTTCTTTTATTGCTACTGTTAGAATTCGTGAACACACGATTTCGTTAATTTAACTGTCATTTCAAAAATGTCATTTATTTACTTTGTAATAATTTATCTGTAGAAAGCACACAAATTCTCCAGACTGATTTATAGATAATATCATTTAATGATGTAATACCTTATAATTTACATAATCATCAAGACATAATCTTTTGATCGCGATGAAGCAACTACCGAACCACATAAAAACCGAATTAAAACGTGTTTCTAAAATTTTATAGTTGCACGAGAAATCAAGGACTCGGTGCTGCGATTTAATCGAAAGCTTCTTCTAAAAAAAAATCTCTGCAAAAGCTCGGAATTTCTCGTTAGTAAAACTGTTGCAAGTCCATTTTGTCATCAACTCATCACCTCAAATTTCTAAATCGGTATTGTAGACTGAGAATATCGCTAAACCTGGCACACACCCCAGACGCACTCCAACTTATTTAGAAAAAAAAATTGTCCTTTCTAGACTTTCCATGTCCTTATTATTTCTTTTCCTTAAACTGGTTCAGCTAAACACAAAACAGAAAAATTCGGGGAAAATAAGGTTAAGGACGAGAAGTTCATTATCCGGAATAAATAATCACATTCAAGATAAATTTATTATTCGTTGACGGAGCAAACTATTTATTCAGATTTAACCATCAGCTGATTCAGCATATTATTAACATAATTTATCAATTTGTTTATACTCGTATCTTGTAACAGTAGTTAAACCTAGACTTTAATAGCCGACGATCCGTAAACGATAAGTTATGATTAGATTTATTGTTCAATCGAAAGCATCCTCGAGTGACACTTTTGAGAAGAGATTATTGAACACTGCGATAAGAATTTTGTTGAAAACTTCTACGTAATCTTGTATGACATCGTCAAAAATTTCTCTCCAGTTATCGTTGAGCACTTGATTGACATTATCCCCCAGCTTCTTGTCCCCGTTGAACAAATTTTCAAAATTGAATGACACCAACTCCGGATCTAGAGTCAGGCTACTAGAGATAACCTTCACAAAAGTCTTGTCCTTCTTCTTAAATTCCTCATAGGGGAAAACCCCTTTCGTTTTCACATTTTCTGAAAAAAACGCCACTGAACAAGCTAAACAAGTAAAAACACTCACTCACTTAGAACAATCGTGCTGGGACCTGTCCCCTGAATCGGCACCAATAAAACCTTCCCGTCGAGATCATAGTGACACTTCATGGTAACCTCGGGAAAGGTCCCGACAATCGTGACAGTCTTTCCTTCTAAATCGAACCTGCAGACAAACCTAGAAAAATTCTTGCGCTTCACGCTCTACTCACTCGAAATTGTCCAGTTTCATCAGATGAAAACCATCCAGTTTGCAGTTTTTGAATTTTTGGTCGACCGCCACCGGCCCCTTCCCCGCTCCGATCGTCAATTCGGGCAGTTCAAAAGGGTGCACATTTATGATCTTGACTTCGTCGTAGGCTCTGATCAGTTGGGAAATACCATTTTGGGCGGCCTTAAATACGCACTCCTTCAGGTCGGGTTGCTTCCGGTTGCATTTTTGGAAGTTGGGTGCTGAAATTTGGACAATTTCGATTTTTGGAAGCTACTAAGTGACACAAAATACGTAGTTTGACGGCCGCACAGGACACCACAAGAAGGAACAGCACAAATGCAGACTGCATTGTGTCTCACGGGACTTGACGACCATGCATTTTATACAAATGCCTCTATGACGTATTAGTTAATAATAGAAAACCAGTTAGTTGACTTCAAAGTAGCTGTTGAAAACCAGACAATAACTTAGAGAAATTCTCAACTACTTTTTTTACTGCTCCCTCTTATGCAGTCTACTAGATCTCTTCTTATTTCTCAAAAACTAAATCTTCTACATTCACCTATAAACCATTAAAGTCTTGGCACAACTACTGGAGTGGATACTCAAGAGTACCTAGAAGTATGAGTCTTCGTCTTAAAATCAAACAAACTGTTAAAATATTCATTCTAAATACTATTTTAAACAAATAGACTAATTATATAATAGACACACTTGACTAGAACTAATCACTGAGTCGGTACCACCCCTCTATGTTCCCGGTTGAGTTCCTGCTGGATCAGTTCCTGGAACATTTTTGAGACAGAGCAAGAAGTCGACGAATTGACATGCCGCAAAGACAAAAAACGGTACCACTAGACTGTACTCGTCGGCCATGTACTGAAAAAACTTGGTACTAACGAACATGCCAATTGCAAAAATCATATTCATCAAGCAAGCCGCTTTGGCTTTTACATTAGCCGGGAACAGTTCTCCTAACAATAGACTGACGGCACTTCCTAGCCCCAAAGCGAAGAAGGCGATGAAGAGGATCAAACCCACTAGAGGCAGTACCCCTAGATGGGACACATCCAACAACGACAAGTCCCGAATCGTGAAGAAGACTCCGCTGAAGATTAGAGTCAAGCCCTGATTGAAATCAACGTCTAGAATCAACACGGCAAGCAGAGTCAAGACCGCTTGGATGACCATCATGAGCATGGCAGCCCACTGTTGAAGTATCGCATCTGTGGCCTCTTTGAACAAGAGTTGGGCGTACAAAGTGAAGGAACTGACCCCGCTGAACTTTTGCAAAAAGCGCAGAATCCCCAGCACAATCACCGCCATTTTGTTCGACTTGATGGTCACCAGATCGCTGAATCTTCCCCTTTCGGACATCTGTCGCGTGACGACGCTAACGAGAGAGTCGAGTTCTGCTTCGACGGTTTTCGAGGCTCGCAACTTCTGCAGTGACGATCTGGCCTCCTGGATCTTGTTCTTCGTGATGAGGTAGAAAGAACTCTCGGGCATGACGCTGAACAGTACTAGGAAGACTGCGGAACAGGCGAGGAAGATCACAGCGGAGGTGTAGATCGAGTAGTAGGTTCCCACGATGTTGACAGTGAAGATTCCCAGGATAAGGATGAGGGAAAATGACGCTCCCAAGAGTCCTCGGATTCGAGGTTCTGACACTTCACAAATGATGCCTCTATGAGTTTGGCGACGTGCAAGAGGACCTTGCTTTACTCTCTGCAATGAGAGTAGTTTCCCACCTGTGCCAGATTCTTCAGGAAAAGATATAACAAGCTCTGATGACTGAAACGCAACGCCAACAGTGCAGGAGAGGATCCACAATGATCCTAATTTTGAAGCAAGCATTTCTTCGCGTGAATTGGCACAAAGAATTTAACCACTTGGTGTGTGATTTAGATTTGTTTAAAAAGCAGACGGAATTTCTAGCATTCAGGTCAAAAGGCTGCAACCTTCTGCTTCGTGGTACAAGAGTATCCTACATTCGAAATCATCACGAAGGAATTAATTTTCTTTCCCAAGATGGAGATTTAGTATATTATAAAAAGTCCGTTCTGTAATGAAAATACTGGATCGTAAACATGATACAAAAGAATGGCATTGGGTCAGTGACTCTTCTGAGTTACCTTGAAAGCTGTACTTCTTCATTACGAAAATAAATTAACTTTCGTAGCAGTAGCCCATGCCACTAACACCTAAGAGTCATTTGAAAAAATGAAAATATAATAGTATGGGTATTATTCAATGAACGGATAATGATGGGTGTTACTCGTGAGTTGTCACGAGCCGAAGGCGAGTGGCGTAATTCATCCGAGCGAGTAATTCCCATTATCTGCGAGTAAAATACCATTCTATTTCTACGACTATAAAGAGAAATTGATAAATAAGTTTCATTATTAGACAAACTGAAACTGACATTTTACAATAATTATTACTTTACATACTTGATTCCATTGCAATAAAATTTGCGATTGGACTTCATAAACTAGTTGCTGTGATATTAGCGTGAGTTTTGAAATTATTATTCAACTGACCGTGGGTAATGAACCCTGTCAACTAATGAAAAACACTTTAATAATTACAGAATTATACAATAGGAGTAGAAAAAACTAATTCTCGAATATATCCGGTACGAATAATATTCATGGAAAATTTGTGGGGGCTTTTGATGGGATTGCAGCTTGGATATACGGAATGTTATTGTTTCTGCTATGAATGGGACATCACAGATATTAGGTAAAAAAGTAGTGGCCGTAATGTGAGTCAGATACTTCAGGAAAGCAAAATGTCTTAAATTCCCCATTTTTTATTCATGACATAAAGCAAGAAAACGGAAAAGATGCTGCATTAAAAAAATTAAAAAAACAAGAAAAAAGTGACGTCGAGGGGTATTCAACAGACGATAGTCGGAAAAGACAAAGAGAGGAAGAAGAGAACAACAACACAAAGAAGAAAAGCAAAAAGACAGCCAGAACACCGCCGAAGGAAAAGAAAAGAGACACGGAAATGGAAGACCTGAAAAACATATCGAAATCATGGAAGAAGTGAAGGAAATCCAAAAAGAAAACCGCAAATATCATGAAATACTAGACAAGCTCGCCGAAGAAAACAAAGAGATAAAGAGAGAAAACAATGAAATGAAGACCAAAATACAATACATGGAAGACAAATTAGAGCAAATGGGAAGACACCAGAAAAAAACAATATAGTAATCTATGGAATGGAATTGACGAAAGAAAAAAATTAAACGTTCGAGAAAAAACTAGAAGAGTGGATCAAAAATAACCTGGAAACAGACGTCGAGATTGAAAGTGTGTATAAAATCAACAAGAAAATGTACGTGGGACAAGTGAGTAAATATGAGAAAAAGATAGAAATAATGAAGAAAAAATCATGCTTACGGGAAAACGAAAATAAAAAGATCTTTATAACAAACGACCTCACCAAAAAAGAACGAGACATGCAAGGATGGATACGAGAAGAGGCAAATGCAGAAAAAGAAAAAGGCAATAAAGTAAGAATCGGATACAAGAAATTAACCATAAACGAAAAAATATGGACATGGAACAGCAAGACATACAAACTGGAAGAACAAAACGAACAAGCCAAAAGACCTCAAGATACAAAAAACTAGATAAACATATAGACGGAAATCAGAAAATCGAAAAGACATGGCACGGAAAAGGAATACGAAATAAGGATAACTCAAGGAACTATTGGAAATTGCAACATGGAATACAGGCTGTTTGATAAAAAACGCCTCAACCCATAACTTTTTTATTTATTATCCGATTTCAATGAACAAAAAAACCAAAGATATGGTTTTTCATGCGCTACAATAGCTTCAATAGCTAACAATAGCCAACTTTTTTTTTTTAATGGGCACATGAATTTTTTTTAGGCTCAGTCTGGTAAGGTTTTTTTCTGAATTTAATGATGTATTGAAAGTTATCATTTGGTCCATTGATAACTGAAAAAAAAACTTAAAAAAATTGTTTGTGGTTCAGCTTATTATGAAATTTTTAAGAGTCCCGTGAAAAACAATCGGAATACAAAGTGCGGTAAAATCGTAGAGGGGTAAATGTCATCCAAACGTCAGCTTAGAAATTTTCATCTGCTTTTTTAAACTCTTTTTATTTAAGTATAAAATAACAACATTTCCAGTCATGCAGGATAGCAATCATTTGACTATTATTTTATATTCGAGTGTAATAAAAATCGTAATTAGTCAAAAACAAAAATTTTCAGGTGCAATCTTGAGGTGTTTTATTATTATTTTCTTGGAAAACATGAATAAAATAAAAATGTATTTATATTTTATTCATGTTTTCCAAGAAAAATAATAATAAAACATCTTGAGGTGTTATATTATTATTTTTCTTGGAAAACATGAATAAAATATAAATACATTTTTATTTTATTCATGTTTTCCAAGAAAATAATAATAAAACACCTCAAGATTGCACCTGAAAATTTTGAAACTGACACTTGACATTTGTTGCTATTTGTATTCCAATTGTTTTTCACGGCTTACTTGAAAATTTTATAACAAGCTGAACCACAATTAAAAATTGTTTTTTCTTTCAGTTAGCTATGGACCACATGATAATTTTTAATACATCATTAGATTCAGAAAAAAAAACTCCACCAGACTGAGCCTAAAAAACTACATGTGTCCATTAAAAAAAAAAAGTTGACTATCGTTAGCTATTGAAAATAACGCCAAAAAAATATATTTTATGGCTGCTTCGTAGCGCATGAAAAACCATATCTTTGGTTTTTTTGTTCATTGAAATCGGATAACAAATAAAAAAGTTATGGGTTGAGGCATTATTTTATCAAACAGCCTGTATAAGAGGAAGTCCTCTGAAGAATTTGGAAAAAAAATGGAAAAAATAAAAATGAAAACCAGAAATTATTCTACCGAGTCCTAAAAAATCTGAGAACGGGGAAACAAGAACAGCCTATAATAAATAGCATCAAATCTAAAGAAGGAGAAGTACTAATAGAAGAACATAAGATTATGGAAAGATGGAAGGAACACTTCGAAGATCTACTAAATCCTACAAATACAAACAGAGAAAAAGAAGAAAGAAAGAGCAAAACAGAAATAAATAAAGAGATAAATAGAGACAACGAAATCACGTTAAAAGAAGTACAAGAAGCCATAAAAAGTATAAAAAAAGGAAAAGCAGCAAGACACGATGGAATCACGCCAGAAATGATAAAACGATTAGGAGAAAACGGCACCCAAACATTACTGGAGATATTCAGGAAAGCATGGGCAAAACTATACAAGACTGGGAAATAGGACTATTGACACCAATATACAGTGAGCGGCAAAAGTATGGAATAAATTCCTTAAAAATTAAACAAAATTTTTTTCAAAAAAATCTTTGAACAGGTCAATTTTAGTTTATAAAAATACATATTTTAGTACCAAAGAAAATTCCAAGCAGTTATTTGTTTTTGAGTTATGACGTCATCGATAGTTTTTTTAAATGGAAACCCCTATTTTTTTTCTTGATTCTGATATCCCTTTTAATTGTCTAAATGACAGTATAAAAATTTTGTTATCTTACATAAGGAAATTTTTGAGAAAAAAAATAATAAAGTTGGAAAAATTAAATTTTATAAAGAACAAAAACAAGTCAAAAAATCAAGTAGGTAAATGAAACAGTCAAATGTTACTGTCAATTTCATTCGTATGTGTTATTTGTTTTACAAAACGTTTTCGAAAATGACTCATTTATCAGAAACACAACGTATAGAAATTTTAATTTTGATTGGGTGCGTGGATAAAACTAGATAAAACTAAAACAGGGGGAATTTCTTCATAAACTTGCTTATTGTCAACAAGGTGGAGGATGGCAATTCGAACATTGAATTCCATAATTTTAAGTACTTACTAACACAGTTTTTGACTCGTTTTTGTTCGTTATAAAATTTAGTTTTTCCAATTTTATTACTCAAAAATTTCTTTATGTAAGGTAACAAAATTTTTATACTGGCGTTTAGACAATTAAAAGGGCTATCAGAATCAAGAAAAAAAATAGGGGGTTTCCATTTAAAAAAACTATCGGTGACGTCATAACTCGAAAACAAATGACTGCTTGGAATTTTATTTTGTATTAAAATATGTATTTTTATAAACTAAAATTAACCTCTCCAAAGATTTTTTTGAAAAAAAAATTGTTTAATTTCTAATGAATTTATTCCATACTTTTGCCGCTCACTGTATAAAAAGGGGGATACATTAGACTGCAATAACTACAGAGGTATCACACTCTTAAGCGTAATAGCAAAGCCGTACGAAAGGATACTAGAAAAAAGACTTAGAAGAGAAATAGAAGAACAAATGACAGACTCACAAGGTGGTTTCAAGACCACGTCTTCACAGTCAAAGAGAGCACATATAAATCAATTCAAAAGAACTCAGAATTATACCTAGGATTTATAGATTTAGAAAAGGCTTTCGACAGGATACCGAAGGGAAAAGTATGGGAATGCTTAGAAAAAAACAAGAAATAAACCCACAACTCATAACAGCTACAAAAAGTTTGTATCAAACTAGCCGTAATTATGTCAGAAGTAAAAACAACACATCGAAAGAAAGACAAGGAGGAGTACTGAGCCCGCTACTCTTTATAATAATGATTAAAGACCGGCATAAAAATTTAAGAAATAAGCGCTTAAAATGGTACATCATTTTGTCAAAAAAAGCATATAAAAAGCCTAAAAAGACATAAAAAAGCATATAAACCCAAAAATAAAGCTTAAAAAACTGAAAAACGTATAAAATTTTATCAAAAAATACTTTTATTATGAGCATACCAGACTGTATTTTAACATAACTACAAAAATAAAATAATACCTTATTCTTGTGCTATGGCAACAATCTTCCTATACTTAAGTAAATTTTAAACATATTTTGTGTACCTAATACAAAAGTAACCAACAAAAACCATATAAGATTTAAAAGTCAGATTCTTGTTCCTGCTTGAAACAGCTGATAATAAGATGTTGTTCTATACTGGCCATTGCGAAATCACTTAAGATTTTTGTACGCTGAAAAACTTCATTCTACATCGACGCTAGTGATAGGTGCGTATTTCAATTTAACAATTATGTCAGAATCCACATCGATATCAGCTTCTCTATTTAAGATTTTACAGATGTCCTGCAATTTAAGAAAACCTTCGTTTTTTGAAAATGTTTCCTGTTTTTTTTATAACGATTTCTCCTAATTTACGCGGGACAGAAAGAATCCTCTCTTTAAATTTCTCAATAATTTTTATCGATTCAGTTAACAACAACTGCTGTTTTTCAAGATATTCTATAGTTTTGCTCACAAAATTGTAGTTGGCTTTAAAAACCAAGTTGTTTTGTAACTCTTGACGTTGCATAACATCTTTGCAGTCTGTTATGGCTTTTGTAGTTGTATCAGTAAAATCCAAAACAATTTTCTTAAAATCTTGAAAATTATTTGCATAATAAACTGCGGCGTCCAACCAAGTGCCCCATCTTGTGAGTTCCGGAGGCAGCGAAACATTAGGTAATGCCCCTTTGAAGTAAAGGTGCTTTCACGAAAATTTTCTTACCACTTTTTACCAACTCGTTAACTAATGGAAATTGTAAGCGAATTGTTTCAGCGATCCGATTAATGCCATGCGCCAAGCAGGTACAATGGATTAATTTCTTATAAAAAAATTTAATATTTGATGTCGCTTTAACCATGTATGGCGCTGCATCTGAAAGCATTAACAAAATCTTATTTTTTGGTACTACATTTAGTAGGAAAAACCTTGCCAATTCTTCAGTAATAAATTGTGAAATTGTTACAGCATTGGTTTTATTCAACTGTTCCCATGCATTGTAGCTTTGCCGGCATATCATAAATAAATTAGGTACACAAGCCCTAGAAATTAAAATCTATGAAAAATTGAAAAATTAAAATTAAGTTTTATATAAGCATAAAAGTCGAAAAAAGCATAAAGATAAAAAATAAGCGTAAAACTACAAAAAAAAAGCAAAAAAAGCGCAAAAAACATGTGTCAAATAGTTTGTTTTTATACGATTCATAAAGAAATGAATTGATTTTGTTGCTGCTTTTAATTTTTGTTGTAAGCATAAAACTTATAAATCCGGTCTTTAATAATGATGAACGAAATAATTAAAAACACCAAAGAAAAAGTGAAGCAAGTAAACTTCGGACACTACAAATTAACAACAGTTAAAATTTCTGAATGTGCTTTTGCCGATGACCTTGTTGTGTTTGGATCTACCGAGAAAGAACTACAAGAAAATCTTAACATATGGCAACATAGCAAAGACAAAAATAATGGTAATAACAAAAGACGAGAAAAATGTAGATATTGAATTCGAAGATACAAAAATTGAACAAGTCAACGAATTCTAGTATTTAGGAGTCACAATAAACAACAAGGGGAAGCAAGATACAGAAATAAACCAGAGAATATCGGCGGCGACAAAACTATACCATGCACTAGGCAAAATTAGCAGAAAGACAAAAATGACCGTGCATCAAACAATATTTCGTCCAGTATTGACATTTGGAAGTGAATCTTGGGTAATGACAAAGAGACAAAAAAAAAACAGAATGCAAACAATTGAAATGAAATACCACAGGAGAGCACTAGGAGTAACAAAAAGAGACCATAAACGAAATGATGACATAAGAGAAGAATTAGGAATAGAATCGATAACGACAACAATAGAAAAGAACCAATTGAAATGGTATGGACACCTAATTAGAATGGCAGGTAGAAGACAAGTCAGAAGAATATGGGATGCAAGAATAAATCCCAAAAGAGCAAGGGAAAGGGCCCCCGAGTCCTGGAACGGAACAGTTGCCACAGTTATAGAAAGACGAGGCTTAAAGTGGAGGGAAGCGAGAAAACTAGCGCAAGACAAAAGAAGCTGGTCCGGATTTATTCATAACTAAATAATCTACGATAAAACCCCTATACCTAAGAGTAAAAGGGACATTGATTATATCTATATACAGGCTGATTCTGAAATAAGTTTGTAAAAAAAATGTGGAGTATCCTTGACACAAAATAATTCTGCGTAAATGACTTTTGGAGATGAAATCAAAAGGATGTATTTCCAACGCCTATGAATAGGGAAAATTTGAGCGAATTTGTTCACTTCATTAGCAACCATTGTTACATCAACAATAAAGTCGTAGGTGCAAGCACACTTTTTTGTAAATGTTTCTATGGAAATAATCGAGAGGAGTAAGGTTACGTTTGTGACTGACAGGCACCTTTGATTATTATTGTTGCTAAACCACCAAGATAATCAGGTAATCACTCAGCAGCGTACTAGCAATTTTGACCAAATTTTCAATCATTTGTATCTCGAAAACGAAAAAACTTTTATAGGAAATTTTTTTGTCAATGACTTCTTCTCATCTTCACCAATTACCGGTTTTTTTCCCAACTTATTTCAGAATCACCCTGTATATTATTACCAACCGGTGCGAACCACTGAATCTGGAAGTAAAGTGAAATTGGAAATGTTTTAAACGACTCTCACGTCTAAGCTATAATATCTACAATAAGGTCGAACATGACTTAGGTACCTATTTGTAATAAATTTTATGCTCTACAAAAGAAGTTCTATCTAATTTTGCTGTATCTGCCACAGTTTTAAATAGAAAGACCAACAAAAACCCAAAAACGTAGTCTTCAATCTCTTTTTTATAAACTGAATAAATAATGAACCGATTTGTACCGTCCTTTTATTGCTACTGTTAGAATCCGTGAAAATACGATTTGTTAATTTAACTGTCATTTCAGAAATGTCATTGATTTACTTTGTAATAATTTATCTGTAGAAAGCACACAAATTCTCCAGACTGATTTATAGATAATATCATTTAATGATGTAATACCTTATAATTTACATAATCATCAAGACTTAATCTTTTGATCGCGATGAAACCTTGACACAAGCAACTACCGAATCACATAAAAACCGAATTAAAACGTGTTTCTAAAACTTTATAGTTGCGCGAGAAATCAAGGACCCGGTGCTGCGATTTAATCGAAAGCTTCTTCGAAAAAAATATCTGCAAAAGCTAGAAATTTCTGGTTAGTAAAACTGTTGCAACTCCATTTTGTCATCAACTCATTACCTCAACTTTCCAAATCGGTATTGTCTACTGATAATATCGCTAAACCCGACACACACCCCAGACGCACTCCAACTTATTTAGAAAAAAAAATTGTCCTTTCTAGACTTTCCGTTTGCTTATTATTTCTTTTCCTGAAACTGGTTCAGCTAAACGCACAGCAGAAAAATTCAGGGAAAATAAGGTTAAGGACGAGAAGTTCATTATCCGGAATAAATAATCACATTCAAGATAAATTTATTATTCGTTGACGGAGCAAACTATTTATTCAGATTTAACTATCAGCTGATTCAGTATATTATTAACATAATTTATCAATTTGTTTATACTCGTATCTTGTAACAGTAGTTAAACCTAGACTTTAATAACCCACGATCCGTAAACGATAAGTTATGATTAGATTTATTGTTCAATCGAAAGCATCCTCGAGTGACACTTTTGAGAAGAGATTATTGAAAACTGCGATAAGAATTTTGTTGAAAACTTCTATGTAATCTTGTATGACATCGTCAAAAACTTCTCTCCAGTTATCGTTGAGCACTTGATTGACATTATCCCCCAGCTTCTTGTCCCCGTTGAACAAATTTTCAAAATTGAATGACACCAACTCCGGATCTAGAGTCAGGCTACTAGAGATAACCTTCACAAAAGTCTTCTCCTTCTTCTTAAATTCCTCATAGGGGAAAACCCCTTTCGTTTTCACATTTTCTGAAAAAACGCCACTGAACAAGGTAAACAAGTGGAAACACTCACTCACTTAGAACAATCGTGCTGGGACCTGTCCCCTGAATCGGCACCAATAAAATCTTCCCGTCGAGATCATACTGACACTTCATGGTAACCTCGGGAAAGGTCCCGACGATCGTGACCATCTTCCCTTCTAAATCAAACCTGCGGACAAACCTAGAAAAATTCTTGTGCTTCACGCTCTACTCACTCGAAATTGTCCAGTTTCATCAGATGGAAACCGTCCAGTTTGCAGTTTTTGAATTTTTGGTCGACCGCCACCGGCCCCTATATATATATATATATTCGTATGAAGAAAATTACAATTAAAATTCGAAATTCATAAAATAATTATGGTAAATTATATGTTTTTAATTTGTTGTAGCCAATTTAGGGCGTCTTCGGTAAGTAGATGTAGTTTGGAGAAACCTTGCTGGAATTTAGTAAGGGGACATTCTTCCACAATGTGTTGGATGGTTTCTTTTTCTGCACCGCATTCACAAGAAGGGTTTTCACGAATGTTCCAGTGAAACAACATATTATTGCATTTGCCATGCCCGGTTCTAAAACGATTTAATTTACACCAGATTTTCCTAGGTAGGTCAAATCCCGGAAGTTGTTTTGTAGGATCCTCAATTAGATTTTTATTGAAAATATCTACGTCTTGCCAGGCTGCTTTCCAATAGTCAGATTTGGAAAATGGTTCCATGAGAAATTCTTCTTTCCAAAGTGGTTTACGCGATTTTAACCTAAAGGGTGGTAAATTTGCCATGTCTTGTGTTATGGAGTACATGTTCGGTGAATTTTGAAATTTATCCCAAATTCGTTTTGTTACGTATTTTCTTCTAATATCGTACGGAATAATGTGCGCTAAGACATGTAGCCATGGTGTTGGAGTAGATTTTAAAGTACCCGTTATTATTCGAAGTGTGGTATTCAATTGAGCATCTATTTTGTTCACGTGTGCACTGTTCTTCCAGACAGGGCAACAATATTCTGCCGTTGAATATACTAGAGCTAGTCCTGTGATACGTAAAGTGTGTGCATTCGCTCCCCAACTTGTGCCTGCGAGTTTATGTATAATGTTGTTTCTCGTTTTCAGTTTCTGTCGTAACTTTTCGATGTGTAATTTGAAGGTTAGAGATGAATCAAGAGTTACTCCTAGATATGTCGGAGAATAATTATGCTTAATTGTAGTTTCGTTAAAGACTACTTTCAGTTTTCTATTTTTCTGGTTGTTTACGAGATGGAAACAGCAAACTTCTGTCTTTTGAGGATTTGGGCAAAGTCGCCATTTTGTGAAATATTTATTCAAAGGTATTAAATCTTCTGACAGTCGGTTTTCTACATTTTCAAAATTCTGATGTTGGTAAGCCATTGCTAGGTCGTCAGCATAGATGAATTTTCGGGAATTTGTTGGGGGTAAATCACTTGTATATAAATTAAATAAGATTGGTGACAATACTGAGCCTTGAGGTAAACCATTGTTGAGAAATCGAAATTTACTGCTTTTGTCTTCAACGAAAACCCTGAATTGACGGTTAGACAACATATCTTCTAAGAGTGAGACCATTTTTCCACAAGGTATTACATTATACAATTTATGTATTAGTCCATCTTTCCAGACGGTGTCGTAGGCTGCGGTGAGATCAACAAAAACAACTCCAGTCTTTAGACGTTTTTGAAAGCCAGATTCGATATAAGATGTTAGGGCCAGCACCTGGTCACAGCAATTTCTGTTTGGTCCAAAAACCTGCTTGCTCTATTGGAAGATGTTCTTCTATTATTGGTGAAATTCTATTGTAGATAAGCTTTTCCAAAAATTTATGACATACGCTGAGTAGAGAGATTGGTCTGTAACTCGAAGCTTCATTGGCGTGTTTTCCGGGTTTTAGTATGGCAATAACTTTTGCTTTCTTGAATTCATTTGGTATTTTACCTGTTGAAACTATGTCATTAAAAAAAGACCTAAGCCAGTTTAAACCTATTGGTCCCAGGTGTTTTATGAATTCAGGATAGATGCCGTCAAAACCCGCAGCTTTTCTGTTCTTCAGTGTTTTACCTACTTCTTGCATCTCTTCTACACTAAATGGACGAGATAGTATTTCCGATGTTAATGCTGACTTTCTTTGTTTATATAATTTCCGTTTCATATTTCTAATTTCCCCTTCCCCGCCCCGATCGTCAATTCGGGCAGTTCAAAAGGGTGCACATTTATGATCTTGACTTCGTCGTAGGCTCTGGTCAGTTGGGAAATACCATTTTGGGCGGCCTTAAAGACGCACTCCTTCAGGTCGGGCTGCTTCCGGTTGCATTTTTGGAAGTTGGGTGCTGAAATTTGGACAATTTCGATTTTTGGAAGCTACTAAGTGACACAAAATACGTAGTTTGACGGCCGCACAGGACACCACAAGAAGGAACAGCACAAATGGAGACTGCATTGTGTCTCACGGGGCTTGACGATCATGCATTTTATACAAATGCTTCTCTGACGTATTAGTTAATCATAGAAAACCAGTTAGTTGACTTCTAAGTAGACAACGAAGGTCGAATCATATGACAAGCTGTTGAAAACCAGACAATAACTTAGAGAAATTCTCAACTACTTTTTTTATTCCTCCATCTTATGCAATCTATTAGATCTCTTCTTATTTCTCAAAAACTAAATCTTCTACATTCACCTATAAACCATTAGAGTCTTGGCGCAACTACTGGAGAGGATACTCAAGAGTACCTAAAAGTACGAGTCTTCATCTTAAAATCAAACAAACTGTTAAAATATTTATTCTGAATGCTATCTTAAATAAATAGACCAATTAGATAATAGACACACTTGACTAGAACTAATCACTGAGTCGGTACCACCCCTCTATGTTCCCGCTTGAGTTCCTGCTGGATCTGTTCTAACGACTTGTTCCTAGTCTCTGGAACATACTTGAGGCAGAGCAAGAACCCGACTAATTGACATGCCGCAAAAACAAAAAACGGTACCACCAGACTGTACTCGTCGGCCATGTACTGATAAAACTTGGTACTAACGAACATGCCAATAGCAAAAATCATATTCATCAAGCAAGCCGCTTTGGCTTTTACATTAGCCGGGAACAGTTCTCCCAACAACAGATTGACGGCACTTCCTAGCCCCAAAGCGAAGAAGGCGATGAAGAGGATCAAACCCACTAGAGGCAGTACCCCTAGATGGGACACATCCAACAACGACAAGTCCCGAATCGTGAAGAAGACTCCGTTGAAAATTAGAGTCAAGCAGCACCCCCCGACTGAAGTCAAGATCAGAGGTTTGCGTCCTACGACGTCTACAATCAACACGGCAAGCAGAGTGAAGATCGCTTGGATGACCATCATGAGCATGGCAGCCCACTGTTGAGGAATCGCGTCTGTGGCCTCTTTGAACAAGAGTTGGGCGTAAAAAGTGAAGGAACTGACCCCGCTGAACTGTTGCAAGAAGCGCAGAATCGCCATCACGATCACCGCCATTTTGTTCGACTTGATGGTCACCAGATCGCTAAATCTTCCTCTTTCGCACATCTGTCGCGTGACGTCGCTCACGAGAGAGTCAAGTTCTGTCTCGATGGTTTTCGAGGCTCGCAACTTCTGCAGTGACGATCTGGCCTCCTGGATTCTGTTCTTCATGATGAGGTAGAAAGGACTCTCGGGCATGAAGCTGAACAGTACTAGGAAGACAGCGGAACAGGCGAGGAAGATCACAGCGGAGGTGTAGATCGAGTAGTAGCTTCCCACGATGTTGGCAGTCAAGACTCCCAGGATGAGGATGAGGGAGAATGACGCCCCCAAGAGTCCTCGGATTCGGGGTTCTGCAACTTCACAGATGTAGATTGGGAGGATGGTGAAGCACGCCCCTTCGGAGATCCCTCCGATGAATCTGGCCACATACAAAAGGACGATGGAGTAGCTTGACAGGTAGATCATCGTCATGGAGACAATTTGAGGGACGCCGATCAGGAGGATTGTGGCTTTGCGGCCGATGTAGTCAACCAATAGGAACGAGAAGATGTTGCCGAAGATATCGCCGACTGCGCCGATGATCGTGATGTACGAGGCTGCTTCAGCTGACACCTCGAAGGGGTATTCTTCCGAGAAGAGGCGAGGGAGGGAGGGACTGGGCCACCCCATGTGGATGCCCGAACAGAACATTGCCAACAAGGCTACAAAAAATACAATGAAGAAAGGAAGAAACCCAAAAGGACTTACCTGTCAAAACGGCCAAATATTGCGGCCATGTTTTGTTCTTGCTTTCCATCTTGCACGAAAATGGTGTCTTGACGGATGATAATTGAATGAACTGTTTTGCGTAATAAATAATGTGTAGCTCAAGGCTATAGATAAGAAGAATCCGGCAAATTAAATAAACATTGATGATAGTGCTAATTAGGAAATTTGAACTATTTTAATTCCATTAATTGAAGAGGAATTGTCGTGACAAATATAAATCAGTGGAAAAACACAAAAGAAAAGAAGACGTCCGCGTCTTTTCTTCATTTGAACAATCAACCAAATTGTGTAACATCCAGTTCTTGTCTTGAGGCAAGAAGTTTTCTTCAAGCGTCAAATCGCTACAGTTTTTAACCGGCTGGTCCAGTTCGGTGCATTCTTAGGACGCTTTTTACTCGCTCTAATTAGATAACCAGAATTTTTTAAATCCGCAGTGACGACAACCAAATCAACGTCAACACTTTTACATTATTTAATGCACAAGATTGCAATCTACACATACAGGGTGATTTTGAAAGTTGTGCAGATATTTTAATCACGAGCTACTGGCTTCATGTAGAACTCGGAAAAAATATTTCAAAAATTCTGTCAAAAAATAAAATTACATTAATTTTTTGAGCCATAATTTTTTTTAATTGCTTTTAGTTTTCTACGTTGTCCTACAGCCTCGTAGGTAAAATTTCGGCACATTTTAAAAACCTCTAGGAAATATGCTTCAAAACAAGGAAACCGCATTGGTGTACGTTTTATAAAATATGATATACAGGGTGTATTTTTAAAATGTGCTGAAATTTTACCTACTAGGTTGTTTGACAAAGTAGAAGACTAAAAGCAATTAAAAAAAATGTAGCTCAAAAAATAAATGTCATTTTATTTTTTGACATAGAATTTTTTAAACATTTTTTCCGAAATCTACATGAAGCCAGTAGCTCGTGATTAAATTATCTTCACAACTTTCAAAATCACCCTGTATAAATCAAATTGAATTGTTTATTTGTTTTCTCAAAATTGAAACAACATTGCAACTTTTTTTTCTAGAAGACATTTTACCAGTTTTTGTAAATCCTGTATTTAAGTTTCTCTGTATGTATCCACCTGACCCAAAAACTCCTGCATCGATTTTCTTCAAACAAAACTCATTCGAAACGCAAAACTCCTCATTGTGTTTTGCACTTTATCTCATTACGATACGACGTCAGGAAGGTGCGCAGTTACGATAAATCTGTGGCGAGTGTAAGCCCGCCTCGTTTATTTCTGTTTCGTCGTTTTATAGTTATTTATGTGACGCGCTTGGTAAATTAATCTTTACGGGCGCGCTGGCACTTGTGGGACGAGTGACGTAAGGAACGAGTCTCCATAAGCCAGTAAGCCCAATAAAGATTAATTGCTAAGCGAGTTGCATAGAAACTTTTACCTACGTCGTCGTGGTGTTAAGATAAACAACAAAAATACTGTCAGAAGTTTTGTGAAATTTGTTGTAAAAAGAAAGAAAAGAAAGAACGACTTTAATGCTTTAATTTTGCTTTCCGCAAAAAACTCAGCTTGACATTGACGTCATCATGTTCTTTTATGCGAAGCCGCAGGCAAAGACTAGTATTAAAACAAGAATCACATTAAAAAATTTAAATTAATTATGTAAAATTAGGACATTAATTTAATTTGTTGTAATACGCATGGGCTCGGCAGTCAAAAAACAGTAGCGTATAGTTTTTTGTAACGCCAAACCAGTCCTCCCTGTATTACGCAAACCCATTCTGTGCAGAAATAATTATCTGTGAGTTTTCTTCTCGCCATTCGTGCCAGTTGACTGTTTTTTCTTGGAAAAAAACACCGAGGCATATTTACAAATTTATTCAAACCATATACAGGGTGTCTCAAAATTCGCTAATTCCGAATTCAGGGCATTGTAGGGGATCACTTCAGTAGTCCAAATATGGAAATTAAAAAAAAATCGGGACTCCCCCCGCAAAGATACATTGGTTTGAAGGTGCACTCTTTGAAGTGCGTTTTCTTCAAATACAGGGTAAAAAGTTCAGTGTTTATTGTTATTTAAATAATAACGTAAAACAATTTTTTGAAGAATAGCTTTACTTTGGAGTAAAAAAAATCTAAAATGTTTGTAATTTTTCTTAAAAATGGAACGGCAACGTAGCTAGAATAGTATTTTGTCACTGTGGATATGAAGGCTGCTATGTATTGAACAAAATTAAAGTGCTTATATCTTCTTTTGAGACACCCTGTATACTAAAACGTACATTAAGGCGCTCTAAAATTCTAGTCGAACGCTTCTTCTATAGACACCTTAGAGAAGAAACCGTTCAGAAGACTTAACCATATCCTGTTGACCAGTTCCGTGTAGGGATCTTCTACATCTTGGTACACCACTTCCCAATTGTCATTCAACACTTGATTGATATTATCGCCCAGTGTCTTGTCACCATCGAAGAGATTATCAAATCTGAAGTGCATCTTCCCCGGGGTCATCTTCATGTCACTCTTGACGAACTTCATGAAGGTCTTGCCTTTCTTCTTCACCTCTTCATAAGTCAAGACACATTTCACGTGAAGATTTACTGCAACAAGATTTTCACTTTTGGAACGTCAAAACGCTTGAGACTCACTCATGGTTGTTTGACCAGTGCCTTCCCCCCTGACTGGGAACAGGAGTACCGTACCATCAAATTTGTAGTCCCCTGGCATTCGCAACTCCGGGAAGGTACCTTCGAGTACTAGAGTCTTCTTGTCGAAATCAAACCTGCAAACTCCTTTCGCTCTAGCAATTTTTCAAATAGTCCAAACTCACTCAAATTTTTCAGGTTTTACTGTACTGATGCCGTAGATTTTGACATTTTTGAAGTGTTGGTTGACTGCTACTCGCCCAGCGCCTTGTATGTTGATTTCCGGCACGTCCAAAGGGTCCACGGTTGGAATGTTCAGTCCCGGGAAGGGTTTAGTCAGCTGGGACAACCCATCAATGCCTGCTTCGTACACGCACTCTTTCCATTTGGGTTCTTTGCGGTTGCACTTTTTGAAATTTGGCGCTAAAACACAGTTTGTGGAAACATTTCCAAAATTGTTTCCAAATTACTCTTACGTATTTTAACACTTTGGCAACAAACGCACAACACGAACAGCACTGTAAGAGACTTCATAGTGATCAGTGCTACTGATATTTGAATAATTATCTATATATACACCTACCTAAACGTTACACATTCAACCGGTATGCAATTTTTGTGTTACTGCAATTTTAAAGAACCAGTTCTATTAATTAAAGGATGTTGCAAGATCAGAATATTTACCGAAATTATTCGATCTCTATAATCATAACTGGAAATTAATAAATCTTTCCACAAGTTTTAGACTGGTCTGATCTAGTTTCAGGGTGGAATAATTTTAAAATGTGATGTTGTAAACGGTGATTTCATAGTATTTAATCAAATCAAATAGATTTGTTAATATGTATCCTATTTA
Organism: Tenebrio molitor; assembly: GCF_963966145.1. Taxonomy (NCBI): domain Eukaryota; kingdom Metazoa; phylum Arthropoda; class Insecta; order Coleoptera; family Tenebrionidae; genus Tenebrio; species Tenebrio molitor. The sequence goes on from NC_091049.1 coordinate 4,396,037, forward strand.
AGAAATTGAAACTTGCATACAAATAACTTTTTCCATGATCATTGAATTTCAATGGTCTTTGCTCACTGAAAATAGTGAGCAAAGATGGCAATTGAATCACTAGTGAGAAAAAAGTATTTTCTCACTAGTGAGCAAAATGTAATGTTTTGCGAATTTGTCCATAGAGGCCGCCAAATATGTTGTAGTGAGTTTTTTTAATGTGTTTTTAAAATATTTTCTGAATATTAATAACTAAAGCTTGTCTATTTTTGACTCTTTTGTTTGAAATTTTCTTGTGAAAAACTGTTTTCGTGTATTCTCTGTTGGGCTAATTTTGTAGAAATTATTGTTTCAGTGATTTTAACAGTTATGAAAAATAGTGATGTAGATAGGTAATGATAGGTGTGTACAGTTTTCGTTAATATAACCTCATTAAGGTTGTAGTAATCGAACTGTATCTGCGGTAACTTTCATATGACTTATTCTTTTCTTAGGAGAAGGCGGCCAGCGCGGAGCTCTCGATCGTGAACCTTGCACCAATGGCAATGCAGCGTAGAGTTGCGTTGCCATGACAACGTGACAGGGCGGGCAGGAAAGTCGCGCCCAGTGTTCACAGGTTTCGTTGTAAACGAGATTTTGAGATGCGTCATCAGTTTTTAGATTTTTACACTTTTACCGTTGAAAAAATGAAATAGTATACATATATCATTCAGAATTGAAGCTCGAGACACTTCTACTCTTAATTCTTACATTGGCCAACTGCTTCTCAGTAATTAACTCGCACTCGGCAGTCATTGCTTCTCTCAAAGAATTAATATCTGAGTGGCGTCTTTTGTAAATTTCGCTTTTAAGGTGCCCCCACAAGAAAAAGTCATATTTAAAAATTGCCAACTTTTAAATTAGTATCTATCTATATATATATAACTGAATGTCTGTTTGTTTGTATATTTTGTATGCAAATCTACAGTTTTACTCCGATCTTGATGAAATTTTGTACACTTGATCTTCAAAACAAGAAGAAAATTACTGTCTACTTTAATAAAAATAGCACCTTCAATCTTATTATTAGTATCATTTGAAGCGCAATAATATTATTTTTCTATTGATAGCATTACCTCAGCTGTAAGTTCAATTGGCGAGCGGGAATCAGCAAAAACGTTCAATACAATGTTAATTACCTGTGTTCGAGTTTGAGAATGCACAGGCGGTGTAAAATTCTCACCATTCATGCCACCATTTTCAAGGAAAAAAAACACTGAGCATACTTACAAATTTATTCAAACCATATTGCTAAAACCTACATAAAGGCGCTCTAAAATTCTAGTCGAACGCTTCTTCTATAGACACCTTAGAGAAGAAACCATTCAGAAGACTTAACCATATCCTGTTGACCAGTTCCGTGTAGGAATCTTCTATATCTTCGTACACCACTGCCCAGTTGTCATTCAACACTTGATTGATATTATCGCCCAGTGTCTTGTCCCCATCGAAGAGATTATCAAATCTGAAGTGTATCTTCTCCGGGGTCATCTTCATCTCACTCTTGACGAACTTAATGTAGGTCTTGCCTTTCTTCTTCACCTCTTCATAATCCAAGACAGATTTCACGTGAAGATTTACTGCAACAATATGTTCATTTCCGGAAGGTCAAAACGCTTCAGACTCACTCATCGTTGTTTGACCAGTGCCTTCCCCCTTGACTGGGAAGAGGAGTATCATACCATCTACTTTGTAGTTCCCTGGCATTCGCAGCTCCGGGAATGTACTTTCTGCTACAAGAGTCTTCTTGTCGAAATCAAACCTGCAAACTCCTTTCGCTCTAGCAATTCTTTAAAAATTCTAACTCACTCAAATTTGTCCACTTTTGCAGTACTGAGACCGAAGATTTTTACATTACTGAAGTGTTGGTTGACTGCTACTCGTCCAGAGCCTTCTATGTTGATTTCCGGCACTTCCAAAGGGTCCACGGTTGGAATGTTCACTTCCGGGAAGGGTTTAGTCAGCTGGGGCAACCCATCAATGGTCGCTTCGAACACGCACTCTTTCCATTTGGGTTCCTTCCGGTTGCACTTTTTGAAATTTAGCGCTAAAACACAGTTTGTGGAAACATTTCCAAAAGTGTTTCCAAAGGAGTCTTACGCAATTTAACACTTTGACAACATACGCACAACACGAACAACACTATAAGAGACTTCATTGTGATCAGTGCTACTAATATTACAATCATCTATATATACCTATCTTTTAACCGGTATACATTTTTTGTAAAAGCTATTGTAATGAACCAGTTTTATTAATTAAAAGTTGTTGCAAGGTCAAAATATTTACCAAAATTATTCGGTCTCTACAATTCCATAATTTCGTTTGTTAAAATTTTCCATAAAGATCTCTCTTCATTTATTGTTAATATAAATTATAGGTATATCAATATCTTATCTTATAAGTCAGTATTAGAATTAGTTCTGGTGGAACAAAACCCACAGGGAACACACAAACCCATCTTCGTGTAAAACTTAAGGTTATGGCAATGTCATTGTTTACAATAAAAAATATTCTAATAAACCTAGATGGAAATATTCAGCAGGAAATTACAATTTTAATTAATTCTCAAAATTAATAAATATTTCCACAAGTTTTAGACTGGTCTGATCTAGTTCAGGGTGGAATAATTTTAAAATGTGATGTAAACAGTGATTTCATAGTATTTAATCAAATCCTGAGGTAGTACATTTTAAAAGACAGCAAAACAACCCAACTTGGCTTATTCAAATATTAATGGTTTACAAGAGAATCAAAGGAATCAGTTTGTTTGGGAACCGCTGAAAATTTTCAAATTTGGCGGGCAGTTGTGACGTACCACCACAGAATAGAGAACAATCAGAAGTGAATCTTCCTCCACTTTCTATAATTCGCGCATCGTTTCTGACGCCAACGTTTTCGTTTGACAGTGACAGTCGGCATTTGATTTGTTTATTGTTTCGATTTGTTTATCCCTCGTGCTAAAATACTTCAAAATGTCTTGGAGGAGTAGAGGTGGACATGTGTGTGCGGCGAAGACGTGCCAAATAATCATAATTTTGTTCAATCCGGGCGTTTCTTCTAACCCTGCAGAATGGCCACCTCTGCCGAAGGTCACGAAAATCGGTTCTAAAAGATCAAAGGTGCCGCGCAGAGATGCACTTCTGATTGTTCTTTATTCTGTGGTACGACCAACCTAAAATGTCAAGTCTTTCTGTCATTCAAGGTTATGTTTAATTTTTATCGTTAAATTGTTTGAGTTGCATCATGAATCTTTGATAAACTTTGTAAAGTGATGATAAAATAGTGCCTGCAACTTATTCCGAAAACAACAAAGTTAAAAGACTGTAATTGTAAAAGACAACAAAAAAGTAAGTCTACAGTGATTTTTTAAAGCATTTTTTCATAAAAGTCAGTACCTAAAGTTCATTCAAAAATCAAAAAACCACCAACGTCGCATTTTCCTCGATAATTACTATCGGCAACGCTGTTTAGTGTAAAATTTGGTGAGAATTGTAATTTTGAGGTTAAGTGTTTATAATTTTTTTTGTTTTTTTGGGCATGTTTAAGTAAAAATAATAAGAATCAATAAATAAATGAAACGTGGTGCTAATAAAACAATATGAACGAAATTCAAAGCAATTGAATTTTATTTTGAATCAAATAAATGTCATAATGTATAGGTAGTTACCAATATAGTATGAAAAAATATCTACCTAGGGTTTTTTAAATTTTACCAACCTAACATTTGTATAAGGCATTATTGACTTAATTTTAGCTGTTGTGGAGTTCCACCACTGGTTGAAATATCGACAGAACTTTTAAAGTCACCTGTATTTTCTTCATTTTTTTCTTTCTCTACCATTTTCAAACAAATTGCATCATCAGTTATACTCTTTTGTGTTTAAAATTATCTTCAATTCTTTCAGTGCCTCTGCCATAAATAATCTATTTAAAATATGGTTAAATAAGTTAGCAGTTCTTCAAAAAAAAGTATGATGGAAACAAAAACTTATATTGAAATTGAACTAAACTACAATTAACTAAATTCTTTAAATGATGCTTAGCCCACATTCTCAATCGAAAGCTTCTTCTATCGAGATTTTCTCGAAGAAATGATTGGCCAGTTTTTGACAAACTTCATTCACAACCTTCGTATAATCTCCTTCAAGATCTTCATAGAGCACGTCCCAGTTCTCATTCATCACTCGAATGATGTCTTCTCCGACAACATTGTCACCACTGAAGATATTAGTACCAACTTGGAAAACTATCAAACCTGGCGTGATCTTCGTACTCGCCGAGACAATCTTCACGTAGGTTTTGTCCTCCTTCTTGATTTCTTCGTACTTCGTCAAACTGTGAAACTTCACATCCCCTGGAAACATCTTTTCAGACCAGCAACCACCACAATCTCCACTCACTCAGCGTCGCTTCACCAGGTCCCTCTCCGCTGATCTTCAACAGTAAGAATTTGCCGTCCACCTTGTACCTCGCTGTGACCTTCAATTCGGGAAAAACTCCCGAAATCTCCCCACTCTTGTTGTGGAAATTGAACCTACAACTCTTCCATCAAGCTAGTTTTCTTCACCTTGCACCAATCTCACTCTAGTTTCTCCAATTTCGCACCAGTTAGGCCAAAAATTGTCAAATTTTTGTAGTTTTGAGTGAGCGAAACTCCTCCAGTCGCGGTCCCCACGTTCACTTCCTGGATAACCAGCGGCTCCAAATTCGGCAAGTTCACTTCCGGGAAGGGTCTAGTCAGTTGGGATATCGCGTCGCTGCCTGCTTCCAACACGCACTCTTTCCATTTGGGGTCCTTCCGATTGCACTTTTTGAAATTTGCCGCTGGAACACAATTTTTGGAAAATTTCCAAAAATATTTTGAGGTTAGACTTACGCAATTTAACACTTTCGCAACATACGAACAACACGAACAAAACCGTAAGAGATATCATTGTGGTCTGTGGTGCTGATGATAAGATATTTTCTATATATAGCTAGCTATATATAGGAAGATATCACACGCAACTAGCATACACTTTTTTGTCTTAAAGCAGTTTTGTCAACCGGTTCTATCAATTAAGAGCGAGGTTAAAATGTTTATTTTATCCCTTCTTAACAATAAGAACTTTATAAATATAAATGTTCTGTTTTATCTGTGAAAAATTTCTTGTAGGAACTGGAGGCCTTGAAGGATAACCAATAACGTTGCTGTTTCCAAATTATGCAAAATGCATGTATCAAGTTTTTCTAGAAGACAAAAAACATATCCGTCAAGATTGACATTTCTAGTTTTCTTAGTTCAGTGGCGTCGGTATTTCAATTATTGTGCCTGCAAACGGCTCAATCCTTCACGAACGAAGAATATGTAAACATGCATTGACAGCAATGGGGGACACTTTGAACATTTAATTTAATAAAATTTCATTTTTGGTAGTTGTTGGTTTTCATAATTCAGATTATTTACATAACACCCTGTATATAGAGGTTTTGTGACAAGTTGAGAATGAGGTGAAGATAAAATGAAGACAAGACAGACAACATGCTACAATGAAGACTAAGGAAGCGAGAAGAACAGTAATGAGGTGCATTTGAAGAGGTTCCAACAAGGAAAAAAGAGAAACCAAGAAGCTTTAAAAAATGGGATGAAGTAGATTTTGGGGATTTTTTCAAATAAACAGATCACTCAATGAATAAATCTTTATTTCCAATATAGTTCTCTTCAGCTCAACGAAGAACTGGTACAAAAAAAAAACTTACAAATGAAATTGTTGTAATGTCTCACTTTCATCTCAATCAAAAGCCTCCTCTACTTTGGCAAAGAATTTATTGACCATGTTGATTACTATTTGCATCACAACCTCCTCAAAAGTCTCTTCCATGTCTTCATAGAACACCTTCCTGTTCTCGTTGATCACCGTGTTAATCTGCTCCCCCAAAATCTTGTCACCATTGAAGAGATTCTCAAATCGGACGAAAACAGCCCCGAAACGTACTTCCCTTTCTTCTTCACTTCTTCGTACTTCATCAGAAGCTCAACTGTCACATTTTCTGAAATCACTCCTTCTAGAACAGAACCACCAAGAATAAATGCGTAGCGCCTGTTCAGCTGGGGTATGCCATCGCGGCCAGCTTCCAAAACACATTCTTTCCATTTTGGCTCGTTCCGGTTGCACTTTTTAAAGTTTGGGGCTGTAACGGACGTTTTGAAGAATTTTGGGGGACATTTTCACACCACACTTACGCAGCTTCACACCAGAAATGACCGCGAACCATGCTAACAAAACTAATAGACGATTCATGGTGCAGAGAATTGGAGACGAAGAGAAACGAATGTTGTTTATATACTTAGTGCAGTTTTTTTAGTTTTGTTGAAATACGAGTTTATTCGCTTCAAGGGCGTAATGTACTATTCCGGACACGGAATCTTGGCCAACATTTTTTTGACATTTCTAAAAAAATGATGTAAAACAATCTTTAGCGTCATTAATAAATGACAATTATTAAAAATCACCTGACCTGACCTGACCTGACATCGAAAAAGCAAGGAAATGGCATTATCGAGTCAAAAGTTGGGTTATATTCAATAAAGGCCAGTTCACACGTATGTGTCAGCTAAATGTCAGTCATGGCCAAGATTCCGTGTCCGGAATAGTACGTCAACTGCTTTAAAATTATTTCCTTTCAATTTTTCCGAGGCAATCTACAAGGACGCCCGTTTAATTTTTTTGATCATTGCGTCAAATGTAATAGTGAAAATTAGGTACTAAAGTCCATCAAAAATTAAAAAAAAAACACCAACGTCGCATTTTCCTCGATAATTAGGTACTATCGGCAATGCTGTTTAGTGTAAAATTTGGTGAGAATTGTAATTTTGAGGTTAAGTGTTTATTAAATGTCTTGTTTTTCTGGGCATGTTTAAGTAAAAATAATAAGAATCAATAAATAAATGAAACGTGCTGCTAATATGTCATAATTCATAGTTACCAACATAGTATGAAAAAATATCTAGCTATAAGCACATATTTTTGTTTAATTATGCAGTTTTTTGCTTTGACGGAAACAAAATCAAATGCATAATGTCATCGAAATCTATTGCACTCAATAGGTTCTCCTTCAATATGTGAAATGGCTAGGTGATTTAGTTTTTCATTCGAATCGTTGACCTCAGAAAACATTTATGTATTTCGCTTCATTGCAGAACAGTTTGTCCCAAATAAAGAGAATTCTTGTAGATATTGCTTTTTATTAAACTTGACATGGGGATAATAATGTCTTATTCACGTGAACGATATTTATTGTGCCCTGTTGTTCACATACGCATAATAGTAGATTATATCATTAAGAGTAGAAGTGAGTCTTTTTGTGCTACGCCCAGTTGCTAAGAGATTGAAGACTGAGACGAAGTCGGGGTCGGCAACTGGGCTTAAAACAAAAAGACTCACTTCTACTCTTAATGATATACAGAGTGAAATCGAAATACATCACAATATTAAAACCCTAGGATCTGTAGACCAACTGTAACAATCACGTGCATTTAGTTTTGCGCTAGAGATCCGCATGAGGGCAGAAATGCCATGTATAGTTTAAACACAAAAATTGAGTACGCCACTGATATCACGTTAGGATGAGTAGTACGATTCAAAAGTTATCGAGTGCAACGCAAGAAATGTGCAAAAAGTGTTCCTTTCACTTGGTTTTCATTCATAATATTCTTACACGCTTTTGCGGCTCTGCTAAAGTGTTTTTGAACTAGGTACTTCATTCTTGACAAAGTTTTATGACTCTCTGAATTTAAAGCGTTGTTGCGGCAATTCGTGTTTCGATTTATCAGTTAAAACAAGCGCTTTAATTAACATAATTATCGTACACTACTAAAAACCGATAATCCGCCGCTGGCGTGAAAAAGCTTGCATCTGAATCAGATCTAGCGCTGTTGCCCGCCTTAGCGCCATCTAGCACCATTGTCCTAGATACTGCAGGTCCCTGAAGAGTCTATCGCTTGTTTCCTCTGTACAAAATTTTACCAGCAAGGGTTACCAACCCGAGAACAATGGAAACTGGTTTTCTGATAATAACATAGTCTTTATCTTGCTTCCAATCTGGTATTTGAGCCAAATACGCAGATAAATATCCGCAGTTACTATCTATGACTTTCAGGTGTAAGTTTGGTTGCCTACCCAAAACAAGGATTGGAGTGATGGAGCTTTCTTTGAAAAAGTATCAACTCTTATGAAAGAATTATAAAGACAGAAACGAGGTTCACATATTCGTTTCTTTCAATGCCTTGAAGATAATGAAAAAATTTGAATATTTCTTCAACAATGAAGTCCGTTCATGAATTGCGTGAAAATTTTTGTCGTAATATGTATGTATGTATGTATGTACATTTGTTCTGTCACTTTGTATTCGTGTGTTTAATAAACGACAGGAAAAAACGTACTTTAACCTTGAAATTTACATTAAAAGAAAACTATTATTTTGAAGGTTAAAATTTTGTACTTTCTTTTTTTTTAATTCATTCAAATGTTATCGCTTTATTCTTCTCTCACTAATAAATAACCATTAACTAATGAATCTAAAAAAATAAAAGGCCGTTGGTAATGAAGAAATCTTTATTTTTCCACTATGTGTACAAAAAGAAAATAATTTAGCCAAGAAGTCTTTACCTAAAGATTTTATTCAAAAATCCTGTCTCAATCAAAAGCTTCTTCTATAGACAATTTGCCAAAGAAATTATTGAGTATATTGATGAAGATCTTCGTCGTGGCATCTAGTAAAGTCTCTTCAATATCTTCATAGAGCAACTTCCAGTTCTCGTTCATCATTTTGTTAATTTCATCCCCCAGGAGCTTGTCCCCGTTGAAGAGATTGTCAAAATGAAAAACTATAGAACTGGGTTTTATCTGCCCCTTAGCCCCAGCGAATTGCATGTACGTCTTCCCTTTCTTCTTCACTTCTTCGTACTTCATCGAACAGCTAACTTCCACATTTTCTGAAACAAATTCTTCACAACAAGAACACTGACAAACTACACTTACTAATTGTCGTCGTAATGTCTCCTTCTCCCTGAACCGGCAGTAACATTACTTTGCCATCTAACGAGTACTGTCCCGTCAAAATAAGTTCCGGAACGATTCCGGAAAATTCAAAAGTTTTGTTGTCAAAGTCGAACCTGAAAAACAACACTTTCGAGAATGTTTGCTTCGGATTTAGCTTAAACTCACCCCGCTTTGTCCAGTTTCATCTTGGTGAGACCGAAAATCTTACAGTTCTTGTAGTTCTGAGTCATCGCCACGTTGCCGCCCCCAGCTATGGCCACTTGCGGGATCCACAGCGGTTCGAAATTTGGTAAATTGACTTCGTCGAAAGACTTGGTCAGTTGGGGTAGTGCATCGACTATGGCTTCCTTCACGCACTCCTCCCATTTCGGATCCTTCCGGTTGCACTTTTTGAAATTGGCGGCTGGAACAAGACTTTTTTTTGGAAATGTTTGGATTATTTTTGACAGACTTACGCAGCTTCGCACAAGAAACGACGGCCACAAGCGCGAAGAAGAAGATCTGCGTACGGGTCATAGTGAAGAAGATATTAAGTAAAATTAGATGTTGGTTGCGTTTTTATAGAACTACTTACCTACTCCTTTGTTATTCGAAAACTAGTTTTTATAAATTTGTTCGATCGAGAACATGTAATTCTAGTATTGGATGCAGTTTATTTCTGCATTTTATTTCAAAACATCTATCTAGTCCACAAACAAATTAAGGTAAAATAAGGAAGCAAAAAACTAGAGATGCAAAAAAAGGAAAGAAAATTACGCAAGAATGGAGGTAAGCAGACACAAACAAGTCACATGAAATGCACAAACAAGAAGGCAAAGACCCGGAAAGTGATGCAAACAAGTGTTGCAGAAACGAAAATGACGAATAGGTAAAAAATGACAACAGTATTGAAGTATTGTGGAATAAGAGGAAGGGAGAAAAAGGTCATAAAGACACACTTGAAGAAGACATGGAAATAAATAAAATGGTGTGTGGTTTGGATAAAAGGAAAGAAAGTAAGAGGAAGAGAAGACATGAAAGAAATAGAACAAAAAAAAGAGTGTGTGCTTAAGGCCGCACGACAGAAGTGAAAACTTCTATGATGCTCGTTATTTATTTTAAGTAATAATAATATGTACTTATTCTATAAAAAAACATCATTATGGATGACTTGGAGGAATAAGGAGCAAGGCATAAATAATTAATATTATTTAAATCCAATGCTGTTTTTAAATACATCAAAACATCAAAAATCTGCATTTTTCAATAGAAACTCCAAATACGTCCGCTTTTAGAGGTGCACTCTGGCAAAATTTGTGAGGTTAGGTTTGGATGTTTAAGTTATATTTTCTTGACGATGATATTGAACACAACACAAGTTTTCATAGCAATACTCTGTATTATGATAATTTGTCCATTTTCCTCCTCACATTTTGCTACACAAATTTTTCCAATAGATGAATTGTTGAAGCCATATAATTGAGAATTACGTATTAAATCCTACATTCATCTGTAAACTTACAATATTTGTCGTTTATATTCTATAAAACTATACAGGGTATTTCACGAGTGATAATAAGCCTGACGGAATAATAAATTCAGCCCACAATACATTTCCAAAATAAGCCGGACATTTTAATGACAGTAGCCAGCTTTTTTCGGAAATATAGTGTGGGTTGCTTTTTAAATTACGTCAGGCTCATTATCACTCGTCAAATATCCTATATATTGTCACTGGCGACGAAGGTTGTTCCTTCAAGGGGCGTCGGAGTTAGGTCGCCGGTTAGGTCAGGTCAGGTCAGGTCAGGTAGGAGTACAAAATAATGTCACACGTTATTAAGTTTAAACTCACAACTGACTTTTTTTTTTGGCCGGCGCCGCCTATCATTTTGGGTAAGTTGGGACTAAGCAAAACTAAACTCACACTAGCAAAAAGGTGCCCGGTAACAATATATATATATATGTATGGGGAAAGATACTTTTGAGGAGATTTCTAGCACGGAATGGTACTTTCGAGGAGAATTTGGGAATTTCGAGGAGCTCCTCGAAATTCCATGCAACGGAAAGGTACCTTTGAGGTATCAAGATCTCATTGGGATGTGCTGCCCACTACATGAACTAACACTGTATCGACACTGTAATGAGTTTAACTAGACTATTGTCCCCTAGGTGGTGAAGTACATTACGAAATTATTTTCAAATATAGACAGCAATTTCATTGCCATAAAACTCGTTTTCAACCCTTATTTGAATTGACAAAATGTTTATAAATTATTATTATTACTCTAAATTAGCTTTTCAATCCTTATTTTGGCATAATAAAAATCTGCCTTTAAATAAGTTCTTCCACATGATCAATCATATCCTTCATCCCGTTTTAATCAACAATTTGTAAATCCAAGAATTTTTAGTTCTAATGTTAACAATTTTGATAAGAAGTTACCCTCCAACCTTTTTTTATGTTTGTGAAAGCAAAATACCACAAACGTTAACTGTCTAATTTCGGATAATGATCAACGGTATTTTTTTTAATTTTCACCCCCTGCGTTTACTTTTACAATTCTAAATGTCGTAAAAGTTTTTTAAAGTGTTGTGATCATCTTAAAAACTGTCACAACACTAATGGCTAATCAAAAATTTTGTTTTGCTCATAACTGGCTTATTTACAAATCTGTGCCGCAACCCCCTACACACGAATTGGTACTTTTGAGAAACCGTAACTCCTTGAAAGTATCATTAGATACATAAACTCTATTATCAAGGGCAATGATATTTTTTTGTTCTTTTACCCTCAAACCTTTGAAAAACTACCCCCTTTTTAAATTTGCTCCCATAATTTTTTTGTTTTTTAGCATTGATTGTTCACGCTAAGAATTATTAGTTTTAATGTTAAGAGTGTGACAAGAAAATACCCCCCCACCCTCTTTCAACCCGCAAACTTTTTTTATGTACAAAAAAGCAAAATACTACAAACCTTAACTGTCTAATTTCAGATGACGAACAAACAGTAACTTTTTTTCAATTTTCACCCTCCACTTTTCCTTTCAAAATCCAAAATCTCGTAGAAGTTTTTTAAAATGATGCGATCATCTTAAAAACTGTCACAACATTAATGGCTAATCAAAAATTTTGTTTTCCTCATAACTGGCTTACTAATCTGTGCCGTAACCCCCTACATACGAATTGGCACTTTTGAGAAACAGAAACTCCCTGAAAGTTTCATTAGGTACATAATCTTCATTGACTATGTATCTAATGATCCTTTCAAGGAGTTTCTGTTCCCTTACGGGAAATGATATTTTTTTGCCGTTTTGCGTTCAACCATTTGAAAAACTACTCCTTTTGTAAATTTTGTAAAAGTAAAAATTATTTTTGTGAAAACTTAAGAAAATAAAAAATGCAAGTAAAGAATTAAAATAAATTTCAATTATTGAAGGACACTTTATTCACTTTTGCAATCTTTAATCTATGTCAAGGAGACTCCGGGTGGTCTATACTTACAAAAATGATTTGAATCAAAAACTTTGAAAAGACTTTTTAAACGAAAGGTTAGTCGACTCCATTTTCTATTTATAATTTTTAGTTCCTAATATCATTTTAGGGTCAATTTTGTCTTCAAGATTTGTTTTTTTAATAATATAAATTCATGTTTATGTAACATCATTTCCAATAGAACATAACCTTAAAAAATTGATATCACGTAAAGATACTTTTGAAGAGCACGAATTCCCCAAAAGTACCTTTGCGAGAATTGAATCGGTATATTCGGAACCAGTGCTTTTTAATTCGTTTGTGATTTGGACAATTGCAAGTATTTTTAGTACTGTTTAATAATCACTAATGAAGTAAAATCGGTTGTAAAAAATATTTCGCCAAATACTAGAAGAGTCACTCGATTCCATTTCATATTTAATATTTTTTAAAATGGGGTTACTGCGGGATTCCTGTTGATAATAATTTAATGTCAACTTTGCCCTCAAGATAATTAGGTCTTTTTAAAAAGACTCAGAGAGGCCGACATACTCTGTAACATCATTTCCACTAGAACATACCTATATAACCTCAAAATTGATATGATGTAAAAGTAGAACATAAATTCCCCAAAAGTACCTTTGCGAGAATTGAAGAATGATTCGGAATCCGGCTTTTTAATTCGTTTGTGATTCGGATAATTTCAAGTATTTTTCTTTTCACTAATCAATTAACATCCGTTGTAAAAAACATTTCCCAAATACTAGAGGGGTCACCCGATTCCCTGTCATATTTAATATTTTTAAGAATGGGGTTTTGCAGCGGCATTCCTGTTGATAATAATTTAATGTCAACTTGGTCTTCAAAATAATTAGGTATTTTTAAAAAGGATCAAAAAGGCCAGCACAGTCTATAACATCATTTCCAATTGAACATATTCCTAAAACGCGTATCACGTAAAGGTACTTTTGAGGAACACGAGTTCCCCAAAAGTACCTTGCGAGCCATTGCAAGGACGGCGATGTTGAACACCTGATCGGTGCTTGACCCTGGTTTCGAGAGAATGAACTATTTATAGATTTAGAATCGAAATGTAATGTAGCCTTTGTTTAAAATGTGGGGCCTAATTAGGTGTTGTAAGGAGGAGTAAGTCGGGCAAGATTCTTAGGAACGATCTTGTACTCTGATGAAATAAATGTTAATTTTGTAGGTTTTGAGCAGTATTTCTTACAAGCAGTTGATTGTTTACTGAAAATAAAATTTGCATATTTAAATAATAACAATTAAAACGTATCGGTGTGTTATTTTATACAGGGTGTTATTTTTATTTATTTATTTTATTAAAACGTATCGGTGTGTTATTTTATATAATGTACAGTAAGGTGTTGAAATGCGCATTCAGACTGGTACTGTCGAGAAAAAACAACCCCTGGACTCCTTTCGATGTAAAGTGCACCCATAAACCGTGGATTAAATTCGATAAAATGCAAACAAACAATTTGTGAAACAAATCTTCGGAAAGATCAATTTCTATTTTCACGTGATGAACAATGACTGAGTCTGTTGGCAATGAAACAGTTGAAAAGTACTGGTGTTTTTTTGTCTCGTAATTGGCACTGACCGGATTTTTTAACTTGAGATGACATTAAATACATTTTTGGTTATGCCGGTTATGTTTATGCTATTCCAATCAGATTCCCTTTCATTCATTCATTTTTAAGAATGGGGCTGTAGCGGGATTAATTTTGATAATAATTTAATATCAACTTTGTCTTCAAGATAATTAGGTCTTTTTAAAAAGGCTCACAAAGGGCAACATACTCTGTAATATCATTTCCAATAGAACATAACCTCAAATTTGATATCACGTAAAGGTACTTTTGAAGAACACGAATTCCCCAAAAGTACCTTTGCGAGAACTGAAGAATGAATTATTTGTTTGTGATTGGAATAATTTCAAGGAATTTTTAGTATTTTTTAATCACTAATCAAGTAGGATCGGTTATAAGCAATACTTCGCCAAATACTAGAGGTGTTGAAGCGGGATTCCTGTTGATAATAATTTAATGTCAACTTTGTCTTCAAGATAATTAGGTCTTTATAAAAAGGTTCAGAGAGGCCAACATACTCTGTAACATCATTTCCAATAGAACATAACCTTAAAATTGATATCTCGTAAAGGTACTTTTGAAGAATACGAATTCCCCAAAAGTACCTTTGCGGATTCCGATGACATTAATGAAATCGATGGCTTCTTTGGACCAAGGGTCTAAGGTTTCAAAGGCTAAACCTTTAAATACGTAATTTGATTAAATAATTGAACTATATTTGCTATGTTTGCGTTTGCAAGCCATTTCAGTGGTAAAACCTGAAACCTCAGAAGTTTTCAAAACGTAACTATCTACAATAGTAATGTCCCAAACTAAAGGTTGACCTTTATTAATCCATGGTAGTAAAGTCATCCCATCTGGGCGTTTTCCATCATCCCGAGACAGTCCGTTTGGTTCTAAAGTTGAATTAACATGAATAGAAGTCAAAGCCCGGTTGACAATAGAATTAATTTCAGTGTGTCTGGAAAATCTACCACTGCTTTTTGAACAACTTAGACCGTGGATGCCAATTTCGTCAACTTTCGTATTGCATTTGCAAATATGAGGTGTACAAAGATTACAACCCAATCTTAAACGAATACAAACTTGGAAGCAAGTGTTATCTAAAAGAGTACCAATATTAGGAGAAGGTATTGCATGTAACTTAGATTTTCTGCATTGCAAAGCCTTATAATAACGAGCCACGTCTCTAAGAGTTAAATTTAACTATAGATTAAAATATACGAAAACATTGTTATAGCAATAGGTAACTAAAGTAATGAAACATTTTAACCTACAGTTAACTTTAACTGGCGTTGGTGCAACCTGTCCTAGGTGATTTAAAGATTAAGTCATTGGCAATTATTCGTTTGGTATTGATATTATCCCAATTCTTCTGAAATTGTGGGATTGTTGGTTTTTCGTTCTCAATTAATTATTAATTCATTATTATAAGAAGTATTACTAGTTGTATAATTAACCCGGACAAGATGGTGTTTTAATGTGTTTGGACTAATTTATTTATTTTTATTAAAGTAATTCGACAAAAATGTTAGTGCATAGAATCGGCTCTTCAAGTAATATTAAGATCGTGTTTTCCGTTTATCTTAAAAACGTAATCTTCATTCCAGGCCTGATAAGTACATATTGTATAGCCAGAGTCATTAAATCAAACGATCAGTTTTCGCCGAAGTTGTAAAACTTTCCCGCGCGATTTTTTTGTTTCGCTGGAGGGAACGCTTGAAATGGAGCCTTTCCCGCTGTTTACGCTATTCTCACCACTCCCGTTGATGTGGTATTGTTGATTTATTTTTGTACCACGCTTATTAACTGTCTAATTGGAGATGACACGAACAAAATGAAAAGTATTTTAGGACTTCCACCGCACACGTTCCACACCCCATTCCCCGTCAATTTATAAAATATTAAATTTTACATAAAATTATATTTTCGAAATTTGTTAGGCGACCCCTAGATACAGATTGGTACTGTTGAGAAACAAGAACTCCTTGAAAGTATCGTTGGATGTATAGTGCGCCCATAAAAGGTGGATTAAATCCGAAAAAATGCAAACAAACAATTTTTGAAAAAACAAACTTCGAACAGATCAAATTCTATTTTCTAGAAGACATATTTTAATGAGAAAGTTGATAAAATGTCATTAGGAAGCAATTGGCAACTTTCATTTTAAAGAATTTATATAGCAAATGGGAGCCAATACCTGTTACAAAAAACATGCATTCTCTTATACCTTTGAAAGGATATTTTAAATTAGGGGTCACCCGATTTTCTTTCATATTTAATAATTTTAAGAATGGGGTTTCAGCGGAATTCCTGTTGATAATAATTTAATGTTAACTTTGTCTTCGTGAACGTGGCACTCCCAGAATTTTATTGAATATTACCGTAAAATGATTAAAATATCCGGAACTGCAGCATCCTATGTATTTAATTACCGAATTAAAGGATTTCTCTTTGACAATGTACGAACTTGAAAAATTGCCAATCCGGAAGTGTAGCGTTCGAGGATAAAGAAAAAAAAAGTGTCTGTCATCCACACGATAATGAAAAAAAAAAAAAATAAAAAAAAATCGCCTGCACCGAAGAGATGTTCTACATGCTAATTACAATATTATAGGCTTTTTTTAAAAAGGCTCAGAAATGCCAGCATAGTCTGTAACACAATTTCCAATAGAACATAACCTTACAAGTGATATCACGTAAAGGTACTTTTGAGGAACACGAATTCCCCAAAAGTACCTTTGCGGGAATTGAAGAATGATCCGGAATCCAGCTTATTGGGATAATTTCAAAGAATGTTGAGTATTTTTTAATCACCAATCAAGTAAAATCGGTTATAAAAATATTTTGCCAAATACTAGAGGGGTTACCAGATTCCGTTTCATATTTTAGATTTTTACGAATGGGGTTGCAGCGGGATTCCTATTGATAATAATTTAATGACAACTTTTTCTTCAAAATAATTAGGAATTTTTAAAAAGGTTCAGAAAGCCCAGCATAGTTTGTAACACAATTTCCAATAGAACATAACCTTAAAATTGATATCACGTAAAGGTACTTTTGAGGAACACGAATTCCCCAAAACTACCTTTGCGGGAATTGAAGAATTATTCGGAATCCGGATTGTTTATACGTTTATGATTGGGATAATTTCAAGGAATTTTGAGTATTTTTTAATCACCAATCAAGTAAAATCGGTTATAAAAATATTTCGCCAAATACTAGAGGGGTCACCCGATTCCGTTTCATATTTTACAATTTTACGAATGGGGTTGCAGCGGGATTTCTATTGATAATAATTTAATGACAACTTTGTCTTCAAAATAATTAGGACTTTTTAAAAAGGTTCCGAAAGGCCAGCATAGTCTGTAACACAATTTCCAATAGAACAGATATCACGTAAAGGTACTTTTGAGGAACACGAATTCCCCAAAAGTACCTTTTCGGGAAGTGAAGAATGATTCGGAATCCGGCTTGATTATTCGTTTGTGATTGGGATCATTTCAAGGAATTTTGAGTATTTTTAAATCACCAATCAAGTAAAATCGGTTATAAAAATATTTCACCAAATACTAGAGGGGTCACCAGATTCCGTTTCATAATTTACATTTTTACGAATGGGGTTGCAGCGGGATTCCTATTGATAATAATTTAATGACAACTTTGTCTTCAAAATAATTAGGACTTTTTAAAAAGGTTCAGAAAGGCCAGCATAGTCTGTAACACAATTTCCACTAGAACATAACCTTAAAATTGATATCACGTAAAGGTACTTTTGAGGAACACGAATTCCCCAAAAGTACCTTTTCGGGAATTGAAGAATGATTCGGTATCCGGCTTGATTATTCGTTTGTGATTGGGATCATTTAAAGGAATTTTGAGTATTTTTAAATCACCAATCAAGTAAAATCGGTTATAAAAATATTTCACCAAATACTAGAGGGGTCACCCGATTCCGTTTCATATTTTACATTTTTACGAATGGGGTTGCAGCGGGATTCCTATTGATAATAATTTAATGACAACTTTGTCTTCAAAATAATTAGGACTTTTTAAAGTTCAGAAATGCCAGCATAGTCTGTAACACAATTTTCAATAGAACAGATATCACGTAAAAGTACTTTTGAGGAACACGAATTCCCCAAAAGGACCTTTGCGGGAATTGAAAAATTATTCGGAATCCGGCTTGTTTATACGTTTATGATTGGGATAATTTCAGGGAGTTTTGAGTATTTTTTAATCACCAATCAAGTAAAATCGGTTATAAAAATATTTCACCAAATACTAGGGGGGTCACCCGATTCCGTTTCATATTTTACATTTTTACGAATGGAGTTGCAGCGGGATTCCTATTGATAATAATTTAATGACAACTTTGTCTTCAAAATAATTAGGAATTTTTAAAAAGGTTCAGAAAGCCCAGCATAGTCTGTAACGCAATTTCCAATAGAACATAACCTTAAAATTGATCTCACGTAAAGGTACATTTGAGGAACACGAATTCCGCAAAAGTACCTTTGCGGGAATTGAAGAATGATTCGGAATCCGGCTTTTTTATTCGTTTGTGATTTTGATAATTGGAAGGAATTTTGAGTATTTTTTAATCACCAATCAAGTAAAATCGGTTATAAAAATATTTCACCAAATACTAGAGGGGTCACCCGATTCCGTTTCATATTTTACATTTTTACGAATGGGATTGCAGCGGGATTCCTATTGATAATAATTTAATGACAACTTTGTCTTCAAAATAATTAGGACTTTTTAAAGTTCAGAAAGGCCAGCATAGTCTGTAACACAATTTCCAATAGAACAGATATCACGTAAAGGTACTTTTGAGGAACACGAATTCCCCAAAAGTATCTTTGCGGGAATTGAAGAATGATTCGGAATCCGGCTTTTTTATTCGTTTGTGATTTGGATAATTTCAAGGAATTTTGAGTATTTTTTAATCACCAATCAAGTAAAATCGGTTATAAAAATATTTTACCAAATACTAGAGGGGTTACCCTATTCCGTTTCATATTTTACATTTTTACGAATGGGGTTGCAGCGGGATTCCTATTGATAATAATTTAATGACAACTTTGTCTTCAAAATAATTAGGACTTTTTAAAAAGGTTCAGAAAGGCCAGCATAGTCTGTAACACAATTTCCAATAGAACATAACCTTAAGATTGATATCACGTAAAGGTACTTTTGAGGAACACGAATTCCCCAAAAGTACCTTTGCGGGAATTGAAGAATTATTCGGAATCCAGCTTGTTTATTCGTTTGTGATTGGGATAATTTCAAGGAATTTTGAGTATTTTTTAATCACCAATCAAGTAAAATCGGTTATAAAAATATTTCGCCAAATACTAGAGGGGTCACCCGATTCCGTTTCATATTTTACATTTTTACGAATGGGGTTGCAGCGGGATTCCTATTGATAATAATTTAATGACAACTTTGTCTTCAAAATAATTAGGACTTTTTAAAAAGGTTCAGAAAGCCCAGCATAGTCTGTAACACAATTTCCAATAGAATATAACCTTAAAATTGATATCACGTAAAGGTACTTTTGAGGAACACGAATTCCCCGAAAGTACCTTTGCGGGAATTGAAGAATTATTCGGAAGCCAGCTTGTTTATTCGTTTGTGATTGGGATAATTTCAAGGAATTTTGAATATTTTTTAACCTCCCATCAAGTAAAATCGGTTATAAAAATATTTCGCCAAATACTAGAGGGGTCACCAGATTCCGTTTCATATTTTACATTTTTACGAATGGAGTTGCAGCGGGATTCCTATTGATAATAATTTAATGACAACTTTGTCTTCAAAATAATTAGCAATTTTTAAAAAGTTTCAGAAAGCCCAGCATAGTCTGTAACACAATTTCCAATAGAACATAACCTTAAAATTGATATCACGTAAAGGTACTTTTGAGGAACACGAATTCCCCAAAAGTACCTTTGCGGGAATTGAAGAATGATTCGGAATCCGGCTTTTTTATTCGTTTGTGATTTGGATAATTGGAAGGAATTTTGAGTATTTTTTAATCACCAACCAAGTAAAATCGGTTATAAAAATATTTCACCAAATACTAGAGGGGTCACCCGATTCCGTTTCATATTTTACATTTTTACGAATGGGATTGCAGCGGGATTCCTATTGATAATAATGTAATGACAACTTTGTCTTCAAAATAATTAGGACTTTTTAAAGTTCAGAAATGCCAGCATAGTCTGTAACACAATTTTCAATAGAACATAACCTTAAAATTGATCTCACGTAAAGGTACTTTTGAGGAACACGAATTCCCCAAAAGTACCTTTGCGGGAATTGAAGAATGATTCGGAATCCGGCTTTTTTATTCGTTTGTGATTTTGATAATTTCAAGGAATTTTGAGTATTTTTTAATCACCAATCAAGTAAAATCGGTTATAAAAATATTTCACCAAATACTAGAGGGGTCACCCGATTCCGTTTCATATTTTACATTTTTACGAATGGGATTGCAGCGGGATTCCTATTGATAATAATTTAATGACAACTTTGTCTTCAAAATAATTAGGACTTTTTAAAGTTCAGAAAGGCCAGCATAGTCTGTAACACAATTTCCAATAGAACAGATATCACGTAAAGGTACTTTTGAGGAACACGAATTCCCCAAAAGTATCTTTGCGGGAATTGAAGAATGATTCGGAATCCGGCTTTTTTATTCGTTTGTGATTGGGATAATTTCAAGGAATTTTGAGTATTTTTTAATCACCAATCAAGTAAAATCGGTTATAAAAATATTTCGCCAAATACTAGAGGGGTCACCCGATTCCGTTTCATATTTTACATTTTTACGAATGGGGTTGCAGCGGGATTCCTATTGATAATAATTTAATGACAACTTTGTCTTCAAAATAATTAGGACTTTTTAAAAAGGTTCAGAAAGCCCAGCATAGTCTGTAACACAATTTCCAATAGAATATAACCTTAAAATTGATATCACGTAAAGGTACTTTTGAGGAACACGAATTCCCCAAAAGTACCTTTGCGGGAATTGAAGAATTATTCGGAAGCCAGCTTGTTTATTCGTTTGTGATTGGGATAATTTCAAGGAATTTTGAATATTTTTTAACCGCCCATCAAGTAAAATCGGTTATAAAAATATTTCGCCAAATACTAGAGGGGTCACCAGATTCCGTTTCATATTTTACATTTTTACGAATGGGGTTGCAGCGGGATTCCTATTGATAATAATTTAATGACAACTTTGTCTTCAAAATAATTAGCAATTTTTAAAAAGTTTCAGAAAGCCCAGCATAGTCTGTAACACAATTTCCAATAGAACATAACCTTAAAATTGATATCACGTAAAGGTACTTTTGAGGAACACGAATTCCCCAAAAGTACCTTTGCGGGAATTGAAGAATGATTCGGAATCCGGCTTTTTTATTCGTTTGTGATTTGGATAATTGGAAGGAATTTTGAGTATTTTTTAATCACCAACCAAGTAAAATCGGTTATAAAAATATTTCACCAAATACTAGAGGGGTCACCCTATTCCGTTTCATATTTTACATTTTTACGAATGGGATTGCAGCGGGATTCCTATTGATAATAATTTAATGACAACTTTGTCTTCAAAATAATTAGGACTTTTTAAAGTTCAGAAAGGCCAG
Source organism: Tenebrio molitor (assembly GCF_963966145.1). NCBI lineage: Eukaryota > Metazoa > Arthropoda > Insecta > Coleoptera > Tenebrionidae > Tenebrio > Tenebrio molitor. Next base: position 4,417,820 of record NC_091049.1, read on the forward strand.
CATAGTCTGTAACACAATTTCCAATAGAACAGATATCACGTAAAGGTACTTTTGAGGAACACGAATTCCCCAAAAGTACCTTTGCGGGAATTGAAGAATAATTCGGATTCCGGCTTGATTATTCGTTTGTGATTGGGATAATTTCAAGGAATTTGAGTATTTTTTAATCACCAATCAAGTAAAATCGGTTATAAAAATATTTCACCAAATACTAGTGGGGTCACCCGATTCCGTTTCATATTTTACGTTTTTACGAATGGGGTTGCAGCGGGATTCCTATTGATAATAATTTAATGACAACTTTGTCTTCAAAATAATTAGGACTTTTTAAAAAGGTTCAGAAAGGCCAGCATAGTCTGTAACACAATTTCCAATAGAACATAACCTTAAGATTGATATCACGTAAAGGTACTTTTGAGGAACACGAATTCCCCAAAAGTACCTTTGCGGGAATTGAAGAATTATTCGGAATCCAGCTTGTTTATTCGTTTGTGATTGGGATAATTTCAAGGAATTTTGAGTATTTTTTAATCACCAATCAAGTAAAATCGGTTATAAAAATATTTCACCAAATACTAGAGGGGTCACCCGATTCCGTTTCATATTTTACATTTTTACGAATGGGGTTGCAGCGGGATTCCTCTTGATAATAATTTAATGACAACTTTGTCTTCAAAATAATTAGGACTTTTTAAAAAGGTTCAGAAAGCCCAGCATAGTCTGTAACACAATTTCCAATACAACATAACCTTAAAATTGATCTCACGTAAAGGTACTTTTGAGGAACACGAATTCCCCAAAAGTACCTTTGCGGGAATTGAAGAATGATTCGGAAACCGGCTTTTTTATTCGTTTGTGATTTTGATAATTGGAAGGAATTTTGATTATTTTTTAATCACCAATCAAGTAAAATCGGTTATAAAAATATTTCACCAAATACTAGAGGGGTCACCCGATTCCGTTTCATATTTTACATTTTTACGAATAGGGTTCAGCGGGATTCCTATTGATAATAATTTAATGACAACTTTGTCTTCAAAATAATTAGGACTTTTTAAAAAGGTTCAGAAAGGCCAGCATAGTCTGTAACACAATTTCCAATAGAACAGATATCACGTAAAGGTACTTTTGAGGAACACGAATTCCCCAAAAGTATCTTTGCGGGAATTGAAGAATGATTTGGAATCCGGCTTTTTTATTCGTTTGTGATTTGGATAATTTTAAGAAATTTTGAGTATTTTTTAATCACCAATCAAGTAAAATCGGTTATAAAAATATTTCACCAAATACTAGAGGGGTCACCCTATTCCGTTTCATATTTTACATTTTTACGAATGGTGTTGCAGTGGGATTCCTATTGATAATAATTTAATAACAACTTTGTCTTCAATATAATTAGGTCTTTTTAAAAAGGCTCAGCAAGGCCAGGATAGTCTGTAACATCATTTCCAATTGAACATACTCCTAAAACGCATATCACGTAAAGGTACTTTTGAGGAACACGAATTCCCCAAAAGTATCTTTGCGGGAATTGAAGAATGATTCGGAATCCGGCTTTTTTATTCGTTTGTGATAGGGATAATTTCAAGGAATTTTGAATATTTTTTAATCACCAATCAAGTTAAATCGGTTATAACCGGTTCATATTTTACATTTTTACGAATGGGGTTGCAGCGGGATTCCTGTGGATAGCAAGTTAATGTCAGCTTTGTCTCCAAAATAATTAGATCTTTTTAAAAAGGCTGAGAAAGGCCAAATAGTCTGTAACATCATTTCCAATAGAATATAACCTTAAAATTGATATTAATTGATAAAAGTATCTTTTTTTAAAGTGAATTCACAAAGAGGAATATTTTTTTTTATAAAGTTGGCCGAAATGTAATGCGGTATAGGCAGAGAATTGCCTCACGTATTTTTAATTAATTGAGAGGCTAATTAATACTGCTGATTTTTTTCTTGATGTTAAGACTGCATATGCTAAGCAACTATTTTCGCTTTAACTTAAGTTCTTCGAAAGTCCCAATAGAGAATAAAAAGTTCTGAAATTTTAGGCAACCAATTTTACTGCGAAAGTCCTCGAAAGTCCTGAAGGTTCCCCAAAATTCCTTCAAACGTCTAGCTTTGCTACAAACCAAAAAAAACACCCCATAAGTATCTTTGCATACTTTTTTTGCAAAAATTGTCTTTTCTTTACTTTTCTTTATAAAAATGGCTTCAGGTAAAAATTAGATGAATTTTAGTGAAATCCTCACCTTCGTACGACAACGAATAAAATAGCTCCCCGAAAGTCCCTTTCCACATACATATATATATATATATATATATATACAGTTACTCCTGCAGCTTTGCACTGAGATCAGTCAAGTCACCACACAACGTACAATGAAAATTTAAAATTGACAAGTGACGCACAGTTGATTGTTTTTCGCTTGCTCCGCTAAAAAACTCGACTCCCTTGATTTTAGCTTGCCGTGTCGTGCTGTGAACGATTTTCGCTGAGCTGCGAACGATTTTCCGATTTTAGCTTGTGCTGCGAACGATTTTACCGTGTCGCATGAAACTAATTCACTGCCGGGGAATAAAATGTATGTGGCGCACCTAAAGCAGTTTTCACTTCAAAAAGTGAAAGTGTAAAAGCAAAATTAAAAGAGATGCATAGATAATGTACGGGTGTTAAAAATACTGAGTATTTTTACACGTGTCTAAATACAAGAACTATCAATTTTAAAATATTCTTAGTTTAAAAAAGATTTTATTGGAAAGAGTTGTTGTTTTGCAGGTAGTGCAATGTTTAAAAAAATATACATTAATACGAATCATTAGTCAGTCTGAATTTATTGTAACAAATAGCATCATCTCTTATAATTTATTATAGTGTACAAAGTGATTAAAAAAAACGAATCAGAGCAGGCGTTGCAAATTATCACTCACGTCATAGGGGAATCCTATGCAAATAAGCGTTCAATGCATGGGCGTAGACCGTAGACAATCTGTGGTTTCAAACGCTACTTTATAATAGGTAAATCATACTTCATGAATTTTAGACGTTGGAATTATAATTGTGCATTTTATTATTATTATTTGATAATGGAGAAAATTTATAAAATAAACAAGAGCAATATTTTACGTTCGTAAGAATGGGTAATTTACCAGCTTTACTGTCAAACGCGACACCACTGGTAAGCAGATTTTTCGAACGTCAATTTTAAAGCAACGGTGTTGATGTTAACTTTGAAAAGAAGTTTTTGATTTCGACAAAGTTAACGGACGATTCCTGTAATTGTAAGCAACAATTATCCCGTAATAAGTGGTAAAATGAGTTCTACCATTGAAGATAGACATAAAGCATTAATTATTAATAATGAATTAGTTAATTAATTAATAATAGATTTTTCGAGAGGTAGACAACCAATAAAACGACTGTGAATAGCAAGTATACATATAAGCACCATTAAGCTAAGACAGACGTTGCGATAAAACAAAAGATGAGACAGCACTCTTGATTTGTTTTTTTGTTAATCATTCTGTATTCTTATACTGTGCTATCGAAAAAAAAATCCAGTAAGCCTTGACTATCAGTGCCGCACCAAGAGTGGTGACCATCCTTGTGTTAAAATTAGTTTTGTTGCCCTGAAATGGTTTTTTTTTAAAGAAAGGTACATGTTGTAATAATTTGTAAGAGATGGAAAATATGCGCAAGAGATGCATATTGTGAGAGAACAGTGAACGCTACACTTATTGCAGTGAAAACTTCTTTAGGCGCGCCACATAGGTACATTTTATTCCCGGGCAGTGAATTAGTTTCATGCGTCATGGTAAAATCGTTCGCGGCACAAGCTAAAATCGGAAAATTGTTCGCAGCTCAGCGAAAATCGTTCGCAGCACGACACGGCAAGCTAAAATCAAGGGAGTCGAGTTTTTTAGCGGAGCGAGCGAAAAACAATCAACTGTGCGTCACTTGTCAATTTTAAATTTTCATTGTACGTTGTGTTGTGATCTGACTGACCTCAGTGCAGAGCTGCAGGAGTAACTGTATATATACAGGGTGTCCCAGAACTCGCGGATCAAATTTAAACTGTATATTCCTTGATCGTAATGAAGATAAAAAACGTTTAGAAAAATAGTCAGGGTGCAACAGCTTTTTAGTTATGAATTAATCAAATTGACCAATAGAGCTCGATCTAATTTTCCCTTTATGAGAAAATTGAGTACCTTCCCTCAATTGCCAAGCAACGTATAATTCGAAGAATCATAAAATTATATAGGCTTTGCCATTTCTATTGAAACACCACCTGTTGATTGACAGTTTGGCAACGCTGCAAATATGTTTAGTAATTTTTTGACTATTATTGCCAATCTTGATTTTTGTTGAATGTCATGTCATATTTGACTCAACGCGTCTTTCATTCAATTATAACCCAATAATTATCAAGAATGTATTGTTTTTTCGCGAAAATAGAGCAAAATAGAAAAAAAAAACGAGTCCTTATGGGTGCTGACATGAAGAGAACTCTTATTAAATTATATGATAAACTGCATTTAAGTCAGCCAATGTGGTCAGTCGGAAAAATTTGTGTTGAAATTTCAGAAATCTTTTCCGTAAGTTAAAAAAGGTGTTTTTCTATCATTCTAAAAAGCGTCAGCGTCTTCAGCTTAGAACGTATTTACGTTTGCTAACAATGCTAAAATTTAGGTATAACATCAAAATTAAATCCCGCACTTTTTATCACACGCCACTTGGCACATGCGCCTTGAGGGGACACCTTAAATTATCGTTCGAAATTGGAATTAATTGTAACTTTGATTTTCATCTCTTCAGCTAAACGTTAAGTGCAGTTTTATTTGTTATTAATTATTATAACTCATTTAACTTTAACAGCAGAAAAGTGAGGTTACGTGTTAGTTTCGTCGACCCTCTGTGGTTTCAGTATAAGCTAATATTCAATAAAAAAAGCATTTCAGCAAGTGTAGTTTATTAAAATACTTAATACATATAAGTACATTGAAATAAACCAAAATGAATTATTTTTTTACTTAAACTTTTCCCCAATTCATTCAATTATGAGTTCCGCAAACTCCTGATTTTTTTTTAATCCTTACAATCTTATCCCACATTGCCTATATACCCCCATTATACCAATTTCTTTTTCCAGGTAGGTATCTGATATTACCGTCTACAGAATTATCCAATCACACCTGAGAGGCGAAATCCTTCAAGATTCCAAACCTGGCGTCAATCCTTTGATTTTGTAATTTCCTTGTTTATTGATTACAATTCTTTGAGTTTCTCTTGGGTTTTACCTTCCACCTTCCAGTAGGAACACTAACCACGACAGATAACCACGCTAAAAACCACTCACTCACATTTGTAGTGGTAGGACTCGCAGGCGTAAAATTTTTAGATTTCTATTGACATTTATATTAAATTATTATATATATTAAGAATGCACGATGCGTCGACGAGATAAATAATTGCTAAATGTGTAGTTAGATCATTGATTTATCAATTTATCATACTTATTTTGACAGTGATTTGCTTTGACGTTTTAGGAACTAGAAAATGTCAAAATTTCAAATTTCCCACTAAAAGCCGTTTTACAACCAACCGAACCTGTTACACATTGCTAAATTTTAGAAAAAATCCAACAGGTGGTGTTTCAATAGAAATGGCAGAGCCTATATTCAATATTTATCTGGTCGACTTGTCGGAACAAACGTCAAAAGTGACAGGTACTTTTGAAATAACCAAAAATGGGATAATTTCGCCAAAAGGAGGTGAACAAATGTATAGAATCTAAATCAGGGAACGCAAGAAGTTTCTTCTTCCTGCAATGAATGAAATATGGTTTGTTATGAGTGAAAATTTCCAGAGCAATTGTAACCTTGAGGGGTATGGGAAATTGACGGGAGGGATATGATGAATTGAACCTTTGTTGATGGAAGGTAAAATGGCGACGTAGCGTCAAGTGAGTAATATTACTACCTTAAAAATCTTAGTAAAACGTGAAATATGCAGGGCCTGTGAAGTGAATCGGAATCACAAGAAATTTATCCTGACCCCTGTGCATACACTCTGCATCTGCAACGTATGAGCGCAGCTACACGAGCGGGACTTTTCATCGTCCAAATGAAAGAAAAGACTTTTAGGAACATTCTTGACATTGCAAAAAAAGCTGGAGTTACACGTAGGTTTTGAACAACAGATCAAGCATAGTGGCAGTTCTGAAAGAAAGAAGACAAAACTGGATTGAACTAACCTATTTATTTTAGCATTATTATTAGTAAAAATTTAAGGACAAATTTTATAACTAAACGATCTAGAATGCAACAAATGAAATAAGAAACATGCAAAATAAAGTGTGTTCAAAATGACCACCTTTCATCTGAAGGAATAGGCGAGTTCGTTTTATTAAATTTTCCTTTGCCAGTCTAAACATATTAGGAATAACAGTAGCCAGTGTTTCGTGAATTTGGTCATTTAGTTCTTCTAAAATATTGATAGGTTCGCGGTAAATATAGTTCTTCAAATATGCTTCTACCGTCGTCATGAAAGGACTGAAGAACAGCATCTTCAGTCTCTGGCGTTCTAACTTCTCGCGGGGGACCATCAATTTCTTGTCAGGTACGCACCAAGGACCCAGTGTCTCGAGCACGGTACACCAACCATAGAAATACGTTATAATTTGGATGTGGCAAACGTCGTGGAAAACGTATTGCATATTCCCTTGCATCCTCACGTGCATTGCGCCGGCCCTCTCCACAAATTATGAGCATTTCGACATACTCTACAGCTGTATACATGATTTCAATACGAAGTTTGACAATTTCGAATCAAATTATAACTTGACGTTGTCAAAATCTTCACAGTTGCCCAAACATTTACTTGAAATTCCATACTATTCTTACTAGAATTATGTTGCTAGGCAATTCAAACCGTTGGTTAAATTTACGTGAAATTCAAATTAACAGCGTCCTTCTGATTGGTCAACTTTAATTATTCATTACAAAAAAACGATTATACCCTGCCCTTTTTTTTAAACGCTATTGCTTTCAGTTATCACCAAGGAAAACGCACTGTAAGTTTGATCCGCGAGTTCTGGGACACCTGTATATACAGGATATTTCACGAGTGATAATGAGCCTGACGTAATTTAAAATGCAACCCACACTATATTTCCGAAAAAAGCTGGCTACTGTCATTAAAATGTCCGGCTTTTTCTGAAAATGTATTGTGGGTTGAATTTATTATTCCGTTAGGCTTATTATTACTCTTGAAATACCTTGTATAGTTTTATATAATACAAACGATAAAGACACGACAAATATTGTAAGTTTACAGATGAATGTAGAATTTAATACGTAATTAGAGAGATATTGCATTCAAACTTTATTTAAGTAATACGTTAATAAATGCATGCGCTATGAAATAACGCTACGTTTTAACGGCATAGTGATTTAAAGTTATTGCAATTTATCAAGGCATTAACGTTATTAAAAGACATTGCAAAGTTGCAAGTGTGTCAAAAGTGGACGAAATGTTAGAAGCTGCAATTTTAGATGGTGCAAATGACGGTGATATTGAAGAAGCAGTTCATCAATTTATTTCTATCTTATTTTGGTCAAATCGCACTCAAACTTTTTTGAATTGTCAAACTGTTGACATATGAGAAATGTCAAAAATAACGTTAACGTCTTGCGGTATATGTTTGCAATTTACGTAAAGCGCAATCGTTATTACCGTCTACGTGCTAAAAATTGACACTTAGATGTCAAAATAACGTCTTTCTAAATACTGCTAACCGTTATATGACACTGCAATATCTCTCTATTCTCTATTGGAAAAATTTGTGTAGTAAAATGTGAAGAGGAAAATGGACAAATTATCATAATACAGGGTATTCCTATGAAAACTTGTGTTGTGTTCAATATCATCGTCAAGAAAGTAAAACTTAGGTATAGGCTCTGCCATTTCTATTGAAACACCACCTGTTGGATTTTTCCTAAAATTTAGCAATGTGTAACAGGTTCGGTTGGTTGTAAAACGGCTTTTAGTGAGAAATTTGAAATTTTGACATTTTCTAGTTCCTAAAACGTCAAAGCAAATCACTGTCAAAATAAGTATGATAAATTGTTAAATCAATGATCTAACTGCACATTTAGCAATTATTTATCTCGTCGACGCACGTGCATTCTTAATATATATAATAATTAATAATTTAACATAAATGTCAATAGAAATCTAAAAATTTTACGCCTGCGAGTCCTACCACTACAAATGTGAGTGAGTGGTTTTTAGCGTGGTTATCTGTCGTGGTTAGTGTTCCTGCTGGAAGGTGGAAGGTAAAACCCAAGGGAAACTCAAAGAATTTTAATCAATGAATAAGGAAATTACAAAATCAAAGGATTGGCGCCAGTTTTGGAATCTTGAAGGATTTCGCCTCTCAGGTGTGATTGGATAATTCTGTAGACAGTAATATCAGATACCTATCTGGAAAAAGAAATTGGTATTATGGGGGTATATAGGCAATGTGGGATAAGATTGTAAGGATTAAAAAATCAGGAGTTTGAGGAACTCATAATTGAATGAATTGGGGAAAAGTTTAAGTTAAAAAATAATTATTTTGGTTTATTTTAATGTACTTATATGTATTAAGTATTTTAATAAAGTACACTTGCTGAAATGCTTTTTTTATTGAATATTTCTTATACTGAAACCACAGAGGATCGACGAAACTAACACGTAACCTCACTTTTCTGCTGTTAAAGTTAAATGAGTTATAATAATTAATAACAAATAAAACTGCACTTAAAGTTTAGCTGAAGAGATGAAAATCAAAGTTACAATTAATTCCAATTTAGAACAATAATTTAAGGTGTCCCCTCAAGACGCATGTGCCAAGTGGCGTGTGATAAAAAGTGCGGGATTTAATTTTGATGTTATACCTACCTAAATCTTAGCATTGTTAGCAAATGTAAATACGTTCTAAGCTGAAGACGCTGACGCTTTTTAGAATGATAGAAAAACACCTTTTTTAACTTACGGAAAAGATTTCTGAAATTTGAACACAAATTTTTTCGACAGACCACATTGGTTGACTTAAATGCAGTTTATCATATAATTTAATAAGAGTTCTCTTCATGTCAGCACCCATAAGGACGTTTTTTTTTCTATTTTGCTCTATTTTCGCGAAAAAACAATAAATTCTTGATAATTATTGGGTTATAATTGAATGAAAGACGCGTTGAGTCAAATATGACATGACATTCAAGATTGGCAATAATAGTCAAAAAATTACTAAACATATTTGCAGCGTTGCCAAACTGTCAATCAACAGGTGGTGTTTCAATAGAAATGGCAAAGCCTATACTATCTATTCACTTTGATTGTGACCACAACGAAAAACATAGTAGGCGCTGTTTAGCTGTGTGCTGCATACGTTTTACACTAAATATTTGTGTGGTGTGAACATGATGGAAAATGTCAGAATTGTCAAAACTTGACCATGGTAGTAAAGCAATGATTTTTATGTATTTATCAATATTAATAACGGAAATCAATATTTGAAGTAGGAGGAACTAAAAACGTCTGTCTGATTCTGTGATCACGTCTGTTGAAAAGTGGAGTTATATCCAGGTACAGATTATTTAACCTAAAAACTTCGAAATCACCTCATGCAACTCTCGATATTAATGAAGAACGAAGGAAATGGTAATTTGGCAGTAAGACATACGCGAAAAATGCCTGGTATAAAGGTAATCAGAACTTTCAATTAGCATTGATTAATACAAATATTTTCAGATAAAAACTAATCAGACAGAAAGTTCAAAAAAATGATTTACAGGGGATGAAAAGGCAGAAGATATCAAACTACAACACTTACTAGCCAAAATGTACAACAAAAAAGCACAAATAGAGTTAACTTTATTGGTGATGTTCATTTTTGTGAGTTGTTTTCCCGTTGGCTTCAATAAATGTCTCGAAACAAGTCAATATTACCCGTTTGGTCCCAACTTTGAGAAGACGACGTGGCATTTTCTTTTTGAATTGTAAAATTGTGTACCGAAACTCAATTTTATAGATATGCGCACAGTGTACGTTGAAAAACGTTTGCGCAAGTCGTTCTCCGTTCTGTCTTCTGTGAGCGTGACGTTTCTGTCAAAATGGCGCCTCCGAGGGTTGCCAACTGCGACTGGATTTAGTGTTATCTAAAATTCCCTATCAATAACCTAGCAACTGAAAAGTTACTACGGAGTGGTCACAATCAAAATGAATAGATTATAAACACCCAAACCTTACCTCACAAATTTTACCGGAGCGTACCTCTAAAAGCGGACGTATTTTCAGTTTCTATTGAAAAATAAAGATTTTTTATGTTTATTTAAAAACAGCATTGGATTTAAATAATATTAATTATTTATGCCTTGCTCCTTATTCCTCCAAGTACTATCATCCATAATGATATGTATATTTTTTATGGAATAGATACATATTCATATTACTTAAAATCAGTAAAGAGCATCATAGAAGTTTTCACTTCCGTCGTGGGGTCTTAAACACACACACTTTTTTTTGTTCTTTTCTCACTATACTCACTGTAAATAATCCTTTATTTTTTCACTATATCATTCTTCAATTATACAAAACAAAAATTGATAACAATTATTTACAAAATAGATTTTTCTCAATCAAAAGCTTCCTCTATGGATATTTTAGCAAAGACGTTGTTGCATAGATTCATGATGATTTTCATAGTGGCATCTGTAAAAGTCTCTTCAATATCTTCGTAAAGCAACTTCCAGTTCTCGTTCACCACTCTGTTAATTTCATCCCCCAGGAGCTTGTCCCCGTTGAAGAGATTGTCAAAATGAAAAACTATTAAACTGGGTTTCACCAGTCCCTTAGCCGAAACGAACTTCATGTGAGTCTTCCCTTTCTTTTTCACTTCTTCGTACTTCATAGAACCACCCAAACTGACATTTTCTGTGAACAAATTCTTCATAACAAGAACACTGACTAACTTTACTTACTCATCGTCGAAGTACTGTTTCCCACTCCCTGGACCGGCAGCAATAAAACTTTACCATCTAACGTATACTCTCCCGCCAAAATAAGTTCCGGAACGATTCCGGAAAATTCGAAAGTGTTCTTGTCAAAATCGACCCTGGAAAGCTTCATTCTGAGACCGTTCGTTTTAGATTTAGCTTAACCTCACTCGGCTTTGTCAAGTTTCATCTTGGTCAGACCGAAAATCTTGCTGTTCTTGTAGTTCTGAGTCACCGCCACACTGCCGCCTGCAGCTATTGTCAATTCCGGGATCCACAGCGGTTCTAAACTTGGTAAGTTCACTTCGTCGAAAGACTTGCTCAGTTGGGGTAATGCGTCGACGACGGCTTCCTTAAAGCACTCCTTCCATTTTGGATCCTTCCGGTTGCACTTTTTGAAACTTGCAGCTGGAACAAAAATGTTTTCGAAATGTTTCGATCAGTTTTGACAGGCTTACGCGGCTTCGCACAAGAAACGACGGACACAAGAACGAACAAAAAGACGAGCGTACGTCTCATGGCGAAGCAAAAATTACTGAAACTTAGACGTTGATTGCTCTTATATATTGTCACTTAAGTACTCCTTTATTATTCGAAAACTGGTTTTTATGAATTCGCGTGTTCGAGGACGTGTAATTCTAGTATTTGTTGTAGTTTATTTTTGCATTTTAATTCGAAACATTTGTCTGAGCCACAAACAAGAAATTAGAGATGCAAAACAGGAATAAAAATTGCGCAAGAATAAAGGCAAGTAGACACAAAATAAGGTCAAGGATTGTAGAAATAAGAAGGCAAAAACTCGGAAGGTCGTGGCCGAATTTGTTTCCTTCTTCCTTCGTGGTTCCATTTGAGCGCTTTTTTCGAAATTTCCTCTTCTATACTTTCTTCTTCTGATTTGTATTTATATTGGTTTTTCTTCTGTCCTAGTCCATAGTTCTTGGTTGGAAATCATTTCAGGCCACCAGATCTTTGATATTGATCTCAGGTATCTGTTGAACAAAACCTCTATTTTGTTCTTGACGTGATTTACAACTATAGCCGACCATGACTCTGATCCCTACAAGCGCACCGATTTAGGCATTTCTATATTTTCTGTTGTCCCATTCTTCTTGCTATAATGCTGGCCAGGTAAATAAATTCGTCTACTTCTTCAATGGCTTGTTCTCTTAATTTCAAGGGTTTATTTTTCTCTTCGTTTATAAAATATACAGGGTTATTCACGGAAGAGGACAAGCCTGACAAGGTAAAAATGCAACCCAAAATACACTTTACAAAGCATTCATTGTGTTTTAGTATTTAAAAATTAAATCAGGAATCCAAGTAGGTATTGTATTCTATTAATTTGAAAGTTATATCTGTCATTGCATTTTTCGTTCATATTTTGTATTTGAAAAGGTTTTCGAACGATGACAGAACCGATATGATCCCATTACTTTTGTGATTTTAATTGCTTAAATTATACTTTGTTGAGAGAGATATTTTTCTGTCAGAACTTGACATTCATTAGGCTGACGTTTAAAGCTGTCTATATTTTATGTGCATTATGATAATGCCGGATAATGTAATATGGATCGAGATTGCTTTTGGGTCATGCTCGCCATCTTACGTGAATAATCCTGTATAGTCCATTTTTTTAAACAATTGTCAATGTCATAATTCCATTAAAGACCAAGCTGTACCACCATAAAACTTATAGTTACGGAACACCTCTATCGTAAAATTTCCCTAGATCAGGTTTGAGGTTATATCAATAATTTTCATAAGTCAGAAAAGTTTCAGGTGTAAGCAAATTTTATACCAAAAGACAAGAAATAGAGACGATAATGACACTGCAAAATACAACTCGAACATATTCAGCAGCGCAAGCGCCTTTACATCAAAATGGCTGATATACAATTGGAATAATTGGATTCAAAGGATTCAAGGAAGTTAAAATGATTTCCTTGATTGGATTGGACATTTTACGTTGCCAACCTAATAATTATCAAATAACTAGTGGCTCATATCAAGTATCAACTCTAGTATCAACATGACAACACTTTGACAGAAAAAGTGACCTTTACGTTGTCTTTGTTTTTTCTTTGTTAATTTTCAAACTTCTTTTGCTGGCTGCTTCTTCTTGTGTTTTTATATTGACTGTTATCCAATCTATAGTAAATTCAAAAAACTTCTGGACTGTCAAAACTAAATTTTTAATAAAATGCTTGTTACAAAATCAAGTTACAAAATCTAGTTACAAAATATATTTAGGTTATGTTTTCATTTTTAATCATTGAACTTTTTTTTCACTTGCAGTGAAATGCAGCAACTAAATGAATTAGAGCAATTTAATAAAGTTTATAAAAAACACGTGACAAACTGAAAACAGGTAACAAATTAAACAACAACCAAAATCATCCAAAATAAACTAATATGTTTCATTTATTCAGAAGAAAATTATTTAACACTTGATTAACACTTATCTCTCAAAAATTTTGATTTGTGAATCACAAGAACGAACACCAATTCTTAGTTAACAATACTCGAGCGGCTTTGGCACAAATTTGTAATTTCTTCCCGTTATTATCACTTTTTTATTTGTTCCTCATAATAATTTCTTATGGCCCTCTTCTGTCGCGCCAATAGAACCACCCTAGTTCGTATTGAACTTTCCATTTTAACCTTTTTACAAAATACACTTAAATAATTTTGCAATTTATTTGACAATGTCAATTTAAACAAATGAATAGTTTGAAAAATTAAAAATCATAGATAACAACTGGGCAATATGAAAATAATTAGTGATTTAACCAACCTAACAACTGCAAATTTTGATTTTGACAGTCCAAATTTTTATTGAATAGACTTTATGTGTATAATAGTTATTTTTATATTAAGTGCGTGAAGAGAGTGTTTTTTGTGCATGAAAAGGTCTTTTACGCCGAGACGAAGGTCGAGGCAGTATAAGCCTTTGAATGTACAAAAACATCTTCACGCACGAAATATAAACAATATTTTTTCTATAATTGATTCAAAAAATTGAAATTAAAAATTCAAATTTTTGAAGGAACTCTGAAGTTTCAATGCAGTGACCATGTTGCTAGGTAACTAATAAAATACAGTGCGTGAAGTGAAACACAGAAATAGTCGTGTGCGTGAAATCGCATTTCACACACTGTTTTGTATGGTTTCTATGGTTTCGATCTTACTAACAATGCAAAAAGAAATACACGTTAGAAAATGACCCACTTCAGGCACCGATAACTATGCGTGAATTTCAATTTTTTGAATCAATTATAGAAAAAATATTTAATGAATGATCCTCATTTCTATTTATTTCGTTTTGACAAGACGCTTCATTACTGACGCTGTAGAAGCAATATTTGCAAATTTCTCTTAATAGTTCCATCTGGTGGAACTAATTGGAAAACTTGCCACCACTTTCCTTTTTTTTTTCTTCTTCTCTCGTTGTAAAAAGTAATTTTTCAAATAAAAGTTATTGTTGCTGATAAAGAATTCTTTATTTTTCATATTATGATTCTTATCACTTGTACAAAAAAAAAATGGTAACAATAATTTAATAATTTCATGTGCGTCTTCCCTTTCTTCTTCACTTCTTCGTACTGCATCAAACAGTTAAATTCCACATTTTCTGAAACAAATTCTACACAACAAGAACTAACACTGACAAACAACACTTACCCATTGTCGCTGTAGTGTCTCCCTCTTTGCCATCTAACGTGTACCTACTATGACGGCCAAAAAATTTTGGCCGTCACTTTCTTGACATTCAAGTAAAGTGTAAATTAACCTTTAGGAATCGTAACCCTACTTTCGATTCTTGTCATTTTGACAATCAATTTAAACTGTTTAAAGCTCAGATATTCCAAAAATCCGACATGAATAAACAAAATTAGAGCAATCGTACATAGATAATAACCTGAGGTAAACATTCTGTATAGTAGAAATGACAAAATAATTTTGAGTTTTGAAATTTACCACCCAAAAAATAACGTTCACAATCAAGACGGTAATCATGATGACAATAAAGTACGGATTACAATTTTTTTTTTTTGAATTGACAGACAATGACGGCCAAAATTTTTTGGCCGGCATAGTACTCTCCCGTCAAAATGTATTCCGGAACGGTTCTGGCAAATTCAAAAATTTCACTTTTCAGAATCTTTGCTTCGGATTTAGCTTGAACTCACCCCGCTTTGTCCAGTTTCATCTTGGTGAGACCGAATATCTTACAGTTCTTGTAGTTCTGAGTTACCGCCACGCTGCCGCCCCCAGCTATGATCACTTGCGGGATCCACAGCGGTTCGAAATTTGGTAAATTGACTTCGTCGAAAGACTTGGTCATGGTCAGTTGGGGTAGTGCGTCGTCTATGGTTTCCTTCACGCAGTCCTTCCATTTCGGATCCTTCCGGTTGCACTTTTTGAAATTGGCGGCTGGAACAAGATATTTCTTGAAAATGTTTCGATCATTTTTGAGACTTACGCAGCTTCGCACAAGAAACGACGGCCACAAGAGCGAAGAAGAAGACCTGCGTACGGGTCATAGTGAAGAAGATACGAGTATTAAGTAAAATTAGATGTTGGTTGCGTTTTTATAGAATTACTTACTCCTTTGTTATTCGTAAACTGGTTTTTATAAATTTGTCTAATCGAGAACGTGTAATTCTAGTATTGGATGCAGTTTATTTCTGCATTTTATTTCAAAACATCTATTTAGTCCACAAACAAATTAAGGTAACAAATAAGGAAGCAAAAAACTAGAGATGCAAAAAAGGAAAGAAGATTACGCAAGAATGGAGGTAAGCAGACACAAACAAGTTACATGAAGTGCACAAACAAGAAGGCAAAGACCCGGAAAGTGATGCAAAACAAGTGTTGCAGAAACGACAATGACGAATAGTTAAATAGAAGAAAAACAATTAATTTTTTTCGCTAAAAAATAACAATAGTATTGAAGTATTGTGGAATAAGAGGAAGGGAGAAAAAGGTCATAAAGACACACTTGAAGAAGACATGGAAATAAATACAATGGTGTGTAGTTTGGATAAAAGGAAAGAAACTAAGAGGAAGACAAGACATGAAAGAAATAGAACAAAAAGTGAAAGTGTAAAAGCAAAAATAAAATTGATAGATAGATAATTCCCATGGAAAAGTGCGTTGGTAGTTGTTGAAAAATATTCAAATATTACAATAATGTACTATTGGGAGCATAAAAAGTATCAAATATCTGTCAGTTTTGAAAAATTCGATGTAGTTCAAGCTTTGTCATTTTTTTGACACTATTCTAGCTGACAGTTTAAAAATTTATTTTTTTTGTTCGACACTGTCAAAATTTGAGAATTTTCTCCTATGTGAACGGATTTTTATAAATGTGACAACTTGTCAAAACGAAACGTCAAGTTCATTTTAAAGATTTTAAGCGATTTGGAGCCTTTAAGGGGGTCGTCAAACAAAAAAACGTTGTATTCAACTCGTTCTTGTGTAAATTGGACTTTTTTTGGCACTCGTGGGCCTTTAAAACGCTCGTTTCACTCGCGTTTTAATCTGGCCTACTCATACCAAAAAAAGCCCAATTTACACACGAACTCGTTAAATAAATAACTATTATACTCCTTTTTTCCTTTTTCAAATGCCCTCTTCTTTTGATAAAGATAGGTTTTGATTGGGACTTTGCATTAAATAAATATTCCCTACGTGCTTACTTACAATCATTCCCTACAACCTACTATATTTAATGACCATGTCAATCAATTCAAAGTAGGGTTAGAATCAGATAAGGGTTATTTGACGTTAAAAGTCAAGACAATGACCTTGATGTCCCACTTTTTTTGCCCGCAATACTGGTGTTAAAAATAGCGAGTACTTTTACACGTGTCTAAATACAAAAACTATCAATTTTAAAATATTCAGTTCATTAAGTTGCCAAGTTATCATTTTTACTCTTTAGTAAATGCTGCTTGACTTTATTTAAAAAAGATTTTTTAGTATAGTGTGCTGGTAGTAGTGTCTACTGCCTTGACGACGAGTCCGATAGACACATGTTTATGGTCTAGTCCGTTTTACTTTCCACGGCGGCCGGTAGCAAATGTCAAATAATTTGTCAGATTTATTGGATTTTATTTATATAAAAATTAAATGTACAATTACTTATATCATTGAAATGGTTTTCTAAAGGCAAGCATTACCCTTTGATCAATCCAAACAACTTTATTTCGTATTCTCCAATTGTAGAACAACTTGTACTCTGTCAAATATCTTCCCGATGATTTTTGGAGCAATAAGTTTGATCGCGCACTATCTACCTTCTCCAAAAGGTGGTCTGGGAAGAAAACTTGACTTCTGCTTCGGTTCGGTTGTGAGAATTCATTTTATTAAAGGAAGTTAGCGCAAATGAAAGAAATCACATGAAAAACTTCGACAGACTGAATTTTGATGAATCGTTTGTTATCATAGTAACAACGCATAGCAATCTTTTTCAAAGCCAAATTTTTTTATTTAAATTTATTTTCTTTTAAATAATTGTCTCAGTATACTAAAAAATCTTGTACGTCACACGACCGGTAGACGCATTATGGCCTCGCTAGTTTACAAGTCTCGCCCTATCGGGCTCGACCTGTAATTCTCTAGCTCGTCCATAAAAACGTTACTACCGGTCTTGTAACGTAAATAGCTATTATTGGAAAGAGTTGTTGTTTTGCAGGTAGTGCAATATTTAAAAAAATTATACATTAATACGAATCATTAGGCAGTCTGAATTTATTGTAACAAATAACATCATCTCTTATAATTTATTATAGTGTACAAAGACAAAGTGATACAAAAAAAACGAATCAGAACAAACGTTGCAGATTATCGCTCACGTCATAGCGGAATTCTATGCAAATAAGCGTTCAATGCATGGGCGTAGACCGTGCACAATCTGTGGTTTCAAACGCTAACTTTATAATAGGTAAATCATACTTCATGAATTTTAGATGTTGGAATCACTATCCCTCCGCCACCCGGCGGCACGGTAATTTTGCCGGAGTACATACACTATTACGGATATTGCTATCAAGTGCTTATCAACATAATTACCGGCGTCTCGCCTCCGCATTTTGACTTTGTTGTGTATTATGTTCTGTGTCAATGTTAAGGAATTTTCTCACTATATGACATGAGTATAATAATACACCTTTTTGAATTATAATTGTGCATTTTATTATTATTATCTGATAATGGAGAAAATTTATAAAATAAACAAGAGCAACATTTTACGTTCGTAAGAATGGGTAATTTACCAGCTTTATTGTCAAACGCGACACCACTGGCATGGCTATCTCGAACTCCAGGCCTTAAGCCAGACAGCGTGTGACGTCACCAGGAAGGCCAAACGTCAAAATTTGACATTTGTTTACATTTTTCAAAAAAATCTTTGGACAGGTCAATTTTAGTTTATAAAAATACATGTTTTAGTACCAAAGAAAATTCCAAGCAGTCATTTGTTTTCGAGTGATGACGTCATAGATACTTTTTTTAAATGGAAATCCCCTATTTTTTTTCTTGATTTTGATAGTCCCTTTGATTGTCTAAATGACAGTATAAAAATTTTGTTATCTTACATAAGGAAATTTTTGAGAAAAAAAAAAATAAAGTTGGAAAAAATAAATTTTATATTTTATGGCAATGCCACTGGTAAGCAGATTTTTCGAACGTCAATTTTAAAGCAACGGTGTTGATGTTAACTTTGAAAAAAAGTTTTTGATTTCGACAAAGTTAACGGACGATTCCTGTAATTGTAAGCAATTATCCCGGAATAAGTGGTAAAATGAGTTCTACCATTGCAGGTAGATATAAAGCATTAATTATTAACAATTAATTAGTTAATTAATTAATAATAAATTTTTCGAGAGTTAGACCACCAATAAAACATCTGTGAATAGCAAGTATACATACCTATTTCCACCATTAAGCTAAGACAGACGTTTCGATAAAACAAAAGATGAGACAGCACTCTTGATTTGTTTTCTTGTTGATCATTCTGTATTGTTACACTGTGCTATCGAAAAAAAAATGAGTAAGTCTTGACTATCAGTGCCGCACCAAGAATGGTGACCATTCTTGTGCTAAAATTAGTTTTGTTGCCCTGAAATGTTTTTTTTTTTAAAGAAAGGTAGATACATGTTGTAATAATTTATAAGAGATGGAAAATATGCGCAAAAGATCTGCATATTGTGAGAGAACAGTTGACCGCTACACTTATTGAAGTGAAAACTTTCCTGCCGTTTGACACGAATGACATTTGTTTATGTTTAATCGGGACATAATTGAACATGTTTGTTTTCAGCAAAGGGTGCCCTTAAATATTTGCTTCGAGAATAGGAATCGTTACGTTGCTCTACTTTTGATGTAAAAAAAAAAAAAAACATTTTTGGCTCTAAATTTTAGGTTAGCTGTCAACTTATTGACGGTTTCCAACGCCTTCGTGTCGTGCGGTCTTAAGCACACATTCTTTTTTTTTGTTCTTCTCTCACTATACTCACTGTAAATAATCCTTTGTTTTTTCACTATATCATTCTTCAATTATACAAAACAAAAATTGATAACAATTATTTACAAAATAGATTTTTCTCAGTCAAAAGCTTCCTCTATGGATATTTTAGCAAAGACGTTGTTGCATACATTCGTGATGATTTTCAAAGTGGCACCTGCAAAAGCCTCTTCACTATCTTCGTAAAGCAACTTCCAGTTTTCGTTCACCACTCTGTTAATTTCATCCCCGAGGACCTTGTCCCCGTTGAAGAGATTGTCAAAATGAAAAACTATAGAACTGGGTTTCACCAGCCCCTTAGTCGAAACGAACTTCATGTGAGTCTTCCCTTTCTTCTTCACTTCTTCGTACTTCATCGAACCACCCAAACTGAGATTTTCTGTGAACAAATTCTTCATAACAAGGACACTGACAAACTTCACTTACTCATCGTCGCAGTACTGTTTCCCACTCCCTGGACCGGCAGCAATAACACCTTGCCATCTAACATGTACTCTCCCTCCAAAATAAATTCCGGAACGATTCCGGAAAATTCAAAAATTTTCTTGTCAAAATCGACCCTGGAAAGCTTCATTCTGAGACCGTTCGTTTTAGATTTAGCTTAACCTCACTCGGCTTTGTCAAGTTTCATCTTGGACAGACCGAAAATCTTGCAGTTCTTGTAGTTCTGAGTCACCGCCACGCTGCCGCCTCCAACTATTGTCAATTGCGGGATCCACAGCGGTTCTAAACTTGGTAAGTTCACTTCGTCGAAAGACTTGCTGAGTTGTGGTAGTGCGTCGGCGGCGGCTTCCTTAAAGCACTCCTTCCATTTTGGATCCTTCCGGTTGCACTTTTTGAAACTTGCAGCTGGAACAAAAATGTTTTCGAAATGTTTCGATCATTTTTGACAGGCTTACGCGGCTTCGCACAAGAAACGACGGACACAAGAACCAACAAGAAAACGAGCGTACGGCTCATGGTGAAGCAAAAATTACTGAAACTTAAACGTGCTCTTTTGCTCTTTTATATTGTCACTTACTCCTTTATTATTCGAAAACTGGTTTTTATGAACTCACGTGTTCGAGAACGTGTAATTCTAGTATTTATTGCAGTTTTTACATTTTACATTTTAATTCGAAACATTTGTCTGAGCCACAAATAAGAAATTAGAGATGCAAAACAGGAATAAAAATTGCGCAGTAATAAAGGCAAGTACACAAAAAATAAGCTCAAGGATTGTACAAATACGAAGGCAAAAACCCGGAAAGTGGTGGCCGAATTTGTTTCCTTCTTCCTTCGTGGTTCCATTTGAGCGCTTTTTTGGAAATTTCCTCGTCTAATTTCCTTAGCCATCTAAACTTTCTTTTTCTGATTTGTAATATATTGGTTTTTCTTCTGTCTGAGTCTATAGTTCTTGGTTGGAAATCATTGCGGGTCACCAGATCTTTAGTATTGATCTCAGGCATCTGTTGACGAAAACCTCTAGTTTGTTCTTGACATGATTTATAATTATAGCGGACCATGACTCTGACCCATACAAGAGCACCGGTTTAGGCATTTCTATATTTTATGTTGTCCCATTCTGCTATAATGCTGGCCAGATAAGTAAATTCGTCTACCTTTTCAATGGCTTGTTCTCTTAGTTTCAAGGGTTTATTTTTCTCTTCGTTTATAAAATATACAGGGTTATTCACGTAAGATGACGAGCCTCACCAGGTAAAAATGCAACCCAAAATACACTTTACAAAACATTCATTGTGTTTTAGTATTTAAAAATTAATTCAGAAATCCAAGTAGGTATTCTACTAATTTGAAAGATATATCTGTCATTGCATTTTTCGTTCATATTTTGTATTTGAAAAGGTTTTCGAACGATGATAGAACCGATATGATCCTACTTACCCATTACTTTTGTGATTTTAATTGCTTAGTATTGTTATTAAATTATACTTTGTTGAGAGAGGTATTTTTCTGTCAGAACTTGACATTCATTAGGCTGACGTTTAAAGCTGTCTATATTTTATGTACCTACATTATGATAATGCCGGATAATGTAATATGGATCGAGATTGCTTTTGGGTCATGCTCATCATCTTACGTGAATAAACCTGTATAGTCCATTTTTTTAAACAATTGTCAATGTCAAAATTCCAATAAAGACCAGGCTGTACCACCCTAAAACCTTTAGTTAGGGAACACCTCTATCGTAAAATCTCCCTGGATCAGGTTTGAGCTTATATCAATAATTTTCATAAGTCAGAAAAGTTTCAGGTGTAAGCAAATTTTATACCAAAAGACAAGAAATAGAGACGATAATGACACTGAAAAATACAACTGAATATATTCAGTAGCGCAAGCGCCTTTACATCAAAATGGCTGACATACAATTGGAATAATTGGATTCAAGGGATTCAAGGAAGTTAAAATGATTTCCTTGATTGGATTGGACATTTTACGTTGCCAACCTAATAACTATCAAATAACTAGTGGCTAGAAAAAACAAAGACAACGTAAAGGTCACTTTTTCTGTCAAAGTGTTGTCATGTTGATATTTGATATGATATCAAGTATCAACATGTACATGACAACACTTTGACAGAAAAAGTGACCTTTACGTTGTCTTTGTTTTTTCTTTGTTAATTTTCAAACCTCTTTTGCTGGCTGCTTCTTCTTGTGTTTTTATATTGGCTGTTATCCAATCTATGTGTATAAAATAAGTAAAAAATAAAATATAAAATATTTGTAATTAAAGGGCTAGAATTGCAAATTAGAAACAAAGCGCTTTATCGTAGAAAATAACTAGAATCGTTTGCACTTTTAGTTAGAAAAGTAACAAAGCAAAGTAGAAAGGAGACGGTAGAAAACACGGACAACACGGTAACGGTAAACCCAGGTAGTCATAGAAATCAGAGGTGTGAGTGAGAGAGAGAGAGAATGAAAATTACGAATTAATTAGAACGGTTTGGGGAATGAAACCAATGTAGAACAATTTTTAGAAGTAGCAGATCAACGGAATTTAGTTGCATGACATGACACTTACGTAACAGCGTTTCAAGCCCAATGTAGGTTTCAAAATAATGTTAATTTGTTTCATTTTAATTCTGTTTGTTTCAGTTTAACTCTGTTTGTTCCATTTTAATTCTGTTTGTTTCATTTTAATTCTGTTTGTTCCATTTTCATTCCGTTTAATTCTTGGTGCTGATTCGGTAATTCAGTGTTCCTGTTTAATTCTGTTTGTCCCTTTTTTAATTGTGTTTGTTTCTTGATGTTGAGGTTTATTATTGGATAGAGTCAGTAATTTAGTGTTCTTTTTCAGAGTTGTAATTCAACAACAAATTATGTAAGTACATTCGGTCTGGTCCTAACAAAAGTCAAAATTTAAACATTTTAAATTAATGGTGGAAAACGGAAACTGTAATTTCAAAAGTTCTAGAGATATCGAAAAGGTGTCGCGATCGGCGTAAAGTAGAACCGAGCTGATTGGTCACTTTGGTCAAGTAGGGGTTGCGAAAGTAGAGTGCGCCAGAAATGATAAAACCGAATGCGGAACGGGAAACAGCGCTTTTTTTTATGCACTTGGGGTTTGATCTCCAAAGTAGCCGGAGGTACGTTCAGTACTTCCAATAGCCATTTTGTGACCACGTGCTTAACATTTACAAGGTAAATTATTTCTCTAATTCTTGTACATTATTTGTAATCGCGATTTAATTAGTCAAACAACATTTAGTTCCTTATTCTTCTAAAGTAAAGATTATATTATTTTCTTTGAGCATTTGACGACCTCGTGACTCTTTAGAATCTTGAATTAAATTCTTCATCGCGAAGTATGTGATCTTCTTGTATTTACCGATTGGGGAAACGTGTTCTCGCCAAGGCGATCTATTACAACTTATTGTAAAATAGCTTCATTAATTATTATTCATTACTTGGGGGCCTTCACCGTCGGGGAAGCTACCGCCAGCAACCAAAATTGATTGTGAAACGAAAAATCATCTATCACTTAGCGAGAAATTAGTCATTTGCAACTGTTACAATTAATTTGCTGTCTTACATTTTTGGGATATCTTTTGCTTGTCACCAGAAACCACATAGCCTCCAACCTGACCAAATTTATGGCAACCTAGTAACGAATAACCCTAAATCCTAGGGAGTAATTTATTTTTGACACAAGAGTAGTTTCATCTGGTGGAACTAATTGGAAAACTTGCCACCACTTTCCTGGACACACTGTATAATCTTTATTTATTTTTTCTTCTCTCGCTGTAAAAAGTAATTTTTCAAATAAAAGTTGTTGCTGATGAAGAATTCTTTATTTTTCCACTACGATTCTTATCACTTGTACAAAAAAAAAAATAGTAACAATAATTTACAGAAAAATTCTTTGCCAAAAATTCTATTTTAATCAAAAGCTTCTTCTATAGACACTTTACTGAAGAAATGGTTGAGTATATTGATCAAGATCTTCGTCATGGCATCTAGAAAAGTATCTTCAATATCTTCAAAGAGCAACTTCCAGTTTTCGTTCACCACTCTGTTAATTTCATCCCCCAAGAGCTTGTCTCCGTTGAAGAGATTATCAAAATGAAAAACTATAGAACTTGTGCGTCTTCCCTTTCTTCTTCACTTCTTCGTACTGCATCAAACAGTTAAATTCCACATTTTCTGAAACAAATTCTTCACAACAAGAATTAACACTGACAAACAACACTTACTCATTGTCGCTGTAGTGTCTCCCTCTCCCTTAACCGGTAGTAGCAACACTTTGCCATCTAACGTGTACTCTCCCTTCAAAATGTATTCCGGAACGGTTCCGGCAAATTCCAAAGTTTTGTTGTCAAAGTCGAACCTGGAAAACTTCACTTTTCAGAATGTTTGCTTCGGATTTAGCTTGAACTCACCCCGCTTTGTCCAGTTTCATCTTGGTGAGACCGAATATCTTACAGTTCTTGTAGTTCTGAGTTACCGCCACGCTGCCGCCCCCACCTATGATCACTTGCGGAATCCACAGCGGTTCGAAATTTGGTAAATTCAGTTCGTCGAAAGACTTGGTCAGTTGGGGTAGTGCGTCGTCTATGGCTTCCTTCACGCAGTCCTTCCATTTCGGATCCTTCCGGTTGCACTTTTTGAAATTTGCAGCTGGAACAGGATATTTTTTGGAAATTTTTCGATCATTTTTGGGAGACTTACGCAGCTTCGTACAAGAAATGACGCCCACAAGGGCGAACAGGAAGACGTGCGTACGTCGCATGGTGAAGAAAAAAATTAATAAAAACCAGATGCTTATTCCCTTTTATAGAGTAGTTTACTCCTTTATTATACAAAAACTGGTTTTTAATAATGTGCGTGTTCAGGGTCGTATAATTCTAGTTTTTAGTCAAATTTGTTTGTGACAAGAACAAAATAAATTATACCGATGTTGGAAGAAAAAACGTAAAAAAGAGACAACCAATAAAGGAAAAAGAAGGTAATTGGGAATGACTTAAAGAAGATGTTACATAAAAAATTGAATGTGGTGAAGATAAAAAGAAGAAAACAATAAAATAAAGGGATATAAAAGAAAGAGAAGGAAAATAGTGAAAGTAGAAAGCCAAAATGAAAGACATAAAGGAGTAACAGAAATGATTAATTTTGGAAATTTAAATTGTTATTTATGTAACAAGTGAGTAAAGTAAAATAAAATTTGCCGCTCGAGCGAAGCGAGTTGCATACAAAAATTTTTTGGCGCCCGTAAGTTTATATAACAATTTGTTTTCACTACTAGTCTCAGAAGGCGTCATTATTGACTCTCGAACCGACCCCAGAAGTAGAATTTCTCTCCGTAGGTTAATAATAATTTTCATTATTAACCAAGGTCAAAAATGAACAGCCGTCACGTAGCAACGAAAGATTTTCGTTGATTTCATTGGTTAAGACCAATCCCTACTGTGGCATTGGTGCAGTAAAACATGCGTTCGAAGTCCCATTAAAATAGCCATTTGTATTAATTATTGCAATCAAAATATGATATATTCAGAAAGATAAAACTTAAATCTTTGTCTCTCTAGTGTTGTTTAAAAAAAAATGTATTTTGAAAGTTGTACATTTTTCTGTATATTTGACCTAAAATTTGTGATGGACATAAACCAAAAATGCAAATTTCAACACTAGAGAGACATAGTTTAATCTTTTATCTTGCAACAAAAAAAAATATATGTATATACAAAAAAAAATTAAATTGCACCAAATTTTAATAGGACTTCGAGACCATTGCAAACAGTAAAATTGTCTCTACTACGTGCTGCCGCCTGGCGTTTAGTTTAACAATTTCAAATGCCCGCCTATTATGTACACTCAAAATAAAAGTTTGACTGTGGGGGTAGTTGTGCCTTGAGCATTAGAAATAAAGATGATCTTACTCATTGTAGGTACATTGATCATAATAGCGTTATGTGATATTTTTAAGAAAATCGCTCGGACAGGTCGATTTTATTTCGAAAAATGACGTCAAGACGTCATCACCGATTTTTTTAAATGACAACCCCCACTTTTTCTTTCTGTTAGACCTTCTTACTGCGTAAACGATCAATGAAAAAATTGGTAGGTACCTTACGTAACAATTTTTTTGAATTTTTTTGAGACAACAAGAACAAATAAACATTAACAATAAAATTCAACGCAAATGTTGAAATTACCCCCCGCCAACCATTTGGCACTCACCGACACGAAGGCAGACTGTCAGGGCTGATTTGTTCCATTTCAGCGGGAAGGCTATACCGGGACATTTTTTTAATACTGAACATAGCCCATACTTATTCCCTATGTTCAGTTTTAAAAAGCACAGGTCAATGCATGTATGTAATTACGTAACCAAGGTAACGAAAATAAGTACTTGACAGTTTAATAAAATGGTCAAGTTGTTTGACGAAAAAAGTACACATAATGCACTTATTTCATGCTAATAAGATCATTAGAAATGTGCGTAACATTTCCAATACAACACATGATAGACCAATTTCATCAATTGGAACAAATTTTAACATTATTGCAAAATTTCGACCATTTTTGTAGATCGTGTATAATTGGTTGCATAGCAACCCACAATTCATTGATCTGTGTTTTTTAAAATTGAACATAGGGAATTAGTATGGACTATGTTCAGTGTTAAAAAAATGTCCCGGTATAAATATCTATAGTAGATTCATTTTTGTAATGACGAACTAAAGTTATTACATTTAGTAACTTTTGTCTTGTGAACACATCTTTTTACCGCGAATTTGGGCTTTTAAAAAGTTAGGTTATGGGTCACGTCATTTGTTCTTGTGTCAGTTTGGTACGTGATATAATATATTCCAATCAAAATCTTCAAACCCCTTCCATAAAACATGGAAAACATTTCGAACAAACTGCGTTACGCCAGTTGGAAAAACAATTAGGAGTCAAAATTTTAGAGTGCGGTATGTTCATTGATGAAGAATTCTAATTTCTTGGGGCTACACCAGACGGACTAATAGTAATAGATAATCATACCTTAGTAGAAATAAAATGCCCCTTTTCGGCATTCAATATGAAGATAGAAGAAACAATCGAGAGAAAAAAAATTAACTTTTGGAATAAAAATGATCACAGCATAAACAAGAAACATGCTTGGTATTACCAAATTCAGGGTCAGTTACATGTAACCAAAAAAAAAACATGTAAATTAGGCAAAAATGAATAAGAAATTTTTCCTTTTTTGAATTTTTTATAAATACAGTTTAAAATTTGTAATGAAATGTGTTAGAAATATATTAATATACAGGGAGATTCTGAAATAAGT
This sequence comes from Tenebrio molitor, assembly GCF_963966145.1. NCBI lineage: Eukaryota > Metazoa > Arthropoda > Insecta > Coleoptera > Tenebrionidae > Tenebrio > Tenebrio molitor. Next base: position 4,445,170 of record NC_091049.1, read on the forward strand.
TTTGAAAAAAAAATGTGGAGTATCCTTGACACCTTGACACATAATTATTCTGCCTTTATGAATTTTGGAGCTGAAATCAAAATTTTCAACGCCCATGAATAGGGAAAATTTTTCCGAATTTGTTCACTTCATTAGCAACCATTGTTATATCAACTCCACAATAAAGGCGTAGGTGCAAGCACAATGTTTTGTAAATGTTTCTATGGAAATGATCGAGAGGAGTAAAGTTACGTTTGTGACTGACGGGCACCTTAGATTATTATTGCTGCTAAACTACCAAGATAATCAGGTAATCTCCTTTAACTCAGCAGCGTACTAGCATTTAAGAATACGTGGGAGGATTGGGGCAATTATTTCGCTTTCCTAGTTTATTTTGGCTGTATGGATATCAGGTAACGATAATTTAAAAATTGAAAGAATAGAACAAGATATAAATTTCTGGAAATTTGAGATGGAACCTAAACTTGTACAATTTTATATGGAGTGCATTTTGCCTGAATCAGTCGATCCAAGGCATACAAGAAATATGAAAATACGAGATCCCCCTTATATCCTACAAGCAATAAAGGATAAACAAAAAGAAATATGAAATTTTTTTTTTCCTTCGGTTTTAGCGGAAATACGATCTGAAACACCTTTTGAATCTTCTTGACATACAGTGTGGAAACTTTAACTGGAATAAAATTCATAACTTGGACATAGGCAGTTTTTGTAAAAAATCCCGAAACAGGTCGATTTTTGTTTTTACTTGCCCACATTTTGGCGCATATGGTTATTGCATATCTCCTCCCGGAAGTGCGCAACTATTTCTAACTAAGGGTACGCCAAGGAATACAACGCACTATTTGTTTCCTGAATATTTTCAAAGCCTACGTGCTAAAAAATAAAAACCAATTTATACAATCTTCAGATCGTTTTCGTTGTTTATTATAAAAATGACAGTAACCAACCAAATATTTTCAGCCACCTATCTTTTAAATTCAATTTATTCGCGGTAAAAATTAATTAATATTTTACTTAAATTTTAGCAAAATTGTAAAATGCCTTGTATACAACTCGTTGCAGTACTTCGCTTTTTTCGCACACGACGTGTTCTCACACGAACTGCGCTCGTGTGAGAAAATTCACGTCTAGTGCGAAAAAAGCCTTCGTATTGCAACTAGTTGTATAAATAGCTATACAAATCCCAAGGGAGATATGAGTTGTTCTTCACAATCTGTATCTATGACGAAAAGAAACAATATCGTGTTACTAAAAAATAAATAATATTTCAATACTAAAGTTCAATATTGGTCGTTTCCTGGTATACGTAACGAAAAAGTGGTATGTAATTGAGAGAAAAGCTTAAATGCCTTCACAATTTTTCATTAATAAATTGTTTCTCTATAGTAACGAAAGCAGAACAATTTTGATTTCGCTTTTTAATTTAGAAATAATTAATAGAATATTAAAAATATCCCAATTTTATGTATTTTCCAAACTCCAGTAGAAAAAATTCATGTGTGCAATACGTAGGAAATCCATTTTTTTCCGTAGACGGCATGTTTTTGATCTCGACTATCGTCTCGATCAAAAATCCCATGCCTAATACGGAAAAAAATTGTATTTCCTAACTTATTGCACAAATAGCTATTTAAATTTCATTCAATACTTCGGTACTCTCGCAGAACATTAGTCAGGCTAGAACATGGCAAAAAAAAAAATAGGTATAATCGATTCAGGATGAATGTGGATAAGGTGGATAAGGGGTGACTATGACATCTGGTAACATTGTTGGTAGTAGCTACAGAACAAATAAAATTTCCTAATAGAAATTGATAGCTTTCGTGTAAGAACTGTTAGGTTAAAGGTAACATCGTTGCCATTTCTATTGAAACACCACCTGTTGTTTGTCAGTTTGGCAACGCAGCACAAATGTTTAGTGTTTTTTTTTGTACTATTATATTGCCTATTATATTGCCAATCTTGATTTTTAAATGCTATGCGCATGCGTGCTGCCTTCATCCCGTCTATTTGAAAAAAAAAACTCAATAAATTATTAATAAGGAGTGCAATGAAATGAGTTTCATTTCATACTTTTTGTAATTTACCTCCATTTTGATTCTCTAATACATAGACATATTAACGAACGGGACGTCATCATCTGGGATGTCCTTATAGCCATTATTTCACGGAACATTTTACGAAAATTTTTAGGTTGGCAAAGCTTGATCCGTCATGCGTGTCAGTTTAAATTACAAAATGTGCAAAGCAATTTCACGTATTTTAGCGGGCGTACATGAAAGATTATCTTCCATATTCGTGTTTTGTGACAGAATTAGGATAAAACAAAAGGCGACTTTGAAGACTTGATCAAATTTTCAATTTTAAAATTAAGACATTACCAACCGCCACAAAAATCCATAAATCGAGGAAAATAAACATTTTCGTTTAAAAACGGCTTAACAAGGGCAAATTACAAAAAATAGTATAAAAAACTCGTTTCATAAGACCTTGAAGGACTCATTCTTTAAAGTAACTAATAATTATCAAAATGTTCCTAGAGTGAAAAATAAATTATAAATGTCAACTTCCGTGTGATCAAGAGTGACTGAATTTGTTGGCAACAATGAAATTTGGCTAATTTTAAATTTACCATCAAAGGTTCATTTTTGTAATAGCATAAACACGTGGAGGGAGAAAAGACTGGAGATGGCACTAATTCAAATAAGTGTACCGGCCCGCGAAAACTACAGTCTTTTCTCCCTCCACGCATAAACATAACTGACATAACCAAAAATATTTTTAATGTGGTCTCAAGTTAAAAAATTCCCTCAGTGCCAATTACGAGAAAAAAAACACCAGTACTTTTCAATTGTTTCATTGCCAACAGACTCAATCATTGTTGATCACGCTGTATTTAGATTTGCTTGAGAGCGTTTTTAAATTCATCGATGGATCAATCGGTGGAATCAGTTTTCTACCAAAACGTTGTTATATTACTGTTAGATTTATGTTGAGCTTAAGAAAAGACGTTTCTTTATTCACCAAAAATTTCATGTTGGGCTCAACCAAAATTCACCTTACGAGAGGCTAAATAACCCAGGACGATCCTTACCAATACGCATGCGTTAGTAACTTGGGTGCTTTGTTGTTACATACCGCATGGTACAATCGCGGCCATCCAAAAGTGAACGTTTTTTTTTATAGTTTGATATTTACTTTAAATCATAGGCGTCCTAAAATGTCAAAGTTTGACACTAGCGATAAAAAATTTATTGAAACTATTTTTTTTTAAATGCCACATCTCTCTCCGATGCAGACAGCTAGGGCTATTGCAAAGCTAGAAGAAAATTGGTCGTTAGCTGCTGTGGCGAGAGAATTACATTGCAGTAAGACTTGCATCTTCAATATAAAGAGGGGTTGGCAAGAAAACAGGCTAGAGAGGCCAATGCGAATAGGTGTCGGAAAGGTTTCTTTACTGAAGTTTACTTTCACTTTAATAATGTATTAATTACTTCTCAGTCTCATTTTTATTATTACAACTTTTTATTATTAAAATAGTAACGCCTGCTGCACGAACGCCAATGAACACAGCCTGATTTAATCTAACGAAAAATACAGAAATTTTCGCAAGCTATCGTTCACTTTTGGATGGCCGCGATAGTACTGTACCGCGTGCTGCGCGTAAGACAAAGAACAGTAGATGAGTAGAATACAAACTAAAAATATAATTATGTTTTTAGAATCTTTTAATATATCTATTATTGTATTCAATTTGGAGTCGTTTATGACTAAAGTCCATTCAAAAATCAAAAAACCACCACCTGTTGCTTTAGGTTGGTAAAATTTAAATAACCCTAGGTAGATATTTTTTCATACTATGTGGGTGAATATAAATTATGACATTTATTTGATTCAAAATAAAATTCAATTGCTTTGAATTTCGTTCATATTGTTTTATTAGCAGCACGTTTCATTTATTTATTGATTCTTATTATTTTTACTTAAACATGCCCAGTTGCTGCTAAAAAAAACTGTGATGAAATGTTTGCACAACGAGTTTTATAAGGGTTGATTTGGCGCACGAATCCCAGGTCTAGAAAACGACACGTAGGCGAGTTTTTATGTTATTTTTTAGATTTTTTTAAAATTTTTAAATAAAAAAATCAAATTTTCAAATTCTAGGGAATTTTGTATTATGTAATTGGTAATTCAAGGTAACGGATGCAACTACATCTGCAACATATGTTAAAAAGTAGAGTTTGAAGATTAATATTGGAAGTTTTTTGCTGTAAATGACAATAATACACTGAAATATTGATAAAAATTTTCTTAGAGATCTATTAAACTACGAGTGCTTTAATAGATAGCCATAAACGACTCCAAATTGAATACAATAATAGACCTATCAAAAGATTCTAAAAGCATAATTATATCTTTAGTTTGTGTTCTACTCATCTACTGTTCTTTGCCTTACGTACAGCACGCGGTACAGTACCATGCGGTACATGTAACAACAAAGCACCCGAGGGCCCGAGTTACTAACGCATGCGTATTGGTAAGGATCGTCCTGGGTTATTTAGCCTCTCGTTTCACCTTTCCCATCTACAATGGGAGTTGGTTGTTTGGTGGACGAATAGTGGGGGAAATGTCAAAATAGTTTGTCGAAGTCAAACTGTCAATGTGTCAATGTCAAAGCAAAGCGAGGGAAAAACTGGAAAAGTGCAACATTATTTACGTTATCCTCTAATTTTTTCATGAGTCTTTCTTCTGTTTAAAATAATTTCTTCATCAGAGGAAGTTAATAAATCATCATCTGATGAATTTTCCAAAGGCATTGTAATCCGTTTTACCAATATTATGGTCCCAAGAAGACTAATGTCGCACATATTTATTCATATAATAATAATAATCGCCGAAAATTAAAAAATGTTTAGGTTATGTTTACACTTCAGGTGTCATGACGTCAGCACCAGTCAGCACAGTCATCAGTTTTCCACCAAATCCGTTTCCCTATTCATCACATTTTTGCATAACATAAGTGTTCAACACAAAAAAAACTTATGATTGACAGTCCACCAATGTTGAAATTCACCGCAAAAAGTTGATGAATTTAAAAACGCTACCCTTGTATTTAGTTCACAAAGTCTGTTGCAGCCAGGCTGCCAATGCAAGTTTAACTCTCATAAACTTCCCTAGGAACCAGGATCAAGCCCACTTTCTCTACAGTGTGGAAACTTTAACTGGCATAAAATTCATGACTTGGACATTGGCGATTTTTGTAAAAAAATCCCGAAACAGGTCGATTTTTGTTTTTCCTTGCCCACATTTTGGCGTATATGGTTTTTGCATATCTGCTCTCGGAAGCTCGCAACCACCCCAAACTTTTTTTTTTCAAATGGAAGGGTATGCCAAGTGACACCTCGTTTGAAAGGCCACTTCCCAAGGAATACAACGCACTGTTTATTTCCTGAATATTTTCAAAGCCTTGCTCTGCGGCCATCCGGAATATCTTGATCGCGATTTTTTATTGATTTCATTCGTTCATTTTCAACGGAAAGTTAAGCGTTGAACAAATCTGACAGACAACATTGGAACATTTTTTTTTTCATAAACAACGGTTGACATGACTACGTCCTCCGCACACTTATTAATCATTCGGTTTTTTCGATGGCGTTGAAAAAAATGTATTCCAAAAAGATAATTGTGAATAAATCGTAGATATTGCAAAAACTATTGTACAATACACGTCCGTTGGGGCCTTTACTGCCTCGTCAGTACTATTCGACTCGCTCTGCGAGCTCGTCTCACAGAATCTCTGGCTCGGCCGTAAAGGCTATCCTAACGGACTTCTACTGTAAAATACTAGAAGATTAAAAAAAACGAAAATAAATAAATATGAAACTTTAGGTTTTTAAGTTTTCTATACGTCGCAGATTCAATTGACAAGCAAAGTGCAAAAAAAGGCCAGATTCAGTAGAGAATATTTTATTTTGTAATTATTGATAGAATACTAATTACACTGTAACCAGTTGTTCGCTGAAAAACCAGTCGACCTTGGCCAAATTAGTTTTTTCTTCTTCATCCAGTTTACTCCAATAAATTCCTTCATTCCAAGAAAACACCTTACAGAAACTTTGCCAACAATCTTCACGTCCGACACGCTGCTCGATTCGACCTCGTCTGACCTGCCGCATCTCGGCCGCACAGGGCGCCCCAGTCGACATCTATACACCTACAAACTAGGTTTGTCAAATAACGAGACTCAGTATATCAAAAAATATAATCTATCGAATTTGATTTTTTAAAGAACATTTGTACACTTAACACAATTCGGTAGACAAAAAGAAAAATTAATATGAATATAACGTCGACAGAAATGAATCGAATTTACAGATTAAAATTGTTGCAAATTAGTACTAATCGTTACATCTGACTTCATTAAAAACATAAAATCACTAAGTGTCCCTTAGACTAAACACGCCACTGTCCGCTCTATCTCCGCCGGTCTTTCGACCTCTCCCTCAAGTCTTTCTCGTGTTTGGACTTTTTGTACTTATCCCTGTCCTCCCTGCTCGAGTACTTCTCCTCTTTGTCTTTATACTTGTCGTCCCTGTCGTACTTCTTCTCGCTCTTCTCGTGCCTTTCCTTCTTCTCCTCGTACCGCTCCTTCTCCCTGTCCCTCTCCTCTTTCCCGCTGTACCTCTCCTTCTCGTACCTCTCGTTCTTCTCGTACCTGTCTATGTACCGGTCGTTCTTCGCCTCCCTCTCGTTCGCCGGCGACGTCGACCTCCTCTTCTCCCTGCAACCCCCGTTAGTCCCACCTCGCACCCTCGCCGCCTCCACTCACCTCCCTTTCCGCGTCTTGTGCGGCGAATTACTCCTCGACCGCGAGTAGCTCCTCCTCTTGTGGTTCTTCTTGTGGTTCCTCGACGCCGACCTGCTCCTCGACCTGTGCTTCTTCGACCTCTTGTGGTTGTGCTTGCCGGCCGGGCTGTGACTCGCCGACCTCGACCGCGACCTCTTCTCCGAGACGGGCGGCGCTATGTGGCTGCCCGACCGGCTGATGAAGCCGCCCCAGGCGTTGTGCGCCCCCGCCGTCTTCTGCGTGTTCGGGCTCGACGAGTCGTTGTTGGGGGTGTTGTTGCCGGAGTTCCCCCGCGCCTTCACCCGCGCGTCGTGGTACTGCTTGCACAGCTCGTCCACCTTCTTCTCCAGCTGCTCGATGTTGGGCTGAAAAACGACCGAATCAGCGAAACCTCTTCGGATACGTCACCGCCCCACCTTCGGCCTGTTGTACAGCTTCAGTATCCTGATGGCGATGTCTCGGACCTCCGTCTCGGTGGCGCCGAAGATCGAGTACCAGGACGGGTTCTTGGGCAGGGGCAGCTGGAGCTTGCGGGCGGTCAAGTAGATGCACGCGCACGCCACCGTCTCCGGCTGGTACCGCACGAACACGTCCGTCCGCAGCGAGTCGTTCATGTAGTTCCACGAGTACTGCATCAGCTTCTGGTTCTTCTCGAAGCCGAGGACTTGCAGGTACATCACGATTATCTGCGGAAGAGGGCGCTGGTGAGGCGGGCGACCCTGGCCCCGAACGAAACCCATTCTGACAGCTGTCACGGTGACAGATGACATTTCAAACTTCACTCTCACTCACTCTGACAGCTGTCACAGTTATGGGTGACGTTTGATGAGCGCCATCTAGCTTTCGACAATTGCGCCGCCACCTCAGACGCGTGCACTCACCTTGTGGGGATGCTTGATGTGGACGCAGAAGCCGAGCTCCTTCAGCACCCTCCGTTCGGCTTTGATAACGAGATTTTTCAATTGGATATAGTTTACGTCCAATATCACAGGCTGTATAGTTCTGCACATATTCAAGAAAAGAAAAAAACACAAGTTGAAAGACCGTCAATCACAATTCTCCGACGTAGACTATAGACGAGTTGGAGAAGTGCAATTCGGAGCGGAAAATAAACAAATAAAACACAAATCGTGGACGTGGAGGGAGATATGGGACGCGATCGTCTACTGTTTTTTTTTTTGTTTTTTTTAATCAAGTGGCAAAAAAATGGTGATCGAGTTTAATTTGTTTATCGGACTCCAAATTACATTCGGACAAACAAAAAATTGAGGAAATCATCAATACGAAGCATTTTATTGTTATAATTTTTTTGGTTCATTAAACTAGATCCACCATTTTCAGTCGCCGCCATTACCTGTTGCTTGTTTTGTTATTTAATCCACCCAATCAAATAATTTAGTGCGTGATCGACCGGCTTTCGACAAATCGTGGCCGATCGGTGACCTACAATGAAACATAACCTCACAAATTAGTACTACGGTAGTTGTACTCTCGATTGTTTCTCTTCTTTCTTCCGGTTCTTCGTTTACCTCTGTCGCCGTCACGCGCAATGCATGGTTCAACGCTTTTTGGACATCACTATTACTACTCAGTGGTACCAACCTTGTCCCTCCTCGTCCAATAAGAATTGAACGCATGCATTGCCTTCCCGTAGACCGTCACACACAATCATGGACGGCCGTGTCTGTGTCTGTCTGTGCATTTCTAGCAGATTCATGTCTGTGTGGTATTAAGGATCCCACTCAGCGCCATGAAGATTATGGGGGACAGAGGCCCTATTGGAGCCATTTGTAGCCTCTGTAAATTAACAACAAACGATTGAGTATCTCCTTTGTTCCCTTGCTACAGTAGAAACCGAGTAAACTTTTTTTTTTGCGAACTGGTCGGCCGTTTCTGATTGGTCGAGGGTGGCGGCGGCGGTGAAGGATTCCGGTACGCGACAGTACCCTGGATCGTTTCAGAAACGGCCGCGGAAAATAAAAAAATCATCGCCGTTATCAACAGCAGTGTTAAAAAAATAAACAACACCTCCAAAATACGATATTTACCTTGCTGTACCACTACAGTCTACAAGCTTTTTTTTTGTACATCGGTTTTTTTTTTAAATGTTTTTTGGATCGAGTTTGTTAGAATGGGTTTAGTTTTAGCGGCGACGGCTTCCGATCGTCGGAAACTCACGAGTAAGGAAGCGACTGCACTCATCCAGAGTGGACCAGAACAGAAGTGAAAAAAAAAAACAAACAAAATGAGTGCAGGTTGGATACGAATTTTGGAAAATATCTGACATTTACTTTATCAACTCACCCAGCATCACACGTTGTTAATTTGCAACTTCCCACTTAAAATCTGACATTTTAGGAGAGCCACATTAATTTTTCATCACAAATATTTTCGTGATCTTACAAAAAAAAAAAAAAAAAAAAAACGTGTCACTTTTTTAACTAACATCACTTTACAATCAAAATGGAAGAAAATTTGTAGTCGGACGAAATTTATAGTGAACACGCTGTATATTTCTAGTGGTGGAAAGACACAATGCAACAAACATCCCGCAGTTTTAACATACAATCAGCCCACCAAAGCCAGTTGACAGTTTTGAGACTGGATCTCTACTTCTTTTTTTCTTGTTAAAAAAATTACAGAACATTCAAACCTAGAATGAGATTTTTAAGTTAAACCTTATTTTGTTGTCATTATTTGGTTAATGTGGCAAAGGTAGAAAGATCCAACCTGCACGCTGGCGTCGCAATTTCCCACAACTTCCCACAATAGAAAAAAAAGGAAAAAAAAAAGCAAATTTGGAATGTTTCTTCGAGCGCAAAAATTGCGCCATGATGGGCATTGAGACGCACCGCACCTGTTCCTCCTTAAAACACGTGGGATGGTTTCAAGGCGCACCAAGGCCCAATTCAGCGCCGAGCGTCTCTCTCTTGCATCTTGCGATCCTAAAACAAGTTCAGGATAATGAAAAACGGCCTTGGACTGAACGCATTCTGAATAATCCCGGCATTGAGACGGAAATAGGAACAAAACAAAAGAAAAAAAAAACATTATGCTTCGTATTGATGAGAACGGTGTCATTGTCAGTGTGGTTAACGACATAATCGACTTGAAACTTACTTGTTGGAGTTGACTTGTCGTATGTGGGTGAAGACGTTGATAACGTCTCTGACCCGTCTGGGGGCCTCTTCGATCTTAGAAGCTAAACAAACGCAGGCCATCGCCGTGTGATCGACCGGGTGGCGCACTAAACTCTTCGAATAATAAAAACGTTGCAATAGGACCTGTCCAGTAGCCATCGCTACCTGAAAACATCGGCCAACATATATTAAAAACGGGCCCGACAGTCGCCTTAGGCGCTACGGAGCGGAACGATGGACCTACCTGAGGCAGCTTCAACAAAATTCCGGCAGTTTGGATCAGCTCGCACCCGTAAATACGCAAATCCGTCTCGGTTTCTATGTCGAGACCGTCATTCTGGCTCGGAGTCGGAGACAGTTTCTCGTCGGGCAATAGTTTGTTTTTCAGCGTCAAGATTACTTTGCCGTACGGCTTTACTGGGTTTTTCACGTTGTTTGGGGCCGATTCTGCCTTGGCAGAACCCATTTTTTGCGGGACTAGCACTGAACGTTGCAGTAACGCACAACAAAATGGCGGACGGCTTGACTTTTGTGGGGGCGCACGCGTTGACGTCAAACGTACGTCAAATTTTGGTTTGCGACTCGGATAATTATTAATTCAAATTTACAACTAAATCATTTTCTTATTTCCAAACAAAATTAATCGTTATATAATTCCATATTTAGAATCTTCCAATCTTGTTACAGTTTTATTAACAAATATTTGTCCCACTTTGTCCAATCTTACTCCTTGTAGTAGGGGAAGCTGACACAAAATAATCCGCGGGTCAACCCACAATCTTTTAAATTATTTAATCATTTAAACCATAATATATATTTTTACTCAACATTTCTTTGTAAAATTTAATCTGTCGAGTGTTTACATTATTGCTATCAATTTATCTAGCGAAAATTACAATTTCTTACATCATTATCAAGCTAATAATAATTATTAAGCCTGCGATTTAGATTTTCTTCTTATCAACAACCAAATGTGCGATATAAGCTGCCACACCTTTACTAACGACTACAACAACTTCTTCCGTTTTATCCCCATCTTTATCATCCTTCGGTGTCGAATCGGTTTTGAGCATTTCAAGAATTTTTCTCAAGAAATCTTGGAACTGTTTCCCTTTCAGTGCTGCCCCAATCGAATTTAAGTCGCTCGAATCAGTACCAATTTCTCCAAGAGCACGTCCCAACTCTTCACTCTCGACAGATTTGCTCTCAAAATCAGCGAAGAATTTCTTCACAGATTTTTTGTCAACATTCAACGACTTGCATAGATCCAGAAAATCAGGACAATCTTCAATAATCTTCTTAACATCTTTCGCAACTCCTTTTTTAAGTTTCCTTTTGTTCGATTTCTTGGTCGATTTCTTCTTTACTTTCTCAGCTTCTCCCGTCTTGTCTTCACTATTACCGTCAGCTTTCTTCTCTTCGTCGTCACCGTTGAGAACTTTCTCCTTGATGTAGTCGATCAGCAAATTCGTTACGTACTCGGCTAGTTCGTGGCAGAACTCGTCGATGGCCGACTCTTCATCTACCTCCTTTCTGTTTTTGGCATCCAACAATGTTTCTTGTAGCGCTTTGCACAAGTTCACAACCAAGTCTGTCAGTTGCTCAAGGTTCTTGATTTGTTCGATGGTCGATTTCAAGGCATCGAGATTTGTCACATCTGTTAGTGCCAAAATTGTCTTTGTTGCTGCAGCAATAAAATCTTCAGTTTTGCAATTTTCTATAATATTTTTAATAGTTTTTCCAGAAACGAGTGTTGCGCTTAGAATCGCCTTCAAATCTTCGTTCGTTTCAATGATTAGTTTTAACGCAGTCTCCAAACTAGTGGTTAGCGGTTCTCTGAAATTGTCGAGGATCTTGACGAAAATCGCCGCCTTTGAAGAACTTAGCAATCTCTTGAATGGTTTCTTGATTGCTTTCATTACTTTTGATTTCGATTTTGGAGTCTTATCCGATTTCTTATCTTCTTTTTTATTCTGCTCGTCATTCTCACTTTTATCATTTGACACGTCGTCATTCTTATTGCCCTTGGAAGATTCTACCTTTTCTGGTTTTTCTTCCTCTGCTTCTTCACCAGACTTCTTGGCACTATTACTCAAGACGTTTTCTCTGACAGCTTCGACTAACCGATTCGCCATATATTTAGCTAATTGATGACTGATTTTCTCAACAGTTGAGTCCAACTTGGAACTTTCTTCCTTTTCTGACGACTCTTCTTTACATAATTTGCAGAAATTCTTCACCAAATCTTCAATTTCCTTCAACTCTTTTATATCCTCGATGGAAGATATTAAAGTTTTTAAATCTGTCAAATCCGACAAATTCAAAATTTTGTCTGTTGCTGCCTCAATGAAATCTTCAAAACTGCAGTTCTTCAAAGCTGCTTCTATGGTACTTTTTGGAATGATTACGTTGTTAAGGATGTTCATTAACTCGTCACTTTTCTGAATCATCTCTTTTACCTTAGTTTCTAAGCACTTGCTTAGCTTTTTCTCGAATTGGTCCAAAACCTTGTTCAGGACTGCAGCTTCAGAAGAATTGACAAATTTCTTCCATGACTTCTTAATTTTTTTTGTCATTCCCTTTTTCGATTTAGGTTTGGTCGATTGTTTGTTTTTGTCTTTGTTATCTTCTCCATCCTTAATAACTTTATTTTTCACCTCTTTTTGCTCTAAAATGTTCTTATCCTGAGTCTCTGACATATTTATTTCAGGAGTAACAGTCTGAGATGCTTTCCAAATCTTTTTTTGTTCCTAGTAGGTACGATCAAATTTATTAAATCAGGAATTCGATTTAAAACAGAAACTCGCACAACGTCCACTACACTTATCACAAAAGAGATGATTGATGCATTGATATCAAATTTGGCGACCGCAAAATGTGTTTGAAAAATTTCATGTTTATTTAAGATTAGATTAATTTTGAATGTATGATAGTCAATCATCTTAAATGTAAGAAATAAGCTTAAAGCAAGTACCTAACTCACAAATTTAAGACGCATTATATTTATCGAATTTTCTAAAAAGTTTAACAAACTTTAGACCCTAATCGAAGAGAGGAAAGTGAAAGTAAGAAAGAAATGGAAAGCGAAGGACCGAACAAAAGGAAAAAAAACTAACGTAAACGAATAAAAGAATGAATGAAAGGTTGGCTGTAAAAAACGAAAGCAAGGAAAAGTAAGGAGAAGGTGATTAACAGAAAAAGAAAAATAAGAAGTGTGCAATTAGGTAACTGAATGGAAAACAAACTGAAAAAATAAAGAGAATATAAAAGTGTGTTTTAACGTTCATGAGAGAATAGATTGGATTGTTGGTTGGTTGGTTGGATGATTGGGTAATTGGATAATTGTATGATGAAAAATGTGCTTAATTTTTTGAAGCTCTAGTGAAAAATTTTCAAAATTTGATCTGTCATTAGCGCCTCCATTAAGCAGTTTGGTCGCGAACCTTCCCTGCGCGATCCGGCGGATGTCGCTCGCGTCGTGCAAATGGCAGTTCTGACGTCACGAATCGGGGACTAGAATCGTTACCGCAAGGGCACCGGCGATTCTCGCACCGCACCCAAGTAGCAAAGCGAGACCGAAATCCGCGTTTTAAAAACATTGTAGGTGTGAAATAGGTGCGTGAACAGTGTCGTTTAGCGTATGTACCGTTCGCGAAATAATCTCACATGTTCATAATTAGTGGACGAGTGAATTTGTATGGGTGTAAGCGGATGTGTTCGTGATTTTGTGAGGAGCACCATAGGATAGTGTAGTCTACGGTGGATTGGTTTAGCCTGAGCCGATTGGAAAAGTAAGTGTCCCGGCGGCGGCCCGGCCGCCCCCGGTGGCCGCAACGGTCGCAGCCGCCTCTGAATCCCGACCCGAAGACAAATGAACGTCTCGAGCAGGTGCAGCGACTGTCATGGCGGCTGTCAATTTATTTTCGTTCGCGCGGCGGAAAAACGCCGGGACGGCCCCGCTACCGCCGCCGGCCGCGTCGTCGGCGCTCCGCCGCCCCACGCGGCCTCCGGCACCCCCGACCGCGACCTATGCTAATGTTTGTAAATTTGTTTAAGGGCGTAGGTGTGTCCGAAAAACAAAATTCTAATTTTAAACGGTGGCGCGAATTTCGATTTTTCACGGGGAAAAGCGGATTTTTCCCAGGAGCCATTTTGTTACGGCGGACGACGTTCCCCGCAGGAAACCGACGGTTTTATCTATTTACGTTGTGGAGTTTATGTGAAACACATCTGCAAACATGCACGAATTGCGGAGCGTGACGTTGGCGCGTTTTTAAATAATTTATGACGGCGGTGCAACCGCAAGGCAGATAAGCGCGAGGAGCCGCCGGAAATCCGCCCCGAGGCCCCCGACGCAACACCGACATCTACCCCCCAACGGTTGGCACCACTGATAATTGCAACATTCTTTTGTTCAACGACACTTTCGGTTTCACAGCCCACCCTTGCCAACTCCAAACCGCCACGATTTTAACATTTTTCTGTCGGCAAAAGAACAAAATGTCGCTAATTTGACGCGGAAGTCGAGAATTCGATTATTCAATGACAGATGACTCAATCCAGCTCAATCCCATCAGTCTTCGTCAAGAAGTACAAAATGACAGTTGCTTCGACACATTGACAGTTCTCTTGCGCCGTTGCCACACTTATTGTAACGCAAACGTCAAACCAAATTTCATTAGACCACTTTTTGTCCCATTTGAAGATCAAATTTCCTAGAATTGTTTGTTTTTTCGATTCTTGTTGCACATCTTGCCCAGACAAAATTTAATTTGTTGCATTTTTGACACTCGTGTTGAGGAGTTTGACAATTCGAATGTCAAGTCGCAGATCTCAAGGGAAAAGTGCAAAATGACAGTTGTTTTGACAACGCTTGCAATTGCAAGGTCACGTGATCATCAAATTATGAAACGTCAACCAAAAAATGGAGCTCCTTGAGTCCTCTCTTATCGCACTCCGTTTTCATTGTTTTTAATAAAAAAAAAGATCTTATCACAAAGTGTCACATATCAAGTTTAATCGTGTGTTTTGTTCAGTTTTTTAATAATAGTAGTGATGATGATAATAACGTATTAATTTAGTTGTTTACACTCCGTGACCATTTCTATCGGGAATTTTTTCCACATTTTGATTAAGATTGATAAATCTTGAGAAAATGAGACAAAAACAATGGAACAATTCGAGTGTGGTCAAGGCTAAGTTTTTCTGGAAAAAAACCAATTGAAAGTGGTCAGTATTTCTTGGGGAATCGCGTTTTAGCAAAAATTGAAGAATCAGCGGTCAGGTTAAGATATAGGAATATAGAGTGTGGAGTACCGCGGGGTGCCTCGTTGTATCCTCCGCTGTTCTGTACACTTGACCGTCTCCACAATTCTGACAGTTTGTTTTGTGTTTCAGGCGTTCGTTGTGCCATAGAGAGTGTTGGGCAGTATGAACGAATTGGATTCTTTGAGACAAGAAGCCGAAACACTCAAAAATGCCATCAGAGTAAGTGTGACAAAAGTGCAAAAAGCGCCCTCCTCCCGTTCCCCGACCGCATTCGCTCGAAATAACGATTTCTCCAAGGAAATTGCGACATGAAATACCGATAAAAGTTATCAGGAACGATCTAGACGGGAATGGGGTATTCGCCGGGCCACGTGACCGGCCCGCGAGGGCCCCCGACGTGGGGCGGGGGTCAAGGCCCCCCGCGAAAAAGTGCAGCGCGCTTTTGTCCGTTCGGGTCGGTTGCATTTTGCGTGCGAACACACGCAACTAGTCACGCAGGAGGCATTCACGCACGTGCGGCGGTGTCTGTCAGACGGCCGGCTCGACTGCCATGTTGTATTGATCCGTTACCCCGCCCTCTCGACGTTACCCCACTGGTGCGGCGTTGCCAGATGGGCGGCAGGAAGAGATCGGAGCGGCGGCGACGGACAAGGGCTGCCAACGGTGGAGGAGCGACACAAAATCACCAATCGCGATTTCCGATCGGGGAAATGTGGCGTTTGCACGGACGGGGATGTCGTAACTTGATCGTGTGCAATCTCCTTGATTTAGAAATTTTAATAAACTCAGGGAGATTAATCGAGAGTAAGCGAGTTACGTAATGAGGGAATAATATTTAGAATTTATTAAAGTGGATGGGGTTTACTTAACTCGAATTAGTTCCGACCTAAATTAAATATCATACAGTCTACCGGGTGTTCCACCAAAAGTAGTCCGCAGAGAATTTTTTTATTCCTTTGCCAAATCGGAACAAAATTGTGCTAAAACCAAACTGTTTATCGTGGAAATGTCCTGCTCCTCCCTCTTTGTAATGACAAACGGTGCAAGATTTCAGTTGGTTCAGATTAAATGTCAACTTTTGACAGTTAGTACTGTCAGTTGTCACATCAAGAGTAAAACTGATTCATCTCACTTTGTTCATAAGAATTCATAATTTCCTATTGGTCCACACTAATTTGGCATGTCAGGGATTGTTATCTATGTTCTAGAAAGATGGTCGACTTCGATAAAAACAAGACATCAAAGTAAGCTCCAAAAAGTTTACTAATTCGTTCAACCGTTCACGGTCAGTACTGTCAACTTGCCGAGAAATTCCCTAGAATTGTTTGTTCATCGTGCAATGACAGTTCTTGTCGTTTTGACAGTAGGGTAAAATAATGACAGTTCTTGTTGTTTTGACAGTCGGGTAAAATAAGAAACTACATATTTGAATTGTCGCTCATGATTAAATATATAAAATACATATGTATAAAAAGCAGTAATGCCAATTTATGTAAGAATGAAGGAGAGTTTTTTCTTTATTTCAAGGGACGTGTTTTGAGTAAATTTTTATATAAAGCGTTGAATAAATGAGTTCTTTACGTAAGATATGAAAATTTTATTTGAAACAAGTCTTTCCAGACAATTAAAAGAACATTAACATAATGGCTGCTTACGTCAATAATTAAATTTCCAATCTGACAAAAATAAGTTACCTAATTTGTTTATAATTTGTGTTTTTAACTGATGAACCAGTGGAATAAAATTCAAAAAGAGGCGAATCATATCTGATGCGAAATTAGGTTAGCGTTTTTTAATGTCAAATTTACAGGTCATGTTATTTTGACACTTGAGATAATATTTCGCCAGTGACGAAATAAAGAACTAATTTTGTCAAAGCTGATTTTGACGTAAAAACAGTAGTACCAACTTCACTTCGGTCAAATAAGAAATGACACTTGGTATGTAGGAACTGTAAGTTTTCTATATCTCAGGTTGACAGTTGTTTGCAAAGTTGTCAAGAGTTGAATAAAATTTAAAACAACATGAATGTTACATTTTATATGATTCAGTTGAACAAATATTGACATTTCTAGTTGACAGTTTAAGTCGTTTTTCTATAAACTCTTATTTATTTGGTTATGTCTCTTGCTAGAAGCGTGTACTACTAAAATAAAATTAAAAAACAAAAGAGTAGGTAAACTTTGACACTTCTAGTAATTAAGTGGAAGTGGTACTGTAAACTTCAAAAAGTAAGTGAGTAGCTTTTGAGAGTAATTTGTCAGACTGGAGTTTTTTTAAATATCGAGTTGACAGTTGTCGTTGTGACAGTACAGAAACTTCACCGTACAACGGCCAAATTGACAACTAACTGTGAAAGCAGTGGGGCCAACATAATATTGGACTAACCGGAGTTTGCCGTTAATGACACAAAGTTAAAAAGATTTAATGTGTCATTTTAAATAACCCAGTGAACACTTCAGCTTTCAATATAATGTATGTAATAATATTTTTAAAATGTTGATATTTTCGAAAACACTTTTGCTTTGACTGAAAGTCCCACGGACGTGTCCCGTCACTGAATCTGTTTGTGTTTTGCAGGATGCCCGTAAGGCGGCGTGCGACACATCCTTGGTCCAGGCAACTGCCAGCCTCGAGCCCATCGGAAGGGTGCAAATGCGAACTAGACGCACCCTTCGGGGTCACTTGGCAAAAATCTACGCCATGCACTGGGGTTCCGACAGTCGCAACCTCGTATCAGCTTCCCAAGATGGTAAACTCATCGTCTGGGACTCTCACACCACCAATAAGGTAACGAAAAGACGCGTCGACGCAACAAGTCAGGTTATGTCATACGTCAAATGGGTAAAGACCGAAGAAGCGTCCGGCAGTGTTGCCAATCGAGATAAAAAAATATTGAGGTTAAGTCGGTCGAGATAAATGGGCGTGTTGAGCATGTGATTTGCATCCGAATGGTGGTGTAAATCATCATTAGCACAAATCGATTGTTTGGATAACAGTATTACATTAACTCGATGATAAATGGATGGATCATCAGGCTGGGAGCGTTGTTTAACGGATCACAAGCTCGAAAACACATCAAGTCGTTTCCATATTTTTCTTGCATATTTTCACTATTCCAAGAAAGTGTTTGTGACGGGGCGACCTTCGAAACTGTCGAATCTACATAATTAATTATGTTAACGTCGAAATTGTTGCCTCTAGTTAGCACAAACAGCGTTAATTCATTAAATTCTTGATGCAGTTTTCGGTGCTCTCCAATTATGTCAAGGAATCCAAAAGAGAAACGTTGCAAAAAGTGGATTCTATAATACATCGGACGTTGCACTCTCCGCGCTTTTTTCTCCATTTGAATCAAGTATTTCGCCTTGTTATGTCTTGAACTGGCACCAATTGTTATTAACAGTGTGACGTCACTGATTGTGAATTGGTAACGGCGTCAGCGAACGACGAAATATTGATAGAGGATTTTGAATGTCTCCAGATGGTAAAATGGGACCAAAGCGACGCAGAGAAATTGGGGTTTTTCCTTTCTCTGTATTTTTTTCTTTACGTTTCTAACCTCATGGCATACATTTTTTTTATCAGGTGATATTTTCTCAGAATCTGATAGTCTGATACCGATATGCTCCACAATTTTTATCGATATCGACACGTTTCGCCAACTACGATGGTGATTAAACCCATCGAAAGGCTGTTAAGTGTCGTCAGTAATTTGTTACGTTGTCCTGAAAAATTTCGAACTGATAAAAATGAAAGAAAACAGTTTAATACATTTTTTAAGGTTTCCCAGATTTCTGAAATAAATTGAAGATATGGTGAAGATAAGGTCGCGAGCAAAATTGTCATTGTTTACGCCGTGTCCTAGAAAAAAAGATTGTTTTGGTGTCAATAAATGAAGACGAGAATATCCATGTATTCTTCAATCAGACTTACAAAATTGGGGAAAAAAGATAAGGAAGAACATCAAGAAAACAATGAAGATTTTCTGATAAAATCATTCAAAAAGATAAAAAGAACTTTGGTTATACGGGGATGACTTCTTCCTTTGGAATCTTCACAGATGGGCATCAAGAAACACTTCCAAATTCTGCTGAAGCTGTAGCAAATTTAAAATCCGAAATAGTATATTTTCTTCTTGGAATTCTAATTAAAATCAGTTCAATATTGCTAAATCTTGACATTCTCAGTCGATAATTGTCAAACCAATAGTGGTTCTAGATGATCAAAATCACTTTTCAGAATTGTCATTTGATTGTAATTTAATTCGAGCGTCAAATTGTAATTGTGGTCCAATTCCTTTGTTTCGTTTTTTTAGTTAGTCGGCAATTTAATCGAAGATCATTGTCAAATTGCTGGTTGATGTGACTCAAATTGTCAAAATCATTCAGAATTGTCAAAGACTGAAACCTTCAAAGGACCACAATTCCAATGTCTTTTGATTTGGTGAATAAGTCAGCGCAGTGTTGTAAAATTTTGATAGGACAGTCAAAAATGTTGGCTAATAGTTATGTCAAATTAGTCACCAGTTTTTGCTATCGAATTTGTTTGTTTCAAGGTGTCAGAGCTGTCTACGATGTTTCTGTTTAATTACTTGTTGTCTCGTTTTGAAATGAAAGAATAAAAATGACTCGCTGTCGCGATAGCAGAAAAAGCATCAATTTTAGGGTATTTTAATTAGGACGAGCGTGACAGCAAGAACAACCCCACGATGTTCTGGCCCGATAACGACGGTCCCCGTTTGTGGTTGTTTGCAGGTTCACGCGATCCCTCTGCGATCGTCATGGGTGATGACGTGCGCTTACGCCCCATCGGGCAGCTACGTCGCCTGCGGGGGCCTCGACAACATCTGCTCCATCTACAGCCTAAAGACGCGCGAGGGCAACGTGCGAGTCAGCAGGGAACTGCCCGGTCACACCGGCTACCTCTCCTGCTGTCGCTTCCTCGACGACAACCAGATAGTGACCAGTTCGGGGGACATGAGCTGCGCCCTGTGGGACATCGAGACCGGTCAGCAGGTGACGTCGTTCCTCGGCCACACCGGCGACGTGATGTCGCTGTCGCTGTCACCCGACATGCGCACCTTCGTCTCGGGGGCGTGCGACGCCTCGGCCAAGCTCTGGGACATCAGAGAGAGTCTATGCAAGCAGACGTTCCCCGGCCACGAGTCGGACATTAATGCCGTCACGTTCTTTCCGAATGGTTATGCGTTTGCGACGGGTAGTGACGACGCCACATGTAGGCTGTTCGATATCAGGGCCGACCAGGAACTAGCCATGTACAGCCACGATAACATTATATGCGGAATCACCAGTGTCGCATTCAGCAAATCGGGAAGGCTCCTGCTTGCCGGCTACGACGACTTCAACTGTAACGTCTGGGACTCCATGAAGACCGAGAGAGCAGGTGAGAAACGACGCAAACCGCCAACCTCCAGGTCCTTCCAGTTGCTCCCGAAGCCAAATCCTGAAATTGGCAAATTCAAGATTAAAAAAAGAATTCAGAATTGTCAAATGCTGTAAGAATCAGACGATAATCTGTCACGTGCCAAATTCTGACTGGATTCTTACAGTTGCGAATGAAATATCCTTATTGAGTTGGTTAGTTAGTAAATAAAGGTAATTGGTAGGTCAAGTCGGTCAAATCTTGAGGTTGTAAGTCAAATAGTGGTGTCAAAGAAGTGTCAAATCTCGTAAGCGTGAGTGAAGTCAATTCACTCTTGTCACGACTAGTTTTTGGATGTTGAAATTAGTTCGATGTCATTCTCATAGCAGTGGTTGATTTGCTCCAAGACTTTCTTCCACAGTAATGTCAAATAAGTACTAGTGTGACTGATTAAGTGTCAATTCGATGTTGTCAGATCGTGAAATTGTCACACTATTGTCGTACAAAGTGTCGATAAAAAAACATATCAAGAGTCCTGTGGAATTGTGCGGCTCCATAATTTTACTGTGTCGAACTATGTCGAGCTGTTAAAGACGTCAAATCAGATGTCAAGAGTCAAATGTCAAATCATTAAATCTTAGCGCCAGTTGTGACTTCGAGGTCTTAATTGTTTTGCTTGTGATTTTCTTTAGTTTTTCTATATTCTAACTACTTTTTATACAACAGTCTATCAAAAACCTGTCATTAAGGGACTTATATAACCTCTGTTTTTCTATTTTGTACCACAATATGCTAAAGAACGGCAAAAATCAAATACATTTTTATTCCACGGGACTCTTACGCTTCAGATTTCTGTTGCTCAATTTTAACTAAAAATGGTCAAATATTGTGTCAGTCTGGTATTTTGCGTCGCTTGGAAAATGTTTCTATTCAAAAAGAAGTTTTCGTTCTGATCATTTCAAAATTGTCAAATCTTGAGATTTGAATCAAGAATTGATCGTATACCGGGTGATCAAAAAGGACTGTTTATGTTCGCAACACAATTAAGAGCATTTTGTTGTTCGGCTGCAATACTGCAACCGGATACGTCTTTTGACAGATATTTTACGTGAAATCGACAGCGACAAAATTGTAGGTTATGTATGTATAAAAATCCACGGTACAAAGAAACAACTTGAACTGTCAGTGTGAAGTCGTCAACAACCGGAAGTTACTCCAGTTATACCATTGGAAAGTAAAAATCAATACTGCCAACTTAAACAGTCCTTTTTGATCACGCTTTAGAATGTACAGCGTGATCAACAATAAGTGAGTCTGTTGGCATTGAAACAATTGAAAAATGTATATAATAATTAACGACAGGTGACGTTACTATTTAATGATCTGTCAAAAAATGTCGTTTGAATTACGTCACC
The DNA here is from genome assembly GCF_963966145.1 of Tenebrio molitor. Classification (NCBI taxonomy): domain Eukaryota; kingdom Metazoa; phylum Arthropoda; class Insecta; order Coleoptera; family Tenebrionidae; genus Tenebrio; species Tenebrio molitor. The sequence goes on from NC_091049.1 coordinate 4,467,228, forward strand.
AATCAAAATTGTCAAATGTCATAAGTGTGTACCGACAATTACTGGAAAGATTATTTAGAATGTACAAAAATTTAGTAGAAATTGTACTTTGTGTGTTATCAACACAACAGTATAGTGGTGGTAATAATCTTGGAAGATTATTGTAGATCAAAAATATCTAAATCGTTAAGTCACGTCTTAAATATATTTCGAAACTCTCACTTGATAAGTTATCTTCATCGGAATTCTTAAAATTTCCAAGAATATTAATTTTAACAATTTTACAATTTCATTGTAGATTTTTTTATTGTCAGATGTCAAAAATATAAACTGTCGTTGCAGTTTAGTTGGTAGCCATGAAAGAGTGTAGAAATGTCAAATTTTAATGTTACTGGTGGCTTTCTTTAACAATTTTATAATCTTTATCGAAAATATCTCAATTGTTATATATTTTCCATATGTCACTCGATAAGTTGTCTTGTTTGAAGTTTTATAAACAAATATTTGATAATTGTTTAATTTTATTACTTGGAAATGACTCTTTTTGAAGTACATATTGAAATTCTTAAATCGTATCGTGTGTTGATGTTGTGACATTTTTGTTCAATAAAATCATTGATCGACATTATTTGACCACGTGTGAAATTACTCCAAAATGCGTAGGGGTTTTGTCTAGTCAGAAAATTGTTTCCGATAAGTTATCTCTGTTGGCAATTCCAAATTGTCATTTATTAACGCAGAAATTACGAAACGAATTGTCAGAAACGTCACGTGTCACCCAGAAATCCGTCACACTCCGATACTTTATAAAGCAGTGACATGTACGTCAAATGTCATCGATGCAATTGTTAATTCTCCCAATTTCGAAACCTTGCGATTTACAATACCGAAACGTGGCATGTTTACGACAAAACGAAATGTCAGATTTCTTAACCTTTCAGCTGTGAAAGCGGCGAAGAGTGATGATAAACAAATGTGTTATTTCCTGTTTAATTAGAGCGATACGCGAATTGAAACATGAAAAAAAAACAAAACCAAAAGTTTATCGGAGCGATAGCTTCCACTGACGTCACCCCGAATTCTTGTTTCCCTTTGGCACCGCGGGCGGCGCTGATCGACGCCGTCCAATAAGACATTTTCTTCGGGACTAATTGTTTTCTCTTGTTTTTAGGTATCCTAGCGGGTCACGACAATCGAGTAAGCTGTCTAGGCGTAACAGAGAACGGCATGGCGGTCGGGACAGGATCTTGGGACAGTTTCCTGCGCATTTGGAACTAGACAGCGTTGCCAAAAATATATGTAATTATTCGTATCTCACCTGCATCACAACAAACAATATATTTTCTCGTTTCTTTTAGACATCTATCATGTCCCAAAAGCATTTAAAAGCTCTAAGCATTTTATTTACTATTTTTGTAAGAGTTATCGTTTCTGTATTATAGGATTTTATCTGTTACTATTATAATCGTTCTTGTTCTCTTGCTTTCTTCATTTCTTTTTATATGAATATGTAGCTTGTGATTTGTTACTGTAAAGTACCATTTGTTATTTTCTTTTTCATTATTCGAAGCTTCTATCTGTATTTATTACAAGTATTTTAAAGAGAAAAAAATTGTGAACATAATTTAATAAAAAAAACAGTATTTTTATTTTATTTTTTTTACTTTTTTTTTTAATATGTGATGTGGGTGAGAACACATTGAGGAATCAGTACGTCTGTTTGGAGTGTATTAGTTCCAAATCTTTGGTTAGATCAAGTGCAAAACTAACACAAGACCAATGTTTAGTAAATTAAAAAAAGTTTTTGCATTTTTACATGAGCGAATTTGGGGTGGAGCGCGAACGAGACAAGGGTCGCAGACCGAACCAGATTTTCTACAACAGCTGCCTGTTTGTCCATATAAAAATGCAATGATTTTCCAGATCTTCATGGCATATGCTACTAGTCGGTTATAACCAAAAAAACAAGTAACATTTAATAGAATCATGTGCCATAACCTGAAATTTCCGAACATAACCTCAAACCGTCAACACCGGTCGGCGTCACAAAGTACCAATTAAATTGATTATCGCGTGTGACGTCACAACCAAATGCGTTTGTGTAAACTGGCAGGTTGTAAAAATCAAACAGTTTTTGAGATACTGCCTCAATATTTTAACCTGTTAAAAACAGTGTTCCATTTAATTAATTTCGTCACTTCATAAATAAGGGAAAAATCACAAAAAAAAAAAATATTTTTCATCACGTGATCAGTCACTCAGCCGTTTCGGTTCTCACCGTTCCGTTTCTTTGTACATATTGAGTTCCTTATTGTATTTGCATTTCTAGGATACAGTCATCATCATGTCTTTAAATAAAATAGAAAAAAAAAACAAAGAAAAAATTTACGATAATATAATAATAAAAAATAGCTTCTGCTTGTCATTGGTTGAATGTGAATAAACAGTGGTGTATGTACAACTCTCGACACAAGAACTGTTTTATAAGCCAAAAGTCTCACTAATCTGACGAGTTCCGTTGATGCACGGCCAGGTGGCGCCGCGCGCGCCACCAGGGGGCGCGGCGCCGCCCGCGTTTTTTAATTTATCGAGCGGTGGTGAATGTGGCCGGGGGCGGCGTCCGGCGGCGGCGTGTGTTCGAACGTCGCGCGACGCGACCAACCTAATCGCGGGGCAGCAGACCGGCCCCTCAACCACTCACGGAAAGGGCTCATGGGTTGGTGGCCGTCGCGTGGACGCGCAATCCGGCCGACGTTTCGGACTTTTTTATATGTGTATCAGTGTCTGTCGCCGGAACGGCGACCGGATTGATTCGGCGCGCGCCACTCGATGCGTAGAGGGCGCTCCCGGCGCGCGCGCGTGTTTTTATATTTATAAGTCATGTCACAATATGAATATTAAAAGTGGAAAAACGCAAAAAAGAATCAATTTTATTGTCTCGATTATAATCCGCCATCATTTCTGATTATTATGGGCACAAGACCGCGCATTGTAGCAACTTATCGTTTTATAAAAAAGCTGTTTTCTAGACTTCTCTCTCCTGACACTCTTACCCTCGTCCCCTCTCCTTCGATTCGGTTCCGTTTACGTCATTACAATGATGGACATGCAAGTGGTCCGGCACAAATTCTAATATGGCGCATATTTAAGAAAACAATTGAGAACAATTTTCAGTTTTTTGTTTGTTTCGCATCAGCGTGTAGTCACTGAGAATTTTATACATTCTTGTGGTGGCATGCATTTTTTTTTCAAAGTGTAGGTTAGATTGTACTTTTTTTATTGTTAATGATTTAAATTAAAAGCGTATGGTGTATGACTACTATAGCAACCTATATGTTATATTGTAACGTACCTAATAAATAAATAAACAAACAAAGCACCTCTCTCATTCACCCCAGCGGTGCGGACCGCGGACTGAACGAACCCCAACCAATCAAATCAGACTAATAAACATTTCTTGCATCATTCTCTGATTTTTAGATTTTTCCCTGCCTCACGTACTCCCAAATTTGACAGATGTTTCATCTTCGAAGCGTGAAGATAATTGATAAGACCTTGATTGATCAATCACAGTCTAGTGTTGCTACCGACGTCGATAGCGATGACATCTGCAAGAACCCTGTCACTTCTGACACTTGCAACCCTAGCTCTAGGTGCCACTCAGGTAACCCCTCTTCTACACCTTTAAATTTTTTCGTATTCCTCTGTCTTTTAGGATGTGGGCTTCGAAGCCGCCTTGATTGTCGACGCTACGAAATTCTGCAGCGGCGCCTTAATCCACACCGATTACGTCGTCACTCTTGCCCGATGCGTCTACAAGTGAGTCACGTGACTCGTCCTTTCCTCGTTTACCTTTTTCTTGTAGAGCTTACGAAGTGGACGTCATTTTAGGCCTCGACAATTTAGAGAATTGGACAGAAACTGCGTTCGTGTCTACCTCTTTCGTGATCCACGAGAACTACACTCAAGATCAGGATCTTTACGACGTAGCGCTTGTGAAGATACCAACCTTGGACAAGAATCTTTACACCGTCAGTGTGCTGAGTTTGCCTACGAGTCAGAATTATGAAGGGACGGGATTCGTCCTGACCGGATATAATTTAAAAATTGGGGAAAAGAAGGGGCAGTTGGGGTCGGAGGAAGCGGAAGTCGATGCGGGCGAGTGTGAAGATTTCGAAGCTTGCGAGAGAGCACCGGAGAAGTTTATTTGTTTGGTAGAAGCAGACGGTCAGAAAGATGCTGATTATAGAAATGATGGGAGCGCTGTGGTCACTCCAGAACGTGATGTTTTAGTTGGGCTCACTGTACAGGTGGATGACACGACCACCTACACCTTAAATATTCTACCTTTGTGCGACTGGATCTCCAAGTTCGTCTAGATTTGTATTCAGTACGTGTAGGAATAAAGTGACAGCAAATTTTAACACTTTATTTCTAGCAAATTACATATCGTTAGCTAACTGCAATTCTAGAGTGCACGCAACTTCCCTTTTAACAATGGGAAGAATCAATTCTTCCTGGCTCATATTCTTATTTTCTGATTCTGTCTCTTGTACATCTATTCCATCTTCACTTCCAGTTACAATTTCCTGTGCTTTTCCATCTACTAAATCTCCACCTTCTTCCCTTTCACTCGTTTTATCTGTGAGTGGAACTTGTTTCTCTTCATCTGTATGATCTTCACTTTTCTTTTCGTTAATGTTTTGCTTTTCTTCTAGAACTTCTATTTCTCCTGTCAGTTTTATTTTTTCCATACCTTCATCTATAGCTGGAACTTCTTTGTGCTCATCTGCAAAATCTTCATTAGCTTCCACTTTCTCTTCCAAAGCTCTTCTTCGCCCTCTTATCAATTCCATTTCTTTTTTATTGTCTTTGTCTTCGTCTTCTTTGTCTTCATCTGCGTGATCTTCAGTGTTAATTATCTTCTTGTCAACGTCTTGCTTTTCTGTTCTTTTCTCTGTCAGTTTCACTTCTTCATCTAAAACTGATACTTGTTCGTCATCTCCATTAGCGTCTAAATCTTCATTTTTTCTTCTTCCTCTCAATTTTACAATTTTAATGTCTTCATCTTCAACAGGAGTTTGTCCGTCTTTATTTGTATGATCTTTTTTGATAATATTCTCGACTTCAATTTCACTTTTAACTTCCTTCTTCTCTTCTAAATCTTCACCTTTTCCTCTCATCTTCGTCTTCTTGATAAACTCTTCGATGCTTTCGCAGAAAGTCGCCATGTCTTTTCTCAGGTTGGCTATAGATCTGGCGATCATCCCACAGTTGTCTTCTTCATCGTCGTCGCTTTCTTCGCCGCTGGACAATTCACGTATCTTCGACGGTCTCAACACGACATCGTTTTCATCAATGTACTTCGGCGACATCACTGAAAAATCTCGATCTTTCTTCATTTCTTCGATTAATTCGTACAGTTCGTCGTCTTCGTCCACTTGTATTCTTCTCTTGATCGGTAACAAGATTCTTGTGTTTTCTTCTTTTATCTTCAGCTTCCAGTCGAGGATCTCTCTGTAATTCCGGTCGGGATTGGCTCTGTCGATTTCTTCGACGTACAGAGGTCGGGGCATGTCTTCTTTGGTGATGACTCTATCCAGAGTTTGGAGTCTCACGTGACCGTCGTTCCGATCCAGGAGGTGGTCAAACTCGGTACTAGTCGACGTATCCAGTTCTTCGTAGTAGCACTTTTCTTCTTCTTCAGAGTCGCCTTCCGTCTCTCTGGACATGTTATTTATGGCTTCGACTAGTTTTCTTCCCAAACTGTTTTCGTCTTCGTTTCCCTTATTAGTCGCATCTTCTTTGCATCCTTCTTCAATAACAGTAACAACTTCTCTTTCAGAATTTTCGATCTTATCTTCAGGAACATCAACGACAGAACAGACATCTTTTTCTTCATTTTTGCAATTCAACTCGTTTGCCATTTTGTCGACAGCTTCAACCAGTCTTCTTCCCAAGTTGTCAAAATCTTCTTCAACTTTTTCGGTGCTTCCTTCTTCGCAAGCCTCATCCACTTCCTTATCTTCACGGTTGACCTCACTAACATCATCTTCATTTTTAGGTATATTGGAATTAATTTCTTTTGCTATTTTATCCACAGCTGCTACTAGTTTTCTTCCTAAACTTTCTATATCTTCACTCGTGTTTCTTTTTTCTTCACCGGACCCAAATGTTTCGCCCAAATTTTTATTTTCTTCGCTCTCCACACCAACGTCATCTTCAGACCTTGTAATTTTCAGTGCATCATTTAGATTTTCTTCAGTATCTTCAATTTTGTCTTCATCTGAAATTTTCTTCGAAACTTCACCTTCTGGTAATCCATCATTTTCCTCTGTTCTTTCTTCCATTTCATTAGAAATTATGACATCGTTGTGTGTCATCAAGCTTTTGTTTTCAGTGGTACTACGCTCTATGTCGTCCTCCATACCGGACATATTTTTTTCTTTTTCTTTTTGCAAACCATCTGCTCCAACATTTTTTTTATCCTCTGTAGCCATCCTACTTTGTTCATTTCCACCAATCACATCTTCATTTTCTTCTTTACAAATATCTTCTTTACCAACTTCTTCGGTAATTTTCTCAGTTTCTTCTTGCTCAACATCGGAGTTAATAAGGTTTTCTTCCCGTTTACCCTCATTTTCTTCAAGATATTCAATCGCCATCATATTTTTAAAACACTCGGTCAAATCTTCATCATCACCCTTTTTCTCGACCTCTTGCAGTAGTTCCTGCAACTTCGTCGCATCCAAATTATGATCCGTTTTCTTCACCCTGTTATCCACCTTTTCTTCACTTCCACCACCACATTCTTCATCTTTGATTTCTTCAACTAACAATTTCCTCTCCCTCGCTACTCTCGGATCAAAATCGAAAATCCTCTCTCTGTACGCTGAATAATCTTCACTAGTCTGTCTCTCCTGCATGAAGTTATCTTCTGCTTCTTCTTCGTCGTCGTTGTCGTCGCTGCTTTCTTCACCCTTATCTTCACTTTCCGAGTCGGCGACCGACGCCCCCACTCCGCTGTCACTGTGCGACATCTGTCGGGCCATTTCGGCTCTTCTCCTGTCCCTCATCCTGATCAAAGCTGTGACCAAGGTTACGTCCAGCTCAGGTTAAAACGTCAAAGTACTCACCGTCCACGCTTTCGGTGATCTTCCTTTGTTCCCTCTCTATCCAGCGTTGTCTTTCCGCGTTTTCTTCGGCGATGCCCCCGCGCCCCCAAGCTTCGGCGCATGCGCGGTCTCGGGGAAACACCGGACGGTCGTCCAAGTACCGGAGATTTTTCTAAACCAGATGGCGCTCTATACGTCAAAAATTCGCGATTTTGATACTTACGCACGCCAAGATCATGGTTTTTCGGTACGCTGGGATTTTTCTGATGACGGGGTTTCCCATAAGATTCAAAACTCGAAGTTCGGGCATTTTTCCCAAAATTTCCACAACCAAAGGATTTTCGATGTGATTGTTTGACAGGTCGAGAACTGACAGTTCGAGGAGCTGCGCCAAATGTTCCAAGTCTTCAATTATTTCGATGTAGTTGTGGGACAGGTTTAAGCTGTGCAGTTGTTTGATACAATCGAGGTTTTCAATTTTTTTGACTTGGTTGTGGGACAAATTCAGGTTGTCCAAAATTGGACAATTCTCCAGATTTTCGATCTTCCGGATCAGATTGTAATGCAGGAACAAGCTGCGCAACTGTTTTTGGTTGTCCAGTCCGCTGATTTTTCTGATTCCGTTGTTCTCCAACCAGAGACACTTCAAACCTGTGTATTCTTCTAAATTCTCAATATATGAGAAACCCTTGAAGTGTAAGTAGAGGACGTCGTTTAGGTGCGGGGTGCGGTACAACTTGTGCTCCTTGCACTGCTGCACGAGAAACTCTTTCGTCATCCTGAAAAATTATGTGTTACGGTCGTATCCTCAGTACGCTCCTGTTCAAATTTGCAAAACCCTCCGAACACTCACCTAGGCGATTTGAACACACCCTTCAGCCCATATTGGGGGTTTTCTTCGTGTTCCGGTGGTTTTTCCGCAAGCACGGACATTTTCTTTTCGTAAATATTGATAAAACAATTCAATTTTCCCTCTTGGAAACTGTCAATCGATCGACCAATCACAATGCTAGAATTCCAACCAACTGCGCCGTACTCGAATTCCAGCCAATCGGGTCGCGTCCTGCTGTGTTTAAATTTTGGGCGCATTCAAACTGTCAAACCTGTCATTTGTATCAATTATTTTATAAAATAAAAAAATATTGTTTAAATCTCGTCGTGTCATTAACAAACCGGCAAGATGCCATGTGAAATGATAACCCTGCAGCTGGGCCAGTGCGGCAATCAGAGTGAGCCTCCAATTTTAGTTTGTATTTTGAGGTTATGTTGTGTAAATTTTAGTCGGTTTCGAGTTTTGGAAGCGTTTGTGTGCCGAACACGGCATCAATCCTGAGGGAATCCTCGAGGACTTCGCCACCGAAGGTATCGACCGGAAAGACGTGTTTTTCTATCAAGCGGATGACGAGCACTACATACCCCGCGCAGTTTTACTCGATCTTGAGCCCCGAGTAATCAACACAATTCTAAACTCACCGTACTCGAAGCTATACAATCAGGAGAACGTGTTTTTGTCGAAGAATGGGGGCGGCGCGGGGAACAACTGGGCGTCTGGATATTCCCAAGGCGAGAAACTGAACGAAGAGATTTTTGACATCATAGACAGAGAAGCGGACGGGAGCGACAGTTTAGAGGGGTTCGTCTTGTGCCATTCGATTGCGGGGGGCACCGGATCGGGGATGGGGTCCAATATTCTCGAAAAACTCTCTGACAGGTTCCCCAAGAAACTAGTCCAGACATACAGCGTTTTCCCGAATCTCGACGAAATCAGGTAATTTACATTTTCTTCAAAAACATCTCAAACAAAATTGCGAATTAAATTGACGTAACTCGTGCGCGGGTTTAATTGGTTGATTCAAAATTGACATTTCGTCGCCCAATAGGAACACACATCGGCGATCACGTGATCACAATGTTACCAGAAATCACCAAATATCCCTAAATTGCGCCCCCTTTTCAGTGATGTGGTGGTGCAGCCCTACAACTCCCTTCTCACTTTGAAGCGTCTAACCGAATCGGCCGACTCGGTCGTGGTCCTGGACAACACAGCTCTCAATCGCATCGCCGCCGACAGACTCCGAATCCAGAACCCCACTTTCACACAAATCAACAGTCTCGTGAGCACCATCATGTCCGTGTCGACCACGACGCTGCGCTACCCCTCTTACATGAACAACGATCTGATGGGTCTCCTCGCCCCCTTGATTCCCACCCCACGTCTCCACTACCTCATGACGGGCTACACTCCCCTATCCACGGACACAGACGAGGTGAACGTGCGTAAAACAACTGTCCTGGACGTGATGCGGCGCCTCCTCCAACCCAAAAACATGATGGTGTCGGCGTCGCAAGACCGCAACTCCCAACACTGTTTCATCTCGATTTTAAACATAATACAAGGCGAGGTGGACCCCACTCAGGTGCACAAGTCTCTACAGAGGATCCGCGAAAGGAAACTGGCGCAGTTTATACCGTGGGGCCCCGCAAGTATACAAGTTGCGCTCTCTAGGAAGTCGCCGTATATTCAGACGGCTCATCGGGTTTCAGGACTCATGCTTGCCAACCACACAAACATCAGCTCGGTAGGTTGGTAGGACTGTCGAATGCAGTATGAATGACAGTTTTGTAGTTGTTTGACAGGGCCCTGGTCCAGTACGACAAGCTGCGGAAGAGGGAGGCCTTTCTGGATCAGTTTCGCAAAGAGGAGATGTTCAAGGACAATCTGGACGAGTTGGATTCCAGTCGGGAAGTCGTCCAGGATCTAGTCGACGAGTACACCGCCGCCACCAGGGAAGACTACTGCACCTGGGGGCAGAATTAAGTTGCCATACGAGTGTGTTAATCAAGCTCTCTGTTGTATATTTTATTAACGTTGTAGGTTGTAAGCGCGTTAACTTTATAATAAAACGTTTGTTTAGAAGTTTTTCTTGCGCAATGTTGGCACCACTGAATGTGCCTAGACCAGTAGACGTCAGGTCTTTACTAGGAGCGGTACAAGTTGACAGTTTAAATGTCACGTGAGTATCCCACTACCATTTTAAAATTTGTTTGCCAGTCAAGGTCTAGGCGAGGCGTACTTTGAACGTTGTTTTGTTTATTTATTTTTAATTGCGATGACGTGCACCGTGCTCATTTTTTTATTGGTGTGTCATTTCCAAGTGTTTCGTTAATCACTGTCGGTACCAATTGCTCTAAGTCAATTTAAAACAATTGAATGTGGACAATTGACAGTTCACTAAATAATTAAATGGTTCGCAATGACAACAAGTTCAGCGTTTTTTAAACGATGCGTGTTTGTGTTTTTAGCCTGACAGGCGCACTAGAGATAAGTTATCTTATCTCAGAGTTACTTCAAAATTGACAGTGGCAGATCCACACCAAAACAAATACAGTTTGGTACCAGGATGGGTTCCACAGTGAGTACAATCCTAAGAATTCGGAATTTGACTGACTGTGACGTGAGTTCGGTGTACGTGTACGACATTGACAGTTTTGATTTTGGTACCAACTCGCGTCCGGATAAGGTACTGAATGGGGCCTCGATCCCTGCCAATAGTTGCATCGAACGAACGATAGACGTCACTTCGATCGCCTCAAACTGTCCATTTTCCATGAAAATGATGTTCCGCAACGGTTCTGAAGACGTCATCAGATTGCACTACAAGTGCGTCTACGACAGTACCGAACCGAGCTTCAGACATTTAACAAGATCACACCGTATATATTATAAGAAGGCCGGGCCTCGAGTGTTGGAGATCATCCTTGAGAATACGGAACAACAGAAGGAGAACATCAGAGCGGTGGAGTTGAATCGGGAGGGGAGCAAGTTGATGGCGGCGGGGAAGTACCACGAGGCGTCAATCAAGTTCATGGAAGCGACCCAGAGAGCAACCCAGAGCGAAACTGTGGCTGTGATACAAAATAACTGTCAAAAGCTGAAAGACTTCAGGGAGAGCGTAGATGTGGATAAGAGGGCGAAAGGGTTGAACAACGAGGGTTTGCAGCTGTTGAGGGCGAATAAGTTTAACGAGGCGCTGAAGAAGTTCAGGGAGGGACTGGAACTGGCGAAGAGTACAGAGACGCTGAGTCTCATCGAGGACAATTTGAAAATCGCGAAAGAAGCAAAGGTGAATCAAGACGCGAAGAAATTGAATCAAGAAGGGTTGATCTTGAGGAAGGATAATCAAAACGAGGCAGCGTTGCTGAAGTTCGACGAGGCCCTTAGAATCGCAATAGACAATAAGTTGATCAATTCGGTCAAAACGAACAAGGCCGACACTCTCAAGAGAGAAGGCGGGAGGCTTCTGGAGGAGGCCTGGGGCATAGAGATGTCGGCGCCCGACGAGGCCATCCACGAGTTCTCCAAAGCCAAATTTCTCTTCCAACAAGCTGACAGCGTCAAGCCTAGCCCCGAATGCCTCAACAACATTGCTCTGATCGACTGCCGAATCGAGGGGAGCAGGTACTTCAACATGGCCCTCCAGTTGGAGAACGAGGGGTCGCACCTCATCGACAAGACCGTCCAGTCGGAACTATCCCAAGACTGCAAAATAGCCAAAGACAAGTACGAAGAGGCGTGGAAGAGGTACAAAGAAGCGAGGAATAAATTTGAAGAGGGGCGCAAGATCGGCGATGCGAATTTCGACCGGTGGTTGGCGCTGATCGATCAGGCGCTCCAAGCCATCGAGAAAATACTCAACGAATTAGAAAAGGCTGAACTTGAGATCGCTCTCGTCACGAATCCTACCTGAAAGGGGAATTGAGGGTTTTGTTTGGGTTCTAGGTTATGTCAAACGTGTCCGATCTAACCACACTTTTTGTACGATTATGTGAATAAAATAAATTATTGTTACATAAGCGTTTAGTTTCTTAAAAATATTCGCCGGAATGAGTGAATCTCAGTTGCAATTGTACGATTCTGGTGTGTTATCTGAATTGAGTCGACCCAACCTCACTTTTTCAGATGGCGACAATATAAACCAGATGAGTTTCAATCATGAGTCTTCCGGTCGAATTCACAACTTATAACGACAACTCGTCGAAAACAAGTCTCTCTGGTAAGATTCTCCTCGGAGTGACGGGTAAGACCGCGACTTAACCTCAAACCACCCCTTTTGAGAAATCACTTCAGGGAGCGTAGCTCTGGGGCTCAGCGTAATCAGCGCATCATTCGTAAGTCCCGCGTTTAGAAAATTCTGTCTTCCGTACATCCCCGCCACTAGAACTCAAATCTCCAATATTTTGCAAGCTCTCGAAGGGCGCCGCGGCACTCTACTTGACTTGGGCTCAGGAGACGGCCGAATCGTTCTAGGTCTGGACACAAATAATCTCATTCCAATATTAATCGATTGATTGTAGAAGCGGCGAAACGCAATTTGGTAGCTCACGGGGTCGAGTTGAACATTTGGTTGGTTCTTTACTCGAAGCTGGACGCCTTGCGTAAGGGTCTTACCAACAAAACCATTTTTTATCGCAGAGACTTGTGGAAGTTTCATGTGGGGAAGTACGACAATATTGTCATTTTCGGGGTGGAGCAAATGGTAGGTAGTTGATTGTCTTAAAATGTACTCGAATAGGTGTTCTAGATGGGCGATTTGGAGGTGAAATTTGATTCGCAGTGCAAAAATGGGTGCAATGTTGTGGCTTGTCGGTTTCCCTTGCCTAATAAAAGACCCACGAGGACTATCGGGCACGGTATTGACACCGTGTGGATCTATGAATTTAATAGCCCACGAAGAAAATCTTTAGATTTATAGTACGACAAACTATACATTTTAATCTGTTTAAATAAATTAATTTTAATAATTATTTATTCAAAATGTAAATTCCCCACGCGTGGATTATGTTGGCAGCAGTGTTGCGTCCAGTTATACATGTTGGTAACCGTGATTTACTTGACAGATTTGTTCAAAAGTGTTGCGTGTAATAAATTATTTTCTTGCATCAAATTTAAACCGCACAGTTGGTTAAATCGAAAGTGAATACTTCACGGTAATTAAAAACAGTACCCACCACCGGAATTGGAGATGTGATGGGATTTTGTGTGATGCTGCACATGATACTACCTGGAAGAAAGTTTAATCTAAGGTAAGGCCTTGAAACGTTGCAAAATTTGCAATTTACAAGTTTTAAACCTTTGCATTTAATATATTTTATCCAATCGCTAAGTGAAAGAGTTATTTCTCAAATCATCTATTTTCTGTCACCAATAAAAACAAACATAGTAGATATTCTGTATAACGATTAATGTAACCTAAGTGTCCTGTCTTCCTGAGCCTCCGGTCTAAAGGTAGTACATGGGATGAGTCTTCTCGAAGTACTCGTCTATCCCGAAGGGGTTGTCACCCAGCGGCAGGTCGTCCATGTCGATTGTCGTCGTGTTCAAGTAGATTTTCGCCCTTTGCATGGCCACCCGGGCGTAGTAGATCGGCGCAGGGCTGCTGACCGCTTTGTTGGTGACAGCTGGCAAGTAGCACAAATAATTGGCCAATTGCTGTGCGTCGTTATTAGACAACCCGTTCTCGTCGTGGATGGTGTCGAACCTGGTGGGCCTGGCCGTCCCCGCCTTGGTCTGGTGCGGCTGCAAATAAAAATTCTGCGTGGTGGGGTCCGTGATGATGTTGTCCACGCAAGTCCCAGGCGGCGGATTCCAGTAGAACTGCCTGTCGTGCATCCTCTGGAAGAACCTGGTGTGGTGACACTTCCGCGCCAGGATCATCGTGAGCGCCGGAGACACATCCGGGCACACCTCAGCGCACGCCATCTTGATCGCCTCCACCTCCAGCGCCCTGATCTTGTCGAACTTAACCGGGGCGCAGTCCCTAAAATAGAAAATCCTGGCGGGGGCGACGTTGTTTTTCGTTATGAAGGTGCGCAGTTTCTCGACGGTGATCTCTTTCAGCTGCTCGATGGTGGTCCCCGGGGACGTCTCGTCGGTCAGCAGACACCTGGGGTACTGCAAGCGGTAGGTGTTGTTGTATTTGGTGGCGGTAAGGTCTTCGGAGGCCGTGACGGCCACCACGATCGGCTTGGTGGTGACCCCCGGGCCGGGGAACTGCACGTTGGCGCCCATCACCATGGTGGGGACTCTGTTTATGTGGTCCAGGTACAAGAGCTTGTGGTTGACGCCGTTGGTCTTGACGTTGATCTTCATCAGGAGGTGTCTGATCACGAACTCGTTCAGGTCGTCCAAGGTTTCCCGCATGATGCACTGGGTCAAACATCCGGCGGAGAGCTCAGCGCACTTTTTTACGGTGTAGTAGGACCATTTGCGTTGCTCGAGGACCACGACCAGCAGCTGGAGCCACTTGTTTTCGTTCAAGAAATTCTGCAAGGGAACTTCTTCGGTCGTCATCGTGGTCCATGCTGTTGGTTCGTCGAACCTCATCCCGTACTCTGGCGCTTTTGAAATCAACTGCGAAAAAACACCCAAGTCATTTTGGTTTTACCAATTTTGTGTTTTACCTGAGTACTCAGATGTTTAGCCAAGCTGTCAAAATCTTCTATTGTCTTCCCTACATACACTATTTTCCAATATTTGATCACTTTTGGTACTAAAAATGGTTGACTGTCCCATCCACTGTAGACGGGCCTCGCTATGCCTTTCAACAGCAAATCCGGACCTTCCAGTATTCTCCCCTCCACTTTCTCGTACTCGTTGCTGATCGAAAACCCAAACTCTCTGACAAATCGATTGGTATTATGCCCAAGCTCATTCATCAGAGCATCCAACTTCTTTTTGTGCTCCTCGCACACCGTCGACGAATGTTTGACCATTCCAGCTCTCACACTCCCCAACTCTTTGAAGTTGTTGATAGGTTGGCCCACGTGAAGGGTGCAGCAGGTGATGGGGACGTAGATGGTCTTGTTTTTCGTGCCCAACCAGACAGTCGGCATCTCGGGTTCTCTCACGGTCAAGCCCAACACCGTGGTGAAGTACTCCTCGACGGTGATCTCTTCCCCTTTCCGCATAAACGTCGTCTTAGAAGGACAGTCTTTAAGACCCACAACTCGGTACGTCTTGTACCTTGCTCCGCTCCTTCTTTGGTACCTCAGCTTCATCCCCGTCAGGAAATAGCTCACTTCGTTCTTCTCCGCTTCCGTTATGACATCTGTGGACTTTGGTGGGCGGTACATGCGGCTTATTATCCCTCTCACCGTTTGGAGCAAAGGGGCTTGCGCCGTGAATGTCATGCAGGCGACGTCCACGTTCAAGAACGGGATCCACCCTTTGGACACGCTCTGGCGCCCTCCGACGTGCAGTAAAGTGCTGGGGCTCAGTTCGGCGTACTTCAAGTGCTTCCGGAAGAAGAAGCGCCTGCCGTAGGAGAGGAAGTGGCCTACGTAGGTCTGTTTGAAGATCTCTTCGAGGAGCTTGAACGCTTCCTCCTCACGTGGGTGGTTTTGCTGGAGATCCTGCAGTGGTGACAAGTCTACAATGCCGCTCAGCTTTACGGTGACGAAGAAGTGGCGTTTCTTGCGGGCCTTGCGCCAGGGCCTCACCAGCGAGGCCAGGCAGTCGTTCGCCAAAGGTAGTTTCTTCGCGCTGTAGAGGACCCCTGGTGGGGAAAATGTCGGGAAGTAATTGCGGTAGAATTGCCTTCGGACCTCCTCCATTAGTCTTCCTTCAGCTGTTCTGGGAATGTCTCCGGGTATTATCGTCACGTCGTAGCGATAAGCGTATGTGAGGGGTCCAACGTCTACGCGGAAGTGGTTGGTGTCGAGCATGATCCTCTGGCCCTTGGTACCGAGCTTGTTCATCAGCCGCCCTCTTATTTTGTTCAGAGTTGCTGTTGATTCCATCAAAAATGTCGCGGATGGTTTAGGGGATTCACAAATTTCCGGTGAAGATGGTCGAGGAGGTCGGAGAGCTGGAGGACAGAGGAAGGAAAAGTCTGGCGGACGTAGTGCATCTTCATCTTCTTCTTTACCTTCGGGTATTGTAGCTCCGACGTAAGTAGAGTATGCGGCTTGAGGGAGAACCGGTAGCATCTGTGGAACTTGAGGGGGGTATGGTGGATAAACAACTCCACCGGGATATGGTTGCGTTTGTGGTCCAGCCGGATATAGTTGAGTTTGTGATGGATATTGTGGCACTCCCATGGGATAAACTGCTGGGCCGAATTGTTGTGTTTGTGGTGGATAGAGCGAAGGGCCAAATTGCTGTGGTAGTGGTGATGGAGGAGGAGTAGGCCTCGGGGTTCGGAAGCTTGCCCAGCTTGGGGGGACCAGTTCCCAGACCTTGGACAAATTCGGCGAGGGGATGTACGTTCTTTGATCCAATCCGACATCTCTATAATAAACGGGACCTCTTTCGCTTTCGGCAGTGTCAGGACGTTCAGGTCGTTCAGGTCTTTTCGGTTCCGAGGATGGTGGTTTCGGTTCTGATTTACCTTTAGTCCATGTTCCGCTGGCTGGTGGCGGAGGTAGACTCCTAAATGGTCCCGGAGCTGGACTGGCACCACTTCTAGGAGTCGATGGAACTGACCAAGGGTTCTCTGAAGGTGCTTCGATTCCCCAAGGTTCTGGCTCGACAAAGTCTTCCTCTCTTTGTGGCCAATTTGGGGGTCTTGGGAATTGCGTACGTCGATGTCTTTGTCGTCGACCTCTTGGTCGTTGAGGTTGGCTTCTGGATTGCCGCCGTGGAGCGGTGGGTTCTTGAGGTGCACGGGCGACTTGTTGAGTTGGACCACCCATTTGTTGCGGTGGACGAGATGGACCGCTCACTTGCTCCGGTGGACCGGCATATTGTTGAGATGGACCGCTCACTTGCTCCGGTGGACCGGCGTATTGTTGAGACGGACCGCTCACTTGTTGCGGTGGACCGGTGTACTGTTGAGATGGACCGCTCACTTGCTCCGGTGGACCTGTGTATTGTTGAGATGGACCGCTCACTTGTTGCGGTGGACCGGGGTATTGCTGTAGTGGACCTGTGAACTGTTGAACCGGGGCTGTGAATTGTTGAGTCGGAACAGTGAACTGTTGAGTTGGAGCGGCGTATTGTTGAGTTGGAGCGGCGTATTGTTGAGTTGGAGCGGCGTATTGTTGAGTCGGAACAGTGTATTGTTGAGTCGGAACAGTGTATTGTTGAGTCGGAACAGTGAATTGAGTTGGAGCGGTGAATTGTTGAGTTGGATCGACGAATTGTTGAGTCGGAACAGTGTATTGTTGAATTGGAGCCGCGAATTGTTGAAACGGAGCGGTGAATTGCTGAGGTTGCATTGCAAGTGGTTGAGGTTGCATTACGACTTGTTGAGGTTGCATTACGACTTGTTGAGGTTGCATTACGACTGGTTGAGGTTGCATTACGAGTGATTGAGGTTGATATGCGAACGGCTGTAGCTGAATTGCGTATGGCTGAGGTGGAATTGCATATGACTGAGGTGGAGGTGCATATGACTGAGATGGAATTGTGAATGTCGTTACTTCTGCAGCTTTAACCTCTTTCTTTTCTTTTGTACTACTTGGTTCTTGTTGAGGTAGAGATGGAATTGAGGTTACTTCTGGACTTTCAACTTTCGTCTCTTCTCCTTCCTCCTCTTCTTCTATGTCACTGGATTCTTCTTCTATGTCGCTAGATTCTAGCTGAGGTGGAGATGTTATTTCTTGACTTTCAACCACTCTCTCCCCTGCTTTCTCCTCTTCCTTTATGTAACTAGGCCCTGGCTGAGGTGAAGATGGAGTTGAGAATGTTGTTTCTTCTGAACCTTCCATCTCCTCTTCTTCCTCTTCCTCTATTTCACTAGGTTCCTGCTGAGGTGGGAGTGGAGCTAAGACTTCTACTTCTAGACCTTCAGGCTCTCTCTCTTCTTTTTCCTCTCTCTCCTTTGTACTAGCTTCTAGCTGGAGTTGAGGTGGAGGGGGAGATATGGATGGTGTTACTTTTGGACCTTCAATCTCTCTCTCCTCTTCTTCCTTTTCCT
This sequence comes from Tenebrio molitor, assembly GCF_963966145.1. Taxonomy (NCBI): domain Eukaryota; kingdom Metazoa; phylum Arthropoda; class Insecta; order Coleoptera; family Tenebrionidae; genus Tenebrio; species Tenebrio molitor. Next base: position 4,485,241 of record NC_091049.1, read on the forward strand.
CTTGTTCACTAGGTTCCGGGTGAATTGGAGGTGGAGTCGAAATTGATGTTACTTCTGAACTTTCAACCTGTCTCTCTTCTCCTTCTTCCTCTTCCTCTTTTTCAATAGGTTTTCGCTCAGGTAAAGGTGGCGTTGAGATTAATGTTACTTCTTCTCTGTCAGCCTCCCTCTCTTCTGCTTCCTCCTCTTTACTAGGTTTTAGCTGAGGTGGAGGAGAAGTCGTGACTCTCTTCTCTCCTTCTTCCTCTTCCTCTTTTTTGCTAGGCTCTGGCTGAGGTGGAGCTGTGTGTAACTGTTCTTCTGGCTTTTTCTCGTCGTCCCTTTTTTCACTAAGTTCTTTCCGAACTGACGTTATAGAAAACGTTAGGGGTGCCCCAGGAACACTTGGTACAGGTGTCCATTTTATTTTTTTGCGGCGTTTAGTTCGACCAGGTTCTTGCTGAAGTGCGTCCTCAGATGAAATTATTTCTGGACTTTTAAGGAATTCTGGCTGAGTTGCGACTGCAACAGGTGTTTTAACCTTTTCTGTTTCTCCTTTTTCCTTTTCCTGTTTTTTTCTACGCCTTGGCCGAGGTGGAGTTTTGAGTGACGTTACTTCGGCAGTTTTAACCTCTCTCTTTTCTCCTTTCTCCTCTTTTATTTTACTAGATTCTGGCTCAGCTGGAGGTGGAATTGAGATTGATGTTACTTCTGCACTTTCAACCTCTCTCTCTTTTCCTTCTTCCTCTTTCTCCTTTTTACTAGGTTCTAGTTGAGGAGCAGTTAGAGTTGATATTGATGTTACTTCTGGACTTTCAACTTCTTTCTCTTCTCCTTCCTCCTTTTCGTCTTCTTCACTAGGTTCTCGCTGAGGTGGAGGTGGCGTTGAGATTATTATTACTTCTTGTCTTTCAATCTTCCTCTCTCCTTCTTCCTCCTTTTCCTCTTTTTCACTAAGTTCTCGCTGAGGTGGAGGTGGCGTTGAGATTATTATGACTTCTTGTCTTTCAACCTTCCTCTCTTCTCCTTCCTCTTCTTTTTTCACTTGGCTAGGTTTTAGCAGAGGTGGAGAGATCAAAGATGTTACTTTTGAACCTTCAATCTCTCTTTCTCTTTTCTCTTTTTCCTCTTGTTCACTGGGCTCTCGTTCCGTTAGAGGAGTCGTCAATAATGTTATTTCTGGACTTTTAAGCTCACTCGTTTTTGCTTCCTCCTCTTCTTTTTTACTAATTTCTTGCTGAATTGGTGTTACATCTGGCCCAGGAACACTTGTTATAGGTTTCCATTTTATTTTTTTGCGACGTTTCGTTTGACCAGATTCTTGCTGAGGGAAGTCTCCGGATGAGATTATTTCTGGACTTTTAGGAAATTCTGGCTGAGTTTGAATTTCAGCAGGTGTTTTAACTTCTTCCTTTTCTCCTTTTTCCTTTTCCTGTCTTTTTCTACGCCTTGGCCGAGGTGGAGTTTTGAGTGACGTTACTTCTGGAGTTTTAACCTCTGCCTTTTCTCCTTTTTCCTTTTCCTCTATTTTACTAGATTCTGGCTCAGGCGCAGGTGGAGTTAAGATTGATGTTACTTCTGCACTTTCAACCTCTCTCTTTTCTCCTTCTTCCTCTTTTTCCATTTGAGTAAATTCTTCCTGAAGTGGAGGTGGAATTGAGACTGTTATTACTTCTGGACCTTCAACCTCTTTCTCTTCTTTTTTCGCTTTCTCCTCTTTTTCCGCTTTCTCCTGTTTACTAGGTTTCAGCTGGAGTGGAGGTGGCGTTGAGATTATTATTACTTCTTCTCTTTCAACCTTCCTCTCTTCTTTTTCCTCTTTCTCCATTTCACTAGGTTTTAGCTGAACTGGAGGTGGCGTTGAGATTATTATTACTTCATGTCTTTCAACCTTCCTCACTTCTTCTTCCTCCTCTTTCACCTCTTTACTAGGTTCTAGCTGAATTGGAGATGTGAATGGTGTTACTTGTGGACCTTCAGCCTCTCTCTCCTCTTTTTCTTTTTCCTCTTTTTCACTAGGTGGAGATACAGTTAAGATTGATGTTACTTCTGCACTTTCTACCTCTTTCTCTTCTCCCTTTTCCTCTATTTTACTAGGTTTTCGCAGCGGTGGAGAAGTTGTGAATCTCTTTTCTTCCTCTTCCTCTTTTTTACTAGTCTCTGGTTGAGGTGGAGGTATGTCTAAGTGCACTTCTGGCTGAGGTAGAGTTGTTGGTGACGGTCCTTCTGGCTTTTCTTGCGGAATTGGTGTTATATCTGGCCGAGGAGCACTTGCCATAGGTTTCCATTTAATTTTTTTGCGTCGTTTCGTTTGACCAGGTTCTTGCTGAGGTGAATCTCCAGATGATATTATTTCAGGACTTTTAGGAAATTCCGGCTGAGTCTGGATTTCAACAGGTGTTTTAACTTCTTCCTTTTCTTCTTTTTCCTCTTCCTGTGTCTTAATAGGCTTTAACAGAGGTGCAGTTGTAAGTAACGTTACTTCTGGAGTTTTAACACCTTTCTCTTTTCTCTTCTTCTTTCCCCTATCCTTTTCCCCTGGCAGCGGAAAATCTTCGAATGAAATTAGGACTTCTGGACGTTTTACACGTTTCTCCTTTCTCTCTTCCTTTTCTTTTTCTTTACTGGTCTTTGGCGGAGGTGCAGTTGTAAATGAGATTATTTCTGGACTTTTAACATCTCTTTCTTTTTCCTTTTTCTCTTCTTTTTGTTTACTGGGCCCTGGCAGCGGAACAGTTGTGAATGACGTTACTTCTGGACGTTTTACATCTTTCTCCTTTTCCTTTTTCTCTTCTTTTTCTTCACGGGTCTCTAGCTGTGGTGCAGTTGTAAGTGCGATTACTTCTGCACTTTTAACATCTCGTTCTTTTTCCTTTTCCTCTTCTTCTTCTTTACGGTGCGCTGGCTGAGGTACAACTGGCGTTACTTCTGGAGTTTCAACATCTTTCTCTTTTCTCTTTTCCTTTTCTTTACTGGGCCCTGGCGGAGGAACAGTTGCTTTCGGCATTACTTCTGGACGTTTTACATTTTTCTCCTTTTCCTTTTTCTCTTCTTTTTCTTCACAGGTCTCTAGCTGTGGTGCCGTAAGTGCGATTGCTTCTGGACTTTTAACATCTCGCTCTTTTTCCTTTTCCTCTTCTTTTTCTTTACGGGGCTCTGGCTGAGGTACTGAGGTCAATGGCGTTACTTCTGGAGTTTTAACATCTTTCTCTTCTTTCTTTTCCTTTCTCTTTTCTTCTTTTTCTTTAGTGGGCCCTATTACTTCTGGACGTTTTACTTCTTTCTCCTTTTTCTCTTCTTTTTCTTCACGGGTCTCTGGCTGTGGTGCAGTTGTAAGTGCGATTACTTCTGCACTTTTAACATCCCGTTCTTTTTCCTTTTCCTCTTCTTCTTTACGGGGCGCTGGCTGAGGTACAATTGTAACTGGCGTTACTTCTGGAGTTTCAACATCTTTCTCTTTTCTCTTTTCCTTTTCTTTACTGGGCCCTGGCGGAGGAACAGTTGCTTCCGACGTTACTTCTGGACGTTTTACATCTTTTTCCTTTTTCTCTTCTTTTTCTTCAGGGATCTCTGGCTGTGGTGCAGTTGTAAGTGCGATTACTTCTGCACTTTTAACATCTCGCTCTTTTTCCTTTTCTTCTTCTTTTTCTTTAAGGGGCGCTGGCTGAGGCGTTACTTCCGAAGTTTTAACATCTTTCTCTTCTTTCCTTTTCTTTCCCTTTTCCTTTTCTTTGCTGGGCCACATTACTTCTGGACGTTTTACTTCTTTCTCCGTATCCTTTTTCTCTTCTTTTTCTTCACGGGTCTCTGGCTGAGGTACAGTTGTAAGTAACGTTACTTCTGGAGGTTTAACATCTTTCTCTTTCTTCTTTTTCTTTCCCTTTTCTTTCTTTTCTTTACTGGGCCCTGACGGGGGAACAGTTGCTTTCGACGTTACTTCTGGACGTTTTACATCTTTCTTTTCTTCCTTTTTCTCTTCTTTTTCTTTACTGGGCCCTGGCGGGGGAACAGTTGCTTTCGACGTTACTTCTGGACGTTTAACATCTTTCTCTTCTCTCTTTTTCTTTTCCTTTTCTTTACTGGCCCCCATTACTTCTGGACGTTTTACTTCCTTCTCCTTTCCCTTTTTTTCTTCTTTTTCTTTACTGAGCCTTGGCGGAGGAACAGTTGCTTTCGACGTTGCTTCTGGACGTTTTACAGCTTTCTCTTTTCCCTTTTTCTCTTCTTTTTCTTTACTGGCCCCTGGTAGAGAAACAGTTGTAACTGGCGTTACTTCTGGAGTTTTAACATCTTTCTCTTTTCTCTTTTTCTTTCCCTTTTCTTTACTGGCCCCCATTTCTTCTGGACGTGTTACTTCTTTCTCCTTTTCCTTTTTCTCTTCTTTTTCTTTACTGGGCCCTGGCGGAGGAACAGGTGCTTTCGACGTTACTTCTGGGCGTTTCACATCTTTCTCCTTTCCCTTTTTCTCTTTTTTTTCTTTACGGATCTCTGGCTGAGGCGCAGTTGTAAGAGACGTTACTTCTAGACTTTTAACATCTCGTTCTTTTTCCTTTTTTTCTTCTTTTTCTTTACTGGTCCCTGGCGGAGGAACAGTTGCTTCCGGACCTTTTACTTCTTTTTCTTTTTTCTTTTCCTTTCCTGCACTGGGCCCTGGTTGAGCCGGAGTTCTTAATGATGTTACTTCTGGACCTTTAACATCTTTTTCCTTTTCCTCTTTCTTACTAGGCCCTGGCTGAGGTCCTGTCGTGGATGATGGGGTTGTAGAGGTCTTGCTTTCGGGACCTTTTGGCCCTTTCTTATCTCCTGTAGAAGATTTAAAAATCAGCTTTCAAAGAGTGCACGTGTGATAGTTTTTACGTCCAAACCAGTCCAAAAAAGTCCTTATCAACAGATTTTTTTTTAATTCATGCAAGCAAAAGAAGATAATTTTACCACGATAAGATAAACTCGACAAAAAATCCTACTTGAGTGGAAATTTGAAGAAATCTGCGGTTTCTCAGAATTTCCAAAAATCTTTTAAATCCAGAACTTCGGATTTTTGCACACCAACACTTTTCAAGTGGATCTTTTTTGGAACCGTTTTTGTACATCTCCTCTTTCAAAAGTTCTACTTCTTTAGGTACCTACTTACCTTTCTTTTTCTTTCCCATTTTCTCGACTACTGAACTATATCTTCAGTAAAATTCACAGTTTCACTCAGAAACACTTCTTTCACTTGTTGCAATTGTTTTCGCAGCCTGCTGCGATCGTCAAGTGTCGAACGTGTGCACGTTAAATGTGCGTTTGTGACCGCTAGAATGCGCCGTAGTTTCATTCTTGTCTGATATACAGGGCGAGTACTAAAACCTGTAGTACTTGGTCCCACTTGGTACCATGAAAACAACAAAGTCATTACTTTTTTTTTCTTTAAAATTCTACACTCAGGACATTTTACCATAGAGTAGGTACCAAAAAGTAGGTACCTTAGTACGTATTATGGTACCACAAGTTGAATAGAAGAATAGAAGTTGAATAACTTCCACCACGTTCAAAACCTGCTTCGTCGAAGAGCTCTGGCAAAATATTTCTGCTTGCTAAATTTGTTATGGTACTGAATACCTAATGGTACTCAAAGTCTTGTGTCTCAAATCATTTATTTTACCGTCACCAATAAACAAACTAAACAGGAGATATTCTATTAATTCATTAAAAACTAACAATACAAAGAATGGTGTAGTTTTGTCCCTCGGCTTAAATGAAGAACATGGGATGCTTCCTGGTGAAGGTCTCATTCATTTTGAACGGATTCAGATCCATCTGGTTCGTCTTGAACTTGGCTTTGGCCAGGTACGCTTTGGCCCTCTCCGCGGCCAGTTGGGCGTAGTAGACAGGAGCAGGTCTGCTCACCGCGAAGTCGCACCTAGCACCTAGGTAGCACAAGTGGTGTGTGAGACGCTGCACCTCGTCATTGGTCAAATTGTTGTCGTCGTAGATGGTGCGGTACCTTGTGGGCTTGGCCACGCCCACCGGAGTACCGTGGGACTGCAGGTAAAAGTTCTGGGCGGTCGGGTCCGTGACGACGCTGTCCACGCAAGACCCAGGCGGCGGATTGCAGACCGTCGCGTTGTCCTCGAAGAAGAACCTGGTGTGGTGGGACTTCCGCACCAGGACCATCGTGAGCGCCGTGGGGGACCCGTTGGAGACGGCGGCGCACGCGCTCTTGATCGCCGCCGCCTCTTCCTCGATCTTGTCGATCGCGCTCTCCCTGTAGTAGTAGATCCTGGCGGGGAAGGCGTTGTTGCGCGCGACGAACGCGCGCAGTTTCTCGATGGTAATCGTCTTGAGTTGCTCGATGGTGGAGAGCGAAGACTTCTTCGGGTTTTGGAGGGTGAAGGTGGTGTTGTATGTAGTGGCGGTGAGGTCTTCGGAGGCGGTGACGGCGACCAGGATTGGGGTTTTCAATGTTTTGGGAGGGGTCATGGTGGCGCCCATCACCATGCAGGGCTGGTGGGTGACCAGAGGCAGGTTGGCGATCGTGTGGTTCACCCCGTTGGTCTTGCTGTTGATCTTCAACAGGAGGTACTTGGCTATGACTTTATCCATCCTTCTGATGGTGTCCATTTTGATGCACTGGGTCAAGCAACCCGCAGACAACTCCGCGTATTGCTTCACCTGGAAGTACCCCCATTTGTCCGACGGCAGGACCACGATTAGCACCTGGAGCCACCAGTTCTCCCGGAAGAACTTCCTCAAACTAATTTCAGTGAGCGCCACCGCACTCCATTGCAACGGAACTGCGAACCTCATTCCGTAGTTCGGGGCTTCATCCATCAGCTGCAGCAAAAACAAAAATTATCTTGTTTTCACCCATTCGGACTCTTACCATCGCGGTCAGCTTTGTAACCATTTGGGAGACATCTTCTGATTGTTGCCCTACTGCTACCACTCTCCACATTTCTATCCTTCTTGGCTTCAGGAAACTGTGCGTTCTCCAGGCGCCATTGTTGGGAGTCTCCAAGGTTTCCGAGTACTGCAGGACTGGAGGTTCCAGTACTCTGCCCTCCACCTTCTCGAACTGGTCGGCGACAGAAAACCCAAACTCTTTGACACAAGGATTGTCATTGAGCTGTGCCTTGATCTTCTGTATCTTGGTTTTGCAAGTTAACGACGACATCGTCGAGCCTCTGATTATTCCAGCTTTCAGACTCTCCAAAACCTTGGAGTGGTTGATGGGTTGACCCCCCACAAGAACACAACACTCCACAGGAAGATAGATGGTTTTTTCTTTACTGCCCACCCATAGAGTCGGCAGCTCGGGGTGCTCCAGCTCTACACCCAGTTTTGTTCTGAAGTACTTCTGAACACTGAGCTCCTCCTCCTTGTACAAGAACTTCACCTCAGAAGCAGTTCCTTTGAGACCCACAACTGTGAACGTCGTGAATGGTTCTTTGCATTTTCTTCGGTACTTCACCTTCATCCCTTTTAGAAAATAATCCATCTCTTCGACCTGCAGTTTTGACATGGCGCCCGTGGCACTTCCAACGTGAAACGTGTCATTGCATATTTCTTTCACCACTTCGATCAAAGGCACTTCCGATGTGAGTACCACATGGACGGCGTCGACGTTCAGAAATGGTACCCACCCTTTCGACAGCTCTTGGTGCCCTCCGGAGTACAATTGAGCGCTTTTGCTCAATTGATTTGATTTGGAGTAGAAACGACTCCCAGACGATATGAAAGAACTGATGTAGCTCTGTCTGAACACGTCTTCGACGAGTTGAAACGCCTCGTCTTTGCCCAACTCTCTTTGCTGTAAGTTCCTCAATGGTGACAGATCTACAGTACCATTGAAGACCACAGTTATAGAATATTTCCGTTCGTTGCACTGCACGGTCCCGCTGTGGATGTTGCCCTCAAAAGGTAATTTCTTCGCGCTGTACAAGATCTTCCGCTGGTACAAATTCGGATAGTTCTCTGGATAGTACTTCTTACGGAACTCTTCCATCACATTTCGTGCCATCCCCTTCGTAATCTTCTTGGATTGTATCTCCACTTCGTAGCGAAAGGCGTGCGTGATGTCTCCTAGATTCACCCGGAAGTGGTTGGTATCGAGCTGGATCTTCTTGCCGGTAGTACCAAGCGTCACGCCCTCTTTCGCTTCCTCCAAACTTAACGCTTTGAGTGGTTCTGCAAGAATTGTCGATACCCGTTCGACCTGCGATGGTACCGCAGGTTCCGGAACCATAAACCTCATTGAAGTTGACTGCTCCAGATCTGTTGGTCCTCCCGGCGATGTTGGCGGCAACATCCCCAGATGTCGCCTCGGGAACAGTTCTCCCAGTTGGGGGTACCATCCTTGAGACGGTGTGGGTTGTTTTGGTTCAAAGAAAGAAATCGCTCGGGGGGCTCCGACAGGGAGCCTTTGCTTCTCAGACACTGTAGGCGTCGAAGGTACACTCCTAGAGGGACATGCTGGTGATCGTTGGACTCCAGGGGGAAGGAGTAGCGTTTGTGGTGGAGGAGCAACTCCAATGGGGAATGGTAGCGTTTGTGGCGATTCAGCGGGAACTGAGGGTATTTGAGGGAGAAAAGGTACATGTCCTGTCGCAGTCGAGCAATGGGAGCTTTGGGGGAGCTGTCCCCGGATCCGTCTTTCCAGCGAGGGGTCCTGCAACTGTCTCTGGTGAGCGCCTTCGGTTCTGGGAGGCTCAGGTATCATCAGTTTCGGGAGCCTCGGTCTGGCACCAAACCTTTGTTGGCCAGTATGACTGGGTGGTCCCCGTGGAGGAATATATTTCAGTTGTGGGGGCGGTCTTCTGTCCCCCCATCTTCTCCCAGGTTCTTGCCCAAACGATACAGCTACTTGACCGGTACCACTTCTAGACCAAGGAGCGGTTCTAACTTCCGAACTTCCAGGAAATTTTTCTTTTTCATTCCTTCTGTGACTTGATTCTGCTTGACGTGGAGTTGCGAACGAACCTGAACCCTTACCCCCTTTCTGCTTTCTGTATTCTTTTTGATCAAGCCTTGGCTGAAGATGAGTTGCGGATGGCTGCATTTTTAGGCTTTCAGGAACCTTCTTTTTTCCATCATCTCCTTTTTTACTTGGTACTAACTGAGATGGAGTCGCGAATGATTTTACTTCTTCTTTATCTTTCTCTTTCTTGTCCTCTTCTTTACTGCTTCTTAGTCGAGTTCTCGGCTCTGGTCTTCTAGGAACGTTCCTCCTTCCGCCATCTTTTTTAAAACTTGGCCCTGGATGAGGTAAACTTGCAGATGACTGCACTTTCGGACATTCCGCGTCGGCCCTTTTCTTAATAGATACTTGCTGAACTGGGGTTGCTCCTGGCCCGGCACCACCTGGAGTAGATTTCCCCTTTGTTTCTTTCCACTTTTTACCAGATTCTTGCCGTGAGGCTCCTGCTGCGATTGCCTCCGGCTGAATTTGCATTACAACTGGTGTTTTAACCTGATCCTTTTCTTCCTTTTTGCTACCACTTGGCTGAGGTGCAGTTGTGAATGACGTAACTTCTGGACTTTTAACATCTTTCTCGTTTCTCATTTTTTCTTCCTCTTCTTTACTAGACCCTGGCTCAGGTGCAGTCTTGAAGAATGAACTTTTAGGGATCTTGCAAACCGGACCTTTTGATCCTTTTTTATCTCCTGTAAAAAAATTAAAAACTAAATGCCAAAGAGGGCATGTTTGCCGTTTTTTTATTGATACAAATGCGCACAATTCTTTGCATAGTTCTTATCGGCAGATTCTTTTTTGCAAGCGAAAGATAATTTTAATGCGACAGGAAACAAAAAATCGTCATTACTTGATTTGTACTTTCTTCTTTTGGATTTCTAATTGCCTGGGTACTTACCTTTCTTTTTATTTTCCATTTTCAGTTTCACATCAACTCTTGAACTTATTGCAATTGTTTTGACAGCCTGCTGCGACTGTCAACTGTCAAAACGTGTGCGTACTACAATTGCTTGCCCGTAGTACCATAACAGGTACCACCTTGGTGCAATAAAAACCAATAAAATCATTGCTCAAAGATATTTATTTTTCTAAAACCCTACACCACTAACATTTTACAAGAGTACCCCCTAAGATATGATACTATAGATTTTTTCTCCACCACCACGTCCGGAACCTGCTTCATCTAAGAAAAGAACATGGGATTGGCCCTGGCAAAATCCTTCTGGATCTTGACCAAATCCAAATTGAGCTCTTCCATCCGGATTTCCTGTTTGTAGAGGTACCCTTTGGCTCTATCTGCCGCCAGATGGGCAAAATACGTGGGAGCCGGATAACTGACCGACTTGTTGCACCTAGTGAAGACGTGGCACAGGTGGAACGTCAGTGCCTGGACGTCATCGTTGGTGAGCTTGTTCTCGTCGTAGAGAGTCCAGTACTTTGTGGGCCTCGCCACTCCTTTGAAGCTGCTGTGCGACTGCAGATAGAAATTCTGGAGGGTCGGGTCGGTGATGACGCGGTCCACGCAGGTACCCACGGGTACGTTGCGGAACTTCTCTTCTCCGGTACTTTCCCTCCCCGTCGGGAAGAATCTGGTGTGGTGGCGCTTCTGCACCACCAGGAACGTGAGCTTGGGAAGGCGGTTCTTGCAGACGGTAGCGCACGCCCTCAGGATCGCCTTGATCTCCACGTCTCTGACCCTGTCGAACTCCCCTTCGGACACGCCGTCCCTGAAGAAGTAGATCCTAGCGGGGGGAGTGTTGTTGCGGGCGATGAACGTGCGGAGCTTGTCGACGGTGATGGTCTCCAAGTTCTGGATCATCTCCGACATGGTCTGTCGCGGGACTTGCAGGTCGACGGAGATGTTGTATTTGGTGGCGGTGAGGTCTTCGGAGGCGGTCACGGCCACCACGCTGGGGATCGCGGTGGCTTGGGGGCTCGGGTGGGTCACGTCGGCGCCCATCACCATGCACGTCTCGTCCGTGACTAGCTTCAGGTCGTGCACGACATGGTTGAGCCCGTTGGATTTGGTGTTGATCTTCAGGAGGATGTTCCGGACTGTTGTTTCGCTCAACTTGAAGAGTGTGTCACATTTGACGCACTGAGTCAAACAACCGACTGTCAACTCGGCGGATTGCTTCACCCAGAAGTACGAATCTTTGTTGTTGGGAAGCACCACCAAGAGCAACTGCAGCGACTTGTTCTGTTGAAAACACCTCTCCAAGGCTGCTTTTTGGTTGGAAATAAAAATGGTGGCTTCCGGGGGAGAGAAAGTCATCCCGCTGGTCTTCCCGAGGCTGATGAGCTGCGCAACAAAAAAATTATCTCTTGTTTTATTTTGGTACCACTGGCAACTTACCATTCGGATCAGATCCCCGATCTTGGAGTTGAGAGAGTGTGCAATTTCTACTCCCACCACCCTCCATTTGCGTATCGTGGCTCCATTTAGAAACTTCTTGGCCCACCAACTGCCGTTGCTGGGTTCCACGGTGCCTTCCGAGTACCTCAGACGTGGCGCATCCAGCACTCTGCCCTCCACCTGTTGGAACCCGTTGCCGACCGAAAACCCGAACTCTTTGACGCACGGGTTCTGGTTGTGTTCGGCTCTTTGCATGATCTTCTGGATCTTGTTCTTGCGTTCGGTGGTGGATGTTGCCGAGTGATTGCTCATTGCGGATGTCTGGGTCTTTACCATCTTTGAAGAGTCGATGGGTTGGCCCTCCTGGAGCACGCAGTACTCCAAAGGGAGGTAGATGTTCTTCTTCATGTTCCCCACCCAGAGAGTCGGCAGGTTGGGGTACCTCAAAACGCAGCGCCACTTCGTTTGGAAGTACTCTTCAACCGTGACCCATTGGTTCTCTTGCAAGAACCTCATCCAAGAGGGACGCTCTTCGAGGCCGTTAATTCTGTACACCTTCTTCGAACCTGGATGGTTTGGGATCTGGTAGACCACTTTGAAACCCTTCAGATATTGGTTCAACTCTTCGAAGTGGTACGATGCCAGAGAGAAGGTTTTCAGATTGTCAAGTGTTACGGGACGGTTTCTGGTATTGCACATTTGTACCACCAACTCCGTCAAAGGAATTGCAACTGTGAAGGCTTTGTGGGCGACGTCTACATTCAAGAATGGTACCCAACCCTTCGACATCGCTTGGTACCCTCCCAAGTACATTTGAGCTCCAGTACCCAGCAGGTACTCGTTTTGGAGTGACTTGAAGTAGAAACGCCTCCCCACGTTGATAAACGAACTAGTGTAGGCTTGTTTGAAAACAACTTCAACACACTGGAACGCTTCATCTTCGCCTACGTTTTTCTTTTGTAGTAAATGACGTAGCGGCGATAGATCGACAGTACCGGTGAGTTTGATCGTGATTGTGAACTCTTGTTCTTCCCCTCTGTCAGTCTGAATTGTTACCTTTCCGGTTACGACGTCGCCTGGCAAAGGTAGTCGTTTTGCGCTGTAGAGAAGCTTTTGGCCGTCGTAACTCGGATGGTTCTGGGGGAAGTACGACTTCCGGAACAGATCCATCGCCACTCTGACCATCTTCTTTGGTTTCTTCTCCGGTTGGACGCTCACGTCGTAACGGTAGACTTGGGTGAGACTTCCGAGGTCAACACGCATGTGGTTGGTCTCGATCTGGATCTTGCAGCCCAAGGTACCGAGCTTGTCCTTCAAATGTTCACCAACTTGCGTCAAAGACAACTCTTTCACTTGTCCTTGAGGTGTTGGTACTGCTTTCGGCGTAATTCCTCCCCGAGTCTCTACTCTTGTTTGTCCTGGCGATCCAGAACTTTCTTGGCGTTCTTTGGGTCTGGCTCCCTGCCATGGCGAACCTTTACCCCAAACTGACCCACCACTTCCTCCACCTTGTCCCGAAGGAAGTTTTTTCGGTTCTGGTCCAATAGCTCTTCCTCCAGATGGACGCGTCTGTGGTGTCGGTCCTTTTGGGACGTCTCGTCTTTTCCCCATCTCTTGTCTAGAAGGAACCGTTCCCGGACTGGTACCACCCTCCACATATTGATCTCCGGAACCTCTTTTACCCCCTGAAAAATGATAAAAATGAATTGTAACCCAAGAAAATGCTTGTCAAAAGTGCTCACCCCGTCCATCCTCCACAGACAAATCCTTCATTGGTCCTTGACCTCTTGTTGGTACTTCTTTCGGTCCCATTCTTTTCTCTTCAGTTGTCCCGGAGGATCCAGAACTTTTTTGATTTTTATCTTTGGGCCTGGCTCCTTTCCACGGCGAACCTTTACCCCAAGCTGACTCAAAACTTCCTCCACTTTGTCCAAATGCTGGAAAATCTTCCGGTTTTGCTTCACTCGCTCTTGTTCCGGATGGAGGAGTCGGTGGTACCGGTGGTTCTTGTTCCCGTCGTTCTTCCCTGACGTCCGGGGTAGATGGGACTGTCGATGACGTCATTTCATCACTGGCACCCTCGTTCACGGTCTGACCTTCGGAGGCTTTCGACCCTTTTCTTCTACCTCCTAAAAAATGATTTATATTGTCACAAGCCGCCTTTGTCACAACATATCTGTATCTCTACTTGTCAAGGTCGTGATTCGATTTTGTTTTCAAAAATGTCAAAAATATTACAAAAAAAAAGTTGTGTGCAATTTCTTTTCATTTAGTTGCTGCATTTCACTTCAAGTGTTCGAAGCAATGAATGATTCAAAACATTTTTAGTTCAATGATTAAAAATGAAAACATAACCTAAATATATTTTGTAACTAGATTTTGATGTCGGTACACTATAGCGAACATTTTTTATATCCAAGTTTAGTCAAAACAAGCATTTTATTTAAAATGTAATTTTGACAGTTCAGAAGTTTTTTGAATTTACTATAAGTAGGTCAAAATAATGTGACGCATAACCTTGAAATAAACTAATGACGATTTCACATGTTTAGTACATTTTTTGACATAACAAAGCTCACTTTAGATAATCCACGCCTACCGGGAATTATATAGTGTAATTTTTACCATCGACATTTTTACCCTTTTGAGGTGACGTCACGATTTCTTCCTCGTTTTTTCTGTCAATTTGACAATTTTTAATCTCTTTCACTTATTACATTGATTACAAACTTAACCTTTTGAAACAATTGTCAACAAATTATTATAATAATATTTAGTTATTTATGATCAATTCAAATTTGTTTCTGATCCTAATACGTGAAGTGACATAATGACGTTTCGCAAATGGGTAAAAATTGGACTTTACTATATGTTGAAATACGGATGACGTCATCCTGGGGTTCCCACATTTACCCAGCCGTTGTGATTTATTGCGCAATATTGCGAAATATTTCTCAATTGTCAATTTTTCAATTTTTACCGTAAAATAATTTCCCAAGAACAACAAATCTGTCAGTTTTAACGTTTTTAACCGAGTTTTGTTTTTTTTTCCGGTTAAATCTCTCAGCCTCTCGACAAAGAAACCATTTTTCCTTTCTGCTTAGTTAAGTACATACCCCTTTTTTTATTGGCCATCGTGTAGATATTTAGATGATTCTTACAATGTTACTTCGCAGGAGCACTCGCAAGAAAATTTATTATACTTCCTAGCACTTCTTTTAGCAGTGTACGGTGACAAATTATTGATCACAACTTATTGCTTACACGTCGTAAGTACAACTGTACTTTTCTTTCGCTTTCCTTTCCTCTTTATGATTGCTGTGCGCAAGCGCAGTAGTCCAAGATAAATAATATCGAGGTCACTTTGTGGGACCTTAAGAACGCAACCAAATATACACTCGCGAGCTGGAGTAATAAAAATGGTTTCCCCATTGATCAGGTTGGTGAAAGCCATTTGTGATTGGAGTGACTTATTTGTGAATTAAATGACAACGAAAAGGTCTACTATGATTTTTTAACCCATTTTTTTCGTAAAATACAGTGGCTCCTAAACTTTTTTGAAATAATTTCTACCACTGGTGAAAATATCTGGACCACTTTCAAAGTCACCCTGTATATCCAAGAAAAAATAAAAATGGAAACAATTCACAACTACCCTGTGCCGCAGGTAGGAATAATGGAATTTACTACCATAATTATTAATTACTTTGTTTACTTTGTTAGTAGGTATATAGCGTGTCAAAATTAATTTTCAAAAACAGGTGAGTTTAAACAGATTTATTTTTGTAAAGTTCTACATCATTACCAACATGACGTTTTACAAAAAAAAAAAACATACAATTTAGTTATATGGTTAAATATAGCTATAGTTCGTTTTGTCAAGTTCTGAAGCCCCAGTGGGTCCTATGTCCTCGTGGGCCGATGGCGAGGCTCCGGTTGTGGACCCCATGGTCGACCAGCTTTGATCTTCTGTAAAATGTTCCTCACCGTGGCCTCATTCATCCTGAACAGAGTCCCAGCTGTGAGGCAATGAATCGCACTCTCCAAAGATCGTTTTTGCCAGAAGAGGGCGTCTTTGCGGTCCGGAACCACCACCACCATCAACTGCAACGACTTGTTCTTCTGGTAGCAACTCACCAGGTCAGTCTCCTGGTTCGTGATGTAAATGGTATCTTCGGGGTGGCAGAACGTGATCCCGCTAGTCGCCCCCAAACTCCTCAACTGCAACAACAAGTGAAATTATTTTGTTTTCTTACTCATGCGATCGTACCATTTTGATGAAAACGTCGATTTGGGAGTTGACAACTTCGCGTCGAACCTCCACTCCGATTACTCTCCACTCTTGGATATTGGTACCAAGTGGGAGTTCCGACGACCACAAATTACTGCTCAGAAAGTACTGCGGAAAGAAGGATTTCAGTGCTGTGTCTTCCTTGTGCATGGTACTCTTCGTCTTCTTTTTTCCTTTCATGGTTGGTGTTGACGAGTGACGGTGTATTGCTCGCTCGTTTTGCAGATCACAGTTCTTCAAATCCTCGTCGAGAGCGGGTACCAAATCTTCCGACATTTTTCCAGAGTGTTGTCGAGTTTCAGTACCCAAAAACTCTTCGTTTTGGTTTAAAGTGAGGTCCAAGCGTTTTTCCATGTTGGCAGAAGAGTCGCTGAATGCTTTTCTCAGCACAGCTGCGACACACTGGTACGCTTCATCCTCACCAATGTTTTTCTTTTGTAGTAAATTATGTAGTGGCGACAAATCGACAGTACCGTTGAGTTGAATCCTTATTGTGAATTCTTGTTTTTCCCCAATGTCAGTCTGAATTGTTACCTTTCCGGTTACGACGTCGTTTGCCACAGGTAGTCGTTTTGCATTATAGAGAAGCTTTTGAGCGTCGTAACTCGGATGGTTGTGCGGAAAGTACGACTTCGTCGCCACTCTGACTGTCTTCTCCGGGTGAACAGCTCCTCCCAAAGTCTCCACTTTTGTCTCTTCAGTTGTCCCGGACGGTCCAAAACCTTTTTGATTTTTGTCTTTGGGTCTGGGCGACTTAAAACTTCCTCCACCTCGTCCAAATGCTTCCGGTTTTGCACCAGGCGCTCCTGTTCTGAATGGAGGAATCGGTGGTACCAACGGTTCTTGTTCTCGTCGTTCTTCCGCGACCTCCGGTCTAGACGCGACTGTCTGACCTTTGGAGCCTTTCGACCCTTTTCCTCTACCTCCTGAAACGTAAATAATCTTGTCACAAGCCGATAGCTTATATACGTGGCATGTTAAAATAAGGATGACGTCATTCCGGGATTCCCGTTGCGATTTGTTGCGCAATATTGTGAAATATTTCTCTATTGGCAAGTTTTCAATTTTCACGGCAAAATAATTTCCCAAAAACAAAAAATCCCTCACCCACTCGACAACGAAACAATTTTTGTTTTTCTTAATGCTTAGAGTTGAGTGCTTACCCCTTTTTTTCTTGCCCATAGTATAAATATTTGGACGATTTTTTCAATTTAACTTCTTTGCAGCACTCGCAAGAGAATTTATTGTACTTCTACAGTAGGTACCACAGTCCACAACCTAACTTTATCTGAGCTTTTTTTATTTTATATTTGGCTGCAACTTGTGCAAAAGCAGAAGTTCAAGATAAGATAAAGTTATCAGTATGACACATTATTTGATTTTTTTAGCAAAATATTTTCACTGCGATTAGGTACATTGTTCCTTATCTGTTTTTGTATTTCACAATACATTTCTTTGAGTAGGGTCTTTGTTCGGTTTATTTATGCTGAAGTCAAAATTCTTTGTTAAAATAAAAATACTAAATAGAATAAAAGAGTGTCTTAGATACAGTAGAAGACACCTACATGCAATAAATGAGGAAAGGAACATGTTTGACCAAATAAAAAGATAAAGAAGATAAAATTTATTTAAAAAAATTATGTTAATTGAAAAATTTGGTGTGTACCCAAACGATATACACTCCAGAAAATGGCCAATTTTTAAGATATTTATAAAAAAAAAACAACTAGTCCACGCTCATGAAACTCTGCTGAATTTCAAGTAAAATGGGCAGGTTTTTAAGGTCATTTATAGTTATTTATGTGACGCGCTTAGTAAATTAATCTTTACGGGCGCGCTGGCAATTGTGGGACGAGTGACGTAAGGAACGAGTTTCCATAAGCCAGTAAGTCCAGTAAAGATTAATTGCTAGGCGAGTTGCATACAAACTTTTATTTCCACCTTCAGTCTTTAAATTTCGTTTTTTAATTGTTATTTATGATGAATGAAAGGCGGTGGGGCAATTATACTTACGTCGTCATGGTGTTGAGATAAACAACAAAAATACTGTCAGAAGTTTTGTGAAATTTGTTGCAAAAAGAAAGAAAAGAAAGAATGGCTTTAATGCCCGATGAAAACTTTGAAGGCGATTTTCTTGAAGTGCAAGAAAATAACCACGGAATTACCAACGCTGCAAGTGCGGTTCTCTACTGATTCGATCCCAGGAGCGATATGAAAATGACTTTCGAAACGAATCAAAATGCATTATCAACGTATGTAATTGCAACAATTGACAGTTAAATTTGTTTGTGTTTATAATACACTTTTTCAAAAATAATTTAATTGGTTTTGATTAATTATTTTTTGATGAGCCTTGTAAACTCTTTTTAGTATGCTGTGCTGATAGTACGTGTCTACTGCCTTGACGACGAGTCCGGTAGACACATGTTTATGGTCTAGTCCGTTTTACTTTAGGAAATGTCAAATAATTTGTCAGATTTATTGGTTTTTATTTATATAAAAATTAAATGTACAATTAGTTATATCATTGAAATGGTTTTCTAAAGGCAAGCATTACCCTTTGATCAATCCAAACAACTTTATTTCGTATTCTCCAATTGTAGAACAACTTGTACTCTGTCAAATATATTCCCGATGATTTTTGGGGCAATAAGTTTGATCGCGCAAAAGGTGGTCTAGGAAGAAAACTTGACTTCTGCTTCGGTTCGGTTGTGAGAATTCATTTTATTAAAGGAGTTAGCACAAATGAAAGAAACCACATGAAAAACTTCGACAGACTGAATTTTGATGAATCGTTTGTTATCATAGTATTTAACAAGGCATAGCAATCTTTTTCAAAGCCAAATTTTTTTATTTAAATTTATTTTCTTTTAAATAATTGTCTCAGTATACTAAAAAATCTTATACGTCACACTACCGGTAGACGCATTATGGCCTCACTATAATAATGATCAGTGTCCGGACGAAATAGTACCGAACAAGTCGACCAGTACAACTTTGCGTAATACCCCACTCACATATAAACACGATTCAGCTGGTTCGTTTTCAATGACAGGGAACCAGCGGAATCGTGTTTATGTGCGAGCGAGGGACTACGCAAAGTTGTACTGGTTGACTTGTCCGGTACTATTTTGTCCGGACACTGATAATGATACAACTGGACAGATTTGAACACTAGTAGCGTAGAAGATCGGCCAAACCTTTAACAATTCAATTAAAAAAAAAATCAGTTTTGTATTTTCAATGGTTCAGGAGTTATACATTTTTTAATGAAGCCCTGCAACCCCGTTTTTTTGTGAAAAAAATGACAGCTCAAAAACCATGACAGATAAGTGTTGACAAAAGGACATTCTAACTAATTAAAAAAACAAATATGGCGTCGATTTCCGGTATTTCCGGAAGTGTTGCCATTTTGAAAATATTTTATTTGAGCTTGAAGCAGTCCATTATAGTCGGATACTCATTTTCATATTCATACGATTTTGGGAAATCGGAAAGTTTCTAACGAACGAGCTACGTGAATCAGCCTGTGTATTTCGCGAGTAAGTGATAATGAGCGCGACGGAATTGAAAATGCAACCCAGAATACATTTGCAAAGCAAATGCGATATTGTCCAGGTTTGCTTTGCAAATGTATTTTGGATTGCGTTTTCTGTCCAGGTTTGCTTTGCAAATATATTTTGGGTTGCATTTTCAATTCCGCCGCGCTCATTATCACTCGCGAAATAGCCTGTATAGGCTAAGGAAAGACAAAATAATTATTTACTTTATTAGTATACAGCGTGTCAAGACTAATTTTCAAAAACAGTTGAATTTAAACAGATTTGTTTCTGTAAAGTTCTGCAACATGACATTTTACGCACAAAACTTTTTTGTAGTAGGTAATTACTTCTCATCTCTAGATAAAATGCACAACAATGTAGGTACGCAACATTTTGAAATAGCGTCGACGTCATCCATGGATTCCCACGCAACCCATGTTTACTCAGCCGGCACCATTTATTGCACAACGCTGGAAAATATTCCCTAATTGCTCAAAACAACAAATGTTCCAACATTTTTGACTACCTACATCTTACATTGTTTTCCATTTTTCTTTGTCTTTCTGTTTGTTTCAGTACTTATTGTATCCTTATTTTTCTTGCCCATTATGTAGACACTGGCGATTGTTTCAATCTAAACTTACAACTGCACACGCACAACACTTTGCAACAACTCACTGTCACTTGTTTTTGCAACCAACAACAACCAAGCATTAATGAGTACTTGCACTCTTGCACACAGCACTTTTGATCTTATTTTGCGCCAGCGCAATAAAAAATTAAATTCGCACACCTACTTGCGTTCCATTTTTTCTCTTTGTTTTTTTTGTCTCGTCCTTCTATTTGTTCTTCATTTTAATATAAGTATTACAAATAAGTAGCTCATGATCTAGATTTCCTTCCGAATATTGTAAAGACACCACAACAATAATAATAATAAACGAATTTTGCTTTTTATAATTTAATCAACTCATTCGAAATTATTGACTAGATTGGGACCCAAGACATTATCAACATATTGGTACAACTCCGCACACTTCTGCTTTGTATTGACGTCATTACTGCTACCCCATATGACTACCCCGTCGACGTCGGACGTCGACAGCGTTAAAAACGCGTTGAAGACGTCCTCCTGCAAGATTTTCTACCTTAGAACAAGTATCGAGACACACAAACCGGTACCACCTTCGTGAGAAAGACTTCCCCTCCGTGGTACTTGTACCAGAAGTAGGGCACGACCTTGGGGGTGCGCCCTTTCGTCTTGCCATGATCGGCGACTCGGTGCGCTTCCTGCACCCGCCCCTCGATCATCTGGACCTTCTCTTTGGCGGAGAGGCGACTCTCGAAGTACACCGAGGGGTAGAGATTGCCGCTGAGGCGGAACAACCAATCGATTCTGCAAGCCCCGAGTCGCTGCAAGATTAGAACTGACAATGTCTCTCTTACCTGTCGTTCTCCTTCTGGACTTCGTTGGGACACGCCATTTTCATGTTGTTGGGCGCCATGTTGAAACAGTAGGGGTACGCGTAGTACCCCCACGTGGCGTTGGGCCGCAAGTTTTCCGCCACGTACAGAGTCTCCTCCATGAAGCGCCTCGCGTGGAACTCGAACCGTCGACTCGCCTCTTTCTCTATGAGGAATTTGGGCCAGAAAGGGTGGCTCTGTTGCTCGATTTCAACCGAGATCTCCTTGTAAGGGGCGAGTTTGCCGAAATTCTGGCGGAAGATGGGGCGCCAGCTCTCGAAGTCGATGATCCCCAAACCGGAAAACTCCAAAGGGATGAGCTCGTCGACGAGCTCCTCGAAGAGGGTCAAGTGGAGGGTGAGGTTGCCTTCCTGGGGGACCCCCCCGTTCCGCCTGATTATCTTGGTGTTATCGTTGAGGAGCGCCGGGAAGCTGCCAGGATCGTACAGGATCACGATCTCGTCGCCCCTGAACCTGTCGTCCTCGTTCTGGAGGATCCCGAATTTGGCGGCGAGGTCGGTGAAGTTCATCCCGTGGGAGTCGCACTGGAAGGTGGGGACGTTCCAGTAGTAATTCATTTTCTTGGTCCGCGGAACGTTGCGCTGCTGGATCTCGTTACTGTCAAATCATCTTTTGTTTCAGGTGGCACTCGCGGTACTATTTTTTACCTGTCAATAGTGATTTCCTCGATGGTGAAGATCAATCTCAAGAGGAGAAAGAAAACGCAAAGTGATGACATGACCGGCGAAAGCGCGCTATCGCTCAAGCAGAAAAAGCCGACTAATTTGTTTATTCAAAAATGAAATGCGGTACGGTTCCAAAACAATATCACGAAGTTCCTGCGGAAACATCTAATTTAAATATGGGAAACAATTAATATGTACATATTTTACGCTCCTACAATGAAATACGAAACTAATTTACTGAACGTCTGATTGCCTCGATTGTGTACGCATCGGCGGCGCAATTTTTCCAAAGAAATTTCCCTCGAGAAAATCTTTGGTGGCACTTTTAAAAAGAAACCACCAGTCAGCTACAAACAACATTTATTAATCCAGAGCAAACTAACTGAATTAGCGTATCGATTACACAGAGCGCAGCACTTGCGTTCTCCAGCGCACACTTCACATTTTTAATTTTCGCGATTTTAGTCGACGGGGGCCTCGTACGCCACTGGCAAATCGACCGCTATCGCCGAGAACCAGTTAATTCCGCCAATTCACACTGATTAGCCTTCTTCGCCGCCACTCTCTATCGCTCGTCGATAATCCAGCCCCATTACCTTAATTAATTTGAAAATCGCTAATGACTTTGACGTAACCTTACGCTGACGTTTGTCGAAATTGTAGCCACCTCCGGGCCCCAACAAATGTCAAAATGGCAACAGCACTTTTGAACGCGATTTTCCGCAAAGTCGGACCGGTTTCGCCGTCGAAACTGGTGGCGGCTAATGGCGCCGCCCTCGTTCACACCAGGTACGTGCAAATTGACCACCCGATCGATCCAATCAACCCTTGAAATAATTATGTAATAGAAAGTGAGGTTATGTTGTTGTTAGTGGTAGTCAGAAGGCAAAGTGGTATCCGGATGCGGATTGGGTGGCGCAGTTCAACGGCCCCGTCATGTACCCCGACGAGGTGACCAGCAAGTGGCTGCTGCCCCCGTGGAGCGCCCAGAAGGCGCCGGTAGAACGGTCTGTCAAAAATATGACTTTGAATTTTGGCCCCCAACATCCCGCCGCCCACGGCGTCTTGAGGTTGGTCTTGGAGCTTGACGGAGAGGTAGGACGTGTCTCGTGGCTTGTGTGGAGTTACTTATCGGTTTTTAGGTGGTGAAACGCGCGGACCCCCACATTGGTTTGTTGCATCGGGGCACAGAGAAACTGATCGAGTACAAGACCTACACTCAAGCCCTCCCCTATTTCGACCGGCTCGACTACGTCTCGATGATGTGCAACGAGCAGTGTTACAGTCTCGCCGTCGAGAAGCTCCTCAATATTGACGTCCCCATCAGAGCCAAGTACATTCGAAGTGAGTCCCCATTTCGTCGTACAAATTTCGCGTATTGACAATCTCATTGAAGCGCTGTTCGCCGAGATCACTCGAATTCTGAACCACATCATGGCCGTGGGGACGCACGCTTTGGACGTGGGGGCCCTCACCCCCTTCTTCTGGCTGTTCGAAGAGCGCGAGAAGATGATGGAGTTTTACGAGAGAGTCTCGGGGGCGCGCATGCACGCCGCTTACGTCAGACCTGGGGGCGTCTACCTCGACATGCCTTTAGGACTGATGGACGACATCTACGAGTTCGCGGCGAAATTCAGCGAGAGACTGGACGAAGTCGAGGACGTCCTCACGACCAACAGGATTTGGGTGCAGCGCACCCAAGACATCGGAATCGTGTCGGCCGAAGACGCTCTCAATTTAGGATTCAGGTTTGGCGCTCCACCCCCACAAAAACCCCACTCATTGTTTCTGGTCTAGCGGGGTGATGCTCAGAGGCTCCGGCATCAAGTGGGACTTGCGCAAAGTGCAACCTTACGACGCCTACGATCTGGTGGAGTTCGACGTCCCTATCGGGATAAAGGGGGACTGCTACGACAGGTACTTGTGCCGCATCGAGGAGATGAGGCAGTCGCTGCGGATCATCGACCAGTGCCTCAACCAGATGCCCCCAGGGGAGGTCAAGACGGACGACGCGAAGCTAACGCCACCTAGCCGCGCGGAGATGAAGGTGAGTGCGCAGGCGCGACAGGTTTCGCCTTGAGTGGCGCCCTCTGTTCTCTGCAGAGTGTGATCTTGTTTTTTGTTGAAGACGTCCATGGAGGCCTTGATCCACCACTTTAAATTGTTCACTCAAGGCTATCAGGTGCCTCCTGGCGCCACATATACGGCCATCGAGGCACCCAAGGGTGAATTCGGGGTGTATCTGGTGTCCGACGGCGGTTCAAAGCCCTACAGGTGCAAAATCAAAGCTCCGGGTTTCGCCCACTTGGCGGCGCTGGAGAAAGTAGGCAGGAATCACATGTTGGCCGACATTGTCGCCATCATAGGTACCCTAGACGTAGTATTCGGCGAGATCGATCGATAAATCCGATATCGATAACTAATTAAGTGTAAATAAGGTTAAGCTTGATCACTAAATAAATAAAAAAATTATGTATATTTATTTACACCGCATTTAAATAATAATAATATTGTAGAAGATATTTGTACTGTGGGGTCACGAGGATTTCGAATTGGCGGAACTGCACGATTCCGACCTTCTCCTTTTCTTCTTCGACTTCTTCTTGCTTCTGGAGTCGTGCTTGCTCTTCGAGTGTTTTCTGAAAGCAGCACTCCTAGTAAGGCGCAAAACCGGCGGCGACGTTACCTTTTGTGCGATTTCTTCTTCTTCGAGGCTCTCTTCTTCCTGTCGTCCTCGTCGCCGGAATCGTCGATTTGCACCACCTCCTTCTTCCTCTCCTTGCTGCGCGACCTCTTCCGGTCGTCGGCCGGTTCGCTTTTCGCCTCGTCGCCGCCGCCGCTCTCCGCCGACTTCAGTTTGAGGAAGGCGGCGGCTTTCTTCTTGCGTTCGAGTTGGAGGGCGCGGTCTCTCGCCACCGAGACCATCTTCTCGCGCGCCGCCGCCGCCAGCTTGTCCTTGATCTTGTCCTCGGCTGCGACCACACCCGCTTGATACGAATCGACGACTGATTCGACGTGTTTACCTCTTTTGGCGTCCTTGCGCTCCTCCGCGTCGTCCGTCAAGTCGATCATCTCCAGGATGGGGTCGTCGCCGTCGAAGATCGTGCCGTTCTTGTGGGCGGGGTCGGTGTCGTTCGGCGACTCCGCCTCCTTATTGGTCGCGTCGGCGGCGGGCGTGACGGTGGCCGTTTCCGGTGGGTTCGGCTCCTCTTCATCGCTTTCCTCGACCGGCAAAGCGCTCTTGATTTCTTTGGGACCGTCGTCTTTGGGTTTCTTGATCGAGAAACTCACCGGAGCTGTCAATCACAATCCAAATTATAATCTCCACCCCAAAAAACAAACAACAACTACCAACCTATCACTTTCTTTTCTTTGGATTTGAGGGGCGCGGTCGCGGCTTGACCCGCCTCCTCGCCTTCCACCGCACTCTTGATCTTGTTCTTGTAGTACCTGTAGTACTCGTGGTTCTCGTTGAGGAACTCGAACCTGGGGTCTCCCTTCGCCTTGACGATCTCCTCGAACTGGACCCCGTTTTTGGCAACGTAAGTCGCCATCTTGTCGATGACGATTTGGGTCTCCCCCGTGGGTACTTTGAAGTCTTCCTTGGGGCTCTCGTCTTCCTCCGATTCGGAATCCGAGCCGTACTGAGCCAGCGACAGCAAAACGTTTTTGGGGGCTTCGCTCTCGACGACAACTTCCGGTTCACTTTTTGGCACTGGGGGCGGCTTGACCTCCTCGCTCGCGGCGCTCACTTCCGGTATCATCCCCGCGTACGGATTCGGTACTTCTTTGCCGCTCACGTTCGACACGATCTGAGCGTAGGGGTTGGTGTTGGAGGTGTGGTGCTGCACGTACTGGGCGTACGCCATCTGCTGGATGTAGCTCTGGACGCTGGGGTCGAGCTGCGTCTCGGGGGGCTGCACGCTCTGACCTGCACCGACGTTATCAACTCTCCTTTATCAGCTCACCGACTCTTACCTTGTCCGTTTCCCTGCTGGTACTGCGCCAGTTGCTTGTAGTACTCGTAGTACTGCGCCGCGTAGTAGTACTGGTAGTACTGCTGCTGCTCGTACGTCATTTGGGCGAAAGCTTCCGGCGGTTTGGTCGCTTCGGCTTGTGTCGCCTCCGTCTGGTTGCTCCCCTGAATCCTGTTAACCAATTGTGAATAGGAACAATTGGCCGAGGGCTTGTATGGTATTGAAGGTATTGAACTCGTTTGTACATCCTGTCAGACAATAAGGAAAAGTTATTTTTCTGCTTAACCAGTGGCAATGTTTAAATTAAATCGTCGAGAAAAAACGATCTCTTTTTTTTTGATCGTCAAAAAACAAAAATTAAAATCCCTAGAAAATTGCTCCAAAGACAATTTTTTTTATATTATTTTTTTTTTATCAGTCGTTAACGTTTCGACACACACGAATAATCACCTTAGTACCTGCAAACAGAAAAAAACGTCATTAGTTGTTCACGACATTAAAACTAAGATATTTGTATTATGTAAGCGTTTATTTTAAGACTAATGATACAAAGACGTAATTATCACAAAATAAGCGGATTTAGGACCGGGGTAACCTACCGGTTGGCTGGAGGCGGATAACAGACTCGGGTGCAGATAGTGCTCCTCTGTGGAACCGCTTTCGGCGTTTTCCTCGCGCTTTTCCTCTAGAAACCCACGAAAAACATGAAAATCCAAATATTTTCGTAATTTGACAGCTGACAGGTTTGAATCGACCAATAAGAAAATCTCTCCTTTTTGATTGGTTCAAACAGACCATGTGACACTGGCGCCCCCATTTTGACAAATTTTCACAGCACTGACCTTTTTTATTTGTTGAGGCGACTTGATAACGTCCGCTCTTGATCGCCGCCAACACGTGCCGATAATACTTGTACAGGTCGTGTCCTTGGTTCAAAAATCCAAACTGGGGGTTGTCAGCCTGCTTGGCCTTGATCAGGATCTCCATCTGGGGCCCTTGTTTGCACACGAACAGCGCAGTCTTCTCGATCCGCGCGTTTTCTTTCACAGTCTTTGGCTGTTGAAAACTGTCTCTCAACCAAAATGTATCAAAAGTTGCCAACTCACAATCGCAATATCTACAGGTACGTCTAGGTGCGGCGACGGCACGTACTCCTCGTCCTCCTCCTCGGGCTCGGGGACCGTGGGTGCCATCTCTTGAGCGGGATCAGTGGGAACATCGTAACTGTACTGGAACTCATTGGCTTTCTGTCTTTTCTGCTCCTCCTCTGCGCCACACATCAATCAACAGTTTGTTAAAACAGTGCGATTTCCTAGTTCCTACCTTTGTACATTTCCTCCTCTTCCTCGTTGATATGTAACGAGTGGTACCTCTCCTTGTCGCACAGTTGTTCGAGTTTCCGCTCGGAGTCGCTCAGGCCTAACCACCGCATCGCGTCGAAGCCTTCTCTGCTGGCTTCGTAGGAGGAAAGGTCGGACAGGGCTCCCCGACAGTCGTACCTAACGCAATCCGAATTCAGAGGTGGCCACATTGGACTCAAACTAACCTATCAATTTTGAGCTTCTCGTCCCCCATCCAGGGAATGAGATGTTTGCCTTTGTCAATGTAGGAGGCTTTCTCATCGTCGCGGAAGAGCTTGCAAGCGTAACCGAAGACCAGGAGGTCGTCGTGGTTCTCTTTGGGTTTGTTTTTGCGTAGAATTCCCGATTCGGAAGTCGTGCCCCACTGCGCCATGTTTGTTTTTGTAGTTTGACGTGCGCAAACGTCAACTGGTGCCAACCTACTCGAACAAAATCACCAGAAACAGCATTTTCGAGCGGTTTTTCCGGAAATTTTCATTTCCCAGACATTTGTAAAACCTTGGGCGCGTAAAACATCAAACAATAGTCAGTTTTGGGTGTTTTATTTACAATTTAAGTTGTCTATTTAGCGCAACAGTGCAC
The DNA here is from genome assembly GCF_963966145.1 of Tenebrio molitor. Lineage (NCBI taxonomy): Eukaryota > Metazoa > Arthropoda > Insecta > Coleoptera > Tenebrionidae > Tenebrio > Tenebrio molitor. The sequence continues at coordinate 4,512,429 of NC_091049.1, forward strand.
CTGTCCCGCTCCTATTGTACGGTACAGTAAGTCCGCATGCTAATGTTGTGACGTCAGTTTTATACTACTGAAAGTAACAAGATAAAACTTAACAAAAACGAAGCGATGTTGACGCTACTGGCGGAATTGTCATCATCGCTGTCGGGGGGTGAATCTCGTGCGAAGTTGCGTCCGTAAACGGCAAACGTCAAAAGACGATTTTGCGGCTTCTTCAAGGAGAAAGTTCTGGTGGCGGATTTTCCGTCGTTTTGCGGTATTTCCTCGCCCCATTCGGTTTCGGTGGCGTCGATCGGTCGAATCGTACTGAGCAATGTGTCAGGAAAATACGTCTTGTTGTCGCTTGTCTGGTAACGTGCCAGAATGGTTATTTCCTCGAACGTCACAGGCCACTGGACCTTTTCGTACTGCGGAAATCTTTGTCCGCAGGAGGTCAGTGAAGAGTTGAGACACGCGATCACCCCGCACACTTCGATTCCTCCGTTGTAGACTCCGCTGTAGGAGCGAATCCCGGAGTAGATGACCAGGTGGTAAGTGTAGGACTCGAAGTTCGGGTCTGGTTCTTCGAACGAGCTCTTCAGTGTAAGTTTGCAACAAAACTGGTTCTCATCTTCGCCGTGGCACACTTCCGCTTCGTAGTTTTCGTCGGAGGTGTTCAAGGGAACGGAGAGGAAGTCTGGGAGGCTGTTGTCGGTTAACAGTTGGACGCTGTCCATTTCTCTGGAGACGCTGTCGACGTCTTCCTCCGCGGGCGGCGTCACGCGACCGTCTATACTCTCGTAGAGATAAGCTTGTGAGCCACCTTGCGCCACAATAGTTTGGTACACTGTGCCTTGGGTGCCTCTGTGGACGGCAGTTCCTCCGCTCCCGCGACTAGGGTTGTTGGCCCCGGCGGAGAACAACGTGACGTCATGCGCGTAGGACCACATCTGCTGGGCCTGAAGGGCTAGAAACTCCAAATAGCTTCAAACCGAAACTCCCAACCAGTCTACCTGTCAGAAAAGGCAACTCCGAGAACCACATAGTGGGGAAAATGACCCCATCGACACCTTCTTCCGCCAGGTCCTGAGCCGGACTCTTGAACAGAATGTCGAAACAAGTGAAAATCCCCAGCTTGACCCCGAAGTCGGTCTCCACGACCACCGCGTCCGCCTTCTCGGGCTTGTCCTTGTCGTGCTCGCCGAAGAGGTTGTACTTGCGGTACCTGAAACACCGGTCGAACTAATCCGCGACACCGTTTGGTTTACCGACCGCTCGACGATGGCGCCAGCTCTGTTGAGCACCAGGTCGCAGTTGTAGAACTTGAAGCCGTGGGTTTTGCAATTGGGGCTCTGGTCGGACTCGTTGCACTTGACCTTTTCCACCAGGTTGACCACCATGAAGGTTTGCGCTTCGGCGGCCGCGCAGGACAGGTTGCTCATGAAGTCGGGGTAGAGGACCCACCCGCAGGGGATGTCCTCCATGTCGCGGATTTCCACTGCAGTCGAGACGCTGGCTTCCAGGGCCGATTCGGGGAATATGATCAGGTCGAGCTGGAAAATCGAGTGCAGTGGTGGGTGACAGGGATGTCTTTGATTACCTCGACGTTTAGGGATTTCAACAGTTGGATGTATTGCAAGGAGTTTTGGGTTACTCTGTCCTCGGCTGTGAAGCTGTTGTTTTGTAAGGGTTGGTACTCGACGACTGCGATGTTTGCAGTTAGCGTGTCCCACGGCGAACCCTAAAATGTGTTAACGTTATCATTGTCATTTTTATTTTGGATCACCCCACATCGGAATATGCCAAAATGGACAAGCAAAAAATTAAAACTATCATTTTTAATTTGTTGCAATAAACGCTTCTGATTTACTACTGAACAAAACAATACGACAATAATCATCTAAATGATAAGATAATGTGATATAAAGCACTTAATCTGTGATCCATTAAGCGCTGACAATTAACTTTGGTTCTTGTTTTTGATTATTTTTTTTTGTCTGTTCTATCTGCATTATGTGTATGAATATAGATAAAACTATTTTTTTGTTCGACACTGTCAGAATTTGGGAATTTTCTCCTGTGTGAACGGATTTTGATAAATGTCACAACTTGTCAAAACGAAACGTCAAGCTAATTTTAAAGATTTTAAGCAATTTGCGTTTTCAAATAAATTGACGACTCTCTTAACCTTACATTTTGTAAAGCCTACATTTGGATAGTGTTCCACGAGAAAACGAACTGTGTAATTGAAGTTCTTACGATACTCTCCACAGGCAATTTTTTTTCTTTTTTCAATAATATTGAAATTTTTGCCGCTGTAATTTATTTTTAGAGTAGTTATTTTCAATAAATTTTCACAATTTGACGTTTCTAATAAAGCGCGCCCAATTTTGACAGACTTTAAAGGGTGTACAAAATGTTGCTTGGCAATTAATCGTCAATTGTTTCAAAAGGTAACTGCTCAAATACCTTCAAATTTTACATTAAATTTTTAACAATGAAATCTAATCTTTTCGTTGAATCAGACAAGTGATTTACTTAATTGTTTGTGTAGATCCCTATTTTTTAATGTTTAATAATCTAATAATAATCGCGTATAATGTGCGTAACATGTGTTAAAATTACATTTTTTAACTTGAGGTAATTTTATTATTACTAATTGAATCTTTACGGTCTAAAATATCTGCGTTTTAAATTTCATAAAAATCCGTTGGCAAATAACCGAGATATTAGGCCCGAAAGTCTTAGCTGAGACACCTGTATATCCAAATTCCAAATGTGATTTATTGCGAAGGGTCACATTGTATTTTACGCAAAATACTGACATGCCAAAAATTTCAAACGTCAATCATAATGACAATAAAGCGTGGGTTACGTTGACATTTTTTGAATTGACATAAATTTGACGTCTAAAATTCCGTGTCCGCAACTGTACCATTTACGAAATCATTGAATTATTGTTGACAAAAATTTGACATTTATTAGAATCACCTAGTTCTGTGTTGTTCATATTGGAATCTTATTAGACATCACGTTAGTTATCGTAAAAAGTATCAGAGGGAGACACTTATAATACGTTGCGACTGGTATACGAACTGGTGCGGATATAAGGTTGATGAAAAGTTAGATCGTCACTCTGGTTTCCCTTCAAAGCGAATAAATCTTTCGCCTTTTACTAAAGATTTCCGTGGAGGGGAACAATTCAAATGAGTCTAGGATGAATTTTTCGAATGCTCGGCGAAAGCTGGGCGCTTGATATAATTAAAGTGTAGTGTTATTGTTGGTCATTTCGTTATTATTATGTGAATATCTATTTATTTATTATCAGTTGCGTGTCCACCTCCATCTTGCAATAGTGCAATAGTAAATAGTTGCAATGTGACGAGGGACGAGCTTAGTAAATGAATCTTTACGGGCGCGCTGGCCTTGTTGGACGAGTGACGTAAGGAACGAGTCTCCATAAGCCAGTAAGCCTAGTAAAGATTAATTGCTAAGCGAGTTGCATACAAACTTTTATTTCCATCTTCAGCCTTTAAATTTCGTTTTGAAGTGAAACTTTTTATGGGAGGGGTTTGAAATTCTGATCGGCAACCTTTTTGTGTGACGAAAAGTGGTGGGGGTAAACACTATCTCGCACAACTGGAGATTATGTAAGTTAATCTGTTTGACACGATACAAACATCCCTTAAAATTATGTATACTTCTGTATTTGTCACACTCAGGGGATTTATCGATAATGTCTAGTTTGGAGGCTTAAAAATGAACAATGAATTACGCATTTCGATATTGTTTAGTGTTATCGTTAACAATTAATACAATTTTGTTGTAAATATGCCTAAGTCAGGCGCAGAAAGAACAAGAGCGTGGCGTGAGAGAAAACGTACGAGTGAAGTGACAGTTCAGAATGTGAAAAGAAAACGTGCGAGTGAAGTGACAGTTCAGAATGTTAAAAAAACGGTGTAAATAATAAAGACAATGAACCAGCAACTAGCACCTAGGCTCAGCCACCTCCTCTTGAACCTATCAGTGATAATTTACAATATTCTGATTTCCCTGTAATACAAAAGTTTCACTTCTATCGTGCGTCTTTACGACACACTCTCTTTTTTTTAATTGTTATTTAAAATGTTTATAAAAATTTTGTAATGAAAGGCGGTGGGGCAATTATACCTACGTCGTCATGGTGTTGAGATAAACAACAAAAATACTGTCAGAAGTTTTGTGAAATTTGTTGCAAAAAGAAAGAAAAGAAAGAATGGCTTTAATGCCCGATGAAAACTTTGAAGGCGATTTTCTTGAAATGCAAGAAAATAACCACGGAATTACCAACGCTGCAAGTGCGGTTCTCTACTGATTCGATCCCAGGAATGATATGAAAATGACTTTCGAAACGGATCAAAATGCATTATTAACGTATGTAATTGCAACAATTGATAGTTAAATTTGTTTGTGTTTGTAATAAACTTAAAAAAAAAAATCATTTAAATAGTTTTGATTATTTATTTTTTCATGAGCCTTGTAAAGTCTTTACAAGTCTCTTCTACGTACCTGTTAAATATTACAGGGCTCTGCCTATAATTACCCATTTACTTAGTTACCACAAATGCCTATAAAGTGTCATTTACTTAGAAGGTGAAAATAAAATACTTTTACAAAGCAGAAAGCAGGAAAGAGTAAAGCACTTGCTTGCAGTGGGCAGTGTAGTCTAGTTAGAGAAATCGCCAGTCGCGCTCGCGACGCCACCATTTGCAACATACAGACAGATGACAGACTGCCTATAAAAGAATGTGGAATTCTGGGATTGCAGATGGCTTTGGAATTTGAATTTGCCACTTTGACTTTGTTAGTTATTTATACGACGCGCTTAGTAAATTAATGTTTACGGGCGAGCTGGAAGGTGTGTGGAACGAGCGACGAAAGAGCGAGTCTTCATAATCCAGTGAGCCCAGTAAACATTAATTGCTAAGCGAGTTGCATACAAACTTTTTTTTAGATAATGTTAAGTACTCTCAAGAGGACGAAAAGTAACTCTTTTTCGGCCGCACTTTTCTGACCCTGGACCGTGGTGGCATATGTTAGTCTGTTTAGAAAGTTAACAGCGAAACCGACTGAAAACATGAAATTTTGACAATTATTAATAATAATAATAACAGAAACGACGATGACGGTTTTGAATATTTGAGGAGGAATTGGTTGATTTTTGTCGTGACAGTCGCTTCTTGAATCCTTTATGTTGCCAATGAAAGAAAAATAAATTCCCTATCTGGTAATTTTTTAACAAAAATGATTATGTTTTGCTTTAAATAAATTGTCGGCCGAAAAATTTTTGTGTATTACACGGCTAGAAAATGTTTTGCAAGTGCTCGTACTTGTGAGCCTCGGCTGGCACCTCTGCCCCACAAACCGTGCTTGTACTCGCAAAATGACATTTTCTAGCCTTGTGATACAAATAACTATTGTAGTTCGAGCGGTCGCCTAAAAAATTTAATGTGCACCTCTGCAAAAAATTGCGTTTTGTCCTTGCCTGTTTTCAACTCAGACGTAAAAGATGCACTTTTTGGCCTTCATACACAAATAACTATTGTTTTTATAATAAACTTTTTCAAAAATGATTTACATAATTAGTTTTGATTAATTCACGACCTGCTGTATTATAACCGGCCTGTTCATTTGAAAATGTTTCCGAGAAATCTCCAATTTCCGCCACAAAACGGGCGCTTCACGCTTAAATAATAATAATAATCATCATCAATGTCCAATATAACAACCAATAATAACAACACTAAACATAAAAACAACGAACAATAAGGAAAAGATTCACGAATTTAATTTCCAAGCAGCAAAAAAAAAGTTTTTGACTTCAAATTCAAAATGTCATTTGAACAAGAAAAATTCTCGGTTACAAAAACGCCCGTATACTGGCGCTCTACGGAGATAACTCAAACTACATTTTTGACCAGGCCGGTTATAATACAGCAAGTGGTGGTTATCACAAATACATATACCACAAATACCTGTAAAGTGTCACTTACTTAGAGGTGGAAATAATAGTAGTTTTTTTAACAAGTTCCTGTGATCGTGTGTAAATTGGGCTTTTTTGGCGCGAGTGAAACGAGCGTTTTAAACTCGCCCCCGCATGCTAAAGAACCCCAATTTACACATAAACGAGTTGAATACAACGTTTTTTTCTTCGATGGTCCCCTTAAGGGCTAAAAATCGTTTAAAATCTTTAAAATTAGCTGACGTTTCGTTTTGACAAGTCGTGACTTTTAACAAAATTCATTCACACAGGAGAAAATTCTCAAATTCTGACAGTAGCCTGCGGCAGTCGTGCTGCAAGTTTTATAAAACTCATCTTTCTTGACAAAAATTTAACATTTATGAGAATCACCCAGTACCTACTGTGTTTTACATATTGGAAACACATTACGTTAGTTATCGTAAGAAGTACTAGAGGGCGACACTTGTAATATGTTGTGACTGGTATACGAACTGGTGAAGATATAAGGGTTGATGAAAATATAGCTCGTCACTCTGGTTTCCCTTCAAAGCGAATAAATCTTTCGCCTTTTACTAAAGATTTCCGTGGAGGGGAACAATTCAAATGAGTCTACGATGAATTTTTCGTATGCCCGGCGAAAGCTGGGCGCTTGATACAATCAAAACATAGATAATTAATTAGATAGTTTACTAGTGATGCAGATTTTAGTTACTTTTCGGTACTTGTAACTAATCGTTACTTTTAGGTACAATACTCGTTACTTTCTATTCGTTACTGAGTACTCGTTTGCTTTTAACTTATATTGAAGTTATCGCCTATCGGTCGGTAGTCGCAGTAAAATACCTATAGTCGATAGAGTAACTAACCTAACTTTAGCCACTTTAGGTATCGGGTGAGTCTGAGTTAAGTTTTACCGCTCGAGCGAAAACACCCACTTCTACTCGATTTCCCAAAAAGGTCAGGAATGATCATGTATCGCTAAAATTTTTTAATTAAACAGGTAAATATTTCGTTTTAATTCAGTAACCGCTACATTAATTTACATAATTTTTCACTGAGAGTCCTTTCAAACATTTAGAAAAAATTTGATGTCATTGAAATCGTGAAAGCATCACCGGTTTTTGAAATGGGATTCGATATTAGAGTGCAAAATTTTGCTATGATTTATTATTAAATTGGGCGGTCACTTCTATAAAAGAGGTCGACAATCGACATGGGTTATTATTTATAGTACCCTTTAGGGACTAAAGAATTACTTGAAAAATCAACAGATGTTTGTTGCCTCTTTACGAACCATTGAGGTATTTATTGAAATCCCCCTTGCATTGAACCGCCTAGCAGGAATCATCGTACCTAATAAAACATAGTTCTATCTCTCGTTAATAGAGGGCCTTGATCCTCAAAATAACCCATAAATAACCGAAAACTTTTGTTAGCTGTTAACTGTAAAGTCGGTACTCGGTAGTACAGACTGCATCTGTCATCTGTGTAGTGCATAATGAAATGTAACTATAGTAACGAATAGTTTTCTGTCTCGGTATTCGTTACTTCGGATCTCGTCGAGTACCGAATACTTCAGGAACGAATAGTTACTTTTTCTGCATCACTATAGTTATCCGTGCTATAGTTTACGTGGTAGATGATAAATGGTCATTGAATTGGTATTTTACTATTTTATATTTTATTAGTTTATTTGTTTATTATACAGGGTTGTTAATAATATGTAAATGCTTTTTTATTTTGCATTTAGAATAAATCTATTTTGTAATTTGCCTCCATTTTGATTCTCTAATAGACATATTAACGAACGCGACGTCATCATCTAGATGTCCTTATAGCCATTATTTCACGGAACATTTTACGAACATTTTTAGGTTGGCAAAGCTTGATCCGTCATGCGTGTCAGTTTAAATTACAAAATGTGCAAAGAATTTATCATGATTTATCAGGCAACAAATTCGCGACCGTACTTTTGGCAATGTCACGTATTTCAGCAGGCGTACATGAAAGATTATCTTCCATATTCGTGTTTTGTGACAGAATTTGGATAAAACAAAGGCGACTTTCAATCGAGGAAAGTAAACATTTTTGCTTAAAAACGCCTTAAAAAGGGCAAATTCGTTCTTGTGTAAATTGAACTTTTTTTGGCACTCGTGGGCCTTTAAAACGCTCGTTTCACTCGCGTTTTAATCTGGCCCACTCATGCTAAAAAAAACCCAATTTACACACGAACTCGTTAAATAAATAACTATTTCTCACTACTGAGCAAAGTGAATGTTTTGCGAGTTTGTCGATAGAGGGCGCCAATTATGTTATACTGCAAGGTTGGTAGAACTGACTAATTTGTGTAGTAGGTTGCCTATTAGTAATCCGTGGTTGCCTCGTTGAAAATTGGGGGCGGGGGGATGTAAAATCAATCCAGAAATTTTTAGTGTTCGAATAGAACTCAAGGTTTATAAGCCCTGTGGGCTTTATTGGGTGGTTTTTTGGGTTTTATTCTAGTGACCTGACCTAATGCATGATCGGCAGACTGTAGTAAAAGTTTAGTGCATTATGACGTCACGAGTAATTTTTGCGGGGAAAAAAAATTCAAACCATTGTTTTAAATGGTAACGAGGCAATCTGCTATACAAATTAGTCAGTTCTACCAACCTTCTTATACTGAAAGGTTTTTCATCTGTTTTTAAAATATGTACTTTCTGAATATTAATATAGTCCAATTTTTACCCTTTTGCGATGATGTCATTATCTAGTAACTTTACGTATGTTTGAGCTAGGATAAGAAACAAATTTGAATTGGTCATAAACGTCGTCTGCGCTGATCGTAATAACAAGTCGTGCCAATCGCTCAAAACTCTGCGTCCGGAAAAAAGTCAAAATATCGGTAGATGTCACCACCTCGCGCGTTATGGGAAACTGTAATAGTATTACAGAAATTACAGAAGGAAAAATTTATTCAAATTGTCAAAATTTAAATGTCTAGCTGTTTCTAACGAATACAAATTAATGTCACAAAATGATTTGCATTATTGTCATCGAAGTTCTTATTGTATTTGTTATTTTGACAATCAATGACAATTGATACTTATTCGAGTTTCAAACCCTTTTTATGTCTAGCTGTTTCTCGCGAACACAAATTAATATTACAAAATGATTTGCACCGATTATGATTGAAGTTCTTATTGTATTTATTGTTATTTTGATAATCAATGACGAATTAACGGTTGACATTTATTCTAGTTGTAAACCTTCCGTAGTTATTACAGTTTCCATTCATTCGCGATCCAACTGATCCAAGTGCCTCTGGTGGCCATTTCACATCGAATGGCACGACTTGTTATTATCGGCGCGGACGACGGTCATAAATAACTATAAATGTGTCAAATTTGTTGGCAATTCCTTCGAAAGGTTATGTTTGTAATCAATGTAATAACTGAAAGAAATTAAAAATTGTCAAATTGACAGGAGCATAAAATAACCTCAAAGTGACCATTAATAAATAAACGTGCCTTTTTTTTTGTTTTTTTCTGTTTCTGTCGTTTCAATAAAGAGAAAGCGAGGAAGGAAATCGTGACGTCACCTCGAAAGGGTAAAAATTGGACTATAACTAAAGTATTTAATCGCTTTAGACTCGGAGGCCCAACTTCCGTACTCGTGATGAAATGCACTACTTTTGACGCAATCTATTTTGAGTGTATCAGCTCCAAACAGAACACAATGACTTTGTCGTTCTGTGGACTTTGTCATTAATACAAACAATGCGCGTGCGCGTTGAAGTATAGGTCATGTGGATTGTAAAAAAATGAGTAAACGGAGTAATAATCTTGTATTTAAATAAATAAGGGAGAACAGAAGGAGTTGAACTTGATGCAACGGGAAATCCAGATTTCTGCCTGGAAACGGTTCACATGCTGCGTTCTTCGGGACTCTTATAGGGGTATCCAATACACTCGAAAATCTCCCTCTCCGAGTGTATTTCCACCGGTTCTCCTGGAACCCCCGTGCTCCCCACAGGCCTCAGCGAGTACTCGTTCAAAGTGAAACCCATTTCCAGCGCGTGCGCTCTCATCTCCTTGTTGAACATGTCCGAACCGGTGAAGTACAAGACGGCGCAGTAGTACTGGTCGAAAGGTGTAAGCCTGATGTCCAGTCTCCTGGTGACGGAGTCTCCGTCGAGTCGACAGGCCCCCATGAATTTGGTGTCCCCCAGAGAAATGGTCTCGGTAATCAAGCCGCAACTTTTAAGACTCGCGACTACATTCTTCAGGATGTCGGGCTTTTTGGAACGGCCGCTCGTGTAGTTCGGGTGCGATACAAGAGCATCGATGTCGCCGCTCTCCTCCCGGCCCCTGCGATAGCTGCCGCAAATAGTGAGTCTGATTTGAGGGTCCAGTTGTTGCAAGTGCTTTTGAAGGCGCGTCTCGATTTGAGATATCTCCTCTCTTGGGATTCGCATCTCGAAGTCTTCAAAATACCTGGAAGGATTATTCTTAACACGAGTCGGTCACGCGCGCCACAACTATCATACTTCAGCCCGATCATCTGGTGGTGGTTCAGTTTGTCTTTGTGTTTGTGCAGCTCCTCCAAAGTTGTGATGCCTTCGCTGACCAAAGCTTGCGCTTTCGCCGGCCCGACTCCCGAGATTCTAGTCAAGAGATTGATTGCGGTGTTTTTCGCATCGCCGTGAATCTACAAAATCGATCGATTATCGGAGAGTCATCGTAACGAGATGAATCACGTTTTCGAGTTTTTGTAGTTTGCCCGTTTCGAGGAATTCGTCGATTTTCTTTGAGATTTTTTCACCGATACCGCTCAGCTTCTTCGCTTCTCGTCCCGACGTAATTCGCGTCGGGTGTGAGGCCAGAACGCTTGCAGCTTTTCTGTAAGCGTTGTATTTGTGTACGTTTCTGCTCACATTTTTCTCGTAATCGGCCAGTTCTAAAAAATGTGTTGGGAATCTTCCCAGATCTTTTTTACGCAACAAATACCTGTGAGGAAGTCGCAGAAGTCGCGGTTGGGGTTGTCTTCGCCTGAAGGAGCTTTCCTCTTGCCCATTTTCTTAAAATTTTCCTATCCCAAACATAACCTATACATCATAACAAAAGTAGTGTGCGCACTGCGGATGTTTTCACTTGTTACATCGTTTATTTTTAACTTCCCTATTAAATAACTCGTTAAAACGTGTAATGTGTGCCGCGTTTCCAATACAAGGAAATCCACATTTGTTTGCGACCGTGGATAGTGTATTTTAAAAACACCTTTTGTAATAAATACATCAGGTGAAAGTATTCGATGAATCTGATTTTCCGGAAAGTAAAAAATTCCATCGGATATTGTCACCTGGAGCAAAACATCCGTTCATCAGATATTGTTGCGACATCTGGTGACTCCTCTTGCAAATAATTTACCGATTTCATCAATTGCAGGGTAAATCTCAACACGACTCGTTTTAAAAATATATTTCAACAATATAATACAAATCGCTTAAAGTAAAATAAAAAAGTTACTTGTCGTCTTTTTGACGTTTCGCCCCACTTTCATTCGAATCCGTAAAACGGATTGACGGGACTGCCTATTTGGTTGCTTTTCAGCAACGGCTTCGCCGGTTTTTTATTGGCGTCGTACGGGATACCCGGCGAACTAAGTATCTGCGCGTGGTGCTCCTGCATGTCCTGCGACCGGTTCAGTTTGGTATTGATTTTAACCTTTTTGGCGGCCGCGTTGGCGAATGGATTCAGCAGCTGCAGGCTTTTGGTGATCGAGGCGCTGCTCTCTTTCGGGACACTATTTTCTTTCGCAGTCTTCATCTCGACGTCCGGCTTGCTCTGTGGCTCCTGCTGGACAGTTTTCGTGACCAACCACGTGCCCGAGTTCCTCTGGAAGATCGACTCGATCTCCAACCAGGGCCTCTGTTCGTTCTTGTTCAGTTTTTGGGGCGGGGCTTCCGACGTGTTGTTCTTTTTTTGTTTTTGGGGCGGCACTTCGGTCGTGTCGTTCAATTTTCGTTTCTTCTTCACTTTATTGGCCAACTCTTCGCGAATCTTCTCTTCCAAACCTCCCTCCAATTTGATTTTCTTCCCGCCCCTCAACTCGATCTCCTTTTCTTGATGATTCTTCCGCTTCTTGTTCTTCTTCCCTTTGATTTTATTCTCGAATTTCACCAACCTATTCACAGCCTTTCTGATGTTTGTGTCGTAATCATCTTTAGCCAATTTGAGCTTCTTCACACCCAAGGGATACACACCGGACGCCATTTTTCTAAAACTAAACCCCCACTCTCATTACCAACAACTGAACAAAAAAATCCCCCACTTACTGTTCCGCCAGTTCACTGAGACACTTCCTAGACTTCAAATTTGTATTCTTCCCAAATTTACACTCGTTCAAAGCTTTGGACACCGCTTTCGGATGAAACTTCAGCGGGGACAAACTCACATCAACTTTTCCGGCCCTGGGGTCGTACACACGCTCCTCCCCCTCTTCCCTTTCTTCTTCATCTTCGCCCCCCGATTCTTCCTCCGAAACCTCCACCTTCTCCATCGCGTCGATGGACCCCGGGAAGCCCAAACTGCGCCACGCGTTGTACTTCTCCCGATACTCTAACCCCAGATCCGACTGTTGGATCAAATAAATAAAAACGTGCTTCCTGATATGATTGATTATTCGAGAATCTTGGCAGGACGCCAGCTCCTTGATAAAAGGACTCAAAAACTCAGTCAACAAGTGAGGGGGCAGCTCCCCTTCGCATACCTAAAACAACACCACAGTCACACAAAAACAAACCCCCTCTCGATGCTTACTTTGGCCAATTCTTCCAGATAAATCTCGCTAAAGTGCATCAACAGCCCGAGCGGTTTTTCGAGTTGCGTGTTGAGAATCGTCTCCGACAGACAATTTGTAAATTTCACGATGACGTCCCGTTTCCAGTTTTCGTTTTTCAGCACGAACAAAGCTTGTCGCAGCAGTCGCCTCACGAACTGAAACGTCTGGTTTAACGAAAATTGGAGGTTAGGTCGGTACGCACCATTAAAAATTTGTCGAGTCTCAGTTGGTCAATTCCGAACCATTCGTTCATCAAAACCGTCATGCCGCACTTGTAGAAGAGCAAAGACGTGTCGAGGGGGAGCGCGTGAAGTAATTTCGAAATGTTTTCAGCGCATTCTTCCTATTTGGCGACGTGATTAGTACAAATTTTGCTTTGTTTTTGTTCTGACTTACTTGGATGAGAGGCTTGTCCGACATCCACATGGAGTAGAAGAGACCTTTCCAGAGCCTCAAGAAGTCGTTCTCTGTGAAAGCTGGACGCGAATCATCGCACAAGAACTCGAAATTGATCGTAACTTACGTATCGTTGTGGCCCTGTTTTGAAACCATTTCCTCAAGCTTTTCAGCGCTCTGTCTCGTGCTGTTTTGTTATTTCCGGCAAGCACTCTCGCGAGTTTTAACTCTTGCGCCACTACGAGCACCTTTTTCACTTGTTTGTTGTCGTTTTTTGGTGTCTTTTTCATGTTTTCACGTGCTTTAGACGTCATGCTTGCTTCGAGCACCGCCATTTTGAACGGATTTCAAAAACGCGCAATACCAACATAACGCAAATCGACACCAATACCAACCTCACACAACTCACAAAAATTCCCCCAAGTCATATTACGCCACCAAACTGTCTCAAATGGCCCCCCATTCAAACTACGCACTTTGCTTTTAACAATTTCATGACTTTATTTAGCACGTCTGCCCTTTACATTGTTTCATCTCATTGAGAATTGTCAAATATTTGTCTGTTTGATTCTGGTCCAGTTTCAAATTGTTCAGTTCGTAGGGGTCAACTGTCAAATTGTAGGCTTCCGTGAAGCCCCCTTCGAATTCGCAAAATTTGAATTTGTCGTCGTTGGAGATCGCCAAAAGACAGCTGTACGTGTTGTTCCTCGAGTCTTGACATTTGCACCAAGAGCCAGAGACACATTCCTAACGCAAGAAAAAAGTGAAAGATCGACAAAGATAATTGATTCAATTGTACCGATATTGTGTCATCTGTGCCCCACGGGCACGCCGGATCGTTTGTGCTGGCGTCCCCTTCTCCCCAATATTCCACCAGAAGATTCCTGTCATACGACGAACGACCAGTCTTGAATAATTCTTCCTTGAAGGAATGTCCGTCTCCATTGTGTTCTGTAATACCGGCAAGGTCTAGAATCGTGGGTAAAATGTCCACAGTCGTGACAGGAAAGTCGGACGAAACGTTGGGGGCGATGTTGGGCCCTCTGATCATGAAAGGGACGTGAGTGTCGCTCTCGTAGGGCTCCCGCTTGTCCCAAGGTTGTGTAAACTGACCTAAATGATTTTTTTAACACAAGGGGGCCCCAGATCGGTCGTTCCTTACCAATATGGAACCCATTATCTGACATCACTATAACATAAGTGTTGTTCAAAATCTTCAATTCTTCAAGCTTCTCAACGACAGCCCCCACCATGTCGTCCACAGAAAGCAGAGTTCTGATTCTGTTTCTGTAGATCTCGTCCAGGTTCGTGACGTCTTCGGGGAGGCTAGTCGGGGGCATCTGCACCAGCCAATGTTTCTGCAACAATCAATCCTCAAAAACCACCCTCGAGACTTATTATTTCGTGATTACATCGACTGGGGTGGCGTTAAATGCAGGGTCTCTCACGGTCAGGAGATCGGGGTACAATTCTTCGTGTCTGGGGGCGGGCGTGAACGGAGCGTGGCACGCAGGGGGTGCCAGCATCATGAAAAAACTACCCTCGGCTACCGACTTTTCGTTTAAGAAGTTTAAAGCGTAGTATGTGATTTGGTCAGTGAGGTAGTCGCTTTGGAAGAAGTGGCCGGTTCCGTTGACCGAAAGCGTGTAGTTGTAGTATCTGGAATTGCCTTTGAGCCCCAACCACCAGTCGTACCCCTTAGGGACGTGTTCCACTCCACCGGCATCCTTTTCCCCATACTACAAACACCTTTCAAATAATTTTTATTTGTTTGTTTTCTTTCACCTGATTCAGATATTTTCCAGCGTAAAAGGTCTTGTACCCCTTGGCCGACTTGAGAGTCGCGGCAATACTGGACACTTCATGATTTTCTTGCCAGGTTGGACTGGAGCAGCCCCCACTGATTGAATTGTTGACAACTCCACTGTTGTGGGGGTACAGTCCTGACAGAATTGTACTACGACTGGGGCAACAAATTGGAATGTTCACATACTACAAACTGCCAGTTATTTCACTCATTTATTAATTAATTAATTACTCACAAAATTAGTGAAATTCATTCCTTGGTCTGCAACTTGTTCGATTGTCTTTTGCATATAGCCCTACGATGGTATTATGTAACATGCACAAGGTTACAGTGTTGGGCACTTACCACGCTCCTTAGAGTCAAATCTTGATCGTCAGTCACTAAGAACACGAAATTTGGCAAGGTGTTTATCGGGACAATAAAGACAATCACACAACAAAGGGTTAAAGTAATCATTTTTATTAACAATTATTATACACTAAATTTATGGCTGCGGTGATAACAACTCGACTCCGTGGAACTCCTGCGCGATTCTGATGCCCAGGGCGAAGAAGCCGATGCTCTTGACCAGTGCCCTGATAAGATAACCTCAATTTCGTCAACAAAACACTACAGAAACTTACCACTTGAAGTCATCGTGATAAACACCCTTCAGGAATGCCGTGATTGAATTTTGTTTAACCATTGTCGTGTCTTTTTACCGAATAATCACAAAAAATCAATATTAGCGCTTTTTCAAACGATTTCGAGTTTTAGTGACAGTTTAAGAATTTTAATACCAACCTAAGCTAATCGCAGGACGCCATCTCATCACATAACCTACAACAGACCTACTGCGAATTTTAATTAATCGACGACACCCCCTTCGCGCATCAAATTATTTATATAAACGTTCACACTGTTGTAATATTTCATTTTGATGATCGCCTCCTTGGCCTTCGCTGTTTGATCGGTATCGAAATGCGACTCGATTTCTTTGGCGATTTTGGTCAGCTGAGCGTCATTTTTTTGCCTCAGAGATTTAAGCTTCTCAGCGTTATCGGCGCTTTCCACCTTAAAATAAACGTCAAACACACACTCCAACTCCTCTATTTCACTCATACTTCCTCATTCAACTCCATTATCTCCATGAGGAACTCAGGATCGTCCACTTTTTGTCCCTCTTCGATCTCCTCACCTCTCAGACTGAGCAAGTGAAGGGCGCGCTTCAGAGGCGCCTGAAGCGTACCGTACGCCTTATTCACCAACGACGAGTAGTTTTCAGAAATATTTTTCTCTTCATCTGATCTGAGGATCACAATGGGGCACACGCAACTCTCAAACTCATACTTACTTGTTGGTGAACTTGTCAGGGTGTAGGAGGCTCTGCATTTGTCGATACTTTCGAGTCAGTTGTTTTTGATCGATGTCAAATTTCTCGTCGAGTTCGAAGACTTTGAAATAATTGTTTTTGTCCGGAGGGGACTGAATGTACTTGCATTGTTCGCAAAAGAGTTCTCCGATGTTTTTTCGTTCGATTCCGCATTGCCAGCACTTGACCGGTTTGTTGCTGTACCATTTTATCACGGAGGAATTGAGGTTAGGTCGGAATTGTGAGGTTAGAATTCTCGGGTTGTGGTAGTGTTTTCGATTAGAAACAAGCACTCTGGATATGCGTGTAAGGAAAACGGTACGAATTGACATGATTTACTGGATTTTAGGCATTTGAGATCAACACGAAGTTTGAGGTTAGGTACGGATCGATCGGTAACGACACGCATGCGCAGTGCTTGACCAATGAAATTGATGCAAGTATTTGAACACTTGAGATTTTACTTTTCAAATTTTATCCTGGCAAATTGAATACTAAATATTAGTCAACTAGTCCTTTGTAGAACGTCAAGGAATATCCCTCGTGTGGGTGAAGATGGTTCCGAAATTGTATTTGCTTACTTGGATCCGTCTTTTTTTTCAGTCTGCAGTGAAAATATTGGTCTGCCGTAATTTTTGCCAAAGAAAAATGCTTTTTGTTTATGTTTATAATCATTTTCTCAACAATTCGTGCAGGTTTTAGGGTAATTCAGTCATTAATACAAGTCTCCATTTTTGTGTCACTAAACCGTAATACCAACTGAACACCCAAAAGTACCAACTCTGATTTGAAACAACCAGACGGCTTTTTACTTATTTGTGATTGTTTTTGAGATTTCTAAGAACAGGCGTCGGTAAAATGGTAATTTAATCTGCGTTGAGTTCGTCAAGAAGTTGGAGTTACGCAGACCAACAGAATGACGTGGTGTGCGCGTCGTCCAATGAAATGTGTCAGAATTGGCGGGTGATTTGAAACAGCTTGAAATTGTCGACTGTTTATTTAAAAAGATTCAACAATGATTATAATACTGTTTGGTTCTTAAAGTTACAAAATGACGTCGAATCGTCCGTTAGTCTTTATGTACAGAAATGTTGGCACTAGAATCGCTCACAATTTGTCTTTTTTCATGGTGAAATCGATCACCCTGCATATGTCGCACTCGGCTTCCGCGTTGCACGAACAGTCCTCGTCGCACTTCTTGAGTCCTTCGCACAGCTTGAAATTCTTGAACTGTTTCAGTTCCCTTTTGACCGCGTTGAAATCGTCCACCAGACTAGTCTCCTTATTAACTAATTGTTATCCCTTTTGTCACATGAACACGTCCTGGAGTTCGGGATCCTTGCTCATCCTGGCGGCCATTTCGTCCTCGAACGTGACCATCTTCTCCTTCTGCCTGTTGGCCACCTTCCTCGGCACCCTGACCGTCAGCGGGAGGAAGTTGGCGGAGATGGGGGTGTCCCCCGTCGCCATCGACAGGTCGAACTCGCTGACGCTCCTCGGCACGAAGTACTCTATCAGGGGCTCCGCCCCCGCCGACCGCCTCGCCGGGGCGTTCCTGTGGAAGTTGCTCTTCCTGGGGAGGCTGTTGTGCTGCAGCATCGGCGGGATCTTGTTGACGACGGGGGCCCGCTTGACGGGTGCGGCGCCCTCGGTCTGCGGCCTCCGTCAGGACGCCGCCTCCTCGTCGCGCGCCTTCAGCAGCTTGTTGCGGGTGCAGGCGGCGCCGATGTAGCGCAGCAGGGCGATCACCTCGTCCTGCACCAGGCTGAAGCACATCGCCACCAGCGCCATCCCCGTCAGGATGTAGGCCGAGCAGGCGCACAGCGACACCTCCTCGGCGTTCTGCCCCGGCAGCAGGTCCCCGAAGCCGATCGTCCCCAGCGAGGTGAAGCAGAAGTACGAGCCCTCCAGCAGGCTCCAGTTCTCCAGGCGGTGGAACAGCACCGCCCCCGAGCAGATGTACGCCAGCACGATCACCAGGCAGAGCGTGACCGGCACCCGCACCGGGTTCGTGCAGGGGCACTGCGGCTTCGGGCCCCCCACGCCGCACAGCTTCCCGTACAGCCGCCGGAAGCTGCGCGCCAGCAGGTCCCCCGTCGTCGACAGGTACAGCAGCATCAGGGGGATGCCGACCAGGGCGTAGATGATGGTCACCAGCTTGCCCCAGGACGTCCTCGGCGAGACGGAGCCGTAACCTGCGACCCCCACAAAACAAAAAACAATCAATCAGGAGTCATGTCGATTAATCAAGTTTTTCCGGTCGCGTTCTCGGCCCCGCTACGGCAAAAACTCGATTAAAGTTAATTGAACGGTGCACCGGAGGCCATAAATTCCGATTTGATTATTAATTGTTTCGCGCTCTTGGTCTGTACAATTGCAAAAAGCCGGCCCAACGATCCAAAAACTTTCCCCAAGAGATTTAATTAAGCCGAAAGGGGTGTCGAACGCTCAAACACAATTCTACAAATTCAACAGTTCATCCCTTCCTTCGGCATCCGTTTGATAATTGTTTTCCGGCAAGCTTCGTAGCGCTCTCCACAATAACTCAACAGGATTCAAATCTGGTTTCTTGGTGGCCAACACGCTTAATTTTAACTGGGCGCGCGCGGTCGAGACGGGGACTAAAACTATGACTCCGAAGAATTCTACTCGACGGAAGAGACAGGACGAAACGTGACGCGTTGAACACTTTATCAGAGCGCGTAGATCTGTTTACATCGATTGAATTCTTGGCGTCGTCGACGTAAAATTAAACGGGAATTAACAACCGCTCCTCCGTCTGTCGAACGCCAACGGAAACGACAAAACCGTAAATTTCCAGCGATCGAAGCGAGACGAGCGACAACATCCAAACAAATTAACGAGCGAAAGTGGAATTATGATTGATGTGGGCTTGGATCGGTCGTCGGCAGGCTCGTTAAACAAGACAGTTGGAAGCGAGACACTAGACGGTCGATTGATTTGTTAACGGTGAAACGGTGATTTGTGCAAGAGGAGAATTTACTCGCCAGATCGATTGATTCATAGGTAATAGAGTGGTGCCACCAGGAAGACCAGATTCGAGTGTCATGGAATTGTTCTGGACCATGTTCAATTGTCCAGAGATGCGTGAACAATTTTTTAAAGACCGTCTAAGAAGTAGAGAAAAATAGTAGTAATTACTATCTGTAAATAGAAACAATGTAATCTTATTTTTGCTTTGTGTTGTTCTATCGAATGACACTCAAACAATATTTTTTGCTAAACAATGAACAATCAGACGTAAGTATCTAATGAATTGTAAGAGATAAGATTTGCAGTACTTAGATCAAGACAGAACACGTAACGTACCTACTAGCCGTTCGTGGTCCTTCGAGCCAAATTTGAAGCAGCGACTCGTGGACCTATAAGTGGCTGGTTCAAGTCCGACTCGAAGGACCACGAACAGGGCAAGTATAGCAACGAGGAAAACAACCCCCGATGCGAATATTCCAAACATTTAACTAACTTACAGCCACTTCAATCGGATAACGAGTTGTTTTAAACGAAATTAATTTGGACGAGTCGGCTCCGCTGATGCAACAACTGAATCATTGTGTTTTCTCACAATTGCAATTTGCATTCTCAATTCCGTCGTTGAGGTACAAAGGAGGTGTGTTTTGAGAGGAAATAGTTCGACGATGAGGTTAATACACTTGGAGGCTCCGGTGGACAGTCACAAGCTGATTGCTAGTTCTCTTTTTACAATAGTTCAAAATGCATTTAAAAATTCTCTCGCAGGGAAGCAATGCACACCAAATCTTTGTTCTCCTTTTAGTAATGAAATCGATTCGGACATAATTGTTTGAAATTGATGCAACGAATTTGTCTGAGAAGGTTTCCGTCAGTACCAATTTGGATGTGGAGCAGATCAAGACAAAACACATAACGTACTAGCTGTTCATGGTCCTTCGAGCCGAATTTGAAGCAGCGACTCGTGGATATACAAGCGACTGATTCAAGTCCGACTCGAAGGACCACGAACAGTCAGTACGTTAGTGTCTGACGGATTGCAGGAGTTAGGATGTGAAACAATCGACCACCCAACTGCTACAGCAACTCCAGATTCCAGTACAAGCCTGGAGTACATTACAAAACGCTTCTGACTCCCCAGCTCCACATCAAAAACAGCAACAAACAAAATGTACTCCTCTCTTCACCGGCTCCACTAATCTTGCCTGCCCCCCAATCCCATCCACAGTCGTCTTCTTCCTTTGATTTTTTCCGAAATTACTCTCGCCGCTCCTCGCCGCCGGCGCAGACTTGTCATTCGACCGCCGCTTGATCTTTTCGTTAATCACGAGCACATGCTCGCTTTGTAGTCCTCGCCGGCATTTCGGTAAACAGTCGCATCTCTTTGTGGATGCCCGAGGCCGAGGAAAAAAAGGACGACCGAGAAGACGGTCTCCTGTCGGGCTGCACTTTTGTCAGCTGTGCAAGGATATCCTCAAAGTTTCGGTTTAATCCGGAGCGTGAGCCGCGAACTCGTTTGAAGTCGGCGAAAAGGGGTTCGGAAGGGTCCCGCCTGGGGAATTTCAATTTTTCATCAGACGTCTGTCAATAAAGCAATACGGGTTGTGAGTGGAGTGCAGCGATCCTGCAAAGGACGCCCGGATAGGATGACACCGTCCGTCAGGATTCTCCATTCGATGAAAAATTGAATTAGCCCAGGCCACGGATCGAGAATTACTTTGGAAAGAAAATGCGTCCGTTTGGACAATAATGCAAGTGCATTCTATTTTTAGACTCCACTGTGGTTTCCTGTTTATTCAACTGTCAGTTTAGCAGGAACTATTAGATCTGCATCGGTCCGCCAACTACATCTCGTTTGTTTTCGTCTCGGATAATTGACGCAAATTTTCTTTGAATTCTTGCCTTTGAACTCGACTCGATGCATTAGTCCCCCTCTCCCCCCTCTCTACTCTCCCTCGGGATCTCTACTTCCACGCTTAAACTAGCTCGTCAAAAACCACAACGAATCTGTCAAAGAGACAGCCAAAATGACCGACCTGGTTTCCGGATCTAACACCTCTAGAATTCTCCTGGAGTCCCATTGACTGCTGAGTACACGAACAAACACAGATTGCAACATTTTATAAGCTCAAAAGACATAAATGTAGATGTAGTGGGAGGGGTGGTATTGGTGTGGGGGTGGTAGTAGTAGTAATAATAATAATTGTTATTATTTACTGCCTTTTGTCCACCAAAGCTGTTTAAAATGCGCCGCCCCCATCTCCGCCGAAAAACCCAGTGTCGCACAGTTCAATTAGGCACTTTGGCGGCCGGCGCCGCCACCGGATCCAATCAACCGCATGCCGGGGAAGCGGGGGGTGGCGAAACGTCATAACCAGGCCGGAGCGGTGTACGTTGCATTGTCCGCCGATACAAACACGGCCGTCGCCGCCCCCTCGCGCCGCCCCAGCCGCGTCCGATAATGCCGGCGCGGATCGAATACGTTCCGTCGGCATTTACATGTGTTAACAATGCGCCGGAACGCCGGGGGTGGGCCCCCTTTCGTTTGTTCACGTGTCATTTACGAATTTTCTGATTGATGGAGGGAGAAAAAATTGCACGGTGGCGATAACTGTGACGGGAAGCCTGCGGGGGCGGCTTTGTGGTGACGCTTTTTTTTTCGAAAGTGCCGGCGAGAGGCAGCAACGAGTGCGTCCGGTGGGGACGGCGGGGGGTGCCGGCATCCTTGGTAGATAAATGAAACGACAACAAATTTAATTAAGTTTCTACATCATTCGTAAAAAGAGCCCTGATGAAGGAACAAATAAGCTCATTAACGGGGAGTTAAAGGGATTTTTCTGGAAGGGCGGACGTCGGGAAATAACGGGAGGGATGGCGCGACGGGGGTGAGAAAGCCGCAGCGTTCTAGTTTTATTTTCCACGTCGGAAAATAAGTGAATCTTTAAAAATGTACCGCACGAGATGTAGTTTGTGCACTCGTGTCATTTCCGCACTCGGCTACATTGTGCGTTGTAGCCTCGTCGTGTTGACATCAATACGCACACCGGAAATGAACCATTCACACTTGTACAACAGATTTGACGCTGAAATTTAAAAATATGTTCGAGACATTTTGACAGTTTTCCAACGAAACTTTCATTCGCAACAAACAACAATGATTTAAGACATAACTAGATCGTTAAAAATGTGACGTTTTGAGGTCCTGGCAAAAACAGTACACAACTCGCTCGAGCCTCGTGTAATTTCCGCACTTGCTTTAAAACGACATAACTCGAAAATTCGTCGGTCGTTTTCGTTGAAACTCGAACCGTTTGTTTCTTTCAGTGAAGTACACGTTTTAGAAAAGTTCCAATCGAATCGGTTGACAGAAAAGTGAAAATGAAGCGATGAAATTAAGGTTATGTCTCGATTTGTCGACGGTCTCTGGAATTCCGGAGAAACAAACGAAAAAATCCCCCCAAAATTGACGGTAACAAAGCACCCTCTCCCTCGTTGGTGCAGTGCGGAGACGCCACGATAATTGTTAAGGTGTTCGGGGTGCTCGTCTCCTCGAAGCCTCCCCGCTTGACTTGCCGTTAAATTGGGCGTAACCCTCCTCTCGGTGGATGGTTTGTCCCGATGCAACACCTTATTAAACGAGGCAAAAGGATCCGAACCGACGTCTCCGTCATTCCCTCACATCTATCTTCCTCCCTTCGTGCGCACGGAGGGTGAACGGCGCCATCACAACGGTGATGGTTATTTGAATTTCCTGCAGGATTTCCGGACTGTTTGGCCCGGAACTGCACACGCGACGACGTTTGCCCCGAGTTTTTTTCGTGGCCGTCCCCTTCGAGCCGCTCCGGGGGGCGCCGACTTTTTCCGGGACGGCTGCACCGTCGAACTTTCACCCGCCAACTTTACAATGTTCCCGAAACTTCTTCTTTCACTCTTCTAATTGGATTGTTTGCACGACAGCGATCGCGACAGAGACGGACTGGCTCAGCCATAGGAACATACTGTTTTCTCAATTTCGTTGTAGGTCGTAAAATTTTATTGTAATGCAATATGAGTGATTAACTGGCACAATGTTTGGGTTTGAAAAGCGTGCCATGCAAACATACAAAATGTACAATACAACCCT
The DNA here is from genome assembly GCF_963966145.1 of Tenebrio molitor. NCBI lineage: Eukaryota > Metazoa > Arthropoda > Insecta > Coleoptera > Tenebrionidae > Tenebrio > Tenebrio molitor. The sequence goes on from NC_091049.1 coordinate 4,535,896, forward strand.
GCTTAAAATATTACCTGCTAGTGGTAAACAAGGATTTAAAGTACTATAAAATTTTGTGACCTACAAACAAATTGAGAAAACAGTACATTGAATCCAGAATAAACATAGAAGCTCAAGAAGAAGAAGAAGCAGTGTTGAACGACTGGCGACTCGTATTTTTTTCCGCACTCGGCCAGCACCTACTTCAAAACGTGTCCATTTTCACACTCGTTACGTAATACACCAACAAAATAAACTCATTATCACGTCGGCGGTTTGCACCCTCCGCCCGCCACAATTTTTCCCGCTACGATTAGGCAAAATGTCGGTCGTATTTCAGCCGGCCATCTTTGTCCGATCATTAGCGACGGTCGTTCTTTCTCTCTGCGGCACCCTCCGTTTACGATGGCGGCAACAGCGGCGGCAAAGGTAAACTGTGGCAACACTTTGCAATAACGAGATACGTGTTTCGTCCATTACAACGAACTTGCTAATCCTCGATCCCTGCTGCAACTTCCCCAATTTCGTCCGGAAATTGTTCTCTAATATTTAAACATCGATTAGGGCTTCCGGTCGTGCCGCGCCAATCTGCACCACCCCCGACTGTCGTCTTGCTCCATAAATAAAAACCGGACGCCCGGAAATACACCCCGGATTTACGGGTGGTGTTTCAATTTTTACAAAAACGCCGGACCGACGGATTTGCGTCGATCGATCCGGGACTTTTTCCGCGTGGACCTCCGGGAGGGTCGAATCTTCCGGGGAGACTCTCCTTGAGTGTGCGTTATTAAAAAAGGTGGAATTCTGTCGTCGGCGTTATTATTTTTTCTGCGGTGATCGGATTGTGCGTCGCTGATTTATTTTATTGCGAATTCCGACCTGACGAGCAAATATTAAAATTTTAATTCCGCATCGACTCGGAAATTCCTGGCGTCGCCTAAGACCGGATTCCGTCGAGAAATTAATTTTCGGAACGCACTTACCGTGGAGGAATGCGTGCCCGCCTCGGGACGCTCACCAAACCGCGCCACCAGGCCCAGGACGGCGGAGGGCGCGTCGCAGATAGGTCCGCCGTCAAAAGTGACCTCAACGATAAATCATTCGCTCACGCGCGAAGCGCAAATCTCAAGGCCAGCAAGGATATTCGAATGAAGATCACAAGAGACAACGTTTCGTAAAAAATATATTTTTTTTGGACTAAATATACTGCAAAAAATTGCCAAAATGAGACTGACAACGCTACTGAAAGGACCGAAACCTGTTTCGTCCGAAACAAGCGACCTTGTCCTTCCCCGCCGCCTCCTCGAGCATTTTATTATTTATCCAACGAAATCCCCTCTAATCCGGCCCTCACATTAGTACAAACGTTTTCGCCCCGAGACAGACTTGACAGCCGCCCCCGAAAAATTTGCATCCCCATCTCGCGCACGTCTCCTCTTTTTGTGCACCCCCGAAAACAGCATCGAATTTTTTTACGACCCCAATTAAAACCGTTACGGTTCCCGGACGACCTCCGACGCGAACAACCCATATGAATAAAAAATTCCAGAGGAAAGGGTCCCGGAAGGGCCCGGTGAATTTTAAAAAACCCCCACATAAGCTGCTAACGAACTGACTGAAAACGCAGGGGAATTATGACATAATAAAAATTACATTTCTTATTTGCTCCCTTTATTTAAGCAGGGGTTGGGGGGCGGGCGCTCGCCGCCCCCCGAAATTCGTTCCCGTAATAACGTTATTTGTCGCATTAGCGGCCCATAAATCGTGACTTATCTCGAATACACCGGCGGATAAAGGAGTTGCAATAAAAAAATACGACCGGGCGAGGGAGGAATTTATTTCGGTGCGTCTTAGGCGGATAATGGGGGCGGGGGGGGGGGGGGACGCGGTGGAGGTAGGAATAATCCAACATGAAGACGGTGATGGTGTGAGTGAGACGTCTCCTTTGAAGGTCAACTTCGGGAGTTGCAGAGGAAAAATGTAGACACTTTTGGAAACGGAAGCGGCCCGAAAGTGGCTCCTTGCGGGACCCCCTCGCGGTTGCATAAAATGTAAATTTTCCGCTGACCCTCGAAGACCAAGAGGAGCAAAGCAATCAGTTCTTGTCCTCTCCACCTCGACCCCCATAAATACCCTTCAGCGTTCGGAATAAAATCCCTCAGTGAATTTTTCCACGTCTCACCATTCTTAAACAAATCCGAACAACGGGAGTGACACCGACCCATCAGCCGCGATAAATTCCTTCGCCAGATAAGAGCTCCGACGGCATTATCTCCATTTAGAATGCAGACAATGAAGCTCGCATCGGACTGAAAGCACTCCGGGTAATTTCTGCGTCGACCGCGAGTGTCGAAACTCCCGGAGGAAAGTGTCGACGGTGCGCGCGGATCGAATCCGTCGCGACAAATTCGTGTTGTGCAGATTGGATCCGGGGCTCCGGTGAGCGTCGATTTCGGGCGCGATTTTATAATTTAATTTCTCGGGGGGCGATCTCTTGCTGCCCTTCAATTATCCGGAACGTTCGGATGGGGTGCACCGGTCCAATTCCGGGCGGTCTTCCTCCGGGCCGGGATCGCTGACGCAGCGGCCGTCATAAAAGTCACGAGGTCGGGGGAGGCGGCCGGAAATAAGAAAAATGGCGACCCGGACTCGCGCCCCGTCCGCTCTCTTTATCATGAGGGGGTGGAATTTTCGAACAATGTACACGGGACGACTGGCGCATAAAAAACGATCGGACGTTGGATATTGAAAAATCCATCGGCTTATAACTCAACTTTGATACCTCCGTTGTCAATATTTCGGAGCCGGAGGGAATAAAAGTTTAATAAGTTCGCCGGAGCCGGTTTTGCACATGAGAGGGCGGCACGTCGCCCCTTTATTGATGGGGCGGTCGTGCACCGTTCGCACACTCGTGCCCCCGGAACGGATTAATTGGGGGTGGGTTTCTGGATTTTTCGCGTTTGTTTAGCAGACGATCCGGGTAATATGACGGCGGATATATTACCGATCGTGTTCGAGCTCGTTTTTCTTCCGGGGAAGATTTGTGGTTCGGTTCGTGTTGTTACCTGTTGGGGAATTCGTGGGTAAACAACATATTTTATATTCATTGGGGTTTTATGACGAGTAAGCGCCGTAATCCACCCCAGGACGATTTTTGTTCGGTTCGTGAGGCCCTGAAGGGTCCTGCTTTATGGCGTGTTCGTCGAGAAATTATTTCGGTTGGGGCGGCCGAGTCGGCTTACGTTCAAAACCGAACGAGAAAATTTCGAGGAGGCCCACTCGACTCCAAACCGAAATTGGGGCGGCGAAGGGATCGAAGGTTTCATGACGTACGATCCAAATACGCTGCGTCCAAATAAAATTCTTATCAAAGTCGTCATGACGCTTGTCTTAGTGCTAGAGGAGAGCCTGATCTTAAAGCCCCTTATTTTTAGGCAACCAAGTATTATCATTGCTTGATCTTTAACCTCGTATAGTTAGGATATGCATTGTAGGTTGCAAACTTCACAACCAATTACTATGTAAGAAACATTTATAATAACCGTTGTTATAATTTCATTTAGTGGTCATGAATACTATCTAAAAAATACCCATCAGAGAAAAAAAAAAACAGCATATAAGAACCGTGAGAAATATTTTTTTGGTAAAGATCTCCTCATCTGTTAGTTCTGTGACTGAGACAGTTATTCTCGAACATGCAGATTGGGAAATTTCTTCGGCTCGATTCTGTCGGTTTCTCTAAATAGAGTTACACTGTGGGCAAGTGCTTTGTAAAAAGCATCTTGCAGGATAGACACATTTGCAAAGCGTCGTTCAAACTCTTGCGAGCGAAGCTCAGCACGATAATTTCATTCTCTGTTTTCAAAGTTTGCGTTTGTGAAGTATGATACTATCGTGAATGCTTTCTGTCATCGGTTAACACCATCTTTGTTACTTTTTGTTAGTTGGTAAGTTAAGCTGCAGTGGTTTAACAATTTAATAATGTAAAATTTTTGATCAAATCGAAAAAATCTCTGTCAGTTCAGACATAACTTATAAATCCAAAGGTGAGTTCTGTGAGAATTTTTTTAAAGACATCACAGACTTGATGGTCAAATGAATTTGGATAAATCTTGTCGCATGGACAACCAGAACTGTGCCACTAAAAAAAGTATGTAGTTTTAGTAGAGACAAAAGTGTGTTATATGGTGCATTTACTTACGTGAGAATATTACACTGGGTGATTTTTTAAATTTTACGTCTAGCTTGCTGTGACTTTTTTTGACAAGACAAATTTAAACAAAACAAGGCGTAACTATGTTACATCACAATAACGTTAATTTATGTAAGAAGTTAGATTAGTTTTACGATTTGCTTTTGAATTTCAACCCTCATAGAAATACGAAAAATGATTATTTATTTATAACGATTTAGACTAACACAGTTTTTGTAAAATGTACAATAATTGCTGGAAACGTTGGTCTTTGAAGTTGATACGTAAGTTAGTTCGGCGTTTCACATTCTCGAATACTCTAACGAGAACTTCCGGTGAAGCAATTCCACATTCTTGTCTAATTCTCAGTTTTAAGTCGTAAATTGTGCATTGGTTGTTTGAAAATTGTGCTTTTTAAAGTCGGGGACGAGAAATAATCTGGTGGCTTCAAATCAGGTGATCGAGATGGACAGATGTGGTCCACGTGGGAACTAATCAAAGTTATAAAATTCTTTTGGGTAATTTAACGTCATCCGAGCTCTGTGAGCCGTTGCCCCATCCTGCTGGAAATAACCATCATGTAACTCATCGGGGTGAAGTTGGTTAACGAATTCTTCCAAAATGTTCTGACACTGCACTGTCGTGATAGACTTTTCAAAGCAAATGGGTCCGGTTAAACTCTCCGCGAAATGGCGATTCACAATCCAATTTTTTTGAAGCTGTAATGGTGATTCTTGAAAAACTGGGCATTTTCTGCAGTCTCCGAATATTTTGTCTATTCACATATTCTGAGAGATGAAACCAAGCTTCGTCACTGAAAAATGATAAATCCAGAACCGTTGTTGATTGTCTGATCGAAACGGTGACAATAAATCATTCTCTTTTGATAATCTGACAGCCGAAGTTTTAGCGACATCTGCATTTCATTGGGTAGGACATCAAATTTTTCTTAGCAATTTTCTGACATGGCTGCATGATGATAAGTCCACTTGCTGTGAACCTCTTGGTGATTCAATCATTTAAAAATAAAGAAAAGAAATGGGAAGAAGGGAAAAACTGCATGTCTGAGAGAGTAGCACGGCTGGAAAGGAAAATAGAAAATGAAGAAAGAAGAAGAAGAAATAATAACATAGTGATAAGCACTGCACTATTACTTGATAGTAATATCCGTAATAGTGTATGTACTCCGGCAAAATTGCCGTGCCGCCGGGAGGAGGTGGGATAGTTACTGGTTGGAGAGGTGAAGGAAAGAGCAAGCAGCAGATCAAAGAGGACAGAAAAGTTTATAAAAGGAAACATAGAGGGAGCTAAAGTTAAAAATTGCTACAACAAATACTAATGGAAATAGAAGAGTGGAGTGGGAAAGAAAAAAACGATGAAACAAAAAGGAAAAATGAGAGAAAAGAAGGAAACAGAGAAGATATTCATAGACAACGACCTTACAAAACAAGAACGAGAAATACTGAAGAAACAAAGAACCATCGCGAAAGAAGGAAAAAGAGAAGGGAAAGAAGTAAAAGTGGGAGATAGGAAAATAATAATTAACAATAGAGGGGGTACAGTGGAGATTGAATGAAGAAAGGGGGAGACTAGAGATTTTTCAGTAAGAGGAGGAAGAGGATGCACAAAACGGAGAAAGGACAAAGAAAAAGGTTGATGGACAGAGAAAATGGGAATCGGAAAAGAAGCACAAAGAGGAACACAAGAAGGAAGATACGAAGGGGAGGGCACAAGCAAAAAAATAAAGAAGACGGCAAAGGTGAAGGATTATATTGTAACGTGGTGGGTTTAAGAAAAAAAAAGAAGAAGATTTTTGGGACTCTGTGACACAATTTGAGATAGTGGGTCTGGTAGAGACATTGGTTGTTTAAAAATTGTGCTTTTCAAACTTGGCGACAAGAAACAATCTGGTGGTTTCAAATCAGGTGATCGAGATGGACAATGTGGTCCACGTCGGAATTAATCAAAGTTAGAAAATTCTTTTGGGTAATTTAACGTCATCCGAGCTGTGCGAGCCGTTGCCCCATCCTGCTGGAAATAACCATCACGTAACTCATAGGGGTGAAGTTGGTTAACGAATTTTCCGCTCCAATTTGTTTGAAGGTTAATGGTGTTTCTTGAAAAACTGGGGATTTTCTGCACTCTCCGAATATTTTGTCAATTCACATATTCGGAGAGATGAAACCAAGCTTCGTCACTGAAAAATGATAAATCCAGAAGATCGTTGTTGATTGCCTGATCGAACCGGTGACAATAAATCATTCTCGTTTGATAATCTGGTAGCCGAAGTTCTGGCAACATCTGCATTTTATAGGGTACATCAGGTTTTTCTTAGCAATTTTCTGACATGTGCTGCATGATGATACTTATTGGGAACGTCTTCGTGCTTCAATCATTGTCACGTTTTTATTGTTAAAAATGTGATGTTGTGTGGTTTGTAAAAACTTTTCTTTAAACCACCACAGCTCTTCAGAAACGGAAAATCGGAAAATGGAAGCTCTAACCTGTAAGAATTAAGAAGACGCTTTGCAAGTGTGTCTATCTTGCAAAATTCTTTTTACAAGACTCTTGCTCAAAGTGTAGCTCCATTTAGAGAAAACGATAGCAATTCGCACATATTTCACATTTGTTCAAATCCAAACTAATTTGTTAGGTTACAGACATTTTGAAAAGAAAATGAACGTTTGTCCCAACTGTAAAGTAAAATGTTAAGTAATTCGAGCGACAACGAATTGTTAAAGTGTCAGCGTTATCCAAAACATTTTCCAAGATCTTTATCCTAATCTATTCTATTGTTTTACTTCTTTAACTAGTCCCAGACTGTGTAACAATTTTTTTGTATTAGTGCGTTTAGATGCTAGGGCCGTATCATTTTTATTATTGTCATTAAAACCTGGAAATAGCTATTTATGCACCAAGGGCGTTACAACGATTATTACGCCCGGAGAACGATGAATCCAGCTCGAGGGCTTTAGCCCGAGAGATGGATATCGTTCGATGGGCGTAATCATTCGGTGACGCCGTGGTGCATACAAGATTTTATTTTTCACTATACGTGTTCTTAAAAAAAAAAAAAATGGCATCTTTGCAATTATGAATTGATGAGGGCGTTATGAATTTATTACGCCCGCTTATTCTTATTACGCCCTGTATTATTCCCTGGTTGTTATGGACATGTTTACGTATTTCGTATCCTAGGAGTTATCATGCAATTATACGAAAGTGAAAAATAAAATATCTTAAATGATATTTCCCGGCGCATCCGCCATTTTTGAAGACCCAAGATCACGAAAAAAAAAATCATTATTCGTTGAACGCATTAACTAAACCAATAAGAAAATCCAACACTCGAATGCCATATTCCTTTTGACCTCGTTCACCACCCCCAGCTCGCTCGTCCAAAACCGTCCCGACAACTCTCTCCCACCGCGCGTACTCCACCCCCGAAACAAGTTTTTACGACACGATCGGCCCTCGGCCTCGCTCTAAATCAAAGTTTCCCTCGACAATGGCGCGTTTTATCGACACTTCAGTTTCGCATTCATTGGTCTTCGCCGGTGTAAAGAAGAAAAAAAAAAGAACGAACGAATCCGTCCTCGCCAACAGACTGTTGTCCCGTCGACTAATAAATTTTACGACGGTCTGGATCGCACCCTAATAGAAACGTCCGTCATCTCGACCGCCGCGACTTCAATGGGGAAGCTTCCGGCGGAAACGCGTCACTCACCCGGAGGCGAATCCCGATTTATTGAAAAATTTCCAAGCGAAGATGCAACAGGACACGGTGTTGACAACGCGGGAGCTTTCCGTGATGGAAGCTTCGGTGGCCTCTCGGACTGTCGAACGATAAGGAAAAATCGCAAGTTCGGGGTTAGTGGGACGTCGAAAATTTAATCACGAAGGGTGGGAACAAGTCGGGGGAAAAATCGTCGGTTATTTGTCTGATTGTTGACAGGGCGGGTTGTGTCGGCGGAGAGCACAATGATAATGGTTTTGCATGTCTTAGCATCCTTAGGACGAGATTTATCTGGTTAGATAAGGAAAAAAGGGGAAAATTTGAGCCCCGTTTGTGTTACACTCGCATTTTCTCCCAGTCTGTTTTTCACTGGAGCTTTCACGTGAAGCTCTCCACTTGTCCCATAATCCCCTCATTCAGTCCACTCTTTTACCTGTCCTCCACCATTCCTGTTCCTATTAAAACTGCAGTTGTGGGGGTTGGAGGAGTCGCACCACCACCACCACCCCCTTCGTTTCTCGTCCCGTCAATACTCGCGCCCCACCCCCGATCCGCCGACTCGTTCTCGGCGAAGAACCGTAACGGGGTGCGAACGAGTCATAAATCCGCCTTATCGGCTGCATCACGGCGTCGAAAACATTTAAACAAAATGTTAGACAGACAATAAACGCTACACCTTCGGAGCGCCCCTGTTAAATCACTACTATCGTGAAGATTTAGCGCTGGGAGTCGTGATCGCGAACCTGCGAGACCTGCTCCGTTTCTGCTTTATTTGTTGGGGGCGTTCGTTCTCCTGCATAAATTATTTCGTCTCCCGGATCGAAAATGATACATGCACAAGTGGGCTTTTTGCCCGGATCGACCCGACATCCATTAATGTTTTGCGGATGCTAAACGTACAAAGGCTAAATACACTAATGTGTTTATTTATTGCTTTTGAATAGATTATTACAAGGGTAATTAGTGTACGGTTAAGCGTTGAATCTAAATTGTTGCTTTGGTCACAGGAAAAGTCGCAAAATGACGAATCTTCCGCCCGTTACTATTATTTTTTTTACGCCAGGATTCAACCATACGGATGTTTTTGTTCTGTTGCACCTGTGGCAAAATAACAAACCTTCCGCTTTTATTATTATACAGACTGTCTATAAAAGAATGTAAGATCGCAGATGGCCCTGGAATTTAAATTTGTCACCTCGTTTAAATTCATGACATACTAATCGTAAACTGTCAAACATTCACAAGTCCACACAAAGTCAACTTAACCCCATTTCCGCTTTTGAAGTCCTTCTTTCTTGGGTTCCTTGTTTATTCTTAAAAAAAGCTTTTTGCAAAGCTAGATAATAATTGCCGATGGTATTACAAAGGTATTTCAAATTTTCAACGCCTAGTAGGATCCCACATTCATTTATAGACACTCTGTATTATTATTATTTTCCATCCAGTCGAGTTCCCCACTTGTGGGATTTAGTTTTTAAATTCGGGACCCGGGATGGGGCGGCGGTGGAGGCGGGAAAGAGGGTGCGGAAGTGTGCTGTCACACTCCGGGACGTATTTCTATGGATTATTGTCGGATTTGTCTGGTCGGCCACGCATCGCAATTTCTTATGTCCCCGGAGAGGGAGTGAAATAAGGTAGCGAGATTATATGACGACGCTCTGAATATTCTTTTTATTTCTGTTTACGTTTCCCGTTTCCGCTGCCGGATTTTTCTCTCGTCGGGAATAATTAGGCAGCACTCTGCGACCAGATCTTCGCGAACGTCTTAATTGGCTCATCTGTGTTGTCCTGTTTGTTCGCCATTGTGAACGGCAAATATTCATAACCGGAGTTTGTTGAGGACAAACGAAGAGGTGATTGTTGGAAACAACCAAATAACGGAATCGGAGAAAAACTAATTGAAATGTGTATTACGGAGACGTTCTAAAAGACAACAATCGTAATAATAATAATGGGGAGATGAAAGCTCTAATTATGATTGGAAAGAGGAGTTAAGCAAGGTTGGTTGGGGTTGATATTTGGATGGGTGGCCATTTGCCAAACCACATTAAAAGTAAAAAAACAAAGAATTCTTTGAGACATCTTTCGCAAGAAATCAATCAAAGTCTTGAAAGTTGTCTCACAACTGTCACAAAAGATGTGAATTTGGATCCACGTACATACTCTTCAAACGACCATGGCTGTGACGACTTCATTTTGAGAAGTGCGTTGCTTACTGAGGATGGTTCTTGGAAAAGCTGAATAACAATGACCGACCTAATTAAAGTTTCTTCATCGATGAGGCTTGGTTTCGCTTAATAAGATATGTCAATTTCAAAACAGTACTGATGTGGAGTACTGAAGATCCACACTGAATAGTGGAAACACGTTTATATCGTATCAAAATTGTTGTTTGGTGCTTTACCCGGAGAAGTTTACGAGTTCGATGTATGTTTTGATGATGCGGTTAACAGTGAAAGATACCGGAGCCGTTCATCAAACGACTTCACGCTGACCAGATAACTGATGATATGTTCCAACAGAATGGGGCAACGGCTCATATGGCTAATCAGACAATTGATTATCTGGCAAAATTTTGTCATTATTGAATAATCAACAGGAATTTATGGCCGGATAGATCATCCGAAAGACTTGTTTATTCGGGCATCTAAAAATATCATCTTTAAAAATTTGATAGTCATGAATGTAATCAGATCACGCCGCAAATCTTAGAAAACGTTTTGCATAATACGGACACTTTTAACAATTCGTTGCCCCTTTAATTAACATTTTATTTTATAATTGAGACAAACGTTAATGTTTTTTTCAAAATGTCTACCCTAACAAATTAGTTTGGACTTGGACAAATGTGCAACCAGCCTTGCGAATATGCGCAAATTGCTATCGCATTCTCTAAATGAACGTAGACTTCGAGCAAGTGTCTTGTAAAAAGAATTTTGCACTTCCAAAGCGTCATCTTAATTCTTGCAAGATTGAGCTTCCATTTTCCCTGTTCAAATTTTCCGTTTCCGAAGTGCTGTGGTGGTTTAAAGAAATGTTTTTACAGATCACACAGTATCACACTTTTAACGATAAAAACATGACATCTGTCAAACAAAACGAAAACGTTCACAACAAGTGGACTTATCATCATGCAGCACATGTTAGAAAATTGCTAAGAAAAACCTAATGTCGTACCCTATAAAATGCAGATGTTACTAGAACTTCGGCTATCAGAGTATCAAAAGAGAATGATTTATTGTCACCGGTTCGATCAGGCAATCAACAACGATTCTGGATTTATCATTTTTCAGGGACGAAGCTTGGTTTCATCTCTCAGAATATGTGAATTGACAAAATATTGGAAGTGCAGACAATCTCCAGTTTTTCAAGAATAATCATTACACCTTCAAAAAAATTGGACTGTAGGTCGCCATTTCACGGAGAGTAATTGGGCCTATTTGCTTTGAAAAGTCTATCACGTCTGTGCAGTGTCAGAACATTTTGGTAGAATTCATTTCCAGCAGGATAGGGCAACGGCTAACACAGCTCGGATCACGTTAAATTACCCAAAAGAATTTTCTAGCTTTGGTTAGTTCCGACGTGGACCACATTGTCCATCTCGATCACCTGATTTGAAACCACCAGATTGTTTCTTGTAGCCAACTTTGAAAAGCACAATTTTCAAACAACCAATGTCTCTACCAGACCCACTATCTCAAATTGTGTCACAGAGTCCCAAAAATCTTCTTCTTTTTTTTTTCTTAAACCCACCACGTTACAATATAATCCCTCACCTTTGCCGTCTTCGTTATCTTTTTTGCTTGTGCCCTCCCCTTCGTATCTTCCTTCTTGTGTTCCTCTTTGTGCTTCTTTTCCGATTCCCATTTTCTCTGTTCATCAACCTTTTTCTTTGTCTTTTCTCCGTTTTGTGCATCCTCTTCCTCCTCTTACTGAAAAAATCTCTAGCCTCCCCCTTTCTTCATTCAATCTCCACTGTACCCCCTCTATTGTTAATTGTTATTTTCCTATATCCCACTTTTACTTCTTTCCCTTCTCTTTTTCCTTCTTTCGCGATGGTTCTTGGTTTCTTCAGTATTTCTCGTTCTTGTTTTGTAAGGTCGTTGTCTATGAATATCTTCTCTGTTTCCTTCTTTTCTCTCATTTTTCCTTTTTGTTTCATCGTTTTTTCTTTCCCACTCCAGTGTTCTATTTCCATTAGTACTTGTTGTAGCAATCTTTGACTTCCTCCATGTTTCCTTTCATAAACTTTTCTATCCTGAAAAAACTACTGAAAAATGCTTTATTTTGCCCTACGGGCTTTCAGATTCCTGATTACAAAACATAAAAAATAACAATTTATTGTTCTCCCTCACTCCTCTCGCTCTCTATTCTTTCTCTCCTCTTGCTTATTCTTTCATCCATCTCCCTGCCGTCTTCGCTCCCTATTAATCCCCATTCCCTTCTCTTTCTCTCTCTCATTTCGCCGCATGTGTTTGATCTTCTCACTATCCTCGCGTCACTTCTTGCACCTTCTCTCTCTCTTCTCCTTCCTTCCCATTCCTGTTCTCTCTCTCCTCGTCCCCACCTCTGCAACCCCCTATCATTTTCCTCTCTCACACATACTCTTTCTCCTCCCTATTGTACTTCGATTCTCTTATTCTCTCTCTTCTCTCTTACTTTTCTGTGTCTTTGTCCCTCTACCTTTTTATTCACCTTCTCCTTGTACATTTTCTCGCCGAGTCGTCTTCTTATTCTCTCCTTCTTTTAGCAAATTTTCTTCAGTTTCTCCTGTCTCTTATCCCATCTAAACCAGTCCCCGTTTATCTGTATTTTCCTGTATCCTATTTTCACCCTTTTTCCTCTATCTCTCTCCTCTCTGGCCAACTCTCTTAACTTCTTTTGTGTTTCCCTTTCTTCTTTTGTCAAATCGTCATCTATATACATCCTCTCACCTTTTTTTTCCTTTAACTTACTCTTACTTAGCATTATGTTCTTCTTCTGCTCCCAACTTTCTATTTTTGCCAGCATCATCTTATCTTTATTTATTTTAAATGCTTCCTTTACATTCACTTTCACTCCTATCTCCCTTTCTAACCATTCTTCCACCCCCTTCTCTATATTTCCACTTATTGCTCCTATTCCAGTTATTATAACATTATTCTTCCTCTCCTTCTTTTCTCTTTGTTCCATCTTTTCCTCTATCATTTCCATCCTTTTCATCCAATCTGCCTTCTCCAACTGCTCTTTTTCGTCTCTTCCTCTCCTCTCCTCTCTCACTGTCGCTAATTCTTTCCTTAGCTCCCCATTCTCCTCTCTCACTGCCGCTAATTCCTTTCTTAGTGTTTTCATCTCCTCTCTCATCTCTCTTATCATGGTAGTTTTCATTTCCTTATCCATTTCCTTGCTTTGATTTTCTTCTTCGCTTCTATTTGGTGATCTTCTCGTTCTGGAACTATTTCTGAGTGGGTTCTTGCCTTCTTTCAACGTTCTACCCTCTTCTCTTTCTCTCTTGCTGCTTTCTTTCCTTACTTCTGACGATTTCAGCATGTCCTCTCTTTCTTGCTCTCCCTCTTTCTCTCTCGCTGCCGCTAATTCCTTTCTTCGTGCTCTGCTCTCCTCTATTATTCCCGCCATATCCTCTTCTATCTCTCTGAGCACTGTTTTTATTTTCTTCTCTATTTCTTTGCTTCGATTTCTTTCTTCGCCTCTACTTGGGGATCTTTCGGTTCTGGAACTCTTTCTGAATGGGTTCAGGCCTTCTTCCGACATCCTACCCTCTTCTCTTTCTCTCTTGCTGCTTTCTTTCCTTGCTTTCGGCGATTTCGGCATGCCCTCTCTTTCTTGCCCGCTGTCTTCTGCTTATCACCTCTCACTCACTCGTCGTTGTTTACGTTTATTATCTCTGCACTTTTTCCACGTCTGCTCGCTATCGCTGCCAAACCAGGAATCATAAACTTTTCTATCCTCTTTGATCTGCTGCTTGCTCTTTCCTTCACCTCTCCAACCAGTTATCACTATGTTATTTTTTCTTCTTCTCCTTTGTTCATTTTCCATTTTTCTTTCCAGTCGTGCTACTCTCTCAGACATGCTGTTTTTCTCTGCTTCCCATTTCTTTTCTTTATTCTTAAATGAATGAATCACAAAGACGTTCACAACCAAGTGGACTTATCATCATGCAGCATATGTCAGAAAATTGCTAAGAAATACCTGATATGGTACCCTATAAAATGCAGATGTTGCCAAAACTTCGGCCACCAAATTATCCAAAGAGAATGATTTATTGTCACCGTTTCGATCAGACAATCAACAACAATCTTCTGGATTTATCATTCTTTAGCGACGAAGCTTGGTTGCATCTCTCAGAATATGTGAATAGACAAAATATTCGGAGACTGCAGAAAATGCCCAGTTTTTCAAGAATCAACTTCAAAAAAATTGGATTGTGAATCGCCATTTTCGCGGAGAGTTTAACCGGACCCATTTGCTTTGAAAAGTCTATCACGACGGTGCAGTGTCAGAACATTTCGCAAGAATTCGTTAACCAACTTCACCCCGATGAGTTATGTGATGGTTATTTCCAGCAGGATGGGGCAACGGCTCACAAAGCTCGGATGACGTTAACTTACCCAAAAGAATTTTCTAAATTTGATTAGTTCCGACGTGGACCACATTGTCCATCATCTCGATCACCTGATTTGAAACCACCAGATTGTTTCTTGTCGCCAACTTTGAAAAGCACAATTTTCAAACAACCAATGTCTCTACCAGACCCACTATCTCAAATTGTGTTACAGAGTCCCAAAAATCTTCTTTTTTTTCCTTAAACCCACCACGTTACAGTATAATCCTTCACCTTTGCCGTCTTCGTTATCTTTTTTGCTTGTGCCTTCCCCTTCGTATCTTCCTTCTTGTGTTCCTCTTTGTGCTTCTTTTCCGATTCCCATTTTCTCTGTCCATCAACCTTTTTCTTTGTCCTTTCTCCGTTTTCTACATCCTCTTCCTCCTCTTACTGAAAAATCTCTAGTCTCCCCCTTTATTCATTCAATCTCCACTGTACCCCCTCTATTGTTAATTATTATTTTCCTATATCCCACTTTTACTTCTTTCCCTTCTCTTTTTCCTTCTTTCGCGATGGTTCTTTGTTTCTTCAGTATTTCTCGTTCTTGTTTTGTAAGGTCGTTGTCTATGAATATCTTCTCTGTTTCCTTCTTTTCTCTCATTTTTCCTTTTTGTTTCATCGTTTTTTCTTTCCCACTCCACTCTTCTATTTCCATTAGTATTTGTTGTAGCAACTTTTAACTTTAGCTTCCTCTATGTTTCCTTTTATAAACTTTTCTGTCCTCTTTGATCTGCTGCTTGCTCTTTCCTTCACCTCTCCAACCAGTTATCACTATGTTATTATTTCTTCTTCTCCTCTCTTCATTTTCTATTTTCCTCTCCAGCCCTGCTACTCTCTCAGACATGCTGTTTTTCCCTTCTTCCCATTTCTTTTCTTTATTTTTAAATGATTGAATCACCAAGAGGTTCACAGCAAGTGGACTTATCATCATGCAGCCATGTCAGAAAATTGCTAAGAAAAATTTGATGTCCTACCCGATGAAATGCAGATGTCGCTAAAACTTCGGCTGTCAGATTATCAAAAGAGAATGATTTATTGTCACCGTTTCGATCAGACAATCAACAACGATTCTGGATTTATCATTTTTCAGGGACGAAGCTTGGTTTCATCTCTCAGAATATGTGAATAGACAAAATATTGGGAGTGCAGACAATTCCCAGTTTTTCAAGAATAACCTTTACACCTTCAAAAAAATTGGACTGTAGGTCGCCTTTTCGCGGAGAGTAATTGGGCCTATTTGCTTTGAAAAGTCTACCACGACAGTGCAGTGTCAGAACATTTTGGAAGAATTCGTTAACCAACTTCACCCCGATGAGTTACGTGATAGTTATTTCCAGCAGGATGGAGCAACGGCTCACACAGCTCGGATGACGTTAAATTACCCAAATGATTTTATAACTTTGATTAGTTCCCACGTGGACCACATCTGTCCATCTCGATCACCTGATTTGAAGCCACCAGATTATTTCTTGTCGCCGACTTTACAAAGCACAATTTTCAAACAACCAACGCACAATTTACGAATTAAAACTGGGAATTAGACAAGAATGTGGAATTGCTTCACCGGAAGTTCTCGTCAGAGTATTCGAGAATGTGAAACGCCGAACTAACTTGCGTATCCACTTCAAAGACCAACGTTTCCAGCAATTATTGTACATTTTATAAAAATTGTGTTAGTCTAAATCGTTATAAATAAATAATCCTTTTTCGTATTTCTATGAGGTTTGAAATTCAAAAACAAATCGTGGACCTAATCTAACTTCTTAAATAAATAAACGTTATTGTGATGTAACATAGTTACGCCTTGTTTTGTCTGACTTTGTCTTGTCAGAAAAAGTCACAGCAAGCTAGACGTAAAATTTAAAAAATCACCCAGTATAATATTCTCACGTAAGTAAATGCACCATATAACACATTTTTGTCTCTACTAAAACTACATACTTTTTTGAGTGGGCACAGTTCTGGCTGTCCATGCGACAAGATTTATCCAAATTCATTTCACCATCAAATCTGTGATGTCTTTAAAAAAATTCTCACAGAACTCACCTTTGGATTTGTAAGTTATGTCTGAACTGACAGAGATTTTTTTCGATTTGATCAAAAATTGTACATTATTAAATTGTTAAACCACTGCAGCTTAACTTATCAACTAACAAAAAGTGACGAAGATGGTGTTGACCGATAACAGAAAGCATTCACGATAGTGTCATACTTCACAAACGCAAATTTTGAAAGCAGAGAATGAAATTATCGTGCTGAGCTTCGCTCGCAAGAGTTGAGGGACGCTTTGCAAATGTGTCTATCCTGCAAGATGCTTTTTACAAAGCACTTGCCCACAGTGTAGCTCTATTTGGAGAAACCGACAGCATCGAGCCGAAGAAATTTCCCCATCTAGATGTTCCATAATAACTGTCTCAGTCACAGAACCAACAGATGAGGAGATATTTACCAAAAACATATTTCTCATGGTTCTTATCTGCTGTTTTTTTCCGTACGATGGATTAATGGGTACTTTTTAGATATTAAATGAAATTATACCCACGGTTATTACAAATGTGTCTTACATCGTAATTGGTTGTGAAGTTTGCAACCTATAATGCATATCCTAACTATACTATCCTAAAGATGAAGCAACGACAATACTTGGTTGCCTGAAAATAAGGGGCTTTAAGATATGAAATATAATTTAAAGTACAAAAATGTATCAAACAAATAAATAATAAATTGATACTTCCTTTCTGTAGATATATTTTTTATGAGCTGTACATAGAGGAGACTTGAAATTTTAATTCAAATTATTTCAACTTAATATCCGGAATGAGAAGATAAAAACTCAAACACAAACAGCTTTAATTATTCTTTTTTCCTAAATTACGACAATCTCCCTTCTCCGGTCCCGCTTTAATTTGGAACGTTTCGGTTGAAATCTTCTTAAATTTTGAATTCCACCGTAATCAAGCAATTCGCAGGTACGTCGTCACCACCTTCGCTTTCGCTACGCCGCCGCCATAACACCCGACCCCGTCGCCGGCAATAAGACGAATAAACGCGAAACAATAAGCCTCGGGTGTCGGAATATGACGCGCCCCGTAACGTCAAAGTTTAATGGAGCGAGTCGCATTACCGCGAAACAAATTACAGCCCCCCGAAAATAAATCACCCGATAAAAAAATAATCGTCAATAAATAGCGTCGTAATATCGGGGGGAAAATGAAAAATCAATCGGGCGGAACGAAAGGTCTGCTCGATGAAAATTATAATTAGAAGATTGAATTTCGATTCGGAGACGGATCGTGCAAAGTGAAACCGGTGATCGAAAATGCTAAATCGCTACCTTATTGTAGTCGTTTAAAAGGGAAGTCGGAGCATAAAGGCCGTTCGGTACGCGGAACGCACCTGCCGCATTACCATATATCTTCGATAATCCGATCGGCGATATCCGTCAAAATGGGCAATTCCGTTGAAATAATGCTCCATTATTGACTCGGGTCGTAACTGTATGCCACACAACAGGAATAAAACCACGAGTGCTCGGAATATTTTTGACATGACAGGTTGCTCGGCAACAGCTAGTTGACTTGTCAGGTTTAGCTTAATGAGACAGCAGCGGCTGCGCTGAAAATAGAATTTGATCGGTTCAAGCTTCAACTTTTGTAACGATGAATATTTAAAAATATCCAGTCTTGTCAGACTGGATATTCCGATACTGAGAGTTAAATCGCAACTTGCGACCTACTCTTGAAGGTTAGACTAAACCGCCTTGAGCATTCCCAGTTTTATCACGGCCTTTCGTGTTTCTCACGGAGCTAGGAAAACTTACAAATATAAGAAACATGTCCATTGGGATAAAGTGGGGGAATTCCGATCACCGATTTGTATCCATAACCAGACAAGAATCATTTAGAAAAGAACCGTTCTACATTTTTCCTCTTTAGTCTTTTGCATTTAGCCTAGTCTTAAGTTCTCCTTTCTTTCGAGATGTTCCTACCAAAATCATCTACATCAGTCAGCTAACGCTACGTCATGATTCTGTTTCTTTCATATTGTTTTCTATCCCGTTTTTTGTTACTCGCTACTGTTTTCATCTTAGCAACCTCGTTCCCAAATCCTTTCCTCTTCTGCTTCTCCTTCTATCATATTTCTCCTATTTCTTCCAGACTCTTCCCGGACCATCATCCAAAGTAATTTCAAACGACAATTGTGGATGATTTCCGGTCAAGCAACAATCCCGTCGCGGTTTTGCCGTTTGATCGAACGTCCAAAAGCGCGAATTCTCCATCGGTAACAACTTCCCCTTTCACCTCCTGAATAATTCTCCATGGCCAAGCTTTGATCTGTCGTCAAAGACCCCGACGCTGAAAGCATTTCGTATTTAATTTTCCCTTTTAATCTATTTTTGTTATTCTTATATCCTGGCCCGGATGGCTAATAGAATTAAAGCGCTCCCTCCACCTTGCTCCGGTTACAAATGTCCCAGCCATGCGACGAAATATCGCTTTCTGTTCTCCTCTCTTCTGCATATTTCACATTAGGACTCCTCCACAATAAAAAACGCATAAATCACCGGCGCGCACGCATGAATTTTATGGCGAAATAATTGGACACCCCCGGGGGCGATTTGTCTGATGCGCCCCGCGAAGCTATCATCCCCCGAGGAGTATTTTATTTTTCCGCACCTCATAATCGGGAATCGCTGGCAAAGTTTAATTGGCCACTTGAAGGTCCGCCAAAAAAACTACCACCCCTTATCAAAACCAGCCGCCCGTTAATCATACCGTATCGAGGGGCTCCTCCAAGTTGTTTCGTGTGGTTAATGTCGTCGTAAATTTTTAGATAGAGTGTGTTGATGGGCGATCCGCCCGTTTAAACGTCCATTACTGATACAAGGTGCGATTTATGGTTGTCGCCCAACTGGGGGCCCAGAGCGTGGCGCGATCGGTCTGTCGCCAATCAAAAGCGGAGCCAACGAGCCGCGAAATACATTACACCGTGTCCCATCCAGAAGCAAACACGACCGATAACACGACATCAACCCCGTCAAGTCTCGTTTGATGCGAGGGTGCGCCCTCCCCGTAATCCGCAATTTAATATTTTCCCATGCATAATTCACCCCTTGTAATTTGCATGGATGATGGGGGGTAACGTGGCGCGAAATTAGCTGTTTTACAAGTTCTCGGTGCATCTTGCTGTACCGAAAAAAGCGACAGGGGTAATGATATGTGCACGAGCCCCGCCCCTTTCTACCTTCTTGAAATATTGAAAACAGTTGGGCGGAAAATTGACTCGAGTACGGTCCTGTCCTGGTAATGGGTGTCCGAGTAATATTTCAAAAAGAAACGACTCTCTCGGCTCCCGGCGAAAAAATAATCGCTTTTTCAGGGGGCGGGGGTGGTTGGAACGGTGCCATCGAGTGTGGACCTACGCTTTTCGTTGAGTTGTGGACGTAGATCGAGTCTTGGGGGGGAGATTTATGGGGTGGACTCGGAAATGCACGGCGGGTTTGGAAAAGTGACGGGAGAGTCGTTGATTAAGCCGCACATACTTCTTGTTCCTCTCGGCCATTACATATTAAATAGCGTAAGATGTCCCGAGAGAGGAAAGTGGAGTCGCGAATTACACCGTACGTAGATTATCAAGTGAATATATAATCAGCTGAGGAAAATGAACGTCAAGTCGATGATTAATGCAAGCGATTCATGTTTACTGGACTGTTCTCTACACTTAGTTGAATTATTTCGTTTTTTTACCCAAAATGTCATTTCTGTCATTCTTTCGAAATCTTAAATCTGAGTCGTTGCTAGAACGATACTGTTGACAATTTTAAATTAGATTGAAAACTAATTTTCGTCTAGGTTACGCATGACACTTGACATTTTCGACATGCATGTCGTTGATTAAAATATCCTGTGGGAAATAAAATCAAGTCTTTGATTAAAGCTACAAGCTACAATTTAACACAAACTTGCTGTCCGTCTGAGCTCTTGCATATTAAACAGTGTGAAATGTCGCAAGAGATGAAAGTCGAGTCGTGAATTACACCGTACGTAGATTAGCAAGTTGGCTCTCAAATGAATATATTTTCTGCTGAGGAGAATGAACGTCAAGTCGGTGATTAATGCGGATGATTCATATTTGCCGGACTATTCGGTACACTTAGTCGAATTAGTTCGTTTTGTTCCTCAAGACTTCCATTAGTTATTCGTGTGACGTGAACTCATAAATTGCACTGAAAGATTAAACTGGAGTCGCTGATAGTACGATACAGTTTATTTTTTAAATTGGATTTGAAACTAGTTTCTCGTCTAGTTTAGTTATATTTTCGACATTGGTACATCGCAAGATCTATGATAAACAATTCGTTGTTGTGAAAATTAAAAATGAAGTCTTTGATAGAGCCATATTGCAGTTTTAACAATGTTCTCATATTTTTCATTTGACACCATCCAAAATAATGAAACTGATGTCGTCGATAGAACTACATTGTCTGGAAATTTTTAAATTAGTTTTATGTCAGTTTCCCTCCTTCTCGTCTCTGAAGTTTTATATTTTCCGCACACTACCAGGCCATCTCCGCAGGGAAATGATGATTGAGTCGCTGATTAAACCACACACTCGTCGTTCCAACCTATTAAGTATTAAACGTGTCACAAGGAATAAAAATGAAGTTGTGAATTACTCCCTAAGTGGATCATCGATGCGAATCTGAATTTATGCTGTGGAAAATGAACATCGAGTCTGCGATTAATCCAGACGATTCACATTTGTCAGGCTGTTGTCTCCATTAAGTTGAATTAGTTTGTTTTTTCCCTCAAAATCTCGTATCGTTCATGACGGTCGTAAATTTCATTGAAAGATTAAACCGGAGTCGTTGATAGAACCATACTATTGAAAGTTTTAAATTAGATTTAAGACTAATTTGTCGTCCAGTGAAGCTTTATATTTTTGACATCGAACTAGAAAATGGAAGTTTATGTTGCCAGATAAAAATCGAGTCTTTGATTAACGCACAATCGTGATTTGCTTTGAAAATTGCCGTGGGAGTCGTAAATTAAAATGTTTTCTCATTGAATTCAGCAAACAAATTTCTTTGAAAATCAAAAACAAAGTCTTTGATTAAAACATACTGCCAAGCTACATTTTGAACAAGCAAAGTAGTACGCCATTCTCGTATTTTTTTCACCCGGCCTTAAAAAATGAAATTGACGTCGTTGATAGAACCACATTGTGCGGAAAATTTTAAATTATTTTTATACCGGATTTCCTTTTTGTCGTTTCTGGAGTTTTATATTTTCCGCACACTTCAACACTATCTGCCTTGCGAAACGATAATCAAGTCGTTGATTAAACCGCACTCCATAAATATCTGAATCCTCCTTCTTGTCTTAAAACTTTACAAAACATACACGACGCAGAATGCTGAATGAGTCACAAAAAATGAACGTATGGTGTAGATTAAACTGTCCGCCAACATTATGTTCTCTCGACATCGACACTCCACAAAGTGAAAACGAAAGTGCAGTCTCTGATTAGATCGCACCGTTCAGCGCGACCTTGACCGACCAACCCCACTATCTCTTCCCGATAAAACTTTGCGTCGTCCGTCCACGACTTTATATTCGTTAAAGTCTGTTGTCACGTTCGAAGTTTACCAAAAACAACCACCCCTAAATTATTTGTTATTCCGTCTGTTTTTCCACCGGCTGATAATTAACAATCCTATTTGTTCAAGTTCCAACGATCCCCGCCGGAAGTTTTCTCTAGTTGGCGTGTTGGGGGTGGTTGCCGCGTCGGCACAATCCACCCTCCACACCCCTTTCGCACAATAGGCGTGCAACGTCATTATTGTCTATAACAAATGAATAAATCGGACGTTAGCGCTCCGGGCTCTCCATTGTTATGGATGCGGTCAGCACTTTCCCGAAGACGGAATTGCAGCGCGGCGGCGAACCGCCCCCGCCTCCATCTGCATGCTCAACCGACAGACATTTCGTATTCATCGACATCTTTCAGTTTTATTTTTCAACCGAAGTTAAATTGAAACGGATGCTGATGTTTTCCGAGCAGATAGAACGGGGGATGCAGGGCGTAAATCTAGGGGTGCGTGTCGAGGAAACAAGGGTAGCGGGCGACTACGTCGTACAGCGGTAAGAAGAAAGACTCATCAGCATAAAAAAAATCTGTTTGAAAAAAACGAATGACAGTCGTCTCGGTGCCACTTTTTAAAATGGCAACCTAGTTTAAGTGGCAACTTGTTTTAAAATTAGTTCCACGCGTTGTTGCCGTTTATTGTTAGGTTGCAACAGCAACAAATCAGGACGTTGCCACTCGACTGTTTCACGTTCAAAGCCGCACTATTCGTTATAAAATTTCCCATTAGTTGCCGTTTAATTGAAGTTGCCACTCAACACAGTTGCCATTTACGAATATGAATCTTATTTCAAAGAACGAATTCTATTCTCGTTTGATTTATTAGCAGCGTCAGCTCCTAGTGAAGATGTAAATCCACGAAATTAGTCATATTTGAGGAATTCTTTTGAACAAAGCACCAACAAAATCATCAAAGAGATTCCAGCGAGATGAATAATAAATTTTTTGTTAGAAACAAAGCGACTTATTAAGTTGGCAAATCGGATTCGTCAACAATATCTGGAACAAAACGGCGACGTTTCGACCCCCTCGACGCACTTTCGAGTCTCCAACGAGGGACAGAAGAAACTAACGAGACCATTACCGCTGCATGTGCGTCCGTTTTGCACCCCCATTAGGCGACTTCGTGGCGCTTAAATCATTAAGCATCCCTCTCCGGTCTCGGGAAGCTTGAAGGACCGCGCTGTTTGTTTTTTATCACACGTCTGGACTTTGGTGAGTTAGTGCGACAGTTAAGTCAGAACGACGCCATAAAAATAAAAGTTGCCAGCTCGGAGAAGAATTGGTCGAAGAGACGTGACCTTTTAGTTAAAAAAATAGGATGAGAGCGTCCCAGAAGACGGGCTTAATCGCTTCCCATCTGAGGCGACGCTTTCTCAAAACGCTCAATTAACTAGACGGATAGTTGTTGAATATTTCAAGAGGTCGGGGGAAAATTCTAAACGCTTGGTCATTTAAAAAGTCGTTAAGGAGTTGGGAAATCTTAGCGTGTCTTGTCAGAATGTATTTATGTTATGTTATGACAGGCGAGTTTCGAAAGTGATTCTTTCTGGAGAGGTTTTTTGAAATAATTTTTTAGGCCACACTCATAATTTTTGAAACTACGACAAAATCTGTTCGTTCGGTCACTTCCTAGAAAGTGAGTCTGTATCCATAGTTATCAGTGGGTGAAGGTTTCTCTTTCGTTCACTTCACTTTCGTTCATCGTTTTTCGCTCACTGCCTTTTATTCACGCATAATTTTTCCAATTCTTTCTGATACTGTAGACGTTGTTTGACAATTGAGACTTCCCCTACTTGAAATAATTCCTAATTAATTTTTTAATG
Source organism: Tenebrio molitor (assembly GCF_963966145.1). Taxonomy (NCBI): domain Eukaryota; kingdom Metazoa; phylum Arthropoda; class Insecta; order Coleoptera; family Tenebrionidae; genus Tenebrio; species Tenebrio molitor. The sequence goes on from NC_091049.1 coordinate 4,559,877, forward strand.
CATTAATTCCACTTTACTCACTCCTTAACGGCTTCACAATTATTAATTAATTTCCCAATTAGAACCTAATAATTGTAAATCTGCAGCAAGGGGACGTGATCACGAAGCACAGAGAAGGAAGACTGTTCAAGTTTTATTAACTTTGGGCTCAATTTATATCAATTTAACTTTAATCTTGCTATCTTATGACTTTTTATTAATTTATTATTCAATTTTTCTTTTATGGGACTTTTAATTTTATTCAACAGAAACTTTTCTTTCTTGTTATTATTATTTCCACATAAAAGAAAATGCAATTTCCTTTTCGAAGCTGTAATCCTTTCCTTTAGATTTATTTAGAAATATGACTTCGCTCGGTATACATTTAAAATCGGTTTGGAAGAAGGGTCAGGATGGAGCACCTCCCGCCCGATCCGGCCCTGCTTCCTTCCCGGAACATTAAAACTAAAACCCGGCAAGTTTCCCCACAATCTCTACAAACCGACTATTTTCCCTCATTCCGGATAATACCTTCGACATTCCAAAGTGGTCCAATTCCAGGCGGAGTTTAAAGAGATGGAAAATGATTAAACGAGTTTTGGAGTAAGCGAGCCGAGGAGGCGCTCTTTAAAATATCATCGGGCGGAAGACGCCGCCGACCATCGATCGTCCTTCGTCCTGTATCCCGTTTACCTAGGCGAGCGCCTAATTTATTTGGGAATGTTCGCATTTTGAACGAGCTACTTTATTTATGCGATGGCACCCACTTTATGACGTCGTTCCGACTTAACTATCGCCTTTAAATCACTCCCCCTGACCCGGACGCGTCATAAAGCTAAAGACCGAAACCTTATTCGCAAATTTGATCCGGCACACAGGACCCGAATTTATCACCGGCTATTATATTACTGCAGGTAATTCCCCGGCATAATTAAAGAGGCCGAAGAAGTGAACGGATTGGTCGTTAGGAGAAATGTGCCAGTGGGGGGGGATGAAACCTCTGCTGTCGTCTGGTTTACAGATTTATTACCCATTTGAGAAGATTTCAAGGTCACCAAGTCCAGATTTGAGTCATATTGAGTTTGTTTGGGACCCCAAAAACAAATTCCTGTTGTCTCTAGACACTCCATACCCCAGAAATGACATTCTAAAGCCTAGAACTCGTCTGAAATTACGTCTGCCGACCTGGCAGACAACCGCTTTATTAGTTTCCCGATTGGGCCCTTCCGAACTTAAATTCCTCAGTTGTAACATTCGCGAGTCGCGTGCTCCCTTAACAGCATCCCCCAAGAAAACTCTCCCTTTCTCCTCGACGGCCTCCCTCTAATAATAACAAAGCCGTTCGGCCAAACCTCGCTCCGACGTAACCGTCAAATGTCGCCCTTTTAGGACCAATCAATCGGTCATGGCGAATCTATTCATCGTAACGAGGCCATACCATCCCGGTTATGGAGGCACTCAAACGGGGACAAGTCTCAACGAACAGGTAATATAGTTGGAGGCTTTGATGTTCCCGGCTGGATCCTAACGCAATTTAATTTAAATACACACACACACACGCTCCCACACACCCTCGTACGCCGCCTTTCATTTCCCATCACATAAGTCAGATGTCTGTATAAGAGTAGGTGGAAGGAAGTCGGAGTCGCTCGATATGACTGTCTGCCACGAGATGGATCTCATTTTTCCAATTTCTGGAGGGCGTAATGTAATTCTAAAAATACCGGTAAACGCGACACAAGATATTGCTTGGGGGGTGAGGAATCGAAGGGTGTATCTCGAGCGGAAGGGAATCTCGACACACTTGACTGTTGCGGTGTCGAAGGGGTGGTAATTGTGCTGTATCGCACCCCAAATCGGTTATTCATTAAGCGGCTGTGATGGAATATTTATTAAGTCAATAGGGATTAGAACTTGCCTAATGCATTATGCCCTAATAATTAATACGGATTCGTCGGCTTAAACTTCGAACCTCTCCTCTACAGATAACAGTACACTCCATTCATCACATTACCAAGAGTGCTGCTTATCGTGCGCATATTGTCATTATGATTATTATTGTGTTATGGCACACGAGGCGACGCCGCATTCGTTATGATCTGGAACGCGACGTAGACTTTCAGAACGCCCTCTTAGATCTTTGGTCCTTCGGGCCGGATTTTAGGCTGCAACTTATCAGCTCAAAAACAAACCCCAATTGATAATCGCCATCGACACAATAATTGCGACCTTCTTCGCGTTATCCTGTTGATGTCGTGTTTACGCTGCTTAAACTGTGCAACAATAACTCCTCGACGAAAACAATCCGGCTTCCGGATTTTTTGTTTTGTTTTTGTTTTCCTTTATTCGCAACATCGCACCAATCAATAGCTTTTCCCATTTAGCATTCATCCAACAAATCCTCGCCGAATAATAGAAATTATCGGCTGCGTTCGAATCTATTCGAAAAACGACAATGGCCGGCTCCGGGTGTTAATAAAATCACCCTTCACGCCCACTACAAAACAATAAACTCGGCACATTTCCGGCGCCACGTCAAATGCGACGCCCATCGCATCATCACGGTTTAATAAGCTCCGGGGGCTGGAACATGTGTCGCGCTTAATTTTTAATAAAGCGCTCGGATCCCGGGAGAAAGCTCCGCGGCCGGATTTGTGTCCGATTGAATTCGCTTGGGCGGACTCTTCATCAGAGGTGGGACGGTGGTAATGAGAATGCAGCAGTGTCCCGGATTCACCTGGCAACGTGCGATATTAAATCCGGGGGTTGATTTATTATTCGTCGCTCAAGGATAATTTAATATTTAGTACCGCTCCTGAATAGTTCCCCCGGATTTTATCAAGATTTTGATTTTTTTCACCCGCATTAATATTTGACGCGTTAAGCCCCAATCAAATTTTTCACCCCCCCCCCCCCGAGATTTGTAAATCCGCCAAGATTACGGTCTTGCTCGTAATAGACTGCTCAAGATTAACTGGAACGGCTTTAACGCCCCAGTAAAACCCCTTTAACACCGACAATTATGATCGGAGTGGGTGTGTATTATTGCTCATTATCTTTATTATCCGTGTGTGGGGGTGGGGGCGCCAACCCCGCCGCCGCAACAGTCGACGTTTTAAATCGGTCGGAGTTAACAAACCGATTCGATAACGGGGACTTCCTCCAGGAATCTAATCCCGGCTCGGGAGTTAACCGTGTCCTGACGTCCGTCGGCTTTGGGAGGTGCGTACGTGACGTGTCCTCGCCATCCACCAGATGTCACCCTGATCGATAGAGCGCTCCTCACGTCGCCACTACTTTCATCGGGAATTTAAAGGGAACCAGATACGGGAAAGGGAGGAACACGCGCTAACTGGATCATCCCTCAAAGACGGGATTGTCTCACGACGGCGGGAAGCGCTGCCGCTGGAAGGGACACCGCCGAGCGCTCCACATTAGATTGATTAAAAGTGTCTCGAGGAGGGTTTTTTTCAAATAAAATTCGCTACGGGGCAAAGGGCGGATAAAGGTTGGACGCTAAGTAAATTTATAAAAAGTGAACAGGAGAGGGGTCCCCTTGACACACCGTCATTTATTTCCATCGATTCGTTTTACGCTAACATCCTCATAATACTAATAGCAATAATGATAATAATACCGTGAGATCGAAAAAAACAATCTTGATTTTCATAAAGGTGTGCATTATGTGTGACTGGCGGTTGTAAAAGAATCATGAGGAGCTCCAATCGTATTTACGAACTAGAGTAAATGTTCGAAATGTCTGCCTTCAGCTTCAACTGAAGTGTATTAATCATGGCCATCTCGATTTCTTTTTATTTTCGATCGCACGGTACTTTTACAATCTTAACTGGCACATCGCTCTTGTGCTTCCTCATCATAGGGAGTTGCAAAACTCCACTTTTCGTTTTCGTACGGCAAGTTCTCGGTCGAGGCTAGTGCTGACACTCTTTCATGGTCAGCTCGATCTCCCGATTTGTATCCAATTGAAAGCGTGTGGATTTTGATGGGAAGACAGTTGAGCGAGTAATTGACGACTTCAATAAATGTAAAATATGAAGAGTTTACATAAATGATCCGTTTAGGTTTGGGGGGGGGGACCTTATCTGCGTTGTTGCACCCTTCCATTAATCCGTTTGGAAAAACCTCCGCTACCGCCCCCTCCGCCGCCGCCTATTCCCCATTTTCGATTAATTCTTAGTCTAAATAGAGACACAAGCCCGTCGGGAGCCTCGAAAATCATCAATTCTCGCTCCCCCACCGTCGAAAACCGAATTATCTAGGCACTTATAGCATTTCTAAGGGCGCTATTAATATCTGTAATTTTAATGCTCGAGTCGAAATTCAATGCGGCACCTCTAATTCGAGAGCTCAACGATTATTGACGTTTCGGTAATAGTGTCTCTCGTAATAACAATTACCAACTTTCTAATGGGGCGAGGTGGGGGCGAGGGCGCACCCCGACTGCGACAAGAAGCCCTAATATGATATCGTCAATTTTCATGGCGTCATGTACGACGCCACCGTCATTAATTACCATCGAGGGGTGCGGCCCCGGGGGCGGCGGACGGACGCTTCCTTCGAGTCAGGAGCGGAAGAATTGTGATTTGCCTGGACCGCTGTTTTACAATGGCCCCCCATTATCTCGTTTTGACGGCCGTCCCGCACACGGTTTTAATTAAAAAAAATCGATTGGCTTGAGGAGGCGACCTTCAATGGACGCGTCAGGAAAACTTGTCTTTCCCCTTTTACTCCCTTGATGAAAAGTGCGAAATTAAATCGCTGCGCCGCCACCTCCCACTACCTTAACCCCGGCGGTGGCGTTTTTCACGTCGATGAACATTACACAAAACGGCTTACAAATGTATTCATTTTTGTCGCGGCGTTTCACTTTTACGTCCGCCGATAAGTTTTCCCGGCGGGAGTTTCCTCCACGATAAGAATTACCACCCCGCCCCCGGCTCGTTCAGACATATTCCATCTTATCGCGGCTTCCGCCGATAAGGAAAATGGCGCCCGGGAAGGATATACGTACTGCACACAATAAGGTGAACACTTGGGGCCTAAGCTGGAGGAAAAAAGATAATGGGGGGGTGGGAGAGACACCTCTTTCATGCCATGTGAGGAAAATTTTACACAAATATCCACACTGTGATACAAAAAAGCATCAATTGCACTAAAAACAACATGATGGAACCTTTTTGGCTGCCTCTTGGCCAGCAGACTTCCCAGACCTTAATGAAATTGAAACAAGACTTGTTCAAGATGGCATAAGACTCAAAAAGATGTCTTGAACGACTTTTTGGTCACGTTGATGTGTTTCGACTGAAAAGAATGAATTTGGTCAAAGCGGAATTGCGACCACCGGATCGAGCTTTAGAGCCGCTGCATTGTCATGCCGATGACAATTATCGCGAGCTTTAGCCGGAGCCAGTCAGTCGCGTAATTCTCGGACACAGCGTGCGAAGCTCATTTTCGCAAAATTTCATTTAGTCCACTGCGAAAGTTCCAAATTAACCGGAGTCCCAAGGCTCAAAGCTCGCCCGTCGAGCTTTATTATTCGCCGTGATGAAATCACATCACTTAACCGATGCACACCAGTCGAACTTGTGCGGCCTCTCCTCCGCCTCCCGGTCGAGCGTCCTCCTCGCGACTCCTTCGGGGGGGCACTCGTCGGTCGCGTCCTCTCGTCGGCATTAAAATGAAAATTGAAATTTTTATGCAAGAGCAACCGAATTGAATGAAATATCCGTGTTTTCATTACGTGTAGGAAATTCGTTTCCCTTTTACCCAACATCTGAGAGATGTCGAAAGCATTACGAATTTATGGACGAGCTCGGGGCCCCACACTCGCTCTCTTTTCGCGCACTGATTGCATAATCCCCTTTAAAATCATAACGTTCCGGTGGAATTATTAAAAAGAAAAAACGGAGACGCGGCGAAACCGCCTCCGAATCTCTTTCGCCCACCCCCGAGGGCCGTCGCGCTCATTTTCAGATGTAATGCCAACAGGAATTGCGACGTCTCAACCACCCTTGCGATTTTGATGATTCGCACTATTGAAAATCGGCCCGGAGCGGCTCAAGGGGGTGCGTTGGGACCTCCAAATTAGTATTGCTTTTTTCATAATTATTTTCTCCTTTTTCTAGTTTCTCATCTCATTCTAAAGCCTCGCCACATTTTAAACTTAATCTACTACTCCTCCTAGATTCTTCCATCATCTACTTATGTTTCAGGTTGCTCCTCCGGTAAAAATGAAGACATTCGTAAGCCGCGAGCTCGTCCGGTGTTTAACCGCGACGACGTGAAGGGGACGATTTAATTTGGAGGCGGTGGAGACGGTCGTAAAAAAGCGACGAGTGTTGGCGGCCCCCTCTCGGCGGACGTCGGGGACGGCGACGACACCGCCGGTCTTAAAACGGCGTAAAAACCCCATTACTGCACCAACTTCTAATCGCACCGCGACTTATTCTGAGTACAGTTGGTGAAACAGTAATGAAACTTTAACGAGTGCCGCCATTTCGGAACGCCACTTCATAAATTCGAGGTGGGGAGTTAATTAGCATCCAAACTGCACTGGCTGCCTCTAATCCTGTCTCTCTTGATGTCAGTTAAAATAAAAAAACTGCCTCCGGACCTGTCTCGTGTTTATTAATCACGTGATTGGACACGTGATAGATTTGGGATTAAGTCTGGAGACTGGTGAAGACTGTTCGCTTGAAAGCAAAGCCTTGTCAAGATTATGTTTCTTGTAAGTGTCGGCTTATCAGTTGCTTATCCGTGTCTTAGCGACGACTCCTCGGGGGTGGAGGGGTTGCACTCCCGGGTTCGACGCCACACGAGGATGTCAGGAAAATAACTTTTTATATAAAACAGTTTAAAAAAAAAATCTGTTAAGAGCTTTGATGTTTCTGTCTCACTCGAATGAGCCTTTCACCTCGGAGCGTGTGACGTGACGCGTGACGGTGAAACTATTGTGGTGTGCCTAAAGAAGTTTTCACTTAAAAAAATTAGAAAATCACTTTCGACATCTGTAACAGTGCACGCAATGATAAAAACTGCAGATAATTCAGTGTCCCAATTTGGGCCTGGCACCGTTAAGCCCTCCGATCGGTTAGTTCCCGCGTAATGACGGCGGTATGTCACATGGCGGACCTCGCCGCCGCCCCTCCATCGCCGTCACAGTCCAATTAACGTACGCAAACGGCCCGATCGTGCCAGACAAATATTTCTTCCCGGCATTGTAATGAACCGGAATTGTTGTCGGTCCTTGCGTCAACACGACCCCTCGAACCAAAAAAATAAATCCGCCCCCGGACCGGCGCGCCACCCCCCGCACTCGAAACGAGCAGCACAATTAAACCGGATCGAGAGCCGATTTGGCAATTTTTTCTCCTCCTGTTTCTGATCGCCGCACTTTCGCGGTACTGACTTTAACGTGCTTTCCTAAGAGACTAGAGACGAATGTGTGCTTGTTATCATATTTGAAGGGACGGGAAGCTTTATTAGTTCGTGAGTAAACGAGTTTTTACGGTGGGCACGCATGAAATGCAAATCGACAAAGAAGACTCTTAAAAAAGCAATTTTGTGCAAAACTGATCAACGAGCTCGCGGGGGAAATACGGTTTTGTGTTTGTTGTTCCAAATTAAATGGAACGTGAACAAATATAAATTGTTCGTTTTGGTATGGTTTAATAAAGACACAAACAATTTTTTTTTTTGGGGCAGATATAATTTAGCAAATTGTGTAGAATTTAATGGGACAGGTGCTTCATAATCTGGTCCAATTTATCATTCTACCTGATGTCTGCTTGCACCAGGTGTTGCTACCTTACTCGAAATATTGTTAATAATGTAAGTGTAAAGTTACTTTTTATTTTAAAAGCTCAAGCTTATTCCCATGATAGATTCGCACAACGAACGTTAATTATTTGGCGATTTAAAAAAATATTTTATGCTATAAAAGTATCATAAAATGGATTTGCTTCAGGTTTCGTAACGAAAAAAAAATTATTAAATGAACAATAAAAAATTTAAACACAAAAATGAATTTCAACTTCATGAAATAAATGTAAAATACGTCCTTAACGAGCCGACCCCGCCTCTCGTTAATTCGCAAAACCGCCACCTAAAAATAATTTAATTTCCAGCAGTCGGTGGCGACCCCCGCCGCCGCAACCCGATACGCCGCCACACGTCATCAAAACACCGACAGAATTTTCCGTGTCGGGTTGAATAAAAGCATCCGAGACCTCATCAAAAATTCATCCATTTCCTCTAGTTGGTACGTGAGCACCGTCCGGACTAATCCGGAGGAGCGCGTCGACCAGATGTAATCGCGGCATCCTAACTATTTAGTTCAACACGGCCATATTTAATCGGGAAGAGTCAGGAGACAAAGTACGGGATTAAAATTTAAACCGTTTCATTTCGTCCGGAAAGCCGGAAATATGGGACACGCCACGTTCCGGCCGGAATCTCGATGATTACTTTCATCCCGGACGGGCTCAAGTCGTTGCTAGTTGGACTTCATTTGCCACACGATTTTCCCGTTTAATTAAAAAGGAAAAATTACGACCGGCCGATGCTGAACGGCGACGTTGCCACACGGACTACCGGAAATCCACAACTCCATCCGCCGGGAAATTGTTGGACTTCCAATATTTTGAAAACTTTAAAATTCATTTAACAGTTCTGACACCTGTTTTCATTTTGGAAACATCCTGTGGGTTTAAACGGTGACACTGCCACACGGACTACCAGAAATCAACAACTTCATCCGGCAGGAAATTGTCTGGACTTCCAAAATTTGGAAAACTTCAAAATTCATTTAACAAAAGTTCTGACACTTCTTTTTTTATTTTGGAAACCTCCTGTGGCTCTAAACGGAGACACTGTCACAAGGACTACCAGAAAACAACAACTTCATCCGGCAGGAAATTGTCTGGACTTCCAAAATTTTGAAAACTTCAAAATTCATTAAACGATATTTCTGACACCTCGTTTTTTTATTTTGGAAACATCCTGTGGCTCTAATGGTGACACTGCCACACGGACTACCAGAAATCAACAACTTTATTCGGCAGGAAATTGTCTGGACTTCCAAAATTTGGAAAACTTCAAAATTCATTTAAAAAAAGTTCTGACACCTCAGTTTTTATTTTGGAAACCTCCTGTGTGTCTAAACGGAGACATTGCCACACGGACTACCAGAAATCCACAACTTCATCTAGCAGGAAATTGTTTGGATTTCCAAAAATTTTAAACTTCAAAATTTATTTAACAGTTCTAACACCTCTTTTTTTATTTTGGAAACTATCTGCGGCTCCTAAAATTGTATTCCTGATTAGATAAAACATGTCAGTTCGTTCCCAAAATCCCATTTATTTTTTATGGCGGTTCGTTTTGTAATTCAAGGTCGTTCAGCTGACAAACAAACCTCCATAAGAAAGTACATCAGATTTTAGACTAGAACCGGTATACTTTATCTATTTACATACTTGTATTGTTTTTTTTTCCAATTTAATCTTGTTTTTCCTTACTATATTATTATTATTATTATACTTGTGTGTAATGTTCCAGTACATCCGACCATTACAGTTCCCGACTTAGGTTTGAATGACCATCTAGTTGTGAGACTTTAATTATAACTTTACTCCAGCCCGGTGCGAGATTTCAGGTGAGGTCATTTTTGAATATTTCATTTGAAAATGATTTCACCGCAGCTCCGGCAACTCCCAACTTCCCCGCACGAACTCCCACCCGAATTATCCAAATTTCGTTGCGGCTGCATCGGTGTATTAATCAAAGCGCCAAAGTGAATTACCTGGCAGGTATCAAACAAAACAAAATCGCTCACCTATCGTCGTGATCAGCGTCAGCGAGTAGAGGAAGGACGAGCTGAAGCTCCACTTGTGCACGTGCTGGCCGTAGTACGCCGTCCCCGAGGCGTACCGCCCCCCGTCCGCCTGCCGCAGCGTCTTGAACAGCGCCTCCTGGAAGAGGAGCACCTCCTCGGCGGCCAGGCGCGTCCAGTTCTCCCTGTAGAGGATGTTCAGGTTCTCGGTGATGCTCCACAGCCTGTCGACCGTCTCGGTCCTGAGCTCGCCCACGGTGGGGACGGTGCCCACCGACCCGCCCTTCGGGTCGAGCTTCGACGCCGCCACCGCCGTGTCGTGCTGCATGCCGCCCTCCAGCGTCATGAACACGAACGCACCCAGGATGGTGTAGGCCAGGACGAGGCAGCACACGCCCAGCGTGGCCAGGATGGAGGTCGTCCTGTCGCCCGAGCACGTGTAGCAGCAGCAGAAGAAGGTCTCGCGGGTGGCCTCGCGGTGCTCGAAGCAGCACTTCTTCGGGGCCGGACTCCCCGGGGGGGAGCCGCGGCGCACGTACGGGGAGTGCGGGGGGTAGCCGGGGTACGACGGCGTCGTCGGCGAGGCGCGCGGGTCGCGGATCATGGTGGGCTCCAGGTGGCCAGAGGCTCCTGCATCTGCAACAAACAACCACGATATCACTATTATCCGACCCCCTGACACGGCATTCAGGCCGGGCGTTTTATATCAACAGAGCAACGTGCACCGCCATCCCCATAAATCAACATCACTTCCAAAAGGAACGACTCACTCGCCCCCAACAAACAGGAAGGACCATTATGCATCATCACAATAAATCTGATCGGATGATTATTAAGGGATGCACATTACGCACCACAGTTGGCATCATTGTCTATGTTGGCGCAACTGTAATGTTCACCTGATCGTGTTCGACGTTATTTATGGACAAACAGACCGCGCCAGATATTAATAAATTCCATTACAAATATTAAATAAAGGGGTGCAGTTAAAAACAATAATTCCGTTGATTTATCGCCGTTGTAAATCCACAATGCAGTCGACGGATCGATAGTACTTTTTTGGTAACAGCTCCGGTCCGCGAGTGCAACCCTGGTTCGCCCCCGGCTCGGGACATTTGCGAAAAAATTAATTAGCGCGTGGGGAATTCCTGCGGCGATGCATGCCGCGGCAGGAACGCGATCGAATATTCCTGCGGCGTACCGGATCGCGATTGCACCGGCCAGCGGTAACGATTCCTGGTGGTGACGGTGTTGACGAAACGTGTCGGGAAAATTTCCAGCATCGTATCACCAGGGGAATTTGTTTCTGCCGTTTCTCTCGACGTAAACGGCGATTATTCAGCCGCCTCCTGGAGGCGAGGGCTCTATCGATTCGCCTTCGGTACGGTTGCATTCATTAAAACGGACCGTTTCCAAAACGGGTCCTGTCTGCAGTCTGGACGCGGCGTCCTTATTTATTAACGGACTCTGGCCCACTGCTGGAAACAATATGAACTCGGGGCCGACACATAATTAACGAAACTTCGGTCTGTACATATAGAAAGTTGCAAACAACTAACCGGCATTAAATTTGTCATGACGGAAACTTCAACCGGAGTTTATTTTAAAACTTCTTCCCTTGATAATTCGCGAATTAATTTCGTTCAGACGCACCCCGTCTCGTGAAATAATGAATTCTTTTCGGTTGGGGGAGTCGAGAGGTGGTCCCTGGGGGGTGAGAACGGCCCGGGGCTTGTCGACCGGCAACTGGATTTTTAAGTTTTTTTTTCCGTAAATTTCTAATTTAACTTGTTGCACTGCCCGTTGTAGTTTATAATCACAACTTTTAATAATTTCGAACTGGATTCGTCAGGTCAAATGTCAGGACCGAGCTTTTGAAATGAATTAACAGTTTTAATTATCGAAACAGCAGCAAATAAAATTTAGTATTCGAGAATCGAGTTTAGATGAAAAATCCAATTTTTGTTTTAGGGACGAAAACGGGAGAAAAGCGTGGGGATGAAATTTCATAGTATGTAAAGTAGGGAAGACTCTTGATGCCTTGAAGGATTAGGAATGAAAAGATAAAATTGCAACGAAATAAAAAAAATTACATGGTTCAATTAGTACATTTTCTCTTTCTTTCATGTTATTTTTTCTTCTCTTACATTTTTTTCATTTCTCGTTTCCATCATCCCCCACGATTCTGTACGATATTTTTTTAATTAATATTAATTATGCTGCCAATTAGAACCGTTATCCTTGTATGTATTTAATTTTTTTTTCCCTGTTTCATCTTCGTATTCTTTTTTATTTTGTGTATGATTTCGTGTAAACTTTTGTATATGAATGCTTTAATTTGCCCTACGGGCCTTCCGATTCCTGATTACATTTTTCTTTCAACATAAAACAGCACTTCTAAAAAAATAATAGTTATTTACGCAACGACTTTCTGTGTAAATTGGGCTTTTCTAATTGCCCCAGGGATACGATTAAAACACGAGCGTAGCGAGGGTTTTAAGGCCTCGAGGGCAATTAGAAAAGCCCAATTTACCTAGAGACGAGTTGCATACAAAATTTTATTGTTTGAAACGACGTCCCTGAAACTTCCAAATCTTTTAAAAATGGTGTCCTGTTAGAAATGTAACGTTGAATGTTTCTAGGGCTCATTTGCTCATTTTGCTTTAGGGCAGTTTACAAAGGAGAAAAATGATAATTTATGATAGTTGAAAACAATAAATTTTATTCCTATTCCCCACCCCTTTCCTTTTCAGCTTCCACAAAGCTATTTCGAGATGATGCGACTCTAGTCTCTCTTCTATTCTGAATTCTTCTACTCTTTCCCATGCTTTTTCGTTCACTATTCCCCTCTGCCTACCTATATAGGTCCATTCCCCTTTTTTGCATTACTTGTCCACCTTGTCTTTGGATTTTCTTTTCCGATCCGCCTTCTCCTCTTCTCAATTTTTTGCTCTTCTTTCTCCTATTCTACCGTTGAAGTCCCCTCCCAAGAGTATACAATCTTCCCTGTTTTCTTTCATTGCGTTTTCAACACGTCTCTTTACTGTATATTCTCATTATTTTCCACCATTTATTGCCTATATGAACTTTTCTTATGCGTCCTTCTCCTTCCATTTTTTCGCTTATCTTTAATCCTCAATTTCACTCCTGTTATTATTCCCCCGGTAGCTCTTCCCTTTTTCTTTTTGCCCCTTGACCTTCTCATTTGTACTATTTCGGTAGCGACTTTCCCCTTTGTGCTTCTTTTCCGGTTTCCCTTTTCTTTGTCCATTTACCTTTTTATTCACCTTCTCTTTGTACCTTTTTCTAAAAATTTTTCTTCAGCTTCTCTTCTCTCACATTCCATATAAACCATTCCCCGTTTACCTGCATCTTCCTGTATCCTATTTTCACACTTTTTCCTCTACCTCTCTCTTCTCTATCCACCTCTCTTAACTTCTTTTGTGTTTTCCTTTCTTTGTTTGTCAAATTGTCACCTTTTCTTTCCTTCAACTTACTCTTATTTAGCATAATGTTCTTCTTCTCCTTTACCTACGCAGTGCCATTCCAATAATAATAATCACAATACAACAGTGGCACCATCAAATTATGTTCCCTAGAATTTTTATCGATTTTCTCATTTTTGAAATTCTCTATTGCCCTTTGTGGTTAAAGCACAAACAACTTCTCTATTTCTTTTTTCCTTTTATTTTTTAATTTTTTTCGGTTTTAGTAAAAAATACCTTGAAGCAAAAAACAATTTCTTGTCGTCTAGTTTTCTTACTTACATATTTAATTTTTGTCTTCTAAAAACTCGCATAGCTGTCATGGTTCTCTTTAGCTTTGCAACGATAATAACGACAATGACAAGAACAAAATAATAACAACAAAGTTCGTTTGTGAATCAGAATCTTCAGACTCTTGTAATAACAATAATAATAATGCTAGTCATAGTAAACAATATGATGACGTTGTGATCATCTTCTCCACTTTTAGATTTTTTTCCACACATTTTCTTTCTTTACTTCTCCTTTTACTCTTTTCTCTTTTGAGTAGTCTTCTATAGATTTTATTTTTAATTTTATAACGATAATAATAACGCTAATAATAATAAAAATGGCAAAAATGTAGTCGAACCAGACCAATACTTTCTACTTCTCACTCTTCTTAGTCTTTTATCTTCTCATTGAAATATTTTCACTTTAAACCTCCTTTTTTCGCAATTTTGGTAAATTTGATAACAATAATTGAATCAATATCAACTCTAGTAAGGATACTAGATTAGGAAAGGTCCTCTACACATCTTATTTTTTCATTTCCTTTAATTTGCCATTTATCTCTATTTCTTTAAAAAAATAATTCCAGCCTGCTCTTTGATTATGATTATTAAATAATTTTAAATACTGCAAGAGAAAGAGGAAGAATGAGGAGAGCGAGTGGAAGTGGGAAGAAAGCAAGATAGAAAGAGTGTGCGAGTTTAAGTACCTGGGCTACACCTTCAACGAGAGAGCCACAGTCAGGGCGCAAGTGAGAGAGGCAGTGAGGAAGGCGAACAAGGTAGTTGGATGTGTGTGGGGAATACGAGAGAGAATGTGAGGAGGCGAGTTCGGGAGGAGAATGATGATGTTCGAGAGCATGGTGGAGAGCGTGCTGATGTACGGAGCAGAGATATGGGGATGGAAGGAACAGGAGGAGGCGGAGAGAGTGCAAGAGAAATATTTGAGATGGGTGCTAGGAGTGGACAGAGAAACACCAGGGTACATAGTGAGGGAAGAGTGCAAGAGGAGCAAGCTGAGAGTAAAAGCGGGAAAGAGAGCGGCAAAGTTCGAGGACAGAATGGGCGGAAGGGAAGAATGCAGGATACTGACTGAGTGCTATAGAGAAAAGAAAAAGAACGCGGATGAGAAGGAGAGAGAGAAGTACTGTAGGAGGAACGGGTATGCCAGCAAGGAAGTGGAAAGAGTGAGAGCGGAAGGAAGATGGATGTGTGCGGAGCTGAGCGAGAGGGACAGAGATACGGACAAGCAAGAGAGAAGGGAGAGAATCAGAGAATCGAGGTACAACAGGGGGTATGAGAGGCGCGTGACAGAGGATGTTCCGGTGTATCTGGGGAGAGAGAGCACCAAAGAAAGGAAAATGATGGCGAGATTTAGATGTGGGAACGAAGAGAGAGAGAACAAGTACTGGATGGAGGAGGAGGAAAGAATGTGCAGGATGTGCCGTGAGGAGAGAGAGACGATCGAGCACATGTGGAGAGGATGCGGTGAAATGAGAGAGAGGGAGGAAAAGGAACGGGGAGAAATACTGAACGAAGACGGAAGAGAGATAGGATGGATGAAAGAGGTATGGAAGAGGAGGGAAAGGATAGAGAAGGAGAGGGGTGGGGAATAAAAGAAAATGTATGTTAATTTAAAAAAAAAAGAATTATTTTTGGAATTGTAAGTTTATTTAGAACTGTGTAAGGTATAGGAATCCTTTAAAGCCCGTAGGGCAAAATAAAGTAAAGTAAAAAAAAATACTGCTTTTGAACATTCACGATTGATAACTAAATGGTAAAAAATGATAATGATCATAATAGGTAACAATTGGATGATTTAGTTTTTTTTTTAAATTTAAATATCTTTGATTTTCTTAATTTTTTTTCTTGTTCAGCCATTTTCTGTTCCTCTTTACGGCATTCATTATTTTTCTTATTTTGTTATAACAATATTAACCACGACGTCATCAGTAGAAAGTAATGGAAGACGAAATGTCGTCCCAATTTCTTCATTTTCTCCTAATATTTTTTGTCTTGTTTTTGTTTTATTAGATTTGTTTTTTTTTTTTTTAATTTTAAATAAAACTAATGTTAATGCCACTCATAACGGAAAACATGTATTGAAAACAACGATTTTCAATTTTTTTTCTACAATCTATTCTCTACTGATTTTTGTCAAGTATCGCATTCCTAATTCTTATCTTTGTTCCATGAATTCTCTTGTTTTCTTGCTGCTTCTCATTTCTATAAATAAAACTTCTACTTTTCCATTTCATCTTTTTCTTTTAGTTGCTATTTTTTGCTCTAGATTAAATACTGTAGATCTTTGTCATCTTCTTTTCACCTTCCCCTTATCCCCGAATTGCCCCAAACAAGAATCACAGACCTGAAACTTGTTTTCCTACTATCACTGGTACATTAGATGAAAGTTGCGAAAGCAGTGAAAAACACGCGAAAAAAAATTAGATAATTCCCAAATAAAATGTTCACGATTGCGACTTTCACAATGTTTACAACTGATATTTATCAGAAACTTCCAAGGATGTCAAAGAAGACAACAAGCTAAGCTTACTTCTCTGCATCCAAACATCGAAGCCGAGGAGTTATATTCATGTGACACATGGAAGTCTAAAGTCTTTCTTGATATTTAAAAAAACGGAAAGCGCGTTTGTTTTCCAGTTGGAGTTGCTAATGTCGGGCGAACTTCTGGCAAAGACGGAGACTTTCCATCCGGCCAACTATCGTACAAGTGGCAGCAGCTCGACAAACAAAAAATCCTTCCGACACTTCACACTTCCAAATTGAATTAAATCCATGGAAGTTACGATATCAAACTTTAAATTGTGTTTCGATGTAAGTTAGTCCGGTTATTATTAAATCTCCAGTATGGGACGCCTCTCTGGTGCGCAACTTCCGCCCGGCCGGCGTCGCCACTCTCCTGTTAAAGTCAAAGACCGGATGAAATCTGTACAAATTAATTGGGTGTGCAATAATGAGATTTATCTCTGCGACGAGTGCCCGTCCGCAGTCCGGACTCCGGTGAAATAATCCCGAAAAATGAAACCCAGCCTGCCGCTTCGCGGCGCCACCGTCGGACGGGGCGTGGCCTCGGTGTGGTTTATCGATTCGCCGCCAGGCGGCACGGCTCATATTGACATAACTCTTGGTACGCCGACTTCGTTTTCCTGACGAGGATTAACATGGTGGTTTTTGCTTAAACGGACCCGCGAACGCCACCCTCGAATAAATTACTCCGACCGGTGCCGATCGCTCGCCGCCTCCGCCGAAGCGGAAAAATGGCGCGAGCCGTTGACCACTTGTTGCTGTACGCGTAACGAGAGCAATCGTAATGATCACAAGGCCCATTACGAGATTGCTTCGGTGTTTCTAATCGGGGACGGTTTCGATCGCCGAGGCGAGCCTCCGGTCGTGTTTTCTTTGGACGACGACCGACTCCGGAATCCAAGATGGAACTCTGAAGGTATTAAAGAGGTACACGGGAAAACACTTCGACTGGATTTATTCCGTATCAACGTCGTAACAAAGGGGTGATAAATCGTGGCTGCAATTTATAGACACCTTTCAGCGAGCGTCACGACTTCCCCACTTCCACGGCCAATCCGGGGACAATGCGCACGGAAGCACCCCTAAACACACCCAAAACTATTTCATTCCCAACCAGAGACTCATCTCTGGTGCAGAATTTAGAATGACAGACAACGCAGACGTAAAAATCGCAAGAGACGAAGAAGAAGATCAACAGGAAGACCAAGAAAGAGGTGGTGGGACGATATCTAACTAAGGAGTTAAGAACCGAAGGAAGAACAGGCAACTTGCTTACTAACAAGAAGGAAGAGGAAGAAGAAGAAGAAGAAGGAAGGAAGAAGAAGAAGAAAGAAGAAGGTCATTACTATAATTACTCAAGAAATTGCTTGCTTCAAAACTGAACCCCCACTGGAGCCTCATTCGCACCTTCAATTTAACTGTTTTGCAACACCACCTCCGCCCTTTCATTCGTCTGATCCTCGCCGCCAAACTGTCAATTTTTCCGACCGCTAATTGGCCAATTTGCACAAAACTAATCACGACTTTGTCAATTTAGAGCTTCGGTCAACAATAACATTCAATTCGCGCCGGTCGAGTCCATAAAACACGTCCTCCACGGATTAATTAGATGAAACCGGGATCACTTTGTACAACCGTTGCGCATCGGACGCGTCCATTTAGGGGAATTACCAGTCCCGTTTTGCGCTCCGTCGTTCTGTAATTTTTGTCGACGTGCATTATCCGGCGTCGCTCCATCCTGTGACGATTCCGAAAGTGCGATTATATGTAAGGACTGCTCCCGGTGGAGGCATGAACCGGATTTTATAGGACCGTCTCCCCGCCGCCGGAGTAAATTCGTGCCGAAAGTGGGAATTAAAAAAGCCACTAAGTTGATTTGTCCGCGGCTATATTTTAGCCCCCTCGACTCGAATAACGTCTTGATTATTATTTTTAATTTCGCCTTGTCGGGCCCTGTGTGCGGTTTCTTTTGTCTGGCGTGCGAAAAAAACATTCTCATCGGGACAAGATGTGACGTGCGTCTGCAATTAACGACGCGCTCAAATAAATTCTCCGGACGGGAGACACAAAAACTTATACGAGAAGATGTCCTGCGAGCGACGTTTAATTCTCGCCCGAAGGATAACAAGTCGCCTTTATTAGATGAAAAGTTGTACTCTTCGACTTTATTTCATTCGGCGCTGCCAACTTGCACATAACACCACGCACACACGTCCGGGAAATCTCATCGGACCAATGAATGAAACTCGGTCTAGAATTGGACGTGCGAGATGGGAGACGAGTCGCGGATTGATTCGTACACATATGAAGTGTCATCGATTGCAAAAAGTAAACTTTAGAAAAATCGAAATCAGCCAAAACTCCCAGAAAGTCACTAAATGTTGTGACATGTTAGTAGATTAGTTTGACAGGTAGCCCGAGAAGCTGTACGGATCAATCTACGAAGTCACTCTTGTCTGTCACGATCAAGGGGTCAACAGGGAATTAGTAGATGTCGACCGAGTGTTCCCCATTTTCAATGAATGAATGAGACTCGACGTGTGAGATGGAAATCGAGTCGTGGATTGATTCGTACAGATGTGAACTGTCACCGATTACAAAAACTAGAGCTTAGGACATTACAACGAGCTAAAAATCCTCAAACCGTCATTAAACCTTGCAACATATTACTAGATCAATTTGACAGGTGGCCGAGAAGCTGTACGGATCAATCTACGAACTGACTTTTGTCTGTAATGGTCAAGAGATCAATAGGAAATCCGTAGACGTTAACTTGTCTCATCACCGAGTATTCCCCCTTTTCAATGAATAAAACTCGCGCGGGGGTCCGACGTGTGAGATGGAAGTCGCGTCGCAGATTGATTCGTACTGATGTGAACCATCATCGATGACAAAAACTGGAGCTTAAGAAATCAGAAAGAGATAAAACTTTCAGAACGTCACTGAATCTTGTAACATGTTACAGGATCAATTTGACAGGTGGCCGAGAAACTGTACGGACCAATCTACGAACTGACTCTTGCCTGTCATGGTCAAGGGGTCAATAGAGAACCTGGAGACGTCGATTTGCTGTCTCACAACCAAGTATTCTCATTTTTCAACGATCAGAGAGTAAAGATAAATTGTATACTGTATAATGGATTGGTCCCAGTACAGATCCTTGTGTAACTCCAGTGAAAATCTTGATCGCCACTACCAAAACAGGCACGAACTGGGCACTGTCTGATTTGTTTCATTGTCTCTACGTTCTGCGTGTCTATTGCCTCTTGCAGATTTCTTATTGGTGGTGATACTCGACGTCCGAGTCGAGAATAACTTTTCTTCGTTCTTTTTCAGTCGTTCGACACTATTCCTCTTCACCTCGTCGAATATCCCACCGGATTATGACGATCAGCACTATTATTATTATCATGGAGAAAGTCCCTTTTAAAACGAGACCTCGAGCCGACGTTGTTGTAAAAACAAGAAGCAGACGCAAAAAATCGCCCCAGCTTGAAAAAATCACGTACGCCGGCAGATTTGTTTGCCGGAGAGGGTGGATGGTAGGGCTTATCGCGATGGAGTTGGGAGTTAAAAAAATAAACGGAAAGCCTTGCAATTTTCATGAATCTGGAAGGGGGAAAAACAGTGCGTAACACGTTTTTTGCGGGGGTGAAAAGGACTGATATTTCGCGTAAATGAATGGGGGGTGGGTTGGAAAACAAACATTCGAATGTTCGGGTGCAATTGAGGGAGCGGTGTCGTGTTGGGCCTTTTAGTTTTTCGACAGCACTCGTAATGTACTCGTCGGACACGAAAATAATTGAGCGAGTGATTTCTGATTGCTCGTGGACTTTAAAAGGGCTAATCGCAGGGATGAATGGACGAATGGCGTCTTTTCAACGACGAAGAGACGGCTTAATCGGAGGAGCGCGCAATATGAGCGCCACACTGTCGTCTATTGACCTGAGATAAATTTTATTTTTCCAGAAAAAGCGAGTATTTTCCAAGGTTAGATCTGTCGCCATGTTGGCAAGATGGCGTCGAATCACATATTCTTCTTTCGAATTATCAGACTGATCCCCGCAAACGATCGCCGCGCAAAAAACAACGCCACCCCATCGCTCCCGCCCCGTCAAACTAATTACGCGCGCTCCCCCGCCCCCATTCCTTTTTCTTTGGAAAAAACGTCCAGATTAAACGCCGCACTCAATTAAACGATGCCGCTAATTGTACGTAGTGCGTAACCGATCCGTTTGATCCCACTTCTGATGTGGATTTTTTGCCGGGGGAAACCCGAGCCTGTTCAAACAGGGGGTGTGGGGTAATTTTTAACGGATTCTCTGACGGTTAACCCGATCGCTGGGGGATGCGCTTCTCTATTTTTCTACGGATTTTGTTTAAACTAGAGGCGGTTTGCCCTCGGCTGATGCGATTTTAACGAGTTGGGCGATGAGAGAAAAAAAGGGGGTGTTGCTCCTTTCGGGCAGCTTTGATTTCTTTTTCCCTTAATATTTTGCGGCGTAATTCGCGCTTGTTTACACGTCGAGAATTGCTGAAATTATTATTTTTTTTTTTGTAATTGGATGCTCCTCTTACGGATTTGTGCCGTACCCATCGCTGTGGCAAAATGGACCAAACCGACTGATGAAACCTTTCTTGTTATTCCGGTTTCCAATTCCAATTCAGTCGCGGTTGTCATTTTGTTCTTTAAGGACAATAAATGTCTGCAAATCTCTCTAGATTCCAAGGAGTAACGCAGACTCACTAATAGTTCCAATTGCCCATTGAGACGTAGATTTACCATTACATTTACGAACTAATAAAATTCCTCGAGAATTCCATTAAAATATAAGACGCTTATTTGCTATAATGGACGACGGAATTGTTTGCAATCTCATCCCCCTTCCCTCTATCACCTGCCGCTCAATTCAGATCTGAAAACAGGAGACTTCCAACGGACTTACACATTTACTTCGATCCCAATGGAAAAATCCAAAATTGGACAATTCCGAAATTGGAAACTTCCAAAATCGAAGTACAGAAGAAGGGGGAACTGTCCAAAACGTATCGATCCCACCCACCCCCACAGCCACGCAAATCGCGCGGCGAGTGCAGATTTTTTTTAACAGGATAAAAAAACCGAGACCCTCGTCTGGGGGTGGAAAAATATGCGCATAACTTTACGGTCGGCGGCGACTTTTTGCAAAACGGTCTAGCCGTGACAAGCGTCGTGTTCGCGATTAGATCTGTGCGTGTGTGTTGTGCGTTGTTGTACAACTCCGGTGAAGGGAATAAATTTCGTTCGAACGGAACATTTTACGGCCCAGTTTAAGCTCATTTCTTGCGGGCGAAACGGATGCTTAATGCGTTTATGATGACAGCGACATCTGTTACGGACGGATGACAACTGAATCGCAAATGGCGCCGCGAAAATTGAGTCGTCCTCCATTTGTCTAAAGTTAGTCGATTGTTTTCGGTGACAAATTGGTCGCGGGCGTGGGGTGGGACCGGAGGGTGGACGTGGCTGAGGAAGTACGAAACGGTCAAAAACGTGAAAGGGTACGAGACAGCGAAGGGGAAAGATTCGGAGAGGAACGAAAGCGAAATGGCGAAAAAATTTAAGGAGAATAAATGAAAAATTGTGTTAACTCAGTTTGCAGAATTTGGAGAGTATAAGAGAAGAAATGAAGAAAAAAAACATTAAAAGTACATGAAAAATGGTGATGTTAACTAAGCTTGCAGAAGAGAGAAGAAATGAAGAGAAAAAAAATTAAGAATAAATGAAAAATGGTGTTGTTAACCAAGTTTGCAGAACTAGGAGAGTAGAATAGAGAAGAAATGAAGAGAAAAAAATAAAGAATACATAAGGAGAGAGAAGTGAAGAGAAAAAAATTAATAAATGAAAAATTGTGTTGTCAACTAAGCTTGCAGAACTAAGAGAGTAGAAGAGAGAAGAAATGAAAAGGAAAAAATAGGAATAAATAAAAATTGGTGTTGTTAACTAAGCTTGCAGATCAAGGAGAGTAAAAAGAGAAGAAAAAAATTTAAAAAAAAAATAAAAATAAATGAAAAATAGTGTTGTTCTAAGCTTGTTGAACTAGGAGAGTGGAAGAGAGAAGAAATAAAGAGAAAAAAATTAAGATTTAATGAACATTGATGTTGTTAACTAAGCTTGCAGAACTAGGAGAGTAGAAGAGGAAACGAAGAGAAAAAAAAAAGAATAAAAGGAAATTAGTGTTGTTAACTAAGCTTTGCAGAACTAGGGGAACAGAAGAGAGAAGAAATGAAGAGAAATATGAAGTAATGAAAAATGGTTTTGTTAACTAAGCTTACAGAACTACGAGAGTAGAATGGGAAGAAATGAAGAGAAAAAAAAAAGAATAAATGGAAATTAGTGTTGTTAACTAAGCTTGCAAAACTAGGAGAATACAAGGGAAGAAATGAAAAGAAAAAAAAAACAAGTGAAAAATGGTGTTAACGTATTTTGCAGAACTAGGACTGTAGAAGAGAAAAAAATAAGAATAAATGAAAAATGGTGTTGTGAAGTAAGCTTGCAGAACTAGGGGAGTAGAAGAGAGAAGAAATGAAGAGAAAACAATTAAGGATAAATGAAAAATGGTGTTAAGTAAGCTTGCAGAACTAGGAGAGTAGAAGAGTGAAGAAATGAAGTGAAAACAATTAAGAATAAGTGAAAAATGGTGTTGTTAACTAAGCTTGCAGAACTAGGAGAGTAGAAGAGAGAAGAAATGAAGATACAAAAATTACTGATATTAAAATATAAAAATAAACGTAGATTTTTTGCAAGAAGTTGTATTCAGATCATCATTTTACTAAATGTGTTATTATTTATAATAATAACACCGTCACCCCAAGGGTGAATCCGGGCAATAAAATTGCCTTTATTTTTCAATTAATAAAATCGTTTTCACTGCAGTTAGATTAATTTCATGAAAATAAAAATTTGAAGCTTTAAAACAGCTACAGAATCAGTCGGCGCTAACAGGTTTAAATCGTTGTGATGTTAAATGCAATTTATATTATGCTTTATGTGTAGTCTTTAACATGTTAAAATAACGATTTTGCTATAAATGCAACAAGCAACATCACGGATGTGAATTTGTGTTGCCTAGGTAACATTCTCTGTTGAAACCGCACTTTGTAAAACATTCTGTTCTTAAGCGGAAGAAAGAATAACAAATGTATTTAAATAAATGAACATGCTTATCAAAAATGTACTCATTGCGGAAAGTTTAAGTTATACAGTTTGCTAAGGAAGATTCAGTTCAAATAAAAAGATTTCACTCTTGCATTTATTTTCCTCTTCACTTCAAGAAATAATATGCAAAAACATGAAATTATACTTTCCACACAGTGCTTCACAGAGACGTATACGCAAATGCGGTAATTCCACCGAGTTATTATTCAGTTATTTTCTTATTGTCTTCCATTATTCCGGACAGATACCTCGAGGGTGATTTGTTTATTTGTACAACTGAAATGCAGCATTAAACACACGTTATACTGTACTCGCTGCAGGAGCGAGTAAATAAATCTATTAAAATAGAGCTTAATGAATAACAAACATAAGGAACAAGTTTCGATATGCTGGATGCGCCGGACAAATCCCTTTTCTTTAAATATGAAATTCGAATTGTTTACACACATTTTATTGGATATCTAGTAGTGATCAAAGGAAACAATACTTTTGTACAAGGTAATATTTTTTTTTGTTAAACAAATGCAATAATATCAACACAGAACGTTGCATTTATCTCGGGTAGTAAGCGTGCAAAGCCGCTAATGTACTTCCAAAATAACGTTGGGCCTAAACTGGAACCGTGAGGTACTCTCTGAACGATGCAAGTCACTAACACCTCCTTTTATTTATCAATTTTCAATTTTAGATCGGATTCAGAGCTTTGACGGAAAATACGCAACATTCATTATTTGTGATCTGTTTATTCTTGTTCGAGGTAACCGTTACACACGAGACTTACAACAAACAGCGCCAAGCCGAAGTAATGAGCAGAAATGTTCAAACAGAAAAATGGTGGATGGGCGGGGTAAAAAGCTTTAATATCTCTTTGATGCTTGCTTGAAATTGCCCCAAGTACTTATCGATTTATTTTGTTATTGTGTGGCACGCCCTGACCTGTTCACTATTTCATTTTGAAAATGGCTTCAATTACAGTTACTTTTCATTCGATCTATAACATTTTTTTGCAAGAGGTTTAGGTCTCAAAGGAGATTTTATACAAGCAATAATAAAACTGGTGTTGTCTGTACACTGGTAGACTTCAACTTTTGGAAAGTTTTCCATGCTTTTGGACGAGTTAGACTCGTTATTAAAAATCCTAGACACCATCTGCATTATGAAGAATTTTACGAAAATTACGTGAAAAGCTTCAAGTTCTTAACTATAGCAATAAGTAAAAAAAAAATGTAGTTCTGAAAGTTTCCTTTACACGTTGAAATGATGGATGTGTTGAGTAAATCTACTTTACTCGAGCTTTAGTAAACTCTAAGCGAGTTTTAGTGAGCGCTTTATCCAAAAATGTGTAAAAGTGAGACTGAAGTAACTGTGTATTGGTGAATTTGAAATTGCAAAACTACAATTATTTTTTCAGACATACAAAACAAATAATAGAGAACAGGACATTAATTTATTAAATATTTACATTTATATTTAGGAGAACTACACAAAATGGAAAAACGAAATACATTTTATTATTTAATACAGATATGATTAAATATTCTGGAAATTCTATATTCCCATTGTAAAAATTGTATTGTAAATGGAAAACAACGAATTCAGTTTTAGCTTTGTTTTGTAGGTATGGAAACAATATACGAAACCTCAAAATCACAATTTACATTGTCCGGTAAAAATATGGCGAACGGATCTACCGTGCGATCGAAAATAAAAAAAAAATCGAGATAGCCATGATTAATACACTTCAGTTGGCAGCACGTAAAAATGTAATTCAAATGTCATTACAATGGCAATTGAGTACAATATGTTCACTTTAGAGCAACAAATTTTCATTGTCCAGTGTTTCTTCAGCAATGGAGAAAGGCTGGGTCCTATTCGACGCCTCGAGTTTTTGAGGAATTTCAACAAAAGTTTCCGGACTTTCAAGGCACTTAACCAACAACTTGTCCAGAGAGCCTACAAATGCGTAAACATGTTTTTGGAAACAGGTAGTGTTCTGCGCAAAAAAGGCAGTAGACGACCGACAAAAAGATCAGCTGAAAATATTGAAGAGGGTGAACAAAGAATTATTGCAGAGATTAACCCAAGAAATTAACCTATCCTTTGGTACAGTTCAGCTTATCCTTAAAAAAAAGATTTGCACTTTTTTCTCTATCGTGTGTCTGTTGTGCATGAAATGACCCCTTGACAATAAAAACCCCCACAGCCGACAACAACCTCTCTGGATAATATTAATTGATCGATGATCCTTGGATCTTGGATCAATTTACAAACAAGCGGCGTGCGCATGCTCCGTGCTCACCGTTGACGTTAAATAAAGGTGCGGGAGTTTTAAATATCATTGTTTCATTGCACTAGCTGAGGAAGTTCTTTTATGTACAGGTCACACAAAACTCAAAAAATCACTAACCTAACTTTTAAGACTGACATCGATTTCTGACATCAGATAATTGCGAATTGCCAACTGAAATTTTTGGTCAGCGCCTACTCTAATTTTTTTTTCGATCTCACGGTACCTATTCCACTATGACCATTTAGACAAAACAAATAGATTCTTGCTTTTTGGAATTAGAATTAAGCAGTTGTAAGACCTACAATATAATATCATTATATCAGAAATAAAGTTGGTCCAACAATCGAACCTTGAGTAAGGCGGTGGACGTTATTGTAATTTTGTAGCTATGTTGTAATCATTACCTAAATACCTAGATGTTATTTAAGTTTTCATAAAAAAGTTAATTGAAATAGTGAATTTTTATAAAAAAAAACGTCTGAAGAAAATAATTTCTTTCATGAAGCGTTTATCGCCTGAAAATATTTTATGAAGTATTAAAAAGAACTCAACAAAATGATAATGGAGTGGTTTTTATGTTTTGAGAATGTTAATGTTGGTTAGATTGTAAATGCTTGGCGAGAGAACTAAGGATGTAGAAAAATAATACATTCGTTTTGTCTCGTTAAGAATTATGAGAGGACATAAATGAATAAGATCCCTTATTAAAAGCATCGAACAGCATCTGCAGCTAAAACTTAATGAAAAATTTTACGACAACTCCAATAAAAAACTCTCTTCACTTTATCTATTGCAGCAAACAAAAACATCTAGTTTTTAAGTGCGGTAATACGACTGCACCAACTGAACGTGTCCATTCTCGCTTTCCTAAGCGGTCTTATGCAAAACTTTCCCGAAATAATCTCGATCCGTTGCTGCATTTACGAGCGAGGAAAACTCCACCCAATTTTTCACTCCCAAGAAAAACGAAGAAAAAAAAGGCAGACGCGCCGGGTAAATATTGCGATACTTGTTTGAGAAACTCCGGAGAAGATTAGCAAACTGTGTTTTATGAAAAATTTTACGACGTCGCCGGTAAAACGACTCTCAACTCGTAAACTTCCAGATTTCGATATTCAGTACGGCTGGTGTCGAGGCAAACCGCAATATTTCTGTTTGCGGAAAATCCAGACAAGATCTCCGAGCGTCGTCCCACAAAGACTTCCTCTCTGTGCCGGATTAATAAGACAGAAAGCGCGCGGCAAAGAACTAAAAACTGTCCTATCAGCATCTCGCGATTGCTAGCTCGGTGGGGGCGTAATATTTTTTCGAAAATGCAAACTAGCTTGTCATGCCTAATCAGCACTCGCTTATTAGCGACGTCATTAATTAAAATTCCTGCCAGATGGGATGAACCGCCCCGGAATTCGATCCGGGTGCCCAGCCAACTGCGAACCATCCGCGGCATGCATCAGGAATTCGATTCGCCCTGCGACGGGGCGGGGGTGAATTTTTCCGAATCGAGTCGGATCGAATATTAAGTGGGCATTTGCAAGTATAGGAGTGAGGAAAACCACCCCAGCTGTGGATATTCCAAACATTTAATTAATTTACAGCCACTTCAATCGGATAACGAGTTGTTTTAACGAAATTAACTTGGACGAGTCGGCCCCGCCGATGCAACAACTGGATCATTGTGTTTTCTTCACAATTGCAATTTGCATTCTCAATTCCGTCGTCGAGGTACAAAGGAGGCGTGTTTTGAGAGGAAACAGTTCGACGAAGAGGATTAACACACTCGGGGGCTGCGGCCCCGGGCCCAAGTGGGAGTTGATCGTTTAGGAGTACCATCTAAACGTTTTTCCACCTATTGATCGATAATATCCGGAATGGTGTCGTTTGTATTTGTAGAGCTAAATAAAACATGCTACAACTGTTTGATGTTTTGTACGTTGACAGTCACAAGCTGATCCAATAACTGTCATTGCTAGTTCTCTGCAACTTTTTACAATAGTTCAAAATGCATTATCAAGAGAACGTGATTTAAAAATTCTCTCGCAGGGAAGCAATGCACCACAAATCTTTGGTCCTTCGCGCCGAATTTGGATCAGCGACTCGGGTGAAACTGAAAAAAAAATTTTGAAGAAGGAGAGAGGAAGAGAAGACGAACCGGCGAGAAAAGATACAAAGAGAAGGTGAATAAAAAGGTAGATGGACACAGAAAACGGAAACCGGAAAAAAAGCACAAAGGGGAAAGTCGCTACCGAAAGGGTACAAATTGGAAGGTCAAGGGGCAAAAAGAGAAAAGAAAAAGGGAAGATTAAGAAAAGCGACAATAAAAGGGAAAAGAAGAAGGATGCATGGAAAGAAAAGTTCGTATAGGCAGTAAATGGTGGAAAATAATGACAATATACAGTAAAGAGATGAAGACATCAAGAAGACGTGTCGAAGACGCAATGAAATAAAACAGGGAAGATCGTATACTCTTGGGACGGGACTTCAACGGGAGAATAGGAGAAAGAGGAGCAAGAAATTGGGAAGAGGAGAGGGGGATGGGAAAAGAAAATCCAGAGACAAGGTGGAAAAGAAAATCCAGAGACAAGGTGGAAAATGCAGATGCGAAGAGACTGTGATGGAATGGATTGAAGAAAATGGATGGGAGGTATTGAACGGGAACAAACAAGGGGACGAAGAAGGGGAATGGACCTACATAGGTAGCGGGGGGGGGGGGAACAGTGATGGATTACGGAATAGTGAACAGAACATGGAAATAGTAGAAGAATTCAGAAGAGGAGAGAGAG
The DNA here is from genome assembly GCF_963966145.1 of Tenebrio molitor. Classification (NCBI taxonomy): domain Eukaryota; kingdom Metazoa; phylum Arthropoda; class Insecta; order Coleoptera; family Tenebrionidae; genus Tenebrio; species Tenebrio molitor. Next base: position 4,588,278 of record NC_091049.1, read on the forward strand.
TAGAGTCGGACCATCTCGAAATAGCTTTGAGGAAGCGAAGGGGAGGGAAAGAACAGAGAAGGAAAGTGGTGGGGGATAGCAATAAAACTGTTTATTTTTTATTTTTTTGGCTCGTACATTATGAGTTAAACTCTTCGCGTTTGTTCCATCCAACGTTTGCCTTTGAATCTACCTTCTCCAGTTGCAACACTGGCAAATTTCCAACCAACTCCTCACAAACAATTCTAAGAAAAACGCGAAACTGCACCGGGGACATTACTGTTGATTAAAGTTTATTAGCACCGTCGATGAGTAATTCGTCTGGAATTACGGCGCTTTATGCGACAGATCTTCGGAGACGAAGACTTGGCCGGAACTTCGGAGACATTAAGGACATAGTTAAAGTTGTCGGGGGAAGGGTTTATGGCGCGAATTTGCGGACAATTCCTGTGGACGTAATTGTTTCCTCAACTCCGACGGAACTGTTATTGGAATAAAAAGTCCGGCTCGCCTTCGATTATCAAAATGGCGGCGCCGTGAAATACGACCTGCGGAGATGTCGGCCGGTGCAATTGCGATAACGTGATTGGATTCGTTCGGGGAAAACGGGAGAAAAGTGCAAGGCGAGGTTTTCCTCGCTGGCTCTTTTTTATATCTATGTATTTGGCTTTGGATGCGACATTAGGGATTGTGTCGAACAATTGGACGATTTGTGGAATTATCAAAAACTAGCTGTTCATCGTCGCTCCAGGAATAATAGAGAAAATTGCACCGATAATAGACACATCACGGATTAATTTCCAAACAATGACGGATTTATTGGAATTAAACTAAAACATTTGATGTACGAAATGCTTTCACACGATAACATCGGATTGTTCCAGGACTTAATCAAATGATAAAACACTGTAATTATTTAAATTTATTCATTAAATAGATCTGGTAAATTCTAGTTTCAGTTTGTTGTTTGTTTTCAGTTAACTTTACTTTTTGTTCATTTTTGAAGTTAAATCCATAACCAGAACTATTGAATGTATCTTGTAATGAATTAATAACCTTTTAAATATTGTCAAATTTATTCGATCATTAGACGAGCCGACTAGCTTCATGCGACACGCTAAAATCGTCACGCGACACGCTAAAATCGTCACGCGACACGCTAAAATCGTCACGCGACACGCTAAAATCGTCATCAGGCTCGTGCCAGAGAACAACGAAAGCGACACTTCGCTTGATTTGCAAAAATCACCTTTATTGACTATGACGTCATATGACTCATTAATTATTTATCTCTTGTATTAATACTTAAAATCAATTACGAACGTCATAGAAGCCTTCACTTCTGTCGTGCGCTCTTAAGGGTACAGCATCGAGGCCGGATTTATTTATCATTACGAATAATGCGCCAGCATTAAATCTCCACTTTGTAAGTGTTAAATAAATAAGAGCAGCCAATTTGTCTCGTTTATCTTAAATTGTGACGTGGCGCTAAAACGACAAAAATGACGGCGGCGTTGGATCGCTCGAGAATTTCATAGATTACGAAAATTGTATTAAAGTTTTTACGGCAACACGAGAAAATCTTTTATATTAATTTTGTTTCCAGCAGAAATAGCTCATAATATTCATGAGATCAACATACTAAGAGCTTTCACAAGCTCGACGAGCGCCTCATATTCCTGCAAAAAAAACCACCCATAAAATATATTTCTCGGATGAGCTCCTTCATCTTTTGATTTTCACCGGAGAAGTTTCCGTGGCACAACCCCAAAAAAAAATAAAAATTTAGAAAAAAAAATCACGGTGCCCCATTTTGCGCGTAAAAAATTCAGCCGTGACCTCTCCCAAAATCCCGGATTTAATCCTGACGGATCAAACAAAAATGCTACACAGCGAAAAACCTCAAACCGGATAACTCGCCCTCGCCCCGGATCGGGTCCGGTAAAAAAGCAGGTGGTAACGCCGCTCGCTCACGCTAATTGATTGATAGCTCCGGAACAGCTCGTTATCGTACCCGGATTTTATTTTTTATCGTTTATGTGTTCTACAATGGTAATCGTTTCGGATCAGCCGGACCGGAAACATTCAAAGACTCCCTTAATGAGTTCCGCTGGGGCCAAGATATTCGCCGAAACTCTTCACGTTCCACTTGGAGTTTCAATCGCGTCATTCGTGCCCATGTCGCATCAAGTTTTCCCGAAACTAGTTTAGCGGTTGGTTAGTTTCATTGGAAGTTGTGTTGTGATAAGCTTTCCTAATGTGCTGGAATAATTCAGGTGGTGTTCGACGATATGCCGGCAGACCTGGGACCTCTTAATTCGCCGAATTGTTCCTGCCCAAGATGGTTCTGTTTCGCGTTCGGCTGGATTCTTGCTAAGTTAGTTTCGGGGGCGGCGACGAAGGCGAAAGGTCAAACGTCACGCTTCCAAATTTTAACTGTTGCATGATTTGTTAATGGAAATGTTGGCCCGGACGTCCGCAGTACAGGAATTAATTGAAATGTTTAATTTACACATTTGTAATTACCAAAAATTGCTACTGGGAATTTCATTTATTTACCAATTAATTTGTTAATGTCACATTGGTGATTTTCAATGGTATTAATTTTTTCCACTCAAAGTAATTACACTAAAATTATCACATTTTACACACTGAAATTTTCAAAATTTTAAAAAGTGAGCATTGATTGGAAACGCCTTTTTCAGCTGCCAAGAAAACAGCAAATATCCACAATAGCTATTTTCAATACAACTGAGCAAAGTAGTGCATTTAATCACGAGGACGGAAGTTGGGCGTCCGAGCCGTAGGCGAGGGCCCCAACCGGATAAGTGACGAAATGCACATCTGCTCATGCGTGTTGATTTTTTCCATGATCATTTCATTAAATTTCGGACACCATTTTTTGAACTAAAGTAGAAAACACAAATCTTTCAGTTTCCAGAAACGTGTCTGAAGTCTGGTGAAGAATGCGAGTACAGCCAGATCAATGTTCCCAACATTATCTGCTTCTGCTTTCAGACGTGTACAGCCCTGGAGGGTGGTTCCATGCACTCGACCCTTGCACTTCCCCCGTCCCGAGTTTATCCAATCGTCGGCCAACTTTTCCGCTCGCATTCTGCGACTCTGCAAATCTGTTACGTAACGAGATCAAACGTCTCCACGTCGATAAGCAAATTGTTGCCCCTCTGCAGTGATTCGATTTCGTCCGCCACGTTCCTGCAGAGTGCAGTTCCTTGGGAAAAACATCAACAACTTCCGTCGAATTTTCCGGCTAATCCGGTCGAAGCGATCCGGACGCGATGCACGCGGTGCAAATCCGGCGGAGTGCACTTCCGGAATCGTCCGGCGTCTGCTCGCTCAAGGATCCACCCTTCGGCCCCGTTCCACCCTCGGTCGACGTTGATGGATGGCGGGGACTCTAGATTGATTATTTGCAAACATGCCCGCCGGCAGCTAGCAGACTTGAATTTTTGGCTTAGTCTCCGAGCATTTATCTTTGTTAAAATTCGCATGGTTTAATGATGTGCGAGCATACCTGTTTCCGTTCTTCCTATTTTTAAGGGTGAATTATGCACGTCAATTAAAACGGGGGGGCCGCGCAAAAAATAAACAATCTTTAAGCTACGCTCTGCGATATTTAATCTAAATTAATGTGTTCCATTAATTATTGTGCGTTTTAACGTCGGTGGCCAAAAAAATGTCTAAACCGTTTAACCCGCGCCCAAATTAAGAAATATGATGCTCCAGTTAGATTCTGGAATGATTAATTGCGACCGACGCGGTTTACCTGTTGTGCCGCGGGGTCGCGACGCGTTTCGTCACCCGAGGATTCTTCGTCAGCGACGACCCCCGCGCGCGGCACAATGATCGCCCGGGGCTGAGATATATCGACGGCAGTTAGGCGTTATGCCTCCTTCATACATCAATATTATTGGATGGTTGCCGAACATGTCGACATCGGTTACGTGTTCTAAATCGCTCGATAATAATAAAGCAGCGAGAAAGGGGAGTGATGGAAGGCTTTCTGCTGCCAAATTCCCTTCAAAAGAACGTTTAGCACAGTCTTTCAAAGACGTTCAATGCAAATTGCCGTTTCTTATCTTTGTAATGGTGAAGCTCAATTTTTTAAGAGCCGGCGACATGATAATCATTCAAATTGCTTGTTTCTAAACGTCGCTACATCTGATCCCCATCATGCATTCAATCGACAAAGGCTTGCTACTGCTGATTTTATTTTAAACAGTTATTTCAGATCTTAACTGTTGAGTAATAATGTAAACATTTGGATTGTTGAAGAAATTGCTCAACCTCAATTTTGATAGAATCTAGAATAAAGATTATAACATTTGACCAAAAGAAATTTATCAGAATATTTCTGCAACTTGTTGAGCATTAATTGATTAGTGAAAATAATATTCGTCGAACATAAGTTTTACAACCCGTATAATTTATTCAATATTTGATTGGGAACTAATTATGATATTCACATGAATATGTAAACCGCTGAATATTTGAATCAACCTTTCAGAAACTCCGAGATTACAGATCTAAAGGAGGAATAGTTAAACAGTTAGTGTTCAATCCTGTTGTTGCTGATAAAAGTTAAAGAAAACGTTTTCAGCAAACTCGTAATTGTATTGTTACGTAATTGAATAATGTTCCGGCAAGCTTTCTGAAATTACGCTTGTCAAGATTTGCATCAGAGTTTGATTATTTTTGAAAATATAAAAGCGCATCATATCAAAAACTAAAGATGGAGTATTAGATAATAAATGTATGTACTTAGGAAACACATAATGTCATTGATTGTTTTATCAGTAATACGATTTTACTGAAACATAGCTTTTACAAGAGTTAGAGTAGTTTTAAGTTAAAGTGTATCTGGAAGTTTTTTCGTATGAAATCCAGATGAGAATGGTGAAGCTCTCCGCAGACCGAGCGATGCAAGTTAGTACATGTACGGAAAGTTGTCTAATTGGAATTTAGTTTTTGTAAATACTGCAGCAAATAAAGTCAGTTTGTTTTGCGGAATATTTGACCATATTAGAAAAAAGTGGAAAAATATCAGCTACAATTTTAAAATGTGAATAGTTTAGAACTTGATGAAATCATCCTGAAAATGAGCTATTGGAGGAGGTGACGACAGGTGACATATCAGGCAGAATTTTACAGTTTTCGATGATCTAGAATCTAGATTAAGAAAAATTTCCAAGACAAAATGTGGACGATAATAAGAAAACTATTAACAAGGCCATTTCAAGAGACACACATTGAATTGTTGAATTGAAGCAACTTTTATGAAACCCAGCAGTTACAAGATCTAAGACTGAAATTGAGAAGATGTTTTTCTTTCCTGGCGCCTTTACCATTTTTGCAACAATGTTCTGAAATAATATTCGAAATGAAGTTGTTGAGCTTTCTGTATGTTTCATGCTTTATTTTGCCCTACGGGCTTTCGGACTCCTGGTTACAGTATAAATATAACTAAACTTAAAGTAACAATTCCAAAAATAACCTTTTTAATTCCTATTCCCCATCCTCTCCTTCTCTATCCTTTCCCTCCTCTTCCATATCACTTTCATCCATCTTATCTCCCTTCCATTTTCATTCAGTATTTCTTCCCGTTCCTTTCCCTACCTTTCTCTTATTTCGCTTCATCCATTCCACATTCTGCACCTTCTTTCCTCTCCTTCCAGCCAATATCCGTTTTCTCTTTCCTCGTTCCCACATCTGAATCTCACCATCATTTTTCTTTCTTGCTCTTTCTCTCCCCAGGTACTCCGGAATTTCCTCTGTCATACACCTCTCATACTCCCTGTTGTATCTGGATTCTTTTGTACTTTCTCTTCTTTCTTGCTTGTCTGTGTCTTTGTCCCTTTCACTCGGTTCTACATTCATCCACTTTTCTTTTGCTCTTAATCTTTCCAATTCTTCACTGGCATACCCGTTTCTCTCATAGTATTTCTCTCTCTCCTTCTTCTCCGTGTTCTTTTTCTTTTCTCTCCAGCATTCCGTTAGTATCCGGCACTCTTCCCTTCGATTCATTTTGTCCTCAAACATTGCCGCTCTCTTTCCCGCTTTCACTCTCAGCCTATTCCTTTTACACTCTTCCCTCACCATGTAACCTGGCGTTTCTCTGTCCACTCCTAGCACCCCTCTCAAATATTTTTCTTGCACTTTCTCTACCTCCTCTTGTTCCTTCCATCCCCAGATCTCTGACCCGTACATCAATATATTCTCTACCACCATCATCATTCTCCCCCTGAGATCACCTCCCCTCTGTCCTATTCCCCAAATACATCCCACTACCTTATTTGCTTTCCTCACTATTTCTGTGATATGTGCCATATCCATGGCTCTTTCAATGAATGTGTAACCCAAGTATTGGAACTCGTTTACTCGATCTGTTTTCCTTCCTTTCCATTCCATTCATTCTCTTCATTCTTCCTCTTTCTCTTAATAAACACCATCATTTTCATTTTCGTCTTCTCAACATTCACTTCCAGCTTTCCCTTCCTCAGATACTTTCCCAGGCTCTTCATCATATCTTTCATTTCTCTTTCACTCTTTGCCACTATTACTAAATCATCCGCAGACGCCAGGCTCCAAACTTTCTCTCTACCCACCACACTCCATCCCGCTTGTGCTTTCTTTAACATTTCGTCCATATCTTCCACATATATCGTAAATAGCAGAGGTCTAAGTGATCCGCCCTGCCTCAGTCCCTTTGTCACCTCAACGATTCACTTTCTTTCTCTCCCACCTTCACTTTGTTTCTTGTTCTGGCGTATATCTCCTCAATCTTCCGTACCAGCCATTCGCTTATTCCTCTCTCTCTCATACACTCAAACATTTTCTCTCTGTCTGTCTTGTCAAAGGCCGCCCTGAATTCACTCTTTATTAAATGGTCCAGGATCTACACATTGTCCATAGTATCCCTTCCCTTTCTGAACCGTGCTTGACTGTCCGTTACCACTTCCTTTTCGTCGATCTCTCTATTTATCCTTTCGCTCAAAAGTGAGTCCCTTGTATTGAATTCATCACAATTAAATCTATACAAGGCAATTTTTTCGATTTGATCAAAATCAAAACCATATAAACAAGATATTGCTATTTTTCTGAAAACAATATCTCGGTGCCTCCAACCATTTTTGGAATATACACATTTAAATTTTCTGTCTTTTCTGGCGCCTGCACCATTTTTATATTATCTGAAATTTTCTGAGGAACCAACACAGATACGTGATACAGCTCCTTGTATTGGATTCATTACTATGAAATCTATAAACATCAGTTTTTAAATTTCATCCAGGTCGAAAAGCATCAGAGATATCATTATTTTTAGTTTTAGCAAAATTTAAATTTGAACGATTTTCTAACAACTGCTTAAAATGGAATTATGCAGTTGTGCATTCGATTCGTCACGAATAGGTCTAAAGCACCCTCTTTTCATATTTAATCTACCTCGAGCCGTACTGTAGATGTCGTAAATTAAAATGAGAAATTATCTTTGCGCATCCAACATTTTTGCACACCACACATATTAACAATTTGCTCACGAACTGCTGAAGATAGTATTATGTAATTTATTGTGTTCGGTTCATTACAAGTAGTTCTACAAATGCAGCTTTCAAATAAGATTTAGCTCAAAGCACCAGTGAAACATTGTCATTTTAATTGTATATATTACGTAATTCTTTTTTTTTTCATATGTATCGTAATGAAAGTGGCACTTTTTTACACGAAAAATCGTAGTGAAAGTAGTATTTTTGTACATCATTTTATTCCATCTCCTTGGAGATGATTGTCAAAGCATACCTATTTTTATTTATTTTTTTGTAATTTTTGTAACTTACATCGATATGCAAAAAAATAATGTGTACAACACGTTATGAAAGTCTCTTTTTTTCACTTATTTGTTTGATTAACTCGGGCTACGGCCTCGTGAATCAATTTGCAAATTCGTGAAAAAAGTATGACTTTCATAACTAGTTGTACAAATCACTATTATTCAAACATGTCCCGGCGTCCACACCGTTTTTCCAATTTTCTGAAAAACTATCAGATACATTAATGCAGTTCCGTGCATTGGACTACAGTGAAATCTTAAAAAAGTGGCAAAATTTTATCCAGTTCAAAGGACACCAGAGACGTCATTACTTTTAATGTGCCAATATCCTGATGTCTTCGCTTTAGAAAAATATAAATTTGAAGTTTTTTGTAACAACTGTTCAAGATAAATTGTGTATTGAATTCAGATCTGAAGAACTCTGTTTTCACATTTAATTCACCTCATGTCGTGTTGAAGATATCGTAAATTAAATCGAGAAATTATCCCAGCGCATCCACCATTTTTGCGCACCACACATATTTATAGTTTTCTCGGGAACTTCATGAAACAGCGCTATACAATTTCTTACGTTTGATTCATTACAACTAAATCTGTAAAATGCAGTTTTCAGATTAGATTTGAGTCGAACAACCAGTGAGATATCGAGATTTTATTCACAGTAAAAATTTCCTGGCGCCTCCACCATTTTTCAAGCCATCCTATAAATACAATTTTCTCGACGGGTCTTGGAGATAAGATTATGCGGTTTTTTGTATTCGATTCGCCATAGTCCAGTCTACAAGACACAGTTATTTTTATTAAAAAAAAACTGACGCCGAAGCCATTTAAATTATTAAAATAAAATCTATAGAACATGGTTTCTAGTTTGGATCTAGCCCAAATCATAACGTCACTTTATATTAAAAGTTATCCTGGCGCCTGCACCATTTTCGTCAAATTGTCAATGTACTTTTGGCGAAACTGGGGTGACTAACGTGTAGGTTTTTTATTTTATCCGTACGAGGAATTCTCTCTACACCACTTACTCTTCTTCTGAAGCAGCACAGCTACTTTATTTATTCGGTAGAGCAAATCGGCCGAATGGGACGTGTAAGATCGACGGTTTCTTAGGAACATCCGGGCTGATTGTTCGGCAAACTCTCCACTCATTTTCATTAAATTGGCCAAAACACCACCCCCAGAGCCCGTAAATTCGCTCGAGCTTCTTCGCCTCTTCGCGCGGCCCTCTCGTTATCAAGAGGTCGAGTCACGCAACAAACATGTATCTGTAATTACGCACCCTTCACTCCCCATCTCTCCGCCCTCGGTTAATAACCACCCTTACGCAAAAATTAATCGTTTCGTTTGAGGCCTAATTATGGCGTTCATTTCGGAACATGTAAACGTGTTCATTTGACGGATCTCGTTTAATTAAAGTTAATTAGAATTTTGTAATTCCGATGAAATGCGTTGGCTAAACGAACTTCGGAAAAATCTCCGGGATTAATAATCGGCGATATCGCGGTCGGCGCAGGCGAACCAGATTACATATTCGTCACAATCATAAAAATCTCCCTAATATTTCACGGTGAAATAAAATAGTCGGAGGGGATCCGGCCAGACGCGAAATCGCAGCGAAATGTGGATTTTAAATGCAAATGTTAAACGAATTTCGCACATTCGGGATTTTAATTCGGACCTGGGGGATCGATCGCGCAAGGTGGCGGACACGCCGGGAGAGAATTGGGGGCGGGGGTGGCTCCCGGACTCGGCGAACATTATTCGTTTACTAATGGCGTAATTTCGGATTCTTCGGGTTTATTAAAAGAGCCAATCGTCAAGATGAATGGCCGGATGATGGTCCTTTGACAGGGGATGAGCTCGATCCGGGCGCGGGGTCGTGGTCTTTTCACTCGAAATAAATTCTCGCTTTTTTATCCCGGCGCAATTACAGCAAGCTTGAAAAAACGAAGCGGTGGGGAATTAATTTTTGGAGAGAGCTGAACAAACAGGACGGTTCTAAAGCTGGATATTCTACTAGGAAAGCTTCCGAGGAGCCGAAGCTCGTCCGTTGCCAAGCCAGGTATTGGAGAAACGAGTCAGTATTACAGCAGGAGAAAAAGTGTCAAAAAAGGAATTCCAAAACGAAAGTGGGACTTGAAAAGTATGTTATCATGTAAAAAACAGAAATGAAAAAAAAGGAAAAAATCTACAAAATTTGTTATTACTTATTAGTATTTGATTAAAACCGAATTTGAATTTTGAAATTAGATGAAAAATGTTTGAAACATGACAGGTTTTCTAAAGGATTAAAAATTTGTGTATCAAGGGCAAAAAGTGCATCTTTTTCGTCCGAGTTTGAGTTTTCTGACCGAGGCGCAGCCGAGTAGCACTCTGTATTTTTTATTTTAAATTAGACTCTTCATAGTGGTTCCCCTCGAAGAAGCTAACTGTATTTATTAACAATTATTTACTATTGTTATTATTATTTCTTTGTTTTATCTGTGTTTCATTTCACTTCTTTCCATTCACCGTTCTTCCCCGCAGAATACAATTCAAGCAATAAAAGGGTAACTCCCAGCGTCATTTATCTCTGCAATCTCCATCCTAATTTATTACTTGTAAATATTTGAAGATTGTCTGGTTGGCATCATTTCGGCTAGAGCAAACACCCCGAAACCAATACTCATCAGTTATTCGGCAGCGAACGTCAAAAAAGACAGAAACAGATTACACCCCGTTCTTGGGGTGCACAATTGTGCGAAGACCCCGAAATGCAGTTCCCGTCGATAACTGAAGGGCGACGCGCCACGAACTCGCCCCTCCGAAACCCCAAAACTACAGAAATACTCGAATAGAGCGAACAACCGAACACAACCCCCGACCGAATTTCGATTAACCCAATTAGCGCCCCTCGCGCCACCTGAAACCGACTGGAGTCGCTGTTTATGCGATGTCAGGGTGGAGTTTACATATTTTCGCTCCCCGAAGATGATTCCGTTACAACTCCCGACCAACTAATAAGAAGTTGTAGGTGTGCGCACCACCCGACCGGGAACTAATCAGAACCGTCTCCCGGAATAAACTTTTCTGTGGAACTAGTTTCAAATATGAAACGTGAGTGCGAACTGCCGGAGGGGTTTTTCTCACCCCCCCCCCCCCGACTCGCCCCATCCGGCTTCCGGGCCGAACATTAAATGACCCTTATCTAGAGCAAACATTTAATCTGAAGTTTCGCCGATAATCGCCGATTTTTGTGTACTTTCAACCCTTGAACGCAAATATCGGGGGTTGGAAAAGTTGCGCCGCGATTTTTAGTAACAATAATTATTCGGCGGGAGAGTTACGAGAAAATGCGGAGGGAAGAAAACTTCTTGGGATTTTTCGCGAGGGTTTATTAATTCCGGATTCGGTTTGTTCTGGGCATTCTTGGCGGGGGTGGCGCGCCCCGGGCGGGGTCGATAATTGTTGTGTCCCTCTTTAGATTTTATCTTCATTTACACGGAGAGTTTATGGGGTGTAAAGTCTGTTTATGGGGCTTCAATTAGGGGTGCAGGACGACCGGAGTTTCCGGGACGGTTATGACCAGAGGAAATTTTCACTTAAACTGTAATGGCGCGAATAAAAATAAAAAAAATAATTTTTTTCGCTGTTGTTGGTATCATTCTCGTAGCTCCCCTTTGCTTATCTTTAATTAACCCCACTCGAATATTTCCTTATGTTTATTTTTCGTTATCTAAACACTAACAGTGCCGCCTCCGGCACCCGAAATTATTTTTCCCGATTTTATCGCAACTCATTTCTCAAATAATTACTTATCGCCTGTTTCGACCCGACCTGTTTAAAGTCTCGTACATCGAAAACCAATTCGTAAATTTTCTTAAAACTTTTCCTATCAAAGAAACTTCCATGGAGCTCCATGATGCTTATGTAAAAAATTCGCATTACCCGGAGCTAAATTGGAAAATATTCTCAATTTCACAGTTTTCAATCTACGGTTTCGATATCCCCGACTCCTCTAGATGCAAAAAATATATATATTAGTTCGGCGAAAACTTTTTGCCATGGGCCGCTGATGAAAATGAGAAAGGATTTTTTGCCGGTTGCGACTGCAACTTTTCCGCAACCAACGTAAATAGTCGACGTTAGGTTTGTGAAGTTTGGTGTTGTTTTCCTCGTTTTCGTAAACAATTTCTTATGCCTCGATGCCTCCAAACAATACTCCAACCTCATGAAAACAAGCTGCGGTGTTGTCTCTGCTGCAGTGAAAACATGTGGAGGTATTGTGAGCAAACAATTGTCTGATCTATTGAAAAATTGCGTATTTGCAGTATTCATTGCTAAAGAGACAGATTTTGGTTTTATATCTATAGTCGATGCGGCGACGCAATGGAGTGATCTTCACGTGACTCTCGGGCACGCTGAATGCACGCAGCCGAAATTTTCAAGCTTCCATAGTCTCGTTGTGTGTCTCGTGCTCTTGTGTTTTCAGTGCTTCTGTCTTTTATTTAAATTTAATGATTACATTTTAATCATAAACTCATTCTTAAAGTAGTAAGATTTAAATTTCCCGCACAAAATTCATATTTGGCAAGGCAGTATAAATCAGGCTTTTCACGACGTCCCTAGAAACTACCACGTGAACACCTCGTGACTACTTCACTGGTTCGCCGCGCCAACTATAGTGGGTCAGAAAAGTTGAATTGTCCCTTTTAGACATTGCAATAATTCTTCTCCAAAACAATATAACATTTGAAACTGAATTTAGGTGCCATCTCTTCACCTATTTTGTTCGTAACATTGACATTTCTACATTATCTTAGTTCATATTCGTTTCACTTTCCCCTTCTAAAACACTATCTTTTTCTGTGGTAACAATAAAAACACCAGCAATATGTTTTAGCAACTTTTCTTTTCATTCATTCATCTTGTCACATTGAGAAATGACAATTTACATCTCTACAAACTCTTTTGGACATTAATCTCGTCCAATAAACCAACCCCCACATAAAAACCACCAAAACATTTAAATTTGTTCATCCCCCACCCTTCCACCCATCAATCCCTCAATGTCCCTCCACTTTTAATTTCCAAATCCCCACTCGGACCCGTTTCAAGCCTTCGACTTTGGCAAAACCAAAAAACCTCCATCCCCCAACAAACAACGCGATTTGTCCGCGCTAATGCCGCACCGCGGGGTTAAGAATCGTCCGTCGTAAATCAGCCCCGACTCGGTGCAGCCCCCGATGCCCTGACCCGTGCAATTTTATCAACAACCGCTGTTCCGCTGCACGACTTCTTGCTCTTTCCGCCCTGTCCCCCGCGACCCGTGGGGGCCGTGTTCGTCGTTTACGTCGCAATAACGGAGTGCGCCGAAAAAACGACCGCCATCATTAATAACTCCCGATCATAAACGTCAAAAGACAAATCTTAATGACAACGAGATCCGGCGGCTCCCTCCGAGGACAATATGGAAAGGATCATGAAGAGCGGCCGACCGCTCGGTGTGACGTCGAGCCCCTATGATTCACTTACCCGAACGGGGATTGACGTTCGTGATGAATTTCGACGCGAGATCCTTTTGTTCCAAGATGGCGGCATCGATCTAAACAACAAAAACCGTACATCTACACGGGAGAGCGTTCTTTTACCATGATTGCACGTTGTAGCTCGACGGGTTTGTTTGTTGGACCATCGCAGTCCAGAAGCTGACTGTTTTCCTGATTTGTCGACGATCACGTTCTCAGCTCCTGATAAAATCAATCGGAGAGAGAGAACAGTCATCACCACGAGTTTTACTACCGCGAGACTTACGTCGACGCAAATTTTACCGTTTGGGTTCTTTGGCAAACTTTATAGTGGCCATCAAGTACCCCAAATCGGCTAGTTGGACGAGATGATCGTCTTTGATAGCGTCTTCTAGTCGTTCTGTTCCGTCGGAATGTTTAGACAAGCTGCACCACTCTAGACTGTGATTTCACGAGCACTCGAACACTTGTTATTTACTACTGTTCTTGACTCCTTCCCGAGTCGGACAACACCTCCGAGACCATTAAGAGCCCGCGAGAGCTGCACTTCCGGATCGGCTAACCTAACCATGCCGATTCGCAACCGTTTCGGCTATAACCGGTGGCATCTCCCCCGAACAATAAATCACCGACACGTCCTCGATTCATTCGAGTGTTGACGAAGTACACCCTTCCATTTACGACTTTCTCTCGTCTGACGACCGTAAATACGGCGAAAAGGGGAGACTTTCGGCCCCGTTTTCCCGACATAAATCGTTATTGATAGTTTTTCCTTTTATTATGTCTGCGAGCTCTTTAAAATCGTCAGCGGCAGATGTCGAATTCCTTCGGACATACTTTAATGAAATTTACATCGGAGTTTGGGGACGCGGGGGCGGTTTTATTCTCTAATAAAAGTTGCGATTGGAAACAGACGACTGTTTACACCGATCGGGACGAATGAAAATAAGCTGTTATTGAACAAGAGCTGGTTTGTAAATCAACCAAGAGGACGGCGCGGCGAGAAGAAAGAAACGATTAAAACCTAAAATATTGACTTTGCGAAAGCCGAGCCGAGTTATTTACCGCAAACCTTCCTTTCCACCTCTTCAAGCTCGCATTCTACCTCGCTCACCTGACGAATTAATCAAGGACTGCCAGGATAATCGCATTCCGAACGTTCGGTCAACCCTTGCGAGGGCAAAACTGAACTCTCGGGACGGGGAAATTAAAATCGGGATCAATTACGCCAATAACGCAGATTGTTGACAGCCGCTTAAAGCCTCCTTAAGACAAGATCCGGGTTCAATTACGTAATCGCGTGATTAATTAGCTGTCATCGGGGCCTGTGCTGTTCCGCAGACATGATTGACAACGTCGCCCCTCTCAAAACTCGGCTTTAAAGCGAAACGCCTCGATTGCCATTGTTGGGGCGCCGAAGGACTCCTCTTTGCTTCTTACCCCGTTGCGCCTCTCCTAATCCTATTTTGCTGATGCGCTTTTTAATGAACAGCAACTTTCGAACTGGCCCGGAGGGGGTGGGGTCCGCCTTTTGTTCCGGCACCCCTTCTCGGCTCGACAAACTCCGACAGATGTTCTAAAAATGTTCTCCCGATCGTACAACGCCACAACACCAATTGTATTAACGGCTGCATACACATCAGGAGCTGTAACGCGCGCGGTGTTGGTTGCATACACATCAGGTGCTATCCACGTACGTACTGCTGGTAACATACACACCAGGAGCTGCACTTAGCGTGGATTGTTGGTTGCATACACATCAGGAGCTGCACGGGCAAATGGTGTTGGTTGCATACACATCGGGAGCTGCGTTTAGCGTGTGTTGTCGGTTGCATACGCACCAGGAGCTCTAAGAATTGTTGGCGGTATCTGGGGACGATATTTAGTCCGTCCAGAGCTCCCGAAAAAGGATGATTAAGACGGCCCGATAAGCGCGATTTATGACCGTGACCATTAACCGCAATCCGGGTACCTAAATTCGTAATAAATTCGTTCTGTCCGATAAAAAAAAAGAGCGCTATCTTCAATAGGGCCCGTTGCACTGCGCCATGTAAAGTTTTGTTCGGGGCGAAGTTTCTTGTGCGGTTTTCAAAACGAATTTACTGCAACTGAGATAAAAGTAAGGACGTAATGTATTACTTCTTTTAAGTTTTAATGGGGACGGTTCGAGATAAACGGGGGCGGCTTCGCAGAAATTGATTTTGCATAATCACCTTATTTAAATACGTGGCAGAGTTGTAGTTTGTCTTAGATGGGTTGGAAATAATTCGCGTGGTTCGATTTTCGCGGCCGGGTGAATTATTTAGCGGACGAGTTTACCGAGTGACCTGGCGGCAAACCGCAAGCGTCCCGTCGAGACCTCTCATTGACCCACGGTCAAACCCCCGCCGCTGCACCGGAAAATAACTGGACGGGAGTCGGGAAGGCCGGAAGTGGACAGTTAATGCCAGAAAAGAGAGTCGTTAGGCCTTAAGGAGCCAATTAGAGAGACTTCGGTCGACTTTAAGATGTCTGTTTTGTGCGTGTTTTGCAATCCTCCGGGCCTTTCGAATAATAATCTTCGATTCGGACAAAAACCACCGACCTCTTATTGAATATCGACCCTAGCACGACTGACAAACATTTTCTTTCGGATGATGGCGGTGTAATTCCGTTACTTTCTTCTCTTCCTCCCGATGCGGACGTTGACTTTCCCTTTTCGACATCTCCTAAAAGCAATAAATTCGACCGAGTGCTATGAGAAAGTCTGATTTCGTTCGGAATTAAGTTATATTCGCAAAGGTCTAAAACTGTACGCCGACTTCCATTTCCGGAAGTGGCGTAATTACGTTTCGCACCTTTCCGAATGGCAATTTGCGCAGTAATCGGAACTCTTCGACTTTTCTCTCCCTTCTTATTCCAGACTGGAGGGGGGCGCGGGGTCGGCCGCCCTAAACGCTGTTCTGCGTGTTGGTTTCCTGTCACAATTAGTATATCCCGTTGTGTACTGTTGGTTATCTAACACGTAGGCGTGCTAGATAACAAACGAACAGATCAGATAGTTACATACGCAAATTTACACGTACAAGTTGTAATTACAAACTATGCGATAGCTCCCCCTGTTTCGTCCTTTCGTTCCGCTCGTCCTGGTCCGTCAGAGTTATGACGTCTGCTCCTGTTCCCTCCACTTTCGCCCTCGGACGACCCCGCTTTGTATTTTTACTTCTCGAACATTGGCATACACGCGCCCTTTAATCGATCACTCCCTCCATTTATCCTTTCCCGGGCAGACACTTACATTTTTCTTTTTCCTCCCGACTACTCCCATTTTTAAGCCTGCACCGAACAGTTCTGTTCCTGTTCAATTAAAACCCCATTTGTGATCCTCCCCCGCCGTAATTCGTTTAATTTATGGGCTAGTTCCGGTCAATTCCGCAGGCAAAGGACCAACCCCCGTCTACCGCCACTAGAAAAACCGCCGTCCGCATAGCTCGCCGACACCCTCGTTATCCCTCGACGTTCCATCCGAGATTATTTACGCAACAAGTCGACCACGAGATTGATTGTCGCATTCCAGGTGGGAGTGCGACGCTTCTGGTGTTACATTTTCCTGCAGCGCGGTGCGGTCGCGTTTACCGCGAACATGTTAGTGTTCCCGGGGTGATCGCCGCGCTCATAAATCCCACATCGGTCCCATAAGGCGACACAATACATCACCGATCGGCGGGACAACCCATCCAGCTTCCCTAATCTATTCACACGTGCCGGAGAACACGCGTGACGCGCCCCCTCGTCTCATGCATAATACATCCGCGGGAATATTGGGAGACGCGAGTCGCGCGTGTGGTTTTTTATTTCTGATCAGAATTAATAATGGTGAAGGGGATCTAGATGCACCTCGCACTCACTGCAAAGTCCACAACAACAAACCATTCCTGAATGGAGATTTGCCAAAACTGAGTCTGCAAAACTTGCTTCCTTTCTTCTGAATTCTCTCTTCTCCACCACATTCACTTTGACATATTGAATCGTTGTCATTCGTTCACCTTGGTGTGCCCACCCCACGTGTCCTCCTACTCCTCTCGTTCTTCCGCTTAAAAACGCTGTCCCCTCCGCCCCTTCGCCGCGATCCCAGCGGAAGTCTTGATAAATTTATGGAGCTTGGAGGAAATTAAACCGCAACAATACAGGAAGCGTTCCATTTTCTAATGGCCGCCTGTGTTTTCTCATCATGGCGCATCAGATGTTGCATTTCGGGTGCACCCCCGGGACTCGGTGTAAATTACGGTGACGGACGTGGTGCATCGGGCCCGCGCTGTTAATTCGTTCTGGCGAGTGATTTACGTCGATGGGAGTGTCATTATCGCCGTGTCCTGTATATCTTGTCGGTTTTTTTTTTACAGATAATTCCGTCGGAAACGAGCTCGAGCTGACGTATCAGGATCGTGCCGAAGGATGTTTCGATGGTGACATGTCCAGTCAGCGAAGAGTGGCTCGTAACGAGCCACCATTGACGTAGGTCGGGATCAGGATTCGGCTGAATATTCGATTAGCGGCCATTGTTTCCTTCTAGTCGGCGGCGGCTGCCGGATCTTCCTTCGAACATTATTTATTGAAGAGGACTGCGGCTCTGTGCGCTGTTTTTCGTCGTAATTTCCCAACAAAACCGAGCTTTGTGTGAAGGGAGGAGCGGGATTAGTGGTTGATGTTGATAAAATTTCAACTTACCTCAGACTTGAGCAACTTAAAGTGTTTCCTTTGAGGGCGCCGTATTGGATCTCTGTTTTATTACAGGAAACCCTTGTTGGTGACGATGTTTTGTGGAAAAACTTCATCAGTTAAGAAAGTAAAAAATTCGAGACGACGCTCTCGGCGAACATTTCGCAGTTGGCTCTGTGTTAACGGACCGATTTCATGTTTCTTTGCTAATTGGGAACTCTGTTAAGTATTCATGGAAGTACTTCGCTATTAATGAAAATTTATTCCAATCGTAAAACTGTTTTGTGTTTGTATCCGATTATGTGTACAAATGGCTCTACAGCAAATCAGATTTACCGGCAATTAACTTAATAATCTTGTAAATACGCTACAAAGCACTAGGTGGTTGCTGGAATTAATTCGGAAAACTTTAAACTGATCTCTTGATTATTATGTTCCGGCCATGTTGTAATAAACGCTATTTTGGAATTTTCAAACAAAAACATTATTTTAAACACCGAACAACGTAGAAGGTGTTTTGGTGCGCGACCTCAACTTCGCCTCGGTCTTCAATCTCTGGGCTCAGCACAAAAAGACTCACTTCTACTCTACTACTATTATTATAAATAATTTTTTTTGTTATTATCCTTACTAGGAAATATATTTTTTGGTTATGTAATGTCTACGACTTTGTAATTATATTTACCTGCGCTAGCGCTGCTTCTTTCTATTTCTTTATACTTGCTTTCATTTCTTCTTTTTTTGTGTATTGTTACACTCAAGACAATTTTCTTTGTTTTACAAAATGTTATTCAAAATTCGTCGTTGTTTTTTTAAGAGTTGTTTACGTCTGACGAAAACGAGTAATTTCCATCGCAAGAAAAGTAAAACGCGACACAATGAAATCATTTATTAAAATTTTAATCACAACATTTTCCCTCCCGTGAACCTGGAATTATTACGAGTCCCGTATTTGCGCCAGGCCAACAATGCAAAATAATTTATTTTTTACCCCATTTTAATGGACGACCCCTCAAAAATGACACTTAACGACAGGGATTACTGCCGCCGATGGAGACAAAAGGATTTTTGCTAATCCCATCGCGAGAGCCTCCCTCAATCAGACCGTTCCGTTTTCATCTCCTTATCATCCCCCCGATTGCCGAACAAAAGACCTCCCCCACCCCCCGATCGACGAATTAATTCATAATCGCCCCTGTTTATGCAAAAACCGTCGCCGCCGTCGTTTAAAATCCCCGCCATAAATTCGGGCGGCGTCGCGACGGCACAATGCCTCCTAGATAAGATCTACTATCTCGAAATTCAATTAATTCGTAATTATCATCCCTTCGGCTTAGGCGCCCCGCGCGCCTCACCCCTTCGGCTTCGACAAGCCGCGAATTGGGGGAAAATTATAAGGGCGAAAAAAATCGCCCGGCACAAACTGCCCCGAGACAATCGCGAATAATCCGAACGCGTTACTAATTAGTGTTTAATTAAACGGGGGTGAGCGTAATTACGACAATTAATCACCGGGGGCGATCAGTGTGGGGAATATTGTATTCCGATTCTCTCTTTTTCGGGGATTATCAATATCGGACATTAGGGGGTGGTCGAGGGGGTTGACAAGTTATTGAACAGACCGATAAGAAGTCGGGGGGTTTAAAAACGAGTCGATGCGTAATTAGGACCTATCGGGTGGCTTTTTCAGGTCCATTATAATTTACCCCATTATCCTAAATAAATATTCATCATCCTGCCCACTGCGTAACAAGCAAATATAAAGTCACCCTAATTTCGGAAATGTTTTCTTACACCGACGTAACTCGATTGTTGCGGGGGTTGTTGTCAAAAAAACAACTGGGGTGGTCTTTCAGAAACGAAAACACTTTACTTGCCAACAATTACTCAAAAACAATAAATTGATCAACAACTAACCGATTGTGGGGGTCCGGACGTCCAGGGCCGATCTAGCCTCTAGTGTCTTACCTGGAACAAAACAAAAAAAATTAAAATCCGACACCTTGAAAAAAACATCAAAACGCACCCCTCCCGCCCAACTCCCACCTTTCATCCCTCTGAAAAAACAGGAATTCAATCCGCAACAGTCGCATTTCACACGTTCCGAAAGTACCGTCTCGATTTCAGCAAATGGAGTTGTCCGATTTGAAACAGAAAACTGCAACTTCCTACACGCCCACCCCCGACATTTCGCCGTCAAAGCGTACCTGCCGCGGCGATGTAGCGAGATAAAAGCCCGTATTTAAATTATCAAAATAACTATCCGAATGCCTACCACAAAGGGGTGACCACCCCCGGCTGCCAGCGGGTGCTTCAAGAGCACACCTTCCAATTAGCGAGCGTGGTGCAGGAATAATTGTTTCGATGGCCGCCGCTAGTTGTAATTATCCCGTCGATAATTAGCCTTCCGGGAAAAAGAACGGGAGGGTGATTAGAGCAGGGGATGGGGGCGAGAGCGACGCGGATAAGACGTCTTTTTGGGTTTTTTCCTTTTACGACACGAACGGGGTAATGAGTCAGAAAGGTGCTGATAACGGCGCGGATTAACCCCCGTAGTTAAACGGGCGAAAAATCACAAGGGATGGTGTCTACCTTGAGTAAATACTCGAGACGGGGATTAGTGTCGTCATGAGGGAGAAAAAGTCCCGCTTAAGCTGGGACTACACCAGCGCTTTAATGGGAATATGTGACTCGAAAATGCTGTGTAACATCTGTGTCCTTCTTTACGCAAAGACAGTCTATTCTAAGAAGATTAAAAAAATAATTTAGAGAAAAATGGTAACTTTATCTACAATTAATGAAGAAAATCAGTAATTTATGGGGAAAAAAGAAGTTAGTCATTAAACAAAAAGGAAAAAACAATAATGCAAATAAAAAACAGTAGAGTACGTTCAAATCGAGAAGTACATGGGCGGTCCTCTGATCGATGTGTTAACCAGATAGGGTAGATGCCACGTGATGAGTATTTTTAAAATGGGAAAACATAAAAGTAGTACAAAAAAAGGGAAAACGAACTATTTTGAACGGTAGAAAGTAGTATAGACAAGAAAAGAAACAATGGTTCAAAAAATGCAGTAAAAAACGTGTTGCTAAAAAAAGGGAAGAGAACAAAAAATTTTGCGCGGCACGACAATCTAAAAAAAATAAAAACAGGACAAAAAATGACGGATTTATGACCATTTCAGTTTATCTTGTCACAAAAGAGTAAATTCCTGCCAACTAATCTCTTAATAATAATAATTCAGATGTGATTTGTGATAAAGTAAATAGTCTTAAAACTTTTGTTAGCAAATGTAATTTGTCCAGAGCCACTTCTTCATTTTTGTAATAAAATTCATAACGGAGTTAAGTAAGTAAACGGCTTTAAGAAAACAGTCGCCGACAAATTGAATAAACATTCCAAGTCGACTGCATTCCACCCCGGACGTGTCGTACGAACGTTAAAAAAACAACCCCTTTCCAGGTCGCTCGGCGTGTTCACGACTTCGCCGTGACACCCCACTTACTTCACCCTGTCCGTTTCCCTTTTGTTTTAGTTATGACCGACGTTCCGAGTTCTATTAAGTTGGCAACCATCATATATCAAAGGCTCCTTTTATCGATCACCCCGGATTTGGCATTATACGAATTTTGCAGTCGGTATGAATGGTGAAAATGGATCCTTTCAGGACGACGCCGGAGCGTGGAGGTGGATAATTAATTTATCGTAAAAATTAGATCAGACCGAGGGATAATTCGCCATGAAAAGGAAACTTTCTTCGTCGAGAGTGGCTTGTTAGGGTGACATTTTTCCCCGGTGGTGAAAAAGTTGCGCCTGTGCAAAAATAAATTAATAATGAAGCGCTACCAGAGGGTTGGTTGGCGGCGACCATCCGCGGATTAACGGCCGGGGGCAGATCACCCCACGCATGATTTCCCTTTTCCTTCGACGCGGACGGGATGGGAGGATTTTTCCAGGACCAGACAGGAACGAGCAATTGCGCGAAATAACACAGAATCCAACAATGGCAACTCATTAATTCTTATTTATCTTCTCATCTTCTTTGCTTTCTGCTTTAATTATTCTCTGTATTTGGCCGCCCCCGGCAACAGATTACGACGTCATCTCGCTCGCAAAATCGAACGGAAAAAATCGCCAAAAACAACACGGGCGCTTGAAGAATTAATGGCCGCTCTTCTCGACCCTCATTTTAATTTCCCGACAGCCGCGGGAAAATATTTAGGCGAGCGGGAAAAATCTGAATTCAAACAAAAACTTCGCACACTGGTGCACCCCGAGACTAAAAAATTCACAACGTTAAAGCGGAAGCTCCGCGATCAACCCTTGCCGAATAAAATTGGACGCAAATTGGCAATGAACGCCTTCGTCGTCGGGCCCTTTGTTTGGGGTGTGCTTTTGTGCGAAAAATAAACCACCACCGTGAGAGAACCCGGCGAAAAACATTATTAATTAATTAATAAATTAAGAAAAACTAGGAAAAAAACACCCCTCGCACAATTAAATCACGACAACAACAACGGCCACCTTAATTTCCCGGAACAAAACTGGGAGACTCTCAGCGATGCCTCTCGTCTTCTTATCTCGCATTCCCAGGAAGTTGATTAATTGAAAATAGAGGGGTTGATAAACGACTCCTCATTACCCTCGACTGTAGGGCCCCGAACCTTTGTTGCCGTAAACCTGATTTATTCAAGGCGGCGCTGGATGGTTCCGTTCCGTGTCTGATGCCGGACGGACCTCGGGACGCGATTCTTCCCGGGGGCGGCAAAAAAAATACGCGATAAATCATGCGTTCGATCGTCTCGTTAAGGCAATAATCTCTCGTTGTTGCGAACCGGATCGTAAATCTTTTTTAACGACGCCAGCCGCGAATAAAATTACGCTTTGTCTATCGGTTTCTTCATAATTTTACGATTTTAGGGGCGGGATTGATAATTCGGTTTGGCGAAGGCGACAAACAATAAAGGGAGGCCAATAAAATTGAAAATTCCGAGACTGTGAGAGCCGGACGAGATAAGGCAATTTTAATGTCAATTTGAGTCAAGTGGAAGGCTCAAAGAATTCTTAAGAGGGAGTTTCGAATTCGAGATAAAAAAGAAAAATAAAACGAGACGAATCGGAGGAAGCCGAGATAAAAAGATATTTGTTTAGATTTATTTCACGAAAGGGTTTAAGTAATGAGCGAAAACATGTCGGAATTAAAGCGGAATAATCGCACAGAGATATTATTCCTCATCACGTACTTCAGAATTCAACGTTAGTGAAAAAAATCAACACGAAATTAAATTGTGACATTGTACTTTTCATCACAGACTAAAAAATAGTATTTTGTGGAAGATCTAATTAAGAATGATTTAAAAACAGAAAGAACAAGAAATTTATTTATATTGACATAAGCACGATTCTCATCACAAACACACATAAATGTATTTTTAAGCACCCTTAATGAAAAACGTAATTTTACGTACTCCCAAGCGGACAAGAAGAAACTCTTTTTCGGACGCACTTTTCATGACATGGACCGTGGCGCCATCTGTTGGTCTATTTGGTAAGTTAACAACGAAACCGACAAAACCGACTGAAAATCAACAAATATTTGACAGTTAAATTTACCTAACCAATTTGTTTTATTTGCAAGTGTTGTATCGTTTACTTCTGGTAGTGGATATTTGGCCAAAAAGTGAGAAAATGAACGTTGACGGAGTCGATAGCGACAGTGAAATTGACGAAGCGATGACTGAGACGCCGCCGGACATTGCGGACGAAGCAAGCGCTGCAAAACAAGACTTGCTTCCGAAAAAATCTGGAGACCTGTATAACATTGAAAATGTCGGTCATAAAGTCTTCGCTTTTTGTGAAAAGAAAGCAAGTAAGACATTTTCACTGTATTTAGTTATTTTCTTCTTGTTGCACCATTGTGGTGAAAATGTATTACTATAATGAATTCGTAATTTTTTCAAGGATGTTTTTGCTTTGTAGTTCGTGCGGTTGCCTAAAAAATTTAATGTGCGCCTCGGCCAAAAAGTGCCTTTTGTCCTCGCCTGTTTTCAAGTCTAGAAAACCTAGACTCGGACAAAAAAGATGCACTTTTTGGCCTTGATACACAAATAACTATTTCTTGATGAAAAATTCACAAACTCAAAGTAAAACTGTAAAAAGTCTAAAATGCTGAAATAGAATAAAATCGACTTCTCACCACAAACACATTATTTTAGCTGTGGAACCCGATTGATTTTTCTTTTATTCTCATCTTATTTTGTTTCTTTAAATCATGGGAAACACTTGAAAGAAACTACTAGGAAAAACAAATCTTAAACTATTTAGATAGATGTATGGACGGTTCTCATCACAAATACACATAAATGTCTATTCTTGATGAAATTTCACAAACTCAAAATAGTCTAAAATCGACTTTTCACCATTACAAATATATTATTTTAACTCATCTCAAAAAAATGTAGTGATATAGACATATGTGCAATTACTCACCCCAAACACATCACAATAAATGTTTTAAAATGATGCACAAATTCAAACGAAAAAAGTCTAAAATGGTGAATCAAAAAAATGCAGAATAAAATCGATTAGAAGTTAAATTAGTACTTCTCATCACAAACACACTGACACTATTCGTTGCTTTTCACTTTTGTAGTATTCCCATCTCATTTAATTAAATATTATGTAGAACTAACGGAAACAAATTCATACATTTTCACAATCTGGAATTTTTTCCTTCACTAATTTGATCACAAGATTTAACAAATTAATTAGTTCATAGTTTAGCCGTTGGCGCTGTGATTAGATCGGAGGAAACAGGTTGGAGCACTTGAGAGACCCACGTCAAACTGTCCAGCTTAGTTGAAAGATCAACTTAAACGTTAAAAGATTTTCTTTAAGGATTGTTGTGGTCTACTTGACGGCTTTTGTCATTTTGACGTACCAGTTAAACAAAAAAATTTACTTACTCAGAGATTTCCATTTTTACAATTGTCATTTTCCAAATAAAATTTAATTTATTGCATAAACTGGTGGCGGTTTGTTTACAGAACCGTTTTAATTGAAACCGAAACAATTGTTGCGGATATTTGTTGTTGTAATTAATATGAAATACAGATCAAAAACGTTGCTCCTAAAAATCGTTTAAATTAGTAGTGATGAAAAACCAAATGAAATCGAAATTGTTCTGCAAAGTATTTCTTTCTACTAAAAATAACACAAACCCAAAAAAATCGTTCCACTTTCACTTTGTAAACGGCGTTTTTCCGTCGTTTTGAATTTTATTCGACATTAATAAAGTTTCAGTGTGAAGTTCCCTCACAATTTCAATTTAAATTTCCAAGAGCAAAGAGGGTTGCCACTTTCCAAAGAGAAACTTTATTATAAAAGCATTTTTTCTAAATTCTTGCAAGAGTAAATTAATATTTCAAAGAAAATTTAGATTTGCATATTTAGATTTTGTTAGTCGAAAGGAACGAGTAGCACCAAGTGAGAGCATTTGGGCATTCAGCCACCCCTGTAAAACTCTACTCGAATTTGGGGTGAGCTCTGGAGGATGAAATAACCCTCAAAGACATTTTACATTGATAATTAACGTCCGAATAATTGTGTACACGTCACAAGGCCGCACAGATCACAGAACCGAGTCCCATTGAATGTTTGTGGATTGGGAAAAGTTTAATCGGTAATGGACGTCTGTAATTTTAAAATTCCTGCAGCACCTTTTCACGAGCGACAAAAATGTTAAATGTCCGTTATAAATTCAGTCGACATTCCCTCTTCGACGAATTTTCCTTAACATTAAGAAAGTTTCATTGCAAAGCTTCCTCACGTTAAATTTCAGCTTTTTACTTTTACAAACTAAATTTCAATTTAAATTTGCTCTCAAAGAGATCCTGCGCCATTTCGCGTCGCGTAACAATTTTATTATGCATCTTAAAAGTGACATCCACCAAATAACGAAGTATTTGTGCACGACGCACACATCCTAGAAAACCACCCTGATTCACTCCATTTAAACATTTACATATGAAGCCCCGCAATGACTCTCCCCGTCCATTACCGCAACTCCTGCCCCCGTTTATCCTCATCAATTTCGCCGCGGCAAATATTGAATTTGCACGGGCCACTTGACGAGCCCTTTTTTCCGCCGTCGCCCCTAATTATGATTTGGGACTGCGCCGCCCCCGACCCGTGTGTGCACACCGCTTTGCCTAGCGCAACCTAAACAATTTGATGTTTGAGCTGGAAGTATAATGCTCGCAGGCGGGGGCACATCCATCGGATTAACTTTATAAACGTTCCCGGGGCTGGTTCGTGGGGTGCGTCGCGTATTAGCATTCCGGGATGGGAAAGAAGGAAGAAGGAGAAGAATCGCGATAAAGGAGGCACAGTCGTCGTTATGAAAACAATATTTCCGGGTGGAGGCGGCTTTTCATTTCGATTCGGTTCGAGGTGAGACGAGAAATGTATTTTTTCCGGGGGAAGCCCCACGACAAGGAAAACTTCGCCGAGGCTGCTATCGAATCACGAAGTTTCAGACAAAGTTGCGAGAAGGTCAGTACCGAACTCGGTGACAAGTTGTAGTTGGAATTCTTCTATTCTGGCTTCTTGCTGGAGACTGGAGCTTCAAAAATTATTATCAACAGGAAATCTGCTGGAGCAGATGATTCAAGTGGCCGCTAGCAAGGTTAAAGTCCTATCAGAATTCTTGTAGGGAAAGCATTGGACTAATGATCCCCGAGAGGACGAAACCGGTCTGCGGTTTATTTGATGAACGGCCTCGCCTTCTCCGATTCTCTTTGAAAAACACTTCTGTCACATGGCAGAAAATAGTGGAGGAGCTTATACGAGGACGGTGTCCCGCTGGGACCAAAGCTTTTTTACCCTGAAGCTTTCCAATATCTGTATAATTGCTTCGGTTTCACTTTCAACGCCTTCGACTTATTAAAATCTTTACAGCTCTGTAACGTACTATTTTAAATATTTGGCTACCCTTTGCGGAATTGAAAACCTTTATAGCTTTATTCCTAAGAGTTAAGTACTTTATCGTGGAAGAACTGCTCCACAAGAGAGCTGGATCTGGAATTTGTTTGGTAAACAGCCTTGTCTGACATGACCCAAAACAGTGGATTTTCTCATGGGCTATATGAGTCATATCTTAGCAAACGACGAATATCGGTCTCAAGGCGTTACCAACCAACCGGAAAACATTCATTCGTTATGTTAGTGTCGTCTTTCTCTTTCACTGGTTTATCGCTCCGCCTTCGTGCGGATATTTCCAAGCTCACAGCCCATGAGAGAATCCAATACCTCTAAAACCATACTTGAAGTCCCATTGGGACCTAAAGGTTATCCCGCTAGTTAATGTTGACCGATTTTCTGGTCATCCTGTCACTACGGACAACAGCAGTACCTCCTTCATGCAAAAATAATATTGTTTTCTTTCCGAAGGTTTTACTTTAGATCCTACTCGAGTCTAACTTTCTGGACCTGCGTGCTATTTATCTTTGAAAGTCAAAAAGTTTACTGAACCTGAAACAAGCTATCGAGAGAGAAACCTAACCGGTCTGGGGTTGTTTGATAAACAACCTCTCTTTACACGACAGGATGTAATGGTGAAACTATAAACAAACACTATCCCATTGGGACTAAAAGTTGTCGATTTCATTCATATTGATCCTTCCGCTTGCAATCCCTAGTCGCCTTGAAACATAACTGTTTTACTTGGCTGCTACAAAGGTGTAAAATTTTTCGTAGTTATTTAAGGAAACCGGAATTTAAATTGAGTCGGGTTTTTTTGTTAAAGTTGGTTGAGTTTTAGGTGGTCTTCTTTAGCAGTATTATGTAGGTGGTGTGCCACCCGCGAGTAGCAAGTTTCATGGAGTTTTGGAAGTCTAACCGATATTGCGGAAGCATTTGCCGAAGCTAGAACGAAAATGTTAAAGAATTCATGGGAGAAAGGAAAAGATCAAGTGTTCGCTAATTTGGTACTATTAATAAAGAATTTTGTTAATTAGTCGTAAATTTCTTGCCGCTAACAGAAAAACTGTAAACTGTAAAATTAAAATTAAACACATAATCGTGTAGTACCCCAATGTAAGAAAAAAAAAGAAAATAATTTTCTGAATCAATTCCAAGTGATAAACCCTACAAATCCTTAAATGCATTAACCACCAATAATTTACAAGATCCTTTCCAAATGTTTCCATTCTGCAAAATGCTTTCTTATAAGCCACAGTGTAGTTTTATTTAGAGAAACCGGCAGCAATCCGTAGCATACTGGCAACGCTGGTTGCATACGTGTCCAATTCCAAACTAATTTGCGTCTTGTAAAATTTGGTAGAAACATTTTCACAAGAAAAGGCAGGGTTGTTCGAATGTACAAATCTAAAGTAAAGTGTTAATTCGACGGTTAGAGGAATTGTTGAAAGTGCCACAAGCACAAAGCCACTCGTCTGTTCATGTCCTAGAAAACGCTTTCTAAGACTTGTGGCGTTATCTGATTACATTCGTGTGTAATCCGGACTTGCAACTATCCCAAAGCGTCCACTGGGGTTTTAAAGCTGATTTTCTATATGTTCGAACAAAAAAATCTAACGGAGCGAGATCAGGCGATCTGAGGGGACATAAATCCTGCTGATTACGCGATCGTCATGAAATTCTGCCAGGTAATCAGTTGCTGTGTGGTCCGTTGCCTCATCTTGCTGAAAGTAACCTGCAGTTTCTCTTCCGCATGAATTTGTGCTTTCTGAATGACTCCTGCATCAGATTTCTGTATTTTTGATTTGATAAGACATTTTTTTAGATACACTGCATTTGTTATGAGTGTCAAAAAGTCTTGCTCATAATAGTGTTGGGTATGTAGGCAATCGAAAAAATCTTTCATCAATATTCTTCAACATTGTGCAAGTCCTTGATTGCATTTTGATGGTCCTTCAGTTGACCTAGAACCTTCACTAACACCACTTCTTTCCAAACTTTTCAAATGTTCAAATTTTAAGTAGAAAGACAAACTGATTCCTTGTCTTTCGCAGACAATTAGTCTAAAATTTCGAGACCATTTGTGTAATTGTCAAGGTGTTGAAGCTTGTGATGCAGACTCTTCCAACTGTTTTAAACAACGACTTTTCAATTAAAACGTTTTTTGCCAGACGGGATCAAGTTCGTTAAATTTGATCAAACATGGAAACTTTTTATTCCGTATTTAATCCCCCTAACGATTCGAACACAAGTGGTAATTCTGAAGGTATCTCCACAGCCATGTCATTTGATTTTTATCGTTTAAAATTTTAATAGCATGCACACACCTAATTTGTAAACAATTGTACACAGCGCTTCTGTGAAACAGATTTACTGAAATTTCGTCAATGTAAGTCGACCTTTTAAAACAGTTTTCTACAAACAAACAGTGAAACTTCGACTGAGCTTTGTTGTACCGTCTCCGATGTAGACTCTGTAGCAGTTTCTAAACAAAGGGGGCAACTTTTAATTAAAATAAAATTTATCAAAAGAAAAGAACTTTGTTAATTGTGTCTCCCCGAAACCAATTTCACTCTGTAAAAAAAAACACTAAATTTAGCTTCAAACTGTGTAGTAGGTAGCATTCTTTAATTCTCAGAAAAATATATCGTGAGTGCATTAAAAGCCTTGTGCTTTTCATCTGTTGTACAAAACTATCAGAGGTGTTTATTTGATTTAAAAAAAAACACTCGTTAGCCTCGAGGAGGACCTAACCGGTCTTCGGCTTGCCCCTCACTTTGCAACCATCCCTAGCTTCAAATATCTTCGTCGAATCTAATCCAACCGGACTCCTTTCCCCCTTGGAAACCTCCCCCGTCTCATCTCCTCTTCTCTTCCGGCCGTTATTCGATAATGACAGGCACCGACCCCGCAACCCCAGATGTTTGATAAATTGCAAATGTAATAATATCCAAGACGTTCCCTCCTCTAAAGCGAACATGCCCACCCCACTTGACTGGCTTAATTTTCTATTCAGACGAAATTCTGGAGAGTTTCGGTGTCGTTAAAGTTATGAATTATTTATTACGTCGATCTATGTTTTGAATTTAAGCTCGGTTTGAAGGTAAACATGTGGCCGTCATCGAACCCGGCGACATAATGCGCACGACCCCTCCCGGGGCGGCGGTCCCCCGGGGGAAAAAATGGAACGACGAGGGTCCCGCCGAAGACGGAAACTCTTTGTGTTTCGTCGGCGGTGGGGGATGACGCCGCCGGGGAACACCGAGCCGGATCCGGGTCGCTTCCGGTTTTTGCACCGAATTAAAAACTCATTTGCCGAGTTTAAAATTTCTAAATAATAATATTTAGGCGGCATTAACGCTGAGGCGCTCTCCCCTGAGAATGGGGATCGGTTTTTGTGCGGACATTTTTTTTTTCGAATCGCTGATTGTCCGATTAAAATCGACAAGGACGGGGGTCCGGTGCGCTTTTCATGTTTTTACAGCGAACAAGCGTTCGATAATAATTCAACGATATTGCAGTTTTTGATTGAAACAAATCACTTATTACCGGGTGGATGACGCGGTTGGTCAGTTTTGCTATTTCTGGGAGTCCCCCCGTAATGCATTATTGGATTTTCATTAAACTGATACGACCGCAGTTTATTTGTGGAGCCAACTAGTAATTTACCTTCGACATTTACCGACGGCAATATTTCACCGCTTTCATTTTTCGAATGCTCAATTTAGTTACCAATCAAGAAATTGTAAAACTGGCGTGTACAGAATCGAATTGACTACTCAAACGTGCTCCCGATATTTTCAACGGGACATAAATCTGACCATCACCATGCAAAATAATGCTCTACTCATGTGCTGAAATCAATACAACCAGAACTGTGAAGAAATTATTCTCTCATGTAATAATTGATTCTACTTGTTCAAATATTGTCAGAAAAATGAAAGCAATAACATTTTAATGAAAAAAAATTTTTTTTAAAGGCGTGGGTTCTATCTAAATTAAATTTATATTTGTATAGGAGAAGCAGGGATCTGGTTTAAAAAAAATAAATTCCAATTAATTTTTATTAGTGAATACGTGTGAAATATTCTGGTTGTAAAATTTAGAAAGCTGCCATAAAGATGTTTTCAATCAGATGCAAATCCTTGTAGTAAAAGGCGTCATACACAATACAAGAAAAAATGGAACGAAAAATAATTCTTTTCTTGTAAGGTATAAAAAAGAAAAAATCAAGATGAAAACAACAAGATTCAAATTCATAATAGTAGATTTTATCATTAAGAGTAGAAGTGAGTCTTTTTGTGCTAAGCCCAGAGATTGAAGACCGAGACGAAGTTGAGGTCAGCAACTGGGCGAAGCATAAAAAGACCTTCTACTTATTAGTCCGGTTAGTTAAAAAAAAGCCATTTCAATCGTTCCTATATAGTTACACAAACGTGCGATTTTCGATCGCTCGAAGATAAACTTGTTTTTATCTAGCAATAAGTAATATTAGCTCATAAAACTTGCTTTAACTTTCAGATGCATCAAACTTAAAGTTCACTACCAATCTTATTTATTTTTAAAGTAATAAGAATCTATAGCTTCCGGCACAATTCACTGAATCTCATCCATTTTGAAACCTGCTCCGATGAAACATCGACAAGTTTCCTGTTTTCGGACTGTTGCAAACTTTCGATGCAAACAAAGTTGGCAAAGCTGCATTTTCATCAAGCCAATTACTCGAGATAAATACCCCAATACAAAGAAAACTGAAAACGAGGATCATTTATACTGTGCAAAAATAAAAGACCAGCGTAAGTCTCGCTCGACTGCGACACAAAGCACGCTTTAATTTCGTTCGTTGTTGCACATTTCGACAGCGCATTTCACCCCGTCAACAGGTGTCGCGTGTCGCCACCGTCCGCTCTAATCTGCGACACCGTTTCGTCGTGCGAGGGCCGCGCGTCGGAACTCGCGCGGCAACTCCCATCAATAAATTCCGGGCGTACGGCTTTAAAACGTCACTTTACTCCCGACTTCGACGGTTTTTATTGATTTCTGATGGAGATGCGAAATTCATTGTTATACATTTTGAACAAAGTTTGTTTTTATTGGTTCCGTGTAGCTCGACGGAAATTTACAAGCTTTTAGTAGGATGCTGTGTCGACTCCTGGAATTTAGAAGGGAAAAAATTATTACACGGCAATAAACGTTCCGTGTTCCTTACCGGATCGTAAAAAGTCCTTATCGGGGACGCCCGCCGACCCGACCTCCTCAATTTATAATTATCCGCCCGGAATCGACATCGATTATTCACGCTCCGGGGCCATAACTCAGGAGAGGCCACGGGATTTGTGATAAGAAACAACATAATAATAATAATAATAACAACAATTTCATAGCTCATATAGACTAACGCATATGATTCACTGCCACATTTATGAATTATTAAAATTTCCCATAAACCATGGGACAACTCAACAGTCAAATAATAATAATAATATTGAAGGAAGATGGATTTTAGGATAATCTTATTTACACTCAGCTTTCACAAAAAAAAATTATCATTACGTTTACTGACAAATTGCTCCGGCCTGAATGCCATATCAACTGGTATGTGGAGGGTCAGAACATAATATTAATAATAATGATAGTAACCATTTGTAGGAACCATGCTCGCTGGATTGGGTTTCCACTGGGTGGTGTTCTGTGGGAGCTCTCTGGACCAGGATCGCGTAGGAGGACTCGTCTCCGGTCGATATCCATCCTCCCCGCATCTACATAGAGCACCCTCGAGGCAATTATGAAGGTAGACACATTAGGGTGTTAGTCCGGGGTCCTCAAGATAAACCTCCTAATCTCTTAGTTCCACATTGACAGGGGATAAACCGAAGTGTTCGGATCGCATAATCTCCGGTGTTCGTCTGGATGACCTGTCTTGATCTTCGCCCGTCCCCCGGAATCCGTGTTGTTCATAATAATCCCTGGAACGCGTCTCACCGGCTGTGGTAACATACATTCCGCTTAAGTTACAAATGGAATATCTAATTTAATACCGTTGCACGCCTAGACCGGATTATCTTCCGGATGATGGCGGAAACCGTGTTGTCTCGCGATCCGTACGATTACTGCTGTTTGTAATTTAATGGAGTGTTTAGACACCTGGTTCAGACCGACCGACCGCACGAATTATCGAGTGGAAAGCTTGCGAGTTCTCGCACCCCGGAGTTTTCCGGTTGGGCCTTATGGACGAGTGCTCGTCGTTCGCCTTTCCCGTTCTGCATAAATAAAGGAGTGCGGATTTTTCCGGTTTGCTGTGATCATTACGTGCTTATTTACTATTTACGGACTCTGGTTCCGGAGAGCAAACTCTTGGAAATATTTCTCGTAGTTTTACTTCTTCAGTTTTGCATCCGGAAAAAAAACGAAGCTTTGCTTTCGAGTTTATTAATTTTTTCCCCATACATCCGCTCCGGTCTTACGTTTACTTTGAACCTTGATTAACTTATGCCACTCTATCGACAAACTCGCAAAACATTCACTTTGCTCACTAGTGAGAAAATATTTTTTCCTCACTAGTGGTTCAATTGCCATTTTTGCTCACTATTTTCAGTGAGCAAAGACCACTGAAATTCAATGATCGTGGAAAAATAAATTTATACTCGTTTTAGAGTTTCAGCTGAATTTACGAATCAATGCAGTTTTGTATTTTAGAATCGATCTAAATAAAGCAACAATTTAAAAATAGAAACAGTTGGTCGCGTAACCAGATAAATGCCAAAAGAACCAAATTAGATGAAACGAGGCTTGAAGCTGAAAATGGTTTAGACATTTTAATTGGTTCTCGACGGTTACTGATCTACCAAAAGTTTTAAAACCATTTTCCGTTTTCAAAACCGCGACAACTTTCAGATACCGCTGGACAAACCAGTTTAAAACCGGTTCTGACTGGATTAGAAACGCCAAATAATTTATGTGTACCGGAAATTGTAAAGGTGTCCTTCTTTGAAGTTCTTATACACATGATTCATCTACGTAACCGTTTTAAAACCATATACGCAGAAACAATTGAACTGATTTAAGAAAAATCTGGTTATTCTCAAGAAACCGGTATCAAACTAGTTGATCAATTGTAGATGTCGTAGCAACAGTTTTCAAAACCACCTCAAATGTGCTTTTAAAAAATAGACAATGGTTTTCAAACTTTTGTTGTGTAAAAAGTATGTTGTGTTGAAGTTGTACTACTGGTTTTGAAGTGGTTAACCAGTTTATCTTGAAATGTCTTGTTTTTGGCCATTTACGAGGCCGATTAAGCAAAACAAAAAAAAAACAGTTCCCAACAAATTTTCCTTAGACAATTTCCACCTCAACGATCGCAGTTTTCCCAATACTACTTTATTAATGGCCCTTCCACCATCTCTCGATACCATCCCTTTATATTAATATTTTCGGAAAACACACTCTTTGATCTCAGCCGGATCCGTATCACTTCCTCCGTTAATACTTCACTTGACATTTTAACTTAATGAGTTTCAGATCCGAGCTTGCAACCTTCCATTACTTTATTACCTTCGCAAGAGACTAACTCGTCAAATTCTCTTTGTTCTTGTGTTACTTAAAATTAATAGGGCATTAAGAAATTCCGCTCGGCTCAGTATCAAAGCCATCTTTTTCTCGTACGAATGAGCTATTATCGATTTCGGCCACCGGACTCTCTTTGACGTGGGCTATCTAATCCGTGAAGCTTCTCCAGGGATTTTCCACATCATTATCTCCAGGATAAAGACCAAACCTCGCATTCGTACAGATGCAACCTAATCAGAATCGGTCGCAACTGTTCGGCGTTCGTTTAATCATTACCATAACTCATGTCGTTCCGTTCCGACGCCATTAATAAGAGCACCGGGTTTAATAACTCTTCTCGGACGCGTTTTATGTACATAATTTAATTAGTTTCGTGGCTCTATGAAAAGAAGGGTGCACCAACTTTTAATAACTCTCTAGACCGAGATTTAAAAACTTCGACAGACTTCTATCGAAACTCTTTATTATTGCTGTTGTTCTTGCCTCCTCGCTGCAGTAAATTATTGAGTAAATTATCCCTCGCGATTTCCTTGGGACAAACTTTTAATTATTCACTCGAACAAAAAGACGCCACCAACAACATGATTCATATTCGCCGCGTCTGCACCAGATTCAACTCTTTCCTTTCTTCTTGTTGACAACGGCCACTTCCTCAAATTTCGGACGTTTGCTCCTCTCGTCACGTCCCGATATAATACATTCTCCATTTCGAGTTTGCATCGTGCAGGACGCGATGCTTCGTTTTTCTGTTATCTGCCATCGCTACCAGATCCGTTTATATTTTCAAATCCCATCCGATACCCTTAAGAACTTCCATAGACGACACTTTTACTTTGTCCCTAATCAAACTGAAACGCGGGGGTCCGAAGGAGTTCCCCTGCCTCATTCCAGCAAACACTCTCCTTATTGCCGATCTCTACTTCAAAAATAATAGTAAGTTCTTCTAGAAGTAGATGGATCAAGTGGCATCAGGTAGCACACTCGCCACAAATGACATCATTACAGAATTATAATTATCTTTTTATCTCGTTTCTGCTTCTTGCTGTTGGCAATTTTCTTTTAATTGACAGTCCACCATTGTAGCGACGATTTCCGTCACGTGGCCGCCGTCCTGTCACGTGTCCCGGTAAGACTCCGTTAGATACACGTGTCTCATGTCAGCCGAAGAAAGATTGGAACGAAGTGCGAAACTACAATTTTATTTCCTCACTCGTTGCAACTTTCTTAAGAGGTTGATCGATCTTGTGGCAGCGTCTACGAAAAAACGTGGATAACGACCCAAGAATTCTGCAGTACAGGTGTATCCCGAGGGGATTGTGTTCGTTTTCGACGCCCCAGGTCGATCTTAGACCCTCCTAATAGACATTTCGACAGGAATTTCTTAACAATCGTGTTGTTCGAGCAGGCTTTGAAAGGAGCAGAGGAGAGGAGTTGCACTTCAGCAGTATTAGGCTTACGTAAACAAAACTAACATTAGCAATTAAAGTCCGGAGTTGAGCAGGTTCTCCCCTTGAACTTCGACTATGATAGACAGGCCATAAATAATGCTCTTGGTGTAGCGCCGAGTCAGCACTTTCAACCCCTTCCGGCTGGAAATACAACTTGCAACTCACAACTCCACAACAAAATGTTGTGTTTTTGTTTTATTAAACCTGAACTCATGCTGAGAAAAATCCACCTGTTTGCTCGGAAAACGTGCTTAATTGAAATATTAAAAAAAAAAACTTCCAAGAAAGTTGTTAATCTGTGTGGAGATTATGACTGGAAAAGTCTTTACCGTTTAATGAAGTTTCTCCACTGGAAAGTGGATACGTGAGCGATAAAAGTAGATAACTGGGTCGTTGTCCCCCTCCCAAACCCGGCCACGCCCATCTAGCCGCAAGTGGCTACATCTGTTAATTAGACCGGCAATTTTTAAGGTGACTCCGAATTTGTGTAATAGATGGTGGCACAATAACAATAACTTTCTACTTATTAAAAGACATAAATAAAGATTTTATGTTGGGGGTGGGCTTACAGGGGCAGTAAAACCGGTACATGATCATTAAAAAACCGAGGAGAATTCGCGCAGCCACCCCCACCCCCAACAAGGTCTGCTTTTAATTAATCCCCGTTGAAAGACGCGCAATATTTCTGTTCTGTCTGAGACAGTTAATTGGCGACTGTTAGTACGAAGTGTAAACACAACTAGAGAATTTTTTCCCACCCCCCGCGCTCGTTTCGTTTGCCGCCGCCGGACCAGACAACAAATCGATGTGTTCGGAAAGGATTATATATTTCTTTGGGCGCGGCTAATTTACAGTCGGCTGATTCGTATTCACCGTGGACAAAGGGGATGGTTGTTTGTTCGTTACGGCGGATTGCAGTTTTATGTTTTTGCAATTAGCAGCCGCTTAAAGAATAGAAATCGCGAAAGGGGTTGACGAGTCGGGATGAGGAGAAGAATGGCTTTAAAAAAAAAACGATTACTAAGCGGCGACACGGTCGCCGGTTAACGCTCATCCCTTCTTGAATGACAATGAAGCGAAATGAAAGAATAATGAAGTGAGCGAGCCGGAGGAAGAGTCGAGGGATGGGCGATGGACGGCTTCTTGACGGATTCACGACGCGATCGATGACCAAATAAATTGACACGACGTCGAGGACGAAGGGACGGTTCCGTCCAGGAATGGGAGCTGTCGGAGCGGAATCCATTATGCCTGCCGCACCTCGTGGCCACATCCGGAAGACCTCCAAATTAAAATTACACTCCGACGGTCTGCACCTCCTTTTGCAAAATGTATCGAGTGCGCAGTTGTGTTTGTGTTAGACGGTGCACCATCTTGTCAAAAATGAGCAATTTCTTATTCTTAAAACGAATGTTTCAAGTCAAGAGTTGCACCATTAAAATTTCAAGACACTGCATCTCATCAAATAAGAGAAACATCCATATTTTTTATCTTCCCCGAAGCTTCCATATTCCATTTCTAGATCCCTTTTGCGAAATGTATCCAGCGCAGTTGTGTTTGTTAGACGGTGCACCATCTTGTTAAAAATGAGCAATTTCTCATTCTTAAAACGAATGTTTCAAGTAAAGAGTTGCAACATTAAAATATCAAAACAGCGCATCTCATCAAATAAGAGAAACATCCATATTTTTTATCTTCCCCGAGGCTTCCATATTCCATTTCTAGATCCGACGTAGCTCAAGAGGAAACAATAATATTGATTCCCTAGGACTATACCATTTCTGGAAATCATAATTCTGCTGTATTTTAAGATTATTATTATTTCATTTACATTATTTCTACATCTAATGTATCTCAGTTAACAAAAGAGAAACAACAAACTTTTCATAATATTTCCCGGCGCCTTCGCCACTTTTTCAACTTAAGCTGTACTTAAGCGGCCAATAAAATTGAAGCCATTTTCCATTAGCGAATGCTGGGAAATGTACGTAAAAACAATTTTCCAGCCTACTTTGTGCCAATTTTGAAACACAACAAGCACGCCGACCGATTTTAATCTTAATTATCTTGGTAATCTTCCCCTAAAATCCAGCCAACAACGAAACCACGCAAAGCCCACGGTGGTGGTTGGTACGGTATGGAATTTCAAAACACAACTTCGCATTCTGTTACCAATTAGAGTTGGTCGGGAAACCCCCCATTGGAAGTATCTAACGTACACATATAATCCGAGCCCTCCACTTTCACCCCCTGCGAGCGTCGTCCTTGAAACGAGACGAGATAGCGTTCCCTGGCGGAACATCCCGACACGTCCACCGTTCCATAGACCAAACACGAGAACGTTTATTGAGGGAGCAGCGACTTAGCCCGTGGTTAACCCCAATATGAAGCACGCCGAAGGGATGAATAAATAAAAAACGAGAGAAACCACCGACGAGTCGTGTTATTGTTTGTTTGACGAGACCGGTTTCCGTCCCATCAACTCGAAAAAATTCCCTCTTTTATCGTTCACGGTAGATAAAAAAAGATCGCGGAGGGCCTCCAAGAAAACGGGAAGAATTCATTGCGGTGCGGGCGCCTCAAAAAAATTATTATTAAGTGATCTGGCAGTGATTTAGTTGGGAGACGGAGCTTCCGGCTAGAGCAACACACAAAGTCCGTCTCCCCCGGAATAATATGGAATGGAGGAGACGGAAAGTGTGTCCGGAGAATAAATAATAAGGAACGCGGATAGTGTCTAATAAATCTCGACTTTTATAGACACTTACGTCAACGATTCCTTTCCAAATGTCACAATCCGGGGCCAAGGTGATACCATATCATATCCTTGGGCCAGGTGCCCCAATAAAACTTTCAACCCGCATAAATGATGACGGCGCACCATCAAAGATTGTTTTCTATTTTTTCTTTTTTATTATTTAACGGGGGAACGGCCGAAACGTAGAAGGAAAAGCGCATAAGCGCGATTTATGGAGACGTAAAGGTCCAACGATATATTTGAGGCCCAGCAAGTGGGAAACGGGAGATGATTTATTACGAAGGATTGTCCCGGAAGTGTTAGAATTAAGACGAATCTGCCACATTATTACGTGACTATAAATTAAACTAGAGTCGAGGACTAATCAAGAAGGCGAGGCGCCACTTTGCCACACTCCACTACAATTGTCTAAGAAAGCAACAAAAACGAACATAGACAGGCTGCTTGTTAGCAACGCTGTACTTTGATAATTGGCTGAAAAAATCCTTTCTGAGGACAATAGCGACAGACTCGTGTGGATTAGAACTAAGAAATTTTCACACAACTTCGGTTATTCATTCTGGAGTACCGCACGGCGGCCTTTGAGGACCCATTCTGTTTCTGCAATTTTATTTCTAATACAAGAAAACTTTTGATTGAAGCTCCTGACAACAGTGGTACTGTTAATGTGTTTTTAATTTTTTTCAGAAATCCAAAAATCTAATGTTTTTCGAAATTTTTCAAAATTGTTGAAACAATTTTCCTTTGCCCCAGACGTTCTAAAACTATCTCCTCCTTCAGAGACCCTCAAGAAGACTATCGCTTGAGAAGAAAATTGTCTTTAAACAAACGAGGCAACTTCTGAGTGTTGCTCTTCTACATGTGGAGTTCGCCAAGGTTGATTCTTAGCCTCAACGCTATTTTCATGGCCTATCGACCAGATTGTAGACGTAATTGTAAGGAACTCCTCCTTCGTTTAAGTTTCTGATTGTTGCTCTTCTACATGTGGAGTTCGCCAAAGTTGATTCTTAGCCCCACCGTTATTTTCATGGCCTATCGACCAGATTGTAGACGTACCTAATTGTAAGGAACTCCTTCGTTTAAGCTAACTTTAGATTCCTCTGAGTATCGTATACTGTTAATGCCCAACATGGTCAGATTTTTTCAACAATCTGCTAACATGTTGTGACCAATGTCACTGTTTCGCAAATTTTTGATACAAACTTCCTTTGCTATAGAACTTCTAGAACTGCATCTTCTTCAGATAAGGTCATCGAGAAAACTTCCTCTTCATCATCAACTTGTCTTGGAACAAAACAGGCAATTCCTGATTGTGTTGCTCTCCAACATGTGGAGTTTCGCAAGGCTCAAATGTTATTTTCATATTGACCACACTGTAGGCGTCATTGTACGAAACTCCTACGTTAAAGGTAAATTTAGATTTAGCTAACTTTAGATTCAGTATAATATCATTTGTTGGTAAACCCTAACACATACAAATATATTTTTTTAAATATGGAATCAAACCTTTGCAACCAGTGTCACTGGTTTGCAAATTTTCCAAAACTTTTTAAAAATTTCCTTTCTTGCAGACATTCTAAAACCACACCATTTCCTTCAGATAAGCTCTCCACGAAAACTGTCTCTTCAGAACAAACTTGCCTTTAAACCATCGAGACAATTTCTGATAGTTGCTCTCCAACAAGTGGAGTTTACCATGTCCCAACGTCACTGTCGTGATATATCGACCACTCTGTAGACGTTCCTGTAAGAAACACTCCTCCTACGTCAGAGCTAAATTTAGAGCCCGCCGCGAACTGGAGCAATGATAATCGACTTTGCCTTAATATAGGTAAATGTAATATTGTCTCCCACTCGTGAAAGCAATCTCTTATTAAAGACGACAAATTATGAAAGTAATGAAATTATCGAACATGTTTATCTATTATCAACAGCATCATTATTATTACTTTGAAGTTAACAAATCGTACAAATAAAGCCAACTTTTTCGACCATTCCCTAATTGCTGTTCCGAAATAAAATAAACTAATCTGGTGTAGAGCCCTCTACTCTGTACAGCAAACATTACAGAACCCACTCGATCCAAATTATGTACACACACTGCGATATTAACGCAATTACGACCCTCTCGCCGCCCCGCATTGATTCTTTCCCACCCCTCGATCGGTCCGCCGCCTTTTAAGACTCCGCCGCATCAACATTCCGATGAATATTCACCTGGATCGCTCCGCGGCCTCCGGCAAGAAAATAATCTCGCCCTCTGCGCCGATTACCACCCCGTAATGTGTTCCAGAGTAGGCCGCGAGCGACTTCTTTTGTCGCCCATTCTGAAGATTTAATTAGCGGATCGGGGGGCGAAAATCAGCGATCTGATAATGAAGCCGTCGACGATTGACTCTTGTCGGGGGGGTCGCTGGCACGGTTCCACGATCCTGGATCTATTGATTCCAGCCCCTTCGCTTAAATCAAGCCGCTGGAACGGGTCGAATGGACTCCGGAAAGATGACCGAAAATTTCACCGGAACGCGGTTGTATAATGCGGGAACGTGAGGGGAATCCCGCAAGGAACTTATGGCACTTTATGGACCGGAGCCGAGTTGTATCGTAACGGTTTAAATGTATTTCCTGCGACTTTACCATTTCAAATTATCTCATTATGTATTCGGGATCGGTGCACGTTCCCGCAGTCGCCATATTTTTCGGCGCCATTTTGTCATTTTTTCGTGCTGCTTTTGAATGCGCTTATTGTCTGCAATCCCTACAACAAAACAAATCTGTCGGCTTCGATACTGCGACGCTCTTGTTGATATTGGAAATACATATTTCAATTTTCTCGGGCTCTGGAATGTATTCTACCCGGTTAAAATTTCACTCGTGCACTGCAAATAGCCGGGATTGGGTTCCATAGAAAAAAAAAGTTTGTAGGAAGACGCGAGGCGTGCCGTCGCGTTTTAACGGCGCACAGAAATATTTGTTATCTCGATCCTTACGTCATAAACTTCACAATTTATGTTATGTTTCTTTTTATTACCGACGACATATATTTTTAATATGGCGCACGATCAAATTTACGACGTCCCATTATTACAGGAATTAGAAAACATCCGAGCATGCCCAGATTAAAAAAATCACATCAGTAGTAATTTTGTTGAGGAGACCTAATGCAGAGCACACGAGAGCCACCTCACAAATTACATTAGAAAAAATCTTGCGCACTCTGATTTGCATAAAAAAATTTATTGTCATTTCGATTCCACTCTCGTCACGGCAATCGCCTGGACCTCCATCCAGAATCAATCAAAAATTCAATCCTCGACTTACGTCTACCTCATTACCCGACCACTATCCCTCCCCGCGCCGCCACCCAGAAATCTCTAACGACATTTCAATACTTAACAAAATCCTGATGTTGGAATAATAAATTCCCCTTTCGAAATTCGTCGAGCTTCCAAATCCAACCGGAGCACAGGTGGAAAGCTTGCTCGTGAATTAATCAGGCGGAAAATTTTTCCGGCGCTCAAGACAAGCGGAAAAAAAATTTTAATTGAAAGGGCCGACGGCGATTCAACGAACGGCTTAAAAATTCCCCGTTAATTATTCCTCAGTAAACTGGAAAGGGGCGATCGATCGACCAAAATTACGTCGAAACCGTCGATCGATCGCGATCGAGCAAGTCAAACTGCGAGCTCGCCAACGAAAGTTAATTGCTGGAATTTGTTACCGAGCTCTTTTAAGCATCGATCGTTCACCATCGACCGTAATAGGTAAAAAACGAGGTGTAAAGCCGCCTCCCCGTCGAATTACTCTAGTTCGATTGTCTTTTTTCTGGCTCGCCCGCAGATTTGTTACTTTCCCGTTTAATTAATTGTCTCGTTGAGGGTCCGGAGCTGTTTCCCTCTTGATCCCAATCGATCGGGGATGGTCCGGTCAGTGCGGCATTATAACGGATCATACGCATGGACGGCTCTGAAAACATGTCTTGTGTTAAACCGACCAGAAGCTGAGCGCATATTAAGTTTGCTTTTGAATATGCACGCCTACAAGGCGGAATGTTTCGCGATGATAATGTGTGCACACCGAAATTATGAACCGTTTTTATCTCCCGTCTGTTGCACGGGATTTTATATTTAATAAGCAAATAAGCGAGGGAGATTAGCTCCGCGAACTGCACTCCAAAAGGTTATCACTGCTTTTAAATCCCGTGCCATCTTTTTACCGCGATTGTTTATAATGCTTCCGGGGAAGGTTTTGCGCTTTGACTCCGGATGTTTCAACAACAAAATTTTCCGTCGCGACCTAACAAAGAACCGCGTTCGGCTCGAAAATGCAAATGGAGAAGTTCACTTGCATGCACTGATTGTGAAGGAGAAAAGAGGAAAATAACATCATCAACAAAAAAAAATGAGTGTGACGATTTTAGCGTGTCGCGTGACGATTTTAGCGTGTCGCACTGCCCATGTGGTGCGCCTAAAGAAGTTTTCACTTCAAAAAAGCAGTACAGTTTGT
Organism: Tenebrio molitor; assembly: GCF_963966145.1. NCBI lineage: Eukaryota > Metazoa > Arthropoda > Insecta > Coleoptera > Tenebrionidae > Tenebrio > Tenebrio molitor. The sequence continues at coordinate 4,631,572 of NC_091049.1, forward strand.
TATTTGATTGTTGTTATTCTGTAGACTTTTGCAACTGGGACGACAAGCCAAAACACGACGAAAATATCCTGAGCCGTAATCGCGGTGCGAAAACTGGCACCCGTGCCATTAGGCGTCTAATAATCGGCTCCGGAATTGACGAAATCGCCGGAGTTTACTTCCGCACATTAGCCAAGGGTCCGGAAGCGTCCAAATATTTGCATTGGGGCGGAACTATCGAACTAGACACGTATCCCCGTCTCCATTGAAATAACGAAACTGTCGAAGGATGTCGGTTGAAAAATGCAGCGCTGAAAGCGTTTTCGAGTCTGCCCCCGGACGCCCGCCTCCGTGCATAACGACTTGCAGGAGGAAAGGTGTGCGGAATGGACGAGGGAGCCGTGCGTGGCCTGTCTGAACATGTCCGCATTACGCCGTCATAATCGGCTTCTGGAAATCGGTCGGGCTTGTTTCCGGACATTAGTGAGAGGCCCGAATTGGAACTCCCTTCAAAGTAAATATTTGCCGATAGGACGATGGAACTTTATAATCATGGGAGTTGGGGTATTGACGTTATGATGGAACGGGGAACGAGCGAAAGGGGGGGATGAAAGACACTATTAAGAAGTCATAACACGACGATGGAAATACTTAATGGAGAGGGAAGAGAATTAGAAATTAATTATGAGAGAGTCAAGTTCTTGAGATTAAAGACAGTTTGAGAAAATCTGAAAAGAATGGTTTGGCAATGTTGAACCAAAAGAAACCAAAGATATTTTTTCTTTCTTTAGGGAACACCGTCGTAATTCAAAATGAATCCTCAAGTCATGTTTTTTCAATATATGGAGAGAATCTATATACAAGGGTCCTCAATTGGACTAAGCTCCATGTTTCATTTTGGTCACTGGAAAGGAAATGTTATTAGTGGCCCATTTCGGAAGATTTCTCTACTGGGACTAACACAAGATGATTTTTGAAGTGAAAACTTCTTTAGGCGCAGCGCGACATTACTCCCGGGCAGTGAATTAGTTTCACCGTCACGCGTCATGTCACACGCTCCGAGGTGAGAGGCTTGCCCCGATCTGACCTTCTTGATAGCACAAATCTCTTTAAAAAACTGCACAGACGCTCATTGTAACGTCTTTTCCTAGTTTAGTGCTATAATTATCTTCTCGGTGGCACTTTCCCCTTCCATTCCTCATCATTCCCCTTCTCCATTCACTGTATAACCTTCACACTTCTCACCACCGCCTTTTCTAACCGATTTATTTCTCACAAATTTCAGCAAATCTCGGCTCGAACAAATCCCATATCTGAACTTCCCACAATTCTCCACTCCAACTAAAAAAACTACATTAAGGCAATCGCTTGAACATCCTCCGCCTCCCCGAGGCCCACTCCGCAATTGAGGTCAAGAAAACAGGAAGCCCCAGGTTCAAAAGCAAACAAACACCTCCGAACGGCACACCTCGACGCTCCGATAATTATAACAATATTGTTTAACGAGCGTGAAACGACGCTCCCCGACCGGGCGACCGTTCGCCAAAGTGCGAAACGGTCCTCTTGTACTGTGCCGTTGTTCCCTTTTCCACATCAAACATTTTAATAATTCGGATTCAAAGTGAACTCGAGCTTATATCCCAGACGTTTGTTTGTTAAGAGCCTTAAATAGAGGGCGACGTACAAAGTAGATATTTGCAAAAGGAAGAAAGGAGGAGGAGAGGAATTGCTTGCGGTCGAGAACAATGGTCCGTCATTAATACTGACGAACTCGATTCAATGCTCACTGGTATGTAAACATTTACCGAAACTCTCTCATTATAATAAAATTGTTTAATAGCGTGTGTGTGTCGTAGACGAGAGACGGCGCCTCCTTTATACAAACGGCCAGATGAGACACATTTCAACCGTGCAACCAACACACAACTCCAGTTGTGACACCTTTATGTAACTGCACTGGCGCTCGTCACACCTTTCAATTGTATAGTCATTTCGAAAACTCACCCGAAGCCACGCCCACGCGGTACTTCTCGGAATATTCAAAACACTATACATTTCCCTACTCGCGGGGTTCGCCCCGTTGGGTTTCGCGGTTTCACCGCTTGCTTAGACAAATGTCTCGGATTTTTTTCTAGAGCGTTACACACCCGGACCGTGCGTGACAAGTCCCGGATAAATCAAAATTACGCTCCGCGTACAACATCAGCACTTTTATAAAGCATTTTCCTCCGGTAAACACTGAAAGCTTAGTTGCCCCCGCAGTAAGCTCGGGATAAACACGCGGCCACTGTACAAAAGATTAAATCTTCATTCACGTAGCGCCGCCCTCCTTATCCATCTTCCGCAGTAAAAAGAGAAACAGTGCGATACAGAAGCGCGACTGTGCCCCCTAAACGGTCCAGAAAAATGATGCGATTTCGCGTAAACACGTCCGTTTTGTTTATCTGGTGCAGACAAAACGAAAAACCTCCTGTTTTTTGGAAAACGGCGCCGGCGCTTGTTGAGAGATGAATGATTCAATTCGGGTTTCGTTTCGTGTTTAATTGGTTCAGAGAGGGAATTTCCCTTTGGTACGGAAAATTTTTCTTCCGTTCTTGTTTACTTAATTACGTGGAGAATTAAAATCGACGCGCTTTTTAAACGTACGGCATTGCAGGTGAAGCCCACTGGTCGATACGCCGCCCCCTTTCCGTTTCGACTGTAATTGTGCTGCATCTTGTTGAGGTGACGGTTTCGACTGAGTTCGTCGCCTGAATGCACCGCCGCCGCACCACCCCCGCCCCAGACGCTGCCGGTGCGCGGATTCACCGCCAGGTCTTATTAAAAATTCCGTCGCTACTGCACGACCTAACTAAAATTTTCTCGGAGCAAATTTGCATGCAACGCACGTAAGGATATCAGAGGCAGGCTGATTATGGTGTACAAATAAAATTACAACTAAATAAGATGTCATGAAGACAGATGGAGCATCTAAAGCAAACAGAGTAGAAAACAGTTCAATATCAAAAATTAAAAAAAAAAAAAAATGTGGAAGACGAACTTGAAAGATGAAAAATTGTACTGGGCTAGAAGAAATAATAATAATAATAATAATAACCAACAAGTTTTAAAATCTTTCATTGACAAAATGCATCATTTTCGACCGCAAAAACCTTTGGAATTCACAATTTTTCATCGTGTTAACTTCTTCAAGTCAAGGAAGGAAGTCCATGCCCAAATATTTTACTTTTAGAACCTTTACACACTTCAAGTCACAAAAACAGAAAATTGCTATTTTTTGTTTAATGTTCTTTTTTTCATTCAATAAGGTGTTATCAATCAATATAGTTTAGACCCCTTGTTATGTTCTTTCCTGCCTTTGCAATGGTCTTATGCATCACTCTTCCTTTCAATTATCTTGGTCCTTTTTGATTGAACTGTAGAAGCTTTCGTATCAGCTCCATGTGTAATTTATTCACCACAAGAAACTACAAACTTTGTGCTTAGCACTAAAAGCTTCTCCTAAATCTACACAACTTCCTGACAACTTAATCTACAAAAGCAAAGGAAATCGTGATATTTTTCGTTTAGTTTTTTCAATTCTATTGAGAATAATATCAGTTAACTCTCTTGAAACTTCTTCAAAATTCAAGCTGCAACAGTTGAAGATGAGTCAGATCAAAAATATTATTTAAGGTGGACATATATCATTTTCTCGAGTTAAGGTCTTCCCTCTAAAATGTAAAAGCTCTGAGTAGTATCTCATTTTTCCTCTAGGGAAATATTTACATAGATTTTTGAACAAAGGAGTTCTTATTTAAAGTTACATCTTTTCTCATTATGTTCAAGACACTATTATTGTTTCCGATTTGTGTATCAAGGCCAAAAAGTGCAACTTTTTCGTCCGAGCCTGAGTTTTCTGGCCGAGGCGCAGCCGAGGCTTGACAACAGGCGAGAACAAAAGGCATTTTTTGCAGAGGTGCACATTAAATTTTTTGGCGTCCGCACGAATTACAAAGCAAAAGATATCATTGGCAAAATTACAAATTTATTTTATATCCACATTTTCCAAATAGATAGATACATTTATTCATAGATATTAACAATTTTTTTATAGTATTTGTTATCAGCTTGCCAACAAAACTAGAAATTAAGTATTTGCAATTCAATTACTTATTTACATAATTTATGGTGACAATTGTCGGATTTGTCGGTTTCGTTGCTAACTTACTAAACACACCAACAGATGGCGCCACGGTCGGCGTCCGAAAAAGAGTTACTTTTCGTCCGTTTGTGAGTACGTAAAATTATCGTTTTCATTAAGGGCGCCTAAAAAGATATTTCCGTTTCGAATCTACATGTTAGACAGCGTTTTTATTTGAACTTCCAATCATTTTGTTAAATAAAACTCTTCCATTCGATTCTCATTTCTTTTTAATATGTAGAAACGTTTCCTCTTCCTACACCACCTACTCTCAAATTGTGGATAAACTGTTGGGAATTCTGTTCTTCTCCTCTCATAAAATATAACTACTGTTTTTCTAAAATTTATTTGAAGTTCGAGTCTACGTAAGCTAAGAGACATATTTTATACAACTTCGTATACTTGTGATATAAAAAACATAATTCTTATTATCATCGCATATTTTCCAGTCTGGTTGCCAGGTTTCATAATAACACATTAAATAAAACTCTCGGAGTGAAATAATCTTTTTGAAGTCGTTCCATTTATGAAGTTAATCAAGTCATTACGTTCTGCATACCGTTCGGATCCTTTGTGAAACGAAACGGCAAAGAAATAAAGACATTCTCCTCTTTTCAGACTCGCCTCGTGAAAAATGTATCGATAAGCGAAGAGATCCGTCTAGCGACGTACCCCTTTTCTGACACAAACTCGGCTATATTATTTCCGATTCGATCGGAAATGACATCAACTTTCTCTTTGGAAAAATACGACCGAGCCTTTTTTCCCATTTTCCGATCGGCCGTGTTCCCGTCATTAAAATAAATTCATCATAAATTCGGTCGACGTTTTTCGCGTTTCGCAAATATCATCAAATGTCCTGTGAATTGAGTTAGTGTTGAAATGTTTCCTGTCAAATGCACACACATTATCATCCGATTTGCCGAAAACTTTTCCCTTTCATTTTCCCTTTTCGTCGCCGGCTGGTGCAACCGCTTCAGTCGCGCTTCAGGACGACCCAAAAAAATTTTCCTTGAAGAGGACGTAATTTACGTGGGCGCACGGCGAACGTTTCTGACGCAATTTCGGCATGTTTTGAATTTATTATTAAGCGAAATCCGAATTAAAACGTCAAATTTTACCCTATTATTTAGTAACGAATAAACCGAGAAATTCCTCGAGGAATATTCCCTCCAACTTCAACAACTCTTAATCGTGTGTCTATTTCTGGACTGGAATTCGACAACGTCTCGTTTCCAGCGCCATCTAATGGCCCACTTGTCATAAATCAAAGCTTATTCTCACGCTAGACAACGTCTCATTTACGTCACGTGATTGCCGACGCGACGCTGTTTGGCATTCCCTAACATTTTTTTCCTCAGGTTGGTCCCTTGTTTCCATCTCTTGTTTTCTATCGTTAAACAGCATAACTCGAATCTTTCCCCAACAAGACAAATTAGCTTAGCGACCCCTGACTAGCCCGATTCGTCTCCAAGTGAAAACTCCTGGACCATATGCTTAAGTACGCAATTTGAATTTCAATTAGTTTTTAGTTTCATTTAAGATCTTACACAACTTAACCTAAAGTCCATTCATTTTGTATTGAACTTTTCAAGGTCAAATAATTTTATTTTTTGGCTCTGTAATTATGTTTTGTAAATAACGACATGCAGGTAAACACCGTAAACGTTGAATTGAGCATTGCTAAATCACATTATGTTGGTTAGATGCATGTCACTATTTACAAAACATAATTACAGAGCCAAAATTTAAATTATTTGACCTTGAAAAGTTCAATACAAAATGAATGGACTTTAAATTGCAAAAAAATAGGTAAATGACACAAAAAAAACACGAACTGACACATTAGAGTCATTAGACGATTTCCATTACGGATCGTGTCAACTGATGTTTCGATTTTTTTAAACTGTATTTGAAAATATCAGATAAATAATAAGGGTCCCAAAGTGGAGTCCTGTGGAACTCTCCGACTGACATTAGTTTCACTTGCTGAAACTTTTTGAAATCTGTGACATGACGAAAAGTTAATTAACAATGAACGTTGCTTAGCTGCAGTTGTGAATCTCTTCAAAAAAAAAATTGAAAAGACAGATTTTCGCGAAATTAGAGAAAATATGAAAGAAATCCGTTCCTAAGCCTGACTCTTTGCGACAGCGTTACCAGTCCCGTCACGTTCCGTTTCTGCAAACTCTTGCCAGCTTTAAACAACAAAAGTTCCTACATAGATCATTCGTTGGTTTGATGTGGTGTAGCTGCAAAATGGCGGTCGTTTCGTGTGTCATTTCCGTCCAAAGAAAACACCATCCTAACGAGAACCAATCTGGAAAGTTTCTCAGATTTCGTCATTACCATGATAAAAAACGCCTGTCAAAATCAGAGGGAAAATTGATATTGCCGCCCCCGCACACCGCCCCCGCTTCACCCAAACTTTCAATCAATTACCCGAGAAAGTTAATGCCGTGTCAACATTAAAAACTCGAATCACAAAGAGGTGGCGACAATAAAAAGTTTTTAATTATGTTTTTCGCGACCAGGGGATGCGCCCCCAACCGCAACATTCCTCCGGCGATGGCGACATATTTTTGTCCCCTCCGCAAGAAATTGCTTATGAGGCGATATCGTGTGACATCAAAGGAATTACGGACTCCGCAAGGGCTAAGAGAGTGTCACGGGCCCTTTAATGAATTATGGATTTGGCGTTGGAAGCCTTCACGTACGTGTCGACGCGCGAGAAAGACGACCACCGCTGTGGGGGAGACGGCGAAGGGGTGAGTCGCGCTCCCAACACCATCCGGTGGTCTTCCTCGTCGGGAAAAAATCGCCGCCCTTACCGAATTAGAGGGACGCCACCAGCGACGGCGGCCTGTGCTGGGACGACATCCTGGGGCGAGTCCTGCGGGAAACGGTGCGAATTTGGCACTGCACTCACTGGGTCGGCGCGACGAAAACGCGGAAAAACCAGACGACCGACGAAGTTTCCGCCGCGATTTTCCCCACTGTACTGAAAAGCGCCACTCACCAGCGAGATTTTCCGACATGGTGGCCGCCGTGGTGGGGGCGAACAAGCGCAAAGGGGTTGCTAAATTATATTTGGTTTACTTGTTACATTTATTTACTCTTTCATTTAGCCGTTCTGGGCCCACCCCCATTGGACAAATTGAATTACTTCATTTGTCGAGACTTGTTGCTCGCCCTTCTTGGACTTTTTCGCGATCACCTGGTATGGCACCAGCGGCGCCCTTTCGTCCTCCCCTCGCACCCAGTGGCGTGCTTCGTTGGACACGACCTAATGGATCGTCCATTAAAAATTAAACCGACGCACACTAGATCCCGAATTTTCCGCGACGTCGGGTTCAATGAACAGATCATACAGAATCGGCGACGTAGTCATACGTTCATGAATTTTTAAAATCCACCCCCCTCGACCCCTTCGGATTACCATTTTATCGAGTCGCCGTAAATATTTATGGCGTAATGAAGTGAACGGGTATCATAAAATCCGAATGGTAATAATTTTCTTAATGAAATGGAGAGGAAGATGAAATTTTCATAAAACAACCGAAAAATCTGGTCCGAGTGGAGGATGCGGTCGTAGAGACCGACTGTTAAATTATCGTAAAACTTCATTGGCGTAGCGTCGAGACGTGACGGGGTGGGGCGAGGGATGGCGGGATTTATCTCGTTTAGCTGACGACTAATATGTGGGGTTCATGTTCATGTGTTTAGCCGAGGGAGATTCATTTGATGGCTGCTGGGCTGCAGCCCTCGGATCGTTATTGTAACGAGTATGTTATTAGGTCAGTGGCGTGGAACGTGACCCGATGAGCGAGGATGTTCCGACGGGAGGAAGGAGAGATTGGGTAGGGGCACTTGACGAAAGCTGAGCTTGATGTATACAAATTAAAGGAAGGGACCGAAAAAAACATGAAACGTATAAAACCGAGATGGTGATCAACTTGGCTCTCAACAGCCGATGAAATTTTTTATTGTTAACTGTCGTTCTCTGATCTAGTAATTTTAAACTGAAAACTGATTGATTATTTTAAGTGTGAACATTTTTAAAATAAGAACGAATGCAGACTGTGGGAATAAATGAAATCAGAGGATAGAAAAGAAGTGGCTTCATAAAAAAAAAATACAAACAAAACAGATTTGATTTTTATTTGCGAATCTTCACAAAATGTTGCATTTATTTTAATGTAAATTAACAATTTTATATTTTTTCAGTTATTTTTTTTTATATCATTTATCCCATTCTGCGAAATTTAGACACGGAAATGTTTTTTTTTCTAATTTTGACATATAAAGTGACACTTTTCAAAATTAATTGACGTTTGGAAACGTCACACTTTTCGTAACTGGTTACGAAAAGTAAAATCTTTCCTAACTGGTTAGGAAAAATTTATTGTATCATCAATTTGACACTGTCATATTTTTTGTTTTTAAGCAAAATAACCGTGCCTACTTACCTACTTGATATTTTAACACAATAATAATTTATTATTAATGAAATTCATTACTTCGTTTAACGTTCGAACAAACTTTTTTTTGTCAAAATTAGAAAAAATCTTGTATGTAACACGTTAGGAAATGCAATTTTGTGTAACTCGTGTGATTTTGCGGGATCTCGCTGCGCTCGTCCCGCAAATATTCCACTCGTTACACAAAATAACGCATTTCCTAACTGGTTACATAAATAGCTATTATTGTTGCTTTTTCCTTCATTTCTGTATGTTTCATGCTCAACATCTCATTTGTTCTCTATAGTTTTCCAATGCATTCTGTCGTCACCCAAAAACCGTTCCTAAATATATTTTTTCTTTTTTCTATTAATTTACCTTTAATTTTCCTACTCTTGTATAACTGTTTAGTTTCTCTTTATTATTTTTCACAATTACAATTCAAAAAGTGTTTTCCTGCAGTTTTCCTATTTTACAATTGTTTTATTTTTGCATTCCAGTTTTCATTTCTCCAACATTCTCGCTATTTTTGTCTATGATTTTGCATTCTAGCTATTCAATGTTACTTATTGTTTCTCACAATTTTTTTCCTTCTTCAAATTACCAACGCATGATTTTTTTAAATGTTTTTATACAGGGTGTCGCAAAATTAACGTATTCCAAGTCGGGGGTCTTGTAGGGAAAAACCTCAGGATTCTCTAAAAAATAAAATAAAAAATATAGGGGGGGGGGGTCTTTACAAAGATATATGGGTCTGAAGGTTCAAACTTTTCATCATGTTTTCTTCAAATAAAAAATATAAATGGTTGACATTCATTTTGAAATATGGTGAGGATGATTATGTAAAATATTAAAATATAAATGAAGACATTTCTTGAAAAAAACAGCTTTATCTGGAAAAAATAAAAGTTTTATTTTTCCAATTTTTGTTCAAAAGGGAAGTACAACATAGCTAGAATATTAATCAGGTACTTTTGAACAAATATTGACAACTTTGATATTTTTTTCAAAGTGACTGCATTTTTTTTTTACATTTTTACTTGGGCAACAGGATGTCCCCTACTAAGCCCCGAACTCTAAATACGATAATTTTAAGACACCCTGTATAAGTACTATGCATTTATCCCTTCACATATTGTCCCACCTTCAGTTAGATTCTTATTCCCGAAATAATTTTCATTTTTTGCTCTACTAAAGTTATGTTTTATATCAGCTATGATTCTTTACTTTCTCTTGCTCTATTCTTTACCTTTGTGTATTCTTCTAGTTTCTATTCCATTTGGTTTATTTTTTACTGTACTTACTAGTTTGCATTTTGTCTGTCCATTTTTTTTTACAAAGTACATATTTATTATATCGGCTGTTCATTTAAATTTCTCCTCAAAGTTGGCGTTGAAGTGTCGATTCTGAACGCATCATGGATTACAGATCACGGATCTGCTGTTGAAATCTAACCTCACTTTTTGCGTTGTTTGTGTTTTTAGTCTGCAGAATGACGAGTGGTACGTTCACAATCGACTCTTCAACATCAACTTTTAGGAGAAATTTAGATGAACACCCGATATTTATCACCCGAATGGTTTTTTTTTTTAACCTCTTACTTCTTTCTCTATTCCTTTCAGATTTTTTTTTTTGATTGCTAGTCTTTTAAATTCGTCAGGTTATTTATACATTCTTTGGACTTCTTTTTTCACTTCTATTTTTAGTAACATTTTGCTTTCCTTCTTATTTATTTTTTAAGCATTTCGTCAATATTCTTTTTTTAATCATTCTTATACGGTTTACTTTTTATTTTGTATACCTACTCTTTTATACTTGTGTTTTTTACCCAAAGATTTTTTTCTTCCATGGCATATTTTGATATTCATTTCCGTTTATTTTTTCTTGTTATTAGTCTCATTTTCTTAAATTTTTATTCGCATATTTTACTCAAATTTACCCTAACACTGCTTTCAACAAATTTCCGTTTTACGTCTGTTGTATTAATGACATTTTTTTATAATTTCATTTCTATTTTATTTCTTCCTTTCCAGTTTTCCTTCTTCCTAAATCTTTGGATTTATTGCTATACTTAAAACATGTTTCTCATTATTTAGCTTCTACAATTTTGATGGAATTTTTTCCACCTTACTCGAGTAAGAAATCCTTTTCAATTTCCGCTTTCTCTTCACCTTTTTTAGTTTCTTTACTATTCTTTGATCTTGTAATGCCGTTTTTAATTTTCATTATTTTTGTTTCTTATTTTTTTTTTTAAATTTTTAGGAAGTTTGACCTTGTTTTTCTTTCTTAATTTCTTACTTTTATTTCTTTCACATACTCTTTAATATGCTTCTTTTTTTCTTTTTTGATTTATTACGTCCTCATTTCTTCCACAAACTCTTTATTCGAATTATTTACTGTCTCCAACATTTTCTCTATCGTATTTAGTACTTCTTTCATCGCATTCATGTTTCCTCTGTCAATTTCTTTTCATCCTTCATCTATTCATTTTTTTTTTGTCCATCATCTCTTTCTTTTTCAGTGTTTCATTCGCTTCATTTTCTACACGCTCGCCTCTCCACAAAAAAATTCATTGATTCTCGATATTTTACGACAATCTCTCCTCCTATTTGTCAGTTTCCACTCCAATTCAATTTCCAAAATTCATCTACTTCTGCATCTAAATATGATCTCAATATCTGTTTCTCCGGCGACCTGTTTTCATTCTTCAGACAACTAGTTGAGAGTTCAGACTAAATAAACTCTTTGCAGACAGTTTCGAACTTTGCAATTTGAACAGTCCTCAAAATAACAACATCATCGAACAAGCACTCCACTTGAAACGCTTCATAGAGGATCATCAATACATAACCTCCACCGTTTATAAACAGACATATAGGCACAACAGTCTGCTCCAAGAAGCGCATCAGACTTTGTTGTCTGAAACACGATAAACACTAGACGTGTTTGTAAACTTGCAAAACTCACCGTTTAATGGCGCATTTATATTCTCACGTCCTCCCTGTAAATATTTTCAAGCGAACCGACTCCACACGCGAAATTTACACAAGAAGAAAAAATTAATAACTAGAGAGAAAACTGTCACTTGACGCATTGTTCGTATTATTTCATGCAAAAATTACCCGAGTGGCAAACGGCGCCGCCTGTTAATTTTACATCTCATTTATTTAATTTTTGTTTTGAAAGCTGTAAATTAAGTTCTGAATGAGGATGTGCCCTCGACTAAGTTTTTTTTTTAACGACGTTTAAATAATGAATTGTATTGTTCCTAAAAGTGGTGTGCTTTACTGCTTTGTGACTTTTCCTCTGAATTTCCAAGCTCCGCGATGCCAACTGATCAATTCGATATCTCGAGATTTTTCCGGAGATTTTTATGTCTTTAAGCGGGACCGAATTATTAGTTATTTATTGCTTTATAAAGTTGTTGAAATCTGCTGCGGAACAAGCTGACAGATATATTTATACCCCGTAAAATATTAACGTCCCGCGTACTGCAACATGTATCGATAGTCGGACCAACAATGGAGGTCGACCTCTGTCACAAATGTCAATCATCTATCGGTGTCTAGCCCGCAGTGAAACCGATTCCAACGTGCCGAAGTAAAAATCACATTTTTAATCACAACTGACGTATAAAACCTAAATGTCAATCTTGACATGTAACACTTATCTGTGATGAAAATTAAAGATAACTCAGTTTAGGCAACACACCGTACGCGCAGTCAACAAAAGCCGATGCGTGGCCTAATGATGATTCACATTCGACAAAAATGCGAGGGTCTAGTTTTGTTGGGCCACTCTGTATATATCGTATTTATGACGGTCGCCTTGATTACAATCTTAAATTAACGTTTTAATCAGTGACTCATACACGTCGGCCACGTGACTGTTAAATTAATACAGGACAGTCGTCCTTTGAATCTTGAATAAATAAATGTGACAAATTAATTACCTTCCACTGTCAGCTGTCAAACTAATTAATAACAACGCATCACCTCAAAGCGCACCAATCGGAAGCGTTCATCATGACGTCACTGTGAAATTCTTTCAAACCGCTTAATTGGCGAATAAATGCGAATTAGCGTAATGAAACGTTATTTTCATGATGACCGCCCCCATTGTGTGGGTTCGCCGCCCCCTTACCTTGCAGACGAGGGGAACACACGGGACTCACGGCACTTGGCGACTGCTTCGGGGAGGGCAATTATGGCACAAAAAATCCAATTACAAACAAAACTACGGTCTCGTTTTAATTAACTTAACAAATCACACACTTTACCGCATTTAATTACGAACGAAAACCGAAAAATTAGGCGAAAATTAAACCGGAGCGGCGGACTCGCTTTAGATGGCGCTGCGACGGAGAGAGCCAATCAGAGAGTAGGACGCGACCGCGAGATTTGAATGAAGTGCTGTCTTGCACATAATAAATGTTAGCGGAGATTTAAAAGTTTAGGGGAAAGTTTCAGTAGGGTAGATTGGAAAAGGATGGGTGTGGGTGTGCGTGTTAGATTGATTAGTGCAAGATTCACTCACTGGAGTCTCGACCTTTCGAGGACGCTTCAGCCGATTGGATTGGTCCTGGGGCATCGTGGTGCTTGTGCAGTCAGCGTCATCTGTTGCAGCGCATTACGTATTTGACAGTTCTCACTGTGGTCCGTATCTTGTGTATGACCTCCTCCTGCATCAAGTTGAAGCACATGGCGATCAGCGCCATCCCCAGCATCAGATACATCGAGCAGAATATGAAGCTTAATTCGAAGACTTCATCGACCAGATCCACGCCGTCCCCTCTCCTGTAAATCTTGTCGCCGGGGACTAAATCCCCGAAGCCGATGGTGCTTAAGGATATGAAGCAGAAATAGAAAGCGTCCATGAATTCCCAGTCTTCCCATTTACAAAACAAAAGGGCGCCGCCGCATATATACCTGAAAAGGCGCCCGCGTGATTCGCCTACTGGGAATACGCCTCGTGCAACAACACACTCACCCCACCATGATCACCAGGCAGATGGTGACCGGCACCGTCACCGTCTGCACGTCGTACGACTCCTGGCTGCCCAACTCCGTCACCTGACTGCTCTCGCTCTGCTGGTACACGTCGTACCTCATCTCCAAACCCTCCTCTTCTTCCTCCACGCCCTCCTCGTCGCACTCCTGCCGCAAGCGGGCCCGCAGTCTCTTCCTCTCCGCCCGTCTCTTCGCCACCCCCGGACACCACCGGCACAGGCAGCAGTTCGCGTAGATCCACTTGAAGGAGCGCGCCATTATGTCGCCGATATTCGACAAGTACAGGAGGAAGAGGGGCATGCCGATGATGGCGTACACGATGGTGGTTATTTTGCCCTCGACGGTGTGGGGCGAGATGTTGCCGTACCCTAATAATAATAATAATAACAATAATTTTCCGAGATAACAATCCGGCCTGACTACTGTGTCACTTATTTTTAACAGTTTTTTAAAAAGTTTCCAAAACCAGTACGGAGTTCCATCCGGATCGTGATTAGGAACTTAGCTGGGAGAGTCCCTTGACATCCAGACCTGGGTTTCATCATTGATGAATAAGCAATGAAGGGTCGCCCCGATCGGCGGTCATTCCCAGCACACAAGATCTGCCGGTGGGCGGCTCTCCGGGGGCGGCACCCGAAAATTACACCGAGTTTGCCGGAAGTTGCACGCCTCGTCCGAAACTGTCATTCTCCGCCGGATAATTCAACGCAAACAGGCAATTACTGCGGTTATTGACAGTGGATGGAGTTGGTGGCTGGAACTCCGTCTCACAACTCCCAACCGAATAATTGTGCGATGTGGAAAAAGTAGCGAATTGTCGCGTCGACGAGCGCGCCCTCTGCGCTTTGACACATTTGACGGATCGGCGTGTGCGGTGCAATTTATGGCAGTCACGTGGGTTAGATGGATTGCGGTGCACTGACACTGGGGTCAATTGTAGCCCTGACCCGAAATTTGATTTTTGTTTTTTGTGTCCAGGTGGCGCTGTGGAACTCCACCCACAATCACAATTCGCCCCGGCTGACATGATAATTCATCTGTCGTTAGTTTTAATGCGGCGAAAGGCCGTGGGTGGCGCTGCCGGTAAAAGTCGCATCGCACACAAATGTGATTTATTACGGGCCTGTCTAATTTACACGGGCGGGGTGGTTTTGTGTGTTTTTGCGTCGGCTGCCTTATGTTTTGTCAGCGGGGATGAATGGTAATAATGAACAGTTGCGCGATTACGGTCCTGATAAAAGCGTGTGTGCGTCCGTATGTTTAGAAATTTGTCGGAAGGTTTAAAATGAATAATGGACAGATTCGGTGGAGGACAAAGCGCAGGGATGGACTGGGCTCAAAGGGGGTTGCTTGAACGGGAATTGATTGATGGGGTGAGTTGGAGGGGTGCAATCGAAATTGGTGGATGCACCGATTTTTCTTTTAATGAATATTTAATAAACAATCTGATTGGAAGTTTATTGGATGGGGATTAGCTTGGAAAAATGCATCCAAAGCAGTGTTGGGGGGTTGTGCTTGAGGGGTGGTTCGCTGGAGTGAATGATAAATGCATTGTATGCAATATCAAGCGGGAGAACGGAATAAAAAATGGTTTTGTTTTGTTTTCATCGCATGTGGAAGCTGTTACGATTATTGAAACATACAGGGTGTTTTTGAAATGAGTGCACAAATTTTAACCACGAGCTACTGGCTTCATGTAGAACTCGGAAAAAATATCTAAAAAATTCTATGTCAAAAAATAAAATGACATTTATTTTTTTAGCTACTAGCTAATTGCTTTTAGTCTTCTACGTTGTCAAACAACCTCGTAGGTAAAATTTCGACACATTTTAAAAATACACCCTGTATATCATATTTTATAAAAAGTACACCGCATTTTTTAAATATTTTTTCCGAGTTCTACATGAAGCCAGTAGCTCGTGATTGAAATTTGTGCACGCATTTCAAAAACACCCTGTATATTCAGGGGTGTAGTAGTCAGTCCTCTTGGGGGTTGAAAGGAGATAACGTAAAAAAATGTGAAGTTTAAAGTTCCAATACAAGGACAAAATGTTTCAATACATTTCAAAACAAATAAAGTCAGTTGAAAATTTAAACTTTGACAAAATTTTTGAAAATATTTTGAAAAATTTGATGCAGTCTTTCTTCCAAATTGGAAATTTCTAACAAAATTTTTAATCAATTATTTCAGTTGAATAGAAAACAAAACTCAAAGTTTCTGCTTCTGCAATAATAATATCTAATTATTATTATTATTATTATTATTATGAGGGTTGCAGGAAGCTCATCCCTCAAATTGCATCTCTCGTGCAAGATAATGGGATATCGGGATGCAAGCGTTATTAACGAAGGGATGACGTCCGATCGATTGTCCCTCCAGCTCACCCTTCGCCCCGTCCCACCCCAAAAAATACTAACAAAAAAATAAACAACCCCATCATAAATCACTCCGTATTTGCACGAATCTCTTACGCAACGTAATCGGCCGCACGGGGCGTTTTTCCCCAATTCGATAAAATTTCCAAGGGTGTTACATTTGATAATTAGGCGATAAACCCACCCCGCCGCCTCCACCCCAAACAATTAAACCTTATTTATCCTCCCGGCTTTCCACCGACGTTTTCCAGTTAGGCAGTCTTTTTTAGTGGCGGCCTTCGGCCCCGGCGCTTCCGCCCCAATAAACAGGGGCGGTTTGCGTCGCCACCAAGGCCGCCGCTGGTCTAATTAGCGTTCGAATTTCGCGCCGGCGGTCGATAAGCAAGACGCTCGTTGCGATTCAAATTAGGGGCTGGGGTTGATCCGGCGACATCGACAGCCCGTTCATAATTGATAACTCCGGAAAACCGGAAAAATTCCGGCCAGTTAAAACTTTTTCCCCGCTCGACTAATGTCTTTATGCAAACTTGGGGTAATTTGTCAAAGGGTGAAGCCGTTCGAGGGACAATTTCGTTATCACTTCGCGTACAACATGCGGATTTATAATTCAATTGTGTTCTGGGAAAAAATTTATTTCGACACGGATGTGGAGCGGGATTAGGGGCGGAAGGGTTGCGTCTGACCAAAAAGAAAATGGCCGAAGGGGTAGCCCGCTATAAAAAAATCATTACATTTGAAAACTTACTACCTACATATCATGTTAATCCCATGATTTTCTTCATCTAATTAAGATTAATTAAAGAGAATTCTTCATAATTAGACATTAGACAATTAGTAAAATTAAACAACTAATTATTAATTTATATTTTCTTCTTTAGATTTATAGTCTTAAGCTTAGTTGGGGCCAAATCCAACTTACTGAACATTTCAAACCTCACTGATGTTACTGATTAGCTAATTATCAGGAGCCAATTACTAATTTACTAATTTTACTAATTTACGAAGTAAAAAAAATCGAAAATTCTCTTCTCTACTTCTGGTATTAAAGTGAATTAGTCATTATGTAGTATCAAATCATTAGAGACTGTAATTAGTAAAATTAAACAGCTAATTATATTTAATTTAAATTTTCTTCTTTAGATTTATAGTCTTGAGCTTAATTAGGCCCAAGAACAACTCGCTGAACATCTCAAATCTCCCTAATTTTACTAATTAGCTAATTTACTAATTTTACTAATTTACTAAGCGAAAAAAATTAAAGATTCTCCCCCCTCCTTATGGTATTCTCTTCTCTAGTGTTTGAAATTTGATGTACTATTTTATTAATTTCAAACAATTTTCGACTAATTCAATTTTCTACTTTTGCAAATTTCTCCCAAGTCATCAAACCCTGGCTTTGACGTTACGCTGAGTACAATTTATCACAAACGCCGGAATAAACGACGAATTTGACTAATCCGCCGCCTCCCTCACCGTTGTTGTCCTCCTAATTTCCGCTGGAAACTTTCGCAAACTCCCCACGCCGCCGCCCCCGGCCGTCCGAGCGAAACGGAACGTTTTTGCATCAGAATTTCCGTCTAAAACAGCGTTAATCATATTATTTTAAGTGCACTTTACTCCAACTTCCTTTTACCTACTTTTTATCGCCGACGACATGGTCTTCGTTCTTCTTTTTGCCGTTTAATTAATGCCATTATAGTCTCGCGCAGATTCGACGGCACGAATTTCGAACCGCCGCCGCCGCTATAAATAATCGGGACGGGTGACGGCGTTTTTGTTGGTCGGTATTCGGCGGCGCCACAGCCGCTCTCACGCTTCGCACGGGACGGTTTCGGACGACGCGTTCGAATCGGAGGCGGCGACTGGGCGATTTTTTTCTCTCATTACGCGCTCGCTCAAATAATCAATCAATTTTAATCGGTAATCAAACGCGGTATTACGGCCGATTGTTCGCGGAAAAATTCGCTTTACGACGAATTAAAATTTATGGCGCGGATATAAAAATAAACTCGATGGGTTTCAGGTCTGGACGTTGCGAAGGCAGCCCACACGGCATATAGAGAAATTTGTATAGTCTGTCCCAGATTAAGTGCATCTAACCTATTAAAAAAAGTTGGAATCGTTACTTGATGGAAATATCTGTAATAAAAAATAAAATCCGGCCTCGATGCTGTGCCGTCTTTTTATCATAATTTGAGCTAAAATTTCTCGAGTAGTAAATAAATTTGAAATTACATTTTGTGGGATGAAACTTTTGGTGTTCGGTGATTTAAATTTGTCAAATCGATGTTAATTGATTTCCGATAGAAATGTCGAATGTGAATCCTCCAAAAGGAGTCAATTCTGAGAAAATACCAAAACAAACAATTTCCCAACATCCCAACAACCAATAAATTAAAACAAAAGCTGCAATAAGTTGCAAAATGGGTATTTTTTTTTATAGTCGTAAATTTTGTTTAACGAGCGCAACGAGTTGGACAATTACGACGAGTGAAACAAAGCACTCATTTTGCCTACGTATCGCATAGAACATTTTTTCTGTCAAGCGTTAATTTATTTCTTATTTGTTATTAAAAATTGGAACATGTACAAGCAAAAATTTTCTATATTCTTTTGTTGGTAAGGTTATGACAGAATATTAATATAAGCCAATTCGATACAGCTAACAGACAAATTTACTACACAGAAATAAATCATCACTTTTGATTTTTTTAAATAGGCATTAAATAGTGCAGACTGTCTATAAAAGAATGTAGGATAGCACATGACTCTGGAATTTGAATTTGCAGCTCGTTTAAATTCATGAAATAGTAATCGCAAATTGTCAAATATTCACCAGCTGTCAACACAAAGTCACCTTAACCTCATTTCCGCTTTCAAAGTCCTACTTTATTGTGTTTTGCGTTTCTGGTCTGTTTGTTAAAAACAAAAGCTTTTTCCAAAGCTAGATAATTTCCGGTAGTGTTACAAAGGTATTGCCTTTATCTGCTTTTATATTGAAAATCAGCATAATTTTTAACCTCGAAAATATTTCAGAAGCAATTGCTAAAATGGTCTTCACACTTAAACAAAATAAGTTCATTATGATGATTGTCTTATTACCACAATGGTGTTAAAAGAGACGGAGATTGGACATACAGCGTTCAAGCTTGCAAAGAAGAATGTTTAGCCAACTAACCGGACCAAAATGTTTTAGAAAAGTCCTATCAATAATGCATTTCATTGTTTTATTTTTATTTCATTTTCTTTGTAAATAACCTATTTTTGTCAAGCTAGACAATTAGTAAAACGAATTTGTTCTGAGGGTTGCATTTCGTAGATCATACTAACATTATTCGATTTCTGGTGAAAGAGTCGGCAAAGTTTCAACGCCTACTAGGATCCCACATTAATTTATAGACACTCTGTATGTCCGAAATAGCAAAATAAATAGACAATGCGGAGGTAATGAATATCACAAAGATAACTGCTGAGGTATTTTCAAATGTTATAACAGTCGTAGTCGGCAATAATAACAGTCTGTCATTGTGTTACCAACTTAAGGACATCTAAAATCTCTGCGGGTAGATGTTTCGATTTATAATAATTAATAACAAATAAAAAGTTAATGAACTGGAAATAATGTTGTATCCCATACGTTACAAAATGAGTGTTTTTTTCACTCGTCGTAATTGTCCAAGTCGATACGCTCGTTGCACAAAGTTTACGACTCGTGACAAAAACACTCACATTCTGCAATTTCCAAAGTGGTTTTATAAATAAAAATGGTTATTGGAAATATCGCGACAGTGGTGTGGCATGAATTTCTTGTTTTGTATCGCGAAGAAGAAGTGGAATAGTGTGCTTTCTCCCAGCATTGTGGAAGAATGGTTGAAATCTTTTTAAAAATTGGCAGTGTAGACAAATCTACTGGACGTGCTGCACTAGCTACGCCAGATGTTGGAGAAAATTTATCAATTAATATTTTTGCTTCCTTTTTCAAAATTAATTTCTTTCTTTTTACAAATACATAATCCTTGTTTCAGTAAATCCTACCTCCTGGTTTTTCCCCGAATCCAATTTTGCCGTTACTACGACAACAATTTAATACCTACTTCCAAGACATTACTTTTCACTGATGAGGCTTGGTTTCACCTTTCTGATTTGGTTAACGCTCAGAATTATACAACTTGGTCAGCATAAAATCCCCACGAAGTTATTATGGTGCTAATCATTATCTTCAATAATTCCAATAGAAGAGTTCAATGTTGTTTAGAACATTTCATCTAATTGCTTACTTTTTAAACGTGTCAAAATATACAGTTTTTTCTTTTTTCAATTAATTAAATGAATTCACGTCCTCCCTGTTCTTGTCAAATTGTTATGAAATGATAAATTAACCCGGCCTGAATGCCGTGCCAACGGTGGTGTTGTGGGTCAGAACATATTAATATTGATTGGTGGTTAGTTGATGATTGATTGGTGAGATCTGGCAGGACATTGGAGCCAGATGAGTCAAGAACGAAGAAGTGAGTATATTGATGTCAAAAATATGTAAAATCTCATCTGGCTAGAAAAACCGATCGTTTATTTGATTTGGGAGGCCACTCGTCTAGCAAATCGGCGAAATCTGTCCAATAAACCGCATAATTCGCCGCCCCCGTGGCAAGAATGTCACCCGCTCGCCGCCCCTGCCGCCCCACGCGCTCACACACAACGAATTCATCTATAACAGCGCCATTCTTGACGTACACATTGCACCCTTTTGATTTATTACCTCCGGCGCGACGCACGGAGGGCGGTTAATTTCAACCCTCGTCATCGTCATCGCCGTGTTTTATTTTTAACTTGCTTTGTCCTAATTAAAATTTATTAATGTGACCGCAATCCATCACACCAGCGCTGTGCTTATTATTCTTCGACACTTACCTATGGTGGTGATCACCGTCAGCGAGTAGAGGAAGGCCCCGGCGAACGACCACTTCTCCGAGTAGCTCTCGACGGCGCCGTCGTAGCCTCGCTGGATGAACTTCACCATGCGCTTCTGGTACAGGAGGAGCTCGTCGACGACGAGCTTCTTGTAGTCGGCCTCGGCGAAGGTGTTCATCTCGAGGGTTTTGTTCCAGAATTTCGAAACGGTCTCGTTGCGGATGCGGAGCACGTCGAGGCGCAGCTGGTCCTGGTGGCGCTTCTCCACGTAGCGGAAGATGAAGGCGCCGGCGATGGTGTAACTGACCTGAAAAAATTTCTTACAGATTTTTTTTATACCACAAAATAAAAACAAAGATAAAAGTATTAATAATAATAATAAAGTATACAGAATTTGATTGCTTGAAATAAAAAATATCCAAAAATATTTTTATAAGCACCCTTAATGAAAACGGTAATTTTACGTACACACAAGCGGACGAAAAGTAACTCTTTTTTGGACGCACTTTTTCGGACGCTGACTGTGGCGCCATCTCTTGTTTAGTAAGTTATCAACGAAACCGACATAACCGATATTGTCCTGTCATCGTAAATGATGTAAATAAGTAATTGTATTGCAAATATTAAATTTCTAGTTTTGTTGACAAGCTGATAACAAATACTATTACAAAAATTTAGTAATTTTTCCAATGATGTCTTTTGGTTTGTAGTTTCTGCGGTCGCCCCCTGCTAAAAAGTGCCTTTTGTCCTTGCCTGTTTTCAAGCCTCGGCTGCGCCTCGGCCAGAAAACTTATACTCGGACAAAAAAGATGCACTCTTTAGCCTTGATACACAAATAACTATTTTGGTGAATTAAAGGTAAACGAACTTATAATTATAATCCTTCAGGCATTCATTTAGTGTTCCTTTCATCAAACAATAAGAGTATCAGGAATCCTATTTTGAGTATTTTACTTGTTGCTACTACAAAGACGTTTTTCTTTAATTTTTGAATATGTAAAAAATATAGGATTTGGTAATTTTTGAAACAATTTACACACTTGTTACAATATTCATTGTTATATTTCCTATTAAAAAAAATACCAATACTGTTTTTTTATTCAACCCACGTGAAAAATACCTCGTTTCCCGGCGCATCCACCACTTTTGTAATATCATAAAAATATATTCTTTTTGTGATTTATTGACTTAACTGAGATGAATCGAGTACAAAAGCGGATGAATCCATTTCTGGCATCAGGAGAAAAAAACAATATAAAAACTGTGAAGACGCAAAGGAAAATAGGTTACATTTAAGTTATTACGGTATAATATATCTAAAAAATGTAATTGTGATGAATCGAATTGATTCTAACTTCTATATTGGTCGACCAACAACATTTAAAATATCACTTAAAAATGGTGGAGGCGCCGGGATATTTTTCAATAAAAATCCCAATATCTCTGTGATGCTTTCAGCTAGATTTAATTTGAAAACTGTGTTTTGTAGGCTTGGCTATGATGAATCAAATGCAAAACACTGCATGGCTCTATCGGTGACACCGGTTGCGGAAATTGCATTTTTATTGTGTTGATAAAGTGGCGAATTATTTTTTCAATAAAAATGATATTTCCGTGATGGTTTGAGCTAGATTAAATCTAAAAATTGTGCTTTGTATATTTGATTGTGATGAATCGAATGCACAAAGTCGCATTACTGTGTCTCTAACACCCGTTGAGAAAATTTCATTTATCTGAATTACAATACTGACTGTCTATAAAAGAATGTAAGATCGCAGATGGCTCTGGAATTTGAATTTGCCACCTCGTTTAAATTCATGAAATATTAATCCCAAACTGTCTATGTATTTGTATAAATGACATAATTACAACTTTAATTTATTAAATAAAATAAACCATTCCTCTCTTCCATTTTATTGTGTCTAGATAAAATCTGAAACCTGTTTTGGTAGAACTGATTTTGCAGAATCCAAACAAAGAGCCGCATTACTCTATCTTTAAACTCGCTTGAGAAAATTACATTTTTACGAGCTCTGTAAAACGATAGTTTTATTTATCCAATGAAAATAATTTTTCCCTGACGATTTGTGCTTGATCAAATCTGACCACTACGCTTTCAAGATTTCATTATGACAAATCGAATGCAGAAAACCACGTGATTTTGTTTACAACACACGTCGAGAAAATTGCATTCATGCAAAAATGGCGGAGGCGCCAGGAAAGGTTTTCCTTCTCAATATCTGTCTTGTGGTGCGGCAAAATTCACTGACACAATTCTATTTCATAGATTTGTTTATGAAGAATTGAATGGAAAAGTCTGTGTGACTCAATCTTCAGCACCAACTGAAGAAAATACAGCTACATGGGCTTGTAAAAAAAATTTAATGTAATGTAAATAATGACATTTTCCTTGCAGTTTAAGCTACATGAAGTCAAAACTGTCATTTATGCACTCGATTTTGGCAAATCGAATACAAAATGCAGCATCACACTATTTTTTACCTCTGTGGAGAAAATTACACTTTTATGAGCTTTCATATTTTTATTTACGCAACGTAAATAACGATATTTTTCTTACCGCTTGAGTTAGATCAAGCTTGAAAACTGCGCTTTGTAGACTTCATTATAACAAATCGAATGCAGGAAACCGCGTGATCCTGTCTCTCACACACGCCGAGAAAATTGCATTTATATGGCATCCAAAAATGGTGGAGGCGCCGGGACAGTTTTTCTATCTAAATAACAATATCTTCGTTGTGGTTCGAGCCAGATTCAATCCAAAAACTGCGTTTTGTAGATTTGATTATGACGAATCGAACGCGATAAAACACATGACTCTGCCTCGAATACCAATTGAGAAAATTACACTCATGTGTATAACGAAATTATGAATATTATTCATTAAATAAAATTAATCATAATATCTCACTTCTATCTAGGTCAAATCTGAAAACTGTTTTTGCAGACTTGATTATGGTGAATCCAGAAGAAAACGTGCATGATTCTATTTTTAAATCTAGCTCCAACTACATTTTTATGGACTTTGAGGTGATAATACTATTTACTCAGTAAAAATAATTATAATTCCCTAACGATTTGATCTAGATCCAGTTTGAAAACTGTGCTTTGTAGATGTGAATATGACGAATGGAATTCACAAAACCACACAAGCTTTATCCAACACATGTCGAGCAAATTGCATTTATGTGACATGCAAAAATGGTGGAGGCGCTGGGACAGTTTTTCAAGCAAAATACAATAAAATCATTGTGGTTTGACCAAATGCAAAAAACTGTACGATTCTACCTTTCACACATGTATAACAATAGCTATTTTCAATACAAGTGAGCAAAGTAGTGCATTTAATCACGAGTACGGAATTTGGGCGCCTGAGCCGAAGGTGAGGTACAAAAATGGTGGAGGCGCCGGGAAAGATCTACACTAAAATAATTATATCTTCCTACTGATTTGGTATGAAGCTTCCTGGAGCTTCTCGTTGAAAAAAGTTAATTATGGTTTGTTATCATGGATATGTTTTTCCCAACTTGGCTTCGTCAGCAGACATTTAAAAAATTAAGAGAAAAAAAAATACTGCGGTAGGGTGTAACGAAAATAAAATGAAACAAACCAGAACGTTGCTTAAAATATACAATAAAAACAGAGAAAATGTGAGAGAAAATATCTTTGTTGTCCTGTTGGTGTACCGCTGTCAGCATCTCGATAATGCCAACTTGACGAAAAACCACTTTAAAAGATTTCAATCGTAAAAAATGAACGAGGATTCAAATCTCGCCAAACAAGCCCGCTTTCCGCCCCACCCCCTCATTAAAAATCCAACAGACGTCATTTGTTGACGAGGGTCGCCTGAAAAGGCAAAAAATACAACAATACTTACCACAAGTCCTATGATTCCGACATTACTAAACAGAAAAGCGATAAATTGCCTGCATAAATCTTTGCACTTTTTTGCGAAAGGTCTCTCATATCTCCGCTGTCGCCTGACAGACCTCTTGCGTTCCATTTTATAGACTTCCGGACATAGTTCGCTCGTGTCATCTCAGCCGCCCCTTCGCCTCCATCCTGTTGAAAAGAAAACAAATTCAACGCCACAGCACTCTATAAACAATACAGATTAAATGTAAATAGTTGCAGAGGAGGGACGGCGATCAGGTTAAGTAATGAGACATGTTCTACGACCGAGGGATCCCGGATTAGGCGGTGATCAGGAGGCAACTTGCTAAGCTAACACATCAGCCTGCGCCAATTGTCAAAGGAGTTGCGAAAAACTCTCTCATGTCTTCCCAGATTCTAAAATTTTCTAGGAACGAATCAGTGGGAGTTAAAAGGTTAAGAAACTTTGCGAGTGCTGATTCAATTGTACAACGGTCCGATGGCGTTTTAATTACGTTTCTAATTATGTAATTCGGTTTAAAAACTTCAACTCTGGCTCGGTTTAATAACGAGATTGCCTCCAACTAGTTTCGGTACCTACAGGTGGGGTTAAAAACGGAACTGGGGGGGCAGTCGACAAACTTTTTAATAGAACTTGTTGCGAACAATTCGACGATGTGTACAGTACTCCAGAGTGCAACCAGGAGTAATTTATTACAAAAAAATTTAATTTAACTTGGATTACATTTTAAAGTGTAGAGAAATTGTACGAAGTGACTGTAAAAGCTTGTGATGTCTTGGAAAGCTTAAATTTGTTAAATTAATTGAAAAAAGAAAACAGGATGAGTTAACGATATCGGAAAGGTGAAACCAAGCCTCATCGGTGAAAATGAAATATCTTGCATTAAATACATTGTTAGTTGGATTCGTGGAAACAAATCAGGAGGAGATATGAAATGTGATCGAAAGTGTTCCAAAAAATATTCCAATTTAATCTTTTCATTTTGTAGACCATTTCAAAAGCCACGAATGGCTGTATTATATTTTAGATGTGAGAGATCTTCAAAGGCGTCCAATTACGCGTGCCTTCCAAATTCTAAAAAAATAACGTCTAGATACTATAAAGTTTTTTTGTGCCAGTTACAAGTACTTGTTAAAACACTGGAAATTTCCGCTTCCATTTTTTACCAAATCTTGAAATGCTTCTTAATGATTATTACTCATATGTAGATTATTATGTAAAATACATACTATAAAGTTATACAGGGTGTTATTGAAAGTTGTACAGATATTTTAACCATGAGCTACTGGCTTAATGTAGAACTCGGGAAAAATGTCTAAAAAAATCTGTCAAAAAATTAAATGACATTTATTTTTTTGAGCTACAATTTTTTTTAATTGCTTTTAGTCTTCTACGTTGTCAAACAACCTCGTAGGTAAAATTTCGGCACATTTTAAAAATACACCCTGTATATCGTATTTTATAAAACGGACACCAATGCGGTTTCCTTGTTTTAAAGCATATTTCCTATAGGTTACTTCGCATTGGCGTGCATTTTATAAAACATGATATACAGGGTGTATTTTTAAAATGTGCCGAAATTTTACCTACGAGATTGTTTGACAACGTAAAATACTAAAAGCAATTAAAAAAAATAAATGTCATTTTATTTTTGGACATAGAATTTCTTAAATATTTTTTCCGAGTTCTATATGAAGCCAGTAGCTCGTGGTTAAAATATCTGTACAACTTTCAATAACACCCTGTATTTATTTTCCCAGGAGTGAATTCTATTACTGAATGATTGATCAAAGAAAAATATGTTTATTTATTGTTAACGATTGTTATAAACAATTTGTAATGAAGAACAGTTCAAATTGAAACTGCCATCACAAGGAAGTATCTACAAGCAACTAATAATAGTAAATAATATCATTAGGAGTAGAAATGAGTCTTTTTGTGCTAGGCCCAGAGATTGTCTTTGAAACATTTAAATTTTTTAATCAACTGTTACTAAGCTAAGCTATAAGTAGTGACTTAAGAGTCACGAGAAATTGAAGTATTTCGCAGCGCGCTTTTGACAAGTCAGGTTTTTGAACCGCTGTGAATCAGTCATAAATTTTTTTACTCATACATCAAAGATTTTCCCCGGTACCTTATTTAATAAACAAATAAAAAAATGTACAATAGCAATTTTTTTTATAAATATTCACGGCGATTCCATAATTTTAGGACTGCTGGCATAAAAGCACAATGACAATATAAATGTCGTAAAAAGTCCCTCCGTATCTTTTAGGTGGTTATAAAATTGGAACTTTCCTAACTGGAAGCTATAAAATTTGCCAAATCAAAGCTTAATGTGTGTCGTAAATTAATCGGGAATTATCTGAAGGGGTTGAAAGGTGGAGCCCCCGACTCACTTATTTTAAACTTAAAACAAACAACGATCCTCAAAAAGAAGAAAAAAAAACAAGATTGGAATCTCAGGACTCGACAAGTTCACCAAATTATTAAAAAATATATGTACCGTGTGCGGGCGCGCGTTATCTTGTTGCCTCTGTTGTACCGCTGTGCTGATTGCAGTTATTTATTAATTAGAGTAAATTAACAAAATCGGTCACACGTGTTCGTAGCATTTCATTACGCTTTATTTGGTCAACGTCATATTTTATTTCAACTGAAGTTTTAATTTGAACTCCAACTAACGAGAGTTATTTGCGAATGCATTATTAATTTCCAATTATTAAAATTCAGTACATAGTAGTATCTATCAGTAAAAAATTGGAAAAGCCTGATTTGTATGAAAATAATTAGATCATTGAATAATTAAACAAACGAGGAGGTATAATGGATTGACTTTTTTGTTTCGTAAAACGATGAGTTCTGTAGCTCAAAAAGAACGGAGCACCGCATGGGTCAAACCTTGGCCCTAGGTTATTCAAAATTGTTGCAGTTGGCCTGTTCGTTAATGCGCAGCTATATGTACTGCAAATGATCTGCAAATGCGTTATAGATTTACTAGTGCTGTAATAATAAATCCTCTCATAGTAGCGGTTTCGTAATGGATAAATTAATTTCGAAATGAAGAAGAACTGCAACATCAAGTGGTGTAAAATCAACAAGTTTTACTTGATGAATGTAACAGCATTTTAATTTAATTAATTTATTGACTAGTTTTTTTGGTTGTCAAAATTTCTAATTTCCCTAACAGCAACAATCGTCACTGGCGTCGCTTTCCCTGCGCTCCCTCGCCGCCGCCCCCCGTTCCACCCCTCGCTAAAATCAACATAAAATATGATCCAGTTTCTGCAGAAATATGTCTGTTGATTACCTGTCGTGTTGTCACATAAAACTTTCCACTCGGTTGTTCCGTTTTTTGCGGGTCGGACGTGTGGGGCGGCGGCGTCGATCGCCGCCGGCCTTACAAGAGAAAAAGATGAGCGTCTTAGTACGTGAGCTTGTTGCGAACAATTCAATTTTATACACCATTTCTATAAAGGTGGGAACTTTTTCTCTCGCACGGCATTGTGATATATCGTTGGGGAACGACGACCTATTTACTAGGTTTGGAGGCGGCGGGGGCGGCTCTCACTTGCAATTACGGCCGGGTTCCGGGGGACACAGGTGAGTGCGAATGATACAGAGTGATTCAAAAACATAGTCATTTTGTATTTACATATCTTCTCTTAGCAATTAGAGAATTTGGAACGTTGTAAAGAGAATCAAGGTAAGCACGCTTCATTTTTATTTTATATCTTTTAATGCATTCTTCTACTCTACTATGTTCTTCCTGTTCTACTTTTCTATTCCTCGACTCTTCAACTCTTCTACTCTTGTATTTATAACGATGTTAAATAATCTTAGATATTTAAATTATTATTTTCTTCTATCCTTCTACAACTTCTACTCTTCTTATCTACTCTTCAACTATTCCCCTACTTCTCCACTCATCCGTTCTTGCACTCTTCTACTCCTCAGCTCTTCCACTTTTCCACTTCTCCACTCCTCTACTCTTCCATTCTTCTAATCTGCTCTTCTACTTTTCCATTCTTCTGCTCTTTTAATCTTATACTACTCCATTCTTCCACTCTTTCGCTTGTCCACTCCTCCACTTCTCCACTCGTACACTCCTACACTCCTCCACTCTTCCACTATTCCTGTCTTCGACTATTCCACTCCCCCACCTTTCTAATATACTCTTCTACATTTCTAGTCTTCTGCTCTTCTAATCTTACAACATTCCATTCTTCCGCCTCTTCAGTCCTTCACTCCTCCACTCATTAACTCTCCCACTTTTCCATTCTTTCACTCCTCCACTCTTCTAATCTACTATTCTACTTTTCTGCTCTTTCATTCCGGCACTCTTGGATTCTTCTACTTTTCCACACTTTCACATTTCTACTTTTCTTCTTTTCTAATTCTCTATTCTTCCACTTTTTTACCCCTCCAGTCTTCCACTCTATTACCCTTCCACTCCTCTAATCTACTCTCTATTTTTCTGTTATTCTACTTATTCACTGTTCTACTCTTCCACTCCTTTGCCCCTTCATTCCTTCACTCCTCCAACCATTCTTCCACTCTTCTAGTTTTTAGTTTATTACTGCTGTCTTTCCTTCTCTTCTACACTCTTCTTTTCTACTCTTCAAATTTTTCATTCTTTCATTCATCCACTCCTTCTCTTCTCTTCTACGTTTCTACTCTTCTGCTCTTCCAATCCTTCGCTCTTTCATTCGTCCCCTCTTCCACTCTACCTCTTTTCTTCTTTCCTTCTTTTCTAATTCTCTACTCGTCCACTCTTCTGCTCCTCCACTCTGCCACTCCACTACTCTTCAACTCTTCTGATCTACTCTTCTATTCCTCTGCTCTTCCATTTATCCATTCTTCCATTGTCTTCCATCACTCTTCCACTCCTCTACTCTTCCACCCTTCAGCACTTTTAATCTATTTTTCAGCTTTTTCTTTCTCCCTCTCCTGCACTCTTCTACCTTTCCCAATTTTTCACTCTTCTGATCTACTCTTCTATTCTTCTGCTCTTCCATTTATCCATTCTTCCATTGTCTTCCATCACTCTTCCACTCCTCTACTCTTCCACCCTTCAGCACTTTTAATCTATTTTTCAGCTCTTTCTTTCTCCCTCTCCTGCACTCTTCTACCTTTCCCAATTTTTCACTCCTCCGCTCTACCACTGTCAACACATTGTTATAATTTTTCGCAGCCGCCCCCACCACACGTGTGTCCGTCGTCCCACATCACTGTGAATTTTCGCCGCCGCCGCCTATGAAAGAAAACATCTATTTACATCCGCTTAAGCGGAGTGCCTGGGGCCGGCCGATAAGAAAAATCAATTTTGCGTGAGAGTCGTGACAAGGATTAGCTTAATTATGTGGGGGATTGTTAAGCTAATAACGAGCGCCGCCCCCACTGTCTTTCGCCCGGCGGAAATCGAATGCGTTCGAATCTTGCGGCGGGGTGCAGCCGCCCCCGTCGATCACCTCAACTCAATCATAGGTTGATGGTATCACCATGACGACTGCTTCCAGTTTAGTCTTTGATGTGGACGTGGACGCGGCGGGATAATGGAGCACGTGACTTGGGATGTTTGGGAAATGGGTAGGGACTAATTAGAAATATCGGGATTTTTGAGTGGAAGACGGAGAAGGTAATTGAAGAATCGGAGTTTGTCAAGTCGCCATGAAATTAATAAGTCTTCTAATTGCGCAGTTGTTTCGCTAATTCCGATATAATTTCGCTAATCCTAATTGAGTTGGCTTAAGTGGGAATGCGTTTCGGTTTCTAGAAGACTTGCATATTTATGAGGTCGGGGCATGTTATTCTGATGCAATTTCACTCTTATTAAAGCGGTGCTGTCGGTCTAGACGTGAGAATGTGTCTTGTGGAATCACTTTTTTTGGATTAAGTTAACCAGAAGAGATTGTGATGGAAATAGGGGCGTTTCGTCGAAAGTGGCATCTTTTCAGCTTAAAAAAAAATCTACATTCAAGATGCAAAGTCAAAGCAATTTTGAAAGAAATATATGGCAATAGGAAAAAGTTAACAAAAATTGGAAAGAAATAGATGGAAGTATGACGAAGGAATGGAAAGAAAGAATAGAGAGAATTTTTGAAAAAAAGAAACAGAAAAAATATGTTTTTTAAGTTAATGACACTGTAAAGAAATCTACAAGGAACTCTAAAATGCAAAAAAAAGAATAATTGAAAAGAAAAAATAAACAATACACAAAATACACCAATAAACAAAATGAAGGGAAGTAAATAGCAAACAATAATAATAATTTTCTTATATAATGTAATGAGTAGATATTGGAAAAAAATCAATTGACTATCATGTTTCAGTTGGCAGCACTAATTTAAATATCAAAAAATCCTGTTCGTGAAGAAATCGAAAAAAAAAAACATAAAGAAAGAAAAATCTAAAAAGACGCGAAAATCTTCATTTTCTTCTTTCTTGTGTGTCAGATCCAGTGAAACCCAAGCCGAAAGCCCATAGAGCAAAATGGCGCCCGCACACCGTCCCCACCCGCCAATCCTTCCATTTCTCGCCCAACCAAAATTTACGGCCTTCATAAAATCTTGTTTATGGACTTTAATGAGGTGGCGCTCGCGGTTCCACACAAACCGAACACCTCTCTATAAACCACTCCGCCATCTTTAAATGGCGGCAATCCGGCGCTCGACAAAGAACCGTCCCCGGTTCTGGATAATAAGCTAATAGCGCCACCGGTGCCAGATGAAAACAGATTGATTTGGTCCATTGAATGAGCCGAACGTGCGACATCAAAGCAGACACCGCCGACCAATTTGTCCCACTCCATAAATCATTCATTAACTAAATAACCTAATAATCAAACGGCGCATCCTGCAACGGCCCCGCCGCCCCCAACCCAGACAATAATTATTTGTGGGCCGCGAACGTCCAAACAGAAGCTGCTTTGTTCTTTCTCGGTGTTGACGTCGAGCCATTTTTCGTTTTGACGGGAAGAATCGCGACGGCAGCGCCGCCGGCATTGACGAGTTCATGGAAAATTTTGCGAATCGATTAAACCGATACATGCAACGCGAACAAGCGCAGCTAATTACATTCCAGACACGGTGGAGCAGCCGACAAAAAAAGTTGCAGGCTCTGCCGCCAAAACAGAGAGAGAGGCGAAAGTCGGGGGCAACGGAATTGTTTCTTCTTGGAGTTTTAGCTGAGCCATAAAAACAATACTAATTATTAACAATTTATCCTTAAAATAGGCGTTGAAGAGTCGATTGTGAACGCACCAAGGATTACGGATCAGCTGTTTAAATCTAACCTCACTTTTTGCGTTGTTTGTGCTTTCACTCACAATCGACTCGTTAACGCTAACTTTGAGGATAAATTTAAATGAACACCCGATTATAACAGTAGTATTTATTTAATAATGTATTTTTTTAAATAGAAAAAAATCAGCTTGTCAAGTCGAATTGTTTTGACGTTTTATTAAAAAAGGTGAAACTCTTGGGGCCATTACACAAAAAAATTAAAACATAGAGATGAATACTTTCGTATGGCGCATTTTAGAAGTGAAAAAATAACTACTTTCAATACAAGTGAGCAAAATAGTGCACTTAATCACGAGGACGGAAGTTGGGCGTCCGAGACGTAGGCGAGTGCCCCAACCGGACAAGTGATGAAAGCCTTAAAAATACTAGAAATTCTTATAAATCAGTCTGTGACGGAACCGGCTACTCTTTTTTCATTGACAAACAATTTTCCTTTTATATTTGCTAAAGCAGTAACTTCTCTAGAGCTTGGTGAAATAAATTTCCATGGATTGATGTAAATAGATAATAAAGGATTCGTTTCACACTTCATAGCTGTTTGTAAGTTGTAGGCGTATTTACCAAAACCAGAAATTTCTAAATCAAAATAAACTATTTTGCAGCTTTGTGTGGTCCTAAGTGGTGATTTTTTTATGTGAGGTTGGCAGTAGTAAATTTGGCTGTTAGTAGTCAATACGACTCAAAACAGATTGTCGCATTCGTTCACGTTAAATTTAGATTAAACGACGAAAATATACATGAATAGATAATAATAGTCGGCGTTGAGGTAAGTTTTGTACGGGAGGTAATAATAATAGTCTGTCATTGCGTTGCCAACAGAAGAACATCGAAAATCTTGACGGTAGATATTTCAATTTTTAATAACAAATAAAAAGGAAATTAACTAAATGGAAGAAATGTACGACTGATGAAAAAAATTGCCACCTTATTGCATAAATAACTGTACAATCATTGTTGGAAAAACAAGAAAATTAATTAAGAACAAAACCGTTGTATCAAGGACAATTTTGGTTGTAAAGAACAACTGACTCCATTATAGTGGAGCAAATAAAAGAGCAATTAATGTAATATTTACGCAGTTTTATTGACTATTAAGAGGCACAGAATTCAAGGTCACAGTCATGGCTATTTACAATTTTTAAATACATTCATTAACAATTGTTTTTAAACACATGATAAAATCATTGCAAACTGCAATCAGCGTCAGTGTTGGTAATCAAAAATTATAATCCAAAACCAATTAGAAGAGGGATTGCTCAAAATGATTCTTTAAGTCCTTTGTGCTTTTATTTGGCTGTCAATCCATTATCAGATACACTTGGTACTTCTGACTGACTATGGATTAAACTTCAAAATTGATTAAAATGTCCAAATTGTCAAATTTTCATATACAGGGTGATTCTTAATAAATGAAAAAATTTTAGAGGGTGATTCCTCAAGTGATTTCCATCATGAAAGTTCATATACATATGGGTCCAAAACCGCATAGTTTTCATATTACAAGGTGTAGCATAAATTACGGATGTAGTACCAAAGCGCCCCGTACTAACTCTTTCGAAGCGCTACCGTCGCCAGCGAGAATCTAATCGCTGGGCCCCTACCCTCATCATCAGCTGCGCGCCGTCGGAGCGTGCCGCCCCATCGCCAGCCAGGCTATAAAAGGGATGCACTCATGGACAAATCAAACATTATTCATATGATCATTCGAGCTCCCTCAAGAGTCTCACCACAAACCTTTGTTAACTTTGTTTACCTTTATGTAAATAAACAATTTACAACACAAACACTGTTAAAAGGGTATTTAATAATAAAAAAATACAAGAGTTTCAAATAGTTTCAACACTTTGCTCGCCGAACAACTTGTTAAGTTGAATTTCAAAAACAGAGAAAAATCTGTCTTTACTTTTATACCAGCTACATCTGATAGGTAAAGACTCATTTCTTTTTTCGATCACCTTCGACCTACGTAACCGCATCACACGAAATACGAGTATGTAATTCGAGACACTTTTGGGCTTTTTGAAAGTGTGCATTTTTTTAATTAAACACCCTGTAACTTGAAAACTGCTGTTTCGGACATACATTTATGTGAACTTTTATTATGAAAATTATTCAAGAAATAACTCTGAAATTTTTCTCGCATGTATGTAGAATCACTCTGTATAATTTTATATATTTTTTACAGTGTCACAGTTTTTCTAACAAATTTTCGCATCACTTGATAATAACATCCACGGAGACAGAATAATGCGGCCTGAATGCCGTGTCAGCGGGTGCGCGTTGGGCCACAACATGACAGTTGTTATAACAATTTGCTAGAGAAAACGTAATCGCAGCAGGGCACCTAAATGGGGGCACGACCGCAGCGTCAAATCGCGTTCCGGCAAGTGTTTGTGATTTTTCGGGCCGCCGCCTTTAATGGCGCAATTTCCGTTAACACCGCTTCTCGATTAAACAATAATCGGCCATTAAGCGAAACACCGGCCGATCGTTTAAATATTAATAATCCGCCAAGACGCACGCGGAGGAGAACGGATGTCGACGATTCTTGCCAAAATGTAGCGTAAACAGGCGAGATTTAATTGCGCGGGGGCGGCTGTTGCAGAAGAACAAAAGTAGAAAAGCTACGAGGATTTTGGAAGAACAGTGACATACTTGATTTCGCATGTTGACAGCGGTAGAAGTGACGTGCCACATCTGTCAAATATTTGACAGTTGACAGTTAGTCATTACGCGTCTTTCTTTGAGAAGGTTTTAGTTGAAGCACGGCTTCCTAGATTAAAAGAGTCGAAGCCTCTAATACGGCTGGTCGAGTTCCTTGAACTGTCTGTTCCTTCAAAAGCCAAAAGTATAGTAGCGCCCTCTACCAAAAAACGAATATTTTTTAATTTAAATGAATGAAAAATCGTATTAATGTTTTTTTTTCTATCAATAATCTACTTTTTGAAGTAGAGTATGTAACATACAAATTACGATTCTTTTTAAAATGAGATTTGTACGCGGTTAAGCAGCCAAATACACAAATGTATAGTGGCGCCCTCTCAGGAACAGAAAAAATGCTTGCAACTGATGAACT
Organism: Tenebrio molitor; assembly: GCF_963966145.1. Classification (NCBI taxonomy): domain Eukaryota; kingdom Metazoa; phylum Arthropoda; class Insecta; order Coleoptera; family Tenebrionidae; genus Tenebrio; species Tenebrio molitor. The sequence goes on from NC_091049.1 coordinate 4,666,780, forward strand.
CGACCAGCCGTATTAGAGGCTTTGACTCTTATTAATCTAGGAAGCCGTGAGTTGAAGAAGTCAGGTTGCTGATAAATCCGTTCACGTGTCATTAGCTGTCAATAAATTTGGACAAATTAGGTTTTTAGGTTATGTTGAGCAAGAATTTCACGCGGCGCATTCGCCATTTTAAAGTTGGCTAACTTGCTGAGTGATCTTCAAAATATTCGCATTTCAAGACTCACCTTGGAGGTGACGATAATATTCATCTAAAATCGGTGCTTTGTAAAACATTTGAATCTACTAATTAAGTGGAATTATTTTTAAAAAAAGGTGATCGTGATGGAATAGAAAATACGAGAACGGGCTAAAGTGGAGCAAGAAACAATAAAGTAAAGTAAAGAACAAGAGATTAGAAGAAAGAGAAAACAACAAATTACTAGGGCAGAGCAAAGAAAAAGTAATAGGTACCAAACAGAATCAAAGTAAGACATAATAGAATAAGATAGAAGAGCTAAAAAATTCAGAACGATAAAAGATGAGACGAAACGAGGCAAGAGTTGGCAAAATTAAAAGAAAATAAAAGGAAAAGACACGACTTAAAAGATAGAATAATACAAAGGTGTAGAAGATTTCAACAGAATAGGACAAGATATAACAGAAGGGAACTTAGACAGAAGGAGAAAATATGTTGTGGTCAAAACAGAACAATACAAGGCAGACTAAATAAAATCTGTGTAAAATCAGACAAGACAAGAGAGAACAGAAAAGAAGAAAGTATGTAGATATAGCAGAACTAGACAATATAAATTAGGACTTGGAAGAATCAAAACTGTACAAGATAGATTAGGACTTGAAAGACAGCACAAAATTAAAGAAGGCAGAGAAGGAAGAAGGAAGAACAGAACAGAACTAAATAAGATAGAATAGAACTTGGATAGAACAGAACTGGACAAGATTTATTAGAAATAAATCGAGCAAATTTAGAGACAATAGATTAGGACTTGGATAGTACTAGACAAGACGGATTAGGTTGGGATAGATCGATAGATTACGACTCGAGGAAATCTCGATACAATAGACTTGAATAGAATAGAATTAGATATTATAGATTAGAAATATGTATAATAGAACAAAACCAAACACCATAGATTAGGACTTGGATAGAACAGAACCAAGCAAGATAGATTAGAACTTGCATAGAATAGAATTTAACACAATACATTAAGATCTAGGTACAGCGGAACCAGACAAGATAGATTTTAGACTTAGATGGAACAGAACTAAGCAAGATAGATTAGGACTTGGATAGAACAGAAGTAGACAAGACAGATTACGACTTGAATAGAACAAAACCGGAAGATAGATTAGGACTTGGATAGAACAGAAGTGGACAAGACAGATTACGACTTGAATAGAACAAAACCGAACAAGAGAAATTAGAAGTTTCACTAGAAGAAATAATGAGGAGAACATAATCAGAATACAATGGGATAATGCAGGATAGGGACAGAATCTTGATGAGTTTATCAAAATAAGACAGAACCTTGAAAGAACTGGGACTCGATGAGATGAAGAACGGGACAAGTTAGAATAAAACTGGAACAGAAAGACACAACAAGAACAGAGTTAAAACGGGATAAGAACAAAAACACCATCAAGAAGGCAATGGGAAAGAAATAGACCAGAAAAACAGCCAGACAGAAGAAGAACAAGAACAAAACTAAACAAGTAATTTTCTGTCATTGAATCTAACCATTTAAAGTTGATTTAAATCATCTTCAAAATCTACACCGTGGTGATTTGATTTTTATATTGTTTGTACATGTGTGTATACAATAAGCTATTTAATTTAATTTAATTTACTTGTTTCTAGAATTTACGACATGTAATGCTGATACGAACCAATCTACGACTTGACATAGGTCATTCACAGCCAAATTGACCACCTTGTGCAACAATTTGGTATCAACTAATAATCACGACTGGATGCAAGAACATCCGCGTCTGGAATTCCTCCGACCCACGGCCGTTCATCCCGAACTCCACTCCACCTCGTTTATTTTCTTAATTTAGAGGGCACTTCGGCGGCAATAATATAAAATTTTATACGGTTTACTTTGGAAGATTTTATGACGTTGCGGTTTTGCCGCGATTACACAACTGCTAGATATGTTTCCAACAGAAGAAATAAACACGACCGGTCTCTACACAGAACAGACGTGCCCTGTTTTGTTTTGTTTCGCGATTTTTATTGCCCAGTGCGGTTGTTAAAACGGGAGTTTTAAATAGAGAGTCTGGCGAGCGTCATCCATCGGCCTGCGGCTGATTAATTACGAAGGAAGACGCAATTTATGACGTCTAACACCATCAAGAATCGAACGGAACAGTCGCGGCGGAACAGGTGAACGTGATTGGGCGCCGACGCCATTGCACCGTCCATCTTGGGTGACATATTCTTTCAAGGTCACGGATGTCTGCGTGCCTTGTCGGACTGAAATAAATGTGAAGTAGTTGAAATGATTTGGTCAAGAGGGTTCAAGTGTGGGTTCCTTGAAGGCTGATTCACTTTAAGTGGAATAAAAAATAAATAAAATATGGTAACGAAATAGTAACATATTTTTGACAGATGAGAGATAATAGTACAAGAACAATAAAAATAAACCTCTCTTTGGAGCCACTGCCCCTTTATATTCCACTTATTTTTACACCTCTGCATCACTCCTCTCAATATTTGTGTTAAAAATCCAATTTCAAAAATCCAAAGTGTCAATATTTCTTCGTGGATTATTTTCTTAACACTTTCGGTCAATATATTCGCTAATTATGTCATTTTGGACAAATCGCAGATGCCAGATAAATTTTTTGCTCGCAAATAAACGTGTCAAATACTTCAATGCAAAAAAACACATATTCAAAACATATTCTGGTCTAAATATTATCACACCAAACACCACGCGTGCATCCAACGTCTAATCAAGGGGTCTGCTGCTTGAAATTGCCCCCGCGCATACACAGCTGTAGACAGTTTTTGCAAAGGAGTGAAATGATCCCGCCGACTACCACCCGTGCTGGTGATTTTCCCCGACCGCGATCGCAAAAATTCCCCCCGATTTCGGCGATCGATCCACCCCGCTCATAATTACAGGATGCGATGTTCGCCGCCCCCGTCCCGCCGCCCGGGGGCACGCTCCTAATTAATTCCGGCTAGTTCCGTTTACATTACACGTGCTTTCCGACAAGCGAGATATGGTTTTCATTTTCCTATGTGAACTAAACATATTGCGGTGAACAGTTAAGTACAAAGTTGAAAGTTCAGCGGGGGTGGGCCGGCGGCAGGGATGATCCGTCCAAACGCTTGACTCGGCCCGGTCGGGGAGGCTTTAAACTTTTCGCCGGAAAATATCAATTCTTGAGTTTGGCAGACGTGCCGATGTTTACTCGTGTTCGCCGCCCCTTCGGGGGCGAGAGTTATGTGGAGTAGGATAGTGAGGGTGCGGGCTTGATTTTTAATTAAAGTAATTTGTTTCGGGGGCTTGATCAATCTTGGCTTGAGTGTGTCGGGGTGGGGGCGGAAAAAATCATTTCGGTTGCGAGACTTGACGCAAGGGGTTGCGTCTCAGATTTAATGGGAAAAGTAAACATAGGAGTCCGGAGGGAGTACATAAATTCCAGAGATTTCCATTTGATTTTGTCTGGACTCTGGACTCTTCCCACACTTTTTCTACCGAGAAATGCTAAGTTAACCACACAAAATTGCAAATGGGGTGGTACTGCACTAAGTGAATTACTCCAAAGACTCTGCCCACAAATTAACATTCACAATGAAAGCTGCATTCTATTGCACCCTTCTACATAACCTCAAAACTCGTATGACTTAATCTACGACATAACTTTTACCTGTTATAACCTTTAACACAATACAATCAAAAAGTATTTTAAAAAACTCAAAAAAAAACCAAAGAAATCAAATATTTAATAGTTAACAATCGTCTGAACTGATCTACGACTCAACTTACTTCTTTCACGGTGCACCACACTAATTCAAACAAAGCTGTGACATCAAAACTCTCTTGAAACTGTGCCAATAACAAGTGCATCCATTTTCGTATGAGTCAATCTACGACTTCGCTTTTGTTGTGTCAAATTGCATGTTTGTTGTACGGTTTCATCTACGACTAGGCTCTCGTTTCAGCTTACTTGGTTTTAGGAAATCATAAAAGTGGTTGAAAGTTTCCATAGTCGTACGAAGTAATTCAGGAGTGGTTGGTTGGTTGTCAAGGGTTGTCAGTCTTAATGTGTTAAAAGAGAAATGAGGAGAAGTGAATGATTCGATAAATATTAAAGTTGCAAGCGTCAGTCTTTGCAGACGAAACGACCGCACAGCCAATCACCGCCCCCTTGTTTTATTATCGATTCCTTTAAACTCGCGAAAGACGACGCAATAAAAGAAAACCCAATTATCACCTTTGAAAAATGTTTCCTTTATCGTGTTCCGCGGTTTCGCTTTATTACATCTCCGCCGCCTCGCCCCAAGACGGGAAACCAATCGCGAGTTATCCTCGTTACGGCCGACGAGATTTTTAACTCTCCCCGAGCACGGAGGAAATCGCCACTCAAGGAAAAGCGAGGTTATGTCCCTCACCTCTGCTAGCGCCACAGCCCGGTCGAGGTCGGAGTCGCACTCAAGGTCGCGTTCTTGTGGGGCCGGCTTAACGCTCAGCCGTTTATTTTCGGTGGGATTATTAAAATAAACACTGGACGAGCTCACTTGGGGCCGTTCTTTCGTCCGTCGATGGAGGTTTCGGTACGCGTCAGTGCGTGGTGAGGAGCCCGGCGCTCAACTGAAATAAGATGGAAGGAAGACAGAAATAGTCGGGCTATTAATACCTTCGGACACGGTGACGGAGCCAGTTTTGTTGTTTTACTTACGGGATTGATGTGCGGTTCAATAAACGGGAGCGGGGACGGTTTCGGGGGCAGACACTCCCGTTTGGCCAACGGGTTTTCGACTAGACGCGATTTGAACAGGTGGGAGCCACGAGATAGGACGTACGTCCCGGATTGTACCACCCCACTCTTGCTTACGTCACTCTCATTCTCGTGCCAACTTTGACAAATACATCTTGGCAATACTCCCCAAACAAATGTCAATCCTTTTTGACGTTTGACAGTTGTCTGAACTAATCAACGAGTCTGTTGTTTTTTCTCCAATGTCTACATGTTTCGGGTTGGAGTTTGCTCCCGGAAAATGCCTGCTTAAGTTATGGGAATGAGTGTGGGTGTCCCATAAACTATTTTCGGTGACAGAGTCGATATCCCATCAAATTTATCGGTACGAAATAAACGCGCCGTGACGAAAATAAACGACTAATACGAGTCGATTAATAACGAGTAATATAGTTCAGAACGTGACAAACGCTATTTATGGCGTTGCTACCAACAACTAGCAAACAAAAACCGCAATATGGCTTCTGGCTGCAGTCACAGCCCCCTCGACTCAAAATTAATTTGTTTTTTTTTCCACTCTGTACCTTGTTTTTTAATTTTTCACAATGGCGGCAAAAATGGAAGAAAGTGTTTAAAATTGGATTTGTGACGAAATAAATATAGATTTAATCAATATTTGGGGACATTCATTACAGCAATGAAAATTAGCGTCAGCAGCGCCATTGACAATATCGGTGGGGCAAATGAGGTTTATTGCGGCGCCCATGGCGCATCACTGAACCAAACTACCACGGCGTGTTCTTGAGCGGCGGGATAAATCCGGGAGAATCTAACAGCCGATCTACATTCGATTTCAATACCGGAAAACTCCTTTTGTTCCGGATTTCGGTTGGAGCGAGCGTCAGGAATCCCGGATCCCCGGAGCCCCTCTCGTCTGGCGTCCAGCACCGTGTGCTCCGGAATATAAATTCAACTGATTTGACTAAAACATTTCCGGCTGGTTCCGGTGTCCCTTTCAGCGCCCGGACTCCCGGACTTACAAAAGATTGTATTGGAAAAAGACGGCGTCCATATCGCGGCGAAATTCAATAAAGGGAAAAACGACGCGAGAACGCCTGTAAATGCGTGTTTTTCTTTTTGCGGACGCGCGACAACGGGGCTTTTCCAATTTTCCGGAGATTTTCACGCGACGGTGCAGTTTTTCCGGAGGCAGGTGACCCGGACCGGGGCCGGAAGATGGGACTTGATGGGGAATTTTTGGAGGGATCGGGGTCCAACGTTAAGGGCGGGTTGGAGACGGCGTGGCGCCCTCCTCACAACACAAAATAATAATAATAATCAATAACATTTTTTATGATAATGAAGACGTGATCACTTAACACAAAATAATAACGAAATGGAGTGTAAAATTAATGATCACCGGATCGAAATTCGCAACGAATTTTATTCCCAAAACATTATTGATGTGAACAATGAAAATATGAGTGATTTTCTAGTGATTAATATTTTTCATTGTCACACCAATCATGAAAACATTGTCACATAAAAATTAAATTGACGAAGAGTTCAACACGGTATTGTTCAAATTGTCACATTTGCTGTAACAACAACAACATACCAAAAACTACCTACTTTCTTTTTCAACAATCTAATGAAATATTTTTCAAGATAAGCTAATGAAATAAATATATAAACAAATAAACAAGTGGAAAAATAAACAAGTGAACAAAAGAACAAATGGACAATTAGACAAATGGGCAAATGGACAAATGGAGAAAGGACAGAAGGACAAAAGAACAAATGGACAAATAAGCAAAAGAACAGATGAACAAAAGACAAAAGGACAAATGGATAAATGGACAAATGGATAAATGGACAAATGGACAAATGGACAAATGGACAAATGGACAAATGGACAAATGGATAAATGGACAAATGGATAAATGGACAAATGGATAAATGGACAAATGGATAAATGGACAAATGGATAAATGGACCAAATGGATAAATGGACCATTGGACAAATGGACATTTGTCCATTTGTTCTTTTGTCCAATTGTCCAAAGCAAAAGAACAAATGGACAAATGAACAAAATTACAAAAGAACAAAATGACAAAGGGGCAAAAGGGAAAAACGACAAAAAGAGAAAGGACAAACGGATAAATGGGGAAAATGGACACATGGACAAATGGACAAATGAATAAATGGATAAATGGACAAAAGGACAAAAGGACAAAAGGACAAAAGAACAGATGGACAAATAAGCAAAATAACAGATGAACAAAAGACAAAAGGACAAAAAGGCATAAGGACAAATGGATAAATGGACCATTGGACCATTAGACAAATGGACAATTGGATAAAAGAACAAATGAGCAAAAGAACAAATGGACAAATGGACAAATGAACAAAATGACAAAGGGGCAAAAGGGAAAAAGGACAAAAGGAGAAAGGACAAACGGATAAATGGGGAACAATTGAATCAAAGAACAAATGAACAAAAGAACGATTGAACAAAAGAACAAAAGAACGATTGAATAAACGAACAAAAGGACAAAAAACATAAGGACAAATGGATAAATGGACAAATGAAGAAAAGAACAAATCACAAAAAAAACAAATAGAGAAATGTATAAACGAACAAAAGAACAAATGGCAAATAAACAAGTGAATAAAAAAAAAACAAATAACAAATGGAATAATGGACAAACGAACAAAAGAACAAATGGGCAAATAAACAATAGAACAAATGGACGAATGAATAAATGGACAATTGGAGAAATGAACAGCTAAAAAAAAAAAAACAAATGGATATTTGAACCATTGAACAAATGAATAAAAGGGCAAATGAACAAAACAATAATTGAACAAATCGTCAAATAAACAAAAGAACAAATGAATAAATGAACGCGAAAACGAAATAACAAATGGACAAATGAACAAATGAACCAAAGAACAAAATGACAAATGATAAAAAATAAACAAATGGACAAATGAACGAATGAATAAATGGATAATTGGATAAATGAACAAATGGACGAAGGGATGAATGTTCTAATGGACAAATGGAGAAATGAACAGTTGAACAAAAAAACAAATGGATAATTGAACAAATGAACAAAAGGACAAATGAACAAATGAACAAATCGTCAAATGGACAAATGAACAAAAGAACACATAAACAAAAACAACTGGAGAAATGAATAAACAAACAAAGGAGCAAATGAATAAATGAATGCGAAAACGAAATAACAAATGGACAAATGAACAAATGAATAAAAAGCAAACGAACTAATGGACAAATGAACCAAAGAACAAATAGGCGAATGAACAAATGAACAATTAAACCAAAGAACAAAAGGACAAATGATGAAAAAAACAAATGGAGAAATGAACAAACGTACAAAACAACAATGAGCAAATAAACAAATGAACAAAAAAAAAACAAAATAACAAATGGAGAAATGGACAAACGAATAAAAGCACAAATGGGCAAATGAGCAATAGAACAAATGAACAAATGGACGAATAGATAAATGGACTATTGGATAAATGGACAAATGGACAAAGGGATAAATGGTCTAATGGACAAATGGAAAAATGAATCATTGAACAAAAAAACAAATGGACAAATGAACAAAAGTTCAAATGACCAAAAGAACAAATGAACAAAAACAACTGAGAAATGAATAAACAAACAAAAGAACAAAAGGGCAAATGAAGAAATGAACACGAAAACGAAATAACAAATGGACAGATTGACAAATGGACAAAATAACAAATGGACATATGAATACGAGTAGATGAAAAATTGAACAAACGAACCAAGAACAAAACAAAAGAACAAGTGAACAAATTAACCAGTATACAATTTTTTCCAAGGACCACTTTGATGGATGGAAAACATTAAAGAAAACTTACAGATTTTTCATTAGCAACATTTTTCTACGAGTAGTTAGCAATCATTTTTCCTGTTAACACCCTTATCTTTTTTGCACTGAGTTACACTTTTCGCTGGATTTGAATGAAAAGTGGATTTGAAAGAGCTTCTTCAGATTTTTGAAATACATATCTCGAAATTTACTTTAAAATATATGTTTCCAAGAAAATATTTTCCTTTGTACCAATATGAGTTTTGGTTGATTTCTGCTTGTCATGGTAAATATTATGTTAATATTTTGTCGATCAAAATTATAGAAGAGTAAATTTTTAAATTTTCATTTTAAAGATTTGGGCATTTTCTATCTAAAATATACGAAAAAATAGCATGGTTCAACCAGAAAGAAAAAGAATTCTTCGATGCCCATGTAAAATGAATGAAGGAACGAATGAAACATTTGTATTCGTTAGAAAAATACCACTTTTCTTTACTTGTTAAATAATCTACTATTTCCAACAAGCCGTTAAGCTTAAATATATTGTAACGATTTCTATATTCGGGTTCGCTATATTTTCCAATATTTAAAGAAACTTTATTTATCACCGTCAAACATCAAAATTTATTTATTAAACAATTGGTTTTTCTATTCTCCCCACTTCCTCATTCCACTCACTTGATTACTTCTCAGCCCACACTATCACTATTCGTAACAATATGAAAAAATTTAACTAAATATTAAAATAAATATTATAGATATTTATTATACAAGACGATAAAATTGTATTTTAGCTTCTAGAGCGTTTTTACACTCGAGAAGATAATTAAATTTTATCATGGTGTATAATATTCTATTTTTTTCTATAGCATTTGTATTTTATTATTAAAACAATTTTTTAAATCATTACTAATCGTGTGAGGATTTAAAATCTCGTTATTATGAGCGTTGTTGGAGTAAAAAAAAAACTAATTACTTTATCTACCCTTGCTGTTAAAGTGGCACTTTATCTACCTTTGCGGTTAAAATGGTACTTGACCTTTTGATCTTTTTTTTTACTTTAACATCTGCTACAGTAAAAAATATTGTATTTCAATAAAATACATAGATAATTACAAGCGTAAATTTCCCTACTGTAAGGAAAACAAATTAACTCAATTAATTCCAAATCGAAATCTTACAGGTCGGTAAAGCAATAACACACATTTTGCATAGTTTTGATATTGCAAAAAATAAAATGCTTTATAAGAATTTAACCTAGCCATGTAAAGTTTTAGTTCGGACAGAAGGTTCGAACAGTAAACATGGTTCTTTAAAAAATCACACAAAAACTTGCTTGTCATAACTACTCTTTTACACTTCCTCATAAGCGAAATATTTAATAAATTTTCGTTACACCTTCTTAATTTACTCGACTTGAACCGCATAAACTCAGTAAACTAGATTCAACAGAGATGAGCCTGCCATAAAGATGTGCAGCATAGTTGGGCTTGTCCAAGTTTAGAACAAGGAAACTTAGTCGCTTCTCCATCAGTGGCGTGCAAAACCCGCGTTACCACTCGAAGTTTGACTCTGTCTTCTTTCTGTGTAATCAATTTGAAGCTCACAACCCCTGATCACTACTGTTACGTACGCTAATGGATGCGGAGAATGGCCACGCCCACAGGCTCATCTCTACTTAATCGCACTCTACCACATTGACGATCCGTACTCAAACTTTGATCTCACAAAACCAACACATAAAGATTTTAGACGACCAAACTTTTATTTTTAAATGGGACGTTCAGTATATTAGTGCATATTAGGATTCCCCAATCGATGAGGTACAAAATGATTTAGTCACACACGCAGTCCTCACAAGAAATTTGATGAGGATTTGATAATATACGTAACGATAAATAAATCCGGCCTGAATGCTGTAGCACCGTGTACGGTGGACAAATTTTTCAAATTCAAGCGTTGCAACAGCTCTGAGGTGTGTTTTATGCCAACGTTATGTAAACTAAGATGTGTCAGTTTCTTGTAGCTTGCAGGGAACACCGAGATATCGATGTTACATAACATATTTCGCGATCCATAGATCTGGCAATTTATTTCGCATTTGTGGAAACAGTTTGAAATATTTCCACCCCCGGCTTCACCGTTACCATCTGTTGTCCGATTTTAGCATAAAGTTTGTCCGTTGGTCCCGCTCCCCGTCGAAACTCAACACTCGTTAACGTTCACGTTTTTATCGATTGTTTAAATTTTTTTGTTGCCAATGATTGAGTAAACAAGTCAAAGACGTTATTAAAAAGTTTTATTGATCTCGCTGTTATAATTCCACGAACGATACAATTTTTATGCCCTGTAACAATGGCACCATAAAAGGTAATAACGCAGGTTTTTTTTTGTATAAAAGCGCGAAATCTTGTAGGCAATGGCAGTTCAGCTCAAGTGTGAAGACAACCCAGGCAAGATGAAACTCAACATCACTGTTTTACTGATAGGCGCCTTCGTCGTCGGCCTGGCCCACGCAGGGGTGAGTATCGAGTGGTCCAGATCTGGCACCGATTGAATTGTTTTGGTAGATAATCAAGCCGGTGGATAACGCCGAAGCACGATGGGCCCCAGATGACGACGGCGAGGCTATCGCAAGAAAGGCTCCAGATGCCCACGCTGAAGCTCGATGGGCCCCAGATGACGACGCCGAGGCTATCGCAAGAAAGGCTCCAGATAGCGACGCCCACGCTGAAGCTCGATGGGCTCCAGATGACGACGCCGAGGCTATCGCAAGAAAGGCTCCAGATAGCGACGCCCACGCTGAAGCTCGATGGGCCCCATTTGACGACGCCGACACCGCCCCTCTATTCAGATGGGCCCCAGATGATGACGGCGAGGCTGAAGCAAGACAGGCTCCAAATAACGACTCCCCCACTGTACCTCGGATGTCAATGGAAGCAAGAAAGGTTCCAAATAACGACTCCCCCGCTGTACCTCGAGCGTCACTGGAAGCAAGAAAGGCTCCAAATAACGACTCCCCCGCTGTACCTCGAGCGTCACTGGAAGCAAGAAAGGCTCCAAATAACGACTCCCCCATTTTACCTCGAGCGTCACTGGAAGCAAGAAAGGCTCCAAAGAACGAAGCCTAGGCCGACGGGATTCTAAGAAAAACAATACAAATCCGGACGAGTTGACTTTTGTTGATGTTTTATCGATAACGGGTTTCAGCAATTTTATTGAAAAAACTAAAAAAAAAATAAATCTTCAATTGGGATAAGTGTCTCATGATTCCTTTCCAAACGAAAAAGTAAACAGCGGTTATCTTCTCAAAATTGACAGACAGAGGAATAGAAGAACGATGAGATTGTCGTAGTGCTTGTTCGATAAGTGAAGAGCGGCAAATTTTAAAGACTGAGAAAAGAAAATTATAATGGCTATAATTCAAGGGGATGAAAATTCCAACACGAGCCGTAGGCGAGTGGTGGAATCATCCGAGTGAATAATAGCCATCGTTGAAGAATGTACTACTGTCGAAACTAGACAAAGAAGAAACTAAGTAAAGACTCTGACGTCTGTCAGAATTTGATTGATCGTTGTGAGCGGCAAAAGTCCATATGAAGAAACTTCATAAAAAAGCGTAAATATTAATCAAGAAGAAGCGTCAAGTTTAAAACTGTGATAAAAAGTGAACCGATTGCGAAATTGATGACACCTGTCAGACCGTTAGCACTTGTCGCGTTGAACGCGAAGCGGCAAACACCCGCTCCATTTCACGGCCAACTGCCACCCCACACTCGACTCATTTGTCTCTTTTTCCTCTTCGCCGTCGACAAAATCATGTTAGCGGCGGCGATCGCCGATAAATTCTTATCATTCTTCCAATTAAATTTTTAATAGTCCACAAAATTGTGCATCAATGAGGCGTCAACAAAATCGGCCCGATTTAACACAGCTAAGTTCTGACATTATTTTTAATGATTTTCCATCAAACTAGCGTCGTTAACTTTTCTAACATGGGCGCGCACAACATATAAAAGCTCGCCGACTCCGCGTTCCTTCAAAAATGGCACCTGCGACGCTCCTCCTGTGCGCCACCGTCCTCCTCGCTGCGGTAAGTCCCAACGCTCTCGGTACCACTTATCAAAGGTGTTTCAGGCGTGCCACGGCGCTCCCCACGCTTCGAGTAAGTGCCTCACCCCCAAACCTCCTAAGTTCTAAGAGTCTCTTGCAGCACCGGGCGGGGTCCCGCGAAGGGTAATCGACACCACAAACATACGTGCCCGGCAAGGTAAGTCCCGCCGTGCGTACCCCAGTGAGTCCCAATGCACGTTCCAGCCCCCAAACTGACCAAGATGGGGCCGTACCCCAAAGCCGGGGCGCGGAGTTTAGCCCTCGATTACTGGCACCACCTTGCTGACCCCACGTACGTGGTCGACTACCCCTCGACAGTGGCCATCGGGTCGTACCCCTCAACGCTGGACATCCTGCATTCCCCCTGGACTTCGGACTACCCGTTGTCGTTGTCGCGGGCTGTCGGGCTCCCCTACCACGGCGTGTCATCCGCGATTGTGGAGTAAGTCCCCAAATGTTCACCCCACCTGATTTTATTAATTGGTGATTTTTCAGCTCCTACCCCTACAGTTGGTACTAAACGCGAAGACCTGTCACCATCTACTCAAATAAAATAATTCTTACCGAGGCTGTTGTTTCTCTTGCACACACTGTACATCCATATTAAGCTAATGTGAGTATCTCTGGGCTTTCCATTTTAGCACGTTATCCCGGTCCATTAGAGATCAGACTGGCAAATCCTCCGAATCATCGGGGATTTGGGGGTGGAGGGGTGAGGGTTGTTCCAGGTGGAGGGAAATCCGTGACCGTAACACCAAACAACTGGACTTAAATTATTACTCAAGTCGGATCTCGAGTGCTCAAGAAGTCGATGGAATGTGTTAAAACAAATCGAAGTAACTTACCGAGATGTAAATGGACCAGGCGACTTGACGATTTATTACCAACAACAAAAATATTTCTAACGTTTTATTTTTGATTCGATTCGTTACAAATCTAGTTTATTTTGTTAGCAGCAGTTCCGATTGATATAGTAAGACTATAAAACTGTAGTAAAATACTTCGAGTGGGATGTAATAAATGAAAATAGATTTGACACCGGCAGGTTTCTCATTAAACGTCACATTTGCTTTCACAGCCGCGCCACAGATGGCGCTCAAATATTACAACGCAACATCTCAACTTCTTCCAATCAATTTCTTCTTTTTAATTGTCACACTAATTCTAAAACATGAAATTAAACAAATTAAACACGACAGAACAAATAGAGCGGTGTCGGAAACGAATCTGTCACTTGTCAAATTGACAGCTACAATCGTCCCGTAGTCACACCTCATCCTCGCTGTCCTCGTCGTCGTCCTTCTTGATGATCCCCAAAGTCTTAGCCACGTTCTTCACTTTGGCGATGACCTCCTCTTGCACCAGGTTGAAACTCATGGCCAAGAGCGCGATCCCGAAGAGGAGGTAGAGCGAACAGAGCGCAATGCTGATCGTTGCTCTGTTGACGTCTTCGTTGACTCCGGTGTGGAGACTGTCGTGACTCACCCCTTTGGCGGGGACCAAGTCGCCGAAGCCTATGGTGGTGAGAGTGATAAAACAGAAGTAGGCGGCGTCCAGCAGGTCCCAGTTTTCCCATGATTTGAAGAGAAACGCTCCGGCGACGATGTAGCTGACCACCAGGAAAACGCACAACCAGATGGGCACCGGTCGGATCCGCGTCCGGACGATCTCGTAGTAGTCGTCTTCGTCCTCGTAGACGAACTCCTCGTCGGAGTCCGGGTCGTCCAGGTACTTGCTGCGGTGGCCGTAGCCCAGAGGAGTCATCATTTTGGGGCTGGGGTTGTGGCGAGCTGCAAGAGAGTAATGAGAGTGGGTGCGGCTGGTGGGGGGTACTCACGTGGGGACTTCTTGCGTCTGGGCTTGGGACTCTTCCGCACCGAGCTCTCGGAGGAAGGCGCCGGCGACGGCAGTCGCGGAGGCTCAAGATACTGCGGGTTTTTGGGGAGAGACTTGGCCCTCCTGTTCGAAGGGGGCGTCCGGCCTTGTCCCTCCATGTCCCGCATCGTAATCCCCGGGATGTTGTTGGACACGATCTCGTTCTGGTCCACCACGTACCGGTTGCACAAGATCGGCGTCTTGGCCAAGACCACCGGGTCCAGCTCGATCATCTCCGTGCTCTTGTGCGACCTGCGCCGGTCCAAAGACCCGCTCTTGCTCACCCCCGAGCTCTTGCGGCTCGAGGGATCCGAGAACCTCGGCGCTTGCGACGGCCGCATCCTAGGGAGACTCGACCCGCGCGGGATCTGGTCCCTCGCCTCCTCGTGGTACCTGAAAGAATTGTCTAGATTTGGCGCGGCCAGGAGGAATGCCCGACCTGAGCTCGGTGTCCGAGTGGGAGTAGTGCCCGATTTCCGACCTGCCGAAGCCGCTGTCGGCCGACCTAGTTGACGTCCGCATGGACCTCCGGAACGAGGCGTTCCTAGACCTGGAGAAGCGGCCCCTGCGCGATAAAAATGTCACGAGGGACGAACGGAGGGGGGGCAACGTACTCGGGGGTCATTCTGGCGCTGCTGCGTTTGGACCTCTTCTTCTTGGGTTTCTTGGTGCAGAGGTAGCAGCACACTCGCCAGTAGAGGAAGCGGAACGAGGTGGCCATGATGTCGCCGATGTTGGACAGGCAGAGGAGCATCAAGGGGATGCCCAAGATGGCGTAGAAGATGGTGACGATCTTGCCCCACTGGGTCTTGGGGGAGATGTGGCCGTAACCTAGAAAAGACGCCACAGAAGAAACAATCTACAAAATCTTCCGGATTTTGCATGCCCAACCCTGAGCCGCTTCCGGGACCTCGACGAGATATTTTCACGGTCCTGACGCCACATCGTCCTATTATTAGTTATTACCTCCAATGCTGTCCCACTCATTAGCATGATAGACGAAGGTAACGATTTCCCGTTGTTAGGATCGATGATCGATCGATTTAACCTGTTTACGGAGGCGGTGCCGTTGACCGAAAATTATTTCTGGAATCCATCCGGCCGTCGTAAACGGAGGAAAATAATTGGGGGCCTGGCTGGAGCTGTTCGTTAATTAAATCGAAAAAACAGAAATAAAACGCGTACGCGACATTGTTCCCAGTTCCGGCTGTTGTTGCAGGGAACAATGCGATATTATTAAATTGCGTCTAATTGAACCGCGCAAGGGGTTTTGTCGCTCTTGGCGGATGTATCAGAATGTTCGAGTGACGGCAATTTGTGTGGATTATTGCGGTGGAGTTGTTGCGGCAATTAAGTGAGAAGAATGCGGTGTGCCCACGCGATTTCAATTAGGAAAATGGTTTATTACATCTTGACTGACTTGAACTTTGGGGGGCCTTCGGGGGTGGAAGGACGCAGATTTCGCCGTTCTACTGCTCCATTTTTCATATTCTTATTTTTATTCTATCAACGGGATCGAGCGAATCTAGTTTTGCAGTAAAAACAATTCAGGTGTGACCATTCTTAACCTTCTTCAGAACAGTTATGGAAACAAATCAATTTCAGCATCTTTCGGCAAGCTATCTCTGAATTAGTCTGTAGAAGAAAACGTCAGTAATTTGATATTCCAACGGATTTATTAATTGTTAAACTGCAGCAGAGTAGCCTTCAGCAAGTCAGAGAATATTCAAACACGTAAAAAAATTAAATAGCAACATCTTACAACCTACAGGGTCGCTGACTTAATTTTTTGCAGCACTAAGGATCAAATGTAGCGTTTTTGAAAAGAGATTTTTTTTTCTGAACTCAGTATTCAACTTCAAAAAATTCTTATTGTTGGTTTCAAAAATATTGTCATTAAATTATCCTCGGTGCCACTCCCAACTAAGGTCCTTCTAAAATCGGCACACTTGAACGAAAGTAACTAGAAATAAAATATTGTTTGAAATTCCCGCTAATTTCAAATGGCGCGGGCTCATGAGACGGCGTCGGTAAAACAGATATCATTATCATTATCGACCTACACACTGATCGAAGAAGAAAAAATCATCAGAAAAATCATCGTACGAGGCAGTAATCATAGTTAATTACCAGCATCAGTAGTTTTAAAAAGAAAATCATCATACAGTAAATAATAGTGAGTGTAAATAGAGTAGTGATTAAAATAAACACATCAGAAAAAGTGTGTTCCATCAACAAAAAAAAAAATTAAAACTTCAGCCACCTTCCGATCCACCAGTATTTCAGCAGATCCTCAACATCAAAGAAATTAAGAATTATTTTTATTTTACAACAGTTGCTAAAATTCTCTCAATTGACTTCTTGACAAAACACTGTTTTTCTTTTGGTTTTCCTCTTTTGTCAATTGTATTTACACTATTTCTCAAAAGTATTTTCTATCTCTATTAAATGTCAAAGTGACGTAAATATGAAATAGTTTTGAGAAATAGTGAAATACAATTGACAAAATAGGAAAACCAAAAGAAAAACACTGTAAATATAGTATAATTCAGAATAAGTGGCATCGGGGTAGGCGTTGATTCTCTAAAGTGAGCTTTACGTTATGTCAAAAAATTTAGTAAACATGTGAAACCGTCATTACTTTATTCTGAGGTTATGCGTTACATAATTACAGACAAATAATACACTTTTCATAAATAAAACAAGAAAATTCCAAATACTATAACAAGAAAATAAACACAAAACGATTCCAATGTTAATATCAAGGCCAAATTAAAAGCAAAGGTTACCAACAGCATCGAAACTAGGGCATTATTAGCAAGGGTCTTGCTGCCAACGTAAATTTGAATTTCCAACGCCTACCGCGATGCCATTTATTCTGAATTATAATATATGTTGGACAAAGTTTTGCTTTGCAACGAATCAATTAAAATATCAGGACCAATATGTTGTGCAATTTCAATTGTTATGCGTTCTTCTAATTCTTCTACGTTGCGTGGCCCTTGACATGTAACTTCACACGGAGTCAAATCGGATGATCTACAGGGTGTCTCAGCTAAGACTTTCGAGCCTAATAACTCAGTTATTTTCCAGCGGATTTTTGTGAAATTTAAAATGCAGATATTTTAGACGGTGAAGAATAAAATCCCATTAATGCAATCACCCAAGTCTTAAAAACGTAATTTTTACATGCCTTTTTAAAATGTTGAATCAATTAAGATTTACATAAAAAATTGATCGCCAATAAAAAATACTGTAGGGAAAAACTCGTCCTTGAAAGACGTCTGGTTTGCAAGAAAAAATCAAAAAACTGTGTTAAACGTAGCTGCAAATGCAAAACATAGACGCGTATGAAACAAACGCGCAATTTTGCAGAATTTTGGTCATCCCTTTTCGCAGAAGCGCAGGTGACATATTTGAAGTTTATCTTGCTAACCTTACAAACACTTGCAAAGTTAAAGACAATATTTGGACGTAATTTATTATACTGGATGCTTTAATTCTTCCATAAAAGACTAAAACACGTTCGGGATATTTTAGCAAGGTAATTTAATTCACGTACGCTTCCTGTGTCTTGAAATAAATTGACGACTCTCTTAACCTTACATTTTGTAAAGCCTACATTTGGATAGTGTTCCACGAGAAAACGAACTGTCATTGAAGTTCTTACGACACTCTCCATATGCAAATTTTTTTTCCTTTTTCAACAATATTGAAATTTCTCCCGCTGTAGTCTATTTTTAAAGAATTTTCAATAAATTTTCACAATTTGACGTTTCTAATAAAGCGCGCCTAATTTTGACAGACTTTAAAGGGTGTACAAAATGTTGCTTGGCAATTAATCATCAATTGTTTCAAGAGGTAACTGCTCAAATACCTTCAAATTTTACATTAAATTTTTAACAACGAAATCTAATCTTTTCGTTGAATCAGACAAGTGATTTACTTAATTGTTTGTCTAGACCCCAATTTTTTAATGTTTAACAATCTAATAATAATCGCGCATAATTTTCGATAAAGGAAACATGTGTTAAAATTACATTTTTTAACTTGAGGTAATTTTATTATTACTAATTGGACCTTCACGGTCTAAAATATCTGCATTTTAAATTTCATAAAAATCTGTTGGCAAATAACCGAGATATTGAGCTCGAAAATCTTAGCTGAGACATCTTGTATAGTCAGCGCGGCGACTCACTGGAGTAAAAACTGGCGTGATCTTCACGTGATTTTCGGGGGATGATTTCCTATTGAGTAAAGGGCGCAGCTCAATGCACATAGCCGAAATGTTCAAGCTTTTATAGTCTCGTTGTAAAGTGCGTTGCTATTTCGTTGTGTGCATCGTGTTCTTTTGTTTTCAACGTTTCTGTGTTTTATTCTCAGCATAAATTCATTCTTAAAGTAATAAACTAAAATTTGGCGAGGCAGTGTATATCGGCCTTTTCATGACGTCGCTACTCTATTACGTGAACATCTCAGTGGTTCGCCGCGCCAACTATAGCTGGCCGGTGTCCCCTCGCCCTGTCCTATCCTATGAGATGGTGCTCCGTCTTGTTGACACCACCTCGTTTCCGTAATTTGGAAGTATTTGATTGTGGAAACAACTTGTTGGAAAAATTGTAAATATCTTGCAGTAAGAGATCTACAAATCGGATTTGGATGATTTGTAAAATATTACAACTTCAGCACAGCTTCGTCTTCCATTCTAAGAACTTCTCTGGTCAAAACTATTTTTTTTTTTTACCAAACGTATAATAAATTGTTCATTCCCTCTACTTCAATCGATGCAGTTTAATGAAATTTTGGATATTTTAAAAGTGTTATGTATACAATTGATAAACACTCAGGTAAAATATTTCCATCTGTACCGTAATTTTCCTGTGAATTGTTTTTCTATGTAATCCATCTATCTAGATGTGCCTGAAATAACATCAACACATAATTTTTTTTGAAAATGGATATCCTTGAAACAAGACACTTCTTCGACCACATCGAAATGAGTTATTTCTGTTTTTTGTAAAGGGTTGATCTGTGAAAGAACAAGCTTGTTAAATTAGTTTTCTTACAGTTTCCACGCTGCAATCTCTTCAACGAGAAGAGTTTTAAATGACTGAAAACTGCTGACGGGTAAGATTAACTTCCTCTTTGCTTTCTAATTCCATCAAAGTAATTTTCAAAAGAGTCTTAATTAAATACACCCGATAAAAAATTAAATTGATCATATTCTAATTTTTCTTGTATATGAATAAAACCCTGCGGGTCGCGATAAAATTTAATAATTTTTGCAGTTTCGTTTAAATTGAAATTTTCATCAGAAGTTTTGTCGTTTAAAATAGTGCAGAGTTTCGTATAATAATCTAGTGCTTTATATGAATACAGAATGCAGTTACTTATTTTTTGCCATTAAATAATGCAGCCAATAATCCAAGACTTTTCTCTAGAACTCGGCTTTGAATCCTCAAACAATGCTAAAGAAAAATTTACATTCGCACTTTTACAAATATTCTTTGATTCAACGACTCCACGTCCTGATTTGCTTCTACGAATCCAATTTTGCCCCCGCTATAATAATTTACTTTTTCTAACACTAATATCTTATACTGTTTCCATGGTGCATTTGAGCTCACACCTTATGTTTCCCATAAAATACGCTTTTCTCTATAAGACACGTCGTCAATAGCAACGTATCTTATAGAGTCATAAAATACGCTCACACACATCATTCAAGTAACATTTTATTCATCATTTTTACAGTAATTATCACAAAAGTGAAAAGTACAATTATTGAATTGAAATTGCCATATTAGCTTCGTGCTCTTGTTCCTGACATCTTCTTCTTCTGCTGTTTCATCCAATGCAAGTGCCCGGCCATCGAAAATGGCAATCTTTACATTTTCTTCAAATGATTCTTGCCGTAGTGTGAATTAACTTTTAATGAAGTTCTACACGCTTACCCCATATCAAGAAATGCCAAAATGACATCTTCCGTTACCTCCATGATGGTTTTTTTTATTGTTCCGGCCTTGAAACGAAACATACACCTTTTCGTATGCACTTTTAGACTTCATTGATAACAAATTGCCCCTTTTTTCTTATTTCTTCTGGAACGTTTTGGCACATTTCAACGATGAAAATTGTTTTTTTACAAATTTGTTGATATTATTACCATAGTACCCACGGCAACCTCCGCATTTTGTGTATTGTGACGCGCCTCGAATAATTTCTGAATTTATTAAAATTTCTGATAAGATGTTAGTGTTAAATAGAACAAAATGACAATTAATGTCATACAACGTGATGTTAGGTTATGACATTTACGACTGTTTTACAATGGAGCATTTTCGATTGCGTCAAAGAATGACCTTGACGACCAAAATTTATTGCTCGCGACTGTACAATTTCCATAAAGTTATTACGGTGACACCGCATCAAATTAAAATTGGTGTTTGGGTTGCAATGTCCAAAAGGCGAATCATTAACCCGATCTTCCATAATGAAACTGTTAACGCCCAAAGATACCAAAGAGTCCTTCTTGAACCATTGTGGAACTAACAAAAGGCTAGTTCCAACAAGATTCCACTACTGCTCACACGCCACGAACATCAATGACTTATTTAGATGAATTCTTCCCGCGCCAATTGATAACTGTAGGATTGTGGCCAAGCCGATCACCCGACTTGACCCCTTTTGATTTCGTTTGGTTCCTTCATTTAAAAAATATTTAAACATGTTTTTCCACAATCTTTACACACTTATTAGCAAGTTGCAGCCTTCAGTGGAACATTTAATGGCATAAATAATTAATGACAGATGTGTACTTATAAATGTCTGAATTAATCTAAGTACTGACTACACAATAGTCAATTATTGGCCCCGTCGACAGGTTTCGACTGTATATTGCCATCATCAGAGCTGTAATTAGGTATTAGTATGTTTGGTTCGTGTAAGCTGTGTCTCTTCATTATTTCCTAAATTGGAAATATTGTTAAAAAGGCTAAAACGTTGAAATAAAAAAGTAAAAAAGTGAAAACAAGTGGGTTAAAAAAGAGTAAAATTAAAATTATTTCTGAGTCTTAAACCATTTCTTGTACAATTATTCGGCGTAATCCAGGCGTAACATTTCCTCTTGTTCAATGGGAGGTTACAGCGTTATGGACAACCTTGCAGGAAGAAAAATTAATAGTGTACCAAATTTCCTTAACCTACTAGATCCAGTTCTTAGTGTATCGAAAGGACACTTACAAAATAACAAATTTTTATCAATCTAGTCACCTCGTTAAACAAACGACATTCTGCACCGATAATAGTAATAATGTCGATAATAACAAGTCTGGACGACCCTATGAGTCACGCGCCCACCTCTAACCCTCCCCTTCGGAAAATAATCATCGAAATTCCCAAATCTCCACTCGGCTATTCTATCCGCACACAGGGTCACAGTCAATATCACTGGTCACACACTCGACATAAAAAATGATTTACTAGAAACAATACAACGTATGGGAATTCCTCGGTGCCGTGCGTAGCGAGCGGCACACCCAACGACCGTAGAGATTCGGTCGTGCGGCCGCATCGCTCACCTAAAACGCCCACCCAGACTAGATCCTCCGCAGACGACGGACAGATTGGGGTCAATGTCGGCGGATTTTTCGGGCAGTGGTACCAAAATGGCGCGCCATCTGGTACCACTTGCACTTTCACACGCTCGGATTTGCCGGCTTCTCGATGCACCTGCGAGGTGGGGACGGCAGCCCCGGTGGCGCTATATAAGACAGGTTGTTTGCGGTTATGTAAGAAGTGACAGCAGTTATGGTGTCGATACACGGTGAGTGCTCGCGCGCATCTCTAATCGACTTAAGCGCGGTTCAGATTGAGTGCGCGACGGAAATTGGCAAGTCTTGCGATATTTCCTTTTCGCGAGTCGTTGGGAAAGTCGCGATTTTTTGCGTGGAGTTACTACATTCGTGGAGGTGTTGGGAAATGTGTCATGGTAGTCGGGTGGGCTGGTTGAGGGAAAAGCGCCCACGCGGGCCGGTATTTGGAAGGGTCTTGACAGTGGAACGATTTTTGACCTCAATTTGGCTATTGTCATTCTAATCGAGGGGCGATTTGGCCTCCACGGCCTACGCGGTTTTGATTTTTATGAGTCAAAGTGAACGGTGATCTAACCGTAACGTGATTGGCTAAAATATGCAATATACAATCCTTCAGGTCATTCTGTTAATGTAATTAATGAATTTACTTATTTAAAATTAAAAAAAAAATCATATGGACACCTATTCAATATACCGGGTGATTTTTTAAACATTTTTGTCTATTATTCTTGGTTCAATACAACAAAAAACATTTACTTAGTTACTCTTGACACAATTTTCAAAATGTCGTGATGCCTACAGTTTCGTCGGAAATTACACCAACTTTCTATTTTTAAATTCTATGTTCTATTGCTTTATTGTCAATTATTTCATAAGAAATTACGCTTGTGCTGTCGTAAAAAGTCATTTTTTTTATTCTTCTCGAACATTGTCTATGGCACTCTGGTGGGAAATATGAAATTTGTTATTCGTTTTCTTTTAAAATAGAGTAATAAAAAATGACATTTAATTGAGGGTAACAAATTTTCAAAAATTTTAAATTTTCGAAAAACTTTAAAAAATCTTCATTTTTTTATTTTACATTTTACTTTTTATGTTCTTAGTCTCTATTTAATTTTTTTATTTCATCTTTTATTTGTAATGATTTACTGTTTTTTCTCTTCTATTTAATTTTGGTAAACACCTTTTTCATTTTCCATATTTTTATACTTTCGTCTTGTGATTTCCTCCTTCAATATTTTTTTTTATTCATCTTGCTAGCTTTCTATTTCTTGTCATCTGTCTCTTTTTCTCTTACTGTTCTGTCTTTCTGCTTTTGTTTATATTCCTTTATATTTTTCTAATTCCTTTCACGTTGCTATTTTAACCTCACTTTTCAAATCGTCTTTTCCAGTATTTTTCCTTGCGCTGTGCGCCTCATCCTTCGCCAAGGACGACCAAAAATGGGTCTGGGGGGACAACAACCGCGACCAAACCAACGGTCGCCTCAATTTTGACAGGTACCCACTTGATCCGTCAAAACCACAAACCCTCATTAATTCTTTTCCAGAGAGAGTCGCTACGAAGTCTACGAGAACCAACATCCCTTCCGCCCCTCGTCCTACGAACCCCACTACGAACGCCCGCAGTCCCAGCACCGCCCAGATTTCACCCCCACCCACAGGTACTCATCTTCTCCAACTCTCACCACCTCTCTTAACCGTTTCTGTTTTATTTCCAGACCTGGAGGAGTGTACGGGGGCGTCTCCTCTGGAAGCTACGGCCAAGGCCACCCGCACTATCCATCTGAAGGCCACGAAAGCGGCATCCTCACGGGGCCAGTACCATCGTGGGTGAAAGAAGGGCCGTTCAAGAACTACGACAAGTGCAAATGTACCGAGAAGTTCAATTGCAACACTCCCGGGATCTCTTATGGGCATTGCGACGTGGGCAAGCAGTACTGCTGCTACTCCACCAAGAAGCAGGACCAGATTGGGGGACCTCTGCCGAGTCGGCCACACCATTCCATTGAAAATGGGGTTTTAGTGGGGCCTGGAGGACCGGTCGATGTTCCAAGACCGGGAGGGTTCAACAGGCCAAGACCTGGAGGAGGATTTGGATTGGGGGGAGAACGAGAGTACGGACCGATCAGCAATCGACCGGTGCACTCGATTGAGAATGGGATTCTAGTGGGACCTGGAGGACCGTTTGATAGACCCGTTGGAGGAAGACCTGGTGGAGGAAGACCTGGTGGGGGGTATGGGAGTTACGGGGGATTTGGTAGATTGGGGAAGAATTGAGGAGGAAGAGGAGAAAGTACAAACTAGAAGACTGGTCCTAATATAAACCAAAATGTTACCGTTGTAGATCTGTTGTAGATGTAGATGTATTTATGATTGTCTAATAAAAATTACTAATAGAAAGAGTCCCGAATTCTTCTTGGGCTTCTGAATTCTCCTGCAATCCCTCCACTTCTTTTTCTTCTAACTTGCACATTCCAAACTCTTCCCGAATCTTCTTTCAATCATCTGCTTTATCAGTCGCCTCACCTCCCACTTCCTTGCTTCACTTTTCTTCATTTTTTTCTACAGTCGGGTACCACTTTCACTCACTACAACTTCTTCATTTTCATTGATTTTTAAGTTTCTTTTTTTTTAGAGGCACCCTTCTTCATTGTCCAGTGTGTTGAAACAATGGAGGGTCAAATTTCCATGGCCTGCTGGTAATTAAGAGTGTCGGGTCTCGTGTAGTGTAATGGCGCGGACGAAAGTCTGGAGTTTAGTCCTCCGTCGTCCAATTAAAATTTCATTTTCACTTGGCACCAATAAAGGGGGCGCTCCACGCCCCCCCCAGATCTTCCAGTAGATATTCCGACATCTTACAACGTAATTATGTGCGATAAACGTCGTGATATAATCGCGACAATTTAATCTGTTATTGGATAGACCATTACGGACAATTAATTTCCATTCCGGGGCGCTCACCGAGAAAACATTCCCAGTCGGCGGAGTCGAGCAAAATTGCATAATGTAACGATGATGGAGGAAGTTTAGCTGGAGCAATTACCAAATGAGTTAAATATACGAAACACGAATGGGGCCGGCGCCGAATCGCGATTGTATTATCCTGGAGGTGTCAGAAAACGAACAAAACGCACTTAGCACACCTACAGACTTTACCCAAACAAAGAAACTCCACTTTGATGCAGCGCACTCCTAGTTCCACAATTAAATAGTTCCCAACTTTGCGAATTAATCCCGGGAGATTGCGCTAACAAGATTCTCTCACCGTAAAAGAGACGGCAATCGTCAGGCTTGCCTTGCTGTTGCCTCTCGGGCTATCCATTTATAATTGAAAAACTTCATGAACTCGGATTATAACGATGCGGCCCCGGACAGGGTGCGTGGACAGGGCTGCAACAACGTCTAATAAATAAACGATCGACAACGACTAACACCAGAACGCCGAACAAGGGGGCCCCGTCGAACTGTCACATTTGACACCTGTCAAAACGGATTTGACGTATAAACTAACCAAACAAAATGAAAATATCGCATTAATTACGCCGTAATTATTACGCAAACTGTCAGAACGACGAAATACAAATAATAATTGTATATTTAACGTCTAATGTGACGTCAAATTCGATTGGTGTAAAGTTGGTTGCATAACTTGTCATAACCTATCAACTCGCCGATATTTTAATCCAGCAGGGCGTTCTTTACGTTAAAAGGGCCGGTGGGTAGATGCACGGCGCATAAATCTGTCAGAATTTCTCCTCGTGGGTTTTATATTCCATAAAGTTGTCTCAACAACACAATAACCCCACCCCCGGCGTCGAGCGACTCGTGTCGGGGATCAAGCGGGTGTCTTCGGAATTTATAGGAAAAGGGTGCGCGTACAGGGGCTCACCTATCGTGGTGATAACTATGATGGAGTAGAAGAGGGCGCCGGTGCTCGTCCACTGAACTATGTCGGGGTCCTCCTCTCCGTCCCAACCGTCTTTAGTCATCGCCTTCAGGATGGCACCCTCGAATTCTCTCAGGTAGATCTCGGCCCCCTTCTTGAATTTATCCTCGCGCAGGACGTTCAACGTACTCGTCAGGTTCCACAAGTGGTGGGTCACGTTGTAGCGGAGTTTGCTTATGTTGCGCTTCACCTGCAAAAGGTGAAAAGAATGTGAGGGAGTGAAGTCGAGTGTGGAGTTAGTAAAAACGGAGGTGAGTTGAGCTTTATTTGAATTGGGGAGGAAGCGAAGAGGCAAAACGAAGGAGAAGGCTAAAAGCGCCGACTAAAGCTTGACGTGTCTTCAATGTCAGTTTAACAATTGTATCTTTGTTCGTTTAGAAGTTTAGGAGTTCCATACTTCAAGTACTTCTTTTACATCCCACAGAAATTCTGTGAGACTAAGATCTGGACTTTGAAGAAGACAGATGAGTTTTTTCTTCCATCTAATTGTCTTTTTTTAATTAAAAAGCGTTTCATGAATGCGTATAAGAAAGAAGTAAAAAAAACTAGTGACAAAGGAAAAAATTCAACTGTTGAAAGAATGACAATAAAGATAGCAGGAGGAATCTGAAGGTCATTTACGATCAGTAAAATGAAAAGGGTGCATGTTACAACAAACTTGAAGATCACAGATTAGTTTGCGAAATAAAAGCGCCTTTTGGGCCACACAAGCATTCTCCAGCCACCCCCGCCTCCATCCGCGTCGCTCCAGAAATTCCATCGCCGCCCAAAATATTCCGGCGCCGCCAAGCGATACTCACATCCTTCTCGTGGTGCACCTCCAACGCCTCAAACGTGAAAGCGCCCAGCACACAATAAGACACCACCATGGACACCAAAGTAATGTGCGACAGGAGACAACTGATCGTCTTCCAAGTGTAATGCAAGAAACTGGCACAAGCACTGGGTCTGTCGTACTCCAGCATCTCCGGGTCGGACCTGCTGTACCGCGACATCGCCCCGAAACAAGTGTTTTTCTCGGACGAGATGATTCCTCTTGGATTTTCTTCGGGCCACTGAGCTATTTATAACAATAAGTTTGCGATGCATGTGTTGCGGCGCGAGCCGCATGCACCGAAATAGACGAAGTGGTGCTCTTTCCGCTTCCGCCATAAATCATAACATTTTTGGCGGCGGCGTCCCGCATGTAAACAAGGCGGACAACAGTGATGACAAAATGGGAGAGAGGAGGTGGTGGGAGTGGGGCTACGGGACGAGAGAGGGCGCGTCGGAAAACGCGATGGTGGCGGACGAAACTGGGGACGTGTGAAGAGTGTGACTACGCGACGAGAGAGGACGCGATCGAAATTGCAGGAAACTGTAATGGCGGCGGAAAAAGACACAAGAGGACGTGGAATGCACTGGATCTGTGGCACATGTTCACAGATAAACATTTTATTGGGGTGTTTTGTTTGCTCATTTTATTATGTGTGCTGATAGTTTTAGGGCATCGAGACGTCAATTTACTCAATTAAACTCACGTATCTCGTTCTTGTTTCGTGACAGTTCATCTCCACAAGTGCAAAAAGGAAGACTAATGGATTTAAGGTTAGGAGTTCGTAATTGTCTTAAGTCATTCACCAATCGGAATATGACGCACTGTTAAGTGTCATAAATTGTTGTCTACGCTCGAGATAAGTAAGCTTAACAGGCAAACAACAAATCCTTTTGATTCAACTAATTGGGCCGATTTGAATAACTAGCTTCTCAATTCTGATCTCGAACAACTTAGAGTAATTTTGGGGTTTTGAAAATTAGAGAAACACCAAGAAGTTATGATAATTTACTAAAATAACTGGTAGTACTAGTACTAGTACCGATATCACAATTGTTCTCTTTCGTTAATATCGTTAGTGCAACATGTGCAAGTCTGTGAGAGCGCTCTCCACCCTGTTGATCAATTCATCTTTGAAATTCCACACCCTGGTGTCTATAACACTGTTAACCCTCATCGCTTCGCAGCCACTAACCCCAACCCCACTGGCGCAGTCAGAACGATAATGCTGGAGATGTGCTAGACTGACATCGATGTCGCCGGTTGTACATACCCCCAAGCAACCAAAGGGGTAGTGGTTGTGTAAAGCTAACACTTTGTCGGTGTCGTGGAAGCCTTTAACGAAGTACTTCGGCTTGGTGTAGTTCTCTGCTCTGTTAACGTGCTGCAACATGTGCATGTACTGAGGGATTCCTTCGAACCAGGGATGCTGGTGGAGGTGATTGTCCAAGAAGTAGACGTTGCGAGCCATGTAGGACGACTTCTTGCCCAAAGTGTTGTTGAGGGTGGCGATCAAGTCGACCCAGGTACCTTCAACAGGCACTATGACCTCGTCGGTGTCGAGCAGCACCACGTACTTAAACTCGTGGAGGTGCTTGTAGAGGCAGTCGTTGTAAGGAATGACCTCTTGGAGGCGCCTCTGGACGATTTTCTTGCGCAGGAACTGGGTCTGGAGGTAGGGGTGGTTGGAGTAGTCGCCCGCGAGGGTCAACGGAGTCACTTCGATTAGTCCTTTCTCTTCGTAATACTCCAACAACTTCTTGGTGTTGGGGTGGACCTTGAACTCGTAGAAGTTGATCTTTTCGGCACCTGAAACTCGACGTGTACAAAGAGTACCACCGGTACTGACACCCACCTAGAATGTTGAGGTACTCGATCCACTCCGCCAGACGAGTTGTCATGTCTTGGTACGGGAAAGACAACCCTTTCACACACACCACGAAATTCTTCTTCTCAGCTCTTTTGGACCCAAAAATCTTCAGATTGTTAGTAGCGCTGTCGCACTGCCCCTCCACCAATGAAACAGAAATAGGGAGTTTTCCCCGGAGCGACTTGACCTCACACGAAATCAGATATGGATGGAGGTAGCTACCCATCTCTGCCCCCCAACCCATTCGAAACAACCACAACGATGTTCTGGTTTGCACGATAACAGGTCTGGAGCTATCGGGGTACCAAAACTGGCAGTAGAATTGAAATTGTCTCGGGGGCTGGTTGTACGTTGCCAAAATCCGCACAGAAGTACCTTGGCGTTTATCCAGATAGGCGTTGAACAAGTAGAGATTTCCTTTGGAGGTGTTCTGGACCTGCCAGTGATCATTCTTGAACTTCAAATCGAAAATTCCGGGAAATCTGGCACAAGACTGGTTGAATCTTGACGGTTTTTTGGCCTTGTCGTCGAGATAGACGTCGGGAAGGTTGCCAGTTTTGTTCATGTCCAACAAACTGTGATAGGGACCAAATCTGATCGGCTCGCTGGCGCGGAAGTACCGTTCGTGGGTACTGCGGTGGGCACTGGTCAAATCGGAGATGTTGGTTTGGTACAAAAATATCAAAACTACTGCGCAACCCACCAATATGATAAAAACAAATATCTTCGCCATGGCTACTAGAAAAAAATGACAGTTAACAAGAGAAATTGTCTACAGTCTGGTGGATAGTACCGAGAGTTGGTGTTTCTTTGTCACGAGAACAACATAGTCGGCTGTGAGTGATGAACTGTCAAAAGCTGTCAGTTCTTGTCATACGTTTGGTCACGTGTACACTTAAAAAAACAATCGAAGATAAATGGCAAACGTACAGAAACAATAGAAAATTCAATCAGTCGTAAAAACAGATTTGAATACGAAAATGGTGTAAAAAAGTAGTAAAAGATAAGCAATAAATAAATTTATGTTTGTCGTAAACGAGAGAGTGTATTAATAAGATAGGGACCAAAAGAAAGGAAATATATTTTTATCAGTCTGGAAGTAGGTTAGGTTGACTAAATAAGATGAAGTATTTGGACAAGATAGGAAGAAAAATATAACAATAGAAATTGTCCCAAGAGAGGTGTTGCTATTTTTGGCACGATGAGAGTCGGCAAGATCTTGTTGAAATGAATATTATAAGACATTGAAGAGCTTGTGAGGTGGCCCTGTGAGAAGTGGAGGAGTAAAGAAGTGTAAAGTGATGAATAGGAGAGTATTTTGTTGTACAGAGTGATGGAAAAAAATACAATGACGTACCTGTGGATGGAAAATTACTAACTTCACTAGTTATTAGCCTTCATGACTTTTTACATAAAGACAGTGATCAAATACCACAAAAAGAATTTAATTTTGCACGTTGGAGCTCATGGTTCAATCGAACCACAAGGTGTTTTGTGGCTCGAGTAAATTTGCACCTATCTCCTGCTCGCGAAGTGCTTCTTATCAGTAAATCAGAGTAAACATTTTGCAAATCTCTGGTCGGTCAAGGACAATGATTAAAATGATACGTAACAAGTTTGTATTTTTTGGAAATGCAACAAAATGGAGCTAGTTCACGCACGTTTTTGTTGCACTGAATCAGTTACATTTGCTACATTAATAAAGGAGATGAATAAGTTAACAACGGAATAAATAGTGACAACACCAACACATAACAGTCAGCTCATCGATACTGACATTATCGTCAGTTATCATCGGGAATCTGCAGCGAATCCCAAATCAGCTAGAGCCCTCTCCACCCTCTTTATCAGCTCGTCCTTGAAATTCCACACTCTCGTGTCCATAACACTGTTGGCCTTCATGTCGTCGCAGGCCTTGACACCTTTGACGCAATCCCCGCGGTAGTGCTGGAGGTGGGCCAGATTCAAGTCGATCTCTTTGTGTTTGCAGCCCCCAAGACAAGAGTAAGGGAAGTGGTTGTGCAAAGCCGCCACCAAGTCAGTGTCGTGGAAGGCTTTGATGTATTGCCCGGGACCAGTGTGGTTCTTGGCTCTGTACACGTGCTGCAACATGTGCATGTACTTGGGGATTCCCTCGAACCAGGAGTGCTCGTGGAGGTGACTGTCCAAGAAGTAGACGTTGCGGGCAACGTACGACGACTTCTTGCCCCAAGTGTTGTTAAGGGTGGCGATCAAGTCCACCCAGGTACCTTCAGCGGGAACTATGACCTCGTCGGTGTCGAGCAGCACGACGTACTTGAACTCTTGGAGGTGCTTGTAGAGGCAGTCGTTGTACGGGATGACCTCTTGGAGCCGCCTCTGGATGACTTTGTTGTGCAGGAAGTGGTCCTGGAGGTAGGGGTGGTTGGAGTAGTCGCCCACGAGGGTCAACGGAGTCACTTCGATTTGTCCTTTCTCTTCGTAATACTCCAACAACTTCTTGGTGTTGGGGTGGACCTTGAACTCGTAGAAGTTGATCTTTTCGGCACCTGAAACTCGACATGTACAAAGAGTACCACCGGTACTGACACCCACCTAGAATGTTGAGGTACTCGATCCACTCCGCCAGACGAGTTGTCATGTCTTGGTACGGGAAAGACAACCCTTTCACGCAAACCACGAAGTTTTTATTCTTCTCCCCTTGAGACCTAAAGACCTTGAGATTGTTGGTAGCGTTGTCGCACTCGCTCTCCACCAATGAGACCGAAGTGGGGAGTTGACCGTTGATCATCTCAGCCTTGCACGAAATCAAGTAGGGGTGGATGAAGTAACCATTGTCGGCACCCCATTTCCGGGAGAACATCCAGAACGGAAGCTCACTCTGGACCAACACAGGTTTGTCGCTGGTGGGGTACCAGAACTGACAAAAGAACGCGTCGGTGGGATGCACATCGTACATCCCCACTATCCTGATTTTAGTCCCGTTGCGCTCGTCCCAGTAAGCGTTGAACAGTAGCAACGTCCCATTGGACGTCTTCTGGACCTGCCAGAGGTCATTCTTGAACCGGAGGTCGAACAGATCTGGGAATTTGGCACAAGTGTTGTTGAAACTCGAAGTCTTATTGTTCTTGTCCGAGAAGTAGTAGTCAGGGATGTTGCCATTACTCTCTTTGTCGAAGGATACAGTGAGAGAGTTTGGTATGGCATCTGTGGGAGAACTCTCTGTTGGGTCCACTTTCGTTTGGAGGATCTGCCTGAAGGTGTCGTGACGGCTGTACGAGTTTGTGATCGCCATTTTTTGGAAGGCCACGTTGAGAATGGCGATCACAACGATCACTAACAACAAAGTGAATCTTCTCGACATGGTGCAACCAATATAGTCAATAATGAGCGTTCTCTAAATATGGACAAAAATAGTTGCAGTTGGTGATTGATTCGATCGATCCAGGCTTATCATAAATAAATGATTGTTAAGCTTATCAAATAGTGTATGTTAATTTCATGGCCACCAAAAAATGTAATGTAAAAATGAATTGCATAGAATCTCGAGACAAAAATGCAAACTAACAAAAGATTATATGATACTTCTTTGGTTGGATTCATGAAAGACCAGAGCGTAGTAAATTAACAAATATGTACCAAAAAATGTATCTCGAGAATCGACAAATAAGATGAGAAATGAAACAGCGAAAATGTGAAGAGAGACAGAGATAAGGAAGTGAATCAGTACTCTGGGAAAATAAATTCTAGAAGAATGAATGTGCATGTGACGATTTCATGTGTGCAACTACTGGAATCGATCACGTCCTGACCTAATGCACTCGAACTGTACGAAATGACCACCACGGTGACCGGACTCACCCCCAATTGAAATCGTTTAGAGCGGGGCTTAAAAGCATGTGATGAAAGAAGCTTAATAAGCGAGGATTTAGTAGACGATTTCATGTGTGCAACTACTGGAATCGATCACGTCCTGACCTAATGCACTCGATCTGTACGAAATGACCACCACGGTGACCGGACTTACCCCCAATTGAAATCGTTTAGAGCGGGGCTTAAAAGCATGTGATGGAAAAAGCTTAATAAGCGAGGATTTAGTATGATCATGCGATGACGTACGTCTCATTTCTCAAAATGGACGGGGGAAATGTACCAAGGAAAATCTTTATAACTTACCTGTCAGTGTTATGAAAGGATGTATTCGCGAACAGGTGACAATTTTCTTTTACGCATCATGGTCGTGAGTCTGCTACGAATACCTCGCACGATACTGGTCGAATCTTTATTGTAGTAATAAAAAAAAAACAATTAGCTTATCTCTTCCTATCTGAAAGAATCACGACTTCTCAAATATGCTTAACAGTGAGTTTTGGAATATTTTGGAGGTTTGTACCACTCGGAAACTCGAAGTTCTAAGAAATAGTTGTAACTATGTCGATGTCAATTTTATTATATGTATTTTCGGTTACTAAATATGAATTTTTCGTGTTAGCCTTCAGTGGTGTTACCATTTGCGTTGATCGAGTCGTGTTTAAGCTTATCTCGACATATTTAATCCCAACGAAAAGTAAGTGGATTTGTGGTAATCATCGTAATTTGGAAGTTGACGGTAGAGAAAAAAAGTTGGTGTTATCTCCTGTAAAATCCAGATATTAATATTTAATTTTTCATTTTATATCGCTCCATCTTTATTGTGTCACATAGAGATATTAGGAAATTTAGAGGAAATTGTATTTTTGAGCTTTATTTAAATTCTCCGTTTAATCATAAGAACTGTTTGCAAAATACATCCAAGCAAACACTTTTTGGTTTTGCTATATCCAAGAAACAAGAGGTGCAGATTAGCTGATAATGTCCAACAAGAATATTTATTTATTCAACAAAACAGCTACTTAATCAATTCTATGAATAAAGCCTAGGACAAATATGTTTCATTTGCTTAAATAATTCTGCAACGGAAACACACTGTACAGGATCGGGCGTCGCGAGACATCACGACTTCTGATTAAATAAAATTGTCGAAATTTTATATACCTAACTAATTATTGGTATTTTTGAGAATTTTTTAAATCTTTTTTGTTAATAAATAAGGCCGTAACAGTTTTGTTAGTTTTCTGATATTAACTGTTAATTTACCTATAAAGTTTTTGGACTAAATGAATCTGTAGCTGCTAGCGCATCAAAGCCTGGTGGCACAATTACAAATTTTGACCTTGTTAGCTAAATAATTCGCTTTTTTACTTAAACGCAAACCAGACACGTGATTTATGGCAAAATGGTATAATTTGCCAACAAAAGGATCATTCACCAGTAGCCGACCGTTCTGAAGCCTCTTATTTACAAATGTAAAATTGCGTTTAATTCAAAATCTAATTGGAATTTTTTTCGTAAATAATTATGGGAAGTGAATCTGGGTCGGTTAGTATAAAAATCAGAATTAGACTTTTTGGTAAAATTGACTTTTTTTTTGGTTTTGTTTGTAAGTGAAAAATTATCAAAAAATTATGAAATGTGCCTTACCAATACCCAGGTAAGTGTGAAAAATTTCGACAATTTTTTAAAAATAGAAGTCGCGAATTCTCGCGTCCGCGTATACGACGCCCGACCTGTACATAATACACTCACCGGCACAAAAAACGACTCATTATGATTTCTTTAATAAATGGTCTTGAAATTATATGTGTGCTTATTTTTTTTATTATAGTCAAATTGGGATATTTTCAAAGATCGGGAGTGCTATGGTCACCATGGCAACCGAAATGTTTTGTTTAAATAAATTATTACCTAGAAAATTTGCGCTACTTCCATGTTGTTTTTGTCAGTTGATTTACATGTTAAAAAATTTAATTTGACAATACGAGATATATACTAATTCAAAATGCTGTTCAAATTTTGACAATTTTTCATAACAAATTTTTTTCTGAAAAATTACTTTTATTGTTTTTTTTCATTAAAATTTTATTTGCTGTGTTTAATGTTTTGTTTGTTGGATATTTTTTTGGCAAAGAATAACTTAAATAACACATCAATACAACATGATATCAATTTTTTTTCCTAAAACAATGAATTACTTAATTATATTAATAAAATTCAAAGTGAGTCGTTTTTTGTGCCGGTCAGTGTATGTAGGTACAGTCATTCGCCAAAATAAAATAGGACAAAGTGTTACCTTAGACAGTTTCACAATTCAAAGATTTGTATAGTGTAACTGAGACGTATGTGTCTCAGATTACAACTTGACGATTGATCTACAAAAAGTTAGGTTGTGTTTTTAGCACTGTATTTTAATTCGGCAGGAATTACATGTACTGATACCCCATCCCTTAATCTATCGGTGATTACCGCTTTCTGTGCTGGCGATAAGTTCGGCATTATAATTATCTAATACTGATTAAGTGATTAATATAGTCGAATGATGACATTTATCACATTTTTTTTTAATTTTGGACACTTTTGTTTCCTAAGAGATGGATTTTACAAAAATATCGAATTACAGAATCAAAATTTACTTTGTCCCATTTTATTTTGGTCAACGACTGTACTTCTCCAATATTTCTAGGCAGTATTCTGTTTCTTTAACAATTTACATTTCTAGTGTATTCTACAAAAATTAAAGTGATAGATGGAAGTTTCGTTGCAATTAATTTAAATAAACATGACCAGTAACACCAAAGTGTTTTATTTGTCATCTTTCTATTGTCATCAACTTGTCAAACATCCCTGGTACCAACATGATTACAAGAAAAACCTGTAACAGACGTGAAGTTGCAACATGGCAGTGTGTAGATGACAGTTTGAATTCTTGTACAGTGCAACAATTATTAACAGATTTATCCGGATGTCGATGAGTGTTTAATGTGAATTTACTTTGGTCAATAATAACATTTGATTTAAAATGATCGTGTGCAACGTGCTGTAAATTTAGAACGTAAGTGAGGTTATGAATTGTTGGCGCTATTTGCAGCCACAAAGCACACAGGATTCTGAATTTTTCTTATTTTAATTACCCATCTTTGTTCCATTCTAGTTGTTGTCTCGTAAAATTACATTACATTTTTGGGGGAGGGGACGTAGCCTGTAGCCCCCCAAAGGGGGTTACCAGATAACTCGCTCCTCGAACGTGACCCCCCACTCTTTTGTTTACCTGTTGGACACTTTTACTTGAAGCAAAGTTAAAACACAACGACAAAGAAAAAAAAAAGAAAAAATAGTGATAAAGATAAGCAATGAAAGTGAAGGATAAAACTAAATTAAATTAACGATGAGATCTACAAATAGATTAATTAACAATCTCCTCATTTTATTAATTGAAGAGCATTGAATAATATTGAGATGTTAATATAAGTTGTTGTTTCAATTTGGTCAATCTAGAGTTTAAACATTTAGGATTTAACTAACTAACTCTAGAAAATATTAATAAAATAGTTATTTTTGTATCAAGGCCAAAAAGTGCATCTTTTTCGTCCGAGTCTGGGTTTGATGGCCGAGGCGCAGCCGAGGCTTTAAACGGGCGAGGAGAAAAGGCATTTTTTGGCAGAAGTGCACATTAAATTTTTTAGGCGACAGTTCGAACTACAAAGCAAAACATATCATTGGAAAAATTACAAATTTATTTTGTATCTAGCTTTTTCAAATAAATAACTTTATTAATTCATATGACAGGATCATTATCGGTTTTACTAAACAGACCAACAAATGGCGCCACAGTCAGCATCCGAAAAAGAGTTACTTTTCGTCCGCTTGTGAGTATTTAAAATTATCGTTAATTTTTGGTGGATTGTACTGAGAGCTCGTGTTTCTTACCGCGACATAAGTCAAAATGTCAGTGTATGATGAACCGATGATGAAGGTACAGTTGGTTGCAAAAAAAAACGGGAAGCGAAAATGTTCCTAATGTGAATTTGGTTTTGTCCATTTGTCAATTAATTGTCTACTTGACAATACCTATTAAATAATTTTTTAAAATGTCATTGAATTTTGACGTTAATTCCAACCTATCTCTCGTAAGAACTTTTCACACTATAGAAAAATTGTAAAAAAAGTGTCAATTTTATTCTGACAGTTCCCGTTTTTTTGCAACCAACTGTATGAAGAATAAATCAATCATATTTATTGTAAACGGAAAAAATGATAAAACTGACAAAATGGGAATTGGAGACTGTTGTAATTTTTTCATATTTACTAAAAATCTCAAGCTGAATAAACAAGATGAGATGTTTAGACAAGATAAGAAGGAAAATTTAAAAATAGAGAGTTTTCCAAGCGAGGCGTTGTAATTGTGAGTACAATTAGATCACGTAAGATCTTGTTGAAATGACTATTGTGTCGTTGTCAACAAGCCGAATGACTTTTGGGTCGATTCTAAGACCACAAAAAGGAAGTAAATAAGTGAAATTTATTAGCTGGAGGGTTTTTTAATCGAACACAATGATAGTACAGAATACAATAGCATTATCTGTAAATGAAGGTTTATTGATTTTTCTATTTAGTGATTAGCCTTCACAATTTTTTCAATAACAACTGTGATCAAACGACACGTCAAAGGCTTAAATCTCTGGTTGATCAAAGATGATGTTTAGAATTATTCGGTCCTAGTTAGAATTTCGAGAAACCCAACAAGATGTTGCCTCTTCACACACACAAGTATTCGCACTGAATAAGTGGCACTTGGTACACTAGAATTAATGCGGACGAATGTTTTCTTACGGATAAAGTAAAAAATATAATAAATAGTAACAGCAACAGAAAAGTATCTGTCAGTTCATCAGTTTTGCAAGGTTTGATATTGTCGTCAGTTATCACAACGATTCTTCAGCGAATCCCAAAACAGCAAGCACCCTCTTCACCCTCTTTATCAGCTCGTCCTTGAAATTCCACACTCTCGTGTCCATAACACTGTTGACCTTCATCGCGTCGCAGTTGATACCCTTGACGCAATCTGCGCGGTAATGCTGGAGATGTGCCACGTCCAAGTCGATCTCCTTATCTTTACAGCCTCCTTGACAAGCGTAAGGGAAGTGATTGTGCAACGCCGTGACCAAATCCGTGTCGTGGAAGCCTTTGATGAAGTGCCTCGGTTTGGTGTGGTTCCTGGCTCTGTACACGTGCTGCAACATGTGCATGTACTTGGGGATTCCCTCGAACCAGGAGTGCTCGTGGAGGTGACTGTCCAAGAAGTAGACGTTGCGGGCAACGTACGACGACTTCTTGCCCCAAGTGTTGTTGAGGGTGGCGATCAACTCCACCCAGGTACCTGCAGCGGGAACTATGACCTCGTCGGTGTCGAGCAGCACGACGTACTTGAACTCTTGGAGGTGCTTGTAGAGGCAGTCGTTGTACGGGATGACCTCTTGGAGGCGCCTCTGGATGACTTTCTTGTGCAGGAACTGGTCCTGGAGGTAGGGGTGGTTGGAGTAGTCGCCCACGAGGGTCAACGGAGTCACTTCGATTAGTCCTTTCTCTTCGTAATACTCCAACAACTTCTTGGTGTTGGGGTGGACCTTGAACTCGTAGAAGTTGATCTTTTCGGCACCTGAAACTCGACATGTACAAAGAGTACCACCGGTACTGACACCCACCTAGAATACTGAGGTACTCGATCCACTCCGCCAGACGAGTTGTCATGTCTTGGTACGGGAAAGACAACCCCTTCACGCACACCACGAAGTTTTTATTCTTCTCCCCTTGAGACCTAAAGACCTTGAGATTGTTGGTAGCGTTGTCGCACTCTTTCTCCACCAATGAGACCGAAGTGGGGAGTTGACCGTTGATCATCTCAGCCTTGCACGAAATCAAGTAGGGGTGGATGAAGTAACCATTGTCGGCACCCCATTTCCAGGAGAACATCCAGAACGGACGCTCACTCTGGACCAACACAGGTTTGTCGCTGTTGGGGTACCAGAACTGACAAAAGAACGCATCGGTGGGATGCACATCGTACATCCCCACTATCCTGATTTTAGTCCCGTTGCGCTCGTCCCAGTAAGCGTTGAACAGTAGCAACGTCCCATTGGACGTCTTCTGGACCTGCCAGAGGTCATTCTTGAACCGGAGGTCGAACAGATCTGGGAATTTGGCACAAGTGTTGTTGAATCTCGCAGTCTTCTTGTTCTTGTCCGAGAAGTAGTAGTCAGGAATGTTGCCATTACTATCTTTGTCGAAGGATACAGTGAGAGAGTTCGGTCTCGCATTTGTTGGTTCCACTTTCGTTTGGAGGATCTGCCTGAAGGTGTCGTGACGGTTGTACGAGTTTGTGATCGCCATTTTTTGGAAGGCCACGTTGAGAATGACGATCACAACGATCACTAACAACAAAGTGAATCTTCTCGACATGGTGGAACCAATATAGTCAGTGATGAGTGTTCTCTAAATATGGACAAAATAGTTGCAGTTGGTTATTGATCAGAACGATAAAGGCTTATCATAAATCCTCAAGCTTACCAATAAATGTGCTTTAATTTCATGGCCACCAAAAGCAGCTGTGTAAGAATAAATTATGTAGATTCCCTAGACAAATGCAAAACTATCACAAGATTAGTAGACTATACTTCTGGGCATTTGTTAAACACCAAAGCGTAGCAAATTAGTGGGAACCAAAAAAATTTGTCTAGAGTGTCGACAAATAAGATGAGGAACGAAACAGCGAAAATGTGCAGAGAATCAAAGATAAGGAACTAAATCGGTACTTGAAAGAGTTTTACGTAGGTATTGGTTTACGAAATCTGGACCCTGGGAAAGTAAATTTTAGAGGAATGAATGTGCAGGTAACGATCTCAGGTGTGCAACATCTGGAATTAACCACGTCCTATCCTAATGCACTTGAACAGTACGAAATGACCACCACGGTGACCGGACTCACCCCCAATTGAAATCGTTTAGAACGGAAAAACATGTGATGGAAAAAGCAGAATAAGTGAGGATTTAGCATGATTATGTGTCTGATTTCTCAATATGGACAGCGGAAGAGAAAAATCTTTACGACTTACTTAGTATTATAAACTGGTGTATTCGCGAACAGGTGACAGTTTTTTTTTGCGCATCTTATTCGTGAGTCTGCTTCGAATACCTGACAGGATACTGGATGAATTTTTATCTTTGTATAAATAAAACAAAACAATTTGCTTATCTCGTCGTATCTAAAAGAATTACGTTCTGTTAAATATCCTTGACACCGAGTCACAAAGAATATTTTGGAGGTGTGCAGGTCTTGGACACTCCAATAAATTCTAAGAAAACGTTTGAACTGCGTCAATTTCAATTTTTTTAAATTCTCATTTCAGGTGTTGTAATAGCCGTCACTGGTGTAAGCGTTTCTATAGAATCACGTTCAGGATTATCGTGACGTAATTAATCCCAACGGATAGAAAATGGATTTATGATATAATTGATATATCATCGCAAATTGGAAAAGTGTGACGATAGAGAGGAAATGTTGGTGTTATCTCCGCCAAAATCCAGATTTTACTATTTTAACATTGATGTTTTTCGTCTTCATTTTTGAAGTGAAAACTTCTTTATTTTTTAGTAACACGATATTGTTTCTTTTCGTCATAGATACAGATTGTGAAAAACAACTCATATCTCCCTTGGGATTTGTCAAAGTTTTTCGCCCTCCACATTGTTGACAACAAACTCATGAGAACGAAACTATAGCAACCACATATTCACGCAATCTTCCCTGCTAAATATTTTTAATAAAATTTTAACTTTTAAGTACAGAGACTAAAAAATAAAAAATTGTATGTACCACGGGAGATATTCATGTTTTTCCCCTCGGTTGACTTATAATTCCTCGGGCCAAAGGCCCTCGGATTATAACCACGTCAACCTCAGGGAAAAATCATGTTCATATCTCCCTTAATGCATAAATATCTATTAGGCGCGCCGCATACATTTTATTCCCCCGGGCAGTGAAGTAGTT
This sequence comes from Tenebrio molitor, assembly GCF_963966145.1. Lineage (NCBI taxonomy): Eukaryota > Metazoa > Arthropoda > Insecta > Coleoptera > Tenebrionidae > Tenebrio > Tenebrio molitor. Next base: position 4,707,699 of record NC_091049.1, read on the forward strand.
TCATGCGACACGGTAGAATCGTTCGCAGCACGACACGGCAAGCTAAAATCAAGGGAGTCGAGTTTTTTAGCAGAGGGAGCGAAAAACAATCAACTGTGCGTCATTTGTCAATTTTAAATTTTCATTGTACGTTGTGTTGTGACCTGACTGACCTCAGTGCAGAGCTGCAGGAGTAACTGTATACAGTGAGCGGCAAAAGTATGGAATAAATTCATTAAAAATTAAACCAAATTTTTTTCAAAAAAATCTTTGGACAGGTCGATTTTAGTTTATAAAAATACATATTTTAATAGAAAATAAAATTTCAAGCAGTCATTTGTTTTCGAGTTATGACGTCATCGATAGTTTTTTTAAATAGAAACACCCTATTTTTTTCTTGATTCTGGTAGCCCTTTTAACTGTCTAAATGACAGTATAAAATTTTTGTTATCTTACGTAAGGAAATTTTTGAGAAAAAAAAATAATAAACTTGGAAAAAATAAATTTTATAATGAACAAAAACAAGTCACAAAATAAAGTAGGTAAATCAAACAGTCAAATGTTACTGTCAATTTCATTCGTATGTGTTATTTGTTTTACAAAACGTTCTCGAAAATGACTAATTTAACAGAAACACAACATATAGAAATTTTCATTTTGATTGGATGCGATAGATAAAACGGAAACGGGGAATTTCTTCATAAACTTGCTTATTGTCAACAAGCTGGAGGATGGCAATTCGAACATTTAATTCCATAATTTTAAGTACTTAGTAACACAGTTTTTGACTTGTTTTTGTTCGTTACAAAATTTATTTTTTCCAACTTTATTAATTTTTTTCTCAAAAATTTCCTTATGTAAGATAACAAAATTTTTTTTACTGGCATTTAGACAATTAAAAGGGCTATCAGAATAAAGAAAAAAAATAGGGAGTTTCTATTAAAAAAAACAATCCGTGACGTCATAACTCGAAAACAAATGACTGTTTGGAATTTTATTTTATAATAGAATATGTATTTTTATAAACTAAAATTGACCTGTCCAAAGATTTTTTTTTTTTTAAATTTTGTTTAATTTTTAATGAATTTATTCCATACTTTTGCCGCTCACTGTATATACAGGGTGACTGACGAAAAACTTTTGACGCTGTAGCTTACTTATTTTTTATGCGATTTGAATAAATGACACATCAAATGAAATAGTTTGAAAAACACTTCATTATTATCCTATTAGATATTTTTTTCGACATCTATTTTTTGACAGACGATAGCCAACTTTTTTTTTTCAAGTTACACTCTATATATTTTTTTATTCGTTCTTATAAAGAATCTTCTTCTGAATATTCGTACATTAAAAGAAAAAACAAAAAATGTATTTTAATTGAAAAAAATTAAAAATCAAAAATCAAGTAATCAAATTTGTAAACAATACAAAATCTATTCTGGTTGCTCAAAATTTCCTCAATGCTGTCGATACCTTCTAGAAATGCCCACTTTTGCATTCAGTAAAAAATTTCGGGGTTTTTCCTGACATACTCGCACAACTCTTTTTTTTTAACTCTTTTTGGGTACCTGGTGGGGTCAAATAAACATTGTCTCGAAAGTTTCCAGTGAATATAAAGAAATCCAATGGATTCAAATCTGGGGATCTAGCAGGCCATCGAATAGCTCCATGAGCACCCATTCATCGTTCACCAACATAATTTAAATGATTTAAAAATACAAAATTCATGCGTGCCGTATGTGGTATGGCGCCGTCCTAATGAAACACGATTCTATTCAACACTGCTAATGGTATCTCAGCCAGAAAGTTGCTTATTTCGTTTGATAATAAATAATATGATATTTTGTTTGATTGAGACTGCTATCAATAAAAAAGGTACCCACTAGTCCATTCTATCTCCAAACATGCCACACCACACGTTAACACTAAATCGTCTTTTGACATTTTCTTCCACAGCAACATTATTATTATTATTATCATCAAACTGTTTTGACAAATGAATATTCAGAGCTAACTTAGTAATTTCGAGCATTTAGAACAAACTTATCTCTTGTTTATTTTGGTCACTTGATTTTTAAATTTTGTACATTTACTCTTTAATTTCTTGACTTTTGTTTAATGAATGCATTTGCATTTTTATATTCAGAAGACAAATCTCTACTATACTGAATAAAAAAAAATGTACAGTGCTATTTGAAAAGAAGAAGCTGATGTTAATCTGTCAAAAACTGGACGGAAGATTTTTTTTTTAATTAGTTGGTAATGAATTGTTTTCAAAATTATTTCATTTGATGTGTCACTTATTCAAATCGGATAAAAAATAAGCAAGATACAGCATCAAAGGTTTTTCGTCAGTCACCTGAATACAGGATATTTCACGAGTGATAATGAGTCTGACGTAATTTAAAATGCAACCCACACTATATTTCCGAAAAAAGCTGGCTACTGTCATTAAAATGTCCGGCTTTTTTTGAAAATGTATTGTGGGTTGAATTTATTATTCCGTCAGGCTCATTATCACTGGTGAAATACCCTGTATAGTTTTATATAATATAAACGATAAATAGACGACAAATATTGTAAGTGATGAATGTAGGATTTAATATGCAATTCTCAATTATAATACCACGAGTAGTCAAAGATTGTCGAATATTTTTGTGGTGGTATCACGAATGGTCATTCGCTTTATGAACACCATGAGTGCGTAGCACGAATGGTGTTCAAAAGCGTAATGACCATAAGTGATACCATCGGAAAAATATTCTACTATCTTTGACTACGAGTTGTATTCAACAGACTATTCAATGAACCAAATCAATGATTAAAATAAAAATTTTCAAAGCTAGTTGGCAAATCTGCGTTACACATGATTTCATTGTTCAGTTAACTTTGTAAGAAAGTAATAATTTCTTTGAATAAAAATAATAATCAAGGTTTGTTTAAAATATTCACCTCGACCACTAGTGGAATAGTCAGTTATATTTTCACGAGTGGAATATTCGCTGGAATTTTCTGTTGCTAGGCTACGAAAGTACATGTCTGCTCTTTTATTGGTTAATATTTGAAAAATAACAGGTGAATTGAATAGTCAATTATATAGTTTCAACAATTCATCTATTGGAAACATTTGTGTAGCAAAATGTGAAGAGGAAATTGGACAAATTATGATAATACAAGGTATTGCTATGAAAACTTCTGTTGTGTTCAATATCACCGTCAAGAAAATAAAACTTAAACATTCAAACCTAACCTCACAAATTTTGCCAGAGTGTACCTCTAAAAGCGGACGTATTTGCAGTTTCTATTGAAAAATACAGATTTTAGATCTTTATTTAAAAACAGCATTGGATTTAAATTTTTTTTTTTTTTTTTTAATAGCCTTCCCCTTTCACCATATTGGCCTATCAGGTACCTTGCGGTCGACTAATTTTTTCCTTTTTCCTTTGGTGGTGCGGCGGGGCTCCGGGGTACTTTCCCCGGCCACCCACGCCCACCCTCTCCTCTCCTCAACTCTCCTTTTTTCTGGACGACACGAAACGCACACAACACAACATCCATGGGAGACCATCCGGCCTGGGATTCGAACCCTGCTGACCTCGCGGTGGTGTCGGAAGAGTGTCGCTCTTCCTCCCACCACCCTACCGTCAGCCCCTGCTAGACATACACACGCATCCATGGCCCGGCGGAGGTTCCTTCCTTCGAAAAAATCCTCCCCCTTCGGTGGGATTCGAACCCACTAGCGCCGGGACCGCGACCTCGGAGCACTGTCTCCGACAACCATGCGGCCACCGAGCTACCTTGGATTTAAATAATATTAATTATTTATGCCTTGCTCCTTGTTCCTCCAAGTACTATCATCCATAATGATATATTTTTTTATAGAATAGGTACATATTACTTAAAATCAGTAACGAGCATCATAGAAGTTTTCACTTCTGTCGTGCGATCTTAAGCACACAATCGTTTTTTATTCTTTTTATTTTTTTCCATTTGTTTTTTAGGCAAATTGCTATTTATCCTCCTGTATGTTTAAATTTTCGCGATTGATTTAAATTCTTTGGTTATTTATCATTATACACAGGCCTACAAAACAAAACTTTTTAATCGATGTTTTTATTTTGATAATGATAACGGATTTTGTATAATATTGGATTCCTGATTACAAAAATACCCTTTATTTTTTTGTATCACGTCAGTTTTTTTCACAATTAACAAAAAAAAATTAAGCAATTTTTTTAGGGAAGTAAGATGTTTATAATAATTCTTGGTTAAAAATCTAACTAAATTTTTTATTCCTTATGAGAATGGCATCTTTGACGCTTTGTGAGGAAACTTCTTTTAATTGATTGTCTGCTGTATGTTTTTTTTGGGTACATCGCGCCGTAACATCCAGCAAAAATCTGCCATCATTGGTACGCTCCATCTTCCTTGATATCACCTCTCCATTTGTTTTATACCTTGGTCAAAACGTTCCCCTTGTTCCTCGCTGACAACACCAAGATTTTTAGGAAAAAGATTTAAGTGCGAAAATAGGAAATGCACTTTCAAACTCATATTACATCCCAAGATGTGAAAATTTTTAAACATGATCCTTACAATATTTTCATAGTCTCCATCTTTGTGATTTCCAAGCAATTTTTCTATGACGTTCTTAAATGCCGTCCAGGCATTCCTTTCAACAACATTCATAGAATTTTCAAAATCCTTACCTTTGTACAAAGATCTTATTTGAGGTCCTATGAATTTTGGCATTGGAGAGATCTGGAAACTTTGTTCATAAATATATACTTGAAATATTGTTCATTTTTATCAAGAGCCTTTACAAATTGCTTCAACAAACAGAGTTTGATATGCATTGGTGCTATCTAATACGACTTTTTTTTACAAATAAATTATTTTTTATTATTGTTTCCCGGTGCAAGTCTAGTTCTTAAAGGCCACTCCTTTAGAGTCCAGTGCTTGTCTCGTGCCCGGCTGTCCCACTCTCAAATAAAACATGTAATTTAGAATATCCATATTGTTGTCCGATATTACAATGTCGAAATTTTGAATTACCTAATTCATTCATTCTAGGTGAACATTCCAATTTTAAGAAAAAACGAATTGTGAAAAAACTAGACGTGATAGCGCAAAACCAAAATCATTTTCGTAATCAGGGGGTCGAAATTGTTCAAAAACTGTCAATTTTATGCAAACATCGAAATCAGTGTAGACCTGTGTTATCAGAAATGTTTGCAAAACACCTGCATGGAAACACCTTTTGCTATATCCAAAAACTAAGAGGTGTGGATTAGCTGATAAGATGCAACAAGAACAATACATGTATTGTGTTCACTTATTTAAGAAAGCAGCTAATCAGTTCTTTGAATAAAGCCTAGAACAGATATGTTTAATTTTTTTAAGTAGTCCTGATACGGAAACAGAATCTCTGTATCTACACAGTATTCAGTTCCCTAAACCACTTACACACTTCATGTGATTTCTACAAAAATGAAAATCATAGCAAGGAAACAACAACAATTGACTATTTCTATATCAACTATTAATGACACACACATTACTTCGAAAAAGGTATTTCAATTTTTTGTGCGATTGAATATTTATTACAAAACATTCACATCTAGAATAGGCCCAATGCGATACGTGTTTATACCCTTCACCAGGGATGGGCGTCGACGCGTCGACTTTATTTGTCGACATCGACACGTCGACAATACGTCATCAATGTCATCAATGTCGACAATGTCGACAATGTCGATAAAACGTCGACACTGCGTCAACAATATCGACAATGTCGGAAATTGTAATATGTAATGTGAGGTTATGTATGACTTAAATCTCACATGCACTGTCGTATATATGCCAACAATTTATTATACCTGTATTACCGACGAAGCGAGCTACACGTGGCAGAAAACGAGCTAAGAGAGTGAAGTGGAAAAGTAATAGAAAAATAAGAGAGATCAGCGAAGCAAGCAAGCAAGAGATCAGCGAAGCAAGGTAGGAAGAGGCGGAGCGGTGTGGGGAGGAAGGAAACACCCAAGAAGAGAAGGTTAAACCATGGCCAACTGTATCAAAACGCTAGGCGCTTATTATGGCCGTCCCACTTGGTTTGAAAAAGTGTTCCCGTCGAGTAGGCCCTGGAGCGTACGTACAGTGGCGCCCCCTAAATTAACATTAGGAACTGATTTGAAAACGAAATTCGTCACAATGACAGTATTGACAGTAGCTGCGTTCGTTTATATCATTTTTATGCTAATTTACGTCAAAATCGTTGGGTTATTGTAAAATGAGCAAATTGATGTAAATCTAAATCGTTCGGATATTAGACGTCAGAGTCATTAGACGAAGCTCGATTTGCTAGGAGTATTTCGACCGAGGATGTTGAGATTTTGGCGCCTGTCACAATAGTAGGGTTACTATCTGGTTATGTTTATGTAGTATGTGGAACAAGAGAGAAAAACAAGGGCATTTGCACAAGGTTTGAGTGGTGGGAAACGATGTAGGAGGACGCCCTAAAGGTATCTGGCCAGAAAAAACGCGAAAATTCGACCAGGAGCTAAAGTGAACAATTATCTACCCTATTTCCAATCAGCTGTTCAAGTCTATTAAATTTGTGCTTGCATCTCCGAGGTAGTATCCGAACGCACCTACCTAATCAAAACTTAGAAATAGTGGAAAAAAAGGTCAATATGATTTTTTAACGTTCCGCTGCAAATTTTTTTAAATTAAGCTACATTTGATGCATGATTGTCAGTAACAAGCTAAAGAACAATGAAACCATAATCTGTGAAAATTGTGCCGTTGTTAATGTTGAATGGAAAAAGTACCCTGCAGCAATTGTGTATCTAGTTGATAACCCGTGGATAACATAGCAGAGCATTTTGTTGGCTGTGCGAGGTCTTTCACCAATGGTTTTAGATTTGGTATTATCCAAACCATATACAGTATATATCGTTTATAACGATGTGGAAGGGACCGGTGAAATTCGGTCGTTATAACCGTAGGTCGCTATTTCCAAACACCATTTTAATACTGAAAAATCTTTTTATTTTCATAGAAAAGTGTACATTTAAAGGTAAATAAACGTGTCGATACATTTTTAAAGCTTTTATTACAAATTTAGGATCTCATCCTGTTGAATTTTTTTCATCTTTTTGATGTGCTCACTTATTCTAATGCTGAGACGAGTCACATTATCCAACAACACAATGTATTCAGAAAAATACTAAATTCGAATTAAAACAATTTGAGGTTATGTCTGATATTTTGAAGCAATTGAAGTTTCTTTTTTTTTATGGTTTTTAAGCTATTGACACAACACCTCACCTATTATATGTTTCTTATTTTACACTTTTACTATTTTTATTATTTTGTTACTGCATGCAATTAACACTTGCAGTTAATTTATAAATATTTAACATGGACATAACCAAGAATAGGACATAACCAATTACAGAAAAAAGAGACGTTTCTGTCATCCGTTGTCTTTTAATTCAAATAATCGTCACTTGAAGTCTCTACTGTACGTACGATTTTTTTAAATGTCAAGAACAATTTTTCTTACGGAGAAATCATCGAGTGGGACGGCCATAATAAGCGCTTAGCGTTTTGATACAGTTGGCCATGGTTAAACAAACGGAAAACGGCGACATAAAACGGCGACATCTAGGAGGTAAAGAGCAAGCCTATGAGCGAGGGAAGCAGAAACCGTTCTTTTAGCCAAGGAAGGGGGGAGGCGTCCCAGGAAGACAAGAAAAAAAGGAAAAGAACGGGAAAAGGGAAGACAGGAAGACAAGAAGAGGAGGAGGAGGAAGAGGTATTTGGGACAAGTAAAAAAACCGCAAGGTCACCGGAAGTGGAGAAGAAATTAGGCAGGGATATGGAAAAGATATTGGAAAAGCTGGAGGAAGTGAAAAGGGAAATTACAGAGGAAATAAAGGAGCTGAGAAAAGAGAATCAAGATGTCAAGAGAGAAATAGAACAACTAAGGGAAGAATTTAAGAATAAAGAAAAGAAATGGGAGGAGGAGAAAAACAGCATGTCTGAGAGAGTAGCATGGCTGGAAAAGAAGATGGAGAATGAAGAAAGAAGAAGAAGGAAAAATAACATAGTGATAACGGGATGGAGAAGTGAGGGAAGTAGCAAGCAGCAGAGCAGAGAGGAAGTAGAAAAGTTTATAAAAGAAAACATAGGGGAAGCGAAAGTTAAAGATTGCTACAACATAAACAAGGACCAAATACTAGTGCAAATGGAAGAGTGGAGTGGGAAAGAGAAGGTAATGAAGCAGAAAGGAAAATTGAGAGGAAATAGGGCAACAGAGAAAATATTTATTGACAACGACCTCACAAAGAAGGAAAGGGTAATACAGAAAAAAATACGAGCCATCGCCAGAGAAGAAAGGAGACAAGGGAAAGATCTAAAAGTTGGGTACATGAAAATAACCATAGAGGGGGTGCAGATGAGATGGAATGAAGAAAAGGGGAGACTGGAGGTTTTTCAGTAGATGTAGGAAGAGGAGATGGAGGAAAGGGAGACAACGGAAATGGACAAAGGATAAAGAAAAGGGTAGATGGACAAAAAAAAAGGGAAAACGGAAGGAAAGCACAAAGGGGAACAAGAGAAACAAGGTACGAAAGGGAGGAAAGGAGCAAAAGTATTATATTGGAACGTAGCGGGATTAAGAAAAAGAGGGGATGAATTTTGGGACTATGTACGACAATTCGAAGTAGTGGGACTGGTGGAGACGTGGGTGGAGAAACAGAGCTGGGAAAAAGTAGAAAAGACGCTACCGAAAGAATATAAATGGGAAGGACAATGGGCAAAAAGAGAAAGAAAAAGAGGAAGAGCTGCAGGGGGAATAATAACAGGGGTGAAGTTGGGAATTGAAGAGAAACAAAAAGAAAAGGGGGAAGAAGAGGGATACATGGAAAGAAACGTTCATATAGATAACGAATGGTGGAAAATAGCAACAGTATATAACAAGGAGATGAGGAAAACAACAAGACGGGTCGAGAACACAATGAAGATGGACAGGGAGGAATGCATGCTGTTAGGGGGTGATTTTAACGGGAGAATTGGAGAGAGAGGAGCCAGAAATTGGGAAGAAGAGAAAGGGGATGGGAGAAGAAAAACGAAAGACAAAGTGGAAAATGCAGAGGGGAAGAGGCTGATAGAGTGGATAGAAGAAAATGGATGGGAAGTGCTGAACGGGAATAAACGAGGGAATGAGGAAGGGGAAGTGACATACGTAGGCAGCAGGGGGGAAACAGTCATAGACTACGCAATAGTAAATGAGGCAGCATGGGAGAGAATGAAAGAGTTCAAAGTGGGAGAAAGAGTGGACTCCGACCATCTCCCTCTAGAAATTACCATAGAGGGAACGAACCAAGAAGAAAAGGAAAAGGGAGAAATGAGAGAGGAGGAGAAGAAGGTGATAGTAAAAGTGTGGAGTGAACAGGGAGTGAGAGAGTACAGGAGGAGACTGGAGGAAGCAACATTCAAGGAGCAGGAAATAGAGAAGATGGTGACAGAGCTAAAGGAAGTGATCGAGAAAGCGACGAAGAAAAAGGAGGTGATAGTAAGGGGAGCGAAAGGGGCAGGAAAGAAAAATGGATGGTGGGACAGAGAATGTGAGCAAGCAAAGAGGGAAGTGGTAAAGGCGCTGAGAGGATGGAGGAGGAACGAAATTGACAGAAGCAGATTCCTAGAAGCGAAAAGAAGATACAGAGAGAGATGTAGAGAGAAGAAGAAGCAGAAGAGGGAAAGGGAGGAGAAAGAGATAAAAGAAATAAGAACAGAGAGGGAGGTGTGGAAATACATAAACAGAGAGAGGAAGGAAAAGGAACCTGTGAGCGAGAAAATAACAATACAAGAATGGGAAGAGTACTTTATGAGACTGCTGGAAGGGAGGAAAGAAGAAGGAAAGGTGGGAACACAAAGGAAAGAGAAGCAGACGGTGATGGAGGAAACAGAAATCACAGCGGAGGAGGTGGGAAGACACATAAGATACTTGAAAAAGAGAAAGGCACCGGGATGGGACGGGGTGCAAAATGAAGCGTGGATGTATGGGACTGAAAGAATGGTAGAGAGAATGGTGGAACTGATGAATGGGGTATGGAGAGGAGAGGGATTCCCGGAGGACTGGAGAGAAGGCGTAATCTGCCCAATTTTTAAAAAAGGCGAGAAAAATAGAGCGGAAAACTACCGAGGAATAACTCTCCTGAACACGGGGTATAAGTTGTATGCGTCTGTTTTGAGCGAAAGGATGAAGAGGGAAATCGAGGAAAAGGGAGTGTTGCCGGATAGTCAGGCAGGGTTCAGAAAGGGAAGGGGTACTGTGGACAATGTGTACATCCTGGACCATTTAGCAAGGAACGAATTGAGGAAGAAAGGGGGGAGGATGTACGCATTGTTCATAGACTTCAAGGCGGCGTTCGACAAGGTTGACAGAGTGAAAATGTTTGAATGTATGAGAGAAAGAGGAATAAGTGAATGGCTGGTGCGGAAGGTCGAGGAGATATATGCGAGAACGAGGAACAAGGTGAAGGTGGGAGAGAAAGAGGGCGAATGGTTTGAGACAACAAAGGGAGTGAGACAGGGCTGCCCGCTCAGTCCCCTGCTGTTCACGATATACGTAGCGGATGTGGACGAAATGTTGAAGAAAGCGCAGGCGGGGGGGGGTTGTAGTGGGTAGGGAGAAAGTATGGAGCCTGGCGTTTGCGGACGACATGGTGATTGTGGCAAAGAGTGAGAGAGAGATGAAAGAAATGATGAGGAACCTGGAAAAGTATGTGAGAAAGAAAAAGCTGGAAGTGAATGTAGAGAAGACAAAAATGATGGTGTTCAGCAAGAGAAAGAGGAAGAATGAGGAGAGCGAGTGGAAGTGGGAAGAAAGCAAGATAGAAAGAGTGAGCGAGTTTAAGTACCTGGGCTACACCTTCAACGAGAGGGCCACAGTCAGGGCGCAAGTGAGAGAGGTAGTGAGGAAGGCGAACAAGGTAGTTGGATGTGTGTGGGGAATAGGAGAGAGAATGTGGGGAGGCGAGTTCGGGAGGAGAATGATGATGTTCGAGAGCATGGTGGAGAGCGTGCTGATGTACGGAGCAGAGATATGGGGATGGAAGGAACGGGAGGAGGTGGAGAGGGTGCAAGAGAAATATTTGAGATGGGTGCTAGGAGTGGACAGAGAAACACCAGGGTACATAGTGAGGGAAGAGTGCAAGAGGAGCAAGCTGAGAGTAAAAGCGGGAAAGAGAGCGGCAAAGTTCGAGGACAGAATGGGCGGAAGGGAAGAATGCAGGATACTGACTGAGTGCTATAGAGAAAAGAAAAAGAACGCGGATGAGAAGGAGAGAGAGAAGTACTGTAGGAGGAACGGGTATGCCAGAGAGGAAGTGGAAAGAATGAGAGCGGAAGGAAGATGGATGTGTGCGGAGCTGAGCGAGAGGGACAGAGATACGGACAAGCAGGAGAGAAGGGAGAGAATCAGAGAAGCGAGGTACAACAGGGAGTATGAAAGGTGCGTGACAGAGGAGGTTCCGGTGTATCTGGGGAGAGAGAGCACGAAAGAAAGGAAAATGATGGCGAGATTTAGATGTGGGAACGAAGAGAGAGAAAATAAGTACTGGATGGAGGAGGAGGAAAGAATGTGCAGGATGTGCCGTGAGGAGAGAGAGACGATCGAGCACATGTGGAGAGGATGCGGTGAAATGAGAGAAAGGGAGGAAAAGGAACGGGGAGAAATACTGAACGAAGACGGAAGAGAGATAGGATGGATGAAAGAGGTATGGAAGAGGAGGGAAAGGATAGAGAAGGAGAGGGGTGGGGAATAAAAGAAAATGTAGGTTAATTTAAAAAAGAAAAAAGAATGATTTTGGAATTGTAAGTTTATTTAGAACTGTAAAGTATAGGAATCCTTTAAAGCCCGTAGGGTAAAATAAAGTAAAGTAGTAGTAGTAATTTATTATACAACATTCACAATTATTTCAAATTCGAAATGTCTATGAAAATCTGACATTTAAGTTGGCAATCAATAATCAATATTGTGATTTAGCATAATAAATCTATTTTAGGTTATAATTGAATTGTACTATAGTGACGAGCTTGCGAGGAGTGCCCTAAAGGAGTAAGTGCGATAAAATGCCTTATAAACGAGATGTCATACAATATTTTTTCTACTTTGCCACTTTTTCAATGAAAAAAATAATTTAAAATTTAAAACCGTTAAAGTTGAAGGATTCCACCCAAGGTCACGTCTGCGGTCTGCCGCGACACCACAGCATCCGTCAAAATTAAAAAATTAAATTTCACTATTTTTAGTATTATTATTATATCACGCCTTTTCCTATTACGATACGCAAAACAGTATCGTAATAGCATCAGTACGAACGCAAAGTAGAAAAAATCAATTACGGAATTGACAACAAAACGAATATTTAATAACGAAAGGTCATATGAGGAGACCTGACGCCAAACTAACAAAAAAATATCTTGGCCTACTGCGTGTTTAAATCAATCGTGAACAGCTATTTTTTTTAATACAATTGCTCCTACTCGTACTTCATATTAACTGTGATAAGTGTCATACGTAGACAGGCAACTATGTAAATACGGAAGCTTTGTGCGGGTGCCGGGTGGCATCGGAGAACAACTAATTGAAAGCCGTCAAAGGGTCTGCAAATTGTTTTCTCGGTGTTGCATTTTTTAGGATATTTATGTGACTGAAGGCCAGACTAATAAACCGATGGGACACCAGATAAAGATGTTGGTACCGACTGTTTCATTGTAATTTTACCTTAAAAATGTTTTGCCATAAGGGTCATTTTTGTCTCATTCATAATTCTTGTCAAATCAGGTAGAAACTCCGAACCCACAGTCCTTTCCTCAATTACAGGGTTCTTTGTAAATTCAGATTTAATTGTAATACTTTGGGAAATACACCTACACAATGCCTCTCCCTGTATGTGGTGAATATTATAGTTTTATTAGATCGGCCTTCAGAGTCAGATAAATATCCTATATCTTGAAAGTGTGCAGCACAACTGCTGCACTGCTAAACATTGGATAAAAGTGTCATACTCGGCATTGAAATGTTTATTAAAGGCTTTGTTTGGGTCGGTGTTGTTTACAACAATTTGGAGCGTTAAAGGGTGCAATTTTTTGAAGCTGCCAGATGTTCGGTTTTGCCTTGAAATTTTCTACCTAACTCGAACCCGACCGGCCGCAGTCCCGTAGCGAAAACTTTTCTAATAATATAATTTTAAAACATAACGGTAAAAATGAATTTCGTATTTGGTTTCTTAAATGATAGGTAATTGTATAAATTTGGCGCAATCCTCCAACCAACCAACCAAATTGTTAATGCGGACCATGTTCGATTTGATTGTTTTGGATTTTTTTTTAAATTTACATAGAGTGCATTTAAAACCGTCACTTTTCTTAAATTTTTATTTTCGGATGTTTTCTGAATGCAATTAAAACTTTAATTATCGGAATCTCGACATTGTTGACATTGTCGACATTGTTGACATTGTTGACAGCTCCCAATTTGTCGACATCTAGCTAATTGTCGACGCGTCGACAATGACATAGTCGACACAAATTGTCGACACCGCCCATCCCTGCCCTTCACATCGTGTTGCCACAATGTCGATTTTTGTATCGCGTTTCTAAGGCAATCTGCAAACAACTACCGCCATTGCAGTTTTTGTGCGCAAATATCGCCAGTTGTGTTGAAAAACAAGCAGTAAAATGAGTGATATTAGTGATTCCGAAAACGAAGTGGATGTAGTAGAAGAAACTTTGAATGTGGGGTGCGTCACAAATAAAGAATTTTTGAAACTAACGACCTCAACGTGTAATTAAGAAGACAAGGAAAATTTGGGGTATGAAAATTTTGATTATACTAATGTCGCGGCAAGTTCGCTAATATTATTTCCTTGCAGCGGCAAGGAATGCCGACCACAAGAGCCGTGTGAGTTTCCAGAAAGTGCTAACATCTTGTCTTCAACTTCTGTTTACTTAAATCAAGAATTTTCGAAACCAGCGAACTCAATATGTAATCAAGAAGACAAGGAAAATGCGGAGTATGAAAATTTTGACAATGCCAATGTACTATTTTATTACAGCGCCAAGGAAAGCCGACTACAAGAGCTTTATGAGTTTCCAGAAGGTGCCCCCACATCTTGTCTTCAACTTCTGTCTACATAAAAATTATTATAATAATCGATTCATTTTGAATAAACTTTACCTACTTACCGTTCTAAAGCAGCAAAAATTACTTACCGTCGAGTTTATCGTTAGCAACGAGTAAACAGAGCTTACCGTCTTGGAAACAGACGTGGTAAACAAGCAAATAGAGTACAATCGCGCAAAAAAGAATTATGCATATCCATCACAAAAAAGCATTTTCAGTTTTTTCCGAATTTTCCAGTTTTCCGGGCAACTTTTCCAGTTTTTCATTACATAAAAACCTCATACGGATTATTACGAACATTAAAAAAAAAATTAGCCAAATCGTTCCAGCCGTTCATATAGAAAAAAGCATTTTCAGTTTTTCCCGAATTTTCCAATTTTTCGGGCAACTTTTCCAATTTTTTTTTTCTTTTTAAATCACCCCTGCATTAAAGTGAACAAAAGAAAAAATAAATATTCAAATCGGTCAAGCCGTTTTTGAGTTTTAGCGAGACTAACGGACGGCGATTCATTTTTATACAGGGTGTCTCAGCTAAGACTTTCGAGCCTAATAACTCGGTTATTTTCCAAAGGATTTTTGTGAAATTTAAAATGCAAATATTTTAGACGGTGAAGAATAAAATCCCTTTAATGCAATCACCCAAGTCTTAAAAACGTAATTTTTACATGCCTTTTTAAAATGTTGAATCACTTAAGATTTACATCAAAAAATTGATCGTCAATAAAAAATGCTGTAGGGAGAAACTCGTCTTCGAAAGACATCTGGTTTGCAAGAAAAAAGCAAAAAACTGTGTTAAACGTAGCTGCAAATGCAAAAACGTAGACGCGTATGAAACAAACGCGTAATTTTGCAGAATTTTGGTCATCCCTTTTCGCACAAACGCAGGTGACATATTTGACGTTTATCTTGCTAACCTTGCAAACATTTACAAAGTTAAAGACAACATTTGGACGTAATTTATTATACTGGATGCTTTAATTCTTCCGTAAAGGACTAAAACACGATCGGGATATTTTAGCAAGGTAATTTAGTTCACGTACGCTTCCTGTGTCTTCAAATAAATTGACGACTCTCTTAACCTTACATTTTGTAAAGCCCACATTTGGATAGTGTTCTACGAGAAAACGAACTGTGTCATTGAAGTTCTTAGGTACGACACTCTCCATAAGCATGTATTTTCAATACATTTTCACAATTTGACGTTTCTAATAAAGCGTGCCCAATTTTGACAGATTTTAAAGGGTGTGCAAAAATAACAACATTAAATTAAAGAGAACATCCTCTAATATATTAATTAACAATTTTAATATCTGTACAAAATATTAACAAAAACCCTTTTTTTGTGGGAAAAATGTTGCATTTTTTGTTCCAAAGTAGACAAAAAAAAAAACAACAATAAAGATCACAGGTCAGTCTAAGACGATAATCAGAACGATTCGTTCTAAGGTAGATAGTAGTTGATAGTTCATCAACGAACAACGTTTGACATTGTCGTCACTTATCACATTGAATCTTCAGCGAATCCCAAATCATCAAGCGCCCTCTCCACCCTCTTTATCAACTCGTCCTTGAAATTCCACACTCTCGTGTCCATTATACTATTTTCCCTCATCGCGTCACATTTTATTTCCCTGACGCAATCCGCGCGGTAGTGCTGGAGATGGGCCAGCTCCAAGTCGATCGACGTGTGTTTACAGCCCCCTAGACAAGAGAAAGGGAAGTGGTTGTGCAAAGCCGTGACCAAATCCGTGTCGTGGAAACCTTTGACGAAGTACCCCGGCTTGGTATAGTTCTCTGCTCTGTACACGTGCTGCAACATGTGCATGTACTTGGGGATTCCCTCGAACCACGAGTGCTCGTGGAGGTGACTGTCCAAGAAGTAGATGTTGCGGGCAATGTACGACGACCTCTTGCCCAAAGTGTTGTTGAGGGTGGCGATCAACTCCACCCAGGTATCTTCAGCGGGAACTATGACCTCGTCGGTGTCGAGCAGCACGACGTACTTGAACTCTTGGAGGTGCTTGTAGAGGCAGTCGTTGTACGGGATGATTTCTTGGAGGCGCCTCTGGATGACTTTCTTGTGCAGGAACTGGTCCTGGAGGTAGGGGTGGTTGGAGTAGTCGCCCACGAGGGTCAACGGAGTTACTTCGATTTGTCCTTTCTCTTCGTAATACTCCAACAACTTCTTGGTGTTGGGGTGGACCTTGAACTCGTAGAAGTTGATCTTTTCGGCACCTGAAACTCGACATGTACAAAGAGTACCACCAGTACTGACACCCACCTAGAATGTTGAGGTACTCGATCCACTCCGCCAGACGTGTGGTTTTGTCTTCGAATGGGAATGACAACCCCTTCACGCACACCACGAAGTTTTTATTCTTCTCCCCTTGAGACCTAAAGACCTTGAGATTATTGGTAGCGTTGTCGCACTCTTTCCCCACCAGCGAGACCGAAGTAGGGATTTGACCGTTGATCATCTCAGCCTTGCACGAAATCAAGTAGGGGTGGATCAAGTAACCCTTGTCGGCACCCCATCCAGGGTAGAACATCCAGAACGGAGGCTCACTTTGCACGAACACAGGTTTGTCACTATTGGGGTACCAGAACTGACAATAGAGTGCATCGGTGGGATGCACATCGTACATCCCCACTATCCTGATTTTAGTCCCGTTGCGTTCGTCCCAGTAAGCGTTGAACAGCATCAACGTCCCGTTGGACGTCTTCTGGACCTGCCAGAGGTCATTCTTGAACTGGAGGTCGAACAAATCTGGAAATCTGGCACAAGTATTGTTGAATTTCGGCATCTTCTTGTTCCTGTTCTTCTCCGAGAAGTAATAGTCAGGGATGTTGCCATTACTCTCTTTGTCCAAGGATACAGCGAGAGAGTTTTGTTTCGCCTCTGTTGGGTCCACCTTCATTTGGAGGATCTGCCTGAAGGTGTCGTGACGGTTGTACGAGTTTGTGATCGCCATTTTTTGGAAGGCCAAATTGAGAATGACGATCACAATGATCACCACCAACAAAATAAATCTTCTCGACATGGCGAGAACAATACAGTCAATGACGTTTGTTCTGTAAATGTGAAAAAAGATTGATCATTCATCAAAGCAGTGGGGCTTATCATAAATTGTTAAGCTTATCAAAAAAAAAGTTATGTGAAAATCAATTCAAGACACATGTAAAACAAGCACAAGATTAGATTATTCTTCTAGGGATTCGTGAACAACCAAAGCGTAGCAAATTAGCAGATACCAAAAAATGTGTCTCAAATGTCAGGTGAGAAATGAAACAGCGAGAGTCAGAGATAAGGAAGTAAATTGGTTCCCGATGGGATCTATTTACAAAATCTTGAGTCAAGAGAAAAGAATGTGCAGGTGGCGATTTCAGGTCTGCAACTTTTTGAATTGATCACATCGTAACAGGATGCAAGCGAACTCTACAAAATTACCACCACGGTGACCAGACTTTTTCCCAATTGAAATCGTTTAGGACGAGGATTAAAAGAATGTGATGGAAAAACAGAATGAATGAGGAGTGGATAATGCCGAATACCTACATAATTTCCATAAATGGACGTAAATTTAGCAAAACAAATTTTTGGTACTTACTTGTCAATGTTATAGATGGTTTTCTTCGCTGAAAATTCTCGACTATTTTCCAAACATGTTAGTGAGCCTGTCGCGAATTCTTGTCGCAAGATATCTACTGGTCCAATTACAGTATCAGTAACAGAGTCATGTTCTTTTTATCTAACATGTTCTTTTTATCTCCATATCTGAAAGAGTGAGTAATTTAATTTAATTTGAAGAGTTGAGCCGGTAGCATTAACATTATATCACATCGAACTTCTTTTATTTACTTAATTTGTGCAACATGTGCAAGTCTGTTGACAAATTCCTCTTTGTTGGTTGAAACGGACCCTTGAGGAACCCCACATCGAGAGCTTCATAATGTAACGAATAAGAGCACTAAATCAATCATTGTGTTCTTTTCGCTGATTGAGATATCGATAATACATACATTAAAGGAAAAAATATTTTAAATCAATTTAAGTAAATTGTGAAGTGAACCAAAAAAATATTACAACATTTGACAGGCGTCATTAAATCTTAAAGGCGTGCACGAAAAAATGATTGATCTTGGAACAAATCTTTCTACAAACGCAACTGTTATCAAATACCAAAGATAAGAGTCAAGACGAAAATAGAATTAAAAATGTATATCTATGTATATAAGAAGTAGAAGGTTCGCTGTTAACCTTGATTGTACGTCCGCCTGGCGACCACTGGAGTGCCCCAAGGAACGATTCTGGGACCGGTGCTATTTTCAATCTCCCCGTTTGATATGTTTGATGATTTGAAGTATGGTCAGTTTGCTCTTCCTCTGACCTGACCTGACCTGACCTAACCTTATGACCCAACAACGAATAGTCAGCCCTTCAAAATCACTCTCGACCGCCGTCCAAAATGTCTAAAGGAGACTCGTGCATTAGAAAGGTAACGCTGTCGGTGCATTTCTTTGCTTCCTTTTTAACCGAACATTTTTGGAAAATCATTGCTATAAGTTTGGATTCGCCAAAAGAATCTACTGGCAAGCTCTACTTTCTTTTATCTAAGCAAAGATTTTTATTGTGTCTTCTCCGACAGATCTAACCTTGTTTTAAGAGAACAAAGTAAGTGTTTTCATATCCTTCGGAGTGATTTCGAGTAGTCATTCTTGAAGATACAACCTTATATAAAAGGTTATTAATAAAGCAGTGATATTTTTATATGAGTATATATTGAAGTATGCAATGCGATCACAGAGAAAACAAATCAGAGCAGGAATTCTATGTAAATAAGCGCTCAATGCATGGTCTCAAACGCACTTTATAATAAATCATACCTCAAGAATTTTAGACGTTGAAATTATTATAATTGTGCAGTATTTTACATTCCCAAGAATTGGGTACTTTATCAGCTTTATTGCCAAGCGCGACGCCACTGGTAAGCAGATTTTTCGCGAAAATGTCAAAGAAACGTCAACGGTGTGCTGTGTTAACCTAGAAAACAACTTTTCGACTTCGACAAAATTTACAGACGTTTACTCAACAATCTCAGAATAAGTAGTAAAATGGGTTTTATCATTGAAAACAAAGCATTGATTATTAATTATTTTTTTATTATACCAGAGTCATAATCGTTGTTTTTGACACTAAAATGCGTGCAAAATCGCCCCTTTAAACTAGTAAAGTTTTAAAGTTGCTGCATTTTGCACAATGATAAATACACATTTATACACAATTTATAACAAATATTGACCATTTCTATATCAACGATTAATGACACACATTACTTCGAAAAAGGTATTTCAGTTTACTATTTTTGTTATCATTTTCAGATTATAGTGCAGGTATAATAAAAAATAGCGTATGATACACGTGTATAACGGCCTTTAACGCACTTGCGACGTTAAAAGCACTCCGCCAAATTCCTCGCGCGTGCTTTAAAGGCTTCCTTATAAACTTGTATCATAATATACAGCTCGGGCATCGTATACGCGCACGCGAGAAATCGCGACTTCTAATTAAATAAAATTATGGAAATTTTATGTACCTAACTAATTATGCATTGTTAAGGTATATTTGAGAATTTTAAAAAAATTTGTTTTGGAAATAAATAAAGCTGTAACAGTTTTGTTAGTTTTCCGGTATTAACTGTTAATTTACCTATAAAGTTTTTGCACTAAATGAATCTGTACCTGCTAGCGCATCAAACCCTGGTCGCACAATTACAAATTTTGACTTCGTTAGCTAAACAATTCGCTTTTTTACTTAAACGCAAACCAGACGCGTGATTTATGGCAAAATGGTATAATTTGCCAACAAAAGGATCTTTCACCAGTAGCCGACCGTTCTGAAGCCTCTTATTTACAACTTTGCCATAAAATTGACAGTTTCCATTGTCACCTAAACTTACGACAGCACAAGTAGCAGGTCATAAATAAAAATAATTTTGAAAGTTAAAATGTAAAACTTCGTTTAATTCAAAATCTAATTGGTGTTTTTTTTCCGCTGATTTCGTAAATAATTATAGGAAGTGAATCTGAGTAGGTTAGTATAAAAATCAAAATTTGACTTCTTGGTCAAATTTACCTTTTATTTTTTTTTTTGGCTTTGTTTGTAACTGAAAAATTAACAAATTATGAAATATACCTAACCAATATCCAGGTAAGTGTGAAATTTTTTTATTTAATTAGAAGTCGCGATTTCTCACGTACGCGCCCGATGCCCAATCCTGTACTATTTAATAAATTTTTTGAGAGATAGGCAACCAATGAAACGACTGTGCATATCAAGAATACATATCCGTATGACTCAAGCTCTGACAAACTTTTCGATAAAGCAAAAGACGAAGTAGCACTCTTGATTTGTTTTCTTGTCGATCACTCTGTACAGTTCATCTTGTTTTTTTAAATATTTTTGAATGTCATGAATCATTATCCTTCAATCTCTTTTTTTAATTATAATTTATCAATATATCAATTACTTAATCAATCAATCAATTTGTCACTACCAACTGACACCCCAAGCTTTCCTTTTATACATCTCTCGTCACAATCTTTTACTTGTTTTTTTGTCCTTTGTACAGATTGTAATCCTTTTTTCAAGTATTTCACCAAAATAATGCACTTCAGGAATACCTAATTTAAATAATTCTACCACATTGCGTATTGCCAACTGTCAAAAATATTATCGTAACTTTTCTTTTCACACATCAAAGATCTACCAACACCGCAATTTACAGTTGGTAACGCTGCTGCACTTAAATCATTTTTTATTTCTTCGATACAGAGTGATACGGTAATGTTTTTGTTAAGCTAATTTCTTTTTTGTATTCAAATGTTTGTAACGCTCAAAGTGACAAATGTCGTTTCAGTCGCGCCAACTTGTCTCATCTTTAGTTACTATTTTGGATGAATGAGATATTAATTAATTGCTTGACCAAAATAACAACAGGTGATTTATCTTTGATATGTGACCAGTGTTTACCACCTTCTAATTCATTCCTGATCATCTCATCTGTAATCTGCAAGAGAACTCTCTGTTGGGTCCAGCTTCTTTCGGAGAATCCGCCTGAAGGTGTCGAAACACGAGACGGTTGTTTTAAAATTTCACCTCATAGCAGGCGTTGAAGAGTCGATTGTGAACGCACTATACAGGTTACACGAGTGGCGCGTTCACAAACGACCGACACTCTTCAACGCCTACTGCGACGTGAAATTAAAAAAAAACACCCGATATGAGTTTGTCAACGTCATTTTTGAAAGATCACGTTGAGAATGACGATCACAACGATGACTAACAGTAAAGTGAATCTTTTCGACACGGCGATACCGATGTAATCAGTGACGAGTGTTCTGTAAATATGAAGAAAAAAAAAGTTGGTTGTTGATCAAATCGATAGGGGCTTATCAATATCATATATGTCATTATGCTTATCAAAACATGTATTTTAGTTTCATGGCCATCAAAAATAGAAATGCAAAAATGAAATCGGGATGGTGCGAAAAGTATCAGAGATAAGCATGAAAATCGGTACTTCAATGAGATTTAGCCGTTTACGAAATCTTGGAAAGTAAATTCTAGAGAAGTGTAGATGCAGGTGATGACTTCAGGAGTGTAATTGCTGTAACTGACCGCCGCGGTGACCGGACTCACCTCCAATTGAAATCGTTGAGAAGGGGGATTAAAAGCATGTGATGCAAAAAAAAACTGAAGAAGTAAGGATTTAACATGATTATGTGATGACAAACGTCTCATTTCACAATATGGACGGCGGAAAAAATCTTTAGAACTTACTTGTCAGTGTGATAAACGAATTTATGCGCGAACAGGTGACAATTTTTTTTCGGGCATCTTGTTCGTGAGTCTGATGCGAATACCTGGCACGATAGTGGACGAATTTTTATCGTATAACTAAAACAAAACAATTTGCTTATCGCTTGATACCTGTCTAAAAGAATTACGATGTGTTAAATAACCTTAACACTAAAAGCCTTCACAAAGAGCATTTTGGAGGTTTGCACATCTTGGACACTTGAATAAATTCTGAATAAACGTTCGAAGTGCGTCACTTTTAATTTTTTTAAATTTTTCCCTTTCCAAAATATACAGGGTGTCTCAGCTAAGACTTTCGAGCCTAATAACTCAATAACTCAGCGGAATTTTGTGAAATTTAAAATGCAGATATTTTAGACGGTGAAGAATAAAATCCTATTAATGCAATCACCCAAGTCTTAAAAACGTAATTTTTACGTGCCTTTTTAAAATGTTGAATCAATTAAGATTTACATAAAAAATTGATCGTCAATAAAAAATGCTGTAGGGAAAAACTCGTCCTTGAAAGACGTCTGGTTTGCAAGAAAAAAGCAAAAAACTGTGTTAAACGTGGCTGCAAATGCAAAAACGTAGACGCGTATGAAACAAACGCGTAATTTTGCAGAATTTTGGTCATCCCTTTTCTCAGAAGCGCAGGTGACATATTTGACGTTTATCTTGCTAACCTTACAAACACTTACAAAGTTAAAGACAACATTTGGACGTAATTTATTATACTGGATGCTTTTAATTCTTCCATAAAGGACTAAAACACGATCGGGATATTTTAGCAAGGTAATTTAGGTCACGTACTCTCTTAACCTTACATTTTGTAAAGCCTACATTTGAATAGTGTTCCACGTGAAAACGAACTGTGTCATTGACGTTCTTACGACACTTTCCATAGGCAATTTTTTTTCCTTTTTCAACAATATTGAAATTTCTGCCGTTGTAGTCTATTTTTAGAGTATTTTCAATAAATTTTCACAATTTGACGTTTCTAATAAAGCGCGCCCTATTTTGACAGACTTTAAAGGGTTTACAAAATGTTGCTTGGCAATTAATCATCAATTGTTTCAAAAGGTAATTGCTGAAATACCTTCAAATTTTACATTAAATTTTTAACGACAAAATCTAATCTTTTCGTTGAATCAGACAAGTGATTTACTTAACTGTATGTGTAGACCCCTATTTTTTAATGTTTAACAATCTGATAATAATCGCGCATAATTTTCGATAAAGGAAACATGTGTTAAAATTACATTTTTTAACATAAGGAAATTTTATTATTACTAATTGAACCTTCACGGTCTAAAATATCTGCATTTTAAATTACATAAAAATCCGTTGGCAAATAACCGAGATATTAGGCTCGAAAGTCTTGGCTGAGACACCCTGTATAAGCACATGGAAAAAAAACAACATCAAATTAATAACGACATCCTCAAATTGATGAATTAACAATCTCCTCATTTTTTTAATAAAAAAAAATAAGTAACACTGGCATCTTATACAGGTCTCCCCAAAAAAGAAGACGAGTCTATAACTCCCTTATTTACATGAGGATTTTAAATATTTTTTCAACAAATTAAATGGTTGTGAGTAGGCTACAAAAGGTCCTAATAAATTCATGTATAGCCCTAAGGGCTTCAATGGTAAACTGTCAAAAAAAATGTTTCCAAATGCGAACACAAATTTTTTTTTTAGTAATTCTGATAGAGATTTTTATTCTGAAAACAACAATGTATCACAAGTATACACTTACATTACAAAAATACAAAAAAAAAGTTAAAAAACGCTACTATCGTCTATCTTTGCGCAATCCGTCTGTTATTGTTTGTCATCTGTTTTTCCAGCTAACAATTTGGTTATGACACTGTAACGCAATGCATTGTGATAGCTTCTCACTTGGTGCTCGTCATTTGTTTCAAAAGTTAGTGTTATTTTTTTTATGCGAGGTTATACTTGTGATACATTGTTGTTTTCAGATAAAAATTTCTATCAGAATTTCTAAAAACAGTATGTGTTCCCATTTGAAGAACATTTTTTTGACAGTTCAACCTTGAACCCCTTAGGGCTATACGTGAATTTAGTAGGCCATTTTGTAGCCTATTCACAACCATTTAATTTGGACTCGTGTTCTTTTTTAGGGACACCTGTATATCTGTATACAGGGTGCTTCAAAATTCGCGGAACAACTCAATGGGGCAATGCCAATTCATGTTAGAAAATAATGAGAAAATGAAGAAATGCAGCTCAAAAGGTGCAGCTTTGATCTCATTTATTTTAAGTACTAAAAAAGATTTGTTCTACCTTGGTATCATAAGTGAGTCTTTGTGAAACTAAAAATAGTGTCACAAAGGAACTTTTTGTGAAACTGTTTTTGTTTTTTTTTTTATACGTATTACGTTGGTATTGCTGTAACAGCACGCTAGCCGGCGTCCGGCATTTCCAGCGAGCTCCTATTAAAAATTAAAACATTTGACATTTAACATAAATTTCACAGAAATGCCACCATAACTCATGCCACACAAAGGTCCTTAGATTATTTCATAATTAGATTTTTGAATGTTTATTTTAATTGTAAAAATAGTATATTACACTCGTTTTATAAGACGCACTGTGACGTGAATTTTGGGGCACCCTGTATATTATTGTTTCAATTGTTACAATAATGAAACATTTGACATTGTCGTCAGTGATCACAACGAATCTTCAACGAATCCCAAATCAGCAAGCGCCCTCTCCACCCTCTGTATCAGCTCGTCCTTGAAATTCCACACTCTCGTGTCCATAACACTGTTGACCTTCATGGCGTCGCACTTTACGCCCTTGACGCAATCCGCGCGGTAGTGCTGGAGGTGGGCCAGCTCCAAGTCGATCTCTTTGTGTTTACAGCCCCCTAGACATGAGTAAGGGAAGTGGTTGTGCAAAGCCGTGACCAAATCCGTGTCGTGGAAACCTTTGATGAAGTGCCCCGGTTTGGTGTAGTTCTCTGCTCTGTACACGTGCTGCAACATGTGCATGTACTTGGGGATTCCCTCGAACCAGGAGTGCTCGTGGAGATGACTGTCCAAGAAGTAGATGTTGCGGGCAACGTACGACGACCTCTTGCCCAAAGTGTTGTTGAGGGTGGCGATCAACTCCACCCAGGTATCTTCAGCGGGAACTATGACCTCGTCGGTGTCGAGCAGCACGACGTACTTGAACTCTTGGAGGTGCTTGTAGAGGCAGTCGTTGTACGGGATCACCTCTTGGAGGCGCCTCTGGACGATTTTCTTGTGCAGAAACTGGTCCTGCAGGTAGGGGTGGTTGGAGTAGTCCCCCACGAGAGTCAACGGAGTCACTTCGATTTGTCCTTTCTTTTCGTAATACTCCAACAACTTCTTGGTGTTGGGGTGGACCTTGAACTCGTAGAAGTTGATCTTTTCGGCACCTGAAACTCGACATGTACAAAGAGTACCATCGGTATTGACACCCACCAAGAATGTTGAGGTACTCGATCCACTCCGCCAGACGTGTGGTTTTGTCTTCGAATGGGAATGACAACCCCTTCACGCACACCACGAAGTTTTTATTCTTCTCCCCTTGAGACCTAAAGACCTTGAGATTGTTGGTAGCGTTGTCGCACACTCTCTCCACCAATGAGACCGAAGTGGGGAGTTGACCGTCGATCATCTCAGCCTTGCACGAAATCAAGTAGGGGTGGATGAAGTAACCATTGTCGGCACCCCATTTCCGGGAGAACATCCAGAACGGAAGCTCACTCTCCACGAACACAGGTTTGTCACTATTGGGGTACCAGAACTGACAATAGAACGCGTCGGTGGGATGCACGTCGTACATCCCCACTATCCTGATTTTAGTCCCGTTGCGTTCGTCCCAGTAAGCATTGAACAGTAGCAACGTCCCATTGGACGTCTTCTGGACCTGCCAGAGGTCATTCTTGAACTGGAGGTCGAACAGTTCTGGAAATTTGGCGCAAGTGTTGTTGTATCTCGGAGTCTTCTTGTTCTTGTTCTTTTCCGAAAAGTAATAGTCGGGGATGTTGCCATTATTCTCTTTGTCCAAGGATACTGTGAGAGAGCTTAGTCCCGATTCTGCAGGTGAACTCTCTGCTGGGTCAACTTTCGTTTCCAGGATCTGCCTGAAGGTGTCGAAACGGTTGGATAAGTAAATTTTTTGGAAACCAATTATGA
Source organism: Tenebrio molitor (assembly GCF_963966145.1). NCBI lineage: Eukaryota > Metazoa > Arthropoda > Insecta > Coleoptera > Tenebrionidae > Tenebrio > Tenebrio molitor. Next base: position 4,733,935 of record NC_091049.1, read on the forward strand.
TTATAGTAACGATCACAATGAATGCCAAAAAAAGAAATTTCAATTTCCTCGACATACTGAACTTTCAGCTAAGTTTCTTCTATAATCTGCAAGTATAGATCGACGCATAGAAAAAAACACTTCAAACTTAAAGTTGTAATAATTTTGAAAAATGTTGATTTATTGGAAAAAATTGGAACTTACGAATTGTAGTAAACTAGGCAAAAATGAATAGGGAATTCCCCAATTTTTCTTAGAAAGCATAATAATTACCCCAATCCTCCTACGTATTCTCTTAAACACTAGATAAATTTAAAATGTTACGGGTACGAGTACATACTATCGAATTCATGAAAAACTAGTACAGCAAAATTTTGGTGGAGGTAAATTGAACTACATGAAAATGTCAAATATGTCATTATGACAGTTCGAATTTAGCAATGGTCAATCCAACGTTGACGTATTTAGGTTGACATGTTGGACATTAGTAACCAGTTAACATAAAGTTCGTAAAAACGTTACACTACAACATTTTTGAAAAGTTGACATAACTACGACGTTTTACTGTCCTAGTTTTTCATGAATTCGATAATACTTGATTCACGATGAATGTGGATAAGGGGTGGCTGTGTCATCTGGTAACATTGTTCGTAGTAACTACAGAACAAATAAAATTCCCTAATATAAATTGATAGCTTTCGTGTTAGGTTAGGTTGATTTTAATTAAGGTGAAATTATGTGGCGGAAAAGGAAAATTATGTGATGTTAAATTATGTGTTGCCAACGTTATTTCGAATTGAATCATAATTTGAGTATGAAAGCCTCTGAAATTCGAACTTGAATATTGATTAAAACAAATGTGCAAGGTTTATTAATGCTATACAGGCTGTCTCAAAAGTACCGCCTTTCCTTGAAGGTACGTCATTTAGGGATGTGCTGAAAAAATATTTTAAAAAATCCTGACCCTCCTGAATCCTGAATAATAACTAATAAATAAATAAAACAATACTTTAAGAGCCGATTTCACCAACGCCAGTTAAAGTTAATAATAAAATGTTATTCAATATTCGTGCGCTGTCAGTTTTCAGGTATTCGGCCTGTTTTGCAGCACTTGGCTGACGCCTCATGTTTCAAATTTCGGCCTCATACCTGAAAAGTGATCTGACAGCGCTACTCATATGGAAATAACTATTGACGTGTTTTTGCATTTTGTTCAAAAACTAATACCTACTGTACGTTTTCTGAATTTTGTGCGTTACTTTATCATAACCCTGTATACATTTATAACACATTTCATCACAAATTTTAAACTGTAGTTATAAAAAATTCAAATAAAGAAAAATTCCCTATTCATTTTTGCCTAGTTTATTATGTAGAATTCGTGGTCCAATAAAAAAAATGCGATTTTTCTTAATATCAATTAACACTAAATAGAATTATTCAAAGTTTTTACCTTTTGTGCTTCCAGAAAGCAACAATTTATCACTGTTGCGTTACAATTCTCACAACTTGGGTTTTCTATCGAGTGATACTTAAATTTATCTTGATATATTGCACCAACGCCAAAGAAAAGTTAAAAAATATTTCCACCTATCTCAAGATTGTGATTCTAAAGTAGTGTAATTTTTCATGAAACCAACGTTTTACGAAATCAAAGCGATGTTTTTATATTTTTGTTCTTTTTAAATCAAACATTTTATCTCTCTCTTTACACTTTTCGTTGTTGTTTGTCGCGATTCTTCTTCGATTTATTTCTCTTTTTCTTTTGCATTCTAAATATCCCGTAGCCCTTCTTGACTACTTCTTTTACCCTACTGTTATTCACTTCTTCAGTCTTCCCTGACTTCGAAAGATCTCTTGGTGCGATTTTCTTTGTAAACTTATTCGTCTTACCTTTAGAAGAAACCTGGAGGATGCCCACATTGAAAGCTTCATAAAATAAGCAATAAGAGTAAAACCAAAATCAATCATTTTGTTCTTTAGGCTTATTGAGGTGTCGGGTAGTACATTAAAAAAAACTAACTTAATTATGTTCTTTAAATGGCTGCAAGATAATCAAAGTTGCAAAGTTGTGAAATAAAATATGTAAGTGGAAGTAATATTATGTATTTAGTACCACTTCAGATAGCTAACAAAATATTCTAACATTTGATAAACTAAATTTTAAAAAGGTACGTCAAATGAAAATAATTGAAAAATGTTAGAACAAATATTTCGACTGTATCGAATAACAAAGATAAGATGACAAATATCTTTATTCCATCCTAAACGATAAAATGGTATTTTATCTACTGTTTTCTTCATGGTAAAATGAAGTTTTATCGTCTAGAAAAATAAAATAATTAATGTTTAACATCCATTGTTGTTTTTCTGTTTTTGACGTTTTTTTGATTGTTGAATTTTTTTGACGTTTATAATTGTCATAATCAAAATAATTCAGTAATTCAATCGAAGTAATGGAGGATGGAATAAAATTTTGTATTGTACACGACGATAAAATTCACCATTATCTTCTCGAGCGTATTAGCCTCTCGGCTTAGGCCTCGAGGCTTAAACCGCTCTCGAAGATAAAATAAAATTTTATCGTCTTGTATAATAAATAACTATTTTTAAAGCTCGTCGGTGTCGAGCAGAACTCTTGGAGGTGCTTGTAGAGGCAGTCCTAAAAAGCAAAAAGGGAAACAACGAAAAAGCTGTCAATGATTTTATTGAACAGAATATAAAGAATCAATGTTTTTCGTTTTATTATAAACTTTAGATACTTTAAATAGATAAATTAGATTTTGGTTTTTTGATCAGTCGTACATCCTACTATCCTGATTTTAGTCCCGTTGCGTCCGTCCGTCCCAGTAAGCGTTGAACAATAGCAACGTCCCATTGGATATTTTAACAACTATAGTATTTAGGTAAATTTAAAAAACTCCTGGACTGTCAAAAATAAATTCTAAATAAAATGTTTGTTTTGACTGTACTTGGGTATAAACATTTTTCGCTAGAGTGTACCCACGTCAAAATCTAGTTACATAACATATTTAGATTTAGGTTATCTTTTCTTTTTTAATCATTGAACTAAAAATGTTTTGAACACTTGGAGCAAAATGCAACAACTAAAAGAACTGCAGCAATTTAATAAAGTTTATAAAAAACACAAAGAAAAACAGGTGACACACGACAAACTGAAAACAGGTAACAAACTAAACAACAAACAAAATTGGAAATCGCTTTCCATATCTGAGCCAAATTCCGCTAAAGATATACCTAATACCCATCGTAGTTAACCGGTCAGCTTTAATTAGGTTTTCACCGTGTTTTCACAATGGAAGATGCTGTTTCTCCACATACAGTCGCGGGCAGAAAAAAGTAGGACAAGTCTATTAAGAAATTTCGCCAAAAGTGAGTTGAGTAAACCGGGCTTACTATGATAAATAAATTAATATTTTAATAGTAACCATAGAAAGAGTAAACCGACTTATAGTTGAATTTTTTTAATAAACAATTGTCAAAACGTTGTCTTGTTGGTAAGAGCCAAACTGTGATTTTCATGATAATACGATTGGTCACATTGAGTGTCAACATTTTTTTATGTAACTGAGCCTGCGCCCTAACGAGCGAGAGTTTATTTCAAATTCGAAAAGGTTTCTCCTGATTTCTCATTAAATTTGTTTTGAAAATGAATTCACGGAAGAAAGGTACGGGAAGTGAAGTGAACATAACCTTAACCATGATTTGGTGTCAAATTGTTATACAGCTGGTCCATATGTCCAAATTTTAGGGTGGTACAGTATGGTTTTTTACTTCATTTTGACACTGACAATTGTTTATTAAAAAAATTTCACTATACATTAGCGAAAAAACATTGTCCTACTTTTTTCTGTTCACAACTGTAGTTGGGTTAATATCAGAAATGTTTTTTGTTGAAGATTTGTTATGGCCCTCTTCTGTCGCGCCATGCTGGTTTGTTTTGAACTTTCCATTTTAACCAAAATATATAGTCCTTTTTTTTAAACAATCGTCAATGTCAAAGCGCCTTTACATCAAAAGAGATCACATCACCCGGCTGACGCACAACTGACATTTAATTCTGCGAACCTAATAAATAACCATGATAGTACATATATCGTGCTAATAACCATCAAATAACTAGTGGCTCATACCAACATGACAACACTTTGACAATTGTTTTAAAGAAAAAATGAACTGTACATAAATAATTTTGCTATTTATTTGACAATGTCAATTTAAACAAATGAATAGTTTGAAAAATCAAAAAATCATAGATACCGACCAGGCAATATGAAAATAACTAGTGATTTAACCAACCTAACAACTGCAATTGTGATTTTGACAGTCCAGATGTTGTTTGAAAGAACGTTAGGAATAATTTCGTGGCTAAAACAATACAAGCTAATCTCAAGATTACTAAAATTACTGCAGTAGATATGAGTTGCACATTTGTGATTCAAGGTTGCTGATTGTTTGTAAAACATAGATACCTCGAAACTTAAATAAACACTGAAGATAATACAGTGTGGAATAAAATGATTTACATCTAGTTACCTTTGCATTACCCTTGTAAAAATACGAAATGCCGCTCTACAAAAAAAAAGAAAGCCTAACCTCAAAATATTCCAAAATTCCAAATGTGATTTATTGCGAAGGGATGATATGAATGCAAAGTAGAGATTGAAATTAAAAAGGAGCTAACAAAAGCAAGTCACAGCTAGTGTTGAAAGTGGCCACCAACGTTTGTTAATTCAATTTAGTAAATTGTAACAATTGTCAATTCGATTGATGACATTTATTGACAGAACTAATAGTTCGGCACTTCAAAAAAAAAAGTAGAGCGGTACAGGAAAATTTACATGTGCAGAAATTCCAAAGGTAACTAGATGTAAATCATTTTATTCCACACTGTATAATGTAATATAGTACCCAGAATACATTAATTACAAACTGTCAACACTTTTTTTCCCAGCTCAATTTGAAAGACTACGATTTATTACATTTTTTATTCTTTACATCTCTTACCTATAAACCCATCAACGTATAGACGGTACCTATTTCAGAAATGATAATGACCCCGACGGAATTGAAAATGCAACCCACAATACATTTCCGCATCATTATCGGAAATGTTTGCATTGTAAATAAAAAATGTTATGTAATTAAATTATGTTTTCCAAAGTTAACGTGGATATTTGTTTTTTGATTTCAAAAACGTGCAGTTTCGTAAATTTTAAAATAAACGTCATTGGTTAAATGAAATTGTGAAAAACGAAGAGTTTTTGGGACAATGTTTATTGTCTGCACAAACGCGCAACGGCACAAGCATATTTATTTATTACATTCGCTATAAATCAGTATCACGTCTATTTTCTCATCAAAAATAAATCATTCGAAGCAAAGCCATCCTTGATTCATAATTTAATTTTAAACTAATACGATATTTAAGTGACCACGTTAACTTTGGAAATGTATTGTGGGTTGCATTTTCAATTCCACCGGGCTCATTATCACTCACTGAACGCTATTCAAGTTGGCACAACTGACATGACAGTTTAATTTTGTCCTAGGAAAATTCAAACTTGGCAAAATGGCGCGAAGAGAGAAATTTGTCAATACAAAATTCAAAATTGCTTTAACACCGTGTCATTACCGTGTGCATCTTTGAAATGTACATACGATATAATTTCCATACAGATTTTGATTTCAAAAATAATATAGTGGGCACCACAGAAAGTGCCATTTTACCATTTAAATCAAAAAATGAAGTCAACACCCACACGATTGCCAACTGGTAATTTAAATATTTCTATTCTCCTGCGTTTCACGATCACGTCATGCTTCAGATTTTAATTTCCTCTTCTTTTCTGCTTGTTTTTTCTTTCAATTGATCCATTTTCCGTTCTTCCTTGTCACTCGTCTTTCCTAATTTTTTCTAACATCCATTTTTCCTCTACATTTTTTTCTTCACTTTAAACATTTCCGGGGTTGTATCTGTCCTTTATTACTAGTTCACCTACATTTTTTTCAATGAAATCTAATCATGACAACCTTGACTGTCACAAATTTCAACATAATCTGAAGTGTTGTCAACTGATAACTCATTTTGCCTACTCATTTTCTTTTACCTTATCTTTACTACTCAAATCTTTTATTTGTTTGTTTAGTTAATAAACACTTTTTTGTCATTTCCTTTCCTCGATTCTATCAATTTTTCTCTTCGTCGCTTGTCGCTTGATGCCTAAACCAGTTTTAACCATTTCTGCTAGTAAATCTGTTGACAATGTTTTCTTTTTATTTCTGCATTTTCATTCTTCTAAATATAGACTGCTCAATTCTTTTCTATTATTTCAAGCACAATTGAGCTTTACCTTTTGTTATCAACTGTCAAAAACAAACCGGGTGACTATAAATGAATGTTAGTTTTTTTTTTTAAGTTGGGAACATTTTTAAAAAATTACTTTGGCAAACCTGATATCTTAATCAACACATTGACGTACAAAAAGTCAATTGGAAATTTTATTTTACTTCATTAAAAAAGAATTGACGCAGAATAACTAACACTAAATAGTATTACCAACCCATGAAAACAAGGCATATTATAGTATTTCTTACTACAGCGTCATCAACAATGATTGAGTCTGTTGGAAATGAAACAATTGAAAAGTATCTACTGGTGTTTTTTGTCTCGTAATTGGCACTGACCTGATTTTTTAACTTGAGACGACATTAAAAACATTTTTGGTTATGCCGGTTATGTTTATGCTATTACAAAAATGAACCTTTGATGGTTAATTTCAAATTTGCCAAATTTCATTGTTACCAACAGATTCAGTCATTCTTGATCACACCCTACAAGGTGATCAAGAAGAAATGTTTGAATTGGTAATATAGTTGATTGCAAAAAAAAACCGGGAACTGTCAGAATAAAATTGACACATTTTTACAATTTTTTCCATAGTGTGAAACCTTGTTACGAGAGATTGGTTAGAATTAACGTCAAAATTCAATGACATTTTTTAAAATTATTTGATAGGTATTGTCCAGTAGACAATTAATTGACAAATGGACAAAATCAAATTTACATTAGGGAAATTTTCGTTTTTTGCAACCAACTGTACAACATATGTTTATTCGGGTATTTGCAACACTGCAATCGCATATGTTTTGTTGGTTGTAGTATTTGGTCAGATATCTGACGTAACACTATCAGTGACGAAATGATAGGTTATAAAAGTAAAAATAAACGGTAAAAAGAAATTAAAGAAATGCTCGAATTGCCTTCCATTTTGCTCTAACCATGACTTAACTCTTCTTTCTTTCAAACAAATTCACCAGCACGTTTATTTTACTTTGAAATGTCAAATGTTACTAATGAATGATGCGGCTGTCAGTGTCAATTTGTCAACCGGAAGTAACTCCAGTCCAGTTGTACCATTTAAAAATAAAAATCAGTGTTGCCAACTCCAACAGTCCTTGACCAACTTGTATTGCAAGATTGCCAACTCCTCATTGTTCCTTAAATTCTTTCTTTCAATTTCTTTTTATTTTACCCTGTAAGACACAAAACACCACCTTTTTCACGAATCGCTTTATTAGCCTTAACTATGAAAAAGTTTATAAATTACTTACATAGAATAAATAGTTGTGACTTAATCCTACAATCTTAAAAGTAAAGGCACATTATTCAATTAGAGAAAAAACGCTTAACCTTATTTACAAAAAGTGAGAGGGCGTGTCCTAACCTAAAAAACTCGACAAACTCCATCCTAGACAGCTGTACCGATTGAGCAAAAGAAAATTTCTAAGACCTCGATGGCATACAACAATTTATCACAATTTCTCCATTGGTCCTCTCGTACGTAAGGAACTTGCAGACAGAAGAGTTGAGCGGCGATCATCGCTTGTCTTTGTTCTCCTGGTTGGCGAAGTAGCCCAGCGTCCTGAGCGTGGTCGAGACGCGTCCCACCAGCGGCTCCTTGAACTTCCAGATGGTGGTGTCCATGACGCTCGTCTTCCTGTACTCCTCGCAGCTCTTCTTCAGGGTCTTGACGCAGTCGGCGCGGTAGTGGTGGAGCTGGGCGTCGCCGGTCTCGATCGGGTAGGAGGTGCAGCCGCTGCCGAGGCACGACAGCGGGAAGTGGTTGTGCAGGGTCAACACCTTCTCCGTGTTGTGGAAACACTTGACGTACTGGCCGGGTTTGGTGAAGTTTTTGGCGCGGTACACGTGCTGCAGCATGTGCATGTACCTGGGGATCTCCTTGAACCAGCCGTGGTTGTGGAGGAGGTCGTCCAAGAAGTAGACGTTTCGCACGTTGTACGACGCCCGCTCCTCCTTGTTGATTTTGAGCGCTTTGGGCAGGACCTTGTCCATCAGGCCCTTCCAGGTGGTGCCGTCGAGCGGCATGATCACCTCGTCGATGTCCAACAAGGCGATGTACTTGTACTGGTACATGTGCTTGTAGAAGCAGTCGTTGTAGGGGATCAGCTCGTTCTGGCGCTTGTGGTTGGTCTTCTTGGTGAGATAGAGGTGTTGGAAGGAGGGGGCGTTGGGTTGGCCCCCTGCCAGATTAATAGGAGTCACGTGAACCTTCCCCTCTTGTTCGTAGTGTTTCAACACTTTACTGATATTCGGGTGGACTTGCAACTCGTAGAAGAAGACTTTGTCGGCCCCCAGAAGGTTCAACAGTTCGATCCACTCGATCAGACGCACCGACAAGTCTTCGTGCAAGAAGTCCAAGCCTTTGACGCACACCGCAAAGTCTTTCTTCTCCGCTGGTTTCTCGAAGATCACCCTCAGATTGTTGGTGGAGTTGTCGCAAGCCTTCTCCACCAGAGAAATAGACTGGGGCACCTTCTCCTTGTACTGCTGAGGAATCACGCACGCCGTCAAGTACGGCTGATAAATCCCTTGCTTGTAGTTCCCCCACTTCTTGTACCAGATGTACTTGTACTCGAAGCTCTTGCTGATCACAGGTTCCTTCTTCCCGTCGAACCAAAACTGGCAGTACGTCACCACCGTGGGTTCTATCCTGTCGATCATCCCCAAGATTCTGACAGTGGGACCCAGTCTATTGTTGGCTCGCTTGTCCAGATAAGCCCCGAATAACTGGAACGTCCCATTGGAGGTCCTCAGGGTCTGCCAGTACAGATTGTTGAACTCCAGATCGAACATGCTGGGGAATCTGGCACAAGTGTTGTTCATTCCCATGGGTTTGTTCTTGTTCTTGTTCCAGTAGATGATGGGCAGGTTCGGCATTCTCTTCTGGATGTCCTCGACCAGTTTGTCTTCCGAGAGGGATGGGCTCTTGTCGACGAACGGTTCGAGGTCGTTGGTTTCGGTGGTGGAGTCGGCGTGACGTGTCAAAGGGTCCAGACGTTTCTGGAGGAGGAAACGACTGTTGAGGTGAGGCACGGACATGTCCAGTTTGATGGGACGGAATTGGATTATGGTGAAGATGACGATCCCGCATACCATCAGCTGGATGAGGATCTTGGTGATGCAGCGGCCGCCGCACAACATTTTGGTCTTCTGAAACACACAAAACATGTGTTAACTGGGCTTAAAGCTTTACAAGAGAAAGTCAAAGTTATCTAACTCCTACATTAAAAAAAAAAAACTCTGAGAAAAACTGTTGCGGAGCTCATTTGGCCTCCGCATCTCCCAGTTATTAATCAATACAAATAAATTCGTAAAGATTCTGAAAATCTGAGTTACTGTCCACATTTTCATTAACATCTTAAGAACAACTCAGAGTTACTGTTTTTGGACTTCTGAAACACACAAAACAAGTGTTAATTCAGCTTACAGCTTCACGAAAGAGAGTCAAAGTTTCTAGGTTTTCATGTAACTCTTATATCGTAAAAAAAAACTCTGAGAAAAAACTGTTGCGAATGATTTAATGTGGAGTGGAGCTCATTTGGGCTCAAATTTAACTTAGAACTACGGTTCTTGTTATATAAACAATTATTTGCAAGATTTTAGAGAGTTAATACCTCAGAGTTATTAATTAAAATTTAAAAAAAAGTCAAGATTCTAAGTCTTAGAATTAAGGGAGTTAACACTGACAATGTTAGCAAAAATCTGAGTTATTGTCCAAATTTTCGTGAACATCTTTAAGAACAACTCAGAGTTACTGTTGAAGCTTTGTAGAGAGAATTGTCAACTGCGATCTTTCCATTTTGATTCAGATTTAATCTCCATTCCTGAGCAGTCGATAATAATATAACATTGCTGATGATAAAAGTAACTCTGATCATAATTATGGCCTTAAGATGGCGGCCAATCCCACATGCTTAATTAAATGAGTTTCAAAGTGTTTGAAATAATTTCCAAATTTTCATTAACACACATATTTACAAATAACTCAGAGTTACTGTTCTGGTCTTGAACTGAGAACTGAAATCTTTCCGTTTTTATTTAGAATGAATCTCCATTCCTGAGCAGGCGATGATTTAACATTGAGTAAACAATCTGAATCTCAATTAAAAAAAATCATACGAAGAAAGTTTTTGTCAACGAATAATGAAGAACTGAGAGTTAACTCTGAGAAGGTTGACAAAAATGTGGCAATGATCAAACAGAATTATGCGATGATTTCTAGAATTTCCAAATTTCTTTGATTTGATTTTCTTGATTTAAAAAATCTGACTACGAAACTAAGGCCTCAGTGTTTTTTTTAATTGAAAAATAACTCTGTGAGTGATGAAGTTTTGAAATGAGAAATAACAACTAAAATCTTCTTGTTTTTATTTAAATAATTTCATTTAAGAGTGAGTAAAAAAGAACGTGAATCTTCACATAGCAATAATAAAATGTCAAAAAAAGAAAAAAGAAAAAAAGAGACAATCAAGGATTTCGACACAGCTCTGAGTTACATTTTTAAAGTTAACTTCGATCAGAATGAAAACAAATTTCTAATACTGAAAATGCTTTTCATAAACTCAGAGTTAACGATGGAATTAAGCCCATGTAACTCCAAAACTCTAAGAGTTATCGAGGAATAACTCAAGCGTTTGTCTAAGATTTACAAAACCTATTTGTCATTTAAAAGAGTTAGACGAGTCTTGAAGTGTCAGAGTTATTATGCAATGAGTATTAAAGTGTTTGAAATAATTTCCAAATTTTCATTAATATATTTACAAATAACTCAGAGTTACTGTTGAGATCTTGAACTGAGAACTGAAATCTTTCCGTTTTTATTCAGATTGAATCTCTTCTACTTTTGACAACGAATAACGAAGAACTGAGAGTTAACTCTGAGAAGACTGTTAAAAATGTGACAATGATCAAACAGAAAATTATTCGATGATTTCTACAATTTCCAAATTTCTTTGATTTGATTTAAAAAATCTCTGACTAACTAACCCCTAATTAGACATAAAATAACTCAGAGGTTTTTCTTTTAATTCAAAAATAACTCTGTGAGTTACTGGGGAAGTCTTGAAATGAGAATTCACAACTAAAATCTTCCTGTTTTTATTTAAATTAATTTAAGAGTGAGTCAAGTTTTGAATCTTCACATAGCAATAATAAAATGCCAAGAACAAGAAGAAAAAAGAGACAATCAAGGATTTCGACACAGCTCTGAGTTACATTTTTAAAGTTAAGTTCGATCAGAAATGGAACAAATTTCTAATTGTGATTTTTTTTTTTCATAAACTCCGAGTTAATTCAAACGTTTGTTTAAGATTTTTGAAGTGTCAGAGTTAATATGCGACATTAACTCTGAGTTTTAAAAAGTAAACTTATAATAAATTAGTTAAGTTGATCGGGAAAACACGAGAGATGACACATTAGAAATCGTCGAAGATCGGATCTATTGTATAATTATTAGCAACGGGTGACTTTTTGCGGAATGGCAAAACTGCAGAATGCACAAAAATCCGCCTAACATTTACATCTCCAATTGACGTTAAGTCGTGACACAATCAAATGTCAAAGAAATCGTGAATGTGAAGGCCGAACAGAATACACCGTTTAAATGTCACTTTTAAAACGACAATGCGGCAAACGAGCAATTTCCATAAAAACGCACAGAACAAACATACTTAACGGTAGTCGAACACACAAAAAAGCCATAACAACGCGATACAATTAAATAAAGTACCGTGTAATGGCCCCGCCTGCATAAATCATATAAATATGCATATTAATTTTCGGCGCCATTGTTCGGACGGACAAACGACAATCGCGTCACGCTCACTTTTCCATCAATCGGCGGCGTCACGTGACCAGCTCTGAGCCTGGAAAGAGCGTTGTCCAAAGGGGCCAATCGCAGAAAACGAACTTGATCGCGAGGAATCGAGGTCGGCAGAAAAAATAATTCAAAGGAGCGAGTCAACGAACCAAAACTGGAATCGGCGACCGGGGTAATTACGTGCCCCAAGATGGCCGTAATGGCGTAATTTATTTGTTTACGATGGAGATGAGGCAAGAGTGACCTTGGCAAGGCCATCCGCGCGCGTTCGCTCACCTACGCCGGGACAGAATCGGACGTGACAGCGACTTTTTCTTCTGGGGGTAATCAGAGAGACAAGAAGCGGCCCCACAATGATGGCAAGATTACAAAACGGGAGTAATGACGGTGCGGTGTGAAGGTTAGCGGAAGCGGAACGAAGAGACAATAACGTCATTATGAAATTAGCACCGCCTACTGCGGATAATTGGGCTTTATGACAGGTCTGCAGTTTCCTGTAACGGCGGTGTTGCAGTCGCGTGAGGACCTTTGGACTGACATTTGCCAGAAGAGTGTGACTTTTCAATGACATTTGTTTGTACTTAACTGAACACGGCGCACATACCGGGTGACTTTTAATAATTGAGACAAATTTAGTGGGTTGGCACTCCCGAATAATTGCTACGCCTAAAGTTGTCTGTTGTTTCGCTTTCTAGGTTAAGATTCTGAGTTAAGATAATGACAATTTGATTTATTTTGACTTTTGAACTGTCATATTTGACTTGAGAGTACCTACTAAATCGAAAATGTGTTGCCAACCGAACAAAAATAATTTCAATCGTTAAAAGTCACAAGGTATCTTATTAGTTGTCATTGACGAGAGCATTTGACATTTTCAATTTTGATTTTGCAGTGTTTTGAAAATATAAAGAAAAATTGTGTTTACTATTACTACTATTGCTATTGATATTAATACTGCGTAACAAAGAAATCATTACGCACTAGTGCATTCTGGGTGGTATTTGTCAATAATGAATTTCATGACAGAAGGAAATCATTTCTTGAAATTATATTATGTCATATGTACTCTAATAACAGCATTACGTGCTCAGAAATATATTATTGGCAATAAAAATTATTTATGCTTCCGCGACATGAAGGTTTTCAGTCGGTTTTAATTAAATATTAACGAAAAGGGAATTTTTTGCTTTTTTCTTTATCATGTTAAAGTTAAAATGTGTGGCAAAAATATTTGGAGCAAATTTTACACTAAGTCTACACGCCAGAAAAAAGAACTAAGTCGAGGCAATATTTATCACTTCATAAGTGAGATTTGGAAGGACAAAATTAAGGTTTGCGACAGTTTTAAATTCGAATTTTAAAGCTAAGTCGTAATACTAAGTCTAGTTGAAATATGTAGTGAGTAATTAGTAAGAGTAAAAGTGATTAAAAAATGGAATATACCGTACATTATGTGAGAATTCTTCTTCTTTGAGACTAAGTCGCGAGCAGAGGAACTAAGTCGCGAAGAAAGAAACCAAGTCGAAAACTAAACAGTGTTCACGAAAACACAAAATTCTTAGTACACTTCCGAAATAGTCAAAATCTACATTTTTGGAACTAAGTCGCCAATTCGGGGAACCACTTCGCCGCCACTCTCGCCCGAAATCCCCGGCTCGTGCCGCTCCCGCGCGCACGCCATCCGTTGTCGCCTCGATTGCCATCAATCTCGAACTCGCCAATGCAAATTCCGCGCTTCCGTGCGACCAACTCGTCCGCAATAATTTACCGGTCGAGAACCTCTCACCTCGTCCAACCATCTCCTTCACCTTCTCCCAGTCCCTCTTCGGCGGACATCATCAATAACACGAATCAAACGCTCTCCATTAAACGACCATCCTCGCACGTCATCTCGCAAAACTCGGACCGACCGTTGACCCCATCTCCGCGTAGGTGACACAAAAAAACGAATCGATTACGCGAGAAGTGTATGGGCGGAGCCGCGACTCTCGTTACAATCCCGCGCGACGCACCCCACGTGACGTCCACTTCTCGCTTTTGCGGCTTTTTTGAGAGCCGTGAGATCGATCGGTCTCGTCGAATCGATTCCCGTCAAATGACGCGTCTAATTCGGCGGCCTTGCCGGCCCGCGCACATCTCCACCGTGTTGAATCGCAGGTTTTACCTTGTTCTGGATTGTTCTCGATCAAGACGGTCGCTAACATCAACTGGTAGAGTGCGTCCAGGTCGGCGCTGACATCTGAAACAAGAGAGGGACGATTAGAGGTCGGCGCGGTTAGGGATGCGTTAAATTGCGACTAGATATTTGGTGAAATTTCTAATTTATTTGAGTGAGTCGATGGGTTTCTGTGTCAATTAGGATGAAATGGGTGCGCGTGGGTACGGTCAACGAATTGACACGATTTCCGAAAAAATTATCAAGTTGCCCAAACTGGAAAGCGGGGTTTCTGCAAATCACCGAAAAAAACTAAGTCGAAGGACCTATTTCTAGTTAATTTATGATTATTCTGATTTGGTGTCTTGAAATTAATTAGAATTGCGACACTTGATTAAAACAATCAACAATTACAAAGATAACTGTCAATTTTTTAAATACAGCTAAGTCATCATACTAAGTTGCAATTATTTTTTTCGACTAAAATTTTTACTTTGCGACTTCTAACAGCACAAAAAATAGTTGACTGGCACAAACCGGTTTATTAGATCTTGTCAAATCAAAGAACTAAGTCGCGACTTAGTCTTAGACCAAGTCTACAGTAACTTTCATTTGTTCTATAATTTTTTTAAATTGCTTTTAGTTTTCTACGTTGTCCTACAACCTCGTAGGTAAAATTTCGGCACATTTTAAAAATACACCCTGTATATCATGTTTTATAAAATGTACGCCAATGCGAAGTAACCTATAGGAAATATACTTTAAAGCAAGGAAACCGCATTGGTGTATGTTTTATAAAATATGATATACAGGGTGTATTTTTAAAATGTGCCGAAATTTTACCTACGAGGTTGTTTGACAACGTAGAAGACTAAAAGCAATTAAAAAAAATTGTAGCTCACAAAATAAATGTCATTTTATTTTTTGACAGAATTTTTTAGATATTTTTTCCGAGTTCTACATGAAGCCAATAGCTCGTGGTTAAAATTTGTGCACGCATTTCAAAAACACCCTGTATATCTGCCTCGTTCAAAATTCGACCCGCTTAAGTCTTACTTAAGTCCGCTCGATTCTTACTCAAGTCGACTTATTATTAAGTATTGGTAGAGTGAACGCCGTAGAAAGGAAGATGACACACTTGAGCGCCACAAAACAGACGACGTTCACTTCAAAACCACGTATCTGTCATCATCTAGCGTGCCGGATTGTTTTCGGAAACAATCGACTTCCACAGCTTGCTCCGAATTGGAAACAATCGACGGTGAAAGCATCTGCTTTCGATTTCGATCGGAAAAAAGTCGCTTGACACGCGAAGAATTTATGCAAATGCGTTGCGTAAGAGCGCCGTGTGCATCTGCTGCATCCTGCGCTTGCTTTTTCGATTGTCGTCTGTTTGCCGCGTCGTGTGGGTACGTCATTGTGTAAACCATTTTGCGGTTTTTTTAAGCGGGTTCCGTTATTAGTCATATTTGACTCACTTGATTTACTGTTGTTGTGTTGTGTTTATCTATTAGAAAGATGACGGCGTTGAAAAAGTTTGTTGCGGTGTTGCAACAGCTACGGCGAGGAGTTAATATCGAACGGTTCGATTCCTCGAAGCTAAATGAGTTTTTATTGGAACGTCGACACATAAATCAAGAGGGATATTATTTATGGTCTAATGAAAAATGCATCGGCCAATGGGTGGGCACAAAGGCGATGTAACAGTCGTGAAAGATTGGAATCTCATTGTGCAGCTGAAAGTGCAGAGATTGGCAAGAGCTGATGCAATTTGGCGAAAGGTTAAATCTAGGGAATTGTTTTTTTCAGAAATCTGTCACAAATTTTCGAAATTACACTTAAAACAGACACCAAATTTTTTTTATTTTCCCAAGAAATTTCTCCTGCATTGTAAACATTTCAAATTTGCTCCGCTTGACCTTTGAATGAGAGTTTTTGAAATTTTCAACCAAAATAGTATATACAGGGTGACCCAAAATTCGTGGAACAACTTAGCAGACGTTGTTAAGTAAGCATTAAAGTATCAGGTAAAAATGTAAAAAGAAATCAATCTTCTTTTTTTTAGAAGATATGGACCTTTTTGTTACACTAAATATGTTATTTGAGGTAAAATCGACATAAAATCACTGCTTGGGGCACCCAGTATATAGTCTGTGTGAAAACAAAGAACTACTTGTAGTAACAATTCAAGCAGGAAAAAATAATAATTTTTGAAAAATCTGAACCAAAAATTCAAAACAACTAAATCACTTGTCTAATTTAGCTTAGCTTCACGCAACCCCCTGTATATGTGTTTTGGGCGTTTCTCAATTTCGTCCAACTTTCCCAAAATCGCGACATCACTGCCAACTTTCCCCGAGCTTCTCCCCGCCCCCAACCCAGCGAAGCGCTCAATCTCCGCCCCCTCGCAAACCACCGAAAACACCTCCGACCTTGACAATTGCAAAAACTCAATTTCACTTAAAACCGCTCGATTGCATTCACTTGCACCGCAACAAAAAAACCTGTCACCTTGCATTTCCGAACCGTGTCACTGCACCCGCCGTTTCGCTCTCGTTTCATTATCACGTTACGCCACCCCCGGCGGCTCGAATTGCGGTGGGCGTCGAAACAGATGCAGTCGACGAAAAAATGCTCGTCGAAGCGGGCCGCGTCTTTCTCTTCGCTTTCGCCGCCTCGGCGGCCAAGACTTGGGGGTTCGACAGCGACATCGCCAACCCCGCCAACTGGGAGGGTGCGGCGGGCTGCAGAGGTGTGCACTTCGCCGCCCACAACACCGCCCCGGTCTACATCAAGGAGTTGACCGCCGCCGAGATCACTCTGCCTGGGGACGGCCAGATCGGCATCCTCGACGGGGGGTTCATCGAGTTCAAGGATAACAAAAAATGTGAGTTTTGCCAATGGTTGGTTTGGGTTGCGCGAATTGACAGTTGACAGGTGTCAAGTTGAAACCGATTGACTATCGCAACTGGTACGACCATGACAGTTGGGTACCACCCGACAACGTTGCCACGCCGCACCAGGAACGCATTCCCTGCGACCACGACGACGTTGTCTTCCCGAAAATCTTGCACACCAGAGTGTTCGAGTACTTGGGTACCACGATCCCCGTGGGTTCCATCTGGTTCGGCAAAGAACCAACCACAAGCGACCAACTGGCTTCTTTCATGAAGACATCACCAGGACGCGACATTTTCTTCAACCCCATCGACCCCTTCTCCTTCCAAATAGAAAAGAAACAATGTGGGGACCCATATGGGTGCTTGTGTCACACCAACTACGTCCCGTGTCCTCCTGTCAGGTCGACTGAAAAACTCCCGTGTTTGGAACCCGTGGAACCCGAAAACTTCTGCGACGCCATTTGTGGTGCCTACATCACCTACAAGCCCGGAACCGGTCCCGATTTGGGCACCATCACCAAAAAGCTTGCCCAATACTCGGCCCAAACGCACGCCAGCCGCGTCCAGACCTATTTGGGTTCTGAAGTGGTGCAAGTTGTCTTCACCGAAAAAGACTACACCGGTACCAGTATCGAAGAAGCAGAAGATTTCTTGAAGTACCTGCAACAGTCTCGCGCCGAAAGTGCCCAACTACTCAAATCGGGTCACTACTACGCCGAGGGTTCCACGGGTTCCTCTTGGTCGATAGTTTTCGGGAGCCTCGTCGCTGTGTGCGTGTTTTTCGGCATCCTCTTCTACCTCCACGGGGACCCTTTCCTCGACGCTTTCCTGGCTAGGTGGGTTCTCGCGATTGTTGACCCAATCTAGATCTATCGTTTTAGGTTCAACAAGGGACGAGGTTCCGTCTTCAACGTTCCGTTTTTCGCCCGATTTGACAACACCGACGAGAACCTGATCATCGACGGACAATCCGAGAGTGGTTCCATTTTGGACATTGCCAAGTCCTTCGACAATCCGATGTACGGACAAGAAGTGGTACCCACGACCAGCACCGAACACGAGAACCCGCTCTACGAGGCGACCAAAGAGGACGCTGCCGCGCTCTACGAGGCGACCAAAGAGGACGCTGCCGACGAACCACAGTGAAAAAAACTTTCCTTTGTATTCTTCACCGCAATCAAGTATCCGTGTAAATAACAATCTGTTAAGTCACCACTGTAATTTTAGTGACTACACTATCACTATTATTATTATCGAGGATGCTTGATTCCTCTTTAATTACTCACCGAGACCTTGACTGTTGTTTTTTTTTCTCTCCTGCGCTATCTTCGCGTATCTTCTTTTCAGTAATTCAAGGGCGTCCGTTGTTTTTCGGGTCTGAGTAAGTCACAGCCGACTTGTTCTCAGCGTTAAGCACTTGCAAATTTTTTTTTCACTTAATTGGTCGACACAAGGTTAGGTCTTACACGAAACGTTCGTTTAACTGGAAAAAGTTGAGTCGAAACTCGCTAATCTTTCAATTATCGAAGAATCAACAGTGGAGTATCTCTGTGTCTATTTGCATAAGGAAATAGATCTGTCGTGTATTCGGTAACGACGATGTGGAAGTGGTAAGTGGTTGGGTACGTCCTGACACTTATCGCATGACATTTTCTAGTCGCGAGATTAAGATGTGATGAATTTGGTAACAAAGAACTTTCGTCTTCATTATACGTGTTATGTCAATCTGATGCGATAAGTCGCCGCGAGATTTGCCAAAGCGATAAGAATGATTAAAATTGCAATGTTTAAACAAACCGGTTTACTGGAACTGATTTTTACGTGATACTTATCGCAAAAAAAATCTCGAACACTTTCATTGGGGACAGTTATAATCCGACACTTTTTGCTCGCAGAGAGCAAATGTGCTACATATTTACATCTATTTATGTATCAATTCGCAATAATAAACGACTACGAATGCAAATAAAATCAAAATAGACGGTAGAAGTGGTTGATACGACTTGACACTTATTGCGTGACATTTTTGTCCAAAAGAATATTTGACGAAAAATTCGCGACAAAACACAGGAAAGGAGTGTTTCACAATACATTTTATTTGGTTGTGGCTGACACTTATTACTGCAATTTATTGCAAAAATATTTATCTTAAAACAAAAAGTGTCTGTGACACTTTAAACATTGCAATCTTTAATTTAAATTGTAACAGAAGAATATGTGCTCGTTGGTAAAATGACAATGACACTTATCGCTGACAGAAAAATATCTCACGTGTTCTTGTTCTCGATTTGAATTCAAAGAAGCAATAAACAAATGAAGTGTTATAGAAAAGATCAAAATGTGGCAGATTAAGCGAAAACTCGTCAATAGATACTTTTACTAAATTGTATCGGGCGTTCAATTAAATCACTCCTCAGAGTTGGCGTTGAAGAGTCGATTGTGAACGCACCACTCGTCAGTCGCTACAAACAATGCAAAAAGTGGGGTTAAATTTAAACAGCTGATCGGTGACCTGTAATTCGTGGTGCGTTCACAATCGACTTTTCAACGCCTACTTTGAGGTGAAATTTAAATGAACAGCCGATAGTTCTTGTAAAGAAAAATAAGTCGTTGCAGCTGAGATTTATTGCAAAAGTATTTGTTTCGAATTCTAATTCCTCAGACTGATAGGATTGAAAGAATTGTACGGAAAAAAATCTCCTTTGCAAAATAAGCAACTGACATTTATCGCCGAAAGAAAAATATCTCAAGTAATTTAGGTATCTTCAATTCCATCAAAGGTAAACAAAAGGTTGCACGTGCGTGCTCCTATAAAAGGTCAAAATAGATGCTACGTGTACAAATACACTTTGACACTTATTGCGTGACATTTTTTACTAACCGAAATAAAAATATATTAGCGAGTTATATTAGATTAAGATAGAGACATATTAGACTAATAAATTTTCCTACGATTGATAACTTGTGCATCTCCATGCACTATCAACATGTAATTAGTTTCTAAGCAAATAAGAATACATACAATGTACACATATATCGTACAAAAGTCGAACCAAACCATGTATAAAACCCCCGAAATTGTAATAACGAACCAATTGTAGTCTGATCTGCTGTCTGTAAGAATAAAAGTGGTTTTTAAAAACTCTTTCGTTAAATCGAATAATTTAATTGGCGCAGTCGGTAGGATAGTGTCAATCGTGTTCTATAATCGTGCATCGTGCAAAATAGTATCGCGATTTGGAATTTCTATTCCTTAAACACTATCCAGAAGAATCAACAGCATCCCAAGAGTTCCTGCATCGAGTCAAGACTCAAAAGGAAGCACTCTTCATCCCAGGCAGCTGAATCCGAAAACAATTCACAAGACGACAGCGACACCAGAGCACAAGGTTAGTGTACTGAGTGTCCCGTCGATCCCTTCTCTCAGATTTAATTCCCTGCATAGGAATTGAAAATAGATTAAGAAAAAAAAAAAAAAAACTTTTATTTTTTCATAATTTACATAGTTTATCTGATTTAATAGTAACAATGACGACTAATAACAATACAAATTATCAACTTCTAAAACTATACGTTGATACTATTCCAAATTACAACGGAGATCCAAACACCCTCGAAATTTTTATAAACGCGTGTGAAAATTTATTTACGAACTTCGGAAGCAATCAAGACCTTCAGTCATATTTAATAAGAGCCATCATCAGCAAGCTCACCGACCGAGCTCTAATTTTAATAGGTACAAAAACGGAACTAAAAAATTGGCCATTAGTAAAAAACGCACTAAGATTAAGTTTTGGTGACCAAAGGAATTTGGATTGCCTCGAGCAAGATCTTATCACATCATGCCCCTTCAGGAATGAACACCCACTCGATTTCGGTAAAAGAGTCCAACTCATACGTAGTCGATTAGCCGCAAAACTAAACACCCTCACCGAAATAGAAATGCCGTCAATAACAAAAGCGGTCTACATGAAACAATACGATCAACTAGCCCAAAAAACATTCATCAGAGGTTTACCCGGAAATTTGCAGAGTATCGTGAGACTCAGAAACCCAACTTCCATCGAACATGCAATGTCAATAGTAACAGAAGAAGAAAACTTTAGATACACACAAAATTTCAGTAACCTACTAAACACTAACCAAAAAGCAACAAATAACCGCATCCCAATAAAGAAACCATCATACCAGCCATTCAATTCATCTTTTACACCGAATTATAACACAAGCCATTCAAACTCACACAATCCGTTCCGCTATTACCCCAGTCAAACACCCTCCAATACTCATTCGCCCCCATTTACATATAATCAACAACAATCCAGTAACTTTAACTCACAAACTCATTTCAAACCTCAACAACCTCAATTCCCTAGCCAACCCATCTCACTGAGACCAAAAACTACCCAGCAAAAATTCTTCACCAACTCCCAGGTATTCAAAACCCCAAGAAACGTTTTCAAACCCACGGGCCAGAAAACCTTCGACCCAGTCGAACCCATGTCGACAACGTCGCGAAATCCAACAGCGAGATACCCATTATTCAGTCAATTCAGACCATCGGGCCAAAATAATTTCATATCGGAGGAACTCCATAATATCGAAGACGACAGACAAGTCCAACAAAGTCCATATTCTTCCGAAATCAACGAAACAAACAATGACGAATCCCCAAACAATTATTTACAGTATTATCAAAACAATTTAGATCTCGGTAATCACCCCGAATACACAGGTCATGAGGAAAATATTGACATCGAAAATCAACAAAACTCTGAACCGCCTTATCACTATGAACCACAAACATATGAAGAGCAAAATTTTCCAAACGCCAGCCCATTTTACCAGATAACATAACGTGTGAAATTAATAACGTGTCAACTTGCAATTCATTACCATACATTCAAATTCAACACCCACCATTAAAACTATTAGTAGATACAGGCTGTTTCGTTTCGATAATAAGACCATCTGTCGCGGAAACTAATTTCCCCTCTTCAATTTATTACGGAAATTCAAAAATTAAAACAGCAACTGGAGAAAAAGAAATTAAGTTCAAAGCCGACATCCCCGCCTTCTCAGAATTTTGTTCGAATGACATTTTTAGATTCCTACTTTATGACTTCCACGATTTTTTCGATGGCATCATAGGCCTCAGAGATTTACTAAAACTAAAACTATCCATAGACCTAACAAACAACAGACTAATTAGCGATTCCCTAATCATACCCCTTTATTTTCGACAACCAGACGAAAAATCATTCACTAACGCCGACGCCCTTTCGCGCATTGAAATCAACGCCGTAGAAGACGATAATTCGTCGATCATCGTAAACATAGGAGACACGATGACTGAAATCAGCCAAGTAACTGACGAGTACCTAAACAATTCGGATCACGTCCCGCAATCCGCAGCCCCAAAATCAGTCGAACCCACACCTAGCACTTCAAAAATCAAAATCATATCAAACGTACAAATCAAACCCCCTGATAGAGTTATTTCAGATAACGAAACAATTCACTCCGCCGTAGAAAACCCAATAGTAGAAATTCCAGTTACCGACAAACCCCTAAATAATTACAAAAATCAAATCATAATTAACTGCCCGAGAGACGCTATAAACCATAACGTAAAAACCCAGAAAATTTTTGATAAAACCAGACTTATCTTTTCAATCCCTTTAAATAATTTTGAAACAAACATGATCAAACAGTATCTGAACCCTAAACAATCTTACACATTATTTTTTAAAACCCCTGAAATAGCTCCCAGATTCACAAAAATCGTCCAAATGTACTTTAAGAACACCTCCTTCAAATTTGTAAAATCAAACGTACTCTTAACTGACGTAATCGACCTCGACGAACAAAAAGACACACTAAAATATTATCACGAGGGTAAGACTTGTCACAAAGGCATTAACGAAATGAAATCAGCTATAACCAGAAATTGGTACTGGCCAAATATGATAAACGATATCACTCATTACGTAAACAATTGCGAAACCTGCCAAATTGCTAAATACGATAGAAACCCACCTGTCATAAAATTTAACCTAACACCTACAGCAAGTAAACCATTCGAACAAATACATATAGACACATTCAAAATTCTGAACCATTCATTTTTAACAATCCTAGATTCATTCTCAAAATACGGCCAAGCCTACCCAATCACATCTCTAAATCCCATTAATATAATTGACGCATTACTGAGTTTCATTTCGCACCACGGTTTACCATATAAAATTACTTCAGACTGTGGAGGAGAATTTAAAAACAACTTATTAGAAGATTTTTGTAAACTACACAAGATCGAGTTACATTACACGACACCAAAAAACTCAAATAGTAATTCACTAGTAGAACGTTTTCACTCAACATTAGCAGAGGAAATCAGGTGTCTTAGACTTGAAAAACCTAACGAAAGCACTAACAAACTAATTTACTACGCGATTATAGGGTATAATAATGCAATACACTCCGTCACTGGTTATACACCATTTGAAATTGTTAAAGGTCACATAAACACAAGTGACCCTTTCGACTTAAACGACAGAAGAATAATATCCAACTATATTCAACAACACAAAGAAAACGTCAAAACCTTATATAACAACATCCAACAAAAATCTGCAAATAAAAAAGAACAAATAATTAACAACCAAAATGCAAATAGACAAGACCCCGAACCATACACCCCGAATCAAACCGCTTATATCAAAACTAAAGCCAGAAATAAGGCATACCCCAAATTCGTCAAAACTAAAGTCATTACCGACCTAGATAAGAAACTAACCACACAACAAGGAATCTATCACAAAAACCATGTAAAAAGAAATCGAAAAACTAACAAAGAAAATCTTTCTTTACAGCCTAATTCACAAAATGGAAACTCCCCTCAAAATCCTCCTCATCATAATCCTAACTAACCTAACATCTTCACAACACATCGAAATAATCACACTAGATAACCAAATACTCCCATTTCATTTAGGACAAAGTAAGGTTATAGAAAGTAAGCACACATTTATACATTACGTAGAAATAAAACCTTTAATTAAGCTTTTAGATAACACAATTAACTATTTTAATATAATTAACAATACATTTTATAATAATAACACCACATTTAAAACACAATCAGCAGCATATCGCAATACTTTAAAGGATTCACTAACACAAGTACATTATCTCATAAAAGAATCACAAAACAAACTTAATAATCTAACACCTCACCTTAGAAGCAAAAGAGGACTAATTGACATAATCGGCAAAACTTCAAAATTTTTGTTTGGAACCCTAGACTCAGACGACGCCGCAAAGTACGAAAACGCGTTCAAAATTCTGAATCATAATCAAAATTCTCTAAATAAACAAATGCAACTCCAAATTTCAATCTCCCAAAATTTAATCGACAACTACAATCACACTATTACAACCCTTAATACAAACCAAATTTTGATAAAAACCAAATTAAAGCATTTCGAACATAACGTTTATAAAACCTTCGACGACATCTCCGCATTTTTAAGAGCTCAGAACATATTAAATCAGGTAATCTTGAACTGTCAAAATTTAATCACATTCCTAGACAATCTAGAAGATGCAATAACATTCGCAAAATTAAGAACACTTCACAGCTCAGTAATTTCAACATCTGAATTAAAAAATATTTTAGATAATCTCACACACTTATATGGAAAAAACAAAATCCCTCAATTCACTAATATATTATCTTACTACCAAATTGCCGATCTAAGAGTATCATTTGCCAATAATACAATTCTATTTTCAATACACATGCCAATCCTAAACTCCGACATTTTCAACCTCTACCACATATACCCAATACCTCAATCAAACCTGACAATCGTACCACCCAATCCGTACCTTTTGCTCAGTACACAACTACACCAATACCAGGAAGAAGACTGTCTCCACATAGAAGATTCCCGAATATGCGAAAATAAACTAACCCCGAACGACGAAGACTGCATTGCTTCGATGATATTAAACGCCGTAATGAAGAAATGTCACCTAACCAAGGTACAACTAGAAAAACCCATAAAGCAACTAATCAGCAATAGTCACGTCCTCATCATACCTACGAAACAAATGAAAATCAAGAAAACATGCAACAACGTTGGCTTCACGATCCTGAAACAACCAAGTCTTGTCAAAATTCCCCAACACTGCGAAGTAGAATGCGACGATTTTCGATTTAAGAACGAAAAAGATTCCCTTCAAGGCGAACCCTTTCTGCTACCAGAAATAAAAATCGAAGAGAATAGAGAACAAACAGTAACCAGAAGTCTCATCCTACACCAGGTGGACCTAGACGAGATCTCCAAACTTCAAACAAGAATCAGCGAAATAAATCCAACCAACCACATTGAGGCCCATGACATACGTCATCTCTACCCTTCCATCAGTTCAACTGTAATCATAATCTGTGCCTTAGTTTTCATCATCGTGAAATGGAAAAACCACTGGCGGAACCTCCGGAAAAATCGCACCCCCAGGAACGACGAGCCTGCCATTTCCTCGCCTGCCTCTAATATACAAGAGTCCGAAGCGCAAAATAATACCACGATATTATTTTCCGACTTAAGGAGGGAGGAGTTATATTAGATTAAGATAGAGACATATTAGACTAATAAATTTTCCTACGATTGATAACTTGTGCATCTCCATGCACTATCAACATGTAATTAGTTTCTAAGCAAATAAGAATACATACAATGTACACATATATCGTACAAAAGTCGAACCAAACCATGTATAAAACCCCCGAAATTGTAATAACGAACCAATTGTAGTCTGATCTGCTGTCTGTAAGAATAAAAGTGGTTTTTAAAAACTCTTTCGTTAAATCGAATAATTTAATTAGCGTAGACTCTCATCAACACCTGTTTATTTGTGTTAACGTTATGAACGAAACGAGCGTTTAATAGTATTTTAAATATGACTCGCTGACATTTATTGCCGAAATTTATTGCGGGCTTAATTATTCTTGAAACGTCTCGACAAACGTAATTAGAGTTAATCCAAGAATAAGAGTTGTAGGCTTTAGTTCAAGATGAAAATTTTCTACTTTTGTAAAGTGGATACAAGACACATTTATCGCTGAAAAAAATCTCGAGAGATCTTGTGCTCAATATTGCCAGTTCAATAAAACAATAAAGAAAAGATTGCAGATGAAAGGATACACAAAGAGGTTAAATTAGATGGTACTTGTACGAATACCGCTTGACATTTATTGCGTGACACTTTTTGCCAACAGTGCAAATTTTTGGTGAATTCAAAAAAAAACTTGCTATAGTAGCACCAAACAATACTGGGAACGAGGTTGGAACGAGGGTTGGAACGTTTGGGACGGTATTTAAACATTTCTTACTGGGGGTTTTCAACACATTTGAGCTTTGCAATTTTTGTGAAATAATAAAAAATAGGACGTATTCTGAAAGAATTTAATCACAACGAGACATTTTACCTAACAGAGGTAAAAATTTCGTGATTCTTCTGAGATATGTGTCAGCGATTATGATAATAATAATTGCAGTAAATGTATGAATCTCCGCTTGAAACAACTTCCTGTAACTTGACGTTTATCGCTGAAATAAAAGGGGATAGAGTAACAGGTCATGTAGGTAAAGTTATCTGACACTTTGTGATAGCAGAGACATAAAAACACCAACACGAAGAGCTCGGCAAGATTTATTGGCTTACCAACTGGTGTACGGATGTAAATGAAATCTTAGTTTAATAATATTTGAAAATTATGACTAACATTTATTGCCAAAATTAATTACGGAATAAATTCCAGTAGGTATGAAAATGGCAGTGACATTTGTCGCTGAGAGAACCGCGTCTCCACACACTCGCTCTTAACGTGGATGCAATCTGCCATTTATGTCGTGACATTTTTCACAACGAAACAATTTCGGGCGTGCACTTAAGCGCCGAGATAAGCGTCTGACGTAACCTGACATTTATCTCCGAAATTGATTGTTGCAACTCACAGAACATGCATGAGCTAACTAATCTCACCAAGCTTAATTAACTGGAACACTTTACCGAAGAAATTGCACTTGACATTTATCGCAGCGCCGGCCAGATCTCTGCGATTTTTCAACATTCCGAGCACAACACACACAACCGATTAAACAAAATCCAACGAGTTCTTACTCGACACATTTCTAGTATACTTTGTACCAATCAGATTGAAGCCACGCCAACTCGTTATTCATTCAAATTAACCAATTTTATTCGAATTTCCAAACAGTGTGACTCAGTCGAGTCGTCTTAAAATGCGCCAATCAGAAGTTGTCTTAATCGAATTCAGTGAATTAAATTCGTATTTCGAAACCTGGCACACCGGTGGTTTAATTGGTCGAGGTGCGGACCTAGAACCGCCAGTCAAGGTCTGTGATCGACGATAAGTTCATTTGCATTGCAAACAGTCTTAATAACGACGCTAATTACGTCAAGCATCAGTAAAAAAATTAATAAACAGGGAGATGGTTATCGCGGTGGAGATAATTAGTGTAGGGAGCTTCCTAGCCACGCCCACCTGTTCAGTTTCCCGTCCGGCGATTTTCACCTTGACATTTCCCGCCGGTAGAACCGGCGTCGCCGCTTTTTGCGAGAGGGCGCGGACGTCGCCTGTCAAAAAACCCACTCGTGACTGTCGGATTGGACGCAATTGTTCCACCGAAAAAATCGCCTTCACAGAACAACAGTTATCTTCGTGAAGAAATACACGAGGAAATTGGCTGACCTTACGGTACCCAATATTGAAATTGTGTTCTTATTTCGCAAACGAGGATTCTAACCTAAAAAGCGATGATTGCCGGTAATGTCGAGGCACTAATAGGATTTAACGGTGATGAGCTCGAAGAATGGGGAATTTTTAAATCGACATCTGCAATTGCCAACTTTTTCTTTGTCGGGTTGGCAACGTCGTGAACTTGGCTGACGCTGAAAGTAAGAAGGAAACGGTAATGAGACGGACGCGGAAACAAGTGAGGTTTTTTGACAGAATGATTTGACTGTCGATTAATCGATCAACACTAGATTAAGACGGGATCGTAAAGAATCGCATAAACGTAATGGAATCGGTTTTTGATTGCCTGTTCGAATGGAGTGAAATTTAAGCCGCGTGGGTGGCAACACTACACAAGAGCTAGTGTCAAATTTGACGTTTCTCAGTTTTGACATTTGATTTCGATTCTGTTTGTCTCGTCTTGCCAACCAAAATGCACAAATCTGGGGGAATTTGAGTTGATTCAATGTTGCAAAAGCTTTGCGTTCTGTCAAAAGTCAAAGTAGTCTTTTTGACGTGGCCAGCCGCACATGCTGCCAACCAAAATTACGCAACAATCACTTGTGGTGATCTTCTGTTTAAAAATAGATCGGTTGGCGGCGATTATCTCTCCAGATGGGTTTTTGCGGACATGTGTACAAACCGGAAACGTGAGGAATTTTATGCGCGGAATGTTTGACATCCTGCAAAGCCGGTGTCGCCGTATAAGGAAGAGACACTCGCGAAGAATAGGGACATCGGCTTCTTCGGTGTCACGACTCGCGTGACCCGCTGGTAGAGGCGTGAGTTGTGGAAATTTGACAGAACAGTGGCGTACATAGTTTTTGACAGTTAAAATAAAATAATTTACGAGGTTTTTTAAACAAATCTTGATAGCGAGGCGCATCTCAGACGAACTGGCGGTAGAGTGAAATGTGACAGACGCGCAGTGGCGTAGATATTTTTAAACTAGGAAAATAACTTTGGTATCTTTTTCACATTGGTCTCAACGCTGAGACATACATCGCACGAATTGGTGTGAATTGTCATAATTTGACAGAAGCAGTGGCGTAGTAGATATGTAGATATTTTTTATTGACAGATACAAATTTTGCAACAAGATCGAATTTCTTGGCACTGGTCTTGACAGTAATGAACCAGTGGTGGAGACGCGACTACTCTAAATTTGACACAAACAGTGGCGTAGATATTTCCATTGACAAGAAAATTTAAAAAAATGTACAAATTTTCTTGGTCACTCCGGTACTAGAGGCGTAGTTTGACATTAACAGTGGCGTAGACAATTCTTTGTCCACCCATATTGCTACAAATTTTGTTTGAAACTAGCCTCGACAGTGAGTCACATCGTGGTGGTGTTTTTGCCTTTGTATCGATGCTCTGGTGTTGCGAAACATGACATTTAAATCGCAACTGGCTTGTCGAGTGAGCGAGGATCTGGTTCTTCCACTATCGAGTTTCTCTCGAGGAACTGCATCATCTGAGATAATAACTGACCAATTTTAACCCTTTCCGCTCCAAGCCGGCGTTTAACGACCACAACTCGTTTGGTGAATGGAAGATGAACGTGATGAACAATTTCCGACGCCACTGTTGACAAAAATCAAAAATTATGTCTCGATTATGTAAATTCGCAGCGAGAGTTTAGAAAGTGCACGGTTTCTGCATCTGGACGGAATCTTCGCGGCATCACGACGTGTTCTGATGCACTTTCCAATTGCTGATTTATGAGAATCGAGTAGATTTCGGAACTACGAGGTCTGTCGAAAAAGTTCCGGTCTACAATATAAAATCGTCCCTAAGAGAAGCGGCCAACACGATCGTACTCAGTATCTGGTTAGTTTTGTTACGTCAACTCCTCACAGCTTACGTTTTGCCTTTTTGGAAAATGGCCGGCGCGTAACCTTGAGACTTCACTTGCGCCGAGAATTACGTGATTTGTACCAATTCCATCGCTGACTGTTACTTTTACAAGATCAACAACAACAGATTACAAAAACAAGTAGTCGGTGAGAGTCAAAAAACTGATTGTATAAAGAATTTATGAACGAAGACAAATGACGTCAAAATCTGTGTTAAAAGGAAAGCTGACATAACCTATGTTTTGTTTTTTTTTTATTCAAAAATTGAGCTGTTTCCGCTTACATCATAACAAAAAAATACACATTTGCAAGTCATTCATATCACTTTGGAAGAATTGACAGATTTAAGGTACTAAGACTTTCGCCATTTGGGTTTTAGTCCAATTGAATTTATTTGGGGCGGGGTCAGACCAAGTGCTGATCTAATTCAACAAAACACCACTAAAGCATTGTAATACCATCCTTTGCTACCAGGAAAGGTACATTTCAGAGATGTACTAGTACCAATAGGTACCACAGTAGTTTTGAATCATGAAATACATTTCAAATTACCTAGTTGTTCAGCCATTCAGTGACAAAAACAGTGCTGGAAAATCTTGCAGGAGCATCTTTCGGCAGGTACCACCTGTTTGGTGGATAGTACTGTTATCCCAATCTATTCAAAACTGGTTTAATCACGCTTGTTCGAAGGCGGTGTGCTCACATGGTCCGCAGCTGATCGGTACCACCTCCTCCAGGTGGTACTTTTGTGTTTTGGTGTCGAAAAAGTGTCACGTAATGCGGAATTGCTGTGGTGGTGATTATGAATAACAAGAATCCCAACAATACAAACATTCTCGGGTATGTGCATGTGTAAAAAATGGTCACCACGCCTTTAAAAATTATTTAGAGCGAGGCCTTGCCCACCTACTTAAGCGTGTGCAAAGTACATCCGGCAAAAACTGTATAGACGAAGGGGTCCTCCATCGTCAGTAAACGTATTCGGTGTAAAAATGGCGCAACCATCTCATTGGTGGTCATCACACCACATTCGGTACTCAATAACTGGTACTTGACCGTAATCTCGTTGCACAACTCTACATGAGGGTATTTATAATTGGTGACCTTTATTTTTATTCATGGTAATAGCTATTTGCCAACATATGCTAATTAGATGGGAGATTTCTGTCGATGGTGGCGACTGCTAAATTCGACTGGTGAGTTACTCACTTTTACTTTTCGACAATAATTACGGTGGATGAGATACGCGATTGGCGGAAAAGTAGCGACAGGAATTTCCACTCGAGGATCACGTAAAGGCCATAATTTGACGGAGATGGGACCTAAACACTTCCACGGGTTACATAAAACACTTAATCGCCGATTTGAAAGTCGAGGAGGTACTTTTCTATTCAGATTTGCACAACTGGGGTACCGTACTGGTCGCTGACACTTTCGGATTTGTTTCTTAATTGTGGAGGATGAATGGTTGTGGGTGGTGTGGGCATCCGTGATGCATTCCTTCCGCGCTGTGCATAATGTCGACTCTTACTTCTGCATTCGCAATTGCTGTCGATGGTCGTGGGTGTAATAATACAATTAACACCTCGGTTAATAATTTTATTATCTTGTTTTCTCTTTTGAAGACGCGATCTGATCAGGTTTTTTTCTTCACTATCCGCACCTATTCCAAATGTTTTTTCTTTGAATATTCATTAACTCTTTGTTATCATTATGACACTAGTTGCACTTGACCTTTTAATTTCTTACAAATTAGTCTGGTTGTTTTTGTTGACAATTTTCATCGTCCTTGAAGTGGTCTCTAATTGTTTTCGTTGTTTGCTGAATTTTCTTCCGGTTAACTGAAGATTTCGCCATGAAATGCTGACCCTGACCATCATTAGGGCTTTTTCTTGTTTTTGTTCACCATTTCTGGTCTCAAACTTCATTTTTTCCCCAGAAATTTAATATCACTTTCCAACATTTTCTTTTAACTTCCGAAACATCTGTATTGTTTCTTCTAAACTGCCTTACGTAAATCTCCGTTTTAAAAGAAACAAATTTTTAAAAGTTCATCAATAAACCTTTCACTTCTTTTTTCTTCTTTCCAAGGTATTTGAGCATCATCAGGTTTTCTTGTTTTTGGATTTTTTGCTTTTTCTGTCTTTGGATCGTCATATTGCTCTTTGCTCTAAAACCATTTCTTAGCTCAATCTTCATTTTTGTCCAAGAAATTTAACATCACTTTCCAACGTTTTCTTTTAGTTTCCGAATCATCTGTGTCGTTTCTTCTAAACCGCCTTATGTAAATCTTCGTTTTAAAAGAATAGTACTTCTTCAATGAGCATATTATAATGATGCCTATAAATAAAAAATAAATAATCGTATGCCTATTATCCAAGAGAATGAAAATTTCAACACGAGCCGTAGGCGAGTGGTGGAATCATCCGAGTGAACAATAGCCATTATACGCGACTATACTTTCTCCACGACTATACCAAGAAAAAACAGTCTTTGAAAATTGCATTTAATTTGATTTTTAATATTTGACAATTAAAATTGTGCCTCGTTTACAAACGCATCCGATTGGCGATCTGCCGTTGTAGAATGAAAATACGAGGGATGTGATTGGTCGACAGCCGTGGATTTCAGTATATTCTAACACGGGGCGTGGAACTGATATCATTCTTTCATTGAATACCCAACAATAATGCATTCATTCTTTACTGGTCGTGGAGAAACAAATTTCTTCAAAGTTCATCAATAAACCTTTCGCTTCTTCTCTTTTCTTTCCAAGCTGTCTTCTTTGTAGATTTTCCAAAATTCCAAAAAAAGAACACATCTCTTACAATACTAAACATATTTGAATTTTTTAACCAAAACCTCCATTTTTCTAACACGTTTTTTCTTCAAATATTAAACAAATCTTCGTTTCAGAAAAAACAAATCATAAATTTTTTTAACAAAACTTTAAATTGGTACTTCAAAAGAGAATTGTTTGCAAAAACGCTTCTATAAAATAATAAAATCTTGAAATTGCTTTAATACCTCGTTCTTCGATCCTTCGATTTCTAGTTTCTTCTTCTAATATGTATTGCTTTCCGAAAAATGTCAAAATTATGTAACAAAAGTCCCTTTTGCCTTGCTCCATTTCTTTCTCTACATATTATAATACAGTAGAACTTTCTTCAAAAAATTCTTTTAAAAATCTCTCAATACTGTTCTTGGAAATGTCTTCTAAATTACCGAAACTATCAAATACACATTTGATTTTATTTTTTATTGCAATGAAAAATCACTGCATATCTTCCATTTCTACGCTGGTTTGTCAACATTTCTTCAGATTTTAATTACGTCTTAAATTTTAATTTGCTCGAAAAGTATCGATCTTCGACATCTTCACAGCTATAGAAGAATCAAATCTTTTAAAATTGTCTAAAGAGCGACTTCAGATTCTTCATTTCATTCTCTGTTACTACAAACTGATTCTTCTTGTTTGTTTAAGATTAGAGTTTTTTGTTTTCAAAACCTTTCTTCTATGAAAAAAATCTTCAACTGTAGGTTATTTAGAAACTCTAACGTTCAATTCTGTTCAATATTCATTCGCAGACTTAACCTTTAGAAGAAAAAGCTCATTCATTATTTCTAAACTATTCAAGTTTTCTTCGTAACTTTCTTAGTGCATATCTTCAATAGCTAATTTTATTCCGACAAAATATTCGCAGTTTCGACTTTCTGAAGATATTTTCGTTCCATATCAAACAACCTGAAGATTCTT
The DNA here is from genome assembly GCF_963966145.1 of Tenebrio molitor. Taxonomy (NCBI): domain Eukaryota; kingdom Metazoa; phylum Arthropoda; class Insecta; order Coleoptera; family Tenebrionidae; genus Tenebrio; species Tenebrio molitor. Next base: position 4,767,616 of record NC_091049.1, read on the forward strand.
TTCTTGTTTTCGTTTTAATTTTCTGCCTATTAACCTACTCCGAAATATTCTTTAAAAAATGTTGAAAAACCCACTTCTATTGTCTCTTTTTTATTTATGTGATCACAATTTCTTCAACTTTCTTCTACTGATTATTTAATACATAATTCAAATAATATCTTCCGTTATTCATTCAATTAATCAAAAAGACATCAAAACCGCATCGAGCATTTCACTTCCTCAGTTTCCAATCCTACCTTGTAGGTTCTTCAGTTGTTGAAGAAATTCCTCATAATCACATCTACACAAAATCTTCAACCAAATTTTGGACTTTATTAAAAATCTACCATCAATTAAAAAAAAACTATTGGAACTGTCTCCATTAACACTTTGTCCTCAATCAAATATCTTCAATTTTCCAACTAGAAGACTTTAATTTAATTTTTCCTCATATGTAATTATTTTTTTACCTTCAGAAAAACCTTTTGCTTTTAAATTACCAACACCACACCCATTCTTTTAACTGAAGAAAATCTTCACACTTAAGATTTCTTCAAAAATTCTTCTCTTAATATTCAAACAGTCCAACAGTTGACGCAGTTACTAACAATAAACTCCTACTTGCACATTTATTATTACCACCATCACTGTTATTATCGTATTCATATTCATTATCTCCGACTCGCCTATCTCCACACTCTGACATCTCATCTCACCTTTGACCCTCCCGGAATGGCAGTTTTTACGACCCGCTTCCCGATTTTTCTCGTGCGATTTCTATTGGTCAGAAGCAGCACCGCAAACTTTACGACATTAAACAAACCCAAAATATCTTTAATAAACCTCCTCGAAATAAATTTATGAAGAACAACCGCCGTTCTATTTACAGCGTTGCCGAGATGTTATCCATTTTGCAAGCGCTGGTCATGATTATTCGCTAATTAACAGCAACAACCCATCAGATATCGCCGTTCAATTAACAGTCAGACACCGTTCGGCGAAAACGCTAATTACACAGATCTGCTGGAAGTGACGCGGTGATGATGAGCCCAGCAGATGGTTTCCGGCGGTGGATTCCGTTTCTATCTTGGATTACCATAAAATCAGAAATAAGTGGCACATATCTCGGCGATGTTCGCACAAAAACAAGATTTACGATTGGAAATGGCGAAAAACTTTCTAGCGTGGTGCTAATGGGAGGAATCGGCGATAATTGAAGCACAATAATTGAAACTTCTTCCTCGATCTTTCGGACACATTTTTCTAGTTTTAGACTGAACGAACAAAACTCATTAGGGACGCTGATTCGATTCTAATTTTAGCGCTGGAAATTATGAATGGACTGGTCAAATTAAAACACAAATGGATGCTTAAAATCGCTGCATAATTTACGGCTTCTGACCCACTTTGGATGTCTTTAACTAACGACGACGATAAAGTTCCGTCTGGTTGAATCAATGTTTATTTTAATTTTTCACGGGTCTCGCTAACAAAGACATTCTCCACGGAACGAGGCACACAACATCTTGTTCAATTTGTTCGGAATTTGTTCAGATTTTCTTATCTTTGACGAACGTGACCGGTGTTATCACAAGAACCATGTACAGGTCAAGCTGGAGAGGTTTGTTCGTGTTAAATCGCGTTTTTGGACAAATTTTGCCCTCATAACCTCAAATTGCGACTGAAGGGATGACGCGCGGCGGAGGTGCCAACCGCGAAAGTGAAATTTTCAGGTTGGCGATGCTGCAACGGGTTGACGGTTGCTTCCGACTGTCAAATTATAAAAGATTCCGATTTTTATTGATATATGCTCATGGCCTGCTGTATCGACAATCATTTTGAATCTGTCACCTTTTCACCAAACGTCAAATCAAAACATTTTCACTCGAATTTCGCAATTTCATTCGGAATTCGCAATTAAGGTTAGCACCTCAACTCGAGAATGTTATTGCGGTAACATCTCCGTCGGAATTCAAAAAACATGTTGCACTTTAAATCCATCTTTGACTGATCCGTAAAAAATCTAACCTTCATCGTCGACTCCGTTAAACACATTTCCTTCGCTGCCATTCCGGTCCATGCAAATCTGGCCGAATTGGCGCTGTACCGTAACAAAAACACCAATTAAAACAAAGTGTGCGGATCCAGTCAAGGTCGTCGATTTAATGATCGATCAAAAACCGTAAAATCATGCAAATGAGCGATCAGGTCCGCTAATGATCGCGCCGAATACCATTTGAACAACGGGGTGAAGCGGGGGTCACAGACACCGCACCAAAACAAAAACCTCGCCAAAGACTTAAAAATACGAGCGGGTCAACGTATCGCCACAAATAAATCCAGTTTCCGACAGAAGTGACCGCTACTTGGATTACATAAAACCATAAAAGTGAACGTGGACACGAAAAAATCCTGCTGACTGGGTTACCGCCAGTGCTTTGTTACTACAACTTGAAGTTACAAATTGTAAAACAACGGGTTGAAATGTGTCAACGTGACCTTGCATACGCGGCGGATTCTGCGGTTTATTTATAAATGGGGATTGCGCCAGTGTGGCCGCCGCGATCGCCGGATTCGACCCCGGGTGAGTATATGGAAAGGCGGCGAAAATCAACTGACTTTTATCAAGTGGATCAGGACAAGTCGTTGCACTTTCTAATGGGATATTATGGTACGGTTCCAACCGGACAGCCTTGGCAATAACGGCCAGGATATCGCGGTACGAGAATGACAGCAGGAGGCCGGTTCTGACGACTTTTCCAAAAAATGATCAGCTTTTAAAGGTGCTTTGGTGAAAGAGTCGATAAGGACTTCCGCCGAGACGAGAAGAACATGTCACGTGACGTGGGATGGCGCCAACGCGGCGCAAGTGAAGCTCGCCCGTGTGCTTCACGCTCCCGCAGATGTACTTTTCAATTCGGCAAAAAAGCACTTGGGGGATTGGACAGTTGTGTTATTATTATTATTTAATACACCTTCTTGAGCTCTACTACATTATCGGTTTAAATGAGTGGTCATTATGGAGAAAGCTACTACATATTTGGTAGTTTTTGCTGTAAAGAATTCCTCACAAACATTACGTATTTCTTGTAACGAAATAATAAATAAAAAAATGTCTACACGAACTTGAAAAAATCAAATATTTAAAGTAGAGAGATTCACGTGGAGAAGTACACGTCACGTGAGGTGGAGAGTACGAGATTAAATGTCAATTGTAGGTCCGCCCACTCTTTTTACTGACGAAAGGGAAAATACAGTGCGGAACCACTCGGATTGTGACTCACTCAATTTGGAGCTTTACATATTTTAACCGAAAAGAACCTGTCACGTGTCATGGAGTTTTTGATAATGAAGAAACTCGAAGTGTAAAAAATACAAAAACAAATTCAAAACGTGTCAGTATTTGAAAAACAAATCAACTGCACTTGAAGGTTATTAAACGGAAATGACCTTAACTTTATTATCATGCATATGTACTTCTTGATTGAAAAACTACTTACAAACAAAATTTCTTTTAAAAATCATAATATCCACCGATTCACCTTTGTTTTGTTAAAAGCATTTTCTAATTTTGAATATGTAGAAATATATACAACTTATGGTGTAAAATTCCTGTTTGTGTAATTTATGACGTTTGAACAAGAAACTAGCTCAAAGTATGTTCCAGGTCACTGCTATAGCTTCAATGGTATATTTAATTGTAGATTCTCCAGTGAGTTTATAATCAGAATCATTTTCATTCTCAACTAGATGTCCAACCGTTCTGAGTACACTCAAAACGAGAAGAACCTGTCACGTGATATTAAACTAAGCAATTACAATGTAAGTTTCAGCTCCGCCCATCCACTTCTCAGTTTAAACAAATTCCTTTTCTTTCTTTTTATTGTGACGGAAATATTTTCTAATTTCAAAAATAGAAGAAAAAAATAACAGTGATGTGTTTAACACCGAAAAATAGTCCAACAGTAGAATGTATTATAAATTTAAGGAGAAACAATTGATAAAACTCGATTCTGACTCACCCAACAAGCGATATAACACTTCAAATATTTTATTTTAGATCTAGAAAGACACCAAACTTCTTCGAAAGGAGCTCCACTTCTTCACTACACAAGCGACGACTCTGTGAGTAAATCAAAACGAGAAGAGCATATCACGTGGGTTCAAAAGTACTACTTACAATGGAAAATTTAGCTCCGCCCACCCACTTCTCGTTTCAATCGTACATATTGTTTCAACCTTTTTTTACTACAAGTGTCATTGTAAAAAAAAATATCTGCTTATTCTACCAAAAACACATAAAAAAACACTACTTAACAGTCAATTGCATGAACGAAAACGCACAATAGAAATCGTAAAATACCTCAAAAGTTTAGAAACTACTTGTTAATTGCTACTTAACACGTAGTAAAGTCACTAATCTTTAACTGTTGGTAGTAATCAGTTTTGATTTACAAAAAATAAAGTACCAACTGAACGGAAACTTGAACTGCGCATTTAATTGTTGCCGAAAAACTTCTCGACAGTTATGGCAAAGGTGTGGTACCAAATTGTGTATCTCCCATTGCCACCAACTTGATTTCGTTGTAGTTTTTTTTAGTTTTTTAGTCGTAATAAATTGCGCCGGTAGATACAGAAAAAATTAGATCAATTATTATAATTAGAGCCTCGAAGACAAATAAATTCCCGAAAGGCCCACATTCCATACTCGGTAAAAACAAATGCGAAAAAAATGGTAAAATCCGATTGGTCAAGCCCAGCTGTCAGTCAGTGTAGGAATGTACAGTTAACCATCAATACTCCTCTGCTGAAAATAGCTCGGGTAAATTATAAAACACAAGTTATTTATAATTTGTATGATAATTAATTCACGAACTACTTGTCTTAGGTAATCGATTGACGTTTTCAGTTGTTTTTGCGGCGCATTTTCGACGGTTGGCGCGCCTGTCCGTCAAAACGACCTGTCAAATTTCAGAAAACTGCGCCACCAACCGTGAAAACGCGTCCACCCCAGCCCATGTGTCCACTTCTTCGGTGAGTCTTCCTCCGGCGTGACGTTGCTCCCAAGCCGTGACCTTGAAGTTCCCCGAGCTATTTTCTAACGCCGCCGGCCCCGAATACCGCAAAACGTTATTTATACAGCGCACACCGAACCTCCGATCCCGTTGGTCGTCGATTGACCGTCAATTGACACGACTTAACCTCAATTACAGCCAAATGCACCGATCATTTCCGAGTAGTATTTAAGTCGTCTCGGTTGGAAAGTAAAAGTTGACATTTCGTATCGCAACGCAAAGGTCACCGCCTGATGGGGAACAATCGAACAATGGGATCGCGGCCGTAGCGCGGGGGATGGGAGCAGACCGGAGCCCTCCTACGCCACTGGATTCCGAATTCGTGATGGCGTGCATGGCGACTGCGATCCCTCAACGTAAATGTCTAGTTTGTCGATTTAATCATGGGGGAGGAGGATCAGGAGGACTCGGGGGACATTATGTGTCACGTGAGGTCCAGTGGCGTAACAAACCAGCAAAAATAATAATAATAATTACAATAATAATGATACATACCTAATTGTAATAATAACATTAATAGTCGCACTAACTACTAATCCTGTGACGATATGTAAACATAATAATAATAATAATGACGACAACTATTAACAGTGCTGTTGGAATATTCCTTCAGTTTTTTTTTTATTAATTATTGACAATTAAGAATATTTAAAGTGTGGAAAAAAGTGAATGTTTTCCCCGGAGCTACGACTAGATCTTACACTTCCTTCAAGTTATTGATCCTTACGTTATCGATTTTTGATCACGTGACGGTATATTCCAGCAAATTCTTTTCATTGGTTTCATTCTACATATTTCTAGGCTACATTTTGTATTTGTGTGAAATGATTCGTATTAATTTCCATTTATAACTCGTTTAAAAGATACGACAATAAAGTGGATCGACATCCGGTTTTAAAAGCAGCAACTTCTGTAAAACTTGACACTTGCAAAACGAGACGCTAAATCACGGTTAGATTGAAATGTCAAAATTCGCCGAGGAAATTTTGTTTGTTTCGCAACTGACGAGAGCCATGTTCGCACCAGATAGGTATGTCAGTTTCGACAAATGACAGGTGACAGGTGTAATAAACACTAATAAACTATGAAAATCAAGTGGTGGATGATTTTCAAAAATTTTGTCAATTTTTAAATGAATTCACTTTAAGATGGCCGACTGAAGTCAAACTAATGTCAAAATTGATCGCAGTACCTTTGACATTAGTTAAGAAGTTTTTTGTGTTCTAACCTTGAATTGTCAAAAGGACACCAAAGCCAAAAAAAACGTAAAAACAAATTAAGTAATATTCTTTTGTTTTATCGTGGTCGGCCATGAATGTCAATCAAAATTTACAGATTTTCCAGTAACCGTCAAACTTTTTTAAATTTCTTCACAGGTTACAGTAACATTTGCCTTTTGACATATTACCAATTTTCAAATGAATAACTGTAGTAAAAATATGAAAACTGTCACTTTCGACCAACCCCAAAGCCCCAAAACCTCCAAGTCGCGGTCAAAACAATTGCAAATGTCATTGTGGTCATCACAATTGTATTATCTGTCATTTTGTGACTGACATGACGCATCAATATTGAGACAACAATGGAGCATCAACTAAGGACTTGCACGATGCACGGCCAACGTGTGGTATTTTTACCTCGTGTTACATGTCAAGCTTGAGGAACGTGACATAATTAGCATTGCTGAAGGACAATCAAGTAAGCTACATACGAAATATTTTTTTAATAGTGTCATACTGTCAAAATGTGTCAGAACCCCCTTGATCGTGAAGTGTTTATTAAAATGAGCAATCGAGATTCATAAAATGATACAAAAGGACCCACAAAGTTTTAACCTTGAGAGCTGTCAAAATGCCAACAACAATCACAGTCAAATTACATACTAGATGGTTCAGTTTTACCACAGTGGGCCATGAATGTCGTCTGGAATTTAACAACTTTCAAACGTTTTTGAATTTTATCGTTATTAGAATCTGTCATTTGTGACTAACAAAATAATAAACTCAAATCGAACAATTGAATTTTGATTGACATTTGGTAAAATTCAAAGCCTACTAAACGCACGAATTCACTGCAGCTGTTGAATTTCTGGCAACGGTCATTGTTGTCGTCATTTTTTGATTGACGTGTGACGTAAGAGAGTTACCACAACAATTGAGCATCAAACGGCGACGTTCCAAATTCCATCGCCGCCTAGATCTTGCATTTGCAAGTAGTTTTGTAATTTGTCGAGCTTCAAGAATGTGACACAAATAATTGGAATCACTGAAGACGACAATCGAGTGAGCTATGGAAGTGAATTTTTGTAATGGAAGACATAAACAAAAATTAACGAACGTCGTGGAGATAACAATTTTCATAATTACGGGTATGGAAAAATGAATGGTAAGTGATGCCATACTAATTAGTCGTGATACCAACACGATTAATCAAAATATGAGCGTGTAATTAAGTTGTGAATTGCGATTCACAAGTAAGGGGCTCCCTTCAGGGATAATTCTAACGTGACTAGATCCGTTGTAAAAAGTAACTGGGAAGGGGGCTCCGGGGCCGTAAACCGGCCCATGAGCGTTTTCCCGGATCCGTTTTTTCCTCCGGGCCGCAATTAAAGCGGAATGTTTTTACGAGCCCGTTCGGTTGATTGCGTCGCCGAACAAAAGCTCTTTGAAGCCGGGGTGAAACTCAACAAGTGCAGCCACTCGTGCACAGCAAAAAACCCCAAACAAAAACATCTGCCTAGCGGGCATCTGGCCACCATGGCCTACCAGGACCGTTGCGATCTCAGGCGCAAATGATCGCACAAAAACACTGATTAGAAAGTATCAATCAATTAAAACAAAATATCGGCGATCGGCCGATAAAAATCCGTTGTTCTTTTGTTCGTCGGGTACCCGCCGGTACCACCCGAAACCACGGGAAAAACTCCGACGTCACGGTTCCCATCACGTGTCACACCACCCCGGCCGCCTATGATTGATACTTTCCGGTTGGGGTTATTGTTTGGCGGTTGCCAACGCAACGGCGCCGATTTATTCGTAACAAGTGACACTCACCTCGGCCTCCGGATGTCCAGATCCGCAAGAACCGATGGTTAACTCATCTCCCATCCAGGTTAGGTTTTGCACACAGCACTCTTGATGTGGAACGCGGCCGACACTGTTCTCCCAGCCGTGGGAACCTAGCAACTGACCATTGTTGCTGTTCAACTTGAAGACTTCTTGGAACGGCGGACTCGAGTTCGGGGGGCGGCGCATGCGCTCTCTCCCAAAGCTTTTTCGGCGTTCTTCCGAAGGGCCGCGGCGGAAGACGCGCAGGATGCGGTGCGGTTGACAGTACTGACCTTGGCTGACTGGAACACAACAATGCCCGATCGTAGTTGGCGTGAACTAAAATGTCAAGCCAGACGATAAACATTTAAAGTGACAGTTTAAAAAAAAAAGTAATGAAGATTGAAGCAATGAAGAGTAAATGTGCAATTGTCTTCATTTAAGATATTAATGATAAAAATTTGATTAATACATTGGAAAAAAAAACACTTGGAGGCGCCGGGTATCGATCCCGGTACCTCTCGCATGCTAAGCGAGCGCTCTACCATCTGAGCTACGCCCCCTGTGTCATTTACTTTTCAATTATTCCATTTATATGCATCATCATTACTGTTATGTATTTTTAGTTGTCTATATTTCATGTCATTTAATTGTCTTTGTCTCATGTCACTATTTATTATTAACAATTTCCATGTATTCAAAATTAACAATTATTATGGGAATCATTACCTGAATTAACAATTCCATTTATTAAAACTAATTGAGCATATTAAAATAAATCGCAGAGTAGCCAACCTTAAGATAACATATTTCTATGTTGGTAATTATTTGTTTATTAATTTATAGCTAAAAAATACTTAAGAATGAAATACATTCCTAAATACATTCATTGTGTTTCATTTCTTCCTTTCCACTTGTTCTGGTTTTCAAGGCTTGCCCTCACAGACAAAGTTTTTTGCAGATTTACACCAGCAACTGAAGAAAAAACTTTTAACTTTTTGATGCAACTGACACGAGTCTCAGGACCTTCAAATTCTACTGTATTTTAAATATGTCCTTGTCAACGTGGAGCAATTTAAATTTCTAAAGAATAAAAATTAAATCTTGTTTATTTTTTATTTTAGGTTATTTGGACGAGTGCTTTGCCCGTTTGAAAAATGGCCGCGCGTGACCTTGAGGCTTCACTTCAGCCTCACAGGTGACTATCGCGCATAGTCCACTGCCCCAGATCTAATTAGTAATTACTTTCTTATGTAACAGCCGGAAGACAACAAATAATTTCAATAACGATTTTTTGAATGAAGTCTTATGTTAATAACTGCAAGAAGGCCACAAAACCTGCAATAAGACTAATTTGTGTACAAGGTAATAAGACTCGCTTTTCGCAATTCTTGTTGACTTATCACAGAAATGTCTTTACATTATCATGTTTCCATAATTTGGAGATTAAAAGTAATGGCAAAATTCTGTTGACAACACATGACCCCGATAGGAGGCAGAGCGGACGAGTTCTCTTCTTACCACCAGTCAGTCAGTGCAAGCGGCAAGACCGGTCGAGATGGGCGTCTTCGTACAAGACTCCTGGACGGAGATTCTCCTCATTATAACAACTCTTGTGGTGATTGTGACAAATTACTTCCGCACCTCTTACAAGTACTGGGCGAGTAAGGGTGTCCCCACGATTCCACCTCGATTTCCATTGGGCAACACCAACATTATACTCCCCAAAGGGTTCTCAGTCGGCACCCTCAGTAAGAAGTTCTACGACGAACTGAAACGCAACGGCCACAAATTCGGGGGTGTGTATCTAGTCACTGAACCAAATCTCGTGGTGGTGGACCCGGAGTACATCAAAGACATCTTGTGCAAAGACTTCCAACACTTTGTCGATCGAGGGACGTACTACAACGAGAAAGACGACCCGATCAGCGCCCACCTCTTCGCCATCGACGGCCTCGCCTGGAAGAATCTGCGAGTGAAGCTCACCCCGACCTTCACCTCAGGCAAGATGAAGACGATGTTCCACACAGTGGTGCAGTGTTGCGAGTACATGAAAGACGCCATCGACTCTCAACGAGGCGCAGACATAAACATCAAAGAAATGTTGGGGAAGTTTACCACGGATGTAATCGGTACTTGTGCGTTTGGTATCGAGTGCAACAGCTTCAAATACCCAGATGCCGAGTTCCGCAAGATGGGGAAGAGAATCTTCTACTATGACTTGTGGAGATCTATTAGAGCTTTCTTCCTGATGAACCTTCCAACCCTGTCGAAACGGATGAATCTGAGCGTGAACAACCACGACATACAAGAGTTCTTCACGAGGATTGTCGCCGAAACTGTGAAGATGCGAGAGGTGAAGGGAATCAGACGCAACGACTTCCTGCAGATCTTGATCGACATGAGAGAGTCCACGGGGTTCAATCTGGACGATATTGCGGCTCAAGTGTTTCTATTTTTTATTGCTGGCTTCGAAACGAGCTCCACAGCGATGAATTTTGGACTGTACGAACTCGCCAGACATCCGGACGTCCAGAAGAAGCTCCGAGAAGAGATTTGCCAATTGTTGGACAAGTCTGACGGTCAAATCACTTACGAGAGTCTCGGGGAGATGAAGTACTTGGACCAAGTGTTCAACGGTGAGTACTTTTTGGGGAATTTTTTTTGGAACAATATTGTTTGTTCTTTAGAGACTCTGAGGATGTACCCTCCTCTGGTGACCCTCAATCGGCGATGCGTCAAAGACTACACCCTCCGAGACACCGGCGTAGTCATAGAAAAAGGTACTCCGGTACTGATCTCGACGCTAGGTCTCCACATGGACCCGGAGCATTATCCCGAACCAGAAACCTTCGATCCGGAGAGATTCAACGAACAGAACAAGCAACAAAGACACTCTTTCACCCATTTACCCTTTGGGGACGGTCCCAGGAATTGCATAGGTGTGTTGGTACCACTGTCGAAACGGTAACTTCTAGATTCTCTTGCAGGTCTTCGTTTTGGGATGATGCAATCGAAGATTGGAATCGCTACTGTCGTCAAGAATTTCAAATTGTCTGTTAGTCCCGCTACGAAACCGATACAGTTTGATCCCTACACCTTTCTTCTGAAGAGTACCAACGAAGTTTATTTGAGGGCAGAAAGGGTGGGAGAATAATCTTCACGCGTTCATCACTACTTCATCTTCTCACTGTTTATATTTTATTTAGCACCATTTTTATTCTTTGGAGGTGACCAACACGTTCAGAAAGAAGAACAGAAGCATCTGTGGATACGGCAAAGAAAAAGGAAGAACCTGAAATGGGGTGGTTGTGATTTGGAAAGGTTGTAGACTCATTTGCAAATGAATAAATGTATTTCTGAAGCACAATAAATTATTTTATTTTTGATCAAGTGGTCACACAAGGAGTAGTTCTTTTGTAAAATCCCCTCCAAATGGACACTTTTTTAACACCTACTAAAACTAAAAGAAGAGTATCTTCTGTTGGACAACGCTAGTACTACCTCAACTAGAGGAAGCACGAATTTGGTGGTATCGATTTTGTGACCAAGCTAACTCCAATGGTTACAGTTCCGGAGTTTCTTGGGCTTGAGGGGCCACATTTGCGTGTGCAAATTGTGACACAATGTTGCAAAACCATGTCAAGTGTCATCTTCCTAGAGATAATCTTCTGTTGCGTCAACACAAATCAAATCTACTGTGACTATTTATTTACGAATTCAAGCAAAACAAATAAAAAACCGAGTGTTTTGAAAACATGATGATAAAGTTGTTATGGATTCTAAACAGATCGCAAAAAATAGTAACCTTCATGATAAGACCATTCATACTAGAAGCTGACCTAGTGAAGAGTAGAGGTTACGTCTTTTATGATACTCTTTCAGCCTTCAGATAAACTTTGTTGACAGTCTTCAGGAGAAAACTGTAGGGGTTGAACTCGATGGGCTTGGTCTTGGGGCAGACGCTCACTCGGAAGTTCTTGACGATGGTGGCGATTCCGATTTTGGTTTGCATCGCTCCAAAACGAACACCTGCAAGTTTCTGCTCAGTTGAGTGGTTCCGAAACTTCCCCAACAAACCTATGCAGTTCCTGGGGCCATCTCCAAAAGGCAAGTACGTGAAAGACAGTCTGCTCTTCTTGTTGTCGTCGTTGAACCTCTCCGGATCGAATTTCTCCGGGTCGGGGTAGTACTCCGGGTCTCTGTGCATGCCAAGAATCGAGACGTAAACCTGAGTCCCTTTCTCGGCCACCACATCAGTTCCTCTGAGAGTGTAGTCTTTGGTGCAGCGGCGAGTTAAGGTAGGTACTGGTGGGTACTTCCTCAGCGTCTCTACAAGGAACAGAACCAGTGAAGGGTTAACGCGAATTGAGACTCACCTTCAAGCACTTGCGCCAAATACTTCATCTCTGAGAGACTCTCGTAGGTCATCTCTTCACCTCCACACTTGTCCAAAATTTCAGCTCTCAGCTTGTCTTGCATTTCTGGATTCTTGGCTAGTTCGTAGAGTGCTGAGGTGACGGTCAAAGAAGTGGACTCGAACCCGCCAGTGAAGAAAACAAAAGCTTGCGCCGCTATCTCGTCCAGAGTCAGATACGTCGACTTCCTCATGTTCATCAAAATCTGCAAGAAGTCTGAACGTGTGACACCGTTTTCTTCCCGCGCTATCACTGTGTCTTTGACGATTCTCCTGAAGAAGAGTTGGACGTCGTGGTTGTTCACAGTCACGCCCAGATACCTCGACAGTCGCGGGTGGGTCATCGAGAAGATCACTTTGAAGGACCTCCAAGAGTCAAAATCGAAGATTCTCTTCCCCATTCTTGGAAACTCGGCATCTGGGGACTGGAAACTGTTGCACTCGATGCCGAAGATGCAAGAACCGATGACGTCGATCGAGAACCGACTGGCGACCTCTTTGATGTCCAAATCTTCGCCCAAACTTGTCTCCATTGCTTGTACCATGTAGTCACTACACCGCACCACCGACTGGAACATGATCTTTATCTTGCCCGACGTGAACGTGGAGGTGAGTTTAATCCGAAGATTCCTCCACTCTTGGTAGTCCATAGTGAAGAGGTTGACACTAAGAGAGTCGTCTTTGGCGTTGTGGTACACTCCCCGTTCTCCAAAACTGTTGAAGTCTTTGTTGATGACATCTTTGATGTACTCCGGATCGACCAATAAGAGATTGGGTCGAGTCAAGATGTACACACCTCCAAACTTCAGTCCCTTTTGCTTGAATTCATCGTAGAACTTCTTGGAGAGGGTGCCGATCACTAAACCTTGCGGCAAAAACGTGTTGGCGTTGCCCCAAGGGAAGCGAGGAGTGATGGTGGCGACACCCTTCCTGGTCCAGTACTGGTAACAGTTGTGGAAGTAATTGGTTAGTCCGGCGATGACCACACTGAAGATGAGCAAGATTTCGAACCAAGAGTCTTGGATGAGGACACCCATGTTGTGCAAGGACCATTAACAGACTGTGCAGTCCAGTTGCATCAACTTATCTCTTCAGGTCAATAATTGACACTGTTTGCAACTGCTATGGAGTTTTTTTTATTGTTGCTATTCTGATAAATGTAGAAAAAGAAGATACAAAACATCGATACTGTGTCTTCGGTCAGAGTTACTTCAAAGGCTTTGGGAAAAAAATTTGATTTGGAATTACAACCGAGATAACATCTGACATAAATATTTTTGATAAAGATTTTCAAAAACAAGAAGTGTGATAAAGATCAGGTCACAAATAAAAACAATTGGAAGTTAGTTATTTGCAGTGCAAACAAATTTAAGTAAACTTGTTTATCAGAGAAGCTAAAAATAGCTCAGTATCTTATTTTGAAACTAAATCACCAAAACAAACACAATTTACTAACTTTAAATTAATTCATGTTATTATTATTGTGTGTGTGATCAGTTTAACCTCAAATTTTATGTAATCGTCTTTGATCCTGTGACGCTTTTTCATAAAAACACGATTTTTGAAAACTAAAACTCAACTGAGCAAAAAACGTTTATGATAGAAATTCGTTTTCGCAACGGCCATAAGGGTAACTTTCTTTGGTGTTTTGTACCAAAAAGTAAATCTTTCTGTAGTAACGTATCGTACGATATTAACAAAGGATTTACATTTATATCCTTGACTTCTCTTCCTGAACTGATAGCTTAAGACCCCCCACAAAGGCGTCAGTTTTGTGAATGTTTTTTAAACGCGCTGCATAAGAATGACGCAACACCAAACAATTTTTTTTTTACTGATGAAGCCTGGTTTCGCGAAACCGAGATACATATTTGAATTCCAAAAATATACGAATATGGACGAGGGAAGCTAAAGTCACTAGATTTGAATGTGGAGACTCTAGTTTTGGACTTACCAGATAGCACATAATTATTGTTGCATTTTTAAAGCAAATAGTGCCGTGGAGGTCACTTTATCGGTTTAATTTAAAAAGGAAATAAACTAGGCAAAAATGAATAGGGAATTCCACAATTTTTCTTGGAAAGCAAAGTAATTGTCCCAATCCTCCCACGTATTCTTAAACACTAGATAAATTTAAAATGTAACAAATACTTGAAACATTACATTTAATATGTATATTTATACATTTCTAACACATTTCATTACAAATTTTAAACTGTATTTATAAAAAATTCAAAAAAGGGAAAATTCCCTATTCATTTTTGCCTAGTTTATAAAAAGTAATGATAATTTCTATCAGCAGTGCATTGCAATTAAAAAAATATCTCTTGAAATGATGTTGGCAGAAATTGTTTGACTCAATTCGGTCAAAACAAGGTTACTAGGTTGTTATTTGTAAATAAAAATGCAAAGTGAAGTCGTTTTGCAAAATGACTACTGGTAGAGATGTTGGATTCTCTCATGGGCTGTGACCTTGGAAATATCTGCGCGAAGGCGGAGCAATAAACCAGTGACAAATTTGTAAATGAAAACTGAAAACGTCGACTACTTTAGATGCAAATGGACGGGAGAGAGACGACACTAACGTTATGAATGACGATGTTTTCCGGTCGGTTTGTAGCGCCTGACACCGATATTCGTCGTTTGCGCAGATATGACTCATAGCCCATGAGAAAATCCATGACCGCTACAGTTTTGGACCAAAGGGAAGTTGTCCAAAGATACAAAATAGTTTTGGAACATTTCTCTTCTAATTCATTCAGTTGTTTCAAAACAGTTTAAAAATATTTACTTTTTGTACTGATAAAAGCAATAATGCTTCCGCCATGTTATCATCAATAATAATCTGCTTAAGACGGTCGGAATTATCGAGATAACTGAATAAAACTGGAAATTCCAAATGAAGTTTTTTTTGAGAATGTAAACTAAGATTGCATTTATCTTAAGAGCTTTACGACATAATCCTTAATAAAAAATTAGTGTGACGTTGTAGTGGCAATAAGGAAAAATATGTTTTATATTTGTCATTCTACGAGGCTTCTTGCTATTTTTAATTATTTTTTTTAATGCAGGTTGTTTATATTTGAAGAAAAAGGTACCAAAATGTTTGATATCCTGCGATAAATTTGTTTACATAATTTAATGTAATCTACGATGTACTTTTATTGTTCTTTTAATTTGTTTTTTGCGCAATTTTTTTCAACAAACAATTCCTTGGATATGAGCATGTCGCAAATTTTCTAAAAACCTTAATTATATTAATTCTCTTGTTTTTTATTTGTTTTAATAATAAATTCAGATGACATTTTTGGTGGAAATAAAAGTAGAGGACGCAAAGTAGTGTCATGGGGTCAACACAACCCGCTTAAATTTTTTTCACAAGCTTCCAACGCCTAAAGTTTCCACATTTTTGCTAATTGGCTCAAGAAAATCTATAAAATTCTTATTTGACATTCTACAGGGTGTCTCAAAATTCGCGAATTCCGAATTCCGAGCGTGGTAGGGAAGGACCCAGAGGAGCTCGAAAAATACTTTGGAAAAAAAAATCGCTCTTCCTGAAGAAGATATAAGCACTTTAATTTTGTTCAATACATAGCAGCCTTTCTATCCACAGTCACAAAATATTACCTACGTTGCCGTTCCATTTTTCCCGATTTTTTTTAATTTCCATATTTGGACTACTGAAGTGATCCCCTACAACGCTCTGAATTCGGAATTCGCGAATTTTGAGACACCCTGTATATCAAACCCACCGGTCACAAATCTGGTTTACCTGAAAAAGTCTCTGTTGCTTCATTCTTTCCTGTTGGATTTAAAAACCATTCATTATTTTTTGCGTCAAGTTTACAGTGCCGGTACTTTGCAGTACAGCGTAAATAATTGCCACTCATATACACGCAACAGTGGCACAAAATGGACATAATGTTTTAAATTGTAGTTATTATACTTCACAATTTGTCAACTAATGATGGAAATAATCCAGCAAACTACAGTGAAGCGGTCGTACTCGCAGTACTGCTCCACAAGGATCTTTGTCTCTTACTTGTGTGAAAAGTACCGATCCCATGTCTGAAAATGGAGAAGTTTAAATGAAGCAAATAATGAAGAAATGAAGAGCAGAAAAGAATCCATACGTTTGAGGGCTTGGATTTGTTTTGATACGTCACCACTACAGTGACCCAAATAGGAAAGGAAGAAAGTGACTCCGCCCTTCAGTCCCAACAGATTGTCTCAACACTGCTCAGTTGTGAAGATAATTTCCTAGAAAGAGTCGAAAGTAATGTGGACAAGCTATTCTTTTAGGAACATTGTGGAAATCTTCACTCTTCACTATCGGTGAGTATTCGCATTTTAGAAGCTTTCGGCGAAAATCTATCCTCGCACCAAGATTCTTCTATTGAAGATTATGTTTGTGATGCGTTTGCCGAACCTGTCCAGCATTTTGGCATCGAAGCTTACTCCCGAAGACCTATCAAATTTCTTCATTGATGTGGTCAAAAACGTAGTCACTTACACAGAGACAAAAAAGTGACTCTTGCAATTGCTGATGGCTTGAAGTACGAAGACCCAACCGGAGTCAAAAGTGTAACTTTTGACTCCGCTGCTTCGCAGCGGGTTTCCAACCCATCGTTTCTTGTATGATTCTTAGACTCTCTAAAACACCTAATCTACAACAAAAGCTTGGAAACGAGATCGCTGAAGAAGAAGAATCTGATACGACGTCAGAGATGGAGTACCTAGACCAAGTGCTCAAAGGGGCACTCCGCATGTATCTTTGCACGTCCTATTGGCTTCAAGGAAGTGCACCAAGCACATTTCGCTGTTGAAAAAGATACAATGGTACCAGTACTCATTCTTAAGATTCACTACGACCAAGAGTACTACCCAAATTCAGAAAAATTCAAAGAGACTCACAGGAAATCTAGACATTGTTACTTGTTTATTCCTTCTGGAGAAGAAAGAGGAAAAGAGAAAGGGTGCAGATCAAAGTTGGTTTAGTCTCGCTCTTGTCGAACTAAGAGTTTAGTGTCAGTTGAACACCTGAAGTACTTAGGAAGATAGAGACAAAGTTTTCTGTTCAAACCTTGAAGAAGAAAATCTTGTTGGACGTTGACATTGTTATTGTTTTATTTTATAAATCATAGCTTTAAGAATAATAAAATAATATAAGTAATCTTACTGCATTTGACAAATAGAATTAAAAATGTATCTGGATCTGGTTTCGATTGCAAAATTTTTAGATCAAATCACTGCGGAATTGTGACACACGCCACATTTTGCTATCTGTAGGAAAAAAGATTTATTTTGATAAGAAAAAACAGTTTCCAAGAAGAAATACCGATTTATGAGATATCACTCGCCATTGTCTCCATTTGATTTCGCAAATTTGTAAATAAATAATACAAAATGGATGAGTTCATTTTTGCAATTGAAGGAAATGATGTGGAAATTTTAGAGTTACGAGACAAAGTCCAAATGAGTCATTCTGGAGAAATTTCTACTCAACTCCTTGATAACATCAAACTGAGATAAGAAAAACTTGATAAGAGTCTTAAAGCCACAGCAATCTGATTCTGCGGTACCATAATAAATATTTTAATTGTTCAGTACTTTAGAGAAGTACTGCTATTGTTATTAATCGTTTCCACTTCATTCGGCGGATTCCAAAGGTAATGACTGAGATAAAAACAAGTGATCTTATTTTAGTGTAATCACATTTAAAAGTACTAGTTCCACAAGTACTTAAAAACTTACAAAAACTTTAAATGGTTGCAAGTCATTTATCAATAATATATCTACTCGTATGTTTACAGGTAAAAAAAAATAGATATCAAATAGAACAAAGCGATGCTGTTGTGGCTAAGCAACAAGGTACTACCACTATTGAATTACGTTAGTACTAATATTTAAAAGGCCTTTTAACAATAATAAATAAATAATTCGACTCGAATCTCCATAGTGTGACAACTGTCACCAAATACTGTCTTGGTACAATAGCTTAAGTACCCTGTCAGACGCTTTATCACACTTCACACGATAACCACTTCATTTCCGGTGGAATTCACCCGATGACAACAAAAACTGTCTTATTGCGTCACCCTTTATATCTTCTGAGAGTCCAACCAAATTCCACCGTCAGCGGTCAAAATGAACGACCTCGAGGACATCTTCAGAGGGTCTCTGGTTTTGGGATTGACTGTGAATCGGTACTTTCGCAACAAAGCAACCAGCCCCACTTTAGTCTGCATCAAGCCGAATCTCATCCCTGCAAATTAAAACAAAATAGAATGGAATCATACTGGGGTACTGCAAGTACTCACCGATGCAAGTTCTTGGACCCTCTCCGAATGGAATGTACGAGTACTGGTTCCTCGCTCTTTTATTTTCTTCATTGAAGCGATCCGGATCAAACCTGTGCGGATCAGGGTAGTACTCTTCGTCATGGTGCACTCCCAAGATCGGTACCAACACTCGTCGCCCTTTCTCGAGTACTGCGTCGGTGTCGGGGATGTTGTAGTCTTTGACGCAGGTCCTAGTGATGAAAGGTATCGGTGGGTACTTTCTCAGGCTTTCTAGAACGTCGCAATCAACCACGTACTCTGGTACTGTCTAGGTTAGGACTTACCGTCGATCACTTGATTGAGGTACTTCATCTCGGCGACTCCTTCGTAGGTGATCTCCCCATTGTGCTTGTCCAAAACTGTGAAAATCTCGTCTCTTAGCTTCTCTTGGATTTCTTCGTTTTTGGCCAGCTCGTAGAGAGTGAAGGTCATGGTGGTGGACGAAGTCTCGAATCCGGCCAAGAAGAAGATGAAGCTTTGGGCGACGACTTCGTCGATGCTGAGAGTGTAATTTTCGTTCTCTTTCTTCAGATCAATCAACAACTGCATGAAGTCGGGTCTGGTGAAGTTGTTCTTCTCCCGGTACTCTATCGTGTCTTTGACTATCTTCGTGAAGAAGTCCGAAATGTCGCTAGAGACCTGTCTGATGCCTAGTAGTCTCCCGAGAGTAGGAAAACTCGACGCCAGAGTCATCTTTAACATCCTCAACCTCGTCGAAGTGAAGACTTTCTTGCCGTAGATCCTGAAGGGCGAGTCTTCGTCTTGGATGGTGTTGCAATCCAGCCCGAACGCACAAGAACCGATGATGTCCGTGGTGAAGCGCCCCAGAAGCTCTTTCACGTCGATCTGCACCGACTCCTTCTCCATGGCGTTGAGCAACAACCCCACACACTCTATGAGCGTGGGGAACATGGTCTTCAACTTACCGGAAGTGAACGTGGGGGTGAGTTTCGTGCGGAGATTCTTCCAGCGATTACCACCAATTGCGAAGAGGTGGGCGCTGATGGGGTCGCTCTTCTCGTTGTAGTACATGCCGCGATCGACGAAGTGCTGGAAGTCGCGGACCATCACGTTCTTCAGGTACTCCAAGTCGACGAGCAGGTAGACCGGACTGGCGAAGAAATAGAGACCGCAGTGCTTCAAACCTCGTCTCCTCGCCTCGTCGTAGATGTTCTTGATGTGGAAGCCGATCGAGTAGGTCTTCTTCAGGGGGCTCTGCAGGTTGCCGAAAGGTACCGACGGTGGTAGGAAAGGGATGTTGCGACGCGACCAGTACTGATGGGACCATTTTATGTAGGTCACGCCCACCACGACCAGGGAGACCACGACCGAGAGCAGCTTCACCAAGAAGGACAAGAAGGCGTACATGTTGGCGGGAGCTGTCAAGTGGCACTGCACGGGTTCTGCTCTGGCTTTTACACCAAGAACTAATCTTATCGGGGATATTTCTCAGACAATAATTTCGTTATCTTTCCATTAACGTTTTGGAATTCGATAAGACCCAATGAATTTGGTCACTTTTAACGCCGACACCATTTTATATCTTGGACGTGATAACTCAAACTCATCTGATAAGGAAACAATGTTTGCGTCACTCTCAGAATAATAAGAACCAATAAGGACAATTAAATGGGTTTCGAACATCCTGTTTGTTTTGGCATCGGCAAGGAATTATCAACCTGACGTCACTACCGAGAATTTACTGATAACACGTCAAGGAATTTTTCACCGATTTGGGAAAAAAATTGCTAAACCGTCTAAACCACAGATTGGACAAGCAATAAATAATTATTATTTGCTACTGTTTAAACAGCATTATTTATTAATTGTTTACCTTATCAATTAGTACTATCGTATTAGTTAAAAAAACACTCAACTGCTATCTCACTGACACTCTCAAAATCACATTTAAATGACATTTTGAATAGCTTTGGCACGTTTTTCACCAAAACAATTGTTCCATAAACAGTACCAAAAGTACTCTGACAGACGCGGTAGAGATGTTGTAAACAGAACCTTGCAAAAGGTAAATAACTCTTGTTGACTCGTGAGTCAATTTACATTAGAACCTGTTTGTAATATTGTTATCTACACTACTACTTTGGTACTACCTCGACTGGGTGTTAGTAGTGGAAAAACTATCACTGGAAAGGTGAAGATGTGGGTGCAGTTACGTCGAAATGAAGATCAGGAGTTGAAAATTTTGCAAATCGAGTGTCTTGGTGTTTGGAAATGACCATCTCATGGACCGGATCTCAGTCCGGTAGATTTTGTATGGAATAGGTTAACAAGAGCAACAAGTTAATCATCAATTGCAATTAATAAACAACAGTTTATCAATTTGTTTATCGAGATGAAAACAATTGAATGCTGTACTGTATCAGCAGGACAAATCTTCCTGGATACAATAGCTTATTCATCATATTTCGCTTCGTTAGTAAACCAGATTTTAGTACGATAAAGCTTGTGTAGAAAAACATCGTATTTTACTTGTTTTTAATTAAAAAGAGTGATTTGCAAGGATAAAAATCTACCTGTTCATTTATCTAGGACGTAGATATGATCATACTTCCTAAATTCAGTATTTTCGCTTGCTTGTTTCTATGGACAAAACACCTCTACAATGGTGGTACGGACCTGAACATTCCGTAAACCGGATCTCAGTCCCATTGAGCTTTTGTGGAATCGGCCATGAATATGAAATTTAGCTTTCATTTGAATAAAAATAAACGTTTTGTAAGAAAGAAAACATTTCGACTAAAATCTCATAACAAACATGGACCGGTTTTGCCCAAACAAATTCATGGATGTTGAGTACTAACCAGTACTAACTACTACAGATAATACCTATCGGGCAAGTGGCAAACTACATCGGAGCAGACAGAAATCTACACTTTAGAATGTAGTTTTACGTGAGCTGTGTTAGGCAACTAGCAATACAAACGAGCGGTACTGATCTCAAGTACTACCTTCAGAATGTTCAGTACGAAAACTGAAATTAGATTCATGTTGAATAGAATCTATTATCTTTGTTTTACTTCTCATTTTGATTTTGGTACTTTTGGTACTTCTTGCAACAATTTTTCTTCGTCTTGTCAGAAGCCTTGTTCAAAGTAAACAATAAAACAAACAAAACAATGACCTAACCATAACATGCAAGAGTACCATTGGGCAAAACAAAGGAAAAAAGTACCGAAACTAGATTTATTTCGAGCTCACGAGCAAAGGAACAACAATCAAATAATTATACCACTTATCCAACCAGTTTAAGCATCTTGTTAAAAGTACCGTGGCGCGCTGCGAATTATTCTTCATCTATTGGAGTCGCTAAGTTATTACTTATTAATCAACCAAAGTACTTTTTCTTATCTCTCTGTTGTACAATGTTTATGTAATTGTTTTATCATTATCAGATGACGCAACACGTACCATGACCGTGCAAAGATATAAATGAGGAGCATTTGATAAAAACACAAGAGCATCATCAGTTCATCCAAACGACCCAAGTAAGTAAGTTGTTACTTTTCAACAGTACCCTACAGAAGAACTTTTTTCAGAAATGTTAATCAGCGAGTCGCTTGGCGGCGACTTGGTCGCCATAAGCGTCGCCATTTTGACTGTTGTGGTGGCGTACTACAAATGGACTTATCAGTACTGGCGCCGCCGAAATTTTCCCTACTTGGAGCCACGAATTCCCTTCGGAAACACTGACAATCCCTTCAGTCCCAAAGAAAACGCCGGGATTAGAGTGAAACGTCACTATGACATGATGAGAGCGAAGGGGTGGAAACACGGAGGGTTGTACTCGTTGTTGAAGCCTAGTTATCTAGCGCTGGACCTGGAGTGCGTCAAGAACATCATGACCAAAGACTTCCAGTACTTCACAGATCGAGGACTTTACTACAACGAGAAAGTTGACCCATTGAGTGCACACCTGTTCGCTATTGGAGGACAGAAGTGGAGGAATTTGAGAACCAAGTTGAGTTCTACTTTCACTTCAGGCAAGATGAAGATGATGTACCAGACTCTGGTAGATTGCGAACCTAATCTGTTGCAAAAAATCGAAAATGATAGAGTGGCGAAGGTCCCAACTGATATTAAAGAGGCTCTGGGGTGCTTCACTACTGACATCATCGGTTCTGTTGCGTTTGGGCTTGAGTGCAACACGTTTGCTGAAGAGAATTCGCCTTTCAGAAAGTACGGTCGCAAGGTTTTCACTTTGAATACACTCCGTTTGCTCAAAATAACTTTGATATCAAGTTTCCCCAACGCTGCCAAGAATTTGGGAGTAGTCCAGACTCCCAAAGACGTCTCCAAATTCTTCATTAATTTAGTCAAAGATACTGTCAGTTATCGAGAGAACAACAATTACACCCGCAAGGACTTTCTCCAGTTGTTGATCGATCTCAAGAATAATAAACTTGCGGAGGACGAAGGCTACAAACACGATGGCAACACTCTGAGTATTGAAGAAATCGCAGCCCAAAGCTTCGTTTTCTTCATAGCAGGTTTTGAAACTTCTTCCACTACGATGACGTTTGCTCTGTACGAGTTGTCCAAGCACCCGGAGCTACAAGACAAGGTTCGAGAAGAAGTCAATACAGTTTTGGCCAAACACGAGGGAAAAATCACCTACGACGCCATCCAAGAGATGAAGTATATGGACCAAGTGATCAACGAGACCTTGAGGAAGTACCCTGCGGTACCGCTACTCACGAGAAAGTGCGTGCGCGACTACAAGATCCCCGGTGAAGACCTCATCATCGAGAAAGGTACCACCATCTTAATATCAATCCTGGGGATTCACTACGACAAAGAGTACTACTCCGATCCCGAGAAATTCGACCCGGAAAGGTTCACCGAAGAGAATAAGAACTCGAGGCACCACTACGCACACCTCCCGTTCGGAGAAGGGCCTAGGATGTGCATTGGTAGTACCACGTAGTACCGACTTTTTGATTGTTTCAATTTTTGCTTTTGTAGGGATGAGATTCGGTCTGATGCAGTCCAAAATGGGTCTGTCGTCGCTCCTCAAGAATTACAAATTTACGGTGAACAAGAAGACCATAGAGCCACTCAAAATGAAAGTGAAGTCGTTTATACCGACTGCGGAAGGGGAGATTTGGCTGGATGCGGAAAAAATATAATTGTTTTATTAAATGTTTTAGTAAAATACTTTCAAACCAGTTAATTTTTTTCTCAAATTGAACAAAGTAAAGGGCACAAAGAGGAATCCTGGGGTACACACAATTTGAGTAGATGTTTCATCCTAAATAAGCTTCTAAAGCTTTAACTGTCCTTTTTCCGGATCCACAGTGTGGGTGGGGCCCTCGCTAAGAGAAGTCTCCTGCGGATGGGACACTGTCAAAGTCGAGTGCTTGTCAGAGGATATGTCACTGTAGCAGCATGCGCTTCCTTTATATGAGTTTACATGACTAGATGAGGAAAACCTCTGAAAAAAACCTTTTCTAACTACAGTCCAACCAGGGATTTGAACCCCGAACCTCTTGAATGTAAACCAGACGTGTTTGCCACGCATCTACGGTACTCGCTAAATTAATTGTATTTATTTGAGATTCTAGGTAAAATCAATACATCTTAAGTCTGGTAAAAACAATGTCAAAATTGTAAATTGATGATTGTTCAATGCTGAAAACGCGATTTCTGATTCATACTTCAAATTTGACTTTGATCACATTTGTTACATTTTATGACTTGTTTTACAAAGTTGCAGTACCGATAATATTATCGCTTTAGAGAAGACCAACGCCCTGCGTATTTTATAGAATGCACATAATGATAATTACCATATCTAGTAATAACCATAAATAATAATAATTAAAAGGTAGAAACCATTAGGTCTCTACGTTTTAATTTACAGTCATTATTATTATTTATGGTTATTCCTAGATATGGTACCTAATTATCATTATGTGTATTGTATAAAATACAGCGCGTTGGTCTTTTCTGCAGTACTATCCAGCAATGTTCCTCTCTTGCTACTCCTTTCTGAACAATACGATCAGCATCGCGCTAGTACTTGTCGCTGTCTTCTTCGGATATTACAAATGGACCTACTTCTACTGGGAAAAGCGAAAAGTACCGTACCTACGTCCGAAAATTCCATACGGCAACAGTGTAAGTCCCTTCCAAGATGAAGAACAAGTGGGATTTAAGATGAAGCAAAATTATGAGGAATTGAAGAGCAGAGGTTTGAAACACGGTGGCATCTTCATCTTTCTTCAACCGATTCATCTAATTGTGGACTTGGATTTGGTCAGACACGTGATGACCACACACTTCAACCACTTTTCTAGTCGAGGTGTTTACTACAACGAAGAAGCTGATCCTTTAGGTGCG
The DNA here is from genome assembly GCF_963966145.1 of Tenebrio molitor. Lineage (NCBI taxonomy): Eukaryota > Metazoa > Arthropoda > Insecta > Coleoptera > Tenebrionidae > Tenebrio > Tenebrio molitor. The sequence goes on from NC_091049.1 coordinate 4,792,835, forward strand.
AATCTTGTCGCAATCAGTGGCCCGAAATGGAAAAATTTGCGGAAGAAAATAAGTCCGTCGTTCAGTCCCCACAAACTGAAGACAATGTTCTCGACGATGCTCACTTGTGAAGATAATTTGCTCAAAAATGTGGACAGTAAAAGTGGACAAGCTGTTGATATAAGGCATGTTGCGGAAAGCTTCACTATTGATGTTTACGGGTCTTGTGCGTTTGGTCTAGATTGCGACTCTTTCAAAAGTGAAGATTCGCCTTTCAGAACCTTCGGACTAAGATCTGTGCTTGTGACAAGATTTATCCAATTGAAGACTATGTTTGCCATGAGTTTCCCCACTCTGGCCAGAATCTTGGGATTGAAGCTAATTGCCGAAGACATATCAAAGTTCTTCAGTGATGTGGTCACAAGAGTAGTTACTTTCAGAGAGGAGAATAATGTGAGACGCAACGACCTCCTACAGTTCTTGATCGACTTGAAGTACGATGACCCAACCGGCGACAAGAGTCTAACTCTTGAAGAAATCACTGCCCAATGCTACGTCTTCTTTGTGGCAGGATTCGACTCCACCGCTTCTTGCATGACTTTTGCATTGTACGAACTCTCGAAAAACCCTGACATACAGGAAAAACTTAGAAATGAGATCACTGAAGTTCTATCCAAACATCAGAACAACTTGACCTACGACGCCATCCAAGACATGGAGTACCTAGACCAGGTGGTCAACGAAACACTTCGCAAGTACCCTCCGGCACCGTTGACTGTAAGGGAGTGTACCAAAGACTGCAATCTTCCAGACACAAATTTCGTTGTTGAGGAAGGTACAGCAGTCGCGGTACCCATTCTTGGAATACATTACGACCAAGAGTACTACCCGAATCCTGAAGAATTCGATCCAGAGCGTTTCAACCAAACGAACAAGACTTTGAGATCTAGGTACTCGTTTATTCCGTTTGGGGAAGGGCCCAGGTACTGCATAGGTGAGAGGGGGCGTTGTTGGGGGTACAAGAGAATAATTAGGGTTTTTCCAGGAATGAGTTTTGCGCGGATGCAAATCAAAGCAGGTCTAGTCTGGCTGTTGCGGAATTATGAATTTGGTGTCAGTGGAAAAACTGAAGAACCTGTGAAGATAAAGGCGAGTTCTTTCGTTTTGGCTGCGAAGGAGACGATCTGGTTGGATGTTCAGAAAATCTAAAAGTAGAAAAATAAAAATTAAATTGTTCTAAAAAATTATTATTGGGAACCTCCAAATCTCAGTCCAATTTGATTTATCGCCATCCACCACGCTTCTAGCATATTTATTGTCTAAGACATTTCAGAAGAATAAATCAGATCTCCAACGATGTTCGCTATCTAAAGTGTGTTTTACTTGTCCCGAGATTCTTCAGAAGAAACTTGAGGACTGTCAAAATTTGCTTCTTGTTTTATTTGCATCTAAGAAAGCATACGTAAAATAAGTTTTCTTCTTATCAAATTCTGACTTTAGAGTCACTAGACAAACTGAAGTATCTGTGAAGATAGAGAGATAAGAATCTTGTTAGGTATCGCATTTTTATTACAATGACTATGACAAAACGTTGCTCCGAATTCTCATATTCTGAGAAGTAGCAAATCGTCATAAAAGAAAACCATGCCTCGTCAGTACAAAAAATTAATTTTAGAAAATCGCCTTTATTATGGTGTGCTGAAGAACCATTCACAGAATTGTCAACATTGTGTTTGGCTCGATCGAAATAAAGATGCAAATGCTTGCGTAATATTGCATAAACATAATATTTGTTGTGACAGATGACGAATTGAAATCTTCGAAACATTTGCTACTATATCCCGAACCCTGAAGAATTTCTGGAGCACGTATGGATGGATGCTCCTTCACTTTTCCTCTTCCGTCCGTCCGACTTGTCCACACTGGGGAGCATTCCGGAGCAGAGCTGTCCAAGATGTAGAGGTCCACAAGGGAGCTTCTGTTCAGAGCAAAGAACGGTCTTGGTCGTCTGCAACGCAAAAAACACTGAACTCTGTTATGACTTAAGAGTTTTTCGGGCTAAAGTTGCTGCCGCCCTCGGTAAAGACCTCGCGGGTGGGACACTGTCAAATCGAGCACTTTAAGAGGATGTGATAATTTAACAGGCAGGCAGCATGTGCTTCCTTGTGTATGATTCCACGGGACTAGAGAAGAAAACCTCTGAAAAAAACCTGTTTCATCTGTGGTCTGGCCAGGGATTCGAACCCCGAATCTCCCGAATTTAAACCGAGCGCGCGTTTCACACGGCCACGGTGCTCGGTTGATCGTATTCTGGTTTTCGGCTATTTAAAGGGTTTTATGATGATCGAGTTGAAAAGGTCGCTATTCTGGCGGCAGCTCAACGTACTATTAACTGATTTTTGCAACACAACACCCAGTCGGTAACGATTAAAAACTTTTACAGTAAATAAGAAAACTCTTGGATTTATCTGACAGTGAGAATTAAAATAGTACCTGCGTCAGCTTATTTGAAAATATTTAACTGAAAATAATGTAACAAAAGTTACACATGTCACGTTTTGCTAAATACAGTAAAGAAAAAAAGTCAGTTTTAGAAATCATCAATTTAGATATCAGATATCACTCGTAAATGACTCAATTAGATTCAGCAATATTTGGATTTTTTTAGTAAAGTTTAGTTAATCTTTTTATCGTTATTAAGTGTCAAAATAAGCACTTGTATCATGAGAATGCAACTTCTGAAGATATAAATGTGGAACGTCTGGTAACAAACACGCAATCTTAATCAGCTTATCCAAAGTAATTCAAGTAAGTCCTAATTTATTTTTTGACAATACCATAAGTAGACATTTTTCCAGAAATGTTCATCACTGAATCGCTTTGTAGCGACTTGGTTGCCATAAGCGTCGCCATTTTGACTATTCTGGTGGCGTACTACAAATGGACTTATCAGTACTGGCGCCGAAGGAATTTTCCGTACCTGAAACCGCGAATTCCATTCGGAAACAATCTCAGCCCCTTCGGACAAAAAGAAAGCAACGGGATCCATTTGAAACGCCAGTATGACACGATGAAATCGGAGGGTTGGAAACACGGGGGGTTGTACACTCTGCTGAAACCCACTTATCTAGTGTTGGACCTGGAGTACATCAAGAATATCATGATTCATGACCAAAGATTTCCAGTACTTCACAGATCGAGGACTTTACTACAACGAGAAGGATGACCCATTGAGTGCACACCTCTTCGCTATTGGAGGACAGAAGTGGAGGAATTTGAGAACCAAGTTGACTCCTACGTTTACTTCAGGCAAGATGAAAATGATGTTCCAGACTCTGGTGGATTGCGAACCTAATCTGTTACAAAAAATCGAAATTGATAGAGTGGCGAAGGTCCCAACTGATATCAAAGAGGCTCTGGGGTGCTTCACTACTGACATCATCGGTTCTTGTGCGTTTGGTCTTGATTGCAACACTTTCGCCGAAGAGAATTCGCCTTTTAGAGAATATGGCCGCAAGGTCTTCACTTTCAATACGTCCCGTTTGCTCAAACTTTTCTTTGCGTCAACTTTCCCCAAAACTGCTGATACTTTGGGAATCTCCCTGACTGAGAAAGACATCTCCAAATTTTTCAGCAAGGTGGTCAAAGATACTGTCAGTTACCGAGAGAAGAACAACTACACCCGCAAGGACTTTCTGCAGTTGTTGATCGATCTCAAGAACAACAAACTTGTGACCAAAAAGTGGCCAGTGACAGCTCCGGGCTCTCAGGGGGTTTTCGGGGCATAGGGCGTGGGTTCGGATTATAAAAAAATGGGCGCCAGGCAGCTATTGTCTTGAGCTGGTTGTTAAGCTTGTCCAGCTGCCGGGACAAGTGCTCAGTTTCTCGGATGCTTCGGAGTCAATACGAAAGAACTTAATTCCTTGCGAATTAAATAATTGGTTTATTCAATTTTTGTCCAACAGTCCAGGAAATTCGAAATGCTTACTTAAGTGTGCACTGGTCCGTGGAATTGGCAACGTTACTCTACGTAATTTTGTTAATTGAAATTTCGAACCAGTTCACATTAATGATCTTATTCAATACCTTATTCTGGTCTTATCAAGAAAGCTTTCCTTTACAGGTGACCTTGTAACTTATTTGTGAATAAACTTAAAATTAATACAACTCCGATGAAAAAAAAAACGAAAGGAAAATCTGTTGCATGCGTGAAACAAGAATGAAGCGCAGTCTTCTGCTTTCATAAATTTACAACGTTAATTTAACATCGATTCTATAATTGAAAAAATTGCAAATTTACTGGAAGTAGAAGAACTGCTACTAATAATTGAAATGTGAAATTTGAAAACTTGAGCTTTGTGAAGTCTTTCTAAAAATTTGAAATTATTGAAATGCGAGATTTTTACAAATTGAAACGGTTCTAAATATTGAGAAGCGGGATATTTGAGGCGTTCTTTGATTTTTCGCAAATCCGCAATTAAATTGTGCGACTTATCTTACGCCGGTAACGTGGTGTGACCTTGACGATTTTCTTTAGTCCTTGGTGAAACGGTACGTGGTCCGATGACCTTAATGGACGGTTTGCGGTCTGGCGACGACCACTCTGACGAACGATGCGGCGACGAATGACCCTAAAGAACAACGTTCCTGGTCCGAACTATCGCCCCAAATAACGATGACTGGTCCGGCTGACCCTAAAGAACAACGTTCCTGGTCCGGCTGACCCTAAAGAACAACGTTCCTGGTCCGGCTGACCCTAAAGAACAACCCCTAACGAATTGTCGTTAGTGTTGCGAAACTCAATCGATTCGGTAATTACCTTTCCGCTGAAAGGGGTTGCTTCTCGATAATTCGAAGGAGGACTTTCCGGTTCTCCTTCGCGGTACGGTAACGGTAATCTGGCTCGAACTACCCCTAACGGACGAAAATTAGTGAAGTGAATTCGCTAATGAAGGATAATTACCTCTATCTCGCTAGATGACGAGGGGTTTCTCGACCACGGCAAAACGGTAAACGGTAAAACGGTAAATCTTCGGGCTCCTCGACGGCCCCGAAGGCTGGCAGCGCCGGACGATAAGCGCCATGGCGTTCGGCAATCCACCCACAGGGATGATTGCGGATCCCGAACGCCACGCACGTGATTCGCAGCTCGCGACTTGCGGCACCTGCCGCCCGCTCGGCGGTCGCCGACCGAGTCCACTTTAATTTCCGCTCGCGATCGGTTTTTTTTTTTTTTGGCTACCCCCGGCTCTAGGAGATCAACCCGAAAGATCTGGACCTTATTCCGTTGGGCGATAAGGCGTCCCGGTTATTGTACTGACCGCGCATCTTGATGACAACTTCCGGCGATCCTACACTTGCACGCTAAATGACAGATGGTCGAACATGGCGCCGGTTTGTTTACGTTGGACTTCACCGATCGAAAAATCCGGATGTCGAAGCGGTAATGTGTCGGTGAGTCCACGCGTAACACACGATAGATGTTGACGGCAATTTCCCGCAGGATCTCAAAAGGTTGGACACCACAAGGATGAAGGAAGAAGGTTAGGGAAAAGAAGAGAAGAAGATAACTTTCCGGCAAGTCACGGGAACAAAAGGGAATCGGAATTAACTTTGCCGTACGGTTACCCGAGCTGAGAAGAAGAAGAGGAAGGATTGAAGGAAAAGGAAAGGAGAAAGAAGAAAAAAGCGAACGATGAATAGATAGGCCGCAGCTAGACAGCCTAGAGGCGTGAGGCCACCTCAGCCTAAAATTTAGGGGCTAACATGTGTGATTCCAGCCGCCCCAAAACTGGCTGGCACAAAGACTCTACAATGAAAACTCTAAAGAAACCGCGAAAGAAACAAACGAAAACCGAAAGTGAAACTGAAAGCGAAACCGAAATAAAACTGAAAGTGATCCGATAAACAAAAATGAACCCTGAACCGATAAACTCAAAATGAATTGACTGACGGCACAAACAAACTGAATTATTTCGAAATGAGCGTCCCCAAAAAAGGTTACGGCAGGGTGGGCGCGTCGCGACGTCATATGCCGTGCGTTGTGTTGCTTGTTCCTGATCTTCGAACAGCGATCTTATTGTCCCGCGAGCATAAGTAGGACCTCTTGGCCTCCTACCCCGGCCAAAACGAATAGTGGCACTTTGACCTGCTACACTACCCCCCTCCTCAAAAAGAAAAAAGAAAAGGTAACGCGGTTGCCTTTTTCTTTTTACACAAAACGAAGATGAAGTCTTCTCAAAAACGTCAAAATTTGTTCAATGGAAAAGTTTTGATTCCGCCACAAAATGGCTAGTTGATATCTGCGCGTATCAAACGATTGAAAACTGAATCTCAATGTCAATTAGTACTTGAGTACTGCGGTATGATGTAAGTCGAATTCGGGATATGTCACAAATGGGGTTTTTCAAATAAACTTTTCCTGAACAAACTCCACGGTAAAATTTTTGGTCTCGATCATTTCAAAAAATTCGACGAAAAAAAATGCAACGCAATTTTCGCTGCAGCGCTCGAAAACGGAAAGTGAAAATGCGACGAAGCGTTTTCCACGATTCCACGGAACGTCATCCGCAAAAAAATCGCTCATAGAGACACTTGGAGGTCTTCGAGTGTCTGACCTTGACATTGGCGAAATGTCCACCGTTTCTCCGATTGTGCGACAAGGATGGAACTCAAACAAACATGTCACCCGAAAAAGTGTTTCGCAGCGCGATAACGTTCTCAAAAAATTTCTTATCTGTGAAGACACGAGATAAGACTGAATACAATCCGCTAATTTTCTCTGCAAAATTCCTGCTTCTCTTACACGGTAAAAAAATTGAAAACTGAAATTTCTCTGAAACCCAAACCCAAAGCTCCGATTGTTGAACAATGAAAAATCTGTGATCTTGCCAAATCTGTAGTTGAGTCACAAACACGATAAACAAAGCTGAATGAGCCAAACTGACCAAATTTGCGGAATTCAAACGAGGAAGCAAAATCGTCAAAATTTGTGACTGCTACAAAGTTGACAAATCACACCCCTAACAAATCGCGTCAAAATTTGTGGCGGCTCGATTGACTTGACAGGCCCTCGAAAATCCAAGCGTCAAAATTTGTGGCTGTCAAATGCAAGCGAGCCCTCGAGGCCCAAATTGGTTTACAAATTTCGCGAAAATGAAGATGAGCGATAAACGAAAATTTGTGGT